>NC_062280.1:48712500-51212500 GCF_902655055.1 Lutra lutra | reverse complement strand
CAAACTAAGTACATCTATGACAGAAAGTAGAAGAGTGGTTCCTAGCAGCTGGGAGGAGGGGGAAGTAGAGACTGACTGCTAATGGGTAAGGGGCTTCTTTATGGTGTGATTCCATTGCTCCAAAATTAAACACTGGCAATGGCTGCACAACACTGCATATACTCAAAATCACTGAGTTACAGATTTTTAAAGAGGTGAATTTTACGGTGTATGGATTATATCTTAAAAAAAAAAATTGGGTGCCTGGGTGGCTCAGTGGGTTAAGCCGCTGCCTTCGGCTCAGGTCATGATCTCGGGGTCCTGGGATCGAGTCCCGCATCAGGCTCTCTGCTCAGCAGGGAGCCTGCTTCCCTCTCTCTCTCTCTGCCTGCCTCTCCATCTACTTGTGATCTCTCTCTGTCAAATAAATAAATAAAATCTTTAAAAAAAAAATTTAAAAAAAAAATAAAAAAAATTAAAAAAAAATTTTTTTTTTAAACCAGCTGTTAAGGTAACAGTAACAAAGTAATGGCTGGAGCCCAGAGGGATGGAACTCAACCCAGCTGTAGTTAAACTTTTAATTAAAATGAGAAAGCCACATGGTGATATTTTCCAGAAGTCTTCCCTAAATTCAGATTCAAACTTCACAAACTTCCTTCCACTGAAACTTTAAAAACACAAAGGTCAGGCTCCTAGGTGGCTCAGTTGGTTAAGCATCTGCCTTCAGCTCAAGTCATGATCCCAGAGTCCTGGGATGGAGCCCCCACATCGGGCTCCCTGCTCAGCGGGGAGTCTGCCTTCTCCCTCTCCCACCACACCTCCCCACTGTTCATTTGCATGCTTGTGTGCGCACTCTCTCCCTAATAAATAAAATCTAAAAAAAATTAAAAACCCCATACAAAGGTGAAAGAAAAGTCAAGACCATCTCTAACTTAGAGATAAGGAAACTAAAAGGTTAAAGATTTCCTCAGCGATAAAGAAACTAACTCCCACATACACACATTTAATTTTAGATGACCCATGGAGAGGTCAGAAAGACCTTTTTGTAAACTTCTTATCTGAAAAACTTGACATTTCCAACTACAATTTTTTTCTCCTATATATGAATGGATTAGACTAGATCATAATCAGTCATGGAGTACATACCATATGCCAGGTCCTGCTCTCACACACATAATCTTTTTTTTTTTTTTTTTTAAGATTTTATTTATTTATTTGACAGAGAGGTCACAAGCAGGCAGAGAGGCAGGCAGAGAGAGAGGAGGAAGCAGGCTCCCTGCTGAGCAGAGAGCCTGATGCGGGGCTCGATCCCAGGACTCTGAGATCATGACCTGAGCCGAAGGCAGCGGCTCAACCCACTGAGCCACCCAGGCGCCCCACACACACATAATCTTAACAAAACTCAATCCTCATAACCCCCATCTTTAGGCATGAGATTTAGGGTTAGATGGGGTCCTGCTCCAGGGCCCGGGCCTAGTCCTTCAGGGTCCAGAGAGCTACCATTGGTAGCAAAGCTGGTCAGCAGTGAATGACTGATGGGACTTGAATTGTCTGGCGTCCAACAGCTAATTGGTGCTCTGGATCCTACTTCTCATTCACTGCAAACTGATAAAATCTCAAAGCTCTCCCTCTGTGAAAAGGTTCTATAACTAGAATAGGTAGGACTATCCTTGGGCACTAGCAAGTAATAAAACTCAGCCTTCCAATGACCTAACTCATTAGAGAAACAATAAAAATGACTATGAGTTGTTTGTATGAAAAATGTACGCATGAAATATATATATACAAGCGCATATATATGAAGAACTATAACATCTCATATCCACCAATGGAACTATAGTTCCAGATCAACAGCAACAGTGAAAAAAGGTTGACTGTGTATAGGCCTAAAGGCAGGACAGCTAGGAGGGAACAGGGACAGAGTAAGGGCTGCCTACTCACTTCCTCTGATTTCAGCTAGCTGAACAAAACCAGACATAAGAGCAAGGGAGCCTCAGGTAGGGTCCATAAAGGTGAGCTGAATGAGGAGAGGGTTGCACAGAACAGGGTGTGGAATGGATCTGGGGCCAAAGGAAAAGAAACAGCACATGGGATCACAGGCCATGATGATGTGGCAGCCACCTAGCACTACCTGAATCACTCCTCGAATAGAAGGAAGGGAGGTCTGACCAAATGGAAGTGATGTGGTGCCCAGAGAAAATCAATTGCCCAGCATGTTCTCACATGCCCTTCCCTGACTCTGTCTAGCTGTTCAGGCTTCACTCGAGATATATTTAATAAGTATAAAGCCATTAAAATGAAGACTTTCCAGTTACCCACCTCATTTTAATCCCAGTTATCTACGTTTTTTTCCCAAACACTTCAGCAAAAACAACCCATTGGTAAAACTCATTTTTTTTTTTAAGATTTTTATTTATTAATTTGACAGAGAGAGAGATCCAAGTAGGCAGGGAGGCAGGCAGAGAGAGAGGAGGAAGCAGGCTCCCCGCCAAGCAGAGAGCCCGATGCGGGGCTCAATCCCAGGACCCTGGGATCACAACCTGAGCCGAAGTCAGAGGCTTTAACCCACTGAGCCACCAAGGCGCCCCACAACTCATATTTTTGAAACTCCTATTTACAACTGAAACAAGATCATCACTCAGTTTTCGGGAATTGTCAAAGTATTATCTGATGAAGGAAGTCTAAGTGCTAAGACCAAGTAAATGATTTTTGTTACAAATGCATGGTTGAATCTATTACAGAGCCCTGATGACCAAAACCGCCCTCACCCATTTGCCAAAAACAACAATTTAGGGGCACCTGGGTGGCTCAGTGGGTTGGGCCTCTGCCAAAAACAACAATTTCTCTCCCTCTTAGCACCTGGAAAGAACAATACCCCAACCTCAAAATGGTTAATTCCCTACCCAACTCTTCAGAATTTAGGGAAAAGGATTTCCCCCTTGCAGCCTACTTCTTTATGCTAAACCTGTTCCTAAGCCTCTTTGTTCATTCAACTCTATTAATATAATGATCCTTACCATAGAAAATGGAGATGTTTTCTACCCTGAACACACTCTGAAAGGAAAAAGTACCTAAAAGCAAAGCCTCTATACACCCAGAATTTTGCAAACCAACTACAGTTTCAAATGTTCTTTTCCACTGTCGGCCTAACCAATCCCCAAATCTAGGAAATTCTATTTTGTATGCCAAGAACATCTCCTAGCCTACCGTGCCCTGATTTTTTTTCAAGGCAAAAAAAAAAAAAAAAAAAAAAAAAAAAAAAAAAAAAACCTGTAGAGAGAAATCATGCTTCATAACTTCATAACATATCCCAGACTTCTAAGAGTTAAAAAAAAAATCCTCCCTATCTAGGGATTTCCTTTAAAATTCCACCAAGCTCAAGTGCTTCCAAAACACCAAACTCATGTCTACTCTTCTATCTATATTCTGGCACAAGGTCAAACTCTCCCAAACTGTTTGTGGAGAAATCTTCCACCTGTCATGAGGAACCAGATTGTTCCCATCACCATTAAGTGCCCAAAGAGAGCTTCTTTTAAAAGACTGATTCCAAAAACCTCAAGTTCAAGAATTAGACTTGATTGGTCTCTTAACATGTAATGTCCTCTATAAAGAGAACAGCCAATGTTTAACAGAATTTTAGGGGAAGAGGGGCAATAAAGTAAACTTGGCTTAAACCTTTCCTTTTATGGATCAGAGAACTGGTAGAGAGAGAGATGAAATGACTTGTTCCAAGTCACACAACCAGTTAGTGTGAAGGCTGAAACCAGAACCCTCATCCCTGATGTGGGTCCTGGACTGTTAGACTCTACTATCTTCTTTTATATGCCCAACAGAGCCATAGTAAGGTAGGAATGGTGCTCATGTCTTCTGATTCCCAGCCAATCAGCATGCAGCGTTTGCACAAACGAACCTCCACCTCCATCAGTGAAGAGCCTTCCCAGACCTACAAATTTTGAGGATTACCAGGGATGCAAACAAATTCAATAAAATGAGGTATCAAAGGCAGGACCTCAAGCAAACACACATCACTATACAATGAAAGCCACACTTAAGGCAAGCACACTATAACTTAACTGCAAGGCCAGCACTCGTCCAAGTCTTATTTGCCAACCAGCCTCACGGCTTTTCTAAGTACTAATTTGGACTTCAGTAGGATAGAGAAACCTGTCATGCTCATTAAATTACAACCTCTCCTTAAGGTCAGAAGATTCTTCCTATCCTCAAATGAGCATTTGCCTTTTCCTCAGATTGTTATCAGCCAACAACAAAAAAAAGGAGCTAAACAGTTTTCAAGGAAAACTGAGAAAGCAACTCCACCTTAGGTGACCGAAATATGGGCTATAACGAATCACAATCTGCTGAGAAGAACAGCTCTTGCCTGGTATTCTAACTGGCTACTGTTTAGGCTCCGCAGAGGAAACGGCAAAGAAGTCCTGAGAAGTGCAAGGTCAGCAGTCAAGATCTTGCCAAGGTAAAAACACAATGGGGGAGGTCAAGGTCTTCATCAAGGCAAGCGAGCACAGAATGTAAACTCTGCACTAACATGTAGAAGGCATCCCAAAAATAAACATGGGTCATTTGTCAGATGCAATAATGAACTTTCTCCCACAGGACTTTATGCCAAACTCAAAAATCTAAAAATAAACCCAAACCTCCAACTATCAAGACGATAACCATGAATTCACAATGGCTGCTGTGCAGAGTTTATTTAAGCTATCTTACGGCAGGCAACTGACCAAATTTACAAAAGACTCTTTCATATAATTAGGAGATTATAAACAATAAATCTGCCTCAAATACCAAATCAGACTCATCACTGGTGGACCTCTAATTATAGTTCATCTCCCTACGGAGTAATCTTAGAGCTCCAAAATTTTTAACAGTAATACATGTGCCTAGTAATACAGGCCAGTTAGTGTATTATGCATTTATATTAACTTAAATACTTTCATTAGCCATAAGAAAATCTTATCCGAACACGTAGGAGTTCTCCCAACTAAACTGAGAACTCTTGTCTTCCACATATTCCACTTCATGTGTGAAATTAAGGAAGCTATAAATTTGTGTTATCTGGCCCTTAGAAAGAGAAAAGCATCTAAAAAAAAAAAATCAAGCATCCTTCTGTGGTAGCCAAGCCTCCAAGATAGCACCCCAAAATCCTAGCCTCTTGGTATCGATGCCCTTGCACAGTTACCACTCATAAGGAACAGGGCTGACTTGTGTTTCCAACTGGACATCATAAAAGTGACGGTATAGGACTTCCAAGCGAGGGAATAAAAAACATTGCATTTTCCATCTTTCTATCTCTCAGATGGCTTGCTTTGGGGAAATGCAACCACCATGTTGTGGGGACAAGCAAGCAGTCCATGGAAACACCTTCACTAAGAGGCACTGAGGCTTCCTGGCAACAGTCAGCAGCAACAGCCGTATCAACTGACACACTCTGAAGTGGATTCCCCCGGCCCCAAGCAAGCCATCACGTGCTGGCAGCCCCCTCAAGGTCTGCAACCTCCCCAAGACCTCCTGAGGCAGAACCATTCAAATTCAGAAACGAAGATAATGTCTACTATTGTTTTCGAACTGCTAGGTTGTGAACTAATTTGTCACACAGCAATAAACTACTAATACATTTTTCTGATGAAATCAAATTTCCAGCAACGAAAGTGTAGCATCTTCTGTTTTTAAGTATTTTTAATTTTGTCCTTTCCAACAGCTCAAGTGACTCCTATCTCTTCTTGATCAACTCTTCCCCGCGAAGAATGCATCACTCCAAAGGGACCAACTCCTCTCAGTTACAGCCAACCTCTTCACAACATGAACACATGCTGGATGTTACGGCTGACAATCCCCTTTGACAAGCTCTATCAATACACACCAATCTCATGTTAATAAAAATTCATAGTATTTGAAGGGATATAAAACAATAACTACGTGTACATAAACATTTAGACAACTGAACTTTCCCTTGTTTAAGTCAAATCCCTAGACTTCTACTGACCCCTCCATCTACTCTCCTTCCCCTCGGGCTTCATCCCTCTACCCCACACTCATTAAACTGGGCAGAGAAGAAACCAATGTAACTACAAATTCAGAAAGACCCAAGGAGATGCATATAAGTAGTCCAACAATAGTTCATCATTTGTTATAAATGCCTTACATGAAGCATTTGATTTTTATAGCATCTCTAGGGGGGAGGAAAAGCTGCTTCCCCCAGCTTAAAAAAAAAAAAAAAAATGGGCAATGGCTGTTTTCCAAGGAGCACAGAAGCAGTAAGAACAACCTTGAAGTTCCGCATCCTGGCATTCTTTCACACTAACTCAGACGCCATCTGCCAGCCTAGGGAAAGAGAAATGCTTTCATGTTAACTAGGTACATGTCCAGTCATGGAAGGCTAAATTGCATGTCTCAGTG
This sequence comes from Lutra lutra, assembly GCF_902655055.1. NCBI lineage: Eukaryota > Metazoa > Chordata > Mammalia > Carnivora > Mustelidae > Lutra > Lutra lutra. The sequence goes on along the minus strand of NC_062280.1, from coordinate 51,206,110 downwards.
GCTTAGGCAATCACATGCAGTGTTTGCACAAATGAACCTCTACTCCTTCAATGAAGAGCCTTCCCAGACCTACAAATTTTGAGGATTACCAGGGATGCAAACAAATTCAATAAAATGAGGTATCAAAGGCAGGACCTCAAGCAAACACACATCACTGTACAATGAAAGCCACACTTAAGGCAAGCACACTATAACTTAACTGCAAGGCCAGCACTCGTCCAAGTCTTATTTGCCAACCAGCCTCACGGCTTTTCTAAGTACTAATTTGGACTTCAGTAGGATAGAGAAACCTGTCATGCTCATTCAATTACAACTCAACAAGGTAATGCCAAACCTACAACCTTAGGTAAATGTGAGAGAAAGCAATGAATGAATTAATCACTAATGTCTCCTCCCTTTGTGACTAGATGCTAAAATGAATCCTGAAGGTGCCAAGTTTCCCCAACTCTGATGTTTTAAAATCACACAAATATCCTTTAGAAAAGTGGGGGGAGGGAGACTTACGGGCCTCAGTCATTCAAGTGTCCAATTCTTCATTTCAGCTCAGGCCATGATCTCAGGGTCCTGAGCAAGAATCCCCTGCATCGGACTCCAAGCTGGGTATGGAGCTTAAGGTACTCTTTCCCTCTCCCTCTCCTCTCCCTCTACCCCTCTCCACCCTGCTCGAGCTCCCATAAGCGCACTCTCAGATTTTAAAAGAAGGGGGGCATAATTTAAAGAATCACTTTAAAATATGTTGCCTAGACTACTATCCTTTTCTCAATTGGATACTCTATTGCAGAAAACTAAGGAGCATCTCATTTAGAGCTATAACTTACACTAAATTCAAGGACATCCAGACTAAAAATATGCAAAAGAGGTATCATCTCTGATGCCTTAAAAAAAAATTTTTTTTTTATCAAAGTGGACATGTTTTATGGCTTTTTTTTTCCTTCACCAAAACTGAAATTTTGTATAAATGAGAGGTGGATAAAGTTCTGATAGTCAAAAATCAGGGAAAATGTTAATTCTTCAAGGAATTCCTCATCGAATCTCAAAACCAAAAGACATAAAACCACCTTGAACATTAAACTCCTTATTTCCTATTTGACTGACGTACTGTCAATAGTTCTTCTGCTTTGGATCATTCCCTTCCCTCCCTTCTTGCTTCCCTTTATTAAATTCTCCTCTCCAGGGCACTTGGGTGGCTGAGTGGGTTAAGCCTCTATCTTCAGCTCAGGTCATGATCTCAGGGTCCTGGGATCGAGTCCTGCATTGGGCTCTCTGCTAGGCAGGGAGCCTGCTTCCTCCTCTCTCTCTCTCTCTCTCTCTCTCTCTCTCAGCCTGCCTCTCTGCCTACTTGTGATATCTCTCTCTCTCTGTCAAATAAATAAATAAATCTTTATTTAAAAAATCCTCTCCCTTCTCTCTTTTAAAATAAGCCTAAAGTACCAACCAAAAGAGACTCAAGACCACTAGTCCACTTGTTCCATCCTTCAGAAACAAGAGGAGGAGCCAGTACTTTTGGGGTTTGAAGTTCCCTCAAGGAAGAATTAGCTGCTGTTTTTACTGCTTAAAAAGTAACTTCAAAATGAAACTGAAAATATAGCCAAATGCCTTAGATCTTAAGAGTAAAAACATAAAATACATGGATCAGGAATTACTTTGCTGACTTAGTAGCAACCAGACCCTGATAAGGGTATTCTGCCCATTTTAGAAATATTTTGTAAAAATCATCTAGGAAACAGAGACCAGAAGCATTATAGGATAAAAGGCTAAAAGACAATCTTCTCTATGAGGAGAGAGTGTACAACCTTCAGTTATTAAGCTTAAGAAGAGAAGGCTACAAGGCACCCAAATCATTATCTTCAATTCCACAAAAATTTATATATGAAAGATGGTCACCAGATGTTCCCCATCACCTCTGAGTAGAAAACAAATGGAAAAAGGCTTAAACTTCAGCAAAAGTGCCCCGAGACCCCAGGTCCCTGTACAGCAGGTGAACTACTCTGGTAACTCTCAAACATTGCGTTAACGCACACATGACTCGCTTATGGGATCCTAAATGTTTAAATACAGATGGAGTCAGTTAATTCGGAACAGGAAGTGAAAATCTGCATTTCTAACGAGTTCCCAGGTGACCCGGATGTTTTTAAACCTGAGCAGAAAGAGCTAGACCACAGCCACAGGACTGTTCATTCTGGCTGTCAGTTCAGTTCAACGGGGTTCCCACAGGACTACCTGGGCTACACCCACTGGTATTGATCAAGAAGCTAGCCCAAAGGGAACAAATCATATAAACCTTCCTCATCGAAGAGCTTTAAGATGGAAATTACAAAGAACACTGAAAAGTAACAGTTAAATACCAGAATACAAAGTTTCTTTGAACAGGTTCCTAGAGCCCTGAGGTTTGATTTGAACCTGGTGGAAAGGAAGCAAGACAGATGAGCTCACACACCTGGAAGACAAACTAATTTCACAATCCCCTTCCAACCTGTTTTACAAATTACCAGTGCTCTTGGGGATCCAAGAATACTCCAAGCAGCGATGCCTCCGATGCAGAAATTATCGCTTAAGAACTCTGTCAACTAAAATACAGAACATTTCAGTTGCAAAGGCATTCAAGGTGTAAAACAGGAACTGTTTAGTGTGGTAATTCACTTTTTTGTAGCCTAATTCTAAGGAGTCTCCAGCAATTAGTTATATTTTCATCACAAAATAAGAACATAAATCCCACTAACCACCTGGCAGTCCAGACTGACAATATACAGTAAGAGGGCAGCCTCCCACATGGAACAAGTAAAATAAAACCATTGCTGGAGCATTTAAACCAGGATACACCACATTTGGAGCTGCAGCTCTTCCAGAAGTAATGGTCTCTGTGCACGGACCACGCATCTTGTCAAGTACACTTTATTATGCCCAATCCTGGAATAGGCAGTGTCCAGCACAGAGTACGTGTTCAATAAATATGCTAACAAATGCAGTTCTTATCTTTATGGGAAAATTTCAGTACATCCAAAAATCTCAATCTATCTTCATCCTCTTGATGGTCTACCCAACTGGCCCGGTCTGTTGGCTATACCAACAATGTGCCAATTTCCCAGGCTCAAGTAAACACAGAATTATTCTCTTCTCTGACATTCTATTGGATCAAGGTTCTGAACATGGGATCTGCAGACCTCTCTGGTAGTTTAGTCTATGAACAGGTTTTGGAAATGCATGTTAATTTTTACAAGTAGAACTATATACCACCTCTGGAATGTCACTGTCTTTTCATCTTTGTAAATGCATACAATGCCCCAGCACATCACCATCCCCCCAAAAATCTTCACTGAATAAAAGAGTAAGTCACATGTTATGTGCTGGGCACATAGTAGGTATGCAATAGCCTATGTGGATTAAAAGGTTTTCAAAAATATTTGTACTTCACTTGATATCTCAATTCTCTAAGTCCTCATGGCTTAAATATATTACTTAAGGTTTATAAAAGGGATGTTCCAGACAAGGGAGAAAGAAGAAAACAAAAAACAAAAACCTGTTTTTAAGAACACTTTTTTTAAAAAAGATTTTATTTTTTTTTTAAGATTTTTTTTAATTTATTTATTTGACAGAGATCACAAGTAGGCAGAGAGGCAGGTAGAGAGACAGAGAGAGAAGATGAAGCAGGCTCCCTGCGGAACAGACAGCCCGATGCGGGGCTTGATCCCAGGACCCTGGGATCATGACCTGGGCCGAAGGCAGAGGCTTTAACCCACTGAGCCACCGAGGCACCCCAAAAAGATTTTATTTTTAAGCAATCTCCATACCCAACATGGGGCTCGAACTCAAAACCCTGAGATCTAGAGTAGCATGCTCCATTTGAGCCAGCACGGCACCCCTCAGGAACCCATTAATAACAAATCCCTCTGCAGGGAAGACAATTCTGACCTCTCAGTAACAACACAGCAAGCAGCCCAGATAAAAACTTGCTTGAATAAAGCTGGATTTATTTCAGATACTAAACAGAAACATTGTAGAAGAAACTTATTTATGTAAGATCAAAGTCTCAGACTAATTCCAAGATCTGAGTTAGTCTCTCCTAGTTGCACAATTCACCATTTTGCCATGAAAAGTACCCCAAACATATCTAAATAGATTAATTTATTGGAAATCCTAGTCATGGAGCCGCTTCAGAAATTCCGCCAAATTTGCTATTGCTACATTAGATTTTTCTTGAGATATGTTTTATGGTCCCCTCATGTTTGGTTTAAAAGTCTGGCTCTCTGGCTGATATCATGACAACATGGAATGGCAGAACAAGAAAGCCTGAAGACAAAACTACCAACATTTTCTCTCATTCACCCCTCAGGTAACCTACTGTTAAATAACTCCTCTGTAGGCCCTTGTAAGGAAAAAACAAACAATATTTGCTTACTGAATTTTAACCTTAATGTTTATGGATCTGGTAGAAATTCCTAAAGGATGTGAAAATTTCACTGAAAATGACCAAACATGGCCTGAATTTCTAAGGAACCCAGTGCTTACCCCTGCTTCTGCTTTCTGTGGCTGAACTCACCCTTCCACAATTAACACACGTAAGGGGAAGAAAAGCCCCCTGAGAGGACAAGTGTCTGAAGCTCCTCATGGGCAACTCATCAACACGCTCAAGCAAATAACCAAGAAAACCCAAGGCTATGAACTCCAATGTAAACAACTTCGAGAACAACAATTAAACCCAAGCTATTTGGGTCTGCTATGGCAAAACATTTAGTGTACAGTATTATCTATCAGATATCAGATACGAAATATTAAAAAGTCAGCCCACCTCTCTGACTTTTCAGAAGCAACCAAAGTGAGTATCACAAAAGCACTTCAGAAACCCTAAGAAACAAGGGAGACAGATGATCAAGTGCTGACATTTGGAGGTATCTTCCAAACAGAAGTCCTCAGAAGAAATTCCAAATAGGTCAAAACCCAAAAAACATATAATCCAGTTAAGAAATGGGCTGAAGACATGAAAAGACATTTCTCTAAAGAAGACATCCAAATGAAAAACAGACACATAAAAAAAAATGCTGAACACCACTCATCATCAGACAATTACAACTCAAAACCACGGTGAGATACCACCTCACACCAGTCAAAATGGCTAAAAGTAACTCAGGAAACAACAGATGCTGGCGAGGAAGCAGAGAAAGGGGAACCCTCATGCACTGTTGGTAGGAATGCAAACTGGGGCAGCCACTCTGGAGAACAGTATGGAGGTTCTTCAGAAAGTTAAAAATAGAGCTATCCTAGGATCCAGTAATTGCACTACTAGGTATTTATCCAAAGAATACTGAAGTGTTCATTCAAAGGGGCATATGGGGGAAAAAAAAAAAAAAACCAAAGGGGCATATGGACGCCAATGTTTACAGCAGCACTATCAACAATAGCCAAATTATGGAAAAGCCCACATGTCCATCAATTGATGAATTGATAAAGATGTAGTATATTTATACAATGCAATATTACTCAGCCATCAAAAAGAATGAAATCTTGCCATTTACAACAATGTGGATGGAACTAGAGGGTATTATGCTAAGCTAAATATGTCAGAGAAAGACAAATATATTATTTCATTCATATGTGGAACTTAAGAAACAAAACAGATGAACATATGGGAAGGAAAGGAAAAATAAGAAAAACAGAGGGAGGCAAACCGTAAGAGACTCTTAATTACAGAGAAACTGAGGGTTGCTGGAAGAGAGGTGAGTGGGGGATGGAAAAAAGGGTGATGAGCATTCAGGACACTTGCTGAGATGAGCACTGGGTGTTACAGATAAGTGATGAATCACTAAATTCTACTCAGAAAACCAATATTACACTATATGTTAAACAACTTGAATTTAAATAAAAATTTTTAAAACAAATTCCAAATGAAATAAGAGCCCTGTAACTCAGTTATCCTCCCATACTGAGATTCAAACAGAGATTTTCAGGAAATGAAATAACACATAACGAGTTGATCATCAAATTTTTTTTTAAGATTTGAGAGAGAGAGAGCACAAGCAGGCAGAGGAGAGGGAAAGGGACAAGCACGTGTGGAACCCAACACTCGGCTCAATCCCACAATCCTGAGACCATGACCTGAACCGAAATCAAAAAGTCAGACACTTAACTGACTGAGCCAACAAGGGGTTCCTAATATAATCAATTTTCACTTACTTACCAGTCAACATCTAGAAACAATACAAAAGGTTTTTAGAATTTAGAGGTTACAGCTTTATTGAAATAAAATTCAACCATTTAAAGGATACAAATCAATAGTTTTGGGTGTAATGATCACCACAGTCAGTTCAGAACATTTTTATCACCTCAACAAGAAATCCTGTACCCTTTAGCAATCACACGCCCCAATTCCCACCCAAGACTGCTCCTTCCCCCAGCCCTAAGCAGCCACTAATCAACTTCCTGTCCCTATAGATTTGCCTGGTACAGGCATTTCATATAAATGGAATCATGTATTATGTGGTCTCTTGTGACTAACTTCTTGGGTTTAGATAATGGGGTTTTTTTCCCTAAGTTCATCCATGCTGTTGTGCTTAACATTACTTCATTCTTTTTATGGCCAAATAAGATTTCAGTTTATGGATATACCACATTTCATTTACCTGCTCATCAGTTGATAAGACTAAGATTTGAGAGAGTGTGTGCATGTGCACACATGTAAGAGGGAGCACGGTGGGGGAGGGAGAAAGAGACTCTTAAGCAGGCTCCACATCCAGCGCAGAGGCTTAGGTGGGGCTCGACTCTTGACCCTGAGATTATGACCAGAGCCAAAGTCAAGAGTTAGATGCTTAACCACCTCAAATATCCAGGTGCCCTGAGACTGACTTTTAAAGGAAAAAATGCTAGAGTCAATAACTTACCTAGTGGGAGTTTTGTCAATAAGGGGGTTTCCTGAAGTCCCAACAGGCTCAGCCTGAGACACCATTAATCCTCACGGATGATTATGGAGGATTATAGCTCTGACTACTGTAAAGCCAGGGTGCTCAGTGCCTCCTGCACCACCAAAGAGAATCTACTACCAAACATAGAATTCATCAGAAGAGACCCTGGAGTCCCTTCCAGTCCAAGTTTCCTTGTCTATAAAATACCACAAATGATTGCACTAAGAATTAAATCTCCTTCAGGAGTTAGCTCATTTTACCTTTGTAACAGAAAAGCAAAATGAAGCCCTGGAAGAAAGTGATTTAAAGGTTACGGCAACAATTAAAAGTAAAATTAAAAGTCAAGCCTAATTCTCCTAATGCCCATTTGACTTTCACCACTGTGAACTGCCTCTTTAAACTGTATTCAACATGATCCTACGGAAATCATTTAGAATGTGGGCCAAGACTCCGCGACACAGATGTTCATCTTGGTGAAAAACTTTAAGAGGCACACAGAGTAGGCCATCCTGAGACTCAAAGCATACGGAACTAGTTAAATTAACTGTGAAATGCCCATCAATGTAACAGTGTGCAAGCACTCAGAAATTCTAGTTAAAGGAAAGATGTTCATGATGTAAACAGAGTGGAGAGTTGTGGGGGAGAAGGGAAAGAAAAAATGAAACAAGATGGGATCGGGAAGGAGACAAACCATAAGAGGCTCTTTTTTTTTAAGATTTTATTTATTTGACAAAGAGAGACACAGCGAGAGAGGGAACACAAGCAGTGGGAGAGGGAAAGGGAGAAGCAGGTTCCCTCCCAAGCAGGGAGCCCAATGTGGGGCTCGATCCTGGGACCCTGGGATCATGACCTGAGCCAAAGGCAGACCCTTAACAACTGAGCCATCCAAGTACCCCAACCATAAAAAACTCTTAATCTCACAAAACAAACTGAGGGTTGCTGGGGGGTACAGGGGTAGGAATAGGAGGGCTGGGTCATGGACATTGAGGAGGGTATGTGCTACAGTGATTGCTGTGAAATGTGTAAGACTAAGGATTCACAGACCTGTACCCCAGGGCAAATAATACAGTATATGTTAATAAGAATTTTAAAAATAAATAAATTTTTTTTAAAAAGAAAAGAAAACCAAACCGTGCTAGCAGAATACATACCAAAAGAGTTAACAGTGCTCATCTCTGGGCAACGGAATTAGAAACATTTACACTTTGGTTGTAAAAGGAATTTTCAAGAATAAATAAAAATTATTTAGGGTTAAGTCAATCCAGCCTTCCTGGTTCAATTGTAAATCAGAAACATAAACCCCGGAAGAGGAACAATTTTTTGAGAATTGTGATACTTTGTTAAGTCCACAGATTTAAGATTTAAGCACACAGAAACAAAATATCAAACCACCTTCCACTGTGAAAATATTTTAGTACTAAAGTCAAGAGGAGCAGATGTGGATCAAAATACACACACAGTAAATGAGACAACTTCCTGTAAAGTTATCAGAAAGTTTTAAGAAGTATACTTGAAACAAAGCAACAAGCCCCAGTAGTTACTCACAAACAGTTTAGAACAGACACCCCAAAAGGCTGCCCTGTGATTTTGGTTTCTCATTTCAGTAGAAGCATTCCACTGAGTAAAAATTAAGTTGAAGATATCAAGCAAAATTGCAAACAAAAATTTGCTAAAGTATGCTATTATTATCCAGATTCCCACCACATATGCAAAACCTCATACATCAGAAGACAGACATCAGAAGTCATCAAAGAATTAAGCACTGTTTCTTTTAAGTGTAGTATTTCCCAGATAAATGTTTTTCTAGAAGGGAAAAAAAAGAGACTATGGATCTAAATATATTAACATACCTGCTCCATTTAAGCTCTCTTTCTCAATATCCTCTTGAGTCTTGATTCTCCACATTTATTATGTAGTCAAAATTTTATAAAGCAAATGTTTCCAATCTTAGCATAACCACAAGGAATAGACATTGGCAACTCATCAAAGACCTAAGTAGTCTTAAGATCCAATCTGAAGAGTAAACAGTTTCTTCAGTTTGGGCCTTATGAGCAAAGGACTTTAAATGATATCTGACCAGGTGGCTTCAATACCGTATTACAAATAATTTCTGGAATTTAATCATCATAGAAGTGCATCTTCTCCATCTAAAAGAGAACCATATTTTAGAAGAATAAAACGGTATAGAAAATGGAGCACAACTGCCTTAACCAAGATGAGTATTGTTTTAAGAAAAAGTATCTTTCATTTCACTTTACAGACTTCACATATATTGGGCCCTGAATCTGAAATGTATTTTAGCATAGGCTGCAACCAAGAGTTTGGAAGACACGGATTCAAGGAGTAATGTGAACTCTCTGAGTGGGCCATGAATGTTAGCTTCCAGAAGATAAAGTCCAGTTCATATGCTAATAAGACAAAAGTGACCAAGTCTAACAAATGAGGCCGCGATTGCGCTCAGACACCTCATGGTGAACATCATGGTCGCTTCCCACACCTTTACTAGGAACGAGCAAGCTGTCTCCAAAGAACATCGCTGCTACTGGGGGCTTACAGAAGCCTTTCATTATGCTTCGGTTGCACTTTCTCCTTTCTGATGAGAAATTAACACAAAGAGTGCAATTCCATTTCAACAGGGAGCCCGCAGCTGGCACTGAAGGATGTCACCTTCGTAAGTGACAGTTACTGCAGGCCCGCCCCACCCTCACCCCCGACAACCCTACCCTCCACCTTCACCAAGGGACTAAGTGCCTAGCCGAGCAGTTGAATGAGGGCTATGGCGGTGAACGACCTAGTTCAAATCCTTCTCAACACTAATTATCCCACTAGTACTGCCTCGTTTTAAGAAATCGACGTAGTGCTCAGTCCGCACAAAGCCCTTAGAAAGTGGGAAGGTTTCTCAACTCTTGTCTTGTAAAAATAGCAGAACCCTCATCTGAGCGAGTAAACAAGGACAGAATATACAACTTTCCCCTTCCTCCAAAACTCCTCAGTCTTTGTAAATGGTGATGAAAATGGCTGAATACTAAGAATTCCTCTCACCAAATTAAAAGATGGATTCAATAATGAGTACTGAAGCCAAGATGGTGCCTTATGTCCAATCTCACCTCTGCCCCTGGTTTAAAACACACATACAACTTCATACTTACTTCCTGCTACACAATTCCCCAACTTCCTTCAGTACTTTTATCTGTAAAGACAGACCACCTATTAGGCCATTGCTACATGTATGAAGTTAAATGGTAAACTGAGGCACGTGTAGCCTAACAGTTCAGAATGGAAACTGAGGGGGCACCTAGTTGGCTCAGCCGGTTGGGCGGCTGCCTTCAGCTTGGGTCATGATCCCAGGGTCCTGGGATTGAGTCCCACATCGTGCTCCCTGCTCACCAGGGAGTTTGCTTCTCCCACTGCCCCTCTTCCCTGCTTGTGCTCGCTCTCTCTCTCTCTAATAAATAAATAAAATAAAGTTTAAAAAAAAAAAAAAGAATGGAAGCTGAGGTGCCAGGAAGCCTGAGTTCAAATCCTGTCACTTACCGTTTGTGTGAATTTAGACAAAGCTGACCAATTTCTTTGCGCCTCAGTTTCCTCTTCAGAAAGACTGAGTGACAGCATCTACTCTCTTAGGTTGTTACTAAGATGAAATGCATTAAAAGCTGTCTAGTCCAGCACAAAGGTAAGTCAATAAATATTAGCTGCTATTATTAAGCACTCCCCAAACGATCTCAACCTATACTCCTTTTAGTCAAAGATAAAGGTCAAAATGGATGGCAACCAGTTTTTTAGTTTATGGGTCTAAATCTTACAACCAAAAATATATGATAAGCTCCTGGATGAGAGCTCACTTCTATTACTCAGTCTCTAACACCACTAAGGTACTAAAAAATATGTAATTACTAATACATAGGCACAAATCTGAGCAGCCTAAGGGATGAGCGCACTAACACCAGCTACACCAGGCAAAAACCCACCTAAGGGATCACTGCAACAAGATTCACGCTAGTTGAAGATGGGTATACCCAGGACCCAGCAATCGTACTTCTAAGCATATCATCTTAAGAGGTTACACAGAGGGCGCCCGGGTGGCTCAGTTGTTAAGCATCTGCCTTCAGCTCAGGTCATGATCTCAGGGTCCTGGGATTAAGCCCCACGTTGGGCTCCTTGCTCAGCTGGAAGCCTGCTTCTCCCTCTCCCACTGCCCTTGCTTGTGTTGCCTCTCTCTCAGTCTCTGTCAAATAAATAAATAAAATCTTAAAAAAAAAAAAGAGGTTACACCTGTGCCTCAATTGACAAGGACTGTAGTCGTAATAATCATAGTAACATTAATGATATGCAAATAACCTTAAGTGTCTCTCAATAGGGTGATACTTGATTCTCATTCTTCAGTGGTCATGGTCTAGAAAGTCACAGCCAACACCTCGCGAATACGGAACCTAAAGGCTTGGGTTTCTGCAAATGTCTGGTCACATCATTACATAAAACGTTCATGGGTGTTTCTGTTGGAAGATACCTCACTTGATATCGCTCTTTGATCCATTAAAATTGAACTCCTAGCCCACCGCTAACTCGGTCCCAAACAAAGCTAATCTAACACACCTATTTCCTTCCTAAGGCACATTTCTGTCTGCTTGAGCTTAAGAATGCTAGAGAGCACCTCGGCACCACGCCTGGAAGCCACCTTGCATATTACGTGGCAGAATCCCCAGCAAGAGGTGCAAAAATGCGAAAAACATGGCACTAAATAGAATGCAAAAAGGTACTCGTTCACAGTGAGAGCTAAAACAAGAAAGCAGAGCGCCGCCTTGTTTGGCCTCGGCTGGGAGGTGGCGTATCGAGTGACTCAAATTTTTCACCACTCTTGGATCCACGAATGACCACAAAAGCACCCCAAGTACAGATTTGAGGGTACAAATAAACTATTGAGTAAGCAAATTCGCAAATCCAGGATCCACAAATAATGAGGACCAACTGTAAATAATTTACAGTACATGCATTCCAGGGCTTGGACTCACAAGCTAAATCACCTAAAGCTGTGTGCATCAACGTGACTACTTCTCAAACCAAAGCATCAAGATTCCAAAGTACACGTGGCCTGGGATACCGCTTCGATAAACTCAAACTGTAAATTATTTTTGCCAAATGTGCACAGGAGTGACATGGGCCAAGTCAGTGCCGTTCTCCTCAGAAGAGGGAAAGAAGGAAGTTGAGGACAGAGGAGCGTGGCCTGTCACACAGGACATTTTATTTTCTCTAGGTAGGTGGATCTTTCATCCAATTATTCCGTCACATTGGGACTGCTTTCTCAACAATACGTCCATTAGCGCTCCTTCTCAGTATTGGACATAAAGTTGTACGAAAGGAGATTTCTGCCTGAAATTACAGCACACATTTGGAGCGGTGACGCCAATCATGTAACAGCATGACAGGCTACAACTATGACAAGGGTCTGTTTGCACAGAAGGAAAGGACGTCTGTAAGAGAGGGAGATGAAAAGGACAGAGACAACAGGTCAAATTTTTATTTCTAGATACACCCTGGGTATCTGCTGCTCTTTTGAGGTGACAGGATTCTCTTCCCAGAAGGAATACAAGCAGCGCAGGGCAGGAAGACCCCAAAGCAAGCTTAGTCACATCAAGAGGAAAAACTCTGAGCCCTAAAAGAATTATTCCTAGGATACAAGAGAAGGTTGGGGAAGTGAAACTCTTGAGTCGAAACTAAAGTAAAAAGAGTTCCTATAGGGACGCCTGGGTGGCTCAGTCGGTTAAGCCACTGCCTTCGGCTCAGGTTGTGATCCCAGGGTCCTGGGATGGAGTCCCACATCGGGCTCCTTGCTCAGCAGGGAGCCTGCTTCTCTGCCTCTGCCTACCACTCTGCCTGTGTGTATGCACCTTCTCTCTCTGATAAATAAATAAAATTTTAAAAAAAATAATAATCATCTAAACCAAAGCTCAATTTAAAAAAAAAAAAGTTCCTATAACCAAAGGCTGGGTATGACCCACCAGGGTCTTATTTTCCCCCGGAATAAAGCAGTGGCATTCTTGGGGCAATGAAAAGGACATCAACTAACTCCTGATTCTGTTTCTGCTCAAGAAGAAACTTCAGGGTGTGTGAGGCTGTGATGTTTCATTTGCAAGTCTCTTCTTTGTTCATTTTTGGCAGTTATGATCACAAGAATTAGGAAAAGGTTTACCACCTCGCCAAAAATACCAATGCTGTGATTGATGTGTGATTCAAAAAAGCTGTCAAAAATGGATACTCGGAAAGGAATGAACCACATGGCTGGGCCAAGCATGCTAATATTTTTGTACCATGTTATAATCCTTTTCATCTGGACCTTCTCAGAGTTGGATTATTACTTCCTTTCATGCAATTCTAAGCTAAGGGCTACAATATACAGCACAAGAACCCTGACAGATTGAGTTCATACCTTCATTACTAAAATCCAAAAATTACAGCTATTTGATATGGAAATGGGACACCAAGAAAAACAGGCACACAGCCTCAGCCAATGACATTTAAAGACCCTCGAGGGTCTGAGAACAGAGAGAATTTTATTTCACACTAGTCTGACAGTTCTATCAAACATTCTTTTATCTAAGTTTTAAAAGTAGAATGCCACTTTAAAATTTAGGGCAAAAGTGACATTTATCAGCTGAGAGAAAAAGGAACAATTTTCCTCACTGGAAAGTGAGAAAAAAGAGAATGTAGGAAGTATCTTTAGAAAAGGTAGGCTCTTGGGATGCCTGGATGGCTCAGTAGGTTAAGCGTCTGCCTTCAGCTCAGGTCACAATCTTGGGGTCTTGGGATTAAGCCCCATATCGGGGTCCCTGCTCAGTGAGAGGTTGGCTTCTCTCTCTGCCCCTCATCCACTCATGCTCTCTCACTTTCAAAATCTTTAAAAAAAAAAAAAAAAACAGGCTCTCACTTCTAGATGGTGATAGTATATTGATCTGATTTGAGACTGGCCTATTTCATAAGCTCCACTTGGATTCAGCAAGACTGACTGTGTAGGATGCAACCCAAGTAAACCAATGAACATTCTAGAAAAAGGGGGGCCAGGGGGTAATTGGGGGAATTCAAACTATAATGACTTCATTACTTTGTTTCCTAGATCAAATGAGGTAGCATAGTATTCTTGATTTGAAACAAGGACGAAGCTTTTATTAAACAATGCTCGTATCTCAATCAGATACGACAGAAGGCCATTGATACACAAGTTACACAAATCCTTTTTTTGCCATTATGAGAATTCAGAATAAAATCCAAATGACTCCATCCATCCCAGAATGGAGCTGGAGCCAAACAAAACTTTAACAGCAATTTCTTCAGAGCCCAGATGGTCATGACCTTGAATGAATTTTCTCATGTGAAACTAGCTGCTTACTGGTCAAAGTGGTCCACTGCATGGTGGTTGTCTGCTCCAATTATGAAAATGCTAACACTTCCATTAGGCTCTGAAATGGAAGAGTCCGATGCCGTGCGTAAGAACAAATGAAGGGAAACCTCGCTACGATGGAGTTGAGGGGCCAGAAAGGGGAGCTCTCGGGAGGTACCATTCCACATCAATTACAGAAAGACTGCCACTTACATACCTCAACAGAAAAGCTGTCAACAGGAAAGAATCAACTAAGGACCCAACAGGAAAAAATGTACACTGTATCTCCTCCAGGAAATCAACCATCTCGACAACTCAGCCAATGAGAAACCTTGAACTCGGGCTTTTCTCCAATGGGACTGACATTCAAAACAACCCCACAGGACTTCCCCCCTCTCCATAAAATAGGGTTCCTCTCCTTTGCTTGTTGGACTTTCCTATGGTTTTGCTGTAGCTTTTATGTCCCAAATGGTAGTTCTCGATTCCCATTTTGCTGGCAAAATGACTGCTGCTTTATTTTTAAGGTTAACAACTGAAGTATCAGACTCCCTTCTTTCCAGATAACACAAAATATACAGGGGCCAGGGATCAGGATAAAATATCCAATTAGAAGGTACACATAATGGATAGGAAACATCCAAAAAAAAAAAAAATCAGTAAGCACAATCGTAGGGTGAGTTTAGCAAGCACAAGTCACCATCAGTTCAACTCTGGGTGCTGTTTCCATTTGAACTTGATGATGCTGTAACTAAAGCCCCATTAGAGTCCAAAGCTTAGCCCCTAAAGTCGGTGCTTTAATGACGTGAAATAGAAGAGGCGCAGAATAATCAGAACCACCACTTTATGTGAAGTGCTTACGGAATGTCACAACTTGACTGTACTAAGCAGTATCATTTAATATCCACAACAGCCCGAACAGGGAGCCCTTGAACTCATCCAATGGGCATGGCTACATAGACTTAGAAAGATCACAACCAGCAAGCAGCAAAATCCTGATTCAAACTCCAGTGTCCTTCCGAAGACTGTACTCAAGGGGCACCTGGGTGGCTCAGTGGGTTAAAGCCTCTGCCTTCGCTCAGGTCATGATCCCAGGGTCCTAGGATTGAGCCCCGCAGCAGAGAGCACGTTTCTCCCCCTCTCTCTCTGCCTGCCTCTCTGCCTACTTGTGATCTCTGTCTGTCAAATAAATAAAGACTATACTCAAGAAACAAGCATTCAGAAACAGTTCAGTTAAATGCCCGTTCCAGGTCCGAATGATCCAATGCCATCTCTTCCTATGAAAAGCTTTAGGTAAGACGGCAAGCTTTCTAGGCAAGTGAGTACAGCACCTGGCTCGGCTTCCGGTGCGTGCAGCCTACAAAAGCAAGCCTCACAGTCCACTACTCTTCAGGGCAGAATCTTCTACAACCTGAAATGTCGTCCCTGGGAATGAGTACTTTCTACTAGATTCTTCCAAGCGATTTGCACAAGCACACTTACAGTCACACCTATTGAATCTTTAAGCATTCAGAAACAGAGCAGAATTCGTTTTGCCTATACTTCATGAATTACAGCTTTCAGCCAAACTCATAAACTTGCCCAGACTCATCAGTTTATCTAAAATGTTCTAAGACTTTACCCTTATATAGCACAGTATCTATTATAGCACACGTGTATATGATAAATACCTTTATAGGTCCTATTATTTTCATTTTAACGTCTATCTCCCCCACTATGCAGCCAACTCTACAAAGGAAGAGATGATTTTTTTTCCTTTTGCATCCCAGCATCTACACAGTGCTTGGCGTGGAGCAAACAATTTGGTGAATGAATGGGATTATAAGAAATCTGCATATTAAAAATAAGCAAGCCCCGGCATCATGCTTACTAATTAACACAAGATAATAATGGTTGTTCCCAACACAAGGAAGCCCAAGTCTGTGGGTTATCACTGGGGGCTGATCAAAAGGCTTACTACACAGCCTTCAAGCTGTAACAACACAGCCATTTTACTAGGGACGTTTAAAAAAAAAAAAAAACAAAAAAACAAAGGTTCAGAGACAGTTGTCTGAAAGACAGCCTTCAAAAAGCCTTCAGAGGACAACTGTTACTAGAAAAAAGCCAATTTGATCGCAAGCTTACTTGGCCTTTACTATTTCAACAGTGGACAGTGGCTTATTCATCCGGTCTTATTTTATCTTTAATTTTTTTTTTTTTGAAGGATATGTATTGTTACTGTTGGTTCTGGGCAGATACCAACAAAATTAATACAGGCTAAAAAGACATTGAACTTACCCTCACAGGGCTTTCAATTTACTTGGAACCATTACATTTCTATTTATCATATTTATATCCTATGTTTATAATTGGGAATCAAAACAGTATGTTAGGCCCAGCTGTAGGGTCAACGAGGTTGACTTCCAGCTTCAATGCCTACTAGAAATGTATGTCCTCAGGCAAGTCCCTTAACTACACTGAGTTTCTCAGACGAAGCAGGGGTGACACCCACCCTCCGGGGCTGCTGAGCACCTTTTCATGTTTTTAAAGCGATTAAAGAAATGCCCAAGAGGAACCCTACCTTGTTTTTGCTGCTATACCTGCACCAAACCCACGTTTAACTTGAGGGCTGTCTTACAATTCTAGGAAACAAATTCACACACACAAGAAAGAAACACATTGACTGATATGGATCTAAAGGCTCCCTGTGATATGAACAGAGCAAACCCACAGGAAAGCAAGATGTTGGAATTCTCCCGCCATCCTCCAGTCACCGCCAGAGGTTCGAGAGTTAAAGGCAGAATGGCCTGAACGCCCAGGCATCTGCACGGAAGCTTTTCTTCTGCAGCTTCTTCCTCAGTTGAGCTCAGAGATTCTCCAGCTTGAACATGTATAGGAATTTTTTCCTACAGTTGTACACCCAGCACTGTACGTGCTGTACCTTCATGGCAACTTAGAGATTTCAGGGATAATTTTAGCTCTGTACGACTTTTCTTGTATTTTTAACTTCAGAATCAAAAAAACCTCCTAGATGTCCTTAAAATTAAAAGATAAATAAGATCAAGAAAAAAAAAATCCAAGCAACAAGCTAGGAGCAAGTTACAGCAAAAAACAATGACCACAGAAACAAAAACACAAGACAAAACGAAAAACACACCTCTCCGTCTCTTGCCTGACCCAGATCTAGCTTCAAGCAGATGAAATCAGCCATTACAAGTACCAGGCTTCAGAGGGTCTTTACTTACAAGGGATCTATCTGTTCATGCTAATCAAATAGTCCATTCTCAAACTGTTAGGTCCCATGGGTCTGGAACAGTGACAATACTGCAGTGACCACTGTGAGAAGTCATCTGATTTTAAGGAGCAGCAGGGTGGTGACCGTGCAAAGCCACTGCCAAGAAACTACTCTGAGTGGGGCTCCTGGGTGGCTCAGTCGTTAAGCATTTGCCTTTAGCTCAGGTCATAATCCCAGGGTCCTGGGATGGAGATCCACATTGGGCTCCCTGCTCTGTGGGGATCCTGCTTCTCCCCTCCCACTGCTTGTAATCCCTCTCTCGCTGTCTCTCTCATCAAATAAATAAAATCTTAAAAAAACAAAAAACAAAAAACCACACCACTTAGAATCACAAAAGTTCATTTGAAAGCACTTTGCAAACAGCAAAGCACCAAGATGCCCATATTCAGAATGTTGCTCCCTTAAACTTGCCTGATTCCAAACACAACATCTTACGGGACATCCTACTGGAAGAAAGCCCTACTCGACAGGGCTACTAACCTGATGACAGTACATCATGACACACTGATCTGGCTTACTGACAGTGAAAAACCACTGATTTTCTTGGCAATTTCACTGCCCTCTTCTCCTAATTCACCAGTTTTCCCGAAGGAGCCAAGTGAGGCATGATACCAACTTACTCTCTCCGAACTCCCAGTAATCTTGGGCACCTACTACACACAAGTGATACCGGGAATACCAGGATGAGTAAGAATCTGTTACAAAGTGTCATTTCAACACAACTGGCAAGTTATATGCAATTAACAGTCAGCCCAGTGTGGTCAGCTACTCAGTTCCTGCCCTGTTTCAGCTCACATCCTATGGTGCCCTGTCCTTCTCTGATCAAGTGAGTAACTGCTGACACTCTTCCCTGAGGCCAAGCGCTGTGCTAGAGAAGGAAAAGCACCAGGGCCTGTAAGACGTGGTCTTGGTCTTCCAGGAGCGCATGATGTGAACTGGCCAATAAAACAGACATAAACGATGGCGGAGAGTGTAATGAGTGGCTACAAAGCGCCACATAAAAGCATCCCTTTATTTTACAGTCACACCTCATACAACATGGTATTTAATCAAGGGCCTGATGAGTAAGAGAAATAATTCATACTACTCCTACAATAAAAAGATCAAAAAGAGGAGAGTGGTTTTTCCCACCTCCCCCCAGCTGATGCTGGCCTGCAGGGACACAGAGAAGAGGCAGGATTTCAGAAGAGCCTCGAAGGCTGGGTAGGATCTCAGTAAATGAGGAGCCAAGGGCGTCCCTGACATGCAGGAGAGTCACTGCGAGCCAAGGTGTAATGGAGGGAAAGTTCTGAGGACAGGGATCAAGCAAGGAACCAGAAGAGGAGAGGGGTCTGGCCAGACTGTGGATGGCTTTGATGAGAAGGCTGGGAGGGAGAAAGAAGGCAGGAGAATATGGAGGGGAACCCCTAACCACAAACAGAGCCAAAGAGCCTCTCAAGTTGGACTGATGTCTGGAATAACAGGATAGGGTTCTGATGGGAAAATGGAGCCAAAGGATGAAATCCATCATCTTATCCCTTTTAATACTTCGAAAGAATCATCAAGATAGATGGCAAAAGCTAAAGGCCAGAACTTAGGCTTGTGAGTGAATTAACATAATTTGTATCTGCAAGGGCAGAATTCCAAGTAGTGAAGCCCAAATTGCAAACGCTCCCCATTCATGCTTTACTCTAGGAATACAAATCAAAATGTTGTCTTCTCAGTATTATGAAAAACAGACGCTACACACACACACACACACACACACGATCCCATTAGGGTTATCAATGAGGAAGTATCTAAAAGCAACCGGAAGATACCACAATATCAATATTTCCTAATGGTCAGGCCTCCTTGGACGGAGGAAATCTCTCAAAGGAAACAGTGGAAACCTTCTGGTTAGAGTCACTTAAAGTAAGACCACAAGGCACGATCCTGTGGTCTACTTTCTTCCACGTTAAGTCTGACCACTTGGAAAGTTCATTCAGGTGAGTGACTGTAGCCAGGGTGGCAAGGAGCCAAGATGAACCATATATGAAGGAAAAACAGGGAAAGAGACTCCGATTCCTGATCCAGGGATTCCAACAGTGTGTTCAGGTTGAGAAAATCCATCAGTCTGTACACTTAATGCTCTGGACCCATTTCTGTTTGTCTATTATTCTTCAACAGAAAGATTTTTCTGAAGGACGGTTAGGAGCTACCATCCTCAAGAACAACCAGAAGATGTTTTTCCATTTCTCCATTACCCACAGAAAACTTAGAGGAAACCACTGGCATTTCTAATAATTACTGGTGAAATAACAAAAATATTGCTGTCTAAGGTTAGTGAAGGACTCCATTCAATGAGGAGTGGGAACTGGTAAATTCAGATGATCCGGAGATTTCTAAACCAAACAAATGCTTTCCAAAAAGCCAGCAATTATGAGACTCAAAACTCTTGAGTGTGAAGGGCGTTGGGAGAGGCTGCACCCTGGCGAGCTGAATGCTTCCACAGACCCAGAAGGCCACACAGCCTGAAACATTCCCTCCCAGTTTGCGAAGGGTGGCCTGATTAGTCAGCAAGGGAATTATGATTTTGTGATAAGGCCTGCGGACTCCCAATTCCAAGTGTGTAACATCCTGGTCCCAAAGCATTTGGACTGAATTGGCCTCCCAGGTTCACCAGGCAGAAGTCCCCATGGGTAACGAATCCCAATTAGTCAAGACAGCACACTATCACTAAGAGAGCGTTTCCTCAGAAAAACCACGAAGGCCGACCATATTGGGGACTGAAGGGGCCAGAAATGAAACTAACACACAGAACTACTCACCCGATTCTCCACCTTTGCATGGGGTCTCCCCAGCTTTCCTGAAGATGACACAGGGCGGTCCAGACCTCACTGAGCAATGCTGTCATGAAACAAAATGGTGTTCTACCAACTTCTATTAGTTTTCCTACTACTTCCCTCAACATTTAAAAAATAATAATAATAAATTCCTAAAGGTAGATGAGCTTATTTTCAATCTTTCTCCCACTGTGAAGCAGTCATCATCTTTACCTATCCCACCAAAATAAAGTTAAAAACCATTAATATTCTTTACTCTTCCCATATAAATCCAAACCTTCTCTTGTCCTGTTCCCAGTTACTACAAAGTTTTATCCAGTCATAAACTCAACTACCTACATTTCCTTGCAAGATTTATTTATATTTCTAGACGAAAATGAGACATTAATTGCTCCTATCCTCTCAATTCAAGAAACCACATATGCTGTCCTCAAATCCCAAACCACAAATGCTAAAGATTATGAATAAGAGGAATGTCTATTTGCTTTTAACTGCTTGCTAAAGGAATAACTAGACTCTTGCATTGAGAACAATCGGCTCATTCTTGACCTACCATCCTATTTATCTTTCTATTCTCAAAGCTAATTGCTTATATAAGCATGCCAATTTGCCCTGATTATAGGATTCTTAATAAATGAATGTTGTTTACATTTCACAAGTGTATTTGAATTTCACTCCGGGAAGCCAAGCTCATCAAGTCTTTGTAAGTGGTAAAACCAGAGATCAAAGCAGAGGCCTGCATTGAACCAACAAACAATTAGGCTTGAGAATAGAGGCCTAAGCAAAAATACAATTGATTTATTGATTTTTCTACTCCATAAGTACACCTTGGGGTCACTGTTCACTCTGGAGCTGTAGAACCTTCTCTGCAGATTTTCATTATGATTATACGATGATCATTTCTTAGTTAATAAGTCTAACATTCAACAGGCTTTGATCTATTTATCTGTGCTTCTCGTCTTGGTGCTTTTGGTTGCAGCAGACATCTTTAAGAGTTTGGCCTTTTACCTCTTCTCCACTTTCACTAATTTTCCCGCAATTTTTGGTACCATTTACACAATTCTTTTCCTACTCTATGGTATTCACCAACCCAAGTGTATTTTTTTGAGGCTCCCAGGTGAGGCCAATGGCACCAAGTTTGAGGACGACTGTTTCAGCTTGTCAATCCCTTTACTAACCTGCCTTAAATGAAGTGTTCAGCCAAACTCCCATGGAAGAAAAAGAAAAACAAGGAAAAGAAGTCAGGTTCATGAGCAAATCCCTCTCTTCAAGACAGGCCCTGCAGGTACCAGTCAAACCTCAGGGCCCAACACCAGGCACAGAGCCAAAAATGTAAACGATCCGACACCTTTCTCAAGGCCAACGAGTTTTTAGCATAGGCCAGGCACGAGGGCTATTTTACCACACAGAACTCGGTTAAGAGAGATTACCTCTGGAGACAGAGAGCAGGGTTTAAAGGCCTCAGCATGTCAGCTTCTGGGGCAAGGGACAGAGGGGCTAACAGCAACTCTTCAAAGAAAAACGTGGACTAAGGTTCTGTGTGAATTCAGTCACTGAAGTCAGTTACCGGCTGTCCAAGAACACCAGAAATCTGACTGGAGGAACACCTCTCGTGTGTCCCAGAACCAAAAAAGTCTGTGGCAAGGTGGATATCTATAAGCTCTGCCACCGGTCAGGATCTTTGTTGCGTGTTTTTAAGACCACAAGCAGAGCGTTCACTTCTACTGTCCACGACAAATACCATTCTACCTCAGGTAGGGATTCCCAGGCATCCTGGCCCACATCTGCAGACCGGCTCAATCCCAGCTCTCAGGCCTCCCCTCCTCCCTCGACACTGCTGCCAAATCACAGTCCACGGAAACTGCATACTCCTTAGTGTTCTAGTGGAAGAGAGGCTTCTGGAAAAGAGGACAGAGCAACTGGGGAGAGGAAGATCACCGGCAGCGTGAGCAGACAGGAGGAAAAGAGGTGAGAGGGGTCACTGCGGCCTACAGGATTCAAGCAGGTGAGAGCTGACAAGGTGTATTAAAGCCCTTCTACAGAAACCATGACCCCAAACCCGGCGGACACAGTCCTGGGATTTGGGGGAAGGGAGGAAACAGGCACCACTTTTTTTTTTTTTTCAAGATTGATTTTATTCATTCATTCATTTATTTTTTTGATAGATAGAGAGCAAAGCAGAAGGGAGAAACAGATGCCAACTCCCTGCCTAGCAGGTAGCCCGATGCGGGGCTCGATCCCAGGATTCTGGGATCATGACCTGAGCTGAAAGCAGAGGCTTAACTGACTGAGCCACCCAGGCATGGCCCTATTTGAGAGAAGAGCCAGCTTGTAACTCACACTCCCTCTTAAGCAATTCAGTCTGTTCTTGTCTAAGGATTCACTGCTTTGTCCCTAAGATTCTTTCCGTAATATTCTTGGTCCAGACCTGCACGCGGCAGGCTCACCTCAAGGAGGGCACCATGCAGGCCAGTAAAGCACCAGCCAAGTCTTGGGTTTGCAAAGAACCTCCAGTCACCAGTATTCCTCATACGACTTCTGTGTGAGCAGCTCTAACGGAGAGCGCACTCCTCACTTGACTGAGGATGCTAAATGTTAAAATACTTTTCCTAAAGCTTATATGACTTTTTGTCACTGACCCTGGAAACTGTATTCTCTAGACCACACAGAACACACCTACACAAGTTCCTGCACAAAGCTCTTCAAAATGCAAAGTCAGCTAATGGATCACAGTGCGGTATGTTCTGGAAATCTTACACTTTCAGGCGCTAGGATCTTAAAAAAAAAAAAAAAAATCTCTTTACTACCTTTAGCAGTTGTGTCAAATTGTATTTCAGTTTACTGGGGAAGAAAAATTAAGCACCAGAGGAAAAAGTTTCACTTGCTCAACCTGGTGCAGCAGATAGGATTCTAGAAACTAGGTTTCCTGCCTCCCAGACCAACGCTATTTGCTAAGCGAGAGGACACAAGCAAAAATAATTCGTATCACCTAAGGATGTGAGAGCATGCATACCTTTCCTTCCCAAAATCCATCTGTTTGTGTTTCTGCCAGTCTCTCACAGTAGCCAAACACTTATATTTAGATAACAGCCTTTGATCAGCTTCTATACTAGATATCCAAATGTACTGGCATTATGGGGGGGGGGGGTGGAATACACCCCAATAATAAGCATATAATCCCAAGATTGGTGAAATAAAGCTCAGAGGTTTAGTACCTAGGATGAGATTGTAATGGCTCAAAGTCACAACACCCCATCCCCTCCCCTTCTCTACCACCTTTCCCGAACAAGAGAAATGATGTGAGAAAAGTCAGCGAGCAGCTGACGACGACTGAAGCGCTCTCTCAGCCATCCATCTGTTCAGCAGACTTCATGGCAAGAGTTTTCCTTGGAAGTGGTTAAAAGGGAACACCACCTTACAGAGGGAAATAAATGTTCAAATTTGACTTTCCTTGTCCTTTCACAAGTAATTACATTTGGGGTACATGCATTGCACTGACAGATTGCTTCTTTCCTCTGATTTTGGAAATCCTAAATTCGCAACCAAGGTGGGTCAAGGCTACCTTGATAGAAAAAATTGAAGTGCACACTTGGACCTCATCACTAATACCATGCCTGAAAAATCGAACAGCCTAGTGAAAATGCCCTAATGTTTGACTTTGAATGTGAAACATCACGGGCACCTCACAGCAATCACTTCTAAGACATTTTTGCCAATTTTATACAGTCTGAAACTGGCATTTATCAGATTTAGAGATTTTTTTTTAGATGGTTTTACTGCTAGCTCTAAGCATTTTTTTTTTCCTTCCTAGTTCAAGGGCCCCAGAAGTGTAATAAAACATAGGGTGAGGGGGCAGAGGGGGGATTCAGAGATCCAAATCTGGGTTAAAAATCCTAGATCAGTTATTCAATAACTGTAGGAGTTTAGGCCAACTTAGCTCATTTTATCTCCTAGAATTCATGTGAGGATTACATGAATATGTAAGCAGAGGGTATACTCATAGTAGGTACTCAAAATGTTTCACTTCTTCCTAAAGCAGAATGACTACATTCACCCTCAGGGCAAGAAGGTGGGGGGGGGGGGGGGACAGGAAAGAAATTGACTCAAATTAATCACACACCAATGTAGTTCCCAGTATCAAACATATGATAATACTGCCCTACACCATCACTTTCTAATTGGTCTTGATTCTGTTTGCAGAGCAGCCTGATATCTGAGATCACACAGAGATACACCAGCTAAGATAGAGGGCTTAAAAGTATCCTTTCCTCCGACATTCCAAGAAAGAATCCTTGACAAAGGCACTGGGGGACTTACAATTTAGTTGCAGACTATGACTTCAAACCAAAAATTAATGAACGGCATGGAAGGCCCAACATAGAAAGAGGTATTCTCGGACAGACACCGTCAACGGTTCACCCCACCCCAAAATAAACTTCATAGCATCATCTTTGAAAATAAAGGACACAAGAGTGTGTGCGCATGCATATGTGTATTGCCAACGTTCAGGTAATGTTTAATGCACAGAGAGCCATGTGGATATTTTATTATAAATGTGTAGGACCCCAGGGACTCCTGGGTGGCTCAGCTGCCTTCGGCTCAGGTCATGATCCCAGGGTCCTGGGATCGAGTCCCATATCGGGCTCCTGGCTCAGTGGCAAGCCTGCTTCTCTCTCTGCCTGTGGTTCCCGGTGTTTGTGCATGTGTGCACGCATGCTCTCTCTTTCTCTCTGACAAGTAAGTAAAATCTTTAAAAAAAAAAAAAAAAAAAAAGAAGTGTAGGACTCCCAAAAATAAACACATGCCAATGTTACCGGAAATATGTGACATGTATTCATCCTAAAGGAATAAAACTAGATGAGTGAATTTATAATTTATGAAAGACTTCCATCAAACAGCATAACAAAAATATCACACACATGTGCACAAAGGCGTATCACCTTACAGCTTGAAAGGTAGCTACAAGGATGCCAATAGCTAAATGTATACAAGGAGTCAGTAGTGTTTTCCCATACATGTGTTTTCTAACTACTATAGCAATACAGAAGACAAGTTTAAGAAGGAGACTCTCCTTAGGAAAATTAAGCTCCTAAGATTTAGAACCAATTTGTACTAGTCTTTAATTGCAGAAGTTCAGTAATTTAAATCTATTTTTAAAAATGTTTTCCTGGGGCACTGGGTGGCTCAGTGGGTTAAAGCCTCTGCCTTCGGCTCAGGTCATGGTCTTAGGGTCCTGGGATGGAGCCCCTCATCAGGATCTCTGCTCAGCGGGGAGCCTGCTTCCTCCTCCCTCTCTGCCGGCCTCTCTACTTATGATCTGTCAAGTAAATAAATAAAATCTTTTTAAAAAGTTTTCCTATTAAAAAAAATCATTACTTTTTACAATTTACCCTTCCACTGATCTTAATTCTGCAATCTTTTACTCTCTTTCCCTTCATACAAATTAATTTTTTAGATTTATACCATTTAACTCATTTAGATTGATGAAGGGGTATGGGGATAGTCATTGAGTTGGTGTGGTCTCAAGAGTTTCCAGAAATAGATGGACTTCTGTCATTATAATTTTTATTTACTCTTCCCCAATGCTTTAAATATTCTAGAGCTTGAGGATGGAATGCTTTTCCACGCCTGAAATGTCTCATTAATTATTGATGTAAGCCATAATCACAATGAGGTGCCTGTACACTTTCCTGCACAGTTCTACTATCTGGTTTTCCTCCCAAAAAATATATATGATCCCTATTATAGACGAAAATAAAGCTAGCATCAATAATGCCAACATGATTCCCTTTGCCCCAGGGTAAAGAATTTCTCTACATATATACTTTAAAACTTGCCATCTAAAATTTGTCCTTCTAGCTTGATCTCCAGATTTAAACGGTTTGAGTTGATTTCTTAAGCAATTCATGAAGAAAAGCAAGGTTGAGAGCATCACGTGTGCAACTCCGGAAAAAAAAACAAAAACTGACCTTAAGAGAAATCACCTTCATTTCTAAGCCCAGAAAGAGGACTTCTTTCAACTCCTCTAGTAGGTTTCCAAAAAGCAGCTGGAGCTGACTAGGGAGAGTTACAGTAAACACCACATCAATGTCCAAATGCATCACTAACCAGAGGGACCCCAAGCTGAGATTTTTCCCAAAAGCTTTTTCTCTATTCAAAAAAGGTCAGCCTAATATTTTTTTGTTCTTGTTTTTTGTTTATTTTGAGAGGCTTAGAATATTATAAACAATTAAGAAAAGGACACATCCAATAATTGTGTATGACACACAGTAGAGCAGAAGAAACCACAACAACCAACCACTGCCCCAACGAGCTTGTGATGCAGAATCATAAATGTCTACATACTAAATTTGTGACTGCTAGACTTCATAATAACACAAATCCACCATGGTAATGATGAAACATTTTTCTAAAGATCAATTCAGATCATGTGTTATTAATCAGCAGAGTAACTAAAAGCTCATGCAAAACACACTATCCCAATCTAGCAGAACTCAATTGCATTATTGTTATCAGGTTTTCCTGTGTCACTGGCCCTTCCATTTCAAGTACACACACAAACACAACATCACAGGATGAAAAGACAGAATATCCAGAGCTAGGAGGTAAGAACCATGTGTCTGGAAGAAAGAGGATTTTGAATAAAAACGTTTGTCTCTGGGAACACAGGTCAAGTACGCACCCAGGCTGCCTTGAGAAGTAATTAAGCCTATGCCTTTCCTTTCAGTGTGTCCCATCTTGCACAACAGTGGGGAGCAGCTGTGGGAGATCAGAGAAAATGCAAAGCAAGACAGGCAGCCTCCTCTATCTCCCCACTGCTACACCAGACTTTCCCCGGGCCTTGAAAAAAGCTGGTGGCCTCTGTTCTTCCAAAGAGCATGAAGTTAACCTGCCATCCAGAACACTGGGCCCCCTCTCAAACGATCCCTTTAGAAAGGCCTGGAGAAAGGCAGTTTTAAATGTCCCTGTCTTCAAAGTTGGGAGGTTACACACCAAAAACCTGCAGCTGACACAAAACTGGCTGCCTTGAGCACAAGTTTCTCTCGTTACCTGGCCTCGTAGAGTTTAGAGGTAACTAGGAAAAGGTAGATGGACAAGTGTAAGGAAGAGGAACGCATAGGCTCTTGCCAGTTTCCCTCCCAACATCCCCTGAAGGAGGCTGGGTCACTAAAAATCGGAAGTCTGGGGACCAGCTGCAGTACAGACAGACTCTCGCTGGGTCGAGGGGGAGGCCGCCACACCCTCTTGAGCTCACAACACTGTCAAGCTCTAGCTGGGAGGGGTTCAGAAACTTAGTCCCAGCAGGAAAGGAGAGAAAGGAGTCTTCGGTGTCTTGGATTTGGGAAGCTAAAAAGCTAATCGCAGATTTCGGAAGGAGCCGGGAACTTGGCTGTGCGTGCTGGAGGAGGGAAGGGGTCGCCCTTGATGTCAGAACAGTTCGAAACACGTCCCCGCAAAACTGCACATTCTTGTGGTTTAAGATTTAAGACCGAAAGAAACGAGCTGAGGCAAGGCTTCTCTCGCGCCTGGGTTTCAGATGCCCCCCTCCCAGCTTAGGGACCCGGGCGCCGCGCAGCCCCGGATTTGCTTATCTTTCCCTTTCGGGCGTGCTCCCCTCCGCCAAGCCCCTCCGCCTCCAAGTTCGCCTTCGCTCGCCGCCGGCCACATGCACCCATCTGCCCTGGACCCCGCGAGGCAGCTGGTCCGCAGGGACTCGGGATTTGCGGGTTTGGGGTTTATTGTATTTTTAAACAAAAAGCCTCAGCGGCTCGCCGCCCCCTTCTTCCCGGCCCGCGCCACCTTTCCTTCACGCCCACGCCGCACCTCACGGGCACACGCGCTGCGAGGTGCTTCTCCCGCCAGACAATGGGCTCAGGGCCGGCCAGGCAGCCCGGCCCGAGCCCCCGGCCCCATCCCGGAACCCCGAGAGGGCGGAGCGCGGGGGCTAGAGGAGAACGAAGAAAAGTGAGGCTGGGGAGGCCACAAAGGGGAAGGTGGGCGCCTCCCCCCTTGGGACAGGAGCCTCGCTCCCGGCGCGGGGAGAAGAGGAGGGGGTGGAGGTCAGCGGCGTCCCCCACCCGGAGCCCCGGGGCCCCGCCGCGCACTCACCAGCACGATGGCAAACCGCTCCTCCAGTTCACCTGGCTCGGGCATCGGCAGCTTCAAAGGCACGTTGTGCGCCCTGAAATCGGTCTGCTGTGAATCCATGCTCCCCGCGTTGCCCATGTTGGCTGCACGCCGGGGCTGGGGGCTGCTCCGGGCCCCTAGCGTTCGCGTCGGAAATCAGAACAGCTCCCGGCGGCCGGCTCCCGCCCGCTGGCGCGACCTGCCCGGCTCCCCTCCCTCCGCTGCGCCCTGGCGAGTGTGCAGCGCGCACCGCTCCCTAGCAGCGCTCCTCGCCGAGCCGCCCCCCGGCCTCCCTCATGCTCTCGGCCGCCCCAGAGCCGTTCCGGCCTCTTTTCCTTGGGAGGGGTCGTCAGGGCGCTGGGCGCCTATCTGCATGTTGCTCCACCGGCACGCCGCCCCCTGCCTGCGCTCGCGGCCAGCGGGCGCGTGGTTCCTCGAACTCGGTGTTCCGCCGGGCCGCAGCCGCCGCTGACACTTCCAGCCCCGCGGCTGGCGAGCACAACGCTCGTTCGGCGAGCACCTCGAGCAGACAAATGCTGCTCGGCGCTCCCGACACAATGCCCCCCTCGCCCGGCCCCCGCCCCCGGCCCGGCTCCGCCCACTCGCCCCGTGGACTGCCGGGACGCGTAGTTTCTGTCCAGTGTCCGCTCGCCGAAACCACGCCCTCTCCGCAGGACCGAGCCTGGGTCAAGCTTCAGAGGCAATCTGCGCGCTTCGGGGGCGATGGTCTGTGACCCTTTAGAACTGCTTCAGTCCAACAGTAGAAATCACTACCTCGTCTACGTCGGTTCTGACATTTAATTCGGCACACTTGACAAGTAAATGATCCAATCAACCGGTGACTGAATGCAGGCATTCTGATTTAACTTTCAGAAGCTGGTTACCATTCAAAAGGCTCAAGTTTAACAGGTCCCCTGAAAAGCACTGGCAACGTCCTCTTTCATGAACTGGGAAATAGTGCTTGTTTTACTGTTCTTTCTTCCTTATGTAATGTACTCTTTTGTGTGATTGAAATGTTTTATAAACAAATATATGCTTTAATGGATTTTTGTAAGTATCCACGGTGAGTATATGCATATATGGTCAGACTCCAGGAGCTGAATGAGGATTCAATTCAAAATAAACACCTGTCGATAGCTATTACTTTTGGGTTACCAGGTGCCTTAATGGGAGAAAAAGAAGATTGCTTCTGCTCTGGAATACTTCACAATCTAGTGAAGGAGAAAATTTACACAAATAAGCATATTTCGTGTGAAATAGAAAGAAGGACAGGGTGTTTGGGAAGGCTTTGGAGGTGATCTTTGGCTGAAGGCTACCTCATTCCTCCATAACAGTCCCAGGTATTTTACAAAGAAACCTGGGCCCAATCTTATCTCTGGGATGCTTTCTAGACTATTACTACCCATTTTAAAAGAGTGGAAATAGAAACAATCTTGTAAGCAGCTTCAGCCAGGTGCTCAAGTTGTAGGTTTCAAGAGCATCCACTGGTTGACTTGTGACTGAACTCATAAGTCATCCTTTCTTAGCTTAAAGAATTTCTTTAATCTTGCTTTGTGTATCAAATTCACTTGGGGAGCTTGTTGTTAAAACTCCACACACCTTGGGCCCTACCTATTATCAGAATTTCCCCGAGGCAAGAGCTGGAGCATGGGCAGGTGTATTTTTAACAAGCTCCCCAGGTTATTTTGATTTGCAACCAGGGTTGTTACCATCTTGTTAAAAATCAACTGCTTCTGGAGAAGGTAACTCAACAAGACTAAACATCAAGGGCCACATTTCTTTTAGCTTTATAAGCCCCAAGATGTTCGATAACTACTTGTTGAATTGACAAGTGATTTTTCCAAAACCCTTTGAAGCAAATACACACAGAGACATATTGTGTGGGTATGATCTATTAAATAAACCATTTCTGGTCTTCTTTTTAAAAAGGGAGAGAGTATAAATAAATCCAAAATAAAAGTCTAAATAAATGCAGTCTGTATTCCAAAACTACACTGTATCAAAGTTAACAGTGTATTGCCAATCAAAGAAAGAATAACAGAGATATAGATACATATACACACACCCCAACTAGAGAAAATGAGTGAAAAAGAAAAGCAGTTAGTTCAAACCAAGCGAGACATTTCTGATCCACAAATGTATTTGTTTTCTTCCCAATCTCTAGACATACACTTTGGCTCTAATTGACACAAAATCAGCCCACCCAGGGGGTTGCCTGTCCGGATGGAAAAGCTGGAACTCTTTTCCACAGTTGAGAAATCCTTTTTTATTACACACTTGTAGTTCCCTCTGGCCATACTTCTGCCAGTAACCAGGACTTTTTCTCCCCTTAAGTCTTATCACATATAGTCTCTCTCATAATCCCACACTTTGAGAAGAGCCAAGGACAAAGTGTGCAAATCCATGAACCAAAAGAACTCAGGCATTTCAAGGTTTGTAATCTTTAATATTTGGTTTTTATTCATGAGTGTTATTTAGTATGTAGATAAACAACACGCTCCATTACATTACTAGGCTTCTGAAAGAATTTCTATCAAAAATCCCAGGACAATATTTGTTTGGGGTAGGATGTGGAGAGGGGAAGAAGAAGACATCACTTTAATTGTAACACTCTTACGTCTTCCCCATAAAATTAAAATCAGGTGATTGTTTTTAAATATGAATTTCATTTTCTGATTACTAATACATATGACTTATTATAGTTGATACTGTAAAAAGCAGGCAAAAAATAAACTTAAAATTCTCCATTCACCTTCCATGGAAATGAAATTTTAGAACTTTTTATTTCATGTACTTGGCATTTGCAAGCTATGCCAAGGATAGCTTGATCAGGAATTCCCCGATTACAATGCAATTGCTTGCAAAGAAGCTCTTCCATCACTCAAAACAAGTACTTCTACAAAGTCAGCTGAGTTTCTTTGGTATTTCCTCAAGTTTTAAACATAAGGAAGTGTTCTACAACTAAGTTCACTTAGCTTCTTAAAAGGGCACTGGTGCAACCCTAAGAAGAGTCTCCTTGTGTGTATAACTATAGGAAATGAGATAAGCTCCCCTGTGATGAGCAAAACCATCTACAGCCCTGAATCAAAACTGTGAAGTTGTAGTAGCTGAGACTTTAGAAGGATTGCTTTATGTCAATTTACATCCACAAGAGTCCTGAAAGATTCATATATCTAACCATATTTATATTTAAAATATTTATTGAGCATTTACTATAAGCCAGATACTGCTATTGATTTTAAACAAAGCTTAAACATGGTTTATTCCATTTCTAAACACAAGTAAGAATGGATTCAATAGTATATTTTCTCATTAAATAAAAAATCTGGAGAAAGGTGGATGCTGGTGTTGGTTCAGCAACTTAGTAAGGCTAGGACCAGTAACTATGTGATGGCTTGATCTTTCCACATACTTACAAAATAGCTGCTAGAGTGTCACAAATCAAGTATGTATTCAAGGCAAATCATGGAGAAGGGGTGATTTCAGCTATTCCTCATTTTCTAGAACCGAATGACACAGTCATTCCCTACTATGGGAAGAAGTGGGGAGTGGGATAAAACCTGGGGCTGGACACATTTCCTTTGCTGATAGAATCAAGATTCAGGTAAAGGGGATATGATAAGAAATAGGTAGGCAGCGACATCTTCTAATCCCTCCCTCATATATTTCATATTTTCGAATAATACTTTACATTTGCCTTCATATTTTACAAAATACTTTATATTTTTACAAAATACTTTTACTTGCTTTATCTTACTTCATCCTGTCCATACAACAACAAGGAATTTAAAGCTCAACAAAATAATTTTTCTCTAGTTTATAGAACAAGTGACATAGTTACAACTTAGGTATTTTGATTCCCAAATCAGTATCCTTCACTGCCTTAAAAAAAAAAAAAAAAAGTTCTTTAAAATTATCATTCACAGGTAGAAACATAACAAGACTTCTGCTTCTGATCAAGATAGAGTAATAGGGATCAGACTAAATGTGAACGTAATAAAATACCAGACAAAATACATTAAACAATGTCCCTCAAGTGTTATGTGTTGTAAAAAGAAGGACAGTGTATGCGGGGGCTTCAGAGATGATCTTGGTCTGTAACTATTAATTCCTCTGTAACAGTCTTGTTTCAGGTGTTTTACAAAGAAGATTGCCTCCTCTGGGAGGCGGTGAAGAAAAAGGATCCCTGAGAGATCAGGAATAAATGAAGCGTACCCTACAATCACCCCAGCTTACTGCCTGGAGAAATTTCTAGACCACCGTCCACAGAGAAGGACCCAGATTGGGCCTACTGGAGCCCCAGACTTGAGAAGGCAGAGGTGAGAGTTCAGTGAACCCAAAAAGGTCAGCGTTCTCAGGACAGGATAGGGGGCGGGAAACAGCTGTAAGAACTCCCAATGTCTGACGAGCTTCCCATTCCAGTATTCAGTTGAGTGCTGGTTAGTAAGGTGAGGAAAAAACTCAAAGCTGATCATTTTATAATAATAAATGAACTCATCAATAGAACATGACACCCAATAATAGTGCTTCAAAATACCTGAACTTCGGGGAGAAATACACAAATCCACAACTATGGTTATAGTTAAATACTCCTCTCTTAATATTTGTTCAAACAAGTAGACAGAAATCAGTAAGGGTGTAGAAAACTTAAAAAATACTATCAACAACATGATCTAATTGATATTTATAAACTACCTCACCCAATAACACAATACACAACTTTTCAAAAGCACAAGGCACATTTACCAGATTGACCTTATTCTGGACTATAAAAATTCTCAATAAATCTTCAATAAGTTTTAAAAGATTCCAATATTACAAATTTTGTTGTCTTGCTACAATGAAATTAAATTAGAAGAACACAAAAATATCTGAAAAAATCCTCAAATATTTAGGAAAAAAAACAAACTTCTGAAAAACCATGGATCAATTAGAAGATTAAAGGGAAAATTATGACATGAAAATTATGAATGAAAGAGAAAACACTGTATATTAAAATTTTGTGGATGCAGCCAAACAGTACTTAGAAATTTAGACCAGCAAGTGCCTATATAGGAAAAGAATAAAGGGCTCAAATTAGTGTCTTTAGTTTCTTCTACCTTAAGAAACTAGAAAAAAGAAGCAAGTGAAAACAAAACAAAGAGGAAGAAAGGAATAATAAAGACAAGAGCAAAAGTCAATGAAATAGAAAACAGGAAAAATAACAGAAAAAATGAAAACTAAAAGCTAGTTCTTGAGAAGGTCAAGAACTAGCTAGTCAGATTCATCAGGAAAAAAAGAAGACACAAATAACCAATATCACAAGTGACATGGAGACAACACTATGTAATTACACATATTAAAAAGGATAATCAGAGAACGTTTTGAACAACTTTATGTCAATAAATTCAATCATGTAGATGAAATGGACATATTCATTCCTTTAAAGACTCAAACTACCAAAACTGATTCAAGATGAAATAAATAACCAGAACAGTCATACCTATGAAAAAATTGAATATATATTTAAAATCTTTCCACAAAGAAAACTAGAAGCCTAAGGAGCTTCACTAGGAATTTCCCCAGTTGGGGCACCTGGATGGCTCAGTGGGTTAAATATCTGCCTTCAGCTCTGGTCATGATTCCGGGGTCTTGGGTCTGAGCCCTGCATCAGGCTCCTTGCTCAGTGGGGAGCCTGCTTCTCCCTCTGCCTCCAACTCCCCTTGCTTATACTCTCTCTCTCTCTCCTTCATATAAATAAATAAAATCAAGAAAGAAAGAGAGAGAGAGGAAGAAAGAAAGAAAGAAAGAAAGAAAGAAAGGGAAGAAGGAAGGAAGAAAGGGAGAAAGAGAGAAAGGGAGGAAGGAAGGAAGTTTCCCAATTACTTAAAGAAGAGAGAATACTAATTCTACCTAAACTATTCCAGAAAATTGAAAATGAATAAATATTTCCCAACTCATTCTGAAGGCCAACATTATCCTGATACCAAAACTGGTCAAAGACATTATAAGAAAGGAAAGTATAGCCAACATTCAGGAGGAATGTTGGTATAAAAATTCTGAACAAAATTTGAGTAATAATACATCATGACCAAGTGGGGTTTACCCCAGTAGTGCTAGATTGTTTTAGTATTTGAAAATCAATCAATGTAATTCCACGTTTTAACACACTAAAACAGAAAAACACATGATATCTCAAAAGATAGAGAATAAGCATTTGATAAAATCCAACATCCATTCCTGATAAAAACCCTCAGCTGATTAGAAATATCAAGGAACTTCCTTGATAAAAGTCATCTACCAAAAAACCTACTACCAATATCATACTTAACAGTAAGAGAATAAATGCTTTCTCCTAAAATCAGGAACAATGTTTAATTCAGCATTGTATGGGAGGTTCTAGCCAGTACAGAGAGAAAACAAACAAAAAGCTATCCAGTTTGGGGAAAAAAATGAAGCAGGAATAATGTTTAATTCAACATTGTATGGGAGGTTCTAGCCAGTGCAACAAGAGAGAAAACCAACAAAAAGTTTTCCAGTTTGGGGAAAAAAATGAAGCAAACGGTCTTTGTTCACAAATGACATGATCTTCTATGTAGAAATTCTTACAGAATTTATAAAATAGTTACTGAAACTAATGTGTGAGTTTGACAAGGATTCAGTTTACAAGACTGATATACAAAATTAAAATATAGGGGTGGATAAAATGGGTGAAGGGGAGTAGGAGGTACAAGTTTCCAGTTATAGAATGAGTAAGTCATGGGGATGAAAGTTATAGAGAATATAGTTGATGGCATTTTAATGGCATTGTATGGTGAAAAAATACACACACACACACACACACACACACACACTTTTGGAGGTGATGGGATATCATTAGCTTGATCACGGTGCTGGTTTCATGGGTATAAACTTTGTTAAACCTATTAAATTACAAACTATAACTATGTATAGTTTATTGTTGGTTAGTTATAGCTCTGTAAGGCTGTTACAAAAAATAAAAGTCAATTGTTTTCTCTCTCCTCATCCTTCAAGGAACTTAGACCATAAAACTCAAATCTCTCTTCCTACCTTCCATGTTAATGTTTATTATTTTAACTCCTCTTTATCTATTTACATTAGCCTTTAGTAGTAGCAATATTACTAGCATGGCAATCCTTAGGTTTACTAGTACGCTTACAAATTCATTTGCTTTTTGATTCCCTTTTTTTTCTTCTACATTTACATTTCATTTTTCAAAAGAACATTCTTTATTATTTCTCGCAATGAGAGTTTGTGAATGGCAAAATTATCTGGCAAAGTCTCATTTGTCCTGTCTTTTTTTTTTTTTTTTTTTGGCCCTCATTCTTGAAATATAGTTTATTTGGTTATAAATAAACATCAGGCTGAAATAAAAGAACATCAGACTGAAAGTTCTTTTCCTTCCTCATTCTAAAGATAGTAGTCCTTTGTCTCCCAGCCCTCATTGTCAGTGATGAGAAATCTGTCACTGTAATTTTCACTTACTGTCTAAAAATAGATATTGGAGGGGTCTCTGGCTGGCACATTCAGTTTAAGCAGCCGACTCTTCATTTCAGCTCAGGCCATGATCTCAGGGTCCTGGATTGAGTCCTATATATCAGGTTCTGTGCGCATCAGGGAGTCTGCTTGGGAGTCTCTCTCTCCCTCTCTCTCTGCCCCTCCCTGCTGCTTGCACACCACTCTATCTCTCTCTCAAATAAATAAATAAATCTTCTAAAAAAAATAGATATTATATCATTTTCCCTCTGGTTTCCTTATTGACTGAGATTTAAATTTCACTGATGAAATTACGGTAGAAGTTCTAGTTCTTTGTGAGTCTGCCTGTTCCTGCTTAGTTATCACTTTTTTAATCTTTCTTCAAATATTTCTGTTTGAGTACAGTTGACACACAATGTTACATTAGTTTCAGGTGTACAACTTAATGATTCAGCAAGTCTATGCTGTGCTCACCACAAGTGTAGCTCCCATCTGTCACCATACAACACTATCACAGTATCGTGGACTTTATTACTTGCTTGTTCCTTTTTAATACTGCTCTATTCCATCATTTCAAGAGATTTTTGGAAGAGGGAAAAACACAGATATGTATTCTGTTCACCATTTTGATAGGAACCTATCATTTGCTTCTTTTGCTTTGTTTTACTAGGCATTAGGAATTTTATTTTAACTATGTCTTAAATAGTGCCACCTTCATAATTTACAAAAAAAATAAACTTAATAGATTCTAGCATCTCCAACATTGTTCCAGAGAATTATTAACTATTCATAGGCTTTTGAATCGAAGCTCTTATCTTGCCTCTATCTCTGAGATTCTACCTCCTTTAGGCCCCTCTGTATACACCATGTCACACAAACATACCTTCAAATTTGGCAAAAATCCATCTGGTCACTTTTCTTTGAACAATTTTCTTTTTAAATAATTTCTACATCCAACATGGGGTTCAAACTCACAACTCCAAGATCAGGAGTCACATGCTCTTCTGACTGGGTTAACACCAGGCATCCCCATCTGGGTCATTTTTGAATGAGAGTAACACAGAAACTTAATTTCATTTACATAAGTTTAATACACATGTGTGAATATATATTGTAGATATATAAAGAACACACTGAAGCTTCTTTCAAAATAGCCAATATATTAAACAAGTATATCACTATAGAAATCAAAACACATGAAAGAAAGAAAGACCAACTAGAGGGAGGGTGGGAGGAAGGAAGGAAAGAGAGAGAGAAAGAAAGAAGAGAGAGGAGGGAAAGAAGGAAAGAGATAGAGAAAGAAAGGAAGGGAGGGAGGGAGGGAGGGAGAAAGAGAAAGGAAACGGAAAAGAAAAAGGAAAGGAAAGGTAAAGGAAAGGAGAGGGGCACGTGGGTGGCTCAGTCAGTTAAGCCCCTGATTCTTGGCTGTGGCTCAGGCCATGATCTCAGGGTCCTGAAACTGCCCCCCACCGTGAGCTCTGCACTCAGCATGGAGTCTGCTTCAGGTTCTTTCCCCTTCCCTCTGCTCCTCCCCTAAATCATGTGTGCTTTTCCTTGCTCTCATATTAATAATGAAATAAAAGCTTTAAAAAAAAAAAAAAGGAAGGAAGGAAGACAGGCATCACAAAATGTGGAGAGCATCATATGAAAAATCAAGTTCAGACTATTTCTTGCCATCCTCCCCCCTCTGTCACCGACTCTCTCTCTTCTTCCTGCATTCCTGTACTGATTGCCTCCTCCAAAATCCTCCTTCACAACCTACTTTAACAAATGACTGGATGGGGAGGTGTTAGCCTGTGATGCCAACAAAAATGGCAACAACAAAGAAATGTGCTGCTGACTTGAAGTGCCTGCTTTTCTTTCAGGGATTCCTCTTAACTGCCCGACTTCGACTTTGTGTTAACTGTCATCCGGGAGGCGAGGGTTCCTAAGCCAGGCTGCGTGGGAAGCCCAGGGAGCTCCATCCACACCTGCCTTCTCTGCAGATAAACACAGAACTCCCAGCCACTGCGGCTATCCATCTGGCACCTTTCAACAGCTTCCAAGTCTGAGAAAACAAACCCTTTAAAAAAAGGTTTTTTATAACAAGAAAGCCCAAAGGGGGCATTTTTGTTTCCGGCTGCAACCATTTCCACCAGAATAAACAACACAGGGAGATTAAGACAGAGAATGAGTCGGAGTAAAACCTAGTTCCACTGATAAATATTACACATATTGAATATCTAAGTTTATGATTTTATTTACTTTTCTCATTTGTCCTTTGGGAGAGTTAAGTTTTAGGGGAGAACCATACATTTCTTTCTGAACACAAGGAAAAAGGAGGCTTATCATCCTAGAAGAAGCGATCAGACTTCCCGAAACCTGTCCTTTCCTCCCTGTCTGGCTCAGCCCACATACATAAAACATTGCCCTTTTTGACCTTCAGAGAAGAATGTTCACAAACTCATGATTATTCTGCCTAGTGAATTTGAGTTCCTGGACTTCTATTTAAATACTAAGGGCTAGGGGCACCTGGGTGGCTCAGTGGTTAAAGCCTCTGCCTTCAGCTCAGGCTGATGTCGGGGTCCTGGGATCGAGCCCCGCATCGGGCTCTCTGCTCACAGCGGGGAGCCTGCCTCCTCCTCCTCTCTCTCTCTCTGCCTGCCTCTCTGCCTACTCATGATCTGTCTGTCAAATAAATTTAAAAAAAAAAAATCTTTAAAAAAAAAATAAAAAAAAAAATACTAAGGGCTAGTACCCTGGTAAAAACGAGTGCTCAGTGGACTAGATCCCTGCTTCTCTTGCTTACTGAGTGATTCTGGGAAAATTCATTAACCTCTTCAAGCCTCAGTTTCTACATTTATAAAATGAAAGTAAATATGCCACCAGTTAATTGTTAAGATTAAGGGAAATAACTTACGTACACCAATTATCAAGACTGGGCCTGATGTATGGTGAGAGGCTCAATAAGACACTTTCTTCCTTATGCTCTTTTCTTCTAGACGGTCATGGACTTAATCTTGGGCTTATTAATGAAGCAATAAAAATTTCTACAGTACCTGAATGGGTAAAGGGAAAATATGTAAATACGTGGTACTTGTTTTAGGTAACAGGAAGATATATTAATATAAAACAGCACATGCTTTGGTTTGCACCAGTGAGTGCTTTCTTTTCTTCCAACAATGAAGCTCGGTTCCGGTGATTCAGTATAATAGTAAATGAAAAATTTAGTGCCACGGTCAGAGGAATCCAAACAGTATTTCCCAAACCTGTATGATAATAGGATCCACGTGGGATGCTTATTGATCTTACAGATTCCCATGTGCCTTCCCTAGAATTCTAATTCAGTAGGTCCGGGTTGGGCCTGGGAATCTGTATGTTTAACACAAACCCCAGATGGTTCCTATTTTCAGCAAGTTTAGGAAACACTGATTAATTGCTTGGGACTCGGGAAATGACTCATCTGCAATTAAGCAATAATGCCTCTACTTAAGGAACAATGCCAAGTTATTTTAAAGCCATTGAATAATTATATACCCTGCTCAAAAAATTGAATTAGCTATTATTTCAATCAGAGGGATTGTTCCATTTGGAATACATTTATACAAAATTTTAAAGTTTTTAAAATGTCACTAGTTCTTCATATTTGCATTTGTTGTGTTTTTTAGGTTTTGGAGGAGGACAAAGCATCATTGTATAAATTGTCCATGACTTATCTAGGGACAGATTTGTCAGGTGTCCAAATTTTGAGGAGGAATTTTGGGTATGCGGTTTTCTTCTTGCCCTGAGACTCACATTTATATGCAAAACGAGGCTGAATAGATGCCAAAGATGACATTAGACACAGAAGAAATCAAATTGTCCAGAGCTACTGAATGTTACTCATACCATTTCGCATTTTGATTTTATCAAATTAGTTTTACTAACAGATGTTTATTGTATTATATCATTCTAATTGCAATCATTTTCCGTACACAATTAAGATCAAAGGGAAGTTCACTGGTGGAATAAAGGGGAGAGGGCTGGGTGGCTAATTAGCAGAACTGAAAGATCTCCCTCAGAGGATGAAGCCCTTTGCCTGCTCTGGAATCACTAGTTACAAACACCTGCAGAGCTCACGCTCTCTCAAGAGAACTGAACTCTGCTAACCTTATCAACTGTACTAGAAAAGTGCTTGCAATGGCGGGGGCCAGACAGACCTGTCTCAGGTCCAATTCACATTGCCTGGTTGCTTTGTTTTGCCAGGTTTAGGGAATGGAAGGAAACCATTCAAAATACTGAACTGAATCTGTGAGAAAGAATCAGTGGGAAAGGCATAGACGCAGTGGACATGTATTTTTTTGTCTGTCCAGCACTCCTTCTTAGAAAATCACCTTCTTCT
Organism: Lutra lutra; assembly: GCF_902655055.1. Classification (NCBI taxonomy): domain Eukaryota; kingdom Metazoa; phylum Chordata; class Mammalia; order Carnivora; family Mustelidae; genus Lutra; species Lutra lutra. The sequence goes on along the minus strand of NC_062280.1, from coordinate 51,165,807 downwards.
AGGAACTGCTCTTCCCTCCCTTCTGTGCCATAATTAACAAAGGAGCCGCCATAGTTCTTTAGGTCTCTTGGGCACTGTTGACCTGCTGAAGGGTGGGATTCTGACTCCGGTTTGGCAAAAATCCTTCTCCCCCTCTTTTTGATATTTGGATTTTGGATTAAAAGTGTCCGGTTAGGGGGGCGCCTGGGTGGCTCAGTGGGTTAAGCCGCTGCCTTCGGCTCAGGTCATGATCTCAGGGTCCTGGGATCGAGCCCCACATCGGGCTCTCTGCTCAGCGGGGAGCCTGCTTCCTCCTCTCTCTCTGCCTGCCTCTCTGCCTGCTTGTGATCTCTCTCTGTCAAATAAATAAATAAAATCTTTTAAAAAAAAATTTTTAAAAAAAAAAGTGTCCGGTTACATTTTCTCAGGTGGCTGAAGCTGTAGGCTGTAAAGTTGAAATGTGGTTGATGACCGGGGTGACTGGTAAGTAGAGAGAAAAGAAGCAGATGGAACATGTAGAGGTAGAAGCTGGAGAGAAAGATCTGCCTGGAAATCCTGCTTGTACAGGAAGGAAGCAGTTGCTAAACTGAACACAGTTTGCAAAACTCTCTAAGAATTGGCTTCTTTATCTGCAAAATAAAGGCAATCCTAATAGTATTTATGGTTTAGTATTAAGTGGTTTTGGGGAGGAATAATTATGATAATCGATAGAAATCACCAAATACTGGCCTCAACACACATGGAAAGAGCTCAAGAAAGGTCAACCAGTAAGTGCCCCTAGACATGAGGTTAACAAAAGTAAACTACAGGAGTGGAACCCATATTCAAAGGACAAGATGTGACAAGATTTCCGGCACAGTTGATTAGAAAAATAGCCTCAAATAAAGTTGACATCTGACTACAATTTTAACCCAACTGTCAGAAAAACCTCAGGCATGGTGAAAAGTGGCAACCCCAAAGCAGGGTTAATAATGATAATAATTACAAATAAATAATTTGTCCTGAGTGCTAACTGTAGGCCAGCCAGGAAGCTGAGTGGTTTACATCCTTAATACTTACTGTCACGGGTTTGGTCTTATTCCTATCTTACCAATGAGCAAGTTGATGAATAATGTTGCCATCTGCCTTCAACGAAGACTATTCACCAAGAGCCCAGCATTCCCAGCACCTAGGGCCAGTGTATTTAAGAGAAGTGGCTATCTCTGGCTTCTGCCTGTCGCCTCTGTCCATCAGCCTGTCTTGGTTACTGGTCAGTTGCTAAGCCCATGACAGGGCCATTACCACACTGAAGGAGTGTGAACTCAAGCCAAAGAAGCATATTTCACTTTCCCAGGCCACTTTGCTCCTTGCTCTCTTAGAGTGAGTGTGCTCTGCGGTTCTATTTCAATTTTTCACTTTCCTCTTTGTATGGCTCCTCTGCTTCTGCTGGGAAGCCTCACCCTGAACTCCTTTCTTTCCCAATGGGAGGTCTGTACAGAACTTTCAGCTAAGACTGAATTATCATCTAAATCAGAGTCTATTTTTAGTCTTTGTTTTTTTAATCTGTAATTCTTTTCTTTTTTTTAAAGATTTTTATTTATTTATTTGACAGACAGAGATCACAAGTAGGCAGAGAGGCAGGCCGAGAGAGAAAGGGGGAAGCAGGCTCCCCACCGAGCAGAGAGCCTGCCCGATGCAGGGCTGGATCCCAGCACCCTGGGATCATGACCCGAGCCGAAGGCAGAGGCTTTAACCCACTGAGTCACCGAGGCTCCCCTTAATCTGTAATTCTTGACCGACTTTGGTTCCTATGGCTTTCTGTTTAGTCTCAATTATTGCTTTGCCCCGATTTGTGGGATTGTTGTATGTTCTAATTGGAATGCTTTGTTTGTCTAGCTTTAGCTGTTCCTGATCACAGCTTCCCAGAAAATGCCAGATATATCTCCTCCCTAAACCAGCATATTCTGATTCCTTGCCTCTGCCTTGGAGCTCTTCATTCTGATCTGTCATCTGGTATCTATGACCTCCAGAAATATGTATTTTTTATTTCCCCTACTAGCTTGTATGTCCTAGCTCTAGAATAATGTGCTTCACAGTGTGATTCTCAGTCCATATGCACTTGAATCATCTAGAGTGCTTTATTTTTATTTATTTTTTTAATTTTTTAAACATTTTATTTATTTGAGAGAGAGAGAGAGAGTAAGCATGAGTGGGGAGAGGGGGAGAGGGCAAGGGAGAAGCAGGTTCCTCCCTGAGCAGGGAGCCCGATGCGGGGTTCCATTCCAGGACCCCAAGATCATGACCTGAGTGGAAGGCAGAGGCTTAACATTCTGAGCCGCCCAGGCACCCCATGAGGGCTTTATGAAAATAAACGTTACTAGGTTCATCACCACAAATCAGAATTTCTAAGGTAAGTCCAAGAAGTATACAGTTTTTTAAGATTTTATTTTTAAGTAATCTCCACACCCAACGTCGGGGTGAATCCACAACGCAAAGATCGAGAGTCACCGTTCTACCAACTGAGCCAGCCAGGGACTCCTAGCGTGTTTTGTTTGTTTGTTTATTTGTTTAAGATTTTATTTATGGAGCACCTGGGTGGCTCAGTTAGTTAAGTGGCTGCCTTTGGCTCAGTTCATGATCCCAGGATCCTGAGATTGAATCCTACATAGGCTCCTTGCTCAGCAGGGAGTCTGTTTCTTCCTCTCCCTCTGCCCCTCCCCCTCGTTGATGCTCTCTCTCTCTCTCTGCACTCTCTCTCTCTCAAATAAATAAAATCTTTTTTTAAAAAAAGATTTTATTTATTTATTTGACAGAAAGAGAGAGAGCACAAGCAGGGGGAGCAGTAGGCAGAGAGAGAAGGAGAAGCGGGCTCCCCACTGACCAGGGAGCCCATGTGGAGCTCAATCTCAGAACCCTGGGAATCATGAACTGAGCCAAAGGCAGACACTTAACTGACGGAATCACCCAGGCGTCCCCCTCACATGCATTTCTCTTTTAAGATTTTATCTATTTATTTGACAGAGAGAGAGAGACAGGGAGAGAGGGAAGACAAGCAGGGGGAGCAGGAGAGGGAGAAGCATTCTTCTGGCTGAGCAGGGAGCCTGATGTGGGGCTCAATCCAGCACCCTGGGATCATGACCTGAGACGAAGGCAGACACTCAACGCTTGAACCATCGAGGTGCCCCCCTCACATGCTTTTTTTTTTTTAAGATTTTATTTATTTATTTGACAGAGAGAGAGATCACAAGTAGGCAGAGAGGCAGGCAGAGAGAAAGGGGGATGCAGGCTCCCTGCTGAGCAGGGAGCCCGATGTGGGGCTTGATCCCAGGACCCTGAGATCATGATCTGAGCGGAAGGCAGAGGCTTAACCCACTGAGCCACCCAGGCGCCCTCACATGCATTTTTAACAAGCTACCCAGGTGATTTTTTTTTTAAGATTTTATTTATTTATTTGACAGAGAGCATAAGCAGGAGGAACTGCAGGCAGAGGGAAAGGGAAAAGCAGGCTCCCTGCTGAGCAGGGAGCTGGACCCTGGGATCATGACCCCTGCATACAGCAGAGGGTCAACCAAGTGAGCCCCCCAGGTGCCCCTACCCAGGGGATTCTTATGCATACAGACCTTGGGACCCATTTTATTGTAAGAACAGATACTATAATCACAGATTTTTTTTTTTTTTTAATACTCCAGGTACTTCCAGTTCTGTGCTTAGCACCTGGAAGATTATCACTAATTGCTTCCTGGGTTAAAGAATGAATAAATCTAACTTTAGAAGGAAATCTAGCCATGTGAAATCTTCCCTACTCTAAGGAAATATTTGCAATTTTTATGAAATGTGCCCATAATACCAACTTCAATTAGTATAATCCTCATTCCTTCCTGGGTTAAACTGCTTAAATCTCCTTTGAATGTTACTTCTTCCTAAAATAATGTAATTTAAATTTACTTTGGTTGTGATGAAATATCGTATCAGACTGGTTCAAAACTCTCAAGGTGTTCTTTAACTCATCTTAGACCTCTTCCTGGGTAGAAGCTATTAGAGTTTTCTCCAATTATAACTGCAAGGAAATACCAAAATGATTTTATAAGCCAGGTAAATGTTGTTATAGGGACTACTAAATAGGTTTTAAAGTTTTAACATACTCAACAATTCAACAAATATTGACTGTACTTAAACATTCAGATTGCTATCACAAGCAGTGCGTACAAGGAAGCCAATGATTTTCTATTGCTCCCTGGGAGTATTAATTTTGACTTCTTTATTCAATTAGCTTTGAAAGCTCTTTTTGCTCCCTAGTTGCAGGCCATTTAATGCTGGGTGACTCAGGTAGACACTTTGGACTGCTGACTTTAAGAGACCTCTAGTTCACAGAGCTTCTGTCAGCATAACTCATTAACACTCAAGTTTCCCTCTTGTCTGTTTTTCTAACAGATGTCACCTTGATCTCTTTGCTAACCTTACTTTGACATTGAACAAGTGAAGAACGAAATGGAGCAAAGGTGACATATCTGTGAACTCTAAATATGTTATTGCTTTTAATCTTCACAGTGACCTTGTGAGGCAGACAGTTTTCTTTCACATTATAGAAGAGATAGTTAAAGCTAATAGTGATGCAGTGAACAAAGGCAAAAGAAATATAGAAAAAAAAATTAAATTTCCTTACAACTTACAGCCCACTGAGAAGTGGGCTTGAGACAGGCTAAGTGACCTTGCTCCAGGAACTTAACGGCCTCAATGTTAGTTCTTTGCTAGAGGGAAAGGCAACCTTAGTTTGACATTGGTCCAACCTCCAGGATCCTGTAAGTCTTCTTTAACATACAAACGTCACTTTGGAAACTTCATTTATCTCTACTCCCCCGTCCCATAACATAAGATATATATTAGCTATCATCCTCCAAACATATGGTCCACTGATATATGTCTGAATGGTCTCATGACTAAGGTTTTACTAGATAGACAGTAAATGATTTTATCCTAACAACTACTAGCCCCTCAGGGTCCTGAAAATCTTGCTTCCAAATTCCTCAGAGACTTCTGCTATTCCTAACCCCCTCCCAACTTGAAAGTATATAACAAGTCACCCCTCACAACCCCAGTGTGGCTTTTTCTGTGGTCCCATCCCTGTGCTTTAATGAGACTACCTTTTTTGCAACAAAGACGTCTCAAGAATTCTTTCTCGATTTCACACCGTAACCCTAAAAATTCATGTCAATAGTGGTTGTATAGCTGGACGAAGTTATATGGCTAAGTGGCAGATCCAGGACTCATTTCCCATTTCTTTGGTCCCCAGGCTCATCTACTTTCTACTGTATCATGTTGCTCTCTCATTTTATTTTGCGACCTCTCACACCTTTCTGCCCTCCACCAGGATGTAGGTTTTGCCTTTAGGCACGTGTTAGTCTCCTCACCCTGAATTGATCTCACACAGCAGTTTCCTAGCAATCAGATGTTCTATTGCTTCCCTGTTACTCAGCCACTTTGCTTCCTACCCTCTGTCAGCTTCTCCTTCATCGCCAGTCTTGCCCAAACATAGAGTACCACTTAAAGACACAAAGGAATAATGTAGTTTTCTCTGATGACTTCCATGTGTCCTGTTATGGATATGACATGAATATCAATTAAAAGCAGGTTTGGCTACCTATAACATAAAACCTAACTGCAGTGGCTAAACAAAAGTGGTTTATTTTCCTCATATAACAAGAAGTTTAGAGGTCAGTGTTTGCACGAAATGCTGTAGTGATTTCACAGTTAATGTCTCTGCAATTCTAGTGACCTTTCCCTTCCCTATGATGACAAGACAGCTGCTGTATCTCCAACCATTGCATCCACATTCAACATTAAATGAAAGGGGAAGGGACAGTGTCAGTGGTATTCCTCCTTATTTACCTAAAGCCCATCCTCCTACACAAACCCAAGAGACTTCCCCTAAGGCCATTTTAAGAGCATAGGGCACAAGTCCCACCTCCCAGCTGTTAAAAAGGCAGAAAATCAATTAATGTAATTCAGCACATCAATAAGCTAAAGAAGGAAAATCACATTAGCATATCACTGGAAAAAAACACTAACAAAATCAAACACTCATTCATGATAAAAATTCAGCAAACTAGGAACAGAGGAAATCTTCCTCAAATAAATAAGGATCATCATACACAAAAAACTCTAAAGCTAATATTATACCTAATAATGAGAAATAAGAAGCTTTCCTCCTAATCAGGAACAAGGCAAGATTGTCTCCTCTCACCACTGCTTTTCAAGGTTGTACTAAAAGTCCTAACTAATACAGTAAGACAAGAGAAGGAAATGAAAGGTATACAGACTGGAAAAGAAGAAATAAAGGTGCCTTTGTTTGTAAATGACATGACTGTCTTTGTAGAAAATAGGGAAGAATCAACAACAACAAAAAAACTCCAGGAACTCATAAGGGATTAGAGTAAAGTTCCAGGATACTAGGTTAATATACAAAAGTCTATTGCTTTCCTATATGCCAACATTGAACAAGTACACCATAAAATTTATGTATTTATATATATACTTACATTATATTATTATTATATTATTATATTATACCCCTGATAAAATATTTTTGTATAAATAATTAAATACTTAGGTATAAACAAAATATGTGTAGGTTTTATATATATTAAAAAAATACTATGAAACTTTGATGAGCAAAAGAAATGGAGAGATATTCCATATTCATGGATAGGAAGACTCAATACTATCATCATATCAATTCTTCCCAACTTGATCCATAGATTCAATACAATACCAATCAAAATCCCAGAAAGTTATTTCGTGAATATGAACAAACTGTTTCTAAAATTTATATGGAGAGGCAAAAGAATAAGACTAGCTACCACATATTGAAAGAGAAGAACAAAGTTTGAGACCTGACACTTCAAGATTTACTTCCAAGCTACAATGATCAAGATGATGTGATACGGGTGAAAGAATATATCAGAAGAAATAAATAGATGAGTGACACAGAACAGAGAGCACAGAAATAGAGCCACATAAATACAGTCAACTGATACTTGACCACAGAGCAAAAGCAATACAATACACAAAAAACAGTTTTTTCAAAAAATTATGCGGGAACAATTGGGCATCTCATGCAAAACAATAAATCTAGACAGGCTTTACATCTTTCATAGAAATTAACTCCGCATGGAATATAGACTTAAATATAAAATGTGAAAGTGTGGGGGCACCTGGCTGGCTCAGTCAGAAAAACATGCAACTCTTGATCTTGGGGTTGTCGTTTTGAGCCCCCTATTGGGTGTACAGATTACTTAAATAAATAAAACTTTAAAAGAAAATGCAAAAGTATAAAACACCTGGAAAATAACATAGGAGAAAATCTAGATAACCTCAGATACGGCAATAACTTTTTAGATACAGTACCAAAGAAATTTAATTGATGAAAGAAATAATTGATAAGCTGGACCTCATTAAAATTAAAAACTTTTACTCTGAGAAATATACTGTCAAGAAAATGACAGCATAATCAACAGACTGGGGGAAAATACTTACAAAAGACATACCTGATAAAGGACTTCTGCCAAAAGTATACAAATACTTAAAACTCAGCAATAACAAAATGAACTGTCCAATTAAAAAATGGGCAAAAGAGTCTAGGAGACACATCACCACAGAAGATATACAGATGGCCAGTAAGCATATGAAAAGATGTTCAATATCGTATGTCCTTAGGGAACTGCAAATTAAAAGAGTAACATACTATTATATACCTATCAGAATGGCTAAAACCCAAAAAACACTGACAACACCAAATGCTGGCAACAATGTAGAACAACAGAAACTCTCATTCATTGTTGTTGGGAATACAAAATGGTAAAGCCACTTTCAAAGACAGTTTCTTATAAAACCGAACATACTCTTACCATTCAGTCCAGCAATATTGCTCCTTGTTATTTACTCAAGTGAATTGAAAAATTAAATCCACACATATAAACAAATGAATGTTTATAAGAGCTTTATTCATGATTGCCAAAACTTAGAAGCAGCCAAGATGTCATTTAGTATACAAATGGATAGACAAACTGTTTTATATCCAGGCAGTTGAATATTATTTAGCATTAGAAGAAAAGACCTAAGGGGCGCCTGGGTGGCTCAGTGGGTTAAGCCGCTGCCTTCGGCTCAGGTCGTGGTCTCAGGGTCCTGGGATCGAGCCCCGCATCGGGCTCTCTGCTCAGCAGGAAGCCTGCTTCCTCCTCTCTCTCTGCCTGCCTCTCTGCCTGCTTGTGATCTCTCTCTGTCAAATAAATAAATAAAAATCTTTAAAAAAAAAAAAAAAAAAAAAAAAAAGAAGAAAAGACCTAAGAAAATAAAAATTTAAAAAAATGAAATGACTTATTGAGCCATGAAAAGACATGGAGGAGACTTAAGTGCATATTATTAAGTGAGATAAGCCAATCTGAAAAGGCTACTTATTGTATAATTCTAACTATATGACATTCTGGAAAAGGCAGACTATGGAGATAGTAGATTAGGGGTTGCCAAGGATTGGGAGGGGGCAGAGGGATGGATATGCAGAACATAGAAGATTTTTAGAGCAGTGAAACTACTTATACATTTGTCAAGTCCATAGAGCGTACTACACCAAGAAAGACCCCTGATGTAGACTATAGACTTTGGGTGATAAAAATGTATCAATATTGGTTCACTGAATGTAACAAATATACCACTGTGGTGTAGGATGTCAAGAGATGGAGAGGTGGTAGGTGTGCCGGGACAGAGGGTATATGGCAAGTCTTTGAACCTTCTGCTCGATTGTGCCATAAATCTAAAACTGTTCCAAAAAAAAAAAAAAAAAAAAAAGGAAAAAAGGGAAAAAAAAGCCTCTCCTCTCCCACACCCCAAAAAAAGGCAGAGAAAGGAGAAAATAGGGTTGTCATCAATTATTATTATTTTTGTCTGGGACTGTGAACATTGATGCTGTGAACTAAATTGAAGTGTCTTTTTGTTTTTTAATTACTACATTTATTTATTTATTTATTTATTTATTTATTTATTAAGTAGGCTCAGCACAGCATGGAGCCAATGCAAGGCTTGAACTCATGACCCTGAGATCAAGGTCTGAGCTGAGTTCAATGCTTAACTGACTGAGCCACCCAGGCAACCCCCTAAATTGAAGTTTTACTAGCAAGGTAGAAGTGAGGAAATTTCCTCCCTGATGGTATTTCCAAATTAAGATTTTTTCTGGATATAAATATGCTTCCTTACAATGTTATTGTAATTCCTTTTCTGTTTACTAGATGTGTGTTATGTCATTAGCAGTGTCTACTACCATACAAGTGCTTCCCGTGGTTTCCAACCTTAGTACTGAAAGAACAGCCAAGGGGCTTTGGCCTGGCCTCCCTGTCATCTGCTCTGAGCCACCCTCTGTCTTCTTCATTCTCTTGTGACTCAAGCTTTCTTGTTTACAAAATGGACAACCAGAGTTCCAGGTGCAGCTGTGGTCTTGGGACTTCAGCCACAAGCCAGAGCTGTAGGACAAGGGATTCAGTTGAAGCCCTTGTCTTTAATAGCACCAGGGTATAAAAACCTGTTTTTATCTTTGTTTGAATAAAATCTTTTAAGGAAGTGTAAACAAATGAATCAAATACCATCAGAGCTGCTTGCCTAAATCCAGGATAAGAGAGTGGAACAACTTGCCTAAACTCTTCTAGAACAATTAAAAGCCTTGGGTGGAAACTGCTAGGACATCACCTGCATGGCTTTCCACCCATGCCTCACTTTGGATCCAGCCACCCCTCCAGGGCACCCCCTGCATGGAGTACCAAAGGACATCTTGGCTGGCATCGACTCCAACTTCAACTCTTCTGCCAGGGTGCTGACTGTGTGGAGAGCTGGGACTGCCCCAGCCCACGCTCACTTCAGCTCCAGCCATCCTACCAGGACAGCTTCAGCATGGAGTGCTCCAGGACCCCAGCCCACAGCAGGCACAGCTCCACCCAGCCAGCCAAAGTCACCAGGCACACAACCTACACAAGGAATGACCATATCGAAGACCATTCCTTCAAGTTTAGAAGTAGCTGTTCCACCTAATTCATAGAAACAAACACAGAAAGTCAAGGAACATCAGGTAATAGAGGAATATGCTACAAATGAAAGAACAGGACATAACTTCAGGAAAGAAAAACTAAATGAAATGGAGATAAGCAATAGCCTGATAAAGAATTTAAAGAAATGATTATAAAGATCACTGAGATCATTCAAGGAGAGTGGAACTCAGAACTTCAACAAAGAGAAGTTATAAAAAAGATTCAATCAGAGTTGAAAAATACAATAACTGAAATGAAAAATATACTAAAGCAAATCAACAATAGATTAATAGGTACAGAAGAATGGATCAAAGATCTGGAAGAAAGGATAACAGAAAGCACATAAGCTGAATAGCAAAAAGGAAAAGAATGTTAAAAAATAAAGGTAGGTTAAGAGATCTCTTGGACAAGATCAAGCAAACAAAACATTCACATTATGGGGTGTAGGGAGGTCCCAGAAGAAGAAAAGGGGAAAAAAGTGCAGAAAACTTATTTAAAGAAATAACAGCTAAAAACTCCCTTAACCTGGGGAAGGAAATAGACATCCATTTTCAGGAAGCACAGAGAATTCTAAAGAAGAGGACCCCAAAGAGGTCCATATCAGGATACATAATAATTAAAATGTGAAAGATTGAGGCACCTGGGTGGCTCAGTGGGTTAAGTACCTGCCTTTGGCTTAGGTCATGATCTCAGGGTCCTGGGGTCAAGCCCTGCATCGGGCTCCCTGCTCAGTGGGGAATCTGCTTCTCCCTCTGTCTCTCCTCACCACTCATGCCCTCTCTCTGTCTCTCTCTCTCAGACAGATAAACAAAATCTTCAAAAATAAATAAATAAAATGTCAAAGATTAAAGACAAAAACAGCATTCTAAAAGCAGTAAGAGAAACAAAAATGTCCATACAAGAGAAACCATATAAGGCTGTCAGCTGATTTTTCAGCAAAAACTTAGCAGGCTAGACCAGAAGGGCATGATACAGTCAAAGTGCTGAAACAAAAAAACCCACAACCAGGAATATTCTACTGGACAAGGTTATCATTCAGAATAAAGAGTTTCCTAAACCGGGGTTCCTGGGTGGCTCAGTTGGTTAAGCACCTGCCTTTGGTTCAGGTCATAATTTCAGGATCTTGGGATTGAGCCCTCATTGGGCTCCCTGCTCAGCAGGGGTCTGCTGCTCTCTCTGCTCCTCCCCCACCCCTTGCTTGTGTTCTCTCTCAAAATAAATAAAAATCTTAAAGAAAAAAAAAAGAGAGTTTCCCAAACAAATGTTAAGGGAGTTCTTCATCACTGAACCAGCCTTACAAGAAATGTTAAAAGGACTTTTTTTTTTTAAATCCCCAGTCTATTTATAGTCTCTTTCTCAAATAGAATATAAATTCTACATTAGGGATTTGTCAGTTTTGTTCACTACTGTATCTCCAGTGCTCAGAACTTTTTTTTTATATTTATTTTTTTATTATTTTTTATAAACATATAATGTATTTTTATCCCCAGGAGTACAGGTCTGTGAATCGCCAGGTTTACACACTTCACAGCACTCACCATAGCACATACCCTCCCCAATGTCCATAACCCCACCCTCCTCTCCCGACCCCCCTCTCCCCGGCAACCCTCAGTTCGTTTTGTGAGATTAAGAGTCACTTATGGTTTGTCTAAAAGGACTGTAATTAGAAGAAAAAGAAAGAAAGAAAGAAATAAGGATGCCTGGGTCATTCAGTGAAATAAGCATCAGACTCTTGATTTCAGCTCAAGTTATGGTCTCAGGGTCACGAAATCAAGCCCCCTGTTAGGCTCTGCACAGGGTGTGGATACTTCCTAAGATTCTCTCTCCCACCCTGTCTCTCTACTCCTTCCCCCCAACCCCTACTCTTTCTCTCTCTCCAAAAAAGAAAAAAAAAATATGAATAGAAAGTTGTAAAAGATGACACATATACATAAACTATGGAAGGGAGAGTAAAACAGAAGTTATTTTAGAATGTGTTCAAATTAGGGTGCCTGGGTGGCTCAGCAGGTTAAGCATCTGCCTTCGGCTGAGGTCATGATCCCAGGGTCCTGGGATTAACCCCCTCATTGGGTTCTCTGCTCGGTGGGGAGGCTACTTCTCCCTCTGCTCTCCCTGCAGCTCATGCTCTCTTTCTTGCTTGCTTGTTCTCTCTCTCTCTCTCTCAGGTAAATAAATAAAATCTGGGGCACCTGGGTGATGTAGTCATTAAGCGTTTGCCTTCAGCTCAAGTCATGATCCCAGGGTCCTGGGATTGAGTCCCACGTCGGGCTCCTTGCTCAGCAGGGAGCCTGCTTCTCCTTCTCCCACTCCCCCTGCTTGTGTTCCCTCTCTCACTGTATCTTTCTTTGTCATAAATTAATAAAACCTTTTAAAAACAAGAAGAAAGAAAGATTTAAAGAAAAAATAAATAATAAAATCTTTTCTAAAAATTAAAAAAAATGTGTTCAAACTTAAGTGACCATCAACTTAATATAAAGTGCTATATACTTAGGATGTCATATATCAACCTCATGGTAATCACAAACCCAAAACCTTCAATAGATACATGAAAAAGAAAGAAAAAGAAAGCCAAGCATAGCACTCCAGAAAGTTATCAGTCACAAGGAAAGAAAGAGAAGAAGGAACAAAGAAGAACTACAAAAACAACTAGAAAACAATTAACAAAATGCCAATAAGTACATCCATATCAATAATTACTTAAAATCTAAATGGTCTAAATGTTCCAATCAAAAGATACGGGGTGGTGGAATCGATGACAAACCAAGACTCATCTATAAGCTGCCTACAAGAGAGTCATTTCAGATCCAAAGACAAATACAGGCTGAGAAGTGTGAGGATGAGGAAAGATATTCCATCCAAATGGAAGTAAAAAACAACAACAACAACAAAAACCAAATACAAAAACCAAAAAATCCAGGTAGCAATACTTAGACAAATAGACTCTAAAACAAACACTATAACAAGAGACAAAGAAGAGCATTCTATATTGGTTAAAGGATCAAGCCACCAAGAGAATGTAACAATTATAAATATTTATTCATCCCAAATAGGAGCACCCAAATATTTAAAGCAAATACTAACAGATATAAAAGGAGAAACTGATAGTAATACAATAATAGTAGGAAACATTAGCTCTCCACTTACATCAATGGATAGATCACTAGGCAGAAATCAGTAAGGAAATAGTGCCTTTTAGCAACACATTAGACTAGATGGACTTAATATCTATCTATCTATCTATCTATCTATCTATCTATCTATCTACCTGTCCATCTATCTATCACATTTATCCCCCAAACAACAGAATACCCATTCTTTTCAAGTTCCCATTGAACATTCTTCAAAATAGATCACGTGTTACTCCACAAAACATTTCTCAATAGACTAAAAGATTTAAGAAAATTGAAATCATATCATGTATCTTTTCTGAGCATGATGATATGACTAGAAATCAGTCACACCCCCCAAAAAAGTAGATAAGACACAAACGTGGAGTCTAAACAACATGCTGCTAAACAATTAATGGATCGATAAAGAAATCAAAAAGGAAATAAACAACTACGTGAAGACAAATGAAAATGAAACAGCAGTCTAAATTCTTTGGGATACAGTGAAAACGGTTCTAAGAGGGAAATTTATAGCAATACAAGCTTACCTCAAGAAATAAGAAAAACTGGGGACACCTGGGTGGGTCAGTTAGCTAAGCATCCGACTCTTGATCTCAGCTCAGGTCTTGATCTCTGGGTCGTGAGTTCAAACCCCACATTACTTTAGAAAAAAAAGAAAAAAGAAAAACTAAAATAAACAATCCAATCTTACACTTAAAGGGAATGAGAAAAAAAAATCATGGTTAGTAGAGGAAAGGAAATCCTAAAGATCAGAGCAGAAATAAATGAAATAGAGAGTAAAAATAAAAGAAAAGACATCAATGAAATGAAGAGCTGGTTTCTTTGAAAAGATAAACAAAATCAATAGACCTTTAGCCAGACTCATCAGGGAAAAAAGGAGAGAGGTGACAAATAAATAAAAGCAGAAATGAAAGAGAAGCAACAACTGACACTACAGAAATAAAAAAGATGGGCCTCCTGGATGACTCATTTGGTTAAGCATCTGCCTTTGGCTCAAGTCATGATCCCAGAGTCCTGGAATTGAGCCCCGCATTGGGCTCCCTGCTCAGTAGGGAGCCTGCTGCTCCCTCTTCCACTCCCCCTGCTTGTGCTCTTGCTCTCTCTCTCAAATAAATAAAATCTTTAAAAAAAAATAAAAAAGATTATGAGACTACTCTGAAAAACTATATGCCAACAAATTGTATACCTAGAAGAAATGAATAAATTTTTAGAAACATGATCTTCCCAAACTGATTCAGGAAGAAATAGAAAATCTGAACAGTCCAATTATAAGTAATGAAATTAAATTGGTAATCAAAAAATTCTTGAGAAAAAAAGTCTAGGAACAGATGGATTCACAGGTGAATTCTATCAAACATCCAAAGAAGAGTTAACACTTATTTTCTTCAAATTATTCCAAAAAATAGAAGAGGAAGGAAAGCTCCCAAATACATTCCATGAGGCCAGTATTACCCTGATACCAAAGCTGGTGAGCACAATACAAAAAAGAAAACTATAAGCCAATATCCCTGATGAACATAGATGCAAAAATACCCAACGACAACAACAACAAAAATACCCAACAAAATATTAATGAGCCATATTCAACAGTACACTAAAAGTATCATTCACCACAATCAAGTGGATTTTATTCTGGGGTTGCAAGGATGGTTCAGTATCTGCAAATCAATGACATACACTGCATTAACAAAATGAAGGATAAAAATCATATAGTCATCTCAATAGATACAGAAAAAGCACTTGTCAAAATTCAATATCTGTTCATGACAAAAACTCTCAATAAATTTGCTTTGAAGAAACATACCTCAAAAAATAAAGCCTATATATAACAAATTCACAGCTAACATCATACTCAATGGCGAAAAACTGAGAGTTTTTCCTCTAAGGTCAGGAACAAGACAAGGATGTCCTCTCTCACCACTTTTATTCAACATAGTCCTGGAAGTCCTAACCACAGCAATCAGACAACAAAAAGAAATAAAAGTCACCTAAATTGGTAAGGAGAAGTTAAACTATCACTATTTCAGATGACATAATAATCCACATGGAAAGCCCTAAAGACTCCACCAAAAACCAAAAAATTACTAGGAGTAATAAATGAATTCAGTAAAGTTTTTCAAAATACAAAATTAATACACAGAAATCTGTTGCATTTATATACACTAATAAAGAATTAACAGAAAGAGAAATTAAAAAAACAATTCCATTTATAATTATGCCAGAAAGAATAAAATACCTAGAAATGAATTTAACCAAGGAGGTGAAAGACCTGTATTCTAAAACTATACACATTGATGAAAGAAATTGAAGATGACACAAATGGAAATGAGCTGAAAGAATTAATATCATTAAAATGTCCTTACTACCCAAAATAATCTACAGATTCAATGCAATCCCTATTAAAATATCAACAGCATCTTCCACAGAACTAGAACCAATAATACTAAAATTTGTACAGAACCACTAAAGACCCCAAATAACCAAAGCAATCTTGAGAAAGAACAAACCTGGAGGTATCACAAACCCAGATTTCAAGATATATTACAAAACTATAGCAGTCAAAATAGTGTGGCACTGTCACAAAAGTAGATACATAGATCAATGGAAGAGTATAGAAAACTCTGAAATACACCTGTACTTTATGGTCAATTAATCTATGAGATAAGAATATACACTGGGGGACAGTCTCTTTAACACATGGTGTTGGGAAAACCGAGAGCTGCATGCAAAAGGATGAACCTGGACCACTTTCTCTCACTATATGAGAAAATAAACTCAAAATGGATTAAAAGCTTAAACATGAGACCTGAAACCACAAAACTCCTAGAAGAAAACATAGGCAATCATTCCTTTGACATCACCTTCAGGAATATTTCTCTAGATATGTCTCCTCAGGCAAAGAAAACAAAAGCAAAAATAAACTATTGAGATGACACCAAAATAAAAATCTTTTGTGTAGCAAGGGAAACCACCAACAAAATGCAAAGGCAAGCCGCTGAATGAGAGAAGATATTTGCAAATGATATATCTGATAAGGGGTTAGTATCCAAAACATATAAAGAACGTATACAACTCAACACCAAAAAGCTAACCAATCCAATTAAAAAATGACCGGAGGACGTTTTTCCAAAGAAGACATGCAGATGGCTAACAGACACAGGAGAAGATGTTCGAGGTCAATATTCATCAGGGAAATGTAAATCAAAACCACAGTGAGGTATTAACTTACACCTGTCAAAAAAGCTAGGATCAAAATACAAAAAAGAACAAGTATTGGCAAGGATGTAGAGAAAAAGGAATTCTTACACATTATTGGTGGGAATATAAATTAGTGTTAGCCACTGTGGAAAACAGTATGGAGGTTCCTCAAACACTTAAAGATAGAATCATCATAGGATGAAATAATTCCTCTACTGGGTCTTTACCCAAAGAGAATGAGAACACTAATTCAGAAAGATATGTGCACCCTTTTATTTATTGCAGCATTAGTTACAATAGCTAAGATATATAAACAACCCATATGTCCATCAACAGACGAATAAAGAAGATTCTATAAAGAATATAGAAATGAAATGGGATAGTACCCAATTCTAAAATAGAATGAGGTCTTGGCATTTGTGATAATACAGATGGACCTAGAGAGTATTATGTGAGGGGAAATAAGACAGAGAAAGACAAATGTCATATGATTTCATTTTATGTGGAATTAAAAAAACAAAAAACAAAACAAATGAAAAAACAAAAAGCAGAAACAGGCCCATTAGTACAACGAACAAACTGATGATTTCTAGAGGGGACGGGGTGGAGGGTGGGCAACATAGGTGAAGGGAAGTAGGAAATACAGGCTTGCAATTATGGAATGAATAAGTCACAAGGATAAAAGGTATAGCAGGGGGTCTGGATTCAGTTGTATCGTGGTGCCTGGTGACAGATGGGAGCTATACTTGTTGTGAGCATAGCATAATGCATAGACTTATTGAATCAGGATGTTGTACACCTGAAACTAATGTAACACTGTGTGCCAAGTATACTGGAATCTTTTAAAAATGTAAAAAAAAAATCTGAAACAAACAATACCAAATATTGATAAATATTAAACCCGAGTGACAAATTTTTTTAAAGATTTTATTTATTTATTTGACAGAGAGAGATCACAAGTAGGCAGAGAGGCAGGCGGAGAGAGAATAGGAGGAAGCCAGTTCCCTGCCGAGCAGAGAGCCCAATGTGGGGCTTAATCCCAGGACCCTGAAACCATGACCTGAGCTGAAGGCAGAGGCTTAACCCCCTGAGCCACCCAGGCACCTGACAAATTTTTTTTTAAAAGTGAGCTAACTGAAAATTTTGTGTTCTGTTGTTTGTAAAAATGAGCACAAAGATAGAAATCAACATCAAAATCTCTAAGACCAAATGCATATTAGTCCCAATAGCATTCTAATCAAGGTTTATTTTTTTTTCTTCTTTTTAAGTTTTTATTTTAATTTGGTATAGTTAACACACAGTGTAATAGTTTCAGGTGTACAATATAGTGATTCATCAATTCCATACAACACCTGGTTCTCATCATAAGTGCACTCCTTAATCCCCACCCCCCATTTAACCCATCCTCCCACCCACCTCCTCTCTGGGAACCACCAATGCTTATTTTTAAATAAAAAATTGAAAGGTCTTACTCCTCTCTTTATCACAACGAGAATCTTTTTCCACTCCTACCCTTTCTTGTTTCCTGTTTCCTGGACCCAAATAATTTATTATTTTTTTAGTACAATTACTGGTTTACTTGAACCAAGGATGTCAAAGAGTGACTGAAATAAATAATTCGATTATAATAAAAATGTTTTTTGTTGGAACTAAAGCCGTATCAGCACTGACTTTTAGTAAATGGTGCTTCCGTGGCCTGAGAGTTTCACAGATGTTGTCTCTGCCCTCTGAGAGTTAATCAAAGAATGACAAGCAATGTTGTTGGCATAGACTTATATACGGTGAGTATATTAAAATGTTCGTATGTATGAATTATATTCAGTTGAAGTCCGAACTTAAACCAATATCCTTTAAAAGGAGAGAACTGCAACACAGTAATTAATTAGCGTTTGTGCTTACTATAACAAAGCCCCTTCTTGTCTAAACCAAAGTCTTCTAGGTTTATTACAACAATCAGAGTAATGTGTTGGAATTTCACATGTGTATGTGTGCGTGAATAATGCGGGTCTTAACATTCCTTGGCCGAGTCCTATTCTTAGGTAGTTTTTCACAGAACGGCAGTTTTTACAAAAGCACAGTGTTTTCTCTTCAATGAAGAATCCCAAAAAGAATTCTAATCAATGGCAGACCTAATATCCCTTCTTTATTTGCCATCAGCCTAAGTTCAGGCTGTAACCTCTATGTTTTAATTGTGTTTAAACCAGTATGTAAACTGATATTGTCTCCCTCCTACCTGTGGCACAGAATGACCATTGCAAACTGGAACATTAGGCTCCCTTTCTGTCTTGCTTCTGTTTCCCACTTTCCTAAGTTTCGTTTCCTCATGCCTTTAGAAAGATACAGATGGAATTAAAGCCTCTTATGAAATGTCCTCCTTGGTGGTATGTCCTACTTAAGGATTTTTTGGATCATAAATATGCTTTCTCACAATGTTATTATAATCCTTAATGTATTAATTGTTTGTAATGAAAGTGCATTTCTTATTTAAAAAGAGCAAAATTATGCGTGTGCTGCTGTCAGAGGAATTCTTTGCAATGTGCAAGTCATTTTGTTCATTTATCCCATGGGCACTGATCGAGTGCTCATTATGTCCCAGCACTCTGGGACAGGAACCCTTATCCTCAGAAGTTCACGAAGCAGTAGAAGAAGTAGACTTATAAATGAAACACCATGGCATGTAGCCCTTGCCATGAGAGAGATCTCTCTAACACAGTAATGTAAACCCTGAGAAGGCACACGTGTGGTCTCCTAGGACATGCTATTTGAACAGAATTCTAAGGGTTGCTTAGCAAAACCCTCCTCCTGGCCATGATTTAGGGCCAGAGATCCACCGAGTTTCTATGCAATAGGGAGAACTCATCCAAATTCCAGTTCTAGTGGAAAACTGAGACACCAAACCTATTAGAGAAGCAAGAACTCAGAACAGGGGAAAGGTGGTAACTCTGTATAACACTATTCAACCATCCAACAACAAAAAATCATGTCGTCTATCATCAGCAGATGTTTATTGATTTCTGAGTATGTTTGCAGTAATGCTTATGTGCTAGAAATACAGCGTTGAACAAAAGAGATATAATTCTTCACCCTGATAGAACTTGTATGAGAAGGAAAATAATATTAAAGATTTGGGAAAATATCATGTGAAAGAAGCTGCTTATAGAATAGTATATATAGGGGCGCCTGGGTGGCTCAGTGGGTTAAAGCCTCTGCCTTCGGCTCAGGTCATGATCCCAGGGTCCTGGGATCGAGCCCCGCATCAGGCTCTCTGCTCAGTGGGGAGCCTGCTTCCTGCTCTCTCTCTCTCTCTGCCTGCCTCTCCGCCTACTGTGACCTCTGTCTGTCGAATAAATAAATAAAATCTTAAAAAAAAAAAAGAATAGTATATATATGGTATAATCTGGACTTTATTATATGGGAAAAGACTAAAAGATTACTTTATGTTAGCTTTTGTTGCCTACCAGACTACAAAACATCTTGGTTTAGGCAACAACCATTTATTTGGCTTGAGACTCAGTGGGTTTGTGCTCTGGACTGGGCTTACTGGTAGTTATTCTGCTGGTCTTGATTGGGTTCACCGAAGGATCTGCGTTCATCGGCTACTCAACTAGGCAACTCTCTTTCTGGGGACTTGCCGAGTGTCAGCTGATGTGACAGGGGCAACTAGGCATCAGTCCCTTGTCATTCAGAAGGTTCCCATAGGCTTATTTACAAGGTAGCAGTACATTCCAAGGGCAGCAAGAGAGGGTAATCACAATCATAAACTTTTCTCCAAGTCTCCAAGTCCAACATTTGCTATTGTCCCGTTAACCAAGCCCCTAGTCCGTGGTGAGAGAGGAAGACCCAAGGGTGACCCTCCAGGGAGGTATGAAAACATTTGGAGGCCTTGCTGCAACAATTTAGTACAGATATACACCAAAAAGTTGAGGGTGGTTGCCCGGGTAGTGAGATTACAATTTATGGTCTCTTGTCTGTTTCTCCTTTAATTTTTGACATTTCTTTTGGTAATCAGGAGAAGGAACTCGGAGGCCTATAATCAGAAGCTGAGGATGCCAGGCACTTGCAGCTTGAAGCTCAGTGACAATGCCCAGTGGTTAACACCGGCCACCATGTTTGGGCCCCTAGGAGTACATCATACCCCACTTAGCATGGCTGGACTGGGGAAGAGAGGCTTCAGCAAATTGTGTCTTTGTTCAGAAACAGAGTGTATTATCCTCTAGTCTGCATAGAAGAGAAATTAGAAGATTCAGTTTGGAGTGTAAGAGCAAACACAGGCAGGAGGAAAATGATGGAGGAGGCCCCCTTAGGCAAATTTGAACCCCCTATTGGAGTGGGATGAAATTGGGAAGGAAAGAAGAGAATTCTGTCTCTCTGATAATTTTGGAATTAGTGATTAGAATATTATATTCTGGTGAAAACTCAAACATGATTTTATTCAAAATCTTCATTACACCAGATTTCCAGAGAAGTGGCAAGACTTGACAGGCTTCCTGACATCTTATGGCAGAGGTAGAACTAGAACCGATGTCTCTTGAGGGCAAGTCTGGTGGTTTCTCCCTGTGGCACTGCTGCTCTGAAGACACCTGGTCCATTTGTGAACAACGGGATGGTGACTGGGGTCTCTCTCTTCCCCTCCACCCTCCCTCACACACATACACACACACACACACACACACACACACAGACTGTATTAAGATGATCCAAGTGTTACCATTAACGACGGCGACCATTGGCTACCATTTCTCATGCTGCGCCTTTAAGACTACACCTGGAGGTTATGAGATAAAATACACTAAGCAAGCAATTTGTAAAAGACTTACAGTTAATGAGCACTTGAAAAACATAGGTTGGATTGCCAAGTCAACACTGGTCTCAGGCCTGGGATTTTGCCAGGGGCAAATTATCTGCTACATCGATGGAACTCACTTGGCTTTGCTTGACTTGAGCCTATTAGTATGCTCAAGGCCTTTATCTTGAAAGGAGCATTGAGAATAGAAGTTTCTGTTGCTGCAGTGGATGTTTTATTATTTATCAAGTCCAATGCCATTCCTTTTTATCATGGTCAGAACCAGATATTTTGTCATAAAGGAATATACACAATTACTTCACAAAAATGAACCTGGCTTATTGCATCTATCTAAATATATCTGAGTTAAGGATGTGAGATGGAAGGAAACAAGAAAAAGAGGGAGAGACAGAAGAGCTACTACTCATATGTATCACAGTTTATGGGATTCCAAGAAGGTGTTCTGATTCGGGCCTCATGAAAACAGGTCCATGCAAAAATCAGAGAGACCTCTCTGCAAAGTGTGGGGATCTACCCTTTTCTACCACATACAGATGGAAGAATGAGTTAATGATTTCTGTGTGTCAGGCTAAAAATGACTCAGGCCCAATGATTTGGGTTTTTAACTGGGTAGCTTGAATTGTAAGGTGATTTTCTCACTTTATATTATCTCAGGTGTGGATCTGATGGTCTGCCTAATCGCACCCCTTTCCTTGCATTTGCACTGAAAGCCCACTCAGTCTTTATTTCTGCCACCATGGGTGGAGACTAACGGGAAGCATATCACCTATGTGGTGAAAAGACATGCAGAAAATGCTTTCTTGACTGTTGCCAATGATAAGACCAAAAACTCTAAAACGCGAGGCTACTTGACTATTCTCCACAGCCCCTGAATTGCTGTGAGCTATCTTTGTCTCCAGTCCCATTTGCATTTTCCCATGCTGGTCACACTGTGTGCGTGATTTGCTGAAGTTTCTGAGAGCTAAGGAATCTTTGATAAATGAGCATCTATTCTAGATGTAAGGCATTTGTTTGAAATAGGTTTGACTTTCGATTAATGTTGCATGGGGTTTAAAGATCTCTAACCAATGCTCTGTTTTGTTAAATAGAGCAGCCTTGAAAACGGATGAGGTTGCTGGACACTAGAATCTCTTTGACCTTTGGGCCCCCGAGCCATATCTAAAGTTGTAGCAAATGGGTAGAAACACAATCTGCAAGCTCTTGCTTTTCTATTCCACTCTCCTCTGACTGGTCTTGGAGACACTGGACTCCAAACCCCAACTGCGACAGTTTCTTTAGTATTATACCTATCCAGAATTGTTCTGACACAAATGGATGGATATTCCAAGGTTAAACTAATCTACTCTAGAGATATTCCTGAATTTATTCTATACATAAGTCATTAAAAAATAATTTGAATCATTTATTAACAGTTATTGACTATCTACTCTGAGCCGGGTTTCTGAGATTATAGAGCTAAGTAAATTAAGTCTTTCTCCTCAAGAAGTCCAAAGCCAAACACGGGAGACACATCTATAAACATTATATAAACATTAATATAACAGCTTGTCCTAAGTACAACAGTAAAATTGAGGGACAGTAGTAGAACAAAGGGGCAGTACTTAACTCTCTCCCGAGGCGAAATGCTCAGGGAAGGCCTCTAATGTCCCATTCAGTAGTGTAGGCCTAGCAGATTCTTTAAGGGCTCATGAGGATTATCTAAAGTACATGGAATTAAGGAATATTGGGCTGAAAAGTACCTTTTTTTTTTTTTAAGCGATTTTAGAGACAGCACGAGAGCGAGAGCAGGAGGGAGAGGGAGAGAGAATCTGAAGCAGTTCCCCACTGAGCACAGAGCCCAACTCAGGCTTGGTCCCACCCTTGCAAGATCATGACTTGAGCCAAAACCAAGACTTGGAGCCTTAACTGACTGAGCCACCCAGGCACCCTGGGCTGAAAAGTATCTTTAGAAACGACACTCTCTCTCTACATTTGGCCAAGACAGCTTTTATTTGCCATTCTCCCCAAACATACATCATTTGCAGAACCCTTTGTTCAAAAAACAGGAATGAGAGCGGTGTTAAAGGTACTAAAATACAAAAGTTTTTCCTTTCTTTGGTCTCTCTATTGATTTGTGATGTTATTTTTAGTAGCTATTTAATGTTTATCTAAGTAAAAAAGTTTTCTTCATTATTAGCATGAATTTTACTGTTTATATTTTTTCAATGCCAGCTTTAACCGTAAGAGCATTAACTCAGACACGGAATCACTGAAATTACACAGTTTTTGTCTCATGGCTCCTCTATGCATATGCATTTCATTCTTACCAAAATACTAGAAAAGGTCAACCAAACTAACTCAACTGTTTCCATTTCACTTCACGATATGGGCACATTCTACCAACATTCTTCTTTGCCTTACTGCTGAGTAAGGAACTGCCGAAAAGAAAAGGATCTATGGGCTGCCTTATCTTCTCCTTTCCTTCCGTATCGTCATTTCCAGTGTAAGTGGCTGGCTAAGACAGAGAAGGAACAAGAGTGAGAGAGGACATGATAGGGTTCCTTGTTTTTTGTGTTAAAATGCCATCACCTTCTTTGCACATTTGAAACAAACTGTGGTTCGAACAGAAGCATGGCCTCTTGGGGCTGTCAACACTGCCACTTACTCGGTCCTGGATGTAACACCTTCCGCTTGCTCTGAGTCTCACTACAGGTTTGCCAGAGTGCTGTGCTCCAGAATGAGTACGCCACTCCCAGGGTAGTGGGAGCGCCATATGCGCTAGGAGTATAAAGGAAGAGTGGATACACGTGTTGTGTATGTTTCCTCTGCTCACGTGCACGCTCCACTGTCCCATCGGACATCACTTATAAGACCCGAGTTCAAAGACAAAATCATAAAGACTTTCATGATACCAGCAGAATACCAAACCAAGAGCACAGCTCTGTCTAGAAAAAAGGTTAAAGCTGTATCCAGGCTCAAAATAGACATGTCGAATTCCTGCATATCAGGTTTATGATTTGCCACCATTGCAGCTTCTAGAAAAACTTCCTATGTTTAACCACGGTGATATATTGCTGATTGAGGTTACAGTTATTCCTCAACAATACTACAATGTTATTGCAAACATAATTTACACCAGAATATTGTGTTTTGTGCAGACAAGGGTAACCGAGCTTGGTCTTCTTCACTTAAAGTTTCAAAATCTAACAAGCCACAGTGACAAGAATAGATGTATAAAGTACGTAAGACAATAGTTTAATACTGAATAAAGTCTCTCAATAAATTCCTTACCTATGTAACGTCAGAGAGGTAAGTTTTCCAATTGTATAATAAAGAACAAGTCATTAAGTTTGCATATTTACTTTAATTTTTTTTAAAAGATTTTATTTATTTGACAGAGAAATCACAAGCAGGCAGAGAGGCAGGCAGAGAGAGAGGAGGAAGCAGGCTCCCCGCTGAGCAGAAAGCCCGATGCGGGGCTTGAACCCAGGACCTGGGATCATGACCTGAGCCGAAGGCAGCGGCTTAACCCACTGAGCCACCCAGGCGCCCCTAAGTTTGCATATTTAGAGGTCAAAACACATATCCTCTTTATATAACAAAAGGTTTATTTGTAAAATTGCAGTGGTAGAGTTGTTACTAAGTTTTTTATGCCTGTAACACAAAATGCTTTACCATTCATTTTTTGGGTTTTTTTTTCTTTTTGCTTGGTTTTTTGTTTGTTTGTTTCTTTTAAAATAGACTTTATTTGTAAGAATAGTTTTAGATTCACAGGAGAAATGAGCAGAAAGTACAGAGTTCCCATGAACCTCCTATCTTTGCAAGCCTTATTCTTTAATTATTTTTCAAAGCATCTTTAGAAAACAGGTGAGCCTCTTAACTATGACAATACTTTTGGAGAAACTATGGAACAGAATTTTATTGCTTTAGACCAGACGTATCTTAAAGATCGAGTTGGTGTTTCCTAAGCTTCAACCCCCTGAGTTCTATCTTACAGATTTGGTGATATTCACAAGTTATGCCTCGTTTATCAGTGTAGTGGTTTTTTCGTTGTTGTTGTTTTTTTTTGTTTGTTTGTTTGTTTTTTAACTGACTTACCTGTTAGAACACTTTGGTGGCTTAATTGGTTAAGCATCCAACTCTTGGTTTCAGCTTGGGTCATGATCTCAGGGTCGCGGGATGGAGCCCCCATGTCCAGCTCCAGGTTCAGCAGGAAGCCTGCCTGGGATTCTCATTCTCTCTCCCTCTGCTCCTCCCCCTGCTCATCCTCTCTATCTTATTTGAGAGAGAAAGAGAGAGAGAGAGCACAGAGGGAGAGGGAGAGGCAGACTCCCTGCTGAGCAGAGAGCCCGATGCCAGGCTCAATCCCAGGACCCTGAGATTATGACCTGAGCCAAAGGCAGATGCTTAACCGACTGAGCCACCCAGGTACCCAAATAAATCTTTTTCAAAAAATAAACTGACTCACCTTAATTTTATTTATTTATTTATTTTTGTTAAGATTTTTTTTTAAAGATTTTATTTATTTATTTGACAGAGAGAGATCACAAGCAGGCAGAGAGGCAGGCAGAGAGAGAGGAGGAAGCAGGCTCCCCGCTGAGCAGAGAGCCCGATGCGGGGCTCGATCCCAGGACTCTGAGATCATGACCTGAGCCGAAGGCAGCGGCTTAACCCACTGAGCCACCCAGGCGCCCCAAGATTTTTTTTTTTAAGTAATCTCTACATCTAACATGGGGCTGGAATTCACAACCCCAAGATCAAGATCGCAGACCCTACCAACTGAGCCAGCCAGACACCCCATAAATGTGTTAATTTTATTTTTTTTAAGATTTTATTTATTTATTTGACAGACAGAGATCACAAGCAGGCAGAGAGGCAGGCAGAGAGAGAGGAGGAAGCAGGCTCCCTGAGCAGAGAGCCTGATGCGGGGCTCGATCCCAGGACCCTGGGATCATGACCTGAGCCGAAGCCAGAGGCTTTAACCCACTGAGCCACCCAGGTGCCCCTATGTGTTAACTTTAAATAGAAACTTCCTCTATTCCATAATTAGGAAGGCAATTGTAAAAACTGATGCAGAACTGCAACGGTTACAGAGAAGTTTGTGCATGTACATGTGTATCACCTCAAATCAATTCGCAGAACTATGCCTGTCACAGTTTGGCAATATTGATTCAGTTCAGTATTCTTTTTTTTTTTAAAGATTTTATTCATTTATTTATTTGACAGACAGAGATCATAAGCAGGCAGAGAGGCAGGCAGAGAGAGAGGAGGAAGCAGGCTCCCTGCTGAGCAGAGAGCCCGATGCGGGGCTCGATCCCAGGACCCTGAGATCATGACCTGAGCCGAAGGCAGCGGCTTAACCCA
Source organism: Lutra lutra (assembly GCF_902655055.1). Lineage (NCBI taxonomy): Eukaryota > Metazoa > Chordata > Mammalia > Carnivora > Mustelidae > Lutra > Lutra lutra. The sequence continues at coordinate 51,139,309 of NC_062280.1, read as the reverse complement.
CTGAGCCACCCAGGCGCCCCTCAGTTCAGTATTCTTAGCAGTTTTTCTGCTACAATACTGATAAGAGGTGGCGTTCACAACAAGGCACTTCTCCATGGTTATATGTAACAATTTAAAGGCTTTCACATAGATCTGGCAGAACATGGGGCTGGCCTAGTCTCTACATCCACTACATGTCATTTTGCCTCATTTCTTCCACTGATCCTGACACCTCATTAATAGGCAGAGCAACCAAAGCTAGGGAAATCAGGGATCTGCCCAGTTTACACAGCCTGAAAGAAAGCCAGGTCCTCTCCTCTACCCTCCTATCCCAGAACTCTTTGTGGTTTACCACAGGAACTTCCCAACACGAAAACTGAGATAATCAAACGATAGGTTCATGGACATGACAGCAGGAGACTAAAACATAAAGTTGTAGTGTCCTCTTGCAAATGAGCACCAATATCCAAAAATTCAGCAGTGCCTCCTCAAACATCTACCCCTTGGACAGCAAGAAGATAGACCAGTGTTTCCCCAAGTCTGGGACATATGCATGAGACAATTTGGGGGAGTACAAAATGCAATTTTACAAAGCATAGACAGCCATTGTGAGGAAGCCACTCCCTTTTTGATTCTATTTTAATCTTTCTGACATCAGGAGAAAAATCTCTCATATCGTTAAAAACTTATCCTAACACTTGCTAATCTACTTTTTTTTAAACAATGAGAGAACAGGCATCACATTCAAGGCATTGATCAGGTATTTAACAAGATGGTACTTAATTAATGAACTCTTTTCAGTTTTATTATGTGTTTTGGTCTGATCAGGCTGCTATAACAAAATACCAGAGACGGGGTGCCTTGAACAATAGGCATTAATTTCTCACAGTCCTAGAGGCTGGAAAGTCCAAAATCAAGGTGCTGGCAGATTCAGTTCATGGTGAGGCCTTCTTCCTAGCTTGCAGAAAGCTTCCTTCTAGATGATTCCTCATATGAGACGGAGGGAGAGAGAGAGAGCGCGAGAGCAAGTGGGAGCTCTAGTGAGCAAGAGAGGACGAGCTCTGGTTTATTCCTCCCCTTCTAAGAACACTAATCCCACAACAGGAGCTCCACCTTCATGACCAAATCTCAAACCAATCACTTCCCAAAGGTCCCACCTCCAAGGATCATCATGATAGGGTTTAGAACTTCAACAAATGAATTTGGGGGGAACCCAAACATTTAGTCCATAACAATATGTTTTATGGTTACTTTCTGGTTATGATAGGTGACTCAAAAAGTTCTATTCAAAAAAAAAAAAAGGTCTATTTATGGTAGCATATACAACTTATCACTTAAATAATCTTATTTAAATAAAAAAGTGACATGATTTAAAGAAACTCTGAAATAACTAATAGTTCTGGTGACATCTAAATAGGTCAAAAAATGTGGAAATTGGGGCGCCTGGGTGTCTCAATGGGTTAAGCCTCTGCCTTCAGCTCAGGTCATGATCTCAGGGTCCTGGAATCCAGCCCCGCATCACATCGGGCTCTCTGCTCAGCAGGGAACCTGCTTACCCCCTCTCTCTGCCTGCTGCTCTGCCTACTTGTGATCTCTCCCTCTCTGACAAATAAATAAATAAAATCTTAAAAAAAAAAAAAAAGAAAAAATGTGGAAATTGCGTGGAAATGGCTGAGGCTTGAGAATCACTGGCAGAAGTAAACAGAATGAATATTGGTTTCTGCTGTGTGTTGAGTAGTCTCCCAAACATTAGGCATTTGTGATGAAGATGGGAAATTTTAACAAGTCAAACTAACCAGAGGCACTTTTTTTTTTCCTGGAAAATTTTTCACTGGGTAAGTATCATAGTTCATAGTAGTGGGGAAATAAATCACAATGTCACTCATTTCCATGAGCAGACTGGGGAAGGGGACAAGAAAACAAAAAGAAGGTAATTTCAATCCTGGCAAGGTTTCTGTGCCTTTGGAGGGAGGGACAGAAAGTGAATTGACCGCCACTGGGCAGAACATGTTGGTGGCTCTGGGTGTGGAATGGTGGAGTGGAGAAGGAACCAACTATGGGAAGAAAGATGCATTGCTTTGTCACTAATGGGAGGAACCTGATGGTAGGAACCCCCAAAAATGGGCAGAGAGGAGGGAAAAGATGTGGCTGCATCTTTTCATTACCCCCAACTTTAGTAATGTTTTCTGCTTAAAACACTTGATTATTTTGCTGTTGTTTATCAAGGTGGAAAGTAATTGTGTGTGTGGGGGGGGGCTAGATAATGATTGAAGAGTGCCTGTCATCTCCTATTTATGTATTTATTTGTCCCCAAATGTATTCATCACCTGTAAGGGGAAAAGTGCAGAAGTGCCAGGCACTGGGGACAGTAGGGGGCAAAGAGACATAGTTCTGCCATCATAGAATTTGCAACCAAGTGGTGTAATGGCCTTTAAAAAAATGCTGATACAAATGAATGCCATGAAAAACCAAAAGGCAGAACTGTGTGCTGTGAGACTGAGAAAGAGGATTTAATCAAGTACTGCCTCTTGCTGCTCAAATCCAGCTGGCCTCACCTCTATTCCAGTGACTGCTGTGGTAATCAGTTCCAGAGCCGGCTTCCACCGGGTCCTTCCAAATGCAATGCTCACCCCACCTACCCCAGCACCTCTGCTGGGCCCAGGATGTGGGCGACTCGGCTCCTGACCCCGGGCTTCTCTGACTTCACCGTGTGGCATGACTTCGAGAATCCACTGAACACTCACAGGTGTGCAGCCCCAACCGTGGGAGAGTCAAAGCCTTGTAGGGAACTACTGCGTAAATGCTTCCCTCGTACTGAAGTCTGTGGCAGGAAGCATCTAAGATCCATTTCAAAGGGTTCTCAGGAGGTCCTGTGAGAGCAGGCATCCAGTCATTCCCAGCAGCCGTCAACTCAGTGATGCATCTGTGTATTGTCTCCCCTCGATTTCATGATTCACTCCCCAACCCCAGCAGGGTGCTACACCAGCTCATCCAGGCAAAAGCCCATTGTCAAATCTTAGGAATTTTGCCGTTGAGTGGTAAACACAGGCATTATTTAAAATTAAATTATGTTTTTAAACAAGGGTAATAAATATTCAAGATTCCTAATTATTTCACTCCGTCTTATTATTATCTGTGCTCTTGAGGTTATTGACATCTATCACGCTGTTTGGTGGAAATACTGTGTAATGGGTGTGACACTGCATCTGTTCCCAAGTGCACATTCAGTGACATCATGTTAGTAGCTCGATATTAGCCCAGCAGAAGTATCTATACCGCAGAAATAGGCAAATGCTACAAATTAGAATTTGTTTTGTTAATTGCCTAGACTTTGGAAAATGATAGAGAAAATAGTAATAATGTAAATTTAACTTAGAAGTGTGTCAGGTCTCTAGCAATGACATTGTGAATGGCACATAAAACTGTGTTCTAAACGATTATTCAGTTTTGCAAAAAAGTCATTCATACAATTTATGAATGAATGAAACTGACACACACCTTTCATTTTTCTTTTTTTTTTTAAGATTTTATTTATTTATTTGACAGAGATCGCAAGTAAGCAGAGAGGCAGGCAGAGAGAGAGAGGAGGAAGAAGGCTCCCTCCTGAGCAGAAAGCCCGATGCGGGGCTTGATCCCAGGACTCCTCCGGCACCATGACCTGAGCCGAAGGCAGAGGCTTTAACCCACTGAGCCACCCAGGCGCCCCCATTTTTCTTATTAGTATAAATAAACAACATTCATATTGCAACTGTACTTTTTTGTCAATCACAAACATAGGTTGCTTATGGATATAAAAGTTCAGCAAAAATCAGCAAAAGCATTCTGTGAAAATCAATAAGCTATTTGGAATTTCCAAGAAATAGCACTGTACATTTCATTATAATTTGGAAATTTTGTCCTATACAGTAGTCCTCCCTTATCTGCAGGGGCTATGCTCCAAGACTCCCAGTGGATGTCAGAAACTGCAAATACTATTGAACCCTACATATACTATGTTTTTTCCTATACATATATACCTATGATACAGTTTAAATTCTAAGTTAGAGTAAGAGATTAAACAACAATAATAATAAAATAGAACAATTATAACAATATTCTGGAATAAATGTTGAGAATGTGGTCTGTCTCAAACTATCTTACCGTACAGTACTCACCCTTCTTCTCGTGATGCTGTGAGATGATAAAATGTCCACGTGATGAGAGGATGTGGGGTGAATGACATAGGCACTGTGACCAACCATTAGGCTGCCATTGACCTTATAACAATATCTCAGAAAGAGGATCATTTCCTTCTGACCATGCTTGACTACAGGTAACTGAAACTGTGGAAAGTAAAACCACAGATAAGGGGGGGGAATTACTGTACATTATCTATATCCATAAATATGTGAAATAAGCTTCTGCACATGTATGTATACACACATACATTTTTTCTGGAGAGCTGGTTGTTAAATATTCATCAGCTCCTTATCCATATGAAAGTCTTTATCTGAGACTATGCTTTGGACAGGGGGGTCCAAGGATAAGCATGTGAACTTGGAGCTTGATCAACTCACCAGTTAGATGGCAACGAGCATCCTGTTGCTGGGAGTGTGTTGACAACTGACGTGCAGGAGCATCACAGTTACTAAGACTGTAACATTCGGTGATGGGGGTGACATGCAGATGGAAAATGACCCACATAAACCCACTGGCTTATGGGGTAGGTTTAACACTGGAGGAATGATAAAGATTGTGGAACTTGCAGATCTTCGTTCTACCCCCTTGTTAGAGCTTTAGTTCCAGCTGAGAGGCCCAAAGGTATAGGAGATCCCAGGGATCAGGAGACTCGTCTGTTCAAGATTTCACTGTATTAAAAATAGAGTACTGTTTAGAGAACTTTAAACCTCATATAGCATAGAGCTGCCATCTGAACCACTTTCAACCAATGTCCCCACAGGAACCAACGGATAGATGGCCAAATGCATTTCATAAGATTCCCGGAAAGCTCTGTGTGCTCAAGCAACCAGCTGCCCATAACTGTGGTCAATTCAGTAATGCATCTTTGTGTTGACTCACCCTTCCTCTCTCTTTCACTCCCCTGTTCTCACTCCTGCTATACACTTAGAAGAGAGCCTTTGTTTCCAGCTCTGCTTTGGGGGAAACTTGAGTTACATGAGACCTGGGTCTTATTTAGATTGGGAACTGGAGACAGGTCAACAGACCCTGAAAGATCAGGTGACGGAGGCTGAGGGAGTAGAGGAGCATCCACATGAAGCAAATAATTTGTTTCAAAGTCCTACAGTGAGAAGGAGCTTGATCTGGTCCAGGAATGGAAAGAACAGTGAAGTTAGCCTAAAGAAAGCAACTGGAGAGAATGCATGAGATGAAGATGAAGGGTGGGCAGAACCTTGTATTTCTTCCTCACCATGAGAGGATTTTTTTGTCACTAGAAAAACATGATTACCTCAGTCCTGTAAGCGACCACATTTTTTTCTCCCTTATTCCTATTTGCAAAGTCTTCAAAATTAGTGTTGCAATAAGAGCAAAACGGTGACATTGAAGAAATCCTAGCTCGTATTTTTGGCTTTGCCATTGACTTAATGTGTTACCTCAGGCAATTGTAAAACCTCTTTTTTATAGGGTATGGAAACAATAAATATCTACATATGTATAATCCCCTATGCAAGATACAGTGTATTATTATCATCATCGCAAGCTATAAAGGAGGGCAGGTCATGGACATAGTCCATGTTTTGTAGATCAATGAGGTGAAACCTGGAAGCATTTTCAAAGACAAAAAGAGAACACGACAGTTCCACAAAATCCCACCTTTGCTCACAGCAAAATCACAGAATTAGCGATAGGATTTGGATACAACCATTCATATTAACCATCTCCTCAGAGTTCAAGCGATCCAGCCAAAGCCTCAAGAAGGGAAAGACTTTTTGATTTTTTTTCTTATGGATAAAGCCAAAACATGTAACAGAACAAGAATTTTCCCTCAAGGTATTCAATTATCTGATTGTTGTCAATATCAGAGGTGGGATAAGGAAAAAAAAAGAAAAGAATCAGCATAATAATGCTCTCTTTTTTTTTTCAAGATTTTATTTATTTATTTGACAGACAGAGATCCCAGGTAGGCAGAGAGGCAGGCAGAGAGAGAGGAAGGGAAGCAGGCTCCCTGCTGAGCAGAGAGCACCGATGTAGGGCTCTATCCCAGGATCCTGCGATCATGACCCGAGTTGAAGGCCAAGGCTTTAACCCACTGAACCAGTCAGGCACCCCTATAATGCTCTTTTTAAAGCAGTTTCTACCTACACAATGAGTATTAAGCAACTGGTAATGAGGGCCTTCAGCATGTATACCGCAGTGGTATCACTTTATTTTTTAAAAGCCTGCTATTATGGCTCAGATTTCAATAGTAGAAATTCATGTGGCCAGAAATATGATGCCAACAATTAATACCAGGAAGAAGGCCTGTTTTGGAAGATATTTCATATGCATTGGGTTATGTAATACAATAAGCTCACTTCTGTTCCAAGTCTTTGATCCCTTCCCTGGTAAGCACAGATTATTAAAAAAAACTTTTTGAATGTGCTCCGTTTAGACAGACCTCTACTTCTGAGCAAGCACTCACCTGTGATGAATAGCTTTATTTGTCATGATTAACACTGATCAATGTCTATCACACACCTGGAAACCAGAGCAGAAGCCTGGAAGGAGAATCTGGAGGTTTATATAAAGGTTCTCAAAGCATAATGCTTTTATATTTTTCCTTTTGGGCTAGACAAATGACAATTCTCTCACAGTCCTATAACTCACCAGCTAACACAAGATTTTGGTTTTGTTTTCTCTTTAGTTTTCAGCAGTTTGACCCAACCGCATCTTAGTGTGGATGTCCTGGAATTTATCCTGTTTGGAATTCACCAAGATTCTCGAATCTGTAGGTTTGTATCTTTTCCTAAGTTGGGGATGTTTTCAACCCCTCTTTTTCTGGGTACTTTTTCAGTCTGGCCTGCTTCTCTTCTTCCTCTGGGACACCAATGACATGAATGTTAGATCTTCTGTTAGGATTCTGTCGGGTTCCTAAAGCTCTTTTAATTTCAGTCTATTCTCTCTCTGTTGTTTAGTTTGGGTGAAGGGTACTGTTCTATCTTCAGGTTTCTTTTCTTTTTTTTTTTTTTTAAAGATTTTATTTATTTATTTGACAGAGAGAAATCACAAGCAGGCAGAGAGGCAGGCAGAGAGAGAGGAGGAAGCAGGCTCCCCACTGAGCAGAAAGCCCGATGCGGGGCTTGAACCCAGGACCTGGGATCATGACCTGAGCCGAAGGCAGCGGCTTAACCCACTGAGCCACCCAGGCGCCCCATATCTTCAGGTTTCTTGATTCCTCTGTCCCCTCTAGCTTGTTGTCGAGCTCCCCCACTGGCATTTTTATTTGGTTTATTGTATTTTTTAGTTCTAAATATGGTTCTAGTTTAGTTCTAGATGTGGTTCTGCCTTATATCTTCTAGCTCTTTGCTGAGCCTTTCTAATTCTTCAGAGACGCTACATTTTCATGTGTTTCAATTGTTCATTGAAGCATATCACAATGGATACTCTAAAATCCTTGTCAGATCATTCTAACATCTCAATTTCATCTCACTGTTGACATCTGCTGAGGTGGATTTTTTTTTCCCCATTCAATTTGAGATCTTCCTGGTTCTTGATATGACAAATGATTTTCAATTAAAATATGAATACTTGGGGTATTATGAGACTCTGGATCTTATTTAAATATTCTGTTTCAGCTGACTTTCTCTGACACTAATCTAGCAGGGGAAGGAAAGAGGGTAATGCTTCATTACTGGCAGGTGAAGGTAGAAGTCTGGGTACCACATTCAGTTTTATTACTGCAAGGTGGGGTAGTAGTTTCAGCTCCCCTCTGTGACCTCTCCTGACACCACAAGACATACCCCGTTAGCGCCTGGGCTATGGTGAAAAGTCCTAACTTCTCCCTAGACTTCCTCTGGATGTCACTCTAGTGAAGAGGAACAGGGGTATCTTGTTACTGTGTGGAAGTTAGACTTCCTAAGGGGTCTCCAGTGCTATTGCAAAGGAAGAAAGGACCTCCTTACCACCCAGCAGAGATGAAAGTCCCAGCTCCATATTTGTCATTCTGAAGCCACGATAGCTGGGGCATTGGCTAATTTACTACAGCCTGGCAATGGTGAAGTCTAGCCTTCCCACACAGTCTTCCTTTCCGTGGCATGGGCAGGTTAGGGTCATGGTTTTTTCTGTGGTTTCGTGCAATAGAGCAGTTATGTAAATTTTTTTTGACTTGCCAGAATACCCCTCTCCTGTTCTTTGGTTAGATCAGTGTTTTCTTGAGGCTTTTTTTTTTTTTTTAATATGCTCCATTGACATTTCCAGGTTACAAATTTCTTCAGCATCCAATGGGATATATAAAGGAAAAAACAAACAACCCAGGGAATTCACTATCATATCAGGTCCAAGATTTCTAGCCAGTCTGTTTTCTCTCTACTTTTGAGTCTTATTATGTTTTTGTTTTTGTTTTTTTTTAAGATTTTATTTATTATTTGACAGAGAGAGACACAGTGAGAGAGGGAACACAAGCAGGGGAGTGGGAGAGGGAGAAGCAGGCTTCCTGCTGAAGAGGGAGCCTGATGCGGGGCTCGATCCCAAAGACCCTGGGATCAGGACCTGAGCCAAAGGCAGATGCTTAATGACTGAGCCACCAAGGTTCCCCTACTATGTTTGTTTTATACTTAATGTCCAGAGGTTTTAGCTGCACTTAGTGAAAGGAAGGGGGAAAAATACGTTGATTCCATCTCTCTGAACTAGATGGGCTTTTTAAGAAACTGCCAAACTGTTTTCCAAAGTCATGGGTGAGAGTTCCTATCAATGGTGTCTGAGAGTTTCCAGTCACTCTAAAATCCCACAACACTTGGTATGATCAACTTTTTAATTTTTGCTATTCTAAAAGCAATGTAGTAGTATGTCATTATGGTTTTCATTTGTTACCCTTATGAAAAATTATGTTGGACATCTTTTATCATCCGTGTATTTTTTCATCCACATATTTTCTGTGATGAAGTATCTGTTCACAACTTGAAGTCACTTAAAAAATTGAGTTTTCTTATTACTGAACTTTGAGATACTCTTGTACGTTCTAGATTTCAATCTTTTCAGATTTCTGATTTGTGAATATTTTCCAGCAGCCTGTAGTTTATCTTTTAATTTTCTCAGCAGTGTCTGTCAAAGAGCAGAAATTCTTAATTCTGATGAAATCTCACTCATTGCATTTTCCTTTTTGTGTTGTTTAGGAAGCCTTTGCCTAACTCAAGATTACAAAAATTTTCTTCCATGTGTTTCTCTAGAAATTTCAGTTTTAGGTTTTACACTTAGGCCTATAGTCATATTCAAATATATTTTTGTATCTTGTATGAAGTCCTGATTAAAATAGATTGTTTGGGGGTGCCTGCGTGGCTCAGTCAGTTAAGAATCCAACTATCGATTTTGGGTCAGGTCATGATCTCAGGGTTGTGAGATAAAGGTCTACGTCAAGTTCTGTGCCGGACACGAAGCCTACATGGGATTCTCTTTCTGTCTCTCTCTCTCTGCCCCTTCTCTCTCTTTTTCCCCCTCTCTAAATAAATAAATAAATAAAGAGTAGATTGTTTGCATATGGGTTTCCAGTTATCCCAGAACCATTTGTTGAAAAGACTTGTTTTTCCTTTGAACTACCTTTGCCCCCTTGTCAAAGGTCAACTGACTATGTATGTCAGTCTATTTCTCTATTCTATATTGTTCCATTGATCTATTCAAATATCCTTATATCAATACCATGTTGTCTTGATTACTATTGTTTTATAATAAATCTTGCAATTGGGTATTATAAGTCCTCTGATTTTGTTGCCGGTTTACAAAGCTTTTTGTGGGGAGGGAGGTTGCGATTCTTGGTCTTTTATATTTCTTTTTGAATTTTAGAATCAACCTGTCAATTTCTTCAAACAATTCTGATAGTTTGATTGAGATTGCCTCAAATCTATAGACTAAATTGGGGAGAATTGATATCTTTATTTTTTTTTATTTCTTTTATTTATTTCAGAGAGAGAGAATGAATGAGAGGGAAAAGCAGACTCCCTGCTGTGCCGGGAGTCAAATGCAGGGCCTGAGCCGAAGGCAGATGCTTAACCAACTGAGAAACTCAGGGGCCCCGAGAATTGATATTTTTAAAATATTGACTATTTAATCTGTGAGAGTAGTATATCTCTCCATTTGCCATCTTTGCTAATTTCTCTCAGCAATGTTCTATCAGTTGTACATCTTTGTCAGAGTTATCCTCCTGTATTTTATATTTTGATGCTATCATAAGCAATAATTTTTATTTCAATGTTTGATTTTTTTATTGCTAGTATATAGAAATATAATTGATTTTATATATTGATTTTACAATCTTGCTAAAGTCATTTATTAATTCTAACAGTTTTTTTTTGTAGGTTCCATCAGATTTTTGACATAGAGATTCGTGGCATCTTATTAATAAAGATTTTTAGTTCTTCCTTCTATTTTAGATAACTTTTATTCCTTTACTTTCCTTCTAGACTAGCTAGAAACTTCAGTGCAATGGTGAATCGAAATGATGAGATCAGATGTCTTTGTCTTCTTCCTGATCTTAGCAAAAAGCACTTTGTCTTTTTACCCCCCCAATTTATTGAAAAATAATTGAAAAATATAATCTATATATCTGAAAGATACAATGTGATGATTTCATAAGTGTATACATTGTAGCATTACCAACATCAGCATTTGGTCTTTCATCATGAAGGATGATGTTTTCCATAGGATGTTGGTTTTCCATAGATGTCTTATATCAGGTTAAAGAAGTTCATTTCTTTTTTTTTTTTTTTAAAGATTTTATTTATTTATTTGACAGAGAGAGATCACAAGCAGGCAGAGAGGCAGGTAGAGAGAGAGGAGGAAGCAGGCTCCCCGCCGAGCAGAGAGCCCGATGCGGGGCTCGATCCCAGGACCCTGAGATCATGACCTGAGCCGAAGGCAGCGGCTTAACCCACTGAGCCACCCAGGCGCCCCAAGAAGTTCATTTCTTTTTCTAGTTTGCCAAGAGGTTTTATCATGAAAAGGTGTTGAATTCTGTCAAATACTTATTCTCCATATAGTGAGATGATTACATGTGTTTTCTTTTTGATTTATTACTGTGGTGAATGACTTTGATCATGTGTTAAATGTGTTAAATATACATTGCATTCATAAAACAGTTACCATCATAATATATTTATGATATCCCTGAAAAGTGTAGAAAAGTATTTATCATGTTTTATCAGAAATGCCCAAAACGTACTCTTTAGAACATTAGCTCTGTGGCATGTGATGGATGCTATGCGAAAAGAATGGATCAAATTAGTTCGGTAAATGGTAGGCTCAACAGATTTCTTTAGCACAGGAGTTTTAATATCCTAGTGTGAATTGCAAACCCATAAAAGAAGAGAGATGTTACACGCGAATTTCCACATACTTAATTGACTCTAGACTTGTATTTTCTTTTCTTTTTTTTTTTTAAGATTTTTATTTATTTTATTTGACAGACAGAGATCACAAGTAGGCAGAGAGGCAGGCAGAGAGAGAGAGGAGGAAGCAGGCTCCCTGCTGAACAGAGAGTCCGATGCGGGGCTTGATCCCAGGACCCTGGGATCATGACCTGAGCCGAAGGCAGAGGCTTTAACCCACTGAGCCACCCAGGTGCCCCATAGACTTGTATTTTCTTAAATCATGTCTCAAGACTCGATATAGTTTCACAAGACACACTCTGGAAAATGCAACTTTGTATTAGATGGATAGTATGTCTCTGATTCTCTGATTAGACCATGAGCTTGTCAATGGAAGCTGTCATACTGAACTCATATTTGTAACATCCAGTTTCTTCTTGGCATTCTTTCACTTATTCTTTTTTTTTTTTTTTTTTTTTGACAAATACTTGAACTCCTTTGTATGTTGGTTTCGATGCTTGAGGAAAAAAGAGATGAAAGATATGGTTTCTGCCCTCATAAAGCTCAAATTCAAAAAAAGCCCTCAGTTTATATTGGTTGAATCAGTACACAAATGAGAGAACTAATTTTCAAACATAATCAGAAGTCATAGAGCCATTTTTGGTGAAAAAAAGAGACAATACCTAAAACAAACTTTATTTCAAGAGTCTCAACGGTCTAGTAGATAATTAGATCATCTTCTCATTCCATATTCTAGCACAAAGAAATTGAAACATCCAAAATACCAGAGGAATTAATAGGCAATGTCATTTCTTTGTTACATATCTAAGTGAAAATGAAGGGAAATGCTGTTTGGGTTGTACCCTTTTGTTCTTTATGCTCCAATCTTGCCACCGAGGACAGTTGCCCAACTCTCTTTCAAATGAGAGTTACAATCTCTGCCTTTTGATTTTGACCCTTTGTTGAGGAAGGTTTCCCCAACACCAACATTGAATATGTAATCCTCTTATGTGTCTTCAAAGCATTTTGTTTTTAATCTATCAGTATCTCACAATTTTGTAGAGTTGCCTTTTTATGTTTTTGCATGGGTACTGGGCTCTATGAGGACAAGTCATGTGTTCATCTCTGTTCCCAGAATTCAGCTTCAAATACTGTCTGATACAAAGCAGGTCTTCAATGAAAATTTGCTGATTAAATCAACCCCTTTGATTTGGGTCTCTGTCTACATTTCCAGCCTCATCGCCTACCATTCTTTTCCTTGTACTTTTCCTTGCAGCAGCAAAATGTGTAGATCTCAGCACTGAGCTTTGCCCATGCTTCTCCTTTGACCTTGAATACCCTTCTCCTTCCATCCTTTACCCCTTGCCCATTTGCCTGGCTTCCTTGTACTGAGCCTTCAAGATTCAGTTCAGGATTGACTAGGAAGCCTTTAGAGAAGTACTCTTCTCCTGTGTTCCCTCTAACACTTTTCCACATTGAACTGTCATTATCTGCTTACTTGTTTCTATTAGTTTGTAGACTTCCCCAAAACAAGAACCATTTTACTAGTACTGGGTCCAGCATTTAGGAAATGGCCAGTAGATTGGATTTGTGGGGTCCAATCAATTAACCACACAAAAGGTCTTGTGATCCCTCTAGTTTCCTGAGAAACTTCAGCAAAATACTGAACACAAAAGCTCAGCATTTTCTGCATAGTGTATTTACTCCACTTGAAGCTGTATTATTGGTAGGATGATTGGGCATTCTTGAGGGTGCTAACTGCTAACACCCCGGGCTGTGTTGGCCAATATGGTAGTCACTAATCACGTATGACTGTTTAAAATTTAAATAAAATATAATTTAAGTAAAATTAAAATTTATTTCCTTAGTCACCCCAGATACATTGCAAGTGCTACTGGCTATTGTCTAATCACCTCAAAATGAACATGGCCATCAGTGCAGAATGTTTAGGACAACAGTGGTCTAGCCCCTAAGATCCAAAGGAAACAAAAACCAGTCTTTCAGTAATTGTTTAGGAAACAATTCAAGTTGTTTTGTAGACCTAATAATCAACACTGTTTTTCAGAGGGTATTTTAGAAGGTCAGTTTCTTGCTTCATGAACAGCCCAGGTGCTGAAGTTAAAGAAAATAATAAAAGCCTAAGAATTATATTTACAAAACAGTGAACCAAAATGACTGTGGAGCAAATTTAAATTGTTCCTGGGGCCTGAACATACAATCACTTTAGCATAATCTGCCAACCAAGTGTCACTCGTGGTATCAATCTACACTTTGTTTCTAATATCTAAAATGTGAAGCACCATAAATTCACTTAAGAAGGGTCTTTACAAATCTTGAGGGTTACTTGAATACTTGACACATAGAAGGTATTTAATACATGTTGGTTGAAAAAAAAAACTTTTTGGGGGGAACAATCCTGACTCATATATTCAGATGTCTTTTGCAATTAAACTCAAGGATGTTTGACATGTGATGACTCTTGGATTGTTTTTGGGAATTCTTTCCTGCTCAATTAGTTTGTAGGGCCAGAGCGCTGTTGAATTTGGTAATGCTAAAACTGAAAGCAAAGCCAAATTTGTAGTCTACCTGAAAGCGGGGAGGGGAAGTCTTGGCCACTGCTGTCCGTGTCATGACAACAATCAAAACCAGATATCTTTATGAATACTTTTATATTCAAGGCAACAGGTTAAGAGTTGGGGATACTGGAAATTATACCATACGCTCTGCTCTTAGAAAGTATGAAGCTTGAGACAGAACATTGGGAAATAAGATTCAATAATTTAAAGTTTTCTTACAGTGAATACCCCATTATCCTGCTGGACAGACTGTACGGGTATCTGTTTTTGATCACTCTGTCTGACTTTCTCCAGTGTCCAGTGGGTTTTGCAATTCTATCAAGTCTCTTTCTATGTCAACATCTGTAGCCAACCTCTCCTCTCTGTGCTTTCTGCCTCTAACTTAGTTCAAGTCCTAAGATTTAAGTCCATTTGAGACAAACTCCTAACTGATTGCCTGGCTGCTGCTTCTTCTGCTCCTGCATTTCCCTCCCACTACCACCATTTGTTTGATCATACAAAAGGGTAACCTGCTTAAAAATTGTTGGTGGCTCTCTATGTCCTATTGAACGGAAGGCATATTCCTAGACTAGATTGTCAAGGCCTATTTTTCCAGGCTTTTCCCCCCATTGTTGTCCTTCTCGTGATACTCTAGTCAACTTGGAATATTTGTTGTTCCTTAGGCATATACTATACCCTCCTGCTTGTGATCCTTCCCTGTGGGAATACTCTTCTCTTGCCCTCTCATGTCCCCAGCAAACTAAAAATTCACCTTCCATGATTTTGTCTAAACCTGATATAGTCTCTCTAACTCTATAATACGTCACTTAGAATATTTTTATGGCACTTCTCACATTCTGCCTTGTGCTCATCTCCCCCCACCCCTGCCCCACCAAAGAGCTTATTATTTTCATTTTTTTTAAAGATTTTATTTATTTATTTGACAGAGAGAGTTCACAAGTAGGCAGAGCAGCAGGCAGAGAGAGAGGGGGAAGCAGGCTCCCTGCTGAGCAGGGAGCACGATGCGGGGCTTGATCCCAGGACCCTGAGACCCATGACCTGAGCCGAAGGCAGAGGCTTAACCCACTGAGCCACCCAGGTGCTCCTTATTTTCATTTTTGATAAAGATTCTTACCAATATATAACATACATACAAAAAAGTACACAAGTTTTAACTAAATAGCTTGGTGATTCTCTTTCTAATTAAAAACACCTGTATTACAACCATGCAGAGGAACATCACAGGAACCCAGAAGTTTCCTTTAATCCTCTTCTCTGTCATTACTTACAAAGGTAATCACTATTCTGACTTCTAGCACCACAGATTAGTTTTAACTGCTTTTATACTTTATGGAATAGAATCATACAGTTTGGATTTTTTTTTTTAATTTTTAAAAACTTTTTTTATTCATTTGAGAGAGAGAGCACAAGCAGGGGAGAGGCAGAGAGAGAGGGAGAGGCAGACTCTCCACTGAACAGGGAGCCTAATGAGGGACTCGATCCCAGGACCCTGGGACGATGACCTGAGCCAAAGGCAGAAAATCAACCATCTGAGCCACCCAGGCATCCCTATAGTTTGGATTTTTTATGTCTGGCTTCTTTTACTCAATATTACTCTTTAGAAATTCATCCCTGTTTCTAGGTGTAGCAATAGTTAATTTTCATTGCTGTATTACATTTTATTGTATGAATACATCAGACTATATCCATTCTTCTTTCAAAGGCATATTGGGGTGGTTTCTAGTTTGAGGATATTATGAATAATGCTACTCTGAGCATTCCTGTCCCTATGTTTTGGTGCATATATTTAATATATATTTATATATATTTGATATATCTGGAGTCAAACTGATATGTAATAGGGAAGTGTTCATTCTGATGTAGTAGATACTATACCAAGTCAAACCCTGACTAGCAGTGGAAGAGAGCTCCAGTAGCTTCAGATCCTCAACAATTAAATGTTCAGTTAAATATTTTATTACCCATTCTGTTGGATATAAAGTGGTTTCCCATTGTGATTTTAATTTAAATTTCCTTATGACTAATGATGTGAAGCACACTTTTATTGGATATATCCTCTTTGGTGAAGTAACCAGTCAAGTCTTAATTTTCCTTGATGATTTGTAGGATCTCTTTATATATTCTGGGTATAAATCTTGTCAGATGTATATTCTGCAGAAAACCTTATCCCCAGTCTATGACTTGCCTGTGTGTGTGTGTGTGTGTGTGTGTGTGTGGCTTGTGTTTTTCCACATTTATGTCATCTTTTGACTGACATTTTTAATTTTAATGAAGTCCAACTGTGTACATCTTTTATATCACTAATTAGACTAGAAATTGTTAAAGACAGAGTCTGAGTCTTATTCTTCATTATATCTCTCAAAATTATGACTACAGTCATAATTACATAATATAGTATTACATGATATAGTAAGAATTTGATATTTATTGAACTGCACTGCAAAAAATGTGGTATATGTAATAAATTATTTAAAAGGACAGAATCAATATGGAATAGAATAACACAGCCAAATGAAACAATAGTAGGAATTAGGGATAAGCTGAACCATGACAGAGAAATGGCATTTCAGGCAACAAAAATAGTTATGTTTTAATTACAATGGTGAACAAAGAGGAGAAATTCATTGGCCCTTATTTTTCTGTAAAGAACTACTTATTGAGCTCCTTCTATGTGAAAATATAATACATAAATTATTTCATTGATCTCAGCAGCAATCGTACAAGTAGGAACAATTTCCCTCATTTTGAATATGAAGAAACTAAGGCTTAAAGTGGTTAGACAATTGGCCTTCTCAATGATCTTGGGATAACTGCAGAATTATTGACTGAAGCAAGCAATCTACTGCTCCCGCCAGTTAAACTGTAATTATTAAAAAGTCATTGTGTTTATTCCCAAACCTCTTTATGACACTTGTACTTGTTATAGTAATTTGTTAATTTCATTAAGGAGATAAATATGTATATAAACTTACAAAAATCAAATTGAATGCTTGTGAAAAATCTCAGGAAAGGCAAATCATTGAAAAGTCATTGCTATGTGGGGAACTTCCTGGGAAGATGGAGCCAAAGCTCATCTCATCCCTCAGATACACCTAGAAAATACCCACATCAGTCTAAATAACCTAGAAAAGGTCCTGAAGAATGGCAGAACAGACTCTCTACAGCTAAATGTATAGATTGGGCCACATCAAAAAGGTTAGGAAGTCCAGAGACGTGGTCAGTAACCAAATGACCCATAAGACTTCTGTGAGTGAGGGACACTGAAGGCACAAAGAAGGGAAAGGAAAAAACCCCACACCAGGTATACCAGACACAAGGGACCCACACTGAGAAGACAAATCCCCATAATACTTAGCTTTAAAACCTGGAGGGGCTTAACCTCCCAAGTCCTTACAATCAGTGGGGTTCAACACTTGGAACTTTAAAAATCAGCAGACTCAGATCTGGAAGAGCTAGAGGGTAATAGGAAACTGAGTCCCCACTCTTTTTTTTTTTTTAATTTATTTTTTATTTTCAGCGTAACAGTATTCATTGTTTTTGCACCACACCCAGTGCTCCATGCAATACGTGCCCTCTCCAATACCCACAACCTGGTTCCCCCAACCTCCCACCCCCCGCCCCTTCAGACCCCTCAGATTGTTTTTCAGAGTCCATAGTCTCTCATGGTTCACCTCCCCTTCCAATTTCCCTCAACTCCCTTCTCCTCTCTAACTCCCCTTGTCCTCCATGCTATTTGTTATGCTCCACAAATAAGTGAAACCATATGATAATTGACTCTCTCTGCTTGACTTATTTCACTCAGCATAATCTCTTCCAGTCCCGTCCATGTTGCTACAAAAGCTGGGTATTCATCCTTTCTGATGGAGGCATAATACTCCATAGTGTATATGGACCACATCTTCCTTATCCATTCGTCCATTGAAGGGCATCTTGGTTCTTTCCACAGTTTGGCGACCGTGGCCATTGCTGCTATAAACATTGGGGTACAGATGGCCCTTCTTTTCACTACACCATACACAAAGATAAACTCAAAATGGATAAAAGACCTCAACGTGAGACAGAAATCCATCAGAATCCTACAGGAGAACATAGGCAGTAATCTCTTCGATATCAGCCACAGCAACTTCTTTCAAGATATGTCTCCAAAGGCAAAGGAAACAAAAGCGAAAATGAACTTTTGGGACTTCATCAAAATCGAAAGCTTCTGCACAGCAAAGGAAACAGTCAACAAAACAAAGAGGCAACCCACTGAATGGGAGAAGATATTTGCAAATGACAGCAAAGACAAAAGGTTGATATCCAGGATCTATAAAGAACTCCTCAAACTCAACACACACAAAACAGACAATCATATAAAAAAAAAATGGGCAGAAGATATGAACAGACACTTCTCCAATGAGTCCCCACTCTTGAAGAGATAGCGTAATAAACAATCCTCCTGAGATAGAGCATAGAAGCTCTATGGTTTGAAAAATGCCTGGGGTATACAAGAAGATTCATTTACTAACTTCAGAACATGTACTGGAGGGGCAGGGATCTTTAGGAAGCTTGTCCAAGGGCGCCTGGGTGGCTCAGTGGGTTAAGCCGCTGCCTTCGGCTCAGGTCATGATCTCAGGGTCCTGGGATCGAGTCCCACATCGGGCTCTCTGCTCAGCAAGAAGCCTGCTTCCCTCCCTCTCTCTGCCTGCCTCTCCGTCTACTTGTGATCTCTCTCTGTCAAATAAATAAATAAAATCTTTAAAAAAAAAAAAAAAGGAAGCTTGTCCAAGAACAAAAGACCAGTGGACACAATTCCAACCCTCCACACCCCCCCAGGCTAGGTGCACAGACACCTGCAGGGGCCAGTGCAGTACCAGCTATCTCCACCTAGCTTGCTGGGGCACAGCCCATGCCCATGTTCTCTTGCAGACCCACTCCCTCCAATACACCTTCAGCAGGAGTCCACCCGAGTGTCTCACCACAGTGTAGCAGTATGCAAGCCACTCTGACACTTGTCAGCACCACTCCAAAGTGACTTCTGCCCCAGGGAGAGGGGAAGATAACCACATACACAAATTTAACTGCAGCCCCAGCAGTGGAGTGGGGGCAGACATCTGGTTTGACTGCAGGCCCTACCCACTAAAACCTCTCAGGGAACAACATGGGGAAGGTAACATGCAGTTCCATGTTACTGCATCTTGCCAGACACCTGCTCTGACCCAACCAAGCCCATGGACACTCCAGACTGGCCCATTAGCAACACAAGGACAAAACCCTGCCCACAACAGGCAAATAGAGGCATTGCAGATGACTGGGCTAAAGACAAACATGGCTTGGCCACAACAGTAGAGTGCACATTTCTGTACACTAATAATGAAGTACCAGAAAGAGAAATTAAGAAAACAATCCCATTTAAAATTGCACCAAAAATAATAACATATCTAGGAATAAACTTAACCAAGGAAGTGAAAGACCTGTATTCTGAAAACTATAAAACATGAAAGAATTAAAGAAAGAAATTGAAGATGGCACAAAAAAAAAATGGAAAGCTATTCCATGCTCATGGATTGAGAGAACAAATACTGTTAAAATGTTTATAGCACCCTAAAGTGGTTTTTTTGAGGTTTGGTTTTTCACAACCAAAACAAAACAAAACAAAACAAACAAACAAAAATGTTTATAGCACCCAAAGCAATCTACAAATTTAATGCAAACCCTATCAAAGTATCAACAGCATTTTTCACAGAACTAGAACAAATAATACTAAAATTTGTATGGTACTATAAAAGACCCTGAATAGCTAAAGCAATCTAGAAAAAGAAGAACATAACTGGAGATATCACAAGCCCAGATTTTATATATACTGCAAACCTATAGTATTCAAAACCATTCAAAAATTGACACAAAAATAGACAAAACAATCAATAGAACAGAATAGAGAGTGCAGAAATAAACTCATAGTTATAGGGTTAATTAATCTACAACAAAGCAGGCAAGAATATACACTGGGGAAAGACGGTCTCTTCAACAAATGGTATTGGGAAAACCTGGACAGGGGCGCCTGGGTGGCTCAGTGGGTTGGGCCGCTGCCTTCGGCTCAGGTCATGATCCCAGGTCCTGGGTTCGAGCCCCACATCGGGCTCTCTGCTCGGCGGGGAGCCTGCTTCCTCCTCTCTCTCAGCCTGCCTCTCTGCCTACTTGTGATTTCTCTCTGTCAGATAAATAAATAAAATCTTTAAAAAAAAAAAAAAAAAAGGGAAAACCTGGACAGCTACATGTGAAAGAATGAAACTGGACCATTTTCTTGCAGCATACACAAAAATAAGCTTAAAATGGATTAAGGACCCAAATGTGACACCTGAAACCATAAAACTCCCAGAAGAAAACATAAACACTAATTTCTCTGACATTGGCTATACAACCCTTTTCTAGCTATGTCTCCTCAGAGGGATACAAACCAGAAATAAACTGTTTGAACAACATCAAAATGAGAGCCTTCTGCACAGCACAGGAAACTACCAACACAACTAGAAGACAACCTACTGAATGGGAGAAGATATTTTCAAATGATATATCTGATACAGGGGTTAGTATCCAAACCATATGAAGAACTTATACAACTTAACACAAAAACCCACAAATAATCCAATTAAAAATGGGCAGAAGACATGAACAGACATTTCTCCAAAGAAGACATACACATGGCCAACGGATGCATGAAAAGATGCTCAACATCACTCATCATCAGGGAAATACAAATTGAAACTACAATGAGATACCATCTCCGGCCTGTCAGAATGGCTAAAATCAACGCACAAGAAACAACTGGTGAGGATGTGGAGAAAAAGGAACCCTTGTGCACTGTTGGTGGGAATGCAAACAGGTGCAGCAACTGTGGGAAACAGTGTGGAGGTTCCTCAAAAAATCAAAAATAGAACTACCCTAGGATCCAGTAATCACACTACTGGGTATTTATACAAAGAATACAAAAACACTAATTCAAAAGATATATGCATCCCTATGTTTATTGCAACATTATTTGTAATAGCCAAATTGTGGAAGCAGCCCATATGCCCATTGATAGATGAACGGATAAAGAAGATGGTATATATACATACTGGAATATTATTCTGCCATTAAAAGGAGTGAAATATTGCCAAATCTGCAACAACATGAACAGAGCTAAAGCAAAACAAGCCAGTCAGAGAAAGACAAATACCATATGATTTCACTCATATGTGGAATTTGGGAAACAAAACAAATGAACGAAGGGAAAGAAAGAGACAAACCAAAAAAACAGACTCTTAACCATAAGAGAACAAACTGTGGTTACCAGAGGGGAGATGGGTAGGGGAATAAGTGGAAGAGGTGAAGGGTATTGAGATTACACTCCCTGTGATGAGCACTGAGAAACAGAATTGTTGCATCACCACATTGTACACCTGAAACTAATATAACACTGAACATTAATTATACTGGATTTTTTAAATTGCAAATTAAAAAGAAAGAAAAGGAAAATAATGGTCATGTGAATTGAAGGAGTCTAAAAGATTGTGGAGCAATCTTTTTTTTTAATATTTTTATTTAATTTTTTTATTAACATATAATGTATTATTTGCCCTAGGGGTGCAGGTCTGTGGATCACCAGTCTTACACACTTCACAGCACCCACCATAGCACAGACCCTCTCCAATGTCCATAACTTAGCCACCCTATCCCTCCTCCCACACCCCCCCCCAGCAACTCTCAGTTCGTTTCCTGAAATTAAGCGTCTCTTATGGTTTGTCTCCCTCCCCAGTCTCATCTTGTTTCATTTTTTCCCCCAACAACATGGATGGAACTAGAAGGTATTATGTTAAGCGAAATAAGTCAATCAGAGAAAGATGATTATCATACGATCTTTCTGATATGAGGAATTTGAGAGGCAGGTGGGAGGTTATGGGGGAAGAGAGGGAAAAATCTGTGGAACAATCTTAAAAATCTAGACAGATTCTGCATTTATGATGCTTCCCAAGGGGCACCTGGGTGGCTCAGTGGGTTAAGCCTCTCTGCCTTTGGCTCAGGTCATGATCTCAGGGCCCTGGGATTGAGCCCCACATCAGGCTCTCTGCTCAGCAGGGAGCCTGCTTCCTCATCTCTCTCTCTTTCTCTTGCTGCCTCTCTGCCTACTTGTGATCTCTGTCTGTCAAATAAATAAATTAAAATCTTAAAAAAAAAAAAAAAGATGCTTCCCAAGTATATTGACATTCTTGCAGGTCTTTAAAAAAACTAAATATGGAACTATAAAACATTGATTATGGGTGCTGTTTATGAAAGGCAAATAAACAAAACAAAAACACTCTCCAAAACTCCATTCAGCAGACCAACACTGAAAGAAAAGATACTGGTAAACATCAAAAGATTGGCGGATGAATATGAGTTTCTATGTTTTATACAAAACAAAATGTTTTAGGATGTATATGCAACATTTTTTGGTGATTCTCCACTTTAATTGACTCTCCTGATTAGCTGATTCATAATCAGTCCTAACTCAACTCTAGTTAAAAGCTGCTGCTCACTTATATTTACAACAATACAAGGAAGAGTTCCTTGATCCGGGGCTCCTGGGAGGCTCAGTCATTGAGCGTCTGCCTTGACTCAGGTCATGATCCCAGGGTTCTGGGATTGAGCCCTGCATCAGGCTCCGGGCTCAGCTGAAGCCCTGCTTCTCCCTCTCCTACTCCCTCTGCTGTTTTCCCTCTCTTGCTGTGTCTTTCTCTGTCAGATAAATAAATAAAATCTTAAAAAAAAAAAAAAAAGAGTTCCTTGCTCAGCACATGACTGCACATAGTAAGAACTTGAAACTTTCACTAGTATTATTATTATCTGTATTTGGTGTAATTAGGATTAGTAATTGCTGCAAAGTGACTTCAACAAATAAGTGTTAAATGACAAATATTAACCACTCCAAATCACTCAAACCGGATGTGGATCTCAGCTTCTTGCCAAAATATAATAATGTTCATCAAGTCATTGGCTTTTCCCTTATCCAGTATTAAATTCTAGGAAAATTTTTATCGAACAGAGGAAGGATTGGTTTTTGTTTTGACCGTTTGTTTTTCTTAAATCTCATAAACTCTTTTTTTTTTTAAGATTTTATTTATTTATTTGAGAGAGAGAGAGACAGTGAGAGAGAGCATGAGCGAGGAGAAGGTCAGAGAGAGAAGCAGACTCCCCGTGGAGCTGGGAGCCCGATGCGGGACTCGATCCCAGCACTCTGGGATCATGACCTGAGCCAAAGGCAGTCGTCCAACCGAGCCACCCAGGCGTCCCAAATCTCATAAACTCTAGTGTGGCCTCGTTTACATCCGATCCCGGCAGACTTAATAGGGACGGGGGGGAACACCCCAATGCAAGCGACTCCAGCAGAAGCTACGGCCCAGGCATGTTTTTTAGGAATGCTGTTATAAGGACAACGTGTCTCATTACTTCCTCTCCTGACAGGTCCTTTTTAGTTATCGATGTCACTTGTTCCTTCCATCTTTGCCCAAACAAATACAACATTTCAACATTAAAAACACTTGAGAAGCAATGCCTGAATAGAGGAAGCAATGATTTAAAGACATAGACTGTACAAGCTACAACTCATTCCCTCATTTTGCTCATCATTAAGGATTTGGGAGACTTTTTTGTCACATCGGAACACTACTCAACTGCATTCAGGCCAGCTCCTAGGGCTCCAGGCAAGAAGAGCAGCAAGAGGAATGTGGACATCAGTGAGTATGTCCCTGCGTCAGTCCCCACTCATTCTCCTCCCTTATTTTACACCACTGCTCTCTGTACATTTTCTCACAGAGCTGGAGCTAGAGTTAATCTTTAAAATGTGTGATGACGTTGTCAATGTATGCTTTCGCTGGGGCATGTAATCGGAGAGTCAAGCATTTGTATGTGTTTCTGGCACTGAGGAACGTGGTAAGAACTTGGTATGCACTTGACATTGATGAACCTTGGAAACCCCGTGTTACTTTTTTTTTTTTTTAATGTTTTGTAACTTGCTTTATTCATTTAAAATCTATAAATATCTTTTTTAGGCCAAAAATAGACTAATACAACATCATTTTCACTGACTTCCCATTGCATCGATTTGTCACAATTAACCAACACCATATTATTTGACATTTAGGTTGTTTCAAACATCACTGCATGGTTGAAAATCATTTAAAAAGTCACTGCACTGTTCTTATAACTGAAACTTTTTGTACATTAATCGCTGCACATTTTTCAGGAGGAGAGTTAAAAGCCATGTACATAGCAAAGCCTTTTTGTGAGCATCTTCAAGTTTTCCATTTCTACCAGCAGTAATTGAGATTGCTCATTTTCTTACAACTTAAACTTTGTTACTTTTTTTTTAAAGATTTTTATTTATTTGTTTGACAGAGAGAGAAAGATCACAAGTAGGCAGAGAGGCAGAGAGAGAAAGAGGAGGAAGCAGGCTCCCCGCTGAGCAGAGAGCCCGATGTGGGGCTGGATCCCAGGACCCTGAGATCATGACCTGAGCCGAAGGCAGAGGCTTAACCCACTGAGCCACCCAGGTGCCTAACCTGTGTTACTTTTTAAAGCAGAAAGATAACCTAGCAGGTATTTACCAGAGGATTAGATCTCTAGACATTCTCACACAAACTTCTAACCAGATATGTAAGAGTATTATGGATGAGGCCCTGCTGGGAATCCTGCCTGCCACCTGTAAGCACACACATGGGCTCTCTGGTAGCACTCAGAGAACACAGAAAAGGGAAAGAACCATCAAATAACCAGGCCAGTTTCCTGGGCTCCTGATTGCTTTCTTCTCCAAGTGTTACTATCTCATACTCTAATACCTGACTATGCACCACCATATTCCCAACTTTGAGGGCATGTGAGGGAGGGTCTCTTATCCAGGCAGGCTGTGAGCTTCTGAAGGCAGGACAATGTCTTCTTTTCGCTTATAGCCTCCTTTGTGCCTAGCACAAAACTTAATAAAAGATTGATAGATGCTAAGAGGAGGATATAATAGATGAAAGAGATGATGACTGTACGCTGAATGCAAAAAGCATCAAAGACCATTTTGGCTCAGGTTACCAGCTATGTCACCTGCCAGGGTTTTGACCGGCCCATTGTAGAAGTCTTCATTCCCTGGAAGTTGTAGGTATGTCTGGACTACAGATTACCATAATGCGAAGTGAGAGCGGCTCTATAAATGTCCACCACAGTCAGAGTAGGGCCAACTGCCTATATCCTTCTTCAGAATCCAATTCATTTCATCAGGTTTTATTATCACCCAGGCAAGCTGCCAGTGGTACCAACTGAACGACCCAGGTCTGACATGAGGGGTTGAGTAGCTCCAATGTGGCCCGAAGACCTTTTTAACTGAAGGTCCATGAGCAGGGTGACAGTGAGAAAGCTGGCATCAGAGAGCTTAACACAGTGTCTAGGGCCTCAGGGTCAAAAACTTAATGCTGCATGATATACTAAAGCTCATGCTAACCAGAATGAGAGGATTGATGTTACCTTTTAAGCAGGAGAAGCTCAAACAAACCGGGTCAGCCTCACCCTGATTCCTCAAAATAATAACTAATGTTTATTGGACATTTAGCTATATGTGCTTGACACGCATATCTCATTGGAACCTTCTAAACTTTTTTTTTTGAACCTTCTAAACTTTATGAGCAAAATGTTACTTTCAGTCTCATTTGCCAAAGAGGAAATAGATGTGGATCAATTAATAACATGCCTAAGACTCTCTGCTCAGCAGGGAGCCTGCTTCCCCTCTCTCTCTGCCTGCCCCTCTGCCTACTTGTGATCTCTGTCTGTCAAATAAATTTTTTAAAAAACTAAAAAAAAAACAAAATAGCATGCCCAAGATCACATGGCTGGTTAGTAATGGTGCTGGCATTCAAACCCAGGCAGTCTGAATCTATGGCCAATTGTTCAGACAATTAGCTTTTTTGCCTCCCTGGTATTAATCTCTGGTGAATATAGAGGATTTTCTCATTTTTCTCTCTCCTGTCACCCTCACCATCAATAGTCTTTAATAAGAGGCAATTTCAAAAGGTTCTAGGTCTTCTACACTTAGCTGGACTTCTGAGCCTCTTAGAAGTGTTTTGACATTTCCTAAGAGTGAGATGGGGAGTTTTCCAAAGACCTTGGTCCATTTGCAGGGCACCACTCCTGTGCTTAGTTAACATCATTAAGAATATAAAGAACAAACCATAAGAGATTATTAATCTCAGGAAACAAACTGAAGGTTGCTGGGGGGTGGGGGGGGATAGGGTGGCTGGGTTATGGACATTGGGAAAGATATGTGCTACAGTGAGTGCTGTGAATTGTGTAAGACTGATGATTCACAGACCTATACTTCTGAAGCAAATAATACATTATATGTTAATTTTTTAAAAAGAATATAAAGCCCCTCTGACGATGGGCTCAGCCCTCCAGTTATATACAGCCTGGCAAACACAGGTTTCCTTGAATAACCGGAGAACAGGGCACTATATAATTACATGAAAACATGATATAGTTGTCTAGGAGAATGGGACAGTGAATGAGATAGGAAATATAAAAAGATGGCCAGGTAATATTAAGAACCCATTCAAGAGTAGCGTTCACATATTTAAAAGAGATTAGTCAGCATGGTGACATTTTCCAGTCATGCTCAGCTGTGTGAGTGCAGTTGTAGCCTAGGCAGAGCGTACAATACCTGGATTGGGGTTTTGCTAAGCAAGTGTCATAAGTACAGTTGAAATATATTCAAGGGAGTGATTATAGTGGTTGACCACAGAGGTCACTTGCACCAGGTAGAAAAGGAAGATGTGAGGGATGTGGGACAGGTATCAACGAATTGTAGATCCCGGCCAATGGAATCAGGATATAAGAAGGGCAACCAGAGTCCTGTGGAAGATCAGAAAAGGTACGAATCATCTGGGCCTAAAGAGTTGGGGGAGGTTTCCTTGAAAGTGGTAAGATTTAGTCTGAGAATAAAGAACAGATAGGAACTTAGATCAGTTAGTACGTTACTAATACTGCCAGAACAGGCAGTGTTGGCAAAGGATAGAAGATGGAAAACTGAAGGATATCTGAGCAAGGGCATGAAACCTGTGCAGAAGATAATGAATTTAGGAAATAGTAAGGAAACCAGCTCCACTAGGATATGAAGGTCAGGTTGTGGGGTGTAGCGCATAAAGGTTGATAATAAGTGTTGCTAGAAGGTGACTCAGGTACAGGGAGTATAAGGACTGTTTCCATCTCCCAGTTACTCCAAAACAAAACTGTATCCTTTATTCCTTTGTTTGCCAGTGATTATGAATAAGGTCTCTGCAATTTCAATGGCCAATATTGCCCTGGTTTTAAAACCTTGTCACATTATATCAGTAAATTCCCCTCTGCTTCCAACGCCTTTATTGGCTGCTTACGGTGAATTTATGTGTTTGCTTACAGTGTTCTGTATTGAATACATAATTTAGTGCAGCAGAGACCCAAGATATATTTTAAAGTTTCTAAAAACTTAACCAAAAGTGTCCAACTGAATAGGCTTAAACAGTGACCTAAAGATATCATTGCCATTCCTAATTAAAAACAACCACAAATTATTAAGCTTTATATAACCAAGCCAATTCTCCATGTTTCTACATCATTTACTCCTTCAACATTGGAGCACCAACTATAAGCCAAGAATCATGGTAGATAATAAAGATATAGAAAGAAAAGAAATAGCCTTTCCCAGACTAGCGTGTAAGACAAACAAGTGAAAAGGTACTACTAAGAAGATAAGTGCTACAACAGAAGTAAACACAGGGAGCAATGGGAAAGACTTCTTGCCCGGAAGTCTTTGCAGATGAGAAGCCAAAAAATGTTGGAAAGACATTGGCATTTCAGCTAAGCTCTGAAATTCCAGCAGCAGTCATTTAACCAGCTACAAATTGACAGAGGAGGGTTCCTGGGGGAGGAAGCAGCAAACGGAAAGGCTCAGATGAGAGAAACATTCTCCATGAGAGAGGAAGAAAACTCCCAAGTAATTCAGGATCTAGGAGCAGCAAGTAGGGGAGAGTAGGGGAGCTGCGGCAGGAGCAACAAACCTGGTCAGCAGCAACAAGCGTAGCCTCCTTTAAGCAAAGGAGGGACAGTGGAGAATACAGAATCAAAAGCTCATTCTTGTGGCTGGATAGAAAATGGACAAGGAAGTCAGTTAAGAGATTTTTGCAGTCATTCAGATGAGAAATGATAGGGCCTTGAACAAATGGGGCTATAGAGGAGTCAACCAACAACCATTTAGGAAGTGGACTCTATTAGGTGTGGTGACTGATTGATTATATAGGAACTAATGGAGAAGAGGAATCAAGAGATGTTTTCCATCTTCCAAAGATCTCCTAGGGGTACATAATCAATTTATTCCTTAGATCACTCTAGAAGTGTGGAATTCAAGTAAAAAGTTGAGTCATGAAGCTTCTTTTTTCTCCAGGGGAGGCTGAGTTTCCATGGGTTCGGGCTTTAGATTTGTAGTCCCCGGAAGAAAGTTTGGACACACCGTCTTTAAAAAACCAAAACCAAAAACAAACCTAAATCTATTTGTTAAAGTTATTCTTTTTATGATAATTAAAAATAAATTACTAAGCCATCTTATACAGCCACCTACGGAAGCTTTGTTTTCTGTTTGTCCAATCTTTAAAATGCCATGTGGCTGGAACTTACTCAGACACTCAGTACTGCCTTCCTTATCTGATCAGCATGAGGCAGAGTAGTAGCTCAGCTCCCTTTGTCAGCTTCAGAGGGATGAGGAAATAAAAATAAACAGAGCTGCCCAACATGCGTTTGATATGATGAAATCACATGTGTCCTCAAAACAAGAAATACTCTTTGCTATTTTGAAGGTTTGATTTTTTTTTTTAACTAAAAATTCATCCATATGTGCCCAGATTCTAAATGACAAAAGCCATTCATTTCAACTACTTCAAGTGAAATAGAGTCATTGTTTGAAGAAAAGATTATAGGATTATAGCTGTTAAGTCTTTTCCGCTGGGAGCTGACTGGCAGAGAGTAGTCCCTGTGTGGCTGAGCCACAAGGCTGGGTCACACCACGGCCTCAGGCCAGGGTGGGGCACACACACACACACACACACACACACACAGAGAGAGAGCTCAGAAATCATGAGAGACAAAGGAAAAGAGAAATCTGTCATTTAAAGAAAAAAAAAGAAAACCCCTAAAATTCCAACTTTTAGGTTCAAAGAGACAATGTGAGGTGTACAGAAGTGTGATAAGCTGCTTTGTGTCACATCACACTTCTCTTGTCACAGTTGCCATTTGAGTTGCTGACTCAGCTTCCCTTTGTCTCATTTTCTTTGCTAACCCCAGGCAAGATGCTGCGGGACTGGCAGAGTGACCTCTGTCTCAATGCCAAACGGATGACTAAAATAAACATAGAAAACCAAATCCTTGTCTCTGGATGCAAACACCCATTTTGTTCATTTGAGGCTTCTGACTTCCTTTTGGGACTGCTTTCTTGAGATGCCCAGAAGCGGCCTTCAAAGTCTCTTTCTTGTATGAATTTGCTTTTTAAAAAGTTATGTAAGCCATATGTTCAAGATTCTAGCAATAGTACTCATTACCGGCTGGGTTAAAGGCTGCATGGAGGCACAGTACAGAAAATAAAGAGCACATCAGTCTGAATCTCTTGAGGAATGGAAGCTGCTTTAAAATGTGTGCTCATAATTCCTTGCCTGATCCCTGGGTGGAGTGACTTAGTTTTAGTATTGTAGTCACCATTTTTCACATGTGGAAAGGAAACAGACCAGTTAAGTAAGACTGGCATAACATTTTTAAATATATTAGTGTTCACGGAGATTATTTGTTTTAATTATGATTAACCCTTTGACTTTTCCATGGAGTTTTCATGTTATTGCTTTTGCCTCATCCCACCATATTAGGCTAAGAATTAGGTACTTACTTAAGCCTTCCTGAGTTGTTGGGAAAATATTAAAGCCTAAGTAGTTCCACTGTATCAGTTAGGACTCTTGGTTGCAGGTGACAGAAACCCATCTCAAATTGGCTTAAGCAGAAAGGAAATTTATTGGCTTACATGACTGATAAGCCCAGGAGTATGCTAGCTTCCAGTACGGTTGGGTCAAGATGTGTAATAATGACATATGGAATCTTACTCTCTCTCTCTCTCCAAGTCATAGATTTGCTTTCCTTTATGTTGGCTTTCTTTTTGGATATGGTGACAAGATGACTATCAGCAGGCCCAGACTTGGCAACACCAGTAGAAAGAGATTCTATTTCTGGATAAGCCTTTTAGCTTTCATTGGCCTGACTTACGTCATGTGCCCAACCTTGAACCAACCACAGCGGTCAGAGGCTTGCAATACGGTCAGCCTGCTCTTACTGGAGCCCCACACTAATCATAAGGGCGGTTTGAGAAGATGCATAGTTTCCCAAAGAAAAAGTGCGTTACTGATACTGCCGTAACAGGCAGTGTTGGCAAGCTGTCCAAAGTCCAATTTCCCCTTCTTCCTTGCTAACTAAACCCTGATTATGTTTAGGTATTTACTCCCCTCCATGTGGCTATGGACTCCAGGTAAGGGGTTAGGGGGTCAGGAGATTGGCCAGGCACAGAGTGTCAGAGTCCAAGCCAGAACGAGGAAGGCATCCAGTACATAGGACAACTCTGACAGCGTGTTACAATCCTGTAGCAAGGCAGGCATCCACGCAAGAAAGGAGGTGGTGATGGCTTATAGGAAATTGGATCATACAGGGGAATTGAGCAAAGAAGTAATACATTACAAATAATTGGGGTCTGGTTTATCACTGTTGGAAAAGGGAGTTAAAGGTCTAGAAAAGGAAAAACTTGTGAACCTCATAGTAGTGGATTAGGATTAGAGGTATCATTGTGAATTTATAGTTTTTCAGCTTATATAGGTATATACAGAAATAAGTACTATTGTGTGTGTATGTATGTGCATACATATATATATGTATTACCTAATTCTGCTCATGAGAAGGGCCTAGGAATAGAAATACCTCATGGGAATGAGAATACCTAATGTCCAGGTGTTGTCTTCTAAATACCATAGTCCACTGAAAGGATCCAAGGTTCCTTATCAATGGCTGATTTCAGGTCTGGGCAAGAAAAATATGAGATGATCCTGGGATATCTTATAGTGGCAAAAAACAAGGAAGTCCTCAAAAAAGGATGAATACATCTAGAAAGGACAAAGGAACCAATGATCTGGGAAATTTGAGCAACAAGATAAATAATCTTAGGAAAGAATTATAACTCACTCAATAAAAACAAGAGCTCAAGTGCATACTAATATAATTAAACAAATGAGGAAGAAGAGAAAGTCCTTACAGTAGAATTCCAACCAATCAATGTGGAAGAATGATGAAAATAGGAAATCACCATTTGGCAAATGCCACAGTAATAACTATTTCAGGCAAGAATCATCAATGGATGCTAAAATTAGAATAAGAAAGCATAATAAACTGTATCCCAGCATAAAGATCTTCCTTGACTTGTTAGAGTTACATCGCAATAAACCCTTCATAATTTGAAATTATCATAAGCCAAAAATACACTTATGCACCCAATCTACCAAACATCATAGCTTGGTTTAGCCTACCTTAAACATTCTCAGACACTTACATTAGCCTACAGTTGGGAAAAATCATCTAACACAAAGGGTATTTTATAATACAGTGTTGAATATCTCATGTAACTTATTGAATACTGTACTGAAAGTAAAACCAAAACCAAACCAGAATGGTTGTATGGGTACAGAATGGTTATAAGAATATCATTTTTTTATCCCCAAGTTGTGCGGCTGACAGGAAGCTGTGTCTCCCTGCCTCTGCCCAGCGTCCCAAGATTGTTGTACACATATGACTATTCTAGAAAAAGATCAAAATTCATACTTTGAAGTACAGTTTATACTGAATGCATATCATTTTGGCATCCTCGTAAAATAAAAAAAAAAATTGTAAGTCAAGCCATTGTTAAGTCAGGGACCATCTGTAATCTCAGAGTACCTCTCACAAGTTATTTAGTAACTTTACAGTGGAAAAATCTGGCAGACATCACCTGAATCAAGTGACTAAAGTCAAAATCACCAAGATGGGGGATGGAAAGTAGATGAAATGGGTGAAAGTATTTAAAAGGCACATACTTCTAGTTATAAGATCAGTAAGCCCCAGAGATGCAATATACAGCATGGTGACTACAGTTAATAATACCACATTGTGTGTTTGAAAGTTACTAAGAGAGAAGATCTTAAAAGTTCTCCTCACAAGAAAAAAATTATAACTGTGGGTGGAAATGAATGTTAACTAGACTTACTATGGTGATCATTTCACAATACATACATATGTGAATCATTATGTTGTACACCTGAAACTAATATAATGTATGTCAATTATATCTCCATTTTTTAAAAGTTAAAATCACCAGTATTGGGGCAAATTGACATTATGTGCTTCTGGTATGATGCACCAAGAAGAACATCATGTCACTTCCATAGTACTTCGTCTATATTAAGTCTAATCATGAGAAAATGTCACACAAACCCACATGGAGAGATATCTGCAAAATAACTGGGAAGGACTCCTCAGAAATGTCGAGATCAGAAAAGTCAAAGAATATGGAACTGTTCTGGATTAAAGGAGGCTCCAGCCTGGATCTTGCATCAGAAAAGTTTCAGTCATCATAGCTGGAGAAATTTAAATAAGATCTACAGATTATCTTGGGCAAGTAAAATCTATTATTAAAATTAATTTTACCTCTTTTTAATTTTTTAACATGATTACTAGAAAATTTTAAATTATGTGTGTGGCTCCCGTTATATTTCTATTGACTAGCCCTGATCTAAATCTTTAATAGTTTCTTGGTACTCCATGTCACCCATTCTGAACAGCCTCCTAGTTAACCTACTGACTGCATTTGCCAGCAATCAGCGCTTGGGAATACACTCTGGAGACTTGTACTTAGGGCTTGGCAGTGAGGCAGTCCTCAGCAACCTCAGCAAGATAGAGTGCTTCAGAGGAATGAATCTCATTTAGTAGCCCTTGGAGCTATCTATCCTCTTTGTTGTGGTTATTTTTGTTGCACTCCTCTAGAAAAAAGATGGGGGTATCAGTGGGACTTCCAGCCCATAACTGAAGTCAGATAATCAGGGCTCTTGCTCATTTGCCTGATCTCTTTGTCCCACACAGTACTATCCTTGTGGAGAAAGAAGTCTTAGACAACTATTAAAACGTCCTTACCTATGATTTTTATCTTTCATTTTGTCAATGTGATGAATGACGTCAATTGATATGTGGATGTCGAACCATCCCCACATCCCTGAAATAAATCCCCCTTGATTGTGATGTATGATCCTTTTAATGCAGTGCTGGATTCAGTTTGCTAACATTTTATTGAGGTTTTTGTCACCTATGTTCATCAAAGAGACTGGCTGTAATTTTCTTTTTGTGTAGTGTCCTTGTCTGATTTTGATGGCAGGGTAACACTGGTCTGGTAAAATGTGTTTAGAAGCTTTCCTCCTCTTTCATTTTAGGTCTGTTAATATTTGTCTTATATATCTTGGTGCTTCTGTGTTTGGAGCATATACATTTATAAATTTATATCTTCTTGCTGGATTGACCCCTTTATCATTATCTAATGCCCTTATCTGCCTCTTATTATAATCTTTGTTTTAAAGTCTATTTCATCTGATATAGCTACACTGGCTTCATTTTCATTTCCTTTTGCATGGGGTATCTTTTTCCATCTCTTCACTTTTAGTCTGTGTGTGTCCTTACTTCTGAACTGAGTCTCAGTAGGCAGAATATAGATGGATCTTGTATTTTTATCCATCCAGCTGCTCTATGTCTTTTGATTGATAAAGTTAATCCATTTACATTTAAAGTGGTTGTTGATAAGTATATACTCTATGCAATTTTGTTTATTGTTTTCTGGCTGTTTTTGTAGTTCCTCTTGTTTCTTCTTTTTTTTTGTGGTTAGATGGCTTTCTCTAGTTTTATGTTTCCATTCTTTTCTCATTTTCTTTTGAGTATTTAAAGTTTTTCCTTGTGGTTACCATGAGGGTCACATAAATACCTTATGTAAATAGCAGTCTGTTTTTAAATTGATAGCAACTTAACCTAAAACACATTCCAAATTTTTACCTTTTTATTTCCTCCTTCATCCCCACATTTTATATACAAATGGTGATGGATGGTAACTGGACCTGTGGTGATGATCACTTTATAGCATATACAGATGTGAATTCCAAAGCCATATGCCTGAATCTTATATAATAATAACTTATTTTAAAAAGTTGTTACAGGGGCACCTGGGTGACTAAATTAGTTGGATGTCTGCCTTTGGCTCAGGTCATGATCCCAAAGTCTTGGGATAGAACCTGCATCAGGCTCCCTGCTTAGCTGGGAGTCTGCTTCTTCCCTCCCTCTGCCTGCCGTTGCCCCTACTCATGCTCTCTCTCTCAAATAAATAAATAAAATCTTTAAAAACAAGTAAAATTAAATATAAATAAATAAATAAAAAGTTGTTACTTCCACGATGACGGTAGAATCAAGGGAATGGTTCATGCTACTTTCCCCAGAAAAGAAAAGCCCTGCTGGTATACCTCAAAAAATGTACCAGCACTCCCTGGGTTAACAGTCTTTTCTGTGCTTTTGATGAATACACTCTCCATTAAATGTCTGAAAACCAAATTGTTGTGATCTTCAGAAGAAGTAAAAGCTTTCTAGATTTTATCATTTTGACAGGTAAAACCCATCTGCTACAATCAACAATTTTTTAGTATGTTAGTCTCACCACACAACTTTAGAAACACATCTTCCTTCTTTTTAAATTAATTTATTCTGATGTCAGTTTACTGAACAAAGATTCTGGCAATGTCTATGGTATGTTATAAAATTCTTATATGAAGTAGTAGTTTATGAGGCAAAAAACACTGGTCTAGCTGTAAACATCTCCAGGAAATCCCTTTACACTATATTTATGTGACCTTTGTGTCTAAGAACTAAAGGAACAATTAAAGAAGTATAATCCTTGTATTGTTAATTATGTCATACTTTGCAAAGAGGTCAATTAATAGACATCTACTACAAAGATTTTTGTACAACATGGTACAAAGAAGAAAACATATTTCAAAAGAAGCCCAGAGCTGTAACATTCATCACAGATCTTAGTTTGCTTGAGTCTATGTCCCACAGCAGTAGTGATTTGATATGCCAGGGCATTAGGAGTTATCAACCAAGGTACAACCCTTTCTTGAGTTTCTTTTTTTTTTTTAAAGGTTTTATTTATTTATTTGACAGAGAGAGATCACAAGTAGGCAGAGAGGCAGGCAGAGAGAGGGGGGGAAGCAGGCTCCCTGCTGAGCAGAGAGCCCCATGTGGGGCTCCATCCCAGGTCCCCGAGACCATGACCCAAGCCGAAGGCAGAGGCTTTAACCCACTGAGCCACCCAGGCACCCCTTTCTTGAATTTCTTAATTGTTATAGGAAAGAGGGAATTTGTACAGGGAAGGCGCTGATAAATCCATGCATGCATAAAGAATGACCAGACGTATAAATTACAATGGAAAATGAGAGTCAAGGTTTAGAAAAGATTTGGCAATTCTTTTGATGTTTCTATCAGTAGCCCTAGAGATTTATTTTCATTATCAAAAAGTGTTCATGAATGTTCATTGAATTTATGGTCTTATTCAAATTTGCTTCAACATGTAATGGGCCTTTGAATCATGTTTGTTTATTGTACATATTTTATGAACTTGATTAAAATACACACACAAAAACAAAAATAAAAAATCAATCACAAACCAAAGAGTTCATGACCGTTGATGAGGTATATCTTCAAAGTGTTTTCTCTGTACCTTAATATTATGATGAACTCAATGACCTCCTACTCAATTTGATCATTCGATGAAAGGCTTTGGGCTCTATTTATGCGCTATGGTATAGCCTGAATATTATCCTCCTTCTTACACCTGCATCTCTTCTACAGAAAAGGGAAAAAAAACTGGTCGTTTTCATTCAGAGATTTTCAGAACTCAAATTATTCAGATTTTGAAGCTAATGGTGACTAGCTAATGGCGTCCTCTTGGAATCCATTAGGTATTTACTTTTCTACTTAAGTCTGTGCCATACATTCCTGTTGGCTAAAATCTGACCACAAATTTCCCATGGTAATGTCTCCCATCTTTTTGCTCCAGTTAAAATTTATCGATCTCCTAATTTTACTACTGCCATAAAAGGAAATTTGTGTGTGACATTTTCTCCGTTGCAGCTGTCAAGAGCGTCTCTCTGTTTATTGAAACTCTGGAAAGTTTATTGAAATCTTGCTCCTGCCCTTTCTGTCCTTGTCTCTTTGGCACCACGGGTACAGAACACACTAGAACCATGACCGCCAGACCTCCCTAGGATTCTGGAGTGAGTTGCTGGCTGGGTTCAGCATTGATGGAAGCTCCAAGTGGAGCAAAATCACAGGGCCATGCCTCCACAGGTAAAGTTCATAGTTCACAAAGCCATTGTCTAAACCCAATCTCATTTTGGTCCAGAGGATACGGGACACATTGGTTTCTTTTTTGTGTGTTTCTCTATAACTAAGATCTATGTAATCTGATAAAATCTAGACAGACAATTTTGCCTGGTGAGATTTCTTTTAAATTGTGTTTGCCGGGAAATGTGCCAGACTGAAGTTCTTTCTCCCACAGTGGATTCAGTGCAGGCAGCGGCAAGCTGACCTTTCCCACCCTTTCCATTCATACGGTTCTACGGAGAAGACCCACTTTTATTCCTGGTGCTCATTCAGCCCTCAGCCTCTCTGCTGAGCCTACCAATTAGTGTTAATAATTGTGGCCAGAGTTTAAGGTCTGGAGATGGGAACACAACTGAGAGGATGGATTCTTTTCAAGACCTAGATTACTAAGGAGGCATCCAATACAACATTGAAGAGACAATTGCACAAGACTATATAATAGCTCAGGGGAGTTAGAGCTTCAAGTCTGGAAATTTTCTCTGTCAAAGGCTTTTCATGGTATATCAGTCAACTCATTTAATTTGCCTCAAATTTTATTTGCTGCAGTTGGAATAGCATAACAAGGTCAGGCATTTGTTTATGAAATTTCAACAACTGATTAGTTTTCCAAAAAATACTGACATTTAAAATTCTATCCTGAATCCGGATGAAAATTTTGAGAAGCTCACAGTCCATTCTATTTGTTCTCATCCTACCACTAAGATGTGTTTGGTAAAGAATGACCATAGATCAGTAATCTTTTACAAATGAGGAGTGTAAGGCCCAATAAGAGGAAATGATTTTTGCTTTAGGTTAGGTGAGCAGGAAGATGTCTGGAACTAGAATGTTTGGGGTGAAGGGAGCAAGGTAGAATCATTAAGTGCATGGGATTTAGCACTAACCTTGTCTGGATTCAAGGCTTTGCTGGCTGACTTTGGGCAACCTACTTAACTTCTCTATGCCCCAATTTCCCTTTCCAAAACAGAGCTAATAGGAGTTTCTCACTTACTGGTTTGCTCTGAAGACTAGATGAGCTAATACACGCCACATACCTAGAACAATATCTGATACATGCTGTGTAAGAGTTTACTAAACATAAAATGCAGTGGGATGGCAAAGACCTTCTGTTTTGCTCCTTATCTACTTACATGATCTTAAAAAAATGTTTCTTTGAGACTAATTTGTACAACATTCGGGATATTGGGTAACTACTGGAGACCCAGGGTAGGGTCTGGCTGCTTGTCAGATGCACCGTGGTGGAGTTGTGACTTGTAAAGCCTGTGGCATAGTCCCCCCCCACCAGAACTTATTGCTCACCATAATTACAACAGACTTTTCATCGCCTGGGGTTAATGGGTATCATTTCATCCTTTGGTCAGTGTTTTTGCTTCCAAAGATGGATTTGTATTTTTGAAATTTCAGTTCAAGAGGAAAATAATCTCTTCAGTTGGCACATATATTATGGAGATGTGACCATTATAGAGCTATAAAGAAGCATGCATACATGTTTAATGTGCAAATTACATGTGAGAGGTAACTCACAGGGGTCCAAACCTCCGGCTTTAAAACTCATAATGGAAACCAATGAAATATTTATGTGAGGAAGGCACAGACATCATATTTACATATGCCTATTCTACCATGAACAGGCAATTTACACACACATTCACACACACATTACATACATCTCTTTATATAAAATGTGACCCTCTTGCTTCCTTTGTACGTACAATGACAAATAGTCTTTCAAATGAAACATCACAGGAAAAAAATCGTGGAATTGCTAGGTCCTACTTGAAGAGTACAATCAGACTCTGAATCATACATCTAAATTCCAGTTGTATTTATCCTTATCTTCCTACATTTACATAGATGTGGCTTTGTTGGGTGATTACAACTGCATTTTTGAAACAGTATAAAAAGGTTCAGAGGTAGATGGGGTTACTTACATACGTATCTAATTCAGGAATTCTCACATGTCACTGCAGGCCACCAACAGCCCTCCTTGCAATGACAGGTGTGAATGGTGGGAATTTCAGAGTGTTCTGTGCATTTTTCCCAACATCTCAGGAGAGAGGGAGGATGTCCTGGTATGCAATAAGGAAAAAATTCTCCCTCATTCTTATGTTTCCCATGAAAAGATAAGCATAAGAGGAATGTTTCAGGGGCGCCTGGGTGGCTCAGTGGGTTAAAGTGTCTGCCTTTGGCTCAGGTCATGATCCCAGATTCCTGGGATCCAGCCCCGCATCGGGCTCTCTGCTCGGCGTGGGGCCTTCTTCCCCTTCTCTCTCTCTGCCTGCCTCTCTGCCTACTTGTGACCTCTGTCTGTCAAATAAATAAATAAGATCTTTAAAAATAAAAAAAGAAATTTAAAAAGAGGAATATTCCAGCCTCTCCCCATTTCCTCACTTACTAACTCATGAGAGAAATGATTTGTCTGATTGGTGAGTTTTAAAGAAGGACATGTTGGCTGGGCTGGCCCCTTTTGGGCTTTCTTGAGGAGCCAGGAATCTCACATTCTGGTTTGTTCTTCATGTTGTGATAACCCTAGTAGAAAGGGGATTTGGGGGGGCGCAGTTCAATCTGTAGGGAAGGTGGGACATGGGATTGTTGGCAATCTCTTTGGCCACAGATCTAAAGCTAGAGCTGAAAATCAGTAAAGGTGGCATTTTATTTATTTATTTTTAATTTTATTTATTTATTTATTTAACAGACAGAGATCACAAGTAGGCAAAGAGGCAGGCAGAGAGAGAGGAGGAAGCAGGCTCCCCACTGAGTAAAGAGCCCAATGCAGGGCTTGATCCCAGGATGCTGGGATCATGACCTGGGCCGAAGGCAGAGGCTTTAACCCACTGAGCCACCCAGGCGCCCCTAAAGGTGGCATTTTTTTTTTAAAGATTTTATTTATTTATTTGACAGACAGAGACCACAAGTAGGCAGAGAGGCAGGCAGAGAGAGAGGGGGAAGCAGGCTCCCCGCTGAGCAGAGAGCCAAATGCAGGGCTTGATCCCAGGACCCCGGGATCACGACCTGAGCCGAGGGCAGAGGCTTAACCCACTGAGCCACCCAGGTGCCCCTAAAGGTGGCATTTTAATCTTCATCTGTTTATCTCTGTTCCTTCATTCTTACATAGTTTGAATTCAGCAATCTCAGTTTGGATCCTTAAAATGCCCAACAATGCAGAACGATGCGTTAAGATCATGAAAGTTGCACATTTGATGCCTTCTTCACTCCCCTCTCCAATAATTCTGTCACGTAGTATGTTGATCAAAGGTTTCTTGGGTTAAGCAGTGAAGGGAATATAGTACAAATATTGGAATCCCGGGAAACAGAAGACACTGATACATGGCAGGGGATAGAAAGATAATTTGCAGTATGTCACTGAGTAATGCCTTTAACCTGGAGGAACTTTACCAAAATACAGTGATGGAAAAATCTGTAAGATTTTCAAGAAACTACCCTTTTGGGAGCCTCATAAAAATCCATAACACTGATGCCCATGGAAAGACTCTTCCAAGTATATCAGAGGTCTATCAAACTTAAGGAGAAGCAGTGAAGTTCACATCCTTGCAATAGCAAGGTCAAAGCTCCACAGTAATGACAAGGTCATACTCTGAGATAAAGACAGCAGAAGTAGGTGCTAATTAAAGTAACCAAGTGGCAGAAAGCAGCATTAAGTTGAAGGAGAAAAATTTGAACATGTTCTGGGAACCAGCCAAAGGATAGGAGAGAACTTGGAAGCCACTTCTGTTGGCATTAGAAGTCTTAGCCATATCCTTTTGATCTTTTTCCTTTGACTGGGGTAGCGTAAGGAAAAATAGTTATAGATTCAGCCTGTGAGGTACCTATTCTCCAAAGATGGTCTTCCAGTGAACCATGCCTCCCAATACTCATGCCTGTGTGTACCCCTGTTCTTGACTTCTACTGGTTATCACAGAATCAATAGAATGCTCTGAGATTGGTGCTGCATGGCTTCTAAGTAGGCTAGGTCAGAAGAAACCTTGAAGCTTCTACCTTGATCCTTTTGAATGCTCTCTCTAGGACAGCTACCGTATGACCTTTGATTTACCTGAGACTTTCATGCTGTAATAAAGCCCAAGCTAGCCACATGGAAAGGCTATGCAGAGAGATATGCCCAGGTAGTACCCAGCTCTTCAAGCCATCTCAGCCCAGACACCAAGCATGAGAGAAAAAAAACACTCTTGACATCTAGTTAAGTCCTCAGACAACTCCTGATCCAGCCAACATCCAACTTCAACTGCATTAGAGACCCCAAATCAGAATCACCCAGCTGAGTCCAATAAATGCACAGAATTAAGAGAGATAAGAATTTTAATCACATTTAAATAAGAATTTTAAATCACATTAAAAAAAAAAAGATTTATTTATCTATTTGAGAGAGAGTGAGAGAGCACGTGTGAGAGTGTGAACCGGGGGGAGGAACAGAGGGAGAGGAAGAGAGAATCCTCAAGCAGACTCCCCACTGATTACCAAGCTCAGTGCAGGGCTCAATCCCAGGACTCTGACATCATGACTTGAGGGGAAACAAGAGTTGACTGCTTAATTGAAGGAGCTACTCAGGACCCCAAGAAGAAATTATTTTAAAATCATTGATTGTTTGGGTAGTTATAGCAGCAGATAATTGACACAGCCTTCACAACATGGGATATGCAATTGTTTGTAGTAATATAACTGAACTGCCATAGCCAAGAAAGTTCCAGATGGGATTGCAATAAAGTTGGCATTTATGTTTTTACCTAAAGGGGGTATCCATTTGCAGTTTGGATTCCAAACATGGAAGTTGCTCTTCCCTCAAAAGGGAACAAAAGCAAAGAAACCATAAAACCGTCATTCCCATCTGTTGGTCAGAAAACAAAGAGCCCTCATTATTGACTGGCAAATAGAGTAACTCTTGGGAAAGTACGTGACCTGTGGAAGGTATTTACAGGGAATCTTTGAGAATTTAAAACTTTTTTTTTTTTAAGATTTTATTTATTTATTTGACAGAGAAAGAGATCACAA
This sequence comes from Lutra lutra, assembly GCF_902655055.1. Taxonomy (NCBI): domain Eukaryota; kingdom Metazoa; phylum Chordata; class Mammalia; order Carnivora; family Mustelidae; genus Lutra; species Lutra lutra. The sequence continues at coordinate 51,097,731 of NC_062280.1, read as the reverse complement.
GTAGGCAGAGAGGCAGGCAGCGGTGGGCGGGGCGGGGCTGGGGGAGCAGGAGCAGAGAGCCGGATGCAGGGCTTGATCCCAGGACCCTGAGATCATGCCCCGACCTGAAGGCAGAGGCCCAACTCACTGAGCCACCCAGGCACCCCGAGAATTTAAGCCTTTTTTAAAAATACAAATGTTTAAATCCAATACATAAAATGAATGTGGCACAATTGCAGATGGAAAATAATAAAAAATCCTGCAAAAAATAGTAAGGCTCTGATATAAGAATACCCTCGCGCAGACCACACTGGGATAGAACGCAAACAAAAGAAAGACACAGGACATAACATTAAGTTCAAGAGCTTAAGTTTTGGAATCACAGATCAGCGTTTGAATTTTGTCACAACTACTTACCAGTAGTGTGATCTCAGTCTAGTAACTTAACTTCCATGAGTTCAAAATGGGTAATCTTAGTATAGGATAAAACCATAAATGAGTATTAAATGAAATGATAAATACAAAATGTTTATGACAATTTCTAGAACATAGTAAGTCCTTTTTTTCTTTCAGTGCTATGCACCACGCCCAGTGCTCCATGCAATACGTGTCCCCCTTAATACCCACCACCAGGCTCACCCATCCCCCGATCCCCCTCCTCTCCAAAACCCTCAGTTTGTTTCTCAGAGTCCACAGTCTCTCATGCTTTGTCTCCCCGACCAGTTTACCCCACTTCATTTTTCCTTTCCTTCTCCTAATGTCCTCCATGATATTCCTTATGCTGCACAAGTCATAGTAGGTCCTTAATACAAAGCAGCAATTGTGTTATTCTCAAATGATTTGAGTCATTTTTTGTATTTTTGCTTGAGTAACATAAAAGCCTATCCACCTAGTTAAGGGTTGTTACCAATTTCACTTTGTAGTGATTGTTACAATCTCACTTTGTACACTGTTGTATGAGCTTGTAAGTCTAGTAGTTGATGCTAGTGAAATAGCAAACCCCTGAAGTTTCAATGACTTAATGTAACAGTTTATTTCTTGCTCACTCAGCACCCAAAATGGACACTCCCCATGGGTGAGACTCTTCTCCAAGTGGTGAGTCAGGGAGCCATGTTTGTTCCGCTTTGTTATTTTGCCATCTTCAACATGTGACTTCAACATGGACCATATCCACTTAGATTGAACCACGCAGAGAAAGACTGTAGAGTATTATTCCATGTGGCAGTCTTCTAGGAACCTGGCTTGAAAGTGGCCCTTTTCAACTCTACTCTCATTTTATTGATTAGGAACTAGACACATGGCCAGACCTAACTACAAGGAGTTAGTAGTCTAGCTAAGAGCTCAGGAAATTTGGTAATCAGATAGCAATGTCAGCCACATAAAGTACAGAAACAAAATGACAAGCATATGATAGGAACCAAAAAGAAAAAAAAAAAGTATAACATATTCTGTGGCAAAATGTATATACTCTGCCTGGTAGGTGTTTTTCTTTTTTTTTTTTTTTAAAGATTTTATTTATTTATTTGAGAGAGAGACAGTGAGAGAGAGCATGAGCGAGGAGACGGTCAGAGAGAGAAGCAGACTCCCCGCGGAGCTGGGAGCCAGATGCCGGACTCGATCCCGGGACTCCAGGATCATTACCTGAGCCGAAGGCAGTCGTCCAACCAACTGAGCCACCCAGGCGTCCCTGGTAGGTGTTTTTCTACTCCTAATAATTTTATTCCTAATGTAAAGAATCCTCTAGATCAAGATGTAGATTTGTAGTCCTTAGCTGACTATCATTATCAAGATTCTGGTGCCTAGAGCCAAAAAAAGAAAAAAAAAATGGAGAGAGAGAGAAGAAAGTGACACTTTTAACAGATGGTTGCTTTAATGAGCTTTATTTCTGTTCAGGTGTCCTATATATTATATAAATTCCCAAGTTAAAGGCCACCTAAGTTTTCATGCAAAAAAAAATCCAAACTATATTTTTCTACATGTTTTAGGATTAGTGTCTCCTCAGCAACTAATTTATTGAAATTGAGATGCCATGTACACTTGAGTAGATCATTCATTTATTCATTCAGTACCTTCCCCACATTCAGAGATATAGAAGATATAAGAGAGAGACTAGAGAACACATTGATCTTAAACTGGTCACAGAACTGCAAGTTAGCCTAGATTATTTGGAGAACAATTTTAGGAAAATATAAGGTAGAATAGCCTGGTGTAAACATGATGACTTATTTTCTAGATCAAAATATCAGAATATAGGGGCGCCTGGGTGGCTCAGTGGGTTAAAGCCTCTGGCTTCGGCTCAGGTCACGATCCCAGGGTCCTGGGATCGAGCCCCGCATCGGGCTCTCTGCTCCGCAGGGAGCCTGCTTCCTCCTCTCTCTCTCTCTGCCTGCCTCTCTGCCTACTTGTGATCTCTGTCTGTCAAATAAATAAATAAAATCTTTAAAAAAAATATCAGAATATGTGGTCTGAGAATTTCTTGTTATTGATTGGTGAATTTGTTCATACGAAACTTCACGAACTTGTATTGAATTTGATGTTTCACTGACTACATGATGCAGTGACTTCCAGTTTAAAAGTTGGGGTCTTTTGTTTAAAGACACTCAGGCAGACTTGAGATTCTTCCACTCCATTTCTATCTCCTTAAGGGTAGTCTAAAAACCTCAGGGTACAATCAATCAATCAATCAATCAGACAAAACCTCAAGGTGTATATCACATAAGTAATGTCTTGGCATGGAGGAGAGGATGTGCTTGTCTTTGTGGGTCTCCCTTGAGTTGTTCATTTCACTCTTCTGTTCATTGGCCTCAGTAATTAAAGGGCTCCAGTGACCTTTTTCTCTTGGCTTCTGGGTCCAGCAAGGTGATTTTGCATTTTCACTAACACGGAGTCTGTCTAAGTCAGCTAGTTCAGGCCCCCAGGCCATCCACTTAGGTAGTTATTTTGCCATTTATGCAGCACAGTGGGCTTTGCAAATGCCCAGCTTATATCCTAGGAAGCCATGTAATGGTTCTTCTGCTCTGAGATTCAACTCTTGTCCAGTTTATTTGGAATTTCTTTCTCTCAGCCAGCTACCCCCACTCTACACTTTAGGACTTGGCCTAGGACACTGAGCTCTTTCTCAAAGACGATCCATGGAGAAACTTAGTTATAGACACTCAACTTCTTTCCTACCACCAGCAGGGGGAAGAAATGTACTTCCTATTCTATTTGTGAAGAGACTATTTTTACCATCATGGTGCCTTCTTGGCATTCTGGTTTTCATGTAGGCTGTTCTCTCTCTCTCACACTTGGCTCTTGATATTAAAAATAAAGGTTTTAGAATTAAAAACAATTCACAAAAAACCCACTTTTTCCTCTCTGACTCTGCTTCACTCCACTCAAAAGTACTTTGGCTTTCAGACTATTGCCTCTGTTATGTTTTTTTTTTTTTTTTCAAGTTAAAAGCTTAAAGCCAAGAATTTCATTAATTGGTCTCTGCGTCACTCTAATCTGGAGAAGAGTACATATAAAGTGTTCTTGGTGCTGCTTGAAACATGCAGAAAGGGCAGGGGTAAATGAGATTTTTATTTTCAAATACATGATTTAGTATAAAAATATTTTCTATTGCAGAATTATAAAATATTAGAAAAGAATGAAATAACATGGGTGCCTGGGTGGCTCAGTGGGTTAAGCCGCTGCCTTCAGCTCAGGTCATGATCTCAGGGTCCTGGGATGGAGTCCCGCATCGGGCTCTCTGCTCAGCAGGGAGCCTGCTTCCTCCTCTCTCTCTCTGCTTGCCTCTCTGTCTACTTGTGATCTCTCTCTGTCAAATAAATAAATAAAATCTTTAAAAAAAAAAAAGAATGAAATAACATGAAATTGGAACTGTCCTAGAAAATCCCAATTGTACGGTTGCCATAAATTGCATTGTACGTATGCAAATATTAACTGTTTGCAGAGTTCGCTGTTTGCAGAAAAACTGTTTGCAGGATTCACTGTTTGCAGAAAACTACCAGGGGTCAGAGAAAGCTATATGGTTAGCTACCCAGTTACTGGCAGCATGTAGCTGTGCCAATGGACAGATGGGCCTTTGTGCTCTCTTTAAATTCCATAAAGTGATGTGTTTGCATGTCTTAAGTATCATCCCTCTGATAATGAATCAATGGTTCTCAAATGTGGTGCCTCAGAAGAATAATCCAGAGAGCTCATTTAAAAATGCCTTTTGTTAAAATAGTACAGACTCCTGAACTCTCTCTAGAGATTGATTAAGCCAAAGGTTGGATCTACTGAGCAGTTTTAACAGGCACCCAGATAATCCCAATTTGGGGGAGGGTGTCCTCAGACCACACACACCTTGAGAAACATTGTCTCAGATCAAGGATGGGAAATGCCCATTTACTCAGCTGCCTTGTTGCGTACCCAGTAATCCCCCTAATTCAGCATCATCAATCATCATCCACACATGGATGGCTGTGATTCTGCGGCTTACCAGGGTTCACTTAGCGAGCCTACCTGCTGGGGCAGGTGGGTGCCACCCACACTCTCTCATGCAGAATCAGCATCTCAACACCACCTGTGATTCAAAGATTTGCCAGGCATGTTGGCCATCTGGACACACAGACTCACAGCAGGTAGTGATAGGATTGCCAACTAAATTGCCTATAGAGCAGCAAGCTTTTGTTCAGCAATTGGCCAGTTTCTGTGCCTCGACAGTGAGTTATCATTTTTAGAGATCTGATTTTTTTTTCCTCTATAGGAAGATATTTTCTCTTAATTCTCTCTTTACAAATAGCTGTTATATGTGAAATATTCTTGTTGCTACCAAGATACCCTGAAAATCAGACTGGATTCATTTGAATAGAAGGCATGATAGGAAGATTAAATTTGTCTTCACAACAAATGCAGAACAGTGAAGTGATGGGTGATTTATTATTGTTAATATTTGTTGCTATTACTGTTGCTGTGTTGCTGCTAGCATTTCTTAAAGGATCAAAATTCACTAGAACCATCTCATTTCTGAACATGTAGAAAAACATGAAATCTATTTTTTTCTTCCCATTTTATAACATCAACAATTCCCAAGACACTCAGAGGGTTTTTTTATTCCATCCTAAAGATGTTACATTTTACAAACATTCATCTAGGTGGAACAGATAGTGAGAGCTCAAGTGCTGACTCAAATTGGTTGTAATAATTGGAACCAGGAGAGCTTGTGGGCAATATACCGGACTGGAACACAAAAGGAAACCTGATAGAGCTTTGTGAAAATAAATAGTGCTTATTTTAAAGTGCCATACTGGGAGGGGAATTATTTACTATCACAAATTACAAGTTGTGAAATAAAACAAAATGGGAAAATGCAGGGAGCCTATCTGACTTCCTAGCAGTGAAACTTATTTAATAGTGAGGTATGTTCTGCCAAGAAATAAAAAATCCATACCAAAGAGGCATCGAAAACCAGCCTGAACAATGCACTAGAAAATGTATGGTGAAATCTTTTGGAAAGGAGGAATGGATGGACTGACTAAGCTTAATACCCTTCAGGATTCCATTAAATTCACTGCCCTTCAGCATTCTAGGACCAAATGTTCTAAGGTAAATCATTTCTTCCCATACATATGTCAGCACAGGACACTATTAAATTCAGAAATCTGAAGAAATTAATATAAAATTGCTGTCAAACATAGCGAAGGTGATAGAAAACATTCTAGGAATTTAGGCTCACTAGGGAGCCCACAATAAATCACTGGTCTTCAACCCTGTTAACCTCTACCTGACTTCCCTCTGCCTTCTTCCTCCAGCTTTCCATAGCTTGGCAGCATGTAGCTGTGCCAATGGACAGATGGGCCTTTGTGCTCTCTTTAAATTCCATAATGTGATGTGTTTGCATGTCTTAAGTATCATCCATCTGATAGGAAATTATTGCCTCTGTTACTTCTGCCTTGTTTCGGTCCTTCGGCTAATTCAAATGCCCTGCCCTTCTAACTCCTCCCACTCCCAATCTGATAGGATTTACTGTTTAGTCCATGATTAGGCTAGGGCCCTAGAGACTCAGTGACTACTGTTGCACCTGTGAGTTCCTTATCTACTATCTTGGATCCTTGCTCACTATTATTGCCATAAGTAAACAACCATGATTGAGCAGACCTTATGGCCAAGTTCCAATAATGACAACTACCTTTGCCAACACTTCCTACTGTCATCACCCATGGTCTTATTATGGCCTCGTACCTGTGGGATAAGGTGCTAAGCCCCTCCTCTAGGGTTTTCCAAGGCCCTTCTTCTTTTGTTTTAAATTTTATTTAGTTAACATACAGTGCAATATTGGTTTCAGGGTAGAAATCATTGATTCATCACTTACATACAATACCCAGTGCTCATCATAAGTCCAAGACCCTTCTTAACAGACAATATCTATTTCTTTGCAGGAACACAACTTTACTATGAGTCTGAGAGTCTGTTAGGGTACACTTACAGATATCTAGGTCCAAGTTTGATCAAATGAGTATGATCTTATTGGTCTTTGGTTTCAGATATATTTGTCCAAGGCTTTCAGTCCAAGCCTTTTCGGATTTGGGCCCTTTTCTGTTTCACTACCCAATGACTCTATCTTCTCTTCCTAGTTTCACTTTGTGAATAAACACTGAAGAAATAGTGGTTCTGTCAAGTTCTTTTTTTTTTTTTTTGAAGATTTTATTTATTTATTTGACACAGAGAGAAATCACAAGTAGGCAGAGAGGCAGGCAGAGGGGGAGGGGGGAAGCAGGCTCCCAGCTGAGCAGAGAGCCCGATGTGGGGCTCAATCCCAGGACCCTGAGATCATGACCTGAGCCGAAGGCAGAGGCTTTAACCCACTGAGCCACCCAGGCTCCCCCTCTGTCAAGTTCTTAAGGACTCATCAAGACCTCAGGTACACTTTGCTCAATGTCTTTTACACCATCAGGTCCTACTTTATTTCTAATCTTTTTACAAGATTTGGTTCTGTTCTAACTCTGTCTCATCCCTTTCCCTGATTCTTTTAATTCTCCTCTCTTTTATCTGCTCATTTGGAGGCCCAGAACCCACCTGTTTTTCACAGGCACCCAACGTCTCCCTACTGTGTATAGAGTATGGCTGCCAAAATAACATATGTAAGCACAGAAATTTCCAAACATGGAATACGAGATGTACAGTGTGTCACATGCAAACTAGAGAGTTAGATGGGAGGAAGTCATTCCTATAATTTAAAAAATTAATTTAGGACTTAAAAGTCTAGTCTGCACATGAGCTTACTATAATTGGATTTATCTCAAATGTAGGTGCTCACAAGGAAAAATGCAAGTGGCCATTTATTATAGTGGTGAAATTAAACAGAATGTTAACATGCAAGACTATTGGGGATGAGGGAAAATGATTAATTTTCATTTATGATTAATGGAAATGGAAAGTAGTATGCATTTGGGGAACAGCAATTTGGCAATATCTATTGAAATCTAAAAGGCACATACCTTTAACCCAACAATCTTACTTTAGCAAATATTTATTGAGAGCCTCGTCTATGTTATAAACTAAGAAGATCATATTGAACAAAACAACTCCTGACCCTCATGGAATGAGTATTTGTGAAGCAGACAGAAAAATTAATAAAAATCACCTAGGAGATTAATGTTACTAAACTACACTGTGATGTATGCTACGAAGGAAAAGTGCATTATACACGTACATTGGGAACCTGGTCATATGTGCAGGGTCAGGAAAGACTTCCCCAAGGAAGTGAGATCAAAGAGTAGGAGTACCTCGGGAAAAAGAAATGACTGTAGAAGTTAATGGGTTAAGAGAACGGGAAACATTCCAGACAGGGAGAACAGCACATCCAAGCATTTCTTCCATCTGTTCATTTCTCACCACATCCACCCCTACCACCCTAGTCCAACAGCTAAGCTCATTCCCGTAATAGGATTTTTGCATCCTCTGTCCCCTTTGCCTGAAATGCCCTTCCCCATGATCTCTGCATGTTGGCTACCTTTTCATTTAAATCCCAACTATAAGAGAGGCCTCTTTAGGGAGGATTCCCTGCTCACCCAATAAGGAAGAGCAAGTCAGTAACTCTCTCTTATAGCATGAGAGCATAACATAACAATGAACAATGATCGCTGTCTGATGTTTGTCTTGTTTATTATTTTTACTTTTTGTACGTCTTTTCTCATTCTATCCCTGTAGAATATAAGCCTGATTAGAAGAAGAAACCCTTCCTGCCTTTTTTCATTGATAAAACCCCAGAGTCTTGAGGTAAACAAATAAAGATATTCTGCAGATGAAGGGAGCATGGAAGAACATTGGATGAACAGAAAGAAGGTTTGGTGTGGGTGAAAGGCAAAAACAAAGAGGGAAGGCCAATGCGATGGAAGCTTGGCTAGAGCAAGGCAAGAATAAGCAGCCAAACTCAATTAGGAAGATTTTACAATGATAAGAGACAGTAGCAGCATGATTAATTGGGAGCAGTAGAGATAGGGAGAACTGGATGGACTGAAGAAATATTTAGAAGGTAAAACCATGCTTGATGATAAATGGTATATAAGGGTAATTATTTCTACCATGCAACCATTTGGAAGGCAGTATAGTTCACTAAGATAGAAAATACTGGGGTAGATGGGGTTTGATAGATTATGAATTTAGTTTTACATAAAATGTGTTTGTGGCAGAATTTATGCATCTTGGGTCATGAAGAAAGGAATGGAGTAGAAAATAAATCAAAAGTAATCTAAAAGTAACAAATGTGTTGCAAGCTACATGGCTCTGGAATACAGAGAGGTCTAATGTGAAGATATAAATACAGGTGCCATTCCTGTAATACATGGTGCATAAAGCCTTGGTCATTGATGAGATCCTCTAAAGATGGAACATAATATGCAAAGAGAAGAGTATCTAGGCTGAGTTCGAGGACCTTGCACTAAGGAAAATGTGGTAGCAAACTACATTGAGAAGGACCCACAAAACAGGTAGGAGAAAAGCAGAGAGCCTTCCAAGGAACAGAGAAGATGGTCAAGAAGGTATGAAGGAAAAGAAATGCCCCATTGGCTCTAAGAACACGCTGGTTAAGGGGAGCTTGGCAAGAGCTGGTCTACGGAGGAATCTGTCTTCCAGAAATGCTACGCAAGTCTGTAAAACCACGTGACATTCGTTAAAACAGTGATTTTAGTAGCATGAAAGCAAAACATCTACCTGAAAATAATTTGACTATCCATGGGGAATACCTACATAGATTACGATAGGCACTGTTATGCAATTCAGTCATTGAAAGTGAGAAAATCTATGTATAATGATTGATGATCTGGAAAGATATATAGATTTACAAATAAGGGGGACAAGCACATTATACACCAGTATGGCTAACCTGTTCTATTTTTTGCAAAACCTGCGTAGATAGATCAATATACTGTATAAAAGATGAAACTTGAAGAGTTTGTAGCACCACATGGTTAATGGGGGCTCTTTTGGGGAGTGCTGTTAAATGGTGAGAGCAGAAGGATAAGGGTGGGGGAAGCAGATGGTGGGGTTATAGGTGCTTTAACTTTTTGTATATCTCAAGTTAAGAAAAAAAAAACTGATCGTGTGCTAAACCTTCTCCTTACTTTGTGTAAAAATACATTTTTATAAAAACTTAACCCGATATAAAAGCTGAGTCTATAAAAGAATTGCTTTCAGAAATATGTCAGAGCAAATGGATAATATCACGACAGGCCAAGAAAGTTTAATTGACACATTCACTAATTGGAACCTCTTTTGAAGCACAGAACAATTATGTTTTTAAGTCAAATGCTAGACATACCCAACATGGTAGTCTTCCTTAATAGAAGGAAGACTTGGGGCACCTGGGTGGCTCAGTGGATTGGGCCGCTGCCTTCGGCTCAGGTCATGATCTCAGGGTCCTGGGATCGAGTCCCGCGTCGGGTTCTGTGCTCAGCGGGGAGCCTGCTTCCCTCCCTCTCTCTCTGCCTGCCTCTCTGTCTACTTGTGATCTCTCTCTGTCAAATAAATAAAATCTTAAAAAAAAAAAATAGAAGGAAGACTTGTGCTTTCTGTCTCTCTGTCACTCTCAAATAAATAAATAAAATCTTTTTTAAAAATCGGAATGAACGTATTACAGAACTTTCTTAAAATGCTAGAAAGGAATTTTAAATATATTTCTAAAATCTTTTCCACAAGAAGTTGCATTTAACTTCATAAATGGATCAAGTTGATAAAATGTATAAATCAGCCTGCTAAATTTGCATACTTTATAATTGAAGAGTAACTTATTAACGTGGGTCACTCTCCACAGTTAATTTCAAGCATCTGAAACCTGAAACAATCAGGAAGTAAGAAAGGCCTTTAAAAATATTTTTCTCTCATTACTCTAAAATTCACTAAGATTCCATCCTTTTTTAAAAATCATATGATGTTTATACTTCAAACACAATATAATTTATATTCATAATGTAGGAAGCACCATAGAAGCACATACAAAGAGTAGCTAGATTTTTTAAAAGACACAAAAGCAAATATTGATTTCTGAGAATACATGACACCTAATACCATCTTGAATGTATAAATTGTTTTGTTAGGTGTCCTTACACGTAGCTCTTGCAAGCCAAAGTGCTATCTCAAGCATGAAGTCTTAAACATTTGCTTTTGTGAAATTTTGTAATGTTTAGGAGTCAACACTAAAGCCTAATTTTATTTTTTTTTATTTTTAAAGATTTTATTTATTTATTTGACAGAGAGAGATCACAAGTAGATGGAGAGGCAAGCAGAGAGAGAGAGAGAGGGAAGCAGGCTCCCTGCCGAGCAGAGAGCCCGATGCGGGCCTCGATCCAAGGATCCTGAGATCATGACCTGAGCCGAAGGCAGCGGCTTAACCTACTGAGCCACCCAGGCGCCCTAAAGCCTAATTTTAAACACGCACATTGCATTTGTCTGTGAGTTGCTGAGCTGAAGCACTAAAAAAAATTTTTGGTCCATTATCCTGCCTTTACACAGTATCTGTCTAATCATCCCAAAGGTCTCAGATGCTATTTGATTTTTCAGTATCTCAGTTTATGATGATTTCCCAACTTCCCTTGTAAACTATTCCATTATTCCTGTCTTCAGATTTCCTTTCTCTCAGGATTCCCTTCTCTAGGGTCAACCAGGAGGAACAGTCAAGGAGGACTAAAAGGACTTCAGAATATTCATTTCTCCTTTTTAAAAAAAACCAGTCTTTTAGGGAATTTTACGGTCTGAAGTCAATCAAGAGAGAGTTGGCTTGAGCAGGAAGATCATATAGGGCTGCACTGGCGAGATGGTGCTTTCTCCTGTGAACACAAACAGGATCTCTGTATCTCAGGAGCCAGGCAGTCGATCCAAAGAGTGTGATTGGACAGAATCCTAGGGAAAGGTGGCTCCAAGTGTGCCGCATATCTGACTTAGGTAAGCACAAGCACCCTGCCCAAGGCTTTCCCTGCATCTTCTGGTCTCCCCAGTTTTCGCTAGGATCCCAGAGAGCTCCATACCGTGAGAAGCAAAGAAGGGGAAACACTCTGAAAGTGTAAAGCATTATAGAATTTTTTTAATTTATTTTTTATTAACATATAATGTATTATTTGCCCCAGGGGTACAGGTCTGTGAATCATCAGTCTTACACAATTCACAGCACTCACACTAGCACATACCCTTCCCAATGTCCGCAACCCAGCCACCCTCTCTCTACCCCCCCACCCTCAACAACCCTCAGTTTGTTTCATGTAAAACATTATAGAATCTTAATGGCTGTCTTGTTTATTACCATCCCCAGCTATCCCCCGACCTTCCACCCTTCCTCTCTGTGCACCTCATTCCACCACCACCTGATATACATTTATAAGCCCTTGGAGTTGGGAATACATTTCTAGAGGGTCCTGTTCTATGTCAATCAGATAAACCCCAGAAATGCAATTATTATCATATTAATATATCACCACACAGGTTTGCATTTTAAAAGGAAGTGTCTTGAGATAAAATCTTATCATTAAAACACCTTGGCAAGCCAGAGGGGAAGATAACTTGTTCAAAAAATGGGTCTCATTAGTATTTTACTCGTGGCAATGAGAAACTAAGGAAAGAAAGCATTCTTTTTGTCAAAAGCATTAACCTATCCATGAAAATGCCAGTATGTTGTTTGATGCTCAGAACTGGTTGATAAACTTAATGAGCACTTTCTTTCTAACTTCTGGTTTAGTATTTAATTCCTGTTACCTTTATTTTTATGTGAAAGAGAGCAAAGCTAGTTATATTGTTCTCGGTGCTAATAAAATTGTTGCTGAATCTCTGACAAAGAAAACAGATGGTCCTCTAAAGACTCATCAGACTGCTCTGTCTGCAGCCAGGTCTTGTCTCCTGGATCCTACAAGTTTTTCTGTTTGACGGAATCGACGACGTATATCATGGACATAGTAGAAATGCCAGATTGATTCTTTCAAGAAGGGCATTCTCTCACATTCATGTTACTTGTTCATTATAATTCACAATAGTCAGATGAGAGATTTCTGAGCTGACAATTAGTAGAATACATACATTCCAGCCCTAGATGTACCATCTAAAAGATCAGGGCAAACCGCTTGATATTTCTTAATGCAGATTCTAATCTGCTAAATCCAGGGTGCGGCTTGTGATTCTGCATTTCTAACAAATTCATTTGGTGATAAAGCTGGTTCTCAGGCCACACTTAAAGCAGCAAGGCCTTGGGGCTCGCGTATGGCTCAGTCGGTTAAGCATCCACCTTTGGCTCAGGTCATGATCCTGGGGTCCTGGGATCCAGCTCCATGTCGGGCTCCCTGCTCAGCAGTGAGTCTGCTTCTCCCTCTGCCCCTTCTCCCGCTTGTGTTCTGTCTCTCTCTCTCAAATGAATAAATAAATTCTTTAAAAAAAAAACAAAAACAGCAAGGCCTTAACATATTTCACTCATGTGTGTACATAATAGTAGTTGTACTTACTATACAATGCAACTATGTGAGTAAAATAACAGGTGAGAAGATGTCTGGAAAGTAAAGAAGTGTGTAAGTGGGAAGTTTTATTACTTAAGATAGCACCTTGTTTTTGAAACAAACCCAATAGGAAATTTAACTTTGCAAACTAGATTAATAATTAAGAAATAATTTACTTCTCTTGATGATTCTTTGTTTTATAAGAGATACTAGGGTATTTCTTCAATTATTGAGGTCCTCTAATATAACCAAGCTGATTCAACATTTAAACATTACATTTAGGGTGGCTTAGTTGTTAAACATCTGCTTCAGCTCAGGTCATGATCCCAGGGTCCTGGAATCGAGCCCCGAATCAGGCTCTCTGCTCAGCAGGAAGTCTGCTTCTCCCTCTCCCACTCCCCCTGTTTGTGTTCCCTCTCTTACTGTCTCTCTCTCTCTATCAAATAAATAAATAAAATCTTTTTAAAAATTACATTTAATGCATGGCTTCTCATGAGCACAAATATTGCATAAAACTCCATCCTTTTTTTATTTTTTACCATTTACCTGAATGGATAGATGGCAGCAGTAACACTTTGTGTATGTAAATACAGTACACATTTATTACTAGAGTGAAAGAATTAACACCGGACAGAATGAAGTCTATTACTTTAGAAAAATAGGGAGATTTTAGTGATTCACAAAGAGAGTGTCTCTTTATCAGTTGCAAATTTCTTTATATCATTTTTAAGTCTCTATGTAATCCAAACCAGAACTTATTGAGAAATATTTAAAATAAATAGTTCTAAATTGGTAAGTCATGTGAAGCCTAAATCTTTAAGTTGATGAAGAGAATGAGAGCACTGAATATATGTGGGGTAGGAGGGAAGGTGTGTGTGTGTGCGTGTGCGTGTGTGTGTGCATGCGTGCGAGCACCCACGCATATGTGGGTGACTGTGAGGACTAGTTTTTGCCATCACTAGTTCTTACAAATTTACATTGAGCCAATGAATCTAAAAATGGAAACAGTACACAGATCATTAAGACTGGTAAGCAGAGAAACTGGAAGAAAACCACAGATGTCTTGGATATTGAGGACTAGGAGTTGGCATGAAGAATTTATTAAATTATATCTAAGAATTATACCATCAGTTCAAGTGATTTTGCAACTTGGCCTACGAACAGAAAAACACAAATAAAAGTTAAAATGCCAATTCTTATTCAATTATTATATAGTGGAGAAAAGAAATGGTTTCCACAAGTGTAATTTAAGGAAGAAAAATGCATATAACTTTGCTGCCCTAATTGAGCTGAATAGCAAGAGCCTGACACTATTACCCCCTCCCTTTCCTGGTCAGTAATTGATCAGTTGGAAACATTTTAAAGTAAAACATGGTATTTTCTCTTCCTGATGTTAACGGCTCCTTGTTTATATAACAGTATGTGGCATTGATTATAAAGACATTTGTTGGATTCTAGTTTTATACTTATACATTTATAGGAACACAGCAAGGATTAGGGGATACTTTATTTATTTTCTCAATTTATGGGGTAGTAAAACCAGGAACAAAGAAAGGAGAGAATTCAGAGATTAGATGACAAGGTAGCGGCTTTGACTGAATCCAGCTCGGGAAGACAGTTAACTGTTTCCAAAAGTATTTGTAAGAGTCCTGGCCATAAACTGTGTGTTTGAGCCATAACTGTTGATACTAGAAGTTGTTTGAGGTACACGCATGTTCATAACGGTCCACTTCACAATAGTTAAAAGGCAGAAATAGCCCAAATGTCTGTCAATAGATGAATGGACAAACAAATTGTGGTATATACATACAATAAAATACTATTCAGCCAGAAAAGGAATGACATAATTACACATGCTACAACATAGCTAAGCCTCAAAAGAATATGCTAAGTGAGGGGCGCCTGGGTGGCTCAGTGGGTTAAGCCGCTGCCTTCGGCCCAGGTCATGATCTCAGAGTCCTGGGATCGAGCCCCGCATCGAGCCCCGCATCGAGCCCCGCATCGGGCTCTCTGCTCAGCAGGGAGCCTGCTTCCTCCTCTCTCTCTGCCTGCCTCTCTGCCTGCTTGTGATCTCTCTGTCAAATAAATAAATAAAATCTAAAAAAAAAAAAAGAATATGCTAAGTGAAAGAAGTCAGTCAAAAAAAGGTCATATAGTGTATGATTCAATTTATATGAAATATCCAGAATGAGTAAATCCATAGATACAGAAAGCATATTGGTGTTTACCATGGGTAGGGAGAGAGGACAATGGGACTGATAGCTTAGCAAACAGGAGTTTCTTTCTGGAGTAGTGAAACGTTTTAGAACTAAGGTAGAAATAGTGGTTGCACAACATTGTGAATATATTAAATGCACTGAATTGTTCACTTTTTTTTTTTAAAGATTTTATTTATTTATTTGACAGAGAGAGATCACAAGTAGACGGAGAGGCAGGCAGAGAGAGAGAGAGAGGGAAGCAGGCTTCTTGCTGAGCAGAGAGCCCGATGTGGGACTCGATCCCAGGACCCTGAGATCATGACCTGAGCCGAAGGCAGCGGCTTAACCCACTGAGCCACCCAGGCGCCCTGAATTGTTCACTTTTAAATGGCTAATTTTGTGTCACATAAAATTCAGTTTAATAAAATAGTTTGGGGGGGCGCCTGGGTGGCTCAGTAGGTTAAAGCCTCTGCCTTCAGCCGGATCATGATCCCAGGGTCCTGGGATCGAGCCCCGCGTCGGGCTCTCTGCTTGGCAGGGAGCCTGCTTCCCTTCCTCTCTCTCTGCCTACTTGTGATCTCTGTCTGTCAAATAAATAAATAAAATCTTTAAAAATAAATAAATAAAATAAAATAGTTTGGGAGTGAACGTAAATGTAAACGTAATGTAATTAACACTCAAAGCCTAGTCAGCCATAGTGCCTGGAAGATAGTAGGTGTTCAACAAACATTTGTTGAGTGGTGAATGAATAATAAGATTAGAGTTCTCTTGCCACATGGCCTCTTTTCAGAAGGATATCTTTCAGGTTTGGGGATTTTTTTTTTTTTACCCCTTCTAGAAACAGTGGAATCAAGAAATAGTATCAAAATCATAGAATTGAGAAGGCGATGAAATGTTAGATGACCAATAGTCTAACCTCATTATTTTACAAGACCTACGGATATGACTGGCCTTCTGAGATAACACAACCAATTAGTCTTGTTAGCAGACTGGAACAGGAGGCTCCAGATTTCCAGCTCATTTTGCTACCCCTCACTGCTTTAGCCACAACCCAAGATCCCTGAGAAGGGTGGAGCTTGGTGGAGGAGGAAACAGCCAGACAACGGCTGTAATGAAGTTAATGTACTCTTGTGGATCAGGACTCGGGCCATATTTGGGTGTGGAGGGAACACAGCTGTACTGAGAAGAAGAAAAACAAAGTGGGTGGTAAATAAAGTATCAAAAGTATAAGATGCAAATATCCAACAGTGGATGCAATTCTATTCCCAGGGAGCAAATATCTAGAATTGTAACTCTCTTTCATTAGGGAGGTAAATTTTTCTTGAAAGGAGAAAGATGAAGGTAGGTCTCATTTAAAGCCAAAGAAAATAAATACATGGACACCTCACATAGATTTATTACAACATTTAAGATTTGGGGGCACCTGGGTGGCTCAGTCGTTTAAGAGTCCTCCTTCAGCTCAGGTCATGATCCCAGGGTTCTGGGATCGAGCCCCACCTCAGGCTCCCCACTCAGCAGAGAGCCTGCTTCTCCCTCTCCCTCTGCCTGCTGTTCTTGCCTGCTTGTGCTCTCTATCTCTCTGTCAAATAAATAAATCAAATCTTTTTTAAAAATGTAAGATTTGGTAGAATTTTGGGATTAGGTTCTATTTCACAGGAAATCTACCAGTAGTGTTTATACTCATAGTTTTTAACAATGTAATTTGCTCAAAGGTGAATTCTTTTTTGATTTCTTATCTTGAAAGATACCACGTTAGAATTGCCATTTAAAAAAATCCATCATAACCAGACTTCCTATAAGATAGTTCAGTGGCAGAAGATCAAAGTTATCATTAAAAGGAATACTAGAAAATTTCTTTTTTTACACTGTCAAGAAAAAAAAAAAAGCAGACCAAGCTTTTAAAAAGTCTGTGTTAAGATGTGTGTGTATGTGTGTGTGTTGAAGTTCAGGGCTGATGGAAATGTGCCAAGGACTGTAATACTAAGAACTGGCTTACAGCCAAGTGCTTTTGGTTTTCAAGAAGGCGAGCACGAGCCAGAGAATGTTCTCAGTACTGGTGGGAGGTTATTTGAAGTTGAGGGGGTCAGCCTATTTGATGCCCAGGAGTGGAAAGAAACAATGGTTCTCTGATAATTAGGATAGTAATCCCAGCAGGGGAGCCCATCATCTTTGTTTCTCTGAGACAGAAATGTCTCCAGGCTATGTCTTAATCTCACAAGGGCTCTAACTTTGAGGAATCATGATATCTTTGTTAGTATGCCTCAAGCTCATTCTGCATTGCTTACGTAGCAAACTCCTTCTTCCATGAACAGACATAAAAGAAGGTGAAATTCTACAACTTGATTCTTGTTCAAGGCATCTTGTAAACCATAGCAGTAGTAACACTGCAAAGTCACTAAAATGAATGTGTATTTCTCGTCAGTATACTTAATCTATATTTAATTCTTTTCTATCTTTCAATTCCTTTCTCTTTTGACGTTTTTCTCTTTTTATATAACGTCAGTTGATTCTGTTTTCTATTTCCCCAAATCTTCCTTTCCTCTCTATTCTCATTATTAGAACAGTTTTTAAGAGTTGTTCCTTTAATGATACATACAATATGTTGTATCTTGGCACTTCCTAACTGTAAACATCAAATTCAAAGCTCAAGTTCCATTTTCAGGATTTTTTTTTTTAATGCCGTAAACACTCAGAGGGCACAAATCTGACTTTTCCTAGGCTTAACGTACCTATTTTTTTCTTTACTTATACCACTTAGAGTCCTGTTTCTGTGACTTTATTGAGCTGACGTTCCAGTGTTCTCTCTTCCCTGAAAAAAATTCAGTTTTACTATCAAAGATTCTTTTTGACAGCGACTAGGAAACTCACATTTTAGTGATTTACATATACTCCTAATTTAGTGATATTACTTGAATTGATCTATTTTTAACATTTAGTTTATCTCCAGTTTCTGCAAGTTCAGCCCTTACACTGGGCAAGACCCTTCACTGCTCATGTAGCCGTCGCCTAGGTCCTTGGGCATTACAGAACAAACACAATGGTGGCTGTTAGGAACTACTCACGTCTAGACTTTGCTCCTTGGAGCATAATTCCCTTGGTAGTTCAGCTGAGCTGAAGATCTCTAGTGGGATAAACTAAGTTTTCTATTGCAGATGCTTTTCTGACTCACAATAAACAACAAAATGTTGGGTGGAAAGATGCCATGACAGCAGAAATGAACGCTAGCGGGAAATACTGGAAAAGCAACCTCTTACCATCAACAAGTCCAGTAAACAATGAACAATAAGACGGCAAACACCACAGACTCACTGTACTTATTTAGAGAGGTTGTTGGGTTCTGTACATGCTTTACCCTGAGGTCTAGCTTTCTGGTGAGGCCCTTAATATGCCCAGGGAAACACTTGCGCTTTTTTTAGCTGAAAACTTTAGACATCAGTATTCTAATGAAGGATAATAAAAATACTTTGGATTTGCAGAAACTCTTTTCTACTGAGATCATATTGTTCTAATAGACAAGGACTCTATAGACAAGGATAAGATACTATGAGGAAAACTGAAAAGCCCAGAGAAGTAAATTGAGATGACAGTACAAGTCAGTAGCCAAGCTAGAACTGAAATTTAGGTCTTCACTTATTTCAGAGAGATGACAATTATTTGATGAATGTAGGCAATGCAGGCAACCAATAAAATGTCCTTTGTCCCCCAGATCATCCTGACCAGTCACTGGGGCCTTAAACAGTGCACATAAAAATAATTGGCTAGACAGAGATTCAGAACAAATACATGCAACCAACCCATGGGTAATCTCTGCGATATAGGGGGAAAAAACCCAACATATTTCATAAATATTTTGCTCTTAAGATTTGTATCCAAAAAATTTCATAAAAGCATAATTACATTAAAAGATATGAAGTTTATAAGCATAAGAGCCTGTTTATATTTTTTAAATGAAGATATCATAGTGGTTGTCATAATCACTTCATGCAGAGTATCACACAGCTTGTTGAAATTGCTACGTGTTTTCAATACTTATTTAGCTTTTAAGTTGAATATTCTCCCAATTATAGTGCCAGCTAAAGTATAATGAAAATAGCTTCTATGGGGTTATCCAAGACACTAATAGTGAAAAAGAACTGAAACTTAAGATAATAATAACATTTACAGAGAAGCAAAGGAGACGTTTATGTCATTATGTAAATGTATAACATAAGATAATCTTTCCTTAATTAACATAAATTGTAGACTGAGCAAATTACTAATTCAGTGTAAATGAGCTGGCTGCATAACTGGTTACTTGACATTCAGTTATTTTGCACATGTTTAATTCCATTTTATTTTTGGTTAAGAATAAAATGCATGAAATTTTAAATTTTTAAACAAACCCTTTAGGGAAAAATTGGCTTCTTAGAAATTATAATGGAAAGGTAAAATAGCCATAAATGAAAGACAAAACTTTAAAGAAGCACCAATGATTCAAATTTTGATTAAAATGAGGCCATGTCTTCTGAAGTATGTATCATTAAAATTTCTTGTTTAGTCAAATTTCTAATTATTAAATGAAGTCAATCTCAATTTTTTCTTTGACCCATAATTAACTTTAAAATTACAATTTTATCAGATCTTTAGTGGCTACCTTAATTATTACAACATGCAGTAGTGATTTATCAAAATCTGACATTTATTGGTACTTTTATCCTCTTTACCCTAAAATGCTTGAGCCTTAGAACAGTAACAATATTTTATCTCTTCTAACAATTATGCTATTTTTATGTACTTTTCTCCATATTTTAAAAAACAAAAGTCATTATTATTACTATTCATGGTGTAAATACTCATTTTGATTTACCCAAATGTTTACATCTTATTGTTTTCACTTCTATCTACATTTTCAATTAGGATCATTTTGTTTTTTCTACCAAGAAAAATATCCTGTAGTATTCCCATTAGTGCAGATATGCAAGTGACTAATCCTCAGTTTTTGTTTGTCTGAAAATATCTTTATATTCCCTTTATTATCGAAGAATATTTTCATCGTATATGGACTTCTTTCTAGCTTGGTACTTACTTTTAGTGCCTTATAGTTATCATTGTCTTCTATCTTCCATCGTTTCTGTTGAGAAGTTAGCTGTTAGCCCTTAGCTTAATTACTATCACTTTGAAAGCAATCTGTCTTCTTTTCCTCCAGCTGCTTCTTCCACATCCCTGGCTGATTTCTCATTTTCTTTCTCTTTAGCTTCCCTTTTCATAAATTCTTCTGTCATGAACCTACCTTTGGATTTCTTTGTGTTTATCCCATTTAGAAATTATAGGGATTCATACATTTTTAACTTATCTTTCATCAGTTTTTTGATAAGTCTCAGTTTATTTCTTCAAATACTGTCTCTTAGTCTATCTCACCTTCTTCAGGAATTCAATTATTTGTATAGCTTTTATTTTTCACACTCTATCCTCTACCTTTCAAGTATAATTTTCTATCCTTTGTGTTTCATTCTCAACGGTTCCTTTTACTCTGATGTGTCTAACTGGAGTCTTAGTTCCAGCTATTCATTTCCAGGATACTATTTGGTAATATTTTTGAGCTGTTGTTGTTGTTGTTTTGCTTTTTGTTTTTGGGGAGTTCCTCTTCTTTAATTGGCAAATGTCTCCAGAAGAAAAGTCACTATAAATTACAAGTATACCTTTTTGGATTTTCAGTTTCTCTCAAATATCATTCTAAAAGTCCTTCTGATTTTTTTATATTTTTAAGAAACAAAATTTTTTTTAGTTTTCTTTTCTCTATTTTTATTTGATTTGGTTTTGGCATTTTCCCAGTAGCTAGAGTTGTCCTCAGCAGGAGAATTAGCTCAAATTACTTAGTTGCTAATTAACAGAGGTAGAAGTTGATCCAGTAGTTGGATATATTTTTTTTTCCATGTCTTTTTTTTTTTAAGATTTTATTTATTTATTTGTCATAGAGAGAGAAGCGAGAGCGAGAGGCAGACAGAGTGGCAGGCAGAGGCAGAGGGAGAAGCAGGCTCCCCGCCAAGCAAGGAGCCCAATGCAGGACTCGATCCCAGGACGCTGGGATCATGACCTGAGCTGAAGGCAGCCGCCTAACCAACTGAGCCACCCAGGCGTCCCAAGGATATTTTAGATAGCTAAAGATAAATACATTAAGTTTTGGAGATTGCCAATCATCACCTCATCCTCAATCTAATATATTTCCCTAGAGACTGCCAATCACTCAGGAATGGAAGCTGATTTAGAGCCATCAAGACTGTGGTTCTGCTCTAAAATGGACACATTGGGAGTATTGGGAGTAGAATGTCATTTCTCATGAAGACTATGGATCGGGTATTCTGCACTATATCTATATGTTTGACTGACATTCTTTTTTTTTTTTTAAGATTTTATTTATTTATTTGACAGAGAGAGATCACAAGTAGATGGAGAGGCAGGCAGAGAGAGAGAGAAAGGGAAGCAAGCTCCCTGCTGAGCAGAGAGCCCGATGTGGGACTCGATCCCAGGACCCTGAGATCATGACCTGAGCCGAAGGCAGCGGCTTAATCCACTGAGCCACCCAGGCGCCCGGACTGACATTCTTTAGATTAAAACTGACTGCTAGATATGCATAGATTTTGCCTACATGTTTGCCTCATAAAATTAAAGTCTGATTTGATTGTTAATTTGCACAGGGGTTTCTCTGAAACCAGTGGTTCACTAAATGACGCGAAGGGAAAACTAAATAAGAAAACTATGGAAGATGATGGGGCGCCTGGGTGGCTCAGTGGGTTAAGCCTCTGCCTTCAGCTCGGGTCATGATCTCAGGGTCCTGGGATTGAGCCCCGCATCGGGCTCTCTGCTCGGCAGGGAGCCTGCTTCTCTCTCTCTCTCTCTGCCTGTCTCTCTGCCTACTTGTGATCTCTCTCTGTCAAATAAATAAATAAATAAAATCTTTAAAAAAAAAAAGAAAACTATGGAAGATGATTAACAGCTGATGATCTAAGAGAAGAACAAAATATGTTCTTTAGTTATAAAAGGATAGATTTTATTTAGTGGTAAAGAAAAAGTTGTGTACGATAAGGGCTAGGAATTAGTATTGGTTTCCAAATTTATGGAATTTTCATCTCTGAAAATGCTTAAATACAATAGATTCACATCCATGTAAATGGTTTTAGGAGACTCACATGAAGGTTTGGAGAAACTTTAAAAGTTTTAAAAATTGTTTCCTGAAGAATTTCCTTTAAAAAATAAGACTGTAACACAGAGAAAGCAGTTCAAAGCAGGAAATTTATATCAATAAATTGATAAAACCTGAAAAAATAAGAAAAAGCTCAAATAAATAATCTAAGCTTACACCTAAAGGAACTAGAAAAAGAACAACAAAGAAGCCCAAGGTTGGTAGAAGGAAGGACATAATAAAAATCAGAGCAGTAATAAATGAAATAGAGACTTAAAAAATAGAAAAGATCAGGGGTACCTGGGTGTCTCAATGGGTTAAAGCCTCTGCCTTCAGCTTGGGTCATGATCCCAGGGTCCTGGGATCGAGCTTCACATCGGGCTCACTGCTCAGCAGGAAGCCTGCTTCTCCCTCTCTCTCTGCCTGCCTCTCTGCCTACTTGCGATCTGTCTGTCAAATAAATAAATAAAATCTTTTTAAAAATTTGAAAATATCAATGTTACCAAGAGCTGGTTCTTTGAAAAGATAAATTGATAAAACTTTAGCCAGACTCATCAAGAAAAATGAAATAGGACACTAATAAATAAAATCATAAATGAAAGAGGAGAAATAACCAACATTGCAAAAGTACTAAAAAGTTATAAGAATACTACAAAAAAATTATACCCCAACAAATTGGATAACCTAGAAGAAATGGGCCAATTCTTAGAAACATATGATCTTTCAAAACTGAATCAGGAAGAAATAGGAAATCTGCACAGACCCATTACTAGTGACAGAATTGAATTATAGTTAAAAAACTGTAATCAGGTTGTAATTTTAAAAAACTGCAAACAAAAGCCCAGGACTGAATGGATTCACAAGTAAATCTATGTAACATTTAAAGGAGACTTAACACCTATTCTCAAACTATTCCAAAAAACTGAAAAGGAAGAAAAACACCAAATTCATTCTACAAGGCCAACATTACCCTGATACCAAAACCAGACAAAGGTACTATAAAGAAAAGAAAATTGCAGGTCAATAACACTATGAATATAGTTGCAAAAATCCTAACTAAAATATTATCCAACCACATTCAACAGTACATTAAAAGAATCATTCACTATGTCAAATGAGATTTATTCCAAGGATGCAAAGATGTTTCAATATCCACAAATTAGTCAATGTGATATACCATCTTAACCAAATGAAAGATAACTATATGATTATCTCAATAGGTGCAGAAAAAACATTTGACGAATTTCAACATCTGATAAAGACTCTCAACGAAGTGGTTGGAAGAAACATTCCTCAACATAAAAATGGCTATATCCGACAAGCCCGTAGCTTACATCCATGGTGAAAACTGAGAGCTTTTCCTATAAGGTTAGGAAGAAGACAAGGTTGTCCACTCTCATCACTTTTATTCAACATGGTGCCAGGATATATAGCCATAGCAATAGACAAGAAAAAGAAATAGAAGGCATTCAAATTGGGAAGGAAGAAGTAATACTGTCACTATTGGCAGATGACATAATACTACACATAGAAAACCCTAAAGACTCCACCAAAGAACTATGAAAATGAACGATTCGGTGAAACTGTAGAATACAAATTCAATACACAGAATTCTGTTACATTTCCATATATTACTAACAAAGTAGCAGAAGGAGAAATTAAAAAAAAAAATAAAACAAAAAAAAAAAACAAAAAGCAATTCCATTTATAACAGCACCAAAGAGAATAAAATACCTAGGAACAAACTTAACCATGGAGGTGAAAGACCTGTACTCTAAAAACTATTAAAGATGAAAAGAATTGAAGAAAGAAATTGAAGATAACACAAATGGAAAGATGTGCCTGCTCATGGATTGAAAAAATTTTTGTTAAAACATCCATACTACCCAAAGAAATCTACAGACTTGATGCAATCCCTATTAAAGTACCAATAGCATTTTACGTAGAACTAGAACAAATAATACTAAAATTTGTATGGAACTACAAAAGACCTTGAGTGGCCAAAGCAATCTTAAAAAAGAAAAAACAAAGCTGGATGTATTATAATTCCAGGTTTCACATATACTACAAAGCTATAATAATAAAAACAGTATGGTACTAGCCCAAAATAGACACATAGATCAAAGAACCAACTAGAGAGCCCAGAAATAAATCTATACATATATGTTCAATTAATATATGACAAAGGAGGCATGAATATACACTGGGGAAAAGACAGTCTCTTCAACAAATGGTGGTGGGAAAGCTAGAGAGCTACTTGCAAAAGAATGAAATTGGACCACTTTCTTACATCACACACAAAAATAAACCCCAAATAGCTTAAAGACCTAAATGTGAGACCTGAAACTATAAAACTCCTAGAAGAAAACATAGGCAGTAATTTCTTTGACATTGAATTTAACAATATTTTTCTAAATATGTCTCCTGAGGCAAGAAAGCAAAAGCACATCGGGGAAGGTATGTGCTATGGTGGGTGCTGTGAAATGTGTAAACCTGGAGATTCACAGACCTGTATCCCTGGGACTAATAATACATTATATGTTAATAAAAATTTTTTTTTAATTAAAAAAAAAACAAACTCCAGGCTCCCACCCTGAAGGGGGGATGCTGTTTTATATATAATGTTTTCTTATATACAGTTGGTCCTTAAACAACATGTGTTTGAACTGCATGCATCCATTTATATGTGAATGTTTACAATAAATACAATACAGTACTATATAAAAAAAGGAAAAGAAAGAAAGAAAAAAGCAACAATAAACTATAGGGACTATACCAAAATAAAAATCTTTTGTACAGTGAAGGAAACCATCAACCAAATGAAAAGGCAACCTAGTGAATGGAAGAAGATATTTCCAAATGATATATTGATAAAGGGTTAATATCCAAAATATACAAAGAACATATAAAACTCAACACCAACCCCCCCCAAAAAAACAACCAAACTCAACACCAAAAAATGGCCAGAAGACACAAATAGATAATTTTTTCAAAGAAGACATACAGATGCCTGATCCGTGAAAAAACATTCAACATCACTCATTATCAGGGAAATGTAAACTAAAAACTACAATGAGATATTATTTTATAGACATCAGAATGGTTAGAATCAAAAACAAGAAAGAATGAGTGTTAGCAGGGATGTGGAGAGAAAAGAACCCTTATACACTGTTGGTGGGAATGTAAATTGGTACAGCCACTGTGGAAAACAGTATGGAGATTCCTCAAAAAATTAAAAATAGAAATACCATATGATCTAATAATTCCACTACTAGGTATTTTACCCAAGAAAATGAAATCACTAATTTGAAAGGATATATGCACTTCTTTGTTTACAGCAGCATTACTTACAATAGCCAAGATATAGAAACAACCTAAGTATCCTTTATTAGAGGAATGGATAAAAAAGGTGTGATACACACATACACACACACACACACACTGGAATATTACACAGCCATAAAAAAGGATGAGAGCTTACATTTTGTGACAATACGGATAGACCTAGAGGGCATTATGCTAAGTGAAATAAGTCAGACAGAAAAAGGCAAATACCATATGATTTCACTTACATGTGGAATGTAAAAAAAACAAAACAAATAAGCAAG
The DNA here is from genome assembly GCF_902655055.1 of Lutra lutra. Lineage (NCBI taxonomy): Eukaryota > Metazoa > Chordata > Mammalia > Carnivora > Mustelidae > Lutra > Lutra lutra. The sequence goes on along the minus strand of NC_062280.1, from coordinate 51,071,849 downwards.
CAAGCAAACAAACAAAAAGCATAAACAGACTCCATAAATACAGAGAACACACTGGTGGTTGCCAGATGAAATGGAGGTGGATGGCTGGATAAAACATGTAAAGGGGAGTAGGAAACACAGGCTTCCAGTTAAGGAAAGAATAAATCATGGAGATAAAAGGTATAACATAGGGATGATATATTTGCATTACTGTAATTGCATTGTATGGTGACAGATGGCCACCACACTTATGGTGATCAGAGCATAACATATAGACTTATCCAATCAATATGCTGTATACCTGAAACTAATGTAACATTATGTGCCAACTCTGCTTGCATAAAAAAGCCACAAAATAATTTTTTTTCAAAAATAGTCAAGCTAATATATGACAAAGGAATGATAGAACTGATGTATCACCTTTCTACATCCCTCATGAACTAACAGATTTGAGTACTGAACATCAATTATTGATTTTATCCTAAAAAGAGAATCAACCAGACATTAGCTGTCTCCTGCCTGAAGTGTACAATGGCACACATAAAGTAGCCTAGCTAAATAAAATTGAACCTGAATCTGATCAAGCCTCCAGGTCAAACTACTAGATTTCAAGAAATATAAGTTACGGGGCGCCTGGGTGTCTCAGTGGGTTAAAGCCTCTGCCTTTGGCTCAAGTTGTGATCTCAGCGTCCAGGGATCCAGCCCCGCATCGGGCTCTCTGCTCCGCAGGGAGCCTGCTTCCTCCTCTCTCTCTGCCTGCCTCTCTGCCTACTTGTGATCTCTGTGTGTCAAATAAATAAATAAAATCTTAAAAAAAAAAGAAATATGAATTATACTGTCAAAGTTGGGAATTTCAGAGAGAATTTCTTTCTCTGAAAAAGTGTATATTTAACGCAGGGAAAGGATGGGGCACCTACTTGAGACCTATACCTACTACTTGGACCAATGTCTTGAAACAAGGGACGGGGGTGTTATAATTGTGTGCACACTATGTGTGCATTCTGTAGCCGGTGATGGTGGTGCTAAAATGTTTGGCAGCTATCCCAGAACTGCGCAGGTGGTGGAGGGGCATTTCCTTAAAGGAAATAAGGAAAAAAACAGGAGATGTCTACCACAAACAATATGGTGGAAAAACAAAACTTTTTACGTGTTCTACCTTATTATATGATGAAAGTGAGTAAAGGGAGAATTATTCAGTGATTTATCTGGGATAGCTGCTTAGCAGTTTGAAAAACAGTCATTATTTCTGACCAAACACCAAAATGAATTGTGGAAATCAGAGTTAATGGTGGAAATAATCAAATTATAGGAATCTAAAAAGAACTATGTTGGAATATTTTTCTGAACTCTCAATAGGAAATTCAAAGAATATGTCACAAAATATTACACATATTCCTTTCTTTTTTCTCTCTTCATAACTGATTTTAAAACAATAGTGTACGTATATATACATACACAATTGCTTTTAAATATATATATGCCTTTAAGGTATAGAAATGTTATACATTTGTCAATATATTTGAGAAATGAACTCTCACATTCACAATTAATTCACTTCCTGCAATGATGCCAAAGCAATTCAATAGGGAAAGAATAGTCTTTTCAGCGAACGGGGCTGGGACAACTGGACAGCCACATGCAGAAGAATGATTTTGATACCCTACCTCATATCATATAAATAAAGTCAAATGGATCAAAGACCTAAGTGTAAGAGCTAAAATAATACAACGTTAGAAGAAACTATGAGTAAATCTTCATGACATTGGATTCAGCAATGTTATTTTAGATATGACACCAAAAGGGATTCCCGTGTGGCTCAGTCGGTTAAATGTCTGCCTTCGTTCAGCTCAGGTCATGATTCCAGGGTTCTGGGATCAAGTCCCACAATGGGCTCCCTGCTCAGTGGAGAGCCTGCTTCTCCCTCTGCCTGCCTTGCCTGCCATTCCCCCTCCTTGTGCTCGCTCTCTCTCTCTCTCTCTGACAAATAAATCTTTACAAAAAGAAAAAAAGCAGTATTACAAAGTGGGAATAAATTCACCTATTATCTGGGGAACATACATATATATGAAGAAAGTAACCCGTTTTAGGAGTCAAAACAGAAGACCTGGGACTTGGAGTCTGTAATCAGAAGTCCTTGATCTCTGGGGAACGATCTCTATGGGGAGACCTGAACCAAGGCTCTTCTTCCAGGTCCCAGTTCATCGTCATGTGTATATGTCACTACAGTCACTAGCTAGTGCCCAAAATTGTTTACTGCTTCATTCTGAGGGCTTTATATCAGGAAGAGATTTTTTCGGAGAAGAGAATTTAGATAATATTGTGCTAACAAAGACTGAGAATTGCTTTCATTGAGAACATCAGTATGCTACATGATTCAACATCAACTATTATTTAAAAATTTTGTAAAACAACAGTGTCTAGACATTCCTATACTCTGGCAACCCACCTCTATTTTCCAGATAAAATGACGACTTAAATGTCTTTTAATTTATTTCATCTACAGTATTTTCATGGAGATTATTAGGAGAGACAAAACAGCAGCTGAAAGTGCGCTTTGACAAGAGCACTAAGCACATTGCAAAGTATGTACTCTGATAATAGTTTCTACTGGCTTCCTGATTCCCTTTCCCTCCTTTTACTGTGTAAACCTCCTTTGCCTTGCATCCATTTTAGGCTTTCTGCTCTCTGTTCTAAAGGAGAAATTCTGATAAATGAATTCATAGTAAGATGTTAGTGACCTGAAGTTGTCCCTCCAGATTTTTTTTTTTTTAAAGCTGTCCCAGGTACCTGGGTGGCTCAGTCCGTCAAGTGTCTAACTCTTGATTTTGTCTCAGGTTATGATCTCAGGGTTGTGAGATCAAGCCCTGAATCAGACTCTGCGCTGAGCGAGTAGCCTGCTTGAGGTTCTATCTCTCCCTCTGTTTCTGCCCCTCCACTGGCTTGCTTTCTCTCTCTCTCAAAATCAAATAAATAATAAATAATAAAAAAGCATAAAGGAAAAAATATGACTCTAGACTTAAATGGGGGAACATATTTCAGATAAAATCTTGACATATAAGTTCTGCTAAGTCAATTACTTAGTCACTCAGCATGATAAAAGAATCACAATTAAATAATAAACCCAACTATTTAATGGTAATTTTGATGTAGCTTTTAAGTACTTAACTAAGAAAATACCATCAGTCTAGAAATAAGTACAGCACAGAGATATGGTTAAAAGTAGAAAGAGGGACACCTGGGTGGCTCAATGGGTTGAGCCTCTGCCTTCGGCTCAGGTCATGATCCCAGGGTCCTGGGATTAAGCCTCGGATTGGGCTCTCTACTCAGCGGGGAGCCTGCTTCCCCCTTCTCTCTCTGCCTGCCTCTCTGCCTACTTGTGATCTCTGCCTGTCAAATAAATAAATAAATTATCTTAAAAAAAAATAAAGTAAAAGTAGAAAGAAAGTACATTGGTAACTCTTTTTCCACTTAGCAATCAAGACCAGGGTAAAAAGAAGCATCAATAGGTGAAGAGTTTCTTCACACTTATTTATTAAGAAGGAAATTGAAGACAATGTTGAATTTCTCTCGAAAATCAAAGCAGTCAAATCACAAGGAGTAGATCTGAAGAGAAAATAAATGAGGTTAGTGATCTGTGTTTTCCAATCTGGTGTGTGAAGTGGTTTCACGTGCCAGGTTTATTCTGAATGTCTACAATTACCGAAAAATTTTAAACAACTTTTCACATACTTATGAGCCAGGTCGGCTTCATCTTGGCAAAATTTCTAATTATTTCTATTGACATATCTTTCTTTTGGAGTATTTTTCTAATTGAGTCACAGGAATTATTTAAACATTTTGGATAAATCCTTTGTTGGTTACATGTGTTGCCGTTACCTTCTCCCAAGTTATGGTTTGTCTTTTCACTCTTTTTTTTTTTTTTTTTTAGATTTTATTTGTGTCTTTTCACTCTCTTAATGGTATCTTTTGATGAACAGAAATTCTAATTCTAAATTCTAAACTCTAATTCTAATTCTAAACTTGAATATAGTCAGTGCATTGTTTTTTATACTTTTCTGTCTTAAGAAATCTTTCCCCTACCATAATACAATAAAGATATTATCCAATATTGCCTTCTAAAATTTGGTGGTATTATTTTTCTATTAGGTCTTTGACCCATCTTTTTTGTATGTATGGCGTGAGGTAGGGGGTGCAATTTCATTCCCCCTTCTATGGTTTATAGAAATGCAATATATTAATATTGATGTATCTAGCAACTTGCTTAGTTTTTTAAATTAATTCTAATGATTAATCCATAGATTATGTTAGGTTTTTATATAGACAATCATATCTTGTCACCTACAAAAAAAAAGGGGGGGGCTTTTTTTCTTCCTTTTCATCTCTATTCTTTTTCTTTCTGCCTTTCTGTTTACCTGGAATATTCATTACACTATTGAATATAAATAGCTATTATGGCTATCCTTGCCTTTTTCCCAATACCAAGAGTAGGCTTTCACCATTTCATGAATAAAATCTCATAGGTGATTTTATACATACCTTTGTCAAATTTCAAAAGTTCTCTTTTATTCCTAGCTTTCTAAGAATTTTATCATGAATAAATGATGTTTCATCATACGAGCTTTCTCCTTTAAATTATTAAAGTGATCATTTAAACCTTGTATTTCTGGAATTAAACCCAATTTTGTGAGGATACATTATCTTTTTTTAGCTGGATTTGATTTGCTGATACTATGGTTAAGGGTTTTGCACTTCACTACATGAATGATGCCAACCTGTAAATTTTCATTCTCACACTGTCCCTTTAAGTTTTTCTTTTCTTCTCCTTAATTTGCTCCTTTTTCTAGCTTCGTAGGTGAAAACTTAGGTCATTGATTTCAGATGTCTTTTCACATATAAACATTCAACACTGTCAGTTAGGACAGAGTAGAAGGTAATGTTGTTTATAATTAGGTCTTTACTGATTTTTTTTCTAGTAATTTCATCAATTTCTGAGAGAAATCTCCAACTATAATTGTGGAGTTGTCGATTTGTCAACTTTTATTTATGAATTACATGTTCTGCTGGATTGCTTGATATTTCCACAGGTCCTTGTGGTTCTGTTCTTTTTACTTTTAACCCTTTCCCCTCTCTTCAGACTGAATCATTTCCACTAATTATCTTCAGTTTTTCTGACTCCTTCATCCATCGTGTTCACTCTACTATGACATCCATCCAGTTGAATTTTAATTTCACATATTGAATTCTCCAATTCTGGAAGTTCATTTTATTTGTTTAGAATTTCTATTTCTCTGTGGTGTTTTCCTATCCTTTCATTCCAATCATATTGTCCTTTACCTCACTGAGCATAACTATAATCGCTGCTTCAAAGTCTTTGACATTTCCAACATCTGGGTAATCTGGGATCTGCTGCTATTGATTATTTTTTTCTCCTACATCCTCTTAATTCTTTGACTGTCAAGAAAATGTGTGTTGTATCCTGGATATTATAAACGTTATGCTGTGGATTCTGGACTCTGGCTTCTTTCATATTTCTCCAAAGAGTAATGAGGTTCTCTTTTAGCAGGATACTCATGGGTTAGACTTACACCACAAGCTCTCTCTTGCCCATAGCCAGTGGAAGCTCAAATTCCAGATCAGATCTTTTTTTTTCCTTTCTTTTTTTAGGGGAACTGCTATAGTCTGCCCTGTGTATGTGTTGTTTAGAGGTCAGCCTTGGGTAGAGTGTACACAGAGGAATTTTGGTTTCCCTTTCTTAGGCTCTTTCTTGTCTGGAATTTTGGTCTCAGTCTCTGGAAGCTCTTGTTATACCAGGTTCTGTCCCTTGGCTGCTCAGGACAGAGAATGGCTGATTTTCTTATCAGAGTTCTAGCTGCTCATGCCATACTTCATCTATACAGTCTACACCTGGGGTCAAGCTATAAAACAAAATAGGAAATTCACCCCACACTGGTCATGTCTTTCAACTTTAATTTTTCCCAAATGTGTGCTGTCTTTTGTTCACTCTGCAGAGCTCCCAGGTAATTTTTATATTTTGTTATCTGGTTGGAATTTTGGCCTGTGAGGAGCTCACTATTCTGCGCTAGGAGAGAAACTTTTTCACATCTGAAGTTATAAAGTCATGTTTTAAGAAGAGATGTTAGCTAAATAGACACTTAAAATTTAAGGACAATTGACAGAAGTAACATGTGCCCTGGAAAGCTACACTACATTTACTGAAGAGAGGGTAAATGTGCTTTTTCCCATCATTGTGACTATGCAACAGCTGGCAAACCTATTCAGTCTTCTCAGGGTTGTTCCTAAAGGCAAGAAAGACTGTGAAGAAGCTGGGGATGATTCTGTCATATGCCTGTCAGATGTCCCTCACAGTATGGCTTATTCTAAATCACTTTCAGTATGGAGAACTCCTCTGATACAGTGCAGAACCTCTGGGTTTTCTCGGTCATCATGGTCACTGATGGCTTTATAATGTTGCAGCAACAATTTCCCAGCACAGATATCACTTTAATGGTGCTTTTTGGGGGGCAGGGGTCATTTACCTTAGAGAAACTTCAAAAGCACTCATTGTTGTATTTTTGTTTTGAAGGACAGAGGGTAAATTGCCGAAGGCTGTACACATCGCTGGTTAATGTGGGGTAGGGGAGCCAGGGCCCCTGGGGTACTGATGGCATGTTCAGGGGCATCTCATGATAGACCTTGTAGGATGTTGGACATACATTTAAATGCCAGACTTGTCAGAAACAGTATTTTTCTTTTCACTGTTCCCATGTTTACTAATAAGGTAATCTCAATAAAACTTGGTAAGCCTGAAAATGTTCTATAATCCTTAAACTGTTCTGTACATCTTATAGTAATAGTTATGGGTCAGAGATAATAATAGTTATGGGTTAGAGATAATGTTCATGACTGTGACGGTAGTTTGTGCCCCTTAGACTCCCAAATTGTGTGTGTGTGTGTGTGTTTAAATAACACACAGCTTCAGGTCATGTTTAAGTATTTTAAAGCACTATTTTTCAAAATGTGGCCCAAAGATCTTTTGCATTAAAATCCCCTGTGGTGTTGCCATGTAGGGATAGAGGGAATATACCTCAATATCATTAAAACCATGGACAAAAAACCCACAGCAAATATCATCCTCAATGGGGAAAATCTGAGAGCCTTTCCCCTAAGGTCAGGAACATGACAGGGATGGTCCACTCTCACCACTATTGTTCAACAGAGTACTGGAAATCCTCACCTCAGAAATCAAATAAAAAGAAATAAAAGGCATCCAAATTGGCAAAGAAGTCAAACTTTCACTCTTTATAGATGATATGATACTCTATGTAGAAAACCCAAAAGACCCCACCAAGAAATTGCTAGAACTGATACAGGAATTCATCAAAGTTGCCATATACAAAATCAATGCACAGAAGTCAGTTGTATTTCTATACACTAACAATGAGGCAGAAGAAAGATAAATCAAAGAATCAATCCCATTTACAAGTACACCAAAAACCATAAAATACCTAGGAATAAACCTAAGCAAAAAGGTAAAGGATCTGTACTCTGAAAACTATAGAACATTTATGAAAGAAATTGAGGAAGACACACACAAAAAAAATAGAAAAATACTTCATGCTCATGGATTGGAAGAACAAATATTGTTAAACTGTCTGTGCTACTCAAAACAATCTACATGTTCAATTCAATCCTTATCAAGATACCATCATTTTTCACAGAGCTGGAATAAACATCCCTAAAATTCATATGGAACCAGAAAAGACCCCAATAACCAAGGTAATGTTAAAAAAGAAAACCAAAGCTGGGGGCATCACAATTCCAGACTTCAAGCTCTATTGCAAAGCTGTAATCATCAAGACAGTATGGTATTGGCACCAAAACAGACACATAGATCAATGAAACACAGAATAGAGTCCAGAAATGGACCCTCAACTCTATGGCCAACTAATCTTCAACAAAGCAGGAAAGAATATCCAATGGAAAAAAAGACAGTCTCTTCAACAAATGGTGTTGGGAAAATTGGACAGCCATATGCAGAAGGATGAAACTGGACCACTTTCTTACACCATACATTAAAAAAAAACTCAAAACGGATGAAAAGATCTCAATGTGAGACAGGAATCTATCAAAATCCTTGAGGAGAACACAGGCAGAAACGTCTTTGACCTCAGCTACAGCAACTTCTTCCTAGAAATATTGCCAAAAGCAAGGGAAGCAAGGGTAAAAATGAAACTATTGGGATTTCATCAAGATCAAAATCTTTTGCAAAGGAAAGGAAACAGCAAAGGAAACAGTTAACAAAACCAAAAGACAACTGAGAGTGGAAGAAGATATTTGCAAATGATATAGCAGATAAAGGACTAGTATCCAAAATCTATAAAGAATTTACCAAACTCAACATCCAAAGACAAATAATCCAATCAAGAAATGGGCAGAAGACATGAACAGACATTTCTGCAAAGAAGACATCCAAATGGCCAACAGACACATGAAAAAGTTCTCCACATCACTTGGCATCAGGGAAATACAAATCAAAACCGCAGTGAGATACCACCTCACACCAGTGAGAATGACTAAAATTAACAAGTCAGGAAATGACAAATGTTATGAGGATGTGGAGAAAGGGGAACCCTCCTACACGGTTGGTGGGAATGTAGGCTGGTGCAGCCACTCTGGAAAACAGTATGGAGGTTCCTTGAAAAGTTGAAAATAGAGCTATCCTATGACCCAGGAATCGCACTACTGGGTATTTACCAGTAGTGATCCAAAGGGGCATATGCACCTGAACATTTATAGCAACAATGTTCCAAATAGCCAAACTATGGAAAGAACCTAGATGTCCATCAACAGATGAATGGATAAAGAAGATGTGGTGTATATAATACAATGGAATACTATGCAGCCATCAAAAGAAATGAAATCTTGCCATTTGCAATGACGTGGATGGAACTAGAGGGTATTATGTTGAGCGAAATAAGTCAGAGAAAGACAATTATCATATGATCTCTCTGATATGAGGAGTTTGAGAGTGTGGTGGGTCGTGGAGGGTAGGGAGGGAAAAAAAATGAAACAAGATGGGATCAGAAAGGTGTCAAACCATAAGAGACTCAATCTCACAAAACAGACTGAGGGTTGCTGGGGGGTTGGTGGGAGTGAGGGATAGGGTGGCTTGGTCATGGATACTGGGGAGGGTGTGTGCTATGGTGAGTGATGTTAAATGTGTAAGCTTGATGATTCACAGACCTGTACCCCTGGGGCAAATAATACATTATATGTAAATTAATTAATTAATTAAAATTGGGGGGAGTGCTTTAGCTTCCAACTATATTCAGAAATCTTTTTTTAGATTTGAGTGACCACACTATAGAGCCATCACAGAGATAGCTATAATGTCTATTGACATTATATGTCTTTGAGGCCCACAAAAAAGGAGTTCCCAAAGGTGTTTTATCTATTTTTTTTTAAGATTGTATTTATTTGAGAGTGTAAGCATTAGCAGGTGAAGGTGCAGAGGGAAAGGGAGAAGCAGGCTCTCCACTGAGCAAGGAGCCCAATGCGGGACTCGATCCCAGGACACCAAGATCATGACCTGAGCTGAAGGCCAACACTTAACTGACTGAACCACCCGGATGCCTCCAAAAGGTGTTCTAAACTGAATTTCCTCAGTGTCTGTCAGGTCCCTGGCAGGAAAGCCTGAGATAGGGATTCATGTGCAATTGATTTATTGAGAGGCAACTTTCCCAACACATTGTAGGAGAGTGAGGGTAACAAGACAGGGCAGGGGAAGAAGCCAGACAACGTTGTCATTGCAGGAGAGGTGTATCCTTGGATCCAGGATCACTCGAGCATGAAGCAAGTGTCAAGCACTTGCCTTAGAGGGTTTCCTGAGCACCTGCACAGTGATGGGTTAGCCAGGAGCCACCAGAGGCAGCCTCCCAGCTCTCCTAACCAACTCCGGCCAGCCAAGGGCCATCCTCCTCCAACGGGTGCAACTGGGAGCCAGCAGCAGCCAATATTCCCAGTGGGTGGGGGATGGGTGCACTACCCAGTAAGGCCAGCGGAGAGGACACTGAAGTCCTATGTCCCGCTCACTCAATGCCCGAGACGATTCTTCCTTTACGCTGCACTGACTCTGCTCTTGAGCCTCTGCTATCAGACTGCCTGGCAGCAAACCTCAGCTTCATCCCTCATTTGCGGGTCTTACCTTAGGCGCTTTGTACCTCAGGATTCTCATCTTTAAAATGCTATTTATAAGGCGCCTCCTTAGCCGCAGTAGGCAGCGCGTCAGTCTCATAAAATGCTGTTTATAAAGCTTAACTCCTAGAAGACCTTGGAGGAGATAATGAGATAACCCACACCAAGTGTTTTTGCATAGTGCCTGATATACGAGAATCACTCAATAAATTTTTGCAACTACTCGCCAAGTATCTTCATTCCCTTACTATAGTTCTCATTTAGACCTTGATTATGCCGTGTCTATGATTTTCCAGCAGCGTCCTGCCTGGTTTCTCTGACTCAGATGCCCCTTCCCTCCTCCAAAACACACCAAAAGGGGGCGCCTGGGTGGCTCAGTGGGTTAAGCCTCTGCCTTCGGCTCAAGTCATGATCTCAGGGTCCTGGAATCTGAGCCCCACAGCCGGCAGGGAGCCTGCTTCCCGCCCCCCACCCCTGCCCCCGCCACCCCGTGCCTGCCTCTCTGTCTACTTGTGATCTTGCTCTCTCCCTGTCAAATAAATAAATAAAATCTTTAGAAAACAAAACCAACCAAACAAAAAAGCACACCAAAAGGACACATATACCTTTCCCAAACTGCCCTGCACACATAAGCACCCATACAAGAGTTTTCCTCCTGAAAAGTTCCTTTCATCATATTCTCTCTCTATTTGAGACTCCATTATCTTTACAGTAAAAATCCCCATTTTAGCCTGCAATTAAGGTTGTTTCATAGCTTGGCCATTCATTGCCTCTCCAGTCTTATCTGCTGCTATTCATTTGCACCAGTGGTCTGAAAATTTGGGTCTCATGACCCCTTTTCATTCTTAAAAGTAGCTTATATCTATGGATAGTTACCACATTTGAAATGAAAACTGAGAAATGTTGGAAAGTTTTATTGGCTTGTTTAAAAATAGCAATAAGCACCTTATATGTTACCATAAATGTATTTTTTTCAAGATTTTATTTATTTATTTGACAGAGATCACAAGTAGGCAGAGAGGCAGGCAGAGGGGGAGAGGGGAACAGGCTCTCTGCTGAGCAGAGAGCCCGATTCGGGGCTGGATCGCAGGATCCTGGGATCATGACCTGAGCCAAAGGCAGAGGCTTAACCCACTGAGCCACCCAGGTGCCCCAATAAATGTATTTTTATCAAAACTAAATGTATTTTCCTAATTAAATAAATTTAGTATAAAGAATATCCCTTCCATTTTTGCAAAGTTTTTAAACTCTGGCTTAATAGAAGTCAGCTGTATTCTAATATTTGTTTCTACATTAAATACGTTGTTTTGGTCAAGTATATGAGGAAAAAATGGCCTTATGCAGATACGTAGTTGGAAAAGGAAGAAGTATTTTAAAAAGCTTTACAGATAGCTGAAGATATTCTTCTCTGAGACAATATCAATATTCAACAAGTGATAAAGTTTCTCAAAGATCAGCTACAATGAGTAATCTGAAATTAATGGTGTTTTCATCCTCCATTACATTAAAAATCCTTTGTGCTGGGCGCCTGGGTGGCTCAGTGGGTTAAAGCCTCTGCCTTCGGCTCAGGTCATGGTCCCAGGGTCCTGGGATCGAGGCCCGCATTGGGCTCTCTGCTTGGTGGGGAGCCTGCTTCCTCCTCTCTCTCTCTGACTGCCTCTCTGCCTACTTGTGATCTCTCTGTCAAATAAATAAATAAAATCTTTAAAAAAAAAAATCCTTTGTGCTATTTTTTGCACTCTGAGAGGATCTTTTACTAGGTGCATGATTTTCATTTCTCAGACGTCCCTGAGACCCTCAGTCTCAGGCACCCCAGAGTTCCTCAGACTGCACTCTGAGAACCCACTTCTGTATTAACCCTGTACATTCTGCATCTCTTGTTTTTAAAATGTACCCAGTTGTGTTTTCACAGGCCGTGTCTCTCACTAAGACAACCAGAGGCTGGTGTGTCCATGACCCTGCGGTCTGGTACATCTCAAATGGGTTACCAGAGGTCAGCATACCACTCTGGCTCCTTTAAAGTGCAGTCCTGGGAAAAGTAATGGGGAGAGTCTCTCTGTGGTTAGGGCTGGGTGACTGGTTCTCAGAAATCCCTAACTCTGTGCCTGTTAAGGGGGTCACTCTTCTTCATACGTCTAAGAAAAGCCAATCTGCATCACAGAATGTTGGGTCAATTCTGCTGTTTGCTTAGAGTAGAATAAAAATAAAAACAGTATGGATGAGAAAAAATTATAATGAAATATATCCAGGATTTTGTTCTTATTCAGGTATGTTAGTCCCACTGATCAAGAGATGACTGCCATGGAAAAGATGGTTGGTTACTTATGGTTCCTGAGGAGAGGAGGAGTGGCAAGCCACCGAGGGCCACAGGAAGCTGCAGAGTCAGGCAGAAGGCAGAAGAAGCGAGGGGGAAAAGGGGACAAAAGCCCCTGACAGCAGTTTTCGTGGAACGGAATGGAGGAGGCAGGGTAAGCAGCTGAGCAGGCCTAGGATCAGAGAGTTTGAATAATTTCTGTGGGCTTGGGGCTACAAGTGTGGTCTCTCTAGGTGTCTGCTAAATCTCCCTGGAGTGATTTAAGGTGGGGATAATGTCCTGGACTGCATGGGGGCTGATAAAACGAGGCAGGTGGGAGTAAGGGCCTGGGACTTGTTAGTTTTCGTATCAAAAGTGTGCTTGTCCTTCTCAGGCCTGGTGTTTGCTATCTATAGGAATTAACAACCCCCTGCAGGGGCTGGGGGAGAGGGGGTTTTCCCTCCTCAGGTTACAGGGCCTCACCATGTCAAAGCATTAAGAAATACAAAAAGGACACCGGGGTGGCTCACTTGGTTAAAGCGTCAGACTCTTGGTTTTGGCTTGGGTGGTGATCTTGGGGGTCCTGGGATCGAGCCCTACTTCGGGCTCCATGATCAGTGGGGAGTCGGATTCAGGATTCTCTCTCTCTCCCTCTGACTCTCCCCCCTGCTCTCTCTCTCAAATAAATAAATAAATCTTAAAGAAATACAAAAAATACAAACACCTGATGTTAATGTAACATCGTATATCAACTACACTTCAATAAATATATATATAATAAAAATTAAAATATGATCAATACACCGTTCAGGTTGGTTTACTTTCCCATAGTTTACCAGATATAGTCTGCCCCCAACCCTTTTCTTTATCCTCTTAACCCCTACATTTGTTTTACCCATTTGTATTTTCTCATTCATCATAATCGAGATCAAAGCTCCTCTCTACTTTGAAGTCTTCCCTGACAAATAATTTGGTATATTATCAATTGTACATTCCTCTGCAACACCACCGGAATTATTGTCCTATATTGTTATTTAATTCCCAGGGGTATAAGCGAAATCTCTCCAACTAGATTGTTAATCTCTTGAGATCAACACCCTCATTTTATACCGTTCGCATCTTTCAGACTGTCTACATTTACTCTGTGTACGTAAACCTGCAACACCCCCGCCGGGGCTGAGCCTCTACCCTTGTTGCTGTGGCTTGTCTCATCCTAGCTTGCCAGTATCTCATTTTCTCTGCTCCTATCTTCTTGCGGAATCTCCTCTCTACGGTCCTTCCCTTTGAACTGGACAGATGTCTACGACCGGTCCTTTGGTGCTGCCGTCACCTCCACTTCTCAGGTGGTCTGCACTTGTTTCTCAGAGCACATTTGCTTCTGGTCATTCTGGCTCTCGTCCATCTGCTGGGACCTTTCCTTAACTCTACTATGAGTTGTACGAAGAGTGAAACAAACATAAGGCTTGGATTATTGTAGATTTTATATAGATGTGTGTGGACCTATGGCTTTAAAGGCTTTTAAGTCACATTGTTTTCAGTAATTTGAAATTTTATACATGGTTTGTGTCATCAAAAACAACACTTTAACAAGCCTCTTCTGTGTTCCCCTTCTCCTGTGTCTTAAGAACTTTAAGATAATTCATGAAAAATATCTAACTACTTTGTTTTCTCTGTCTTGTCTGACATGTAATCTTTGCCTAAAGGAGTTGGAAAGCCATCTCAACCTTCTTTAATTTAGTTAAATGAGTCCTATTTGAAAGCTTATTCCAAAACAAAACCTCATAAATGTCATATCACTAAAATTAATATTATGATGGGGTCTTTAGAACTATATTTTCCTTTCTTTAGCTTTGACTCAATATCACAGCCTGATTTGTTCTACAGTTAGATTAGATATAGCCAGTAAACAACAACAAAATTTTTTATGTTTTTTCTTCCCTTTTTGAATTAAATTTTTATTATTATTTTTAAAGATTTACTCATTCATTTTTTAGAGCAAGAGCATGAGTGTGAGGGGCAGAAAGGAAGGGTCTTTCGTTTTTTTTCCTTCTCCCTCTGCCTCTCCTGCTCCTGTGCTCTCTCTTTTAAAGTAAACTGTGAACCCACTGTGGGGCTTGAACTCAAGACCGCAAAATTAAGAGTCACATGCTCTAATAAATAACTGAGCCAGACAGCTGCCCCAAACAGAAACATTTTTAAAAGTATTTGGGGACTAGCTAAAGAAAGAGATTTTCATTTGTTTTTGTTTAAACTTCCAGATTCCTTCATGAATTCAAAGATCATGAACATTTTATTTTCTAATGGGCAAGAAACATGTGTTGGGTTTTAGAGTTGGGTTTAGAGTGGGTTTTAAAGTTGGGTTTTAGAGTGGGTAAAGTCATTCATTTGTTACCCGAGGGTTTCATTTCCATTTTTCTGGTAACTGATTTGTATGGATTCTGCTAGTGTGCTAATGAATTTGAGACATGGTTATATCATTTAAGTAGAATATGGAAGATGTTAGTCTTCTGACTAAAGGTTATATAGTAATTTGGTAGTAGAGTAAGACTCCCATATAGGGTATTTAGAAGAATACAGCAATTTATTTGATTTTATGTGATATTTGTTTTCAGCATCTAAGATTTAACTCTAAAACACAGGAATGTTTTGTGGAAGAAAATTGTCTTCTATTTTCTCCTAACAACCCATTATGGATATATCACCTATGAATTGATCTTAATCTTCTTTGGAACCACTTAACTTTGAGGACTTTTCTAACCTGAATTTTAAGAAATTTTAATTTTAATTAAGTTATGCTCTTGTGTTAAATGTACCTCTTACAGGGGCGCCTGGGTGGCTCAGTGGGTTAAGCCGCTGCCTTCGGCTCAGGTCATGATCCCAGGTCCTGGGTTCGAGCCCCGCGTCGGGCTTTCTGCTCAGCAGGGAGCCTGCTTCCTCCTCTCTCTCTCTGCCTGCCTCTCTGCCTACTTGTGATTTCTCTCTGTCAAATAAATAAATAAAAATCTTTAAAAAAAAAAAATGTACCTCTTACAAACTACAAAGAAATCTTTCCCACTTCCCATACACTAGTATTTAGTTAGGCAGTATATTATCACTTTACCAATTCCTGTCATTGTTTTACATGTTTTTTGTTTTAAAATTGATTATGATGCTTACTGTTTATTAAGCTTTTATAATTAAATGAAATAATGCATGACCATGTTTTGAAAAATATGTGTGAGCTATGCATGTGTGGGCTACAGTTTATAAACTCTAATCCTATTCCTTCTTAACATCTATCTTTCTGAAGTTATAACCTTAGTCATTTGGCTGGTTTTCAGATACTAGGACCCAATATAGTTTATCATTCTGATGATGTGTTTCTGTTTTTTTCAAGAGTCATCCTAGTCTTTTTGAAGTACCACATAACTAGAACTATAAAAATATTTCCACAGCTTTTAGAGTATGGTTTTATAGAAAAGTAAGTAAACGTTTTCTGCATTATTTCTAAATGTCTTTTCTATTTAAAAAATATTAAATATCTTAAATACCTAAAAGTGTGGAGGGTGATCCACCACTACATTTGCTTGTCATGGAGTTTAATGTCACCTGATATTCATGGCACCTCCAATTTGGTCTCCTACCATGTTTAAATTTATTTATTATTCAGCTTTATTGAATAAAGCAATTTAAGATAATATAATGATAAATAGAGATGGTAAAATGTCTCCCCCTGCCAAAAAAAAAGCTCCTTTCAATTCTTCAAAGAATTATTATACTGATGCTATTATACTGATTTATTTATTATAAATGAATTTTATTATTTATTTTACTTTATTATTTATTATATTTAATTATACTACTTTATTATTTATTATATTTAATTATACTTCATTATACTGATGCTATGATACTTACAACTTCTTGCCTTACTCTTTTTTGGGGGGAGGGAGCAAAATCTTTATAGATTTCCCTATTTCTAGTCCAATTATTTCAGCTACTGAAGTTGTTAATATTCTACATTGGTTAAAATTTGCCAGTTCATTCTCACATTCATACATTTTCCCTGAATCTCGCTCCCAGATTAAGTGGGAGTGTGGTGATGCAAGGCTGGGTTAACGTGTGAGGGTAACAGATCCTGAGGTCCAGGAAGATCTGAAACACAAAGTCGGAACAAACTTGGCAGAGAGTCGAACCGGTGTGCATGGTTGCTGAGTTTGTTGCTAGCCAAAGTGGCAATGAGAAGGGGCACACAGAGTAAAGGATGGTGGGAATGAGGCACAGGCTGGGAATCAGATGCACTGAGTGGAACAAGCCGGTGCATAAGAGAAAGTAGGATGGAGGTGCCTACAAAGACTTTACATAGGGCTTGAGGACAGCCATGGGAGCTTCTAATGGGACCACTGAGGCCCTATTCCATGGATGGAATCAAAGTGGCTCAGGACATAGAGAATGCTTAAGGGCATTCATTCAACCCCCAGTTGTTTACACGTCCACCAAGCCAGGTGCAGGTGATACAAAGAATGTAAGTCTTGTTTTTGGTACATTAGAGAGGTATTATTTGATATAACATAAACCTGTTTGGGTGAAAACAAAACTTAAAGCTTTTTAAGAACATCTTGTCTCTACACTTAACCTGGGACCCATAAAATGTCTTATTAAATACGTGAAAATAGGAGCACCTGGGTGTCTCAGTTGGTTAAGTGTCTGCCTTGGACTCAGGTCATGGTCCTGGCATTGAGTCTTGAGTCAGACACCCTGCTCAGTGGAAAGTCTGCTTCTCCCTCTGCTGCTCCCCCTGCTTGTGCTCTCCCTCTCTCTGTCAAATAAATTCTTTTTTTTTAAATGTGAATGTACTTATAGAAAATATTGTGAATTCCTGCAGCAAATATGGTTTCTTATTCCTTATATAAATCATTGAAATGTTTCTTCAATGGATAATTGCCCTTGACTAGAAAGAATAGATAAACTTTGACTAAAGTGGAGCACCTGGGAGGCTCAGTGGGTTAAAGCCTCTGGCTTCAGCTCAGGTCATGATCCCAGGGTCCTGCGATGGAGCTCAGCCTGGAGCCTGCTTCCCCCTGCCTCTCTCTGCTTGCCTCTCTGCCTACTTGTGATCTCTGTCTATCAAATAAATAAATAAAATCTTCAAAAAAAAAAAAAAAACAACTTTGACTAAAGTAAGAACATGACAAGACAGGGGCACCTGGGTGGCTCAGTCATTACACGTCTGCCTACAGCTCAGGTCATAATCCCAGGATCCTGGGATTGAGCCCCGAGTTTCTCCCTGCTCAGTGGGAAGCCTGCTTCTCCTTCTCCCACTCCCCTAGTTTGTGTTTCCTCTCTCGCTGTGTCTCTCTCTGTCAAATAAATAAAATCTTAAAAAGAAAACAAACAAACAAACAAAACCATGGCAGGACATTTAGGGAAAGGTAACGTAAGCTGTGTGTATGTTGGTTTAGAAGGCATGTATTAATTATGGCCCAAAAAGGGATCTTAGAATTTTGTTGGTTTCCTAAAGCTATTAGTTCACATTTAGTATCCAGGAAGTTACTGGAAACTAAAAATAGAAATATAATCCTACCTGCTCTAAAACCATGTTACATCTCTACTTGGAATATTTCATTTCAAATAAGACTATAGTGATCACAATCAAAAAAGGGAGCCCAAACTGGACAGAAGATAAAGACAGATTTTTTTTAAAAAAAAATCGTTTACTTTAGAGAAAGAAAGATTTAAAAAGTTGGATCTTAAGCTAAAGCTGAGTACAAATACTGAATAAATTCCGAATACTAAAATTAGGCTGCATCTTTTAAAGTAAAAAGAGGTGAATTGTGGGATAAATGACTACTCCATAGCATTTGTTAATGTGGCTAGCTATTGCATCACAGCAATGTTTTATTTATTTATTTTTAGACTTTTATTTATTTATTTGAGAGAGAGCTAGATCGAGACAGCACATAAGCAGGGAAAGGGGCAAAAGAAGAGGGAGAGGAAGACTCCCCACTGAGCAGGGAGCCTGACTCCACTGGAGGTTCCATCCCAGGACCCTGGGATCATGACCTGAGCTGTAGGCGACGCTTAACCGATTGAGCCACCCAGGTGCCCCTACAGCAATGTTTTAAATCTCAATTATATGTTGTTATTTTACCTGATGTTAGTGCTGCCCAGATAACGGTTCTTCTGACTTGTACCTCTATACAGATTCATGGAATTCAACCATTATGGGCCCAATAAATATCGCTGAATGACTAGTACAAAATGAAATTAAGTATAAATAAATAATTTCTTTACATTAAAACTAAAAAGGAGACAATTCATTACATTCTCATGTTGAAGGTTAAATGAACATTATTTTTAAAAATAACACAAACTGGTTTATTGACATTCATTGACAAAATGAATTAGTCAACAAATACTTTCATTAAACTCAATGTATTATTCATATGACTTTTAAGGATAAATAGAAAGGGCAGTGTTTTTATTTATTAAGTATTATTTTTATGTAATCTCTATGCGCATGGGCCTCAAATTCACGACCCTGAGATCAACAGTCTCATGGTCCACTGACTGAGCCAGACAGGCGCCCTAGAAGGGCAATGTTTTTAATTTTGGCCAATTCAGTCATTGAGATTTGTTACCAAGTTTGCATCTAGGTTTTATGGTCAAAGTCAGCCCAGTTGATTCCACGAGTGATGCAATGTCGCCACCTACTGTGCAGAGTGTGGTAATGATAATGATAAAGGGAAAAATAAGTAAAGTTTTAAATAAACTACGAAGTACAAGCTCTATTACAAAGTTGTCACCATCAAGACAGCATGGTACTGGCACAAAAACAGACACATAGATCAATGGAACAGAATAGAGAGCCCAGAAATAGACCCTCAACTTTATGGTCAACTCATCTTCGACAAAGCAGGAAAGAATGTCCAATGGAAAAAAGACAGCCTCTTCAATAAATGGTGTTGGGAAAATTGGACAGCCACATGCAGAAAAATGAAATTGGATCATTTCCTTACACCACACACGAAAATAGACTCAAAATGGATGAAGGACCTCAATGTGAGAAAGGAACCCATCAAAATCCTTGAGGAGAACACAGGCAGCAACCTCTTCGACCTCAGCCGTAGCAACATCTTCCTAGGAACATCGCCAAAGGCAAGGGAAGCAAGGGCAAAAATGAACTATTGGGATTTCATCAAGATCAAAAGCTTTTGCACAGCAAAGGAAACAGTTAACAAAACCGAAAGACAACTGACAGAATGGGAGAAGATATTTGCAAATGACATATCAGATAAAGGGCTAGTGTCCAAAATCTATAAAGAACTTAGCAAACTCAACACCCAAAGAACAAATAATCCAATCAAGAAATGGGCAGAAGACAGGAACAGACATTTCTGCAAAGACGACATCCAGATGGCCAACAGACACATGAAAAAGTGCTCCACATCACTCGGCATCAGGAAATACAAATCAAAACCACAATGAGATACCACCTCACACCAGTCAGAATGGCTAAAATTAACAAGTCAGGAAATGACAGATGCTGGCAAGGATGCGGAGAAAGGGGAACCCTCCTACACTGTTGGTGGGAATGCAAGCTGGTGCAACCACTCTGGAAAACAGCATGGAGGTTCCTCAAAATGTTGAAAATAGAACTACCCTATGACCCAGCAATTGCACTACTGGGTATTTACCCTAAAGATACAAACGTAGTGATCCGAATGTTTATAGCAGCAATGTCCACAATAGCCAAACTCTGGAAAGAACCTAGATGTCCATCAACAGATGAATGGATAAAGAAGATGTGGTATATATACACAATGGAATACTATGCAGCTATCAAAAGAAATGAAATCTTGCCATTTGTGACGACATGGATGGAACTAGAGGGTATCATGCTTAGTGAAATAAGTCAATTGGAGAAAGACAACTATCATGTGATTTCCCTGATATGAGGGAGAGGAGATGCAACATGGGGGGTTAAGGGGGTAGGAGAAGAATAAATGAAACAAGATGGGATTGGGAGGGAGACAAACCATAAGTGACTCTTAATCTCACAAAACAAACTGAGGGTTGCTGGGGGGAGGGGGGTTGGGAGAGAGGGGTGGGGTTATGGACATTGGGGAGGGTATGTGCTATGGTGAGTGCTGTGAAGTGTGTAAACCTGGCGATTCACACACCTGTACCCCTGGGGATAAAAATATATGTTTATAAAAAATAAAAAATTTAAAAAATAAACTATGAAGTAAATATTAAGGTAATTTTTGGTGTAATTACATTACACCACTGTTCAATTGTATTGCCAGTAAACTGCACTACGTAGAAGCAATCAGTTCTGCTAGGAGTCTCATCAAGCTAGGCCTTTTTTGTAGCTGTGGACTTTTAAGGTAGACTTTCTGTCAGTATCTTTCCTTTTATTTTTTTAATTTAAGTACAGTTGACACACAATGTTACATTAGTTTCAGGTATACAACTTAGTGACTAGACAGGTTTATACATTATGTAACATTCTTCACAAGTGTAGCCACCATCTGGCCTGTTACATCACTGTTATATCACAACTGTATTCCTTATGCTGTGGGTTTTATTCTCGTGATTTCTACTATTACTGTATCACAATCAATTTCTCTCTTTGTGTCCATTAATATTTGCTTTCTGTGTTTAGGTGCTCCAGTGTTGGGTGTGTAGATACTTACAATTGCTATATTCTCTTGTTGGGTTCAGTCCTTGTCATTATGTAACAACTTTGTGTCTTTTTACAGTCTGTTCTAAAGTCTGTTTTGTCACATACAGGTGTTCTTATCCCAGTTTGTTTTTTTTTTTCCCCTTCCATTTGCCCAGCGAATATTTTTCCATCACTTTCCTTTCAGACTGTTCCGGTCTGGTCTTTTTTTTTTTTTTTTTTAAATTAATCTTTTTTTTTTAATTTATTTTCAGCATAACAGTATTCATTGTTTTTTGTACCACACCCAGTACTCCATGCAATCTGTGCCCTCTCTAATACCCACCACCTGGTTCCCCCAACCTCCCACCCTCCCACCTCTTCAAACCCTTCAGATTGTTTTTCAGAGTCCATAGTCTCTCATTGTTCACCTCCCCTTCCAATTTCCCCCAACTGCCTTCTCCTAACTCCCCATGTCCTCCATGCTATTTGTTATGCTCCACAAATAAGTGAAACCATATGATAATTGACTCTCTCTGCTTGACTTATTCCACTCAGCATAATCTCTTCCAGTCTGGTCTTTTAAGGTGGAGTGGGAGAGAGTGTCCCTGCAGCTCTTCGGTCCTTTAAAACCGAAGCTCTTTTTTTCCTGCCCCCCCCCCCCCATATCCCAGTGCTACCTGGGATGGTTTGGGTTTGTGGACCCTGGGCTTGCTGGGATTATAAGCTTCCTGTGAAGACCAGACCTGGCAGTTAAAGCACTGGGACCTGCCAGTTATGGCATCCAGACCTGCCCATTATGGTGCCCAGACCCTCACTGGGGTGGGTTGTTTTGTTTTGTATTTGACAGATAGAGATCACAAATAGGCAGAGAGGCAGGAAGAGAGAGAAGGGGGGGGGGAAGAAGCAGGCTCCCCGCTGAGCAGAGAGCCCCATGTGGGGCTTGATCCCAGGACCCTGGGTTCATGACCTGAGCCAAAGGCAGAGGCTTTAACGCACTGAGCCACCCAGGTGCCCCCTGGGATGGGTTTTTAAGGTAAGGTGGGAACAGAAACTGTCGTTCTCCAATCCCCCTGACCTGATGAGTTTTCCGGTAGGTCCTCCACCGCTTGGTGAAGTTCTAGTGTTGTCTTTTTTATGTACTAACTGCTCTTTTAAACCACTGCTTTTGTTTTTCTGTGACCAAGGACAGAGGGATCTGTTTCCAACTCAGTACTACCCCTCCCCACTGCTGTTCGCGGCATAAGGGGCGAGGGTTCCCCTTGTCACTGTGACTTGTTCTCTCTTGCTGTTCTATCTTTGGTTGTTCAGTAGCTGCTCAGTCAGCCCTCAGGTCTTCCTCAGGAGGAATTTTTCTATTACTAGGTGTATTTTGGTGAGTTCCATGGAGGAGGTGAGTTCTTCCTACATTGCCATCTTGGACTAGAAATCCTTAATACCTTTAAAACACATACATACATGTGCACACACACAATTTCCTGAATTTGTGCATCTTTTTCTCTTTTCCAACCCTTTTGACATGACTTTTAATGTTATCGTTTCCATTTGTCCTTTACTTTTCCGTAAGTTGATTTCCAATGTGATCTTTTGTCCAAACTGTCCATACAGTTTCTTTTTATTGTGCTAAGGATCCAATCTATCCAATTTGTGAGAGTTTAGTTTGAGATACATCTTATTTATTTTACTTATTTGACAGAAAGAACAAGATCACAAGTAAGCATAGAGGGAGATACATCTTGTCAATTACAATCAGAACCATTACCAACACCAAATTTGTTGGGCTAACTACCCTCCATTAGGCAACTAAAATACTTTAAATGTGTACATACCAAAATACTGTTGTTCTATTTAGCCAACACTTGCTATTTCTCTTTTGCCTATGTATTCCGTTAACTATTTTCATAAATGACCACTTCCATATGACTATAACTCACTTGCAGACAGTTATTATATCATTTCCATGCCCCTCCATTATCAATTCTTGCCCTACCACTTGTATTTTGCAAATAGTAGGCACCTAATGTCTACTATATAAAATGTGAAAAAACAATGTATCTGAAAGATGCTTTTATCCATTGTGAAGGAGAGGAGAAAATAAAGTAACACAAAGAAATGAAAAAAGCAGTAAGAATTTTATTGGGTATTTGGGCACTTCTTTGTTCTTTTCAGCCAACTACAGGAGAACAGTGGTGAGGACTGGAAGGTGAGAGGAAGGAATTAGAGAGGTAAAGGACAAGTAATCAATCAAACATAGGGCTAGTCAAGTGTGTCTTAGCTCAGGCTGCTGTAACAAAATACCAACAAAATAGACTGGTGGTTTATAAACAACAGAAATTTATTTCTCATAGTTCTGAAGGCTGGAAGTCTGGAATCAAGGTGTCATCATGGTCAGGTTCTGGTGAGTATCTCTTCTGGGTTACAGACTGCCATGTTCTTGTGGTATCCTCATATGACAAAAAGAGAGTGAGCTAGCTCTCTGGCTTCTTCTCTTATGGGCACTAATCTTATTCCGGAGGACTCCACTCTCATGACCTAGTTACCTTTCAAAGGCCCCACTTGCAAGTATCATTCTATTATGGGTTAGATTTCAAAGTATGAATTCGGGGAGGGGAGCACAAACATTCAGTCCTTAATGCAGTGTTTATAGTATTCTAAGTAATGGGCTAGTTTCTTGGGAGGGGAACAGGATTTGAAAACCACACAGACCCTTATATTGTGCTCTTGGGGAGTTACAACTATCATACTCAATAGGTTAAAAGAACATTATGTGCTAAATAGTGCAGGGCTGACCATGTGTTCAGTAATCATTTCATGGAAGTGGAAGGCATATGGATTGGGACCAACAGAGGAATGCTTCTGCAGAAGATGGGTTTTGAATCAGATCTTAAATTTCCAGATATGAAACAAAAAGAGGCAAAAGATGAAGATGGGTAAAAGAAGAAAGCATGCATTTTTGGAAAGCGGAATATCATAAAGCACATGTAATACTAACAAAATACACTTCTATTTCTCCTTCAGCTGGTTTTCATGGTATTATCTAGTGCTGCTGTAATATACCAGTCACTGGCCACATGTGGCTATTTAAGTTAAAATTAATTTAAATGAAATAAAACTTAAAATTATGTTCTTTAAGAACTAGCCAATTTCAAGGGCTCAATCAGTCACAGGTGGCTAGTGGTTACTGTATTGAAGACAGCAAATGTGAGACACATCCATCATTGCAAAAAGTTCTTTTGTAAGTGCTTCAATAAGTGCTTTTGGGGACTTACTATATGAGAAGCTCTCATGATCCCATTTACTCTTTATAGCAAACTTAGGAAGTATATACTTACAGATAAGAAAACCAAGGTTCCTAGAACTTAAGTACTTTCCCAAAGTCACATAGTAATTGGCAGGGCTGTGATTTGAAGTTTCAACTGACTTCAAAAACTGATGCATTTAAGCCACAGAAAATAAGGTTCCTGGGTAAGGAAAAGTGAGTTCTTCACCAGAGACAATGACATTCTAGACTGAACTGTTTGTGGCAGGAAAAAATCTGGTAGGTTCTTGAGTAAAGGAACAAAACCATAAAAATGGTTTTCAGGATCATTAAATTAGCTTATGTGCAGGGCTAGGCTAGGCATATGATGTTTTTAGAAGAAAAAAAAAGACACTTTCTGGGAGAGATGCAGTCTTATGGGCTTGTGACTTGATTAACAAAGCAGGAAGTAGATCCCAGCCCTTTTGTATCCTCTACATTTGGTGCCCTTTCTCAACAAGAATTGGAAGGCATGGTGGAAACAACAGTCTGGAATATAATGGAAGCAATGGAAGGAAGAAAGGGGGAAGGGAAAGGCAAACAAATTTTGAAAAAATAAGTTTAAAAATTAGGCTTAAAAAGTTGGAATAAGGGCGCCTGGGTGGCTCAGTGGGTTAAGCCGCTGCCTTCGGCTCAGGTCATGATCCCGGAGTCCTGGGATCGAGTCCCGCATCGGGCTCACTGCTCAGCAGGAAGCCTGCTTCCCTTCCTCTCTCTCTGCCTGCCTCTCTGCCTACTTGTGATCTCTCTCTGTCAAATAAATAAATAAAATCTTAAAAAAAAAAAAAAAGTTGGAATAAGGGATGCCTGGGTGGCTCAGTTGGTTAAGTGGCTGCCTTTGGCTCAGGTCATGATCCCAGTGTCCTGGGATCGAGTCCCACATCGGGCTCCTTGCTCGGCAGGGAACCTGCTTCTCCCTCTGCCTCTGCCTGCCTCTCTGTCTGCCTGTGCTCGCTCGCTCTCTCTCCCTCTGTCCCTGACAAATAAATAAATAAAATCTTTAAAAATTCACTTAAAAAAAAAAAGAGTTGGAATAATAGCAGATTTAGAGCGCACTTCAAAGTTTGCAGTACATTGGTCCAAAACACTGTGGTACTTATTCTCAAACAGAGGGAGGAAAAGATAGTCCAGTTTCTTCCAGTTTCTACTGTACCATCTAAGGAGCTTAGAAGCTGTTTCTTCCCAGAGTGGATAAAAATACAAAACCCCCCTATATGTTGCCTAAAGGAGACTCATTTCAGACCTAAAAACATCTCTAAATTGAAAGTGAGATGAATAAAGAAATATTTACCATGCAAATGCATGTCAAAGGAAAACCAAGGTAGCAATACCTATATCAGACAACATAGAATTTATTTATTTATTTATTTTCTAGTTTGTCTTTTTAAAAAATTTTATCTCATTTATTTGAGAGATAGAGAGAGAGAGCTGGAGCAGGGGAGAATCAGAGGGAGAGGGAGAAGCAGACTCCCTGCTGAGCAGGGAGCCCAAAGCAGGGCTCAATCGCAGGATCCTGGGATCAGGACCTGACCCGAAGGCAGATGCTTAACTGACTGAGCCATCCAAGCGCCCTTGTTTCAAGTTTTTATTTAAATTCTATTTAGTTAACATACAGTGTGATATTGGTTTCAGGAGTAGAATTTACTGATTCATCACTTACATATAACACCTAGTGTTCATCACAAGTGCCCTCCTTAATTCCCATCACCCATTTAGCTCATCCCCTACCCACCTCCCTTCCAGCAGCCCTCAGTTTATTTCCTATAGTTAAGAGTCTTGGAACAAAATATACTTTAAAATAAAGACTGTAACAAGAGGCAAAGAATAATACCATATAATAATAAAGGGGACAATCCAACAAGAAGATATAACAACTGCAAATATTTATGGACCCCACATGGGAATACCCAATACCAAAAACTGTTCATAACAAACATAAAGGAACTAATTAATAGCAACGCAATAATAGTAGGGGACTTTAATTTTTTTATTTAAATTCAATTAGCCAACATACGTATATCATTAGTTTCAGACGTAATAGTAGGGGACTTTAACACCCCACTTACACTGATCATCCAAACAGAAAATCAACATGGGGAGAGTGGCTTGGAATGACACACTGGACCAGATGGATTTAATGGATATATTCAGAACATTCCATCCTAAAACAGCAGAATATACATTCTTTTCAAGTGCATATGGGACATTCTCCAGAATAGGCCCCCTATTAGGCCAAAAAAACAAGTCTCAACAAATTCAAAAAGATTGAAGTCATTCCAGGGATGGCTGGGTGGCTCAGTCAGTTAAGCTGCTCCCTTCGGCTCAGGTCATGATCCCAGGATCCTGGGATTGAGTCCTGCATTGGGCTCCTTGCTCTGCAGGGAGCCTGCTTCTCTCTCTGCCTTTGTCTGCCACTCTGCCTGCTTGCTCTCTCGCGCGCTCTCTCTCTCTCTCTGACAAATAAATAAATAAATAAAATCTTGAAAAAAAAAGATTGAAGTCATTCCATACATCATTTCCAACCACACCAATATAAAACCAGAAACAAACCATCAGAAAAAAAACTGGAAAGAGACCAATACATGGAGGTTAGATAAGATGCTACTAAACAATGAATGGGTCAATCAAGAAATCAAAAATTACATGGAAATGCATGAAAATGAAAACACAATGATCCAAAATCTTTGGGATGCAGCAAAAGCAGATTTAAGAGGGAGTCTTACAGCAATACAGGTCTACCTCAAGAAGCAAAAAGCTCTCAAACTACCTAACCTTAAACCTCAAAGATCTAGAAAAAGAACAATACACAAAACCCCAAACCAGCAGAAGGAAGGAAATAGTAAGACTAGAGCAGAAATAAATGAAACAGAAACTAAAAATCAAAGGAACAGATCAGTGAGACCAGAAGCTGGTTCTTTAAAAAGATCAACAGGGGCGCCTGGGTGGCTCAGTGGGTTAAGGCCTCTGCTTTCGGCTTGGGTCATGATCCCGGGGTCCTGGGATCGAGCCCCACGTCGGGCTCTCTGCTCAGCAGGAGGCCTGCTTCTCTTCCTCTCTCTCTCTCTCTCTCTCTGCCTACTTGTGATCTCTGTCTGTCAAATAAATGAATAAAATCTTTAAAAAAAAAAAAAGATCAACAAAATTTATAAACCTCTAGTCAGACCCAGAGAGAAAGAAAGAGAGGACTCAAATAAACAAAATCAGAAATGAAAGAGGAAAAATAACAACTGATATTACAGAAATACAAAGGATTATAAGAGAATATGATGAAAAATTATATGCTAACAAATTGGACAAACTAGAAGAAATGGATACATTCCTAGATGTGTATAATACCCCAACTGAATCAGAAAGCAATAGAAAATTTGAACAGACATTACCAGCAATGAAATTCAAT
Organism: Lutra lutra; assembly: GCF_902655055.1. Classification (NCBI taxonomy): domain Eukaryota; kingdom Metazoa; phylum Chordata; class Mammalia; order Carnivora; family Mustelidae; genus Lutra; species Lutra lutra. Next base: position 51,044,044 of record NC_062280.1, on the reverse strand, counting down.
CAGCAATCAAAAAACTCCCAACAAACAGAAGCCCAGGACCAGACTGCTTCACAGGTGAATTGTGTCAAATATATAAAGAAGAAAGAAGAAACCTATTGTTTTTGGACTATTCCAAAAAAAAAGAAAAAAAAAAAAAAGGAAACCTTCCAAATTCATCCTATGAGGCCAGAATCACCCTGATACCAAAACCAGATAAAGACACCACAAAAAAGAACTACAGGCCAACATCTCTGATGAACATAGATGCAAACATCCTCAACAAGCTACTAGCAAACTGAATCCAACAATACATTTAAAACATCATTCACCACAATCAAGTGGAATTTACTCACAGGATGAAAGTTTGGTTCAATATTCTCAAATCAATCAACATGATACGTCTCATCATTAAAACGAAGGATAAAAATGAAATGATCATTTTGATAGATGTAGAAAAAGCACGTGACAAAGTACATCAATTCATGATTCAAAAAAAACCCTCTACAGGGGGTGCCTGCCTGGTTCAATTGGTAGAGCATGTGACTCTTGATCTTGGCCTCCCAAATTCAAGTGCTCCTTTGGAAGGTAGAGCTTACTTAACAACAAAACAAAGCAAAAGAAACAAACAAAAGTCTCAACAAAATAGATTTATAGGAGGCATACCTCAACATAATAAAGGCTATTGATGAAAAACCTATAGTAAATATCATACTCAATGGGGGAAATCTGCAAGCTTTCTCCTAAGGCCAGGAACAAGATAAGGATGTTCACTCCCACAATTTTTATTCACTTTCTTCAACAAGTACTGGAAGTCCTAGCCACAGCAGTCAGACCAGACTAAGGAAGAAGTAAACCTTTCACTATTTACAGATGACACGATACTACATATAGAAAACACTAAAGATTCTGCCAAAGAACTACTAGCGCTGATAAATGAATTCAGTAAAGCTGCAGGACACAAAATCATTGTTCAGAAATCTGTTGTATTTCCACACACTAATAATGAAGCAGCAGAAGGTGAAATTAAGAAAACAATCCCCTTTGCAATTCCACCAAAAATAATAAAAAACCTAGAAAAAAAGTTAACCGAAGAAGTGAAAGACTTGTATTCTGAAAGCTATAAAACAGTGAAAGAAATTGAAGATGACGCAAAGAAATGGAAAGAAATTCCATGCTTATGGATTGGAAGAACAGATATTGTTAAGATGTCTATACTGCCCAAAGCAATCTACACTTTAATACAATCCCTATCAAAACACCAACAGTGTTTCCCACAGAACTCAAGCAAACAATCCTAAAATTCAAATTCACCACAAAAGACCCTGAATAGCCAAAGCAATCTTGAAAAAGAAAAACAAAACTGGAGCTATTATCCAGACTTCAAGTTTTGAAACAGTACAAAACATTACAGTACTGGCACAAAGATAGACACATTGATCAATAGAACAGAATAGAAAACCCAGAAATAAACCCCAATTATATGGCCAATTAATCTTTGGCAAAGGAGGAAAGAATATGTAGTGGGAAAAAGATACTCTCTTCAACAAATGCTATTGGGAAAACCAGGCAGCTATATGCAAAAGTATAAGGCTGGACCACTTTCTTATACCATACACAAAAATGAAGTCAAAATAGATTAAAGACCTAAATGTGAGACCTGAAACCATAAAAATCTTAGAAGAAAACATAGGCAGTAATTTCTCTGATACTAACTTTAAAAACATTTTTCTAGATATGTCTCCTGAGGCAGGAAAACAAAAGCAAAAATAAGCTATTGGGACTACATCAAAATAAAAAGCTTCTTTCTGCACAGCAAAGAAAATAATCAACAAAATGAAAAGGCAACCTACTCAATGGGAGAATATATTTACAAATGACATATCTAATAAAGTGTTAGTATCCAAAATACATATAAAAGTGATACAACTCAACACACACACACAAAACAAATAATCCAATTCAAAAATGGGCAGAAGACATGAACAGACATTTCTCCAAAGAAGACATCCAGACGGCCAATATAGACAAGAAAAGATGCTCAGCATCACTCATTATCAGGAAAATGCAAATCAAAACCCCTGTGAAATATCACCTGATACCTGTCAGAACAGCTGGAATGAAAAACACAAGAAACAACAAGTGTGGGCATAATGTGGAGAAAAGGAACCCTAGTGCACTGTTTGTGGGAGCGCAAACTGGTGCAGCCACTATGGAAAACAGTATGACAATTCTTCAAAAAGTTAAAAATAGAACCAACCCATGATCCAGTAATCACACTAGGAAGTATTTATCCAAAAAATACAAAAACACTGATTCAAAGGAATACATGCACTCTCTGTTTATTGCAGTATTATTTACAATAGCCAGATTATGGAAGTAACCCAAATGTCCATCAGTAGATGCATGGATAAGTAAGATGTGGTGTATATATATACAATGGAATATTATTCAGCCATAAAAAAACAATGAAATCGGGCACCTGGGTGGCTCAGTGGGTTAAAGCCTCTGCCTTCGGCTCAGGTCATGATCCCAGGGTCCTGGGATCGAGCCCCACATCGGGCTCTCTGCTAGGCGGGGAGCCTGCTTCCCTTCTTCTCTCTCTGCCTACTTGTGATCTCTCTCTCTCTCTCTGTCAAATAAATAAACAAAATCTTAAAAAAAAAAACTTAAAAAAAACAATGAAATCTTCTATTTGAAACAACATAGATGGATCTAGACAGTATAATGCTAAGTGAAATCAGTGAGTCAGAGAAAAACAAATACCATATGATTTCGTTTATATGTGGAATTTAAGAAACAAAACAAACAAGCAAAGGATAGAGAGAGAGAGAAACCAAGAAACTGACTCTAACTATAGAGAACAAACTGATGGTTACCAGAGGGGAGATGGGTGAAGCAGGTGAAGGTGCTTAAGAATACACTAATCCTGATGCACTGAGTAATGCATGAACTGTTGAATCACTATGCTGTACTCCTGAAACTAAGATAACACTGTATGTTAACTATACTGGAATTAAAATTAAAAACTTAAGAAAAAAAAAAAAGAAATTGTCACTCCCATCCACATGACAAGGGAAAAAAGCTGAGCTGAAAATCAGCAATTCTTAAAGCCATCAGATAACTGAGGACACAGGGTAAACAGCTTGCCTCAAAACTCGAGACAGACAAGCAGATATAAAGAATCACAACTTACTGGAGCAGAAATTAGGAAAACTGGTGCTAGGGTAGGGAAAGCTAATCTGTCACTGAGGAATTACTGGAAGCTCAATGTGGACAAATATGAGGGTTAAAAACTTAAGAAGGAACTACGCAATGGGGAAAGGGCACACATTTTTGTGTGTTACCTCCAGGAGGCCTACCATGTTCCCACAGTGAAAATATGACAAAATGCCCTGGTGTTTCTGGCTGGAGGAGGGGACATGTGGCTGTTCTGAAAGAAGTCATGAGCAAGCATTCTCTTCTTAATGAAGCCTGACCTGCAGAGAAACTATTTTATGAGAGCCTAACCAACTAGAGTTTTACAAAAGCCTACCTAACTGGGGGAAGGGGAAATACCCAAATACCCTCTAGCCTTCCTGTCTTACCTAGAGAGGAAGGGGCAAACCCGTGAAGTTTGTGTGAAGGTCATAGCCCAGAGGCACAAGCTCAATAAAGACTGAGACTTAATCATAGGACTATAGAATTGTTCTCGCCCAGGACCTCACATGAAGAGGGCTCCAATAAAACAGTGGACTACAGTGGAAAGAACTATACACCTCAGACCTTATTTAAGAAGTCTTTTGGGGGGCACCTGGGTAGCTCAGTCAGTTAAGCATCTGCCTTCAGCTCAGGTCATGATTTCAGGGTACTAAGGATCGAGCCCCATATTGGGTTTCCCTGCTCAGCAGGGAATCTGCTTCTCCCTCTCCCTATGCCCCTCCTCCTTGCCCATGTTCTCTCTCTTTCTCTCTCTCTCAAATAAATAAATAATATATATATTAAAAAGAGAAGTCTCTCAAACAAAACAAAACAAAACCACTCAGGTGGTGGAGTGTTTGACTCCTGATCTCAGCTCAGGTCTTGATCACAGGGTCATGACTTCATGCCCTGCATTGGGCTCTACAATGGGTATAGAGCCTACTTTAAAGAAAAAAAAAAAAAAAGAGGAAGTCTCTCAAGTCCTTGATTTCAAACTATATTACAAACCTACGGTATCAAAACACTATGGTATTAGCATAAAAGCAGACATATACATCAATGGAATAGAATAAAGATATATGTATATATGTATACATACATTCAGAGAATAAAGAGTGCAGAAATAGACCCAAGTATATATGGTCAATTAATTTATAACAAAAGAGGTAAGAATATACAATGAGAAAAGGACAGCCTAGGGGCCCCTGGGTGGCTCAGTGGGTTAAGCCGCTGCCTTCGGCTCAGGTCATGATCTCAGAGTCCTGGGATCGAGCCCCGCATCGGGCTCTCTGCTCAGCAGGGAGCCTGCTTCCTCCTCTCTCTCTGCCTGCCTCTCTGCCTGCTTGTGATCTCTCTGTCAAATAAATAAATAAGGGCGCCTGGGTGGCTCAGTGGGTTAAGCTGCTGCCTTCGGCTCAGGTCATGATCTCAGGGTCCTGGGATCGAGTCCCGCATCGGGCTCTCTGCTCAGCAGGGAGCCTGCTTCCCTCTCTCTCTCTCTCTCTGCCTGCCTGTCTACTTGTGATCTCTCTCTGTCAAATAAATAAATAAAATCTTTAAAAATAAAAATAAATAAATAAATAAATAAAATCTTTAAAAAAAAAAAAGAAAAAGAAAAGGACAGCCTCATCAATAAATGGTACTGGGAAAACTGGACATCCACATGCAAAAGGATGAAACTGAACCACTATCTTACACCATATACAAAAATTAACTCAAAAGGGATTAAACACTTGAATTTAAGTCCAGAAACCATAAAACTCCTAGAAGAAGACTTAGGCAGAATGCTCCTTGACGTCACTCTTGGTGATATTTTCTGGATCTGACTCTAAGGGCAATGGCAACAATAGCAAAAAAAAACCCAAATGGTACTGCATTGAACTAAAAAGCTTCTGCACAGTAAAGGAAACCATCAACAAAATAGAAAGGTAGTCTACTGAATGGGAGAAGATAATTGCAAAGGATATATCTGATAAGCGATTAATACCCCAAAAATATATATACAATGAAATACTACTCAGCCATATCTGATAAGCGGTTAATATCCAAAATATATATATATATACAATGAAATACTACTCAGCCATAGAAACACAGCCACATGTTTGTGATGACATGGATGGACCTGGAGGGTATTACGCCAAGTGAAATAAGTCAGAAAGAGAAAGACAAATACCACAGATTTCATTTAAACATGGGATCTAGGGGCGCCTGGGTGGCTCAGTGGGTTAAGCCGCTGCCTTGGGCTCAGGTCATGATCTCAGAGTCCTGGGATCGAGCCCTGCATGGGGCTCTCTGCTCAGCAGGGAGCCTGCTTCCTCCTCTCTCTGCCTGCCTCTCTGCCTGCTTGTGATCTCTCTGTCAAATAAATAAATAAAATCTTTAAAAAAAATAAAAATAAAAAAAATAAACATGGGATCTAAAAAAGCAAAACAAACTAATATACAAAACAAAACTCAGAGAATAGATTGATTGGTAGTTGCAGGGGACAGGCAAGATAGGGTGAAAGGGATCAAGAGGTATAAAATTCCCATTACACAATAGGTAAGTCATGGGGATGTAATATACAGCATGATGACTATAATTAATAATATTGTACTGTAAATTTGAAAACTACAAAGAAAGCAAATCTTAAAATATTTCTCGTCACAAGAAAAAATGTTCTGGGGCACCTGGGTGGCTCAGTGGGTTAAAGCCTCTGCCTTCAGCTCAGGTCATGATCCCAGGGTCCTGAAATTGAGCCCCACATCGGGCTCTCTGCTCAGCAGGGAGCCTGCTTCCTCCTCTCTCTGCCTGCTTTTCTGCCTACTTGTGATCTCTGTCTGTCAAATAAATAAATAAAATCTTAAAAAAAAAAAAAGAAAAAATGTTCTAAATTTGTATGGTGACAGACATTAACTAGATTTATTATGGTGACTGTTTTGCAATGTATACAAATGTGGAAGCACTATGTTGTATACCTGAAACTAATATAATGTCATATGTCAATTATACATACATATATACATACATACATACATACACACATATATACATATCTAAAACTACTGATTCTGTCAGGAACCCAAAGACAATAGGGGAGACACAAACAAGGACATTAGAGGAAATTTAGTCTCTGATACCTACAGTTACAGCCAACAGTAAACACAGCCTAACCCCTAGCTAGATAAACAGGCATCAGAACTAAACTCAGATATGGCAGGGGTATTAGAATAATGATACCAGGATTTAAATTAATTATTTTAATATACTAAAGGTGCTAATGGAAAAAGTATACAACATGTAAGAACAGATGGGAAATTAGATGGTAACTACACGTCTAGTGGTGAGCATTTTGTAATGGATATACAGTTGATCCTTGAACAACATGAGTTGAACTGCACAGTACCACTTACATGCAGACTTTTCTACAGTACTATAAATGTATTTTCTTTTATGATTTTATTTTTTTTTAAAGATTTTATTTATTTGAGAGAAAGGGAGTAAGCGTGAGAGATAGAGCACAAGCCAAGGGGGAGAGGCGGAGGGAGAAGCAAACTCTCTGCTGAGCACAGAACCTGATATGGGGCTCAATCCCAGGATACTGGGACCATGACCTGAGCCAAAGGCAGATGCTTAACCAACTGGGCCACCCAGGTGCCCGTTTTATGATTTTATTAATAGCATTTTCTCTTCTCTAGCTTTATTGTCAGAATACAGTACATAATACATATAAAATTTAAAATATGTGTTAACTGTTTATGTTATTGTTAAGGCTTTTGGTCAACAGTAGGCGATTAGCAGCTAAGTTTTGGGGGATTCAAAAGTTATTTGTGGATTTTTGACTGTGCAGGCTGTTAGCACCCCCATTCCCCATGTTATTCAAGGGTCAACTGTAATTGTCAAATCACTGTATGTACACCTAAACCTAATATGCCATTTATACTTCAATTTAAAAGAAAGATCTACGGGGCGCCTGGGTGGCTCAGCGGGTTGAGCCGCTGCCTTCGGCTCAGGTCATGATCTCAGGGTCCTGGGATCGAGCCCCGCATCGGGCTCTCTGCTCAGCGGGGAGCCTGCTTCTTCCTCTCTCTCTCTGCCTGCTTCTCTGCCCGCTTGTGATCTCTGTCTGTCAAATGAATAAATAAAAAAAAAAAATCTAAAAAAAAAAATAAAATAAAAATTAAAAAAAGATCTAATGGGTAACGTAAGCAGAGAGATGGAAAACCTAAGAAAAAATCAAGAGGCAATACTAATTAATATTGAAAATACTGTAAAGGAAATAAGAATGTTTTTAATGCATTCATCAGTGGACTGGACATGGCTGAAGAATCTGTGAGTTTAAGAAATGTCTGACATCTCTGCCATATCTGAGTCTGGTTATGATGCTTGCTCTTTCTGCTGTTTCATGTTGGTTTTTGTCTTTCAGTATGCCTTGTAATTATTGGTTGAAAGCCAGACATGATATGCTTAGTAAAAGAAAAAAACTGAAGAAAATAGGTATGTAGTGAGAGATTTTACATTTGACCAGTTAGGGGTTAGGCTATGTTTTGCAAGACTTAATAAATCAGAAACTATGGAATGAGGTCCAGCAATTAGTGTTTTTAACAAGCCCTCCCACTGGTTCTCATGGATGCAAAATTTGAAAACTACTTCTGTACCATCATAATTACTAAGACCATGGTAAACTGGGGGAAAGTATAGGTAGAACGGCATGCACTGGCTTTTATAATAGCTCTAGCATTTGAGAAAGATAAGGACAATTATAAGAACTGTAGAGTTGGTTGGTTGTTCCTAATTATTATTAATGTGCTGCAGGAAGGAAATGACAAGCTCATGTTAGCCAGCTATCTATTCAAGGCATAACACGAAAGCTAGAAACCACCCATGGCAGCCTTTAAAGAGACTTTCAAAACCAAGGTTCCTTTGAGAAATGTTTCATTCTAAGACTGAGACAGAGAAAATACAAGGTGAGACTGAAGCATTGTGATACCAGAAAGTAAAGAAATGCTCAAAAAAAAAAAAAAAAATAGAGGCACATCAAAGGGATATGGAAGGTAAAGCTTAATTCCCTCCCTTCCCTTTGAGGATGGCCTAGACTCAGTAACCTGCTTCCTTGGAGTAGGGAAAGGGAAAAATATTAACTATAAAATGGAAGTGCTGAACAGTTACCACCACCAGAAATCATGCGAATATCATGTACCCCCTACAATGATGTGATGAGGACACCTTCTTTCCAAAACCCCGTAATACCCATCAAAGCATGAAAAAGTCATCAGACAAATCTAGATTCAGGGACAGTCTATAGGATATCTGATCAAGGCTATCAAGGTCATGAAAAGGCATGCCTCAAGGCTATCAAGGTCATGAAAAACAAGACTAAGAAATTGCTACAAATCAGAAGAGACTAGGGAGACATGACAACTAAATGAAATGTACTACCTTGGTATGCAGAAAAGAGTTAATAGGAATGCCTGGGTGCCTTAGTCAGTTGGGCATCTGCCTTCGGCTCTAGTCATGATCCTGGGGTCCTGGGATCAAGTTCTGCAACAGGCTCTTTGCCCAGTGTGGAGCCTACTTCTCCCTTTGCCCCTCCCCCAATCATGCCTGCTCTCTTTCTCACACACAAATAAATAAAATCTTTGAAAAAAAAAAAAAGAGTTAACAAAGCAGTCTTGAGATCGCTGTCCTTGGAAAGGCCTGTTTGCAAGGCTGGCCCTTGACTGGTGTCTGGGAACTTAGATTTTGGGAGAGTTCTCACAATTCCCTTATAAGAATGGTTCATGGTGCCTAAACTGTTCATACAAACAATACAGTTTAGTAAAAAACACTTTTTTGCTTTCCCTCTGAGAGTCTAGAAATTTGGGTGCTTGTTAGCTAGAAGGTACCTGTGTGACTAGCCCTTAACAGAAATCCTAGGCACTGAAACTGCAGTGAGCTTACTGGCAGACAACAGTTCTAGTTATCACAACTTGTTCCTAAAGAAATTAAACATGTCCTGTGTGATTTCACTGAGACAGGACTCTTGGAAGCTTGTACTTCTGGACTTTACCCCAGATTTTGCTGATTTTGTTTTGTATCCTTTCACTGTAATAAATCATAGTCATGGGGATGACTATATGCTGATTCCTGAGTCCTGGCAAATCATTAAACTTGGGGGTTGTCTCAGAGAACCTTGACACAGCTGGATTGGATCCTTGGGAAAAAAGAGGACATAATATAAACATTGGTAAAATCCAAATAAAGTTTGGAGTTTAGTTAATGGCAATGAGTCAATATTGGTTTTTTAGCTTTGCAAATATTTCATGGAACTATAAGATCTTAACAATGGGAGAAACAGAGTGAGGGGCAAGTGAGAACTCTGCACTATCTTTGTAACTTCTCTGTAAATCTAAAATTATTCCAAAATTTTAAAAAAATTAAAAAAAAACTCAAACAAAATGCTTTAGAAATTCATAAAAAAAAAGACTATACCGGGGCACCTAGGTGGCTCAGTGGGTTAAGGCCTCTGCCTTCGGCTCGGGTCATGATCCCAGGGTCCTGGGATCGAGCCCCACATCGGGCTCTCTGCTCAGCAGGGAGCCTGCTTCCTTCTCTCTCTGACTGCCTCTCTGCCTACTTGTAATCTCTGTCTGTCAAATAAATAAATAAAATCTTAAAAAAAAAAAGACTATACCATTCATGTACCATTCATCAGAAAGAGAGATTATCTAAACTAAAACACAAAGGAAAAAATGAAAGAGTGAGAGAGAATGCAAGAGCTTTATTTACTGTAGCCAGAGGGACAGATTGTAGTTTAAACAAAAAGAAATCAAACTCAGGTCCTGAGTGTGAGAAAAGTGAAATTAGAAGGTTGAATTCATAACCCACAGCATGTCTCCTAAATTAAAGACAGGGCTGGGAAGGGAGAATCATGAGACCTTGAGATCTAGGATGGAGATATCATGGTGGAAACTCTTGAGAACATTGAGCTGATAGATTTACCTCAATCCTTTGGACAAAGTACACTTGCCCTTGTTGTATAGTGACCTCCCTTTGAAAACCATGCAGTAGTCTCACCCGAGAAAAATGCCTTCCAAGATGCTAGATTCCCTTAAGATTTGCCACAACTATCTCCAGTGTTTCCAAGCCAATAACTAGGGTCAACTTCCATCATGGCCTTAGTGGGGAAGCACTGTCCCTGTTTTGGAATAAAAAAGATTATTCACCAAACACATACTGGCAGAATTGGAAGAACATACCTGGCTGGGGATGGATCTTGGTATATGTTCACGGAATGTGCCCTGAGGTAAGGATATTCTAGATCTGTTGAGTGTAAATCCAAAATAACCAAGAACTGAACTGAACTGAACTTGATAAGATTATTTTCTGTTATCAGGGAGCCCCTGTTATAGGGGCTCAAAAGACGTTATATCACAGAAAAATATAAAAGCTGTATTTCTTCACACGGCAGAATCTGTGAGCTGCCATTGATGTATCTTTTAATTCTTCAATAACTTCATCAGGGGAAGTTGCAATGAACAATCTCTGTATCCTCTTGTTTCTAACAGAATCTGGCTCTTAGGGACTATTAAGAAATTTGCTAATTGGACAAACTCACCAAGAGGCTGAGTACACACAGAGAAAGGTAAATACTTACAGATTCTTGAGTATGCTTGGCATTCAAGGTGAGAAGTGTCTTTAAAATGTGAATACTTGGGGCACCTGGGTGGCTCATCAGGTTAAAGCCCCTGCCTTCAGCTCAGGTCATGATCCCAGGGTCCTGGGATACAGCCCCACATCAGGCTCTCTGCTCAGCGGGGAGCCTGCTCCCCCCACCCACTCTCTCTTCCTGCCTCTCTGCCTACTTGTGATTTCTGTCTGTCAAATAAATAAAATAAAATCTTTAAAATGGGAATACCTTCCAAAGGCTAATCCTCAGCCCTTTGTTCTTAGTATGCTTCTAATGGCTTTCAAGCGCTGTAATAACCTGCTAAACTGTTCTGAGATTTTGCTACTTCAGACACATGTGCCCACTGATGTCCGATTACTATCCAGATACTTTTTTTTTTTAAACTATGTTACTCTGCTGCTCAAAATCTTTATATGAGTATTTAGGGCCTTATATGCTGAAATTAAAATATTTTAGCTTCTTGAAAGCTCTTCCCAATCTGTTTCCTCTTTATCTAGTCCTGTTTTCCATTCCAACTCTAAGTCTTAATCCTAGGAAGTCTCCAAACGTAATTTTTTGAAAACCATTTCCCTTCACCTGCAAATCTTTCTTATTTGTGTACCAGCTTCATAGAACATGCAATCACCTTTCTGAACTATTTTATGTGTAAGGGTTCTGTGGCTGCAAATGTTTCTATTTGACCCATTGTTAAAATGTGGAAATAATTCTTCACCTTTAAAAATTGTTGAAAAATTCCAAGTTCTTGTAGGGCCCACACTTCAAAAAATGACTCACATTTACTAGCAGCTGCCATCTTTGGATATGTGTTGTTCAGTTGGACAGTCATAACTACACTGGAAAAGTATTTACTGAGCACCTACCACTTGCCAGACACTCTTTTGGATGCTGGAGATAAAGCAGTGAACAAAACTGGTCACGGAGTTTCTATGCTAAAGAGGAGACAGAAAACATGACAGTTAAGTTTAGGAAGCGGTAACTGCTATAGATAAAGCAAGCAGGGGCCAGGGTTAAGAGGGATGGGGAAATTGTGGTTGGGAAGTGCACCTGCACTTCCTATTCACGTAAATAACCGGCTGGTTCCTACGGAAACTTCATCTGTGGCTCCTATCAGGATCGTTATACACGGTCTGGTCCTAAAGGACTGTCAGGAACTTGAAGGTAGGAAGTGTGTGCCTCATTTGTCTTTGGAATCCCAGAGTCGAGCAGTGTTTTCAGGGCGAAAACATGATGGAAAGCGAACAGTTAGGGAATCCCCACAGAGGATTAGTTACTTCGACCACTGATAGTTACTTCGACCACTGCTTTCCAGGGTGGTTATTCTAGCAGGGGTTAGAAGCCGAGACTCCATCCGTTCCCAGGGCAACGGGACTGTGACGCAACGCAGCCACTGGTCCGCCCTCGAGGGATTAGGCTGCAAGTTTAGGAACGAATTAAATGAGCGAGAATTAGATCCTCTGAACGCGGAACACCCCGCACGACCGCGCCCCTTCAGGGTCGTCGCCCGCACGGTGGCTTCCGGGCTTTTAGGGTCGCCCAGTTCTAGGAACGACAACTTCCGGCCCCAAAGGTCCCCTGCTCCGTGGCTTGCCGGGGTCCTAGCGATGGAAAGGTGGCCGCGGCGGCCGCCTGACCCCTCACGGAACACTGGGACAAGGGCTGCTGCCTTTTCCCGGGAGGCGGCGGCGACAGGAGCGCTGAGAGGATCCGCACGCCGGCGGAGCTCGTCCGGGAAAGAGAATTAGGCCGGAACGCGGCGTGGAGTGCGGACCTGGAGTGGCCGGTCAGGCGGGAGCCGGGCAGGTGCTGTGGCGGAAGTGCGAAGACGCGGTCGGAGCGGAGCCGTCTAGGAAGCGCCGGCCGCGGGTCACCCAACCTGGAACGGCGGCCGAGTTACAGCCAGACCGCAGCGATTAGGGCTCGGAGACGGCAAGATGCCTCTGTTCACCGCTAACCCCTTCGAGCAGGACGTGGGTAAGTGCTGGGCACGGGCTCGGACCGCTGCCGCTGTTTGTTGTGCTAGAAAGTGGGCGGCGGCGACTCCGAGGACTGGAAAGCCGAGCTAAGGGAGAGAAGGGGGCGGCGCCGCTGCCACGCCGCCCGGAGTTTTCAGGGGGATACCTTGACGCGTCACTAGCGGCCTGGAGAGTGCCTCTTGCACACCTGAGGTCGGAGTCCCGGATAGAAGATTGTTCCCCTCGCCGAGCGTAGGAATAGGGAAGAGCCTGTGGCTCGCCGGGGACTGGACCAAGTAAGCAATCGCGGAGTTGATGATACAAACTTCTGCTCCGTCTACAGTTGGTTCATCACCGCCCCCCCCCCGCCCCAACTTGTGGATGATGCAGCGGTGGAAAGACCCTCCTGTCTGAGGCAGCCCAACACAAGAGACCCCGACTTGCCTCCATTCAATAGGAAAACCCTCTTTCACCTCGCTCCTATACAAACGCGTCCAAGCTCTATTAGTTAGCACAGTTTCAGGATTTATTCACAATGGTGTGAAGTGTTACTCTCTATCCCTGGATGGCGCAAGTGCTCCGAGATGTTCTGTCTTAGGGTATGAAAAAGCCGTGGGATCTCAAAACAGTTTAGAACTGCTGTTTTATTTGTTGGAGTTGTAAGAGCGATGATGTTTTTAGTGACTGTGGAATGAGAGAAAAGATGATAGGATATGAAAACTTACTTTGGGCACTAGAAGAACAGTAAAATAAACTGACCTTCCCCTGAGTGATTCCTAAAGTCCCTGTATGGCGTAGTGGATCACAGTTTAATATTACGGTAGGAAAGGAGGCACTACTGTTCAAACAGAAAACGCTGCCGTGTATGGATTATTTCATTGGCAATGCCACCAGTCACAGCTTCAAGTACTTGTTAGTTCAAGTGTGATTGAAGTCACTATCCAAAAGACAGTTTGAGGATAAAAGAGCGAGTTTGATTGAGGCCCACCAGTAACAACATCTACTACTTTTTCTTCTTTTCCTTGAGGGGAGGTGGGGAAGAGAGAGAGACTATCTCAGGTAGGCTCTGTGCCCAACACAGCCTTGATCTCATGACTCTGAGATCATGACTCTGAGATCATGACTTGAGCTGAAATCAAAAGTCAGATGCTCAACCAACTGAGCCATCCAGGTGCCCCCCACTAATAACTTCTTTTAGACATGTGAATGGGTGGCACCTGAGTGACTCAGTCAGATGGGCCATCAGCTCAGGTCATGATTTCTGGGTCCTGGGTTCCAGCCCAGCATCCAGCTCCCCACTCAGTGGAAAGTCTGCTTCTTCCACTCCCTCTGTCCCTCCCCACTGCTCACTTGCTTTCTCTTTCAAATAAATAAATAAATATCTTTTTAAAAAAATAGACACGTGAATGGGATTAATAGAAAAAGTGGAATGAAATTATATGGAGTTTAAATTGCCCTTAAATCCATATCACAGAAGAAAAGTTATATGTTAACGTTTTTCAGAACAGAAATTTCCTTTTAATTTGAAATAGTTAAGTAATATAAGCAAGTTGTTATTTAACGTTGAGATGTCTAGAATATGTTCCTTTGCAGTGTCATTGCCTTTTCACTTTTTGTTTCAGTCTGATTTTTATTACCATTGGGGTTTTTTCTGGTCATTCTTCTGTTCACTTTTCATTCAAAAAACATCATTGAATGATTAGTGTGTGTATCTGTATTGTGTTAATTTCTGGGGATACAAAAATTTAATAGACTGAATTCTTGCCCTCGAGGAACTCTCAGTCTAATGGAGGATACATACGTATGTAAAATGATAATGTAATATAATGTAATAAATATATTGCTGGAAATACACAAGATGTCTTACATTCTTTCTCTTTAAAAATCATCTTCCCTGAAAAGACAACAAGGACTTTGAGGCACATGCTTTCTTTGTAAAGATGTTAACATTATCCTATCTCTCTCTCCCTCTCCTTTCTTTTTTTTTTTTTTTTTTTTTAAAGATTTTATTTATTTATTTGACAGAGAGATCACAAGTAGATGGAGAGGCAGGCAGAGAGAGAGAGAGGGAAGCAGGCTCCCTGCTGAGCAGAGAGCCTGATGCGGGACTCGATCCCAGGACCCTGAGATCATGACCTGAGCCGAAGGCAGAGGCTTAACCCACTGAGCCACCCAGGCGCCCTCTCCCTCTCCTTTCTTGACAGTAATTCTGCCTGCAGGAAGTAACCACCTCTAACTATATGTATATGGTCATTTTATAATTAAGGGTTTTTAAAGATGAGCGTTCCTTTTGTAGGTGCAGTTTCACTGGAGGTCGAGCATTCTTGTCTTGACATCATTCATGTTGGGAAGAAATTCTTCCCTCAGACTTTGAGAAAAAGCTGTAGTGGGTCAAGATGTCTACAGAGGCATTCCTAAGTTGTTGATGGTATATGACTTGTCAAATGGAAGCAAGCCAAAGCCTAGGAAGTAAGGATCTCCAACAGATTCCTGTTTTTTTCTTGGAGTCAGATCCTACAAACCCTGAAGGGTATGTTAGCTATGGCAATGTGAGCTCAAGTATTTTATTTGATTTCTTCAAATCTGGATTTTTGTTTTGTTCAGTAAAATTCCTTTGAAGCTGTGTCAAGCAAAAAAATAAAACATATCAGGGCACCTGGGTGGCTTAGTGGGTTAAAGACGCTGTCTCCGGCTCAGGTCATGATCCCAGGATCCTGGGATCCAGCCCCGAATCAGGCTCTCTGCTCAGCGGGGAGCCTGCTTCCCCTAACCCCCCGCCTGCCTCTCTGCCTACTTGTGATCTCTGTCAAATAAATAAATAAAGTCTTAAAAAATAAAATAAAATAAAATGTGAATACTTGGGGCACCTGGGTGGCTCAGTGGGTTAAAGCACCTGCCTTCGGCTCAGGTCATGATCTCAGCATCCTGGGATAGAGTCCCGCATCAGGCTTTCTGCTCAGCCAGGAGCCTGCTTCCCCCCATCCCACCCCGCCCCTGCCTGCTTCTCTGCCTACTTGTGATTTCTCTCTGTCAAATAAATAAATAAAATCTTAAAAAAAATAAAACAAAACATATCCACATACCTCTCACCATCCTCCCCTACCTCCACATCTTAAAGTGGTTGTATAGGGTTCTTGAGGTGGAGCTTGGTTGGGACAGCCATTCTGAGAGATTTCAAGGGAAGGTGAAATATGAGGGACAGAGCTACAGTAGGAAGACTGAGAAGATAATATTAAAAAGGAAGATGTCATTTTCTTATATTTTATGCCAGTTTTTCCAGTGTCATTACATTGCTTCCCAGGTCACGACTTGGTTTTTCTCTCCCCAACTCTAGCTCAGTTGTGACTTGCACATCTTTTTTCTCTCTACTCAAGCCAGACAACCTTTTTTGCCGGGGGGGGGGGGGTATTTTCTGCCTTTGTGCCATTTTCTATTTACTGATATCCTTTTTCTTTTTTCAACAACCTTAGTATTGCCTTCCTTATAGATATACTAACTTATGCCCCACAAAGCTGAGCTCAAATTCTACCTCTATAAAACACTTAATGACACAGTGGATTGAAGTGTGAAGTTTTATCTTGAAAGGAGACTTCTTAAAAAAGAAAAGATTTATTTGAGTTTGTGAGAGAGGAGGTGGAGGGGTAGAGGGGGAGGGAGAGAGAGAGAACCCGAAGCAGTCTCCACACCCAGTGCGGAGCTCAGCTTGGGGGCTCAGTCTCACTACCTGAGATCATGACCCGAGCTGAAATCAAGAGTTGAATGCTTAACCAACTGAGCTACCCAGGTGTCCCGAAAGGCATTTTTTTTTTTTTAAGATTTTCTTTATTTATTTGACAGACCAAGATCACAAGTAGGCAGAGAGGCAGGCAAAGAGAGCAGGGAAGCATGTTCCCTGCTGAGCAGAGCCGGACGTGGGGCTCCATCCCAGGACCCTGGGATCATGACCTGAGCCGAAAGCAGAGGCTTTAACCCACTGAGCCACCCAGGCTCCCCTCTTAAGACAATTCTTGAACACAGTGAGGTTGCTATAAATTTTGCAAAAAATTAGTTGAATTTTTTGGTTATGGATGAGAGTGATCACTTTAATAGTTAATTTCTTTCTGTATTTTGTTTATAACCTTAAGTCTTCACATTCTTAACATTTTAATTGATGTATTTTAACATAAAGTACAGGATATGATATAAAGTCCTTTTCCTATTAGCCAACTCTGTCAAGCCTGATATTGCCACACTTTTTTTTTTTTTTTAAGAAAACATTCAAGATAGAGTTGAAATTCTTTGGAACATTTAGCAGCTATTCTTTTCCTGTTTTATTCCTAATCCTATTCTTTCTCAGTGTTAAACATTCTCCATTATAATACAAATAACACATACACAAATACACTATATGTATTTTTTTGCATGTTTTTAAACTTCATAAAAAATATTGTCATTCTTTGTCATTTGTATCTTGTCATTCAGCATTTTTGTGAATTATTTCTGTTGATATTTGTAGCTCTAGTTCATTAATTTTTAACAGTTGTGTGGTATTCCACCATATTAATACACCACATTATTTGTTAATTCTCTTATCGATGGACATGAAGTTTTTTTCAAGGTTTTTGCCATAGACAACAGTGTGTGAAACTTCTTACCCAGGTTTTCTTGTTTACATGAGTGAGAGATTCCCTAGGAGTTATATCTTGAAGTAAAATTCCTTACTTAAAGTATAGGTAGTGCAGGGGCGCCTGTGGGTTAAAGCCTCTGCCTTCGGCTCAGGTCATGATCCCAGCGTCCTGGGATTGAGCCCCACATTGGGCTCCTTGCTCAGCGGGGAGCCTGCTTCCTCCTCTCTCTCTGCCTGTCTCTCTGCCTGCTTGTGATCTCTTGTCTGTCAAATAAATAAATAAATAAACCTTAAGAAAAAAATTTAAAAAAAAAGTATAGGTAGTGCAAACTTGCAAATTATTAGTGCAGAACTGCCTTTCCAAGTGCTTGTGGGAGATTTTACCCCCACCAGCAGTGGCAGTAAAGTTCTTTCTTGTTCACCATCCTTATGAACACTGGGTGTCATATTTTTAAATCTATGCCAAGTCGATGAGTGTGAAATAGGGCAGTTTTCATTTCAGCTTCATTGCTAGTCAAGTTGAGCATCTTTTTACTCATTTCTTGGTTATTTTGTATTCTTTTTCTGTAAGTTACCTGCTTGTTACTTTTACTTATTACTCCATTGGATTATTTTGTTTTACTGAATTTTAGAGTTCCTTGTACATTCTCTACTAATCTGTTGGTTGTGTGAATTGCAGGTATGTATCTCAGTTGTTTTTTATAAAGAAATTTAAGAATTTTAAAAATATTCATTTGAGAGAGTGAGCGCAGGAGTGTGCAATACACAGGCTCATGCAGGGGTGCGGGAGGGGAGGCACAGAGGGAGAGGAAGAAGCTGACTCCCTGCTGAGCAAGTGGCGCTCAGTTCCAGGATTGAGAGACCATGACCTGAGCTGAAGGCAGACGCTTGAACAAGTAAGCCACCCGGGCGTCCCAACAAAATTTAAGTTTTAATTCATTGATACTGTCTTTCTTGATTTCATTTTTCTCATTTTAAGAAAGGCTTCTCTATCCTGAAGTTATAAGGATCTTGTCATATTTTTTTCTGAAAGATTTTTCATTTTGATTTTTACAGTTAGGTCTTTAATCCACCTGGACTTGATATTTGTGCAAGGTTTGAGGAGGAATTTGATTGGATAATCAGCTGTAGTAGACAATAATTTATTGTCTAATTACTACCTACTGAATTGTCTGTCCTTTCCCGATGATTTCGGGACACTTTCATACAGTATATTCCTTATATGAAGCCTGTGTCTGTGCTTTCAGTCCTTCTACACTGTTCTCTGTCTAGTCTGCCAGCAATACCACATTTAAATATCAGTGGCCTTGGACAAGTTCCCCTGTTTTGTTTTTCTTCATTTTCATAGTCTTAGCTGTTTTTAGACTTTGTTCTTTCATACAAGTTTATGGATCAGAGTGGTATAATCATAAAAGGGAATCTCTTTTATGCTCTTTTAGCATTTAAGATAAAGGCATTGTAATTTATATTTTTGTTTCCTGTGAACTGATGATGTTGATAATTAAAAGTAGATATTTTTATTCCTTTTAATAATAATTAGTTCTAAGCTTACTTAGATTATAGTTTGGGGGCGCCTGGGTGGCTCAGTGGGTTAAAGCCTCTGCCTTCAGCTCAGGTCATGATCTCGGGGTCCTGGGATCGAGCCCCGCGTCGGGCTCTCTGCTCAGCAGCGAGCCTGCTTCCTCCTCTCTCTCTCTCTCTGCCTGCCTTTCTGCCTGCTTGTGATCTCTGTCTGTCAAATAAATAAATAAAATCTTAAAAAAAAAAAAGATTATAGTTTGAAAATAAGGCAAGAGGGCAAGAGGATTAAATATGCAAGATAATACTGTAGCTGTGTTCTTGGGTGGATGTGTCTCTATGCTGCTTTTTTTTGGTTTAAATGAAAGAACCTTACAGGTATTCTGAGTGTTAAAAGAGTAGACCTTGTTTATAGTATGTAGTATAGAACATCAAACTCCAGTGACTTGACAACTTATAATTCTAACCATCATTTTTTTCTTTCCTTGGTTACCTTGCCTCCCCAGATCTAAACTACTCCTTCTCCCCTCCTTTTGGCTTTTCACTTTGTCTTTTACAAAGTTGTTTTTTTTTTTTTTTTTTTTTTTTTATTTATTTGAGAGAGATAGTGAGAGAGAGAATTAGAGGCGAGAAGGTCAGAGGGAGAAGCAGACTCCCTGTGGAGCTGGGAGCCTGATGCGGGACTCGATCCCAGGTCTCCGGGATCACAACCTGAGCTGGGGCACCTGGGTGGCTCAGTGGGTTAAGCCGCTGCCTTCGGCTCAGGTCATGATCCCAGGTCCTGGGTTTGAGCCCCACATCGGGCTTTCTGCTCAGCAGGGAGCCTACTTCCTCCTCTCTCTCTGCCTGCCTCTCTGCTTACTTGTGATTTCTCTCTGTCAAATAAATAAATAAAATCTTTAAAAAAAAAAAAAAAGAGGGTCTGTCACTCTTCTGTATTCTACCAGATCAAGAAGCTCTTAAATAGATTATATTTTTAGATGATGTGGAGGTAGATTAGATGATACTAGATGATCCTTTTCTTTTAGATAGGACTTGAATTTACATTTGTCCTATTCAGTATGTGTAAAATATTCGTACATAGGGAAACTGAAAACTAACTTGTTGGGAAGAGTTACTTAAGCAGTTTTGAACAAAAATTGCACTCAAGCAGCAGTTTGTTTAATACTCAAACTAGGGAGGAAACCCTGAATCAGATGTCCCACATTGAAGTCCGTGTTTATTAGTTGTATGTCCTTATGCTAGTTACTTTTCTGTGTCTGTTTCCTCATCTCTAAAATGGAGAATCCTTACTTCAGTTGATTGAAGTGTAAGTGGTTTGGCATATATAAAATGTTTGAAGCTATTACTTACTGTTGTTCTTAATTAAATTATTACCTACCATTCAGTACTCAGAGCTGTAAGTTGATTTTCATTTTAGAAGATAATGAACAGTATGAAACAAAGAAGATAATGAACAGTGTATTTTAAGGTAGAATTTGCATTACTGCTTTCCCCAGAGTAAACTGAAGATTCGCATCAATGAAATATACCCAAACAAACCAAAACATTAAATGAGGAGGGAGGAGTAAATGAGAAAATGTACGTTAAACCCAGATATCCTAGAATGCTAGAAGTTTGGTTGTTATTAAGTCAGAGAAAGAGGTGAAATATTTATTATCTATTGGGTTGAATTTTTGAATATAAATATTTTAGTCAAATTTACACAAAAGTTGTGTGGTCTAGAAACTTAATAACAAGTATATCATTATTTTTATTTATTTATTTATTTATTTATTTTTAAAAGATTTTATTTATTTATTTGACAGACAGGGATCACAAGTAGGCAGAGAGGTAGGCAGAGAGAGAGGAAGGCAAGCAGGCTCCCTGCCAAGCAGAGAGCCCGATGCGATGCGGGCCGATCCCAGGAGCCTGGGATCATGACCCAAGCCAAAGGCAGAGGCTTTAACCCACTGAGGCACCTAGGCGCACCAGTATATATCATCATTTTAATCATTAAACAAGTATGACTTATTTATAAACTAGAAAAATTTGGCTCACCTACATTTTCAATAATTATTTAGTTCATAATGAATTGGTCCAAAGAAAGAACATTTTTATATCTTTAGTAAAAGCTGTCAGCTGTGGTTTCTTGTTAGATACCAAAAATGAATTCTATTTACTTACTTTCCATTTTCTAGTTTATTTCTGCTATTGAAAAAAATTTTTTTCCGGTTTTCTCCTCTACTCCTACTATAATTTAAGGTATAAAAATAATTGGTGTTTTTCTTATTAATATATAAAAGACAATTTTTCCTCTAAGATCTAAGCATTGCTTTAGTCATATCTCAAGATGTTAATATGTTGGGACACCTGGGTGGCTCATTTATTTAAGCGTCTGCCTTTGGCTCAGGTCATGATCTCGGGGTGCTGGGATTGAATCCCACATGGGGCTGCTTGTTCAGTGGGGAGCCTGTTTCTCCCTCTGTCTGCTGCTTCCCCTGCTTGGGTGTACATGTGTGCTCTCTTTCTCTCTTACAAATAAATAAATGAAATCTTTGAAAAAATTTTAAAAGATACTTATATGTTGTATGCTAATTACAACAAATTTGTATATTGCCCTCTGTTATAATCTTAATTATTTATATGTCCCGACTGTAAATTTCCATGTGGTTGGGTATTATACTTGGTCTAATTAAAAACAAAACAAAACAAAACATTGTATGTATGTATGTATGTATGTATTTTTTTAGAGATTATTTATTTATTTATTTGACAGAGAGAGATCACAAGTAGGCAGATAGGCAGGCAGAGAGAGAGGGGGAAGCAGGCTCCCCGCTGAGCAGAAAGCCTGATGCGGGGCTCAATCCCAGGACTCTGACACCATGACCTAAGCTGAAGGCAGAGACTTAACCCTCTGAGCCACCCAGGCACCCCAAAAACATTGTATTTAGAGAATATACTGTGTATATTGTCCTAGATTATTTCCAGGTTTTGATAGTTCATGCACATTTGAGGAAGGATTTAAACTCTGCTTTAATGTACAGATAGTCCTCTCTTTGTATAGTTCCAATTTGTGTGCATTTAGTTATCATGTTTTAGTTAAGTAACACCAAACCCCCAATAAGAAGTCTTACAGTACTCTGAGCATAGAACCCAGCCGAGAATACCTGGATTTTAACTATAGGACTATGAGGTAATAATGGATGGTGTTTTAAACTACTAACTTGAAGTAATTTGTTACATAGCAAGTTTAAAAAGTTAGTATTATACTGAGACTGTCCAGTTAAAATTTTTTTGTTCTTCAAATTTGAGAACTGCTATTGATTTTTCTTTACATTCACTGTTTCTCCAGTCTCCAGTCTGTTTTTAAGCCCATCTAGTGAATTTTTTAGTTGATAATCTGACTTTTTAGTTCTAGAAATTGTAATTTTATAGTTCCCTTTTCTCTGCTGAGTACTCACCATCTATTTATTTATTATGACAGTCTTTTGCTTTAAGTTCCTGGTAATACCTGCTATAAAGTACCTTTTTTGTGTGTGTGTGCTAATTCTTATATTTGAAGTTTGCTGTTTTCTATCAATTACTTATATTTTACTGGTGATTTTTCATATTATGCCGTTCATATAATTCTTTTTAAGGAGGCTAGATTATGTTGTCTTTGTTTAAAGAGTGTTAAATTTTGTTCTGTCAGGTAATTTTTTTTTAAAAGATTTTATTTATTTATTTGACAGACAGAGATTACAAGTAGGCAGAGAGGTAGGCAGAGAGAGAGGAAGGAAAGCAGGCTCCCTGCCAAGCAGAGAGCCTGATGTGGGGCTCACTCCCAGGACCCTGGGATCATGACCTAAGCCAAAGGCAGGGGCTTTAACCCACTGAGCCACCCAGGTGCCCCTCTGTTAGGTAATTTTGTTATGGGAGGATCTTTTAGGTTTTCGTTAGGTTTGGTTTTCTTTGTGAAGCAGGCCTATTTTGATCTTGAACTAAATTACAGGGACCCTTACTCACTTTTTGTGTTTTAGTTCAATGCCCGAAATGTTCTCTCTACTCTAGTTGGGTGGAGTATTAGTTCACTTGGGCTTCTGTAACAAAAAACCTTGAACTAGGTGAATTCAACAACAAATTTTTCTTCTTATGGTTGTGGAGACTGGAAGTCCAGGAGCAAGGTGCCAGCAGGGTTGGTGTCTGATGAAATGTCTCTTTCCTTGGGTTGCAGATGGCTGCCTTTTCACCGTGTGCTCACATAACCTCTTCTTTGTGCTTGCATGGAGAGATGGTGAGATATAGTGAGCTCCATGTTGTCTCTTCCTATTAGGATACTAATCCTCTTGAATCAGGGTTCCATCCCTATGATATCTTTTAACCTTTAGATAAAGGCTCAGTCTCCAGATATAACAACACTGTAGGTTGAGTCTTGAATATCTGAATTTTGTGGGGATATAACTGTTCAGTCCATAATAAGCAGGAACTCCAAAGACTTCCTGCACTGCCAAACCTTTCAGCCCCATCGTAGGTGATCTCTGCTAGATTTCATAGAGACTCAAGTAGCCTGCCTAGCCCTTGACCAAGGACCCATGTCAAATCCCAGAACTTTGGTGCTCAGAAATATGGTCTTTTTATCCCAGCTGCTCTGCTTGGGCTAGCTCCCCTTGTGTTGAGACAGGAAAGTGTTCCCAAGCAAAAGCTTGGGCCATCATGGGGCCTTCATATTTCCCTTCCCTCAAAGATCTCAGACCTGCACTACCTGTTATTCATTTCCTGAGCACAGTTGCCTCATATATTGTGGCCTGTTTTGTACTTGGTTTTGGTAGAATAACAAATCTGGTTGCAGATACTCTGCTGTGGTTGGAAGCAGATCAGTCATGACTTTATTTCCAAAGTAGGAGGAGAATTATAGATTTCTTATAAGCATTTTTCTTTTATATAATTAACTTTTAAAAATTACTGGTAGAGCCTATTTCATTAAAAGTTTTATGGGTAGACTTGAATTCTTTTTGAAGTTGTATGCTGAACATAATCCGCTGTGTAGAGGGGGCGCCTTTTTGTGCTTTATAGGTATTGATAGACTGAATATGATATTGTTAGAATCTTTGTGAAATATTTCAGTGTATTGAGTCTCTTTATATGTAGTAATCAAAACCTGGTGATGAAACATTATGACTTACACCCACCAAACCCTGTAAATTAAGCATTTAGGCCCCAGGAGGGCTTTTAGAACTCTCCCCTCCTCTATGCATTTGACACAGCATAATGTGAGGTATGGCCCCAACACTGGGCAGAGCGACAATGCTGTACAAGAATGATTCCTTAATTATAATATTTAAAATTTTTTCCAGGAGTTTAAAATACTCCTAAGTACATAATTTAACTGTTACTTAGTTCGCTTGAAAAATGAAATCCTTTTTGGCAGGCCATTATAAAGTCTTCAGATTTTACACTTTTTTAAAAGAGTAATTGCAAATCCTGTATTTGTAGGCATAAACTATGCTGGATAGAGCATTCAAATCAGGATTTTTCCATTTTCTATAAAAATTAAATCAAGCAAAAAATATCGTTTAGATGTTTTTCAAATTGCTGGAAGCCTTTTTGATATGTATTAAATAGCTTTCACATTTAATTGTATCACAGGCTGAAATTGAAAAAATAGTCATTAAAAGTTCAGTTTTATCAGTAATAGGTTATTAGATGGTATAAAATCAGACTCAACTCTTTGTACTCATGCATATGGTGTTCTGACAAAATTTGGTAAATGATGATGCTGGGTTCTGAGATCAGAGAGGAAATGATAAATTTTTAAAATTGGAACTACTGACAAATAATTAGTAAAAATATTTTTCTGTCCCTACTTCATTCCATATGCCAAATGAAATTCCAGAGAGACTAAAGATTTACCTATAAAAGAGAAATAATACATATGCAAAAGATAATATAGGTGAATATTTAATCTTCAGGTAGTTCTGAATACTGTACCAGATGAGACTATAGAAAGGATGATAGATCTGTACAGCAAAAACAAAACCTTATCAAAAACAGGAAGAACTTTAAAGCAAAGAAAAGATGAGCCTAAAGTTGGCAAGTCATATGTAATACATGGGATTGCTCTTCAGACTCTAGATCAAAGTTACCTATATATCACAGCACAAGAAGCCCTTTGCTTCCCTCTTGAGACATTCCCTCCCTGACTGACAACGTCTGTCTCTTGGTTGAGAGTCCCAAAGGTATCGTCATTCCTCTTCAGGAAGCAAGCAGGGAACTGGAACCTCATAAAGCCCTCTAGTGCTATTGCCTTTTGTTGCCACATGATGTTGCTAGTGAAGTTGGATCCTGTGCAGCCCGTTTGGGTGTTTGCTTAGTAAACTTGTTGGTCCAGAAGCTCTTGCTGGTCCAAAACTTTGTACAGACTTTAGTGGGACTACATGGGGCATCGTTGTGCCCAGGGTAATAGGATATGGAGGAGTAACCATCATTCATTTATTCATCGAAGCACTGTTTGCTGAGTACCTGTGTGGTCCAGATACTGGTCTATGCACAAGAAATAATAGTAGGGGCGCCTGGGTTGCTCAGTGGGTTAAGCCGCTGCCTTCGGCTCAGGTCATGATCTCAGGGTCCTGGGATCGAGTCCCACATCGGGCTCTCTGCTCAGCAAGAAGCCTGCTTCCCTCTCTCTCTCTCTCTCTGCCTGCCTCTCCGTCTACTTGTGATCTCTCTCTGTCAAATAAATAAATAAAATCTTTTAAAAAAAAAAGAAATAATAGTAAAACAAATAGTAAAACAAAAACAAATAGTAAAACAAAACAAAAAATTCCTGCCTTCATGGAGCTTATGTTCATTCTGGGCATTGAGGAGAGAAAGGTAGGACAGAGACATTCAGTAGACAAAGTATTTATGCTATGCAACATCTGCAGAAGGGCCTCTGCATGAAATCCTGACCTCTTTTAATTATGTTACGTTTATTCTGTGGGGGCATCAATATGTATAATTCCAGTGAGTATAACAGAGAGGCTGAGGGATTTAAAATCACGGTGTATTGATAACTTCACACTATCTTGTAGAGGTACTTTGTGGCTACTCTCTATATAATGGTACAGCAGGCAGTTATTAAAAAGTATTGGTATAGGTGTATATTTATGAACATAGATGTTTATGTAAGTGGAAATGCAGGTTAGCAAGTGATACATCTAGGATGATGACAAGTATTGGGGGAAATTTTTCTCTACCTCTGAGTAGAGGTAGAGAAATTTCTCTTTCTTGAGAAAGAAATTCTGTTAGTGTTACCCTGAGTCTGCTCTGGCACCTTTAAATCACTTCATTTTTGATGTAATGACTTACATGATTGGTAAATTTGAGAGCATTTAGCCCTACGGATGCGCTTCATTGACATGTAGGAGCTAGCTAGTCTTTCCACAGCATTTGAGTGATTTTCATCTCCTCCTCTATCTTGTAAGCTACTCAGAGGCTTACCTATGCAGGGAGAGGTCAGCCCCTGTCTAGTGCTGAAGCATGCCCACCTCGGAAGTTCACTGTCAGCAAGCCCATTTGTCTAGTACACCTACAGCTTCTATTAGTAAGAGCAGTCATATTTTATTTGTTTTCTCAATTTGTTCATAACTTTGGCAGAGAAGGAATTAGCAGCTTTTGGGTGCTCTCTTCGGAGGTACCTCATATATGATTCTGTTTTATTTGGTTTTATGTGTATTTTTAGTAGTTTTCCATATACGTGTAGAAAAAGGTCTAGAGGGGCGCCTGGGTGGCTCAGTGGGTTAAAGCCTCTGCCTTCAGCTCAGGTCATGATCTCGGGGTCCTGGGATCAAGTCCCGCATCGGGATCTCTGCTCAGCAGGGAGCCTGCTTCCTCCTCTCTCTGCCTTCCTCTCTGCCTACTTCTGATCTGTCTCTGTCAAAGAAATAAATAAAATCTTTAAAAAAAAAAAGTCTAGAAAGATAAGCATTATAGTTTCAAAAGAAGTTGGTAGAATTAGGAGTGGGGTTTTTTTGTTGGTACTTTGGAATTCAATTAATTTATTAGATGTGTAATTAAGATATAGTTAAGTATTTTATTTTTTTTTATTTTTTTTTAAAGATTTTATTTATTTATTTTGACAGAGATCACAAGCAGGCAGAGGCAGGCAGAGAGAGAGGGAAGCAGGCTCCCCACTGAGCAGAGAGCCCGATGCGGGTCTCGATCCCAGGACCCTGAGATCATGACCTGAGCAGAAGGCAGCGGCTTTAACCCACTGAGCCAGCCAGGCGCCCCTAGTTAAGTATTTTAAACCTGTAAAATATATAGCATAGTCTGGACTTCCGTGTAGAAGAATTGGGCATCTTTGTATAAGAGAAAAAGCTGGACCTGCGTAGATGTTTCCACCTCATAGCATGGTGCTTGAGTCTAGAACTTATGGTAGGCAAAAATATATTACTTTTCTAAAATCTCTGGCTTGTCATTTCAACACATATGTCACAATAATTGCTTTCCATTCACTAATAGTTTGAAGCAATTTGCATGATTTTTAGAAGTGAGTTCTAGCATTTAACTGAGGTTAACTGGATTTTGTATTTCTCTTTCCTACTTGCAAAGTTTAGTTTGCTAAGCCTTTTTATTTTGTGGCTTCTTTTATTATTCCTTGCTTTTAAAAAAGGAATAGCTCTAAATTTCTACCATCCTTCCTGCTTCTCAGTGTGATAGGCCTATATGAATATAATACTCAGATTTGGCCATATTTGAAATTATGAATTTATTAAAAAGGGAAAAGATTAAACAGTGTTTCTAAAGTGATAAAAAAAAAGTATTTCTTGACTTCAGAATTTTATAAAAGTTCGTAGAGTAGGGACATCTGGGTGGCTCAGTCAGTTAAGTGTCTGCTGTCAGCCCAGGTCATGATGCCAGAGGTGTGGAATTGAGTCCTGCATTGCACTCCCTGCTCAGCAGGCGGGGAGCCTGCTTCTCCCTCTGCCTGCCACGCCCCTTGCTTGTGCTTGTTCTCTCTCTCTGACAAATAAATAAAATCTTTAAAAAAAAAAAAAAGGAGAGGAAAAATGCGACATAATTCAGTCACTATAGTCTCATCATGCTTTTTAAAAAATTTACTTTTTAGTTTTTATTTCAGTTAGGAAATATTTCATACCACAAAAACATGCTGAGAATAAAGTAATCTCTAGATATTCCATGCCCAACGTAATAAAACAAAACTTTATAAATACAAGTAAGTCCCTGTATACCTCCATTCTACCTCCAGTTTGATGTTTTCCATTATTATGCATATATTAATATTTCTACCACCTATAAAAGTGTCATGAATATTGGGTATTTTTGAGTATTTTCAAACTTAATATGATACATTAATACAGAGTGAGAATGTAAAATGGAACAGCTGCTTTAGAAAACTGTTTGCCAGTTCCTAAAAAAATTAAGCATAGAATTACCACACATCTCAGCACTTTTCTTAGTTAGATATATACCAAAGAAAGAAGTGTGTACCATATAAAACTTGTACACAAATGTTCATAGCAGCATTGGATTATTCATATTAGCCAAAAAGTTAAAAAACGAAATAAAACCAAACAACGACCAAATGTTCAGCTGGTGAATGGATAAATAAAATGAGGTGTATCTACGATAATATTGTTCAGCAATAAAATTAACTGAAGTACTGATACATGAGTCAACGTGGATGAACTTGAAAACATTCTGCTAGATAAAAGAAGCTAGTCACAAAAAGCCATATATTCTATGATTCTCTCTATATGAGAAGTCCAGATTAGGCAAATTTATAGAAATGGAAAGCAGATTCATGGTTGTCTAGGGAAAGGGTTATGGGGGGACATTGGGCTGTAACTGCCAGTGGGTATGGATTTCTTTTTAGGGTGATGAAATGTTCTAGAATTAGATAATGGTGGTAGTTGTACAAGTCTGTGAATATGCTAAAAAAAATGAAATTGTACACTTTAAATGGGTGAATTGTATTGGGATGTGAATTATATCAGTAAAGCTATTTAGCAAGTTTATGTGATTGTTTTGTATTCTCCTATTAGCTTTTTAAATTCAGTATAAGCCAAATCACTGTATTTTGCGATTTATATATTTTTGTACATTTAGTTCTGTATAACTCCTTTCACATTACACTATATGAATTTACTGTATTTTATTAATCCATTTTCCTTTTTTGCCTTCAAAAGCAATGCTTTTGTGAACAGTCTAATCCATATTTCCTTATACGACAATATATTTTTATTTTATTTTATTTTTTATTTTATTTATTTATTTATTTTTTAAGTTCAACATGGGGTTAAACTCACAGCCCCAAGATCAGGACCTGAGCTGGTATCAAGAGTCAGACACTTAATTGACTGAGCCACCCAGGCGTTCCAGTGATGATACATTATTAAGGCTTTATTCCAAACTAGAATTTGATAGGATTAGGGATGATTTGTAATTTATTTAGTGTTATTTAACTATTTAGAACACGTTTTATTGGTGTACCTTAGAATATTTAATTCATATAATAATAGTTCTACAATTTAAAGTTGAAAGTAGTAAAAGTACTCTGTCTTCTGAAGTTCTTCAATGGTTCTTTTGTATTTGGCAAAAGAAAAGGGCTTCTTAACTACTGTGCCTTTCTTGGTATTTTACTGTTAAATACAACATGTCTTAATTTTTGTGTATGCTGATATTTTATAGAAAAAGCCACAAATGAATACAACACTACAGAAGATTGGAGTCTTATCATGGACATATGTGACAAAGTTGGAAGCACTCCTAATGGGTAAGATTCCCAGCAATGCCCAGCACATGCCTAGGAGCTTAATAACCTGTGTCTCTTTTTCTGGTGTAACTTTGAAAGGAAAATGAAATTTTACTATTACTTTTGGGGGACAAAAGTTAAGAGATCCTGGTGGCCAGATTTATGGGACAAGCCTTATCCTGAAAGAACAAGGGGAAAAGAGTTCAGCTGAAAACCTGAGATATCTAAAGCTTTGATGAGGTGTGGACATATGTTAACAATGAATAGACTAGTTATTTAGGGAATTCCCCTGTGACTTAGACATGTATGGGAGCCTTTTAATAATGAAATATATAAATATAATAATGTAGTACATAATAGACTGGAGAAGCCCTTCAATAATGGTAGGTAAATATAATAACATCATTATGAAAAAGTGAACATAAAAAAGGGTGCTTTTGAGGGAGAATGCAGCAATTAAGCTGAACTGATTATACTTTAGAAGACTGGTAAAAGCATTTAATGTTACAACTTCTGAAGGTACCTTCATACATGTTTATACTACACCTTTGAAGACTATATATTTTGCGGGTTATGTTTTTAAGATAAGAATTTACTATCTGTGAACACTAAACCTGTCTTGAAGAAACGAGAAGATAATTTATATGACATAGTTTTTTGTGTTGATATTTTGGAAATTATTTGACTCTTAAAAAATTTTTATTTAGATTCAACTAATTAACATATAATGTATTACTAATTAGTTTCAGAGGTAGAGGTCAGTGATTCATCTGTCTTACATAATACTCAGTGCTCATTAATCATGAGCCCTCCTCAGTGTCCATCACCCAGTTACCGCATCCTTCATCCCCTTCCCCTCCAGCAACCCTTTTGTTTCCTATGATTAAGAGTCTCTTATGCTTTATATCTCTGTCTGATTTTGCCTTGTTTTATTATTTCCTCTCTTCTCCTATGATCTTCTATTTTGTTTCTTAAATTCCACATATGAGTGAGATCATATGGTAATTGTCTTTCTCTGATTGATTTATTTCACTTAGCTTACTACCCTCTAGTTCCATCACGTCATTGCAAATGAAAAAATTTTCATTTTTTGGTGGCTGAGTAGTATTCTGTTATAAATATATACACCACATCTTCTTTATCCATTCATCTGTTGATGGACATCTGGGTTCTTTCCATAGTTTGGCCATTGTGGACATTGCTACTATAAATATTAGAGCGCAGGTGTCTCTTTGGATCACTACATTTCTGTCTTTGGGGTAGATACCCAGTAGTGCAATTGCTGAGTCACAGAATAGCTCTACTTTCAGCTTTTTGAGGAACGTCTATACTGTTTTCCAGAGTGGCTGCATCAGTTTGCATTCCCACCAACCGTGTAAGAGAGTTCCCCTTTTTCTATATCCTTGCCAACATCTTTTGTTTCCTGATTTGTTAATTTTAGCGATTCTGACTATTGTAAGGTGGTATCTTATTGTGGTTTTGATTTGTCTTTCCCTCATGCCGAGTGATGTTGAACATTTTTTCATGTGTCTGTTGGCCATTTGTATGTCTTTGGAGTAATGTTTGTTCATGTCTTCTGCCCATTTCTGGATTTTTTTGTTTTTTGGGTATTGAGTTTAATAAGTTCTTTATAGATTTTGGGTATTAGCCCTTTATCTGTTAAGACATTTGGAAATATCTTCTCCCATTTGGTAGGCTGCCTTTTAGTTTTGTTGACCGTTTCCTTGTTCTGCAAAAGCTTTTTATCTTGATGAGGTCCCCAATTGTTCATTTTTGCCTTTGTTTCCCTTGCCTCCACCAATGTGTCTATCAAGAAGTTGCTGCCTCTGAGGTCAAAGAGGTTGCTGCCTGTGTTCTCTCTCTCTCTTTTTTTAAAAGATTTTATTTATTTATTTGACAGACAGAGATCACAAGTAGGCAGAGAAGCAGGCAGAGAGAGGGGGGAAGCAGGCTCCCCACGAAGCAGAGAGCCCGATGTGGGTCTCAATCCCAGGACCCCGGGATCATGACCTGAGCTGAGGGCAGAGGCTTTAACCCACTGAGCCACCCAGGCGCCCTCCCTGTGTTCTCTTTTAAGGGAAATTATTTGGCTCTTGATTTTGGAATATACAGCCTTTGCAACAAGCACCTCCTTTTTTTTTTTTTAAAGAGTTCCATAGTTCTATGAACAAAATATGTGGAATCATTTTACAGATGTATTCCTTTAATGAAGTGAAGTTTGCAGGATTTTGTTCTTAAGTTTAAAGTTATTTGGTAATAGAATGCCTTATATTTTTAGTGTTTAAGTTGAAATTCTGAATAAATACTTAATATTCTTCATTTTTTTTCCCTTAGAGCAAAAGATTGCTTAAAGGCCATAATGAAGAGAGTAAATCATAAGGTTCCTCATGTTGCTCTGCAGGCATTAACTGTAAGTAAAAGTCATGTTATTATTTGACCCAAATTTTAAATGTGTATTTATTTTAGTAAGTTAAGTAAGATAATATCTCAACATTTGTATATTGATTTTTATTTTAATTAATAGCTTCTTGGGGCTTGTGTGGCAAACTGTGGAAAGATATTTCATTTAGAAGTATGTTCCCGTGATTTTGCAACAGAAGTACGTGCTGTGATAAAAAATAAGGTAAATTTTAAAAAGAGAAGAAATTTAAGTCATTAAAAGTACATATACTGTCTGTGATTTTAATCATTTTAACTATATATAGCATTAATGAAGTTGTATTATGAATGAAATCACTTTTAGCTAAGTTTGAAATGAAATAAATTTCCTGTTCTAAAATTTGGTATTTTCATTCGTAGCACCAAAAACTGTTTTCCTTTGCAAAGCATATATACCAGTGATAATAGCTCATCTTTATTTAGAGTTAGTAAGCAGTCACTGCTTTTGAAATTTTACATATACCATCTTGTTTAATGCTCTTAATAATCCTTAGAGGTTAGATTCTCTTACCATTCCTGATTTATAAATGCAGAAGCTGAGGCTTAGAGATAAGTTCAGTAACTTATCCCAGGTCATGCAGCTAGCAAATGGCACAGCTAAAGTTCAGATCCAGATTTCTTGAACTTCAGAGTCCAAACCAACTACTAACCTATACTGATTCACACTAAAGATGGCAAGGAAAGAGGACCTTTATTTTAGAGCTGGGTTGCGGGGAGGTCTTCACAATAAAGTTTCTGGTGCTGATTTCTTTGGGACAGAAACTCTGAAGCTTCTCTTGCTATTAGT
Source organism: Lutra lutra (assembly GCF_902655055.1). Lineage (NCBI taxonomy): Eukaryota > Metazoa > Chordata > Mammalia > Carnivora > Mustelidae > Lutra > Lutra lutra. The sequence continues at coordinate 51,011,218 of NC_062280.1, read as the reverse complement.
GGCAAAAATCCAGAAATTTTAGTTTAATTGATACAAAAAAACTTAATCTAATATTGAGCATATTTTTTAAAAATAGAAGAAATAACTTCTGAGTATAAAAGATCATCATTGTAGTGAAAATTAGAAATTGATGTTTAAAAGGGTAATTTTATAAGAAACAACTCTATCTTAAAATGAAAATAGGTATTTATGAAGCACTCATCTAGGCTAGGGATTGCTGAACTTTAGTTGATGTTTATATAATTAAAGAGAATTTTAGTGGCAATAATCTGTTAAATAATTCAAGTACTTACTTTTAACCATTACCTTAACCACGGTTGTATTTCTTTTCTTTGCATTGCCTTTAAAAGGCTCATCCTAAGGTATGTGAAAAACTGAAGTCTTTGATGGTAGAGTGGTCAGAAGAATTTCAGAAGGATCCTCAGTTTAGTCTAATATCTGCAACTATTAAATCTATGAAAGAAGAAGGAATTACTTTTCCTCCAGCAGGTTCTCAGGTAAGAGATTCATTTAGATCCATGATTGACCTTACACTATTTTGAAGGTATATATTTTATATAAAAGCTAGGCAAGGTCGGGACGCCTGGGTGGCTCAGTTGGTTAAGCAGCTGCCTTCGGCTCAGGTCATGATCCCAGCGTCCTGGGATCGAGTCCCACATCGGGCTCCTTGCTTGGCAGGGAGCCTGCTTCTCCCTCTGCCTCTGCCTGCCACTCTGTCTGCCTGTGCTCACTCTCGCTTCTCTCTCTATGACAAATAAATAAATAAAATCTTTATTAAAAAAAAAAAAAAAAAAAGCTAGGCAAGGTCTGTCTTAATCATCCTTTCCCACCTCTACTCTCCAGGTGCCTATCTGAGATAGTGCCTTACATTTAGTAGGTGTTCTAATTTTTGAGTGAATGTGTCTTCTATATATCAGAACTTTAAGAATTGAATCAGCCAGGGGCACCTGGGTGGCTCAGTGGGTTAAAGCCTCTGCCTTCGGCTCAGGTCATGATCCCAGGGTCCTGGGATCGAGCCCCGCATCGGGCTCTCTGCTCTGCAGGGAGCCTGCTTCCTCCTCTCTCTCTCTCTCTGCCTGCCTCTCTGCCTACTTGTGATCTCTGTCAAATAAATAAATAAAATCTTAAAAAAAAAAAAAGAATTGAATCAGCCATAAATAATCTGTTTAATGCTGCTCTAAGTCTAGAGTCATGCAAAAGGCATAGATGTATGAGGGAGCCTTTATGTTTAAGAAATTTATAGTAAATTTGGAAGGTAGCTATATACATGTGAAAAATAAATTGTAAGTGACACATACAGATGAGGGAGGGGTAACAAAGACTAGATGCGAGAAGAGAGAGGTTAATACAGCCTGGGATGGTAAAGAGGTAGAATTTTTAGACTGGAATGCATTTCAGTAGATAGTAGGGAAGAGGTCCTATCAGGGAAGGAATGATGTGGACAAATTCATGGAATTGAGAAAGCTCAAGACCTGTTTGTTGAAGAGTAAATTTGCCTGGAGTGAACAGTTCGCATACAGATGAGTGGAACTATAAGACTTGAAATTTATTTTAGGAGATAGGGAAAAGCTTTAGTAGGACAGGGGTGTAGGTAGGGATAATGAGTCACAGAGTAGGCTATTTAAGTATGAGAGAAGAACACTGTCTTGAGTTTGCTGTAGTGCCTCTTGCCTTCCACTTAATATTAGGATATGGGCTAGGGAAAGAAACTAAGAGGAGGAGAACTGTATATTTTATTTTAATTTAGACTGTGACTGAACAGAATCTTTAGAGTTGACCAGAACTAAGGATTCAAGGGGGCATTTGGGGACAAAAATCTTACATGTTATGAAAGGAAGCATTTTTCTGCTCTGTCTTCTGCATGTCAAAAACCTATGTCTAAAGAACTGGTTGATGGTTCAGAATCCTGGACATCTCTGTCTTCCATGCCTTTATTTATTTAGTTAGTTAGTTATTTTTAAAGATTTTATCTATTTGAGAGAGAGAGCGCGCACACAGGAGCTGGGGGAGATGGAAAAGCAGACTTCCCACTGAGCAGGGAGCCCAACGCAGGGCTCCATCCCAGGAGTCTGGGATCGTGACCTGAATGGAAGACAGACACTTAACCAGCTGAGCCACCCAGGTGCCCCTCTTCTGTGCCTTTAAATTTAAGCGTGACCTTCCTAAGTCCTCTGCTGTGCCCAGAGAAGCACCATGGTTCAAGTACAATGAGTATTAAATAACAGCTTAACATGTATTCCTAGAACTGCAACTGTTATCTCTGTCCACCGTCTCTCTTCAGTAATTATCATGGCTTCTTGGGGCCCCTGGGTGGCTCAGTGGGTTAAAGCCTCTGCTTTCGGCTCAGGTCATGATCCCAGAGTCCTGGGATCGAGCCCCACATTGGGCTCTCTGCTCAACAAGGAGCCTGCTTTCCTTCCTCTCTCTCTGCCTGCCTCTCTGCCTACCTGTGATCTCTGTCAAATAAATTAAAAAAAAAAAAATTATCATGGCTTCTTGCTGCTGCTTCTCGTGGAGCTTGATGCCCCTCCCTGAATAAGAGACCTTGGGCAGTTGAGATCAGGGAAGTACAGTCAGGAGAGATTCATATTTAAGTACTTTCTCTATGACATGTTCTGTGTTAGATGTTAAGATGGAGGCAAAGTGTAAGCCAGTCCATGCCTTTTGTGAGTTTATAGTGTTTTCTTGAGAACTCCGATGTTTTATTTTAGTATTTGAAAACTGCTACTTAAAATTTTTACAAAGAACTTCACTTTTAAAAGAAACTCGTCAGTTTTTTAAAAATTAGCATGTGCGAGTAATTATAGAGCTTGTGTTTTCTTTGGAACGGCGGCTGTGTTCATTTTACTCATACATTACAGACTGCCTCAGCTGCCACCCGGAATGGTGCATCATCGAACAAAAGCAGAGAAGATGAAGAAATAGCAAGAGGTAAATGCTCAAGCACGTATAATTTAGTGTTGCTTAGAACATCCTTGCTAGAACAATTTATTTAAATAAAAATTATAATCAAGCTGGGTATACTTTTAGTATTTTACCTCAAATTTAGTAGGCTCTGAAAAGCAAGGAAAACAATCAGTGTGATAAAAGATTGATTTAATTCATAATCCCTGTCAGTAATATGTATTTAATGTCCTACCTTTGGAGAGATTTCATTTCACCTTTTCTTTAATGCCAAAGTTATGAGTCAAGCACAGAAATATGTTCACGGCTTGTCCTATATGGAAAGCTACCCATATTATAATGTCACAATCTGTTTGCTATAAAAATAATAGCTGCTGTATATGACAGACTGTGATAATATGGAATGAGCAAAAACTTTATTTTAAAAAATGTCATGATTTTCTGCCCTGTCCTCCCACATTCCAAGAAAGTTAACTATGTAGAATTTAATTGGAGAAATAAAATATTAACTTCATTTATTCTTATTAAGTATTACATTATTAAACATTTCTTTTTAAACTTTAAAAAATCAGAATTAATTCTGGCTCTCTTGTTTTTTACATTTCATTTTTTCAAATTAGCTATTGAATTATCATTGCAAGAGCAGAAGCAGCAGCATGCAGAAACAAAATCCTTATATCCCTCTGCAGAAATTCAGTTAAATAATAAAGTCGTAAGGAAAGTGAGAGCTTTATATGATTTTGAAGCCGTTGAGGACAATGAACTCACCTTTAAACATGGTGAAATTATTATTGTTTTGGATGACAGGTAAGTTTTATATCTTTATTTCTGGAATATTTTGAAGTTATTAAGTATAATATTCTTTAGAATCCTATATATTCAGGTTTTTGACTTTGGTGTATCTAAATCATAATAGAGTCTTTTCATACCTTAATTTTTTTTTCTAAAATAGAAGTTAGACTAGGTAATATGCGTTCTTTATTGTTTTATATCTTAGATAAAAGATGTATTAAATAATATTGTTGCTTATCATAGTTGTGAAGCTTAAATATTCATTCATCTGAATCCCTTTACATTGGGAGTTGTGTATATCAAAATTACTGGGAAAGAAAACAACTTTAGGAAGAAATACACCCATATTACTTTTTTTTTTTTTTTCCTTCTTAAGAGCGGGAGAGAGAGGAGGGGCAAAGGGAGGAGAGCATGTGAGAATCTCAAGCAAACTCCATGCCCAGCTCAAACCCTGATGCCGGGCTTGAGTTCACAACCCCGGGATCATGACATGAGCTGAAACCAAGAGCTGGATGCTTAACCTGACTGAGCCACCCAGGTGCCCCAGCTATATTATCTGATAAAAGCAACCAAAAGCTATTCTCAGTTCTTCCCAAATTCTTAACGCTACTATACTCTCCCTCACAATTCTCTATCGTTTAAAGAATAGATCTGTTTTATATCTGAAGCTAATATAATATTGTATGTCAGCTACACTTCAACATTTATTTATTTTTTTTTAATATTTTATTTATTTGTTTGACATAGAGATCGCAAGTAGGCAGAGAGGCAGGCAGAGAGAGAGGAGGAAGCAGGCTCCTTGCTGAGCAGAGAGCCTGATGTGGGGCTCGATCCCAGAACCCTGGGTCATGACCTGAGCGGAAGGCAGAGGCTTTAACCCACTGAGCCACCCAGGTGCCCCTACACTTCAACTTTTAAAAAAAGGATAGATCTGTCTTTATTGGGCCTAATTCTGTTTTTTACTTTGCTTTTAAAAGAAGTTGCTGAAATTTAGCAAGGGTGATACCTAACAGCCTGTTGCTGTGAACAGAGATTGCAGATGCATTTGATGTCTGTTATAAATAACTTAATAAGGATATATTAGTCTAGGGCATTTTTAAATGAGTAGATATACAAAATGGTTTTACTTTCCCACAGTAAATAGTTATTGAGAATATGTTATGTAATAGGCTCTATTTATATAAAAATTGAATGAGGACACAGTTCTGTCTTATAAAATCTAGACTAAAGGGAGTTAAAATCTCTATAGATACTTGTATGAAATGCAGATTGCAAATGCCATTAAAGAGGTAATGTTGGGGTCCAGAAGAGACCAGCTTTGTACCAGGTACAAGCATCTGGGAAAGAAGGCTTAACCAGAGGGTTCATTTTAGGTGAACGTTGGTTTTGACAGAATAGGAAAAATTTTGCAAGAAATCAAGAATAGGAAAAAGAAGGTCTCCTAGGAGTCAAGAAAGTAATCACTTTTCTTCTTTAAATGTTTTTTTTTTCTTTTTAAATAATCATTTGGAGTGGAACACATGATCCCTGAATGAAAGTAAATAAATATTAAGGTGCAGAAATAGTGTGGGCTCTGAACACAGTCTGAAAGGTCAGGCTTCTTAGCGTATGTGTTTTAGTTGGAATATTTGCAAAAGAACTTAGATTTATACTTCAGGTACTACTATACAACTAGAAATTAAATTTGTAAAATAAATAGAGACTAAACTACGAGTAGTTTTTGCTCTAAGATTCAAATTTTGAGTGTTTTATTTAATGAGAAAATATTCTAAAATAAATTGCTGTTTGGGGCACCTGGGTGGTGCAGTTGGTTGAGCATCTGATTCTTGATTTCAGCTCAGGTTGTGATCTCAGGGTCATGAGGTCCAGCCCCAAGTCAGGCTCTGCTCCGTCGGAGTCTGCTTCAGATTCTCTCTTCCTCTCCCTCTGTCCCTCCCACTCATGTGCATGCTTGTTCCCTCTCACGCATGCACTCTGTCTCTTTGAAATAAATAAGTCTTTAAAAAATAAATTGCTGCTTACAAGGTAGAGTCCTGAGTAATGACACAGGTGCTTTATCACTTATCTTCAGCAGCCCTGTACTACCCTGTGCTGTGATAACTCAGTTCTCTTTTTCTTTTGTGCCTGTTGTGAGTCTTTCATACAGGCCGTATCCCTTCACATCACTGGATGTTCACGTGGCGTTACACTCTTAAACTGCAGTCTGTAGGCTTGCGGTGAGGGAAGGGTTATGTTGCTGGGCTGCATGTGTCTTTTCACACATGTTGAAGCTCAAAGTCATTGAACAACTTAGACTCTTACAAAATTATTTTCAGTTGAGACTTAGCACTGCAAAAGAGAACCTTTTTCTTTATAACTTCTAAGAGAATTCAACATGAATATACTAGAATATGTAGGTTGATTGCTGGCATTTTAATGATAGAATACCCCAATCTGAAAGTTGCTATAGACACGTTTATTAACACCTATAGGTTAAATGTTGTCATTCTGGGTGGTGGATTATCACTGGCAAGATTTCTAAGCACAAATGCAAACTGGGATCCTAACATTAAATGGTAGTCTTTGGTTAAAAGGAGGTTCGTCTCGATGATCCTATTCGTTGTTTTCGTATTGCTGTGAAAATGAAAGCACAAATTAAAATTTTCATAGATAGAACTTAAAGTCCCTGGAAGATACATCATTCTTGGACTTCAGCTTAAGAAACAGAGCTAATAGAAGAGGGACACATCTCTTCTTTACAGAAGATACCAAAAAGGGCTGCCTGGGTGGCTCGGTGGGTTGGGGCCTCTGCCTTCGGCTCGGGTCATGATCCTGGAGTTCTGGGATCGAGCCCCACATCGGGCGCTCTGCTTGGCGGGGAGCCTGCTTCCTCCTCTCTCTCTGTCTGCCTCTCTGCCTAGCTGTAATCTCTGTCAAATAAATAAATAAAATCTTAAAAAAAAAAAAAAAAGAAGAAGAAGAAACCAAAAGAAAATCTTTTCACTTTTTACATTTTTAGCTTTATCTCACCACTTCTTGTTTGTTCTTTATGTGCTCTTCCAAATAATCAAGTAGGATTGGTTGCCTAAATTAAATAATAGGTATTTTAAGGAAATGACCCTCCCCACAAGATTACCAAGATTTCCACGCTTACTATTTGTATGTTTGTGGTTTTTTCACATGATCATCATATCCGTAAAAAAGGCATCAATTATCTTTAGCCATTGTCATTATAAAAGTCAGCAAAGGGGCACCTGGGTGACTCAGTCGGTTAAGCATACAGTTCATGATTTCGGCTCAGGTCATGATCTCATGGGTCATGGTATTGAGTCCCATGTCAGGGTCCGCACTTAGTGGGGAGTCTACCTGGGATTCTCCCTCTCTCTCTCTCTCTCTTAGATAAATAAATCTTAAAAAACAAAAGTCAGCAAATAAGTTGTTTTATTTGAGAAGTTAATGGCCTAAAGGGGAGACTCAGGTTTTCATTTATTTTGAGACCTGAAATGAGCCAGGATAACTTTGTTTCTTTTTAGTGTGCAAAGTTTTCTGTTTATATTTTAATTTTCTTGTTTATTTATGATGGCAACAGGGCAGATGTCATTTATATTTCCAAAGCCCTAATTTCTTTTTCTTCCTGGCAAATGCCTGTTTAATCCAAAACCCGTGTAGATTTCACGTCTTCTGAGAAGCCTTTACTCTCTGTTATTAGTTTCCAGTAGTCAGGAGTTCTTTCTCTATGCTGCTATAGCTCCCTGAACATAATAGCATTGCTCATACTGTACTGTAATCACATCTCTACATATGTCTCTCCTGCTACATGATTCTGAAGAGGGTCGGCACTTCCTTGGGTGGGAGGAAGGGGGAAGGCAAAAACAAATCCCAGAAGGTAAAGCAAAGTAACATGTTCTTAGTAACAGGAGAGTTGAAAAATACTGCACTAGATTTTCATTCTTGAAGGCATAAACTCTCTCCATTAGCTTTGTAACTTCAGTGCTTAACCTGATGTTACTTGTCCCTCTTTGGTAGGTTTTCATAAGTGTTTGGTGTATAATCAATCAATTGATAGTAAAGTTTCTGTCTTTATCACTTTTCACTCAGCCTTGATTTTTTTTCTTAATATAAAAAGCTCTAAGTGTAAATGCTGCATATAATTATCAAATAATTTATGTAAAACTATAGTGCTGAATTACTTGATTTAGAAGTTTAAAATTGAACAGTATTTTGTGTCATTAACATTCCACAGAATGAACAGATTGTCAGTGGAGGGAATATAGAGCTGAATTAGGGCTAGGAAGGAGTCGTCATGCTTTAACATGGCCTTTGGTTATTTTGCCTACTTTTGGAGTTCGTAGTAGTGGTTGGGAGGGAAATGATCCTACATTAGTAGGACCACTAGAGAAGGCTACACATAAAATCGTCGATAGATTCAAATAAAATCCACATGTCCATTTCACAGGTTTGGCTTTTCTGGTTTTATATAAAATTTCCTCTGAGTTCAACTGTCCTTTTTAAAATGGGATGCTTAATTTAAAAAGCATGTAAGAGAATTCCTCATTTTATATAGACATCAGCAGACATGATAGATATGTATTAGACATCTATATATTAGAATTGTCAGTACATCAATTATTTTCTGATTTTAAGAATTTGGGTGATAAATAGCTCACATCTTTGTGGTACTTTTTAAATGAAATGGTATTTCAGAGTCCTAGGAGTTAATTCATCCTCAAGTTTCATTTTTAGGAATGTCTACTCAGTAAGTCAAATTTTTGGAGAGGAATAGACAAAATTATCATTTCTACATTCTATGATTGTTCATATAGAAAGTTCAAGGGAATCAGTGGACAAATTAGTAAAATTGGTAAGAGTTCATTAGGGTTGTTTTTTTTTTTTTTTCATCTCATCAGGGTTGTTGGATATAAGCTCAACAAAAATCAGTGGGTACTTTAATCGCAGCTATTTAGAAAATGTAATAGAAAAAAAATTGCCATTCAAAATAGTAATAAAAATTATAAATGATCTAGGGCTAAATCTAATAAAGAAATGGGAGGACTTTATGGAGAAAGTTAAGAAATTCCTTGAAAGATATGAAGAAATACAACTTCTTTTTTTTTTTTAAGATTTATTTTTTTGAGAGAGAGAGAGAGAGAGAGAGAGCACAAGTTGGAGAGGCGGAGGGAAAGAGAGAGAAAATCCCAAGCAGAGTCTGTGCTGAGTGCAGAGCCCATTTCGAGGCTTGATCCTGGGACCCTGAGATCACGACCTGAGCTGAAACCGAGTCAGAGGCTCAACGACTGTGCCACGCAGGCACCCCTATGACATATTAAATATAAATGGAGAGAGACACATATTCAGGGTAAAGAAAACTTTAATGTTGTAAAGATTTCATTTTCCCCATATTAAGACATAAATTCAGTGCATTTCTAATTAAAATCCCAATAGGACTTTTTTCAGAGACCTTGAACACGTTTTAATTTTAACATTAATATGGAAATATGAAAGGGCACTTTCCCTGCCAAGTATCAAGGCATATTAATAAGCTGTAGTAAATAAATATATAGATAGTTCAACAGAATGGAATCTAGATCCATCTGCTCATGAACAGATAGCAGCCTGCTGTTTGAAAGATAGGATATCATAAATCAGTAAAAAAAACGATGTACTATGCAATAAATTTGGGGGATGAATGGCTGGGGTGAATGACTCTTTATAGAGTACAAATAAAACTTTGACTCAGTTTCACATAGTACATATGGCTTCATTCCAAATGGATTAAAGAGTGGAGTGGGGTGCCTGGATTAAGCTTCCAGCTCTTGGATTCTGCTCAGGTCACGATCTCAGGATTGTGAGATCGAGCTCTGTCCATGCTCAGCTCAGAGTCTGCTTGAGATTCTCTCTCCCTCTCCCTCTGCCCCTCCCTGCACTTAACATACACTCTCTAAAATAAATTAATCTTTTTTTTTAAGATTTAATTTATTTGATAGGGAGAGAGAATACAAGCAGGCAGAGGGAGAGGGAGAAGCAGGCTCCCCATGAGCAGGGAACCCAATGTGGGGCTCAGTTCCAGGACCCTGGGATCATGACCTGAGCTTAAGGTAGCCGCTTAACCAACCAAGCCACCAAGGCGTGCGTAAAATAAGTGAATCTTTAAGGAAAAAAAAAAAAATTTAAACATAGGGAAGAGATAAGAAAGAAAACCAAAGCTACTAAGTGTATTGGAAAACAGAATTGGGAGTTCAGGCATAGAGAACGATTTCTTTTAAGAAAGCTATATAAACCATAAAAGATTGCTAAATTTGATTACATGGAACAAAAAACACCATGCAGTAAAAGAAACTATAAACATATGTTAAAAGACAAGTGACAGTTTGAGAGAAGGTATTTGCATAATTCGGACAAACAGTTGCTATCCAGAATATATAAAGAACTCCTACAGATCCATGAAAAGAAATAGCCCCATGGAAAAGAAAGGTAGACAGAAAAAATGAATGAACAGTTTATAGAAGAGGCTGTCTGAATGGCCAGCAAAACGTGTGGATGCCCTGGAAGTGCAAATGAGCGTAGCCTTGAGAGATGATTTCTCTCCTGTCTGATACCAAGTGTGGCTTGGACAGTTAACAAGCGTGAGGGAAAATGACATTCTCACATGCTGCTGAGGGAAGGAGGATGGTGTATGACCATAACCACTTGGGAGACTATTTGGCACTATTTGGTAAAATGGAAAATATTTTTATCCTGAGACCCAGCAAGTCCACATCTGTGGGTAGGCCTAAAGAATTGTTGCTTGTGTACCCCAGAATCTAGAATGATCATTACACCAGTCTTTATAAGGTGAAAGAATTTAAGTGCCCATCTGTATGGGGATGGATAAATCAAATATGCTGTATTCGGATGAGGGATCTTTAAAAGGGATAAACAAGATATGAAAGTATTAGCATATAAAGTGTAAAAATCTATAATGATTAATGTATCTATAGACTTTTCTGTAGGTATATGTAAACAAATAAAAAATACACTTGCAGGAAGACTACATACCAGCTTTATGGTAATAGTTTGGTAGGCTAGATGTGGGGTTGGGACTTGGGGTTGTTGATAAAGGGGACTTGATTGTGACCTGTAATGTAAAATGTAGAGGAACAAGTGACATTTTTGTACTATATTTTCAGTGATGCCAATTGGTGGAAAGGAGAAAATCACAGAGGAATAGGACTCTTCCCATCTAATTTTGTAACAACTAATTTAAACATAGAGTCTGAGGCAGGTAAGTTAAATTTTAGGGAAGGTTAAATCTATTTAAGTTTTTTACACTTGAGTTTAATCGTTCAGTTTATTTTTGTTGTTTTTTAAGTTATTTCTATGCCCATCTTGGGGCTTGAACTCACAACCCTGAGATCAAGAGTCATATGCTCGGGACGCCTGGGTGGCTCAGTTGGTTAAGCAGCTGCCTTCGGCTCAGGTCATGATCCCAGCGTCCTGGGATCGAGTCCCGCATCGGGCTCCTTGCTCATCAGGGAGCCTGCTTCTCCCTCTGCCTCTGCCTGCCATTCTGTCTGCCTGTGCTTGCTTTCTCTCCCTCTCTCTCTCTGACAAATAAATAAATAAAATCTTTAATAAAAAAAAAAAAAAAAAGAGTCATATGCTCTACCAACTGAGCCAACCAGGTGCCCTGGTTCAATTTTGAATATAAAGTAGATTGACATTTAACTTTGTTTTAAATTATTTGTAGACAATACAGTTTAATTTCTTAAAAATTAAGGGGTTAACTTACTCCAAGTCAATTCCATTATTTTTTCAACTCTGAGAATTAATGTACATAGTTATATGTAAGGCATAAAATAATCTGTGATGACCATGCAGATATTTAATTCAACCTGATTATGGTTTAAGAGGTAGTTTGTGTGTTCAGTATAAAGAATACTGATTTTATTCATCACTGAACCACAGTATCAAGGGGAGTAGGTGGCAGGGTGGGGGCTGGTTGACAAGTGCCAAGTATGATTACAAGGGTTAGGAGTACTCCTAAATTTTAAATTTTTCTTCACCTTGATTTGATTCTAGGGAACATGCAGTAATAAAGCAGGGTAATTAAGACAGTGGGTTCCTGCTTCAGATCTTCTGCTGTCAACCATGCAGAGAAAGCTTCCATTTGTTATTCAAGCAGGAAGATGGGGGTTGCTGAGTGTAAAGAACAGCTAATAGTATTACTAACGGAGCTCATGATCAGAAATAATGCAGTTCAGTGGTGTCTGAGTACTCCTTTATCAGGTATTACGCAAAGTCAGTGGCTTGCACTATTTCATTTAATCCTCATAACTGTGAGATAGGTATGTTTTTTACCCATTTACAGATAAGGAAACTGAAGCTGGGGGGTTATATGACTAGTAGGTGATAGAGCCATGATTCTGAAGTCAGCCAGTCTGCTCTTAGATGTACTTACACTGACTCACTGCAGGACATGTCCGTGCTAGATTGTATTATCAGTGTTAAAGAAAGAACTTGAATCGTGAAGGCTGTGTGCATTACGTGTAACATCATCTTTGTATGAGTGGAGCAATGGCATTCCATTAAAGTAAACTTGAGAGACTTGAAGACTCATGTAAAGACTAAGTACTTTCCCAGTATTTATGCTTTTTATTCCTCTAGTCTGAATCTCTAAGTAGTTGTGAAAATTGAAGACGCTGTTTTTAATAACTTCAGAAGACCATCCTCGGGGGATTCTATATAGAAATTTCCCCTTGGCATAGGCTAGAGCACCTGAGCTGTAGTTTTAAAAATAAAAACTAATCTAGGTTTTCAGTGTATCCTTATGTTATGTTGAGGTCTGCTCCTTAGGCTGTCTTTGAAAGTTAGCCAAATATTTGAGGTAAGTGGCTAATTGATGGGACTTAAAAATCCTTTGGTTATAGAGATTTTTTTCCCCTGAGGGGTGTGCATTTTATTGGGAACCTTAAGTACTCTTCAGCCAGAACACAATGTCTTCATTCAAAGCTCTCACATGTCCTACATGAGATTTTTGGGTTAGAGGCAAGGTAGACTTTTATTATAATTTTATTTTTATCAAAATTTACTTTATTAAAATATAGTTCATTACAGCAACACTCCAGTGAACATTTAAGTTGTGTTCTAGATGTATACATTTATAAATTATCTTTCAACCTTCTCACTATGAAAGGGGGGGGTTGTTTTCTTTGGCTTTAAAACTTATCAAAGTTAGGTTGAAATTGAGTATTTCTTTGTTCATTTGGGAAATACATTTTTATAGCAAGGAAAGTATAGAAGGAGCTCATATAGTTAACTCTGAATTTTGCTGTTCAGATTACGCTCTACTGTCTTGTGTATTCATCCTAGTGGTAACCCTCAGTTTTTCAGAAAATGCCTATAATGACAGTTCCCGTTAATATTGCTCACTTGTTCCAGTAGAAGGTAAGTTCCATCAGGGCAGAGATTCTTGTCTGTTATACTCAACTGATGTATTTCCAATGCCTGGCTCATAGTAAGGGCTAATAAATGTTTGTGGTATGAGTGAATGAACGTATGTAATAACGTGTATTAATTATGAGATGTGATGACTAAAGGGTTTCCTTTTTTTTCTTATGGATAATCACAGGCTACTTACATATTAGTAACTAAAATACCAAAGTACATGCTGAGGAACTTAAAGTTTACTTTGTTTCCATAGCAGCTGTGGACAAATTGAATGTAATTGATGATGAGGAGGAGGAAATTAAGAAATCAGAGCCTGAGCCTGTTTATATAGATGAGGTAGAGTTTTTCTTTTGTTTAATAGTTAAACTATCAATACTTTTAAAAAACGTATTATCCTTGAGAATGCTTGGTAAGAGTAATTTTTATGTTCATTGAAATGAAAGCTTTTCAGTTTCTAAATGTGCATTTACTTTTTTTAGGATAAGATGGATAGAGCCCTGCAGGTACTCCAGAGTATAGATCCAACAGATTCAAAACCAGACTCCCAAGACCTCTTGGATTTAGAAGGTATTTAGTGAGCGTTAGCCCTAATTTAATGTCTTTTACTATTTTAGCAATTTATAATGTCTTAAATGTCTTCTGCCTTGTATTTGCTTCTAGAAATTAAGAGATCTCTGTTGGGAAGCAGACTAGTGTAATAAAATAGTAAACATATAACTTGGAAGATGTTGTTACAAACCTGCCTAACATGTTCAGGAAGGAAGCCTTTATTTTTCTCTAAGCCCGCTAGTGATACTGTCTGAAGAGAGTTGGAATTCAGAAAAGGACAGAATTAAGAATAAGACCATACGAAATTAATTGAGTCAAAGTTTTAGAAATTCTTAACTGATAATTCTCTTGATTTTAAAGGGCGAAATTATACGTGATCGGTGTTAACTTTGTAATGTAGTCATTTGATGCCTGCTGATGTGTCTTTTTAATCCACAAGAAATTTGAAGTAAAAGAAATGTTTTTTCATGCTTTTTTTTTTAATCTTTTGGGAGAAAAATATCTGATAAATGGATAAGTCTTAAATCTTTTTATAGAATAAACTCTGGTTATGAATATAGGATACTGTGCTATCCATTTTATCAGTGTTTACATTTGGAAATAACACAGAATGTTTAATTTTAAAATGGCTTAAGCACTTGAGAAATGTTCATTTGTAATCTGTACACAATTATATATTTGATACACTGTGACTCAAGTTCATTTACTTGGCTAATAGTTTTCTAGGTTTTGAGGTGGATCCAAAATTCACAGTTGTAAACTTAGTACTTCAGAGAACATGGTCAGATTTCTCTTTTGATTTTGATTTTGCCTTTGGTCAGATATATTAACATTGGTGCTGAGTATTATTAAAATTAAGTCTTTTATAGTCCTTCTTCTAGCATAAACTTCATTTTTGTATATTATGCATGGTATTGTGTATTGGTGTGTTCCGTTGTTAAAAATTGTCAAAATTGATTTAAACTGGTTTAAGTTTCAAGGTTCAAAATTATTTTTGTGTTTACAGATATCTGCCAACAGATGGGTCCAATGATAGATGAAAAACTTGAGGAGATTGATAGGTGAGATTTTTTTGTGCAGGGCATAACATGTATGGTTTTCTTCCTTCCTTTCTTTCCTTCTTTTTTTTTTGTTTTTGTTTTCTTTGCTCTAAAATATATACTTTATTATTTTTTACAAAAACCATACTTTTGAAAGATTCCTACAAGATGAAGTTAAGACAAATTACATTTTTTTGTGTATAAGCATTGGTTTAGGAAATGTGTATAGAAACTGGTGACTTTTCATGGCTCTAAACAAGAAACATCATAATTCAGTCAGTAAACAACCTTCTCAATTACAAATCTATGAATGTTATTAAAATGCAGAGAATAGTAAAGTTCCATGTCACACTACTACTGAAAAAAAAAAAGAACAAAACTCAGGTTTCATTTCTAATATACTTTGGAATTTTTTTAGTAATGCCTGTCTTCCTTCCTTCCTTCCTTTTCTTTCTTTCCTCCTAAGATTTTATTTATTTGTTTGAGAGAGAGCATGCACATGATCTGGAGGGAGAAGAAGGGAGATTCTGAGGCACACTCTATACTAAGCAAAAAACCCTACATGGGGCTCAGTCTTGCAACAGCAAGATCATGACCTGAGTTGAAACCAAGGGTCAGATGCTTAAGCCACCCAGGCACCCCAACAAGAATAGTTTTCTTGTGGATTACTTGTTTTTTGGCAAAACTTTAAAGGGTTTTGTGAACTGTTCAATCTGTTGAAATTGTCTCTCAGTTTCCAAAACTCTTACAAACTGGTATTTTTTATTTTGGTAGCATTTTTCCCCCTGTGGCAGTATGGTATTGCCTAGAATGATGGGCTCATGCTCTTATGGTACTAGTCTTCGTTTTCTTACTTGGGCTGGAACTGAGGGATAATGAGTACTGAGGATTAAGCTGAATAGAACACAGAATGAAGACTGGGTCTTGTTAGGTGATGAGAAGTAGTATTTGTAAAACTTTCAAATGAAATTTCCCTTGTGTTTGTGAAGCTAAATCCAAACACATACCTCTCCTTGTTTTTCTTCTTGTATTTCTGTATTTCTCTTGTCCTTTTAATTTCCTTATCCCACATAGTCTTACTCTTCCTTAGAAAAAGCAGCAACACTGAAGGATAGACTCAGCATTTTGAACTTTTCATTTCTTTTTGTCTTTTCTGGTTCTTCAGCTTTCTGTTTGAAGCTGTAGTGAATGGAAGACAAGGATAAGGCTTTAGTGTTCCATCATCATCCCTTTCTAGATTCTGTTTGTTGAACTATGGTATCAGACGTCACAAGAAGATGGAGCACCTGGGCGGCTCAGTCGGTTAAGCATTTGTGTTGGGCTCAGATTATGATCCTGGGGTCCTGGGATCAAGTTCTTCGTCGGGCTCCCTGCTCAGTGGGGAGTCTGCTTCTCCCTCTCCTGCTTCTGCTCCCCCTGCTTGTTCTCTCTCTGTCTTGCACTCTGTCAAATAAAAGAAAATCTTAAAAAAAATTTTTAAAAACCCTGCACAAGAAGAACAGGAATTACTTTACTTACCTGCCTTTATCAGAGAAGGGTAGTAATCTCAAGATTTTTTTCTAGTCACTGAAGATTATAACCTTTTTCTATAAGATGTTTTTAATAAATCCTTTATATTTTCTACATAAACGAGAAACAAATCCCTGTCAAAAATTAATGAAATAGGGTTGCTGGGTGGCTTAGTTGTTAAGCATCTGCCTTTAGCTCAGGTCGTGATCTTAAGGTCCTGAGATCAAGCCCCTCATCGGGCTCCCTCCTCACAGGACGCCTGGTTCTCCCTCTCCCACTTACCCTGCTGGTGTTCCTGCTGTCACTGTCTCTCTCTCTGTCAAAAAAATAAATCTTTGGGTGGGGGTAAGAATGTCAAGATGTTTTTTAAAAAAAAGTTAATGAAATGATGGTGGTAGTTTCATTTTTCTTATTTTGGAGAAAGCATTAAATATCTACATATCTATCTACTGTGGTTTCAGTGCAAGAATATTAATGGTCAGTAAGTATTCAAACTGGAAATGATTAGAAAGAAAAAGGTCAGTATTACCTTAGGGCTAGGAGTAGAATAACTATAAACCTTTCTGTATCTTAAAAATAGTCCATATACTTTAACCCAGCAAATTCAGGCCCATACTAAATACATAAGGATATATGCAAAGATTTACCTCTTAGAAGATTCCTCGCAGTATTATTTATAACAACAAAATTGGATTTATAATAGCAAAGTTGGAAGTAACTAAAACGTCTTTCAGTGTAAGATTGATTTCAAAAATAAAATTACACATCTATACATTATACAGTAAAAAGCATTGTCATTGATAAATGTCTGTTGACATGGAAGGGGCGCCTGGGTGGCTCAGTCATTAAGCATTTGCCTTTGGCTCAGGTCATGATCCCAGGGTCCTGGGGATCTAGCCCCAGAGGCTCCCTGCTCAGCAGGAGGCCTACTTCTCCCTCTTCCACTCCCCATGCTTGTATTCTCTCTATCACTGTCTTCTCTCTCTCTGTCAAATAAATAAAATCTTTTAAAAAATAATAATAAAAATAGGGGCACCTGGCTGGCTCAGTGGGTTAAAGCCTCTGCCTTTGGCTAGGGTCATGATCCCAGGATCCTGGGATCGAGCCCCAAATCGGGCTCTTTGCTCAGCAGGGAGCCTGCTTCCTCCTCTCTCTCTCTCTCTCTCTCTCTGCCTGCTCCTTTGCCTGCTTGTGATCTCTATCTGTCAAATAAATAAATAAAATCTTTTTAAAAAATTAAAAAATAATTTAAAATAATAATAAAAATAAGTATTGACATGGAAAAATATCATACTATGTAATGCAAAAGCAGAGGATATTGGCAGTATAATCTTATTTTTGTTGATAAGAAGAATATCTTCAAAGAAATAGATCTAGCACAGTTAAAAATCAGAGTGACCATTTCTGATATGAGTTTTTTGAGTCACAGCTCACCTGCTCGTTCAATTTCAGTTTCTGAATAGGCCAGTTGGCTTTTTCTGTTCCATGGCCACTGACTACAGATACAGCTTCTATTCTGGAAAATACTTGCTGTTCTTCAGCAATTTTTTTTTAATTTTTATTTATTTACTTATTTATTTATTTTTATTTTTTATAAACATATAATATATTTTTATCCCCAGGGGTACAGGTCTGTGAATCGCCAGGTTTACACACTTCACAGCACTCACCATAGCACATACCCTCCCCAATGTCCATAACCCCACCCCCCCAACCCCCCTCCCCCCATCAACCCTCAGTTTGTTTTGTGAGATTGAGAGTCACTTATGGTTTGTCTCCCTCCCAATCCCATCTTGTTTCATTTACTCTTCTACCCCCTTAACCCCCCATGTTGCATCTCCTCTCCCTCATATCAGGGAGATCATATGATAGTTGTCTTTCTCCGATTGACTTATCTCGCTAAGCATGATACCCTCTAGTTCCATCCACGTCGTCGCAAATGGCAAGATTTCATTTCTTTTGATGGCTGCATAGTATTCCATTGTGTATATATACCACATCTTCTTTATCCATTCGTCTGTTGATGGACATCTAGGTTCTTTCCATAGTTTGGCTATTGTAGACATTGCTGCTATAAACATTCGGGTGCACGTGCCCCTTCGGATCACTACGTTTGTATCTTTAGGGTAAATACCCAGCAGTGCAATTGCTGGGTCATAGGGTAGTTCTGTTTTCAACATTTTGAGGAACCTCCATGCTGTTTTCCAGAGTGGTTGCACCAGCTTGCATTCCCACCAACAGTGTAGGAGGGTTCCCCTTTCTCCGCATCCTCGCCAGCATCTGTCATTTCCTGACTTGTTAATTTTAGCCATTCTGACTGGTGTGAGGTGATATCTCATGGTGGTTTTGATTTGTATTTCCCTGATGCCGAGTGATATGGAGCACTTTTTCATGTGTCTGTTGGCCATCTGGATGTCTTCTTTGCAGAAATGTCTGTTCATGTCCTCTGCCCATTTCTTGATTGGATTATTTGTTCTTTGGCTGTTGAGTTTGCTAAGTTCTTATAGATTTTGGACACTAGCCCTTTATCTGATATGTCATTTGCAAATATCTTCTCCCATTCTGTCAGTTGACTTTTGGTTTTGTTAACTGTTTCCTTTGCTGTGCAAAAGCTTTTGATCTTGATAAAATCCCAGTAGTTCATTTTTGCCCTTGCTTCCCTTGCCTTTGGCGATGTTCCTAGGAAGATGTTGCTGCGGCTGAGGTCAAAGAGGTTGTTGCCTGTGTTCTCCTCAAGGATTTTGATAGGTTCCTTTCTCACATTGAGGTCCTTCATCCATTTTGAGTCTATTTTTGTGTGTGGGTGAGGAAGTGGTCCAATTTCATTTTTCTGCATGTGGCTGTCCAATTTTCCCAACACCATTTATTGAAGAGGCTGTCTTTTTTCCATTGGACATTCTTTCCTGCTTTGTCGAAGATGAGTTGACCATAGAGTTGAGGGTCTATTTCTGGGCTCTCTATTCTGTTCCATTGATCTATGTGTCTGTTTTTGTGCCAGTACCATGCTGTCTTGATGATGACAGCTTTGTAATAGAGCTTGAATTCCGGAATTGTGATGCCACCAACTTTGGCTTTCTTTTTCAATATTCCTTTGGCTATTCGAGGTCTTTTCTGGTTCCATATAAATTTTAGGATTATTTGTTCCATTTCTTTGAAAAAATGGATGGTACTTTGATAGGAATTGCATTAAATGTGTAGATTGCTTTAGGTTGCATAGACATTTTCACAGTATTTATTCTTCCAATCCAGGAGCATGGAACATTTTTCCATTTCTTTGTGTCTTCCTCAATTTCTTTCATGAGTACTTTATAGTTTTCTGTGTATAGATTCTTAGTCTCTTTGGTTGGGTTTATTCCTAGGTATCTTATAGTTTTGGGTGCAATTGTAAATGGGATTGACTCCTTAATTTCTCTTTCTTCTGTCTTCTTGTTGGTGTAGAGAAATGCAACTGATTTCTGTGCATTGATTTTATATCCTGACACTTTACTGAATTCCTATACAAGTTCTAGCAGTTTGGGAGTGGAGTCTTTTGGATTTTCCACATATAGTATCATATCATCTGCAAAGAGTGATAGTTTGACTTCTTCTTTGCCAATTTGGATGCCTTTAATTTCCTTTTGTTGTCTGATTGCTGAGGCTAGGACTTCTAGTACTATGTTGAATAGCAGTGGTGATAATGGACATCCCTGCCGTGTTCCTCACCTTAGCGGAAAAGCTTTCAGTTTTTCTCCATTGAGAATGATATTTGCGGTGGGTTTTTCATAGATGGCTGATAATATTGAGGTATGTGCCCTCTATCCCTACACTTTGAAGAGTTTTGATCAGGAAGGGATGCTGTACTTTGTCAAATGCTTTTTCAGCATCTATGGAGAATATCATATGATTCTTGTTCTTTCTTTTATTAATGTGTTGTATCACATTGATTGATTTGAGGATGTTGAACCAACCTTGCAGCCCTGGAATAAATCCCACTTGGTCGTGGTGAATAATCCTTTTAATGTACTGTTGAATCCTATTGGCTAGTATTTTGGTGAGAATTTTTGCATCTGTGTTCATCAAGGATATTGGTCTGTAGTTCTCTTTTTTGATGGGATCCTTGTCTGGTTTTGGGATCAAGGTGATGCTGGCCTCATAAAATGAGTTTGGAAGTTTTCCTTCCATTTCTATTTTTTGGAACAGTTTCAGGAGAATAGGAATTAGTTCTTCTTTATTTATTTTTTTTTTAAAGATTTTATTTATTTATTTGACAGACAGAGATCATAAGTAGGCAGAGAGGCAGGCAGAGAGAGAGGAGGAAGCAGGCTCCCCGCTGAGCAGAGAGCCCGATGCGGGGCTTGATCCCAGGACCCTGGGATCATGACCTGAGCCGAAGGCAGAGGCTTTAACCCACTGAGCCACCCAGGTGCCCCTAATTAGTTCTTCTTTAAATGTTTGGTAGAATTCCCCCCGGGAAGCCGTCTGGCCCTGGGCTTTTGTTTGTTTGGAGATTTTTGATGACTTCAGTCTCCTTACTGGTTATGGGTCTGTTCAGGCTTTCTATTTCCTCCTGGTTCAGTTGTGGTAGTTTATATGTCTCTAGGAATGCATCCATTTCTTCCAGATTGTCAAATTTGTTGGTGTAGAGTTGCTCATAGCATGTTCTGATAATTGTCTGTATTTCTTTGGTGTTATTTGTGATCTCTCCTCTTTCATTCATGATTTTATTTATTTGGGTCCTTTCTCTTTTCTTTTTGATAAGTCTGGCCAGGGGTTTATCAATCTTATTAATTCTTTCAAAGAACCAGCTCCTAGTTTCGTTGACTTCAGCAAATTTTTATTGACTATTTACCTTTGTCAGGCATTCAGAAATGAATAAAATACCATTTTTTTTCCTTGAATGTATCATCATCAGTTTGTTTTTCCTAGGGGCGCCTAGGTGGCTCAGCCTGTTAAAGCATCTGCCTTTGGCTCAGGTCATGATCCCAGGGTCCTGGGATCAGGCCCTGCATTGGGCTCCCTGCTCAGCAGGAAGCCTGTTTCTCCCTCTCCCACTCCCCCTGCTTGTGTTCCCTCGCTTGGTATCTCTCTGTCAAGTAAATAAATAAAATCTTTAAAAATTTTTTTGTTTTTCCTAATAAGAAAAACAACTTTACTGTCAGAAAAAGAAATATTACGTTTATTTTCTGCCATTGTTTGGAATGAGATTTTTTTTTAAAGATTTTATTTATTTATCTGAGAGAGAGCAGGAGGAGTGGGGAGGGGAAGAGGGAGAGGGAGAAGCAGGCACCCTGCTGAGCAGGGAGCCCAGGTGGGGCTTAATCCCAGAACCGCGGGATCATGGCCCAAGCTGAAGGCAGATGCTTAACCGACTGAGCCACCCAGGTGCCCCTGGAATGAGATTTTTTAACATTTATCACACTAAGAAATTATACTGGGCAGACACGTAAAGTGACTCCAAAAACGTTATATAGATGTACTGAAGAGAGATCCATGGTCTGAACTTAACAATGTTCCAGCTTACTCTTTTTTTTTTAGAGAGTTGCAGGACTGGATCTCACCATCCTGAGATCATGACCTGAGCCAAAATCAAGAGTCAGATGTTTAGGGCGCCTGGGTGGCTCAGTGGGTTAAGCCGCTGCCTTCGGCTCAGGTCATGATCTCAGGGTCCTGGGATCGAGTCCCGAATCGGGCTCTCTGCTCGGCAGGGAGCCTGCTTCCTCCTTTCTCTCTCTGCTTGCCTCTCTGTCTACTTGTGATCTCTCTCTGTCAAATAAATAAATAAAATCTTTAAAAAAAAAAAAAAAAAGAGTCAGATGTTTAACCAATTGAGCCCTTGTTCCAGACATTCTAAGCTTATTTCCTATTGCCCTCCAAAAATCGTTTTCTCCCACCTTGATCAAATTGCCTTAATTCTGTCTTAATTCACACTGTCCCACTGACCTGACCTACTCTTCCTTTTTGGCTTGGGCCTATCTATCCTTCCTCAGGTACAAGTTTAAGTCCCAGCTTCTCCATAAAGACTTCTCAATCTACCACTCCCCAAATTAGTCTGCTTTTCTAAACTCTTCTGTTCCTTACCTTTTTCATATAATTTTGAATTCAATTATATGCCATCTTACATTGCTTGCTATTTTCCATGTGCTTAGCTTTGTCCCCCCAGTAGATTGTAGTCTCTTTGAAGGAGAAAATTACATCTTCTCCATTTTCTTTGTGCTAGTATTGTGTTTGGGCACAGTTAGTAAAAATTTTTTGTTTTGGGGTTGTGTCCCAAATCTTTGAAGGTGATTCCTGTGTTCTTCTGGTGTTTCATCAGTATTCTGGGTATGTGGACCAAATGCCTATGGTTAATTCTTAGTCACACCTTTATCAGCATGGACACTAATTTCTGAAGCTTTCTGTGTGGCGTACAAATGATACTCTGAAAATAGTTTGACTTGCTTTATATAGTCACACCGGAAAGAGAGGAAATAGTACCTTTTTATTGGTTTCAGACATAACATTATAAAGGAAACATTATAGAGGAAAGGTGATAAGTCTTGATAGGATTCAGTCCAGGTCATTTATTTGGTAGTCCTGTGTCTGGTCATCCGCCTCTGTTGCTTGTCTTTTGATCCTCTCTGTGCGTATATAAAAAGCTATATTTAATATACAGGCCGTGGGTGCCCCACGAAGTGCCCTCTAACTTGTATGAACTTGTCAGTTGCAGTGGAAGTTCTTTATTACTCCCCAGGGGAACAAACAAAATTGTACCAAGTCAGAAGGATTTGCACTGGGGTTCCTTGGGCAAATTTGAAAAATGCCGTTATCTGGATTGCTTATACAGCAGAGTATCTGATTTCACTCACTTTCTCAAAAGAAACCAGCAAACAAGAGCAATAGGGACTAGTTTATATATACATTGTTTTTATTTGCATTTTCAAGCATAATTAGATTTTTTTCATTTGATTCTCTATATAAGCAAATGAAAATCATGTGATTTTGTTTGTGAGTGTGTTTTTATTTCAGTCATATCATGCTTCAAAGCAGGCTACTGACTTGCCTTGAGTACTTCTTCTACTTAGATTTTAATTAAGGCTTGGGTTCTTCCAAAATTGAGAAATTATTTTGCTTAGTAATTGAGTTTTAACAGAAGCCTATAATATGTGAAACAGAATTGTCCTAGCACCAAAATTACGAATTGAGTGAATTTTTATGAGGTATAGAACGGACTTTTCCTAATATTATGAAGTCCTCTCAGCCTAGTTATTACAAGAATTAAGGAATTCCTCCTTCCATTTTCCCATGGTGGATGTTCTTTCGTTGTATATAAAGAACCTTTTAAAATAAGAATAGAAAATGTGCTAAATTTAAAAAGTAATTTATGTTCCTAAATACATGCTTAAAAGCATTGAAGAATCTTAAAGTGCTTTTCTTCTCTATCAGGAAGCATTCAGAATTGTCTGAATTGAATGTAAAAGTCTTGGAAGCCCTGGAACTATATAACAAGTTGGTGAATGAAGCACCGGTATATCCACTTTATTCAAAGCTCCATCCTCCGGCACATTACCCCCCTTCATCAGCCAGGGTTCCAATGCAGGTGAGCATATTTTTTAGAACATTTTTCAAAATTAGACAAAAGTTTTAAAGAAAATGTTTTAAAGTTTAGTATTAAAATTTCTATGGTCCATGTATAAAATCATAAAATTCATCTTCGATGGTCCAAAAAGTATGGGCTAAACAATTAGTGTTCACCAGGACAAATGAGATACAGGTATTTTATAACTAATTTTAGTTCATTTTTAACATGAACAAAGAGACCATTAAATAGATGATGGGAGTCCTGGTTTTTCATTTGCTTTTGTAAATGTAAAGCAAAAATCCCTTAAGTAAAAAGTTCAAGTCCTCTGATTTAGGACAGTGCCTGACCTACCAGAAGTTCCCTAGCTGAGGCACCAATGCTATTTCTGTTTCTCAAAAACCAAGAGGTAACATTTCTTTGAAAAATTTCTCTCAACATTTCTTTGACTTACATGATGAGTAAAAGGCTTATTAGTGAACTTCTTTTGTCCTCTGGTCATGCTGTATATTTTTTCTTTGATGCACAACTTAAATGTTAAAAAGTCACGCGCAGGAAGGACGTGATGAAGGCCTTTCAGTGCAGGGTCCAGAAGCCATTAATAAACAGCTTCTTCTCCTAGGACTGTACACCTTGTTGTGCTTCCTGCTGAATGAATACTTATATTTATCACTAGCAAGTATTTTGAAACCTTTTTTAAATTTCAGCCAGTTAGCAATTGAATTCAGAATGGATTTGGATGAACAAAATTCATGTTAATTTATGAGAACTGATATATAAAGGAGCATGTGAAGGAGACACCAAGGAGAAAAGATAGAATGTGGGTGCATAAGCTAGATGACTTGACACGCCATAATTGTTAAGTAAAAATGAAGAGTTTCTATGGTAACTGTCACATCAGACAAGATGCATTTATCAAATATGCTGTGTCACAAACTTTTGAAAGTGGAGAAAAGAATCATTGCATATGAGGGTAGAAAGGATTTCTGGGTGCAAAAGATAGCTGGAGTTTATTCAGTATTGCTTTTGTTTTCAATGAGTTTATTTGCTGCTGCTGTGAAAGTGGAACAAAATAGAAGTGTCTCCATCATTGTATGATAGAACTGTGTTATATTTGTTCTTTGTGTGTGTCTGAAGGGTTATTTATCATTCCTGTGTCAGGTTTTTATGTTTAGTTGCATACTGTTTATAATCTGTTTTGGTAAGCATAACTCAGGTTTCTAAAAAGTTAGCTTTCTATCTGTTTGATTCTTCACATACCTTCTATCTATACTGTTCATGTATAATAGCACTTAAAATATTCCTATTCTAAGTAATCTCTATACCCAGCACAGGGCTTGAACTCACAGCCCTGAGATCAAGAGTCGCAGTCACCACCGACTGAGCCACCAGGTGCCCCCAAAGGTCCTATTCTAATTAGAAAAAATTTCTTACTGAAAATGTTGGAGTAACACACCCTGAGTTAAATCTGTGAAGTCTACTCAGGAACCCTGCACTGTGGAAGAGGTCCATTCCCAGGCTCAGTCTGTTGTCAGTGGGTTGGTATGTGTTGGCCAAGGAGGCGATATGATTGCAGCTACATTAAAGTTGATTTGGCACTTCCAGCCTGCTAAATTTTCATGTCCATGCTCTTTTTTTCTTTTCTTTTAAGATTTTACTTATTTATTTGCCAGAGAGAGAGAGAGAACACAAGCAGGGGGAGTGGCAGAGGGAGAGGGAGAAGCAGGCTTCCCACTGAGCAGGGAACCCAACTTGGGGCTCCATCTTAGGACCCTGGGATCATGACCTGAGCTGAGGGCAGACACTTTAACTGACTGAGCCACCCAGGCGCCCTTCCATGGTCTTTGCTTTGCACATAGCTTTGTTTAAAACTGGAGTGATGATAGTTACTGTATGATACTTAGTTATTAAGTATGTGCACTGTTATACTGGTAGGCAGGTGGAGATAATACCATAAGCATTAGGTAGGGCACATAAAACATCCAAAGAAATTTAGACCATTTTGCTGTTTCCTGAGGATACATCTCATTTACCTAAATATCTTCTTTACTTTTTTCCTATTTGTTGTGAAGGCAGAAAATAAAGGAGACATTGCCAGAGAGGGTCTGCGCCCTGCCCTGATACCATTTATTCTTACTCTTCCAAGTTTCATTCTTAAGAGTTGAATAAGTCATCCTGGGATAGGGGTGAAGAGGGTTGTCATTGGGTTGGTGACTTGAAGTGATAATGGGCTGTCCTTCAAGGGAGTATGTAGTTTCCTGGGGGATCTGCAGCAAGACATGTTCTTGAGTAATAGGCAACCTGGATGGATTCCAGCCTGCTGCTTAAAAATATGTCATCTCCTGCAAAGTAAAAGAACAATCAAGTAAATCATAAATTTCCATAGGTTTGGCACTGTGATTTGGAAGTTCTCCACTTTTTGTACTAGGGTGGATAGGTTGGTAGAACCAGATTGTGCTCTAAATAACTATAACATTTTATTTCATTTAAGGCTTTTAAAGTATTAAATATATTGTTAGATAGATGTTTGGGAAATCAGTGAATCAACCTTTTCTCTTTGTTTAATAGACATACCCCGTTCAGTCACATGGTGGAAACTATATGGGTCAAGGCATTCACCAAGTCACTGTTCCCCAAAGCTATAGCATAGGACCAGATCCGATTGGTCCACTGAGATCTGTGCCTCCAAATGTCAATTCCTCTGTGACAACACAGCCTGCACAGACTCCATATTTAAGGTAAGTTTTTGGGACCTGTGTTAATTTTGTAATTGTATACGTTAAATTTTCACCGAATTTCATAATGAGAATAAACTGACTTTTCTTTTTATAATAATAATAATTGAGGGACGCCTGGGTGGCTCAGTTGGTTGGACGACTGCCTTCGGCTCAGGTCGTGATCCTGGAGTTCCGGGATCGAGTCCCGCATCAGGCTCCCGGCTCCGCGGGGAGTCCGCTTCTCTCTCTGACCTTCTCCTCGCTCATGCTCTCTCTCACTGTCTCTCTCTCAAATAAATAAATAAAATCTTAAAAAAAAAAAAAATAATAATAATAATTGAGATAAAGTTGTAGAACTTCTCATTCCTAATGCCATGAAGTCAGAATGCTTTTGGCTTTACTATCCCTACTAAAATGGTTGCCCAGACATGGCTTATAGTCTGGGTCTCTGGGACAAACTAAAGCTAACTGTCCCTTATAAGGACAAGCCCATGATATACTTAGCATTCTTTTTTTTTTTTTTTTTTTTTTATACTTAGCATTCTTAATCAGCCTAGCAGAGCAGTCCCAGGCATATGTATCTGCATGCACTCCTGAATATCAGAAAACTTTACTTTGACTCCCAAGTGCCTTTGAGCTGTGGAATTTGTGGTCTCTTTTTTTTTTTTTTTTTTTTTTTTTTTTGAGAGCGAGAGAGCATTGTTGGGGAGGGATAGAGGGAGAAACAGAATCTCAGGCACACTCCATGCTGGACTTGTGGGCTTGGAGCCAAACGTGGGTCTCCATCTCATGACCCTGACCCTGAGATCATGACCTGAGCCTAAATCAAGAGTCTGATGCTTAACTGACGGAGCTACCCAGGCACTCCTGTGACCCAGTTGTTTATACTAACACTTCTGTTCTGAAAATGATGTTTAAATATTGCTTTTTATTAACTGGTTAGCAATACGAAATGTTCCTTCAATGTAGTCATGATAGATGATATTTAAGATCTCTTTCCACTCAAATTCCATGAATGTAAATTTTAGGTAGTATCCAAAAATTAAGTAAACCTGTTCCCATTGGTATTTAGTTCAGTTAAAATGTAAAATTTTGTTACTCTGTTTGACACTAGAAGTTATGCAGAAAAAAATTGAAGGAGTATAGACATTAATTCTCATAATAAACAGTGTATTTGGTATAATTTGAAATTAATGCCTTTTTAAAAAAAAAATGTATGTTTAGGGGTGCCTGAATGGCTCCGTGGGTTAAAGCCTCTGCCTTCGGCTTAGGTCATGATCCCAGGGTCCTGGAATTAAGCCCTGCATTGGGCTTTCTGCTCAGCAGGGAGCCTGCTTCCTCCTCTCTCTCTGCCTGCCTCTCTGCCTACTTTTGATGTCTGTCTGTCAAATAAATAAAATCTTTTAAAAAAAAAAAGTATGTTATAGTAATTATAGGAATAAGCAGGAGTTCTGCAATTTGGTGTGATTTTTCAACTTGTTTTTTTTGTTTGTTTGTTTGTTTTGATCTAGTGTTAGTAAGTAAGCTATATAGGTCAAGAATATCTTGAGGGTAAATTCAGGGTCCTGTGTGGATTACACTGTTCTCCCTTCCTTTATTATTTTTATGTAGAGATTCAGGTTCAGTTACCAGGGACTTTGAAAGTGCCACTGTCGAAGGAAAGTGTAGAACATGTGAGGAAAAGAGGCGGTCTCCTCCTAGGAGAAGGGAGAATACGGTCCACAGGTGTACTTTGGAGGGTTCTGTGCTCATTGTAGCTGGCCAAGGATACCCCTTTGAGAAACACAGTCTGCATCTCCTCAAAGATTTTTAAATATTTGCAGTAAGAGGTTTTGGAGAAAACAAAATTAAATAGGCCTTAGAATCTTATAATTTTGTTTTGTTTTGTTTTTTTGTTTTTTTGAGTACTTTCTTCTTAGCAAATATAAAGATTATATTAACAGTGTTGAATAGTTGGAGTAATTAAATTATAATCAGAACAGCAGTTATATAAACTTAAAAAGATAGGCATTTTTATTGTCTCATGATGATTTACCATGACCTAGATAGTGCAAAGTAAATATGGTTTTCTTTTAAATATTTTGTTTGTAGCACTGGACAAGACACTGTTTCCAACCCTGCTTACATGAACCAGAACTCTAACCTTCAGTCAGCTGCTGGTACTGCTGCTTACACACAGCAGATGGGGATGTCTGTGGATATGTCATCTTACCAGAACGCTACTTCTTCCAGTTTGCCACAACTGGCCGGCTTTCCAGTGGCAGTTCCAGCTCATTCAGTCGCACAGCAGCAAACAAATTACCATCAGCAGCCTCTTCTTTAGAACAAACCAGGCATTTTCTTGAAAGCCTTCATATGCGTATTACTTGACCCTTGTGATTCTAATCTAAAAATATTAAAAGAAAAAAAATTTTTTTTCTCAACTCAAAAGAACCATGAATAAATAAAGCACAAAAACTTATCTTACTGTGCTAGGCCATGAAGGGCTTTTTCAGTCCAATTTGTTTGAAGTGCAACTTCTGATCAGAGGCAGCTTCAGGTAGCTTCCAGTTAATTTTGTCTTACTTTCAAATCTCGACACCCAATAAGTAGCCTTATGATACTAAACAGCATGAGCTAGGAGTATGAAGTTTTTGCTTTAAAGATACCACTGTTTATCCCTAAAACATCATGGTAACTGGGAGAGCACCAAAACCTTTGAGTTTTTTTTTTTTTTTGGTCTGCTTATTTTTTTCAGTGTCCGCCACAAACTATTATTTTAAAAAAGGCAAACTTCTTTTTGGGTGAGCATTTAGCTTGCCAGCATATTTCCCTTTGGCTCCTTAAATTGCAGTTGTGTTTGCAGTACTATCAGTTTTCCTCTCTGTTCTGTTGAGTAATAATTAGCATATAATTGTCTCTAGAAGCAAGAGCAATTTGGAAGGAACAAAAATGTTTTCTGTTATTAACGTGAAGACTGTAGAAATGCAGATGTGCAATAAAGCGTTTAGCTACTCCGTCTTGGCGGCTATGGGCTAAGGAATGCCCCATAAAACATTTCCATTCCCTGAAGACAAATGTTTTTCTTACAAGGCTCCCTTGTATTTAGATTGCCACTAATGACCTTCTAAAGTGACTTTGGCCATTCTCTAATGAAGATAATAAGGTCCCCTTGTTTTCCTTCCTGAAGTGTGGTGTGCAGAGATGCTGCATTTTCTTTTTACGGATTACTTGTCAATTTGACCCATGAGACATTCCTAGTAATTTGATGTGATATATCCCAAGCATGAATAATAAGTGTGTTTTTATGGATGTGTTGTTCAAGTTCCATTGCTATGCCAGGCTATTGAGAAATTTGGCCATTCCTTTCAGAGATAATTCTAAGCCTGTGGGATTGATAGGGAAACTATCAGGACAGTTTTTCTGAAGTCTGCATTTTATAAGTTTGCAGTGCTAGTAGATTCCATATACTATAGGAATTATGTAGTAAACCAGTAGGGATTGTTTTCTCCTAAAAATACATACACTACTGCATCATCTACCAACTTGTTAGATAATGCAAAATAGAAGATGGCGAATATATATGCTTACAGATACACGGTACTTAGACTGGGAGAAACAAAGGACATAAGTGAAGTTACTTGTCTGGGAGCAAGATTTCTAAATTGTTTTTTAAAGAGAACCCTTAATCTTTCTGCTAAGAATCCATTTGAAGACAGTGCTCTGAAAATTTTTGTCATTTATCTATTTACAGAAATTTAATTACAAGTATGTTCTTTTTCCAAAGAAACTGTGTCCTAGAATAAAATAGTCTATATACTACTTGGTCTACATTTAAAGAAAAAACAACAGTATTTGAAAGCCCAGTTTCTATCATTGTCTTATTTCAGGTATAAGTAACTGAAAAAGTTTTAACCTTGAATGTCTCATATTCTTTTTTTCACCCAGTATTTTCCTTCCGTGTGAATTCAGTTATATATTTACAAAAAATGCTAAAAGGGTACCTTATTTTTTGGAAACGAATCTTCTGTTCTTTAAAGAAAAAACATAAAAAGCATTTATAAAGCTGCTCTTGATAATGTTGGCATATATATATCAAAAATCTTACATCTTTTCCTCCCAAACAGTATTTAATAAGGTTATTTTAATGTTTGTGTAAATATTTTATGTATAATTGTGATCGGAATTGTAAAAGCTTAACTTGGTTAAGTCTTTGAACTAGTATAAATACTGCACACCTGCTAAATTGGGATCAGCCAATTAAGTTCACCAAATGTAGTTTTGGAATAATATAACATGCGACATGTATATAAATCGTGTATATTGGCATTTATCTGTGAAATTTTATACATCCAGAAGTTTCTTCTCCCTCTTAAAAACAATTTTATTTTGGCCACACTGTAATGAATTTTGTGTTGCAGGTTGTCAGTAGTATAAAATGTTATTAAAATCTGTGTACTAAGATGGTATTTTTCGTGTTAATAGGAAATAACAGGGTTGTTAATTTTCTTTCTTTTCCATGATCTTATGGGTTGTATTTATTTTAAGACCTCTTTATAATTAAATATTTTCTGCCAAAGGAATTGTCTAATATCAGATTTCTACACTGGGTTCATACTTGCTGTTTTATAAAAAAAATAAAAATGACTTCTATTTCATATGAAATCTCGATACATTAGAAAAATTTTCTGAAAATTTATAATAAAATTACTTTTCATCAATGTAGAAAGAATTTCCCTTGGGTGTTAAAATACAGGAAGTGGATTATGTTCTTGTAGTTTGGAAAATGTACAGTCTGCCGACATTGTCTTATAATTTGGTAATCTACAAAATTACCTGAACATTAAATAATTATACTACTTATCAATTAGGATTTGAAATTATTTGCAAATACATTGTCCTCTGATGTTATTTCAAAGAGTTGATACTTGACCACATAACAAATTTTCACTGTATGTTTTACAGAGGATTTATAAAGTTTCACCTTCCAGATTTTTTAAACATTTATTTTGAATGTTAAAAATATTATGGCTTAGGTATTTTAAAAATTTCTCTTAGAAATTGTAAGTGTCTAGTCTTTTGGCTTCTGGGGAGGATTTACTGAATTGTTATGATGAGAAAGCTCAAGTTATTTTTGTAAGTATAAATTATAAATAATATAGCACCAATCTATCATTCTTTGTTTCTGTGAGAAGACATTTTTCTTATTTACTTATATCAGTCTTAGTCAATAAATAAAGGGAGGACTCAATTCTTGAGATTTAATTTTTTTGTTGTTAGTACAATTTAGTTTCTTTTGGAGATTAAAGATTTAGATTTTTTTAAAAGTTTTTTCGTAGAGGGGCACCTGGGTGGCTCAGTGGGTTAAGCCCGCTGCCTTCGGCTCGGGTCGTGGTCTCAGGGTCCTGGGATGGAGCCCCGCATCGGGCTCTCTGCTTAGCAGGGAGCCTGCTTCCTCCTCTCTCTCTGCCTGCCTCTCTGCCTGCTTGTGATCTCTCTCTGTCAAATAAATAAATAAAAATCTTAAAAAAAAAAAAAAAAGTTTTTTCCCAGAAGAATTATTCTAATTTTACCAAGCTAAATTTGAGTTAGAGTTTTCTAAAAACCTTACTGTGTCAAAAAGAGAAATTATGTTGCTTCTTACAAAGTGTAGTGAGAGGAATCGTGTTCCCCGCCCCCCAAAAATTCATGTTTGCCTAGATTGTCAGGATGTGACCTTATTTGGAAAAAGACTTTGCAGATGTAATTAAGGATCTTGAGGTGAGATCATCCTAGATTTAAGGTGTCCTTTTAAAAGAGAATACACACACTGGGATGCCTGGGTGGCTCAGTGGGTTAAGCCGCTGCCTTCGGCTCAGGTCATGATCCCAGCGTCCTGGGATCGAGTCCCACATCGGGCTCCTTGTTCTGTAGGGAGCCTGCTTCTCCCTCTGCCTCTGCCTGCCACTCTGTCTGCCTGTGCGCTCTCTCTCTCTCTCTCTCTGACAAATAAATAAATAAAATCTTAAAAAAAAAAAAAAAAAAGAATACACACAGGTACACAGAGAGCGGGGCCTGTAAAGATAGAGACAGAACCTGGAGTGAAGGTGCCACAAATCAGAAATGGCCGGGGGCCACCAGAAGCTGGAAAAAGCATGGAAGGATTCTCCTCCAGAGCCATCAAAGAGATCACAGCCCAGCTGATACCTTGATTTCAGATTTCTGGCCTCTAAACCTGAGAGAGAAGACATTGATGTTGTTTCAACCCTAGGAAACGAATAAACATGGATAAAAGTGTACAGCAAACTCCTGAGTACCAACCATTTCAAACTTTTATAAAATTGGTTAACTTGTTAGGAGAATTCGGAGACAAATGTCTGTAGTCCAGAAGTAGCAGTCTTATCTTTTCTAAGTTCTACTGAAATTGCATGGATTAATGAAGTAAGATCCCTGTCGATTCCATCATCCCATTTTTACTTTTTTTTTTTTTTTTTTACATCACATCTCAATAATTTCCTATGCCTGAGAAGTTAACAGGATGGCAATTTATGCCTTTTTTTTTTTTAAAGATTTTTTATTTATTTATTTGACAGACAGAGATCACAAGTAGACAGAGAGGCAGGCAGAGAGAGAGAGGGAAGCAGGCTCCCTGCTGAGCAGAGAGCCCGATGTGGGACTCGATCCCAGGACCCTGAGATCATGACCCGAGCGGAAGGCAGCGGCCTAACCCACTGAGCCACCCAGGCGCCCTTTTTTTTTTTTTTCTTTTTTTCTTTCTTTTTTTTTTTTTTTTAAGAATTTATGCCTTTTCTATCCAGTCTTCTATCTTCTGTCTACCCACTCTTCTGTAGTGGGTATTGACTGGAGAAATGTTTAAAGGCAGGCAGAGAAACAGAAGAAACAAAACTGGTGGATGGGTATTTCCACAAAGGCTACTGAAGAATGGAGTTTGCTTTTCTTATTTTACACCATTTGCTGTCCTGAAGGAAAATAAAGGCTTTCCAATACCTATTCAGCAGGTCTTTGACCTCTGCTGATTGCCTGTTGGTCTAGGGAGCTGGCTACCTTTTTTAAAATACTGAAGTGAACTCACATAAAACTAGCTGTTTTAAAGTGAACAACTCAGTAGCATTTATTACATTTACAATGTACAACCACTACCTCTAGTTCCAAAATTGACCTTTTGTGTCTGCTCTTACTTACCATATATTTTTTGAGCTTTAACTCCACATATACCACAGTGTGTGTGTGTATGCCTTCGCATATGTGTGTATTTCATATTACCACAGTTTATCCATTCATATGTTGGATACTTGGGTTGTTTTCATCTTTTGGTTATGTGAATAGTACTGCTAAGAAGGTGTGTATATGTATTTGAGTACTAGTTTTCAGTTCCTTTGGCTATATATAAGGGTGGAATTAGTGGATCAAATGACAATTATATGTTTAATTTCTTGAGGAATTACCAAATCCCGCAGCTGAGCAATTTTTATATTCCTGCCAACAATGCAGAAAGATTCCAATTTATGTCCTCACCAGCACTTATTTCTAATTTTAAGAAATTCTAGCCATCTTTGTATATATGAAGTAGTACCTTGTGATTTTTATTTCCATTTCCCTAATGATAAATAACATTGAGTGTCGTTCATGTGCCTTTTGGCCACTGTATATCTCTTTGGAGAAATATCTGCATAAATCCTTTGCTCGTTTTTTAACTGGGTTGCCTTTTGTTGCACTGTAAGAATTCTTTATGTTCTGGATACTAGACCTTCAAAAGATGCATGACTTCAAATATATTCTCCCATTCTGTAGGTTGTCATTTCACTTTCTTGATATTCTTTGATTAACAAAAGTTTTTAACTTTGATGATATCCAGTTTACCTATTTTTTCCTTTGTTGCTCCTGCTTTTGGTATCCTATCTAAGAGTCTGTTGCAAATCCAAGACATAAAGATTTTCTCCTGTTCTAAGAGTTCTATGGTTTGAGCTCTTACAATTACGTTGTTGATTGATTTTTTTTTAAGATTTTTTTTTATTTATTATTTATTTGAGAGATATCACAAGTAGACAGAGAGGCAGGCAGAGAGAGAGAGGGAAGCAGGCTCCCTGTCAAGCAGAGAGCCCGATGCGGGACTTGATCCCAGGACCCCGAGATCATGACCTGAGCCGAAGGCAGTGGCTTAACCCACTGAGCCACCCAGGCGCCCCGTCGTTGATTGATTTTTTTAGTTCATTTTTGTACATGGTATGAGGTAGGAATCTAGCTTCATTTTTTTGCATATGGATATCCAGTTGTCCCAACACCAGTTGTTGGAGAGACTGCTTTCACCAGCTGCTTTTGGACACCACTACAACCCACCCTTCGGTAGTCAGTAGCCACAGCTGCAATGCACCTGCTCCACAGCTAGAGAGTTTGCAGTCTAAAAGGTAACAGCCTTGTTCTCATCTCTTGTCATATACCTAAAGAGGAGTCCATGCCATCTAGTTAGGATAGAGCTCCCCAAGGTGAGCAGATAGGGTAGGTGTCAATGTAGTGATGGTTTCTAGGGGTCAGAGTCTCTTCTCCCTCCAAGTAACTTCAGACAAGTATGTGAAAAATGCATTGTCCAGATAGCAAAATGAGACTTAGAACCCCAGCCAAAAATAATATTTATCATATTTCCTTTCTGGGAAACTCTCCCCTCACAATTTTCACCCATATGTTATTGGTCAGAAATGTCCCCAAAAGCTACCATTAGCAGCAAGTGAGTCTGGAAAGTGAGTATTTTGCTTTCTAGCCTCTAGAGAAGATAGGGAAGAAGATGATTGGGAATGAGTGTAGAGTGGGCTGTACTATAATCTGCCACAGGGACAGACATGTCCAAGTGTGTTTACAACCTGCTGTTATTATTTTTGTGCCTAGTAAATAAATTCAAAGTTAAGTTCGTCTGTTATTCCATGGTCAAATAAGCTCTTGTTAAGATTCACTAATATGAGGGGCGCCTGGGTGGCTTAGTTGGTTGAGCATCTGCCTTCGGCTCTGGTCATGATCTTGGGGTCCTGGTTTTGAGCACCCCTCTAGCAGAGAGTATGCTTCCCTCTCTCCATCTGCTGCTCCCCAACACTTATACTCTCTCTAATAAATGGGTAGTCTTTAAACAAAATAAAGATTCTCTAATATGAGCATGTTAGGTCCCCAATGTTGGGTCCCCCAATAATGGGTCCGTGATTAAAGGAGCGAGACTGATACAAAGCGAAGGTCAGCAAAGCTTTATTTCACGCCAAGCATCGAGAATCAAACAACCGGCCGGGGCCACGCCTCTTACAGAGAACTCGACCCCTCCCTGCCTCACAGACTAACTTTTATAGAGCAAAGGCCATGCAGTTGAGCCTGGCCACACACAGGTAGCCAATGAGATTGCAATACACAGAGAAAGCTGCACAGTCATGCTAGGTCACACACGGGTGGCCAATTGAAATACAATTCACCCCATAGTAGCTATTTGAATTAGCCTATCACCTTAGTCAGAATGGATGCCCAAAAGGCACACCAAGGGCGGGGCCCACACTCCTTGGTAGCTAGGAGACAGTATGGGCCCCCACTGATTGAATGTCTCCACCTGACCTGACCCACCCTTGTATTTGGGCTTTGTTACCTGGGACTGGTTTCCCGGACTTGCTTTTAAGTAAGTTCCCCTGAGGGGGCGGGCAGGGTCAATTTAAGTTTTACTGCATAAACAACAAAATGGCAGTTCAACCGGGGTGGGGCCACTCTGAGTAGGCCCTTACAAGCATACCATAGTTTCAGTCAATAAAGGCTAGATTTAATATATTTACATCTGTCCTAATGGTTAAAACTAGGACTTTTTTTCTAACCTCATCAGAAATTTTAAAAAAAAGACTCTGGAAATGGGGATGGGGATAAAAGCTCCAACTGCTCCTGTCTCTTCTGTTTAGAAACATGAAAAAATTAAAGATGTATTAGCATTCAATAATGTAATTATTATATGGTGGGGATGCTAGGACTTGAATTTCCAAGCCTGAATTGTATTTGTGGCTTTGCCATGCACTAATTGTATAATGTCAGACATTGCACTTTGACTTGATTGAAAACCATTTTCATATTCATGGTCACTGAATTCTAACACTCGTTAGGTAGAGCGGTAAGTGAAGAGGGTACGGTCACACAGCTAGTAGTGGCCAAGCTGGGATTATAAACCAGGTTGTATCTGATGCTCAAATATGTGCTTTTCTCCACTACATGGGTGTGACTCACGCCTAGAAATAATTTGTGTGCTGTGTTTGTCAGGTAACAACTGTAACAACTTCATTTCCCACACATTACTGAGATAGATGGGGTCCCAAGGGCTCACATGGTTACAAAATGCCTTCAGATGTGAGAATGCTCATGTGAGAAAGAGCATGATAGTGGCTGCATCTGTCTAATGTATGCACTGTAGTACAATTAGTTCTGTCGTAAGGGGAGGGGCTGTGGCTGATAAGACCACAGCCGGCTGTAAACAGACTGGCTCTTTATGAGACTCTGTGTGGAGGAGGGGTCAAACATGAGGGAAAACGGGAGCGCAAGGAAGTGCAGAGTTCTGTGTTTTCTTTTTCAAGATTTTATTTATTTGACAGACAGCGAGAGAGAGAACACAAGCAGGGGTAGTGGGAGAGGGAGAAGCAGGCTTCCCGCTGAGCAGGGAGCCGGATGCGGGGGCTTGATCCCAGGACCTTGGGATCATGACCTGAGCCAAAAGTAGGTAATTAATGACTGAGCCACCCAGGCGTCCTGAGTTCTGTGTTTTCTGACCAGAAAAGAGCAAAATTCAAGGGATTTCTAAGGAAAACAGGTGACAACTAGTTGAAGCTGATTTGAATGAGAGTGGTTCTGAGTTGAAGCCTATAAACCCGGAAAGCCTAAAGCCATCAAAACTGTCAGAACCCTGGGGCGCCTGGGTGGCTCAGTGGGTTAAGCCGCTGCCTTCGGCTCAGGTCATGATCTCAGGGTCTTGGGATCGAGCCCCGCGTCGGGCTCTCTGCTCGAAGCAGGGAGTCTGCTTCCTCCTCTCTCTCTGCCTGCCTCTCTGCCTGCTTGTGATCTCTCTCTGTCAAATAAATAAATAAAATCTTAAAAAAAAAAAAAAACAAAACTGTCAGAACCCTAAAAACACAGACTGATTTCTCCAAGAACGAAAGTTACTGAAAGCTTCAGCCTGAGCTCGGGTTTCAGTTACATTCTGTATAGGGACCAAACACTTTTTTTTTTTTAATATTTTATTTATTTATTTGAGAGAGAGAGAGAGAGAGAGCACAAGCCGGGGAGGGTCTGAGGGAAAGGGACAAGTAGCCTCCTCACTGAGCAGGGAGCCTGACGCAGGGCTCAATTCCAGGACCCATGAGGTCATGACTTGAGCCAAAACCAAGAGCCAGACACTTAACTGACAGAGATGCCCAGGCGCCCCAAGGCCAAACTCTTCAGAATCACATCACTAGGTAGGGCCTTCACGGTCTCACCCTTGTCAGCCCTTCTAACCTCTTCCACTTTCTTATATGCACACTGGATTCCAACCCCCAAACCCTAAGTTATTTGGGTGCCAATTTGGCTTTTTCATACCTGTGCTTGGCTCTGTTTCTTTGCCCGAAATTCTTTTTTTTTTTTTTTTTTTAAGATTTTATTTACTTATTTGAGAGAAAGAGAGGTCAGCAGGAGAATCAGACTCCCTGCCGAGCAAGGAGCCCGATGTGGGACTTGATCCCGGGACTCCAGGATCATGACCTGAGCTGAAGGCAGTTGCTTAACCAACTGAGCCACCCAGGTGCCCCCGAAATTCTTTTGTCCATTGGATAAATTGTCTTTTCAAGTGTCAGCCTTTGCATGTTGCACTGATTCTAGCCCCCAGACAATGCTGCCCTACAGTAGCCTCTTGTAACTATGTCATAGTGGTTGCCACCTTGCACAGGATGATCTGTCCCTGTGTATGTTGATCTGTCTCTGTCAGATACTGTCATTTGGCTCATTCAACATGCATTCCCAACCACCTTCCTCTATATGGAAACCATATATTCCTCTACATGGAAGTCAGTAAACAAGATGCTTTCCAGAACAGCAAGCTCATTTCTCCAGCCTTAGCCCAAGGGTTGCAGCAGAGGCAGAAGCACAGTGAACATTTCTTTCTGACTTGTGGCAGGAAAGTGTACATCACAGACCCTTGCAATGGTCTGGAGGAAGGCCAAATCGTCGTGAAAAGTATTCAATAAGGGAGTCAACTAGAAAGGGGAAAGAAAGGTGACAGCCAGACACTGGGGCAGGTGACATCAGCAAGAGACACTGCAAGACAATATGGAGCTGAAGGAAAAAGCAAATTCTATTTGCTTTTTCAGGATATCTCAATCTGCATGTCCCACACTTCATATTTATACCAGTTGTGAGCCGCCGCTGTAGGTTTATTCAAGGTCTCTTCCACCTTTAAGTGTCTGTAAGCCTATGTTCCTCACTGGGGACAGAATGTGAATATTATTTGGAATCTGATTTACATCGTTCAATCCCTTTCTGTGAACTTTAAAAAGAATTCTTCCTTTAAACATTATAGAAAGAATTAGCCTAATTTACAAGCCATCAAAACTGTCAGAATAAGGGGTGCCTGGGTGGTTCAGGGGGTTAAAGCCTCTGCATTCGGCTCAGGTCATGATCCCGGGGTCCTGGATGGAGCCCTGCATCGGGCTCTCTGCTCTGCTCAGCGGGGAGCCTGCTTCCTCCTCTCTCTCTGCCTGCCTCTCTGTCTGCTTGTGATCTCTGTTAAATAAATAAATAAAAAATCTTAAAAAAAAAACTGTCAGAATGAAAATGAAGGACAGGGATCAGATTTTGTAGCTGTCTAGTTAAGTAAAGTATCCTTCAAAGCAATGGGCTATATTGTTATTTGTCTTTTTTTTTTTATTTGTTTTTTGGTTTGGGGGGCGAAGGGCAGAGGGAGAGAGAGAATCTCAAGCGGGCTCCATGTCCAGGGCAGAGCCTGAGGCGTGGCTCAATCTCAGGACCCTGAGATCATAAGCTTAGCCGAAATCAAGAGTCAGACATGTCACCAACTGAACCACCCAAGCACTCCTGTTTGTTGGGTTTTACTTACCCTCCTTTCCTATAAGAGAATTGTAACTATCTATCTGTCCATGCCCTTGACTCTCTTTAGAGTGTTCTGTTCCCACTTGGTGATTTTCATATTGATTTGGTCTTTGAATGATTAATTGATTTTTTTTTTATTTTTTAAAGATTTTATTTATTTATTTGACAGAGAAAGAGCACAAGCAGGGGGAACAGCAGGCAGAGGGAGAGGAAGAAGCAGACTCCCCACTGAGCAGGGAGACCGATGTGGGGCTCAATCCCAGGACCCTGGGATCAGGACCTGAGCCGGAGGCAGATGCTTAACTGACTGAGACACCCGGGCACCCTTGGTCTTTGATTTAGAGTTCTTTTGGCTCTGCCAACTTCTAGACTTTCCTTGTTTTTGATGACTTTGACAGTTTTGAGGAGTACCATTCATATATTTTGTAGACTGTCCCTCTATTAGGATTTGTATGGTGTCTTCTCATGATTAGTTAGAGGTTTGGGGGAGGAAGGTCACAAAGGTAAAGCACCCTTCTCACGTGGTATCAAGGGTATGTATTATCAACCTGACATCACTGTTGATGTTCATCTTTATCACGTGACTAAGGTAGTGTTTATTAAGTTTCTCCAATTCCTCCATTCCATGCTGTACTCTTTGGAAGAAGTCCCTAATGTGCAGCCTACACTTAAGAAGGGGGAATTATGCTTTCCTTCCTTAAGTGTGGAATAACCACATAAATTATGTACAATTCATCCACATGAGAATCTTGTCTCTTCTCTTTCATTTATTTATTTATTCAGTCATTTACTTTTGTCACTAAGAGCTCATGGAAACTTATTTTACACTGGGATGTATTCCAGTACTACTTCATTCTATTGCTCAAATTGTTCCAACTTTGGGCCTGGGGGGCCCTTTCAGTTTGTTCCTGTGTCCCCTTGACATCCCTCAGTCATTGCGCTTTTTGTTTTGTTTTGAAACATTCTTTACACTCTGGCAGTGTAAGATACTCTGGGCTCATCTTGTGTATTTCCTGTCCAGACTTAGAATC
This sequence comes from Lutra lutra, assembly GCF_902655055.1. Taxonomy (NCBI): domain Eukaryota; kingdom Metazoa; phylum Chordata; class Mammalia; order Carnivora; family Mustelidae; genus Lutra; species Lutra lutra. The sequence goes on along the minus strand of NC_062280.1, from coordinate 50,970,678 downwards.
AGCCACTGGTTGCTTTTATTAGAGGATGGTATTAGAGACCAAGACCTGAGTATTAGATGTATTTGTTGTTACTGACATGTTGTAATTTCTAGGTCCTAGCTGAGAGCAAGAAAATATGTCTGTAGACTAACCTGCACATATACACACAAATTTATAAATATTTCTCTGTGTAGCTATCTATATCTATATTAAGCTACATCTGAATTTATGCTGCTGTTTCTTTTTTAATTAAGTAATTTTAAATTTAAATGTAAGTAATTAGCATAGAATGTATTACTGGTTTCAGAGGTAGAGGTCAGTAATTCAACTGTCTTTTATAACACCCAGTGCTCATTACATCACATGCCCTCCTTAATGTCCAGCACCCAGCTCTCCACTCCCCTCCAGCAACCCTCACACACTGATGTTTCTAACTCGAATCCATTACCACATGGATCATCCTAGCCTTCTTGCCTTACTCACCTGTAACTGTCCTCTCCAACAGTAGAAAACCTGGCTCCCACCATCTGCCATTGATTTACTTAATTGTTCAATTCCAGGATACATGTATCTTGACTTCAGAATTGTTAATCCAGGGGCACCTGGGTGGCTCAGTGGTTTGGGCCGCTGCCTTCGGCTCGGGTCATGATCTCAGGGTCTGGGATCGAGTCCCGTGTCGGGCTCTCTGCTCAGCAGGGAGCCTGCTTCCCTCTCTCTCTCTCTGCCTGCCTCTCTGTCTACTTGTGATCTCTCTCTCTGTCAAATAAATAAATAAATAATATTAAAAAAAACAAAAAACAGAATTGTTAATCCATACCTCAGGCAGCAACTTTATCAGAGGCCATAGAGTACTCATGTACAGTTCCTTTTGTCTTTAGTCACAGACCCCACTCATTTCTAAAGATACTTAGGGGGCTCCTGGGTGGCTCAGTGGGTTAAGCCTCTGCCTTTGGCATGGGTCATGATCTCAGGGGCCTGGGATAGAGCCCCACATCGGGCTTTTTGCTTGTTGGGGAGCCTGCTTCTCTCTCTCTCTCTGCCTGTGTCTCTGCCAACTTGTGATCTCTCTCTCTCTCTCTGTCAAATAAATAAATAAAATCTTTTTTAAAAATTAAAAAAAAATAAAAATACTTAAGCCACCATCCTCCCCCGCCCAATCTCCTTCAAGGAGATTGTTTCCTATATCTGTAATAGAGTTAAATGCTTTTGTTACATTCTGCATTCCATCCTGGAACCTCCCAACTTCCTATATGACTTTTTAAAGATTTGCACACATTAAGGCTTAAGTTTGTGCTGGAAAGTTCTACAGGTTTTAGCAGATGCATAGCGTCATATATCCACCGTTAGAGTATCATGCAGAATAATTTCACCACCCTAAAAAAAAAAACCCTGCTATGCTTCTCATAATCAACACTCCCCCTCCTGAGCCTCTGACCTTTTACTGTTTTTACAGCTTTGACTCTTCTAGAATCTCACAAAAATGATTAAATCTCACAAAAAGATTAAAAAATCTTAAAGTATAGCTTCAGACTGACTGGCTTCCTTCACTTAGCAATATGCATTTAAGGTGTATCCGTATCTTTTTTTTTCTTTTTAAAGATTTTATTTATTTGACAGAGAGAGATCACAAGTAGGCACAGAGAGAGAGAGAGAGTAGAGAGAGGAGGAAGCAGGCTCCCTGCCGAGCAGAAAGCCTGATACGAGACTCTATCCCAGAATTCTGAGATCACAACCTGAGCCGAAGGCAGAGGCTTAACCCACTGAACCACCCCAGGCACCGGTGTATCCGTATCTTTTTATGGCTTGCTAACTCATTCTTTTTGTCACTGAGTAGCATTCCATTGTACAATTATACCACACTGTATCCATTCACCTATTGAAGGACATCTTGGTTACTTACAGTTTTGGGCAATTATGAATAAAACTAATATAAATGTATACACATATACATTTATATAATGCATAAAAATATATAAAAATATAAATGTATACACATTTTGTGAGATGGTTTTTGGGTGGTGTAAGTTTTCACATCCATCATGTAAATACCTAGGACAATGATTGCTGACTTGTATGGAAAGACTATGTTGTTTATTAAGAAACTGACCAGGGGCGCCTGGGTGGCTCAGTGGGTTAAAGCCTCTGCCTTCGGCTTGGGTTATGATGCCAGGGTTCTGGGATCGAGTCCCATATTGGGCTCTCTGCTCAGTGGGGAGCCTGCTTCTGCCTCTCTCTCTGCCTAGTTGTGATCTCTGTCTGCCAAATAAATAAATAAAATCTTAAATAATAATAATAATAAAAAGTAAAATTTCAAAAATCTGATCCTTTTTTTTTTTTTTTAAAGATTTTATTTATTTGTCAGAGAGAGAGGAGAGCGAGCGAGCACAGGCAGACAGAATGGCAGGCAGAGGCAGAGGGAGAAGCAGGCTCCCCGCCAAGCAAGGAGCCCGATGCGGGACTCGATCCCAGGACGCTGGGATCATGACCTGAGCCGAAGGCAGCCGCTTAACCAACTGAGCCACCCAGGTGTCCCAAAAATCTGGTCCTCTTTATAAAAAAAAAAAAAAAGAAACTGACCAACTGTCTTCCAAAGTGGCTGTACCATTTAGAATTCCCATCACTAATGAATATGAATTTCTGTTGCTTCTAATACTAACAACTGGTATTATCAGCTTAAAAGAAAAACTTTTGCCATTCTGATAGGAGTGTAACAGTATCGTATTGTTTTATTTGTGTTCCCTTGATGATAAATGATGTTAAGCATCTTTTCACATGTTTATTTGCTATCTATGTATCTTTTTTGGTAAGGTGTCTGTTCAAACATTTTCTCAATTTTTAACTGGGTTGTTTGTTTTCTTATTGCTGAGTTTTGAGTTATTTTTATATTTTGTTCACAAGTTCTTTTTTTTTTTAAGTTTTTTTTTTTTTTTTTTTTTTTTTTTAAGTAATCACTGTATCTAATGTGGGGCTTGAACTCAGGATCCCAAGATCAGGTACTACACGCGCCACTGACTGGAGCCAGCCAGGTGCCCCTTTGTTTACAAGTTATTTATTTATGTATTTATTTATTTTTATTGTATTACGTTAGTCACCATACATCATTAGTTTTTAATGTAGTATTCCAAGATTCATTGTTTACATATAACACCCAGTGTTCCAGGCAATACATGCCCTCCTTAATACCCATCCCTGGGCCAACTCATTATTCTCCCCTCCCTCTCCCCTCCAAAACCCTCAGTTTGTTTCTTGGAGTCCACAGTTTCTCATGGCTCCTCTCCCTCTCCGATTTCTCCCCACTTCACTTTTCCTTTCCTTCTCCTAATGTCCTCTATGTTATTCCTTATGTTCCACAAGTAAGTGAAACTATATGATAATTGACTTTCTCTGCTTGACTTATTTCACTCAGCATAATCTCCTCTGTTTATAAGTTCCTTATCAGATTTGTGTCTTACAAATATTTTTCTTCCAGTCTATGACTTGTCTTTCATTATCTTCACAAAGTCTTTCACAGAGCAAAAATTTTAATTTTAATAAAGCCCAACATACCAGTTTTACTTTCTTGGATCATGCTTGCATCTAAAACCTCATCTCCAGGGGCGCCTGGGTGGCTCAGTGGGTTAAGCCGCTGCCTTCGGCTCAGGTCATGATCTCAGAGTCCTGGGATCGAGCCCCGCATCGGGCTCTCTGCTCAGCGGGGAGCCTGCTTCCTCCTCTCTCTCTGCCTGCCTCTCTGCCTGCTTGTGATCTCTCTGTCAAATAAATAAAAATAAAATCTTTAAAAAAAAAAAAAATAAAAAAAAAATAAAACCTCATCTCCAAATCCAAAGTCCTGTAGGTTTTCTCTGAGAAGTTTTTATAGTTTTGCATTTCACACATAGATTTATGATCCATTTTGAATTACTTTTTTATAAGGTCTGAAGATTTTTTAAAATAACTTTTTCCCCCTCAAGTATAATTTAAATTTTCTGAAAAACCTCAAACATCCTTTGTAATTTTAAACAATATCCAAACATTTAAAATACATAGGATAAAAATGCTTCTAATTAAGTGTTTTTCTTGGTGAAATATTTGTACTATATGGGCGCCTGGGTGGCTCAGTGGGTTAAGCCTCTGCCTTTCGTTCAGGTCATGATCTCAGGGTTCTGGGATTGAACCCTGCATCTCACTCTCTGTTCAGCAGGGAGCTTGCTTCCCCTTCTCTCACTCTCTGCCTGCCTCTCTGCCTACTTGCAATCTCTCTCTCTGTCCAATAAATAAATAAAAATCTTTTAAAAAAATAAAAGAAAAGAAAAACATTTATAGGCACCTAGGTGGCTCAGTGGGTTAAGCCTCTGCCTTCGGCTCAGGTCATGATGTCAGGATCCTGGGATGGAGCCCTGCATTGGGCCCTCTGCTCAGCAGGGAGCCTGCTTCCCTCCCTCTCTCTGTCTGCTTCTCTGCCTACGTGTGAGCTCTCTCTCTGTGTCAAATACATAAAATATTAAAAAAAAAGAAATATTTGTACTATATGAAAGTATATCAATTAAAATGTGCCCTCTCCCTACATATATAGAGAGTGTATGTGTATACACATACACATTATTTTACACAAATGTGATCATTGGTTCTAAAACTATTTTTTTCACTTAATATACTTTAGATGTCTAAATCTGTGCCTATACTCGCACCTCTCTTTAATAGCCATGGTTTTATTTATTTAGTTAGTTATTTTTAAAAATAAGTGGTAGACCTGGGAAATCAACTCCATTCACTTTATTTTGTAATTTTGTAATTTTTAAAAATTCCAATAGAATTAACATACAGTATTAAATTAGTTTCAGGTGTACAATATAGTGATTGAACAGTTGTATAGGCTACTTGATGCTCATCATGGTAAGTGTACTCTTAATCTTCATCTCTTAGTTAACCCATTCCCTGCACCCACCTCCCCTCTAGTAACCATCTGTTTGTTCTCTTTTCTCCTTTGTTCTTTTGTTTTGATTCTTCCGCACATGGGTGAAATCATACGGTATTTGTCTTTCTCTGACTGGTTTATTTTGCTGAACATTATACTCTAGATCTATGTTGTTGCAAATAGCGATTTCATTCTTTTTTTTTTTAATGTCTGAATAATATCCCATTGCATATATACCACATCGTCTTTATCCACTCATCTATTTTTATTTATTTATTTAAAGACTTTTCTCCACATGCTTGACAACACCTGTTGTTTCTTGCGTTTTTAATTTTAGCCATTCTGGCAGGTGTGAGACTATATCTCATTGTGGTTTTCATTTGCAATTCCCTGATGATGAATGATGTTGAGCATCTTTTCATCTGTCTGTTGATCATCTGTATGTCTTCTTTGGAGAAATGTCCATTCATGTTTTCTGCCCATTTTAAAATCTGATTATTATTATCATTATTTGGTGTTGAGTTGTAAAAGTTCTTTATATATTTTGGATACTAACCCTTTATTGGATATAGCATTCGTAAATATTTTCTCCTATTCAGTAGATTATCTTTCAGTTTTGTTGATTGTTTCCTTTGCTGTGCAGAGCTTTTTATTTTGATGTAATCACAATAGTTTATCTTTGCTTTTCTTTCCCTTGCCTCAGGAGACATATCTAGAAAAATGTTGTTGCATCCAATGTAAGAGAAATTACTGTCTGCGCTCTATTCTAGGATTTTTATGGTTTTAGTTCTCCCATTTAGGTTCGTATAAAAATAACAGCTTTATTGAGAGACTCCAAATACCATACAGTTAAAGTATACTCTTCAGTGGTTTTTAGCATATTCACAATATGTGCAACCATTACTATAATCAATTTTAGAACATTTTCTTCACCTCAAAAAGAAGCCTTGTATTTTTTTCCTTTTTTTTAACTTAAAAATTTTTTCTTTCTTTTCCCCCCCAACTTTCTATTTCAATTCTAGTTAGTTAATGTATGGTATAATATTGACTTCAGGAGTGAAATTTAGTGATTCCTCACTTCCATACAACCCCCAGTGCTCATCATAAGAGCCCTCCTTAACACCCATCCCCCATCTAGCCCATCCCCCACCCACCTCCCTCCACAAACCCTCAGTCTGAAGGAGCCCTGTACACTTAGCTATCACCTCAATAATTCCCAGCCTTCCTAGCCCTAAGAAGCTACTAATCTACTTTTATTTTATTTTATTTTATTTTTTTTTTAAAGATTTTATTTATTTATTTATTTGACAGAGAGAGATCACAAGTAGACGGAGAGGCAGGCAGAGAGAGAGAGAGGGAAGCAGGCTCCCCGCTGAGCAGAGAGCCCGATGCGGGACTCGATCCCAGGACCCCGAGATCATGACCTGAGCCGAAGGCAGCGGCTTAACCCACTGAGCCACCCAGGCGCCCAATTTTATTTTATTTTTTTTTTAAGATTTTATTTATTTATTTGACAGAGAGAAATCACAAGTAGGCAGAGAGGCAGGCAGAGAGAGAGGAGGAAGCAGGCTCCCCGCTGAGCAGAAAGCCCGATGTGGGGCTTGAACCCAGGACCTGGGATCATGACCTGAGCCGAAGGCAGTGGCTTAACCCACTGAGCCACCCAGGCGCCCCATACTAATCTACTTTTAGTCTCTAAAAATATCCCCATTCTGGACATTGGATATAAGTGGAATCATACAATATATAACCTTTTGTGACTGCTTTCTTTCACTTAGCATAATATTTTCAAGGCTCACCCATGTTGTAGCATGTACCGGTGCTTCATTCCTTTTTATTGCAGAACAATATTCCATTGATAGATATGCCACACTTTTTTTTTTTTAAGATTTTATTTATTTGACAGACAGAGATCACAACTAGGCAGAGATGCAGGCAGAGAGAGAGGAGGAAGCAGGCTCCCCACTGAGCAGAGAGCCCAATGCGGCTTGATCCCAGGACCCTGGGATGATGACCTGAGCCGAAGGCAGAGGCTTTAACCCACTGAGCTACCCAGGCGCCCCTATACCACACTTTTTAAAAACCATTCATCAGCTGGTACACATTTGGGTTGCTTATGGTTGGGCAATTATGAATAATGCTGAACATTCTTGTGCAAGTTTTTCCATGGACATACTCATTGATTTGTCTTAGCTACACACCTGCGAGTAGCTTGCTGCATCATATGGTAACTCAGTGTTTTACTTTTTGAAGAACTGTCAAAAGTGTTTTCCACGGTGGCTGTACTGTTTCATAATCCCATAAGCAGTGTAATATAGTTCCAATTTCTTTGTGTCTTTGCCAACACTTGTTTTGATTATAGCTATCCTAGTGGATGTAAAGTGGTATCTCGTGATTTTGATTTTCATTCCCCTGATGACTAATGATGTCAAGCATTGTTTCATGAGCTTATCAGTCATTTGGATATCTTTTTTGGAGAAATGTTAATTCGGATTTTTGCCCATTTAAAAAAAAGATTTTATTTATTTGACAGAGGGAGGGATCACAAGTAGGCAGAGAGGCAGGCAGAGTGAGGGGGGAAGCAGGCTCCCTGCTGAGCGGAGAGCCAATGTGGGGCTCCATCCCAAGGACCCCGGGATCATGACCCGAGCTGAAGGCAGAGGCTTAACCCACTGAGCCACCCAGGTGCCCCTGCCCATTCTTTTTATTTTTATTTTTATTTTTTTTAAATTTTATAAACATATATTTTTATCCCCAGGGGTACAGGTCTGTGAATCGCCAGGTTTACACACTTCACAGCACTCACCATAGCACATACCCTCCCCAATATCCATAACCCCACCCCCCCTCTCCCAATCCCCCTCCCCCCATCAACCCTCAGTTTGTTTTGTGAGATTAAGAGTCACTTATGGTTTCTCTCCCTCCCAATCCCATCTTGTTTCATTTATTCTTCTCCTACCCCCTCAACCCCCCATGTTGCCCCTGCCCATTCTTTTTTTTTTTTTTTTAAGATTTTATTTATTTATTTGACAGAGAGAAATCACAAGTAAGCAGAGAGGCAGGCAGAGAGAGAGGAGGAAGCAGGCTCCCAGCTGAGCAGAAAGCCCGATGCGGGGCTCGAACCCAGGACCTGGGATCATGACCTGAGCCGAAGGCAGCGGCTTAACCCACTGAGCCACCCAGGCGCCCCAGCCCCTGCCCATTCTTTATTACTTAATTAATTAGAGTGCTCAAGGGTATGGATGGGATGGGGTGGGGTAGGGGCAGGGGGGAGGGAGAGAGAGAATCTCCAGCAGATGATTAGCTGAGTGTAGAGGTCCATGCTTGGCTTAATCCCACTACCCCAATATCAAGACCTGAGCCAAAACCAAGACTCAGATGCTTAAATGACTAAGCCACCCAGCAGGCACCCTTCTTTGCCCATTTTTAAAATTGGATTTTTTTTATTACTGAGTTGTAAGATTTCCTTACATAATATTATAGATAGGAGTCCCTCATCTGTTATACACTTTGCAAATATTTTCTCCCATTCTGTGGGTTGCCTTCACTTTCTTTCTTTTTTTTTTTTCCCCCCAAAGATTTTATTTATTTATTTGACAGAGAGAGAGATCACAAGTAGGCAGAGAGGCAGGCAGAGAGAGAAGGGGAAGCAGGCTCCCTACTGAGCAGAGAGCTCGATGCAGGGCTCAATCCCAGGACTCTGAGATCATGACCTGAGTCAAAGGCAGAGGCTTAACCCACTGAGCCACCCAAGCACCCCTGCCTTCACTTTCTTTTTTTTTTTTTTTTTTTTTTTTTTAAAGATTTTATTTATTTATTTGTCATAGAGAGAGAAGCGAGAGTGAGCACAGGCAGACAGAGTGGCAGGCAGAGGCAGAGGGAGAAGCAGGCTCCCTGCCAAGCAAGGAGCCCAATGCGGGACTCGATCCCAGGACGCTGGGATCATGACCTGAGCCGAAGGCAGCTGCCCAACCAACTGAGCCACCCAGGCGTCCCTGCCTTCACTTTCTTGATAGTGTTTTTAATTCTGATGAAGTCCTATCTACCTATCTATCTATTTATTTATACTTTTGGTGTCATATCTAAGAATCCACTGCCAAATCTGAGTCATGAAGACTTACCCTTACATTTCCTTCCAATAGTTTTACATTTTTACCTCTTTCATATCCATCCTTGGTCCATTTTGAGTTAATTCTTGTATGTATATGAAGTAAGGGTCCAACATCATTCTTTCAGGTCTGGTGCTGGGGGCAGGGACAATGGTGTACCTCTCTTTGAGTGACACCCCCACTTTAGGAGCTGAGCACTTGGTAGGGAGAGGCAAGCATTCCCGATCTCCAGGCTTGCCTCTATGTGAGCAGTCAGGGTCCCAGTATTCTCAGTGGCACCATGCCAAAGGTAGAGTCTCCATCCCACGAGTGGGGGGTCTGGGCCAAAGCAGGGAGCCCATTCCTCTCCGCTGTATTTGATGGGAATTTAACCTCAGCAACAAGGATGTGGGGTAGGATGATAAATGCTGATGTTCTGTCCCTCCAAGGAAGAGAACCCTCCCACTGGAGCTGATGGGAGAGGAAAGGCTGTGTTCCAGGGTGCACCAGTGTGGAATGGAGTTTCTCTGTCGCTGAGCGGGATGGAAGCAGGGGAGGAGGGAGTGGATCCTGGTCAAATACCACAGACTTTCACTTTTCTGTCTGAGTTTTAGTGAATTTTCTTGAATAAATGTTTCTTTATTTGTTGTGTACCCTTAGGAGCATTCCAGAGATTTAAATTAAAGAAAAATAGCCATCTTCACCAGTGTTGCTGGAGGGTAGATGCAGAGAGCTCCTCACTGTCAAGCTGCTATAGGTTCTTTTTTCGTAACTCAAAGTCAGTGACTGTGGGCAGTGGAAAACAAGAAATCACAAATTTTGGTGCCCACATAATAACTCATTCTCTCTATATATTGATGAAATATCAGCTATTAAAATGGCTCGGAGCTAAAAATGGACTGAGTCGATGGCAACTAAAGCAAGGAGTTCTGCATTGGCAGACATACCACTACTCATAAACTTTAGAAAATATCTACTATATGTAAGGTATAAAAACACAAGATAAGGGGCACCTGGGTGGCTCAGTGGATTGGGCCGCTGCCTTCGGCTCAGGTCATGATCCCAGGTCCTGGGTTTGAGCCCCACGTCGGGCTCTCTGCTCAGCTAGGCGCCTGCTTCCTCCTCTCTCTCTGCCTGCTTCTCTGCTAACTTGTGATTTCTCTCTGTCAAATAAATAAATAAAATCTTTAAAAAAAAAAAAACACAAGATAAAAAGCTAAACATCCATTTTGGAAATTAGGCAATTTTCATAAAAAGAGAATAAACCAAGGCAGTCTATACTAAATGTCCAGGGAATAAGTACTCCAGTTTTTCATAGGCATGGAAACTCTCCAGGACTGGAGTGATCAGGGTGGGTTTGTGTGTAGGAAGCATCGGCAGGAGTAAGTTTGGGAGAAAAGGTAGGATTCCACTGGGTGGGTGGTCTGGAGGGAGGACACATTCCAAGGCAGAAGCGCTGAAGTGGGATTGCATTTGGTCGCTGAAGTGGGATTGAATTTGGTCTGTTTGAGCAATAATGAATAGACCTGCCTGCTTGCTGGAAGGTTTGTACAAAGATTTAAGTGAGAAATGGAGTGGTGACCAGAAAAGCAGCGGGGAGAGGAGAGGCTTGGTTGTTGGACCCTGTCTTGCCGGCTGCTGAGAGCAAGGAGTGCTTTTTAGAGAAAAATGACTTTGCCCAAGAGATTTTAGGAAAATGACTTTGCCTGGTGTGTGTAGTTGGAATGAAGTGTGTGTGTGTGCGTGTGTGTGTGTGCACAAGCTCGCACAGGCAGAGAGCCCTGAGGCAAAAAGACTATTAGACTGTTACAAAGAAATGAAGGTGTGGATTAAGTGAAGAAGGCAGGAATGGAAAGGAAGTGTTTGGTGGGTGATAAAATATAAATCAGGACCTCGATAAGCAGCCAATTGTTAAGACAAACATGGCAGTTTCCATCAAAAATAATACTAGATGGGCGCCTGGGTGGCTCAGTGGGTTAAGCCGCTGCCTTCAGCTCGAGTCATGATCTCAGGGTCCTGGGATCGAGTCCCGCGTCGGGCTCTCTGCTCAGCAGGGAGCCTGCTTCCCTCTCTCTCTCTCTCTGCCTGCCTCTCTGTCTACTTGTGATCTCTCTCTGTCAAATAAATAAATGGAATCTTAAAAATAATAATAATAATACTAGAATGTGAGGTGACATGGGCTGATTTAGCAGTTTGAGATACTATGTACATTTTTTTGACGGGTCTCTATAAACTATAGACTATAGTTTATATATAAGCTATATATAAACTATAAACGGGTCTCCTTAGTTTTGAATTCTCATATATTTTTCTTCCCTCTTAGTACTTCAAATTCCTCTTCTCCACAGTTTGCATTTAATTTGACTTCAAATTAATCCCTTGTATGTGCGGGAGGAAACCAAGCGTTGCAACAATGCCACGGGTTGTGTACGGTTTTAAGGATGAGTTTCCTCCCTTGAAAACAGCTATCCGCGTAGAAATGGGAGGCACGTGGCCAACTCTTGCTTTTTAGCAGGTCGAACATGACCTTCAAAACTCCCTAGGACACCCTAATCTCCTGCGGGGCTGCATCTCCCGTCAGACTCAGGCTGGCAGGGTCTCCCGCGGCCGCCTGGATGTGTACGGCTCGGGGGTTGTGAAGCTATAGTTGACAAAACAATACAAAAACACGCACAGAAAACAAACTACAAACCCACATGCCTTACCACAGTGGGCTGATGAGTGAAGTTGCGGAAGGAAGGTTCTGCTCTTGCCCTTTTAAAATTCCAGTGCACCAAACACACACGCGCTCACACACACAGACACACACACGCCGGTCCGCTCTTCTCACTCCCTGCCACACTGCAGCAGCATCCCTCCCCAAGTCCTGATTCATGAACCGTGCCACCTTTGTCTCATTTGAAACTGTGCAGACTATTTTAATCCTCCCACCCCCATCCCAGATTTTCCCCCTCCCTTCATCCTCTAGAAAGCTCTGATGTAAGGCGCTCGCTGGGGGGGGAGCGCTTCTCCGATCAGCGCGGGTAGGCGAGATCCCCAGAAGCCCCCTCCGCAGGACCTCCGTCTGCGGGGGCCGCTGCTCGGGACCCCGCTGCGGAAGCGCCTAGGTCCCTTTAAGGTGCCGCGCTCTCCGAAGTGCGGGCAGGGAGCCCTGAGCCGGTGCGGGTCCCGCAGCCCCGCGAAGTCCTGCCGCCCTCCTCTCCGCCGGCTCGCGAGCCTCCCGGGCCTGCCCGCCCGCCGCGCACCGCCCACCGCCCCCCGCGCACCGCCCACCGCGCACCGCGCGCCGTGCACCGACCCGCCATGCGGCCCTGAACCATGTCCTCCTCCTACGCCAAGAACGGGCCGGCGGACGCGCCGCACTCCCCAACCTCTCAGGTACCGCCCCCTCCTCCCCCCACCCTCCTTCCCCCGCCCCGGCGGCCCGAGAGCGCCCCGCCTTCCAGCTGGCCGCGCGGGGCCCCCAGTCCTGGGAGTCTGTCGCCCCGCGCTGCCACCCCTCCTCCGCGTCCCTCTCTCCTCCAGCTCCTCCTCTGTGTTCTCCTCCCCTTCCTCCTCCTCCTCCTCCACCTCCTCACCTCGTCGGTCTCAGCCCTCCCTCTCTGGAGCCCGCAGCCTTCCCCAGCCGATGCCGGGGACTCGGACCCCGCACCCCAAGAGTCTTTGTTAATGGATGTGGTGGGTGCTCGCGGGCTGCTCTTCCCGGGCATCTTTTCAGCCGTCGAGGCTTGTGCTGGGTGGGTGGGGGTGGGGGCTGTATGTGGGGACCACGGAGGAGACCGGGGTGCGGGCTCTGGGAGACCCCGGCGAGCTGGTCCGCTGGCGGACTCTAGCCCGGGGTGGTCGCCCGGCTCCACGTTTCCGTCCTCACCGGCTTCTCTCTGGCTCCGTGTGTCGAGTCCAGGTGGCCCGAGGCACCACGACCCGGAGGAGCAGGTTGAAAAGATCCGATGGCAGCACCACTTCGACAAGCTTCATCCTCAGACAGGTAGGAGGCGGACTCGGGGCGGCGGCGGGGGGTGTGGGCAGGCTGGGGAGAAGGCCCGGTGCGCCGCGCTGGGGTCCGCGAGCCGAGCGCTGCCCCCACGAGCCGGAGCGGCGAGTCGCGTCCCTGCGGGCATCTCTCCGGCCGGGGCGGCGCGCTGCCGCTGCGTCCTTCTCCCGCAGCCCCCCGCGCCCCCAGTCTTCGCGGCCGGGAGGCTCCGCGCCGCTCTGCAAGTTCGTGCGTGCGGACGCGAGTTGCTGGAGACCTGGCTTAGGGCAGCGATACTGAATTTGACTGAAAAGTGTTTCTAGTTGCACTTTCTGTGTGTGGAGACACGTCTTCAAGTCGTATGCTTGAGTTTGAGTAACCAGTAACCACATGGTTGACTTGGCGGACAGTCCGTGGTCTCTGCGATTTCTGCCCTATTTCGAACACTTCTCTGTCTAGGTCTTGAGAGAGTCCCGCGAGCTCTGGTCAAATGAAAGATACTTTGAGCACAAAGTTTGGTGTCACTTGGGACCTATTCTTTGCTTCGGTTAACGAGGCAAGGACTGCCCAGATCTGGTTAAGTCGGAATAAGCCAAGGCAGGCACTCAGTCCCGGGGTCTGGGTGGTACTACACTTCGTGTTTGTTTTCTTAGTGATGGTTTCCTTCCGCGTGCTTCTGGTGAGTGTTGTGTGTGCTGACGGTCGCCGCTTACACGGAATGCTTAGATCTCTTTCACCTTGACACGGGAGATGGGTCCTTAGTTTTTGTACTGCCCATGTGCCGCAAATGAAAGCATCTCTCCACAGCTGCTGGGTGCTAGCGAGATCACGAAAAAAGTGAATCACCTTGATCTTTCTTTGGAACAGAAACTGTGGAGGTGTGTGCTTTAGGAAACCTTTGGTCGTCGCCCCAAGACGCCTTTATCCCGGGCTGTGTTGTGGGCTGCTGGAGTGACCTTGGGAAGTTCTTTTCCCTCTAGGTCACTCAGAGCATTGTGTAATGTGTTCTTAACCAATGACGGCAGCAGTGGTGTGTTTCCTTAGTGAATATCATCAATTTAAACAGATTATACATGACAAATGGGTTTTAGATTCAAAATTGGACTCAGACTTCTCCTAAAGAGTTCCTAAAACCTATTTAGATAATATTTATTATGCAGATACTAATTTTCTGTAAACAAATTATTACTACTATTTAATTCAGTGAACACCAAGCATTTGCATTATTAAAATAAATATATTTTGGATCCTGAATTCATCCTAAAAGTGCATTCTATCCCCTTTGCAATGCTTGCTTAGGTCATTTGTGTATTTGATAAGCAAGACATTCCTCATCTTTAAAACATTTTTGACTTATGTGACTGAGATCTTGTTGATGTTTATTTTGTAGGTGCCTATTTTTGGTAGTGACTTTTTGTTGTGAATTCTTAGAAATACTTATTATACAGCAGTGTAGTCCCTGAACTGACTAAAACTTTTGAGTTCATCTACACTATCACTTCACTAATGCTTTACTCTTCTAACCACAAACAAAACAATCTATATTTTTTTAATATTCCTATTCTTTCCTCAATTTACTCCGATAAATGATTGAGATTAATGCATGTATAAGTTCTTGTTAAGAGTGTTGTTATGTATTGTCTTAAAAATGTAAAATATTGCATGCTAATAATTTTGGGAGTTATTTAAACAATGTAGATTTTTATTTTTTATTTTTATTTTTAAAGATTTTATTTATTTATTTGATAGAGAGCACAAGCAGGGGGAGCTATAGGCAGAGAGAGATGCAGGCTCCCCACTGATCAGGGAGCCGGATGTGGGGCTTGATCCTAGGACCCTGGGATCATGACTTGATCCAAAGGCAGACACTCAATTGGCTTAACCTACTGAGCCACCCAGACACCCCAAACAGTGCACATTTTTAGAATAAATATATTTCATTAGTTTTTCTGAAAGTGGGATTTGTTGATTTAATAAAATGGTCTAATTTAAATTCAGGAGTTATCTGTATTTGCATTATATACACAACCTTCCTATTTTTTTCTATGTAAAAATAATGCATCATTTTTGTGAGCACTTACAGTTCAGTAAGTATCTTACACATGATCTTGTTTAAATGGCATAATGTAGACTTCTATAGTGGCTACAATAACTGGGATTTTTGTTTCTTTGACAAGAGATGAAAAGTTATTGCAATATTAGAATTTAACAGTATTTTTTGAAGTAAAATTGAAGAGTTTTCACCTGAGTGCCAAAAAAACATTTTTTTAAAAAGCACAACAGCGGGGTGCCTGGGTGGCTCAGTGGGTTAAAGCCTCTGCCTTCGGCTCAAGTCATAATCCCAGGGTCCGGGGATTGAGCCCTGCATCGGGCTCTCTGCTCCGTGGGGAGCCTGCTTCCCTCTATCTCTCTGCCTGCCTCTCTTCTTACTTGTGATCTCTGTCTGTCAAATATATAAATAAAAAATCTTTAAAAAAAAGCACAGTAGCTGTTTATGTTATTAGAGCCTCATTATTTGTAGAATGACCAGTGACTTACTGTTTTTGAATTCTTGATACACTGGAGTGATGGAATTTCTTGGTGATATTTTAGTCGGTGTGGTGCCTTCTCACATGAAGAAGATAGTGGGAATGCCAGCAAAATAGTGCTGCTCATTTCTGGTGTCACATTATTTGTAAAATTAGGGAAAGTGTTCCCCTCACAAAAAAAATATGTCAAATCAGATGGCTAAGATGGGGCTGGTGGTGAAGAACAGCGGACAGTTGGCAAATTCACCTAGCAAACTGTTTTTTCTTTAAACTGGTGAAAAGTTTTTGTGTTTGTGTGTGTGCACATGTGAGTTTGCCTGAAGACAAGCAACCTGAGAAAATGAGCCTACTGTCCTCTGTGGACTACTGCTCACAGAGCCCTTTAGGCGTCTTTGACCTTGTTTCGTGGGCTCCTAGATTGCTGGCCTCCACAATCAAGGAGGGATGGAGATTTTGGAATGAGTCCAGGGAACAACTACATGGCTTCTTTGAGGAAAGGTGAGAAGATGAAGTCTTTTGCCACTGAAAGAATAGAGAGCTGGGTGACCCAGTAATGATCTTCAAAGTGTACACCAAAGGCATTCTTTGGAAATGTGATGGACGGTTCTCCGTCTCCACTGAGGATGAAACTCAAGAACTGCTACAGTCAGGAAAGGAACAATGTTTTACAGCAAGGCTTTCTTAATTAAGAAGGTTGCTATCATTGGAATGGCTTTCCAAATGAGTCTGTAGAATTTTCTCCTAGGAGATCACTTCTGACAGACTATTTGTGAGTGGACTATTTAGTCATGCTTTATTTATTTATTTATTTATTTATTTATTATTTATCTGATTTATTTATTTATTAAGATTTTATTTATTTATTTGACAGACAGAGATCACAAGTGGGCAGAGAGGCAGGCAGAGAGACAGAGGAGAAAGCAGGCTCCCTGCTGAGCAGAGAGCCCAATGCAGGGCTCGATCCCAGGACCCTGAGATGATGACCTGAGCCAAAGGCAGTTGCTTAACCAACTGAGCCACCCAGGCGCCCCGATTTATTTATTTATTTTTAAATATTTTATTGAGAGAGAGAGTGAGCGAGCAAGTGAGAGAGCGAGCATGCACACAAGCGGAGGGCAGAGGGAGAAGCAGACGCCCCTGCTGAGCAAAGAGCTGGATTTGGGGCTCGATCCCAGAGGACCCTGGCATCCTGACCTGAGCAGGAAAGCAGATGCTTAAACGACTGAACCACCCCGGGACCCCTATTTATTTATGTTTTAAAGTTTTAGGAAACATTTATTAAACAATTTCTATGTGTCCAGCACTGTGCTAGATACTATGAAAGAGGAATGAAAAGATCAATGAGACAGAGCCCCGAGACCCAAAGGATTTTGTAATCTACTTATAGAGACATAGATGTGTACACATAATGTAGCAAGGAATGAGGGTGTGTGCGCTGCATATTGAAGTACTCTGGGTGTCATTGTACATAGAGTTTGTGTGACGGAGTCCTCCAGTTTACTCCCATTTTTCAAAGTGATCAAAATATGATTGGTTTGTTGATCTTTCCTTGTTAAGGCTGCCCTTATGAGGACTGCAAGTCTTACAAGGCCTGGCCCCTCCTAGTTTCCAGCCTCATATTGAACCATGATCTTTTAGCTTTGGACGTAGATCTTGAACACACCATCTTTCCTTCTGCCATAGGCTCTTTGTACATGCTGAACCTTCTGTGTGGAAGGCTCTTGTTCTCTCGTCTGCCTACTTAACTTGTAATCTTCCTTGAAACCTAAGTTTTGTCTTTACTTCCTTTTTTTTTTTCTTTTTAAAGATTTTTTATTTTTAAGTAATCTCTACCCTCAAGGTTGGGCTCGAACTCAGAACCCTGAGATCAAGAGTTGCATGCTCCACCAACTGAGCCTGCCAGACACCCCTAGTCTTCACTTATTTTTCTCATCTGTCTGATTATGCCAGTTCCTTAACCACCTACCTCATTCCAGAATGCATTTTGCCAGTTCTCAATAATTAGATTTCTGTTAAAGTCTGTCCCCTCATTCAGATAATAAGCAGGGCCAGGTCTGCATTTGGTCTCCTTTGTATCCTCAGCATTTAGCGTAGTAGGTGTTCAATAAATATTTATTTGAATGAACGAAGGAACGGATGGATGGAGAACCAGCTTTATATTTTAGGCATGAGGTTCCGCTCTAACATTAAACTCTGTGTTTAATGGGTAGAAATTGCCTTCTAACAAAACTTCCCCAAATTTAGCAGCTTAAAGCAACAGCAGTTTTTTGTTTTGTTTTGTTTTGTTTTGTTTTGTTGTTTTTTTTTAATTTCAGTGTGCGGACCAGTGTGTGGTATTATCCGGGCACTGGCATGGCTGAAAGATCTAAAATAGCCTCACACGTGTGGTTGGCAGTTGGTGCTGGCTGCTGGCTGAGAACTCGACTAGGGCTTTTGGCAGGGGGCTCAGTCTTCCTCCACCTGGGCTCCCAGCATGGTTGCTTGAACTTCCTTACAACATGGTGGCTGGGTTCCAAGAAGGAGCATCCCAGGAAGTAAAGGGTGAAGCTGCAGGTTTTGTAAAACCTACTGTTAAAAGCTACATGACATTGCTTCTGCTACAGTCTCTAAATCAAAACAAAGGGCTAGCTCAGTTTCAAAGGGAAAGGAAATAGACTCTCTTTTGGTGGTGTAGCAAGGTCACCTTACAAAAGAGCATGTTATTATTGCAGTCATCTTTGGAACCATCTACTTTAGATCACAGAACCTTGGGCTTTTTTAAGTATGCTAATCAAATGATCGTGATCATAATTCAGTAAACCCACACTGTATTTAGAGATTGAAAACATATTTAGTTACTAAGTTGGTACTATAATAAAACAAGCTGGCAAAAAGTTCTTTGGGTTATAATTCAGAGACACATTTCTCCAATAAAATGCAGATTCATCAACAGAAGGTGTATGCTTTGTGCATAGCTCTAAGAATAATCATATGCTTAGAGGCGTGTATATATGCAAAATTCATCCATAAACTTAGAATTACAAAATTTTAGAACAGGAAGACATTGCAAAGGGAAAGTACGTCAGTTCCTCATTTTCAGATGAATGAGGAGACCCAAGGACATAAAGGCTGTACTGACATCACATCAGTAGTTCTAGAACCAAGTCAGGGGCAGGGGATCTTACTCAGATTCTCCAGTTTTTCCGTTACAACACACTTCATCCCTGAAATATCAAGACAGACATACAAACACAGAAATGTGGACACATGAAAGGACATATGGAGCTTATTCCTCTTAGATCCTAGAATAGTATTTTTTTTTTAATTTTTTTTATTTTTTAAAGAGAGAGAGTATAGCACAGAGGAGCAGATGGCAGAGGAGAGAAAGGATCCCAAGCAGGCTCCACGCTCACTGAAGAGCTTGGTGGAGGGCTCAATGTCATGACCCTGAGATCACAACCCAAGTTGAACTGAAGAGTCTATCCTTTAAGTGAGAGAGCCAACCAGGAGCCCCTGAACCTGGAAGTATTCTTTTTTTTTTTTTTTTTTTAATTTTTATTTATTTATTTATTTGACGGAGAGAGAGAGAGACAGCGAGAGCAGGAACACAAGCAGAGGGAGTGGGAGAGGGAAAGCAGGCTTCTTGCCGAGCAGGGAGCCTGATATGGGGCTCGATCCCAGAACTCTGGGATCATGACTTGAGCCAAAGGCAGGTGCTTAATGACTGAGCCCCCCAGGCACCCCCTGGAAGTATTCTTAATTTGTATGGTTATTGTGAAGAACAAAGCAACAACTAGAGAATCTTGAGATTGTAGTTTTCCCCCTAATTTTACATTAAGATGGAATTTTGGTTTGGATGGTTCATGGAAGTCTGTTTAGTAGTCATTATATTAGCCAGAGTCTACCCAGGAAACAAAACTCCTTGGGATTTTACAACTGAGGGACTTGAATGTAGAGACATGTTAAACAGGTGATGGGTGAGTTTGGAAGCTAACCCTTTAGGTTAGCAACAGCTGGAAGCCACCGCGACCTCTAGGTTAGCAGGAAAAGGAAGCTATTCCTGGAGCCCAAGGGCCAGAGTCACCTGGTAGATGCTGGAGCCCCTGGTGTACTGTTTTGTGGGAGCAAGAAACAAGGAGAAAGCAAGAAAGCAAGGAGAAAGAGGACATCATCTTACACTTGTTAGGATGGCTACAATAAAAAAGAGAAAAAATAGCAAGTGTTCGTGAGGATGTAGAGAAGTGGACACCCTGGTGCACTGTTGGTGGGAGTGTAAATTGGTGCAGCTACTGTTGAAAACAGCGTAGAGATCCTCAAAAAATTAAAATTAGAACTATCATATGATTGATCAATCCCAGTTCTGGCTATTTATCTGAAGAAAATGAAAACACAAGCTTGAAAAGATATATGCAGCCCATGTTCATTGCAGCCAATGTTTACCGTAGCCAGGGCATGGCAAGAACCTAAGTGTTCATTGACGGATGAGTGTATTAAGAAGTTGTGGGGTGTGTGTATAGAGGAGTGTGTGTGTGTGTGTGTGTGTGTATAATTCAGCCATGAGAGAATGAAATCTTGCTATTTGTGATAACATAGATGGACCTTAAAGGCATTATGCTAAGTGAAAGAAATCAAATAATAAGATAAATACTGTATGATCTCACCTGCATGTAGAATCTAAAAAGCCTCACCAAACCAAAAAAAAAAAAAAAAAAAACACACAAAAAACAAAAAACAAAAAAAAAAACCCCAAAAACAAAAATTGAGCTTATAGATACAGAGAACAGATTAATGGTTGCCAGATGCAGGGGTAGGGGAATAGGGGAAATGGGTGAAGGGGTCACAGGTACAAGCTTTCAATTATAAAATAAGTCATGGTGGGTGTAATGTACAGCAGGGGGACTGTAGTTAATAATCTATTGTGCATTTGAAAGTTGGTTAGAGAATAGATCTTGAAAGTTCTCATCAAAAGAAAAAATGTGTTACTAATTATGGTGATGGGTGTTAACTAGACTTGTGATTATTTTGCAATATATGGAAATATTGAATCGTTACATTGTACACCCAAAACAAATACATGATCTTTGTCAATTATACTTCAATTAAATAAAGAGAGAGAGAGACAGGATATATAGCTTCTACTAAAGAAGCCACTTGAGGGCAGAGAAAGGGGAGGAATACTCTGTCCCCCCATACCCCCCTGGCCAGCTAGTCCCCCATTCTCCTGATGCACCAGCCCTTGGCTGAGCCCAGCTGAAAGCTGGCTGACCGGGAGCCTGGGAAGCAGCCTGCAGACCCTTGGCCCTCTTGAGATAGAAAGCAGCACAGAGGAGGGGGAGAATGATACTGAGGGAAGTGGGACAGGACCAGCACAACCATTATATTGTAGCTGCATGAGAATAGTAATGATTCATTTTCATTAACAGAATTAGAAGTTTACTTGCTCTGTAAGTAAACTTCCTGGCCAAGTGGGATAATACAGTTACAGTGAACTTGAGGGGAAAGTTCACACCTGTTTCCTGTGTGAATTTTATCTGGAATGCGTTTTCCCAAATTGAGACCAAGAAAGAACTCTGCCTTTCGTGGCAAACTGCTTTGTTTTCGCGCTTGGGCTTGAATACATGGAACTGAATTTATGACATTTCTTACTGAGAAATCCAGTTCCTGGGCAGCTAACCCGTGAACTAGTCCCTTGTGCTCTTCTCCAAGCCCCTGTTCTTGGCACAGAGAGTTCCCTAAAGTCTCATTTTTGTAGAATAAAGAACTATTTATCCTTCAGTTTAGGATGGTGAGATTTTATTGAAACTTAGATGATTCTGATTGAAATTTTAATCTTTCTAGAAAGTTATAGGATGCGGTGTGGATCCTTAAGCTGGAAAGGACCTTGGTGTTAACCATGGCCTTCTCTCTTTAATGACTCCAGTGCTGCCTCAGACACTGCCATCCCTGGGTGTTAAGGAGCAGAGACTCCTTGTTCATTCATCAAGGGAAAAAGCAGGGGTGGCACTGAAGAGAATGTGGTTAAGTCACACCATGTGGTGTAGCTAGTTGTAGAAACCAGTCCCTCTGCTTCTGCGGAGTCAGTAGCTGAGCCCAGGCAATCTAGTTCTGAGCCATCTTTTCTGGCTGATGCTGTAGCATTAGCCCAACTCCTCACCTTCCTCCTAGTTTGGCCATTTCTTGGTGTTATTTCTGCAGCTTGGACTCCGAGAAAGCATCGTCCCTAACCAAGGACAGCAGGCTTGCAGTTCACTCACATTCACTGACGACTTGAAGAAATGTCGGCAGGCACATGCGCGGAGGGGCATGTGGGCCCCGTTCTACTGTCTGGCCTCTGCGTGCTTTGTTTCAGGCAACACTTTGGAGCAGAGTGTTCCCTAGAACAGTGCTGTCCTCCGTGTCGCTTGCTCTTTGCTGGACCTTCCTTCCCAGCAGGCGTGTGTGCCCCGAGAATGGGTTACAGGCCTCAGCAACATGGGTCCTCGGAGTCTGTCCTTCAGCAGGGTGTGCCCGGGATGGGCCCAGAGCCCCTGGATGGTTTTCACTCCCCTTGAGCCCAGGGCGTTGTGTCACTATCTCCTCTGTGGGGCTGTGCAGAGCATTTCCTTCACCCTCCCCCGTCACACAAGGTCTTTACCTCTCCAGGTTCGAGTACAGCAAAGTGCTGAGTCCCCAAAGGGAGCTAGGCTCTTAGCCCCAAAGAACCCCTACAGAAACCCATTCTGCCCTGCATCACAGTTGCCTGTCCTTGTCCTTCGTGACCCAGGAGAACGTTGAGGTAAAATACAGCACCCTTCGTTCTAGAAGAGTTGTTCCGAACTTGATTACATAGGGACACATCAGCAATTGTACGTGGCTTTAACCACATAAACTGGGGCAGGGCGTGGGGGTGGGACTAGAGCTAGAAGCCGAAATGAATGCCAAGGCTGAATTATTCAGTTTTCAGGGAGTACTTTTAGGGCTTTCAGGTAACGATAATGACGAGCTGTGTGCTATGGCAACCTGCTTTCAGAGCCAGAGAAGGCTGATGTTTCAGGAACGCCTGGCTGGAGTATAGATCGGGCTTTGAAATTCCTTGATGACAGCTCTCATTTTCACTGGAGTAAACATGCCTGTCTGCAGGCTTCCCTACTTTCTTGAACGTGTCCTTTCTTGTTACACACATGCACAGAGAAGAGGTGGTCCCTCGACTCTGAAGGAATGCCATTCAGCATTTGTGTTTTATGTCCCGAAAGCATTAATTAGACGGGGGCTGTACAGCTTCTGCGACATTTCCCTGTAATCATTTGGATGGCAGACCGGGCCGATTTTGTTTCTCAGTTTATATTCTTTGTTGGTGGAGGCATCTTTGTCCAGGGCTGCAGTTTAATAGCTGTGGTAGTAGTCTTTGAGAGGAAATATTTTGTAAACGTAAACCTGAGAAGAATCTGCATTTTTTTGGGTTGTCAAAATCACTAGAAATGGTGACTTTTTATAGTGCTCACTATATCATATTATAATACTAATTTTAAACTCCTTAGGAAGACTTTTTTGCAATTTCTCTTTTAGCACTGGAAAGACCAGCAGTAATGGAAATGCAGAGTAGCTTAACATGTAGATGGATTTATCATACCCTTCTCCTTTCTTCTCGAATAGCCCAGTGCTGGTGTCAACAACTCGCCATGCTGGTTGTGTTTTCCCATCACACAGGTGGGTAAAATGATCGCTGTTAGGGTTAGGGTGTTCAAAGGTATGACTTTCTTATTTGGCCTCTGTGTGTGTGTGTGTGTGTGTGTGTGTGTGTGTGTGTCTGTAACAGAGAGGAGGAAGTCATTTTTTCAGGAATTTAGAGGATGTACTCTGTTATCATCATAATCTCATTTTAGAACATTTTCATCACCCCCAAAAGAGACCTTGTACTCATTATCAGTCCTTCTCCACACTCCTCCCCAACCTTAATCTACTAGTCTCTACGTCTATAGATTTGCTTATTCTGAACATTTCATATAACTGGAATAATACAATAAAATGTGATCTTTGTGATTTGCTTCTGGGTTTTTTTTTTTTTTTTTTCCATTTACTTATGCTCTACAGCAGGCTGAGGGTTTCAAGTTAGAGCCCCTGGTCCACATGTGCAGCTGTTGGTCTACCTGTATAAAGGGACTTGGCTTTCCTTAAGCCTATGTTTCAGAGAGCTTTTCAAGTCATGGTAGAACATATTTATATTCATTGTAGAGCTACAGTCTTAGGTCATAAAGATGAATTTTGTGGGGAGCCAACTATTTGACCTGCATGGAAGTCAAATCCCTGACCTTGGCCTCCTTGTCATCAGGATTGAACAAAATTGAGTGACTCTCATCTATAGAAGGGGCTTTCTATAATAGGATGAGATCCCTGAGATTAAAAAAGGGAGCAACAAAAGTAGTTACTGCCTTCATTTTCAATAATTTTTCATCATAGAAGTGTCTTGGATATTTATAATCCAAAGTACTTTAAAAAATTTTATCTAGATGCTTATAATAAATCAGCTCTGGTAGTTATAATGTTTTTTTCCTTGGGAGATACAATTAAGGAGAAAGCAGAGTGTCGAGTCCCAAGTTAAGTACAATATTTATGGGAATTACTGGGTATATAAAACTGAACTCTCTATGTGGCAGGTGCTGCTCAATTATATTTGAGCACTTCCCTAGGGGACAAAAGTCAATTATCAACACAGTCGTGTGGGAGAGAAATAGGTCAGCTGCAAATATTCTCTGCTAATTTCAGAAAGCTTGAGGGGTGATTTAGTTTGGGGAACATTTTTTATTCGTTTGGTCTCTGTGCCATAGGGAGACCTTCTGGTAGGAAAGGCTCAGTGTTTCATTTGGTATTGGTTGCCATACTCATTTACTTTAACATAAATATTTCTTTTGGTCCTATAAAATGAAAATTAAACCAAATAATGCCAGTAAAAATGATGTCAAATACACACTGGAAGAGTAATTGTACCATAGGTGTTATTATTACTATTGCTATTTCTACATTAGTAGCCATCTTCAGGGTTTAAACTAATCCAATAAAATGCAAATTTCATATTTCCAAGTATTTTGTTTTCTTTTTCTTTTTCTTTTTTTTTAAAGATTTTATTTATTTATCTAACAGAGAGAGATCACAAGCAGGCAGAGAGGCAGACAGAGAGAGAGGAGGAAGCAGGCTCCCTGCTGAGCAGAGAGCCCGATACGGGGCTCGATCCCAGGATCCCGAGATCATGACCTGAGCCGAAGGCAGCGGCCTAACCCACTGAGCCACCCAGGCGCCCCTTGTTTTCTATTTCTATATAAGAAGAGTAAAAAATGTTAATTGTGGGAAAAAAAAGAAAAAGGAAGGACATTGGGTTTTTAAAAGATTATGTTTATTTATATTTTTATTGTGGTAAAATATACATAATGGGAAATTTACCATTTTAGCGAATCTTAAATATATAGTTTGGTGTCATTAAGTACTTTCACTAGTGTAATTTTTTTTTAGTGGATGTGCAGATTTAAAATGTAAGCAGGCAAAACCTAAATATATCCAACTTATAAATGTGCTAAAAACATCCACCTGGATAGGCCTCCCACCATGACTGTGGCCTTGTTTAAAGTGCGGGCAGCAACAGAAAACAGCCCTTGGTGTTTCACAGAGCTCTGGCTTCTGAAGTTGGGAAGAACCAGGAAGCAGTCCAGAGGCAGGATGTGGCCTGGAAACTCCTGGGACCGTTGGGTGGGCTTAGGAAGCTGGGGCAAGCTGGGGCAAGCTGGGGCAAGGAGCCTGGGCAGGCTGGGAGGGTGGGGTTTTGCCCCCGAATACCTGTTTTTTTTTTTGTTTGTTTGTTTTTAAAATTTTTATTCTTTTTCTTATCTTTCTCTCTTTCTTTCTTCTTTTTTTTTTTTTAAAGATTTTATTTATTTATTTGTCATAGAGAGAGAAGCGAGAGTGAGCACAGGCAGACAGAGTGGCAGGCAGAGGCAGAGGGAGAAGCAGGCTCGCTGCCAAGCAAGGAGCCCGATGTGGGACTCGATCCCAGGACGCTGGGATCATGACCTGAGCCGAAGGCAGCTGCTTAACCAACTGAGCCACCCAGGCGTCCCTCTTCTTTTGTTTTTGTTTTTATTTATTTGACAAAATTACAGCAAGAGAGGGAACACAAGCAGGGGGAGTGGGAGAGGGAGAAGCAAGCTTTATGCTGAGCAGAGAGCCTGATGAAGGGTTCGATTCCAGGATCCTGGGATCATGACCTGAGCTGAAGGCAGACACTTAATGACTGAGCCACCCAGGCGCCTCCCAATACCTGTTTTAACACGCCCGAATGCTTTTCTTCTTCCTCTGCTGTCTGAGGTCCAGTTTCAAATGATTTAGGTTAATGAGCATCCTATTTGAAACACATGCTTGTTCCCAGAAGTCTTCAGGGGTTCTAGTCATTCACACAGTATTGTAGCTTGACTTACTGTTTACAAACAGGCTCATCTTCCCATCCTTTAAAGGTGTGCCACTACAGAACAGACATGCTCCCCAGTGATGACTCCCTGAGTCTATCCTTTCTCACAGTCTTCCCCACTTTCCCATCTAAACTTGCCCCTTTCTGCCCTTGTTCCTAGCACAGACCCCCAGACTTGGACTCAAACCATGCTTTCTCCCCTCTGCCCATTCAGTCATGCCATTCCTTCTCCTTGAGGAAGGTCTCACCATTTTCATATGATGATGATCTTTCCATCTGTCAAACCCCTCTAGAACCTTTCTCCACAAAGCTCCGTAATATGGCTCTAGATTGCCTTCTCTTGGAACTTTTTTTTTTAAAGATTTTAAATTATTTATTCCAGAGTGTGAGTAGGGGAAGGGGTGGTGGGGAGAGAGAGAGAGAGAGAATCTTAAGCGGATTCCCTGTCGAGCATGGAGCCTGATGTAGGGCTCTATCCCATGACCCATGATATTATGACCTGAGCTGAAACCAAGAGTCAGATGCCTGACCAACTGGGCTACCCAGGCACCCTTCGCTGGCCTTCTGTTTTGACTGTTCACTAGATTCTCCTTTGGGTAAGCTGGATGTCCACATACCCCACCAACCTGTGGGGCTGTATGGACAGGTACCACATGGGACAAGAGGAAGAAGGAGCCGAAGTTGTAAGGAATCAGCATTAATAATCCGCATTTCACTTGTTCACCTTTCCTACCTGTAGGGAGACATAGGTCCTCAACATCTGCCTCCTAATATCTTGTGCATTATTTCTTTGAGTCCAGTGGGTGCTCACAGCTCTGTCCCTCATTATGTCTGCTGCGACAGCTTTTGAGGAAGGCTTCTCCTGCTGCATTCACTCTGCCTCTTCTGTGAGAATACTGCTTTCTGCCAACTAGGAAGCTCCTTCTCAGGCAAAACACACAAGGTGACACACAGCATTATGTTCTTCAGCCTCTCTGGATCAGCTGTATTGCAGACCTCCTCAGCTCTGGGTCACACTCTGTCTCCTGGGCACTTGAGTAGCACTTCCTGTGCCCTGAATGTCCAAGAATCCCTTGTAAAGCCTGCATCCCTCTGTAGGGTCCTGCAGGGGAACAAGCATTATTCTGAATCTGCCCCAGGACTGTACATGGAACTTGGTTCTGTTAGCAGCTCTCATGCTTTGTTGACCTGTGCAAATTGTTGTACATGCAGACAAACTTCGAATCCCTTTTTAGGGTCTTCTATAACATACTCATAATAAGTGATGTAGTTTTCTTTATTTTTGCTTTATGAATTTGTATTTGAGTGTGAGTAGAAGGAGGAAGAAAGGGGAAGGTGATGTTGGGGACTGAGTGTCTTTGGGAGTTAGCGCAGGTCTGGGTAGGGTATCAGAATGGAGACCTTTGGAGAGAAGGAGGGTCCTGGATGCCTGAGAAGAAAGACAGTAACCCATGGGAAAGGGTTTCAGAAAGGGAGATGAATGGGGATCAAACTGGGTCGAATTTAAGCTTTGTTTTGGAATGTATCTGTTAGGACTCTTTTAGTCACAAATAAACAGGAACTCAGCACAAATCGGCCAAGGCAACATACAGAATTATTGGCTCATGCAAGTGAAAAGTCCAGAGGTGGGTGTGACTGGCTTCATGTATGGATCGTTCCAGAAGTTCATGACTTCCTCAGGACTCCCTTTCTTTGCAGTTCTTCCAACACCGCATGCCTTTCTCTGCTCACCTCTGTGTGCTGGCTTGGACCTCAGCCTAGCCCCTATTGTGGTGGCAGCAGTGGCTCAGGCTCTCCCATCCATCCCCTGCCCTGTTCAGAGGAGCAGAGAGCCTCTCTTAGGATAGCTCCAGCAGGAAGGAAAAGGGTTTTTGTTGGCTTGTTTCTTCAGAGCACTACCCTCCCCTGAAACATGGTCCACAGCGCATGCACACATACACGTTTTGTGAATCTTATTGGCCTGAAATAGCACATGAACTAACATTGTGGGCTGAAGTCAGTAGTTGGTACCTCCTAGGGATGAGATTGGGGTTACCCCATCATGGCTAAGCACTGAGACCAGTTTCCTAAGGGAATTTTGAGAGCTAGTGGTGGAGAGGAAGATGGATACTGCAAAAACAATTAGCAGACATTTACTCAAGGAAGGACTTTTTATGCAGACCCAGGCAAGATGATCTGAATTTCTTCCTTCTCCTGCTCCTCCTTCCTCTTTTACCATGTTTTAACCATGTCATGGATTAAAATGTAATTTTAAAAAATTGTTGCATACATAAACCCTAAAATTTACCATATTAACCATTTTTCTGTGTATGGTCCAGTGACTTTAAGAATATCTCTGTTGTTGCCACCAGCTATCCTAAATACAATTTTGTAGGTGATCTGGAGTCTTTCTGTTGTAACATTGTTTCTTTTTTTTAAAAGATTTTATTTATTTATTTGACAGACAGAGATGACAAGCAGGCAGAGAGGCAGGCAGAGAGAGAGAGAGAGAGAGGGGAGAAGCAGGCTCCCTGCTGAACAGAGAGCCTGATGCGGGGCTCGATTCCAGGACCCTGGGATCATGACCTGAGCCGAAGGCCGAGGCTTTAACCCACTGAGCCACCCAAGCGCCCCTGTAACATTGTTTCTTAATGAGAAAATATATACCAAGTTTCAAATAACTGACTCAACAGTGAATTTCTGGGACACAAGTATTAATTCAGGAATGACTACTGAATGAATATTTCCCAGGAACTCCATTTTTCTGTTAGCAAAATAGGGGTTTAAGTGGGGAGGGCTAGTGACCTCTGAGGTTCCTTTAAGCTCTAGTATTATAGGACTTTATGTCTGTGTCTGCATATGTGTGTGGTCAACTCATACATTGTGCTAGAAACCACTGTATTTTGTGGTTTTTGCATCTTTCCTGGGTCGCCTAGCTGCTGAGATGAACTCATAAAATGTTAGGGTCATTCGATATAAAATATTATTGAAAGTATTAGATGACGATATCCTTTTTAGAGGGTAATAAAGAGATGATGTGGAGAAGCTTACAAGAGGAAAGATAATTTGGAATAGAGCTGGAATTTATAACTCTTTCAAGCATATGCATGAGGCATGAAAGGATATGTGGAGAATAGAGCGGGTTGTCAAGAATGAAGTATTTGTGTAATGTGGTAAGATGGTTGGCAGATGTGCATCCTGGAGGCTATTAAGAGGAAATCAGCTGAGCAGTGGGGTAGCTCCTGCTGCTATGATTATTACAGCAACCAGGAAGAGCAAGTAGCTAATGGGGATCTAAATCTATAATAAAGAATAACAAAAGCTGCCAAATTGAAACTTTGCTGAAGGTGGGTGGAACCGCAAGATTGATTTATATCATTCGAAAACAGCATTAGGAGCTTTCAGTATCAACTTTCCTGCTTATCCCTCGTTTCTCAGGGGCATAGTCAGCATGGGTTCCCATTTTCTGATAAATAAGACAGGAATGTCTGTTTTTAAGTGATATTAACTATTTAATAAGTAGATTACGGTGGATATTTTTATAACAGATCTCATGTGTTGAATTGCTTGGGTACATTCCTGCACTTAACTATTTTCTTTCTCTTTTCTCTTCCAGTCAGTGACACATGCTCCTTATTTATTATTTAAAGATATATTTATATCCTGCCTTGTTCTAGAAATGACTACATTAGCTTGTATGATATCACAAGCCAATAAAATCAACTAAGGAGA
Source organism: Lutra lutra (assembly GCF_902655055.1). Lineage (NCBI taxonomy): Eukaryota > Metazoa > Chordata > Mammalia > Carnivora > Mustelidae > Lutra > Lutra lutra. The sequence goes on along the minus strand of NC_062280.1, from coordinate 50,941,094 downwards.
AAATAAGGGTAAGAATGTATGCTGAGTCCATAAAATGTATGCCAAGAAAACTCCAGTCACTTACTAGTTGGGAGCCTCCGGTTTGACTCTGAACTTTCTGGGAACTGCCTAAAGAAGAGAGCAAGATCAGTTACAGGATTTACAATGTCTTACGGTAAAAATAAAGTTGTTCTTTAGGAAAAACTCACATACTTCCTGCACCGAGACTAGAGAGAGAAAGTTCTCCCATGTTTTCATAGACTCAACACTGTGTAAGACAGTCAGTTAAACCATGAAGTGATACTTGGTCATAATTCTGGAGTTGTTTGTTAAAATTATCCTTCCATGTAGAGATGATGTTCCTCATCACGCTGGAGTACTGTTCAATAAAAGCAACTGTGTGGGAGCCATTGATATATGGTCCCCAAGTGTCTGTGATTCTCAGCCTTGGCTGCATATTAGATCACCAGGTAAATATGTAAAATATGTAAAATATGTAAAAATCCAGTACAGCCCCAGCTGTACTCCAGCTTGATTAAATTAGGGTTTCGGAGGCATCAGTGTTTTTCCAAACTCCCCAGGTAATGGATGCTGCTCTTTGATCTCATGTAATCCAGGAGATTTTAGAGCAGCTGTTTTCAACCAGGATAGGTCAGGTAATGCTGCAATAATAAAAGCCTCCCCACGGGGCTCCTGGGTGTTTCAGTGGGTTAAGCCTCTGCCTTCAGTTCAGGTCATGATACCAGCATCCTGGGATAGAGCCCTGCATTGGGCTCTCTGCTCAGCGGGGAGCCTGCTTCCTCCACTCTCTCTGTCTGCCTCTCCACTTACTTGTGATCTCTGTCAAATAAATAAATAAATAATAAAAAAACAAAACCAAAAAACCTCCCCCAAACAAAAACTACAGCAACAACACTTTTGTGCACTCACACCCCATCTATCTCCTGAGTTGGCTGGGGGGCTTCCTTGCTGTTGTTCTCACTCCGGTAGAGCAGCCATTCCCTGGCACATTTCAGTTTGCTGCAGAAGAGGGAATGAGAGACACAGTGGATCATACATTGGCTATTGAAGATGCTAAGCTACTTTACCGCTGAAACAAAAAGATATAATGTATATTTCTTTGTCACTTACCAGTCCAGAGGTAGGTGGGCAGTTCAGAGTGGTAAATAGCTCTATTCCAAGAGATCATTGTTCCAAGGACCCAGGCTGGGGGCAGGCTCTGTCATTCTCAACATCTAGATTCCATCTCTGGGTCCAGCGTGACTGCTCCAGTAATCACTGTTTCCTACGCAGCTCAAAGGGGAAAGAAGAGAATAAGCATTTCATTTTTAAAGGAATGACCTAGAAGTTAAACATATTTCTTGCGCTCCAAACCCATTTGCCTGAACTTTGTCGTGAGGCTACATCTGCCTTCAAAGGAGACTGAGAAATGTGGTCTCCAGCGGAGTAGCCATGTGAAGGCTAAAAATTGTGATGGCTCTATTTCTGGTAGGAAAGAGAGGATGGGTATTGGGGCCAGTTAGGCAGACTCTGCCGTGTCACAATAGTGGTTTGCAAAGTTTGGCTTTAACATAAAGATTTCTTCAAATGAAATTGTGGATGTTATCTTTGGTGATGTAGTCAGCATACTTGAAGGTGTTTTGATGGGAGGGACTACATCTGGATCACCCTCCCAGTCTCCTCATCATGCTGTCTGCACAGTTCACCGTGAAGGACGTATGGACATAGTCCTACAGATGAACCAATGGCTCGCATGTGCTGCAGGCTGTCCCTCTGAAATATTGTTCTTCATGGAAGAATTTTGGGATGATATTGAAATGGTGGGTCTGAATAATCCTTGCAGTCAGTTCTATCTCTGAAAGCCGCCACAAATCCGTCCACTTCTCTCTATCTCTCTTGCCACCAGCCTAGTTTCTAGGGTGAGCCTCCAGCATCTTTCTTCAGGTCTGCTGGAAGTCTCCCTGCTTCCATTCACCACCACATCCACTCTTCTTTGCACAACTTCCAGAGCTGTCCTTTCAAAAAGGACATCAGGTCATGGCATTCCCCTCTTTTAAACCCTCCAAATGGATTTCAGTTGTGTGAGAGTGTGATCTAAATTCCTTATTGTTTGCAAGGCTCTGTAATGATAGAACTCCTGCCAGACTCCTATTTCAGCTGCCACACCCCTGCTTACTATCTCCACTCCCCCTGCAGCCCCTTCCCCCAGCCCAAGGCCTTCTTTGTGTTCTTTGAATAAGCCAAGTTTTTTTTTTCTTTTTTAAGATTTTATTTATTTGACAAAGAGAGTGTGCATGTGAGCACAAGCAGGTGGAGCGACGGGCAGAGGGAGAGGGAGAAGCAGATTCCTTGCTGAGCAAAGAGCCTGACATGGGGCTCAATCCCAGGACCCTAGGATCATGCTCTGAGCCGAAGGCAGACGCTTAACTGACTGAGCCACCCAGGCGCCCCTGAATAAACCAGGGTTAATCCTGTCTCTGGGCCTTTACATCTCTCTCCTTTTTTGTCTTGGGATGCTTTTCCCCCAGCTCTGTACATGGCTGCTTCCTTCTCCCATCTGAACCCAAGCATTACCGTCTTAGACCTCCTCTGCCTGCTCATTGAAGGCAGGCCCCCCCTTGTGCTTACTTGCTATCACATTCCTTTACTATCAGAAATAACCTTAGTTGCATCTTCTTTTTACTTATTCATTCCCATCAATCTTTATAGGAACATAAGCACCAAAAAGGCAGGGAACTAGTATGTCCTTGTCATTGTGCATTCCACATAAACAAAATAGGCATCTGACACAGTATGAGTGTTTAATAAATATTGATTCGTAAATGAACAGAATGATAGTGATTCAGTACCTGGGTAAGAACCAGAGTAGGGCCTAGTATTTGTTGTTCGTTAAGTGAGACATTGTGCTAAGGATAGTCTTGCTGTTCTCTTTTAAGACTTGAGCTATCTAAGAAGAACATGTTCCTGAAAAGGAGGTTTAGAGGGGATCCATGGACTGAGGGTCTTCTCAGAAAGTGGTTGGAAGTTTTCTCAAAAACACACAGACGGGGGCGCCTGGGTGGCTCAGTGGGTTAAATCCTCTGCCTTCAGCTCAGGTCATGATCCCAGGGTCCTGGGATCGAGCCCCACATCCGGCTCTCTGCTTGGTGGGGAGTCTGCTTCCCCACCTCTCTCTCTGCCTGCCTCTCTGCCTACTTGTGATCTCTCTCTCTGTCAAATAAATAATAAAATCTTAAAAAAAAACACAAACACACAGACGGCTGTTTGTGGACCCACAGTGTCAAGCTCAAAGACATAGCTGCAGTGTTTTTGGCTTGGAAAAAAAATCAAAGCAGGTGTGGTCCCGTGGCACCTTGGCCCCTACCATGGCACCCTGAGCTTTGGACTGTTCCCTTTCTAATCTTCTTCCCCAGTAGACTTCACAGTGAAATGTATGCCCCAAGTACTGGATTGCAAGACTTGATGTCAGAGATATTGGTTACAGTTTGGTGACACGCAGGTCAGCAACAGCTTTACTCTCTTGGTGGTTTCCTTTGGATGCTGCATCCTGGATTTGCTTCAGGACAGTTTCTGCCTGCACGGAGGGCATCGAAGAAGCCTCTTGATCAGCACTGACTGACGAGCACGTGGCCTCAGCTGTTCCTCACCTTATGGCTGATGCTTTGGTCTGGGGCTGCAGACTGGATATGCCTGAGTCCTGCTGACCAGTCCTTTCATCCCAGACTTCCTCAGGGGGCAGCAGGATGTGCTGGACTCTAGAACTTGAGCCAGAGTTAGGAAAGCTGAGACAGGTGTCTGTGCATATGGCCGAGGGGGGTATGGCTCAGTGCCTGCAGAGAGACAAGCTGGCAGCGTGACCAGACCTGAGGGGAAGCTCTCAGTCAGGCCAGAGGTCAAATATGGGGAAATCAGCAGAGCCATCGGGAGGGGTAAGTGAACACTGCGGCTGTCCTTCACATCTGCTAGCATTCCATGTGAATTGCTCTCCCCTCCACTGCTTTTTCTGGTGAACTCCTACTTCTTTTCTTCACGGCTGCATAAACGTCACATCCTCTGTACAGTCTTCTCTTACATCCCCGGGCAGACTTAGTTGTTTCCCTCCTCCCCCTCCTCCTCCTCCTTCTTCTCTCTTCTCCCCCTTCTCCCTCCTCCTCCTCCTCCTTCTCCCCCCCCCTTCTTCTTCCCTTTCTTCCTCCTCTTCTTCTTCCCTTTCTTCCTACTCTTCTTCTTCACTTTCTTCCTCCTCTTCTTCTCCCTCTTCCTCTTCTTCTTCTTCTTCCTCTTCTTCTTTTTTTTTTTTTTATTAAAGATTTTATTTATTTATTTGTCAGAGAGAGAGAGAGCAAGCACAGGCAGACAGAGTGGCAGGCAGAGGGAGAAGCAGGCTCCCTACAGAACAAGGAGCCCGATGTGGGACTAGATCCCAGGACGACTCCTCCTCCTCCCCCTCCTCTCCCCTCCCCCCCCTCCTCTCCCCCCCTATGTCAGGGAGAGAGCACATAAGTAGAGGGAGCAGCAAGCCAAGGAAGAAGCAGACTCCCCACTAAGAAAGGAGCCCAATGCAGGGCTTGATCCCAGGACCCTGGGATCATAACCAGAGCCAAAGACAGATGCTTAACTGACTGAACCACCCAGGAGTCTCCAGAATTAGTTTCTTCCTCCCCTAGTACATTTGAAGCATTACTCATATTGTTTTGAAATGATGTGTTTACAGGTCTCTCCCACTACCAGTGAACCCCCTCAAGGACTTGACTCTATCTTAATTTTCTTCAGAGATGCAACCAGCAGAGCTGTTAATAGAATCAGCTGTGGAGTCAGGTGGACTGGAATGTGAGTCCAGGCTCCATCGGCTTCTAGGCGTATGACCTTGGGCAAGTCATATTGACTGTGAGGCTCATTTTCCTTCCCCATGAAATGGGGACCACAGTATCTGCCTCATAGGGTGTTATGAGAATTTTGAGAAATGAAATAGTATAGGTGTATCTTGGGTACAAATTATTTCATTTAAAAGCACTACCTACTGTTGCTGTTCTGCTTCTGAGGCAGGGTGGGGGCTGTAATTTGTATCAGTACTGCCCCCTTCTACTTTCAGAGACTGGTGAGGAAGGCTGAAATTTCAGAGCCTCTACCTGTTGCTTTGTGGTTGTGGAGAGAACATCTTAGAGGGGTGGTTATGTGGATCGCAGGGCTGGTGGTGGTGATGGTGGTTGTGACGGTGGAGGTGGTGGTATTGGCCATAAGATGGCAGTGTTGGTGCCGTAGGCATGGCTAGTGGTAGCGATGCTGCTAATCGTGATGGTGGTAGTTGTGGTGGGGCTGAAGGTGGTCAATGTTGGGAGCTCCGAGGGCTTTGGGAATGTGCTAGTTTCTGGCGATTCCTCTGGGCTCCTCACTTCTGTTGCTCAGACAGCTCCTAGGGTGATTGCCCACACAGCTTTGTGTTCTCTTGTCTTGTTGCCATTTTCTTCTGCCTGCCTGCTTTATTCTAACTCTGTCCACATTCGTGTTCTTGGGGTTCGTCACCTGGCTTAGCTCTTGACTCTCCCCGTACACTAGCTTTGGGGTTGGTTTCCTGGATCTAGCGTAGACTCCCATCCCACCTGCCTCCACAGAATCTTGTCTTTGGTCCTAGATCCCTGCTCTTCACCCTGGAGCCAGAGACACGCCCGCAGTAGATTAGTCCTTTGAGTTGCTTGTCAAATGAGAGATTTTATTTTATTTATTAAAAAAGATTTTATTTATTTATTTGACAGAGAGATCACAGGTAGGCAGAAAGGCAGGCAGAGGAAGAGGGGGAAGCAGGTCCCCGCTAAGCAGAGAGCCCGACATGGGACTCGATCCCAGGATCCTGAGATCATGACCTGAGCCGAAGGCAGAGGCTTAACCCACTGAGCCACCCAGGCGCCCCCAAATGAGAGATTTTAATGCTTGAAGACTACATTTCTTGGTGAAGGGGACATCCCAAGTTTTGGGAGCCCCTGTTGGAGAATACAGCTGTAATGGACTTTCTTTTAAACAGTGACAGCAGATTGACAAATATGCCCACAATTACCTCTTTTATTCTGTTTCAAAATGTATCTGTAATTATTTTCAGAGTTTCTATTATCCTGCACTCCATTCTAATCTCTTTAACATTCTTTAACCTGTTTGCTTTTTAATCTTTTTAAATTATTTATTTTTAAAAAAGATTTTGTTTATTTATTTGACAGAGAGAGATCACAAGTAGGCAGAGAGGCAGGCAGAGAGAGGGGGAAAGCAGACTTCCTGCTGAGCAGAGAGCTCAATGCAGGGCTCGATCCGAGGACCCTGAGAACAGGACCTGAGCCGAAGGCAGAGGCTTAACCCACTGAGCCACCCAGGTGCCCCAACCTGTTTGCTTTTTTAGTTATATATTTAGCAATTCATTTGTTTACATTTCTGTATCAGCTTGTTCAAAATTCATAATAATTTCATTCTTCTGCTAATTTAATGCCAGACTTGGTGATGGCACTAGAATCTGGGGGCGGTGGCTGAATTCTCATGGAAACATAGTACAAGCATGATTGCCAGTTTACTACACTGGGGAAAGAAACAGCATTGAGCTAATGTCCTCTCCACTTCAATGGAGAGGATACTTCCAAGTGTGTTGGATTTGGTGCAGGAGTAGGGGGTAAAGGGGTGGGGTGGGTGCATTTTTTGGACCTTCCATAACAAGAAGGAAGGTCGCTTTCTTAAGGAAATCATTATGCAGAAGTGATATTTGCATTTACTGATGGCTGACATTCTCAGTTCTCCTGGCCTTACTCTTTTTCTGCCAATTGCATGAAGAAGATACATATAGATTTCTTTCAAGGACCAATAATGTTTGTGATACATTGTTCTGTGAGTACTTTTCCCTATTACTTTGTAAAAACCCTTAAATTGGCACAAAATTCTAGTCTAGTAGAAAGAGCACAATATTATGGCGAAAGCCGAAGGACAAGGTCTAATTTAACCCTTTCCTAAATCTAAGGTATGTCACTTAATCTTCCTTTAGTTTCCACCTCCATATAATGGAAGTAATAACTGTTGTACTTCATCGCAAGACTTTGTAAACCTTGATGAGAGATATTATCTGTGAAAAAGGTTTACAGCATTAAAAAGTTTCTATTGCTATTTTTATATTTGACTTGTGATACTTATCATAAGGCAAAAATGTTCTTTAACCAGGAATTTTGCTGTTTAGGAAAATAAATTCACCTATCACAGATACTTACGAAGATAATTAGACTTTCAAATCAACTCACATACACAGTTTCCCTAAAATTTCATATTCATTAAGCCCTTCTCATGACATTGGATTTCTCAGGTTGTCGTGGAGCTGTGAAAGGAAATCCAGCTTGGTGACAGACACTCTCCAGATTTCTGCTACCACACTGTGCTCTCTTAGTCTTGAATGTTGCTCCTGTTCCTGTTCCCCTGTGAAGGCTCAGCTCCAAAGTTTCATCTTTGGTGTCTTCATCTAATTGCTCCCGGCAGAATTTCTGTCATCTTAGGGCGTCTTGTTCTTATCACTAAACTGCCCCTCTGAGTTACTGTCCGCTAATTGTAAATTACACCTGTGCATAAGCTGCGTTTTTTTTTTTTTAAAGATTTTATTTATTTGCCAGAGAGAGAGGGAGAGCGAGCGAGCACAGGCGGACAGAATGGCAGGCAGAGGCAGAGGGAGAAGCAGGCTCCCCGCCAAGCAAGGAGCCCGATGTGGGACTCGATCCCAGGATGCTGGGATCATGACCTGAGCCGAAGGCAGAGGCTTAACCCACTGAGCCACCCAGGCGTCCCCATAAGCTGCATTTTTGTTGCTCTTTACCACGGCATGATTCCCAGCGTCTGGAAATGTGCTTGGCACACGTCGCGGGTGCTCAGCAAACCCTTACTGAATGAATAAATGGGTGAATGAATGAAGATAAGCCACCTCCTTCAGTCTCTTACGGACACAAACTGCTTTATGATAGTTCTTGTGTCTTCATCCCAGGCAGGGGTTCATGCCTACTAGGTTTACAAGTTGCTGTGGGAACAAATTTCTGAATTACGCACACATATCTAAAAAACAGAAGAGAGGGCGCCTGGGTGGCTCAGTGGGTTAAGCCGCTGCCTTCGGCTCAGGTCATGATCTCAGGGTCCTGGGATCGAGTCCCACATCGGGCTCTCTGCTCAGCAAGAAGCCTGCTTCCCTCTCTCTGTCTCTCTGCCTGCCTCTCCGTCTACTTGTGATCTCTCTCTGTCAAATAAATAAATAAAAAATCTTAAAAAAAAAAAAGTTTAAAAAACAGAAGAGAAAGGCTAAATATTATAAGGTCCTAAAGATGCCGTTGTACCTTCACACCATAATTGTTTAAAGTGCCTGATTTTTGTTTTATAAAAACCTGTGAGCATTTTTAAAAAATCAAATTAACCAAATCATAGGCTTCCTTGGATTAGATTTTATTTTTTTTTAAAGATTTTATTTATTTATTTGACAGAGAGATCACAAGCAGGCAGAGAGAGAGGAGGAAGCAGGCTCCCTGCTGAGCAGAGAGCCCGATGCGGGGCTCGATCCCAGGACCCTGAGATCATGACCTGAGCTGAAGGCAGCGGCTTAACCCACTGAGCCACCCAGGCGCCCCTGGATTAGATTTTAATACACATTCTTAATTTTTTTCCCTGAGAAATGGTGTAAACATTAGCACAGAACATGCCAAAATATGTTTTACATCTTTGGTATTCTGATGTATGGATATTAATAGTTTCCCCTTAATGAGAATTACTGCAAATTCATGGTTAGTATCAAAATAATGATAGCCCAAGTTTTTGCAAATGGCCCTTTGCCAGACTTTCTGTAGCTCTCTCCCCCCTACTGTGTTTGAGGAAGTCTTTCTCATAGTAAGGCTTTTAAAATTCTACTTACAAAATTTTATATCCTTTTCAGCAGATGGGCTGACCGGCTTACAGTCTCCATGGTAACAAGGTTTCTGTATTTTTCCCCCCTTTTAAAATAGCCTAAAGTCACAGAAGGGAATTTAGATATTAATAGCATAAGAAATTTCAGTGTGAACAACAGTTATTAAATATGCAGCTTTTGATTACTTGTTTCTTGATCCATAATCACTTATGGTATATAGCAACTATGATTAAGCAGGTATGAATATAATTTTAATACTCATGCAGATTAGAATATGGCACTTGGCTTGCTGAAATAATTAACTGTTGGACAACCTGTTTAAATTAGCCTCTACTTCCCAATTTCCTTTTACCTAGCCAAATGAGATTACATACTGTCCTCCAATTAGGAGTCAACAACATAGTAATAATGGATTAAATTATTTTAACATCCATGCAGAAGTCAAAACCAAGGCTCTTTTGTTGCTGTGCAGTTTCTGTGGACAGTCATTTTTATGTTAAGCATATGTGTGCTGTTTATGCTAAATATAGAAAAAGCATGAATGGTTTCTGGGGCATAGCCCATGTTGGCTTGATTGGGTTTTGGTATCTTTGACTGACATGCAAAAAGCATTGCAGCCCCAAATCCAGCTAGTGCATAAATAATTCTCTAAGCCTAGTATGTTAGAGAATCATGAAAAGATATTTTTAAAAGAGGGGTATAATCAGCTTGCTGAAATTCTGGCATTTTCCCAAGAAGTGCCCTATGTCTGATACAGCATGGTTGGGCCTTGCACAGAAAAATTGATTCTTATTTTGGGGGCTACTGATAAGTATTTGTTTTTTGAGAAGTCATGACATATTCTTGCTTGTTTAGCTGCAAATGTTGGCATAGATGGTTATTCTTTCAAAAGGAAGATCTAAAATAAAGGATACATTTTTCTCTAAAACAGCAGAAATGTGTTAAGCATATCTAGAGTGCCCGCCCCTATGGTGGGCTCTTTTTATTATGTTATTGGAGCTAAAATCCTATTACAAGAATGTCTGAGAGTTTCATTTAAGTATCCACTAAAACCTTCTCCCCCCTGTTTTCCACTGTCCTATCTCTGTACTCACTTTCTTTGCTGTAGCCAATCAGGCTGAGGTATAAAGGACCCTGTGTGGAGGGTATGTGGGTTCGTAGCGTTTGATCCCCCTGAAAAAGAAAAGAAGGATAGATAGAGATTCAGTGGGAGGTTGGTTCGAGGTGGGTACGTGCCCTCCTTAAGCGATTGGGTTTTGTTTTATCCAAAGTTCCTCTGAAGGCTTTGGTGCCCGTGGTTTATCTGGGAAATGATTTCAGGGAGCAGGAGTGGAGAGAGTGAAAGCCATTATCAGGATGTTTTCACACATTGACCAGCGCTCGGAGCAACTTGTGATTGATGACACCAAGCCCCCTTAAGGAGCCTTGTGAGATGCATGTCAGAACTCTATGTCCTGGACAACAAAAGGGGGAAGCATTGCCAGCTTTTGCCCCTCCTTGATCCAGGGTGGCCCCTCTGGCATTGGCTCTCTCCTCCTACCAGACTGCATGTGTGTGAGTTCAAGTATCCTGCTCCTCATGGTCCAAGGAGCCCAGGGCCAGGAAGCTGAAAGCCCATGGACAGGGCGAGGCCAGGCCCTGTCAGATCACACTCGTGGGAAGCAGGTCACAAGCCTGGGCAGAGCCGATCTCTGCAGCGGTGATGGGAGGAAGGGATGGCAACTAGAGGGGGTGAAGTGGCACCTTAAAGGCACCAGTGTGCATCCCCAAGATATTGGTTCATTTCTTACTGCCTTGGGGAAGGGAGAATTCTTTTCTGTGCCTTCCCAGGAAGCATAGGTGGTGGGTTTTTCAGTCTCAAGAAGTGAGTTCATGTTCATAGTCTTATCTTCCTGATTCTCCTGATCCATTCCTCACTTTGGCTTCTCCACCTTATTCCCAGCAAGCCGCTGTCCTGTCCAAGCTTCCTGGCGCTCTTCCAGTTACGATGTTGATGTCCTGGGGTCCTTGCGAGGCCTTTGAAGCTGGAGTCGTAGGAGAGTGCTCCCATGTTAATCAGTTATTCTTTTTTTTTTTTTTTAAGATTTTATTTATTTATTTGACAGAGAGAGATCACAAGTAGACGGAGAGGCAGGCAGAGAGAGAGAGAGAGAGGGAAGCAGGCTCCCTGCTGAGCAGAAGAGCCCGATGTGGGGCTCGATCCCGGGACCCTGAGATCATGACCTGAGCCAAAGGCAGCGGCTTAACCCCCTGAGCCACCCAGGCACCCCTTAATCAGTTATTCTTTATCGAGCCTGGTATTTGGCACTCCCTAGTCTAAAACCCTTAGGATCCACTCCAAATTATCTTCCTCCGGCTCCTGCTGATAACCTGTTACTTTGATGAATGAGAAGTTTATTTCTACAACAGGAACTGTGTTTCCCTGCTCGGGCTGTGCTGAGATTGGACTCTTAAGTTATTGGTTCATAAGAGACAAGGAGATGATGGGGCAGCAGATCCCCCAAAAAGGACAATTACCTTGTTGGGCACCTACCTTACTTGAGGACTTCGCAGGGTCTCGGGGCGGGGGGGTGGGGTGGGCGGGGCAGCTCTCCTCAAGCAAGAAGAACTGAGCTGCTGCTAACAGCCAGGAGGATGCAGGGAGTTAAGTTTCTTTTGCTCATCCACCCAGATGTCCAGATTCTGGGTGATATAGTCACCTGCTTTCCTATCAGGGCCCTGGCTTGGACAGAAGATGCACTAAGATTGTCTCCGTTGCAGGTCCCTGGCTTTACAGTTAGTGCCCAAGCCTGATTTTCAGCACTGTGTGTCTTGTGGCTGCAGGAGATGAAGGTCAGCCTAAAGGCTGCCACAGAAACATGGTGTGCCTCGTGTGAATGGTTGACTGACCTGGATGTGTAATTTTAATTTTATCTCTTCAAGCTTCCAAAGCAGTTAACAAAAGCTAAACCACTTTGTGATTGTTGTTGTTGACCCCATATCATTCAGGTACCACAACTATGTCTCAGTTCAGTGCTTTGTAGTCCGCACCTCATCCCAGTCCACCCCATGTGAGAGCCAGTAAGATGCTACTGCACGCCTGAGATTATCATCACGCTGCTTGCCGCCCGCAGTGGGGTGAGTAATCGAGAGGGTCTGCTTTCCAAACCCACTTCCCTAGTAACACTTGTAGCTTAGGTGCCCAAGAAAGCAGAGCCTGAGACAAATGCTTGCATGCAGGTAATTTATTCGGGATGTGGTCCCCGTTGGAGTAGAGGACCTAGGAAGGGAAAAGGAAAGCAGACAAGCCAAAAGCAAGCAAACATTGTCAAGCTGACCACTGCTGTGGGCAGTAGGTGCTTGATCCTTGGTGCTTTGAGGAGCCTTATAAAATGCATCTCAGAACTGTCTGCCTGGAGGCTGAAATGAAGAAGCATGTCCCATTGGCTTCTGTCCCTCTTGGGTCAAGAGTGGCCCAAAGGTGATGACTTTCCTGTAGGTGCATGGAGTTGGGCTGCAAATGCATGAGTATGGAGTAGATAACTATGTGCCCCAAAGCCTTGGTTGGAATTAGAAAGCTTTGGAGCAGGAGGCGAAGGGTGTTTGGAGCGGGAGAGGAAGACAGAGGCTTGGTGCTATCAGATGACACCTGCTTGAATCTGCTTGAATCTCTCATGGGCCCGATCCCCTCAGCAAGCACTGGAGTAAGATGTGGGGCTGAGAAGGGTCAGTGAGGGAGCTGATAAAGGCTTTATCCCACCTGATTGATCCATTGACTAAATGGATTCATTTATTATGTTCATTAACAATATCCCTTTTCTTTTCATTTTCTGTTTTTCTCATGTGAATATGTTTAACTTTTGTAATAGTGAATAATGTTACTTAAAATATTACTTCTTCTAAAAAAATAAAATATATATCATCGGGGCACCTGGGTGGCTCAGTGAGTTAAGCGTCTGCCTCGGATTGAGTCCCGCAGCGGGCTCCCTGCTCAGCAGGGGGTCTGCTTCTCCCCCTCCCTCTGCTTGCTGCTCCCCTGCTTGTTCTCTCTCTCTCTCTGTTAAATAAATAAACAAAATCTTAAAATAAAATAAATACTGTAGTCTTAATGTGAGGATATGTAGGACTGCCTGGGGGAGAGGACAAGTGAAGAGAGGAGAGATTAAATTGTTGCATGCTGTTACTTCCCAAGTGGAATGTAAGGAAGTCAAACGTTATAGCAAAGAGCCTGAAAATTGCAGTGTGTCAAGTCCTTGAAGACCTGGTCAGAACAGCTCATTGCTAAGACTCCTCTTTCTAGCACTCTCCCTTTCCCTCTTACTTAGGAGGATTATCTGTGTGTGTTTTTTTTTTTTTTTTTAAAGATTTTATTTATTTATTTGACAGAGAGAGATCACAAGTAGATGGAGAGGCAGGCAGAGAGAGAGAGAGGGAAGCAGGCTTCCTGCTGAGCAGAGAGCCCGACGCGGGACTCGATCCCAGGACCCTGAGATCATGACCTGAGCCGAAGGCAGCGGCTCAACCCACTGAGCCACCCAGGCGCCCCAATCTGTGTGTTTTTAACAGACCTAACCAAACCTTCAAAATACATGTTATCAGCCAACGACCTTAGTGGAAGTGAAACTCGTGGAAAATCTGTAGATAACCCCTCTCAAAATTGTCACTATCTTGTGGATCAAGGTTGGAGGACAGATATGCAAGTCAAGAAAGTTTACCACACAAGCAAGAGTGTACATGAAATTGTCTACCCTGTGCTAGGCAGCTGGCCCCAAAAGGAGAAGTAAAAACCAGCCCTTGCCCATGAGAACAGTTCCTTCAGTTGGACCTGATTTCAGAAGAATACTGCTGTGCAACAGCTGGTTGGGGACTGGAGAGTCAAGCTTTTGGGCTTAATATAGAGTTTGTTCATGAATTCCCTGTATGACCTATATGCTTATGTAGACTACATTTTTTGGATTTCATGACCATGTATATAGATAGAATTTCTTGGATTTTATGATCTAGTTTCTTTGCTTGAGTATATTTTCAAGCCAGTGTTGGTGTAACTGTCATAGCCAATTATTATAAAGATGTCTGTTTTCTTTTATGCATATCTGTTATTTGAAGAATACATGCATGTACTCCTTTAAAGTTTATTATGAACGCTATACTCCATATATGAAAGTGTAACTTTAAAAGAATAAAGAGTAGAAATATAAATGCAAATATTTTCTTCCTGCACCTCAATGGATGTTTTCCACACCAGCTGGAGTGCCCAAAGTCCACTTTGGGGACCCTCGACTCAGATATCTGTGGCTGCATTCACATACTACACCAGGGATAAACCTTAGGGGTGTTTGCATTCATTTACTTGCCAATAGACATAACCAGACCAAAACCAACCTGGGTATAGTTACATATTAAAGACTGTCTTCTTGGGGTGCCTGGGTGGCTCAGTGGGTTAAGCCTCTGCCTTCAGCTCAGGTCATGATCTCAGGGTCCTGGGATCGAGCCCCACTTCGGGCTCTCTGCTCAGCTAGGAGCCTGCTTTCCCCTCTCCCTCTGCCTGCCTCTCTGCCTACTTGTGATCTCTCTTTCTCTGCCAAATAAATAAATAAAGGCTTAAAAAAAAATAAAAGACCATCTTCTTAACATCTCAGACTCTGCCATTCAGAAGACCGTGATTATATTGTCTGTTGAGAACTGCAGTGAATCTAGAACCGAGGGGGCAGCCCAAGTTTGCAGATGGGTTTTGTTTGGTTCATCATTCAGAGAAAAATAATTTTGAATGAGTGCCAAGATTTGAAAGTTGGAGGGATTTTGTATAAAAATCTGAATTTTCAACTTTTCTTTAAAAAAATATGAGAACCTGCAAAACGAGGTCCTTATTCTTTCGGGGAGACGATTGTCTGGGGATACTCCTTTAGGTAGGCATTTGTTCTCTTGGTCCTTACTAACTCCATCTCCCCACTTCCCACTGTCTAACACCTTGCATGCTTCACTCAGTTATGCCGTATGTCTTGTGTGGAATTTAAGTTGTTTCTTTTGATCTAAATTTTGCAAATGGTTAACATTAACAAAGGTTTCTTGAAATTATACAATGAGCATAAAACCTATTCAAGCCTCATTCTGTAAGGAGAGCTGTCTACCTGGTTTATGCCCTCAGAGCCCCAGAATCTGATTTTGTGCCCCAGTTGGAATTGGCTTGGTATAGTGTGGTTTATTACAGTCTACTGGTTACAGCACAGCCACTGGAATGAGACTGCCTGGGTTCCGGTTTTGGCTCTACTATTTCCTAACTGAGAGCTCATGCGTGTTGCTTAACCACCCCTGCCTCAGTTCCTTCATCTATAAAATGGAGATAGTAACAAACGGACAGATGTCAAGTAACTGGCTGGTAACAGAGCTTAGCATGTAGTAAGTGTTGGTTGGCTGTTATAATATCTTTAATTTACCAATTCCTTTGATGATTATGAGGAGGCTTGTAACTGTCTGACAATATCTAAACTCGTTGAGACTAAACTACAATGTGGAATGGTCTATACACAGTTTACTGAACAGTTAACTAATCATAAATATGTATGCAATAAATTACCCATAGCATTCTGGTGTGTCTGATATTAAATCCAAACCCTTCTCGATGAGTTCCTTACTGTGGAGTAGTTTGGACATTGTTTCTGTTCTGGTCCATCTGGAATGAGTCTCCACATATCTGTAGATCCTCTCCTGGGTGGCTGGCTGGCCCGCACCCTCACGCTGATCTAAGTCCAAAGGGGCACTTCCTTGTCCCAAAGCAAATATGCTAATTTCAGAGAAGTGCCAGCCTTTCTGTCTAAAATTGCTCACAGTTCACACCTTGCATCCTGCCTTCTGCTCTGTTTCCTTCCTAATTTGTCATTGCACAGGTCTGAGCAAAGCCAGACTTTAAGGAAGTTCTGTCTCCTCCCCTATGTCCTTTGCCAAATGCTTGCAGTGTGTCTTGCTATGCTGCTCCAAGTTCAGTGCTCCCTGAAGAGCCTCCTTCACTATTCAGTGATGAGGAGATGATCGATTCTGTGGCATGTCCAATCCCGCTTAGCCACAAGGGGTCTTCTGTTTCAGTGGCCCATTCTGGTTATGTACCACTGTTGCTGGCTTCAGGAATGCATGGATCTGTCAGAAACACTTTCTTCTGAGTATTTCTTTGTTGTGCTTAAAGCGAACTCCCCTTAACAGCTGATAATATAGATAAAGGGACTGGCTCAAAACTAAAGTAAAATGACTTGAAAGAGCGGTCAGTGAAGCACTGGTCAGTGGGGATCGCAGCTCCACAGGGTCATCAAGGCCTCTGGCTGGGCAGATGGGGACTTCGTGTGCCCTGCCCAGCATCTTGACTGCCTGAATACTGTTTTTCTTAGACTCTTGGTTTGGCTTTTTCTTTCCACTTGTCTTGATGCATTTAGAGTTCCATATAGTGGCCTGTGCTTATTTGCAGGACCAATGAAAGGAATAGTTAACTAAAATTGTCAGAAGTTTTTCCAAATAAGACAACATGGAAAATGAATTTATCTGGTAGTCTTTGGTATTTGCTGAGAAAGAATTACAGTACTCAGGATATCAGAATATCTGCAAAACATTCTTGATCGTTATTTTTGTGACCATTATTTGACATGACCAGGAGCATCTGGAACCATTCATCACCTTTGCTTTGGGAGGCAGAAACCCTGACCTCTGCATCTGGCTCTTTTAATTTACTTTGTATATGACTTGAACAAGTCATTTAATACCTTTAAAATGGACTTAATAAGCTCTTTCTGCTGCATAAAGTTTTGGGAGGCTCAAATGAATCTGCTTATTTAAAATTGCTTTTAAAATTAAAGTGTGATAGATTATGTTGGGTGCTTTTATATTCCAGAATGTTAATTTAGCAGATAGATATTCGATTGGTAGTCCACGTTTGCTAAGCTGGGATAACATTAATTGAGTCTCTTCTCTGTTTTTAAACACTCTTAAATATTTTAATTAAAAAGAAATACATGCTTGCTACAAAATATCTGAGAAATATAGAAAAGTATAAAGATCACCAATAGTGTAGTAACTGTTGGTATTAACACTTGGGGGTATATCCTTCCATGTTTCCTCTATGTATGTATAGGTAAATATAGTCAAGTGCATTTTTTACAAAAATTTACATACATTTACATACCTACATTACATTACCTTTTTACGAACATTTACATTGTTACTCTTCATACAAGACAACATTGTAGACGCTTTCTGAGCTAACTAATAAGATCTAGTTCATCTCTTTTAATGCACTGTGTGAATGTGTCATGATTTACTTGCCCCTGTTGCTGCATAGTTGGTTTTCCAATTTTTCACTTTTAAAAATAATGCTGATGTTTTACTCTCTTATTCTAAATTTCTACACTTGGAATTTCTGAGTAATTTTTTTCTAAGCCCCAGATCTAACAAACTCCCGCATGAGTTATAGAATATCTAGTGATGTAGAACACATTTTCTTTTTTAAAGATTTTATTTATTTATTTGAGAGGGAGACAGTGAAAGAGAGCATGAGCGAGGAGAAGGTCAGAGGGAGAAGCAGACTCCCCATGGAGCTGGGAGCCCAATGTGGGACTCGATCCCGGGACCCCGGGATCATGACCCGAGCCGAAGGCAGCCACCCAGGTGTCCCGAACACATGTTTTTTAAAAGCATTTAATTAATACACTTGAGCCCCACAGCATGCTCTAATACTGGATTTATCAGAGTAATAGTTTTTCTTGAACCAATTTAAAGAGTTCTAGCTATTTGAAATATCTGAGGATCTTATTATTATTATTTTTTAAGATTTTATTTATTTATTTGACAGAGAGAAATCACAAGTAAGCAGAGAGGCAGGCAGAGAGAGAGGAGGAAGCAGGCTCCCTGCTGAGCAGAAAGCCCGATGTGGGGCTCGAACCCAGGACCTGGGATCATGACCTGAGCCGAAGGCAGCGGCTTAACCCACTGAGCCACCCAGGCGCCCCTCTGAGGATCTTATTATAGTGTGTTTTACTTGTTGCCAAGCACAGTGGTTCTCTTGGTTTAATAATGCATTAGTAATTACTTTCAAATGTAGATCTTTTAGTGTAATGCTATGTAATGAATACACATTTAGCAATTATTTACTGAGTCCTGACTGTTTAATCAACTTTGTATAGTGCACGGGGGATGTAAAGATGAATGAAACTCAGTCACTTTTCTTGAAAAAACTGAGTCTTGTGGGGGAGAAATACATGTACATAAATAACTATAAAACATCATGATAAATTTTATTTTATTTATTATATTATACCCTTAGAAAAATAAAGGGTCCTTTCTTTACTGCCTGCCTTAGGCAGGAATTAGGGAGAAAAAAGGTACCTTCTCAGTGTGCTTTGTTAGGACCTATCAGGGGCAGATAATTTCAAAATCTATTTCCTATGTCTGTGTATTTTAGATATTTATTATATTGTATTTAGATATTTATTATATTTATTATTTTACTATTTATATTTTTATTATATATTTTATATTTATCATATTTTTATTGTATTTAGATATTTATTATAGATAATTTGGGTTGTTTTGCATGAGATAGAAGATGTCATGGAGGATGAAGGGGAGAGGCTGAATAACTCAGTGGAGTGGCTAAATGATATAAACTAACAGTTTTCAGCTTCATATTTTTAGCATTTCTGTGATGTAGAACCTCTCTGTCTTTTGAACCATGAGTTAAGTCTTCCATACACACAGCAGTCCCCAGCTGAATGGGGCTGTTTATTTATTAGGTTCTTGTGTTAGTTATCTGTTGTTGCATAAACAGCACACATTTGTTAGTCTTATTTTCAGGAGCTCAGGGAGTCTCAGCGTGGCTTAGCTGGGACCCCCGCTTTACCTGCATTGCAGGATCACTCAAGGTGTCATCCAGGGCCAGGGACTCATCTGAGGAATCCGTGGGCAAGGATCTGCTTCTGAGCTCATTTACATAGATGGTGGTAGATTCAGTTCCTCGCCGTCTGTCAGACTGAGGGTCTCAGTGGTTTGCTGCCTGTTGACTGGAGACTAACTCCAGTTCCTTGCTACATGGGCCTCTCCAGTCAGTGAAAGGGCGTCTGCTCGCAAGACCAAATTACAGTATTTTGTTACCCAATCACAAAGTGACATCCTTCCATGTTGTTCCATTCTACTGATTCGAAGCATGTTGCTCACGGAGAGTGAATTGTGCAAGACAGGGATACCAGGGGGGCAGGGATCATTAGTAGCCATCTAATGGGTTGCTCACCACACTTTTCAGTGGAAATCAGCAGGAGGAGTTGAGGTCCATATTTGTTGATGCAGGAAATCGTCACAAGACTCATCGCCCAAACTGAGAACTCAGTGGAGATAAAAACAGAAGTGACAGGATCTGCAGGGATGGAACACCACTCTCCCTTATCCTCTGGGAATTTCAGAAATCTTGGATGGGTATTAAATTTTCCACAGAATGTGGAATTGTGGTGCAAGCCAGTGGTAACTAGAGCATAAAGGGCAGGGTGAGTCCAGCTGCCATCTGGGTTATAATAATAATAGAATTATGAAGAAAATACTGAGCCTCTCACACAGGGTTACATCTGTTAATTGCCTGGTGAAGCTGGGAAGACTTCACCAGGGACACAACACCCTCTGGGTCTTCACTCAGGAGTAGGAGTCTGCTCTGTGGAGAAGGACGAATGTGCATATGAGAGCAAAGGAGGTTTTGGGGATCCAGTGGTTTTGGTAAATAGAGGAATTTCATAAGGTGTGAGTGTGGGAAACCTGGGAGAGCATTAGAGCCGATGAGCTGGAGAAGCATTTGGGAACCTGAAACTTCTGACTTCTGAGAATTTCTGATATCTGAAAACCCTCACCCATATTGATGAGACAACTGATGTAATCAGATTTTTGAACAGGGCCCCTCTGGGTGTGGCGTGGTGGGTCATCAAAGGGGGTGGTGGTGGAAGTGAGTAATTATATCAGGACACGAGGCTTTAATTTCCTACCCTG
Source organism: Lutra lutra (assembly GCF_902655055.1). Lineage (NCBI taxonomy): Eukaryota > Metazoa > Chordata > Mammalia > Carnivora > Mustelidae > Lutra > Lutra lutra. The sequence goes on along the minus strand of NC_062280.1, from coordinate 50,921,233 downwards.
CCATGTGCCTTGACTTCTCTTTGTCACTCTTTGCCCAGTTTCTGTTTCCTCCCTCCTTCCTCATCAGGGTTAGAGCATTTTAGAGGTTGGAGTTTCTCAATGAAAATTATTTGTCTTTGTAACAACTTATTTTTTTTTTTTAAGATTATTTATTTGACAGAGAGAGAGAGAGAGATCACAAGTAGGCAGAGAGGTAGGCAGAGAGATGGGGAAGCAGGCTCCCTGCTGAGCAGAGAGCCCAATGTGGGGCTTGATTCCAGGACCCTGAGATCATGACCTGAGCTGAAGGCAGAGGCTTAACCCACTGAGCCACCCAGGTGCCCCTGTAACAACTTCTTAATTGTCTTATCTGAGAATGGCAGTGGCACGGGGTTGGGGGTGGGGATCCCCTTCCTTCCTACCCTTCACAGCTATTTTAAGTTGTAATTAAAAATTCTGAAAGCCCCCAGAAGTCTAAAAGCCCTACACAGATGCGTGAGTGTTCTATAATAATCATAGTCATAATCAGAGAGCAGCAGGACTCAGTGGGGTACGAAAACCCACTCATGTCTAGCATTGCCTGTGGTCGGCTGTGACTGCATATGAGGGAGGTGGGCCAAGGAGAGGCCCTGCTGCTATAATGGAAACAAAAGCAATGCTTGGGATTGAGCAACACAAGCTGAAAAAAACCTTATTTAAAAAGGAATTGAATCTTACGATGTGACACCAAAGCACAAGTAACCAAAGAAAAAAACAGATAATTCAGACTTCATCAAAATTAAGAACTTTTGTGGGCGCCTGGGTGGCTCAGTGGGTTAAGCCGCTGCCTTCGGCTCAGGTCATGATCCCAGGGTCCTGGGATTGAGTCCCGCATCGTGCTCTCTGCTCAGCAGGGAGCCTGCTTCCCCCTCTCTCTGCCTGCCTCTGTCTGCTGTGATCTCTCTCTGTCAAATAAATAAATAAAATCTTTAAAAAAAAAAATTAAGAACTTTTGTGCTTCAAAGGACACTATTAAGAAAGTGAGAAAACAATACATTAAATGGAAGCAAATATTTGTAAATCATATATCTGATAAGGGACTTGTCTCTAGAATATAGGAAGAACCCTTTCAACTCAATGAGAAGATAATAACCTACTTCAAGATACACAAAGGATCTGAAAAGACATTTCTCCAAAAAAGATATATGGGTGGCCAATAATCACACAAATCAATACCATTAATTATTAGGGAAATAGGAATCAAAACTACAATGAGATACTGCTTTATACCCACCAGGATGGCTGTAATAAAAAAGATAATTTTTGGCAAGAATATAGAAAATAATGCGGAAAATGCTGGGAGGAAAGTAAAATGGTCTACCATCTCAGAAAATAGTTTGGTAGCTCTTCGAAAGGTTACATTTAGAGTTAAATTTAGATTTACCTTATAACCTAGCAATTCCATTCCTAGGTGTATACCTAAGAGAAATGAAAGCGTATGTCCACACAAAAATCTATACAAGAATGTTTATTGCAGCCTTATTCCTAATAGCCAAAGTGGAAACAATCCAAATGTCTGTCAGAGAGGAGGGAGAAAGAGGGCGAGTGAAATAAAATATGGTATGTGCATTAATGGAATGTTATGTGGCAATACAAAAGAATTAAGTATTTATGCATGCTGCCGTATGAATGAACCTTGAGAACATTATGTTGAGTGGAAGAAACCAAGGAAGACCCTCTTCCCACCCCATGTTTTGTCCGATTCCATTTAGATGAAAAGTCCAGAATAGGCAACTCTACAGAGATGGAAAGATAAGTGGTGGCTCAGGGATGGGAGGGATGGGGGTCAGGGAGGGAGTGCTAAAGGGAATGGAGTTTCTTTTTGGGGCAGTGGAAACATTCTCCAGTATGGTGATGGTTACCCAACTCTGGGAATATACTAAACCCATTGTATCATACACTTTAAATGCGTGACTTGAGGGGCGCCTGGGTGGCTCAGTGGTTAAGACCTCTGCCTTCGGCTGAGGTCATGATCTCAGGGTCCTGGGATCAAGTCCCGCATTGGGCTCTCTGCTCAGCAGGGAGCCTGCCTCCTCCTCCTGTCTCTCTCTGCCTGCCTCTTTGCCTACTTGTGATCTGTCAAAAAAAAAAAAAAATCTTTAAATGCGTGACTTGAATGGCATGTGAATGACATCACAATAAAGCTGTTACCAAAGGAAAAAAAAGGAAAGAAAGAAAAGAAAGTGATAGTAGAAAGCCAGAGGGGGAGCTGCGACGGCACCGGCGCCGTTGAGCAGAGACAGGGGTGGTCAAAGGAAACAACTTTAGAAGGTGGACTTCCTCAGCAATCTCCTGTCTTCGCATCATGTGATTCTGTGTGCTTTTTTAAAGAAAAAGTGGATATGCCTGCAGTGTTCTTTTCCTCGCTGTGCTAGACCTGGCCTCATTTCTTGTTAAAAAAACACTGAGCACTGGTGGAGCCTTAACCGTCTGAGCGATATTAACTTCCCATCTGGCTGTTACTCTCCAGGAAGTCTCTTTTTGTTTGATTGTGGCTGATGAGAGGTTTTGTTCATGTTCCATTTGTGCTGATTTGCTCATTTAGAGTGAATCTAGTGTGTGATGTGCCCTCCTCCCACTGTCCAACATTCCAGAACGCTCTCCCTCAAAGGCTGTGTTCTCTACATAAATAGCAAATGGTGCTCTCTCTGATCGGCTCGTGTGGGATAAGGATTGGGGGAAGGTGAAGGTTGTAGCTGGGTGCGGGAGAGCCCTGGACCTTTCCTGGTGTCTGAGTGCAGGGCAGCAGGCTCAGCACCGTGCGTCCCTTTGGAAAGTCACTTTCCTGGCTCGGCTGTGATGAACTGTATTTCACCAAGGAATCTGTGGCCTTCATCCAACTTGCCCCGTCCTGGAGTGGGACCAGCTCGGTCAAGATATGTCCACACAGCACAGGCAGGCTCCTACTGGGGTTCTGCAGGCCAGATTAAGATAAATGAAGCCATAGTGCATCTTTGTATTGTGGCCTGGCCATTTCAGACACAACTGCCTTGCAGTCAAGTCGACACATTTGGCCTTCACCAGGAGCTCCTCACCTGAGGTTGATGGACAGTCGTTTGTAAACATCGTCCAGAGTCAAGTCCTATAAAAGGAAACACGATAAAGTTGGAACTTAGCAGGGGGAAGCTTCATCCTTCAGGACACAGTTTGACTTTCTTTCTATAGATCTGAATCTTTTGAGGAGATGGAATCTAGGGCTGTGGCTGGTAACCTACTTCCTTCTTCTGATGAAGAAGGTCAGGGAGAGAGAGGGAGAAAGAGGGAAAGAAGGAGGGAGGGGAAGAAAGGAAGGAGGTAGGGACAGAGAGGGAGAGAGAGAAGCAAGAGAGCCACAGGGAAAGTACCATCGTAAAGAGTAAACAGAAATGAAGGGACCTGAGTATAAAACAGGGAGAAAGAAGGAGAAATCAGCTTGTAAAATAAGAGGGAAAGGGAATGTAAATGGGGGAGAGAGGTTATAGAGTATGAACAGAACCAGTTAGGACAGGTAAACATGTAGGAAGTGCTGAAAAATATAAATATAAAAAAAATATAATTATATAAAATTTAAATATAAAAATTTTTATTTTTAAAAAAAATTTTTAGAAGATTTTTATTTATTTATTTGACAGAGAGAAGATCACAAGTAGAGGGAGCAGCAGCAGAGAGAAAGGAGGAAGCAGGCACTCTGCTGAGCAGAGAGCCCGATGCGGGGCTCAATCCCAGGACCCTGAGATCATAACCTGAGCTAAAGGCAGAGGCTTAACCCACTGAGCCACCCAGGTGCCCCTAAAATTTTTTATATAAAATATAACATATAAAAATATAAAATATAAAAATATAAAAAGCTACATCTTACGACTTCTTTATGTCCTCAGAATTGCATCTGATTAGTGCTGGCCTTCGGCTCCCCAACTTTTCTTAAAAACCTAGCTCATGCCTCTCTTATGCATTCTGTGCTCTTACCTGAGAGGATTCTGTTGCTTTCTTGGCTGCTCTTCCGCTGTCTTCTACCTACCTACCCCATTCCTGTGCCCCTGCCCAAGCACTGGGTCCCTAAAATCATGTTCTAGATCTAGAAGTACCTTCAGAGAAGGTCTAAAAGATTTGGCTTTTTCATTTTACAGCTGAGGAAAAAGAAATCCAGAAAAATTAAATGACTTATCTAAGGTCAGATAGTGATCCGGTTGCCAAGCTGAACTAGGATGCAGAGCTTCTATCCCATGGACACCTGGGGGCTCTGGGTGGGCCCCTTCTCTGTGCAGAGAGCTGTCTTCCTGTCGCTTCCAGGAGAGATCTGGTGGGCTCGGGAGAGGATGGGATGGAAGGCTGGCCGAGGAAGAGCTAGCTTTGTCAGCTTCTCTCATAGTTGGGAGACAGAGGTTATTTCTGGTTACTTCTTATTTTCTTCTTTCCTTCATTGAGCTTGGACTTTGAAATGGAGGCCAGTTGGTTTCCACTTGGACTAATTCTCACCCATTCTAATTTGGGTCCAGCTTGGTGCCTGCTGATGGACCCTCCTGGACCTAACATATGGTCTCTGGAGAGGAAGAGGGTGGGGAAATGGAGAGGATTGTTCAGATTGAAGTTTCTGCTGGTGGTGGTGGAGGGGGCAGTGCCTGGAGACATTTTTGGTTTTCGCATCTAGAGGGTGCTACCCGTGTCTAGTGGGTAGAGGTCAGGAATCCTGCCGAGTATCCTACAATGCACGGATGACCCCCCACAGCAGAGTTACTTATCCGGCCCACAGGTTTAATAGTGCTGAGGTTGAGCAACTCTGCTTGACCTAATCTTTTCTTAACAGAAGCTCAATACCCGTGGCCTGGGATAGACAGAGACACTTTTCCTAACGGAGTGGAAGCACCTGGGGACAGTTTAGTCCAGATATCTGGGGGCTCGGGCAAGCTGCCTGAGATGTTAAGCTGACTAGCATTTCTGGGTTAATTAATTTAATTAAAAAAGTCAAAGTTTGATGAAAAGCAGGCAGAATTCTCATCTCCTTTTGAGATGCCTACAGCCCAGTAGGCGTATTTTAACTGTTCCCATCAGAGGCCTCTGCCCAGGGTGACATCTTAAAAAGGCAGAAATAAGGGCTCACTTAAGATGCAGGCCTCTGGTAGTGGAAGTGTGGCCCTGAATGGGCTTAGCTGACAGTCAAGAAGGGAAGCGAGGTAAGATTGAAATGTGAGAGACAGATTTCTCAAAGGGCAAAAGAGACTGTCCTGTTTGCCATAGTCAAGTTGAAACCAGCTCTTGCTGAAGAAGTTATGGAGGGAAGAGAATCACGTTAGCTATTGTCCCGTGAAATTGCTCTAGGCCAAAGGTGTTTTTCTGTAACTTAACTTCTTTTTACCTTGTTGAGCCACAAACTGTGTTTGTGTTCCTAACATTCCTTCGTCCTCCGGGAAGGAGTTGTTTCTGCCTATGGTCAGAAACCCTGAGAAAATGGGTGCTCGGTGACCTGGGATGTTTTCACCTTCCCTGAATGGATGGGCAGGCCCAGGGAAATAAGAAATAGACTGTCGCAGAATCACTTTCCAGGTAGAAAGTTGCCTTTTTCCTTCTTGACAGCTCATTTCTTTTTCCATTTTATTAAAAACTCTAACTCAAGTTGATCCTAGTTACACAGGATTTATTTTTTCCCTGTCATGATAGAAGTTGTCACTAAAGAGTTTCCCATCCTTTCATTGATTCACAGTTCCTCTGGAGAACAAGAGATGTTCATGCCTAACCTGTCTACATTCGAGTTGATTTATCAGAACCTTTTACCCCTTCTATTCCTCTGTTGCAAAAAAAGAAAAAAAAAAAATCCTTCCAACTGTTAATTACCTGTGGGTTTTTTTTTTTTTCCTTTCCTATAAATCTGCAAATGTTCAGTGAATCCCTGTTAGCTGCAAGTCACTTACGTAGACTGCAGATCTTCCGTTATGAGGACACCGATCCCGACTCTCTTGGAACCAGGAGGGAGAATTTCTGGGACCGGAGTTCCCAGGATGTGCTCCAGTGGGGTATGTGAAGGAGGGGGAAAGAGGTTACCTCTAAGTCTTTGAGCTTTACCTTGGATCCTCTTTCCCAATCCTTATCTTTCCTTATTGTAGTAAAATTTACGATTTTAACCATTCCTAAGTATACAATAAAGTGGCATCAAGCACATTCGCGTTGTTGTGCAACCGTCACCACCATCCCTTTCAACAATGACTCTACCGACCTCCTCCCTCAAGCCCCTGCTAACCACCGTTTACTCTCTGTCTCTGTGAATTTGACCTTTCTAGGTTCCTAGTGTGCATGGACTTACACAATATTTGCCCTCGTGTGTCTGGTTTGTTTCAGTTAGCACAGTGTTTTCAAGGTTCCTCCTTACTGTAACATGTATTAGAATTTAGTTCCTTTTTAAGGCAGAGCAGTTTCCCATGGTAGGTATCCGCCACATTTAGTTTATCCATCCATCTGCAGAGGGACATTGGGGTTCCCACCTTTTGGCTCTTGTGAGTAATGCTGCTATGAACATTAGTCTATTCCCAGTCCTTTTCTTTTAAAGCACATTAAATAAAACCTCATCTGCTCTGTTAAAGCACTGAAAAGAAGTTGGCAAATAATACCTCTCCAATATCCGTGTATATCCATATGTGTATCTAGTTATATGTTCTGGGAATAGTTACATGGTGGGAAATGATTTTTCTGGCCTGAAGTCCTGAGCTGGAACAATACCATTTTATACACTTGCTTCACATTCTTCCCTCTCTCTGCTGTGTCCCTCCCTTCCTCTTTCTGCCACCATCTCTCCCTCTACCTCCCTCCTCCCAAGATTTTATTTATTTGTTAGAGAGAGAGTGAGCACAAGCAGATGGAGGGTGGGAGGGAGAGGGAGGAGCAGGCTCCCTGCTGAGCAGGAAATATGACCTGGGGCTCTATCCCAGGATGCTGGGCTCCTGACCTGAGCCAAACAAAGACACTTAAACAACTGAGCTACCCAGGTACCCTGCTCCCCATCTCTTCTTTCTCTTAATGCAGTTCCATTTAGCAAACTTGTATTTTTTTTTTAGCATGATTTTAAATATTTTATTCTAAGTAAATCTTACATTTGGTAGCCCCAAATGATGGGGTATAAGTAAAGAGCCCAAATATTTATCAGATTAGAAATGGAAGACAATTTCTCTGGAGCTGAGATACCATGTAGAGGTCCATGAAGAAAACAACAAAACAATATAATATACAGTTTATATTTTAATATAATATATACCAATATAGCATGGGTAACTTGCTAAAGGCAGATAACTTTTTAAGTCTAATATTACACATGTTTTCAAAGATAAAAATTTAGGTATTACAACATAAAAATAGAACATTGAGCAGAACTGCATTCAGTGCTACATCTTTATAATTTCTCTGAATGAGCCAAAGAAAGATTTTTTCAAACTACTTGTTATCAGGCCATATTATATCTGTATAGTATCTTTGTATAATAAAAATTCTGAGAATAAAGACATAAATTAATTCTATATTTGAAGTTTCTCCTAATAAAATATTAAAATCATTACATTATCAAGTACTACATCATAACCAAAATTATGTCTAATAAGGAATTACCAAAACAAAAATCTCCTCAGAATCTCTTCTATTTTTTTTCCAACTCATGCATTTGATTTTTGCTGATTAGCAAACTTGCATTATTGGGAACTTTATAGATGCAAGGTGTTCTGGGAGTATTGAAGAATAGAACTTACCTTGGGTTGTTCCTAGTCTCTTACTGTAGACAAGGCCCATGATACCCATGCTGCAAGCCAGGCCATGAGCCTCCTGTGGTGGCCAGGCTTTCCAAGGGCCGGCAGACATGAGGGCAGATGGGTTCCTGCCAAAGGAAATGTCCAGAGCAAGGATGTGGGATGGTAAGTGTTGGCAATGCTTCATTTGAAGTTGATTTTATTGTATGTGGCCTTTTGCATGTTTTCCGTTACTACAATGTACTTTTTCAGTCCTCTACCTGAGGGCAATACTGATTTCTTCTAAACTCTGTGTGGTAGATTTGATACAGGAAGTGTCCCTTCAGTAATTTTGTTTTAAAAGGAGTGCATTTGTGTTTGATGTAATCTTAACAGATAGTCTCCATGGTTCAAAGAGAGGAGCACATTTTGTTTCTAGTATATTTTACATCAGTAATTTATTTCAATCTTCTTTCTACAGTTCTGTTGTTGCTCTTGTTTTTAAAATAAGTCTGATTGAATCCAATGTTTACAAATGGAAAAGGAGGCGCCTCAATTTAGTTTAACATTTGAAGAATGGATGTTGTTCAGTTGAACAGTTTAATATACTTTAATATTTGAAGAATAAAGAAATTTCTCTTGATTTATTTAATAAAAGAAACAGGTGATTCCTAGATATTTTTCCACAAATATGCAAAAACCCCAGCTGTGTGTATTATCTTTATAAGTATATTCTATCAGAATATATGTACATACCATACATATATATGCGTGCGCACGCACACACGCACACACACACACACACACACACACACATACACTTTTCATTCTAAGTGTGAAGCTGTAGAAATATTAACCACACTTTTTCAACCAGAAGGAACAACCGAAGATGTAGAATACCATTTTTTCTCCCTCTTAATCATCCTCCAGTGATTATCTGCTATTAGCAGATGGCCAACAATATGAGCAATAAATAACGTAGTAAATTTAGCTGGTGTTTCTGGTCGATAGTTCTGCCAGTCTAGCTCCTTGGACCTCGGCCTGACTTGGAAGAGTGAGTTTCTGGTCTGTAGGACTCACTCAGGAAATCAGAGAGGTTGCAGGCCTTTCTCTAAGCAAACGGGTCTGAGAAATAAGAGTCCGGTGCTCTGGAAAACCATAGACATGTTTTCCCCCAGACAGGGCCTGGGGAGGAGCAGATGGGAGGAGAGGAAACAGAATTAGACAGCATTCCTACGGTTGTCAGGGAGCAGGAACAGATGCTGCTTGAGACCTTGTAGGTGACCCCAGAAGAAGTAGTAGGAGGATCCTAAAAGCATCTTTGCCTCACCACCCTAGAGCAAGTAGTTTGGGAGCTTGTCTCTTACAGAGTCATTGACCCGGCCTTGGATGTGGGGGAGATAGAGTGCTGCTTCTGGAAGCAGCAGTTGGTCCAACCATCCCTGTATTGGGGAGAGGTTTGGCTACAGGAGTGGTGCACTAAACAGTTTACATAGATTACTCATTCATCCATGCATTCAGCTAATATTTATTGAGCACCTATTATGTGCCAGGCATTACTCCAAGTGCTGGCCATGATGGAGTGAGCAAGACAGAGGCTTTGTATGGACTTTATGTTCCCACAGATTTTTAAAATTTGATACATGTGTGTATTGTGAAATGATTACCACAATGAGGCTAGTTGACACACTCATCACCTCAGATAATTATAATATATATATATATATATATATTTTTTTTTTACAAATGTTTATGATAAGAACTTTAAGACTTACTCTCTTAGCAACTTCCAAGTATATAACATAGTATTGTTAATTATAGTACCCATGCTGAATATTAGGTCCGTAAGACATATTCATCTTTCTGATGGAATCAATTGGAGAATTAGTGCTAAGATCTGGCCTTCTAACTTCTGGGTGAATATTCCTTCTAATAACACCGGACAAAACACTATCTTTGAATCACTTGCAAAATATCTCCCTTTTTGATGGTGTTGGAGGAGCAAAGAGAAGTCCTACCCAGAGCTGTTTCTTGGTTCAGTCATTTTCAGAAAATCAGAGGGTTTCTGAAGGGGAAGTATTTCCAGTGATAGATCTCTAAGCGTTGTGGCCATGGCCAGATTCGCCCAGATTCTTCTTTCTTTCTGCAGGGTCTCCGTGGCCGTCCCCTATGTGAACCCTGACCTTCCATGATAGTGATTTTAGTAAAGTCTCTCATATCCAGCAATAGAATCCCTGCTGCCCCACTCTGGCCAATTGCCTACTTTTTTTTTTTTTTTTTAAAGATTTTATTTATTTATTTATTTGACAGAGAGAGAGAGAGAGATCCCAAGCAGGCAGAGAGGCAGGCAGAGAGAGAGGAGGAAGCAGGCTCCCTGCTGAGCAGAGAGCCCGATGCGGGGCTCCATCCCAGGACCCTGAGACCACGACCCGAGCCGAAGGCAGCGGCCCAACCCACTGAGCCACCCAGGCGCCCCCAATTGCCTACTTTTATGTTTCTCTCACTGTTACATTAATTCTGTTTTTTTGTTTTTTGTTTTGTTTTGTTTTTACTGGATTTAATCACTCGTGGCACATTTAAATAGAAATTTATAGTCCCCATTACAGACTGCCCTTTGCCTTATTCCAGAAATGTTTCCCTTGAGTATTCAGTTTATGCAGCTAAAAAATGATGATGTCTTATAAATTCAGGGTTTATTAAATAGATTCTTGAGCCTAGGAACATAAACGTATCTGTGCACAGAGAATTCTGCAGCGAAGACTTCCAGAGGGGAAAAAACAAAATAGTTTGGGACTAGCTAATGAGACAGGGAAAAGTCACCTGTCTTTCTTAGTGTTTCAGAATCCTTATGTTGGATGCCAAGAGTTTGTTGAAAAACCAGAGGGCTTTCTGTGAGGTTGAAATCCTTGTTGTGCTCCTTTCATGGAGGTCACAGATTCTGCCCCAGCTGCCTGGGGGCCTCTACCCTGAAAGGCTGAGATTGGTGGTTGTCATCACCCCTCCACTGCCAGGGGTCTTTAGGACGTTACTGGAACAGACCACCATGGGGATTGGAGCGTAATGCAGTTTTGCTTATGTGGACATTTTCTCACTAGGAAATTGTCCTGCAAATCCCAGTTTGCTTTACAAAAAATGTCATTTGGTGATGGCAACGTGCCCATTTACGTGTGAGGAAAGGGCCCGATTCTTAGGTAAGGTGGAAACATTTTCGAATCTTCAGAAGTTCATTCTTAATTTAATTAGCAGAAGGAAATATCCGCGAAATATGAGACCTTGGGTAGACATGGTGTCATAGGCTTTGGTTCCGCTCTCATCTGAGCCAGACTCAATTATAGGGATATAAAAATTTGAAGGTTCTAGATGTTACTGAGTTCTTTTTAAAATGTAGGAGTTAAATACTGTGAAATAGGAAATTCATGAACTTTCTGATAGAGCAGATATATAAAATTCTACTTTTTAACTAGTATATGGGTTAGACTTCTTGGTATTTTTGAGACTTAAAAAAATCTTTCAGCTAATTTATTCAGAATAACCCATAAATGAGAGACATAACCATTTAGCTGCAGTGAAAATGGGGAGGGGGTCATCATTTATTAGCCAGTCTAATTTTTGTAGAAATAGAATATGAAATTAGAATTCATTCATGGATAAAGTATATTCATTTCCCTAATACCATTAAGAGACTTTAATCTTTGTCAGCAATTTATGCCCAAAGTTTGCACAAGCCTAAATATCTTCATTTTATTCTCTGTTCTTAATCCTTTATTTTAAATTCTTTTCCGAAATAGATGTTATTTTAAGTATCTTCAGTTTCAGCACTCACTTCACGTCTCCAGCTAGGTTTCTGAGCATTCATTTAGTTTTCTCAGAGCTTTCCTCTGCTTGCCCAGTGTCCTAAAGGACTTTCTGGATCTCTGTGAGCAACCCTGGTCCCACTCTGCTCCCTTGCTCTACGTGCCTGCCATGGCCACAGTTATCAGTCTGATGTTTTCATTAAGAGATAGAAGCATAAAACAAAGCTATTCTCAGCAAAGAGCAAACAGTAACTTTGGAAAGGTAAGACAGAACCTGTGTAAAAACAATTAGGAATATCCTCGGGCCCTATATGCTCTTTGGCTAGTGAATAGAATGAAAAAGTGGAAGCTTTCTGTAAAAAGCTGGTCAAGGAAAGATTTGGGTTCAACATCAAGGAATAGTAAGTTTTTTAAATGGGTAGAGAAATAAAAAAACTATGTTTCTTTTTTTTTTTAATGCAAGAAAACGTTAGCTTATACAGCTAAATCTTTAAAAAATGTGATTTAATTGCTCCCGTATAAACGAAATAAGAGATGTCCGTTCTGGATTGGCTTCTTATCTTCCCTCGGTACCTGTCCAGAGCTCTCACAAAGGCGCTGGCAGGGAGGCATCTCTGGGGAACTGTCATCATGTTCTCTTGAGGTGCGGACACTGAGGCCTGGCAAGAGACTGGGCGTTTCTTTCCTACCCTTGAGGGGGACAGGGGCAGGAGACAGAGGCCTGGGCTGCTGTCTCTGTCTACCACAAACACACCGTGGGACCTCTCAGGACCTCTGTGCCTGTCTGTGAGGCACCAACCTCCCACCCTTCTACTCACATCACATTCTGTGAATCTTTGAAAATGACTGAACTTGCAGCCTGTCCTGTCTTCGATGGCCTCTTTTGTGGAGAAAGATTCAGGGAGAAAGGAAAGCCTCAGCCTCTGATGTTAGTTTGCTGCAGGAGACCCTGGACTAAGGTCAAGGGCCGGGCAGAGGCAAGGCAGCCTTCCCTCTCCTTTGTCTCTGACTGCGCCCTCACCTCCATCCACTTCTGTCTCTGAGTCAGAGTCAGGTCCCGAGGTGGAAGTCCCAAGTGCTCATCACCTCTGCGGAGCACGCTCACTCATTACCCGCAATCAGGCAGCTCTCCAGCTTCTAGCCGGCCATTAGCCAAACCCCTGTTGTCCTCAGGAGAAGCCAGAAGGGGGATATGCAGTCTGAATTTGGCACATTGGGTCAAAGGCAGACAGCAGAACTTGGAAAGGGGCTGGGAAGGACTGTTCCACTATCTCCAGCGTGCACACGCTCTGGTGTGAGAATTAACAAACCCCAAGATTACAGGCCCACCAACCTCTTGTCTTACGTGGCTATTTGTTCTGTGTTCCCCTCGCAGGTGAACATCCTCAATGTTTCAAAGAATTTAGGAGCTTTGCCCTCTGCAGGATTTATGCGAGCAGCCAGCTCTCCCACCTTCCACCCCCAAACACAGCATGGTAGATCAAGTAGGTTCCTGACACGCGATTTTTTGGGTGGTGTTGGGGGGACCCCTCTGATCCTCCCCACTTTTTCCTGCCAGCCTGAGCAATGAGCAGATTCCCTGGGCCCTGCATTTTGTCACAGCCTCTTTGGGGGTCATTGGCTTTTGCATCCAGTGGCTGAAGCCTGACTCTGTCTTCCCTGCAGGTTGGGGTGCTGCCAGCTCCCTGCTGTAGCATTTGGCAGGGAGCTCCGAGGATGAGGGGCGAGCAGTGATACTGCAGGCCTGCTAAGGTCCTGGCTGCAGGATGGCCTCTCTGGCTGACTTTCATCCAACGGAGAGAAGAAGGACCTCTCTGGCAAAGCACCTCCTCCCTTCAGGTCTCCAGGGGAAGCTATGGCCGCTCCCATAGCATTTCTTTCCCTTCCTGCCATCTCGAGAAAAGAAAGTCATCCTAAGTGCTGTGCCCCCACTTAGGAGGGGTGAGGTGCTTTTGGTCAAAGCAAGGACAATGAGAAACATGAAGGTTCATGAGGAGTCAGAGGGTCGCGTGGCGTTGTTCATGGAATACTTGAAAACGTGTTAGCTGGTATTTCTTTTCTTGCTTTGAAATACCTAAATCAAAAAGTCATATATGCCGGCATTTGCAGAACTAGGCTTTCTATGGACTCAAGAACAGCAGGATTCCTTGTAATGTCTGCAGATATATTTCCTTAGCAAAGATTGAGGTTTGGGCCCAAGCAGGATTTATTTTTCTTGGAATGACACATTTTGTAGATCAGTGGGATACAGAATACCATGCAAGCACCTTCTCGGGTTCATACCTACAGGAGAGAGCCTCATTACGTTATTAGATATAGTGTTACTGCAAGATACATCTTAAGAGTGTTCTTCAAAGAGGGTGAAGAGGGTATTATCCTTATTCATACCTGAACCAAGATTCTCAGACATGACTCATTGAGAAGATAACAGGACGGAAGCTCAGGGAAGAAGACCCTAAGTAGGCTCTGGGAAACCTACTCTTTGTCCCCCAAGAATTAAACAGTCAGGGTTAGCAGGTGTGCAGGATGGTCTTGGAGCGCCATCTTGTGGTAAGGCTAGCATCACTGTTTTGAGATAGAACCACAAAAAAGGATTCTGCCCAGGTTCTTTAGTTTTTGTTTTGTTTTGTCTTTTTTGCCTTTTTTTTTTTGCCAACAGTTAATGATAGTGGCTTTTTTTTTTAAAAGCATCTAAAGCAGTTCCTTGTGCACTAAGTTAATATTTGTCAAAAGCAACTTTTGAAGGGATTTCTTATTGTGACCAAGGATACTTGCTCTATGTTGTAACCGAAGGCATAGCCAAGGCTCTGTTTGATGTTTTGCCTTTCAGCCATGGTCAGTCCATAGGCCACTGGGTCCACAGTAAGCTAGAAACTCTAAACATAGTCTAAGTGGGCTAAAGTATCCTGGGTTTATCACTTCCTGTGCTCTAGAAACTACTTCTAGAAGTTGACAACCTCATGAAATCTGTCCTTCATCACATTTAACCTTATTTTCATTGGTATGATGGGGTTGAAATATTTTCTGGAGAATTTGAAATACTCTTGAAGTTGTAAACTTAGAAATGCTTGAGGGAACAAGCTTGAGGGAAAATTTTATTTTTCTTTTTAAAAATTGAGGTATAACTAACATACAATGTTACAGTAGTTTTAGGTCTACAACATAATGATTCGATATATGCATATATTGCAAAATTATCAACACCATGAGTCTAGTTAACACCTGTCATCATACATCATCACATAATTTTTTTCTTATCCTGAGCACTTGTAAGATTCACTTTCTTAGCAACTTTCAAATATTTAATACAGTATTAGTAACTATATTTGCTATGCTGTACATTGCATCCCATTACTTTTTATTTTGTAAGTAGAAGTTTGTACTTTTTGACCCCCTTCACCCATTCCATATCACCCACTCCCTGCCTCTGGTAACTACCAACCTGTTCTCTATATCCATGAGCTTGGTTTTTTAAAAACTTTATTTTTATTTTTTAATAGATTCCACATATAAGTGAGATCATATGATGTTTGTCTTTGATTTATTTCACTTAGCATAATGCCCTCAAGGTCCATCCGTGTTGTTGCCAATGGCAAGATATCAACATTTCTTTATTCATTCATCCATTGGTGGATGCTGAGGTTGGTTCTGTATCTTGGCTACTGTAAATAATGCTGCAATGAACCTGAGGGTTCAGAGATCTTTTCCAGTTAGTCTTTTCCTTTTCTTCAGATAAATACCCAGATGTGGAATTGCTGAATGATATGGTAGTTGTGTTTTTAATTTTTTCAGGAACTTCCATACTGGGAATTTTTATTGATTAAGCTGAGGCAAAGTAATCTTGTGATTTATCTAACAAAGATATTCTTTCTTTCTTTCTTTCTTTCTTTCTTTCTTTCTTTCTTTCTTTCTTTCTTTCTTTTTTTAACAAGGACAGTCTTAATCCGTATTAGGTTCACTCTAACATTCTAGTATTTTTGGAATTCAGATAATTTTTGGGAGTAGGGGTACCTGTGTGTCTCAGTCGGTTAAGTGTCCGACTCTTGGTTTTGGCTCAGGTCATGATCTCAGGGTGGTGGGATCGCCCATGTCAGGCTCCAGGCTCAGCCTGGAGTTGGCTTGAGAGTCTCTCCCTCTGCTCCTCCCACTGTGTGTGTGTGTGTGTGTGTGTGCATGCGCTCGTTCTAACATAAATAAATCTTTAAAAAATAATTTTTGGAACAAGGACGGGAATAAATATACAAAATAAAGAGTCCATTTAAGAGCATTCTTGCCTCCCGTGAGGCCTTTGGACATTGCTTGTTGGTATGGTGGAGACAACGTTGGACATTGATTTCTCATTGGAAACGAGACTTCCCTTCTTCCTTCCCAGAGGTCTGGGATGTTAGAGGGCATTGGATTATAAAACAGACCAGTCAGTTTAGGATTAGCTCAGGACGTGGGAAATTTGTTCATTTAACAACAGGGCCATTTGTCAAGCCCTGACAACACTTTGTCACTGCGTTCCCAGGACTTCCAGCCACCTAAGTGGTTCCTTGGGTCAGCTCCTCTGTCCCGGCCCTGCTGTCGATCCATTTAGGACAGGAGGTCAAAACCAGCTAGTCCCATTTCAGCAGCACCACGCAGTGGTTAGTAGACAATAAGAGGACCAGGGGGAACTCTTTTCCCCATATTCTCTTTTCCTTACTCTTGAAGGTTAGCTGTGTTTGGAAGGACGTTGTGCCAGCTCCATTGAATATAGAAAGCAGCAACTCTATATATGATGTGATCCCCTGGTCTTTCAAAGCAGACTGTGAACACCTAGAGAGCAAATATAAAGTCCACACCCTTCTACCTCATATGCAAAGCATTAAGTAAAAATAGGCATTTATGTGATGCTTTTCATGACAGGAGGCTTTTCTGTGGGGAGGCTGCCTGAGGTGGCCCCGTTTTGTTGGTCATGGGGCTTAAAATAAAGAAGAGGGAAGGCCAGAGGAGGCTGGGAGGTCAGCTTGTTGTCCTTGCTCTCAGTTCCCCTGCAGGGTGGTCTCATCCTGTCCTTGGTGTCCCCACTGCTGCAGGCCCATGTGACTGCCCTGATGGAGGCTTCGGGAGCGTTCAGTCCATTGAGTGTTGCCGTCCCCATCCCACTCTCCATTCCACCTCCCTCGCAGAGCTCTGCTGCCCCGCATGGACGTATTAAGACCTACTTTTTGGGTGACCTGACTTCTGTTGGGATTTTAGCTTGAAATGAAGCTTAAATGCACTGACCCTGTGTGTTCTGATAATTTCATAGCCCTGTTGGGGACAGTAATGACTCAGAATGTCACTCAGAGTCCATCTTGCTCCTAAGCCTGACAGGTTTTATTTGGAAGAGCGGCCTCTTAGGGAGAGAGAAGCACTTTTTTTTTTTTTTTTCTTTTTCTTCCTGCTTAAGGAGCTGATGAACCTTATTTTTAATTCCAGGTGTAAGGAAACAGGAATTAAAAATAGTGTTTGACCCAGACACACTGAGCAATAAAAAGTTCTTGCTTCTCTCAGTGTTGCTGATTACCTGCACCTTGTGAACAAGGAAGAGAAAGTTCTGTTACCTAAAAACAGAAGGAGTGAATAATTCTATTTGGGGAAGTTTGAAATATCAGAAGGATTAGAGTTCTTGCAAAAGGGCAAAAGCTTATACTTTTCATTTTTCTCCTTAATGCATGTGACTTTTTTGCCTTGAGGCCCTCCTCCCTACTTCCTTCTGCCCCCACTAGCTAAATGTTGTGTCAGATCATTTAGAACTTTCTAAATAGGAGAGAAAAAAAAATTCTTCCAAGTTTGGCTCCTCTGTCCTTTGAGATTGTACCGTCTGTGGAGGAGAATTTATAAAAAGACGGGAGGTTTGAGTTCCTGTTACTTTTGGAAATGATATTTACCCAGATCGCACTGAATCTGCCTCGCCCTAGATGGCAGATGCCGACAGGGAGCACTGTCACGTGCTGGAAAGGCAGCTGGAGGCTGTGCGAGGACCTCAGGAGACCCCGAGAGACCCCCCCCCCCCCCCCCCCCCCCCCCCCGGGAGGCTGCCCTGCTCCTCAGGGTGTTGGGCCTAGCTCTTGGCACCCTCCCTGTTGTTCTCAGCCACTTTAAAGGGCCGGCAGCCCATCCGCAACACGTGGGGGGTGCAACCCGAGAGTTTGAGTGCACCGGCAAGGAGACATCTGCGTAGACATCTGCCCTTTTGCGAAAGCATTCGTCTGTGTCGCTCTTCATCCTCATTCCCTCCATTCTCCCTGGTTGTTATTTAACCAGCCACATGGGCCCCTTTCTGGTCCTCAGACACACCCAGCTCATCCCCTGCGTGGCCTGGTCTTTGCCTGGCTCCCTCCTCCGCACGCAAGCCTGAAGGAAAGGAGGCCTTTCTGCATCAGCCTTGTCGGTCGTTTTTCTGTTTCCTGTCTTCATCGCATTTTCGGTTCCAGGAATGGTCTTAGACACCTGTAAGAGCAGACTGGCATCACACCCCTCGGGTGTATCTCAGTGCTGCCGCTTACGTGCTGGATTTCTTCTGTGGGCCCTTCCCCGTCTGCCTGCTGCTCTCTTCCACCTGGTTCTGGGCCCATCCCTGGGTTTCTCCCCTCAGGCCTGCCCCCTCTACTTGTGGTTGGGCCAGCCAGTCAGGGAGGCAGGAGGAGGGCAGAGGCCTTTGCAGAGCCTGGCTTTGTCCCGGGCTTGGCATCTGCACCCCTCTCGGGAAGGCCATACCCCGGCCGAGAGGCGCTGTCCATCAGCCACCCTCTCTGGCTCCTGTACCTGCTCCCTCACCTCACTCCCTCAGAGTGGGGTAGACCTGGCCTGCTCTGTGCCCTGGGGTTCTGCACTACCTTGCTGGTTTCCTTTAACACTTCTCCTACCTATGAGAAAAGAACCTTTATTAAACTCCCTTGGAATCACTCAGTTTGAGAATGCCATTTAGTTTCCAAAGAGGGGTATAACTTGCAGCTATGTGAACACGACGTAGTTAATTAACCTCTCTGCCTCAATTGCTACATTGGTGAAATGCACCTACAATAGAACCTTCTTCATAGTGTCATTGTAGGAGTAAATGGGTTAATATGTGCGAATGCTTAGTGCTGTGTCCTGACACGTGGCAAATACCATAACCATTTGCTATTTTAATCGCTGCTGTTGTAATAATTGTAATTGTTATTTTGTGCTTGTTGACCGTGTATTCCCTCCATTGTCCCTGCTAGAAGGCCTGGGGGCAGAGGCTGTGTCTTGCCGCCTTCCTGGGTTCTAGAACAATGCCTGCTCCATAAGGCATTCACATGTGTTTGTGTTTGTATGCTCTCTCTCTCCACAGAAATATGGATAGATCTGTTTTTAAACTGGCTGTCAGATAACCACAAAGCTGTATTCCATAATAAAGTTCAAGTCAACTTGGCATCTGTCAAGTTTTATTATGGTAAAAGTTAAAAATCAGTTACTGATTATAAATGAACTTTAACTGAATCCATAATCTTAAAAACTCTTTAAACACTTTTAAAGTATCAACTTTATTAATTTTAAATTTGTTAATTTTCAATTTAGTAAAAAATGCTTCCCAATTTATGCAAGTTTCCCAATGTCTTAATCAAACTTTTTATTTAGTCAGACTCTGGCTACCACCTTGGAAAAAATAAATAAAGCTAAAAGCATGTTTTTAGGGGGAAGGTTTCTCTTTGGGGTTTAACATAAACCCATCAATGAGGAAATACAACAACTTAAAAGGTTGCACAAAAACAGACACACAGATCAATGAACAGAACAGAGAACCCAGAAATGGACCCTCAACTCAGCGGTCAACTAATCTTCAGCAAAACAAGAAATAGTATCCAATGGATAAAAGACAGTCTCTTGGGGCACCTGGGTGGCTCAGTTGGTTAAAATCTCTGCCTTCGGTTCAGGTCACGATCCCAGGGTCCAGTGATCGAGCCCCGCATCAGCCTCTCTGGTCAGCGGGAGCCCGCTTCCTCCTCTCTCTCTGCCTGCCTCTCTGCCTACTTGTGATCTCTGCCTGTCAAATAAATAAAATCTTAAAAAAAAATTCTTTTTTTTTTTTTAAAGATTTTATTTATTTATTTATTTGTCAGAGAAGAGAGGGAGAGAGAGCGAGCTCAGGCAGACAGAGTGGCAGGCAGAGGCAGAGGGAGAAGCAGGCTCCCTGCTGAGCAAGGAGCCCGATGTGGGACTCGATCCCAGGACGCTGGGATCATGACCTGAGCCGAAGGCAGCTGCTTAACCAACTGAGCCACCCAGGCGTCCCTTAAAAAAAAATTCTTTAAAAAAAAAAAAAAAAAGACAGTCTCTTTAACAAATGGTGTCAGGAGAATTGGACAGCAACATGCAGAAAAATGAAATTGGGCCACTTTCTTACACCATACACAAAAATAAATTCAAAATGGATGCAAGACCTAAATGTGGGACAGGAATCCATCAAAATCCTAGAGAACACAAGCAGCAACCTCTTTGACCTTGGCTGCAGCAACTTCTTTCTAGACACGTTGCCAGAAGCAAGGAAAACAAATGCAAAAATGAACTGTTGGGACTTTATCAAGATGAAAGCTTTTGCACAGCAAAGGAAACAATCACCGAGACTGAAAGGCAGCTGAAGGAATGGGAGAAGATATTTGCAAATGACGTATCAGATAAAAGGCGAGTATCCAAAATCTATGAAGAGCTTATCAAACTCAACACCCAAAAAACATAATCCAGTTAAGAAATGGGCGGATGACTTGAATAAACCTTTTTCCAAAGAAGACATGCAGATGGCCAACAGACACATGAAAAGATGCTCAACATCACTCACTATCAGGGAAATACAAATCAAAATTACAATGAGATACCACTTCACACCAGTCTGAATGGCTAAAATCAACACAAGAAATAACAGGTGTTGGCAAAGATGGGGGAGAAAGGGCAACCCTTTTGCACTTTTGGTGGGAATGCAAACTGGTGCCGCCACTCTGGAAAACAGTGTGGAGGTTCCTCAAAAACTTAAAAATAGAGCTACCCTATGACCTAGCAATTGCACTACTAGGTATTTACCCAAAGGATACAAAAATAGAGATTCCAAAGTGTATATGCACAGTAGCCAAACTATGGAAAGAGCCCAATTAGTCATTGACGGATGACTGGATAAAGAGGTGATATCTACATGCCGTGGACTACTACTCAGCCATCAAAAAAATGAAATCTTGCCATTTGCAACAATAGGGGTGGAGCTGGAGTGCATTATGCTAGTGAAATAAGTCAGAGAAAGACAGACACCAAATGATCTCTCCCATATGTAGACTTTTAGAAAGAAAACAGATGAACATGTGGGAAGGAGGGAAAGAAAAGGAGAGAGGGAAACAAACCATGAGTGACTCTTAATGGTAGAGTACAAACAGGGTTGATGGAGGGAGGTGGGCAGGAGATGGGCTAGATTGGTGGTGGGCATTGAGGAGGGCACTAGTGATGAGCACTGGGTGTTGTACGTAAGTGAAGAATCCCTGAATTCTAGTCCTGAAACCAATATTACACTGTGTTAACTAAAGTTTTAAAAAGTAATACAATAAAAATTAGCTGAATTGCACATTTTCAGAGAAGGGGCACCTAGCTGGCTCAGTCAAAAGAGCATGCAACTTTTGATCTTGAGGTCGTGAGTTCAAGCCCCACATTGGTAGAGAGATTACTTACAAATAAATACATGAATAAACTTAAAAAAAACAACAACCCAGACACGCAAATTTTCAGAGGTTTTGATTGCTTTTGTGTCCTTTGAGTGTCTTGGTATCACTTAATGGCGGTGGCAATTGGATTATTTAGTAAAGGTACAGAATCAATCCTTAAAATTTGGGGGGCCCAAAAGCCCTCTTGGTATTTAGCAGGAGAAATAAGGCTTTCTGCAGCTGTGGTTTTTGTCTAGAGCATTTACTGGACTGTGGAGTGTACGTGGGGAGGGGGTAAGGAGGGTGAAGAGGACCTGACATGAAAGAAATAGGAACCACACACTCCTCCCTTCCAGCACTTTACGGTCTTGCCCTACCTGTGCAAAAGGAAGAGGCTTGAGGCCATTGAGAGATGAGATGAATATTTAATATATATTCATATGTATATATATGTCCTTCATATATGAATTCAGTCCGTTTATACATAGGGACTGCAAAAAAAACAGTACCTTACATTTGTTGATTTTTTCTGGGAAGTTTATCTTAGGAAACATCATGTAGCCTGTGGTAGCAACACTGGTCCTTTCTCCCACAGCAGTCAGTGCTCTGTTATACCAGGTTCAAAGAAACTCTGGGACTGCTTCCAGTGAAGACAAATTGACAAATTTCGTCCCCACAGTGGTCTCTTCAGCAGGATTTCTGTGTGACAGAAGGGGAGGCCGGTCCTGAAAGCTTGCTCTGATGGGATTTAGCAAAGCTGGGTAGTGTAACAGCTCCAGAATGAGCCTTCTCGGGTTCCCCCGTCCAAGTGCCATCTCCTGCTGTCTGTGCCTCTGTTTCCTCATCTGGAGAAGGGGGTGAGAGTGGCCCTCCCTCACAGGGTTGGAAGGATTAAATGAATTAATAATGTGCCAGAGAGAGTTCTGTGCTTGTTGGTATTATTTGACCCGGTCATTAATCTTTCCGTAGAAATACCAAAACCTTCTGGAGGTGGAAGGGTGGAAGGTCCATTGAGCTCGTTGACGAGACCAATTCATTAAGTGAAAAAAAAAAAGCTTAGATTTTAAAAATTCTCTATAATGAAAAATGAGGTTTTAAAAAATTTTTTAGGGGCGCCTGGGTGGCTCAGGGGGTTAAAGCCTCTGCCTTCTGCTCAGGTCATGATCTCAGGGTTCTGGGATTGAGCCCCACATCGGGCTCTCTGTTCCACAGAGAGCCTGCTTCCTCCTCTCTCTCTCTGCCTGCCTCTTTGCCTACTTGTGATCTCTGTCAAATAAATAAATAAAATCTTAAAAAAAATTTTTTTAATTAAAAAAATTGTTGTATTTCAGTTAACATATAATGTATGATGGGTTTCAGAAGTATAGGTCTGTGGAAAAATGAAGTTTCATCAAGGTATCTCAGTAGTGTGTGATTAAACAAACCCAAGTCTTTATTTGCAGTCCCTGTAGCATTTGTAATTCATTACAGCATTCTTAAAATCACGACCCGCTGAGTTAGAGGTGCCATCTTTAGGCGTTGATGGATTAAATGAGTTGCAAGTTTAGCAAGTCAGTGTTGGTCTATGGGGGCTGCAAAGTACCGCTCGGTCCCAGGGAGCCTTATGGGAAAGAAAGGTAAACTGAGCGTCGGGAAAGCTGGCTTCTGCCCCTTGCTGCCTGTGTGGTTTGAGTCCATGCTCTCCCTCCCTCGGTGTATTCCTTAAATGTGACGAAGATCCCGGACTAGTGGAAAGAGGATCCCTTCCAGCTCTCACAGTGTTTGGATCTATATTCTGAAACCATCTGCTGGGCAGTTTGAACAGAATGACTGAAAAATCAGACTTGGTCGTGGGCCTCCCGTTCCATTTTCTTCTCTGGGTCTTTGCCTCATTTTCTGCACCTTGAGGGATGCAGGTGCTTGAATCATCAAGGCTGTGCTTCACTCTGCTCTTTTCCTGCACATGAAATGAAGGAGCTGAACCTCCCCTAATTGAGTCTTAGTTAAAGCACGGCTTGGGGTGCAAAGCTTTAAGCCCCTGGCTTTGCAAGACTGTCTTCATGGGGTTTACCTTTTAGACTGCTGGATGTTGATAGAAAGGGCAGATTTTTAGTAATGGAGGGAGATAGCCATTTTAAAAAGTGGATTGTTATTGAGCATTCTTTTCTTTCCCTATGACCTTGTTCTCTGCCATTAGCCTCTTGTCTCCTTCAGGGTTTCCCATTCTCCACGGACTCTCCTCTAGTCCCTGGAAGGCTGGTAGGGCTGAAACCTGAGGACGGGGAGCCACCAGGAAGGGTGAGTCGGAGGTAACAAGACCAGGTAAGGAGACCTGGGCTTGTCTGTGATCCGTCTCCTGCCCAGTCCCTTTAGGAAAGCCCTTGGGCGTCTCCCTCAGGTTAGGCGGTCCTGGAGGCCACATGGCACACCTGTCTGTAGTGGGAGGTCACTTACCCTGCGTCCACTCTCATCCTCATTGTCCGGTGTTTCCAGTTTCTGGAATGTCCTCCTACCTTCCTGAAATGCACGTCCCATGTAGCATAGGGCTGCGGTTTAAGTCACAGTTCACCCTTAGACTTTTATCCTGTCCTTACTTCATTACCACGACACCTTAGACTCATTATGCGCTTGGATTTAATCATTTGTGAAGTGTCCTTGATGGGGTGACCATCTTGGGGCCTTGGCGGTCCAGGACATGGGAGGGATATTAGTTGCTAAAACCGAGACAGTTCCAAGGCCGACCGGGGTGGTTGGTTATCCTTTCTTTAGGTTCTCTTTTTCTTTCTGGCAGTGGGTTTCTCAATACATAGTAATTTCTTCATCTTTAAATATCTTGTTACCCCGTGGTGATACCTTTCTGGTTCCTGGGGACTGCTATACCCTGTCTTCCCTCGTTACTCCCTCGTAGGGCCCAGACCTGAGGCCTCGCGGCAAATGAGCCGTCTTCCCCAGATGTTGTTCAACCCGAGTCTCAATCCCACAAGTTGCCTCTGAAAGAAAATGAGGCGTCTTGAACTTAAACTTGGGTTTGAAGGGTCTCTACCCTTTTCTGTGATTTCCTTTTTACCATGATATGTGCCTTTGCTGTCATGTGACCAATACAGTCCCTCTCCACCGCCGTAATCTCTCCCTCCCAGATGGGATGTCCTTTCCCAAACAAGTTGGGTTTTTCTCCTCAAGGCTGCTTAGTGCCATCCTCTCTGAACAGGCAGCTTCCCTGGCTTCCCATCTCTAGCCCTCATGGGTGCGTTTTTATGTATTTTTTCTTGCTGATACCCACTTCTGTGAGTTCCCTGTTGCTTATTAGAGTTTAAACACCAAATGCAGGGATCTTCTTTTTTCCTATGACTCCCCCAAAGCTCCCTGCAAGCTGTTCAACATGTGGTTGAGCATGAAATATTTTTGACCAACAGATTGCTCATTTGGTCTCGGTCTTGGTCAGATGCCAAGGAGATCCAATTAAAATAATACTCTGTAAAAAGACAAATAGAAATGATCTGGTTATCTGTATTGCATCATGGCCATGAAATGATTGCAATGATATCTGGAAATTACATGGGTTACATATTGAGAGGGTCGGTTGCAGTGAGGCTGGTCTGTAGACCACGGGCCACCCTTGAACCGGTCAGGTTCAAGTGCTTGTCCATTATGAAGTGTTTGTCCATTGCCATTTATATGTTTTGGTTGGCTTTAATTTTGTAATGCAGGTTTTCTGGTGGTGCTCTCTGATCATCTGAAGATTTTCATAACAGTTAACCTATCAGTAACTGTTTGGTTTAGCATTTGCCATGGGAATCCCTTAAATTCCCAGGCTTATCTGGTTGTTTTTTTTTTTTTTTTTTTTTTTTTTTTTTTTTACACGTTTAAAGGGGATCATGTGCCATACCCTCATGTGCCCTTCGCTCATGCCCTCACTTGATGTGGGTCTCAGCTCAGAGGACCTATTTCTTGTCATTGCACTGGTGGGGCAGGGAGGATCCAAAATGTGGTTCTGATGTCAAAACTGGTGATGCGCCATTGATGATGCGTGAAGAGAAAGGAATTAATCTCTCACAAATAGTGGTCTCTGGGGGAGCAGGCAGACTCCCAGGCAGGTCTGAAAATGGCTTACGAGAGCAAGGAGGGGCAACCGGCTTTGGCTTTTACAGTGGTTAGGGGTTTGGGCTGAGGTGGGGATGTGTGCTTTGGGCTTCCCAGCACAGTCAAAGGAGACAGCACATGGCTTTTCTACCCGCTTTACCTGAGGTGGGGCAAGACGGGCAGGAGGAGGCATGGGACTTGAAAGCTTTCAGCACCCAAACACCAAAAATGGAGACAGCTCCTTTATTACAGCTCTTCTTAGAGAGGCTTTCTCTGATCACCACTTGGCATACCTGATTTTATATTAAAAATTTATCTGATTGTTGTTTCCCCCGCTAGATATAAGGGCTTTTTGTCTGATTTGCTCAGTGCCCAACTCCTAGGGACAAGAACTATGCCAAGCGGTGGGCAGCTTTCAATGTGTCTCTGCTGAAAGCAGACTGTGGTGTGGTCACATCCTACCCCTGGTGACTGGCCGTATCCCTGACTCTCCCTCTGTGGCATTCTTCTTTATTCTTGCCTGTCTGTGGCTCCCAACTCATTAAGTGGCCTCTCCCTTCCCTCCTCAAGTTCATCTACATGGACATCGTTGTCACAGTGACATGTGTTTCCCTAACGATTTGGAGAAGTGATTAATCTTGGGATTAGCAATTATCCTCAGTGTCTTCTGGTGGTTAAGAGTCTACACTTTGGGATGAGATATATTTGGGCTTATCTCTGGACTGCTTAATAGTTGCATAATATTGACAGTTGTGTAACTCAACAATTCTGTGTTCTTTTTCTCACATGTAACAGAGACCAAAATAGAAGTTAGCTCTTAAGCTGGGTTTGAGGCTTAAATGAGTTAATCCATGGAAGCTCATTATAGTGCCTGGCGTATGGAAAATACTTGGTAAATATTAATGATTATAATTATTGGTCTTCTTATTCGTTCATTCAATTCCTAGTTATCAAGAGATTACTATAAGACAGGCACCATTCTAGGGGCTCCTGGGTGGCTCAGTCAGTTAAGCGTCTGACTCTTGATTTCAGCTCAGGTCTTGATCTCAGGGTCATGCATTCAAAGAAAAAAAAAAAGAGAAAAGAAAAGAAAAAGGTACCATTCTAGATGCTGGGGATCAGTAGGGAGTAAGCAAAATGGACCCAAATCCCTGCCCTCATGGAATTTAAATTCCAGTAGGAAAGACTGAAAATAAGTTAAATAGGAAAAACACATACTATGTTAGCGTGTGGGAAATGCAACGAAGAAAAATACAGTCAGAAAAGCGTTGCAGTTTTATATAGTGTTGTTAGGAAAAGACTTCAGTAAGATGACATTTAAGTAAAGACCCAAAGGAGATGTGAGAAGGAGGCCAATGGTTAAATAGGAAAAGGGTGCTCTAAACAAAGGTTGTAGCAAGTGTGAAGGCGCCCTGAGGCAGAATTGTGCCTGGTGTGTTTGAGGAGCAAAAAGGGCAAGAAGCTTGTGATCTAAAAGGTCACAGGGAGCCAACTCTTGTTGTGCTCTGCCTTTTGCTCCTAGTGAGAGGGGAAGATCTTGGGAAGTTGGGAGCAGCAGGTTACATGTCCTCTGGTATGGGTTTAACAGGATTTCTCAGGCTACTGATTTAAGAGTAGGTTTAAGGGGGGAAGAAAAGGGCAGAAGCAGAGACACCAGTCAGGAGGCTGTAGCAATAATTCAGGTAGGAGATGATGGTGGCTTGGACTGGGGAGGTAGAAGAGGTGAGAAGTGTCTATATTCTGGGTATATTTTGAAGGTAAAGTCAGTAGGATTTGCTGATGGATTGAATGTGGGGAGTGAGAAAAAGGAGCCTTATTTTTGATGACTGAAGGTTTTGGCCTGAGCAAGTGGAAGGATGGGGTTGCCCTTTTTGGAAGATTAGGAGAACAACAGTTTTGGTGGGGTAAGAGAGTATATCAGGAACTCTGTTTTGGGCATGTTAGATGTGGGATGCCTATTAAAAAATCCAAATTTGTTATGTGAGTCTGGAGTTTGGGGAAAGGTTAAGGATAGATATATACATTTTGGAGGCATTGAATGTGGCACCAACCTCAGGTACCAGTTGGCCCACCTTTCATGTCTGCCATTAGGCAGTCCCTGTGAGCTCAAACTCACCTCAAGTGCAAAGTGCCTGTCTTTCCACTTTCTGTTGCTTGGCATTCTCTGAACTTCATTGCAGCCCAGAAGTGCAAGGAAGTTAATGCCTCCAAGGAAACCCTCCATAAATGGGAAGTGAAGCAAGTAGATAAATGCTTTAGGATCCTGGGGGAGGGTGGGTTCTGTACACTTCTCAGGAGGCCCAGCAGAATCCAGGCCAGAACAATGACTCTGAAAATGCACATTATATTGGCTTTTCCTTACCCTTTCTCTTATTCTCCCTACTCCCTCAATTAATGGGATCATGTTCTAGATAACCTCCCTGCACCCAGGTTCTTGGCGTAGGCTCTGCTTTCAGATGAACTTTGAAAACTAAGAGATCAGTTTGTACAAAGTATTTAAAGCCATGAAACTGGATGATGAGATCTCCCAGACTGAGTGTGGACAGGAAGAGAAGAGTCTGGAAACTGAGCCTTGGGGCATTCCAGCATTTAGAGCAGTGATCCTCAGTCCTGGGAGAACATCTAAATTGCCTGGGGATGATCTAAAAGCCCACGTGTGCCTGGGCATGGGGGGCGGGGGGCTCCCCTGAATAATTATATCAGGATCACTAGGAGCGGGGCTCCGGCATCTATCTCACTCTTTAAAAAGCTTCCTGGGTGACTCCAATCTACAGGGAGGGTTGAGAGCCCCTGGTTTAGAGGTTGGGGAGGTGAGGATCCAGCAAAGGACTAAGAAGTGGTCAGGAAAGTGGGGGAGATGCATGGAAGTGAAAGGAAGACAGCATTCCAAGGAGAAAGGAATGGTAATTGTGTCAAATGTTAGTGGGTTAAGTTAGATGAGCCCGAGATTCACGGATGGATTTAATCGCATGGAGGCCATTGGTGACCTCAGTGAGACCAGTGTTTATAGAGTGCTGGTCCAAAAAGCCTTACTAGAGTGGATTCAACAAGGAGGGGAGTTTGTTACTGCAACTCTAGGAAACAAACTACAACTCCCATGTTTTTTGTGAAAATTAGTGGCAAACTAAAGTAGCCCCATAAAGATAAGGCCACCAATAACACAGGAATGTCATCAATAAGGTTCTGAGCCACTTTAGCAAGCTGAGAATCATGGTCAACCAGAGATGGAGGGATGGATGGAAGCTGGGGAGGGAGAAAGAGAGAGAGAGAGAGAATGAGAAGATAGGAGAGGGGCTTTAGTTAACATGAGCAACTCTTCAGGGACTGTGGCAGGAAAAGGGAGTGGAGAAATGTGGAGTTACTTGCAGAGAGAAATGGGGCCAAGAGAGGGTTTTTATGATAGCGTGTGGCTATGTTGATGCTGGTGAGGAGAATCCAGTGGCTGGTGCAGGAGAGAAGACACAATTGCTGGAGCCCTGTCCTTTGGTCAGACCCAGGGTCAGGAGCTTGGGCCGTTTGTTCACCGTTGGAGAAGAGGCAAAGCACTTGACCTGTTGCATTGGAAGTGTAGATGTGGAGGTTTGCTTCTGATGGCTCCTGGGAGTCTCTTCTGGGCAGTCTTGCCAAGGTTTGGCTCGTGGCAGCCCGCCTGCGTCAGCACCTGCGGCGAGTGCCCTTCTCAAGTTCTAGCCTCACATCCTCCTCTTTACTAAGCAAGAGATAGATGGAACAAGCCTTCCTGCTCTAAACACATGGATGTACATTTTTTCTGCAATGCTCTAGGCTCAGCTATGATCACATGAAAACTATAAACCAAAGTGCACGTAAGAAAAATGCACCGTTTTGCGGTGTAACAAGTGTGACCAGTGAGACAATGCTGACCATTTTCTGAAATCTTATTTAAAAAACCACATGGGGGCACAATTCCTTTAAAACTACAGTGTATCTGATTCTGATGATTGAAATCGTGGCCTCTTTGCAGTTTAATTTCCTGAAGTTTATTTTCCTATTAAACAAGAGACTCCTGTGTCTCAATAACAGAATGTTTTCTGCACCTCACAGAGCATTTGAAACGTTCCAGAGACCCAGATTTTTAATTTAATCTGGTCCTGGAGCAATCTTTTCCTGTTACAGCCACTTCTCTCGCCCTGATGACTCAATGCCTGTTTTTCTCATTTCTGCTTTTTTCCTTTTTTTACAATACAGGCTGCGGGCTGGGAACAAAACAGTTCATGATCATATCTGGAATAAGGTAGATTGAAGTAGACAGTTTGGGAGAATTTGGTGAGAAAGTCCTCGTCTCTCTTGGTTCCCACCTCACCATTCCTGGCTCCCAGCTCTGTAGCTGCACTGTTGCACTTGCGATGGTAGGAAAGAGAAAAGGTTTTTTTTTTTTTTTTTTTTTTTTAAAGATTTTTTTATTTATTCATTTGACAGAGAGAAATCACAAGTAAGCAGAGAGGCAGGCAGAGAGAGAGGAGGAAGCAGGCTCCCTGCTGAGCAGAAAGCCCGATGTGGGGCTTGAACCCAGGACCTGGGATCATGACCTGAGCCGAAGGCAGCGGCCTAACCCACTGAGCCACCCAGGCGCCCCAAGAGAAAAGGTTTTTGAACAATTTCCTGTTTTCAGTGAAGTGAGCATTCCTAACTTGTACAAATGAAAGTCAAGATTTTGGAGGTGGGGTAAGATTGGAAGTAAAAATCAGAGCTTGCTTACCTGTCTGGCAGCATAGGAGCTAATGGCTGTGAATAATTAGTGCAAATGACAAATTGATTGAAAGTTAATATTGGGTTTTAGATTTCTGGTTTTGTGATTTCTTTTCTTTTGAAGATTTTATTTATTTGACAGAGACAGAGACAGTGAGAGCAGGAGCACAAGCAGGGGGAGTGGGAGAGGGAAAGCAGGCTTCCTGCCCAGCAGGGAGCCAGACGTGGGGCTCGATCCCAGGATGCTGGGATCATGACCTGAGCTGAAGGCAAACACTTAACGACTGAGCCACCCAGGAGCCCCTGGTTTTGTGATTTTTAGATGAGCACTGCCTTGCGCTTGGCTCCCATGACAGAGTGTGCGTTGTGCAGCACTCTGCAGGTGTGTAATGGTATGCCTGTGGGCAAAGATACCACGATGCCTGTCATGGTTGGTATGCTCAATTAATAAGCAATGATTGAGGCAATATTTCTGACCTCTCTATTTCACAGTTCAAAGCTTAAAATAGCATATAATCTTTTAATGCCATTTTAAGACTGTCCAAGAAGAAAATTGGAATGTTCCTTATGTAAAGACCTTATGGAAGTTGCTTAAATAGAAAACGGGCAAGAAAGTAGAAGTAGCTGTCATAAGCTATGTCATTACAAAACCCGTGTCTACAAATATTCGTTTTTAGCTATTTTGTGTTTTTCTCAATTTCCTTGAACTGGGAAGGAGTTGGTTCTTAAACTAGACATGTCAGTGTATTCCTGACATTTTATGTACAGCTGTCACAGTCCATTTATTGTGCCGCTTCATCTTGGAGGTCACTTGTCACCATGGCAAACAGGTGTGTATGTGTATAGGGCAGTTTAACTTACCTGTGCTTTTTAAGGTTCTCTTCTTGGCTTTGTGATCACAGAAGTGCTTTCAGTTCTTTAAGTCGGACCCTTCAGTTGTTCTTTGGTACTGTTCTCCTTCCAAGCCCGTAGTGGCTTTTATCTAGAGTCCATTGTCTTTTCATTTTTTTGGTCCAAACTTATTTTCTTGGACCTCCACAGCGTTTCCAAGTGTCAACACTGTCAACAGAAACTCAAGCAACCTCAAAACAGCCCTGAATTCCTTTGCCTTCATCACCTGGGTCTTAGCGATCACAGTTGTGAGGTCCGTACATGATTCAGTAGATGAGTCATGGAAACAGTGCTGGAGGTGATGAGATGCTGTAGATCCCAACAGAGCATTGAGCTTTCTGTAATTCTTTGGCTTGATGTTACTCCGTTAAAGCAGAATCATACCAAATGTTGAATTGCGTGACTCTGTAAGGAGCACTGAAGCAAAGGTGGAGGTTGCCGATCATTAGAACAAAGTCCATGCTTTCATATCACAAATCAAGCATACTAACAGAATACAGATCTATGGCATGCCACCATTTCTTTAGAAAGGAATATTGCACTTCTTCTCTAACTTAATAAAACCAGAAGGTCTGGGGAAAATTGTAGCAATAGATGTAATTCTTGATTACTGCTCATGTTTTTATATTGCATTTGGACTGAATTAACTGCTTTTTGCAAAACACTCAAACACTTTGCTTTTGTATGATTTGAGCCGCTGATTGTGCACTTCATAAAATAGTTATTGCTGTCAAATGTCCTCCACCATTTCTCCATAATGCCTGTGGACCATGCTGTTCATCTCCACCATTCACCAAGTGTACCAGCGGGTGAAAACTAACCTAACTGGGTTCATTAGTAGGAGTTAAAATAAGCGAGGCAATTTGAGTGGTGTATATTGGGATGCAGAGGTGGTTAGAGGGGAGAGGCGCACATAATAATCAGATTGCCGAAGAGCTTGTCTCCATTTTCTGCGTCTGGCTCATGAGGTCACCACAGTTGCGATGGAGCTTGTCCATAATCGTGACATGTTTTGGAACATTGCCTACTGGATCAAAATGATGTGTTTGAAGATAAGGAGCTTATACTTCTTGAATGTACACAACCTTAACTTTAAATCCATATTCTACTCGAGAGAATCTCTTCAGGAAGAAGACAAAATGTAAAAAGCCAGTGTTCAGTAAGGGAAAGGAATTAGCTGTATCTTTTCTTTAAAAGGTGAAAATTGAAGAAAGAGTAAGAAAGGAAATCAGGTTACTTTCAACTTTTTAGCTTTCTTTCTTTCAAGACTCAATGTAAAGTTCCATGTGAGTTGTCTCTAATTCTGTGAAGTCTTTAAAAAGCGTGATATTTTTACATTTGATAAAACATCACTGATTCATAAATGAATATATGAGAAGGGGAAATAGGCACTGTTTTAATATTTTAAAAGGGTGTCAAATATTCTCCTAAATTTTGACAACATTCTCAAAAGAACAGTATTTTCATATTAGGAGACTTTTTACCTTGCTTTTACTGATAGCCTTTTGACATTTCTAGGTGAGTCAAATGTTAAGGGAGGATGGGTTGAAGCAATTAATACCCCTGTGTTCATTAAGTCCCACTTTGGCTATCTGAAGGGTAACATTTCTCTTTTTTGAACCCTTTAACCCTTTAACTACCAATCTAAATTTTATTTTATTTGAAGGCATTCTAAAATGGATTATGTATTTTTCCTCTTACTTAAAAGAAGGTACAGAACGTCATTAGGAAAACATTGTTTTAAGGTCTCAGAGTTATTTTGTGCATTTTGAGGACAAGCCACAAATGTAGGTGGTAGATTAAATCTATGCATTTATAGAAAACACATTTTAGGTGCCCCAGTTTGGGCTTTTGACTCCTTCCAGTACTATTTTAGACAAGGAAATGCCCTATGCTTTCTTTCCCCAATTCATTCTACTTTCCCCAAAATGTCTTTGGGGAGGCCAAAGACAAAATGGTCTGTTGATTTCATTACCCAAGAAATCACAACTAATTGGTCACTTAGAAGTGTCCTTCCAAACAAGACCGTTTTCCTCTTTGAAATGGTTCTTGTTCAACAAGAAGCAGTGAGTGGTATTGAAACATTGTCACTATGTGTTAGACATCATAGTGGCTAAGACTTGTGTCACTGGGTGTTTCTAAGATATTTCACTGGCCAGAGTTCATCTTTTTACCTAGTTTCATTTTTCATGCCATATCCAAATGTTTTTCTTCTGATACTCTTTATTTCCCACCTTATTCCTGTGTGAGATTTGGAATCCCACTTGACCTCTTTTTTTTTTTTTTAAAGATTTTATTTATTTATTTGACAGACAGAGATCACAAGTAGACGGAGAGGCAGGCAGAGAGAGAGGAGGAAGCAGGCTCCCCGCTGAGCAGAGAGCCTGATGCGGGACTCAATCCCAGGACTCTGAGATCATGACCTGAGCCGAAGGCAGCGGCTTAACCCACTGAGCCACCCAGGCGCCCCCCAACTTGACCTCTTTGAAAGCTCTTTCATTATTGCTCCTGGGTTAGGCCTCTTGTACAAGCTTCCATTGTCTCTAGTATAATGTATGTATTATGGCTTAACCTTTCTCTTTACTATTATACATAAAGGGAGGCACTCTGTTTTCTCCTTGCCTTTGGAATCAAGAGGAATATACACCAGGGGCAACCAGAATACTTATAACATTGGAAGGTTACCATCACAAGGACAGTTTCTGGGGCCATTTCTAGCTTCTATTCTTATTAACTTTTCAAAACAATGGGGATATAGCTTGCTCTCTCTGTTCCTGAGTCCTGGCCAGTTCTTACCTGGGAGCCCCAAAGATGAGACACCATAGGAGGGTAAGAAAAATGCCACCACCATCGTGATTTTGCCAAAATCCAAATGGACATAGAAATGCCTGTTAAGCTACCATGGCCCTGGCATCTCACATGAACGCTGTTGGGTGCATCTCAGTCTGAAAAGGCTCTCCTTTTTCCGAAAGGGTGTGGGGCTCAATTACTAGAACTAGGACTTCTAAGCTCTAGAGACTTTGACTTGAGGATGGACATGAATCAGTACTCTGGGCTGCAGGAATAAGGATCTTGAGTTGAGACAAGTAGAAGCACAGTGAGGAGTATCTCCATTCTTGCACAAGAACATATACACATGTGCGTGCACATATATTTAGTGGTCATTTAACTATATTTGGTCCGCTTGTAATTTTAACCTTCTTAAACCATTATTAGCAATATTATTTTGCTGGGGAGCTACAATCTTCGTATTATCAGAAAAGCTCTTCATTCATTTATCTGTTTATCTGTTCATCCTTCCAAACACTCACCTATTTATTTATCCATCCCTCTATCCCTCTACTCCTTCATCCATCTTTCCCTTCATCCATTTCTATCTCTGTCCATCCATCTGTCCTCTCATCAGTCTGTCTCTCCATCCATCCATCCATCCATCCATCCATTCATCTGCCCATCCACTCATCCATCCATCCATTCATGCATTAAACATGTACTGAGGAACTATGTTATGTCATTGCTGCTAAATATAGGGAACTCAAAAATCTGAGAATAATTTTCCTTCATTTTGTTGTCTCTCTTGTCTGCCTGTCTGCCGCACATATACATCTAACTTTTTGAATCAGTTCTAATTAGTCGTCAGGAGTAGAAGCGGAATAAGAAAGAGGCTTGTATATAAAATCATATTCCCAAAGCAATGAGATAGCCAGTATGATCTGAAATAACTTCTATCATCCAATTTTACCAAAGGAAAGGAGTCTGGTTGAAAATTACCATCTGGGTGAGTGTCCTGAAAAGCCTGCACTAGTCTACGGCCATACCACCCTGAACGCGCCCGATCTCGTCTGAAAAGCCTGCAATCTAGTAAGAAATACTCCCAAGTGCCAGCACTAACACAATACTAGTCTTTGTTCAACATCAGTGTCTGGTCATTGTGCCATTGCCAATGCAACATACATTCTTCAAGAGGTAGAGGACAAAACACATCGTGGTGTGTGTACCCCCCATCCGCCAAACCCAGGTCCTAATCACCAGCCAGCTCTTTTCCCCTTGGCTTCACTAACCCCCACCAATAAATTGCTTAACATCTTTCTAGCCCAATAGAGAGAGAATGGTCATGCCAGCTTTTAAGTACGCTGATTTTTACTTTCATTGGTTTTAAGTGGCAAGTTTCCTCAAATATTTGATATCATTGTCCTTTGAAAATAGTATACAGAATACAATAAAGCATTAACTCCCCTTGCTTTTTGTTTTTGGATGACCTGACATCAGGAATATACATTTTTACCATGTTCTGAAAAACAGACCTTCCTCCAGAACACCAGTGCTCCCAAGCTTCTTTGAATGTGCTTTAAACATTTCCCCCTGCCTGTTCTTTGCTTCCTTTCTTTCTACCTGCCTTCATTCATTACTGCCAGTATTTCTGCCTTACTTTCCCTTTTACTTTTGCTTCTAATCTTTTCTGATCTTAAAACTAGGTAACTGGGGCGCCTGGGTGGCTCAGTGGGTTAAGCTGCTGCCTTCGGCTCGGGTCATGATCTCAGGGTCCTGGGATCGAGTCCCGCATCGGGCTCTCTGCTCAGCAGGGAGCCTGCTTCCCTTCCTCTCTCTCTGCCTGCCTCTCTGCCTACTTGTGATCTCTGTCTGTCAAATAAATAAATAAAATCTTTAAAAAAAAAAACTAGGTAACTGTATGCTTTTTAGAAATAAATAGATTCTGATCAAAGTCTTGAGGAGAGGGGCGCCTGGGTGGCTCAGTGGGTTAAGCCTCTGCCTTCGGCTCAGGTCATGATCTCGGGGTCCTGGGATCGAGTCCCACATCGGGCTTTCTGCTCGGCAGGGAGCCTGCTTCCTCCTCTCTTTCTCTCTCTGCTTGCCTCTATGCCTACTTGTGATCTCTCTCTGTCAAATAAATAAATAAAATCTTTAAAAAAAAAAAAAGTCTTGAGGAGAATGCTAAGGAATAAAGTACAAGAGATTTATTGTTTTAAGACTTTCATTTTTTGCTTTCCTATCCACAGAGGTTTTTTGTTTTTGTTTTTTTTCCTTAAGGCAATCTTCTGTTTCTCAGCTTTCCTTTCAGTAGGTGACATTGTCTCATCTATCCTTAGCTGTTCCTCAGCTGAATTCAGTGAGGTCAGTGTTTTTCAAAATGTGACCTGCAAAACACCTCCGCCAGAATCACTAGGAATGCTATTAAAATGCAGGTGCTCTGGTCCCACCCCCTGAATGTTGAATCAGAGTTGGGGGGGGCGCGGGGTGCCCAAGAATATGCATTTTCATTAAGCTGCCCCAGCTAGTTGTATGCTCTAGAGCTTGAGAGCTATTAGAATGGGTGCTATGCCTGTGTTTTTTTTTTTTTTTTTTTTTTTTTTTAAGATTTTGTTTATTTGACAGACAGAGATCACAAGTAGGCAGAGAGGCAGGCAGAGAGAGAGGGGGAAGCGGGCTCCCTGCTGTGAGCAGAGAGCCCGATGCGGGGCTGGATCCCAGGACCCTGGGATCATGACCTGAGCTGAAGGCAGAGGCTTTAACCCATTGAGCCACCCAGGCGCCCCTATGCCTGTGTTCTTAACCTGAGCTAAGCTTGCCTTGTAGCTGCACATTTCTGAGATGTTAGAGAAGCAGAAGAGCCTAGTGGTCAAAAGTGCAGACTCTGGAGCCTTTCTCCCTGGTCCCAGTTCTACCTCTAACCACTACATAATGTTGAGCAATCTCTGCAAATGGATTGTGCCTCAGTTTCCCTATCTATAAAAAGGAGGTGATAATGGTACCTACCTTATAAGGTTGTGACATTAATATAAAAATAGAATTAAAAACAGCACACAATAGAGGCGCCTGGTGGCTCAGTCGGTTAAGCAGCTGCCTTCGGCTCAGGTCATGATCCCAGGGTCTTGGGATCGAGCCCCACATCGGGCTCCCTGCTCAGCAGGGAGCCCGCTTCTCCCTCTCCCTCTGCCTGCTGCTCTGCTTACTTGTACTCTCTATCTCTGTGTCAAATAAATAAAACCTTTTTAAAAAACAGCGCACAGGGGCGCCTGGGTGGCTCAGTGGGTTAAAGCCTCTGCCTTAAGCTCAGGTCATGATCCCAGGGTCCTGGGATCGAGCCCCGCATCGGGCTCTCTGCTCAGCAGGGAGCCTGCTTCCTCCTCTCTCTCTGCCTGCCTCTCTGCCTACTTGTGATCTCTGTCTGTCAAATAAATAAATAAAATCTTTAAAAAACAGTGCACAATAAATGTTAGCTATTATTGCTACCCATTTTTGTCAAGTGGTTGTATCATAGCTTTTGTGGTTTTTCTGAAGCACATGATTGCTGCTCTACATAAAAATATTCTCCCTGTCCACCCTTGTGCCTGAACACACATACAGAGACGTGCATGCCTGGTACCACCAATGATGTATTATGACCTGGTTTCAAAGGGCGTAACTCATCACGGTCGTGTTAAGTTACTCTTCTTTCTTGGGAAGCAAAATATGTAAGTTTGAAGGAGTATCATTTTTTTTTTAAAGGTTTTATTTATTTATTTGACAGACAGAGATCACAAGTAGGCAGAGAGGCAGGCAGAGAGAGAGGAGGAAGCAGGCTCCCCGCTGAGCAGAGAGCCCAATGCGGGGCTCGATCCCAGGACCCTGGAATCATGACCTGAGCCGAAGGCAGAGGCTTTAACCCACTGAGCCACCCAGGCGCCCCGAAGGAGTATCATTTTCATGCATCTTATTTTTTATAGATGTTTTAGCCTCAAATTGTGAGATTCATCTAAGGATTCAAACCAGAGTCGTGACTTTGTTTTAAGTTGAGATGGTGAGCTAGGGTTCTTCTATGTGCACCAAATTATGCAGCAATGATGAGGGAGTCCCATCCAGAATTCCACTGGTTTCCGTGGCAACCTGAATTCAAAATAGGATCTTAGAATCCTCTTCAGTTGGGGGGGGAGCAAGTTTCATTCCTTCTATAGTTATGGAATATGTAGTTTGTGCAAAACATTTCCTAAGTGGAACTTTTGTCTTTTTCCTTATTCTTGCCATTAGTAATTTTAATGTTGTTGTAGTACTACATTGCTAAATTCTTCTGGTATCTGAATGGGAGTCTCAAGGCTCCCTAAAGTGCTCATTTTGCTATGAATAACTAATGTTTTTCTTTGTTGCTCATAACAGATGCACTATGTATTTTTGACTTTTCTGACTAATACTGTAGTAATTAGTGAGAGGAGAGAGCGACTGTTACAGAGTTCCCAGGTTAGCAAGTCAACCTATTTTTAGTGGCAACTAAAAAGCTTTTGAGTAAATGCCTAATTTTTGAAAAAGACGTATTTTCGCATGTGTCTGTCTCAACGTTTCTAAAATTGGAGGTCGCGATCACGATCGCAAAGACCCGTGCCTTTGCAGGCGCTGACTAACTGATTTGGCAATTACCCATATCGCGGGTAGGACCAGCGAGGTTTGGCCGCGCTGATGAACACACCGCAAAGCCTCAGTGACTTACGACAACAAGTGTTTCTTTCTCATTTGTGCTTCCTGCCCATTGCAGGTTTGTTATAGTTCCTCTATGCCTGCCGCTCTGGGAGCCGGGTTAGTACAGAACAGCCCCTATGTGGCACTTTGTCCGTTCTGTGGTAGAGAGACAAGAGCATGGTCGCACTTAAAGCTTCTATCCAGAAGCGACACACATTTCTGTTTACAACGTATTGTCTGGGCCTGAATCCGCAGGTTGGGGACACAGAATCCCTGTGCCCCACAGTGAATATGGTATCCCCTGTGGTAGTAAAATTCATCACACCAGGGACAGCAGAGCTTGGCGATAATATATATATATATATATTTTTTTTAGGGGTGTTGATGGTGAGAGAGATGGTATAATCACAGATTTTTTGAGTGTGGTGAAATGATCTGAGAGGAATTTGTTACTTACTGAAATCCTTGCAGCCATGCAGTGGCTGAATGGACACTAAAACCAAGTCTCTCTGTGCCAAGTCTAGCCTTCTTTTCTCTCTAAAATGAGGAGATTTGGTTGCATGGTTTTGACGAATGAGCTCTTTGTACCTGATAGCAGTGTATTCAGCCTTGGGTTAAAGCACTTTCTCTTCCATTTGTTTTTGTCCTTTTGATTAATGTTACTTCGGATAATCAAATTAAATTAAACATTTTAATTTCTGATAGTGGAACCCAGCAACTGCATAAATGTTTTTGTAATTGGTTCTTGGAGGCACAGGACCTTTAAGAAGTGAAAATGGCCAATAAGACATTTTTCCAGTAGTAGTTTTTCCATATTGATTTGGAGTTATGATTCTTTGGGTTGCACCCAAATCATCAGAAAGAAGAAGGATCTGGAAAGAGACATGTACTGGGCCCAGAAGGACTTCTTTGAACCACAGGGCATTGCTTGTTGGCATGTGTGGACTCTGTACCTCATTAACATTGACGCCAAGGGGCGCTTAGGAACTGAGACTGATATGTTAGGCTCACTGTTGACAGGAGGAATTGATGATGTTTGCCACATCCCATAGTCTCACAGGATAGTGTAGCGTTTTTCCACTGGTTAGGGAAGGTCTGGCTGGCTTAGCCGGTGAACTTCCCTACAGAACAGATGGGGAGACACGTGGAAGGGAGTAGTGGCCCAGGAGGCTTGAAGCAGTCTATAGTGGGTAGTGAAGTGAGGAAGTCTGCAATAGTTCTGCTGTGAAGTTTCTGTCCTTTTGAAGGAAATAATCAGGCTATCCTATAATGCATAATAGGAGGGCAAACCTCCTTGCTGCAGAATTCTGAGTCTTTATGATTACAGGCTGACATTTGCCGCATTCTTGCCGATTCCACGCTAACAGTTGCATGAAGAGATTCAAAGAGGATGTCTTCAGTATGCTGGGGGAAGGGTATTATGCCCAGTGTATGCTTTCCTGAGGGGCCTGGTGCTTGATAGGGCCTCCTCTTTAGGGCCTCTCTGGTATGTGACACTCCAGGAATTCCATCACGGCGGCTCACCAAGGCCTGTGGAAATGGACCCCTTCAGGACCAGGCCTGAAGAGTTTCGTACATGTGCTTATTCTCTGCAGCCTGACTTTTTTTTCTCACTGATTTTTCTGTGGTACTGCTGCTTGAGGACATTTAATATTCATAATGATGTCCTCTAAGGGCAGACAAAGACTTCAACACATTTGGTGTGAATTAGACATATTTTATGAAAACATGTGGTCCTTACATGGCCTGTGTATATTCTGTGTAAGTGGACTATATGGTAAAACTCTGTATAAGGATAACTAAGTCCCAAGTTTTAGAGTTAGAAGGGATCTTAAAGTCTATCTGAAATTCTGTATCACTGTTCCTGTAGATCATTTGTGGCCTCTTGCCTGTTGGGATGCAGACCTCACTGCTCCATAAGACAGTGACTCTTCTGAAATAATTCTGCATTCTTCTTTTTTTTGAACGTACATCTGTCTCCCTCTAGTTCTGGCCTTCTTTTGCCCTAGCGCTGCTTTCTTTGATCACCCAGAATGTCTATCTTCTTTCCTACACAGTAGTTCTTGAAATGTGTCTCCCTGCTTCAGGGCTGAGTTTCTCTCACCATTTCTCACAGAAGATGTTTTAATTTCCCTTCTCTTTGGTTGCTGTCCTTGGGCTGTGTTCCCTTGGGTCCGTAGGCCCCATTTTACAGTGCAAGTTCTGGAATCAATGTGGGATTCCAGCTCTGGCCAAACCACTCTGCCTGGGCAGAGTGATCCTAATGGAAACAGCATGAGCTCGGCCATTGGATGCACTTGGGCTCAGAATCCAGCTCTGCCATACTCTGGCTTTGGGACCCGTGTGCCATATTCTGATCTTCGAGTCTTGAGTTTATCCATCTTGTTAAATGGAGACTATAATTCCGTCATCCAGAGGGTACTGTGAACAATAAATGGATGACATATTTGAAGTATCGAGCATCAGTGACGTCATGTGATCTGTTTTTAGTAAATGCTTTTCCCCCATTGTTTTGGGTGTTATATTTTTATTAATTCAGGATAATACTGTTAGTTTTTTGATAGCCATATCATTCCTGTGCCACACTGAACTTACAGTGATCGCAAGTTCTTTTTTTTTTTTTAAGATTTTATTTATTTATTGAGGGATGA
Organism: Lutra lutra; assembly: GCF_902655055.1. Classification (NCBI taxonomy): domain Eukaryota; kingdom Metazoa; phylum Chordata; class Mammalia; order Carnivora; family Mustelidae; genus Lutra; species Lutra lutra. The sequence continues at coordinate 50,880,332 of NC_062280.1, read as the reverse complement.
GAGAGAGAGAGAGAGAGAGCTCAAGCACACACAAGGGGAGAGGCAGAGGAAGAGGGAGAGCAGGCTCTTCCCTGAGCAGGGAGCCTGATGCAGGACATGATCCCAGGACCCTGGGATCATGACCTGAGCTGAAGGCAGATGCTTAACCGACTGAGCCACCTAAGTGCCCATGTTATTTATTTTTTTTAAGTAAGCTCTACACTCAATGGGGGCTTGAATTCATGACCCTGAGATCAAGAGTCACATGTTCCTCTGACTGAGTCAGCCAGACATCCCATTGTGGCACATTATTTAAATATGGTATAGAGAAGAAATGCCCACTGTAATGTATAGGAATAATGTTTTATTTGTCATTGTACTAATTGGTTTACTGCAGATTGATTTTTTTTTTAAAGATTCATTTATTTATTGTGGGGGAGGGGGCAGAGGGAGTGGAAGAGAATCTCAAACAGACTCCTTTTTGAGTGCAGAGCCCCACACGGGGCTCCATCCCATGACCCCGAGATCATGACCTGAGCCGAAACCAAGAGTTCTAGGCTTAACTGACCGAACCACCCAGGCACCCCATACTGTGGATTGGTTTTTATGGTGTTTACTTCCCTAAGGTCAATATTTTGATATAAACAAAATATGACCTATTCTGTGAAGAAGCTTATTTGAGGAGCTAGAAGAGAAAGAAGTCATTTTCCTAGAAAGAATGGAAAGGGTCGGTGCAGTGCCTGAACTTAGTAGCCTGTCAGTAAAACTTAGTCCCTGTAGCTCTTGACTTTAGTTACTGACTTGACGTCAGTGGTTTCTTCTAAGAATTGACATGACTGAGATTTTTCATCTCAAGAAAGCACATTTCCACCCAGCAAAGGCAGATAAGATAGTGCTGGGATAGTTCTTAGTGTGTACGATGTCCTGTCCCAGGCCCAGCAGAGAGGCGCTGGACCTCTGTCAGAGTCAAAGGCAAGCAGCTTCTGACTGTCCTTCCTCTTGGCTGCGAAGATGTCCCTTTGACAACATAAGGCCGTGGAGGCTCCAGCAATCCCATAATAGGAAATTAATGACACAAACGTTACTTCCTGTACTTCCGCAGCTGTCATTTTGATGCCCTGCTTCCCTCTTTTTTTTTTTTTTTTGAATCATAGTGTGCTTTTCTTAATTGGCTTCCAAATAATAAAAACCTATTTAGTTGGGTTAGTTCTTCTTCTTCTCCCCCACCACCACATCTTTTCTCCCTCCCCTCTCTCCTTCCTTTCTTTCAGTTCTTCGCCCATCCCTGCTGGGTGCAACTTTTCATTAATTTCAGGACAGTTTTAAATTTGAATTCCTCTGATGCAGGAGGCATTCAGGAGAGTGTTTTTTTTTTTTTTTTTTATAATGTTTTTTTTTTTAAGATTTTTTTTATTTATTTATTTGACAGACAGAGATCACAAGTAGGCAGAGAGGCAGGCAGAGAGAGAGGAAGGAAGCAGGCTCCCTGCTGAGCAGAGAGCCCGACGCGGGGCTCGATCCCAGGACCCTGGGATCATGACCTGAGCCGAAGGCAGCGGCTTTAACCCACTGAGCCACCCAGGCGCCCCTGGGAGAGTGTTTTTAATTCTAAGTACTTAAGACTTTGGAAGGTATGCTTTTTCATGTATTTTTAATTTTGTTGCTCCAGCTGCCTCCCTCTTTTAAATAAATTTTATTTTATTTACTTATTTTTAAATATTTAATTGAGAGAGAGCATGTGAAAGGGGGGTAGTGGCAGAGGAAGAGGGAGAAGCAGACTCCCCACTGAGCAGGGAGCCCTGAGTGGGTCTCCATTTCAGGACCCTGGGATCATGACCTGAGCTGAAAGCAGACAGTTAACTGACTGAGCCACCCAGGCGCCCCTAAACTTTTTATTTTAGAGTAAGTAGTTTTAGATTTACAGAAGAAGTGTGACGGTAGCACAGAGAATTCGCATATCCCCCACACCCTATTTCCCCTGTTACTACCATCTTGCATTACTATGGTTCATTTGTCACAATGTATCCATATATGATAATGAACTGAAGTCTGTACTTTATTCAATTTTTTTTTTTATTCCCCCCAATGACCTTTCTCTGTCCCAGGATCCTACCCAGGATTGCACCTGCCATTTCATCATGTTTCCTTTGCTCCTCTTGGCTTTTGAGTTTTCTCTGCCCTATTTTTCAACCTGCTTTGAACTACTTTCAAGAGATTTTCTTTCACAGTTGTGATCAGTGCTTGATGCTGAGTTGTTAACAGGGCTGTTGATTTTCCTCATGAACCCCCCAGGCAGCACACGTTTGTAAAGCACCAGCAGGATGAGGGATTGAAACCTGTGGACAGAATGAAGGTCTGTTGCCTTTACCCATCATAGTGAGGCTCCGCCCCTCATGTGCTTGGTAGGGGGCGGGAAGGCAGGAGATTGTGTTAGATTCTGGTTTGGTAGTTTCAGGGCACAGCCACAGCGTCTCCGTTTTTAACAAGCTCCCAGGTGGGCCCAGGCCGCAGGGGATCACACTGGGAGGATCACGACCCCAGACTTGTGCATAGAGAAATTGTCCAAGACAGTCTCTGCCACCAAGAAGCTGTGATGCTGTGAGGGGGAAAAAATTAAACCGCAGAACGGAGTGAAAAGTAAAGTGCGAAATGGAGATTAAGGCGATAGATGGTAGACCCTTCACACCATTAAGGTGGCTACTGTGAGAAGAACCAACCAACCAACCTAAAACAACACATGGTGAGGATATAGAGGAAATCTGTGTGTATTGTCTGCAGGAATGTAAAATGGGGCAGCTGTTGTGGTAAACGGCATAGAAGTTCCTCAAAAATTGACATGTAGAGTCGCCATATGATTCAGCAGTTCCACTTCTGGCCAGATACCCCAAAGAACTGAAAGCAGGGACTTGACCAGGTGGGTTTGTCCACCCGTGTTCACAGCTGCATGGCTCACAACAGCTGGAAGGTGGAAGCAACCCAATTGTCTATCAACAGTTGGGTGGACAAACAAAATGTGGGGTGTACATACATGGGGACGGTAGTCAGCCTTCTAGAGGAAGACAGTTCCAACACACGCTATGACACGTGTGAACCTTGAGGACATTATGCTCCATGAAATAAGCCAGTCCTGAGAGGACAAATTCTACACGATTCCACTCTCATGAGGTGCCTAGAGTAGCCAGATTCAGAGACAAAAAGTAGAAGGCTGGTTGCCCGAGCCCGGGAACGAGGAGGGAATGGTGAGCTAGTATTTCATGGGTACTGAGTTTCAGTTTGGGGAAGATGAAGAAGTTCCTGAAATAGGCGGCGGAGACGGTTGCACAATGGTGTGGATATAATTGATGGCACCGAACTGTATACTTAAAAGTGGTGACAAGCAGGGCACGTGAGTGGTCCAGTGGGTTAAGCGTCTTCCTTCGGCTCAGGGTCCATCTCCCTGCTCAGCGGGGAGTCTGCCTCTCCCTCTCCCTCTGTGATCGCTCTTGCTCTCAAGCTCTCTCAAATAAATGAATAAATATATTTTAAAAAATGGTGACAAGAAAATGGTCAGAAGAAAAAAGTTGTAACTGTGTGGTGATGCATGTTATCTAGACTTTTTCTGATCATTTCACAATATCTACAGATACTGAATCATTATGTTATAGGACTGAAACTGGTGTGTTGCATGTCAATGATCTCTTAATTTTAAAAATGGTTAAAATGGTAAATGTTTATGTAATGTATATTTTACCATCATTTAAAAAATGTTGAGAGGGGCACCTGGGTGGCTCAGTGGATTAAGCCTCTGCCTTCAGCTCGGGTCATGATCTCAGGGTTCTGGGATTGAGCCCCACATCAGGCTCTCTGCTCGGGGTGGCAGGGAGCCTGCTTCCCCTTCTCTCTCTCTGCCTGTCTCTCAGCCTGCTTGTGATCTTTGTCTGTCAAATAAATAAATAAAATCTTTGAAAAAAAATTTTTTTTAAAATGTTGAGAAAAAGTCACATGCACCAGAAGCACACGAGGTGGTAGAGTTACAGGTGAGAAAAACAAAGTGGTGACAGTAGGGCCTCATTTGTGGAGCACACGTTATGTGCCAGGTGCAAAGTACTTAGTCCTTTCGCCTACAACCACCACCCTAGGAAGCTGATTAGCCCTCCTTATAGGTGTCAAAACAAAGAAAAGGAAGAGATTATTGAAAGCTATTTCACTAAGGGAAGCCTCCAAAGTGTTGGTGGAATGGAAGGTGGGCCTGGAGGAGAGACAGGATTTTGGTGGAAAGAGTCTGGGAGGGAGCATTCTAGATAGATAATAGGAACCGGCTAAGGACAGATAGACTGGACGGGTATCCAGCTAGCCGGATTGTGGCTGGCGTGAAGGGGTCATTGGAATAGGACATGATGAGAAGGGCAGACCACGAAGGGCCTTCAGTTCTAGGATAAGAGATGTGGTCTTTCTTTTAGTTTCTGAGCAGGGGGAACCAAACTGGGGTGTTTTCAGAGCCAGCAGCCAACATAAATGGGAGAAGTGGCTTAGTGCAAGGTGCCAGGGAGTGGTATAGACTGTGGCAAACTGAATAGACCACATCCTGCCTAAGACATTCAGCTTTTGCACATAAACCCAGAGTAGTGAGGCACTGTTGGGCTTTCAGGCAGGTGTTAGGTAACATCGAACTCAGTGGGAGGTCCCCACATCCCTGCAGGTAGGAGGGGGATGTCAGGAACATGCAAGACCACATGATACTCCAGGCCCATCTTTTTAGCTGAGTCAACAGTACTACAAAATTGTGGGTAAAAATTAATGTGGTTTTGTTAAGTGTTTAAAGATATTTTTATGTTATGATAAAGACAAATGGAATACCTTAGAATAATTATGTAGCCAACCAATTGTTATGTTCCAAATTTTTTTTTATGTTCCAAATTTTTTAAATACATTCTGTCGATGAAAATAATGGGAAGCTAATACTAATTGAACACTTGCTATGTGGCAGGTGCCCTTCTGAGCACTTTGCATATATTATGTCCTTCCATCCTTGTCACAGACCACAATCTCCGTATTGTTCTTATTCCTATTTATAGATGAAGAAAGATAGAGGTGTGAAGAGGTGATTGTGGCAGAAATCTAGGATACAATGGTTGCCACAGTTGTACTTAAAATTAACTCTGAGTTTCCTCAAAGTTATCTTTGATTTCTTTTTCATGGCACTGTCGTCCGAGAGTAATTTACTTACGGGCCACTAGATGTCACTAGCCAGCGCTCCTTAAAAAACAGACAAGGAACCCCATGACTCCCCATGACTTGAAGAAAACAGGAAAAAAAAAACCAAAAAAACACATAACCGCTGGTATTTGCGGTGTTCCTGTTGGAAAATGCTGACATGACCCAGTTGCCATGGCACCTCTGTTTCCTTCCCTCCTGCACCCTCAGTCCAGCCCAGCTAGCTGGGTGCTGTGAGACCCCAGCCTTGCTGCTGGGTTGTGTAATTTCAGGAAAGCAGAAGGGACTCTCATTTCATAAGTCAGTTGCCTCCTGTGTGAAGGGGGTGCAGGATGGGCTGGGAGGGTTTTGTTTTTTGTTGTTACTGTGTGTGTGTGTGTGTGTGCATGCATGTCTGTAAGAGACAGAGAGAGACTGAGTTGTGTTTTTTCCCATTTTGAATAACTTGGGACTAGGGCTTTCAGTTATGAACTTCTCCACCACAGTGTTTGCACAGAGTAGAAGTGTGACAAACACCTGCTATTCAAGGACACAGAAGGGCAGGAGTGGGGCTTGTGCACAAGCCACCAGCAAGTGAGAGGAGGATCTGGAGAGAAAATAGGGAGGGTCCAGAGCCTCTCAGGGGCAGTGGGTGGTGGAGGAGATGAGGGGAATGTGCCAGGGGCTCATTCAGAGGGAAAGGAAGGGATGGAGTCAGGGGCACCATGCCCTCCTTGTAGGTGCCCAGGCAACACTGATTCAGGATACAGCTACAGAACTTAACCTTCTTCGGTGCCTACAAAGATTTGTCAAGAATGAGCAAATCAGGGACTCCTGGGTGGCTCAGTTGGTTGAGCATCCGACTCTTGGTTTCAGCTTGGGTCATGATCTGGAATTGTGGGATTGAGCCCTGTGTGGCCTCTGCGCTCAGCTTGGAGTCTGCTTGTCCCTCTCCTCCCTCTGCTCCCCTCCCCAATAAATAAATAAATAAATAAATAAATAAATAAATAAAATCTTTTTAAAAAAAGCATGAGCAAATCAAATATGTAAGATTTATTTTTAAAGTCTTTCTTCCTTGAACCCAGCATTCTTCAGCTAATTTTGAAGTCTTTCTTCTCTACTCTAAACTTCTGGAGATTTCTCTGTATTTATATCTCAATACGGTTAATGGAATGATGAGTCACATTTTTATCCCAGTTCATTTGAGGCGGGAAAAATGAACAGAAGGTTCTCTAAAACACAGTGTTTATATAAAATAGAGCCGAGAAGGGGGAAAAACTGCTGGGAGAAAAAATGTAAAGTTTGTACTGAAATGTGTCTCCTTTCTTTTGGAGAGGAGGTCAGAATATAATAGTCATGTCAGGAGCTGTTTTGAAAAATGGGGCTGCATAAGTTATGAGAACAGCTGCAGAGATCTTTTTTAAAAAATCTGGCTAATAAAGCAAATAGTACGGCTGATTGTCTTTAAATTATAGGAGGAGAGGGGCGCCTGGGTGGCTCAGTGGATTAAGCCGCTGCCTTCGGCTCAGGTCATGATCTCGGGGTCCTGGGATCGAGTCCCGCATCGGGCTCTCTGCTCAGCAGGGTGCCTGCTTCCCTCTCTCTCTCTCTGCCTGCCTCTCCATCTATTTGCGATCTCTCTCTGTCAAATAAATAAATAAAATCTTTAAAAAAAAATTATAGGAGGAGAATGTCATTATCACTCAGAACTTTATATTTTATGTGGGTCCTGGAGGTTGAAGTTCATTTTCACAGAAATGGAAAGCATGTTCTGCATTATGGTCATTGATAAGATGTGTTTGGAAATTTTAGAACATAGGGAAGCTTGGCTGGTTCAGTCAGTGGAGCATGTGACTCTTGATCCCAGGGTTGTAAATTTGAGCCCCACGTTCAGTGTAGAGATCACTTAAAAATAAATTAAAAAAACTAAAAATAATTTGGAACAAAATAATTGATGCTTTCAAGAAGCTTTTGCACCTTTATTAATTCAACAGACTTCCTACTAATCACACAAAATATAAAGGCTAATTTGTATCACATAGGAATGCTATTGATTAACCTTCCCTCTTTACTATATGTAACTGAAAATGCTTCCATGTGAGTCCTGAGTCATCACCAAAACCACACAGGACAGCTGCATGTTCATTTGGTTGCTGCTACATTTATTTAATAATGGTAATAATTGCCATGCGACGCCTTTGAATCCCGCTTTATTGTACGTGGCGACATTTAATTCTTACAGCGTCCCTGTATGGTATGAGGTACACATTGTTAATTATATTTGATAGGTGATAGGTGAACAAACCATGGCTCAGAGAGGTTAATTAACTTGCCAAGGCCACAATGAGTAGGTTGCTTAGGTGATATAATTGTTTGCAGAAGAATTCTTACTAAAATAAATAGATCCCATTATTAGACTTGTGCTCTGGGGAAGTACCTGCAGAATCTTCCACGGCCGATATTTAGAGCATAGTCACGGTCTAAGCTCGGTGTTATTTGTTGTGTATAGATCCAGAGAAGAAGCCAAAGCAGGTCCATCTTATTTCTGCCAGGTCCACATTATAGGATGTTAAAAAAAATCGTCTTCCTAAAAGAAATCTTATTTGTAATTTGTTGACTCAAGCAGTGCTATCTTTTTGCTTTGTTTTTAAGCAAAGGGAAGAGGGAGAAGCGCTTTCATAGTGAAATACCTTCTCTTTAAAATAGTGCTGCACTGGGAGTTAGCCACTTGGGAGACTGTGAAAGAGTTTTGTTCGTAAAGATTCCTGGGACTTGCAGAGAGTGAAGGTGTAGGCACGCCTGTGATGGTGGCTGAGGCAAGCAGAGACAGGCGGTGGCCGTCCTGTGGCAGTGGTCCACAGTCTGTGCGGGCTTCAGTGCATCATGCACCCCTCCTTGGAGAGCGGGGCATTGGCAGTGTCTTTAGGATCTTTGCCTGGCAGGACAGCACACGCCAACTCTCAAAAACACCTCTCACAAAGCTCCTTAGTATCTTTTGCATTATCATTCCACCCGATTTGAAAAGCTCCCCGTGACCCTTCCCATGGGCTCACCTTCTCTTCCACAGCCCATCCCACGCTCCTTCCTTGAAATCTCAGCCTGATGGAAAATTCGTCCTCCACAAACACGTATGCGGGTCTGACTCACTTTGTAACTGACTGGATACTGCCTTGCCTCATGATGGCTTTTTCAGGAGCATGCAGGTTTCATCTCCCCGACGTGAGCGTCAAGTTCCGGAGGGCAGGAACTGGGTGTCGAAGCCCCTTCTTCCACCTCCTCCCGGCACCCAGCCCTGGGCCAGGTCCCGCTTGCCGAGAGGAGGGCCTCTGGGGATTAAGAACACGTCCTCTGGGCCTGATTTCTTGGGTTTCCATGCTGACCGCTGCTTCCTGACTGTAACCTTTGGCAACTCAGCCTCTTTCTCTAGAAAATGGAAATCTTAATGGTATCTACCTTGTGGGGTTGTTGAGAGGTTTCAGTGAGGTGTGGTGTGAAAAGTGCTTAGAACAGTACCTGGTGCCCAGTAAATAGGAGAGAAGCCTGTTACTGTTATTTTTCGGGAAATGTCTGCAGGTGGGAGACTGGAGGCCCATGAAGAGGCCTCCAGTGAGAATGGAGGGGCTGGCTCTGGGCCTCGTGCACCTTTCCCCACACTCTCTGCGTGGCCACAGGTGTCTGGCCTGCTTCAGCTCAGGCCCCTTCACCACTCACTTGCTAGGAGGGGAGAGTAGATGCAGCGTGCTGTTGCTGAGAGAGTTCCAAGGTAGAGCGGAAGGGAGCTGGTGCACACACTGGAAGATGAAGGGGAGGTATGAGGGGAGTTAAGGATGCCTTTCAGGTTTCTGGCTTGGATGTCAAGGTGGACAGTGATGTTACTCACTGAGAAAGGGATCTGGGAATGGAACTGATTAGAGGGGCAGATAAGGAGCTCAGTTATGGACGTGCTGAGTGGGCAGCGTCTGGGGTGCACCCAAATGAAGCCACCCAAAATGACACCGACAGATAACATGTAGCAAAAGAATATTATGTTCCCCTGTCACTGTTCAAGTGCTTCACTGGTTCTAATCCACTTGGTCTCACAACCACGTTATGAAGGAGGTTCTATTGTTATTCTCATTTAGCCACCGTTGTGTACAGAGCCTGTATCTGTTGTCTTAGAGGAAGACGAGTCTGGCCGTGTAGACGTGGTAAAGCCCCAGCAGTGATGGTGCTGCTCCGAGGGAGACCGTCGAGTGAGGTGCGTGTTCGCTGACAGAAACGCATTTGCTGGCCTCAGTGAACATCATCTTGGAAGATACAGGATCAACATAAGGAATGACTGGGAGGAAAGGTCAAGTGACAGCACAACACTTGCTGTGGATTCAATGTTTGTGTCCCCCCCCGCCCCCCGCCGCCAGAATCCATATGTTGAAGCCCTGATACCCAGTGGGAAGGTATTTAGAGATCAGGCCTTTGGGGTTGATGTCACGAGGGTCGAGCCCTCACAATGGGATTTGTACCCTTATGAGAAGAGACCGGTGAGAGAAGACCTCTCAGCCGTTGGAGGCCACAGCAAGAAGGTAGCTGTGCTCGAGCCAGAAGAGGGCTCCCACCAGAGCCCTGATCATGGACTTTTAGAATCCAAACTGTGAGAAAGAAATGCTTGCTGTTTAAGTCACCCAGTCTGGTATTTTGTGGCAGCCTGAGCCAATTAATACAATACTTTTCTTTAAATCTCCAGAAAAGGCTACAGGATTGATGACACAGTGATCTGATACAACACTGATGTTGCCCACGTCAGTCAACAAGGTTTGTTTGAACTGCTTTCAAATTCTGTAAATTAACACTCTTGTGAAGGAAGGAAGTAATAAGTGTTATTATTGAGGGTACATGGGAAGAAATGCATATGGGAATAGAATCCTCGCTAGACACTCCCCACCAAGCGTTTTATTTAACAAAGCACCTGCTGAAGGAGGGTTTAGATTGCAAAGTACCGGTTATGTTCTGGAGTTGGGTTAGCAATTTTTAATTTAGGGTGGCATAGCCTGGTACCGAAACAAAATGGAGTGGCTGCTAATGATTTATTCTGCTCTCTACTTGCTGCCTTAATTACACCAAGAAGTTGAACTCCGTGGCTCTTAGCTCTGACTTTGCTTCAGAATCGCTGGAGGGGCTTTAAGAAACAACGCACGTGGGCCCCACTCCTGTAAATTTTGGTTCCGTAAATCAGGGTGGGGTAGAGGAGCCGACAATGGCTTTTTAGTTTTGTTTGTTTTCTGGACCAGTGCGTTTCTAAAATAGGTGTGCGTTTGTTAAGATGATGAAGTGACGTAAGTATCTCATTGTATCCCACAATCTCATTGAAATTCTTTCCCCCAAAAAGATATAAAGGGGAAAAAGAGCCATTATAGAGCTGGCAAACAGGAAGGGGAGCAATCAGTGGCTCAGAAATGTTGAGGCTTTTCTGGAAGATACCAGCAGATGGGATTGGATTTAAAAGGGTAACAAAATTGAAAACTCAAAAGAATCTGGAGTGACTTGGTAGGTAAACGCCACGGGGCCCTGGAGCTGGGAAGAAATGCCACTGCGCCATCTAGTGGTGGCCAGGGGCAGACCTGGGAGTGATTGATTGTCAAGGTAATTAATTAAGACACCCTGTTCCCACCTGCTTTCTCATGCTGAGCAGCTGGTGGCAGCGTTTGTCCCCAGGCTAGAGCTGCAAGAACAGTTCTCTGAATAAAAATCGGACCCTGTCTTGTGGTGAGAGTCCCCAGCATTGGCACTGAGGTGACAGAAGCAGAAGGTAACTGGACTTTGAGGGGAGCTCGTCCTCCTTTGGTGGAGGGGTTGGTCACTTGCTTTACTGCCCCACTCACACACCCAGTGGGGAGCCTGGCAGACGGCTGGTCTGCCCACTTCTGTGCCGATTCTCACAGACTCGGCTAGGCAGTGCAGGAATTCAGGGGAGAGGCCAGCTGTACAAATAGATCTTCTGGGGTGTGTGCTGAATAAACCACATCCTGATCCAGATTTGGCATGAGCAGCCAGTGATTAGCCATATCCATCGCTGATTCTCTCAGATGGGTTCCTCAGTGCCTCTGTTTGCTTGTCTGTGGAGGGGAGATGACACAGTGAGAGAGGGGATAACGGGCACTGTTGATTTCTACACAGTCCTCAGTTACCTTCACATCTATGATCTGAGCCTTAAAACAACTCAGAAGGTATTGGTACTTTTGTTCCCACATTACAAATAGGCAACTGAGGGTCGGAGGAATGAAGGGACTTTGTGACATTCATACAGATAATATGTGGCCGAGTTGGGGTACTGAAGTAAGTTTGGGGAATCAGGTTATGTTCTCTTTTCCCTTATCACATAGTTGCCAACTTACTCCATTTCACCTGCTTGGTAACCACTCATTTCTAGAAGACAGACAGACCGAGGGGTCTGTAGGTAGTATTTGTTACATGCGGCAACATAATAGACTAATGAAGCAGTGAAATATTGAGACGTATTCTCAAATGATGGCTCTTATGGCAGTAGGGAAAGGACAGTTCCATATATTGAAAGGGGGATTCTGTAGCAATTTGATTGTAGATGGATAGAGTGTGCTTGAGTTTCCTGAAGCTGCTGTAATGAATTACCACACACTTGGTGGCATAGACCTGCAGACATTTATTTTCTCACAAGTTCTGGAAGGTACAGTCTGAAGTCAAGGTGTCGGGAGGGTCAACTTCCTGTGAAGGCTCTAGGGGAGATTGCATACCTTGGCTCTCCTTGCTCCTGGTGGCTGTTGGCACTTCTTGACTTCCTGTCTGCTGAGTGCATCACTCCAATCTCTGCCTCCATCTTCACATCACCTCCTCCCCTGTGTCTGTGTCTTCTCCTCTTCTCTTTCTTGTAAGGACACCTGTCACTGGATTTAGGGTCCCCCTGGATAAGAGAGAATGATCTCATCTGAACATCCTTAGCTTAATTGCATCTTCAAAGATCCTTTTCCAAATGAGGTCACATCTAGAGAGTCCAGGGATTTGGATATGGACAGATCTTATGGGGGGGGCACCATTTCAACCTACTACAGAGTGTAAACATTTTACTTATCTATTTTTTTTTCCACAGTAAAGTCAAAATCCCTTGGTTTTTCATACCTGTGATGTATATTTATACATCCATCAGAACACCTCACCTCTGGAGACGAGATCCGTTGCTATTTTTTTCTTAAACATCAACAGGTAACAGCTGCCAGCTTGAAAACCAGAGCTTTTCTTGAGCTGTGCCTGTTTGTCGTGACATTTCCTATGACTCTGTTTTTCTTTAGGCTCCTAGGCAAGATATTTGGGTTTTTAGTCTTGGAAACTGCTGTTCAGAAGAGAGGCAATCAAGCAAAAGAAAATAAGGAAACTGTTCCGTGATTTCTGTATTCTTTAGTGGTGGGATGGAATGGCGGCTTTACTCAGCTCCAAATTGGAAAGAAAGGTGAAAGCCTCGGGAAGGAAATGGATATCAGACTTTTTTTTTTTTTTTTTTTTGGTCACTCACATTCAGTTTGCAGAAGACAAAAACTGAAAGCCAGAAGGATTATATAAGGCCACTTGGCAAGTTGTAGGCTGACCCAGCATTAACATTTGGAGCTTCTGAGTTCTCTGCTCATATCCCCTGAATCGCAGTGCATCTCCTGGGGTTCTTACTCCATTAATCTTTGGTTGTCTGGGTAGTATATGAGGGTCTTAACGTTCACAGCCAAACACACACACACACACACACACACACACACACACACACACACACACGGGGAGCCAAGCCTTGAATTTGTTTTGTTTGAGCCTCTTTCAATAAATGGGTGGAAAAAACAAATGCTGTGATTGTATTGCTCAGACTCTGTCTAAACTGGCTAAAGGTATGGTGTCTGCAAGCAAATGGATTTTTCCCCCATACCGATATCTACCATTCACAATGCCTTCTTTGAATCCAAGGGAATTGTCTGAAATTGTTTATATGGTTGTTTATATGGTTGAGTCAGTTTATATGGTTGTTTGTTTATATGGTTTATATGGTTGTTTGAGAGAAGCAACAACAGAAGACAGCCTTTCTTCCTAGTAAGGACTTACTCCAAGCATTCATCTAAAAGCATATTTTCCCTTTGCAGACTTCAGACTGCTTTGAACTTGTTTGCAAGGTCAACCCTGCAATGATTTGGTAGAAACAAAGCTATTTGGGGAGCTGGAATAAATGTTTAAGTAAACGTGGCCAAGGAAAACTTTGCTTCTTCTCAGGAGCAGTTAGTTGATAGCTCTAGCAGGTACTGGTGGGGGGTGTTAAAGGGCCAGAGTCCCAGGCCATGTTGCTGGGCCCCACAGACTGGTAGATGACAGGCTTAAATGAAGCATCTCCATCAGTGGTGTTGTGCTTTGAGTCATTTTGCCTATACATTTAGCACCTTGTTTTTCCTGCTAATTCTAATTCAGTCTAATGTGTTCAACACCTCGGATGCTAAACACATTACTGAACAATTGCAAACCACAGATCACATACTCAAAAAGGTCACACATGATATGTTTTCTTTGATCTTATAACTGTGTTGGCCTTGTGGTTTATTGTCATTGCCTGGGGGAGTTTTCAAGGCATATTTTCCCCTGTGTCATCTAAAGGACAAGAACACTCCTAGTATGTATCTAAGGGGATAGGTAGGTTGGTAGTTAACGTTGGTGTTTCTGCTTGCCAACCTTTTGGAGGTACTCAGTGGGCCAGTAATAATCTGGAATATGTCTTACTAAGTATAAACTGAAAATCTTAAAAACTGAAGTTTCTGCAATTTCTCTAATTCCTGGCTTGTTTGCGTATGGGTAAGTCTAAGTTTGTTTTCTGTTTTCACTTGGGTGCAGAAGTCATTGCAAGAATTTGCAAGGCTAGTAGAAATCAGTGGGCTAAAAGGAATCTGGCTTTGTATGTATGTATCCACTAGATAATAGGCTGGGCAGGCAATAACACTAGAGTAGGATCCCATGGGGCATCTAGAAAAGGGACCCTTTTCCAGATTAGTAAAAAAAAATTTTTTTAACCCAGATTAGTAAAAGTTAAACCTCAGTGTGAGGATATTAGGCACATTAGACCGTTATTCTCCAAATGTGTTTCTTTGCATTTATCCATTTCAGCTTTAAATGTGGTCTCCGACCTCCGCCCCTTTGTTCAGAGCAGTGGCCACCGGAACTGTCCTGTCACCTCCTATGGTTTGTTCGCCTCCCCTGGCCTGTAGATTTCTCCCTGCTGCGTTATTTCATCCTTGCTTTTCCGCTGCTGCCTTATGCTCCTGGTCTGACTCAACTTTCATTGGCTCCCATGAATATCATCTCTCCTGGGCCCCAGGCTCCTAGTTCCTGTCCCTGAAAGTAGGTCTGGGCTTCCTGGGTCAAACAAAAATGGTATCTACAAATTACTTTGTCTCCAAGAGTGTTTCTAGATATAGTTAGTGATCAAAAATGTGTTTCCTAACAAGAGGAAAGCTTGTGGGTAAAGCCTTGATAGTTAAAAAAGATGTTAAGGGGGTGCCTGGGTGGCTCAGTCAGTTGAGCGTCTGACTCTTGATTTTAGCTCAAGTCATGCTCTCAGGGTCAGTGATTTAGAACCCCATGTCGGGCTCTGTGCTCACTATAGAGCCTGCTAGAGATTCTTTCCCCCTTCCTCTGCTCCTCTCCCTGCCTCTCTCTCTCTCCCCCACCCCTGACCCCCGCCAGGAAAAAAAAAAAAAAGATGTTAAGGAAACATGGTTCAGCATCTCTGACCCTGACCTTATCTGACTTGTTTTCTTGTCCTTTCTTCCCATACCTCCCAAAAAAGGATACCAGAGTTCAGAACCTTGTGAGATCCACTCAGTTTCAGCCCTGTCAGTGGGTGCGAGGAAAACAATAATTACTGAATTTAGCAGCCTATGAAGGTGTCGTTTTGACAGTACTGAGAACTGAAGTTTTCTGTTTGCATTGCTTGCAAAACCATTTGCAATTTAGGAAGTGGAATATTTCCAAAGCTGCTTTAGTGACATGGCTTGACCTTGATTTTGGAGGAGTAAAAGTCAGTGAGAGGATGTGAAATGCTCAGCTTGTGCTTAGACTGAGTGCACATAGCAGCAGGTTTTCTAGGGGTGGCAGAATGGGTCCCAGTTGAAATACGGGAAGAAAGGGGGTTAAGAGTTGCATCTTTGATTGATGCAGTGGCTAGGGTCTGGCTGCAACTTTATTTGCTCCCCCGGGACCCAGTCTGCATTCACACCTGTCAAGGACTAATATAATGACACGTGAAACAACTATGCTGTTTACAGAAAAAGCTAGATGTTTATGATGCTAAGTAAAAGCCCTCCAGAGTAGGTATCCACCTAGTGGTTCCTGCCCAGGGGTTATTGTATTTTCTCTCCGTAGTTATGTACTTGACAATCTCCCAAAGCCAAAGTTGCCCTTACATTTCATTCTTAGTTACTTGTAAGATAAACTAATAATGCAGGGAGGTAGCACACACCGTTATAATAATAATAATATCTTATTATTATTATTATTATTAAAATTCCCAGGGAATGGGACAAATGAAGAGAAAGTGCTTTTTCAAAACAGTGTGGCTTGCCCCATTGCATAAAGAATCTTAGACACACATATACTTACAGCTGGTGCTTTGGGGGCCTTGTGCCACATCTCCTCTCTGCACCTTGGATTTCCGCTGCAGCCGTGGTGGACCGTCCTGGTGCACCATGCCTCAGGGCTTCCTTCTGAAGCCTCTGGAGTTGACTCAGTCCTTGCAGCAGCTAGTCCTTACATGCAGGGGCGTTACCCTGTTAGGCAGTGGGTTAGAAGATTTGATGATTATTGTCCTAACTGTATATCTTCAGTGGAGCTGTTTGAAGGACGTTTTACTATGTTGCTTGGAAGCCCTCAGTGGGATTGAGCCCCAGTTACTTGAGGAATGTGTTGTTCTTCATCGGCTCTCTTCCTTCCTTGACTCAGTCTCCTGTCTTCCTCCTTCCTGAGACCACCTCCTAAAATCCTTTATCTTAGGTTTTGCTCTGGGGGAAGCCAGGTTAAGATGGCCCTCACGGGATGATGAAGAAATCATTAGAAGCATCTCCTTTTAAATCCCTGCTGATAAAGATTGTATTTCCTGATTTTTTTTAGAATTTGGAAGCCAGAAAAATGGAAAGATGGTTATTTGTTTTTTGTTTTTTTTTAAAAGATTTTATTTATTTATTTGACAGAGATTACAAGTAGGCAGGGAGGCAGTCAAAGAGAGGAGGAAACAGGCTCCCTGCTGAGCAGAGAGCCCAATGTGGGGCTTAATCCCAGGACCCTGGGATCCTGACCTGAGCTGAAGGCAGAGGCTTTAACCCACTGAGCCACCCAGGCGCCCCTGTTTTTTTTTTTTTTTTTTTTTTTTAATGGTCATGTCCAAAAAAGATTCTCAGATGCTCTGCATTCAGATGGGTATGACTTTAGAAAGTTAAAAGCACATTCTTCACACTCCCTTTCCAATTATTCCCATGTCATTTAGCACATTATAAGAGTTTGGCACCTAATGGCTGCTCCCAGAGCCACATACATAGAATTATAATATGAGATGAGGAAAAGTCATCTGGTCAACCCCTCTGCCTTCAGCCAGGACAGGAGTTAAACTCAGTTGTCTTGTGAGAGACCAACATGAAAAGATACTTCACAGTGAGCTTAACAACCATGAAGATGAGCTTCTGGGAAGAGACATTCCCTTGGCCAGATCTCAGCCAATCTGGAATTTTGGCCTTATTTGTTACTGATTATGATTATGATAAGGGCTAACTTGGGTCTCCAGCATGGATCCCTAAGCTCATGGTCCTAAAGCTTAAATCAGAGCTGAACTCCAAGTTAGGAAGTGATGAGCAGCTCAATCCCATTGCTCTTTCTAAAGAGATTTAGTCAATGCTATTTGGATGGGAGCATGTTAGAGATAATCTGGATTTCCTCATGATTGGGGTTCTGTCAGATATTTTCTGGTATAACCAAATGTCTAAAGATACATAGGACTCAGACATGCAGTTTTTGGAAGAACCTTAGTATAATTTGCATCCCATATGTAATTCATTGCAAATATATTTCCACTAGATTATGTCATTTTATATAGCTATGCAATTTCCCAACTCCCAATTGCAAAACATCATTCTAAAATGACTGTTTATTTATTTTTTAAAAGATTTTATTTATTTATTTCACAGAGAGAGAGATCACAAGTAGGCAGAGAAGCAGGCAGAGAGGAGGAAGCAGGCAGACAGAGGGGGAAGCAGGCTCCCTGTTGAGCAGAGAGCCAGACGTGGGGCTCGATCCCAGGACCCTGAGATCATGACCCGAGCTGAAGGCAGAGGCTTAAACCACTGAGCCACCCAGGTGCCCCTAAAATGACTGTTTAAACAAATATTAGCAAGATTGTAAATGGACTCACTTGTCATTTTATCAAACTAATTTTTGAAAATTCCCCTCACATCCTCTGTTATGTGTCTCTGCACATGGTCATCTCTTTCCAGTGCTGTTGACTGATTACCTCCTTGTTTGCTTGCTCCATTGAAATTATGCCTTTGTCAGGATGAATGTCATGACATTGGTGTTTTAGGTATAATCAGAGGGTCAAGGGGATTAGAATGTGTTTTCTTGAAACTCCTTGACCAGTGACAAGGTTGATCCCAGAATTTGTAGAACTCTTTCATGTATTAACAAAAATTGGGGAGCCCATTCTATCTAGTAGGCACTGCAGTAGAATCAACAGTGCAACAAGGTCCAGTCCCTGTTCCTCCTGGAACACCTGTTCTCACATGACTGTGGATGCTAAGTGCTGTGCTGTGGTGGCAACTGGACCTGGGACATCTTGCAGCAGGGATCTTATAATCTGACTGGAGCAGAGGGTGCAAGAGATGAGGCTGGTTGCATCAGGTTGTGGTTTATACTTTACCCGTGAAAGATTTTGAATTCTATTCCAAAGAAAGGGAGGTGTTATCGATGTTGTTTAAGCAGAGCATCATAAGATTTATAGAGTATTTTGGTATTAAAATGGAAAGATGTTGGACTTGAGAAGTGGGCACAGCTGGAGGCAGGAAGGCCAGTAAGGAGGCTGTCACAATAATGCAGGCGAAATATTAGGAGAGCCTGAATCCCTAGGGATTGAGAAAAGAGGAGGAATTCAAAAGGTGTTGGGAATAATAACAGAATATGGGATTCAGTGGACAGAGGGAAGGGAAGAGTCAAGAATGATCTTTAAATCTCCAAATCAGACAACTGGGGGCAGTGCCATTCTGTTTTATGGCACAGGGACTTGGAACTCCAGAATTAAGTTTGACCTGAGCATACTTATTTATGAATTATTGGAAGATGGGAGGTGGTTGAAGTGAAGGGAGAACTGGAGGTAGAATTCTGGAAAATTGGGGAGGTGGCCAGAGAGTTGCCAACAAAAGGGAGGTCTAAAGTGTCCAAGGTCATGAAAGATTAAATTCTTTTAGCTACAGTGACAAAAAGGTCATTGCTGACCTTGGTGAGAACAGTTTGAGTCAGAGATGAGGATAAAGGGCACATTTTGAAGACTGAATAGTGTAGGATAAATTAAGATAAAGAGCGTAGATATACTCTTTGAATGTCAGCTATGAAGGAAAAATGAAAATAGAGTGTAGTGGGGAGAGGCAAGGAGAGGGAAGGTTGTTCTTCACAACATTTGTGTTAAGTAACAGCCAGGAGAGAGGTGTGGGTTGAAGTTACAGTCTAGAGAGTGTATGGAACCAGGTTCATAATAAGGCCCAAGAAATTGGGGTTCTGAACACAGATGAAGAGATCAACTTTAGAAGGATTGGAATGGAAAGAGGTCCAATTTGTGGGATGGAACAGGAAATTCAGGAATGTTGCTATATTCTCCACCTGGGGAGTTAGGGTGTGAGATAATCTGTTAACAGCAAAAGAAGAGGTATGAGGTAGGAGTTTCAGACTGATGAAGATTTGTGTGGACTGAGGAGAAACTGACGATAGTTACAGAAGGAGTGCTGGACAGTTGTTATGGACCAAGTCTTTGTGTCCCCCACATATTCACATTTTGAAGCGCTAATTCCCAATGTGATGACATTTGGAGGTGGGGCTTCTAGAGGGTAGTTGGGTTTAGATGAGGTGATGAGAGTGGAGACTCTGTGATGAGGTTAGTGCCCTTATAAGGAGAGGAAGAGACACCAGATCTTGCTCTCTTGGCCATGTGAGAATATGGCAAGGAGGTGGCCATATGCAAACAAGGTAGAGGCTTCTCACCAGACACCAGATCTACTGGCACCTTGATCTTTGACTTCTCACCCTCCAACACTATGAGAAATAAATGTTTGCTGTTTAAGCCACCCAATATATCGTATTTTGTTATAGTAGTCCAAGTGGACTAAGAGGTAGTGTTGAGAGACCAGTGGAGGTCATAAGGCTGCATCTGCATAATTTTGATTTAAAAAAATCAGGGGCTCCTGGGTGACTCAGTCAGTTAAGCCTCTGACTCTTGGTTTTGGCTCAGGTCATGATCTCAGGGTTGTGAGATAGAGCCCCAAGTTGGGCTCCGTGCTCTGCACAGAATCTGCTTGAGATTCTCTCTCAGCCTTTCCCTCTGCCCTTCCCCCCCTCAAATAAATAAATAAATCTAAAAAAAAAAAAAAAAAAAAGCAGACCTGTTGACCCACTCTGGTGTAGGGTGGAGAAAGTTTTTAGATTTCATCCTGCGTAGGTGAAGTGAACTTAGGAAAGGCAGATGGACTGGGTGCAGTGTTCAGGGTCTAGAGAGCTCAGCAGGGCAGAGAGCAAGTGGATGTGAATAATGGAGAGACACTTGTAGAGGAATAAACAGAAGAGGCAGTGTCCTTGGGGAGGGAGCCTGGCTTATCTGTCCCTTTGCTTTCATTGTCCACTTTGACTTTTTTTTTTTTTTAGAAAAAAAGAGACAGTGACATTAATTTATAGCCAGTCACTTGCAACAATTTCCCAATCAGATTTTACTTTACTTTAATTTCTAGATTATTTTAACAGTGTATCCTCATCTCAAACTTAGGATCTTTTGAAAAAATTCTATTTGATTTGGTAATAAATTATTTGGTAATAACAAGGGAATATAAAAATTACTTCATGAGATCAAATTTTCAAATGGGGGATACAATCTCTAATGAATATATGCAAAGACATTTATCAGGCAAATTTATGCAGATGTATAAATTCCTCAAGAATGAACACCAGAAAAATGATACGTAATGATTGAGATAGTATCATTGGCAATGGAAGTATACAAAAGGAAGACATTTAAATTGGTGGATCTCATGGAAACGGTGATTCACTCTCCTGTGCATAGATTCTAAGTTATCTGAGTTAACAGCATTTGTAATGGCACTAAATTTAGAAAAATTAAAAAAAAATGAAGAGGAGGGAAAGTGCTGGCATGGTGATTTACAGTGACACACAGCTAAAAGACTAGGTGTGAACGTGTGACCTTGTGATTACACTTTTGTATATATGTCCTGGCTTTCTAATTCCAGTCACCAAGTTTAGTGCATTTGCTAATGCTTTTTTTTCCTTTTACATAGTTCAAAACATCAACAAAAGTCCCTTTATTTTGGATGCTTATTATATTCAGTGTCCTCCCAAGATTTTCTGTCCTGAGGCTTTTTTGAGGGTGATGTCCATGGCAGGAACAATCCAAAGGCAGGCAAAAGAGCCCCTGGAGAGAGATGAACAGAATGAAACAGAGTGTTCACTTTGCTTCTCCGAACTCAACCAAGCACCCCCCTGAGCTGCAGTAGTAAACCATAAAAAATATTCATTGCCATACAAAGATTTAATTTTTGAAGTTCAAATAGCCTATCTGTCATTGTCAATTAATTTGTACCAAGAGCCCAAGGTGGTTGGCATGATAATGCTGATGCTTGGGGGGAATTTATCTGTAGAACAGATGAAATAATTCATCTGGACTCATATTTTACCTAATTTTGAAAATCTGCCCGTTCCTTGTTTCAGAACATCAGAGTGAGTTTTCCACTGAAAGATTTGTCAAGGATATGAGTTTAGTCATCACATTCTGACCCAACAGAGTAAGTACTACTAGTTCTTAGCACTTTAGCTGGAGCTTCCCTTCCATCTCTTTCTTCCAGATGGTCTCTCTGTGGTGATATGAGATGACCACTTATAGCACCTATGAAGGAAAGAAATAATCTCTCAAACAATTTTTTGAGAACTTCTTGTGCTGATGATTTATTACTGTTCAATTTGGTATCCCCAGTAGGGGATTATGCTAAAGGTGACACTGAGGTCCAGGCAATGCTAGGAGAATCTGATTGGGTCGGGCTGTTCTTATACTAGTACATTCCAGCTAAATGGGAGTTACTAGAGTTGACATGGAGGGCACTTTCTTTGTGACATCAAATCTTTTTTCCCCTCATATTTTCTCCCATGATAGTGTTAGCTAACCTAGCTCTGAGAGTACGATCAGGCACTTTCTAATCCCAGGTTATATTAGGTTATGACTATGGTTAGCCACGTGACACCAGTATCCATAGCCACAGACTCTCTCCATTCCGGTGCTTAATAGTGTTCAAGGAGAGTAATTGGTTGTTTAGAGATGGTAGTGGAATTGGGGTAGGTCTAAGTATTAGCTGAGATTTCATATTTTGGTAAACATCACCATAAATCAATAAATAATACGAACTCTTATCCCTGGCCTGTAGAATACAGTCAGAAGCTCTCCTTGAGTTGGAAGAAGTGCCATTTTGGAAATACACACCAGCCGTTTATCCTATCTACTGTGAAAATAACTTCTGCCAAGTGCTGGGTGTATAAACACAAGGTACATCAGTATTTAGATTACTTACTTCTCATGTGAAACAAGATCATTCTTAGAAATAGAGAGTAAGAGATATGGGCAATGTTATGTCCCCCAAAGTGGATGTCACAGAGTAAGTAAGTTGCTTTGTGGATGTAAGGTCAGCACCACAGAATAAAATGATCTTATGGGGCATACACTCTTCATCACATGCCTGAGGAACTGCATGCAGTAGCTCATTTACTTGACAGGTGTGATATTTGACTGTTGCAGTTCTAGTCTGGTGGTCCTCTCATTCAGTTGCCTACTAAAATGGCAGTGGGATTTTTAGAAAGTATAGATGATGGAACCTCTACTGAGCTTGGGTTTCTAGAGTGAAATCCCACGGGTGATTCTGATCTTCTGCCGTTGCTGATAGCCATTGCCCTTGATGCCATATTCGTAAGACTCCCAGAAGAAACTGGAGACAAGAACATCACAGTCTCTATTTTTGTTTTTGTTTTTAAGATTTTATTTATTTATTTGATAGAGATCACAAGTAGGCAGAGAGGCAGACAGAGAGAGAGGGGGATGCAGGTTCTCGGCTGAGCAAAGAGCCCGATGTGGGGCTCGATCCCAGGACCCTGGGATCATGACCTGAGCTGAAGGCAGAGACCTAACCCACTGAGCCACCCTGGCGCCCCATCACAGTCTCTGTTATTCAGAGGTGGAAATTCATCACTCAGAGAAAGTAGATTTTCTGTGCTTATGAAAATATGCAGTGTTGCTAAAATATTAGTTTATTAGCAAATATGTATGTTCATTAGTAAAAACTACAAATTAAAGTGGCAGTGAGATGCCACTTTTTGCACATCAAATTAAGATTTAAAAAATTTGACCCCTAGGTACCCCCGCTCCTTGTTCCATGGCTAGTGATAGGGCTAAGAACTAGCATTTCACATTTAACTAATAGGTATGTAAACTGGTAGAAATCTTTCTGTACAACATTTGGCATTGTGATCAGAAGGCTGAAATTGTTCATACACTCTGACCCAAGAATATCTGGGAGTCAGCCCAAGAAAATAATCTGAATTGCAGATGACTATAATTCCAACATTATTTATAAGAGCAAAACAGTAGGAACTGTGTATTATATTCATAATATGCAATATTATGTAATTGTAACAAATTATGAGGAGTTTTTGGGAATGTGGGAGAAAATATTTGTTTTTGTTTTTTTTTTAAGATTTTATTTATTTATTTGACAGAGAGAGATCACAAATAGGCAGAGAGGCAGGCAGAGAGAGAGGGGGAAGCAGGCTCCCTGCTGAGCAGACAGCCCGATGCGGGACTCTATCCCAGGACCCTGGGATCATGACCTGAGCCAAAGGCAGAGGCCTTAACCCACTGAGCCACCCAGGCGTCCTGAAAATATTTGTTTTGTTAAGAGAATACAAAAGGTTACATGGAATGTGTTTATTTATTTATTTATTTGAGTGGGTGGGGAGGGGCAGAGGGGAAGGGAGTTAGAGAATCTTAAGTCAGTTCCCCACCCGGAGTAGAGGCTGATGCAGGGCTCGATCTCATAACCCTGAGATCATGGCCTAAACTAAAATCAAGAGTGGGACACTTAACAAACTGAGCCACCCAGGCACCCTAGGAACATGTTTTAAATGTGAAACAAAATGCATACAGAGAAAAACACTGAAATAATAATAGTAATCATATTTTAACAGTAAGACTACAGATTTTTCTTCTTGTCTTTGTACTTTTCTGAATTTTGTTACAAATTTTCTACAATATCACTTTCTAGAAGAGTATATTTACTCAGAAAAAACAAATATACTCCTTGGAAATGTTTGAAAAACAAAAATTTTTTGTTTGGCATTGGAAGATCTGATCACAAAGTGTAGAGTTGATCTGTAAAGGGAAGATTTGTGGGAAATTTTAGTAGACTAGAAAAATGCTTAAGATGTTTCAAGCATAAGAAACTGGATCGTAAATGCATGTTTTGGGGAAAGTGAGTGTGTGGATGAAATAATGCTCAAGTAAGGATAAGAAAGAAATAGAGATGGCAGTAAACAAGAAGGTGGAGGGCAAATATAATGAAAAATATATTTATTCTCTCCATTTATAGTTTCAGAGTTATGTGAATTTAGGAAATTTCCCCATGATTTCTAACGTTTCAGATCATTCTGTTTGCTTTATATTCATCAAGTGTAAGGTTCAAAATGAAGTAAACAGAACCAACAAGAGTGGAATGTGGAAGTAAATAGATGACCTCTACTGCTTGATCATCCTTTCTCTTACTGGAAATTTCTTCTCCAACTTTCGGTAGTTGATTTGCTTGATGGTACATAAGGTAATGATTTCCAAAATTGCTGTTGGTTAATGTCTTAATATTTTAGTAGATAATCTTTTTTTTTTTTTAAAGATTTTATTTATTTATTTGAAACAGAGAGAGAGATCACAAGTATGCAGAGAGGCAGGCATAGAGAGAGAGAGGAGAAAGCAGGCTCCCCGCTGAGCAGAGAGCCCGATGCGGGGCTCGATCCCAGGACCCTGAGATCATTACCTCAGCCGAAGGCAGAGGCTTCAACCAACTGAGCCACCCAGGTGCCCCTAGATAATCTTTTTTTAAAAGTAAACCTGTATTAGCTGAGGCCCAAAGGCCATCTGCCTGACATTGTCTTTTAGTTCAAGACTTTGATGGCAAGCTTTAAAGTTGGAAAAAGCTCATAACTTCTTGTTAAGTTAGGCAAATCTTACTAATAGTACTCCTTCTCCTAATGCCTGTTGATAGTACTTTGAAAGCAATGTGTTTATGAACCCTCCCCCTCCGTTTTCTGGAATCAACTATTAGTGTCTATTTATATCTCTTTCGTTGTATTGTTGTCAACATTGTTGACAAAGTCCTTCCGTGTTTATGTGATCCGTAGGTTTCAATGGATGGTTAGAGGAGCCCAAGACACCCAGGAAACCTTATGATTTGACTTTATTTCCAGACCGACTAGTTACTGGTTTACCATCTTGTAGTGTTTTATATTTATTTAGAGCTGATTGGGTATTCAAGAGTAACTTAGAGGAACTATTAGGAATATTTTTTTTTAAGCTACTCCTCATGAAAAATTGTAATATTATTGCCTTTCCCAGTTTAGGAGAACAGATTTCTGAGGTACACAAGACCAGAGGGCCAAGTAGTATTTACAGCTTTGGCTGTTCACACATGCTTCAGAAATGCAGTGAGTTTTATGTGCTGTGATGTACATGGCACCTAAATATTTATTTAGATATTGCTAGTTTTTAAAGTTTAGGTATTTACTTTTTTAGTAATCTCTACACCCGACATGGGGCTCAAACTCATGACCCGAAGATTAAGAGTCTCGTGCTCTTTCAGGCACCAACTCGGAAGCCTCTGGATATTGCTATTTTTAATTTTCAATCTATCTTTCCTAAATATTTGAGAAATCACCTTCTGTTATTAGGAAAAATACACTACCAAGCAACTTTGCAAAGGCCAGCAGTGTGTGTGTGTGTTTCCGAAGTCTTTATGCTTAGGTTCTTTATGCTTTTGAATTTTTGAGACAAGCCTACAGATATAAGGAATTATTAGTTTTTTCATTCTCCTCAGTTTTCTATCAGTACAAAGGTACATACATTATTTTTGCTATTTGTCCCAAATTTGTATTATTTTCTATGAAGATGACTGTTGTTTTTTTTTGAATATTTGGTGTAAGAATCACTTCTGAGAATTGGAATTTAGATCAAGTAGCTCAGCTTGTTTCCGTTTGTGCCTCTTGGGGAAAGGCTTTTGACTTAGTGCTCCAACTAATTTTCCATCCAGTACTGCAAAGGAAATGACCAAACAGATTGGGAACTAAGAGAAATTATACTGAAAATTCAAATCTTCATGAGGAAATCTTTGTGGACTTTGCTAAAAGGTGGTGAATAATTTTCTCTTTGTAGTGATATACTTGAATTCAAAAACTCAGTAAGACTGAAAAAATTTTTTAAGATTTTATTTTTTGACAGAGATAAAGAGAGAGAGCACAAGGGTCGGGGGGAGGGGCAGAGGGAGAAGCAGACCCCTTGCTGAGCAGGGAGCCTGACTTGGGGCTTGATCCCAGGGTTCTGAGCAGAAGGCAGATGTTTAACCGACTGAGCCACCCAGGCTCCCCAAGTTGAAAATTTCTTAAAAAATTATTTGGGCTTTGAAAAAGCAGTATGCTTTTTTTTTTTTTTTTCCCAATTTATGTGTATTTAGTTTACCAGCATTTTGTTTTTGTCCCTAATCTTTGGTTTCAGAAAATAAATAGGCTTATTGTGGCTAAAAACTAATATAATAATGTTCTGGCTTTAATGGGGATGGAGGGAGTGGGTGGGATTTGTTGTAGTTGACCACCATTTTGGTTTTGTCAGCATTTTGTGAAAAAAGAGTTAGGAGAAATGAGGTGCCTTTTTCTAAGCCCAGTTCTGGACATCTTTTTCTGGTTGCCTTGTTCCTGTTCTAGTAGCATCTATATTTTAGTTACTTTTGTACTTGGGATTAGGTAACCTAAACTGATTCAACAAAGGGATCTCCAAGTAAAGATGCCTAAATAAGATGGAGGTGTCCTTCTCTTTCACCTCACAGTGCAGGGGAGCAGTCCAGGACAGCAGAGGTAGGACTTGCCACAGTTCTTTTACTGACTCAAGCTTCTCCAGCCTTATTACTCTCATCCTCCATCTGTGTGGTGGAAATTGGCTCACCAGCAGCACATCTAAAGGAATGAGGAAGAGAGTACGTGGTGGACAATCAGTATCCTTTAAAGGACATGTGTAAGTTGTGATGTGTCAGAATATGTGATGTATAAGTTGGGTGCGTTACTTTCACTTACATTCTGTTGGCAAGATCAGATGACATGTAGCTGGAAGAGAGGCTGTGAAATGTAGTTTCTAGAGTTGTAGTTGTAGTTGGAGAGTCATATGCCTTGCTAAAATTGGGGGTGGAATGCGGTTAATTGCTAAAAGGAAGAATTGGAGAATGGATACTATGGCTTTTAGTCATCTTGGTCCCATAGAATAATAGAGAAGTCACCAGTGTGCAACAAAACCACCACTTTCCTTACTGCTCACTGAGTAAACTATTGACCTGAAGCCCAAGACCAGTCCATGGCCTGAGATAATCGTACTCAAGTCCAGCAGTATTTAAAAGTTCTAGGTCTATTGCAGGTGGGATCTAGAATGAGCATTGCTACTCTAAGCTTAGTATTTGGGTGTCAGTCAGATTTTTCTACTCCCGTGTATGTATGCTTAGTGTCTGAGGCTGCATGAGATATGATAGAACTTGAGACCATGGTCCCCTCAGGGCTATGTCGTATTGTGGAGGTCATCTTATATCATACTTGCTTACTCAGCTTTTCCCAGTGTAGTCACCGAACTTGTATTTTCCAGGTATTGTTGTAGGTACTAGATCAGACAGGGGTCTAACTCTTATTTACAAGATGAAAAAGACATAGTTCCTGCCCTTGAAAGATACATGGTCTGGCACTTTTTTCCCAGAGGAAAATAGGTATTTCTTCAAAAATATGTTCTGAGGCAACAAAGTTTTAGGAAACATCCCAGGACCCGAACACTACTATTCATCTGTCATATACCAATATCCCCTTTGCTGACCTAAGTCCATCTCAGACCTGAGTTCCTGACTCTCCTTTCCATTTTTGTGGCTTGTTTTCTAAATCCACAACAGCCTTAAAATTGGCCGCACAGATTCCTGGCTCATCCCCTTCTCTTTTGACTCCCTTAAGATCTCAAACATCTGGGACGCCTGGGTGGCTCAGTTGGTTAAGCAGCTGCCTTCGGCTCAGGTCATGATCCCAGCGTCCTGGGATCGAGTCCCACATCGGGCTCCTTGCTCATCAGGGAGCCTGCTTCTCCCTCTGCCTCTGCCTGCCATTCTGTCTGCCTGTGCTTGCTCTCTCTCCCTCTCTCTCTCTGACAAATAAATAAATAAAATCTTTAAAAAAAAAAAAAAAGATCTCAAACATCTTCTCACCTAGTCTGCATGGGTTATGATGGAGACCTTGTCATTAGAGCTCAAAATGAGGATTTTCTTTTCATGTGTTTTATTCAGTTCCTGCAACCAGTATTTATGGAGAATGTTTTATGGCATGAAGCATTTGGGTACAAAACTGAGTAAGACATGGTTCTTGTTCTTTGATTGTTCATCCTGTAGTGGAAAAAGCAGGTTTACTGGACAGAGTACACTGTCATGTAGTAGGCCCATTGGCAAAAGTAGAGGAGGACAGAGTATAGAGGAAGGAGTGTTTAATGTCTAAGGGAGTTGGGGAAGGTCTTCATGACATTTACATTGGATCTTAAAGAACGAATTCGCCAAATACAAGAAGTCGGGTGTGGGGTGTGGCATAGTGGAGGAGCCCTCCCAGACAATGTGAGTGTCATGTGCAAGGGTTTGAAGGTATGAACGATCATGGAGTCTTTTCTGGTTCACCTTCACCTCCCACCCTCAGATAATCAGCACATCGTAAACTGTTTTCTTTGAAATAAAGATATTGTTAAAATAACACCTATATGTCATACCTAGGTTATTTAGTGTGTAAGAATCTAAATCTGAACAGGACTGCTCTCCCAGTCAGGGCACGAAGACGATTTTGTGTGGACTCTCTAGGGATGCTCAGGTTCTGAGTTTTCTTATCTTCAGAATATATTCACATTTCATTTTGTAAGCTTTTTGTTTGTTTGTTTGTCAGTACACTGTTTTGGTAGCCAAAACACAGAAGCAGCCAAGGAGTTCAGGGCCATCATGAATTATTCACATATTGATTGAAAACCATCTATGTGCAAGGCTCTGTGATAGGCAGTGAAAATCTAATGGTAAGTTAGAAGCTACATGATTCCTCTTTGCATGAATCTCCCATTCTGGAGAAAGGTATTAATTCATCAGTCTCACTAATGCGTGTTCATGGAGGGTGAGGTGGGAGAAGGTGTAGGGTTCCAGGCAAAGGGCTCAGGATAGACAAAGCAGGGTGGTGGGAGGGAGTGTGATGTGTCCAGGAAGACCAGGCTGGCCATAGGGAAGAAAGTGAAGGAGACGGGGTGCCAAATGAGGGATTCCAGAAGAGAAATTTCGAGGCTGGGCAAGACCAGGTTAAAGATTCGGGTCTTAAGGACAACAGGAAGCCTTAAAAAATTTCAGATAGGGGGCACCTGACTGGCTCAGTGGGTTAAAGCCTCTCCCTTCAGCTCAGATCGTGATCCCAGGGTCCTGGGATCGAGTCCCACATCGGGCTCTCTGCTCAGCGAGCTTCCTGCCGGCTTCCCCGCCCACCCCCGACCTGCCTCTCTGCCTACTTGTGATCTCTGTCAAAAAAATAAAGTCTTAAAAAAAATTTTTTTTCAGATAGGATCTGACACAAACGGATTTTTGTTTGGAGGACATATTAGGGTATCCAGTATACATTTGTGGATGTTTATTTGATGGCCAAATGGATCTATACATAAACTGTGTTATCAAATCAGAGAGAAAAACTCCTTCTGGGAGGCAAGAACACAAATTTCTACCTAAAAGTAGTAACAATATAGAAAATAAAACTTCACAAATTTTACTCAAAAAAATAAAACCAAAAAACAAAACCCTCAACTAATGTTTACCCACATTGCAAATTAGGAACCGTGGGAAAGTCTGTGCAGTAGGTTGATGACTGATTCATTTCTGCCCTGCCGCATGGGTGAGATGGAGCCCATCCTGCCCACTTTTCTGCTCTCACCCCTGCTGGAGCTTTGCAGATAAAGGAATCGGATTACTGTCCAGCTGTGATGGCAGCCATCTCCTTGGCTCAGTTTCTGTCTTCGGGATCTCTGGTATTGGTACGGCCCATCCCTCAGTCAGCTTCCCAGAGGTTGCAGTCCCATCCTGCTGATACTCGGGTTACCAGCTTTCCAGCAGTTCAGAGCAGGCAGCAGCTGGGAAGCTCTAATTGTGAAATTAGCATGAATAATATTAGCTAACTGATGTATTGGTGACAGTGAGTGACCAGCTGGACAGATCTGCTCAGTTTGTTTTGGAGAAATGTGGAAGATAAAGTTACATCACGTGAATGAAAATTGTGGCTATATGGAATGTTTTTGCCGAGAGATTGCCATTTTTTTTAACAGAAATTTTGGGAGGTGAGAGACATCTGAGTAATATGCCAATCACAGGGAGGGATCTGTCACTTTCTGTCGAGTTGAATAGGCCAGGGGAATTTTCTACCTTACTTACACTCACTCTTTTATGAATTATGAAGTATTACTTTTTCCTGGAGCCATCAAGAATGGCAGGGAGGAAGGGAGCTAGTCTATATATTCATTCTTACTTTGAGTGTCTCTTGGGTTTTCTGTCTCTGACTTTTTATCCCTGCCTCTCTCTGTGTGTCTTTCTCATGCTGGTTTTGCCTCCTTAGTAAGAACCAGTAGTGGCACGCAGTACAGGATTTTCATGGAGACCTTCTCTCGCAGTGGTCAGTGACAGGCTGAGGCAGTCCAAGAGTGGCTGGTGGGGGGGGATGGAGGTGAGAATTCTAGTCTGGCAAGAGGCCAGGCCATTGGGAAGGCCAGTGTGAGAGTGCTTCGTGTCCAGGAGTGTGGGTATCTCGTGGGCTGGGGCTCATGGGAAAAATGGGGAGTTCAGCGTGGCGGCCGAAGGGTCGAGGTGTTGTCAGGCTGATGAGGCCTGGGTGTGCGTGCCAGCTTCAGCATAAGGAGAAGGCAGCCTGACCAGATGAAGCTGGTAGGCAGCCGGGAGGAGGCTGGCATGAAGTTAAGTAGGGCAACAGGAGGCAGGATGCTGATTTCAGCTCTGCTGGCTGAAACCGGGGACCCAGGTGGGGATAGAGAGGGCCAGGCCCGCATCCGGGTCAGGTGTGAGGAATCCCACCCCAGAGGCAAAGAGCACCAGGGCTGTAGGCCAGGGCTTCAAGAAGCAGCTGATGCTCATGGGGCACCGAGTGTGCCCCGGCCACTGTCTGAGCACTGTCTTCTATCAAGGCTCCTAATCTGTGTGATGACCTTAGGAGAACCCTCATTTAATACATGGGGAAGTAGAGGCGCAGATAGGCAATGAGCTTGCTGAGTGTTATCCAGCTGGGAAGTGGCATGGCAGGGACACATGGGCAGCCTGGCTTAGGAGTCCCTGATCCTAGCTGCCCTGTTCCAAAGCATTCGTCCAACACTCTGCTTGGGAATACTGTTCACATGAATGGCAGTGTGGCTGGGGGGGCCTCGGAGCTAGGTGAGGTAGATGGCCTTGACTCCATACTACTTCTCTTAAAAAAGAAAAGGCCAATTCTTTCTGCCTTGTGATGTGCCAAAGTGCCAGGCACTTTCCATGTGCCCTTCATATATTACCTCATTAAGTTCTGAACTATTATTATCTCCATGTTTAAGACGAGACTCAGAGAGACTCCAGGGTCTGTCTCCCTAGGTCATAAAGTCTCAATTCACTCCGAAAACTACTAACAGGGAGATTGATTGTAGTGTTTTGTTTTATTTTGTTTCGTTTTCATTCGTTTGCTCTGTGGGTACCACCTGTCTGCAGCACATCAGGGAGGAAAGAGGGGTTATGATGTTAATGCTCGTTTGCACTGCAGCACATTCTAGAGGCGAAGGACTGGATTTATACTTGCAGAGCAGAAGAGGGAGAAAATCATCCAGCACACTGTGTTCACTTAGTAAAAGTTAAACAAAAAAAGCGAACATCCCCAAGGCTCAATTGGCACATAAAGGCCTTGAGCTTGTGCTCTAGCCCATAGAGCCAGTGAGAATCTAGACTCTGTTCCTTTGTTTTTTCCCTGACCTCTTAGAGTCCTGCTGTAGAACGTATAACTAAACTGGCTTAGAAGAGTTAAATTCTGGAGAAATCTGGATAGAAAACCCGAGAGCAAATTCCCTTTTGCTTCCAAATCTATGTCAACTGTCTTGATCATGGCTGTCTAGAACTCCAAGCTAATCTGCACTGGCTCTTGGCTTTTCTCTCTCTCTTCCCCTCCCTTCCCAAACAAGTAGAAAGGAGAAATGCTTGTCCTTTGTGTTCCACTGCCAATTCCATGGGTTTGTTGGATCACAAAGACCAGCCCAGGTAAGGAAAAGGAATTCCGTGTCCCTAAGTTTGAAACGAACAAAAAACCAAACTCTTCCCCTGAGATACCGAAGAGAGCTTTCCTAATTTTTTGAGGACAGTAACATTTTGTCCACTGTTGAGACATTTGTCAAGTCGTAAGAACTACCTCCATACCAAGAATCATGGGGACTTCACAAAACAGAATTACACAGGCAATGCCTTTTCATAAAGTCTTTTGACTTGAAACTGTTGATGGTAACAAGAGGGGACTTGAATGGAATTGGGTGGGACGCACATTCAACAGAATGGCCTCAAAATGGAGACAGCCTTTTTTGGGGCTCTGCAGTTTTGGAAGCTCCTCAGTAGGAAAGGTAGGTGTGTTACTGGAAGCACCAACACGAGATGAGCTGCAAGGTTCTCAGATTCATTCTCACTGTAGCCTGATGTAGGAGAAGTAGACCGGGGGTGGGGTGGCTTCTCTTTCATCTGCTCCACCAGTCACTTAACTGGAGATTCTTGAAGTCAAAACCAAGGGGATGCCAGTCCCTCAGCTAGTTTTTACCCCTTTCTGCAGTGAGAATTGAAATTTAGCCCCAGAATTAGACCTGCTGGAATCGCAAGGCCCTTTTATCAAAAGTTAGGGACTTGGGAGGATCTGAAACAGCCCAGGAGGCTCCCAGGGACCTCCCACTACTTCTCAGCTTTACAGATTCTCAGTTCAGAGAATCTTGGATAGAGATGGTCAGTTCCAAATTCCCTTCAGTTATGAGTTCATTTTTCTAGAAACTCCTCAGAGTGCCTAAATGAATCTTTCCACAGCGTTCCTCAGAACTCTGGGATTAGCCTGAGGACTGGAGTGAAGCCTTTAAGTGGCTTGCAGTTGCAACACTTATTCTGTGTGGATCTAAATCCTAGGGGCCGACTCCGAGTCTAGCATTGACTTTTCTCTTGTCAGTTTATGGGTGACCAAATGACTTGTGATGAGACTGTTTTTAGAAAGAAAGTAGGAAGAGATAGGGGTTTCCCATCAAAGTGACCTTCTGTTTTCACCAAATTCCTCCTGGGATCATGCCCACTGCTTCTCCTCCTCCCTTTTCTTGAAAACCCCATCAAGAAGGGAGTGGGGAGCGGGTTAAGCTGCTGCCTTTGGCTCAGGTCATGATCTCAGGATCCTGGGATCGAGCCCCACATCGGGCTCTCTGCTTGGCAAGCAGCCTGCTTCCTCCTCTCTCTCTCTGCCTGTCTCTCTGCCTACTTATGATCTCTCTCTTTCAAGTAAATAAATAAATAAATAAATAAATAAATAAATAAATAAATAAATAAAGGGAGTGGGGAGGGCATCAAGAAGGGAATGGGGAAGAGCATCTGGCTGTTTCAGTTGGTAGAGCTTGTGGCTCCTGATCTCGGGGTTGTAGAATTGAGCCCTACATTGAGTGTAGACATTACTTAAAAATAAAAATAAAATTTTTTTAAGAAAAGATTTTATCTATTTATTTGAGAGAGATAGAGATTGCTCACACGCATGAGCAGGGGTAGGAGGACCAGAGGGAGAGTGACAAGCAGACACCGTACTGAGTGTGGGGCTTGCACAACATGGGGCTCCATCTCACAACTCTGAGATCATGACCTGAGCTGAAACCAAGGGTTGGATGCTCAACTGGCTGAGCCGCCCAGTTGCCCCACAAAATCAATCAATCTTCTCTCCCTTCCTTCTTTCCTTCCTCCCCGCCTCCATTCCTCCCTTCCTCCCTCCGTTCCTTCCTTTCTTCCTTCTTTCCTTCCTTCCTCTCTCTCTCTCTTTCTTTCTTTCAATTTTATTTATTTATTTGAAAGAGACCAAGATAATGACAGGGATAGTGAGAGAGAGCATAAGTAGGGGGGAGAGGGAGAAGCAGGCTCCCCTCTGAGCAGGGAGGCCAATGCAGACTTGATCCCAAGACCCTGGATCATGACCCAGGCCAAAGGCAGATGCTGAATTCACTGTGCCACTCATGCGCCCCCCATAAAATCTTGAAAAAAAAAAAAAAAAGAAAGAAAGAAGGGAGGGGGAAGGAACACTCCAGTATAAAAAATTACAGCTTTCAGTGCAGTAATTTATCCATTCTGTGTGTTAAAATGAGGCCTGGATCAGGTGACCTCTGAGGTTCCCACAACTCTAATAGTTTTTGGTTCTGATTCCAGCATTTTTTTTAGTGTCCTGGGCGGCAGACCAAGCCAGCCTGCAACTGTCTGACATCTGTTCTTAGTCCTGCAGGGGTTGGATTTAGGGTTGCAGGGAGTGACTGTAGGATGCTCTGTTTTGTCCAGTGCCTCCCTCCTGATGTCTCACTTGCTAACTGCAGGAATTAGTCTAACCCTGAATGAGGCTCTGCTCCTTAATAACTTTCTTTGGACCCACGCATCAGCTGCCAGGAGCACCCCATGGCCAAGAAATGGAGGAGAGGAATGGAGCTATGTCCAGATTTCCCGGTAGGGAGCAATTTCTCTCATCTGGGTGAATTATAGAAGTGGTCTTCCTCTGGTCTTGCCCCTAATTTAGTTGCCTCTTTAAAGATATTCAGGAAATATCCACACTGTCAACTGATGTGGTAAAATAAGGAAAAGATCTAGAAAATCTTAAGGAGAGAAAAGACCCTCTTGCCTCAATTTTCTAGAGATTCTGGTTAAAGTATCATATGGCTATAGTTAATTATAATAACAGAATTTGATACAAGAATTTGAGGCTCCAGATCCTTTGACACAGCCCTCTTGCTTTATGGAGGGGAGAGCTGAGGGTCAGCCTGGCAAGCGACTAGCTCCAGGACACACATGTGTCAGCAGGGAGCGCGGATGCTGGGTTTCTTTCTCTGGAATCCTGCCAGTTGCCCCCATCCTCCTCTGCTGTCCTCCCTCTGGGTAGGCACAGATGACCTCCTATATGAATCCTACCATTTTGGGCTTCTGAAAGACGGATGAGTCCCTTTGCTATCTTTTATATTTCAAAGTGACTAAGTATTAGTTCCGTTTGCAAGACGTGCAGCTGGGATTGAAAGACATCATGGGGTCCGTGCAGACCTGGGAGAATTGTGCTCTGCCTAGCAGTTGTAGCGCTTCTGTTGCTTTTATGTGACTCAGGTTTCTTCCTTCCTATGCTTTTCAGAGGTACGAGCTAGAAGGACAGGCCCCATTTCCTAGGTCCATGGCCAGCCGGTTACTCCTGGGCTGCGCTCCCGTGAACTGCAGCCGGTGCCTCCCACCTGACAAGGCAGGGTTGTCATTGATAAGTGTTTATGGCGCACTTTGGATTTCAAAGTTTTTTCTCGGAGTTATTTCTACCCCAGTTTGGCAGGTGAGGAAACTAAAGCCCGTAGAAGTGGTGACTGGTTCAGCATCATCCAGCCAACGAATGGTGAAGCGGATACTGAGATTCAGAGCCCCTGAGTTTCCGGGTCGTTGCTTACCTCAGTGAGTCATGCAGCTTCTCTAGATGACGTTCTTTGCCCATCACCAACTTCTTTTTTCCAAATCTAGCTGGCTTCTTGCAGCGTGAGCTCCCCTGTTTCAAAGCTGCAGAACCTTACTGGTTGACCAGAAAGCAGTATTGAGGTACACTCCAGTGGGGGACCGGTCCTAAGTCAAACTGAGTCATAGTGTGGGGGGAGCAGAGGGAGGGAGTGGACTTTTTTTTGCTTGGGTTTTGGGAAATGATCAGTGCTGTTTTAGGAACATTAAAGGTCCAAGTATTGGAAAGGGGATGAAGGCTTTAAGTGAAAACACTAGCTGTCACAGATTCAAAATGTCAAACTAAAAAGACAATAAATATTTTGCATCTAAATAAAAGCCTTGGGGGTGCCTGGGTGGCTCAGTGGCTTAAGCCTCTGCCTTCCGCTCGCTTGGGTCATGATCTCAGGGTCCTGGGATCGAGCCCCGCATCAGGCTCTCTGCTCATCGGGGAGCCTGCTTCCCCGTCTCTCTCTGCCTGCATCTCTGCCTACTTGTGATTTTTGTCTCTCTCTGTCAAATAGATAGATAAAATCTTTTTATAAATAAATAAATAAATAAATAAATAAATAAATAAATAAATAAATAAATAAAAACCTCGGAGAGGCTTTGGGCTTCTTTTTCAAACTTCACTAATTGGGTCACAGAGGTCTTTTCTGGCTGGTGGGGGCAGAGAGACTTCAGTGAGAACACTGAAAACTTTTACAGTAGAAATTCCCTCAAGAAATCTTACCATCTGTTTATCATATCCATTTTTCCTTTACCTTGGTGGGTTTCTTTTTTTATTATTTTTTTTAATTTTAAATGACTTATTGCCCATTTGACTTCATTTGCCTCTGTTAAGCACAGATGCTGGATGGAAGTTCGTACCTGTTTGCCTGTCTTTGTACAATATTCCCTGAAAATAAGATTTCTCCTTTGCCCCCCGTCCTCCCCCCCACCCATTGTGAATTTAATTAAGAAGGGTGAGCAGTTGTGTTTAATGTGTTGGAGAGTCTGCCTTTCCAGACCTTCCAGGCAGCCTGTCAGATCCTGGTAAGTGTGGATTGCAGAACCACACAGTGCAGGCGAGACAGGAAGCAGCGCTCGCTGGGTAGGATGCTCTGAGGCGCCCTCCACTCTCCGAGGGAACACTCTTCAGCTGACTGAAGCAGGGAAGGCGAGCCAATCACAGGCGGCTTTCCTAGCTCAGTCACCAGTCTGTGGCTGAGGAAGGGTTTTGCTTTTTTATGCTCTGTATTGG
Source organism: Lutra lutra (assembly GCF_902655055.1). Classification (NCBI taxonomy): domain Eukaryota; kingdom Metazoa; phylum Chordata; class Mammalia; order Carnivora; family Mustelidae; genus Lutra; species Lutra lutra. The sequence continues at coordinate 50,843,594 of NC_062280.1, read as the reverse complement.
GAAGGCAGATAAAATGCCAGGGCTGGACTGCCTCTGGGGATAACCTCAGCCTGTGTGATGTGAATGAATAGCCTCTTGCCTAGTAAATCCCCAGGAATTGATAAGGCAAGCGCGGTTCTTCCAACAGGCCTTTTCTATCTTTTAGCTGTAGCTGTGGCTTCTGTAGCAATTTTATTTTTGCCTTGAAAGAGGTGCTCTGGATTATCAGACCTCCATGTATGACAATTTGTACCTGCATGGAATTGAAGACTCGGAGGCTGTAAGTATTTTCAGAGATAGCTCATTCCCTCTCCCCTCCTCTTCCTCCTCCCACTAACCCCCACCCCCAACCCCATTTCTTAGGCAACGCAGGAAACATGGAGCTGAAAGCCAACATCATTCGGGGGCTTGCTGGCTGCTGTGTGAATGTTCTCTGTATAGTTCAGAGTGAACTGAAAATTATGTTTTATTATATAATTTCTTGTCAAGCAAGAAGGAAATCAGGGTGCTAGCCAGGGCATCTAAGAGTGTAAGCTGTTTGGGATCTATACCTTACTCAGTCCACGTTTGATCTCACAAGGGGTAACTGCTCCTTGTAGACTGGCTTAAACTCTGCGGAAAGTGTCTGTGTTTTCCAGTAGAAGGGTTCAGAGAAAAGGCTCATTCATTATATAATACACATTGTTGATGGAGCCAACATGAATGGAAGTTGCTCAGCTGTAGCTCTATTATGTGCTTTCTGGTCAAAGAGTGGAGCAGATCCTCTGCTTCTTTGTTAAGGAAATCAGATGCAAAGGTTGTGGTCATCTAACAGCCCAGTGCAGAGGCAGAGAGAGGCCAGCGTTTCTCTACTCTACCCTGGAAGACCGAAGTAGGCTCACGTGTCTTTTGGCTGAGAAAACTGGACTCCTTTCCCTCCGTAGGTCAGGCTCATGTAATCTATTAAAATCGGGATGAAAATGGTTCTCCGAGATCCCTAAAATCATACCACCAAGAATGTTAGCTTTGGAATATAGGGTCCAGCTGATGACTTAGTCTTGTTCTCACTATGTGCTAGTGGTAGTTCCTGATTTGTCATCAATGATAGAAAAACCTTGCAAGGTAAAATGATTTGGGGTGGCTGATGGGACCTGCTGTGGGGAGTCTGAATTTTAGGAGTGCAGTGCCATACACGCTGCTACATTTGAAACAGGAATGTGTTATATAAGATTCCCTGGCGAAACACTCAATAAACAGACTATAACAACAAGAACAACAAAGCCCTAGGGTCCACGTCAGTGCAGACGTATGTATCAAACAGTGCGCTCTCTATGAAAGGTAGAAATCCTCTGTTCTGATAACGCATTCCATTTTTCCTTCCCGTCTGTGTGTTAGCTCTGACTCTAACTCTGTTCTGCAAAGTCTGCCCAGCGTGCTCGTAAATTATCACACGGCCAGCTGATTGCAAGGGACTGTAGTTTGAAACCCTGGTGGCTCCAATCGAGAAAGCCCACACTTGCGAGTGGGGTGGAAGAATGGAAAATGCACCTATAGGAGTTCAGTAACCAGCTTCCCCGAGGGGCTCTTCAGGAGGCCCCTTCTCTCCTGCCCCTTCTCTCTACACTCAGTGATGAAACGTGTGATGCCTTAGTGAATTGTAACTTTTATTTGCGACCATCGATTTTCACTCAGGCACTGTATTGCACTTACGTGGATGGGAGATATTTCCGAATCACCAGTTGTTTTAGAAACCGGCCGGCATGAGCAGAGTCGGCTAGGAACTAATGTATCCAGCACCTTGTTCTCTAGAACTGTGTAAATTTCAGATGCACTGGTTCGGAGGGGAGCCATTATAAGTACGAAAACATTTTTTTTTTCCTCCTTTTGGTCCAGCCTCCCAGGACGGCCGAGCTTTGCCGTGGGGTGGGAAGTGCAGAGCGCAGTGCTTTTGACTCGGGCGGTAGCTGATGGCGGGTTAGTGCGAGGTACTGCAGTGCTGGGCTCCCGGTGACTCAGTGGTGACCAGCAGCCTGGGATCCTTGGGGATCTGCGGAGGCCAGGAAGCTGGGCAAGCCAAGGGACCAAGAGCGGCGTCCGGCCGGTCCTTACTTGGAAGTACGGGAGGCTTTCGGTGGGGTGGGATGGACAGTGCGTCCCTGCAAGCCGAGGGGAAGGCAGAGGTGTTTGGAGGGGTGAACCGCCTCAGAATCCTCATTCGAGTTTATTTGTTTTTATAAGGAAGAATAATGTGATGTGTTACCCACGATGGTGTGACCAAAGCTTCAAGCCAGTGGAGAAGACTAGGCCTAAGTAGCTGACCTGGTGCAGTGACAGATAAAGCCACACCTGGAGTACCACATCCTCAGCAGTCTTTCTCAGTGCTAAGGCATTTATGGCTGTAAGTGTCGGGGCTCGCCCAGCCTGGAGCAGCGCTCCTGGAGCAGGGCTGCTGGATAGGTGTGGAGAGGCTTTTCTCAGATGACCAGCTGCAGTCCAAGAATACACAGGCACTGAAAGCTGAGCACGGCACTTTCTCGGGGGGGTCGGGGTGCCGTCCGCCTATGTCCCTCCGCTCTGTGCTGTTGCAAACGTCTCTGCGGGGTGTGTGGGGGTTTCACACGGGATAAGTGATTGTATTCAGCGTGTTCACACAGTAAGTCTGTAATAAGATCATCTTGCCGAGGGACTGATGAAATTTTATTCTGAGTAAGGATAAAGTGTTATTATACACTGTTAGCACCTCATGTCCCCGCAGTAGGAGAGAGATTTGGGTCCTGTTATGCAAGGTTTTCCTTGAGATTCTGGTCCAGGGATAGATATTATCCTCCTAATAGCCTAGCTTTTCACTCGTCACCTCGGCATTTCACATACTGTATGTATAAAGAGAGAGGGACAAGGGCCATGGGGGAACACACCTGAGTCTGGGCGTTTTAGACTCTTGAGTTCTATGGAGCCTTTTGGGACAGGTCCATTTTCTTCTCTGGTTTCTAGGAGAGTCGTTGATTGATTCAGGATGTAAGGAAGTGCAAGAGACGATTCAGTGCCCTACAGCAAGGCTCTGCATGGGAATGAGAGATTTCACGCAGAACATCACGTTACTCCTTTTGTTACCTTGACATGTGGATTGTGGAATGTGTGCTTCTGAATGAGTCCATACCCAGACCAGGCCAGGTGCTAGAGATGGTGCCCACAGACTCGTACTATGTTGTCTTCTGTGTAAAGCTTGCCTTATTCCATCTTCACTACCTGCCCTTGGTCTTAATACAGGTCCAGGTGGCCACGATGCTTTTCAGTGACAGAGCCTCCAGGATATACTATGTGTTTGTTTGTTTGTTTGTTTATCTGATTCATGATAGATTTTGGTAGATCTCCTCCTTGATATACATGTTTTACAAGTGGATTCATGGTATATGTTGGCGTTCGTGAAATCACGAGTAGATTTCTTTTTTCATTCAGCAGGCTTATTACACAGACCATAGCAGGGATGTTCTTACGGGGAGAAGTGGAAGAAGCAGATAAGTAGAAAAAGTTACCTAAACATCCACCGCGGGATAATCACTGTTAACATACTGACTGTGTCTTTTCAGACTCTACCTGCACATCCATGTGAATATATCATTCTAAGCCTGCCCCTGTGTATGGCATCCTGTGCTGTGAAATGGTGTTCTCAGCTGATCAAAGATGCCGCACACTAGAACCAGACTGGCCTGTGCAAGAGGTGCTTTGCACAATTTAAAGCTCCTGCATGGAGGGGCGCCTGGGTGGCTCAGTGGGTTAAAGCTCCTGCATGGACTTTCTGGAGTTTCAAGTGATTTAAATGAAATACAGATTCCTAGAGTATTTTGCAAAGTGAAGCCCGGGCTGTTCGCACGTAGAATTAATCGTTGATTTCTTTGACACAGTCACTTCCATCTTTGATGCTAATGTTCTAACATGCTTTGAGGGAGGGACCTGATCTTTCTCAGTGAAAAAGAGAATCAGAGCATAACCCAAGGCATTTACTAGAGAGGAAGAGATATTCTTGGACGTGTTTCCAATCATAGAAAGGAGCCTAATGTATTTACTAATACTGTGAGAAATCTTACTGGTGTGAAAGTTAGAGTGAAGGTAATTTTTTAAAACTATAATGTGTATATGGGGCGCCTGGGTGGCTCAGAGGGTTAAGCTGCTGCCTTTGGCTCAGGTCATGATCTCAGGGTCCTGGGATCGAGCCCCGCATCAGGCTCTCTGCTCAGCGGAAAGCCTGCTTTCCCCTTTCTCTCTGCCTGCCTCTCTGCCTACTTGTGATCTCTCTCTGTCTGTCAAATAAATATAATGTGTGTGTAATATCTGTATGGGCATATAAAAGCACTTCTTTAAATTTATATGTATCTATACATTATTGTAAGTATAGCTATATGTTAATTGTCTAAACTATTCATTTTCTATAAGCTGCACAACTATGTACATTGGCCTAAATGTCTGTGTACCCATAGTTGTACATCTACTGTGCACTCTGGTGCATTAATATATAGATATGCTCCATGCTTTGCTAATTGATGGTTAATGCTAAGTAGGAAATTTCTGCCATATAGCTTTTGGAGGAGGAAAATTAGCTGCATTTGACATAAAGGAAGATACCCAAGAGGGTTGAAAGACACACATCCACAAGGGAATAAAGAATTGCTACTGTCAAGGATATAATGAAGTTTTTTTTTTTTTAATATGAGGATATGTCCTTGTGCTTGCTAGGAAGGAGGATCAACTTCAAACAGAAGGCTTTGTGGGTTTAGGGACCTTGGGAAAAACACTGTAGGGATACTAAGGTTTAGATTCCTTTTGGGAATGAGAAGACTAGAGGTCTTTATGGTTTGGGAGATCAGAGGACCTTTTGGGGTCAGGAAAGTCTTTCTGGTCTATTTCTAGAGAACGAGACCTGTTCTCTTAAAGACTCCAAGGTCTGTCTGTTGGCATCCCTGGCCGGAGAGGAAAATCAAATGCTGCTCATGGTTTGTGTAAGCATTTGAGGAAATCCACTTGTTTGACTGCACTCAGTGATTCTGGTATTTGTTCAGACTCTCAGTGACTGATGAACAGAAACTTCTGTACCATCAATTTTTAGCAATGACGGTTTTCTAAAATGTACATTGAAATGACTTCTAGATGTAATTTTCATTGGGCTAAAGAGAGAAACTCCTTACATCTGATCAGAACCATGAATTTCTCTCTCCAGGGTCATCAGTCTGGCTATTTTCTTTGTCATTTCCAGGTGACAGGGGGCTGTGTTAGGATCAGTTCCCCACCTTTTCTCTGGGACTTAGGCATCTTCTTTCCTGCTGGTGTTCTTCTCTCTGTTAGATTATGATGAGTCAGTCAGGATTTTAGAATATAGTCCTGTGACTCCATATGTGCTTAGTGAACATTACATTTTTCTGTGGTACAAGATATTCTGTAGGAAGGTCAGCAATAACTAGGATTATTTTGGGATAAAGGTGGGCAGGCATCCTTGCCTTAGCCCTTCCGTTCCTATCAGAGTTTAGTGCAGACCTTATTTCTATGTGGGTGGTTCTCTCATTATTTCGATCACCAAATCCCTTTCGTATCCCTTACCTGGGGAAACTGAGCCATCAGAAGAGCACAAGAAGACAGCTGTTCCCATTTTCCGTTCTCTCTCTTCCCTCCCCCACTAGTCCTTGACCGTGATCATCACGTCATGAGTGCAGATCTCCCTGAAGCTGAGTTAAACATTAGACCAAGAAAGTTCTGTAGATGTAGACTGTGCAGCTGATCTAAATCAAGCTGATTTACTTGCCTTTTTACTGTGCTTGCATCAGGCCTCGTTGACTTCAAAAACAGCTCTAACCCGCCCCCCTGCTAAGGACACCGGCATGTGATCTTACTTGAGACAGAGCCCCAGAGGCCACTGCTTAGTGTGTAAACTCAAGGGAGTTTGCAGTTCATAGAACATCATGGCAAGCGGAGTGGGAGTTGTAGATTTTTATGCCCTGAGTTTTGAACTTTTTAAGATTCTGAGCATGTGAGTCTAAGATAGAACTGTGCAGCCATTTTTACAGTACTCCTGGGTGTGCCAAAAGGAAGGTGTCTCAGATGGCTCCCATGAGAGTTTGCAAGATCTAAATAGATCAGTACTTGGTCCCGCTCTACATTTGTGTATTCTTTTATAACATAAATGTATAGTTTTAGCAGTAAATATTTTTCTCTCGTCTTCAATGGAGCCATTCTGTCAGTACTTCCTTTATCCCATATATATACATATATATATATATATATTTCTCCCCCCTTTGCATCTGTTCCATAAATAGTCGGTGGAGCACGAGACTCTTGATCTTTGGATTGTGGGTGTGGGCCCCACACTGGATATAGAGATTACTTAAAAATAAGAAAAAAATTTTTTTTAAAAAAGAAACAGTGAAAAGTCTTAAACTTTAAACAGGGTGTTTTGAATTTGTTTTCAGCCCTCTTGTTCAGGGGCACTGATGGAAGGGGTACATCCTAACGTGTATCTTGGCAGCTGTCAGTTGCTTGACTGTGTAGTTTGGGAATAACTAAGTGTTAATCCTATTATTCCTATTTTAATCCTATTATTCTTGAGTCTTTCTTCTCTTTTTAGCCTGAGCGTCATATAACATAAAATGATTCTGACCTTCTGTGTTATTTCTCTATTAGCAGATTTGTTGAGTAGTTTGGTGAATTTAAAAGGGTTGTGGTTAAAATGGTTTCTCAATCTTTTTTTTTTTTTTTAAGATTTTATTTATTTATTTGACAGAGAGAAATCACAAGTAGGCAGAGAGGCAGGCAGAGAGAGAGGAGGAAGCAGGCTCCCTGCTGAGCAGAGAGCCCGATGTGGGGCTTGAACCCAGGACCTGGGATCATGACCTGAGCCGAAGGCAGCGGCTTAACCCACTGAGCCACCCAGGCGCCCCAATCTCAATCTTTTTTGAAATTACTTTTTGTACTTTGTATTATGAAACAAAAATGTAGTGTAATAATGCTGGGATTTAAAGCAGAGACTCGGGGCACCTGGGTGGCTCAGTGGGTTAAAGCCTCTGCCTTTGGCTCAGGTCATGATCCCAGGGTCCTGGGATCGAGCCCCGCATCAGACTCTCTGCTCACTGGGGAGACTGCTTCCTCCTCTCTCTCTGCCTGCCTCTCTGCCTACTTCTGATTTCTGTCTGTCAAATAAATAAATAAATAAATCTTAAAAAAATAAAAAAATAAAGCAGAGACTCCACGCAAGGTTTCTGGGGATGATGTCCTGGCTCCCCACTTCCCAGTTTGTGGTTTTGGGTACATTTCTTAGACTTTGTGTGCCTCAGTTTCCACATTACTGAAGTGTTCATAATAATGAAACCTACATCTTGGGTGGTTTTGAAGATTACATAAAGTAATATGTGTAAAGCCCATAAAACGTTTAAGTGTTTTCTGCTGTTATTATTATACATACCATGAATATACTTATGTATTTGGCACGCTCCTTTCTCTGCAGGTTTGATATTCCCATCAAATCCTTTGGTTTATTTTCAGAGCATTTGCATGGTTTTTGACAGTGCTTTCCAAAAATATGATAGTGGTTGTCAAGTGAAAGAATGTACTGATGTCCTAAGGCCTTCTGATTAGTTTGTTGTATTTTGTTTCAGAGAAAGGGGGGGTAGACTCTAATTGAAAGAATGCCAGGTGTTGGAAGACTTGGTCTTTGCCACTTATTAGTAGGGACCTTGGTCAAGTCATTTGATCCCTCCGATTCTCAATTTTCCCTCCTGTAAAATGAAAGCACTTGGTTAGATGATTTCTAAGGTTTCTCTACATCTAAAATTCTATTCTGTTTGTCGATAAGCTATTTCTTCAGTTTGGATACAAATGCCACCACATGCCATTTGCTTTTCGAAATGATCAGTTGCTGTGGTGTTTTGTGCATACTGAATAAGGTCTCCGTATTTGGTCCCTGAGTCTGAATGTTTGGCCTTTTCAGAATCTTTGAAGGAGGAAAGTGTGTATGGTGCACATCTTTGAGAGGACTAGATTTTTTTTAAAGATTTTATTTATTTATTTGACACAGAGAGAGAACACAGGCATGGGGAGCGGCAGGCAGAGGGAGAAGCAAGCTCCCTGTTGAGCAGGGAGCCCGATGTTGGACTCGATCCCAGAACCCTGAGATCATGACCTGAGCTGCAGGCAGATACTCAACCAACTGAGCCACTCAGGTGCCCCAGGACTAGATTTTTGAAAGGGGGGATGTTTTATTTAAGATTTTTGACCCTAAAGCAAAAAGGGATGCTTTGTCTATGGATCATTTGGTTGCCGATACCCACGGTGCACTTCCAACCCACAGTGATTTGAGCTGGAAGCACTTGAGTTTTATCTCTAAGAAGAAAAAATCAGAAGCAAATCCTTTCTGAGAAGTAAGCTTCTCCAAACTCTTATTGATAAGTGAGGAGAGATATTTCTGCTTTAAATGATCTCTATCTTTCCTTCTTGGCTAAGTTGTCTTAGCTATTACAAGGAGACGGTTGACAAGAAAAAAGTTTAAATAATTGTTTTATGATTGTTATGTTGCTTAATCATCAAGAATGTTTATTGTTTGCTGTTTTCTTGCTTTACAAGATTTTCTTCAGCTCATCATTATTATCCTTTGGGGTGTCCTAAAAACAATAATCAATCAATTAGAAAACGCCAGGGATAAAATAAATTCTAGGACACATTCATTATTTTTTAAAAAGTCATTCATTACTTTTAAAAGGAGTCACTGTGCCTGATCTGTTTAATTTTCTTCTCTGATAAAATGAAAGGCCAGAGGATAGAAGAAAAGGGGCAATCCTTACCACAGTCCAACCTCTCAAATATTCCCTTCAATATTGTTTGAACGAAATAAGAGTTGGAAGCAACTATCTCTCATAAAGGTAGAAAAATGTGGTGAATATCATGCTAAAATATCTGGAAAGCAAATGAGTTTCCCGGTTTATTTCCAGAGTCATTATCAATAGCTTAATATCATTTAATTTTAATTGATATCCCAGAGATGAATGTCTTGGGCTTATTTGATTCAATGGCTCTATTGATCCAAGGGAAAGAATTAAGAATTTATTTATCAGATTTTCTCACAATTATTTCACTTTTTAAAAAAAGATTTTATTTTATTTATTTTTTTGAGAGAAAAAGAGAGGGAAAGAGTGGCGGGGAGGGGAAGGAGAAGAAAATGAAGAGGGACAAGCAGATGCCCCATTGAGCACAGAGCCAGATACAGAGCTCAATCTCATGACCCTGAGATCATGACCTGATCCGAAATCCAGAGTTGGATCCTTAACTGACAGAGCCCCCAGGCATCCCTAAGTCATCTCACATTTGATCATATTGTTAATGCTTAGAATGCAGGAATGGAATTAAGGTAAAGTTGATAAGGTAGGGAGACACAGCACATGTCTTATTTGCCATGCTGCACTTTTGTGAACGGTGAGGCCACTGCAGGGTAGAGTAAAGAATAAAACCAAACAGATGGAAAAGGGCGAGGTGGATAATTGATTTTAAAAAGAAAAGACTGCTTTGATGGTCATGTTTAATTATTAGTGAACTGAAAACCAACAGTTTAGTATACAAAACCTCTTCCTAGATGTGCATCTTCCTAGAGTGCCTATGTTATTATTTTTTTAAATATTGTAAGAATTTCTCAAGTCTTATAATGCATTTTATTAATCCTGAGGCACACATTCCCCGCCTTCCACCCCCAACATTTTGCTATACCTAAAATGGGGCTACGTCTTAAAGCTGATAGCTCTATTGGCAGTTTTTTTCCCCTTAGTGGTACATAATCTAATGTTGAGTTTTAAAATCATTGGTATGATTTTAAATGGTATGAAATGAGGTTTTAGGGGGAAATATGTAAATAATATAAAACTGTATAGGATGAAAAATTGGTTTTCCTTAACAAACTCCCAAGCTATTCCCCTCTCCACAGGTAGCTGTTTTTAACAATTCAGTGGATATCCACTCAGAGTTTTTTTTCCTCTTCATTGACAAACATGGATATTTAGAAAAACTTACTTAAAAATGCACATCTCATATTTGTAATTTTAAAAAGCATGAATAAGAACATAATAAATATTGTCCTGTGACTTTTTTTTTTCTTCACCAGAAAATGTACCACGGATGTTTTTTCCATATCAGTTTATTCTTTTTCACAAACTGGGTGACATAATGACTGTGTGGTGTGGATTTGCCATAACGAATTTAGCCCACTGATAGATACAGAATATTTCCTGTTTTTCAATCCTGTAGATAAATGCTACAGTTAACATTCTTATATAGAAATCTACACATGGAACATTTCTCCAGAATAGCCTTCTGGAAGTGGAATTGCTGAGTTAAATGATTAGCACATTTAGAAATATATACATATATATGTATATATGATTTATATATGTATATGATGCGTAAGATATATGTATGTGTGTGTGTGTATATATATATATACATATATATATTTATATGGCTTGGTGTGTGTTGTAAAATATTTTACATTAAAACAAACATCCTTTTGGGGCGCCTGGGTGGCTCAGTGGGTTAAGCCGCTGCCTTCGGCTCAGGTCATGATCCCAGGTCCTGGGTTCGAGCCCCGCATCGGGCTTTCTGCTCAGCAGGGAGCCTGCTTCCTCCTCTCTCTCTGCCTGCCTCTCTGCTTACTTGTGATTTCTCTCTGTCAAATAAATAAATAAAATCTTTAAAAAAACAAACAAACATCCTTTTGTGATTGAGACTAAAAGAAATTAGCTCAAAATGAAATATAAGACTTTGAGGAAGTTTCTTGGTTGTGGGAAGCAGCTTTAGGCTATGGCCTCCAGGTTTCATAAGAAGAATTTTTTCTACTCTCTATTGTAAGAATTGGGTTTTTGAAAACCCACAAAAACTTGTGAAGTTCATCCCTCTTTATTTTATAAATGGAAAAACTGAGGCCCAAAGAGGTTAGGCAACTTGTGCAGAATGACCCAGATAATTTATGGTGGAACTGGACCTAGAACTCTCCTCAAATCTCTAACCAGAGCCCTGTTCTTTTCATGATGCCAAATGCAAGGGTTTATAACCTAAAAAACTGGAATAACCCATTGAAGGCTGGTAGAGTTGTATTATTTGCATGACAGCTTACAAAGCAGTTGGGAGTCGGGAGAATTTCCTAAACAGGGAACAAATTGCTCTCTGACCCCAGTGGTGAGACCTTTATCTACTTGGAATCCAGATTAGAGTCCCAATTTCTTTTAAGCTTTCTTGTTTGATATTGCTTTCTGGTATGATTCAAAGTCCCCAGTTTGATGGATTGAAATGACAACACATCCATAAAACTTAAAAGAACATAAAAGCTCAGTGAATGTCAGAAAGAGGTTTTGTGTTTTAGGGAAATGTTAGAATTCTCATTATTTGTATGCAGGTCTTTTTTTTTTTTTTTTAAGATTTTATTTTTTTATTTGACAGACAGAGATCACAAGTAGGCAGAGAGGCAGGCAGAGAGAGAGGAGGAAGCAGGCTCCCCGCTGAGTAGAGAGCCCGATGCGGGGCTTGATCCCAGGACTCTGGGATCATGACCTGAGCCGAAGGCAGAGGCTTTAACCCGCTGAGCCACCCAGGCGCCCCTGTATGCAGGTCTTGATGGCAGTTGCACATGGTTGCTACATTTGGCCTTAGCCAAGAGTACCGAAGTTCCATTTTTGTTGTTTTTCTCATTTTTAATTCATCTCCATGAGCTTCCAATTCAGGGAAACATTTGTATGATTTAGTAGTGATATTTTTAAAAGTAAAAGGGATAGGAATATTTGTAAAAGGTCAAAAGGACTCCAAGTTATGAGTGGGGTTCCATCAGAATCAATCAGAATCCCTACAAAAAACAGCATCCTCGAATTAGGATAACTTGAGAGGTTTACCAAATAGCAGAGGTCGGGGCACCTGGGTGGCTCCGTGGGTCAAGCCTCTGCCTTCAGCTCAGATCATGATCCCAGGGTCCTGGGATCGAGCCCCGCATCGGGCTCTCCACTCAGCAGGGAGCCTGCTTCCTCCTCTCTCTCTCTCTGCCTGCCTCTCTGCCTACTTGTGATCTCTCTCTCTCTCTGTCAAATAATAAAAAATAATAATAATAATAAAATCTCTCAAATAGCAGAAGTGTAGGTAGGGTAGAAGGAAGCCCCCAAGGGATACCACAGGACTCCCAGGGCTGGTAACTGCAGAACTGTTACCACCGTTAGACCCAACTGGATCGAGAAAGGGCAAAGGCATGGTTATGGGAACCTGGGAGGGCTGAATTCTGTCAAGAAGGCTACCTTGAGATGGATGCAGTCTTCCTTGGGGGGAGCAATATAAGCAGCCTACAGGCATACCACAGGAAGGAAGCCAAGGGATGTATACTCCATTATCATTCTTTTCCCTTACTCTGATCTGTGCTAGGGTTCTGGTTGGTTAAGCACAACCAGAAGCCAGAGAGCAGAGCTTATAGGTCAGCACCACAGTGCAAAAGCAGAGTGGGCTGTGGATTGGATGTGGGGTGACCTGGAGAGGTAAATGGATGTTGGTTTCACCCACATCACTGATGGGCCCTATCTGACTTATATTGGTGTCAGTAGATGATAGATGAACCCATGCAATATGAAGGCATTCCTAGAACACTCTTCTGAAGATGTTAGTGAAGTTCTGAAGGAGCTGCTGTTGGTCATTTTCCACTGGGCATGTGTTAGCTTTCATATGTCACTAGTTCCACTACAAATGGTGACCTGGATTTTAATTCCTGTATTGTTTTTTAAAATTTATTTGTATATTTTTAGAGATTATTTGTTTGAGAGAGAGAGAGCAGGGAGAGGAGCAGAGGGAGAGAGACAAGCAGACTCCACGCTGAGTGCAGAGCCTGATCAGGGGCTCAATCCAATGATCTCAAAATTATGACCTGAACCAAAATCAAGAGTTGGATGCTCAACTGATTGAGCTATTCAGGTGCCCCTGTACTGTTTTTTAAAATTATTATTAAGATTTGGAGTACTTCCACAAGGTCTAGAAATGGGATAAAATAAAGGGTTTAAATGTTAGTGTTGTGGAGAAAGCTTGAGAAGCTAAGCTATGTGGGCTTCCATGATTGCCTTCAAATATGCAAAGGTCTCTGCTGATACTGGGCAGATAGAGAAGACCATGTAACAGACCAGCCTGTGGCTCAGCTGTGCTCCACTGTCATGACCAGACTAAAATAATTCTTGGGATTTCTCCTAAAGTCATATAGTGATTCCCACTACAGAAAACAGTGGGAGGATTGGTGGGAGTAAGGATTAATGTCATGAGATTTTACAGTTCTGACAACAGCCTCCTTACTAAAAGATAAATGGACTATGTGGGAGCAGGAAAGTCAAGAGGAGTGTCTCCTCTACAGTGTTGGAAGCAGAACTTGTTTTGGAAAGTGAATGAAGCCCTTGGAAAATATTAACTTGGAGGTCAGACCTTGCCATTTTTTAGTAAAGCTAAGCAGACCTTGGGTGTTTCTGTTAAAAAGTCAGTGTTGACTGGTTGCTGGTTAAACAGTGTGTAAAATTTGTAAGAATCCATTGAACTGTACACATAGGATACGTGCAAGTTTCTGTATATGTGTTCTATACTTCAATTAGAAATTTGGGGAGTCACTTTTGGGAAAGCAAATGTTACTTAGTGGGATTCTGGGAGCTGGGATTAAGATTAGGAAGGATATAATAAAGGTTCTTGCTTCTGATGGTTAGAACTTGCAAAGTGTAGAAGGCAGTAGATTCATACTCTATGTGCTGGAGTCCTGAGTTAGAGCACTAATTCTTGACCAGCGGGGTAAGGATGGGACACATGAGTCGTCACTGGGAGTGGGAAACCATATCCTTCCAGTGCCCGGACCGGAAGGCTCTCTCGTTGGTTGATCCTGATCTTGGCCTTTTGCTTCATACCCTCTCTGGGACAGGTCAGTATAGTGGTGGTTACACACCTGTGTATGGCAGCTACCTCACTTCTCTGAAAACCATGATTTTTAAGGTGAGGAGGACTCTGGGAAGTAGATTTTCTACTCGCCTCTCTGCTGGGTCAGAGCCAAGCTGTTCTCAGGGGTGAGAGCTGGTCCTTCTGCTTGCAGAACCGTGCCAGTGCCTCAGTGGAGAGCCAGTTCTGGTGACAGGGAATAAAATGATGATTGCTAGGAGTCTTGGTTGAGGTTTATTGAACTAAGGCTCAGATGTTTGCTCCTGGAAGACTGTGTTTTTGGAACGTGGATGTACACAGTCAGTAGAGAAGTACTGAGTAAGTCTCTAAGTATATGTAAGGAGTGAGATTAAAGCCAAGCTAGCATACATATTATATGCACACTGCTTGAATGTTTTCATTTTCAAAATCTACCTGCTTATAAAATAACATATGTTATTTTTAGAGATTGGTTTCTTATTTTTATAACTCTAATTCTAAATTATTATTAGCATGGAGCGCAGTCTTGCAAGAAGGGCAAGGTGGGTCTTATAACTGAAGTACACTATTACCATTTGTTGTTATAGATGCTTTCATTAGTGGTAATATGTGAACAGTGTGTCTGTGAGAGAGAGAGAGAGAAAAACTCCTTGGATCAAAGCTATAATATAAAGAACTATGCAAGATACAACTCTGAGGATTGAATAGTATATTGATAAATATGTATGGTTTTGCCCTGGTTTTGAAATATATACTGATAAAAGGTAACTAAAAAGAGGGCGCCTGGGTGGCTCAGTGGTTTAAGCCGCTGCCTTCGGCTCAGGTCATGATCTCAGGGTCCTGGGATCGAGTCCCACATCGGGCTCTCTGCTCAGCAGGGAGCCTGCTTCCCTCCGTCTCTCTGCCTGCCTCTCTGTCTACTTGTGATCTCTCTCTGTCAAATAAATAAATAAAATCTTTAAAAAAAAAAAAAGGTAACTAAAAAGAGGTTGTTCATGCTACATTCCAAACTTAGTATAAATTATCCAAGGATTGAATAGTATTAGGATTGAATTAGGATTGAATAGTATATTGATAAATATGTATTGTTTTGCCCTGGTTTTGAAATACACACTGATATCAAGGTAACTAAAAAGAGATTGTTCATGCTACATTCCAAACTTAGTATAAATTATCCGAAAAACATTTAAAAGAAGGAAAAATAGAGAAGAATATAAATAAGGTAGAAAAAGGACAAGGAAATGCATAACCTAGATTCTGTGAAAGTTTTGATTCATATCCCTTTTAACTAAAATATGTTCTGGCTGTAAGATGTGCAACTAGTTGTTAGATTTTTCACTGGAGTGTTGCATTTACATAGAGAAGCTGGCTTTCAAATGCCAGCCAGCAGCCAACTCAAATACTGAAGATTTGTCTAACTCAGTGACTAGTTTAGTAAGAAGATATCTTGAGGACTTTGAGGGGGAGGGCACACATCAGATACCTTGTTCTGGAAATTCAGCCAGAATTCCCTCAGTTGTGATCTATCTGATTCTTAGAGAAATATTTGAGTTTTCAGTTCTGAATCTAGGGTTTGCAAAGATGCTGTGAGCACAAAACTTCACTTTTGCATACTTAATGGAAAATGGATAGTTTCAAAGCTGCAGAATGACTTCCTAGAGGAAACTTGAGGATATTTAGTAGACTCTGGCTATAAACTATGAGCATTTCTGAGAAGTGTAAGAGGTGCCCATTATCCCATAAGCATTTAGGGAGAAATGTTCACGGAAACATTTCTTGATATACTGGTTGAACCTTCCTCTGGGTCCTGAGTCTCCAAGGAAGTTTTGGGCCTTTCTGCTATGCTGAGGACAGATCAGACGCTGACAGGCATTCCTCCTCATTGTACCTATTTTTCAGTTTCAAGGAGCCTTTTTTTTTTTTTTTTGGTAGTTCACACATGGTGTTTGGCAGAGCACAGTATGAGGGAAATTATTTGCAGTAGGTAATTAGGAGCTGTTGAAAGATTTTTAAACTGGAGTGGTGTGATCAGATACCTATCGGTCAGAGTGGAAGATGGATTTGAGGAGGGAGAATTCAGGCAGGGAGTCCAATTAGAAAGCTGTTGAAATAGTGCAGGTGTGAGGTGGCGTAGGCCTCAAGTAGGGCAGTAGCAGTGGGAATAGAGAGGAGGAGGTGAACTGAGAAATATTTAAGTCATCAATGCAGCAGGTTTCATGACTAATTAGCTTAGGAAGGGAAGGGAGTCTGGAACGAGCCCCTCCACGTCTGGCTTGGGTGGTGGACGGGGTGCTGGTGCCGCTGAGATTGGCAAACTAGGCCATTTCTTCTGATGTCTTTTGAACCGACCCAGGGGAGCTCAGTTAGAAGCAGGGTCCAGGTTCTGAAGTTTTCAATCCTTTAGCTGTTGGTCTTGATTCCTGGCTAAGAAAACTGCTGGCTTCATCCCAAGGTCATGAAGTAGTTTTGTTCTAGACAGCCTCAGTGACAAGAAACTGGCTGTAGAGTAATTATGTTCTAGCTCTATGCTTCCTGGCCCCGTATACATCTTCCTGTACCCTACCATGCGTATTGGAAAACCATAGAGGAAACATGCTCTCCGTCTTGAGGAACTTTGCAGCAAAGAATCTTCAAGTTGATTTTTTTTTTTTTAAGATTTTATTTATTTGTCAGAGAGAGAGGGAGAGAGAGCGAGCACAGGCAGACAGAATGGCAGGCAGAGGCAGAGGGAGAAGCAGGCTCCCTGCTGAGCAAGGAGCCTGATGTGGGACTCGATCCCAGGACGCTGGGATCATGACCTGAGCCGAAGGCAGCTGCTTAACCAACTGAGCCACCCAGGCGTCCCTTCAAGTTGATTTTTAATCATCCTTTTTCTCAATAAATGAGTATTATTCCAAGTAGCAACTAGATTATAAAAAAGGGCATTTGGGATATTGCTTAGATCCTAATCGGAAAAAAAAAACCTATTAAAAAAATCTTATTGTCTTATATGTTTCTTTTTCTATTAAGGAGTAGAAGGTCATATTATTTTTCCAGAGTATCTCTATCTTTAATCTTGGTAGATGACTTCTAACCATTAATTAATTAATTTTTATTAACATATAATGTATTATTTGCCCCAGGGGTACAGGTCTGTGAATCATCAGGCTTACACATTTCACAGCACTCACCATAGCACATACTTTCCCCAGTGTCCATACCCAGCCACCCTCTCCCTACCCCCCCACCCCTCAGCAACCCTCTGTTTCATGAGATTAAGAGCCTCTTACGGTTTGTCTCCTTCCCGATCCCATCTTTCTAACCATTAATTTGATATGCCCCTTGATATATATGAAAAAAATGATCCCCTAGACAAATAAGTTTGGTAATAACCACATTCTATGTCCCTTTCTCAAAGATTCCCAGCACACAATAGAGCCCTAAAGTCTTTTAACATTTTGTAATAAAGAAACCAATTAAATTTCGTTTAACCCAAAGATATCGTAAACTTACTGGATCTCAGAACCCATTTCCTCCACCTGCCCACCCCGCCCCCGAGGAATACCTATTAACTTCTTGAAGAGCTAGCATGCTGCAGAATTCAGTGGAGGAAATGCTGTTCAGGTTATTTATGTCAGCCTTATTTCCTGGAAACATTCTCAGTTTAAATTGGGTGGATTTTGTGGACTGGAATGGACTTTACATTAGAAAAATATATGGGGGGCCTTTTCAGAGACTTTGATTCAGTTGGTTTGGGATGGGGCTTAGGCTTTGTACTATCGCTCTACCCTTGCAAGATGGTTTCCATGTAGGTCTTTCAGCAGTTTGGTGACAACACACAGTACTTACAGTGTCCATTTTCTTTTAGGTCCCCATTAAATGTCCTATTGCCTTCTGAAATGGCAAGTACTTGGAAGTAAGAATGACTTTCTTACTCATATACATATACATACATATATATGTATATGTATAATGGACTATTGCTCGGGCATCAAAAAGAACAAAATCTTACCCTCTGCAGTGACAAGATGACGTGGATGGAGCTAGAGTGTATTATGCTAAGTGAAATAAGTCACAGAAAGACAGATACCATATGATCTCACTCATATGTGGAATTTAAGAAGGAAAACAGTTAAACATGGGAAGGGGGGAAAGGAGAGAGGGAAACAAACTGTAAGAGACTCTTTTTTTTTTTTAAAGATTTTATTTATTTATTTGACAGAGAGAGATCACAAGTAGACAGAGAGGAAGGCAGAGAGAGAGAGAGAGAGGGAAGCAGGCCTCCTGCTGAGCAGAGAGCCCGATGTGGGACTCGATCCCAGGACCCCGATATCATGACCCGAGCCGAAGGCAGCGGCTTAACCCACTGAGCCACCCAGGCGCCCCTGTAAGAGACTCTTAATGATAGAGAACAGACTGAGGGTTGATGGAGGGAGGTGGGGGTGGGGAATGGGCTGGATGGGTGATGGGCATTAAAGAGGGCACTTGTGATGGGCACTGGGTGTTGTATATAAGTGACTATTCACTGAATTTTACTCCTGAAACCAATATTGCACTGTATGTTAGCTAAAATTTAAACTAAAAAGATAAATAATAGCCTTATTGAGCTATAACTTACATACCATACAATTCACCCATTTAAAGTGTACAGTTCAGTGGTTTTAGTATATTTGCAGAATTGTGCACAGTCAATTTCAGAACATTTTAATCACACCAGAGATAAATCGCTCACACATTAGCAGTCATTCCCATTTCCCGCCAACATTCTCAGCCCTGGGCTGTCTCTGTGGATTGACCTGTTCTGGATATTTTGTACCTGTGGAATCCGTCATACAATATGTGGCCTTTTGTGACTGGCTTCTTTTGCTTAACATAGTGTTTTCAGGCTTGTTATAACATGTATCAGCATTTCCTTTCTTTTTATTGCCACATAATATTCTGTTGTATGGATATAACATTTTATTTATCTACTTGTTGGTGGAAATTTGGGTTGTTCTCACTTTCTGGCAGTTATGAATAATGTTGCTATGAACATTGGTGACAAGTTTTTGTGTGTTCATGGAACTTAACAGTTTCTTGACCACCTTAAAATGTAAGCCATTTTTAATCATTTGAGATACACTAAAGATCTATGGAAGAATTGTATGAGTATGGAAGGGTTGTATGAGTCAACAGTGCTTGATCTCAAGTACAAGAACTGTGCACACCATCCCGTCCTTTCGGAGAGCTCTTTTCTGCACCCCTCTTTACAGCTTTTGTACTGTACAAGGTCCAGCTCTTATTCTACTTTGTGAGGCTGTTCCCAGCATTTCCAAATCTGAATTCAAATAGCAACATCTACCCTGCTCACTGGGCATTAACCTCCTGGCACCGTGTATGGCTGGTTCACTGTTCCATGTGTCCATGTCTTATCTCTACAAACATAGAGTGCTGGAAGACTAGGACCAAGTCCCTTCATTCTTTTGTGCCTCCCTTGCTTTAACCCCAGCTACACCAGGGGTAAGAGAGAAATTGATACTGAATCAGTGAATGGGTGCCATAGCTCAAAGCTTCCATGACATTGATGTTCTCAGTGCCTAGTAAAATAGGACTGGATTGCGCCAACCAGTGAGGAAATGACGAGAGTCATCAATTAAACCAGGTGCAGCTCTGAAATAGTGAGGGGCTCATTGAAAGAGCTGCTGACTTGTCACAGAAAATGCTGAAAGGCATTCTGTATAGAAATAATCCTATCTGAACATCACATATGCTCTTCATTTCTTTGCGAGGACATGTTCAGGGACATTGTCTTGAAAATAAGATCCTTGCAACTTCCTCTCTTTTATTTCCAAGCTCAGATCATAATTTAGCAACTCTATCATTATCAGAGCCATTATGTCTGTGATGGTCAAATCCGAAATTTCTATGACTTCACAAATGAGGTCAGTTGAGTGAGCCCCGCATAAATGGACCTTCTTATGTTAATCTATAAATCCAAATGAAAATGAATAAAAGTTACAGGAAATCCAACAGAAAGTTAGAATAATTTTAAATAGAACAAAGAGATTTTAGTTTTTCCTGCACTTGGCAATGAAAATTTGAACCATTTTCCTATAAAATCCACTCCTCGGGTATTTCTCTATAGATGAGAGTATTAAACAAATTATCCCATTTCTTTTTTTACATGTTGATTATGAAAAGGTCCTTGGAAATAATTCTGCTGAAATAAAATGATTCTACCAGTTTATAGCCTTATTTTTTGTGTGACATTGGCAAGAACTCTAGGGACTAGGGTGACAGCTGTTAGTCATTGCTACCCTGGGACTTACTACTTTGGGCCATCCTGATTGAGGTGAAACAATGGTATTCCTTCAGCAGGATGTGTCCTTGGCTCCTCAGGCTCATTCATGTAGAGACAAGGTCATCTGGGCGACCAGCTTCCTTAAGTTCTTACTGTGCAAAATTAAGGCATCACCTTAGTCTTAGACCCATCTATCGGTGCCCTTTGCTCAGGGCCAGTAAGTAAATCAGAGTGTTACTAAAGAATTATTTACAGACATGCTTTTTTTGTGAGCATCTAAACAAAGAGGTAGTACCTATGCATATCTGACAGTGTACTAGGGTAGTACCTCTTTTTTTTTTTTTTTAAGATTTTATTTATTTATCTGACAGATAGAGATCACAAGTAGGCAGAGAGGCAGGCAGAGAGAGAGGAGGAAGCAGGCTCCCCGCTGAGCAGAGAGCCCGATGCGGGGCTCGATCCCAGGACTCTGAGATCATGACCTGAGCCGAAGGCAGCGGCTTAACCCACTGAGCCACCCAGGTGCCCCAGGGTAGTACCTCTTGTTAGAGGAATAAAAAATAGATGTGCCCAGTATGAAAATGCTTAATGAAGTCAAGAGGACCAGATTTATGTACATGAAACAACAAGGAGGGACCATAAAATAATGCGTTGAGCTTTATTTTTGCAAAAAGAATTGGATTCATCACGTGGTTGCGATTTATAAACTGTTGGGATTTGGTCAAATAGTTTACCTCCCTAAGTCTATCTCCTTATTCGTATGACGAGGATAATAATATCCTTACATGGCTATTGTGGTGATGAAATCAATTTGGAGAACATATGTAAAGAGCTAAACAAAGTTCCTTGACACAGAGTATCTTAATGAAGTTTAAATATTATTATTATTAATTAGAAGACAGCTTAGGGTGATTGAAATCAGGTTTAGGAGGTTTGGTACAGAGTCTAAACCCAAAAAGAATTGGGAATCATTGAAAGGCTTTGGAGGCATGGGACTCATCTGTATAATTTCCTAAAAGGGATACCATTTAAGTAGACCACTATAACCATGATAATAGTTACCATGCGTTGTGGGCCAGAATTGTTCTAAGTGCTCTACATGGATTCCTTCCATTAATTTTCACAACTACCTTATGATGCAGATACTTTTGCCATTCATTTTCTAGGCATAGAAAATGTTCAGTGATTTGTCCAAGGTCATGGTAAACGGTAGAGCCAGGATTCGAATCCAAGTGTCTGACTCAGAGCCTCTTTCTGAAATGGGGAAGCGAGGGGTTAGGGTGGTTAGATGGATGTTTTGCGGGGGTGGGGGTCATGCAGGTCAATGAAGAAACAGAACAACAGAAGAAAGAATAAGCAAGCACTGGCAGACCTATACGGAGGGAAACATGGTAGTGATTGGCCATGGCCTTGGGACCCAAGCATCCTGACTGATCTGTAGGCAGCAGGGAGGTGGAGCCCCTCAAGGAGAGCTTCCTTTGCTCCTGAAGGAGTCCTGGGAACATGGTGGTCTCACGCTGCTGCATCTCTTCCTTGTTTGACTTCCTAGTGATGATGCTTGAGCCTCTTAATGTACATTTCCTGTGTCAGGACAGAATCTTTCATCTCAGCTGAGACGTCTTTTCATTTTCTTAAGTTTAGGGCAAAAATTGCATTGCAGTACCCCGTGTAATATGCAGTTTCTGCTCTAAACATAACCCTGTCCTCTCTTCTCCATGAGCCATGCACTTACTCAGCCATGGATGCGTTCAACCAGATCTGCAGCCTTGAAGACTGTGCTTGCAAAACGCTGAGCAAAGCCAGCAGCCGTTTTTCATCCTTCTCACACAATTCCCTGAAATTTACCCTCTATTCCTAGGAATATAAATGTTTCAAGTGTTTTTGAGAGCAATGCCAGAATGTGAATCAACTACATCACTAAACATGCTGTTAGCGCAGCTGACACCCACCCTCCCCATAGCAATCCTTTTTTCAATGAAGACATCAGGCATTGATTTGCATTCTGGTGCACACTCTTATCTCCTTTGGGGGTAGCCTTGAAGTCTTGGGCGAGCTGCTTTGGAGGTCCTTTTTTTCGGAGCAAATTATTAGTTTTAAATATACCTTGTGCACATTTACACTTCCTATGGGCTTTCTTTTTAAGTGTCTGGGAAACAGGATCCTTTTTGCCATCCTCCCGGGAGATCACCTGTCTACAGAAGCGAGGTGTGGTGAGGGGACAGGAGAGAGAGGAGGCTCCCAGGCAAGGGGGACCTTCAAAGATCTTTTCCATTTTCCAGCCCGTGGTTGCCCTCGTCTGGGTTACACTTAGAGCTGTAAGAGGGGTCTGTGTTTTACAGAAACAGTGACGCCCAGAATCCTATTTCTGCCTTCCTCTTCCAAAGAACGGTCACTTTCCGTTGAAGGCTTACTATGAACCCTGGGTTATTTGAGGGCTGGTCCATGTGTTACTTGCATAGCACACAGATGGGGCCTACCTGGTGTCCATTCTGCTTGGATTGCTTATTTCAGTACTTATTCTGGTTAGCTGGCCTTGATATCATACCAGTCATCAAACAATGAATATCGCCCTGCACTTTCTGAATATGTCTGGTTAGCTGGCCTTGATATCATACCAGTCATCAAACAATGAATATCACCCTGCACTTTCTGAATATGTCACATGACATTTGTCATTTAGTTCTCCCAAGAGCAGGTGAGATAGGTTTTATCATCCCTATTTTACAGATGAAGAAACTGAGGCCAGAGAGAGGTAATAACTTCTGGCGGTCACACAGTATCCACATACGTAGCCAGAGCCTCTGGGCCCTCCTAGTGTGCAATGCTGTTCTCCAAGCTCTAGAGAGTCCTTTTTCAGTTCTCAGTGAGCCCAAGTCATGTGGTGCTGCTTTGTTTACTAGACAAGGTCTCAGAATGCCTCCTTCCCAAAGGCAGGAGGAGGGAGGTTAATTGGCTTCCTTGGGCACAGCACCCCAGCTTCCTCATGAGTTTTTTCTCATAGGGAGTAACAGAGGCACAGCCAGAGCAGAAGCCAAACTGTAGTCCACAGGCATCTGTCGAGCCTCTCACTGCGGCCTGCTGCCCGTGTTTCTGCAGTGGGGCTTAGCGTTCTTCCCTTGCATGGACTTCATCTCGTTGTCCTGATTCGTGATACGCATTACATTCTCTTCAACAATCAGACTCCGCCATTTGAAGGAGCAAACTGGAACCTGTGCTCGTTGACCTCCCTGGTGCTGCCAGCTCCTCTGAACTCTCAGCGTCCATAAGAGAAATTGAAAAATTTGTCCCCTGTGCTGGGTGCCAGCTCCGGAGGGCCTGCTCTGGCCAACTCCAGCCTATAACACTTTAGTCACCAGGAGTCTGATTAGAGGGGAAGAAGGTAGAAGAGGAGGGAGAGTGACATTGGGGCATTGGGTTCAAAACAGTTTTTTAAAAATTGAGGTGAAATTCATGTACTATAAAATTTACCATTTTAAGGTGAACAATTTTGGCATGTAGTCCATTCATAATCTCATGGAGCCACCACGTCTGTCTAGTTGCAGAGCATTTTCATCATTCCAGAGAAAACCTAGTATCCATCAAGCAATTACTCCCCACTCCTCCTCCCTCTTCCCTCCCTAAGCATCCAGTCTTTCTGTTCCTGTGGACCTACTTATTCGGATATGTCATATGCATGGAGCCATACGATATGTGACCTGGCTTCTTTCACTTCGGCATAACGTTTCTGAGACTCATCCATATTGTATCAGTAGTTCGTTTTTATGGCTAAATAATATTCCATCATATGGATATACCACGTTCATCTGTTGATGGACGTTTGGGCAATTTCCCCCTTTTGTTGCTAGGAACATTTTCATGTAAGTATTTGTTTGAATGCCTCTTTTCAGTTCTAGATCCAGAAGTGGGTCAAAGGGTAATTCTGTGTTTAGCTTTTGAGGAACTGCCATGCTGTCTTCCACAGGGTCATTACTTTTGATGAGAAGTTTAGGGAAGACATCATGAAGACAGAAAAGAACATATGACTCTGTCACTGCAGAAAGTCTATGCATCTTAAAATCAGGCCAAAAACACGCAGTAGGATGTCTTCTAGAGATCAGTATTGAGCAATAAAAAATAGAACTGTATACCCATGGAATAGAGAGTTTCTTATGTCTCTGCAGTCCATCTCCCACTGGGATTATTGAGATGACCTTTTCCCTGGTTGCTCTCCCTCTGCTGTTGTCCATTTCCAGTACTTCCCTTGGAATGGTTCTCAGAATTATCTGTTAAAATGCAAACCTCTCAGAATTATCTGTTAAAATGCAAACCTCATTTGTTACTCGCCTGGTTAAAATCCTTAAATGGTTCACCACGGCCTTCAGAATACATTGCAGATTCCTTCCTGGGCATGTCAGGACCTCGACCCACTGGCCCCTGCTGGGGTCTTTAGCTTCAGCTTCCCCCTCCCTCCCACTTGGCCTTACACTTGGCCACACCCCCTACTTGTGGGTCCCCAAGTGGGCAAGCCCTCACATCCCTTTCTGCCTCCACACATGTTCTCTCCTTCGCCCACAGGGCTAACGGTCAATTCTCCTCACGCTCAAACACCTTATCCTGCCAGAGTCCCTCATGATTCTCCAGTTTGAACTTTTGATACTCTCCACTGTATTTTAATTGCTTCCTTAGGTGTTTTACTAGGCTCTGTGAGGACAGGGACTGTTAACTCCGTTTAGTTTATCATGTGTCTCAAACACCTGCAGCAGTGCTTGGCACGAATGAGCTCTCAAAATAGATGTCGGAACAAAACTAGGGAAGGCAGGGTGTTAGCTAGGTCACAGATGCCTAGCCTCAAAAAACTGCATTCATTTATTCTATAAATTTCAAGCTTACTACATAAGAACATGTGCTTACATATTGCAGGGGGTAGTGGGGGAGCAGTAGGGAGGCTGGAGACGTGAAGGGCTTCCGGTCGTGGAGTGAATGTCTCTCTGGTCTCACCCCATTCCATGCCCATCGTGCACGGTGGCCAGGGGGCAGAGGAACTGGTATTTTCCAAATCTCTGAGGGTACAATACACTTGGCAGGAATAGCTGCTTTCATTAGTCCTATCATTTTTCATCTGTTTTTAGGACCTTTGGGTCAGAGCACATAAAGGGACATTCGAGATCAAAGTGGGAGTGGCTGTCCTCTGCTCAGCCTAAGCGTCTGCTCTTTGCTTACAAAAAGCACACATTACATAATTTGTACTTTGCAAGCAGCTGCTAGGTGATGCCCCTACCTTCTGGCTCTGCAGCCAGATAGGAAAGGCTCACTTAGGAAATGGTGGCGTGGGTCTAGGAAGGCTTTTTAATTTCAGGTCTCTGCAGAGAAAATGACAGCAGGTTCATTCCTGATTTCTCATAAGGGACTTTTAAACAGCGATCCAAATGTGATAAATGCACTAATGACACTATTATCCGTACCCACATTGTTTTATGTGTGCCCCGGACTGAAGGCCCAAGAAAGCCTCCTGGTGAACTACTCGTCTCCTAGAGGCCTGAGCTCCTAAGTGGAGCATAGGAATCCTTCACCCACCTCTGGCCTCCACAGCCAGGAAAAGACTCCTCCATATACCACTTCTCCGCTTTCATTGGCGTTTTTTTCCCTTTTAAGCCTACTGCTGCTTGTTTTTGTAAATCAGGGACAAGTCAACCAACAATTAGGCATTCTCATAACGTGATTAAAATCGGATCTCCTATGTCTCTCTGCTGGGCTCTGTGTTAGGGCAGATGTGTGCAGAAAGTGCAGGGTGGGCTCAGAGAAGGAGAGCAGAGCTGGCAAATACTCCCAATTAGAAGCCTCTACTACCAGAGCCAGAAGACCTCATAACTTTTTGCAAATCGGAGAACCTTCTCCTTAAGGGAGCCCTGCAGTAAATGTTTCCAGAAGCACCTTTGAAAAGTGCATCAACATTTCGAGGCCACTCAGGAACCGTTTCTAAAGTTGTTTAGTTTATGTATGACTCAGAACCCCTGCAGCAGTGATTCTTAAGGTATGGTCCTCAAACCACAGTGGAATCACCTGGGAAGCTGGTTAGGAAGGCAGCTTCTGGAACTCCATTCAGGATCCACTAGGGGCAGCAAGGAGCACCCTCTTTAAAAAGCCCAGGAACCACAGTCTTGCTGGTTTAGAGAGCAGCGCACGTTCAAAGGCAAGCTCCAGGCATCTCTTGGCACACCTCCAGAGCCCCTTCCCTGTTGACTCACCTGGGTGACCCCGTCATCCAGGATGACACGAACCAGCAGCACAGCTTCTGCTGCCGGCTGTAGTGAGCACTTCTGGAGATCGGATTGAATCCATTCTTTTCAGCCGCATTGCTTTTTCCGATGACTGCTCTTTTCTTCACAATCACCACACACACAATGTTTTTCATCCAGTGTCTCTCTTTGGGGGATTGGACTGAAATCAAATCTCAGGCTGTGAGCACATGTCACACCAGGATTTGTGGCACGGGGCACCAGGGTTTATTCGGATTTTGTTTTCTCAAGGGCTCAGAATCACCACGGTCCTTCAGAGGCATAATCTCATTTTCCATAAGGATCCAGGGAAGGGGTTCTTGCAACTATGCTAAAGTACCCTCCACCTAAGGATGGTTTCTGATTAAACAGAGAACGAGAAACAGCATATCTCTGGGGCTGTTGTCTTCTTCTTTCTTTCTCTCCTCCTTGCTTGGCATGCCTGCCCCCTTTCTGCCTCCTTCTGCCCACTGCCTGATGCCCTCCTAGAGCACGAGGCTATCCAGGATATCCCCTGAAGCTCCCATCTTTTTCTGACTGCTGATTGCCTATCAGAACTTACTATCCTGTGGCTACTGTTCTCAGCATTTTGCTAGCTAAGTCAAAGATCTAGTTGTAAAATGTTAAACAGTGCTGATGGTTTAAGCTGGCCCAGCCTCTCTCTGATGACATTTGCATCTTAGTAGCAATCTCAATGAAGTGAACTTGTAGGAATTTGAGGCCCCTTAGGTTGAGCCCATCCCAGTTTGCCTGGGATTAACCTGCAGGTCCCAGGCACATCGCAGGTGCGTCCCAGGCAAACCAGGAAGACTGTTCTCTGAAGCCTCATCGGGGAGCTGTTTTATAACAACAACAACAGCATTAGCAGTAATACTAGCTAATATTTATATGGTGCTTTGTGCCAGGTGCTAATTCTAAATTCTTCACCTGTATTAACTCATTTATTCCTTTTGACAAATCTATGGATGTAGACTATCATTATCCCCATTCTGCAGATGGGGAAACTGAGGTACAGACACATATACCCAAGTTCATGCAGGAGAGGAGGCTTTCTTGAATTCCTTAAGTTCCCAGCCACATGTCTGCTTGCTCCACCTCTGCGGAAGACCACCTGTAAGAGGTAGTACTTGGATAAAATTGCCTTTGAAACCTGAGTATTTTCTGTTAATTCTCTGTGCCTTTCCTTTTGATGAATTTTCAGTTTGGTGGGAAAGTTGAAAAATTGTTTGAACACACAAATTCATCAAGGCCCCTGCAGAAAATTACGTGGTGCTTGGAGTCTGGGTTTCTCTGTTAGAAGAACTTCCAATAAATATTGAATTCAGCCTCCGCTTGTTGACCGCAGAAGCAAGATCTAAAGGAGGCCTGTGATGGGGCGCCTGGGTGGCTCAGTCGGTTCAGCTGCTGCCTTCAGCTCAGGTCATGATCCCAGGGTCCTGGGATCGAATCCTACATCAGGCTTCTTGCTCAGCAGGGAGCCTGCTTCTCTCTCTGACTCTGCCTGCTTGTGCGCACGCTCTTTCTCTCTTTCTGAGAAATAAATAAGTAAATAAAATCTTTTAAAAAATAATGAAATAGGCCTGTGATCTGGGTGTTCATCTGCTTGGCTTGTCATGACAAAATACCACTTAAACAAGGGAAATTTATTTTCTTCCAGTTCTAGAGGCTGAAGTCCAAAGTCAGGGTACCTTATTTGGTTGGTTGTTTCTAGTTAGACCTCTCAG
Source organism: Lutra lutra (assembly GCF_902655055.1). Lineage (NCBI taxonomy): Eukaryota > Metazoa > Chordata > Mammalia > Carnivora > Mustelidae > Lutra > Lutra lutra. The sequence continues at coordinate 50,815,470 of NC_062280.1, read as the reverse complement.
ACTGGCTTATAAATAGCCACCTGCTCCCTGTGTCCTCACATGGCATTTTCTCTGTCCAGGGACATTCCTGCTCTGTCTTCTTCTTCCTCTAAGGACACTAGTCCTGTTGGATTAAGGCTCCACACTTAGGGCTTCAGTTAACCTTATTTCCCTCATTATTAAAACCTTTCTCTCCAAATATATAAGGGGTTAGGGCTTCAACATGTGATTTTGTGGGGGGGGGAATGCAACTCACTGCATAACAATCTCTAAGACAGAACTTCTGACTCTAGGGTTTGGTTTTGTCACTGGTTTGCCTCACGAGTAACAGATAGTTCTAAAACTTCTTAAACTGGTAGTTCTGTACAGTAAGCAGATAAAATGTTTCTGTTCAGTGGAGAACATGGTATAGTCTATCTCGGGCTCATCTTGCTTATGCTTAGGGTCCCCAAATACATAACTCAGACTGAGGGTTGTTACCGTTGAGTACATATGTATTTGTCTAACCGGTGCTTACGGCCATCTGACATATAAAATGGTTATTGTGGATGAATATTCTATGGGGAGCAGAGGTATTGTAGAGTGACAGAATGGTTGTCTTGTCCACTGTAAACTGCTGCTTCCACTGCTGGTGGTCTTGGCACATCTGATCTTGGACCAAGAACAGCTGTGTTTGGCACAGCTGCCCCCCCTGCCTGGGATATCTTACTTCATAGTATTCGTGACACACGTTGTCCAGGGTCTCCTGCTCCTCTAGTCCCTCCTCTGTTACCTTTGCTCCCTTTTCTTCCACCGTGAAATCTTTTGCACTTACTCTTTCCTAAGATTTATTTTAGACCTTGATCTTTTCTCTTCTCTTGTTTTATTCCTGGAGGAGATCATCTGTTTCATAGCTTCAACCATCATCTTCATTCTAATGTCTCCAGTCTTCAGCTCTGTCTGTGATTTATCATCCAGTCTCTAGTATGACAGCTCCAACTGTCTACCAGATAGCTCCACTTGAGTATCGTATCCCTTCAGTTCCTGTACCCCGAGTAAGCTTCGCCTTTACTCCATGTCTCATAAGTAGCTGGTGACTAAATCCTGGCAGCTTTCCATGCATTATGTAGTACCCCATTTCCTTCTTATTCCTGTTAATATGGACCCACTCTAGATCCTGCTGGCTTACAGTTGGATTACTGCCACAACCCCATTTCTATCTGTGTGTGTGTGTGTGTGTGTGTATTTTTTTTTAAGGGAGGGATCTGTGTGGGGGAGGGGAAGAGGGAGAGAGACAATCCCAAGCAGGCTCCACACCCAGCTTGGAGCCTGATGCAGGGCTCCATCTCACATTCTTGGGATCATGACCTGAGCTAAAATCAAGATTTGGATGCTTCAGCACCTGAGCCACCCAGGCACCCCCCCCCCCCCACAGCCTCAGTTCTGATTTCCTGGATTCCAGTGTTTCTCCTTTCCATTCCGTGTGCTCCTTCCTGTCTTCACATAGTGCTTTTACCGTGTTTTCCTCCAGATCAGACCTGAGCAACTCTAAGTTTCACCTCTACCTCATTCCTTATCTTTGAATCATGGAAGCTCAGCACTGAAAGGGACCTTAGAAAGTCTAATCCGGCATCTGATGATCAGTGTCCCACACAAACCCATCACTCAAGAGCAATTTTAACACTCAGTGACAGCTCCATGTGCAAGCACATTTCCTTTTCACACACTTTAATTGCCAGAAAAGTCTTTTTCAAATAAGGTAAAATGAGAGACTCTATAATAATTGCCCACTGGGGGATGCCTGGGTGGCTCAGTCGGTTAAGTGTTGGACTCCTGGTTTGGGCTCAGGTCATGATCTCAGGGTGAGATTGAGCCCTGCATCAGACTCCAAGCTCCAGGCTCAGCATAGAGTCTGCTTAAGTTTCTCTCTCTCTCTCCCTTTAAAATAAACAAACAGGTCTTTGAAAGAATAATTGTCCATTGGTCTTAGTTCTGCGCTTTTTGGGTCTACCTACCTTTAAGTATTTGCACATGGTTACCATATAGGGTTTTCCCCGAATGATTACATACAGCAAAAATCCTTGGCCCTCCTGATTCTTTTCTGGAGGCTCTCCTGGTTAATACAGCACCTCCTAACATGGGATGCTTAGAACTGAACCCTGTATTGGTTTTTTGGGGGGACTGACATGGTTAATATGAATTCAATAGTCAGCTAAAACCACAAACTCTTAATTATGTGTACTGTTTTTAAGTCAGGCGTCTCATAACTGTACTTGGATAGGCTTCCATGCCCTGAATTAAATACATTTATCTGTATTAAATTTTATCTTGTCCAATGTGGCCATCATTTCCGCCAGAAGAATTCTTTATGGATTTTCCATCTGTCATCCTATGTGTGAGTGTTCTCTCCCAGTGTCATGGTCAGCCATAAATTTGATCATCAATGCCCCTTGTATCTTCAGCCAATTTTCTCATGATGACATTTTGGGCGGGACAGGTTTCAGAACCAGCAGCACAGTACTGGGAACCATCCTCCTGCCCGATATTTGAGATATTGGTAGGCATCCAGCATTCAGACACTTGCTCATTCATCTCCCTGTAACACAGTCTGTGTTTCTCCATATTGTGAGTTACTTTGTTCAGTGGCTTGATGAACCCCAAATAGCGTTTCCTGTAATCGTATCACAAAGGAAGAGCATGGATATTAGGGAGGATTCCTTGCTATCCAGCATTCACGCCATACTCAGGGTGATTTTGGGGCCTTTTCAAAATTTTTTCTGCCTAAAAACTCTCTCTTTTCACCTTTTCATTATATTCATAATTCTCTCTTTCATGGCCAGAACAGTTCTACTCCCTCCAGGAAGCCAGCACTCATCTCCTTCTCATTAATTCCTGGCATTCATTTCGGCTCTGTAACACAATTTAACCCCTAACCTTAAGGTGCTTTGCACTGTGCATTTCGTAGTATTATATTTTATGCCCACGAATCCTATACTTGGGAAGTATTTGTTGGATTAATGAAGGTTATTTTTGTTGTCTTGATCAGACCCTAACCATAAACTTCTTTAAAAAAAAAAAAAAGATTTTATTTATCTATTTGACAGAGAGATCACAAGTAGGCAGAGAGGCAGGCAGAGAGAGAGGAGGAAGCAGGCTCCCTGCTGAGCAGAGAGCCCGATGTGGGGCTCAGTCCCAGGACCCTGAGATCATGACCCAAGCTGAAGGCAGAGGCTTTAACCCACTAAGCCACCCAGGCACCCCCCAACCATAAACTTCTTGAGGGGAGGTGCTAGTCTTATGATTCTTTTTCTCATTTTTTTTTTTTCATTGAGGGAAAATTCACATAACATAAAATCAACCCTTTTAAAGTGAATAATTCAGTGCTTCTTTGGGACTGTCAAAATGGACTAAGAAGGAGGTTGAAGAAAGTCTCTTTCCAAATTGCTCCTGGTCTGGTTTCGTTCATTTTATATATTTCTGTGGAGGTACTAAATGGAAACCTACTTTCTAAGTGCTAGTTGCTCATCCAGAAGAATTCTTTGTCTCGTAAATAATAGCATGGGAGAGCCTAATACTTTAAGAATAAGGCTTCCTTCAGTCCACAACTTAGAGTTTCCAAAAATAAAACACTGGCTATGTTTATAAATCCATTTCAGAGAATCTGGGTAATTACTCATTAGTCACAGCACACTTATGGAGGAAACCAATAGATTATTACATCAGGTTATTGTTAGCAAATGGCCTTTTGAGCATTTCTGTATGCCCAGTTCTGTGCCAAAAGATGGGTGCTACCACTATGGGGACAATAATGAAATAATACCTTCACACATCCCTCTTTCTTCAGAATCCTACTACCCTGAGAAACACAAGCATTTCGCAAAGGTATTTTATCCCTACTTTAAATAGTTAATACCACAGAGCTCTCTCCTTGTCTTCTTTAATTTTTATAGTTGTCAAAAGGATTTCTACTATAAGGTTGAGTCGGATGGTAGTAGTGTTATACCCATTTTACAGATGAAGAAATTGAGGCTCAGATAGGCTATCTTGCCTGCGGCCCAGTAGTTAGTAAATGCTGAACCTGAGACTTAAATTTCAGCCTGTACCTCTCAAATCTTTGGATGCCCCGGAGATACTCCCACCCACTTAGATTTGTCCCAAGTCCTAAAGAATCAGTGATCAGAAATCTGGCCCCCTACTCCAGAATCCTGTTTGGGGGAAGCAGTTAGCTGAGACTTTCCATTCCCTCAGCATTTATCCCTTTTCTGCCTTTTCACCTGTGTTCATGCCATTTCTCTTTTCCGGTCCCATTTATACATTTTCTATCCACATCCTACTCAAATTCAGAGGCTTCTTTTTGAAGAGATTCTTGAGATTCTAGAATCTGTGTCATGCTGTATGGTTTGAGGTCAGCTTCTCGTGTTTCACACCTCTTGTGTATAGCATAACGACTCAGAACACTATTTACTAATGTCACGTTAAATAGAGACAGTCTTAGGAAGAAACTGGATTCTTTTCCTTATTAATTTGCTTTTTGCTTGTGCATATGTATGTATATACACACACACACAAACACGTTAATGATTGCCAATCATGTAGATAAACTAGGAATCATTACTTGGGTAAATTTTATTAAGCTGGAACAATTTTTTTTTTCCTGGATCGATTTTAAAACTAACAAGATTATAATTTAGGAGTAAGACATTACCTGATAGAAAATTTGATTTAATTCTCAGCTCACCTTATCTAAGAGGCTAGGCTTTTTTATTTATTTTTATTTATTTTTAAGATTTTATTTATTTATTTGACAGACAGAGATCACAAGTAGGCAGAGAGGCAGGCAGAGAGGGAGAGGAAGAGAAGCAGGCCTGTGCTGAGCAGAGAGCCTGATGCGGGGCTCGATCCCAGGACCCTGAGATCATGACCTGAGCCAAAAGCATAGGCTTTAACCCACTGAGCCACCCAGGTGCCCCCTAGGCTTTTTTATTTTAAGGAATGAATTGACATGAATGAATTTTTTCACTTATTTGCTTAATATTTTTATGGTATTTTAAAATTAATATTATTGTTATTATTATTGTTGTTACTATTTTATGAAGAACTTCTATGTCATAACATGGTGAGTTTCACCATTGTCTTGACCCATCAATTTTTGGGGGGTAGTGGAGGGTGCTGCTAAGTGTCCTGGGCCACTGAGAAGAGGGCTATTCACACAGAGCAGTTTGGAAGGCTCTCAGCAAATTGTTGCTCATGGGTAGTCACTTTGGTGGGCTAATTCCCAGGTGAGGTGCCCACAGCTATGAATGGAAGTGCCTCACATGCCAGAGAGAAGAGTTCAGCCTAAGGGACCCACAGTGATGACATAACTTGTCATGAATAATCCCTTGCTGGAGACTTCCAGACTTGGTCATTCGTTGAAGGAAAGTCCTGGGCCCTCAGACCTAACCCCCTTCTCTGAGGCACTCTGCAGAAGCCTCAAGGTCATGCCCTGACCTATCTCCCTCTCCCCACAACTCTCAAAATCCAGGTGACCGTCATCTAGTTTCCTTTGGCCACTCCTTGAATATCTTCCATTTGGTTCTCAAGGGTACTTAGTTCCCTCAACCAAATCCACTGCTTCAAAATAAGTGTTTTGGCTTTCAAAGCTCTTGTTTCTCCTGTAAATATTTTTAAAAATCTGTTTTTGAAGTCAGAAGTAAGGGTAGACTTTTTTTTTTTTTTCACTGCATTGTTGCTCTTTCGATGCTAGTTTTAATTTTAATTCCCCTTGAAGCAATATGGACCCACTGAGGGAAAGGGTTCCAATGACGAAGGGCAAAAAATTAAAAAAAAAAAGTTTAGTATCTTCTCATTATATATTAGATACATTGGATTTTCTTTTTCTTTCTTTCTTTCTTCCTTTTTTTATTTTTGTTTTTTGAAAGCAAGAGCAAGAGAGCACAAGCAAGGGGCAGGGAATTGCCAAGGAAGAGGGACAGAGAGCATCTCAAGGGGGCTCAGCACTCCGCGCAGAGCTGGACACAGGGCTCAATCTCACAACCTTGAGATGACCTGAGCCAAAATGGAGAGTCCAGTGCTCAACTGAGTGAGCTACCCAGGCACCCAAAGTATTTTGGATTTTCTTAAGAGTAATGTTGGGAAGTATATAGGGAAAGTATTATGTCTGTTTTATAGACAAAGAAATGAGGTGTGAGGAGATCTGACAAAAGTCTCAAAGTACATCCAAGCTGAGAAAGAATCTGTTTCCTGGCCCCGGTCCAGCTTTTCTCTTACCAGAGAGCATTGCCAGTTCTAATCCTTGACTTTTTCCATTGTACTTACCATAGTGCTGGACATCTGAGGCTGTTGTTTATAATTAGGTTACTGTCTCTTCCTCCAGATTCTCCAGATGAAAGAGAATTCCAAATTATTCTTATTTTTGTGTGTGGGAGAGGAAGAGTTCATCCCTACTCATACTTCAAATGTCTTTCCTAAAAAAGTCCTTTTATTTCACTGACATTCTGACATCTGAGTAAAATTCTGAAATGATAGGAAAGGACTTAATTATAGAAATCCAATGTAAAGTGAAAGTAAAAACGGATTAATTTCTAAGCACCAATGATACCCTTTGCCCATCCATACCTAAGGGGGCAGGTTCCATTCCTTGATAGTGCTATCTCTGCACTCAGACATGACACTACTCGGAAAGACACAGGTGAAAGGAAAACTTTGTCCCAGAGGGTTTAGTATAGCCAGTCAGAGGCTGGTTAAGTTGGGTCCAAGATTTCAAAATGCTCTATCTTGTAGTCCTTCTAAAAAGAAGATGCAAATTAGGGCACCTGGGTGGCTCAGTTGGTTAAGCATCTGACTCTTGGTTTCTGCTTAGGTCACGATCTCAGGGTCATGCGATGGAGCCCTGCAGTGGCTCCACACTCAGCGGGGGTCTGCTTCCCCGTCCATCTGCCTTTATCCCTCCTCCACCTCAGGCACACTCTCTCTCTCCTCTCTAAAACAAATAAATAAAATCTTTAAAAAAATAAAAAGAAGATGCAAATATATAGCTACAAAAGAGGAAGTAAAGCGTTAAGAATGGTTTGAACAGCCTCCCCAAACTTTTCAGGTAGGCAGGTGTATTCTGTATACCTATATCTGCAAAGTTGACAGAGTTGTTCAGGTCACCATATTAGCACATTAGGATACTTCAAGAGAGGACCTCAGACAAAACTTTCACTCTCCTTATGAACTCATATTTGCAGAGACTGTGCTAGAATTTCTTTAAATCAAAGGCAGAATGTTTATTGTTCACCATTTCTGGTACATCATGGATTCAGAGGACATGACAGCTATCTTCAAATATTTGAATGACTGTCACATGTGTCTAGCTTATTCTGTGGGAGCTCAGGTATTGGATTAGAATTCATGGACAAAAATCTCAGGGAGGCAGATTTTTATAATACATAAGAGTAAAATTTCAGAACTTTGTGAAAATCGAGTGGGTGTCTTCCCCAGCCCTGCTGGTGTTCAAGCAGAGATTAAAAGACAGTTTAGTATTTTTTTATTTTCGTGGAATTTGATTCTTAAATTGTCAAGTGAACTAGATGCTCTCTAAGATGCCATCCAACTTTGAAATGAGGTGATCCTGTATGTCAGTTGGAAGTTAGACTTTGACATTTGACCATTACATCAGTGGCCAATTAGCAATCATCAAGTATGGCACCATGATGATAAAAGATGCCATTGTTCATTGCAAATTCTGCAAGTCACCATATATCCACTATCTGCAGAAAAGTGTACCATGAGCAACTCCTGACATAGCTTCCCCAGACCACAGATGCCAAGATGATGCATTGATTCCTTAGAAGACCGACAAGTTTTTTTTTTTCCCTGATTTCTGATTTGATACCATTCCATAATACCTTGTTTATCTCCTCCATACTATGCAAAAATACATAGTAAATAGAAATTAGCTGAGAAAGTTTTCCTTCCTTTTGGGAGGACCTCACATCTCAGATAATTCTATTACCCTCCTCTTTCAATCTCCACGTTCATAACCAACTCTTGGGTAGCTGGGAAGTGAGTTAATAGTTGAAAAGCCTTACTTAATGTAGCCTCCCAGAGGTCTTTGCATTTTTATAAGGAGTGCTAGATGATCAAGGCAAAATGGATCAAACCTCTTAACACTTGAAAGAATAACTCACTAACAGTGAAAATTAATCCTGGGACTGGCAGAAAGAGATTTTGTGGAGAGGGGAAGGACTGGAAGGGAGAATATCCTTCCTGTCATGTAAGTCAATATCTAACCTAGCCACTTACAAGGCCTCCTCTGATTGGAATTTACTGAAATGTGTTAATTTTAGTGAGTTCCAATAGGAAACTCTATGTATGTGGAACAGAACTTATTCGTTGCTGAAATTGGGTTAAAAGATAATTTGCGCCTTTTCCATGCCCACCACATGTTTCCTTTGACAATTCCTCTTCTGATCCCTACAAAGAAAACCTTATTCAATGAGACTTATAAAGACGCCAAATGCACTCTCATGAAATGACCTCCGTAAATCAACTGAAGCGTCTTCGGTGATTTATGCTTTGAGAGCCCAGAGAACATTTGTAATCTTGAAACACAGCAGGGCTTTCAGAGGTTTCTAGTGCCAGTTCTTCTGATTCATATTAGACCACAGTGTATTTGCCCACAGGAGGAGAACTGAATTCACACCTGATGATGTAATCGGCATCTCGTTTCCTAATGGTCCAGGCCCTAAGGACTTCCCAACCACATATTACTCAGAGAAACGGATAGAAGGAGGAGAGGGCTTCACTTTTAAGTGTCAGACCTGCTCCCAGGAAGGCTGCTTTTCATCCCAGAAGAAGGCAGTTGACACATAAATGACCACAGAATCAAATACCACAGGACGTCCCAGGCACAGAACACGTTAATTCACTGAGCTGAAATTAAACAGCACGATTCATCTTTAATGGTTATTTTCACAACAGGACCCAAAGCCTTTCACTATTCTTTGTGGAATGAGAACCACTTAAACAAAATCATTTGCACAAAATTTCTTTGGAGGTCAGACTACCATTTCATGTGTCTTTGGCCAAGGTCTGTGGCCAAGATGCCCTGAAGAAATGAGCAGAAGCAGAATGCACTGTGATCCCTGAATGTCCATTAGAGCCTGAACATGACTTTTATTGCTAGGAAGCCACAGTCTTCTGTGTTATAAACAGAGTTGGCTGCTTCCCAGAATCCTTCAGTCAAGGTTTACTAACTGCATGCTGTCTGAACTTCCATCCTTTGCAAAATTAACGTGGGCTTTCTGGCACTCTGCAAAAGCTGTTTATGTTTCTGTTCAAATAGCACAGAAAAACTCATGAATTGTACTTTATTCCACAACTTTAGTTTGTTATGGACCAGATTGCTTAATTGACCAAATTTGGGGAATCTTTATTTTTTAATTTTTTAAGTTTTTCATTTTATTTTAAAGATTGATTTATTTATATCGTTGGGGAGGAGCAGAGGGAGAGAGAGAATCTCAAGCAGACTCCCCGCCGAGTGTGGAGTCTGACCTGGAGCTGATCTCACAACTCTGAGATCATAACCAGAGCTGAAATCAAGAATCGGACACTTAACCAACTGAGCCACCCAGGCACCCCAAATTTTGGGCATCTTAAGATGAAGCTGATATAGTTTTGATATTGTTTTGTTTTTCATAGCTGGCTTAAGAGTTCACACAGTACCATCTGTAAACTAAAAAATGGGGCTCGAAAAGACTATCTGTAACAAGAGGGATGATAACAATAAAACTGACAACCTCTCATGGGTTGTGGGTTTATGTAAAATCCATGAAAAGCACAATGTTTAATAATTAGTCATCAAAAGTGCTAGCTATCATTATAGAACAAGATGGTCAGGTGTTTTCCTGTCTGATTGGAGACAACATGTGTCCACAGAGCAATTGGAGGATATAATGCCATTGATACTCAGTTGTGTTCATATATACCAAGACAAACACTGAGACACTGAGATTTCTAAGTCACGTTGTTGGATACTACATTTGTTTCTCGAGACAAAGACACCATGTGTCTTTTGTCCTTACCATGACAAAGTACCACACGGTGAGTGGCTTAGACTAACAGAAATTGATTGTGTTTGTAGTTCTGAGGGCCAGAAGTCTGAAATCTGTGATGCTTCCACACTAACATCTGTGGCATTTGTAATAACTACATTTTAATGGCAACAGGAAAAAGAAAAGGTATATATATATTTTTTCTTTTACAAAATTACCACATTTTAATTTGATTACCGTTCTAAAGATAATATTGCCAAAGAAAGTCACATTCTGATCCACTGGAGTTTAGGACCTCAATGTCTCTTTTTGGGAGGACACAATTCAACCCATATCAGATATATATTCTCTAGGGTTATCTATAACCTCGAGCTCACTGGCACAGGTCCCTCACTGATGGTGTTATCGACTCTCATGAATTGGCTGTTTCAGACTTGGAGTTCATGTCACACCTATAAAGTTATGTGTGGTAGAAATTTGTCATTCCCACAGATACTTTCAAGATGTATACTTGTTCAGTGGCCAATTTTACTTCATTTTATGATATTTTTCTCCTTTATTTCATAATTTAAAAAATTATGAAAGTAATATGTGCTTATTGTAACAACCCAGTGATGTATAGAAGTAGAAATTGGCCATCTCTCCCAACTTTCTTCCATTTTCACCATCTCTAATAGTAAAGTCGATATTAGTAACTTAGTGTCTATCTTTCCATTTATTTCTTCACATTCAGTCACATACAATATACCTTGTCATTTTTGGGGTTGGATTTACTTTTACAGAAAGTTAGATTGTGTCCTATTTACCATTTTACTTGCATCCAAATCATAGAGTGAAAGCTGTGTCTCTTTTTAATAGTTGCATAATATATGGGTATATTATAGGGTTTTTTCTGCTAATTTTTAAAATTTATCGATGGAAATTCAGATTGCCACTTCCCCCTTTAAATTGTAGGAAATGTTGAGGAGGGGTGGAAATCATTCCTTTGTCTCCCTACTGTGCAATCTGACAAACAATTATTTTTATTTATTTATTTTTTTAAAGATTTTATTTATTTATTTGACACAGAGAGAGAGAGAGAGGTCACAAGTAAGCAGAGGAGCAGGCAGAGCGAGAGGGGGAAGCAGGCTCCCTGCTGAGCAGAGAGCCCGATGCGGGCCTCGATCCCAGGACCCTGAGATCATGACCTGAGCCGAAAGCAGAGGCTTAGCCCCCAGAGCCACCCAGGTGCCCGACAAACAATTATTTTTAAAGGAACAAAAAACCCCACAAAACCCCAGGTTTTATCAATATAAGAATACCTGTTTCATGCAGCGGTGAAACTCTGCCACTTTGGTGCCTTGTGCTTTCAGGAAAGTGACAAAGGGAGTGCCGGGCACCAGTGAGAAGTGTGAAATGTGATTTTGGAAGCATCTTTGAGATTTGTAATTTAATGATGCCTGAGTTTCACAGGTTTGGTGCTGCTGTGTTCTTCTCATGGCCTGAAAATAAGCCTTCATGTGTCACGTACTATGTATGTCATCACCGGCTAGACTGGACAGGCAGGCTCTTCAGGAAAATTAATTAGAAGCTGAAGCTGATGTCAACTGCCACTTTAGGCCATCTCAAGGCTTAGTGTGTCCACAGAGTATCAGTCAGTATCAGGCTCCCAGACATTGTGTTTTAGTCACCTAGTGAGCAAGATTCCTAAACTGGTTCCATTGTCAGAGCAACCAGATGCAGACCTCATAGCAGGTCCTGGTCGGTGGCCAACTCGTGAACTGCGGTGACCCAGTTCACCTGGGTCAGTTCACCTGGGTCAGTTGAGAGTTCAACTGTAGCAAGTGACTTTATAGGTTTATATATTTTAACTAAGGAGGAGTGGAGCGTGGCTGAAACGGGGAAGGGTGAAGTATGGGGTATTTGGATGTGGTACTGGCATGCTTTCGCCTTCTTTTTAAAAGCTCATGATAAAACAAATGCCAAATAGTACAGAAGAGTACGAAATGACAAGTAAAAAACCTGAGGTTCCATAATTTTAATCCCCAGAGGTGGCTGCTCACATTTTCTTGTGTAATATATATGTTTTGTTATACACACACACACACACACACACACACACACACACACATATCTCAAGATGAGTTGTGAAATGAAAAAAGCAAATTATAGAACAATGTATATAGTATTATGCTATCTGTCCTACATGATAAACTGTAATGTGACTATTACATACATTTATAGTGTATGTAAAGACACATAAATTATATGCGTCATATTATATTTGTGTATATATGTATGTATGTATAGAATGTTCTAGGACTTTCTCTTCCACTAAATAATATACTTTTAACATATTTCCATGTCAGTACATCTAGACCTAACCATTCTCCTCACTTACTGCTTAGCAGTCCTGGTTAGGTTGTGCTGTAATGTCTTACCTCCTGATGAGCATTTATGCAGTTTTGAGCATTTTGATATTCTATCCAGTACTACAAATAATACCCTTATAGTACTATTTTTGTGCAGTCATGTGTATTCCATTTTATGCCGACAGATCTATTAATTATTTTTATGACTTCTGAAATTTGGGTCATGCTTTAATACTCCTCACATGAAAAAAGTGTTAAAGTTGTATATACTTTATCCTAAAATCGTTTTAACTTAATTTTTTTTCGGTTTGTCTTTAATCCATATGATATTTTAGGGGAATATGAATAATGCAAGAATGCAATCTAACCACTTCCCTCAAAGCCAGCCAGATATCCTAACATCTTTTTTTTTTTAAGATTGTATTTTATTTTATTTTTTTATTTATTTGACAGATCACAAGGAGGCAGAGAGGCAGGCAGAGAGAGACAGGAGGAGGCAGGCTTCCTGCTGAGCAGAGAGCCCGATGCGGGACTCGATCCCAGGACCCTGAGATCATGACCTGAGCCGAAGGCAGAGGCTTTAACCACTGAGCCACCCAGGCGTCCCTAAGATTTTATTTTTAAGTCACCTTTACACCCAACATGGGGCTCAAAGAAATGCATGCTTTACTGACTGAGCCAGCCAGGCGCCCCCTAATATAATTTATTTATTAATCTACCATGTTTGCCCACCCCACCCCAGTTTTGGAGGACATCATTTACTATGTACAAAACATCCATAAACATTGAGGGCTTTTTCTGAACTCTGTATTTATGTATTTATTCAATATTGTCTTTGCCTGACAATCTTCCTGGCATATCTCACAAGTTTATTTTTCCATGTGAATTTGGGGATGATTTTGTCAAATTTCTCTCCAAAGAGTTCCATTAGCGTTTTTTAAAAGATTTTATTTATTTATTTGAGAGAGAGAGAGAGAGAGGAGGAACAAAGGGAGGGGAGAAGCAGATTCCACATTGAGCACAGGGCCCAGTGTGGGGCTCTATCACATCACACTGAAATCCTGACCTGAGCCAAAATCAAGGGTGGTAGGTTTAACCAACTGAGCCACCCAAGTGCCCCTTCTTTGTATTTTGATTATGATTACATTACATTTAATGTAGGAGAAATTACATCTTCACAATTTGACTCTTTTCACCCCAGAGCAATTCATGCCCTTCTGTGTAATTTTCTTGTATGATCATTGCTGAAGATTTATGCTTTTCATCAGATAGGGCCTGGTTTTTTTCCCTAAGTGTTATACCTATTTTGTTTTTAATCCTAAATAGGAAGTTTTTCTCTTTGTTATCTATTGGGTTATCATTTGCATAAGGAGGACTATTGTTTTTTATATGCTAATATAGTGACTAACAATTTACTCAACTTTCATTTTGTTCACACTAGTTTTTTTTTTTTTTTTTAAGATTTTGTTTATTTATTTGACAGACAGAGATCACAAGTAGGCACAGAGGCAGGCAGAGAGAGAGGAGGAAGCAGGCTCCCTGCTGAACAAAGAGCCTGAGGCGGGGCTCCATCCCAGGATACTGGGATCTCGACCCAAGCCGAAGGCAGAGGCTTTAACCCACTGAGCCATCCAGGCGCCCCACATACTAGTTATTTTAATTGATCCTCTTGAATTTTTCAGGTATGCAATCATATTGCCGGCAAATAATGGTAATTGTTGCCTCTTGCTTTCAACTGTGTAGCTTTATTTTCTGTCTTGATGATAAAAAATTACTTGTATGCTATTATGGAACAGATATACAATAGTATCTTTTATTTTCTAATTCACGTAGGTTAGTGTTTTCAAACTGTAGGTGACAAAGCATTTGTGGGTCATTAAATCCATTTAATATATTATGACTTGCACTTTTGAAACCAGAAATAAGGTAGAATAAGAATAGAAAACTATTCAAGAGTATTCTCTACAGTATGAATTAAGGATCTGTGGGTTCAGTTGCAGGTATGTGCGTGCACATGTTTGCTGGGCCACAGTGAAATTAGTATCTTTCTGTAGATTATGGTAAAAAAAAAAAATGTGTGAAATACTCCCATATAGCTAACTGCCAGAGGAAAAGGAAAAGTATGTGTAAGTTCTACAGAGAAAATCATTTATACGTGCTTTGAGATACTGTGTCTCTTTTACAAATTGAATGTTGGTAGCAGCCCTGCACTGAACAAGTCCATCAGCCCCGTTTTTCCAACAGCATTTGCTCCCTTCGTGTGCTCTCTGTCACATTGTGGTAATTCTCACAGTGTTTCAAACTTTCTCTTTATTATTGTTATATTTGTTGTGGTGATGTGTGATCCATGATCTTTGATGTTCCTACTGTAGTTGTGTTGGGGTGCCATGAATCATGCCCACATAAGATGGGAAACTTAATAAATGTGTGTGTTCTGACTGCTCCACCAACCTGCTCTTGCCTCAGGGCCGCCCTATTCCCTGAGACACAACAGTAGTGCGGTTAGGCCAATTAATGACCCTGTAATGGCCTCTAAGCATTCAGGGGAAAGGAAGAGTCACAGGCCTCTTAATTTAAATGAAAAACTAGAAATGATGAAGCTTAGCGAGGAAGGCATTTCCGAAGTCAAGCTAGGCCAAAAGCTAGGGCTCTTGTGTCAAACAGTTAGCCAAGATGTGTCTGCAAAGAAGTTGTTCTTGGAGGAAATTACAGGGTTATTCCAGTGAACACACAAATGATAAGAAAGCAAAATAGCCTCATGGCTGATATGGAGAAAGTTTTAGTGGTGTAGATCTTCCGGATAGAAGATCAAACCAGCTGTGACATTCCCTAAACTGCAAGCCTGATCCAGAACGAGGCCCAAACTCTCCTCAGTTCTGTGAAGACTAAGAGAGATGAGGAAGCTACAGAAGAAGGTCTGAAGGTCGCAGAGGTTGGTTCATGTTATTTGAGGGAAGAAGTCATCTCCGTAACATGAAAGTGCAAGGGGAAGCAGTAGGAGCTGATGCAGAAGCTGCAGCAAGTTATCCAGAAGATCTAGCTTAGATAATCTATGAACGTGGCCACAATAACAGGTTTTCAGTGTAGATGAAGCAGCCTTCTGTTGGGAGAAGATGCCATCTAGGACTTCCACAGCTAGAGAGGGGAAGTCAGCGCCTGTCTTCAAAGGACGGCTGACTCTTGTTTGGAGCTAATGCAGCTGGTGACTTTAAGTTGAAGCCAATGCTCATTGACTGTTCTGAAAATCCTAGAGTCCTTCAGAATTACTCTGTCCTTCTTAAGTCCTTCAGCTTACTCTGCTCTGCTTCTGCCCTATAATTGGAGCAACCATTCTTACAACATGGTTTAAAGAATATTTTAAGCCCCTTGTTGAGACCTACTGCTCAGAAAAAAAGGATTTCTTTCAAAATATTACTGCTCACTGATGGTGCAGCTCATCCAAGAGCTCTGATGGAGATGTGGGAGATTCAGGTTTTCATGGCCACTAACACAGCATTCATTCTGTAGCCTATGAATCAAGGAGTCATTTTGACTTAAAAGTCTTATTATTTAAGAAATACATTTCTTGGGGCGCCTGGGTGGCTCAGTGGGTTAAGCCGCTGCCTTCAGCTCAGGTCATGATCTCGGAGTCCTGGGATCGAGCCCTGCATCGGGCTCTCTGCTCTCTCGGGGAGCCTGCTTCCTCCTCTCTCTCTGCCTGCCTCTCTGCCTGCTTGTGATCTCTCTGTCAAAAAAAAAAAAAAAAAAAAGAAATACATTTCTTGCCCATGGAGAGTGATTTCTCTGATGGATTTGGCAAGGTAAATTGAAAATCTTCTGGAAAGGATTTGCCATTCTAGATGTCATTAAGAACATTTGTGGTTCATGGGAAGAGGTCAAAATATCAACATGGATGGGCATTTGGAAGAAGTTGATTCCAACCCTCATGGATGATGTTGAGGGGTTCAAGACTCAGCAAAGTAAGTAACTGCAGGTGTGGTGGAAATAGCAAGAAAATTAGAAATAGATGTGACTGAATAAAAGTATTCCTATGATTTGGCAAATAAAGTGTAGGAATTGCAAATTCACACTTGATATTTCAGCTACCTGGCTGGCCATTTAGGCAACTCAGTTTCTCAAGGAGGCAGAAATAACTGAGATATAATCAGGGTGTATTCTGTAAGAGTCATCGCACCTACGCATTTGTGGACTGCCTCCCAAGGACAATAGGATGTCCTAAGAGACGTGGGAATAAATGAGGTGTGGTTCCTGTCCTCACAGGGCTGCTTTTGGTTCTCTTACATTATAGTTACTCAGATACTTATATGTAGATATGTACAGTTTAGCACACAACATAGAAAGGGATCCAAAAGGGGACATCAGGCAGATCTAATATTCCCATTTGTAATTTGAACATCGTTCAGTCATAAAAATGTTCTTTTTAAAGATTAGGTAATAAGTGGCTCTCATTTACTTGTGTACCTTTTATCCAGATAGCTGTGCATGGTATCTCTGATGTACTCAGGTTCTGAAGCAGGGACCTGTTCTGAGCAGGTCAGGCCCAGAGCAGTGGGGGCTGATACATCTCCATTCTGTGCTCACCCCTTCACCTGACCAAGTCATCTTCTGCTATGGCAGACTCTGCTCCAGTTTCTGCTCACTCAAGACTTGTGCCTCCTCACAAACAGCTCCATGTGTCTCCACTGGACAGCCTTCCAGCTTCTGCTTCCGAGACCACCTGCCTGATAATTTCTTTTCTCTTGTGTTTGCCTCCCAGGAAAGCAGGAGACATGAAAAGGCAGAAAGAGGAAGTGGGTTTGATTGGCCTTGTTCACCTCCTTTGTATCAGAGCTCTTCTTTTTCTAGCCATTGGCTACTCTCTGCAATCTTGCCACTCTCCTGCTTTGTCTTTACTCACACAACCCAGTATATCTGACTCTCCAACTACTCAGCATCTGCATCCCCGCAGCTGCGTGAGACTGGAGTAAAGCACACAATTGGGATGACTCACTTGAAATTTGTCATCATTACCCTCAAGCAAGTCCCGATACTAGTCACCAGTCATACTGCATTGTATTAGTCCATTCAGTTTCCCACCCTTCTGGACAATCATTTCATTTATACCTTCTGCTCCTTCCTCAAACCTCATGCACCTCCTCCCCTACCCCACTCTCAGCTGATGACTTTGCTGCTCATTTTAATTCGATGATGAGAGCAATCAGAAGAGAGTTCCCATAGAGTCTTGTTAGCATCTCTTCCCCTCTACCTGCTATTCACCCATATTCTCTGCCTTCTCTTCTATAACTGCACAAATAGCATATGTTCCCAGCTTGGGCTCACCCCTCCTCTTGTGAATTAGATCCAGCTCCTCTTGCCTACTCAGGAGCATTGCTTTAGCAGTTCCCCCTACCCCCTTCCTGCATTGCCATTTCATCCCTCTCTATTGAATCATTCTCATCTGCAATGCAAATACCTTTGTATTTCTCCATGTTAGAACATGCCCTTGATGCTTCCTCCCCCTCCTATTATTCATTTCTCCCTTCTATTTTCAGCAGGCATTCTTAACTTTTTGTGTTATGAATATGTTTAAAGGTCTGGTGAAGTCTATGGACTCCTCAGAATAATGTTTTTAAATGCTAAAAATAAAACAGGAATTCAAGAGAAACAAATTATATTGGAATATAGATATCAAAATAACTTTCGGTTCTTGTGAAATGGTAGCATGTTATTCTTTATTAGTTAGATAATATATTTAAAATATAGGCAAGCTAAAGTTTAATTTTGTTTTTTAAAGACATCTCGCTACAAAGGTTCTCTTCAATCATAGCTCTTGCATCTTGTACCTCTGTTAGAAAAAGTTGTACTACTCCCTCTTACAGGAGTTAAGGATTTTCATTTCATCTGTCAGATTTCATCCTTTTAAACAGTGTAAATCATTCATCTCCTTCCATGAATTGGCCAACAAGCAATTATGGCTAGAAAAGGAATACTGGGGGCACCTGGGTGGCTCAGTGGTTAAGCCTCTGCCTTCAGCTCAGGTCATGATCTCAGGGTCCTGGGATCGAGTCCCACATCGGGCTCTCTGCTCTGCAGGGAGCCTGCTTCCTCCTCTCTCTCTCTCTCTGCTTGCCTCTCTGCCCACTTGTGATCTCTCTCTGTCAAATAAATAAAATCTTAAAAAAAAGAAAAGAAAAGAAAAGAAAAGGAATACTGAAAAGCAACAAAGTGTCTGGGTCACCACTTGAGAATACATCCTTCCACTACCTGACTGCTGAACTTCTGGGCACGTTTGCTAAGGGTTGGCCAGCCGAGTTTGTAGGAACACTATTAGAGACCTAGCCATGGGTCTAATACTTACAAGCATCTGAAATAGTGCTGATCATAATGTTTGGAGATATCTGTAACAACTGTAAATGTGATATGAAACTATCCATGAATTCTAGATGTGGTGACAAAGAAACAGACACTGCTGATTTTACATTAATAATCGAAGAAAATGAGAGTACAGCAAAATTCCCTTTCAGAGTTATCCTACTCTTCGCTTTCTACTTCTCATTTCCCTTTCTCTTTTGAGTCTACTCTAGTCAGGCTTTTGCCCCCAGAATCCACTGAAATTGCTTTTATCAAGGTCACCAGTGATTTCTGTATTATTATAGACAATGATCTTCCTTGCCCTATCAGCAGTATTTGAGACAATTGATCATTATTTCTTCTCGCTATGCTTTTCTTCACTTGACTTCAAGGATATATCCTCTCTTGGTTTTCTTCCTGCCTTTCTAACCAGTAGTTCTCTGATTTCTTTACTGGCTCCTCATCTCCTGCCTGCTTAATCTTGGCATGACTCTGGACATAATCCTTAGTTATCTTTTGTTTCTATCTGAAGGCATTATTTAGTTCATCTCATCCAGCTGTGAGCCGTAAATACTCATTGTGTTCTGGTGTTGCCATCTGACAATGATGACTCCGGGCCTGACCTGTCTGCTGAAGTCTACCCTACTCTTTCCAGTTGCCTCCTCCTTATCTCCACCTGGTTGCCTAATAGGCCAGCAAATACGTTGTGTCCGAATCTGGGTTCCCGTGTTCTTCCCAAACCTACTTTTCTTGCAGTCTTCTTATCTCAGCAAGCAGTAGCTCCCTTCTTCTGGTTGCTTTGGTCAAACACCCTGGAATCAGGTTGAACACGTCTTTCAAAGCAGAAAGCACAGTCTATCAGCAACTCTTGCTCCTTCTAACTTCACGGTATCCTGGGTGTCGCCATTTTCCTCTACCTCACTGTTGCTGTCCTGGCACAAGCTTCCACGGCCTTTCCCCTGGAACACTGTATCGTCTTCACCCTCTCCCCATTCCTGTTTTCTGCCCCTAAAGCTTGAAGTTCACAAATGTTACCAGCATCCCATTCACTCCACTCCTCTGAATTCAGAAGAAATATGCAGAGTTCCCTAACCATATTCAAAACTCATTTCAGTTTTAGGTATTGATAATGTACACAGTTCCAAAATGATGGACATTCTCCCATGAGTGACTTATGAAATTTATTCAGCAGCAACATCATTAACCTGATAGAATGTTAAATGTAGCTCTGCAGGTTTGATATTAAGGCAGTTTAAAAAGCTTGGCACCTCACCTGTAGGAGTTCATTTTAAAAGGGTGCTCAGAAGGATGTGTAGGTGGCTCATTGTTAAGCATCGGACTCTTGGTTTCGGCTCAGGTCGTGATCTCAGGGTTGTGAGCATGAGACCCATGCTGGGCTCTACACTCAGCAGAGTCTGCTTGAGATTCTTTCCCTCTCCCTCTCCTCGGACCCTCTCCACACACGCTCATGCTCTCTCTCAAGTAAGTAAGTAAGTAAGTAAATAAATAAATAAATAAGTAAAATCTTTAAAATAAAGGGTATTCAGAAATTGCTTCAAATGTTCAAATAAAATTATGACCTAGGTCCCCAAATTATGTTATTTTTGTCATGTGACTGCTAAATACACAAAATGTGTTTGCTAAAAGCCACATCGTTCTAGTGTTCAGTCTCTGGAATATAATTAGAAAATAATAAAATGCCTCAGGTAGCTTGGAGTGCGGGGGAACTTTCTTAGCAATTTAGTCATTTGGTCAATAAATACTACTGGAATAGCTTTTATATGCCAAGCAGTCCACTGGGTGCGGGGGATACAAATATGAATAAAATCCAGTGAATATCCTTAGAGCGATCAACAGCAAACGGGGGAGGCAAGGAGTAAACAGTAGGTATCGTGCAATGTGATATGTACCATAATAGAGGTGGTAGGTATTTCGTACAACAATAGCACAAAGGATGGAATGATCAGGTTTGTTTAAATCAGAAAGGAAGTTTCAATCCTGGGGCATTGTCTGGGATTCCTTAAAGAATGATATGATCAATGCTGTTCTAGGGCTTAGAATTCTAAAGGTGAAAGATGAATGTCGTATGTATTGTAAACACCTTAGGTTGGAGAAATGCCTGTTTGAAATGTTTGAGAAAGTGGGATCTATTGCAAAACCTCCTAAAGTAGGTATATTCCAGAACTTTCTCTTATTCATTCAGAGATTGGTAAAGCTTCTTAGGATTCCTACCTTATATGTAATTTACCTCCATCATGTTACAGCTTTTCTCCACGGGAAATATGTGTGTGTGTGTAAATTTTAGGAGGTTTTAGAACAGATTTTACACACACACACACACACACATGCATATATATAAATGTATATAATATATAACTTTAAGTGTAAATGTGTTTATATGAACTAAATAGAAATATATCAGAGATTTATATTTAAAAACCAGCCCTCATGAGTAGAGATCAGATGGAAACTTAAGAAAAATTATTAGAGGGGTGCCTGGGTAGCTCAGTGGGTTGAGCCTCTGCCTTCGGCTCAGGTCATAATCTCAGGGCCCTGGGATCGAGCCCTGCCTCGGGCTCTTTGCTCCGCAGGAGCCTACTTCCCCCTCTGTCTCTGCCTGCCTTTCTGCCTACTT
The DNA here is from genome assembly GCF_902655055.1 of Lutra lutra. Lineage (NCBI taxonomy): Eukaryota > Metazoa > Chordata > Mammalia > Carnivora > Mustelidae > Lutra > Lutra lutra. The sequence continues at coordinate 50,794,156 of NC_062280.1, read as the reverse complement.
GTGATCTCCCTTTCTCCGTCAAATAAATAAATAAAATCTTTAAAAAAAGATTTGTTTAGGAAAAAAAAGAGAAATTATTAGAAATTTCAGAATTATAACAGATGGCCTACATTCAGTGTTAAATTGTCACTTGCTCCCATCTTAGTTTACAAATAATGGGGTGCATTGAGCCAGGAATTAATCTCCTAGTCCTCTTCATATCACATATAAGAAAACGGAGGCCAATTTGGGGATGAGGAACTTTCCTAGAGTTACCCCACTGATCTGTAAGAGCACTGGGGATAGAATCCAAGTATCCTGTCTCATTCCTGGGCTGCTTCTGCTGCTTAATTAATGTGATGTCATTGTCTGACACACAGAAGCTTTTCCCATCAAGATTCTGGTAGGCCAATCTGAGATTGTTTAGCCAAGTATAAATATTTTGCACTTGAAGAATGGAATCAGCTAGAGGCCATCCACTGGCCTCCCATGAGGCTCCCCCTCACATAATGGGTACAACAGAAAGGGCACACCAATAGCTCTAAGCAGTCCACAGGCAAGGAAGGGATCATACGGGATCAGCACAGGAACAAAGCACAGGAGAAGTTTAGGGTCTGGACAGCGACACATTCCAAATCAGGTGAGCTCGTGAGAGATCCAAACTCTGTATAGAAGAGCAAGATGAGATGTCAGAGTTTCTAAGGACAGGAAGGAGTTGGGAGGGCAAAGTAAGGTAAAGCTTTAATGGCAAAGCCGTCAAATGGGTCCTCTGGACGTGTGGGAGTTGGACTAGGACTCAGAATGGAAACAGCCTCCACCAGGGAAAGCTATGGGTTCCACATATGACCTGCAGTGTGTTTGGTTGAGAATAATTATTTTTTAAAAATTACTTGTGAGGGGTGCCTGAGTGACTCAGTGGGTTAAAGCCTCTGCCTTGGGCTCAGGTCATGATCTCAGGGTCCTGGGATCAAGTCCCGCATCGGGCTCTCTGCTCAGCAGGGAGCCTGCTTCTCTCTCTGCCTGTCTCTCTGCCTACGTGTGATCTCTCTCTGTCAAAAAAAATAAATAAAATCTTAAAAAAAAATTACTTGTGATACTTTTAGGCAGATCACGTGCTCTCCATCACCATAGTCCTAGCTGTTTTCTGTCTCACAGCCACATGGACAGGCACTTACTAAGCCTACATTGCTGTTTCTTTAGGGGTCCAGATATTGCACAGCCGGTTAGGGAGCAAGCGCCCGTTCGTTTACACAGTCTGACAATCCTCATAGGTTCACAAATAGAAATGTGGAGAAATTCCAATGTGAATTTATTGACTAGACTCAATCCTTAAAAATCAACTCAGTACTTTATGAAACTGACTTACATAGTTCAGAAGGTTTCAAAATAATGATATGAACATAGCACATAGAATTTACAACTGCCCTTGTAAAAGAAATTTTTTTTTTGAAAGTTCTTGATTGTCAGGAAACTCCAGATTGTATATGCCAAAGATTCAACGCCTGAAATGTCATGTATCTTAAAAACCCCTTCCCCACACAGGGCAAATTTCATATAAATACCTTGTGGGAGGTAGAATAGTCGCTGCTCAAAGATGTCCACATACTAATCCCCAGAAGCTGTGAATGTGTTAGGGTACATGGCAAAGAAGAATTCAGGTAGCATTATCAGCTAACCTTGAGATGAGGAGATTATCCTGGGTTATTCCAGCAGAATCAATGTAATCGCTAGGGTCCTTATAGATGGAAGAAGGGTACAGAAGAGATAGAATCAGAGTTGACAGAACAAGGAGGGTTCAACCAGACATTACTCACTTGGACTATGAGCCAAGAAATATGGGTGGTCTTTAGAAGCCAGAAAAGGCAAGGAAATGGATTCTCCCCTTGGGCCTCTGCAGTGGATTCTCCCCTTGGGCCTCTGCAGTGGATTCTCCTGAAGGGGCTCCAGGAGGAATGTTCCCTGACCAATACCTTCATTTCAGGCAAGTGTGACCCATTTGGTCATTCTGACTTCTAGAACTGTAAGATAATTCGTGTTGGCTTAAGCTATGGAGTTTGTGGTCGTTTGTTACAGGAGAAATATGGAACTAATACACTCCTGGATGAGAAAAGTGTAAATGAGAAATGACTAGATCTATATGGCTTTCCCACTATCATTTATGCTTTTTAAACCAAGACTCACCATCTGATTGTTATGATCTGGCTTTTGCAACAAACATCATCCTTTGATGATGAAGCTGTGACTTGTTTCCAAAGGGCAGTGTTTGTGAAGCCCTTTTGCACTTCTAAACCAATCAAGTGAGTATAAGTGGCAAAAGCTATAGATTCTAAGCCCGGTTCTCAAAATCTTGAAGACCTGTCCTAACTAGCCACTTAGCATTGTTTCACTTGTCAGTTGCGATCGTTATCATAAAACATAGTTTTGTGTTTATTTAAAAAAAAATTTTTTTTTAAAGATTTTATTTATTTGACAGACAGAGGTCACAAGTAGGCAGAGAGGCAGGCAGAGAGAGCGGGGTGGGGGGGAAGCAGGCTCCCTGCTGAGCAGAGCACCAATGCGGGGCTCGATCCCAGGACCCTGGGATCATGACCTGAGTTGAAGGCAGAGGCTTTAACCCACTGAGCCACCAAGGCGTCCCTAGTTTCATGTTTAGATGAAAATTCTTCTTTGGTAAATAGAGAATGAAATTATAAATTACATTGGACTGGTAATATGTCTGAGCCTACTACAAAGACACTAGACTGGTAGAGTAAAAAAGGAATATAACATGAAGTCTTTCTACAGTTATTCTATGAATTAATATTCACAAAAGAAGGATGCATTCTGACATCTAATAATTTCTAAATTGGTGTGACGCTTAATGAATTGCCATAAGACTACCAGACGTATAGGAAGACCTAGTTGCCAGGAATTCAATTTGGAAATCACAATCATTGCAAAATGGCTTTAAAGCTGGATTTTTGAGTGTTTGTCATGACAGAAATAAAAATGAGTCAGGAATTCAGCCCTGTCTTGCCTGAACTTTTCAAGGCATATTCTGGTTTTTAGTTATATGAGGAAAAAATTCAGTCTGGGTAGGTTTTTGTTTATTTGTTTTTGTTTTTGTTTTTTTTTTTTCCAGACTTAAGATGTGCCTCTATTATGGTGGATCTGGTCTTAATGTTTTCTTTAGGTCCTGGTTCTTCAAAGTATGCCTGGAGGACTGATGTACAAGTTAGGGAGGAAGCAAATGGGAAAGAGGAAGAAGGGAAGAGGTAAGCGGTAAGCCAAGTAAGGAGCTTACGGTACAAAATTTAAGGAGGTGCTTACTCTCTGTGCACATTGCCAACCTACACTTGCATGAACCTGAGGGTGGTGCCTCCTTAAGCCAGAGGTGCCCAGGACACAAATGTAAGGAGGCACTCACTCCGTATCATGCATATGCCAAGTTGGCACTTGCACCATTTTGATGGTGAGTGCCTCCTGACATTTTGCTACCAAGGTACCTCATTTGCCCCAGTAGTCTCTCCTTAAAGGCGAGGGCATGGCCGATGATGGCTGCAATGATAGATATAAGCCTGTCTCTACTTGGAAGTCAGGTTTGTCCTGGGATTCTTCATGTATTCCAGACCACCCCTCTTTAGCAAAGCCTAAATTGCTAAGCAGAATTCCCAGAAGTCTTACCTTAGTATGGCCCCAGATCAATGTAGACGTGAGCATGATCTCTCCTTTGAACCAGACTTCCTGAGGTTACCCTAGTTCAGGGTCTAGGATTACCTGTCAAGAGAGCTTGACCCTGCAGTTGGCTCCAATCTAAAATGCACCTTCCATGTCTTACAGAACTTTAGGGAACAGGATTCATTCAGTTCTCTTATATGCCATTGGATTTCAGGAAACTCTCCAGTCAATGATTATTTGAATCTACTTTGTGCAAATAGAAATATTTTAAGTTTCATGAAATCTATACAAAGTTGGAGTGGTAAACTATAGGTGTAGTTAACATGATGTTTATATCTCTGGACATGCTGCCATTGCCAATGTTGTCTTGTATGCAAGGGATCACTTGTAGGAATGCTGATACTGATAATACACAGTGAAGATACAATATGGGTTTTATTTAGAGAATAAATAATAAGCAGACTTAACAGAATGCATGCAATCCTTTGAACTCTCCTCCCACAGCTTAGGCCAGGTGTGAATGTCTGCAGGTGCCATAGCTCTGGTAGAGAGTGTTCTCTGTATGATAGGTTCAGTGGCGGGGGGCACATCCGTGTGATTGTGAAACAGTGGAAGCTCTCTGGTCAGGGAAGTGACCTTATTAGAAAGGGAAAGCCTCTGGAGCCTAGTGGTTGGTATCAGCTTATTTTCTGTTGAGCTGAGCCAGCTTTCTGTGCAGCTGGCCAAAGAGGGAAGGAGATGAGTCTCTGAAGCCATCCATATTTGTCTCTTGCTAAGGTTTACTGTTCTCTTTGCCTGATCGTGAGCAGTTTGAGACGAAAGACAGAGTCATACAGATCTTTGCAACTCCCCTGGTGCCCTGCCTGTAGTTGAGTGCTTAATATATACTTGTCGTTGGAATGAATGAAATAATAGACTTTAGTTGATGCTGAATAAATGATGTATTAAAAAAATACATAAAAAAATACACACTTTTGTAGCAAATGGAAAGCACACTGTGCCTCTCCAATGGCAAACCACATATTTTGGCAGGGAAAAAAACAGTACATATGGTTGGGGGTGGCTGTTGTATGTTCTTAATGGGGAAATTGGTAGCATTCTTTCTCCCCTAACCCTTTTCACTTTTGTTTCAAAATGTTTGTTTCTGCCGTATTGAGAGGAGGAGTTAAGACAAAAGATCTCTTTTAGTTATCAGTGCATTGAAGTTTCCAGCCAGCTTTCTCTTTAATGCCCTTTTAGTCCTCACAGAGAAGGCATATGGAGGGGACAAGTGTGGGGGTAAACAATAGCGTTCATTTTGGAAATGCTCATTCGGTATTCCTTATAACAGTGACAGTCATCTTCATTATCCTCATTCTAGCTCATGTATTTGTGAACATTTGCTCTGTGTTCTGCAGGGTACTGACATGTAGTCCTTAGCACTATGTGGTGGTTACTCTTGACTAAACCCATGACCAGCACATTCATCTCAGAGTCCTTCCAGGTGTTTGTTGTATAGTTATACTCCTTATACTCCAGCTGGAGCTGTCATGTTATAGGAACCCCGCTGAGATCCAGTCACTCGGGTGTCGCTGCGTCTTTCCAAAGCCTTCCAAGTCAGCAGTTGTCTTTTCATCTGTGATGGTTTCAGTCTTTTATAGGAGAGAGCTACATCCTCGTCTGGATATTCAAGGAATGTGTTATCCAAACTCTAGCTTCATAAATATTGGCTAATTTTGTTACTAGTTTCCCTACATCCCACCTTTCTTCTCATTGAAATATTTATTGAAAAGTGAAGCTGTAGCTGGTTGGCTGGTAAATAATTTTCCTGTTAATCAGAAAAACACAGGGGCCCTGAGTGGCTCAGTCAGTTGAGCGTCTGACTCTTTTTTTTTTTTTTTTTTTTAAAGATTTTATTTATTTATTTGACAGAGAGAGATCACAAGTAGACGGAGAGGCAGGCAGAGAGAGAGAGAGAGGGAAGCAGGCTTCTCGCTGAGCAGAGAGCCCGATGTGGGACTCGATCCCAGGACCCTGAGATCATGACCTGAGCCGAAGGCAGCGGCTTAACCCACTGAGCCACCCAGGCGCCCGAGCGTCTGACTCTTGATTTTGGCTCAGGTCATAATCTCAGGGTCGTGAGATCAAGCCCCACATCTGGCTTTGTGCTCAGCAGGGAGTCTGCCTAAGATTCTCCGTCTCCCTTTCCCTCTGCCACTTACCCCTACCCCCGCCCATTCACACTCTCTCTCTCTGAAATAAAGTCTTAAAAAAAAAAAAAAAGAAAACATAAACATGTTTCTAAATATGTCTGCTTAATTTTGAAAAAATAAACTGATCATTGAGGGTGGAACTGATGATTCTAAGCCAGAGTTTCTTGATTTAAAAAAAAAAAAAAAGTGTATGGTTTGAAAGATTTGGACATAAACAAATACCCATGAAACAGTCACCACAATCAAGACCATAGACATATCACTCACCTCCAAAAGCTTCCTATTATCCTTTTGTGGGTTTTTTTTTACCCCCTATGGTAAAAACACTTAACATGAGACTACCCTTTTAAATTTTTTTAGCATACAATATAGTACTCCTGTCAGCTGTAGGCACGCCATAATATGGCAGATCTCTGTAACTTATTCATCTGAGAATAAACCGAAATTTTGTATCTCTTGAGCCATTCCCATTTCCCCCTCCCCATCCTGACTGCTGCAACCACCATTCTTCTCTCTGTTTCTGTGAGTCTATTTTAGATACCTCATATAAGTGGAATTAGGTCATATTTGCCCTTCTGTGTCTGGTTTATTTCACATACTTTACCTCCAGGTTTAACATGTTGTTGCAAATAGCAGGATTTCCTTTTTTTATAAGGCTCAATAATATTCCACTACATGTATACACCACATCTTCTGTATCCATTTGTCTGTCGATGGACACAGGGGTGGGTTCCATATCTTGGCTATTAGGAATAGTGCTGCTGTGAACCTGGAAGTGCAGGTATGTCTTTGAGAACCTAATTTCAGTTATTTTGGATAAATTCAGAAGTGGAATTGCTGGATGATCTGGTAGTTCTATTTTTAATGTTTCGAGAAATACCCATACTGTTTTCTGTGGCACAAGCCAGAGTTTCTGAAGCTCAGCGCTGTTGACATCTTGGAGCAGATAATTCTTTGCTGTGGGAGCCTGTCCTATTCCTCCTTAGAAGTTTCACAGCGTCCCTGGCTTCAAACCAGTAAATGTCAGTAGCAACCCTTTCCCCAAGAGTGTGATGATCAAAATGATCTCTGGACATTACTAACTGTCCTCTGGGGGTGCAAAATTCCCCGCATTGGGAACCACTGTTCTAAGCCCATAGTCGGAAAAGCTTGACCTTGCACCAGAACAGAAATCTGCTGTTTCCTCTTGAGGCTCTGCAGGCAGGTTGTATGCAGTGCAATATTTTGGCTTTCTTTGTTAGATATGAGCAGTCACTGAGGATTGCATATTCCTTAGATAAATATAAATGTGCCTAATTCATTCTCTTCAACAATTTATCATCAAAATAAGATTTAAGGGTTTTTTAGTTGACTGTTTTAAAACTAGTGGTAGAGTTTCATGTTGAATGTTTTATTCCATAACAGGTCTTTTTCAATGGAAAGCTTTTAAAATAGGCTGAATAATTTTGTGCTTGAGGCGCTTTTGTTCTTCTAAGTGTTCATATAAATACAGAGTAAACTGGTTCAATTTATATCTTTCTTAATCTCTCTTATATTTCTAATTGTTTTTCTCTATAACAAAGAGGGGTTATATCAAGAAATCATGTAGGAGGCTCTTTTTATGCTTTGAAAAGGAAGTAAGAAAAGGTAATCATAGTAAGAGACCTGAAAACCTTAAAAAAAAAAAAAAAAAAGACCAAGGAATAATTAAGTCAGGGTAAAACTTAGTTTTCTTTCTTCCTAAATATATCCAGACATCATTTTTTAAGCATTAATATCTCTTCCCTTAAAAAAAAAAAAACCTTAACAAAACCCTTTATGTTGCCATTTTTGCTTTTCACTTAATTAAAGAAAATGGGAAAATATATAAAATACAAACTTATTTAAGTAAAGTCTCAAAACTGTGAGGGAACTTGAGAAAATAGGGCATGAAATTTTATAGTCTGTGTCAGGAACTTAGTTCTGCACCTCATCACTCTTACCGTCTTGATCAAAAAATGTACTTTTATGTCTCACTTAAATCTCTCAGGTTGCAATGAGGCAATGGTTCCTACCACTCTGCCCTCACTGCAAAACTGCTTTTCTTCAGCCCTTGAGTTTGAGCCATTCACATTCTTAAAGCACATTATTTAAAATCTTCCCTTGGCTTTCTGTCTCCAGATTATTCGATCCAATTTTTTTGGGTGGCGGGGGGCATCATCTGTCATTACCTACAACCCTCCACATGCTTCCTTCAGAATCTTCACTTTCCTTTGCCATGCAGATCCTTGAAACCAGGCAGAGCTGAAGATGCTGGGTAAGGTATCCTGACGGGCGTTAAGCTACTGTTCTGACTAGAATAGAATCCTCTCTTCTTTACCATCAAGCAAAAAGTTCAGGTTCTCTTTGCCTTAAAAACAGTCCCTGCGTGGTGTCTGCTTTCAAACTTTCCAAACTGCTCAAGTTCACCACCTCTACCTAAATATACTGCTCTCTATCTTATAAGGCCTGGGAACACGGAAATTAGCTGCAAATGAGCTTATTTTCTGCCGTTAATGCCCTGTGGACCTTGAAAGTCCTCTTTGCTGAAATTGGGCTCTCCTGGTTCCTTTGTGCTTTTTCCTACTGTGCTCTTCCTCCCTGGCCTCCCTGCCAGGGTTTGGGTTTTGACAGCCACAAAGGCCCATCCCATCCGTGCGGTCTCTTAGTGAGGCTTTTTTCTAACCCCCGGCACCAAGCTAAGCCTCCAGACAAAAAAGCCTCTTGAAGAATATTTGAGAACTTTTGATCCATGTGTGATCCCTTTGAAAATCCAACTCCGGATGCTCTTTGTTACCAGTTATCTTCTCTGCTGTCATCTCTACTCTACCTCAGTTTCTTTTATTTAGAAACTGTGTGCTGACCTGATTGAAATATTCTTAGCCCACATGAGTGAACAGCTGCGTCCAGCAATTGAAGCAGGACAGCCCCTGCTGTGCTCTTCCTGGCTGAGAGCAGGGAGGGAGGCTGCCAGCCCGTCCGCCACACATGAGGTGGAGGAAACAGGAAGAAGGGCTGTGATGTTTAATCAATCTTTGAAGCAGTTTTCCCTAGTCAAAATCAAGGTGATACATGATTTAGAAAAGCGTATACTAAATGGAGTATGGTATCCTGAATTGGATACCGGAAGAGGAAAAAAAAAGACATTAGTGGGAAACTGGTAACATCTGATGATAGTTGGAGTTTTGTTAATGATGATGGACCAAGGTTAGCTTCTTAGTTTTGACAAACAACCGCGGCTATAGAAGATGGGAATGTTAGGGGAACCTGGGTGAAGGGTATGTGAGCACTCTGTATACTATCTTTGCAACTTTTCTGTAAATCTGGAATTATTCCAAAATAAAAAGTGTATTTTAGAGGGCCACACCTCAGCCCTAGACCTGCCTCATACCCTCACACTTTCATACACACTGGCTAGAGTTGGGGAAATTGAGGCAGGAGACCGACCACACTGTACTAGGACTCATAACAGTTTCCCTCGGCCACTTGGCATTCCTTTCCTGCTAAGACCACTTTTATTTTTTGAGTCTTTCCATGAATTAAGAATAATGAAATGGAGGGGCAGCTGGGTGGCTTAGTTGGTTAAGTGATGACTCTGGTTTCAGCTCAGGTCTGAACTCATGGTTGTGAGATTGAGCCCTGCGTCGGGCCCTGTACTCTCCGGGGAGTCTGCTTGAGATTCTTTTTCTCCCTCTACCCATCCTCCTGCTCTCTGTCTCTCTTTCTCAAATAAAAAATAGATCTTTAAAGAATAAATGGGAAATTGTCGTAAAAAGTTTATTTTATTTTTTTCTTTTATCAACACTATTTTTTTTATTATTAACATATAATGTATTATTTGTTTCAGGGGTATTGGTCTGTGATTCATCATTCTTATACAATACACAGCGCTCAAAGCATACTTTTCTCAGGGCACCTGGGTGGCTCAGTCGGTTAAGCGTCTGACTCGGTCTCTGCTCTGGTCATGATCTCAGGGTTTACGATGGAGCCCCACCCATCTCGGGTTCTAAAAGCAGGCGCAGGGTTTTCTTGAGATTCTTTCCCTAGCCTTCTGTCCCTCCCCCTGCTTGTGCACACGCGCGCTCTCTCTCTCAAGCAAAAAAATAAATGAAAGCATATTTTTCTCTAAAATAATCTGCATTGTTTGCTTCTAATTCTTTGATGGGCAGTATATTAAGGACCCGATTCAAGAAAAAAATGTTAACATAAAATACAGCATTAGCATGTAGGAAAGAATTGTAAAGGCTATAACTCATCCATATCCCTAATGAAAATATCTGATCATATATTAGTGGTCTTTCCTGTGCTATTTTTTCCACCTTCTGTTCTCTGCTTATTGATAAATTACTCATTTGCTTGCTCTCTCATTCAGTAAACACTTAAAAAACCAGGTACTGGGGCGCCTGGGTGGTTCAGTGGGTTAAGCCGCTGCCTTTGGCTCAGGTCATGACTCAGGGTCCTGGGATCGAGTCCCGTGTCAGGCTCTTTGCTCAGCAGGGAGCCTGCTTCCCTCTCTCTCTCTCTCTGCCTGCCTCTCCATCTACTTGTGATCTCTCTGTGTCAAATAAATAAATAAAATCTTAAAAAAAAAAAAAAAAACAGGTACTGAGCTTAACCCTGAGGATAAGAAAAAGCAGAAAAAAAGCATGGTTCCTGCCTGTAAAGAATGGATAAGCTAGTGGGGAATAAACCTGCAGAGAGATAATTATTAAATGGTGTGGGTGCTTTGTATCTTCCCTTGATTTCCCATCAATTATAGTGGCTCAGGCATTTCCTGAAAATATGGCTAAGCCTGAAGGAGTTGGTGTTGCCATGAAAAGAGTTGTTGGCTTTGTAGTTCAGAATGATTATTCTTAGCCTCCTCCCCTCTGCCCTACTAGCTGGAAACAGTGGTTTATTTTTAGTGTTTATATAGCTAATAATGCTCAGTAATGATTGTGCTTAAACAGTGATGTATAAGACAATTATTTTTATTTCTGAAAAAGTGAAAATCTTTTGCTTTTATTCATAGAGTAACCAATGTCTTTGATTGCTTCTTATTTTAAAAACTCATGTGATAAAATGGGAGAAATTATTGTTATTTTTTAAGTAGGCTCCACAACCAGCATGGAGCCCAACTCAGGGCTTGAACTCACGACCTTGAGATCAAGACCTGACCTGAAATCAAAGAGTCCAATGTTTAACCAACTGAACCACACAGAAAGTTATCTAAGGCTTCTTTTTAAAACGTTCTTGTACTGTGGATCACTGATTTGAACTGAAGATTTCTAAGAACAAAAATGTATCTGAGTAGCTCTTTTTTGATACAGAGTCCCTAACCTTTTTGAGGAAAAAAGCCAATTTTATATTCTGAATTTGTTATAATTCCTGAAGGCTTTTGAGTAGGTAGATGATAGCATGGTGTGTGTGTGTGTGTGTGTGTGTGTGTGAGAGAGAGAGAGAGAGAGAGAGAGAGAGAGAGAGAAACACTGTTCAGTGAAACAATGAAACACTGAACAATGTAGTTGCTTATGCAGAGCTAGAAGGAAACCAAGGTAGGGTTTTGGCTAAACACTTTTTTTTTTTTAAGATTATATTTATTTATTTGACAGACAGAGATCACAAGTAGGCAGAGAGGCAGGCAGAGAGAGGAAGGGAAGCAGGCTCCCTGCTGAGCAGAGAGCCCAATGTGGGGCTTGATCCCAGGACCCTGGGATCATGACCTGAGCCGAAGGCAGAGGTTTTAACCCACTGAGCCACCCAGGCGCCCCATAAACACTTTTTTTTCTTAAAGGGGATTTGACTGTATGGGGTTTACACCCACTGAGTTGAGTATGAACTTGATGTAAGATGTTGAGTATTCTTTCTGTCTGTGAAGATTCATTATGTAATTACTTCGGACAGGAAGTGGCCCGTTCTTGTTTCCAGTCCTCTGGAAATCTAGCCCTCCCGGCACTAGACTTTTGGCTGCTTTCTTCAGATCTTCTAACCACCATTTGATCACCTTTTTCTTGCTGAGGCTGTGTCAGTGGTTTTCCCTAGATGTGAAGAGTATTTCTTGGCTAAAGCTGCCCTAGAATAAGGCAGCTGATGCTTGAAGAGAGAAACTAAACCTGATATTTACTCTGTATCGCAGGGTACAATGTAGAAATTTGTAGCCATTATATCCATTGTTGTTTTCTTTAGGTCTGTGAATTAAAGAGAGCAAGCCATCCCCCAAGACCTATAAACACTTGGCTTTGACAGACTGTCTACTTCTTAAGCCTATATGAACTGGTCTTCCTTGCTGCAGACAGAGTTGCATTTTTAGCTTGGACGATGTGTGTTAGGTGGAAATAAAGTACATTTTGCATTATCTGTAGCATATGAGAAACTGTAAATTGATTAGACAGTGTATTAGCAAATGGAGTGTCAATGGGTGATGAACACTTGGCTGGTGAGAAGCCCAGTTTGGGGGAAGAAGATGATGAGATATGGTGGCTGAGCTTTTTTCCTCCTTCTTTGGAGAATGGGTTGACTATTTTAGGTTCATCTGCAGGCCCATATTACATGTAATATATATGTATGCATACATATATATTATATTACATTTAATAGCTCAGCATCCTGGCAGCCTCTTGAATCATGCTGGGAGCCTGATAGCCAAAATGAGCTGGATCACGTTCCCACTTCATTGTATGATTGCAGACTATGAGGGAAAATGATAGTATTCTCCTTTTTCTTTTTGGAAAAGCCTGCATTACACTTCAGAATGTGCCATTGCCAGACACTGTCTAGGTTTCAAGTGCAGTCCCTGTCTTCCTACCCAGCTAGCAAATGGGAAGCTGAAGAAATATATTTCCTTCAATTTCAGGTGTTAAGACGTTGCCTATTATGACTGTCTTTATATTGAATGGCTTAGCGTTCAGTGATTTAGGGGGTGTATCTGGATTTCTTTTTTTTTTTCCCACCTGGTCAGTGGAAGAAAACAGGAGACTGAATGGCATCATATTTATTAAGACCGTAACTGGTGGGGCAACTGGAGTTAACATACTCCAGTTTGTAAATTACTCAGTTGTCTGTCAATAACGGACTGTTTATTACTCCATTTTGACTGGCTGAGGAGTAACAGTGGCTTCATTTCAGCAGATAAATACTGAGAATTTGAATCCTTAGTAAAATTAATGACAGCTGGAGGAATTCCCAGCTGTACATGTAACTGGAAATGCTTAACTACCCAATTGATCATGAATGGATGGATTCAGTAGAACACAAAATACAATCTGTTTTTGCAGGCGTGGCTTTGAAAAATTGCAGGCAAGCATTTTTCTCTACCAAATGCAATTCTGAGTGCCTAGTAAAAAAAAGAAAAAAAGAAAGAAACGAAAAAGAAAAAAAGAAAAAAGGAAAGCCATACATTCTTTTTTAAAGAGCAATGCAAAGAAATGTCAGTCCCTTTCTCCCGTTGCCCCTCCCTCTCTTTCTCTCTCCCTCGATCCCTCTCTTCCTTTCTACCTACCTACAAATATTTGTTACACACCTGCCAAGTCCATGTTAGAGGCACAAAAACGAAAAAGATGCAGTACTCACGCTAATTATTGTCAAAAAGCTAAAACAGCAATATACAAACAATTATAACACAATGGATCGATGAAATGGAGTTTGCCACATGGACAGAAAAAAAGGACCTTCTTGAATAAGAGTCAAGACCCTGTACGAGGCAAGTTGATCTCAGAGCACTTCCCCCTCCTTATTCAACAGGTATTTTCTGGTGCCTACCATGTGCCACATACTGTGAATTAAGTATGTCTGAAAAACACAAGAAGCATATTATGACCAGAGCATGTTGGAGGAGAAAGATGAAAGATGAACCAGAGTGGTGGCAGGGACAATTTTAAGATACCATTTTTAATAATGTTGCCCCAATTTTGTTACTTTTTGCAAAATAAGTGAACAGGCGTTTTAAAATTTTGTTTTAACTTGATGTTGATGAAATAAAGAGTAATGGTGCAAAGATTTTGAGTTGATTTAATATTCTTATGCCCAATCTTAGTTAAATGCAAAGAAACATACTATTGATGACTGTAGTTAACAATACTGTATTGCTATTTGAAAGTTGCTGAGAGAGTACGTCTTAAAAGTCCTCGGCACAAGAAAAAAATATAACTGTGTGGTGATGGATGTTAACTGGACTTATTGTGGTGATCATTTTGCAACATATACAAATATTGAGCCATTATTTTGTATACCTGAAGCTAATATAATATTATATGTTGATTGTACCTCAATTTAAAGAAGGAAACATAGTGGATGAATCACAAATGCAGCATTCACGGCAGAAGTAGGCCAACCCACAGAACAGCAAACTGCTAATTTCTCACTTGGAAACTTCCAAATGGCTAGCAGGAACCTGGGCAGACAACAAGAGAGGAATTAAAAAACCTCCAGTCTGAAAAGAGACACTAGTAATGATTATTTTAATTAGATATCAGCCACCAAGGGCTCAAAAGAACTATCTTTGTACAAAATGGAGGAAAGTTTCACTCATCAGAAATGGTAGAATAAAATTTGGTGAAAACCATGGTAGGTTTTTTTTTTTTTTTATTCTACTCTCACCTCATTCTACAGTTTTTGAGATAACTTAAATATAAAGCCAAAAAAAGTTAGTAAGCAAAGATTAGGGTCATTGAAGATACAAATTAAGAGAAGATCTGTATTAAGAGGAAAGTTAGAACTTAAATCTGACTTCTGGTAGCTGAAGCAAAAAACAAAATATGATCAATTGTAGGCTTCTCATCCACCCAGAGAAAATATCTCAGCACAAATGACGACTTAACTTTTATTGTCTAGAACCCAAGATTCTGGTATTTGTGAAGAACTGTTCTTCACGTAGTCATCTGAGGTGTAAGTTGGTCATAGACTCAGCCTCATATATTTTGGGAGCGTTTTCACTGGGAGAACTTTCCAGGGTGTTCATGGGGCATCCTTGCTGTGGGGTTTTTTGTTTTTTGTTTTTTTTTTTAAAGATTTTATTTATTTATTTGACAGAGAGAGATCACAAGTAGACGGAGAGGCAGGCAGAGAGAGAGGGAAGCAGGCTCCCCGCTGAGCAGAGAGCCCGATGCGGGACTCGATCCCAGGACCCTGAGATCATGACCTGAGCCGAAGGCAGCGGCTTAACCCACTGAGCCACCCAGGCGCCCCTGCTGTGGGGTTTTTATGCAAGTGTAGATCAGCATCCTATCAACAGATGAGTGATCATGTTACCCCACCAAGAGTGCGGCCAACTTCAGCGGCATCCAGTTTATTCTCAAGAGAACTACTCCTTGACAGAGTGCGTCGTGATTTATTTTCTAGTCAAGTTTAGGTGTTCTGCCCGCGTGAGCTTCATTTTTCCTTCACATTCAGCATACTTTACAGCATTTTGTGCTAAATGGTAATGGGTTCTATTATGTTTCCAATTTAGAATGGAGTAATAGAATTTGCAGAAAAAATTGGTTATCGGGAATTCGCTCAGTAAAGCATTAAGATGGGAAAGGATTGTTTCTCAAATTTTTATTCTTGAAATTAAGATAAGCCTCAGCCTCCACCCAGTAAGGCATTTTGCCTGTTCATCATTGTTGATTTTTGTGCTCTCTCTCATTACAAAGAACTCCTGGAATAAGGACAAAACAACATTTCAATAGCAATGTCCCAAAGTCAATCCACATTCCTTTTTTAATCTTCATGATCTTTTTTAGGAGGAAGGATTATTTACTGATTTTATAATATTGCCTTGAACCTATACAGCTTAAGTTGGGAAACTTTTCACAAAATATGAAATGAAAAATGAGGATTTATTGGTCCTGTTAGATGAAGAGCTCAATATATTTTAAAACTTTCCCACCTCTACTACATTTTTTCTCTCATCAGCTCTGATTTCATTTCTCCTCGTCTCTGCTGAACAGAAGATAGACAAAATGTTGACAGTTTGTTGATAGAACACAGTTGAAAACAAACATACAGTGAAAAATATTGGTCTTCAAGTTGAAAATGATTAAATTAAAAGATTTTTTTTTTCACCTCCTTTATCACCTTTAGGCAGCACTAAGACAGTGCCCACTCATGCTAACTGGTCAGTAAATTATATCCTGCTGACCCTTGTCATTTCTTTATTGAATCTTTGTTCTTGCGTGATTTTGTTGTTGTTGCTGTTACTAATGAAGTAACATGCAAGCCAGCTTAAAACCATATTTTTCCTGATTATGTTTCTTCTTTTGTAATTATTCATCAAGTGCTCTCTTGCTGTTTTTATTTACTATATGTAGCATTATATATATTTTTTAACTTATTTAAATTCAATTAGTTAACATATAGTGTATCATTAGTTTCAGAGACAGAGTTCAGTAATTCATCAGTTGCATACAACACCCAGTATTCTTTACATCACATGCTTTCCTTAATACCCATCACCCAGTTACCCCATCCCAGCATTTTAGATAATTAATAAATGTTTTAGAGAAGTTACAGTAAAAAAGAGCATGAAATTTGGAGCCAGATGAGTCTGTTTGCTTCTCCCATTTCACTTTTTAGCTGTGCAACTCTAGGAAAATGTATGAGTATAGCCCAGTGTGTGTGTGTGTGTGTACATACATGAATATGTATTTGTAGAAAGAGATTTCTCCGCCTAGTGGAAGGCACATCAGAATCACACCCATGGCTCTGTGGACATCTCCAGACTCCCAAATCCTCTGTCCTTTCTTCCTGGAAGGATCTCCAAGAAAGAATTCTTAAATTTTCAGACATCCAGAGCTTGCTGCAAAGAACTCAACAGCAAGAAGACTGGATTCACTGTAGGGAAACCAAGACTTCAAGGGTATTTGCTTAGTGGCCTTTGACTAAGCCTCTGATGGGTATCCTAAGGAGATAGGCCATTGAAACCGATTGTCTCGTGGAGCCAGACCATCTCATCAAACCCCTTGTTTATGTAAAACCCAGAGATTTGAGGTACCAGCTCTCACAGAACCACCTCTTCCTTCAGAAAGAAGCCATCCCAGGGGAGACGCCCACGGGGAGAAAGAAGCCTCCAAAGGGGGTTGAGGCTCCTCCAGGGCCCTGGCCTCCGCACAGGGCCAGGATATCTCCTAGGACAAGTTCCATGTAGAGCCGAGCCTCCATGAAGAGCCTGGTACCCCATGGAAACAGAAGCCAAGCCAACCCCATCCTGATAACCTCACTTAATCTTAATTACTTCCATAAAGTCTCTATGGCTAAATACAGTCACTTTGGGGCTTGGGGCTTTACCGTGTGAATTTTGCGGGAATTCAAACATACAATCTATAACAGCAAATTAATGTGTCCCTCTAAAACAGACTTTCTTCACTTACGAAGAGTATGCTGACACAAACATGATGAAGGTACTAGGTATCAAATAAGGTGATTTTGAAAAGTTGCTAGAATAGAGGAGGTAATCCATAGTACCTGTTATTTTTTATAATTTATTTTTTCATACATTTTTGGTAAAAATTTCCTATGCTGATGTTTACTGTTTAACTGGGTGATTTTTTTGAAAAAGATTTTATTTATTTATTTGAGAGAGAGGGAGAGAGCATGAGCAGGGTGGGTGGAGGGGAAGCTGCTGAGGGAGAGGGAAAAGCAGATTCCCTGCAGATCAAAGAGCCCCACCGTCATGACCCTGGCTAAGGGCAGATGCTCCACCCGCTGAGCCATCCAGGCGCCCCTGGGAGATTTGTTTTTAACTGAAATCTAGTTGACACACAGTGTGACATCAGTTTCAGGTGTACGCCCTAGTGATTCCACAACTCTTTATGTCAGGCTCTGATCACCACAGGGTAACTACCATGTGTCTAAACTTTCACTCCACAGTTTTATTTCCAGATACTTCTCAACATGAACCTCTGAACTTCTCATTCCCCAACACTTGGGCTTTTGTTCACAATGCCTCTGCCTTTTCTTGAATGCCTCGAAACATTTCCCTGACCCCAGCTGTCCTTAAGATGCAGCAAACCCTGCCTTGTCCGTGAGGCTTCCTTGGCTCTGCCACCTCAGACCGACCTCTGCCTTCTTGCAACTCCAAAGTCAGTGGTCCTAATTGTTTGGGTTTGTCTAATAACATAGTTCTGGCACCAAATTACTCTATTTCATGAACACATATCTCATCTCCTCAACTGGATTATCAACTGTTTAAGTTTAAGAAACATGCCTTTTGGGGCGCCTGGGTGGCTCAGTGGGTTGATCTGCTGCCTTCGGCTCGGGTCATGATCTCAGGGTCCTGGGATCGAGCCCCACATCGGGCTCTCTGCTCAGCAGGGAGCCTGCTTCCCTCTCTCTCTCTCCTGCCTCTCCGTCTACTTGTGATCTCTCTCTGTCAAATAAATAAATAAAAATCTTTAAAAAAAAAAAAAAAAGAAACATGCCTTTTATCCTGCACAACTCCAACCACAGTACTGACTATGGCAGTTGTCACAATTCATTCTTCTCCCAAGATTTCCTTTATTTCCCTGCCCCTTGGCTTTGTTGTCTGCCCCATCTGGAATGCCCCTTCCTGATGTCTTTTGCTGTACAGCCTATCCTGGTGGCCCTGCTTAACATGGATCTTCTGTTCCCGCAAACAGAATTAATCTGCTGTCTCCTAGTCACAAATTGTATTTGTATGTTTGTTCAAGTCCTTCTCATGCTTTCCTCCATAATGTGCTCATTTGCATAACTGTCTTCCCTGTCTTATGAGCCCCTGTTATGCAGGGACCACATCTGATTCATCTTTATGTATCAGTTGCTCTTAGCACATGGGTCTTATATATACTGGTTTTTCAGCAAGTGCTTGTCACTCTGAATCCCATATTAGATGGTAAACAATCAGACATGACTTAGCATTGTTAGACCCCTGTGAGTATGGTAGGTGTATGAAGGGCCACTATCCTCTTGAGGTGCCCAGAACCTGGAGACAGTTACTAGTTAGATCCACCCGCTTCATGTAAATATTTTTTAACGACATTTGAAAGGATTGTTTTGTTTGAAACTTAATAAAGACTGTAAAATACTATTAGTGACCAAAGCGAGTCTGTGAAGTTAGAACCAGGCAATTAAGCATAATTTCACTACTGTGTGTGCAGCAGGAGTTTCTGCAAGACTGTTGGGTACTCACCTCAGGCCCTTGTCGCTCACTGGGCATTGGTGGTTCACTTATGCTGGAAGATGTATGGAAAATATCTCTGGGCCCTCTTTTTTCCAGGGCCCGTGTGCATCATTGTTCACTGGTCCAGTGCTATTGTTTCTAGTGAAACAGTGAAGGCCACCTTCACTGAAATATTACTTTGACATCTGGAACCGTTTCATTCAAGAAGCAGAGAACTCGTGGTGTATGGGTCTGCAATTGCCCTGAGTTCTCCATTAAGGGACCAAGTCTCCCTGAACTGAATTTCTTGGACGTGTCCCTTCTCTTTCCACTGCGCAGTGCGTAGGTGCACACAGCACCGGAGAGATGGAAGTGCCTGTCTCTTCCACATCAACTCACCCAGTGCTGGCTGTGGGTCTCAGGGTCATCCTCTTCTGCACTGTGCGTCTCTCTGAGCTTTGTTGTGGCCGCCCGGAAGGAGTCTCCTGTCGCCTGCAGTAGTTGGGGGGAGGAGAAGAGCTTTCAGGATGAGCCCAGTGAGGAGAAGGCTTTCCCACTGATTGGACATCCTGTCCCTGAGGTTTTGATGGGAATCCCCTACTTCTCGTCTCAGGCCTTGTCTTCACCTGGGCTTGGGTTCTGCTCTGTGACCACTGTTGCCCCTAACAACAGAGACTATAAGACTGTGGTACTCAGATGCTTGTTCATTTAGTTCATAGCTAGCAGTTTGAATTATGCATGTATATGGTTCATGAATTTTCCCCCATCTATTAAGATGCAGAATGAGAGTGATAACAAAAGGCCTCTTTTATTTTCTTTTTAAGATTTTTGCTTATTTATTTGAGAGAGAGAGAGAACACACAAGCAAGGAGGGGCAGAAGGAGAGGAAGCAGGCTCCCCATTGAGCAGGAAGCCCAACCCAGGGCTCCATCCCAGGACACTGGGATCATGACCTGAGCTGGAGGGCAAACGCTTAACCAACTGAGCCACCCACAAAAGGCCTATTTTAAATAAAATTACCACAACTTTAAAATATAGCATATATTTCAAGGAGGCAAAAAGGGTGAGGAAATAGGGTGAAAAAAAGCAAAATGTAGTTATGGTAAAGCAGCTGCTGCCTTATATTCTTCAGTGAAATGATGGAAGGTATATTCTGTGGCCAGAGACTTTATATTCTGCTTTTGCAAGGGAAAAGAGTCTTATCTCTTGGAAGTAGCTTGTTAAACCCATTTAGGAGTCTAAGTTTCTGATGGATTGGTTGCTTTTGTTGCGAGGGCTGGCCCTGAAACCTGACGTGTGGGTGCCTTAGCAGAGGACAGAACTATGCTCTGTGACTGGTGACTGCCCCAGCTCTGGCCATCTTGAAGTGGGTGCTGGAGTCTTAGGGAAAGAGGGCCCCCACATCTGCCCAGCCAGAGGGCACGTCGCTTGGAGCTGCCATGTGCTCAGAGTGGAGAGTGGGTCAAGGGTAACATTCCTACATGCAAAGGACAGTCTCATCTTAGCCATGCTGCTCTCTGACAAAAACCCCAAACTATCTTCAGGTTATACTCGAAGAGGGAATGCCTCCCGAGTAAACACAGCTTTGGCAGGCAGAGAAAATATGGAGGAATAAAACCAACCTGATTTCTAAATTTCATTTTAGCCAACACCTTTGTTTCCATAAAAGTTCTTACTAGAGCATTTAATTCCTCCTTAGCTTGATTAATTGAAGCTTTCAATCGCTATCCATTTTTTATTAATGTATAATTACCGTGCAGTGTTATATTAGTTTCTGGTGTACAATATAATGAGTCAACAATTCTATCCATTACACAGTGCTCATCATGGTAAGTGCACTTAATCCCCTTCATCTGTCTCACCCATCCCTTCGCCTACCTCCTCTCTGGCAACCACTACTTAGTTCTCTGTATCTAAGATCTGTTTTTTTGTTTGTCTCTGGTTCTTTGTTTGTTCTTTGTTGTGTTTCTTAAATTCCACATGTAAGTGAAATCCTATGTTATTTGTCTTTGTCTGTCTGACCTATTTCACTTAGTGAAATACACTTTAGGTCCATCCATTTTATTTATCCAAAGAAAACAAAACCACCAATTTTAAAAGATACATGCACCCCCATATTTATTGCAGCATTATTTACAACAGCCAAGATATGGAAGTAACCCAAGTGTTCAACAATAGATGGATGGATAAAGAAGATATGAGACATCTATCTATCCATCCATATCAATATAGATAGGTATATATATATAAAAGGGAATATTACCCAATCGTGAAAGAGAATGTAACCTTACCATTAGCAATCTATTTGCTAGAGAGGGGTTAAGAACAGCAAGTTGGGCTCACCAGAGAAGCAAAGGGCCAGGAACAGTCTATCAGCTGAACTGCACTGGCTCACTTGAGTGATTGCTCTGCGGAGTGCTTCCACTGTTTGCTCTGAGTGCATAATCTTCAAAGCAGGTGCATGAGTTGGGTTGATTTGCTGCTTTTCAGAAAGGAAGCTAAGCACAGAAGGATTAAATATCTTGTCCAGAAGCAAACATCTAGTGACTGGCTGCCTTAGAATTCCAACTGGGGCAGTCAAGCTTCAAAGCCCAGGTCTGAACTGCTCTTTTCTATTCCAGCTCTCATCTCAATAATCACTCCCTCTCCTTAGGTTTCCTAATGAAAAATAAAAGCGATCAGGATAAATTAAATGATAGTATCGCTCCCAGATTCATTTCCATCAGTAATTTCATCTCTTAACTTGTTTTTTGTTTGTTGATTGGTCCAAAAAGTTTCTAATAAAAAGGGAGCAGTTTTTCTCTCTAATCACTCCGGATATATTAATGAGCTAATGGATAGGCCTGAAGGAGGAGGAGAGAAAGCGCACAGGTTGGATGGTCACATCCTAAGTAATAGTTGATTATATGTATTCTGACGTCAATGCAAACGAACACTCCATCCCCAGTTACTTGAAGACCTGATGCCTGGCACTATAAAGACATCTTCAAGAACAGAGCTCAGAGGAATCTTAGTGGTCATTGAAGTGATGCTCTTGCTTGTAAGGCATCTTGGTCTTACTAGCTGATAGCTAGGTGACTTAGAGCGTGCAGCTTGACCTGCCAGGAAGGCCTCAAAAGAACTTTGGATAGAAATCGAGAGAATATACTAGAGAGAACAGAACATCCTAGTAATTGTCAATTCATCTTAAATGCAGGATGTGAAAGAAATTGATTCCACTTTTGTGCCTCCAACCTTGATGATCTGCTCACCCAGCAGTGCCTACCAGCACCTCAGCTGGGCCGAGTTATTAGCTATTAGCACGGACTTTAGAGTCAGTCACACCAAAGTTCACCACACTTCACCAGCTGGCACAAGCTTGGGCATGTTATCGGTGACTCTAAGCCTTGTTTACTTCAATGCCGAAAATGAACTCTGTCTCTTAAAGTTTTTATGGTGATTAAATTAGATAACATCTGTAAAGTGCTGTTTTATTCTGATTAAAGCCTCATTTCCTGGTTCCAAAGGTTGAGCTAAGAATAAGTCTTTTTCCTCTACCTAATGGGCTCCAACTCAGAATTATCAGATGGGAGTCAAAAAACAAGCCTTGCTTTCCATCTCCTCCCGCTCCTAACGCACTGAGGAGGAAGCGTACTACCCCAGGGCAAGGGTGTGAGCTTTGGCTACTCCACCTTCCAAATGGGGTTGGTCCTCGTGGATGAGGAGGGTTGGACCTGTAGAGTTGCTATCAAGGCCACAAAGAGCAGAGGGACCGCAAGTGGGTAAGGAACATGGCGGTCTAGCGTACAAGGCCCATGACATTAAGCTGCTGGAGGATTCCCTCTTTTGTGGAGGTAACCAGGGGTTGATACAGCTCTGACCTAATCAGTCCCTGTCTTATAATCCAAAAATAGCATTTGTACCTACATTTCAACTACTCCCCTAAGTTACAGCAGGTTGTTTTTAACTTAAGACATACAGGCTTTACACACTTAGGAGATGTGCTGGTAACCAAAGAGAAAAACTCATACCAGTCTAGCCTTCGCTGGGATTTCCAAGAGATATTCTTTCCCAAGATCACAATTAATAAAAGGGCTTAGCCCTCACCATAGTACATACATATGGACATCATAAGTGCTTCATAAATGATAGTGGTTATAATTGTTTTGGATATTATAATGATTACTAATATTTAATGTTGCCTCTCCAAATTATCATTTAAGGTTAATGCATTTTTTCATCCAGTAAGTAGCTCTGAGCTCCTCTGGGGTACAAGGCTTTGTGCCGTGCACTCTGAGGACAACAAAAGCTGGTAAGACATGGTCCCTGCCTGAAATGAAGTACATGCTTCACTCTGGATTCTGTTACATCTGCAGCTGCCTGGGGGAAGCATTTCTGCTCCCAATGATACACCTGGATTCCCTTAGCTGTCAGTACACATTCGCTCAATGAGAAACTTAAATGAATAAAAAATATCTCCAGGGGCGCCTGGGTGGCTCAGTGGGTTAAGCCGCTGCCTTCAGCTCAGGTCATGATCTCAGGGTCCTGGGATCGAGTCCCGCTTCGGGCTCTCTGCTCAGCAGGGAGCCTGCTTCCCCCTCTCTCTCTCTCTCTGCCTGCCTCTCTGTCTACTTGTGATCTCTCTCTGTCAAATAAACAAATAAAATCTTTTAAAAAATATATATCTCCAGCGAATGAAAGGTAATTTTTCATCGATTTCTGAGGCTCCAGAAATAATATACAGGTGAGGTATAAGTCCTTTCCACATTTGCTTCTTATCTTCTAAATCAACCTATATTATCCTTCCCTTTATATGCCAGAGGAAAGGTCTTTTTTTTTTTTTTTCTTCTAAGATGTAAGTGATTGCCTGAAGCTACTTTTAGGAGAAACGTATTTACTATCATTATCTCTAACATGACTCTCAAAAATCAACCACAAAAGTCGTGTTTTGTGGCTACTTTTTGCAGACCAACTCTGAGGCATCATGAGAAGGAAGCACTTCTCAGCTGCTTTTCCAGAAGGGCCGTAGAAGTCCACATTTACAAGAAGCTATTAGTTCCCTCATCTGTATGCAGGTCTGCGTCTATCAGCAGCGTATCCAGGATTTCCTGAGCAAATACTGTCATTTCCTTTTTAACATCTCAGCTGAAACTTGAATGAAGACATGCCCTGCTTTCTGCTGGCAGGGGCCAGGGTGGGGGAGGCGGGGTGGAGGGGTGGTCAGTCAGGTGTAGCAGCCAGGGCGCTCACCTGTGTGTCACGTGGTTTGGTCAGAAGCTCTCAGCACGCTCTGACCCGGCAGGGCAGGTTCCTGGGGTGGCTGCTCATTGTCCCATGATGTAATTAAGCTCCATCATCTCACTGGGCCTACCTTCAGGGTACAGTTTCCTACTGGATGCAACAAAACAAAACAAAATCCGAAAAAACCCGATCGTGACTTTTTCAACTTATATTCCCTCTCAGTCTCACAGAAGCATTTTGATTGACTGCTAATTGTGGTCACTGATGTCACACTTCTTACAAGATCACGCACGGATTATCAGCCATTTCTGCCAGAGAGCATCCATATGAAGTAATGCCTGTCTTTTGTTCTTCCCCCAGTATATGAAGCAGAACCGTAAGAAATTGCGGTTCTTCGAGTACCCCCAATATGAAAAGAGTCTGCCGCCTGGTTGCCACCATCACCAGTGATTAATTGGGAATCTGCACTTAGCCCACATTTCACCTTCTATCCCACAGCACCTAATGGCTCTGGCTGATACAGACTTCCCGTCCATCTCCATCTGGGTCTTTCTCTCACTTCCCTCTTGGTGCTTGTGACGTCAGTTGACATTCTTTTGTTATTAGTCTACCTCCATTAATGGGTCTTCTTGGCAACTGAAAGAAATAGCGGTCTGAAATGAGGCAGATATGGCCATTGTCAAACGAGTCAACATAACAAGAAGGGTGAGGCTGGTGAGGTTTTCTAAATGAATATTACTTCCTTTTAAATAAACTGTTATAAACAATGAATTTTGGAACACTGAAAAAAAATAAAAATTAAAAAAGGAAAAAAATATAATGTTATGTGAAACAGTTATAATAGAACCCATTAATTTGGATTCCACTAATGAGATAATTCAGACAAAGCTGGCACTCTTAACTGTAAGGTTGTATACAGTTATAATTTAATTACAAGAAATAGCCTGTAAATAAGTAGTGCAAACACAGTTGGAGGAGTGACCATTGAAGGTACTTCAAGGTACTGTGAGGTACCTTAAAATTTCCTACCGGTAACTAAAATGCTGTGTCAAAATCGTATCATTAAAGCAGAAGCTCAGAGAAACCCACAAATTAAAACCTTGATAATCTAGTGATTCCGTATGGAGTTAGCAAGCATGTCTTTTGAAAAGCAGCCTGCAGTTCACCCTCCATGATCTCAGATTGCCATTTCTTTACCTACATCCGTCATTCCAAATTAGGGAAGTGTTAGTATATGATCAGTGTTAAACTATTATAAAATGTGGTTTTGCTTTACTGAAGGTAACTAAAATGTTTGACATAAGTTTTTGCGTCTGACATTGTAGAGGAAATTTTTTTAAAAGATTCTACCCACACTCCTGCCCGTTGCATAGCGCTATGCGGTAATGGCGTAGAGGAATATTCTTACTGCCTACCTTGAGCTTTGGGTGCCTCATCTGTAAAATGAGGATAATCATAGCCTACTTCATAGGGTTGATGGGATGATATAAAGTCCGTAAATTAATAACTCACATTGGTGCCAGGTAGGCTGGGTTCAAGGACCCAGAGAGGGGTTCCCACAGGACCAGCCAAGAAGGTCCCTGGTTTCATGCAGGATGGAAATCAAACGGTGAGCCAGGAGGAAGTGAAGGCAGAGTTTGTTGAAGATACAAACATAGAGAGAGAAATACAGACAGAGGATCCTGGGAGGCTTGAAAAGGAAAGAAGCATTAGTCTCATCTCTGTTTGGGGTCTGGGTTTTTATCAGCACTGTGGTCTGGTGCGTGTGTCCTCTTAAGCATCCAGGAGCTGGCCAGAACAAGATCAGAGTCCAGGTGTCCTTTGTAAGTCACTCATTCCCTGAAGCCACGGGTCTGGGCATCGAGGTGTACAGAGTCAGTGGTCTTGGAGAATGTTTATGATGATCCTGCCTGGTCACTGCTTAGACGTTATCTATTGTACTGGAAGACTCCAAAGATAGCAATATCTCTTTGTCCCTTACCCGAAGGAAGTATGTCATTTGCATTACAAGACAAGTGTCGAGTGTGATGGGGGTGCAGGCCCTGGAAAAGCCATGAAGGAAAAAAAAAGGCAAAGGGTCCCTTCGGTTTCCCTGTCTTGACGTAAAAGGGTCGAACAAGCATTGATTCTCTTCCCTTTCCCTTAATGGCCTTTTCTGAGCATACTGCTTTGCTGCCCTTGACTGCTCTTTGAAGACCCCAAATGAAGGTTATATTAATGGTTAGGGTTGACCTTTGTCTTCGGTCCAGTAGAAGGGGGCCACAGAGCTGCCTCACCTCATTATTTCACCCAGCCTCCTAATTACAAGAAATGGCACAAGGTACCTTAAAGCAGAGTTAAATTGTCATTTCTAAGGTATAGTTTCGTAAGTTCCTTGTTTGGCTAAAGTGCTGGTAATCCACACACTATTCAGCACTCTGGATTAAGGCAATAAAAACGACGATTCTTAAAACAAACAAACAGCAAACTCATGTTACAGGGCTGGGATTGCTAACATTTAACATTACACGCAGTAAGCACAAACCTTGGTCAGTGAACCAACCATCCTAGAACTTAAAATCATGGAATAAAGAATAGATAGATTTTGATGGGAGCAGGAGTGTCTTTCTTTCAACAAAACTGAGCGTCTGCACCAGACATTGCCTTGGAGACCAGCCTGGACCCTGCAAGCCTGGGTGCCCTAACAAAAGCTCCGGTGAAGGGGGCGAGGGAGAAGAAATTATCTGTAAGGAAGTGGGGCTGGACTTTAAACATAAAGATTGCCTACGAGCCCTTTTGCTTATGGCAGCCTTGTGAGTGGGCTATTCACCCATCTACCCTGGGAAATCTGGGACAGTAATCAAGAAAGGGTTTGTTCCTTCTGCAGTGTGGAAGAGTGTGTTAAGTCATTGCAACCTTGGTGGAGAGAAGCCCAAATCTATTGGGAGTGATATGTTTCTCTGGATATTCCATCATCACTCAGTCCACTTAGTGCAACTATTAGTACCGAATTTAGGGCGCCTGGGTGGCTCATTCATTAAGCATCTGCCTTCGGCTCAGGTCATGATCCCAGGGTCCTGGGATCAAGCCCCACAGCAGGCTCCCTGCTCTGAGGGAGGCCTGCTTCTCCATCTCATACTCCCCCGCTTGTGTTCCCTCTCTCACTGTGCATTTTATTTATAACTTAAAATAAAATAAAATAAAATCTTTAAAAAAACAAAATAAAATAAAATACTACATTTACACCAAGTTGGACATTGACTTGTCTGATCTGGAAGTGAAACTGACATTTGGAATGTCTGCTCCTGCACGGTTCACTATGGTAGCCACTAGTTATTTGTGGGCATTTAAATTTAAAATATTTGAAGTAAAATAAAATGTTAAGCTTTTGAACATTAGATGAAAAATTCAGTTCTTCCATCTCACTAGTCACGTTTCAAGTGCTCCATAACCACCTGTGACTCGTGGCTACCATATTGAATTTCACCCATAAAGAGAATAGCCATCTCTTGGATGGCAGTGGTTTAGTATATGCCATTATTATGCTTGTACACTATGTTGTACTATGGTGTCTAATAATTCTCCTGAATAACCTTGAAGGGTTTCATTCCCATTTTTAGAATGAGGAAAGGCTCTCAGATGGTTCAGCATTTCCCTCTCACGCAGTAGTCTCTGCAGGTCCTGACCAGAGGTTAGTGTTCAGTGAATGGACAGCTGAGCTAGCAAGTGAGAGGCCCAAGGCTGTCTGAGCCGGAAGCCCAAAAGTTCCAGCAAGACCAAGTTCTGTTCTGCTATTAATGCATTTTAAAAATCAAACACTTGGGGGCACCTGGGTGGCCCAGTCAGTTATCTGCCTGCAACTCGGGTCGTGATCCCAGAGTCTGGGATCGGGCCCTGTGTCCGGCTCTCTGCTCAGTGGGGAATCTGCTTCTCCCTTTCCCTCTGCCTCTCTCCCCGGCTTGTACTCTTCCTCTTGCTCTCTCTAATAAATAAATAAAATCTTAAAAATAAATAAAATAAAACATTTGTGAACTCTCTCTTCTCCATATTCTACTTTCATAATACTAAAATACTCACAAAACACAATAATAAAATACAAATAATAGAATACAAATACCAAAATTCCTCATGAAAAGAGAAAGTATATTCCAGTTTCAAAAGGACAAGTTCAGAAAGTGGATGGGCAGGTTGTGCTGTGGGATTAGACAGGGACTGGGGTTGGCATAGGTCTCTTTGGAGGTGGTAGAAATACTCTAATATTAGATTGTGGTGTAAATTGTGTTCTGTAAGTTGTTAAGAATCATTAAATTGTACACTTAAAACGTGTGAATTTAATGGTATATAAATTATGCCTCGGTAATGCTGTTTCAAAAAAAAAAAACAAAAACATGAAAAACAACAAGATGTAAATCCTAAAACCCTGAGACAGCCAAAAATTTAATGCTGACAAACTGCCAGAATTTTAGTGAGTCAAAGATTAGTTCCTGGCATTCTCTGAATTTCCCTAATGGTGGTAAAAGGAGTGATGTTCCATCTCAAACCAAACACTGGGAAACTCTACAAGGTGAATATTATTATCCTCATCTCTCAGCAGATGAAATGGAGACTCAGGAAGTTAAAATACTTTGCCCAAGATCCACAGCCTGGAAAAACTAGCCAGAGTGTCAAAAGCAGCACTGTATGGCCCCCGCCAGCCCGTGGCTGCTCTCTCCCCGTGTCATGGCCCCTCTCTGGGAATGAGAAGAAGCCCCTCCATTTTGTTTGGCTCAGCATCACTTTCCTTCTTCCAGGACAATAATAAACTGATTTTCTAGTGTTTCCATCAGTGTTTTGTATTTTGTACTCAAGATTCATGAAAGGCATGAATCTGTTTTCAATATTGAAGAAAGGCAGAAAATGGGTCTGAGCCTTATGTTAATGGAAAGATTCAGGTTTCTTTTTTTTTTTTTTTTTAGGATTTATTTATTTATTTTGACAGAGCATGAGTGACGGAAGAGGAGCAATGGGGAGGGAGAGAATCCTCAAGCAGACTCCTTGTTGAGCACAGAGCCCAATGCGGGGCTCCATCTCAGGACCCCCTGATCATGACCTGAGCCGAAAGCAAGGCTTGGTCACCTAACCAACTGAGCCATCCAGGCGTCCCTCTTTCTTTTGATGTTCACTGGGATGCACTATGTTTTGGTTTTTAAAATGATATCCCTGAAGGATGCCTGGGTGGCTCAGTCATTAAGCTTCTGCCTTGGGCTCGGGTCATAATCCCAGAGTCCTGTGATCAAGCTCTACATCCGGCTCCCTGCTAAGGGTGCCCCTTACCCAGCCCTCATGCTCTCTCTTACTCTGTTTCTCTCAAATAAATAAATGAAATCTTTTTTAAAAAATGACATCCATGCATACACATACACATCTGTCTATGCACATATGTACATAAATTATTATATTTAACATGAAGAGACTTGCAGCAGCTGCTTCCACTTCTCTCCTGATTTAGTTGGTTCATTGGAGACCAAGATGTGACTTGTCATGGTGTCTGCTTAGGAACTTTTGCAGCTAGCCTCTGTCATGCCTCTTGTAGGTTTGGCTCACCTGATAAGCTGGCTAGCTCACTCATCGCCCATTTTATGATGTAGAATTCCAGAAAAGGGAAATCTGGTGGGGCTGCATTTTCCAGCTTTTGCCAGAGCTAGTAAACTTTGCATGTTCACTTATATCCTCTTGGCATCCTGCATTGTTCGTTTCTTGCCAGTTCCCTGTGCCTGATCATAAATGTGTAACCAGCTCTCTGGCAGCCCCCGTCCAACCCTCAGTTTTACTAAGCCTGCTATATAGCCCCTTCCCTTCCAGATCCTTCGTCCGGTCTGGCCCAGGCAGTCTCCTCTTGCTGCTCTGTGACTCTGTTGTTCTCTTCTCTGAGCTCTTTGTATATATCCCAGGTCCTTTTTGTTTTTTTTTCCTTCTTTCTCCTGGGATATGTCTATACTCTCTTCAACCCAGTTGAAACAAAACAAAACAAATAAATACAAACAAGAAACCATTTCTTTGCCAAGCCAGCAGAACATGTCCATGAGCCAAACTGGGGCTCCTGATGGTACACTTGTATTTCCCCCAGAACCCTGAAAGACAGTGATTTCCATATTCAAAGAAATGTAGATGGCATTGAAAAAAAGAAAGAAGAAGAAACACCAGAGTAAGTGCCAAAATGATGTAACCCTGGGATTATGAAAACAAACATCCTAGTGCTCTAAAACAGGAAAGTAAACAGAAGTTTCTGCTTTTACATTTTGGCAATAGTAGAACTTATTACGTATTTTGAAATGTTCACAGAATCTTGTTCACATTTCAAAATCAAGTTCACTCACAGGAATCCTTTGAGTTGCTTCTCGTGTGCTGAGAGATGATGGAATGAAAAGCCGTGAAGGTAGTGTTGGGAAGGATGAAAAGCCATGAAGGTAGTGTTGGGAAGGAGCCATGTCTTCGGGTCAACAGTAGACTGTCGTCTTTAGTCATTTGCCTCACTGCTCCTCACAGCCTGCTTCTGAACTGCAGTCCTCAGCCTCCCACCACATGTTTGCAAAACACAGCAAGTGCTCCTTCTTTACTTCAATGCGGCACAGTCAAGTTCGGTCCAGACCTCTTCACGCAGCCAGACGAGTATCTTGAAATGATCTACAGCACTTATCACACGGCAGCAAAGCATCGCCTAGAACAAACTCAAAACTATTCTCATATATATATTAGAAACATTGTTTTCTTTCCCTCTTACTCTGGTTTGTTTGCAGGAATACCTACATTTGGATAAAAACTGTGTTCTAAGAGAACTCACTGAAAGGACTTCGAAGTCGCTTTTTCTTTCAGCAATGAGGGATCTATAGATAGTCAGTCACCCTGCACTCATGCATTTTGTAGGTCCAGATTTTTCCCCAGTACTGTTGCACATAGGAATTTGGTTGTCGTTTGTTTAACAAACCCATTTCCTCTATAAAGGGCACTTCCAGAAGTGCCACTTAAGTGCATGGATTTGGGCACATTGCAGTTATCACACAGTGTAATTATTTGGCAGTGTATAAGTGCGTAAAATCAACAAATTGTACACCTCAAACATACACTGTGTTATATAGGTCAATTATATCTCAGTAAAGCTGGGAAAAAAACATAGTGTTTTCTTGGCAACAAATACAATGAGAAAAATGGGTATTTTTCGAGATGGGCTGTTGTGTATATATTTGAGTTGAACAAATGATTAGAGTCTTTTTTTTTTTTTTTATCAATGTAAAGCTGTCAGGACTAGGAAACAGGGATGTGAATGGCCACTTATATGTGCTTACCATGTGCCACATCCTGGAGTAAATATTTTAATATATCAAGGGCAGCTCGGTGTAGGGTTTCAAGCTGCTAGTTCTAGGGTTAGACTGCCCAAGTTTGAATGGAAGCTTCTACACTGTTCCCAGGATTCGGAGAGACGAGAGGTGTGCATAGCAGCTAGCTCTGTACTGGTACGATAGTGAGGACTAAGTCAATTAGCTGTTCATTATGTCTTATTCCATTTAATTCTTTGAAGTAAGCAGTGTCCCCATTGTGCATATGAAGACACTGAGTCTGGAGTGGCCGAAGTAACTTGCATAGTTTTCTAAAGTAAGTTGCAGAGGAAGAATTAAGAACCAGGGGTTCTATTGGGTGTCCTGATAAAACCTCTCACCAGGAGTTACTGTCCTAGGCCACCAGGAAAATCTATGCTAACCCTAACATTTCTAAGTTTAGGAAAACTTTCAAAGGATCCATTTTGGCAGTCAACCATTCTTAGAGTTCTTTTCTGCAGTGGATAGTAGGTTCTCAACTATATGGATAGGTCTGTGCTTTTCAAAATCTGTGTGTGATGTATGAAACATACCAAATACACCAGTTCTATCAGTAACAGTGCTGTGTAAATGTCATCATCTATGCAAATACCAACTTGTAATGCCAGCTTAAGGATATCATAAGGGCAATGTTCCTTTAGCAACCAGAGGGCGGACTTAAAAGACTTTTTTTTAAACTTTTTTTTTTTTTAAGATTTTATTTGTTTATTTGACAGAGAGAGAGAGATCACAAGGCAGAGAGGCAGGCAGAGGCGGGGGGGGGGAGCAAACTCCCCACCAAGCAGAGAGCCCGATACGGGGCTCGACCCCAGGACCCCAAGATCATGACCCGAGCCGAAGGCAGAGGCTCAACCCTCTGAGCCACCCAGATGCCCCCTTTTTTAACTTTTTAACTAGGTGCTATAGTTTTCATCTCTTCTTATGCCGTGAATACCGAGTGATGCTGAGCACCCCCAGTACCTTGGCCACATCTGTCAGGCTGGATTTCAGTATTGTTTAAATAGGTCTTCTAGGTGTGTGCTTCCATTGAGAACATCCTTGTTTTCATCTTTAAGGTTCATGGCTTGGTGGCCATAGTGACCAGGTGTGGCTCTTGTGGGACAATGACTAAAGTTTTATTTTGTTTTGCTTTGAGAGGGAGAGAGAGGGGACAAGAGGCAGAGAAGATGGAGACAGAGAATCTTAAGTCCAGCCCCCTGTGGAGCCCGACACGGGGCTCAATCTCACAACCTTGAGATCATGACATTAGCCAAAATCTAAAGTTGGACACTTAGCTGGCTGAGCGCCAGGCATGCCAAGGACTGGAGTTTTAATAGTGAAAGATACTAGATACTAGAACTAGAAACTCATTTACTAATGAAGGATTCTACTTTGCTGTGTTGAAATCTTAGATAATTCTGTCTTCTGTAGCCCAAAATATGGGTAGAGTTTAGCTCTTATCATAGGCTGAATCTCTTTTTCCTTTAGACGTATATATAAAGGGGAGAATGGAATGAAACTTCCAGTTCACAAATGAATAGGGGCTTAACATAAAGATAGCATAAAACAAGAAGCATTGGAACTGAATATCACATAATTTTCATGACAGTTCACTTCCTAGCACTTAATCTAGTCCAAATAGTTTCCTTTACAGTATTGCTACCTTCTGAATTACTAAGATGATTAACCATATTCTGCCGTCTGAACGTATGTCTGCAGCAAAGGCGCAGAGTGCGTGCACCAAACCCCACGCAAATGAGAACTCACTCCAGGACGCTGGTATGGATGGGACGCTCGCAGGAGCTCCCCATCGCCACATTGAAACCACTCTGGGTTTTCCTTTCCAGGGTTCCGCGGATTCCTACACGAGCAGGCCGTCTGACTCCGATGTCTCTTTGGAAGAGGATCGGGAAGCGATTCGGCAGGAGAGAGAACAACAAGCCGCGATCCAGCTGGAGAGAGCAAAGGTGATTTTCTGGCCCCTCGTTGATTCCAAAGCGGCCTGTTGCTCAGCAGGCATCAGCGGCTCGTCCCCTGCCACAGATTTCTCAGGAACAATCATTTTATCATCATTCTGATAAGGCACCAGATTGTAAGGTTCCCTGACCCATTCACCCCCTAAGAGAGGTTAATAACATTCCCGGGGGGCCATTTCCTGAGACCCTGACCCCTCACCCTTTGCGTTCGGTTTGGTGGCGAATTATTGGGCATCTTCCGACTTCACGGTGGTGGCTGATTTTAAGCTTGCCCCTCCCAGTGCTGGCAGAGAGCCCCGTCGGGCACTGGTTGCTCTACCTGTTCCTGACCACTCATTCTCTGGGCCATCAGCCTTCATTTCTGGCTGCACATGCTGGACTGTTGTTCCGTGGGGTCTCTCTACAGCTCCCCTTTTGGTTTCGGTCTCCTACCTCAAATTCAGCATGAAGTTTGGAGCTTTGAACAACTATTAGTATTTCAGCAAACATGAGCCAACAAAGGTGTTGCCAAAAATAGAACTTTAGATATTCCACCACGGGCGAGCCCCCCCACCCCCCTAGAAATTTCTGTACCCACAGGAGGCAATAAAGAGCAAACTATATTTTTAAATCTTAGAACTGGAAGAGTCACTAGAGGTCTCCTGTTCTATGCCTTTCAAACTTTTTGTTTGTTTGTTTTAGCATAGACTCCTTTTGCCAAATGAAGTTCCATGTAAAATATAAGACGGGTTGTGGCCAGCCTCTGTTCCTTGACCTCCAGGACAGACTCCTAAGGCGTAATGATCCAGTCTTTCTAACTTTTAGAAGAAAAACTGAAGCTCAAGTGATATGAATTCCTTCCTTTTTCTGTTTTTACAGTAAACTCATTGTACGAGCAGTAAGAGGGGAATGATGCCAATAACAAGGCATCTTCATTCACTGTGACACGTGCTATCTGTGCTCGGTGGGCTGGAGAGGGTGTGGGGCCGTGCTTGTGAAGGGACATGGCTAGGACTCTAACCAGGGTCTTGCCTCAACTCTTGCTCCCCAGTCATGTTCTCAGAATGAATAAATGAGCCACTAACAAAACAATCCAGGATTGCAGGAACCTTGTGTTCTCACTTCAGCTAATTTTTTTTTTTTTTTTTTTAGTTTTCTTTCAGAGTGTTTTGTGGCCTTTGTGGTCACTCAGATGGCAGCCACAGTACTGTTGGCTTAGGCTGCTGGTTTGCTTAGCCTCTGCAAGGACGCACCCACCCAAGAGCGCTTTGCTGGGGAGGAATTTGCCTAAAAGAGTTTCGGAACGAGCTTTTGTTACCCAGGGAGAAGATGGTGCTCCTCCTTCTGGTCTGCCCCTAACTGACCTTTCTTTTTCCTGGCAGGACAAGGTATTCATTTTGAGTAGAATTCCACAGGATTTCAGATCTGAGGCTATCTCAAAAAAAAATATTTATTTTGCTCCTGCCAACACCTTTTAATTTAAGACCTAGCACACATTTCCTGTATCCCAAGGGGTGTCTGTTATCATTTAAAATAACAAACAGAAGTTTCAGGAGTAGAGGACAAAGCAGACAGCCCCCGCCTGTCTTTCCATCCCTCCCCAGCCCTTTAGAGCAGGTTTCTTGGTTTGGGATGTTCGAAAGCAGCCCAGGAGGGGGAAATGTTTGGGCTGATTGGGTTGAATCATTTTAGAGTCATTGCTGCAGATTTCTCTACGCAGCCAGGAACTGTGAAACCCATTTGAGACACCTCTTTGGAAAGTGGTTTCCCTTCCTGCCTGGTACTATCAATTATCTAATTGTATTTTCCAATATGAAAAATCCCACTCTGTCTCCTTCCTCTGTCCTTATGCCGTGTGTCTGCCCCCAGTCCAAGCCTGTAGCGTTTGCCGTGAAGACGAACGTGAGCTACTGTGGCGCCTTGGACGAGGATGTGCCCGTTCCGAGCACGGCCATCTCCTTCGACGCCAAGGACTTCCTCCACATTAAAGAGGTAAATGTAGGACTCTCTGCGTCCCTTAACCTGCCACTAGCCGAGAGCCGGGATCAGCTCTGAGCCAGACTGAACGGAGAGGAGCCCTGAGCAGCTGTCAGTGTGTTAGCTTATTTAATTTGCCAGGCTTTCCAAATCCATGCGTTCTCACTGAGATTTAGAGAACTGAGATCATTGCTTGCATGATCACTCATTGAAAACGTTGGATCACCGTTATCATAGGTTGGATTTGGGACAGATCTCTGGTCCCCTGGTCACCATCTCATCACCTTGCACGACTGCAGAACCACAGGTCTATGGATCCCACTTAGGGAAACGTTAATATGGCGGCATGGCATCTACCCATGAGGGACCATTTACAAGGGATATTGTAATTATAAACATCTCTGCTGTAATCCTGTGGACCTTGACCTTGGAACCAACGCTTGAGAGTATAATTAATAATTAAAGTGTTAAAGCTAGAAAGAGGGCAGAGGACTTTGGGAAACAGAAAGCTTAAGGGATCGAGAGGTACAGAGAGGACTTGAGGACTTGCAACTTGAAAGGTGGAATGATGACACAGAAACTTTGATTTAGTCAACCTAAATTGAAATCCTACTTCATCTCAGACATTGTGCTTGGCATCGAGAGATCAGAGATGAAGGCACACGTTCCCCACTGCCAGGGAGCTCTGAGTCTGGTGGAAAACATTTGCAGGTGCCTAGTTTCTGCCCTGGATGACAAGTTCTGTAGTAGTAAAATTGAATAGGTATCATGGGAACCTGAAGGAAAAGCAGGAAGGGCCACCTGGCTGGCCAAAGGAAGAGGGGGGCGGGGCAGGAGCTCTACAGAAATGGTGAAACCTGAGGGAGTTCAGGCTGGGTGGGTGTGGGGATGGATCTGATGGAAGGGACAGCCAGGACCAGTGCAACGTGGCTCGAGGGCAGGAAGTAGGGAGTAGTACAGGGGATGAGCCAGGTCACCGAGGCAGGGGCCTGATAAGAAAGGACCTCTTTGACCCTGACAAGAAGTCTGGACTTTATCACCAGGCAGTGGGCTGGAGAGGAATTTTAAATAATGGGCAGGTGCCACGAGGATTGTGTCTTAGCATACTGACTCTGATGGTCAGGAGAGTGTTGCAGAGGCTGGCCTGAGATTGCAGCAGAGAGGCTGGAGAGAGGGAGCAGCTTGGAGGGAGAGTGAAGAGGCAGACAGGCAAGATTGGGAGATTTCATATGCTGGGGGTGATATTGGGGAAAGTGAAATAGAGAGAAAGGAAGGATGGAGAAAGGCCAGTTTTATAGCTCACTAGAAAGGGTAGAGGGTTGTCAGTTTTCAAAATGAAGAAATCAGGGAGTCGCTCTGGGGATGAGAGGATGGGTAGATGAAGAAGGCAGAGAGGGGAGAAGCTTTGTTGCAAGGTGGATGTGGTTGTGAATTGGCTTTCAGGTACACTGTGTCTGGGGTGCTGTGAAACCCCTGTGAAGACACTTATTAGGCCTTTACCCACATAATCTGGAGGCTAGAGGAGAGGAATTGCAATTTGCTCTTCCTAAAAGCTTTGAGTTGAAAATTAGAATGCATTATGGCTGGAAAAAGGTAGTATAGAATCGAGGAAGTGCTTTTAAATTTTTATTTGCTTTTTTATTTTTTAAGATAGGAGTGATTTCAGCATGTTATCCGTGCTGACATGTTGAACCTAGTGAACTCTATTGGAAGGATCACTGATTGAGTGAAGGGCTGCGGTAGAGGGGAAGGATGGTATCTGGAGGATGGGCACAAGAATGGGGCCGAGTCAGGAGTACAGTCTTGCCTGCTTTGTTCTGCACAGAAGTTTCCGATGGGGCTGGAGGCATACACTGGCAGGTAGGCATGCCCCCATGCCCCTCAAAAAAAGAGAATGGGACAGTAAAGTGAAATCTGAAGCAGTGTGGTCAGTAAAAGCAATCACTGCACATCTCTGAAATACCTTATCCCCAGTCTAAAATGAGGTGCACGTGGTAAATATACAGCAGTTTTGCAAATCATTGTCTTTGAAGCCCTGCAAGCTGCATTGGCATTAGTGACACTGAGGCATATACATAGTTTTAACACTTTAGCCACTTGATAGCAAGTAGGTCAAACATCGGGATGTCTACAGATGTCTGTCTATACATTGTGCCCATGTGAGCTGGGTGAAGTTCTATCCGCTGTGTTCCTTTGTTCAAGTACTCCTTCAAGATACCGTTCTTGAACACTTGTGTTCAAGTTTGTGCCAGGCCGTGGCAGATGTTGTCTGATAGCTATAAACAGATTCTCTCTGTTTATAGCAGACAGATTCTCTCCCCTCATGGACTGAAATTCTTGTGGGGAGACAGATCACGAACAAATAAATAATTCCAAATTGTGAATGCTTTGGGGGGAAAATGAAGCAGATGCTAAAAAATTTAAAACATAGGGATGAAGGTGTTATATATACTTTTAAATACGGGGTGATCAAACAAGGCCTTTTGAACAATGTGACCTTTAAGTAGACACCTGAAAGATGAAGAGGAGCCAACCTTAAAAAGAGCAAGAGGGGGTGCCTGGGTGGCTCAGTGGGTTAAAGCCTCTGCCTTCGGCTCAGGTGGTGATCCCAGGGTCCTGGGATCGAGCCCTGCATTGGGCTCTCTGCTCAGTGGGGAGCCTGCTTCCTCCTCTCTCTGCCTACTTGTGATCGCTGTCTGTCAAATAAATAAATAAAATCTAAAAAAAAAAAAGAGCAAGAGGAGGTCTTCAAGGGAGAGGAAACACCATGTGCAAAGGCCCTGCGATAGGAGAAAAGCTTGGTATAATCAGTTAACTAGAAGAAGGCCATATGGCTATAATGCAGTGAGCCAGGGACCTAGTAGCAGGACACAGTCATAGAAGTAAGGAGGACACAGGTCAAAGAGGACCTTAAAGTGACGATGAGACTTTAGATTTTATTCTGAGTGTAATAAGAAGCCATTGAAGACTTTAAAAGCAAAGGAGTGGGATGAATTTATTATTTTTTTAAAGGCTACTCTGATTGTTGTAGAGACCATGGATTGGGGTGGGATAAGTATGGAATCAGGGAGACCATTAGAACCATTCTGATGGAATTGAACCAACATGGCAGCAGCAAGATGGAAAGAAGTAGACAAATTTGAGACCTATTGCATGCTTTAGTGAAGGGCAGTGGTGGTGGACCAGGTCAAGAAACTAAGAGTGGGGGAGAAATCACACATGACCAGGGAAATCAAGGTTTGTGAACTGAGCAATGGAGATGGAGAAGACTAAGGTGGGAAAAGGACAGATGGAAGGGGACATCTCAAAGGACATAATCAGGTAGAAATTAGATATAAGAATCTGGAACTTTGAGGAAAGGGTTGGGCCAAAGATGTCAATTTAGGTCATCAGTTTATAAGTGGCATTTAAAGCTGTGATAATGATCGATGTCACCTAAAGAGGGAGGAGAGGGAGAAGAGAAGGCACCCTGACATCAAACCTGAAGGGATTCCGTCCTGCAGAGGTGGGCTACATGAAGTGACTCAACAAGTAAGGAGAGGGAACAGGAGAAACCGGAGATATAGGAGGAAAACCAGGACAGAACAATGCGTGGGCATCAAGAGAGGAGTGTGTCCCAAAGGAGGAAGCAGTCAGCTGTGGCAAATGCTGTGACATGTCCCCTAAGATGAGCAGTGAGAAATGGACATTGGGTTGGCAACACGGTGGTCAATGGCACGGAAGTCATTGGGACAATTGTCTGGAAGCCAAGTGAAGGGGGAATGAGGAGAGAAGGGGAGTTAGGAATGTTTAGCAAGCATAGAGTATGCTTTCAAGGAGGTTGACACTGACCAGGTAGTAGACTGAGGAGGATATGGAGTCAAAGGTTTTCTTTTAAGACAGGAGCTCATGGAGCACCTACACATGCTGATACTAACAGACGGAGAGAGGGAGAGGTTGATGGGAAAGGAAAGATAGGCAAAGGAGTATAGTTTTTGAGTAGGCAAAAAGGGTGGGATCCAGACTCTCAAGTTGCGGGGGGAGTGAGATTTTTTATAGGAAGGGGACCACTTACTCATCGTAACGTGCAGAGAGAGGATGGGTGCAGACACCCACGGTTCAGAGCCTTGCTAACAGGAAGCTGGGGTAGCATTGACTTGATGGTTTCCACGTTCTAAAAGTGCATGAGGTGAGGATATCCACATTTGCCTGGTGGGCGAGGACATGGAGCCTGAAACATGTGTCCCACCATCTGAACGGTTAAGTGGATTATCTCACCATTTCCATCAAAAATGACCAAACCCTATTCATTAGTCGGTAACACCCATTGTTTCCAAGGAGAAGCAGAACTTTAAAAGGTAAGAGAAGCTCTCACATATTTTATGCACACCCCCTCACACCCACATTCCAGCCTTGCTGTATATTATTGCTTTCCTCCATTCCATCAATATTCCCAACTTGTCCTCTTGGTTGCTTTTTGATTTATACGTTCCTTGCTCAGTGACTTTCTCTTCAAGACCAGCAGTTTGATGTATGGAATTGAGCTGGTAATCCGGCATAGGTTAGAGTCACTTGTTTTCAGATCTTGAAATACCTGCTAAGAACACATCTTAGAGCTTAGAACACATCTAAGTTCTCTTAGCACTTAGCACTTGGAGAAAGTGCTAATCATGTTAGGGAAATGGAATGAGAAGAAATGGAGCAACGCTGAGGTGACCGTCCCAGAACCCCTCGCTCACGCTTCTGGAGCGTCGCTCAAGGAACGCACTTCTGTAGTCTTGTCGCCTCTCATCTCATCTGTAATCCAGACTATCTCTAGTGCACGGCTTTAAGCACTTTTTCAGTAATGAGAAGCTTAAACGCAGAGAAAAACGGCCGCTCTGCTTATCACATTCACCAAATGACACGAGTGTGGAGCTCTTGAATCTATGTGGCAACTTCTGGTGGCTCAGAGAACTTTTTCATTTACGTGGAGCCAGATACTCACTGAACTTTAGCTGCTTCCTACGAGGAAGCTAAAACAGATTGGCAGGTTGCCATGAACCATTTCTAGAAGCCCTTTGAGGTCGCTTGGGTACCGTTTAATAAATGAGTGTTCCCGCAGGCTAACTTACGGTTCAGGAAGTAACTTAGACCCTAGGACACTCTGACTCATAGCCTGCTTTGTCCCCACCACACGAAGATTTACATTCCAGACCTGTGCACCAAAGATTCTAAAAGGGCCTCCTTGCCTTTTGTTGATTCCAGAATAAACAGGCCTATTATTTCAAGCTTGTTATCCTGAAATACAGAATGGAAAGATAGGAAGAATCAAGACTTTGATTGTGCAAGATTTTATATTAGGTCAACTCACATTTCTTTCTTTTCTTTTCTTAAGAATTTATTTATTTATTTGTCAGAGAGAGAGAAATAGAGAGAGAGAACAAGCAGGGGAAGCAAGGGGAGTGGCAGCCTGAGGGAGAGGGAGAAGCAGGCTCCCGGCTAAGCGGGGAGGACTCCATCCTAGGACCCTGGGATCAGGACCTGAGCTGAAGGCAGATGCTAAACCCACTGAGCTGCCTAGGTGTCCCCCTCAACCCACATTCCTAAAGTGCCATCTCACACTATGTACCATGCATGCCTCATGCAGGAGCTGTGTGCATATAAAGGCCAGATCTCTAAGCCATCCCATTTTGCTTTTGAGTATGAGGCTGATGTTGCAAATTACTCACGGCTATGTAGAGTTTCATGCTGCAGTGAGTTAATGAAACCATCCATTTCTCCTTCACAATGTGTCAGCGTCATAAATTTCACTTTTCTCTGAGCTAAGCAAAGTGTACTACATATAGTTTTTCATTTTGAAAAATAAACCAGATACTTTTGGGATCAAACAGAGAGGGAGCCTTGCCCAACACAACACTGATGAAGACAGAGTTTTGGGCACTATCTCTGGAGGATATGAACAATAGGACTGATACCTGCTTTCTAAAAATCACCTACCTGAAACCTGAAACCTTCCCTTGAGGCAGGTGGCTTGGATTAAATATGCCTTCTGATCTAGGCTTTGGCAAATCCGTAATTACAAATACAACTTTGCTCACCCACTAAATAGGATCGTGTTCACAGAGCCTTACCTTCTACTGGTGGAAGCCTTTGTGTGGGTTAATTTTCTTATTTTACGTGTCATGGAACTTTCCATGTAAATGGAAATCCTGGTGTTCCTGTTGGACTTCAGGCCAATTGGAGATTATTTAAAAAACTCCACATATATACAATATGCTTAGCCTTTGTAAGAGTAGACTTCTTTTTTATCAGGTAATGAGATGGATCTGAATTTGTAAACCTATGTTTAGAAGATTACAGTTCTCTAATGAGAGTAGATTACAGACAATATCACAGAATCTTTACCTGAAAGCTTTTGACAGTAACAGACAGTTGAATGTATTTCATCTCAGATTTGTCTGTCTTGTTCTCCAGGGTTCCAATTACATTGATGCATAGTTATCCCTCCAAAATCTATTTCTTAAGAATTGGTTGGGGCTTCTTCATAAGGACTAAAGGAATCCAAAGGTTAGGACCCAACTTTAGTTCAGGGATTGGCAAACTGTTACGTGCAAGCTGATTCTAGCCCGAAGTCTTTTTGATAAAGAAAATGTTAGCTGAAACACAGCACGCTCACTTGCTTACGCATTATCTACGGGCTTGTGCATGTGACAATAGTAGACTTAAGAAGCTGCAACAGAGACCATGAGGCCTGCAAAACCTAAAATATTTACTATCTGGGCCTTTAGGTGAAAAGTTTGCAGACTTTGGCTTTAGTCTATGGACACTTAGACATATATAACATAGTATGATATAATATAAATTGTGTTTATATGCAATATAGTATATTATAAACAGTGGCTCTTCTGGTCCTCAGAAATTAATTAATGGGATGTGAAGATAAGTGAATCACTACTGATAGCAGTTTTATATCTGTATTCCAGAAATATAACAATGATTGGTGGATAGGAAGGCTGGTGAAAGAGGGCTGTGAGATTGGCTTCATCCCTAGTCCTCTTAGACTGGAGAACATACGGATTCAGCAAGAACAAAAAAGGGGACGTTTTCACGGAGGGTAAGCCTCCTTCGTTTCTATGCACTTATTTTGGGGAGGTGGGTAGAAGAATAAGATGATGTTTTCAAGTTTGCTTATTAGCTTAAAAATGTATGCTTTCTGAGGAAAGGTACTTTCCTGGGTATGAGGTGTTTCTGAAATTGACACAGAGGAGTTTCAGAGAGTTCACTCTGAAATGCTCGAGCCTCAAATCATGGGCATCAACATGAATTCCACAGTGAAGACTTTTCTGTGGCCTCAGCAAATCTTCCTTGGAAATGAAGCTCTCCTCCACGAGAGTCATATGGGGCCTTTGTCAGTGCAGGTGGGAACCTGGCCTGACCTGGCATCAGGGCCCTTCCTGGTTAACTCTCACAGAGACCACCCCCCTCAAGTGGGCAAGGAATACAATGGTACCCATGCTACTGTCCCAGGACTAGAAACCCCTTTCTCCACTCAGAGCATATGTTATCTCTTGGTTAAGGGATGGAGACACCATCTAACTTTGGATGAATCAACCTCTAATGAACTAATGAAACAGCCACAAAAATCTCAGAGTGCTGGTGTTCGTAGGTCCCAGGGATACATGCAAAACCTGAGAAAAGAGAAATCAGAATCATACCGAGCCTGCGTATATTGTGAGCCTACACTGAAGCATGAATTTGACCTGTGTTACCATTTTTTGAAAGGTCTAATATAGAACCAGTTGTTTCTCTTGACTCTCAACTTCCTTTTTCTATTGGATCCTTTTCTGCTTCAGAAATTCCTCTGTTCTTTAGGGACCCTTTTGCCTTTGTCTTAAAGGGAACTTCTTAAACAGTGATAAGACAGCCCAAAAGTACAGTTAGCCCCACTTCTTTTTTATTTTAATTCTTTATTTTTAAATTTTTTTTAAGTGGACTCCACACTCAGCATGGAGCCCAGTGCGGGGCTTAAACTCATAACCCTGAGATCAAGACCTGAGCTGAGATCAAGAGGCACTTAACTGACTGATCCATTCAGGTGCCCCAGCCTAACTTTTAATTACCAATCTTTTTTAGTATATAACATGCCTACAATATTATTAATTATTAATTCCTATTTCCTCCTCTTGACTCTTAATCTCCATTGCTGCTTCTTAAACAAATCAGGAACACAACTTCCTACCCCAGGACCTTTGCACTTCCTAATTTCTTCTTACTGGAACCTTTTTCTTCATAGTTCCACCAGCTCACTCCTTCATCTGCTTCAGATCTTTGTTAAATATCACCTTTCCAGCCACCATCTTTAAAATTGTACCCATTTCCCTTCCTTTACTTCCTATCTTTCTCCTGATTTAATTTTCTCCTTTGCACTTAATATTTTTAGAAATACTATGTATTTACCTGTTCATCTATTTGATAGTGATATCTCTTACTAAAATCTGTCTCTGTAAGGAAGGGATTTTGTCTTTTCCCCCACTGTTATATTCCTGGATTTTAGAACAATGGATACTCAAAAAATATTTGTTGAATGAAATAATAAATATATTATTACCATTTATTACCATTTCCAAAGTTGCTATTTTATTTTTTATTATTATTATTATTATTATTATTATTTTATAATGTTATTATATACTGGGGAGCCTCGGTGGCTCAGTCAGTTAAATGTCTGACTCTTGATTTTGGCTCAGGTGATGATCTTGGGGTCGTGAGATCAAGGCCAGCGTTGGGAGCCTGCTTGAGATTCTCTCTCTCCCTCTGCCCCTACCCCTGCTCCTGCTCTCTCTTGTCTAAAATAAATGAATAAAATATTTAAAAACAATAATGTTATTATGTACTCTTGAACTAAAAGAATAAAACCAAGAGCTCACAGACATGTTCTTCTTTTTTCTTTACACCAACCCTATGAGGTATAACTTCTATAGATAGGAAAACTAAGGCTCAAAGACATGAAATTTGATATGCCAAGGTCTCGCAACTAGTAAATGGCAAAACCAGGATAAGAAATGAGATTGTTCTGACCTAGGGACCATACTCTCAAGCACTGAGAGGGAAGAACACTGGGGAAGTAGGAAGGTAGGCTCCCAAGGGCCTCTTTGGGTTCCTGGGAAGGCTCCAAAACCACCTGAGGAGACCAATGGAACACTCTTCCATTCTAGGTGACAAATAATATTATTATATTATTGCCATCTTTTCTTAATTCTGACTCCCATATAATCACTTTTTAAAAAGAAATGCTTCTTCTGGCTCTCAAGCTTGTTTTGAGCTGTGTTTGATATTCAACTGGTGCAGCCAACTGGTGACCAGTATTAGTTAAGCATTGGTTCACAGGAGTAGTTCTACTC
Source organism: Lutra lutra (assembly GCF_902655055.1). NCBI lineage: Eukaryota > Metazoa > Chordata > Mammalia > Carnivora > Mustelidae > Lutra > Lutra lutra. Next base: position 50,749,435 of record NC_062280.1, on the reverse strand, counting down.
TTGATTTTTGTGCCCAATTTCTGCACTAAAAAACTAAGAGAGATATTTTTGCAAAGTGTTTCCAGGTCCCATTTAGTTCCCCACCTTCTCTGAGAAATAGGTCAAAGAAAACATTTGGACAGATTCTCGAAGTTCTTCTCCAAAGCAGGATTTGATGTGCTTTGAATTATTTAGTAGGATTTAGGCCAAAGAAAGCTTTGTACTCTCAGGTTCTATTTGTAAGGAATCTGGAGAATGAGTCCTAAGTTCCTTTTCTATATCCTAGGAAATCCAGTGGAAACTCTTCTTCAAGTCTAGGAGAAATGGTATCAGGGACATTTCGAGCAACACCCACATCAACAGGTGAGGGTTTTAGTTTAACTCTTTTTAATGGAACGCTTTTCTATCATAGTATTTGAACATAGAGAAAGTATTTTTACCAATTTGGAAATTATTTTGAGTCTTGATTTAAAAGAGTCTTCTACTTAATATTTCATTGCTCATTTGCTTTCTATAGTAATTTGATTCTATTTAAAGGGTACTTATGATACTAAAAATTCAGATCATTATAATCTAATTTTGAAAAATCTTATTTACCCCCCAGAGCCAGTAACTATCCATTGTGCAATTTAATCTGAAGGAAGTTCATTATTCCACCCAAGAACCTAACAGGCATTAAGATGGTGAAGGCCAATTAAAAAGGAAAAAAAAAAGTTGTAGACTCTCAAGAAAATGCTCTGTTCCAGTCTTCACAGGGAACTTTAGGATGGTACAGTCTGGGTTTTAGAGATTGGGAGGTTTGAAGCAGAGAATGGGCCCGGACGACCTCATTTCTATTTGGACAGCAGATAACCGAGCCCTGGAATTAATGGAAATGAAGGGACAGTGGTGACCCAGTCAGGAGTTGTTACATATATGGTAATTAGGAAGGTATTCAAGCAGGTAGAATTTTTTTTCTACCACATTCCCTGACTCCTGTAGTCAAATTGATGCTGGCCCAGAATTGATGCTGCGTTAGGGCATCTGGTATCACCAACTCAGAAGGACAAGTTCAAGGTCCATCCTGGCCTACCATAACTGCAGTACAGGTGATTGGCTCTGGAGTAGTTCTGAGTACTGGGTTCTTGGTGTGGATCCTTCCTGATCTCCCAGTCTCTGAACTGAACTAGGTCTCTGGTTGTCCCCAAATGGACTGGACCTTCTTGGATGACCACCAAACTAGTTGAATCAGATATCAAAATATTTTGCCTCATCCCCATTTGTTGGACATTTAGGTCATTGCAGCTTTGCACTATTACAAACAAGAAAGAACAGGAATAAGCGGTTATAAATTTATTTGAAATTAACAACAACATAGTAGGAAAAATGTGTCAATATCCTAGAAAGTGGGCAGAAAATTTACAAACATATAAAGGACTGCAAAATTTTCTCATGGTTCATCAAAATGACAAATCCAAAAATAACTAGTGATTGAAATGAGGATCATTTTTACCCAAATTGTTATTCTTAGTTCCTTTTTATGAAATTTTATTTGTCCACGTTGTTCTCAGCTACATTGTGTGCTGTGTCCAGCAGGGAACATCCTACGGCCCATGGCTGGCCCAGAACTTCCGGTGTTGTTATGAAGTCCACCCTCCATACCCAACATGAAATCAGGATGAGGTCATTTGCACAAGAAGGAAATTGTCTCATTTTTCTCATTTTTCTTCAAAATTGTCTTGTCCAGAATGAAATAATAGAGTAGTGCTCTGCAGAGTGGGTAATTGTGAGATGATGAGAATTATAGGGACAAATCAGTACATTCTTCCATCTTTTAAAATCATGTACTATCATTTACAGAGATTACGTATTTTGATATGGCTCTCATTGTTGTCTTTTAGCAAAACAGAAGCAAAAAGTGGTAAGTTGTGTTTCTTTTTAAATCTACTGCTAAGGTTTCTATCCATACATGCCTGCATTGCTCCATTTCAGTGACCCAAATGGCTATAGAATAAGGGATGAGCCTCCTTGGTGGGGACCTGTGGTAACCATTTCTCGTTTGACCTGAGAATTATGAAAGCTGTGGCTGTTGAGGAGGTGTGCTGAGCCATACCTTGTCACGCCTGTCAAATCATCTTTTTCAGACGGAGCACATTCCTCCTTACGATGTTGTGCCATCCATGCGTCCAGTGGTGTTGGTGGGGCCGTCACTGAAGGGTTATGAGGTACAAATACCAGTCTGTTATGTTTCAGTTGTTGACCAAGACACTAGGAGACAGCTGCTGGGCGCTTGGCCCTCCAGGGTCTGCTCACATAATGGTACTGAAGGAGGCAGCTCCCCTCCTGTGAAGACGTGTGGAGCAGTGTGGGGCTTTTGTGACCCTTTGCTCTTGCTTCCTTCTCTGGCACACTTCTCACTTTATATGTATCTTTTTGTTTAGAGATACATCCCTTAAAACGTCTATAATGGAAAGTTCTGGTCAGCTGTTTGCCCTGCATTAAATTCAAAGTGAAGGAAATTATCTGTCTCAACCATTCCCATTACTGTTAGAAATAACCAATTATGGGGGCACCTGGCTGGCTCAGTGGTAGAGCATGCAATTCTTGATCTCAGGGTCATGAGTTCAAGCCCCACGTTGGGCATAGAGCTTACTTAAAAAAAAATAAAAAACAAAGAAATAACGGAGTATAAACATCACAAGAGAACACGTGCTAGCAAACCTAAACCCCCAAAGCACCAACAAATCTAACCTTGCTGGGTGTTCAAGATGATGGTCTATCCCACAAAATATTTCTCTGCTTATTTATTTTAAGGACACAGAAGGAAAAAACCTCCACTGAAAGTATTAATGAACTTGTTTAGAGATTAAACATCACCACGTAAAAAGAAAAGAGTAAGGACTTAGATGCCCTACATTTCAGATGTTGCCATTCTGACTCTGCTAGCATAGATAAGAATGGGTGGGGTGGAACATTAAAATCTGAAGGTGGGCAACCTCCAGGGTACCATTCCCACTGAGCTAGGACAATATCTGGCCCATAGTAGTTTCTTAATGCTCACTGATGGAATGAATTAATGAATCTCTTTAAGGCAGATCTAAGAATCCAGCTCCCTTCTCCTTCCCCCTGCCTGTCTCCCTCCCTCTTCTCCCCTTCCTTTTTCCCTCTCAGTGGAGAACGTCAGAGGAAAAGCAGGAGAGTGATCTGTAGAAATGGAAGATTTCTACCAGCAATGGGGTGGCGGAGTCCAGGGCTGGCCAGAGTTGCTCTGCTCCACGTTGGAAGCAAGTGCCACTCAGGGGAGACAAGGACGAGCAACAAAGCCAGCCCATTGTGGTCTCTTGGCAGCAGTTCTGTCACCCAAGAAGGGAAGGGGGTCAGCCTTGGGTCTAGTGAACACTGCTGGTTCATTCCTCAACACCCTAGAGGACAGCCATGGGGGAAATTTGAGTAACTGGAAGTGGTTAAGCATGAAAATACCTCCCACTGTAACCTATCCTTTGGAGACAACAGGCTGTGTAAGGTCTTTGCTCAAAGTGCCCTTTCCTCCCACCTCTCTCACCTCTGACTTCTCTCTCTCTGTCTCTGTCTCTGCGTGTGTTTGCCTCATTCTTTTTTTCTCACCTCTGCAAAGGTAACAGACATGATGCAGAAAGCCCTCTTTGATTTCCTGAAGCACAGGTTTGATGGGAGGTGAGACATACAGATGTTTTTGTATTTTTATTTTCCTTTAACTGAACATGTATGATATAAATTGATTTGTGGATCTGTTTCCAGTGATTGCAGAAGTTCTCTAATTAAAACTTAACTCAGTATTCAGGGAAGAATACAATGAAAGAATTCTGAAGATATGAAGTTATGAAGTATAGAATTGAATCCCCAAGGGAGAAAGGACCTTGAGAAGGAAAATAATCCATTTGTTTTATATTAAATGTATGTGTTTGTCTTTATTTCCTTGATTGTCAGTGAATTCATACCAAACTTGTTTTGTGAAAAATATTAACGAAAATACAGACTATTTCTGATAAGTGTGGTGGCTCACTGGTGAAGCTGGTAGTAATACTTGGCAACTGTGCCTGCATGTGTTTGTGTGTGTGCACATACGAAGGTATAAAGTACTGAGTTTCCTCACTAGAAAAGTACAAGAAGTGTTTTCACCATAAGCTTCCCAGAGTGACTATTTGTAGGGAATAATACTTGTTTGGATGCTTAGTTCTGGGTTTATTTTACCAATAAATCACCTCGTATTTTATTGGTTTATTTTGTATGTACCCTATGATTAACACAGCTCAGTCTTTAGCCCTCAAATAATCTTATCATTTAAGTTTTGTGAAAAATGTCTGAAACAGTTTCTGTGTTTTGCAGAGAAATGGTAAAAAGCCCGTCTTGACTCAATACTAAGTACTGAGCTCCTTCACAATGCAGAATGCACTCCTTGTAAAATAACCACATTGCAAATTCTGAAGACTTACTAGAAATGAAGAAAATGTACATAGTGTGTACTGAGAAGTACGGGTACATGCATCCAACTTACCAAATACTTTTAAAAATAGCTTCAAATAGGTTTTTTAAAAATATGGTATTTTAAGGAGAAAAGTAAACCTAATAATGCTTTAAGCACAAACTGTATATATTTGTCAAAGGAAAAGCCTTCTGGGTAATTGTGTTTAAAATATTCATTAGTTTCTGGGACTACATACAAAGAAACTGAAATTTTGGTTCCAATCGTTGAGATTTTGGTTCAAGGAATGAGAATGCTTCAGTGCCGTTATGTGAATGGCCGGGTACATTAGTAGAATGCCAGGCTGCCTTCATAAATAGACCCCAAAATGTGTAATGATTCAGACCCAGTGGGAGCTTAACTGTTGCTCATTTACCAGTTTGAAGCAGGCGTTCCTCAGCTAGGCAGAGGGGGTTAACTCGGGAGGGGAGGATGGACAGAAAGTTTGTCCCACCCATCATTTGGTGTCCTTGGCCTGAGGGTGGTCTCTCCAGTCAGTGGGTGGGAAGAGGTGCCCGCCAGCCTGGAGTTGACGCACACGGATTCTCACTTTTTATTGGTCAGAACCCGGTCATGTGGCCATGCTGAGTTGCAAAGTAGGCTGGGAAATGTAGTCTAACTATGTGGCCAGGAGGAGGAGGAAATAGATTTTGTTGAACAGTCTCTGCCACATTCATCTAGTGGACACAAAGCACTTACTAAGAAAGCCATGGGTTTAACCTGTTCTTCCTCCTCCCCCCCTCTTTTTTTAAAAGAAAATAGGCAGAGGATGAAAGAGTTTCAAATGAAACAATAAAAAGCACTAAATATTAGAGTTGGAAGGAAATATAAGAGTTCTTTTATTGTCATCGCTTTTCTTTTTTTAAGTTAACATAGAATGTATTGTTTGCCCCAGGGGTACAAGTCTGTGATTCATCAGTCTTACGCACTTCGCAGCACTCCCCATAGCACATACCCTCCCCAGTGTCCATCACCCAGCGACCCTCTCCATCCCATCCCCTTCCCCTCCAGCAACGCTCAGTTTGCTTCCTGAGATTAAAAGTCTCTTACGGTTTGTCTCCCTCTCTGGTTTCATCTTGTTTCATTTTTTCCTCCCTTCCCCTATGATCCTCTGTCTTGTTTCTCAAATTCCTCATATCAGTGAGATCATATGTAATCTCTTTTCTTCAGCAACCACAAACAGATGGATAAACTGCTTTGGTTTGAGCATGTTTGGTAATTGGGGTTTCACTTCTTGAAAAAGCATTGCAAAGAGCGGCTGAACTCTGATTCTTTAACTTGATAGCAGTAGCCTTGGTCTTGCTCGCTAATGACTGGGCCATAACCCTTACCTTCATGCAGCAATCTGTGCGTTGGAGGCAGCTAACATGCATGGCTTCATCTCCTTTGTTATTGGCCACACACACACACACACACACACACTCATACTTTCTCTACCTATGCTTAAAGTTGTGTGGTTTTAACCTGTGGTGTCTTTATCTCAGGAAGTTCTGAGCAGTGCCTCATGAGGCGACCCCATAGTAGCCCTCCAGCTGAACAAATTCCTTCCCATAACACAGCCTGTTTGCATCATGTTGTTTCTGTCACCGCATAGCATCCTTATAAACAACAATATTTTTAACGGTCTGAAAGGTAGGACCTATGGGAATAGAAGGAGGGAACTATTAAAATTTAACAAAGAGAAAGTGAGTGGCTTGATTGTTTTCAAGAATGAAGCATCTGAGGTTTTTCTTCAATTTTCAGGCCCAGAAAGAGGACGTGCATTTGATGGTAACAGGAGAGATTTGTTCTGAGTCAGCTAGAGTTGCTGCATCAAGCATTTACACACACTATTGAAGACGGTTTTAGTAGAAATAGAATTAAAATGTCAATGCCAAGTGTTCCATACGGTCTGATGGCACAGCCGAGGATCTGGAGATAGGGGGATGATTCAAACAGCCGCAAAAGGAATAGCCAGAGAGAGAGACTCGGCACTGGAGAGCTCTGATTTATGGCAGTGTTTGGAAAAGATAGAGGGTAAAGTTGGGAGGAGCAGAGTGGACTTGCTTTCAAATAATAAGAGGCCAGTGTAACAGAAAAAAGCAGTAATGAATTCATTAGCCTGAAGAATGTAGAGACTGTGATAAGGAAGAAGCAACAGGCTTGTAGCCTCACCCTCCCTCCAACACATCTGCTGTGTGGGAAATAACCTTACATTCTGAGCTATGAAAATCTGCCGTATTATGTTTTACCAATTAATAAAGGGAGAGAAAACAACAAATAGTCTTTAACTGAAATCAGCCAAGAGAACAATTACACAGAAGTCTTTAGCACAGTGATACAGCATAAACAGTATGTTCTGGTGGAAACCTACTCCATGTTTAATTGGCTGTGATGGTTAGACCAAAGAGTCAAGGGAAAGTCTTATTTTTCAGAAAGAGCCAAAAAGGGATCCACTGGCTAAGAGGCTCTGTTCAGTACTCTTTTTCAGATCCTGGTTTGAAAATAAGTCAACAAATTGGATCCAAGTCCAACAGCTTGATGGTTACAAAATCATAGACTTACACCCTTTTTTTAATACCTCAAATTATTTAAGTCTGTTGAGAGCTACTGATTACAGGTTTATTGCTGTAGCTGCTACTATAGGGCTTACCTGTGATATATGTAAGAAAAACGAAAAGCATAGGACAAACTAGTGCCTGGGGGGTCTTTGTCCATGTGGATATCCACACGTATTGGCAGTTCCTAGGCACAGTCATAAATTGGGTGAGCCTAACCAGCTGGCGCAGTGGCGTCAGCCTGCTGAACACCCAGGACACAACGTGACGTGGAGCTTTTCGCTCTTCATTTGACACCACCAGCGTTCACGGGGGATCATCCTTCAGGAAGAGGTTTGTTCAGCTGGTTGAATATACCATTCATAGTCTGAACAACAGGCAGTCAAACCAACTGCCATTTGTGGTCCTAGGCTAATCATTTCAAATTCCAATGAAATTATTGCTTTATGCATTTTTTTTTAAAGATTTTATTTATTTATTTGACAGAGAGAGATCACAAGTAGACGGAGAGGCAGGCAGAGAGAGAGAGAGAGGGAAGCAGGCTCCCTGCTGAGCAGAGAGCCCGATGCGGGCCTCGATCCCAGGACCCTGAGATCATGACCTGAGCCGAAGGCAGCGGCTTAACCCACTGAGCCACCCAGGCGCCCTGCTTTATGCATTTTGACTGCTAAGTCATCTTTATGGCAGTTGTGCAACACTTTGTAACAGACATGATCATGGCCAAAAATCTTAAACGAACATCCTGTAGCCTGTATAGAGAAGATCTAAGGTTAAAGGAAGTTGTTGGCCAAAGGCTACTCAAAGGAAAAAAAGGGTTTAAGAAAGAATTTGAAGAAAACAGGCTGAAGATACAACTTCAGAGACTCAGAGAGGTAGTATTTATTTACAAACAGCAGTGGGCACCCTTGATGATATCACACAGCACCCAAGGCATGGCAGAATGAAAACAACTTGTAACTGCAGTCAACAAATGGAAAAAAACACCATAGCACCTTCTGTTTCAAAATCAGTATCACCCTCTTATCATCTCCTTCTACCATTTTCTCTTTAAATGCAAACTCATCAGGGGTCAAACACTGGAGACATGTAATTGAACACTTGAATGCCAAACATGAATATTTAAATTAGCAGATCGTGATTATAACCTGTCTGACCTGATTCTCTCACCCCCAAAGTATATATAAATTTCATGGATTCTGGGGATAGGAGAGTTCATGGTCAACTGCTAATTTCTAAGGATAGAATATAAAGAAACTGTCCTCTTTTAGTCTTTAAATCTCCAATAACTATCTTATGAACATTATGTATGTGCCAATCAACATAGGACATTATGAATAATTATTTAGCAAAGCACTTTTATATATTACCTTGTTTGCTCCCACTGACAGTCCCCTGAGAAAGTTTGGCAAAGCCGTCATCACCATTGTATTGATTAGGATACTGATGCTCGAAAGATGACATGACTTGTTTATGGTCACCCAGCAAGAAGAGCAAGATCCAGGGCACCTGGGTGGCTCAGTGGGTTAAGCCTCTGCCTTCGGCTCAGGTCATGATCTCAGGGTCCTGGGATCAAGTCCCGCATCGGGCTCTCTGCTCAGCAGGGAGCCTGCTTCCCCCTCTCTTCTGCCTGCCTCTCTGCCTACTTGTGATTTCTCTGTGTGTGTGTCAAATAAATAAAATCTTAAAAAAAAAAAAAAAAGAGAGAAGAGCCAGGGAGAACACTCAGATCTGTGTAGGCTCTCCATCCCAATTCTCTTGACAGTGTACTGTTTCTGTTCTTTGGCATGGTCTTCTCTATGAATACTAGCAGTTTTTTTTGTTTTGTTTTGTTTTGTTTTTAAATAATGCCCTAGAAGCATTGCATATTAGATGTAGCAAAGATAGAGTATAGAAGGACCTGGTAGCTGTTCTGAATGAACATGGAAGTACTAATTGTTTTGAATGAATGAGTTATAACTAAAAGTAGCATCTTTTGCAGAAAACTAATACTCATTGGTCATGATGGATGACAGCAATTATGATGAATTCCAAAACAGAAATAAAGAATAAATGGAATTCAGATTTGCTTAGATTCAGAGAACAGTTTTTGCTAGTTTTCAGTGACATTTGCTACTACCAGTTCGCTGAGGAACTGAACTTCTGTTAGTGTTTACCTACCAGTCAGCAATCACTGACACTGTCACGGAAAAGTTTCTTAGGGAACTTTTAAAAGATCTATCTCAAATAAGATGCATGGAAGTACTGAAAGACACTGGGGGGAATGAGTACGGCAAGAAAAGAAGTAGAAAGGGCATCGTTCTAAGAAAAAATAATAGTAAATATATAACTAGTATACAAAATATATTTTTAAAGTATATAAAACTTTAAAAAGTATATAAACTTCAATTGTATTGCTAGGAAGCCTTTTACAAAAAATAGTTTGGATTTGGTGTCTGATTTTGGTAATAGTAAGCATCTTTGTATGCAAAATAGAAGCCTCTCTTTTGTCTTATTGAAAGGTTTCTGGGGCAGTGTCTATCTTGTCCTGAGCTCTTCCATGCATGCATGTGTACTGTTACTAAGAAATAACTTGTAATAATACTTGCCAAGTGGCCGAATCTTGTTTTCTACTCAGGTTGCGATCTCAGTGGGGGTCTTGGGATCGAGCCCCGCAATGGGCTCCATACTTGGTGGGGAATCCATTTGGGGATTCTCTCTCTCCCGCTCCCCGCCACCCCCCTCCCCAGTCTCTAAAATAAATAAATAAATCCTTTTAAAAGATATATTTGAAAAATAACTTAGATTAACAAATTTGTTGGTGTTTTGTTGACAAATAAAACAAGAAAAAGAACCTTATTGCCCATACCTTTCCCTATTTGTGAAATACATGAAGCAGTTTTTTTTTTTCTGTGTATGTGTGTATTATTGTTTGTCTGCTTTTTTGTAGAACTTGTAAAAACTCTTAAAACTCTGTGTGTGTTTGAAAATAGCTTCGTAAACATGTTTAAAATCCAGAAAAAATAAGAGTATGCACCTGTTGGTAATCCTTTGAAATTTTAAGAAACAAAGGTTACTCTTTGGCTTATAGAGAACTAGCAAACTTGATCTCCCTTATGCAGAACAAACATTTTAGGCCCTCCAAAAGTCTTTATTCTAGAAAGTTGAATTCTGTTCCTAAATTAACCCACTTCTCTCCAGTCATAGATTTGATTTGCTCTGGAACTTGACTCCATGTTTCTAACCAGCAACTGTATTCTTAAAACAACAGACAAACAGAAACACAAAAATAAACAAGCAAACCCTATCTGTAAATTAAAGAGCTGGGAGCACAGGACTGCCCATGAGATTCCATACCTCAGGTTGCAAAGGCCAACTGAGTAATGGAGACTGAGACATGAGATTCACTTGACTTTAACCTCACTGAAATCCTGACCACCTCTCTGCACATGGCCAAGGTCGACTGCGTCTGCCCTTGACGATTTGGCTTGCATCTGGGCATGCAGGGTTGCTAGAGAAGAAAACTGAAACTAAGAGACTTATGAGTCAGGTGGCTAAGTACTGCCTGGTGTTTGGGGGCCTGGGTTTTAGGCCTTCTTAGCCTCTCACTAATCATGTGGAACTTCCCCTCTGTGTTTCAGTTTTCTTGGCAAAATGAAGAAGTTGTACTTGACCCGTGTTTTCCAATGTCTTTTAGCAGCTGAACAGCTTTTTACAATGAAATCATATATAAAGCCCCAGTGTAGAAAACAGAAAGGCATAGGTGTTTGCCTGGCATGGGCAGAGGGAACTCTGGCCCTCTGCCAGCTCAGCTTCCCTTCAGTGTTCTCAGTGACCTGGGGTATTTCACAGAACCCTTGGTTTCTGCAGAAGATAATTTGAAGATGCCTCAAATAATTTATTAGTGCTTAAAAATTCTAAAAAATTTAAAACGTACCATCTACAGCTTATAAATACAATATAATGACCTAAGAAGGTGCTTTGCGTTAAAATGACATCCGAACTTTTGTACAGCCTGTTGCTTTAAACAAGCTATTTCCAGTCATTTGTGAAAAGGAGTATTTTAAATTTTCCTTAAGACTTTGGGTCACTGAAGTCAGGTAAAGGGTCTCCTAAGAGGGCTGATGGTATACCAAAACAGGTGTGAGATGACAGGTGGCTCAGCTATTGTTTACAACTCTCCCCTGCCCCAACCCCCAAAGGAATATAAAAACGAAGGAGAACGGCTGCACTGAGCACAAAGGGAAAGGACACTACTCTTTTGTCTCCTTTCCAGAACTCTGCCAAGCTCTGAAAATGAGAGTGGAGAAAGGTCCGTGGTGGCAGTGGTGGCTCAGAGTGGCATTCTTTGCATTCTCCAGATAGATAATCATCTGAAATTGATCGATGCCAGTTTAAAGTAAAGAATTGTAAAACTGTAAATTCCAGAGATCCTTATGGGATCAATCATATGCAGATAGACGCCTCTTTGTTCATTTGTGGTGTCTGTGCTTTATTCTTTTGCGTAACTGCAGGAAACTCTCTGACTTACCAGAATCCTTGCACAATTCTCATATTGCCCTCAATTCTAGTGTCTCACGACTCCCCACTTTATGCATTCAAAGTCTTAAGCAAATATACTGAAGAATCTTGTGCATGCAGATGAGAAACCATATTTTCCATATTCTTAGAAATGAAAGGTTTCTTTGGGGCTGGGGGGAAATGCTTCTTGTATCATGATGTAACTGTTGAGCACCAGGAATGCAACATCGCTACCAACTGGTTGAGTGTCGCTGATGAAAATGAAGAGGGCTTTCCCTTTGGCCAGCAGCATTGATATGCCTGGGTAGAGCATTCATAGTTCCTGGAGGTCTTGTTCAAGAGCAAATCAAACGTGAATTGAAAGGAAACTGTATTGCTGCTTCCCAAAAAGAGCATGGTTTATTCATATGTTTTGATTCCCTCCTGGTTTGGTGTGCATTATGAAGAGAATTTGGCAAGGTAGGTAATAGTGAAGGAAGAGCTGCATTTTTAACAACAGGTTTTTGTTTGGGTTTGGGTTTTGGTTAAATAGTCAAAACCTTCTTCCATTCTACCCAGCTTATATTTTAATACCTGCCAAAGCCTGTTTAAAATACTTGTGGCCAATGTTTATTATACTGTGGTTGTAGTGCCGTATGTAGAGTGGTTATTAAGTACTGTGGTTATAAATCACTTGAGAGCCCCACGACCTTTTTTACTGGCTTGTTCTGTTCTGTGTTCCTATTCATAGGATATCAATAACAAGAGTGACAGCTGACATTTCTCTTGCTAAGAGGTCTGTCCTAAATAATCCCAGCAAGAGAGCAATAATTGAACGTTCGAACACTCGGTCCAGCTTAGGTAAGATGTTCAAATATGGTACTTGTCCAAGCTATACTTTCAGAGCGGGATGGCACATGTTTCGTTTGTGAATGTCTTTTCCAGTTTGCTCCCCATTCAGAATGGGGAAGTGCCGATTAACTGAAGAGAATGCTATCCATGGAAAAGAAGGGAATGGGGTCCTACAGCAGCCAGAGCCTCTGCTCTCAGCTCTAGTCAATTAGTTCATTAGTAGTCTGGTGGGAAGAATCCTCATTGGGCTCTCCTGGTGTGTTACTGCCTAACCACACAAAACCACTCACCTCCACTCTGCCCCAGCTTCTCAATGAGGCTAATGGTATCTGTCATACCTGAGTCACATCTGACATGAAAAGAAATGAGATGTTCAACCTTCTCGGATCTTTAATAGAAAGCTAGATAATAGGGTCTTTGTGAATAATCCCATCTTTAAGTGGAAATAGCCTTGAGCATTAAATGTGTCTTTCCTGGAGCACAGTCAGAAAGCATTCTGAAATTCACCATGATGGAGAAGGGGAAAATGCCCTATTGTTACAAGAAAGCAGGACGCTTGTCTCAAGGAGTCAAAGAATGAGTCTCAGAGGTACAAAAGTTGTGAAGTGAAGGTGAGAACAGAAAGGAGAGGGGGAAAACTCTCTAAAGTGAGAGAGGTCCTGAATGGGTTGCCACTGGGGGTTTTCAGTAGTGGTCTTTTATTGAGAACTGACTGGGGAACTTGAATCTTGACGTCTCTATCACTGCTGGCACTATGTTTACTTTTTCTTTGAAGTTTGCTAATTTTCAGTGGCCCAGCTGTAGCTGTTACAGAGATATTTCTGACATTTAAGACAAATGAGGTAGACTCATTAGTCTCGTTATATTCCCTCATTTCTGGTTTTGTACGCCTCAGCATTTTCCACATCTGGGATTTCTGTGAGCCTGAACACATAGCCCCCATGTCAGCCTAGTCACATAGTTCCCTGCCTATCTCTCCTTACCTAGCCCCACCTGTCCCTTACTCAGTATATGCTTAGCTACTTTATAAAGCCATGTGTGAATGGGGCAGTGGAAGATGGAATCACCATCCACAGAAACAAGTCCATGCTGCTGGGAAATCACAACGTTCATCTCAAAGCCTGTGTTGTGCTTTTTGTGATTGCCAAGAGTGGTATAGTCCACTTGTAACTTTCTATGAGTCTCTCTTGCATTCACATTCTGCGGGCAGTTTGTTTTAATTCCCCCTTCCTCGTGGGCAGGGTAGTAAAGATAGGGGTCTTCTATGTTCACAACATCTTAAACTACTGAGATGATGATAGAAAACAAACAAACAAAAAAATCCAGGATAGCTTGCACACCCAAACAACCCAACAAGAGTTTGTTGGAGCCTGAATCTTGACCCTGAGCCAAGAAGTGCACAGATTAGAAAGAGGCTACAAAGTATCATCTCTATATTCCTGGCATGGGATTGGCACAGGATAATTGTTCAATAAATATTGGTTGGCTGGTTGCTTTAGGAAAGAATGTTAAACATACCAGTGGAATAGTTGTCTGTCCTTGTGAGGGCAGGATCCAGGACATCAATGGTTCTTTCCTTAGCTCAGCGTTTAGATCCATCACATACAGAGTAAAACACTCTTAAAGACACAGTATTTTGACCTTAACGAAGTAACGATGCAAGAGTTGATGATGATGAATCATATTAGGTGACTGACTGAAGTTAAATGTTGTGGGAGAAAAGGATGCCAAATTAGATTGAAGATTTCTTAAACAAGCATCCACTGTCTGTTCTCCTATCTTCCACTGTCCTTTTCACTCCACAAAGTGCCTTTGACTTTTAATTACTCCTTCCTCTGATGTATAATGAGAGGTTTAAAAACACTTAAGTGCATACATGAGGTTGCTGACTCAAACCATCTACCCTAACCAAGGGTCTCATGGATATTCCTAGAAGTCATTCGGCATAATCCAGTCACATGTTTCAGTCAGTGGAGTGGAGCTGGCGTAAATAGTGAGGACAAAACAAGGTGAATGTCAGTTTACTGACTTTTCCCTTTGCTTTGCAAATTCATATACCTACAACCATTAGAATTAATTTAATGGCCATCTGTTATAATAACCACTTCGTGAGCCACCTATGTCCATTCACCTGCTTGTTAGTGCATATGTTTATTGTTATGTGCCACGCATTATGCTAGACTGTGGAAGTACAAACATAACTAAGAAAAAGTATCTTACCCATAAGCCACTGGGAAGAAGGGGCAGATGGTTAAATGCTGTTTGACAATGGAATTAGGAGCCAAGAGCTAGGGGTATAAAGAAAGAAGGGTAGGGAGTAAGAGGTGTCAGAGAAGACTTTGAAGAAGTTATATTTGAGCTGGTCCTTCAAGGCAGACAAGAATGTGCAAAGATGTCAACATGTAAAAAACATTGCTGGATAGATAATCGAGTAGACTGTGCAGAGAATGCTTAGAAAAGGGGAGTGGGTGCCCTGGTTTGGGAGCAACAGGGGAAGAGACTGTAAACGTAGGCTGAGGTCAGTGTGTTAGGGCTCTAAGTATGCCTTGCTAAAGAAACCTCCAAAGTAGACTCTATGAAATGTGAATTGTAAATTCAATTACATCCAAAATGTTTTCCGCAGTCAAATTTGGAAATTTGGATTAAACAGTTGGCCATCTTTACTGCAAGACTTCCGAGAGCCATTAAAATAGAAAGGGCAATGCATGTTTGAAATTCCAAAAGAAACTAATAGAGCCTGCGATATTTTGCAAAAAACTAACTAACTAAATAAATAAATAAAAATAAAATAAAAATCTCTTTTTCCCCTTAGGATATCTTAAGGGATTAGTGTTTGAGGATACTCACTTTGGGAAATATTGCCCTGAACCCAAAGGAGCCGTTGGAGTAGTTTAAACATTTGGATATAGGAAAGGTCACAGGTGACAGAGATGCTTGAGAGAGATGGGTCTAGACTGGTCATGGTCAAGTTATAGAAGTGTTCATTGAGGTTCTTCCAGCATCATAGTCCATGACTTCTCAGAGCCCCATTTGTCTGGAATAAGATCATGAGGAAACGTCCATTGGAATCCTCTGAGAATCAGCATGGGAAGTCAAGATTGCTGGGTTTGCTTTTTTTTTTTTTTTTTTTTTTTTTTTTTTTTTTTTTTTTAAGAAAATGGGCTATGTAGATATAAATGCTGTTCTCTTTCTTAGTCTATGTATTGAATTCCAAATATATATTATCCAAATATGGACTCACTCTGGTATATAGTATGGCCTCTGCAGCCTTCTGGCTTGCTTGCCCAAGCACTTCTCCACTCATGCTAGAATGTCCATTGCCTAAGAGTTTTGTGTTGGCTAAGCCTTGGATGTGCTTGCCCTCTGCACAGGTCAGAAACCATGTTTACCTCATTGCTTATGCAGAGTAAATAAGGCTAGGTATTTCTGTAGTATTTACACAGTGTGCCTTAAGGGTTCTTTGTACGAGAGCAGCCATTTTGCCTCACTACCTTTTTGCTTCTCCAGGAAACACTGTATTCAGATTTCAAACTTAAAGTAATGCAGACTTGTTCTACAATAGTCTTGGCCAGGAGTTAAACTAGTGGCAATTTAATGACAACAACAAATGGAGAACATGTTCCAATAGCCAGAGGCTGAAATCTGCTACCCTACAAATACACTTTATTTACTGAGCTTCTCTCATAAGAAAAACCGTTTTTAACTGTTTTTGACACATGAGAAAAAAAGGGAAAGGTATGTTATTATTATTAACAAATGTAGTGTGTGATTTCAGAAGAATTTTGCAAATGAGCCTAATTGTCCAAATTCTTTACATAAATGTCTTGGGAGCTAGTCACTTTTCAAAGCAGTATAAAATCTTTCAGACCATTGGGATTGGATCATATGAAAAATAATAGTTATGTTCATTCTTGAAATTCCTATTTCTAATACAAATCATGCATTAAACATCAGAGATTTTGTGGGAAGAATTGTAGGCTATTATGCAAAGCCCATGAAAGTAGAATTACAAGATAGTCTTGAGCATTCATACTCCGGCACACCCTTGTTAAGGAAGGGAGGATTTTTTGGTGGGTGATGTGAACTTGAATATATACTGGGTAAACAAAACAAATTGTGGCTTTCTGGTAGAAAACCTTTTCAATGAGTGTATTTAGAGCAGCATCACCTCTTTCCTAGACCATATTTGAAGTGATTTATGTTAGGTAACTTTGTCTACTCTGTGTAATTTAAACAAGATTACAAC
Source organism: Lutra lutra (assembly GCF_902655055.1). Taxonomy (NCBI): domain Eukaryota; kingdom Metazoa; phylum Chordata; class Mammalia; order Carnivora; family Mustelidae; genus Lutra; species Lutra lutra. The sequence continues at coordinate 50,732,865 of NC_062280.1, read as the reverse complement.
ATTGCTAGGTCATGCCTATAATATATAAGCCAAAAATAAAAATAAGTAAAAAGCAAAACAAGATCATCTCTCTGAAAATTAAGTAGTCTAATTCAGACTTTGGACATGACCCAATAAATCAGATAATTTATAAAATATATATGAAAAAGTTTTTTTCTGTTTTAGAAAGCCAAATTTTGTTTCTATCGATAATCTGCTTTGTTTTAAAAATAGCTGGATTGCTTCAGACATGGAGAATAACTAGATTTTTTTTTATTTCACCGGATTTGTGCAGGGATTCAGGTCACTTGGCCATTAGAGACAGTTGGATAGCTTTTCATTCTCAAGACATTTCAGCATTTATAATATAATTGCCTTAGGTTTTTTTTTCTTTAATACTGAAAATTATTCCCTAGAACAAGTGTACCAGCCCTAATACTTGAATTAAGACATAGCCATATGTTAGTTGTAAGAGTAGACCCGACATTTAACCCTGGATGAAAAATATGCATGTCATTCAACACAGATGAGTTGTGGGATTTTTAAAAAACATAGTTACAGAATATTAATATATAAATTGTTGATTGGTTGAAATATTTCCGTGTAATTTGCTTTCCATGTGATGTTGCTCTACACATGTATTTCAAGTCTTTCCTAAATGTGGTTTCAGCTTTCATAGATAAAGTAAAAGTTCTTTAGGGGCACCTGGGTGGCTGAGTGGGTTAAGCCTCTGCCTTCAGCTCAGGTCATGATCTCAGGGTCTTGGGATCAAGCCTGGCATTGGGCTCTCTGCTCAGTAGGGAGTCTGCTTCTCCCTCTCTCTCTCTGCCTGCCTCTCTGCCTCTTTGTGATCTCTCTCTCTCTCTCTCTGTCAAATAAATAAATAAAATCTTAAAAAAAAAAAAGTTCTTTAGAACAAAGCAACAGTCGTAAACCACCTAGCTATATAAAGAGCTAAATTTCAAGGCAAGTGTAAGAAGTGAGTTAAAAGAGCCATCTCAATTTTTTCACCAAATTTTTTGTTTTATGCAAAACTCAAAACTCAATCCACCTCTCTCTCTTTGGAAAAGATCTTAAGTGAATAGAAATATGAAATTCAAAACATTCTGTTTCGCAAGGTAGACAAACATCTGAAAGGGGTACTATGTTTTTAAATGTAAGAATTAATTAATAAAAATAACTATGTCCTGTTACATATTTTTTCTCCTTTTAGCGGAAGTACAAAGTGAAATTGAAAGAATCTTTGAGTTGGCGAGATCTTTGCAACTGGTTGTTCTTGACGCAGACACCATCAATCACCCAGCGCAACTTATAAAGACTTCTTTAGCACCAATTATTGTTCATGTAAAAGTCTCATCTCCAAAGGTAATTAGCTCATTTCTGCCTTACGGATTAGAAGCTCATTTCCTTTGGAATATTGTTTGCTCTGTGCTTTGTTGTTAGTGGGTAAGGAGAATATCTTATTGAGATGCCTTTAATGGGCAGTTTTTAATTCCCACAGTCTGTCCAAGTTCTAGAAATTCTAGGATAGCAAATAAAGAATAGCCACTGGTTTAAAGAAGGTCACTCTCTATTGTGGTTCACCAGACAGGCAGTTATGCAAGAATACAATAGAAATAAAAAATTAAGAAAGGTATGGAAAAGGAAGTATGGCTTTTCAGAGACTTTATGTTATATCTAGGTTAATTTCTTGGGCAATATTGATTCTTGTAGCACCTATATTCTCTCCCTGACTGAGCAAGTACATAGTTCAGGAAAGGTATATACATTTATCATATATAAAGCCAAACATCACTGTATAAAATCTCTTATGGAAAAATTATAGACATTATATATGTGCTCAGGTTGGGTCTCCAGGGAGTAAGGTATTCTGTGATTAAACACAGTGGGATATCTGCCCTGTGTCTTTATGCCACAAAGGTAGATAAAAATAAAAGTGAGACAGCCTCAAATTGGTCTCTTTTGATTAGGCTTTCTTTCTTTCATTTTTAAGAAGTGATGATATTCTAGAAAGTTAATGTGAAATAGATATCCTAGGGAGGTGTTACCTTAATAATTAGTTTATTTTCAGTGCCTCCAAGAGTGCAGTTTAGCGCTATGTGTAATTCAACTTCCAACCAGAGCAGTAGTCGCCTCTCACAGATGGAGAATGTCTAAAGAAGCTGTGTCCTTCCCCAGCCCTCAGCCTTCCATCTTTGCAGGCATTCATTCTGCACGGGATAGACTTGGGAATCCTGACCAAACCAGGACCTTTTGGGAACCATTAGAATGGATTGAATCTGCCTTGACCACCTCGAGGTCTCTTTGGCCCCGCACTGAGGGGGATTCAGATACCCTTCATTGCAGCGGAATAGATTTCAACCTCTTTTGTCCACTGCCCCAGTCACCATGGGGTCATTAAGTGTAGGAACAGGGTCTCCTGTGGACATACACGCTGAGGTGTCATAGAGCCTCACCGACCAGTACTATTTTAGAGGTGAGGGCCCTATTTCAGCTTAAAAAAAAAAAAAAATGGAAGGGAGAGGGAGTATATGGCAAGTGCAGTTATAGCCATGCCCGAATGACACAGGTAATCACTGGTTTATAGGTAGCAATATGCCAGTGCAAATGTTTTGCCTAGATTTCTAATGTGAAATCTTGTTAATGTAAACTGGAACACCTCAATAATTATCAGTGACCAAAAGGACCAGATATATAAATGACTGATATTTATCTGATATTAAGATAGTGATCTAAAATATTATTTCACTGAATTTGGACATAAATGACCTGGTACAGATCAGTTCCTCCACTTTTGCAGGGCTCTAATTTCTCTGGGTAGGGGCACCTGGGTGGCTTAGTCAGTTTAGTGTCTGCCTTCAACTCGGGTCACGACCTCAGGGTCCTGGGATTGAGCCCCAGTGTCAGGCTTCCTGTTCAGTGCAGAGTCTGCTTTTCCCTCGCCCTCTCCCACTCCCCCTGCTGTGCTCTCTCTCTCTCTCTGTCAAATAAATAAATACACTCTTTAAAAAATGTTTAAAAGTAAATAAATAAATAAATAAATAAATAAATAAAATCTCTGGGTAAAATCTAGGGCAGGAACTTGAGATCCCTCCAGGACCCCACACGGAGAGAGAATAGGATGTACATATCAAAGCCTCTGCAAGTGAGAGCCAGTGTAAGTGGGTGATGTCATTACAGAGTTTATATATATCATTTTTCATATTGTATTTCATCTCTATTAATACTCAGGGCTAGCCAGACTATATTAAAAAGCCTTGGTTTATTCATTTTTCTTTTAACTCATTGATTCATGTCTTCTTCTATCAGGTTTTACAGCGGTTGATTAAGTCTAGAGGAAAGTCCCAAAGCAAACACTTAAATGTTCAACTGGTGGCAGCTGATAAACTTGCACAATGTCCCCCAGTAAGTACCATCATTTTTTTGCGTTCGTCATTCTTGCTGGGACAGGAGGGGCTGGCGTGTTTTTTGTTTTCCCATTACCATTGTCGTTTTGTTCTAGAATGATGGTGATGATCTGCTGTCATAAACATAAAGGGTTTTTCGCACACACTGCTGCTGTCCTGTTGGCTACACTCAGGCATCCGGAACTGGGACATCAGTTCTGCCGTGTAAGAAGAACTGAACCTAGTGTCCAGTGTCCCATCGCTTGCCTGCTGCCTGATAACCATGCAAATACTCGGCAGACTACTTAATCCAGTCATGGGGACACGTTTATGAAAAGAGAAAAGCAAATAAAACATACTAATTTGACTTTCCTTTAATTTTTCTGCCAGAAAATTCCAGTAGGCAGAAAAGATGTGACCTTGAAGGTTGAGAATTTATGGGAACTAGAAGAGCCCTACGGTTATAGCAGATGAAGAGGTCAGGGTTAAGTAAGATGAAAAATTATATTATAGCAACGTATGTCCTGGTGCCATTGCCAGAAAGCAGCTACTGAGTGGAAGCCAAGAAAATGGCAGGGATTTGGGTGGGGGGAGGTGCTGACTGTTCTCCCGTGGGTCACCAGTGGCTGATCTGTGTCTACCACTCAGCTGATTTACTACTTCTGTGCCTGTGTTTCTCTAAAGAAAATAACTGTCTTTCCTACTGATTTAATTTACTAAGTTTTTAAATATATACTTGTGTAAGGATCATTTATGCCCTGTGGAAGCATAAAATCTAATTCAGATGTTTAGAGAGACAATACAGCATAGCTGTTAAAAGCATGGACTCTGAAGCCAGATTGCCCATGTTCAGATCCACACTGGTTTTGTAATCTTGAGCAAGTACTTTCCTCACTGGGTTGGTGTAAGGTTTCAATGAGTGAGTATGCAGTAAAGCTCTTAGGACAGGGGTGCCTGGGTGGCTCAGTGGGTTAAAGCCTCTGTCTTCAGCTCAGGTCATGATCCCAGGGTCCTGGGATCAAGGCCCACATTGGGCTCTCTGCTTGGCAGGGAGCCTGCTTCCCCCCCTCTCTCTGCCTATCTCTCTGCCTACTTGTGATCTCTGTCTCTCAAATAAAAAAATAAAATCTTAAAAAAAAAAAAAAAAAAAAAAAAAAGCTCTTAGGACAGAGCCTGGCATGGAATAAGCACCACCTAGGTGTTTCTGTTAAAATTATCAGATATACTTTGCATTCTGCCATAGCTAACCTGTCAGGCTCTGTAAGGATGTGTTCCTGTCTGGTTCACTGTTATATCTCAGTCCTTCATTATGATAGGCTCACAATAAATATTAATTGACTAAGTGAATGAGTGAAAGGCAGTAAGAGTAGGATGCATCCTTTTATTGGATGCTTATTAGGCCAGAAGCGAAGCTAGATGCTTTACATAGCTTATCTCTAATCTTCACTGTTACCTAGTAAGGTAATTATACTTATTTTGTATTATCCCCATTTTGTAGATGAGGCTACTGAAGGGAGAGAGGTGAAATGACTTTCCTAAGGTCACACAGCAAATTAGAACTAGATTAGATTTATCTGGCCCCAAAGCCAGTGTCCTGTCCTCACAGTCCCACCTACCTGTACACATACCTGGTTAGCTGCCCCACAGATAATTTGGATAGGCTGGAGTCTGGAGTGTTATGTTAAGAAGTCTAACTTCACATTGCCTACGAAGTCCACTTACAAAATGGAATGTGTAATTCAAACCCTGTGTGTAAATACAAGAATGTACTACCCAGCCCCTGACTCTACAGTCCTTACCAGCTAATGGAAGTTAGCCCTTACTGAGCAGATACCAAACGCTAGGAGTATGCTATTATTTCCAATTTTTAGAAGAGTCTTATAAAGAGAGTTGTGTCAGTTTGGGTCTTCTGGGAAGGAGACACCTAAATGGAATTAGAAGTGCAACTTATTGGAGGAAATACCTATGAAAGACTAAACACAGAGAAAGAGGACAGAACAGGCTAGTAGAGCCTTCCGACCAGACCAGACTAGTCTCATGAAAGGAATGGAGGAAGGAGGGAGAAATGGATAGCAGGAGCCTCAGACTGATATGTAACTTTTCTTACAAGTTTGTCACATGTTGGACAGAACTGTTCAGGCTCTAGTCCCCATGCTGCGCTCAGGCACTGGCTAGGAGCAGCCTGTGGAGAGGACGGCGTTGGCTTGGGCCAATGCTTCGGTCATTCCAGAAGATGCCACAGTACCCCCATCTCCCCGCACCATGCTATCTGCTAACTGCACTCATGACTGCGGGTTTTCCAGGATATCTGATCATAGACCTCTATGACCACCCTTGTAGATAACATCATCCTTACTTCCTAGAAGGGAAAGCTAAGTCCCTGATTAGGAAAGTTGTTGGAGGTAACAATTAGGAAATGAGCCCCAGATTCAACCCTAGGTCTGTCACACTCCAACAAACCTCCACGCGCTGTGCCCTTCCACCTCTACAGAGCTGGTGAGTCTTTGGCCCCCAACTTGGCTGTGAAGAGACATCTCCAGGACAGAACAAAGTCGTCAAATGGTAATGGGGGTTGTTAAGGAAATTGAGGGAGTTGAAGCCGAGAGTTCCAGTTCGGGCAACCATTGGCCAAGTCCATGTGGTCCTTCAGGATGGATGTTCTGCTGTATCAGACCTCATCTGGGGCAGAGAATCTTGGTAAGGGAGGAGACAGGGAAGTCCCTGCTTTCTGACCTTTGCAAGAGATTCCTTTCTTTTCTGTGTCTGAGGGAAAGGAGGTCTCTCCTCCCTCTTTTCCCCTCTTGTTGCTATTAATGGAACTTCCTATTTGCTTTTGTTATGTCTACAAGCATCCCCACCTTCCTTTGTTTCCTGAGTCAGTTAGCAAAATCTCCTCAACCAATGTAGGCTTTTGGGAAACAAAACCCAGAAAGGGAAAGGGAGAGCTGGCAATTTCCTGCCACAGTGTGCCCCCACCCCTCACCCCCACCCCCCCACTCCCCACTTCCCACCCCCTCCAGACAAGGAAGCCCAGATCCTGCCACCTGCATGAGTGGTAGGAAAGAAAGGGGGGAAAATACAAAAGGAAAAATTCAGATTAATATCTCAAAATTCGTTGGCACATCTGTCTTCACAGATGGAGAGGGATCTACATCGCGCAGGCGGCCTAGTTCTGTGAAGTGCCTGAGGTGGCCACAAGATCTGTGGGAGTTTTGGGTGCGGATCTGGGTGGACTGGAGAGTAGTTAGGCCTGTCTGATTTCATTGGACAGAGTGAGAAGATTCACCCACCAGAGTGGGCTCTATGAGCAATTGTTGGAGTTGTGGGAGGAATCTCCTCTGGTGAAGGCTGAAGACTATGGTATCCGAGACCCTTCTCAACTGTAAGACTGACTCTATCTAGATTTTGGAAGTGATCAGTGTAGAGATGTTGGTAAAATCATGAAGGCTGTGGAGCCCCAGGAAGAGGAAAGTATTAAAATAAAGCAGAAAATATATCAAGTGATATCCTTATTGTTTCAAAATGTCCTAGGTACTTCTAAGGAATGATCCGTGGGCTTGGCTGAGGACATGGCATCCATGTCACTGTATGGTTAAATCAGACAAACTCAAAATATCTGGTCATCTCAGTGTTGTGTGGCTCACCTACAAGTACTAAAATACATTCAGCAAACATTATTTAAGTGTTAGGCCTGGGCTCCTTGGGTGGCTCAGTCGGTTAGGCGTCTGCCTTCAGCCCAGTTATGATCTCAGGATCCTGGGATGGAGCTGCTTGATGGTGTCCCTGCTCAGCAGGGAGCCTGCTTCTCCCTCTCCCTCTGCTCCTCCCCTTTGGGGATTCAAAGGCATGTTCCTGCCTTCAAGGACTGCATAATCTTTTTTTTTTTTTTTTTAAGATTTTATTTATTTATTTGACAGAGAGAGACAGAGAAAGAGGGAACACAGGCAAGGGGAGTGGGAGAGGGAGAAGTAGGCTTCCTGCTGAGCAGGGAGCCTGACATGGGGCTTAATCCCAGGACCCTGGGATCATGACCTGAGCTAAGGCAGAACTTTAATGACTAAGCCACCCAAGCACCCCAGGACTGCATAATCTAAACAGAGTTAAACACAGAGAACCAACTAGTAGTTGTCAGAGGGGAGGTAGTTGAGGGGGCAGATGAAATAGGTGAAGGAGGTTAAGAGGTACAAACTTCCCTTTATAAATAAGTAAGTCACAGGGATGAAAAGTACAGCCTAGGCAATATAGTCAATAATTTGTAAAAAACTTTATCTGGTGACAGATGGTAACTATGCTTTCTGTGAGCATTCTGTAATGTGTATAATCGTTGAATCAGTATGTACAGCCCCTGAAACTGATATAATATTATATGTCAATTATACTTCAGTTTTTCAAAAAAAAGATTATAGTTGGGTAAGTCAACTTTTTTTTTCTTAAATTTTTAAGATTTTATTTATTTATTTGACAGACAGAGATCACAAGTAGGCATAGAGGTGGGTGGGGGGGGGGGCGGGGGAAGGGAGGAAGCAGGTTCCCTGCTGAGCAGAGAGCCGATGTGGGGCTGGATCCCAGGACCCTGGGATCATGACCTGAGCCAAAGGCAGAGGCTTAACCCACTGAGCCACCCAGACACCCGGCTAAGTCAACTCTTAGCAAACAATTTGGTAGATCCTAAATATGCTTACAGATACTACTTTATAAATCTCTTATAGTTTCGAAGAGTGGTTTAGATCAGGGTTTCTCTACTTCAGCACTATTGACATTTTGGGTTGGATAATTCTTTGTTATGGGAGCCTGTTCTATGTACTGTATGATGGTGAGCAACATTCCAGGCCGATGACAACTTTCATATTGGGACAACCAAAAATGTCTCCAGACATTGCCAAATGTCCCCTAGGGGGAAAAAAAAAATCACTCCTGGTTTACTAGTTTAGGTTAATATAGACACAGATTTTGGTAAATAACATTATAAGTCTTAAGTGATATCTTGAGATACATTTTAGGTGAATTAAACTTGTTTCTTTGATCTGTCTATAAGAATGAGTTTATTAACATTTTTTCCCTAATAATTATTAAATTACTTGCGGCCTATTTAAACTGATGCATTTTAGCTGCTGAGAGAGTTGATAATTGAGTAGTTGTGTATATAATGTAACATGTTACCTCTGAAATAGCTGGAACCAAGAAAATATATGTGCCTACTTAAATGCAAATAATACTGTGACATGTCAAGATTTATCCATATGTCAGAAATCTCAAAACAGCCTCATGCACTGGGAAGACAGCCTTGCTCTATTATATCTCAGCAGCAAATTCCTGTTTTATGTAATTGATCAGATAACTTGAAATATTAAACAAGCAGTTGGATAAGTAAGGTTACTTAATATTTAATTTAATATTTTCTAAACACTGTTTACATTATTAAGCATGTTCATTTGATATTGTTTGAATAGCATTTGTAATGTCAAGAAGGAATTTTATACTCTCTGTTGGCACATGTGAAAAAATCCTTGGATTATAAAAACTAATAGTAATCTAAAAATGTGCCTGCATTTGTCCCTGCTTTACTTTAAGACCATAATTACAATTGTCACTGAAAGACTGGTGATCACTGTGTCATTTTAGTTCCTCTAGGAGAATTTACAGCTTGCTTAATTGGCCACTGCATCTCCAATCTGAAAAGTCAGCAGATTATACTGGCAGAGTCACACATTGCTAAGAAATTAAAAGCAGCAGTCTTTAGAAAAGGAAATCTAAAAGAGTACTGAAAAAAGCTAGCTCTCTGTCACCAGAAAAAATGAATCCAAGACCCAGGGATTGTTGAAGCCAAAAAGAACCCTGAAGAGCACCCAGTGTAGTATTTCCTGGAATGTGTTCTTCCCAGTATGGGCTCCATGTGATGCCAGCAGGTGCTATGGGGAGAGAGCTCTGATACCATCGTGTCTGAGAAAACACCATGTAAACACAGATAAACTGGTTTCTCTACTACAGGAGCCTTAATATGCTAATGAGCATTGTGTATCTCCATCAGGATAGTGGACAGTGTTTCCTAGATTTTGTCTACAGAACCATTTTCCACAGAGCATCCTGTGGATTTAGTGTTTCATGGAACACTTCTAGGGAAGGACTGACCCAGTCCAACCACCTCATTTTTCAAATGAGGGAACTGAGACCAAGAGAGGTAAACTGGCTTTCCAAAGAACGTACGCCTTGGCCAAAGTCAGCATAAGATGGTGAATGGCAGCAAACTGGTTATCATATATTCTGGAAAGAGAAGCATGGGTTTCATACGTAAAGCTTCTTTTAAGAGAAGGGTCAGCAGGGGCTCGTGGGTGGCTCAGTGGGTTAACTCGGATCATGATCTCAGGGTCCTGGGATCAAGCCCCGCATCAGGCTCTATGCTCAGCAGGGAGCCTGCTTCCTCCTCTCTCTCTGCCTGCCTCTCTGCCTACTTGTGATCTCTGTCTGTCAAATAAATAAATAAAATCTTTTGGGAAAGAAAAAAAAAAAAAGGAAGGGTCAGCAAACTTTTTCAGTATGGGCCAGAAAGTAAATATTTTAGGTTTTGTGGGTCATGTGGTCTTCACAAGACTAACCAACTCCCCTTTGGTAGCAGGAAAGCAGCCACACAAAATATGTAAGTGAATGGGAGTGTTCCAGTCAAACTTGGTTTATAGGAGCTGGAGGCGGGCCCCATGTTGCCAGCCCACCAAAGTTGCCACCCTTGTTCTAGGACAAAGTTTTGGTTATCTGTGACTGTGCAATAAACTTCCCTCAAACTTAGTGACTCAGGCAATGAGGACTTGGTAGTATTTGGCTGGTAGCTGACATGGTGGCTTAGCAGGGATGACTAGAAGGCTGGGCTTAGCCAGCTCCTCTTTCTCTCCATGTGGTCTCAGGGCCTTTCCATGGCTTCTCTCTGACAGGGATTCAGACTTCTTACACGGCAGCTCCCAGGGCTCCAAGAGCCAAGTATTCCAATCTCCTAGGCTTAGATACTGGCCTTAGATAATGAATGGTACAGCATTCTGCTAGGCAAAGGAGTTCCAAGAACTCCCCAGACTCAAGGAGAGAGGACATAAACCCTCCATCTCAGGGGAGGGAATGTCAGAGAATCTGTGGCCATGTTTCATTTGCCACAGACAGTTGTATTCTGGAAGAAGGAAGACTTTGCTTCCTTGCCAGCTCTGGATTCACAGAAAACAAACAAACAAACAACAACAACAACAACAACAACAACAACAACAACAAAACGGGTGAGATGCAGACAGAAAAGGAGCCAATGAGGCTAGGACCCATTTTTTTTTTTTTTTTAAATATGACCAGCCTAAATTTTTAATTGGAATATCCATCTATACAGTATATTGTGAGATTTCATGTTGCTTCTACCAGGTATTAGTACCCTTTTCCTTTTCAGAGAAATAGAAAATAGTACCTTTTAAGAAGACCAACGTTCGGGGCGCCTGGGTGGCTCAGTGGGTTAAGCCGCTGCCTTCAGCCCAGGTCATGATCTCGGGGTCCTGGGATCGAGTCCCACATCGGGCTCTCTGCTCGGCGGGGAGCCTGCTTCCCCCTCTCTCTCTGCCTGCCTCTCTGTCTACTTGTGATCTCTGTCTGTCAAATAAATAAATAAAATCTTTAAAAAAAAAAAAAAAAAGAAGACCAACGTTCATCAAATCGCCCCAGTACTGTGGTAATAAGAGCCTCATAATACATGGTGAGAAAAGCAGACGGGCAGACAATTGAATATATAAAGGAAATATAATCCCTTAATCCTACTTAGTTACAAGCTGGCTTGTGTTACCATAAAATGACCCTGTGGCTCTTTGTGCTGCGTCATTTTTTTTGAGCTTGCAAAATGACATTGGTCGCTCTCTCTGCAAGAGGGGGATCTCATCTCCTCCCAGAGTCACGCAAATCTCTAACGTTACAGTAACCATAGGCGTTCTCTTCTGTCACCCTTTATTTTGCATTGCTGAATTGACTCAGATTTATTCTAGTAAACATAAGAACTCTGAAGTGAATGATAGTGCCCAGTATCCCGACCGTATTGCTATCACGGTAGTAATTTTCCACTGTTCTTTCCCAGCCGTTTTATGTAAATTATTTAGAACCGTGTGGATTCACCCGTCTATTTAAAGTAACTGTCTCCAGTGGTGCTTTCATTATTCCAGGGCCTCTGGGCGTCCACAGTTTAATTCATAATAGTGCTTTTGAAAAAGAGAGTAATCAGTTTGAGAGGTTTCTCATGAAGCAAGGCTGCATGGGATCTAGTTTCTCTCAATCCAAAGACTACTCTTGTGCGGGGATCTTAGCCACCCAACATGGATAACACTGACTTAGGTCCCCACCAATTTAGCATTCCCACCAGAGCTATGATTTAAAGCATTGGGTTAATTTGAGCTTAACAAAAATACTGGGTGCCACTTCTACAGACAGTAACACTGGGAGATGTTGTAGTTTTTGAAGAAGAAGAATGGCCAGGATGGAGGGGCGTGGTGAGGAAATGTGCGTGGGTTTATGAGGAACCTCACAGATTGTTAAGAGAGAAACTACAAGAGATCAAAGTTACTGATACTCTTTGCTTTCATGTTTTGCCCCCGAAATTAGTGGCAGGAATTCTTTCTGGTTGTCTTTTCCCATTCAGCTTCTTGAAGTTGGAAACTGAGATGAGCTGCTAGAGCCCACAATATTGATAGGCTTTCTTTTATCCCCTGTAAGACCTCCTAAGTCTTTCCAAGATTCTTTTAATTTAGCATCTAATTTCCCATCACTAGTTGACCAGTGAGTTAAGTAATCAGGACTTCAAAAGCCTTGATAATATCAAGAATGCACTTGTGATATGAAAGAAACATCAGTTGGTTATTTTATAATTGGCATTACATATGTGCCATTCAGCCATTTTATTTTCCAGAATCATATCTGCTAGTCACTTTTTTTTAATGGTAACAGATTCAGGATCTCTGTATTCTAGGAGCAAAGAAATAAAAAGTGTACTTACCCCTATTATTTCTTTTTTTCTCTTAGAAATAGGAAATAGGCACCACCTAAGGTTTTATCTATGCACAATAAATAAATGTAAAGTGTTGCACATCCCATGGGAGAGTTTATATGTATTTAATCTCTTGCCTAGCAAGTCTTCTGTAATGCACCAACTTTAAAAAAAAAAAGTTAAAATTAAATTGCAAAATTAATTTCTAAGTTTTATGAACTTTTTATTAGGAAATATTCAATGGCAATATCCTAGATAAAACATATTACAAATTATATGTTAGGTTTCATGAGACCCTCCCCTCTATGCTAGAAAGGATGGATTTCATAGTCATAAAGAAAGACTTGTGTCCACTTTGTCTCAGCATCTCCCCCACAAAGGAAGGTAAAAGAAACAGAACCTACTCCAATTCTTGATGTAGGAACTGAGAAGTGCTTTATCTTCTGTAAAAACTAGGGTGACCAGCTGTCCCGCTTCCCCTCAGATTGTCCAGATTCAGACACTGATAGTCCCAAGCACCCAAAAACACTCAGTCCCAGGCAGATCAGGATAGTTGCCTTGATTCAGGTACCTTCCCTGGGAAACTTTGTGTGGCTCTGTGAATGGACAACCGGACAGATCTTAATGTTAAGTACTTAAGATTTTCTTAAAAGATATGTCAGATCTTCCTTTCCACTGAATTCAGCATCAGTCTTTGCTTTTCCTGGTTCCTGTCATCTCGTTCTCTGAACCACTGGGTGAGCTGGAGGCCTGGTTTTCACTCTTCTTACATTTATAATGCTTTAGTATTTCATTTCCCCCAAAAAGCTTATGCAGAAAAGGCACCTGCTGTCCCTGGTTTTCCAAGAGTTTGTTTTGACTCCTCTGCTCATGGTGTATTTACTTCAGCAGCCGCATTCTTTCCGCCCACCTCAGCTAAAGGAAAGATCCCATCACAGTATGCCAGAGGCGTCTGCTGTGGAAGAACTTGGCAAACACCTATCTCAGGCATTCACCAAGGGCATGGTATCATTGAGTGGGTCCCTCTTCACTGCCTGTGACCGTCCCCTTACCCACACCCTCTGTTACTGATTAAATAGCTATCTGAATCCATATCCCATGCTGGAAGTCTCACGTGTGGCACAGTAAGGAACTAATTAGACTTAGACTTGAACCTTTAAATTTTTGAAAACTCGGCAAAGCTTATTTGCATAACTCATGGGGCTGCTTCTCTTTGAATTTCATGTATCATTTCTTAAAAAAATGTATGCCCTCATACTCACATTCTAACACTCTGGTCTTATCAGCTGTGTTATTTCCTAAACAGTTGAAAAGAAAAATTGTCACAGATATACAGGCTGTGAAATTCTTCTTCATTGAAAATAAGACGCATATGTCAGTATTCATTCAGAAGCTGAAATTTGCTTTGCTTGGTGCTTTTGAAAGTGTAAAAGCAGTTTCAAATCATCTTCATCATATAGCTGTCTTTTTAGCAGGTGCAAAAATACCATTTCCTAGAAATGATTGAGGCTTGAGCAAACAGCCATGTGCTGATAGATACAAATTCTGTCCATTGGCAAAGAGGAGTACTTTATTAAAATGACTCGTAATAAAGTGTATGTTTAATTTTATCTGCAGTGTGACAGTGTAACATGTGGAACAGTGAAGTGGATAGAAACCTTATTCAAATGATACCCTTTAGTGGGGGCTGCTGACCTGGTTTTTTTTCTTTCCGGGCTTAGTTGTCCTGACTCCCATAGTCTGGACCCTCAGTCCAGGGGTCCTCAGAAGGTTCTTTCACTTGGGACTTTATGAAAGCAAAAAAAATGAGTTTTTGAGACCCCACGTCTTTGAGAACCCACCTTATAGAATGAGACCTATGTAAGTAAAGTAGACAGTAATGTAAATGAAATGATGTAAACCACAGACTCCAAATCACACACAGTTTAGAATTTGTGGACAGTTTTAGTGTGCAGTGGCTGAGAGTAGACGTTTGTTCCTGGGCTGCCCAGTGTCATCTTTCTTCCTGGGTCATCTTTCTGAGTCTGCGTGCACTCTTTGGGGGTGGGGGTGGGGGTGGGTGGGCTGTTCTCCTCCCACTCAAGTTGCAGTGCTGTCCGAGAATGCAAGTTCGTATCAGAGCGTTAGGGAAAGTTCTCAGACTTGACATTTGTACCTACTGATGGGTTACATTAATGGGAAGGGGGCTTTTAATAGTCAGAGGCAGAAATTCCCTTGAGTTACTTTCGTGGAACAGGGGATTTATGGTAAGGATATATGTTGACTGACACTAGGAACCAGCTGTTTTCCCATTCTCTCGTGGGCCACATGGTCTTTTTCTCCTGTTGATTCTTCTCTTTATCTGTTTTCTTCTCTTCCCTCTACAGATAGAATTCTCTGACTTACTTATCATTTCCCCTCCCTCATAGTTCAACTCTCACCTGTGTCTATGGGCCTCGTTCTAAATTCCGAGCTTAAAGCTGCAGCTCTGAACATCGCTGGCTCAGTCTCTCTATTTTCTGAATGAAAGTCCCAGTATGACTTGGAGTATTATGGATTTTAATACTTGTGTCTCCCACTAGAAGAGGAGAGTTTCTTGAGCATAGGGATGATATATGTATCCTTTGCCACTGAGTGCTTACAATGCCTAGCACAAAATAGGTACTGAGTAAATATGTTATGAATAAATAAAATATGCAAAGAACTATCTGAAATTGACTAATAAGAGGAAAGGTTTCTTTTTTTGAGGGTGAAGGGCCAGAGGAAGAGAAAGAATCTTTTTTTTTTTTCCTTAAGATTTTTATTTATTTGAGAGAGAGTGAGGAAAGAGAAAGAGCATGAGATGGGGGAGGGTCAGAGGGAGAAGCAGACTCCCTCCTAAACAAGAGAGCCCAATGTGGGACTTGATTCTAGGACTCCAGGATCATGACCTGAGCCGAAGCCAGTTGCTTAACCAACTGAGTCACCCCGGTGCCCGAGAGAGAGAATCTTAAGCAGATTCCATGCCCGGTGCAGAGCCCGACATAGGGTTCATTCTCATGACCCAGTGATCATGACCTGAGCTGAAATCAGGAGTCATTTATTTGCTCAGCTGACAGAGCCACCCAGGCACCTGGGGAAAGGTTTCTACATGAGCTGAATTGGCTGAGTCCTCTCAAACGCTAGTCGGTTTGGACTGAAGTCACCTAAATTCTTTGCCTAATTACTAAACATTTGCCACTGTTAAATATTTCTCCCTGACTTTCAAACTGCTCTGCAAATTAAGGTCAAAATGTTCAGTAGGGATCAATGTGATGAAAACATTCAAATAGTAAATGTTGGGAAAGAGATCATTGCCATGGTGACTTCTGCTTGAGGGAAGCCTCGCACCAACCAGAGTGAGTCAGCTAACCTATCACCAACTCATAGTTGTCCAGTTGCCACGAACCTACAGTCCAGCCACAGTATCTGTGCTGATGGCAGTAACCCTGTATTTGATTCATTAGTGGAAGGTTCTTATTTTGGCAAAATGAGCTTGTAAAAGTACGTAGATAGTGGCAGAGGTGGTACGAGAGGGAAGGTGTGAATCCAGCTGTTGGAAGCTGGAAGTGTGTTTTCCCTAAGCTATGGGATGGCTTTTCTCCTTTCGAGGGGCCACAGTTTTCTGACTGTCCATCCTGTGTGTGTTCCCAGCCACACTGCTGTGATGCTGAAGTGCCATTTTGCTGCCTTGTGGGGGAAAACACTTCCTGATTAGAGGCTAGATGTTGGACAAAGCCCTTACTGACAGAAACACAGATACCAGACACTCCTTCCTCCACACGATTAAATACTTGTGGGCCTTGTTCTTTTTTAATTGTTTCACACAGCGATCTTTTGGTAGCAGAAATCACCCTAATGTGGTTTTCTGGCATTAATCCTAAACCTTCTTTCCATATTGTTTTTATCATGAGATAGAAAACATTTTCACAGGCATTCTGAAAATTTATCTTAGTCAATGTTATTCCCTTCAGTGTAGTTACTTTGGAAGATGAAATGTTTATTCCAATGATATGGTCATTGCCGAGAATGTTTTAGAACTCCTCTTTCAATGCCATTAACTTGCTTCTCTTGTATTCTCAAGTAAGTGTCATTGAACTCCTTAGGGATCTATGGATAGATATGAATGTGTTTTTGCTATATTCTACATATGATGCTGATACAGTCATCTCATCTTTTACTTCTAAACAGTGAAAGATCTGGACATTTAATGAGCACTTCTGTTTTCGTGTCAATGTCCACATTTGCACTTGGTTAACTGTGGAGCACCTCACTTGACTTTAATTTTAGAAACTGCCAGTCCAGCCTCTCAAAAGTGATATTTGCTCTTAGATGTTAGAAATGCTATTATCTGGGGGTGCCTAGGTGGCTCAGTCATTGGTCATCTGCCTGCAGCTCAGGTCATGATCCCAGAGTCCTGGGATCGAGCCCCACGTCTGGCTCACTGCTCTGTGGGAAGCCTGGTTCTTCCTCTCCCACTCTCCCTGCTTGTGTTCCCTCTCTCGCTGTATCACTCTCTGTCAAATAAATAAATAAAATCTTAAAAAAAAAAAAGAAATGCTATTATCTACATTTAGTGGATTTTAGGTTTCATTGCCTAAAACCTGAAGCATAAGTAGAATGGATTTTTTTTCTTATCATCTGCAGGAGATGTTTGATGTTATACTGGATGAAAATCAGTTGGAGGACGCGTGTGAACATCTGGGAGAGTACCTTGAAGCTTATTGGCGTGCTACCCACACTACCAGTAGCACCCCCATGACCCCTCTGCTTGGAAGGAATTTGGGCTCAACTGCGCTCTCACCATATCCCACAGCAATTTCCGGGTTACAGGTATTGTCACTTTCTACCCATGTTTTTTATAGCCTTAGGTTGAAGATTCTACAGGGAACCTGATTGGGATGAAGACTGGATAATCGTTAATGTGAAGAGGGAAACATGGGTGGGCATTATATATATATATATAAAAATCTAAAATTTTACCTCACCATGGTCTACCCTAGGCCGAGTTACCCACAGTGGCCCTTTCCATAGAACTTTGCTCTCTGTTAATGTACATTAACTTTTACTCAGACAAATTAATCCCTCCTGTGTCTAAACTCTGCCAGGACACTCACTCCTACACAGTGCAACTGTCCATTACTTCTCCAGGTCACTTCTTAAAGATTATACATTGGTGGCAGGGTAAGGCACCATGGCAAGCTAAGTCAAGTGTTTTGGAACAGATGGGCCTTTTGACTGCCCTTAATTAGTCCTGCCCTCCCAGACTGCCAGGCCTGTCCCCTAGCTTGCTCAGTACAGAACGTGGACACGAGCAGAGCCACTCTGTTCAGAAACGGTGACAGATCCCTGAGTTTTCTTGGGGGTATGTGGGCGTCCATCTTGGCCAGTGGCGATGGCAGGTGTCCTTTAAGGAAAGTTGGGGATAAGTGCAGGAGAAGGAGGTTTTTTCTTCTGCTCTTCTAGTGCTGCACTCAGGGCTGGGCGTGAGGAGCTAGAGACAGTATGACACAAAGGGACTTTTGCCTTCCTACATCATTTGCTATTTATCATTTATCAAGCACCTGCGGGAATGTAGCCTAACCCATAGCTGGCTAAGGAACTTATAGTCTGTTGAGCCGTCTTGTATCGTGACTAGTTTTATATTCATGGGCTATAATAATCATAACTGGAGATCACATAGACTTAACTCTGAGAGAAAGGGCACTTTCTAAAATGCTATTCTAAACCATATTACTTTGCTGCAAAATTTCATCTTTGTAAGCAAAAACCTGCCCTACAAATGAATAGGTTTTGAGGCTGGAAATGAACAGGGGAAATGTGCTCGTGTAATATGTGTAATACGTGGGACTGTCTCCTGCATGGTTTCACTGCCTCTGTGCTAATCCAAGTGTAGACATCTCCACTGACTAGTTTGGATTGGCTCCGAATTAGACTCGGTGGGATGAGAAATGGATGCACAAAGCAATATGCTTCTGTAGTGTAGGTTAAGCAAAATGTGCTTTGTTTATGGACAGAACACTCCGGACTCATCACCTCTAAGACATCCACCTGCAGTGGTTCTCCCAGTTTCACTTGAATTAACATGATACTCTTTGTCCTGGACCCTATCTCTCTTAGTGATCATGGGTATTTAATTGCTAGACTCTGGCTGGGGTTAAAGGCACAGGCTATGCCTGCTGAATGATTTTCCCACTGTGTGAAGGTGTCACTTAGAGGAACTGGATCTGGTCCTTGGTCTCATCAGGATCCTGTTTCTTTTTTATTTTTTAAAAAATGTATTTATTTATTTATTTGAGAGAGAGCGTGAGAGGGGAGAAGCAGACTCCCCGTGGAGCTGGGAGCCCGATGTGGGACTCGATCCCAGGACTCCAAGATCATGACCTGAGCCAAAGGCAGTTGCTTAACCAACTGAGCCACCCAGGTATCTGGGATCCTGATCCTTAACTGAGGTGACCTAAGTAGAGAGACACAGCTATGATACATGCTTTCCCGTGATTTGAAGAAAAATGTTGAGTAACGGTTTCTGAGCCATCAAATAAGTGTTTGACAGTATCAATTTCAGTTAATGATATTAAAAGAATTTAGTTTATATCTGATGGTAATTTTTGTGGGACATTTCAGTTGAGGAAGCAAGAATTGTAAATATCGGTTAGCCAGCTTTAGAATTATTGTATACTCCTTTGGAAAAAATATTGCTGAGAGCCTTAACATTTATGTATGATGAAGAAATAAACACATTAGTTTATGGACAGCACAAATCCTAATTTCATGAATTTTTTTTAAAGGTATGAGGAACATTCAGCTAGATAAAGGTGAAGTGTGTGACTTCAGGAGGAGAAGGATTTTATCAGTTCAAGAGAAATAAAATAGCAAATGCTATTCTGAACTTTAACTTATTTCCCAATAGTAAAGTGATCCTCATTTTTGCAGTAGAAGTGGAGTTATTAGGTCTTCCTAGATGCATTAAGTTCCATTCAGCAGTTAACTGTCAATTGTCTATTTTTAATAGGAAGCATAATCAGATAGCATTATGTAATTAAATTAATAAACTATTTGCATTTTAGTATCTTTGCATGTTGTGCCCCAAATAAAACAGACCAGATCTTTTGAGTAGATCATTTGTGCATCAAAATGTTTTATTAAATCAGTTAGCATTTTGTTGTGCAGACTCTACTGCTGTACATACATTTACATATTCTAGATGAATGAAACGGACATTATGTAATCAATGAACTATCTGCTATTTTTAGAGTCAGCGTATGAGGCACAGCAACCACTCCACGGAGAACTCTCCAATTGAAAGACGAAGTCTAATGACTGCTGATGAAAATTATCACAATGAAAGGGCTCGGAAGAGTAGGAACCGCTTGTCTTCCAGTTCCCAGCATAGCCGAGATCATTACCCTCTTGTGGAAGAAGATTATCCTGACTCATACCAGGACACTTACAAACCCCATAGGAACCGAGGATCTCCTGGGGGATATAGCCATGACTCCCGACATAGGCTTTGAGTCTGCAGAAGCAAACAAAAAATTCATCTGTTGACAATTTGCCATAGCACTGCTAGGATAAACCAATCATCTTAACTTGGCAAGTACAGCACAGTATTTACTGTGCTTATGGGCTGTTGTCATTTGATGCTAAGTAAGGGGCAAAAAAAAAAAAGTACATGATGCCCTTAAGTCTAGATGGTTATTAGATGCCCAATCATATAGATATTTTTAAGCTCAGCATTTACATAACAGTACCTTTTGTTTTCTTCATTAGATTTAGACACATCAATTTGTAATTTTAGGGTACTTACCAAGGCACATATAAAATAATTTCCCATGCTGGAAATTCCAAATGACCAGTTCCAGTTGGAACCAATTTATAAACCAATTCCTGTTGGAATTTGGGCAAATCGACTAGAAAGTCTACTTGAGCATGTTGCAGTCAATTTAAAAATTTGAAAAAAAAAAAGCCACAAAAAACCCAAAAACCTAATTAATAAGAAAATCAAAATACCAAAAGAAGCCAACACCAAGTATGGTATTTATTTGCTGGAAGCTAAATTTACACGTAAAGTTGGAATGTATAAACATTTTAACATATGTTAATGTTGACAGAATGGCTTTTCAAACTTACCAGAAGTATTGATAGTGCCAAAAAAAAAAAGCCCACCTCAAATTAATGCAGAAATTTTACACTCTCCTCAGATTTTAATATTTTTGTTTCTTTCCTGGCACAGCTATTGTATTCAAAGTGTTTTGCCTTTTGTTTAGTCACCACTGTTAGCTTGTTTGAAGTTGGCAGAAAAAAAACTCAAAATTTCTTTAGCAGTGAGAGAGAATAATATAGAGAAACCCAATCATAGCTGGTAATGGGAAACGGAAAACCGGGTGTTGTTTCCCCTTTCCTTGCTCTGAGCGCAACTATATACATCCAGGAATCTGGAGTCAGACAGTAAGGATGGGCGCAGATCCTCCCGAGTGCGAAGCTAAACATCTCCAGATGGGAATTCATCTTTCCAACTTCCCACAAACATGGGCCAGTATTTCCTGCCAGCACAATTGCATATCTTTCCATTGCTTCATTCAGTCTCTGTCTTTGAATATGTGAATGTTCTAGCCCTTCCCCAAATTCTTTATAGTCATGCTAAGAACTTTTGTTTTACATGGAAACACTCAATTTTGATATTGAAAGCTGCTTTTATGCAAAATGATGAAATGAAAAATGTGAAAACAAATGATGAATTTAAAAGCTTGCAATAAAAAACTCAATAGATTCAGAGTATATTTGTTCACTAAAATTACAGCATTTTTTATTGTCAAGTATTATAAAGAATTTGGAGATTGAGCTGCCTTATTTCTAATGAACACTCCTCTTCACCTGTTGAGTCTTGACAGTTTTTCCAGTGGCTAAAATTACAGAGTTGGTGACCTTCTATCTTATATTATCAAGGAAGCCTTAGATTCACTATGATCCAAGGAATTATTGAAATTGACCCTTTTATACAATACACAAATATCTTTCAGGAAAGACTCTTGTTTCTAAAAGTCCACAATGCGTGCATTTTTCTAAAGCCCCAGTAGGACAAGGCATAAAAATCCCTTTCTACCAGTACATGTCATGAAGCCTATATTTGGAAAATAATAATAATTGATTTCTATTACCTTATTTTCCTACCATGCCTTTCACTATTTAGGCTTTCAAAACATACACCCATTAAATAATTTTCCTGACCATGAAAATAAATTCCATATTCTTGATCAGTTATACATATTTTGAACCCCATCATGACCTCCCACGTTCCCTCCCCTCCTGTTCCCTGGGCATACTCCATTTTGAACCTGTTTAGCTATGACGAGGATGCCTATAATTATGTAAGTTATCTCACATATTTGATACAATTGAATATAGGGGCTCAGTAAATTCTAAAAGTTAACATGTGATATTGGCTTGCGAGTTTCTTTTGTCATCTAGTGACGCTTACAGAACTTTCAGTTAAGACATTTAAAAGAGCTGTATCCTTTAGACACTTTACTAAGCATTTAACCTGCCATTACTGAATACTTTGTTAGAGCACAGAAGAGCATTTTTCCAGCAAACGAAAATATACTTATTACATGTACAGCACATATTTGCATGAGAAAGAGAACATTAGCCAAAACATTTTTCTATATGCTTTACTGGTTTCTTGTTTGTGCGCATTAAAGTATTTAATTGCAAAGAGTGCACCAAGGTGATAAATTTAGGCTAGACAGCTGTTCAGCTTTTTCTGTAGTAGCATTAGCAATCTGGTCACTTAACTACTTTAAGATATTTACACTTTATGGCAGGTAGCTGCAACAGCATTTACATATATTTCCTAGTCAGCGAGATTACCATATTCTTTCAATTTTTAAAAAAATCACTTGTTTTTAAAGTCTCTCAAAGCCTTGTTTCTAAGTCTTCCATGTCATGCTGATGAAGAGAGAGGTCCATTCAATATCTGTGCACAAAACCAATTGTCATTTACCATCAAGGGTCTGTACCTGTTTTGCTTTGCATTCTTATTCAAAAGCTAACAGTCTTGGAAAGGGTATAATGTATATTTTCTTGATGGGTATATTTAAAATTTTACTTTGATTTGGCATATTCTTTTCCACTCCTTTTGTAATAAGTTTATCTTCTCCAAGTAAATAAGAGATATACATTTTCCTTTTTTTTAAGTGTTAGAGTTTACTGTGTAAATGATACTAAAAATACAGATATATACTAAATGAAAGTTTTATTTTTGCCAAGCATATCAAGCAACTTTGAAAAAATACGTATTCCACAAAATACTTTGTTTTTAACTGATTTTATTTCAAAATAGCAAATGATAAGCGGGAGAAACAAAACAATGTTTTGAGGCTGTTTTACCTTGTATAAATCACACATTCTGTAACTTCAGTATATGTAATATCAGAATATGTAAATTACATATTCTGTAATTTCAGTCTGCGAACATGTAACACTGTAGACTCACGTTGACAATGTGAAAATGTAGTTCTGAGAAAAAAGAGAATACAATTTGTCAGTCCTGATGTTAATTCTCAAGGCTATAACGTGACTCCAGTATTATAATCAACAATGTTATCTTGTTTACTCCAATATTTAAAGCAACACTTGGAAATGTTTATAAATGACTGATGATTCTCTCTTATATTTATACAGTTCTATTGGAAAGCAAATTGAAATTAACAATTTGGACTGATAGCCTTTCCTAATAAGAGAGTCTTAATTATGTGACAATATGTCATTGCACTTAGTCCTTAATGAAATGAATTTTTTAAACATAAGACAAATTATAAGAAAAGTATTTGTTCCCTTTGAATAATTTGTTAATTACTTTAATTATTATTGTTGTTGTTTGCAAAATGTATTTTTGGAATGTTAACCTCTTTTCATACCTGCATACTTGAACTTGTCTTTTGTGTGGGGGCCTTAAAATTCATAATAGGAAGCTAGGGCACTGAAAGGGAGGGAGAGAAGGAAATTACACCAAAAGATAGTTTGCAAATTTAAACCCTGAATGAACATATCATAATATGTTGTTGAGACCCAGGATGTCAGTCAAGAATGTTTCTAGGTAACCTTAGTTTGCATGCCAATGTATTTTTTTAGTTATACAATTTTATTTTGGTATTTGCTAAAAAATAAAAATGATGTAATGCCACTGTAGGAATTGCCCTATATATTAATATTTGTACTACCTCTTCTCTAGAGAAGACAATCTGTCTTTAAAGAGAAAAACACTTTTCAATAAGTAGTGATCAAACTTATTACTCTTACTGCTAACCTAGCTGCAAAACTAAATGCATAAATTCTTAAAATATACTTTCCCTTTAAATTTTAGACTGTTTCCAAAATACTCTTGTCACCCTTCATTTCTTCCATGTTAGTGAAGTTTTCTTTGAATTGGTTCAGAGTTTATCAGGACACAAGGTTAATTTAAGAAAACAGTCATCATAGGGAACGAAACAAATTGCAAGGGAGTTGCCTTTGTGTGCAGTTTGTTATAATACCTAGCTCTAAGCCTAAAGAGTAGATCCAGAAACTTGATATTTCAGTGCAGCTGGTTTGAAAATTCAAATTTTATTGATCCTTAATGTCTCCTGTGGACAGTTAGCCATTTCCTACATAAGCATATGTATTATCTTGGACTCCCATGTCACTGAAGCAAACTTCATATAAATGTTCTAAATAAATGGGAATGTACCCCTTATTTCTTTTATATTTCTGCCTTTGTGTTTCATGACAATGTTGCATGTTGTTTTCTTTTTAATTATATAAAATTCATCTTTGAATGACTATATGAATGAAAACATTATAGCAAATTATGTAATAAAATTTGTTTTCTTAGTTCCTCATATCTTTAAATATTGTTAATACTCTGTTACTAAGTGTCCAAAGGGCAGAGAACAGGCCACCTCTTTTACATAATTATGATCAAACCAGTCAATACAATACTTGTCCTCAGACAACAAGGATAACTTTTTTGTTGTTAACTTAAACAGTCGAGTTAGTCAAATAGTAGAACTGGTTTATATGGGCAGAGAGCTACAGCAAAAATTACTTTTTAAAGTTTTCTTCTTTTATTAAAATGAACTTTCTCAAATTAAATACATCCTCTTATAGCAACTCTTTTATCTACTTGTGGATTTAATCCCAAATGCTTCCTGTAATTGAGGGACAGTATGAGAAGACTAGAAAATATATCATCAGATAAGCTTGAACAAGGGCTGTAACTCCCACTTACCCTAAGAAACTTACAAATAAGAGTGAATAGCAAGAGTGTTGGAGAGTCATAGATACATATGAAACTTTCCTTTGTTCCTTTTGAAGTATGTAAAATGTTTGCAGAAAGATGGTAGAAAATGTTACTAATGAATTTAGAGTGGTCTGGGGAGTATACTGATGCATCCTCTTTGAAAATTATAAGGAGTTAAAAGGAGAACTATGTAAGAACCCAAAGTGGCTTGCCTCTAGCTTTTCAACACTCTGTAAGTGTTCTTGGTTGTGTTTTGAACACTCAAATTTCTCAATAAATGGCTGTGTCTTTATTTATGTATTGCCCTACTTGCATGCCATTTTCACACACTTTTACCTGAAGTCGGTGTGAATTCTGTATGCATAAGGGATGTATCGAAGAAGCAGGATCATTAATGCTATATTGTTGTATACTATTTTTCATATGCCTTACGATATTTTCTGGGACGTTATTAAAATGAAAGCATTTTATTGCCAAAATAAATCTATGTTGTTACTTCTTATCTGCATTAGCAGTAGAAAAATAAATAATGTAGCAAAACATCTATTGTATAGTACAAAATGATAAAAGATATATATTTTGCCAATAATATGAAAATAGATTGAGGAGAAAGAAGCACATTTGTTATAGCACAAACTTACAACAAAATCCACTGTTAAATTTGGCAGTCGTATTTTTTAAAAGTATATAGATTTAATTCTAAGTTTTATCAGATTTATTTCATCTACCATCTTTTTAACTTGCTGCTTGATACTTTTCCAGCAATTTACTTCATAGCCTTGCAATCTGTTGATGTAATTTATTTTACTTTATTCCCTTGCATAAAACTTATTAAACGTTATTTTGTGATAAGACTCATACTATATTTACTGTTCTTATTTCTGCTCCTTCAGTAACAACTACAAAAACTAATGGTACATGAGCTTATAAGGCTCCTCTTAATTTTGGACATGTTTGAAATGCTTTATATTTTTCACAGCCTAAAGTCAGAATGATAAATAAAGATGTCCCAACAGCAACATAAAAGTAAAGTATTTAGGGATTCTTTCATTTGTTTTGTACTGAATACTATTTTGAAACATAAGTTAAAGCTATTAGCTACTTTTTTTTTTTTTGAAGGGGTGGCGGGAGGGAAAACCGTAACTTTATTAATACTAAAAATAAATAAGGCAAGCTGATGTGCAAGGATTTTTACCAGTTATTCTGAGGGCTGTTGATATCCCAAGCTATTGCTATATCTCCAGGCACAAAGTGGAAAAAAAATATTGCCTTTGTCAAATAATTTTTTCCTTTCTTTAAATTTTAGTTATTTATTTTAATAATTTACACCCTTTCATTTTTCTTATATAGGTAAATGTGTAGCATTCTACAAGGCATGCTGGGTAAAATATACTATGCAAATGTGTACAGTGCTGCATGTTTTGTTCTCCCTCTGCTTTAGTGGCTTTAAAGAAAAAAAGTGTTGTTATTTTTGTGAACAAAAACATTTAACAAAGAAAATGCAGAGTGCATGCATAGAGTATCCTAATTTCTATGGATTTGTTTTATGGAATTTAAATGTGTACAAACAACTGCATTAATTTTTTCTTTTGTAAAATAAATGAGAAAATACCGAAACCAGCGTTATACTCTGCTTTATATTATTCTAGAGATACTTATATTATTTTAGAGGTATGTTCCTATACCTGTGCAGGGAAAAAAAGTCTAAACATTTGCTCTCACAGCCCAGACTCAATTTAGTGATGATTTCCTGAATA
Organism: Lutra lutra; assembly: GCF_902655055.1. Taxonomy (NCBI): domain Eukaryota; kingdom Metazoa; phylum Chordata; class Mammalia; order Carnivora; family Mustelidae; genus Lutra; species Lutra lutra. Next base: position 50,706,477 of record NC_062280.1, on the reverse strand, counting down.
CTCTGCTAGGTACTATGGATTGTTGCAAAAGAGTACCATATCAGGAAGAGTGTGTAAATTAAAGACTCACACCCAAAACAGAATATATTAAGATATATGTGCAAATAGGATCGAATACAATATAGAAAAATAAGCTAGATAAACTAGAAATCCCTAAATGATGAATGTAGGAGTTATCAGACGTTCCCAAAGGTATCCTGTACCCATAAGCATTCCATGGATGGCATATAACTTATGACTTGGTATTTCATGTGCTCAGTGTCAGGTGACCATGCTATCACTTGATTGACATTTGACTTTTTTCTCTCTGCAGTGCACAAGAAGTTCAAAAGAAACGTGTACTGTGTTGATTATTATCCTTGAATTAACTTTATGCGGTGACTATCGCAGCCAAGTTATTTCACAAACATTATCTCATTTAATCCATCTGGCCATCCTGGAAGATAGGGCAGAGATTATTAGACCCAACTACAAATGAGGAAACCAAAGATCGTTGTAACTTTTTTCTGCAAAGCACTCTTACCTAAAAATACATATATCAAATGCTTTTAAGCTGGCATATGAAACAATGCTGGGAATACAGTAAATGTTGACTGAATGAATGGTACTTTTGTTATTGGAGAAATATTATATAGGGCTGTCCTGTCGAGGCATTTCAACCCACAATCTGAAACTCCCAAATGGAAGAATTGCCGCTCACTGCAAGGGACTCCTTCAACCTGGCCATATGCCTGAAGCCACCTCTCTGGTCATCAACACACCTCTTCTACTAGGATGGGTTGTGGAGAAACATCTTGTTATCCTGTCCTATAACACGCAGAGTAGTATAGCGGTTAGACTGTAGGCTGTAGCTCTTGCCACTGTTCAAAGCCTAGAGCGGGCAGTAACCAGCTTTTTGCTTGGGGCAATCACTTAATTTGCCTGAACTTCAATCTGTTTTTGTAGAGCAATTTTCCTTGTGGTTACAGGTCACATTCTCTTGTTTCTTTGTATGTCCAGTAATTTTGTTATTGGATTCGCTATATTGTAAATTTTCCATTGTGGATGACTTGATCTCTAAAGAATGCTGGACTGATTTTGACAGGCAGTTGTAGATGAGTTTGAGCCTCTCACGATTTGTTTTGAAGCTCCTTTAGGACTGGTCTAGAGTAGGACTTTTTTCTTAGTCCCCTTCTAAGGTCTCCGGGCTAAAAACTGAATGTCCCATTTCTGTAGTGCGTACTCTTCACTCTGACTGAAGGGAACTCCAAATGATTCCTGGTCCTTAGTGAGCTCTAGGAATTATGATGTTTCACAGCTCCCTGGTATTTATTTTTTTCTTAGAAATTGCCATTGGCCAGCCTCATGAGGTTTCTGGACAGGTACAGGTTGATATGCAGCCAAAGAGTCAATGGCTCAAACCAAGTGGGTTTCTGGAGCTTTTCTCTGTAGAGCTCCCTCCTCTCAGCTGCTCTGCTTCACAAATTCTAGCTACCTTGATCTCTTCCAGCACTGATTCAACTCAAGGAGACTGCCATGCTTGACTCAATTTGAGTTCCCACCCCCTCTGTCCCTGGCTAGGAATTGCCTCCAGGCAGAAAATCCAGGTAATGGCTAGACTCATCTCATGCGTGTCTCTTATCAGGGATCACAATCCTGTGCTCTGTGTTGTCCAATATCTGAGAACAGTTGGTTTCTATATTTTATCCAGTTTCTTATTAGTGATAGGAGGGCAAGTCTAGACCATCTACTCTCGAGGACCATCTAGACCTCGAAGCAGAAGTCTCTTTTTTTTTTTTTTAAAGATTTTATTTATTTATTTGACAGAGATCACAAGTAGGCTGAGAGGCAGGCAGAGAGAGAGAGAGGAGGAAGCAGGCTCCCTGCTGAGCAGAGAGCCCGATGTGGGGCTCCATCCCAGGACCCTGGGATCATGACCTGAGCTGAGGCAGAGGCTTTAACCCACTGAGCCACCCTGGCGCCCCGAAGCAGAAGTCTCTTTAATGACTTTTTTTTTTTTTAAGATTTTATTTATTTATTTGACAGAGAACGCAAGTAGGCAGAGAGGCAGGCAGAGAGAGAGAGAGAGAGAGAAGCAGGCTCTGCACTGAGCAGAGAGCCCGATGCGGAGCTCGATCCCAGGACCCTGGGACCATGACCTGAGCCGAAGGCAGAGGCTTTAACCCACTGAGCCACCCAGGCGCCCCTCTTTAATGACATTTTGCACACTACTATAATCATGGATAAATTAGTCTTTAAAAAATTTTTTTATAAGTAGTTTATTTTCACAAATAGCTTTGTACCACTCAACAAACATTTCCAATTATTTCCATAGTAGTTCCATATTTGTATTCCATACATAGATTCTATACTTGGACAATATTGCATTAGGCAAATTCCCCTTTTATTCTTTTACCTTTTTTTGAGAGACACTTAGAAAATAATCTGGGAGACCAAGCCCTAACTTTGCAAGTTAATATGGATATGACAACCATTTAATAAGTGGACAGAGATATGTGGGGAGTTTGCAAAATGTCTTAGAGCTGCTAAAATCACCACCTGCAGTGTGCAAGAATGGAAATATTAAAGAGTTGATGTAAATTAGTTATGCAAACAATACCTTTGCTCTTCTAAAAGCCTAGAGAGTACTTTATTATGTAAATATAAACATAACATAAAATAGATTAATATAGTAATTTTCTTTCCCTTTATATGACCCCTCTAACTCTGGCTTTTCAACTGTAAGCCCCCAAAAATCAAAGGACTTTTTCTTGCACAGTTGTTCAAAAAGAGACACGTTTTAGTCATCAATATTGCCCTTTGCTTTACAGGTACAAATTTTCTAGCTCAGTTAAGAAGAACTATAGACTCTCAGGGCCTTACTTGTATTTTCCTATATATCGAGATAAGATACTTTATGGCTAGTAGATGTGGGGTGAAAAGACGTCAGCTTTTGAGGTCGGAGTGTTAGAACAATCCAAAATGCCTTTTACAGCTTCCTCACTTCTTTCTCTACCTTTTTAACCAAGATTTAGGAGACCAGAAGGGATGGAGCCGTTCAGATTTCTTTGTGAAAGTGAAGTAAACACCTTAGTCTTCCCCCCACCCACCTTTTGTCTTTAACAAGACTAGAGACTAATTACCAGATTATCAGATGACGTTGTCATCGGATGACCTAGAATCAAAGCAAGACCTTAGAGACAAACCCACTGCTTCTCCGTTTGCGAAAATAGAAGCCTAGCCAAAAAGCACCACATGGAAGTAGAACTCTGGTATCACGGAACCTAATGATTCACTGTTCTAGTTTTCAACTAGATATCCCATAGCAGAAGGTTGATTAAATACACCGTGACACTTGCCTAGCATGGGACATAGCGATTCTAGGTGTACAGGCAAGAAGACTGGAAGGGCAAAGAGAGTATTTGACCAGGTGTTTAACCAGTTTGGAATAATGGAAATTGCAGCTGGAAAGGCTAGTTGGGGCCGTATTCTGGAGAAAAAAGATTTTCTTTTTTTTAAACCTTTTTAAAAAAATATATATTTTTATTTATTTATTTGACAGAGATCACAAGCAGGCAGAGAGAGGAGGAAGCAGGCTCCCCGCTGAGCAGAGAGCCCGATGCGGGCCCGATCCCAGGACTCCGGGATCGTGACACGAGGCGAAGGCAGAGGCTTAACCCACTGAGCCACCCATGTGCCCCGAAAAAAGATTTTCTAAGGTATTTGGACTCTTCTGCTCAAACAGTTTTAGTGTTTTTTAATATAGGAGGACTTGATCAAAATCGTGGTTTGGGGCAAGATGGACTTGAAAGTGGAGGGAGATGGGAAAGGGAAGAACCCTGAGGTAGAGAGACTTCCGTAAGGCGACTGCTCTAAGTGGTAGTGTAGAGAACGCCACTGGCTTCAGCTGAGGTCCGGCACAGGCGGTTGGAGACGCGTGAAGCTTCCCTCACAGAACCCCACCCCTTGCAGGGCAAGAAGTGGAACTTCTGGTGTAGTGCGTAGGAAAGACCGTGGATGGGCATTAGGCACTCAACGTATTTACATTATGGCTCTGCCGAGGAAATGCCGGGGAAAAGCTGGCGAGGACGTTAAAACAAGCAGGCAAGAGGGATCTGTCATTACCGCAGGCCGAACTACCTGGATCCCCGCGCTCACTCCCGCAGCCTACAGGTCGCCTCGGTACACAAATACAAGAGACCTAAGCGGGCGCCGTTCCCCAGGCTCCGCCCCTCTGGCCGCGCGCCTGCGCCCTCGCGTCCCAGCCGTCTCGCCTCTCTCCTCCCCCGCCCGCGTGGTCGCCGCCGCCGCAGCCGCCCGAGAGGAGCTGGGGGAGGACGGTGGCCCGCGAGGCTCGTCGCAGACAACGCGGCGGCGATGTCCGCGAGCCAGGCGAGTGCCGCGGCGGCAGCGGCGGGGCCTCGCACGCGGCAGGGCGGCCTGGGCTTCGGCCTCCCTCCGGTTCCCAGGAAGCGAACTGGCGGCCAGCGCGGGAGCAGCAGCAGTAGCAGAGGCGGAGGCTCCGGCGCGTCTGTTGCCTCCCCTTCAGCCTGAGCCGGGGGAGGCCAGGCGGCCCGGGTGGCTGGAGGGGGGTCCGCTGCCCAAGAATGGGAATTCTCTTCACCAGGATATGGAGACTCTTCAATCACCAGGGTGAGAGGCGCGGGCCGAGGGCGTACGGGTGGGGGAGAGGGTCAGCCCTGGCGGGCGGGGTGTGTTTGGTGGGGGCGGGAGGGTCTCCGAATACTTCCGGATTGTGGGCGGTGCGGTCGCGCCCGGGGTCCGCGGAGGGTCGGGGCAGCGTGGATGCGGGCCCTGGGTCTGTTCAGTTCCCACTCCCGAGTTCGGGAGTGGTTTTTGTTTGTTTTGCTTTGTTTTTATCTTAAGGGCTCTTCTTGAAAAATCCATTCTGCAAATGCACCCATTGCTCCGATTTCTATTGGAGTCGAAAGGGTTTCTTGCCCCATGTCGGACGTCCCTGAGTGGAACGGCCTGTCCTGTCCTGTAGCTCTCTGTCCTCCAGCAGTTGGGCTTGGAAACCACGGAGAAATGCTGGCTCTCGGGTGAATGTTATAGGTCATGGCCCGAGCCGCAACACTGAGCGACGGAGGGTTTGCAGAATGCGGAAAACATGAGGAATCGCTCTTGTCGAATACACCTCAGTTTATGAGCCCTCCCTTTACCTCCATTCCCCCCTCTCCCCCCGCCACCCCGCTTTGGGGAGACTAATGCATCCTGATTGGTGATGGACCGCGCTCCTTTTTCCATGTTTATATTTGTGTGTAAGGTTAAGCTCAAGATTATATTTGTGTTGATTATTTAAGTAGAGGCTCTTTGCGGGGGCTGGATTAAAAATGTTGAAGTGTTAAACCGGAACCATTTGGAAACTTTCCATATGAAATATTTGTTAATATAGGTAACTAGCAAGTCACCTATATTATATAGGGATGCTTAAGTTCATCAGAACTCAAACACTGCCTCAAAATGCCTATCAGGTTTATTAGAATTTGTTACAAAATTTGTGTCTAGAACTGAGGAAAGAGGATAGAACTTTAACAGAAGACTCCATAGTCATTGAGATACAGTATAGTTAGTCATGTCCATTTGTTTCTTTTCTAGTCAAGTTGGGTGATTCATCATTTTTGCTGTGAGTAACTTAGTTTGCTTTTCTCTCAGGTAAGCAGGTATTGGTGTCACATCCTAAAGTTTTCCAATAAAGACTTAAATGAGTGGTGGCATCTGTTATGTACAAGATATCCTCACTTCTCCTTCATGATCCAGCTGCTCCTATAAGGTGATGGGAGAGGAGCTGAACTAAACTTGTGTATGATTAAAAAAAAAAAAAAAAAAAGTGGTGTAGATCACATGATACTCCGTGGAAGAGCAGTATTTCAAATGATTTTTCTGATATGGGGATTTTTCATAGAGAAAACCAGTTTTAAATGGCACTGTTTCTGGCTAGCTTTTTTTGTTGGAAGAGGGGAAGTGAACTCCAGTTGTTTATTTGGGTCTAGATGTTCTCAATGTAGAAGAACACCAGGGATCTTGACTCAGTGACTGTGGAGCCTCAAATCTTGAAAAGGTAATCTCTAGGTCTCAAGAATGAAAACCTAACATGGCTGTGAAATTGGCGGTGGGAATAGTAGATAGGATCTATTCTAGTTTTAAGCTCCATAATCTTTGCATTATTTTTAACAAAGCTAGTATTTCAGTCTATCAAATTTATGAAATTTATATCGCCTGTCAGTTGAACTCTAGTCCTGCAAGAAGAATGAGGTATCTCCACTTTCTGTTTCGGGTCAGTGATAAAATTATTTGTGTTTGTAACTTAAGAAGGAATTAAAGCTTTGCCAAAAGCTCCTTGTAGGTAGGTAAATAATGAGGATGTTACTGCATCGTTACTACTAAAAATTGCTAATAACAGTGTCTTGTTGCCTGTATTTTGTGGTTATTTTTGACTGGACACTTATATCAGTGTTGGGAAATAAATAGAGGAACTAATGGAGTTAAGTTTTAGAAATTTAGATGTCAAAATATTGTGAAAATGTGAATAAACTATTCTAAATGATGTGGTTCTCATCAGTAGGGTCACTTTTCAAAATATTCACTATTAAATCTAATGTCAGATACTTGGTGGTCTTTTTGTTTCTTTTAACTTGGAAATCTCATATATTTTATATATGTCATATATTTTTTTTTTTTATTTTTTTTTTTAAAGATTTTATTTATTTATTTGACAGAGAGTGATCACAAGTAGACGGAGAGGAAGGCAGAGAGAGAGAGAGAGGGGGAAGCAGGCTTCTTGCTGAGCAGAGAGCCCGATGTGGGACTCGATCCCAGGACCCTGAGATCATGACCTGAGCCGAAGGCAGCGGCTTAACCCACTGAGCCACCCAGGCGCCCCTATATGTCATATATTTCATATATATATCTCATATATTTTATATATGTCAGATGTATCTTGGATGCTTTTATTTTACCTTCAGAAGATACATAGCACAATCCTATGTCCTTTTCACATAAACTCTTGGAAGGAAGAATTTAGGGGATTGCAGAATTGGCCATACTGATGAAACTTAAACCATACCATATCTCTTTTTTCTAAAACACCTTTAGAATAATTTTAGGTTTAGTGTAGCTTGGTCAAGTGCACAGTGAAAGCTAATTTTGCATACTGCTCAAACTTGAAAAACCAGAGGTCGCCTCTAGGTAATGTTTGAATTCAGTAGATTATAAACTTTGTCCTAGATGCTGTTATATGCATTATTTAAAGAAAAAAAATGTTTCAATGTTCTTAGTAGCTATTTTTTTCCCCTCAAAAGAGGAAAATGAGGTTCTAATGATTTTTTTTCTGGGCCACATGCCTGGTAAATGCCAAATTAAAACACTGAAGAAACATGTTGCAGATAATTGGTCTTATTAAAGAAGAGATTGGTGGGGCACCTGGGTGGTTGGGTTGGTTAAGTGTCTGACTCTTGATTTCAGCTCAGGTCATGATCTCAGGGTTGTGAGATGGAGCCCAGTATAGGGCTCTGTGCTGGACATGGAGCCTGCCTAAGATTGTCTCTCCTTCGGCCCCCTCCCTGAAAAAAAAAAAATAGATTGGTATAATCTTTTTCTTCGATTTTTTTCCCCCCTGTTGTTTCTTGGTTACTAAACTCTAAGTCTTTATTACATTAGGGCTTTGAAGAGTTGCCGGTTGTATCTTTTATTTATTCATTTATTTATAAATAATTATTTATAAATAATTTGTTATTTATAAATAATTTATATTATTTATTTTAAAGATTTTATTTATCTGATAGCGAGCACAAGTAGGCAGAGCGATGGGCAGAGGAAGGAGAAGCAGGCTCCCCACTGAGCAGAGGGCCAGATGAGGGGCTTCATCCCAAGACCCTGAGATCACGACCTGAGCAGAAGGCAGATGCTTAACCAACTGAGCCACCCAGGCACCCCACCACTCATGTCTTTTAATATAGAAGGGCTTGTGATCTGTGGTTTATTAAATATTTTTGAGCACCTGTCTGTGCCAGGAATTTTTGTAGGTGGTGAGGATAAAACAGGGAACAAAACACACAAATCCTCCTTAGCTTTCTGGAGTGTTCATTCTAGTGTGGGGAGACAGAAAATAAGCCAACTTCAACTCTGTAGAAGATAATTGCTGGCTTATGCACGGTTAGGGTCTAAGTGTTTTGCAGAGTTTAGTTGATTTAGTCTTTACAGCAACTGTATGAGAAAGATTTCTCCCCATTTTACAGAGACGAACTTTAGGTAACTTGTTTAAGGCTCTGCGGTTAAAAGAGATAGACCTGGGATTTTAACGAAGGTCATCTAGTGCCGTAGTTAGTATTCTTTAATAACAAACAAACAAAAACTGTCTTTGTATGAAAAGGATTCACTTTAGCTAAGCTTAGGTGAACTATGAACAAGTTGTGAAATTTCCTTATTGATAGCTTGTATTATTCTTCTGACTGGTTCTTAGGAAGGGAGTAAGTTATAAATGAATGTTGATGAAGCTGTCTGTGCTGCTGGAGCCTGGGGCTGGGAAAGCCACTCTGCTGCTGCTGTTTTTTATTGTATGGAGTTCAGATATGTCAGTAGCCGAAGGGATGGACTATGACAATAAAATTTAGCTCCAGAATCATCCTTCTTGCATGCTCTGTGGATATGGGACTGGATCCCTCAAATCTTTTTCTGTCGCCAGCTGGCACAATATTAAGCTTTATGAGTAGATGGTATTGGAGGGACATCGCGGGAGGAAAGAGTTTTTCTTCCTGGGTACAGTGCGCTTTCAGCAGGTTCTGCCCTGCTTTAGGAGCGTTGAACACCTTCTCTAGTGGCTGGCTCCTGCACCTTGTGTTTAGCAGCTGCCAGCAATTTCTAGCACCCACTTCAGTTGAGTTCAGCACGGAGGCCCTCCAGTAAAATACCTCTCACTGAAGTTTTCCCCAACACCCTAGAGGGAGAATTTCCAGCGAGATCTACAGGCAAGTCCCCACAGCTACTTCTTGCGCCATTCAGTGAGCCACAGCCAGGCCCCAACAAGGTCCGCATCTCAGTCTTGGGAGGTGGGGGGAAGCTCCATTTCAGCTGGATTCTCCTTGTATCTGTCAGTCCCATACTCTTTATTTTTATTAGCCAATCCCTCATTACTTTGATCCTCTTTAATAGTTAATTTCTGTACATTGAACTTTGCAAGTTCAGATTATTGTGTGGTTTCTCTTTCCTGATTGCATCTCTAATTTTGTCATGTGATTGCTTTCCATTCGGCAACCTCTTAGTGCGAAAGAGTTGTTTTTTTCCTGAAACTTCACTGCCAAATAGCAAGTTAGTTTTCAAACTTTTTTGTTGATGATACTTTCCGATTTTGAAAATGGAATTTTTAACACAAAATGACTTGATCAAATATTTCCAATCTTTGTATCTTCCAGATCTGATTTATTTCTTCCTACTGTATTAAGCACATGTTTTATTCCAGACTCTGCTAGGGACTGGGAGGATGATAGAGAACATGACAAATGGATTTTTTTGCTCTGTGTAAGATAAAATTAGGGTTTCATATAGTTTGGATATGAGGTGAAAATCAAGAATCAGAATGGCTCTCAATTTCTTATCTGCCTTAGTATTTGTGGTTTTTGACTTTGGTGTGATTCACAGAGATAGAAAACATCCAGGTTGACAGTGACATCTTTTCATTTAGTTTACTGACTGGTAGTTGGAGGAATATATATATTGACTTTTGGAACCTGGCAATGAATGCAACTGGTGGGCTGCCTGGGTGAGTCAAAAAGAAATGAAACAGAGAAACAAGGAACATTTTCATGACAAAATAGTAAAGTATTGATTGGGAAACTGAAGCCTAAATAAGATAATTCAGAATTCTTTCTAAGCATTGTAACAGTGGGTAGTTGTTTGGCCTTATCTGAGTATAATTTTAAGAATGCTGTGGCATAGTCTAAAAGAAAAATAATACTAAACACTAAACCTGTAATGAATCACACACATCAAAGAATTGGAATAGCCAAAAGTTTGGTTACATTTGCCCCTAATAACATTATCTCTTAGTATGCATGTCCTATTTTAGGTTTTGTAGAGTATTTGTTTTGGAGTGCCTTATAAGACTTTTTGGCTGCAAATTTAGGTTTTGTATAGAATTCTGTTCCATCATGGTAATGGGAGGAATAGGCTGGAGTGGCGAAGGAGCCTAAGGGTTTCCAAAGGAAGTTGATACAATATTAGAAAAGTCGGAAAAATCTAACCCTGTTGTTGATAATAAACTGGCTTTTTTTTTTTTTAATTTTTTTTTTTTTTAAGATTTTGTTTATTTGACAGAGAGAGATCACAAGTAGGCAGAGAGGCAGGCAGAGAGAGAGGAAGGAAGCAGGCACCCCGCTGAGCAGAGAGCCCGATGTGGGGCTGGATCCCAAGACCCTGAGATCATGACCTGAGCCAAAGGCAGTGGCTTAACCCACTGAGCCACCCAGGCGCCCCATAAACTGGCTTTTTAACATGAGGTTGGCACCTTTATCTTTGAGCCTATTACACACCTTAACTGACTGAGCCACGCAGGCTCCCCTCTTTTCTGTTAAAAATATTTTAACTATTTTTAAAAACCTTATATGTTCAGTACATTAGTTTGCATTCCTTTGATGGACTGTACAGTGTCTAGAGTTTGGTGGAATGTTTGCATGTTTATGCATTTTTGGTGACAAATGAATTTTATTGAATTTGTAAAATGAAATACAGGAAAGGTTTCCAGTTTGTAGAATGGTATGACCTGCTTTATTACTTCCCCTGTCACCGTCTTTGATCCTCTTTTCTCCTGTTTTCCAGCATGCCAGACAATTCTCATCTTGTACCATCCACCATACCTTTTCTCCCCAGTGTGCTTTCTTTATTTCTAGGCACTACTGAAGAAAGACTTAGAGCTGTTTAAATCTTTATCCATCACGGGTTATGTTACCTAATTTCAGCTTACTGGTTGTCTAGTTGATTCTATACAGTGGCTGTAAAAACTCCATCCTGTCCTCAGCAGGCGACTAACTTGTGTTACGAGAAAATGGAATCCTCTGGTATGAGTCTTTTCTGCCAGGTGCTTTTTTCCCTCAGTTTGTCAATATCTGTGTGTTATTGCATAGTAGTTGTGCTCACAGCAGTTTTATCTTGTTTATCCTGTTCATCTTATGGTCAGGTATGATAAAGACTCTTTTTGGGGTGCCTGGGTGACTCAGTCAGTTAAGCATCTGCCTTCTGCTCAGGTCATGATCTTACGGTCCTCGGGCTGGAGCCCTGCATCAGGCTCCCTGGTGGGGAGTCTGCTTCTCCTCTCCCTTTGCTTCCCCTCTCCCCGTGCTTGCTCGAACCTGTGCACTCTCACTCTCCCTCTTCCTTTCTGTCAAATAAATAAATAAATAAATAATCTTTCTGTAGTTTTTTTTGGGGGGGGGGTCCTAGTTACCCCTTCCTTATACAAGTAGTAGGAAAGTACTGTATTTGGAATCAGGAAGTAAGTCCTATCCGGGATGGCTAAACTAAGGAGACTGCTTTAAAAAACAAAACCAGGTGAGTTTTCACCTTAAAAGCTGTCATTTTAGAAGGCCGGAGAGTTTTTCTACTGTTACGTCTGCTATTACTCAAAATACATATTGAAACAGCTTTTAGAATTTCCTTAGAGACAAATCTTTAAATTGTTCTTATCATTTAGGGATCATACCTCATTTATCAGCAACAAGATAGCACCTGTTTTTGCTTTTACTTTATTATGGCTGAAATAATAATCAAGTGGCTCCGGTCTTCCTTTATTTTTTTTTATTTATTTATTTTTTTTTTAAGATTTTATTGATTTGACAGAGAGAGATCACAAGCAGGCAGAGAGGCAGGCAGAGTGAGAGGGAGAAGCAGGCTCCCCGCCGAGCAGAGAGCCCGACGCGGGGCTCGATCCCAGGACCCCGAGATCATGACCTGAGCCGAAGGCAGAGGCTCTAACCCGCTGAGCCACCCAGGCGCCCCCGGTCTTCCTTTAAAATCAAAATCATCTTCAGCAGTTAAAGGGTTCTGCCACCACTGGGAATGCTCCAAAACAGTGTACCTCAGGCTCTGAGAGCAGTCACAAAAGAAGAGTAGCAAAATATTTTGAAAAATGGTAGCATAGTTAGAATAACAGTTTAACCTCTCTAAGTGATTAAGGACTTTGTAAGAGACAGTGTGCTTTTTTGTATTTGGGGTCTCTATATGTGTTATTTGTACACAATTTTTTTAGTCACTCTTTATAGTTTTTTATCATAGATTCTTGCCTATATTTGTATTATTTGGTTTTGCTCCTATTTTGTACTTTGTAGAATGATTTTTTTAAAAAAAATTATTTATTTATTTGTTAGAGAGAGCAAGCGCGAGCACAAGCAGGGGGAGTGGCAGGCAGAGAGAGGGAGAAGCGGGACTCCATCCCAGGACCCTAGGATCATGACCTGAGCCAAAGACAGTTGATTAACTGACTGAGCCACCCAGACATCCCTAGAATGCTATTTCTCACATTGGTCAGAGTAATTGTATTTTCTTCCTGAGCATTGGCAAGTCTGTCTGAATTTAGTCCTGTAGCCAATACAAAGGGGGTTACAAAATGGTATTCCTGAAACTGAAAATAGCTGACATTTTGAGAACGATATATTTTTTAAAGATTTACTTACTTGAGAGAGAGCTATGGTGAGGGGGCAGAGGGAGAGAATCTCAAACTGACTCCCTGCTGAGTGCCCCTGAAAATGATATTATTAAAAATTAGTATTCAAGTAGGAAGCTAAAAGCTTTTATCCAAGTCAGAGTTTAGGGTAGGGCATGATGTGAATTCCGCTTGATTAAAATGTTCATAGTGCTTATATTAATAGACCTGAAAAAGCGATAGGCCATCAAAAGAAGAATGCTTAACTTGGGGACATAGAAAAATAGAGTTAAGAACTGCCATCCCATTTGAAAACTTTTCAGGTGGGCACGTAGTGGCTCCATCTCTTAAGCATCTGGCTTTTGATTTCAGCACAGGTCATGATCTCAGGGTTGTGACATCCTGATTGAGCTCTGCAGTGGGCTCTGCGCTCAGCAGGGTCTCTGCTTAAGGATTCTTTCTCTCCCTCTCCCTCTGCCCCCACTCCCCTGTGTGCTTGTTTGTTGGCTCTATCTAAAATAAATAAGTAAATCCTTTTTAAAAATAGATAAATCTTAAAACTTTCCAGGTGAAAAGATGCCTTGCTTAAAAAATTCAGTAGTCTTGGGGCACCTTGGTGGCTCATTCATTGTGTCTGCCTTCAGCTCAGGTCATGATTCCAGGGTCCTGGGATCAAGCTGGGAGCCTGCTTCACCTTCTCCCTCCGTCTGCTGCTCCCCCTACTTGTGCGCTCTCTCTCTCTCTCTCTCTGTGTCAAATAAATAAATAAAATTTAAAAAAAAAAAAAAAAGATTTCAGTAGTCTGGCCCTGATGCAAGTATGGCCCTAATGTGAAGGTGGGTTTATCTACTCATTGTAGCCTCTAAAATACTGCCTTTGATGGGGTTCTGTGTTCTCCAAGTAGTCTGATTTTAATTCAGCCACTCTATTACTTTTCCTTAAACTGCACTTGTTACGTAGTTATGAACATTTGGTCTCATTGTATGTTACTCATTTTGGTGTTCTTGTTTACATATTAGTCACCTCTGTGAATTGCCTTCTCTGAGTCCTATCTACTCCAAGTAGCAGGGTTGAGTTTGTGGACCTGGGAGATGAAGGACCGTACACGAGGCAAATTCACCAGAGAAATGTCAGCTGATGAGGCCTTTTGGAGGTTATTCAACTGAACTTACCTTAGCATGCCCTCTATATGTTATTAACCCTTCATTTAAAATAAGTATCGTCTTTGTATTTGATCATTTTCTCTGTTCCTTTACCCTAGTCATCTCTAAAGATTAAATAGTGGGACCTGCATTTTTTTTTTAAGTCAGGTGAGGCTGCTTTATTTTTATTTTTTTTAAAGATTTAAAAAATCTTTAAAAAAGATTTTATTTTATTTGACAGAGATCACAAGTAGGCAGAGAGGCAGGCAGAGAGAGAGGGGGAAGCAGGCTCCCTGCCAAGCAGAGAATTGGATGCGGGGCTCAACCCCAGGACCCTGGGTCCATGACCTGAGCCAAAGGCAGAGGTTTTAACCCACTTAGCCACCCAGGCACCCCAGGACCTGCATCTTTAAAATTATTTTTAAGTACCTATATGAGGGAAATGTGGTTATGTCCTTTAGAACCCTGCTGGTTGTAAGCTGCTTGCCCTTTCTTAGAAGAGTGATTGGATAAAATGGACTGTATTAGAATTTTCTATTTATTTGATCTTCTATTTTTGTATAATGGGAGGAATTCCCCTCTGTGGTAAATGACAACTATTTGGAAAACCTCTACCATCTGATTGAAAAGGCTTTTCCTAATGATATCCTTACTGTGACATGTTATAATCCTCAACTTATTTATTAATTATATTTCTAATCCTCATTATTTTATAGGATGAACATGAATGAATTCAACATTTATTGAGTACCTTGTACCAGGAAAAGTTGTAGTTACTGGATTATAAAGATGATTAGCATGGGATCTATACTCTTGAAGGCTGCCTCATTAAGCTTTGAAGATTAGTGTATGTGTAAATAATTATGACAAGTGCTATGTTAGAGGTATTGTGGAAAAGCATGAGAAAGTGATTTTTTGGGGAAAACAAAATTTAAAAGATTATTGGAATTCCCTGGAAGGAGAAGTAAAAAAGGTAACTCCAGCTCAGGGAAAAACTGAGTAGAGGTAGAAAAATGTTTGCTGTGAAGATGATGTGTGGCTTATGTGGGGAGAATGGCTTGAATTTCAGGTTAGATACCTGCTGGTAGTGGTGAGAGATAAAGCTGAAGCCTGCTCATTTATGACTGTCTTATATTTACTAGGCTGAGAACCTGTGCCTTGTCTTCCTGTCAGAATGGAGAACTGTCATTTATTTTTTATTAGAAGGAGAGAGGGCGTATGCAATTTGGGGGATGTGGCAGAGGGAGAGAGAGAATCTTAAGCACGAGACAGGCTCCAGAGGGGGCTCAATCTCATGACCCTGAGATCCTGACCTGAGCTGAAATCAAGAGTCAGACACTTGAATTTACTGAACCACCCACACGTCCCCCACAGAGCTATCATTTAACTAAAGTGGTGTTAACCAGCTTTGTAGCGTAGAACAAATAGCAACAGTAGAAAGGTGGATTGGAGACAGTCCACCTAGGGAAGGTGGGGTTTTTTTTTTTTAAGATTTTATTTATTTATTTGACAGAGATCAGAAGTAGGCAGAGAGGCAGGCAGAGAGAGAGAGAGGAGGAAGCAGGCTCCCCGTAGAGCAGAGAGCCTGATTCGGGGCTCGATCCCAGGACCCCGGGATCATGACCTGAACCGAAGGCAGAGGCTTTATCCCACTGAGCCACCCAGGTGCCCCAAGGGAAGGTTTTATAGTAAGAAATGAGGACTATGGCTAGCACTGTCAGAAGGTTCAGGATATGTTTTTGAGGGGGAATATATAGAACTTGGTGACAGATTAGATGTTGGGGTTGAGGGAAAGACTGGATAAACTCCAGGGGCAGCTGAATTCGTGGTTATGCCATTAAATGAATTAGGTATGATAGAATTAGAAAAAGATTTGAATGTTGGGTTTTGGATATGTTGAGTGGCACCATGTCTGTCCCCTAGGTAGGTTAGAGTTGAGGAGAGATTTGAAAACATGGATTAGGAACCATCTTTCTTAGTGGTTGGCACTGCACATGTGCTATCTTGATCATTATACAACACGGAAAGATAGGTATTGTTGTCCCTGTTTTGTTTTGTTTTTTTTTAAAGATTTTATTTATTTATTTGACAGACTGAGATCACAAGTAGGTAGAGAGGCAGGCAGAGAGAGAGAGAGGAAGGGAAGCAGGCTCTCCATTGAGCAGAGAGCCCGACGCGGGGCTCGATCCCAGGACCCTGGGATCATGACCCGAGCCGAAGGCAGAGGCTTCAACCCACTGAGCCACCCAGGCACCCCTGTTGTCCCTGTTTTATAGTGAGGAAACTTAGGGTTAGAGAAGTAAGTTTCCCAAGGTCGCGTAATTACAGATACTTTTCCATAGTGCTATGCTAACCACTGCTATGTAACAAACCACTCCTAAATGTTGTGACTTAAAGCAGTAATTTTTAATTATCCCATATGGTTCTATCATTTAATTGAGCTCAGCTAGGAAGTTCTAGTTTGGAATTCTCATTTGGTTGCAGTTGGCAGCGGAACTAGAGTCATATATAGCTTGACCTGGCTGCATATCCAAGATGGTTTCTTTGTGTATCTGGCATCTCATCTGGAAAGGCTGGAACAGCTAGGGGCAACCATGGGGTGATCTCTCCCCACAAAGTCAGGCCACACAATTAGTAGGCTTTCTCATCTATATAGTGGTTTGGGGATAGTAGGACTTGTTACATGGTGTCTGGTTTACTCCAGAGGAAGTTGTCCAAAAGAGCCAGGCTGTAGCTGCAAGGTTTGTAATGATGTAGACTTGGAAGTCACGCAGCATCACATCTGTTACATTCTGTTGGTTAAAAATGAGTCACAGGACCCCTCACATTCACAGTGGGTCAGGAGCGAGGGAACACTGTACCGGGGGCATGAATATCCAGAGTCCATCTTTGGAAATGAACTTCTTCCACACAGTGCTATCTTTGGAATAGTGTTTAGATAGAGTGGAAATAGATGGGTCCTGAGAATGCCTTGCTAAAATGTGAAGAGAATGCAAGGAGACAGCTCTGGGAAACAAATGGTTTTGTTTTGTTTTTTGTTTTTTTTTTTAAAGATTTTTATGTATTTATTTGACAGACAGAGATCACATGTAGGCAGAGAGGCAGGCAGGGTAGGGGGAAGCAGGTTCCTTGCTGAGCAGAGAGCCCGATGTGGGGCTCGATCCCAGCACCCTGGGATCATGACCTGAGCTGAAGGCAGAGGCTTTAACCCACTGAGCCACCCAGGCGCCCCACAAATGTTTTTGAAGAAAGACCCAAGGAAGAGGTGTCAGTGAGGAAAAAAAAAAAATACCAAGAGATGGAGGGAGAGAATTTAGAGAAAGTGGTGCCATAGAGGCCAAGGAGGAGGATAGTCACTGCCACCATAACCCTTCATCCTTAGATTTGGTTGTTATGTTAGAATAGCTATATTAAATGTATTCAGATAGTTTTTGATCACCTGTGATGGGACCTGGCCTTCTGCTACCAGATTTAAAGGCTGACATTTTTTTTTTCTTTCTCATTTATCCCACCTCACATATAAACATATATGAGTTGATGCCTAAATTTCACAGTTAGAACTTAAACGGTGTAGTCTAGTGTGAAACATTTACACTTTCAGTCATTTGTAAATTATGATTACATTTGGGATACTTTAGTGAGAGTAGACTTCCATATACTAGAAAGAATACAGTGTTTCTGGCTTCCTAGGGAAGTGAGAGTTCTCTGTGTAGAATGAGAGCGTAGGACAGTGAAATTAATGGCACACTTCTGCTGGTCTTGCTAGGATATTCTTTTGAGTTCCAGAAAGGTAAGAAGTGTCATGCACTGAACTATAACATAACTGGAAAGAAAGGATAGAATGGGAAGTTTAAAAGTTTTATGCTTTTAATTAATAAATAGCTGGTGTTTTCTTTATTTCAGAGCACAAAGTTATCATTGTTGGGCTGGATAATGCAGGGAAAACTACCATCCTTTACCAATTGTAAGTATTCACTACTTTAAAATTTTTATTTTATTGTTCACAGTTATTTTTCTGCCTGGGTGATAACTTGATTAATAAAAGCAATAAAAAAGTTATGTGGAACCTAAATTAATTCTGTAAGAAGGCAGTTTGACTATAAACCAGGAGCCAGATTTAAGTAACTGTTTCAAGAGAACTAGGAATTTATATGACCTTTGAGTATGTTCACTTTTTTTGCTTGTGGAAAGTAGAGAAATACTGTTTATGTAGTTTCTGGGAATGAATCTAGAGTATTTAAGATAGTTCACTACCTGGTCCCATCTCTCTTTAAACCCTTAACTCACGAGTTAGCAGAAAAGGGCTATTTGGGTATAGAAAAGGAAAAATTCATGCTCATTTATCCCTTGATTGAAAAATGCTCAAACATTCTTGCCTCTTTGCTAATTGTAATATATTTGTACTTTTTTTCCCCTCAGTTCTATGAATGAAGTTGTACATACATCACCCACAATAGGAAGTAACGTAGAAGAAATAGTGATTAATAATACACGTTTTCTAATGTGGGATATTGGTGGCCAAGAATCTCTTCGGTCTTCTTGGAACACTTACTATACTAACACAGAGGTAAGGTTTCTTAATGTACTAAAGCTTCTAGGAGCAGAATGCTTGGGAAACAACATCTAGGTGTGAACTCTTAGGTTAATCTCTTTGAAATATCCTAGTATGGTAATAAAAGTTGAATTTAAACATAGTGGAATCTTTGATTCCCTGTTTCAGGGTTATTATATACCTACTGCCATTGAACTTCTGTAGGGAAAATTGGAATGAGGGGGTGATTGGTTAGTCTGATTATATATTAATCCCACAACTTATCTGAAGTAGTTGTTTTTACAGTGAGTACCATCTCATAGTTCTCCATTTCACTTCTCTCTTCCTGTTTATTTTTGTAGGCATAGAGAAAATCCTAGTTAAATTAGAGGGTACTGGAGGATTGAATCCTGGCCAAACTTTAACTGCGTATGTTTCTTAATGAAGCACAGTTGCACATGAAATAATTCTTTTTCTTTTTGGTTATAAAGCAGTTTAGACGTGATCATATGTTTTTATTTATATGTTATTTCCCAAGTGGAAATTTCAGATCTGTGACATTTGAGAGCTTTACTATATCGATCTTACAAATTGAAAGGCTCTGATAGTTATTTTTATAGTGCAGATTATAAGGTAATAAAACTCCAAATGTATATTAAGATGAATATTATGTCATTAAGACCTATTAAGTGCCTTTAATGAGTTGATCCCTTAAAACTTCACTAAGCCTTTGATCATGTTTTTTTGGAAAAGGAAAGATACATGTGGTTAGTACTTCTGTGTGTAATGCTGCAGATATTAAACTTAGGACAACATCTTAAAAATTAAGTTTTATTAAAATGCCTTGGAATAGAGCTGGTTTTATATTAACAAAGCCACATATCAGTAAGTATCAAGTGAGAATAGAGGGAAGGTAACTGTTCTCATCTGCCGTATGGTTAATGAAATCTGAAGAGTAGAAAAGACCCTGAAAATTAACAGTGGTTTATCTGGAAAAGAAGAGCTAGCTCTGAAAAATAAATAGTGCATGTTAATTTTAAGCAGTCAGAGTTAACTTGATGGCATCACTTGTGCCAACATAAAATGACTGTTTCTGCTCCCTTTTCCCTTGTGATTTTTGGTGCTCGTGGAGGGGAGGAAGAGGTGCAGTGTGGCTCAGTCCTGCCCGGCTCCATTAGGAGTCTTAATTGCATCTTCTGACAGCGTTCCCATCATCAGTTCAGGAAAGAGTTGTGCTTGCAGGCAGCAGGTGCCGTTCACATAAAGAAGAGAGCAGGGTTTTAGGTACGGGTTTATTCTTTCCAATCTGTTGATTTTTAAAAATTGATCTGTCACATTACTCCTATATCATGCCCTTTTTTAGCATTTCAAATTGATATTGATAAATACCTGTAGAAATATTTAAAATTTAGCATCATAATGTATTTTTTTCATATTGACTTGGGTGCACATAGATGGATGTAGGCTCATTACCATTCAGGATATTAATTTAGAATGCAAACGTGTTATATATATATTTGTTAGACTATTAACAATACCCTAATAGAGTGTTACCATCGTATTCTCTTTTCTCTTATTTTCTCTTAAAAATTAGCAAATAATATTTGAATTAGAAATGGATCAAACCTTTAGGCTTCACAATGTATAGTAGGTGTCTCTGGTTTTCCAGTAATACCATACCATAAGATTCTAATTCCTTGATATTTGTGGTCTATAAATCAAATAAGTACTTTATAAATTTTATAAATATTAAATTATGTAATCACTGATTTTTTTGTGATTATTTTAGTTTGTAATAGTTGTTGTGGACAGTACAGACAGAGAAAGGATTTCTGTAACTAGAGAAGAACTCTATAAAATGTTAGCCCATGAGGTAAGTAGGATTCCGGCTTACATGTGTGTTGTGTTGGGAAGAGAGTGCTTCTCTCTTTCCTTTTTTCTCTTTTCTTTTCTTCCCTCCCTCCCTCCCTCCCTCCCTTCCTTCCTTCCTTTCTTTCATAATTACTTATTTAGGTAACCTCTACACCCTGTGTGGAGCTTGAACTCACAGCCCCAAGATCAAAAGTTGCACGCTCTTCCGACTGAGCACAGCCAGTTGTGCTCCTGTGTGTAGTATTTCTGTCACATTTGTTCTTTCTACTTTGTCATGACAGTACTACTCCAATTTTTATTTGTTTATTTTTTAAATAAATTTGAAACAATATTTTGAAACAATATTTTTAAAGTACTGTGCCCAACATGGGGCTTAAATACATGACCCCAAGATTAACAATCACATGTTCTACCAACTCAGCCAGCTAGGCACCCCTATTTCAAATTTTTCAAGAGTTACTTACCGGGGCGCCTGGGTGGCTCAGAGGGTTAAGCGTCTGCCCTCGGCTCAGGTCATGATCTCGGGGTCTTGGGATCAAGCCCTGCATCGGGCTCTCTGCTCGGTGGGGAGCCTGCTTCCCCCCCTCTCTTCTCTGCCTGCCTCTCTGCCTACTTGTGATCTCTGTCAAATAAATAAATAAAATCTTAAAAAAAAAAAAGAGTTACTTACCTGCTGGCCATTCCTGCTTTATAATTTTGATGCTTGCCAAAGCGTGTATCTGGAAACAACGGAAAGATTGTGGAATCAATTGTAGAATTTTATTTCTTCTTTCCTGGATTAATTTGGTCTAGAAGTTTTTCTGGGTGAAAAGATCTAAATTGGATTGCATTTTGCATTTTATATAGATTAATTATACAGAAGGTTATCACTGGAAATTAATTAAAAAAAAAAGATTTTGTCAGAGAGAGAGAATGCGCACAAGCAGGTGGGGCAGCAGGCAGAGGGAGAAGCTGGCTTCCCGCTGAGCAGGGAGCCCGATGTAGAACTAGATCCCAGCTCTGGGATCATGACCTGAGCCAAAGGCAGATGCTTAACCCACTGAGCACCCAGGGTCCCAGAAAATGGGATTTTAAGATACTTTATTTGTTTGAGAGAGGGAGAAAGAGAAGAGAGCACGTGCACATGATGGAAGGAGCGGTAGAGGGCATGGGAGAGGGAGAAGCAGACTCCCTGCTGACATGGGGCTTGATCCCAGGATCCCAAGATCATGACCTGAGCGGAAAGTAGATGCTTAACCGACTGAGTCACCCAGGTGCCCTGGAATTGAGATTTTAAAATCTCGTGGGCACTTAGGAAGTCTTGATTGTAACTCAGTTATCAGACTAATACTTAAATGTTGTTGCTCTTAGGTTTCTCTGATACTGTCCCTTTGACTAAAGAAAACTATTTGACTAGCCACATTTTCTTAGTCTTTGAGAAATATTACTGGTAGCATAATTTAAAAATTAAATACACTAATATAGTTGGTACTGATAATATTAACTATAAAATCATATAATACTGTGGTAGCAATTGATTTTTTTTTGTATGCCTTTCGTTACAGGTGTTACTTTCTCAACTCAGGTGGAAATAGAAAAATTAGTATTTAGATATATATGTAATTTTTAATTTTAATGGAATTGTAACAAAGCTTAAGAAAATTGGGATATCTTTTTGGAGTGCCTGGGTGGCACATTCAGTTAAGCATCTAACTCTTGGTTTCTGCTCAGGTTATGATCTTTGGGTTGTGAGATCGAGCCCCATGTTGGGCTCTGCCCTTGGTGTGGAGTCTTCTTAGGATTCTTTATCCCACTGCCCCGTCCCCCCCTCAAGTAAATAAATAAACTTGAAAAAAAAACTAGATATCTTTGTAATGACGTTTCTTTCTTTTTTTTTTTTTAGATTTTATTTATTAATTTTTTTTTTTTTTTAAATAGAGGGAGAGAGTGAGTGTGTGTGAGTAGGGGAGAAGGGCAGAGAGAGAGGGAAAGAGAAAGCCCAAGCAGGTTCCAACTGTCAGCTTAGAGCCTGATGTGGGCTTAATCTCATGATTCTGAGATTATGACCTGATCCCAAATCAAGAGTTGATATCATAACCAACTGAGCCACCCAGGCGCCCCTGAAGTTCCTGTTTTCTGTGCGGGGATCATGCCCGCCGTGATGCAGTGTCCCATTTTGGATTGATTCTGGCCTCTGTATTAAACCCCTTGGATTTTTTTTTTTTTTTTAAGTACACGTTGCTAATCATGCATTTAAAAGTTTTTATTCTAGTTTGGGAAATAAAAAGCTATGAAATAGGTAGAAAACTAAGGTTGTTTTTTTTTTTAAATTTTCCCTTTGTATTTCATAATAGAGGGGTTATTGTTGTGTACACCAAAGGGTTATTATTGTTTTATGAAGACTTATGAAAAAGCAAAATAAGACACAAATGTATTTGTCTTTTGGCTGTTTTTTTACTACCTTAATCAGGTAGCCTCCTCCTATGATTCTTACTCTAATTTGCCAATATGTAGCAGGATCAAAGAGCCCAGTAGTAGGACTCAAACAAAGTTATTGAATTTTACTAGCTGGGGGTATTAACTTGAGCTGGTCACTTAATTTCATCTGTTATGGATGTTACTCATCTTTTATGGATTAGTACACGGAGGCCCAGAAAATTAGTGGCTTGATTTTTAAGAGCCAAGAGCCAAGATTTGAATTTAAGCATTCTCATAATTCGGGCCCTTTGTTAAGAAATAAGGCCTCATTGGAAAGTGAGAGACTGAATGGGGAGATTGCCAGAGAAGAAAGGAATTATGGACAAATTTGGGAGCTAGATTAAGGCATCTACTAGGGTCAGGAAGAGCCAAATCGGCAGTTTTGGAAGAGCAAATGGATGGATCAAAGAATGAGAATGTGAGTGAAAAATATTGACATGGATTTAATCAGGTGTTTCATATATACTGTAGTAACCAACAAATCTTACTATCATCACTAATAATGCTTTACGTGTATTACTGGATATGAAACTATAAAATGATTTTAAATATTTCTGAATGCTTCCTTTTTTTAAAGATTTTATTTATTTATCAGAGAGAGCATGAGCACAAATGTGGCAGGAGGGGGTGCAGAGGGAGAAGCAGACTCTGCACTGAGCAGGGAACCCAATGCAGGGCCCCATTCCAGGACCCTGAGATCATTACCTGAGCTGAAGGCAGACGTTTAACCCACCCAGGTTCCCCCTGAAAGCCTCATCTTAAATGAAATGCAAAACTTTGAAGCTCATGAATTTTGAGATAGTCCCAAACACAAAAGTATAGATGAAGTTTTATTTGGAGTGACTCAACCTCTAGGAATTATCTTCACAAATGAAACTTTGAGAAACAAACTGACAGTTGCATATGGCATATGGAAGATGGGAAGTAAATGTCTCTTGCTTGTGCTGCTGTTCATCTTCTTGACTAAATGAAAAAATATTTTTAGACTCTTAACAATAATCTGTAATAGGTAGCAGAAAGTTCTTCAAAGTTTGGCTGATGTATAAAAATCACCACTGTTCCCCTTGTACTTTGATCTCTTACTAAGTCAAGTTGATGAGCAGCCCTAATCTAGTATATCTCTCTTTTTTTAAATTTGTATTAACATAAAATGTATTAATTGCCCCAAGGGTACAGGTCTGTGACTCATCAGGGTTACACACTTCACAGCGCTCACCATACAATCCATTGTGTATCTTTTCTATTGTTAAAATGATGGATAATTGGTCCTGAGGTTATTCAATAAAAAGTAAAAGAAGATTTTCATCTCTTCCTAAATACTCAGAAATAAGGAAAATAGCTTTTTTTTTTTAAAAACAAGAACCCTAAATTTAAAACATTAAGCCAGTGAAATCTAGAAAAATTAGATACAGTATGGGTTTTATTTTGAGACCTTTCAATAAATAGCTTTATTTTTTATATTTTCCAATTTTCAGTCTAGGTGCTTCTCCAAATTTCATCACCAGGAGTGATTAGTATAGATTACATGCAAGTAAAATAGCTTAAACAATGTGTTCTAACTTGTGCCAGGTATTTCTAATGTCAGAAATGTGCTCTTTGAACATGCCAGCATTAGCCATCCTGACCTATATAAGATTTCAGCATACTCTAGCAAGAGATACTGAAACTGGGAAGATAGGAAGATAGGAATTCCATTCCATGGAAAGTCCACCTACTCAGTGATTCAGTCACATATCAACTATTGATAAGTGTTCTGTTTTCCAGTTAGGATAGGAAAGAAGTATTTGATCCTTGATAATGAAATACAGTAGATGTACTGGCTATAGCCCATCTCCTCAACTTTTTACCTTTTATGTGGACAGGTGAACTGAACAGAGGTGAAATAAACTGAATACAAAATCTTAAAATTCTAGAGTATCCCCCTCTGACCATGCTTTTCAGGTAACAGTCATTAACTGTGGTAGCATAGCTGCCATCCTGCAGAGGGCGCTGTAACTAAAAGTCTATCTTGATTGTCATATAAGACATTTTGCATAATTCCTTTTAACCAAATAAAAAATGTATTACTTATATTTTTATTGACATCAGAAAAAAAATCAAAGAAATTTTTGAAGCTCTGTTCTCACAGAGTAAAATAATGTGGAGCAGTGTCAATTTCTATATACTAAAGACTTTATTGTTTTAAACACATATACACATGATTGAAATAAAAATATTCTATAAAAATCCCTAAGAAGAATGATGTCATTCAACACAGTTGAGAAAACTTGCAAGCCCAGCACTAAAACTTTAGTTTTCTCAGTCTCTCTTTGTGTGTGTGTATGTATACAATTTTATGAAAGTTTAATCTACCAGTTGAATGTGTCCATCATGGGTTCTTAATTCAGGATCCATGAATGGAATTTAGGGTATCTCTTAACACCCTTTAACATCATATATAAATCTTATATGTATCTTTTTATGAGAAAAAGGTCCATAATTTTCAATAGATTATCAAGGAAGCCCCTGGCTTTAAAAATGGGAAAGGGGAAGTGCCTAGGTGGCTCAGTGGGTTAAAAATGGGAACGGGAAGGGTAGGGTAGAGTAAAAGGAGATGAATAACCATTGGACTGCTTTGTGAGTAAAACATTAAACCAGTCACTTTGGTAAAGATGACCCTCATTTTCCAGGCAGTAACTGAACTTTATTTTTATTTATTTTTTTTAAAAGATTTTATTTATTTATTTGACAGAGATCACAAGTAGGCAGAGAGAGAGAGGTGGAGGCAGGCTCCCCGCGGAGCAGAGAGCCCGACGCGGGGCTCAATCCCAGAACACTGGGATCACGACCCGAGCTGAAGGCAGAGGCTCAACCCACTGAGCCACCCAGGCGCCCCAGTAACTGAACTTTAACTGACTGTTTGTTACCCAAAGCCAGATACTGACCTGGAGTGTTTTTCATGTAGTAGTTCATTCATCCAAACCACATCCCCAGGAGGTAGGTGGTGGTCTCAGGATTATATTATAAATGAGGGGCAGCAGTTATACTGGGAAAATCTCAGTTCATACCTGGTTCTGTTATTCAGTAGCTATATGACCTTGTATGAGTTACTCACTGCTGGGTCTTAGTTTTCCTCATCTGTAAAATGGGAATCTTACAGGCATCTTACTAGGATTTAAGAGATTTTGTTTGGAAAATGGTTAATGTAAAATGGTTAATGGTGTCTTATTCAGATTAGATAATAAACATTAGTTATGAGGAACAAATTCAGAAAAATTAAAGAATTTGCCTCAGAGGCAAAGCCTAGAAGTGCTAAAACTATCTAATTAGGAAACTTGATAAACTTAATGCCAATTCAAAAGTGCCCTATTGAATATTCAAATCTAAGAAATCTTCATGAATAAAGATAGAGGACCTAGGTCTCAGAAGAATAGGATGGGTTTAGGATAGTACCTTCCAGCTGAGAATTAAAGTCTAAGGCCCTCAGGCATATACTGTATAAAATGAATTAGTTTGTTTCCTACACACCTGGAAGGTACTAGCTTTAGGTGTGGGTACCTAAAGAAAAGATTGAGGTAGAATTTTGAAAAACTCTTGATTGCCATGCAAAAAAGTAGCTCTTAGCTATGGAAACTTAGTTTTGGGTTAGGGAGGGGATAAATACATATTTGAAGATACGACTGTTAGCTATAGCACTTAGGATCATTAAAAAAATGTAATTTAGGGCTGTAAGAAATATGTCAATCCTTAAAAATACAGAAGTGTGTATTTAAAGTGAGTTTAGTTTTAAGTTTACTGTCCATCTATCAGCATAAGAGCCGTGAGATGCTTTTATGTCAACTAGTTGTGGAATTCTAGGTTAAAAGATCAAAAGTATTCAGTTAGTTAAGTTGGAAAATCTATAAATAAAATGCACTGGCCTTTACAATTTTGTTTGCTCCTGTAGGACCTACGGAAAGCTGGATTGCTGATTTTTGCTAATAAACAAGATGTTAAAGAATGCATGACTGTAGCAGAAATCTCCCAGTTTTTGAAACTAACTTCTATTAAAGATCACCAGTGGCATATCCAGGCATGCTGTGCTCTTACTGGCGAGGGGTAAGAGGTCTTCTTTTTGGAAAACATATTTAGTTTAGAAACATGTATTTCTTCTTTAAATGAATAAATATTTAAGGCTACCATGTATAAAACAATGTAAGGGAGAGATGTGACACATAGTCCTTACTTGTAATTAGAGAGTTTCTAGCTTGGTTCTGTAAAGAATAAAATATAAAACATATACGTAATACATGTAAACATACTGAACTAATCCATGTGAACAAAGAGAGGACAGAATGGCTGTCAGAATTCAGAGGAATAGGAGTGTCATGGAGAGCTGGACAAGTCAGGAAACTGTTCTGGTACTGGTGGTGGATCTTAACACTGTAAAGCCCTGTGCCTTGAGTGCTTTCCATACAGTGTATCATTTAGTTGTGGTAACAGTCCTGTGGACTGATTGGTTTTAATTTACATTTTATCCATAAAGAAGCTGAACTAGAAAAGGATTCAAGTGTGAGACTAATTTGGGGATACTCATTTTGCCACAGTGTAGTCAGGAGGGGGTTTTTGGACTTTAAAAAAGGGAGCGGGGCTGAAATTGGAGAGAGTTTGGCACAAAGGTTCCTGGTTTGGGAGAGAAAGGTAGATGCCTACAATAGAATTTTGCCCTAGTCTAATGCCCAGAGATGAAAGGATTTCAAGAAAGAAGTGGTTTGTCAATATTGTCAAATATAAGGTCAAGGATCAGGAGGAGGGAGAGAAGGCTATTAAGAGGGAATAAAGGAGGTTAGAAATAGGATAAAAAGCTGTAAAAGAGGTGAGCAAGTTAAGGTTTTCGTTGTAGTTGTATTTCCAAAATATGGTGGATCTATGTATTTAAAAGCAATGAAAAATAATTAAATGGGAGATG
Source organism: Lutra lutra (assembly GCF_902655055.1). NCBI lineage: Eukaryota > Metazoa > Chordata > Mammalia > Carnivora > Mustelidae > Lutra > Lutra lutra. The sequence continues at coordinate 50,678,917 of NC_062280.1, read as the reverse complement.
AAGATTCTAATTAGAGGTCTTGAATTTGATATAGGAAAGAGCAGAAGCTCGGGGCACAGATAGATAACTTTAGTAACTTATTATATTAGTTCACCTTCACCACATGTTCTTGAGGAGGAGAATTTCTCCCACCTCAGCTACCTCATCTGTTTCTGCCCCAAGCTTCTGGTCTTGCCTAACATCAGAAGAACCTCAACCCCAAATTTAAGACCTCTGTGAAGAATCCCTCATACATGTATTTAAAAGTGGAGAAAAAAGAATTAAATTGGAGATGAAGCTGAATCTTAGTGAAATAGAAGTCTCTGTTACCTGATTACAGACATTTGATAGAACATAGAACCTCAAAAAAGCAAATGTGTTGTTTAAAAAAAAAAAAGGTCACAGGTAATACCCATTGTCCACATACTCATTTAGGTAAAAATACCTTATCCATTACATATCTTTGTCAAATAGTTGGATACATGTTGATATAGGTATATCTTTATATGTTATATTTATATGTCTACCAAAGGCCTTTAAGCAAAAGCACTGATTTTAATACTAAATTAGACAACAAAAAAGATCATGTAGGAATGGCAAAAGATTTGACTTAAATACTTGGAGTAATTGCGTGGAAATAGATCATTAGTTGGGATAGATACAAACCCTGGCAGGTGCATTTTTTAAAAGAGGAGATCAATGGATGATGTTAATATCTTTCTAATTTTTTATTTATGTGGGCTTCCCTCTCCAGTAGTCATCAAGTGGAAATGTTTGGTTTTGGAGAAAATACTTCCCACCTTGATCTAAGCTCTAGGTTTTAGTATTGGTTGGCATTTTGACTCCCACTTCTGCTGTTTGCAACTGTCTTTTAAGCCTGGATTCCCTCTTGTAGTATGGGAAGGCTTCTGCTTTCAGGATTGTAAAGATTAAGATCATGGGTATTAAGTGCTTAGCACAGTTTCTAGTTTGCTGTTAGGTAACTGTTATTCATTTAACACGTTGGACTTAATTTATTTGCCTATTATTTTGCACCATTTCCTATCAGTAGTTTAAAAGTAAGGAATCTAGTAACAGTAGGGAAAGTATGAGCCAACATCAAAACAACCATTTCTTTACCTCATTGTCTTTTCTTCTTTTTTTTCTTCTTTTACATTTTTAGATTCATACTGCCACAATAATCTAAGTTCTGATGTTTTTAAATTAAATAGTAGTGTAGTTTATCATATCTATAAAAGCTCCTCATAGAGAATAGTTACTATTTTGTGACAGTCTTTTGTTTTGTTTTAATATGTACAACATTTTCCTCTCTCTAAACATTCAGTTTTATTATCATAGTGAAATCTCTTTATGTTTTGTGCTATTCTCAATTACAAATTGTTCACTAGCAACTGGTATTAAGAGATTTTATTCCCTTCAGATTTGTAAAATACATAGATGTAACATACATATTATTATATGTATACTTTCTTTTACCACCTCATCTATATATTTGGTTTAACATCCTGCTACTTTCATTTCATTTACATCATGAACATTTTCTTGTACTGTAAAATTGTCTTTGAAAGGAAGTTTTTAATATTTCATGATATCAGTGTTCTATAATTTAATTTTTTTCTCTATTTCTGGGTGTTTAAATTTTACTTTTACCTATTAAAAATGCTTTGAAAAACAGTCTTATACATCAGCCTTTCCTTGTTTCTTAGAGTTTTTTAGAATATATTTCTAGAAGTAGAAAAAAGGTATTGATATTTTAAGTATTTCTGATACATATTGCCAAATTACTTTCTGTGGGTATTCATTATGTAATTATTGAGTTCCTTTTATCTCTCAGGCAGTGGTCTAGGCCCTAGAGACATGACAAAACCCGAAAAGCATGGATGTACTACTCTGTATGAGAGTATGGCTTCACCACAATAACACCAGCATTGAATATTACTGATTTCTTAATCTTTGTTATTTAGGAAAATGAAAAATGATACCTCTTAGTTTGTTGTTCCTAGCTTTTTAATTGAGAATTTAATCAGATGATTTCATATTCTTCATAGATTATGCCAAGGACTTGAATGGATGATGTCACGACTTAAGATTAGATGATCTCTACTGACCTCTCCTCATAGACTTTGTATAAACGAAGTGCTGGACTTTACCTGAAAGCTGCAAAAATTAATGGTTTAGATATATTTATAATAAACTGATTTAAACTTTTTCTATCAGAAGAAAAATTAAGACCACTTATTTGAAAACAAAGATGAAGTCTCACTTTCCAATCTGCTTTTTCATTAGTTCCTTCCAAAGCAAGGTCTTTAAAGCTGTGATTGCCATTTTTCTCATAATGAATCCTCTCAGGACATTGTGTAGCCTGTGGTAAGTACAAAGGGAGAAGAAGACATTTTTCATTTTAAGAGCTTTATTATCAGTATAACCCTCCCTAGTTGAATGTGTATTCTCTTCGTGTTCCATTAAGTCAAAATACAAATCACAGATACTCAGTTTGCAGTACTTTAAAATGTAATGTTAATTATGAGAAGTATTTTGCATAAGGTTGTGTGTATTGTGTATATACCTCAAATTCAAGTTTATGGCTTTGATTATGTTCTAAAGAAAAGCAAAGAACGCAAAAAGTAATAATATCCTTAGTTAATGACCATAATGAGATGAGTACTGGCATTGCTGTTAAGTGCCATTTTGTGCTTTCCCCCTGTGTTCTCTGTATTGTACTAACCAACCCCCAAAATCATTGGGCTGCTCTTAAAAAAAAGAAAAGAAAGAAAAGTAGAAAGCTCAACAGTGTGTACCAATTTTTTGTTGATCAAATTATATACACGAAAGCATGTAATCCAGCTGAGTGGAGTATCTGCAAATTTTTGGCTTAATATTATGAATGGACAGAATTACACATTGAGCAATTATCAGATTGGTTCCTTTATTGGATCTATGGCATCTAAATTACTGAGAAAATTGTTAATCCATTAATCAGTCAATCATTAATTGTGATTAAAATTATCAAGTGATTTTTTTTTTCCCAACGTTAATGGGAAGCTGTTGTGTAAAATGTCTGCCCAGAGAAGTATCACTCTATAAATATTAATCAAATAGTTTACCTATAGTCTTCTTAAGTATTGAATTATATGTCAAGCATTTAAAGTGAGTTTGAGATGAAAAGTAAAGCTTATTTTCTAAGCAACAAATTATTTCTTAATTTGAAAATTTCTCATTTTAGGAATTAGGATAGTTTGAGATTTTTGTTTCTACGTGTTTCCTTTTATCTTCCTAACACCACATGAATGCATTGACAATTATAAAATACAAACTTTTATGCTTTTAAGAATTTGGTTTAAAAGTTGAACAACATGATACACATTTTTACAGAGAAGTAACTTGGCCCCAAATATGTTTGCTTAGGATATTTTTTGGTTTTTTTTTCACTGAAAATGGAAAAATACAATGGTTGAAGGTATTTCTGTTGTAATTTCTGTTGTATCCTAAATGTGTTAAAACGTATTTTTGGGTGCTCTCTTTGTGTATGTTTCATGCCCTGAAAATCTGAAGGCTGATCCAAACTGGCATGTTGTAGAATATTGAAGAAAAGAAGTAACTACATTTAATACCAGCCTTTTAGATTTCATGCAGATTTTGATGAGGAATCATAGTATATATACCACAAACATTGACAAAACTTGGAAAGTTTCTTTCTGTAATATATAATATACTCAATATCTAAATCCAAGTCAGGCATGGGAGATCAGTGTTTAACAGTGGATGTGTTGTGTGTTATATTACAATGTTCATAATGCAGGTATAACATTTTAATATTTGTCAACTTGCTTTTACAAAAGTAAATTCTAAATTACTAAGCTTTATTCATATGTTCTTACACTTTTTCAAATCACTATTAGTAATTACTTGTTTTATATTAAAAACTCCCATAAAAACCTAAATCTGTTTTGCAGATGTTGCATTTTCATCAGAGATAAATATTCTGTAAAGTAGTCCAGCAAATTCACATCTACCCTTTTTATCTTTTCATTTGAATAATCACAGCTTAGTCCCGTGGGTTGCTGCTGCCTCGGTTCAGCACTATGTCAGCAAGCGCCCTTCTCAGCAGGGTGCTGGCTAGACTTTATTCTTAGTTGAATGTTTAAAGTGTGCACTACATTGTTAACAGTTGGTTTAGTGTGGGGGTGACTGACATGGCATCACGAGAATGCATGAAATCTTATACCACATTTATAAAACGTGATTTTTTTGTTACATTCTCCCTTTCTAGGTTAAACATTAGAAATAAGGTAGTCCTTATATACTTGTACATAAAACCAAAATTACAATGAGAAAAAATTTTAATTCATGTATGACTATACATCAAGATAATTTTAACAGTATTATTTCCAAATACGATGGAGAGCCTCATGAGTAGTCATATTGGCAATTTATATGTAGTTTCAGTAGAATTAAGCAAAGGGCAGTGTTTTTGGTTTTTAATATGCTATTTTGGGTGCAAACAGTCGTCTTATTTAGAGTCATTGTGCTCACCTCTGAAAAGAACAAAGCTTCGTACCTCTATACCTGTGGCTGGATTTGAATATCCTTGTTTGTTACTAACTTTGAAACTCATATAATTATTCTTGATAATCTTGGTAAAAGTAACCATATGCTATAAGCATTTAAATATGTTTAATTTTGTGATAATAGCATTTACAAAGTATATCTTACACATTATATTGAGGAGTCTAGTTTGAAAATTTTCTGTTCTCTCTTCTTTGGCTCTTAAAATGGGCAAAGAATACAGTGAAGGCAGGTGGTTTGGGCGACAGTGGGAAGTGGGTATGACATTTTGCCTTAAGAATAAAAAAAGCGCTTTAGCACTGCTGACTGGCATTTTTAATGCAGATAGTTAAAGTGATTTTAGAAGTGTGGTGTGAAATAGAAGAGTTTCTGTTCTCTGGCCTTTATGAAGTGCCTAATAGATAATTAACAGAAAAGTACAGGGAGCTTGAGGAAAGGCAGGAAGTCCCTGAGATATTCTTTTCTTTTTTGTCTGAGTGTATAAAATTAAGATGCCTAGAAATTGGATTCTGTTGTCCTCTGTCTTGTAGGTAGTTACATTTCTTGGCTCTGACCACAGCAACCACATACAGTACAGACAACCTCAAAATCTGTATTAGTGTAAATAGAAAAACTGTAAACAACTTTCTAGTTTTCTCTGCAGGCATTTTTGGGAATGTATCTGTAGTGTGTTCTACTTTGTATCTAGAGGATAGCAGTACATCCCAGATTTTTCTGTCGACTTTGGGGTGGTCATCTCTCAATTACCCAGTTGTATCCTGGCATCAGTCCCTCTTTCAGAGCTGGGTAGAGACAAGGTCTCTTTGCATGACTTATCTTTGACCCTTCCCAACTGTCCAGATATCTTGAACTTCTTGCTGCAGATCAGCTTTGCCATTGCTCAGCCATCCCTTGCTCCCGTGTATCTTCATTCACCATCAGTGAAGGTACGTTACTCAGTCCTGGAGGTATTCTAAACTTTGCCTAATAGCCGTCATTCCCCAAACCACCAGTTTCTAAGTAGGTTCTCTAGTTCTTTGCTGTCTCCCCACCACTGGCTTGATTTCTCAATTTGTACTTTGCTCATTAAAGATTATTGTCAGGATTGTTGAGTACATCAGAAAACTGGCTTGCTGTGCATACAGTATATAAATGCCAGTAGTAAAATCCTTAATACTATATTTAACTTTTAATGCTTCTCAATTTTAGCTTCCTATGCTGAAAAGTAGATTCAGAAAGATAAGAGAACTACCTAGACTTTGCCAGCTCCTTAAGCTGCTAGTTAGGAATGAAAGGGGTGAAGTTATGTTTATGTTATCTTCCCATTACCAACAATGGATTATGTTTCGGAGGATACCTGTGCAAACAACATGAGTTAGAAAAAGATGCCAAACCAAATTTATATGTAGTGTTTTACCCCAAAGACATCCTTAAAGCCTATAGCCCACCTTCTATTTTTTTCCTCATGGTTACTTAACACAAATAAACATTACATGTCTAAAGGAATTAGTAATGAGAAGCCTATCTTTACAAAATAAACCTGTTGAAAGACCTCAAAATCATCAACCATCATGTGTTGATTGTGTATAGCTGTAGATACAATATAGACATTACTAATTTAAAGTTGCCTCTATACAGAAATAGAACTTCACTCTCATGCTCCCTCAAAGAATGTGAGATAGTTTTAAGACCATATTGGTGAAATAAAGGAAAAAAAAATTAAACTTTGGATGCTAAAAAAAAATGACTATTTCTATTAAACCCTGAAGTGTGTAGAATTGTGAGGAAATTGTAACAGGATACAGTCGGGTTAATTATGCAATTTTTAAAATCTATTGTCTAGTAGTTACGTATTGTTCTAAAAACTAACTTTATGGTCTTTCCTGCTGGATCTGCTGTTCTTTGAAAGAAGATTCCCATAGTCTACACTCAAGAAGTGCCTAAAATTGATTTTTGTGGGATTTTAAGTCCATCTAATAAATTATATGTGTTTTCTGTTGTATTATATGTGCTTGGTATACTGATGACAAAGCACTGAGGATTTCTAAGTCACAGTTTGTGCTTTATTTGAGTAAAAAACAACAAACCTAGATAACAAACCATATTTTAAGAAACATGAGCAAAACCATTTTTTCTCTTTCCCAATAAAAATGTTCTGTTGCCCTTCTGCTAATGTAGAGGCTGGAAAACTGAACCCTATTTCTTTTTTTTTTTTAAATAGTTTTCACTCGCAGAAAATTACATTGTGTGTTTTAAAACCTTAGTGAAAGTTCATTGCTTATTTAAGAGTAGTCTCTTAACTCTCCTCATACTTAGTGGTTAGTAAATTTGATCATATTGTTTAGATCTTGATCATTTCGTGTGTGTGCATGCCCAAATCCTTCCTCTTTGTTTAGATTCTACTTATAAACGAAAATATTTGATAGACTCCTATTATGTTTCTCATATTTCCCTTCTTCCCTCTCTCCCTCCCTTCTTTTTTTTCCGGTCATAGAGTGTGACTCTAAATTCTGGGGGCAGAGACTTGACTATATTTTCAGTGATTTATAATTATATTGTGTTTATATTTCAAATCATCTTGCATGGAAAGTGAAATGTGTACATGATTTTAAATAATTTGTATACTGTTCTCCAAAATTTCTTACATTGGTGGTATACAGAATTACTCTAATTATTTTTGCTTAAACTAGTCATTTAGATTGGAGTAGCCTTTACTTATATTATGGCCCTCTATGGTTTTTTTGAGAGGAGGTGATACCTGCAGAGCACTTTTAAAAATTTTTTCTGGGTTAATGTTCAAGATAACATTGAGGAGGAAGCTATAATTATGTCTAAGCAGGGCTCTTTTGGTTGCTAGAGATGAGAAAAATGTATACTAATTTTAATTTGTGCTTAAAATACATTTTACTAACAGTATTGATTTTAAATATGACAAATTCTTGTAGATCGTCTTCCTTCCTTATTGTATTTTCCTAGAGAAGCCTACATGAAAATGTGTTCCAAGTCGTCTATTTGTGTAACTACCCCTCCCAAATTAACTTCTATGTGTATTGACATCATTGAAGCCACATTTAAAACAAAAAGGAATTAGAAAAACTTTCGGAAGTTCTTAGGTTGGTTGTATTGGAATTTTTAATATGATAAAAGGTTTTAAGTCAAGCTTTGTATGCACGAAGAGGCAGAAAAATCTGTCTTCTCTCTATCTTTTTTAGAACTAATGTTTCTTGTATCCTAAGAAAATTTTACACTCAAGGAATATTCCTAAAAGTAAGGATCTTGGAGCACTTGGGTGCTTTTATAGTTCATCGCTGCTTATGTGTTAGATACCTAGGGAAATAATGTTTCAGGTCTTTCTTGACAGGAGAGCTTCATGGATGGCTGGAGGGTATTTCTGGTTTTGCTGAGGTTCGGAGAGAATGGCAGATTGGAAGAGGGACCTCTCCATTGGTAAAGCAGTCTTATTAGCTGCTTTGCAGATGATGTGTTACTTCGTTATACTTAAAACAGTGTTCTTATGTCCATAACTCACTAAACTGTCAAGCTCCAGAAATGGAAGGCATTGGTCAGGTGACCAGTGGTAGGACCTTGTTTATTATGAAATTAAGGACTCCTGTCAAGATATGTTTGGGGGTGGGGGATGAAAAATAAGGTTTTACTGGTGAATTTCCATGTTTAATATGTATATTAACTTTTTTTTAAAGTTGCATGTTAACCTGGGATAAAGTGTTGTCTCTGCTTTATGCTTTGAGTAAAAAGGAAAAAAAAAAAGATGGGTTAAATTGTTACTATTATGTACTATTACATACACCTTTCCTTTTAGAAGGGGTTAATTATAATTATTATTCACACATCTGTGTTGTCAGTGTTTTTATTCTGATTTATTCTCTAAATGTGTTTAGTCTTAGTAATTGTAGCTTTATTTACTGGCCAGGGCTGAGATCTGCTAGGGCAGTTGAAAAGATATGAGAGCTGCATTATGCAAATGACAAAAAGATTGTCCTCACCTTCTTTAGGAACCTTTTTATGGAACTTACATAATAAATAGAGAGCTTTCTATCTTTTTCTTTTTCTTTTTTTTTTTTTTTAAGATTTTATTTATTTATTTGACAGACAGATCACAAGTAGGCAGAGAGGCAGGCAGAGAGAGAGAAGGAAGCAGGCTCCCTGCCGAGCAGAGAGTCCAACTCCACTCGGGGCTTAATCCAGGACCTTGAGACTATGACCCAAGCCGAAGGCAGAGGCTTTAACCCACTGAGCCATCCAAGTGCCCCCTTCTGTCTTTTTCTTCTGGATGTTTGAATTGGACACGAGTCAGTTAAATAGTGACCACTTTATGTAACTAGTTTGTCTTAAAATGTGGGGAAAGTCCGGTCATTTAAAGTGAGTATTATTAGAGTGAACTTTCATGTGAATGGTTGATAGTAAACGAGAAAAATTAAGAAAAAAAAAATTGGGAAAGAGGAATCACCCCTATACACACACTTACTTGAATATTGTCTGTCTCCCCTCCACTGGAATATAAGCCCCAGGACAGCCAGTGACTGTGTTGTGTTTACCAATTTTTCTCTCTCCATGCTGAGCACAGTGCTGAGTATATAACAGGTGTTCTATTTATATATGTTGATAAATGAATGAATGAGAACTAACAATATTTTTGTGATATCCCCCTGCTGCCATGGATAGGTTTTTCGTAACTTACGTAATTATAGCATCCTGACAGATTTAATTCTTTTTTTTTATTGTTATGTTAGTCACCATTAGTTTTTGATGCAGTGTTCTAAGACTCATTGTTTATGCACCACACCCAGTGCTCCATGCAATATGTACCCTCCTTAATACCCACCACCAGGTTCACCCATCCCCCCAACCCTTCCCCTCTAAAACCCTCAGTTTCTTTCTCAGAGTCATTTAATTCTGCCTTATTTCAAAAAGGATTCAAGGTGACTATGTTTTTCTCACTAGTTCCTGTGGTAGGAATCAAGATTTATTTCCTTAAAAATGGCCTAAAAACATCATGCAGTGCAATAAGTGGTGTATACAAGTTTTATTTATTTGAAATTTGTGTGGATCTGTATCTAGGAATGTCAGGAACATACAGAGTTTATTGTAAGCATTTGTAGACATTGAAATGATAAATGGTACAAAACTCTTTTGGAAAAAAATCTGTCGTCTCTTGATGTTTATGCCCTTTTTTCATTTTTCACATCTGGAATATCCCTCTTTTACTTCTAAGTCACCTTTGTCCCATGAAAATAATGAGATTTTCACAACTTAAAATAGCCTCTGACATTCCTTTTAAGTGTGTCCTTTATGACTGGTACCAGCCTTTGTAATTCTGTGACTTTGACCTGCCTAAGTGACCAGTTATTTACATCACTACATGCCCTGCATTTTAGCAAATCATTCTCTATTAGCATGGATGAGATCATTTTGAGGCAGTCCCAATGTTTGGGTGCTTCCAGGTGTTGGATTCCCAAATAATATTTTACTATATTTTCATTTTTTTCTTGTACAAGGAACATTGTGAAGGACATAGTCTACTGAAAGCTTTTTTTTCATAGTTAAGAGTATTTTTTTCATAGCAGTATTTCTTTTGGCTAGAATTTCAGAAGTGCAGCTACTGGATTATGTATGTTGGGGTTTGAGAGAGTGCCTATTCATATTTAATATTTGGGTTTTTTATAAACCCTTTCCACTTTCATAACAGGATAAAAATGTTGTCCTATTTTGTACTTAATTGTTTATTGATACTATTTTTCTATGTATTTTAGTTTCTTCTGCTTCGTTCACTTATTAGTAGAATCTTAAGGTTTTTTTCTTATAAATCTATTAAATAATAAATACATTAGTACTTAATGATGATTTTACAGAAATTACATAGAAATACATATTTCTTTGAAAACCCAAAAAGAGATAATAAAAAGAAAATTAAAATCATCCATTGTCCCACCATTCTAAGAAGACCAGTATTGATACTTTGGGATGGATATGTGTATGTATATTTGAGTGTATGTTTTCAATATAGAGTTCTAAATGCCCTGAAGCTTTCCCACAATATACTATAGACATTTTTCATATATAAAAATTACTTTAATGATGTATTTGCTGTTTGGGTTGTCCCAATTTATTTAGCCAGTCTTCTGTTGATATACATTAACTTGTTACTTATTTCTTGCTATTAAAAACAATACTGCAATTAATACTTGAATTTACTTTTCATTCAGTCTACAAGTTGAATTTCTGCGTCAGTGTATGTACTTTTAAAGGACATCCAATTGTCTTCCCCAAAGTTTCCCCACATTCTGTTCAGTTCTTCGCTCACACACATGGCCATCTTTATATTAAAACACTTTACACTACATTACCCTGTTCTCACTGTTCACAGGCTGCCACCGCTTTACCCAGGCATTTCCAGGTTGTGCGTGTGTATTCGCTGGTTTCCCCAATCAGCCAAATGCAGGTTTCTGTGATCTTTAGCCTTTAATCTGTTGTGCAAAGCTTACTTGTTAACCTCGCCTTAATGTGTCCAATGTGTGCTAATCATTGCTTCCTTTTTGGAATAATAGAAGGGAAAAACCTATTAAAAAATACACTTCCAACTGACCTTTTTTAATATTAGGGAAAGATACTCTCCAACACTTCCTTTCATCTAGCATTAGATGACCTGTCTTCCTCCTCAGTAATGTTTTCCCAAAAGCATGTCGTCTACAACTGTCGGCCTTCAATGCTAGTCCTTTTACTTTTCTGTTAAAGGTTCTTTGTCTTACAGAAAGTTTATATTCAGTTTAATAATACAGACTGTACTCTCTGAATTGTCACTGAATTCCCATTTCATCATTATCTTTGTAAGAAAATGGCTTTTGATCGACAAGTTTTTAAGTTTCAGGAGCACATCTTTGTATATTTCAAGTAATACCTGTTTCTTTTTTTTTAAGTTTCATCCCCGGGCAAAGAGTGATACCTCACCTGTGTAATTACATTTCTTTGGTTACAACTGAGTTTGAACTCTTCGTAGATTTTTGGTCATTCTATTTTATATAAAATTTTCAGTGTCCTTTGTACATTTTGCTACTGGCTTTGTGAAAGTTTAAAGAATATTAATCTTTTGCCGTGTGTCATTAAACTTTTTATTTTGTTTTGTGGTATCTTAAATTGGTCTCATAAGAAGTCAAAATTTTAGTTAAATAGGTTAGCCTTTCTTTATGGCCTATGTCTCTTGTTCAGAATTTTTGTGTGGAGAAGATGGAAAATACCACAGTTGATGGTTGCAGGATATTTTTATCTGTCCTCCTAGTGGATCATAGTGACTGTTTCTTTTTTCCCCTTAGTAAACAGTATACCGTTAACGTGATGGGATTGATAGAGAGCTGGTTGGCTATTTGAGCTGTTGGAATACACATCCTACATTTTGTTCAAGTGTGTATAGGTTTTGATTTTCTGCATACCCTGCCTAAGCCCTACATTGAATACAGTTCAGATGTAAAAATAAGTGTTGGAAGTTTCTGTTAAATCATTCAAAAAATATATTCAGTGTCCATCTGTTTCACCAACATGCTAAGGAATTTGTTAAATTTTATGATGAAACATGTGCCATTAAAATTTTTTTTTTACAAAGAGACTTTATTAACATGGGGAAATGATTGTGATGTGAAATGGGGGGAAAAAGCACAATATCTCAACTATGGAAAGTAAGTATAGAAAAAAGAAAGGAAGAAAGTAACATTACAGATTGTTGTAAGCCAATAGCATTATGGTTGATATTTTTCTGATCTTTTGTGCTTTTGTGTATGTAAATATTCTCTATCAAGCATACTACATTAATAATTAGAAAACAGTGTTGGGGGCGCCTGGGTGGCTCAGTGGGTTAAGCCGCTGCCTTCGGCTCAGGTCATGATCCCAGGTCCTGGGTTCGAGCCTCACATCGGGCTTTCTGCTCGGCAGGAAGCCTGCTTCCTCCTCTCTCTCTCTGCCTGCCTCTCTGCCTACTTGTGATTTCTCTCTGTCAAATAAATAAATAAAATCTTTAAAAAAAAAAAAAAAAAAAAAAAGAAAACAGTGTTGGATATTTTTGTTTGTTTTTAGAATCATTTTAATTGGGAAGGAATACAAAAATGGTTTTTAATTTATGAGTAAATGAGATGCTCTTGGGTTTTGTTTCTTGTTCCTCCTTTAATACTACATTTGGGGGAATTATGAAGAGAGATCAAGATGATTAATAAAAATCAATTAGCTAATGCAGTGCCAGTCGCAAACTCAGTGCAAGGCTGAATGATTTTGATAGCATTTTCATCAGTCATTGTGGATATAGAAAGATTAACTACTCTTCCAGTTTATTACTTGGTATTTCACTGCTTTTGAAGAATGCTTGAGCATATCTTTACTCAGATGGTTATTTTGAAGAAGATACAAGCAAAATGCAGTAAGAATTAGAAGAAAGGTGTCCTTTCCAGGGGGGATTCAAGAAGGCTTCATATAAACAGGATGGTATCGTAAACTAGACCTGGACTGGACTTAAAGCCTCGTATTGTATGCCTGGCTTTATGCATGTTGGCATGTTTTAAGACCTCAACTTCATCGGTTTTCAAAACCTTTTTAGCAATGAACCCTTTTCTCACAGGGTTCATTGTTCTGTGGAACCCTTGTATAAAAAACAAAGTTGATGTTTTATTTCAGTGCAGTTTCTGTTAGATGCCATGATCTTTACTGGTCAAAAACAAAAACAGTGTAATTAAAATTAAATTTAATTAAAAATTTACACTTATTTTTAAATTGATTAGTGTTTCACATTAATCAACTTTTGAAAGTCAGAAAATAATTGACAAAAAGATTGATTTCCTATAGATAGAAATGACAAATTTGAAGTTAATGTCTTACAGTGCATATAAGTGGTGCTAACATTTTAGCTTTATGTTAATAAAACTTTAACTGGTTTTTTAGGGAGAGTGGTAGTCATTTTTTCAAGAAAATGTAAGATCTTTTTCAGATTATAAAATCACCTGCCTATTTTTGTACTTAAAAAGTTATTTACAGTTTAATGGACTGCTTTACTAATATTTGTCAGATGGAACCTTTAATAAAAGATGTGAGTTGATTTTCTACAACATGTTTTCTGCGGTGAACATGGCTCACAAATATTTTCCTCTTTTCTGTTATTATTTGATTAAATAAGTCATTTGATTAGACAGAATGATTTGTTACCCCTTAAAATGAATGTTAGAGCCCATCCATGAAAAAGCAAAATTGATACATGAATAAAGGTCAGAAGGGAATGACACCAAATGGTTAACAGTGGCTTTTTTTTTTTTTAAGATTTTATTTATTTATTTGACAGAGACACAGCAAGATAGAGAAGAGAAGCAGGGGGAGTGGGAGAGGGAGAAGCAATCTTCCCACTGAGCAGGGAGCTGGATGTGGGGTTTGATCCCAGGATTGTGACCTGAACAGAAGGTAGATCCTTAACGACTGAGCCACCCAGGTGCCCCTAACAGTGGGTTTTCTAAGGAATGAGATTATGAGAACACAGTCTGAGTTTTATACTAGGTATAAAAATAACTTTGTTATAACAAATTTTTTAAATTTAATAATTATTTGAATAGTTACAATTAGCATGAAATTAATTATAGTAAATAGTATGTTAATTATATTATTGATAGTAAGTTGGGATGCAAAAGTATAAGAAATACAAGTATACCTAATGAATAATGAATATAAACAAATATAATTTTCTACTTAGTATCAAAATTAATACACTGAAAATTAGAATACAAGCTAACACTTTAAATGTTAATTGTAAATGTATTAAAATTAAAACTGCTTTTACTTTAAAAGGGGATTCAGGTAATTCGTTATAAACTTTCTTTTGATTTTAAGCTGCCAACTGATACAGTGCAGAAGTGATAACTTTCTGAATACTATTACTATAAACAAACATCTCTTGGGTTCCTGCGATGTGAAAAGGAGCCAAATGTGATGATTGTGGTCTTATTCAAGGACAGAGTGCTGATGATATCATTTCCATAGACAGTACAATGCTGCAGCTGGCTCTTGTCAGTCTAGGAAGAGAGCTCACTTAAAAAAAGACCATGAAGTAATTTGCAATTCAGGGGCAATATTTTAAAGGAAGTGAGCTGGAAATCTACTTGTTAAAAAGAAACCTTGTAGAGTTTTCTTTTCTTTAGTATTTTTGTCTCTTTAAACTGTAACTCAGGAAAAGGGGACAGTGTTCAGAATTTTGCTTTTTGGAAAAGTTCTTTAGTGTAAGACCTTGGAGGGGGGAGGTTATATAGGTGTTTATTCAAACCAACATTGCTAATTTCATTTAAGACATTTAAGAACTATGTTTCAGAGATAGTTTTCTGTCCCCTCACAGTGTCAGGCTGACAGGCATATTAGTACACAAGTCCCAGTGGCTTGTAAGCAGAGTCCGTATTCTCACCTTACGTGGCCCAAGGGAAACACAAATGAAGTAGCACTCAGGGGACCTGGTCAAAAATCCTTTAAGTACATAGCTAATTTTCTTAGGATAATATTTTAGCTACAAATTATTTTCTGATACTGTATCGATATTCTCACCCCCTTTTCTAGTGCCCCAAATTGTGTCCTTTGGCTTCCTATATACAATAGCAAAATAAAATTAAACAGATATCTGTACCTGTCATGTCTTAGAAACTGTACATCATGGACGTAGAGTATGAAATAATGTATGTTCCAAGGTGGTTTAATCTGGGGAGGGGGAGGGCGAGATCTCTGAATAAATGACTTATGCAGTATTAGAAACTTAACAGATACAAGGATTTCTGCTTTTAGGCTTAAAATTTCCAAGTTATATACTCTTGGAATGCCCCAAAGACCTGTAAGAAGCAAATCTGTTCCAGAGCATCTCTTCCTTTTATTAGCTGCTAAGCTAACAAGCTTGGTTCTTCCTGAAATATTTTTTCATATTTTGCCTACTGCCTTTTTCATCCCTGCATCGTGGGCATTTCGCAAGACATGCCGCCACTCTTCTGCTTGAAATCATCTAAGGTCTTACCAAACCTCCTCCTTCTCCATCCTTGACTTTTTGTTCTTTATTTAGACTTAGGTCACCTACTGACTCATGTTCCCTATGTGGTTGTTCAGATGATGTCTGAAATGTGATGTGTACATCAGAAAGAACTCACCCTCCCTTACCAACCACCTCCTGTTTCCTTCTTCCCACTTTCCCCAGATTGGAGCACCATTGATCTTCTCATCCTGCTAAGTAACAGCCTCCTTAAATGAAATGGCCTCTTCTTAATGGCCTCTTCCTCCCTCTCCTCCTGCAACCTTTGTTACCACTAAGTTTCTTTCCTTCTTTTAAAATCCCAACCAACAAAGTTTTGGAAGGCTTCTAAATTGAACTCATGAAACTACTCTTGAGTTCGCTCTTTCAAAATACCACTCAAGTGATTTAATCAGTTAAAGTGTTAACAAAATTGCTGGTATAACACATACTTTTAAATGACAGATTTAGTAGAACAATAGCAACATTATTTCAAATGTAGAATTTCTGGTAATTACACAGTTAATGTCCTGAATGAACATTTGTCTTGAATTCCCTGACCACTCAACAATAATGGGATTAAAACAACTCTAAGGTGGTGTTTGAAAGTAAATGGATAGGGAACAGCTCTGAGTTAAACTTTTTAACATACATTTAGAGATTTTCTAGTCATCCAAACTTTTATTCTCCTCCTTCAAATACTGGAACAACCTAGGGGCACCTGGGTGGCTCAGTTGTTAAGGTTAAGCATCTAACTTCTGCTCAGGTCATGATCTCAGGGTCCTGGGATTGCCCTGCATTGGGTTCTGCACTCAGTGGGGAGTATGCTTGTCTCTCTCCCTCTGCCCCTCTCCCCTGCTCATGCTTGCTCTCTCAAATAAATCAACAAAATCTTTAAAAAAAAATTTAGAATAACCTTAATAAGCTTATTGAATCTTTTTGTGTATAAGAACCAGAAATCCCATAAAAGGATCAGATGCTTCTGAATTCAACTGGCTAATTTTCCACAGATTTGCCTATAAACCAATTCTTTTATTTCTGGTATTCTTCTTAACAACTTCTCTTTGCAACAAAAGAAGCTGGAGATTCCTTGAAGTTGTTTATTTTTCCCATAATTGTGCAGGGCAGGTGTTCCAGTTTGAAGGCCAGGTCCTTCCCTCTTGTGGCTCCACCATCTGGAAGGTCTCCCTGTCACCTACATCAATCCTGAAGAAGACCAGAGAACATGGAGGAGGCATGTCTGCTTCTTAAAGGGCTCAGCCCTAGAAGTAGAATGCCTTACTTCCTTTCACCTTCCATGGGCAAGAGCTAGCCATGTGGCCACTCCCAAGATGCAAGAGAGGCCGGGAAGTGGGGCATCCACTTCTTTGTTACCCCCGTATCAAAATGGGAAGTATGGGGTTTGGTTTGCTCTCCTATCTTGGACATTTGGACAAGATACTATGATTATAATACCACAGAGAATACCTTTAATTCAGGTAACTCCGAGTGGGGGACAGATCAAGAGAAGCTTTTGGGAGGAGACGGCATTTGAGCTGTCTTGAAAGAAGCATGTAAACTAACCAGGTGAAGAAAAGATAAAAGATTTTAGGCAGAGAAAACACAAGCAAAAGGTAAGGAAGTATGAAGGAATATGGCCTAGTGGGACAAAAGTAGTATAATGTAGGTGGATTGTATCTTGGAACCATGATAAAAATGTGAGCCAGGAGATGTGGCAAAGACTCTCTGAGTCCAAAGGCAAAATTAGGTATTCAAGAGATTTTTTTTGATGTATAATCCACAAGGTATGGAATGAGATGTGACCTCGAAGGGGAGCAATAGACAGGTCCCTGAGGGTCTAAAACACCACGTGGCAGGCAGAGGGAGTAGCAAGTGCAAAGCCTCAGATGGGAGGGGGTTGGCATGTTGGAGGAAAACAAAGGCTTAAGGCCGGAGCGTATGTGGACGAGCTGAGGTCTGAGAGGTCGGGAGAGGCCACATCACCGAGGGCCCTTGTAAACCATAAGGAAAGTTTGGATTTTCTTGTATATCCGGTAGAGAGTTAACTGGAAATTTTTTAGTAGGGAGTGAGCTCTTTGTACAATAAGCCTACACTAAGGACACATGTATTTATTCAGTCATAATGAATATATTCTCCCCCAAAATAGAGTTTTCTAAGTGGTATATGTCAATGTAGTATACTAGTGTGGAACTTAAAATTTTAGAATGCCATTGATATGTTTATTTGAATTAATATTCTCAGCTGTCTCATGGTGAGAGAGGCAAGTTCACATACAACAAGAATAGGCAAAGACAACAGATACAGGAAGAGGAGGGAACGGGAAAATGCTGAATGTTGCTCTTTTTTTTTTTTTTTCTTTTTTTCAAACGAAGCATTTTGGGTATGTTTTTGCAAAAGCCAAGCCAAAATTCAGTGTTGGGGGAAGTCCCCTGTAGGAAAGTTTCCCTCGTGTAAGATAATGGCATCATTTCTCCCAAAGGCTGCGCCCTGATTTTCTTGGTGATACACACAAACAAAACTCCTGCTTCTACATAGGAATCTGGGAAATGATAATCAGAAAATGCTCTTTTCACAAGCACCTTTATTAGACCCAAGGAATAGTTTTAGAAAAGGGGAAAGTGTCAGGTTCTAGAGCAAACTTTGACACAGTCACCTGTAGAATGCGATGTGAGGGGCATTTCTGCAAGGATTCCCCATTCAACATGCCTCCCTGCAACCCCTCACTAATCCCAAGAACTTTCCAAAGGGCTTGGTATTAACAAGTCATTCTGTTAGTTGGGGTGAGATTTTTATCTCTTGGGGTATAGGGGGGAATATCCTTACCTGACATGGTAGATACACTAGTAACTGAATAATAGAAATCCCATCTTCTGCAGTGTCTCCCAAAGCACTAACTCAGCACACTGGCAGTGCTCCTCATCCAAGTAGCACAACACTTCAGTGGACAAGTCAGGTCATCTCCACTTTCCTCTCTCTATCCCCAGCAGACAAAACCCTGCCTCATAATGGGGAAAAAAAAAAGGCTATTGGGTATGAACTTCTTGATTTTCCTGCCCTCTTACCCACGTATTTCTCTTCCTCTGCCAGTCTTTGAGAATTTGTTTCCTCTTCTCATGGAGACTGATTCAAGGCTCCTTACATAACTGTACTCTTGGTTCCATATCCTCTTGCATTAATTCTTTGTTTGCTTCCTTCATTCCAAAACATTTTCTTGAACACCTGATAATGTGCATGCCACTGTGCTCAATGCTGGGAATATATATGCGAAAAGATGGTCATGGTCAATTTTAACAAGAGGAACCTTTATTGGATTTTAGATCTCTTTTTCTTAAATGGCACCATCTCTACAATCTAAAACCACATCTAATTCTCTTCCTATTACAAACAAATAGAAAATAATGTCTCTTGACTTCATGCCCTCTTGTTACTACTTATCACTTTATCACTTTCCTCCCTTATCAGCCATGCTTCTCGAGAAAATATCATACTATAGTTATTTCTAAAATTTAAGTTCACATGAACTATTTTTAAACTTGATTCGTATTTGTACCCTATAAAAAAATAAATTCAAATGGGATATAGACCTAATTATAAAACTCAAAATACATGGGATATAGACCTAATTAAAACTCAAAATTGGATATAGACCTAACTATAAAACTTAAAACTGGGGCACTTGCATCTAACTTTTGGTTTCGGTTCAGGTCATGATTTCAAGCCCTACATCAGGCTCTGCACTCAGCATGGAGTCTGTGTGAGAGATTCTCCCTCTCCCTCTGCCCCCTCCCCACTCTTGCACTCTCATTCTAGAAAATAAACAAAGCCTCTTTTTAAAAAAAGAAAAAACTTACTAAAAGCCAGTGGTTTGTATGATATGTGAATTATATCTCAATAAAGTTGTTTTAGAATTAGGTAATAAAAAAAAGAAAAAACTTAAAAATATTGAACTTCATAAGAAAACCCAGAAGAAAATCTTTGTCACCTTGGGATAGGCAAATATTTGTTAAATATACTAACAAAATATGTGCCACAAAAGAAAAAATTTTACAGGGGCGCCTGGGTGGCTCAGTGGGTTAAAGCCTCTGCCTTCGGCTCAGGTCATGATTCCAGGATCCTGGGATCGAGCCCCGCATCAGGCTCTCTGCTCAGCAGGGAGCCTGCTTCCTCCTCTCTCTCTCTCTCTGCTTCTCTGCCTACTTGTGATCTCTGTCTGTCAAAATAAATAAATAAATAATATATCTTTTTTTTTTTTAAGATTTTATTTATTTATTTGACAGAGATCACAAGTAGGCAGAGAGGCAGGCAGAGAGAGAGAGAGAGAGAGAGAGAAGATGAAGCAGGCTCCCTGCGGAGCAGATAGCCCGATGCGGGGCTTGATCCCAAGACCCTGGGATCATGACCTGGGCCGAAGGCAGAGGCTTTAACCCACTGAGCCACCGAGGCGCCCCAAATTATAAATCTTTAAAAAAAAAAAAAAAAGAAAAGAAAAAATTTTACAGGTTGGGCTTCATCAAAATGAAGAACTGTTCTTTGAAAAACACTGGTAAGGAAAAGAAAGATAAGCCACATACCGGGACATGATATATATAAATCACATATCTTATAAAAAACTTGTATCCTGAATACATAACTCAAAACTCAGCAACAAAAAAACAACTCAATTAACAAATAGGCAAAAGATCTGAACACATTTCACTAAAGTAGACATACAGAATGACACGTAAACACGAAAAGGTGTTCAACAGCATTAGTCATTAGGAAAACAAAACCACAAGGAGTTCCCATTACATACCCACTAGAATTGCTAAAATTGAAAGGACTGACTAAACCAGGTGTTGGTAAGGATGAGGAAGAACTGGAACTCTTATATTGCTAGTCGGAATATAAAATAGCACAACCACTTTGGAAAACAGTTGATCCGTTTCTCAGAAAGTCAACCCTACGCTTTATTATATGACTTAGATATTTCACTACTAGGCATTTTACCCAAGTGAAAACAAATGAAACAAAACATATGCCCATACAAAGACTTGGACACAAATGTTCAGAGCAGCTTTATTTGTGAGAGTCCAAACCTGGAAACAACCCAAATGCCCCTCCTCAGATGCATGGATAAACAAATCGTCTATAGCCATACAGTGGACTACTACTTGGCAAGAAAAAGGAATAAACTTGCTGCATAAACCAACAAGCATGGATCTCAAAATTATGCTTGGTGTATGCCAGGCTAAAAAGAGTCCATGCTCCATGATTCCATTTCTATAAATGGTCAGTAGCTGTCTGGGACTGGAGGAAGTATAGGAAGTGGGATTATAAAGAAGTAGGATTATAAAGTGGCATGAGGGAACATCATGGGATGATGGATATGTTCATTTTTATAGTGATGACAATTTCATGAGCGTACTCCGACATATGTCAGAACTCATCAAATGTGTGCCCTTTAATATGTGCGATGCACTATATGTCAATTATACCTCAACAAAGATATTTTCTAAAAGGCTACATAATGTTCAAATTCCATTAATACGATATTTTGCAAAAGCACAATTATAGGTACAAAAATTGGCATGGGGGACATTTTGGGAATGATGAAACTGTTCTACGTTTTGATAGTGTTGTCCGCATGACAATATGCATTTGTCAGAATTCATAGGGTTGTACACTAAAGAGGGGAAATTTTACTCTATATAAATCATGCCTTAAATTTAAAAATAGAAAATGAAATAATTCAATGAACAAGTGTTTTTATTAAAATTCCAGGTAGTAGTACACATTTAAATCGAGTTTATTTTTATAGATGTTTATTACTTATACATTTAAACCAAAATATATGTACAAATAAAAATTTAAAAACTCAAGTCAATACACATAAAGTAGTTGGTATAGTGCATGCCATAAAATAATAATAAATGTTGATATTATACGTCCTTGTCCTCTTACTACTGTCACCACCACCACCACAATCTTTGCTAGTATTTTTCCTTTCTATTTCCCATTAAGATTCAAGGATAGCCTTGCTTAATTGGAGGAGGTACTCCGAACTGTGACCATTCTCTTCTTAAGCCCACTTAAAATTCAAGAAATAGCCATGTGGCATAATTTCACCTGGGATCTCCATAGGCAACGATTGCTTTTTATTTAAAGTTAAGTGGAATAAATTTGAATGACTTCCAAGCTCCTGGGCAAGCAAAATTTGTCCTTGATAGAAAAAAAACGACTACCACATAATTCTTAGGAGGAAAAATGGTACTGAATTGGAATGTATTTTTGACTATACAGATTCCACAAAATTTGTTCTCTACTGAATCTCTAGTCATCTAGGTGAAAGGTGGATTTCCAAGAAGGAGGGGAGTACGTAGTGGTGCTGTGTGGAGAAAAATGACCTTGCCCTTAGACCTTGCCTCTGTAGGGGAGTCGTAGGCTGGTGGTGGCCAGCCAGCTAGCTTTCCAGCTGGACTCAGTGTTGAATCTTCATCCCTTACTGGTTGTACGATTGGGAACAGATTATTCTCTTAGCCAGCTCTTGTAGCTTTGCTTTTGTTCACAAATGGGAATAACACCTACTTTATACGAGGATTCAGTAAGGTCATACAAGTGTGGAGGAAAGAAAACGTGATTTAAAAACCTAATTTCAGGGGTGCCTGGGTGGCTCAGTGGTTAAAGCCTCTGCTTTTGGCTCAGGTCAAGATCCCAGGGTCCTGGGATCGAGCCTCGCATCGGGCTCTCTGCTCAGCAGGGAGCCTGCCTCCTCCTCCTCTCTCTCTCTGCCTGCCTCTCTGCCTACTTGTGATCTGTCTGTCAAATAAATAAAAATCTTTAAAAAAATAAATAAATAAAAAATTAAAAAAAAAATAACCTAATTTCAGATGCTCCTTCTGATGTATCCTTTTGATTAGGAACCGATGTTGATGGGCTATTTATGTCTGAGAGGCAAAGCCGCACACCCATGTGGATGGGAGAGGGAGAGATTAAGTGGGTAGTAAAGGTAACCTGCTCTAAGTAGTGAAGTGATGGGACTTAAAATTTTCTCCCTGAAACCCGAGAAAAGGAGTTTGCACCCTGGAACTAGAGGGAAAAGATATGGGGGACAAGCCCAGAGTGCTCTTTGCAATAGGCAGAGTGGATCATCAAGTGAGGTTGAGGTTGGCTTTTTCTTTGGTTCTCCGGCTTTTTGTTACCCTTCCCCAGGTCTGTGACAAAGCTTTACAGCTTCCTTAGACTGTATTAGCACTGCTTGGGGGACTTGAGAGAAGGTCATGTTCAGGGCAAGCTGAGGTAGCCCACAGAATGGCAATAGACAAGTTCTAGAGCACGGAGCAGAAGCAAGAGGTGAGAGGAGCCACCAGGAGAGTGGTCCTCAGACGTATTAAGGATGGAGCTAGACTCTCCTATCTGTTAGTATATTTGTATTTTATTGTCTCTGTATTCCTGTGATCCCAGAGAGCCAAAGGACCTAGGGGAAAATGAAATGCACTCTCTCCTTCTCCCCCTTAGTACAAGATGCTTCCAGCTCAAGCCTGCACTATTGCTTTGCCTCTGAACTAGCTTCTCTGCATTTTCTGTTGTCCCTTCCAATCCATTCTTTATACAATTGCCAGAACATATTTAAGGCAAAATGGATGAATCTTAAATGTTTTCATTGGCTTCCTAATTCTGCCTCAACTCAAGTCACTGCTACTTCCTTTGACCTGTGATGTCTGCATTCTCTGCCTCCGCTTCCCTGAGCAGCCTCACATGGTACCCAGTGGCCTCCTCCGCTACCAGTGCTCTAGGACCCTCAGGGTGTGAACTTGCTCTTCTCTATTCCTGAAGTCCTCCTCCTCCTGTTCTGCTCATGTCTGGCTCACCCCACTTTCAGGTCCCAACACCTATGTCATCTCTTTAGTGAGACCTTTCCAGTTCACTCTAGATAAATAGATCTTACCCTCTGGCTCTGGTTATTGTCCAACGCCTTGCCTGTTTCTTCATCACACTTAATCGGGTTTTGCAATTATTCATCTTTTTGCTTTTTCATTTACTGTCTTCATGAGGACAAAGGCCTTGATTTTTTTCATAAACCCCACAATACACCCAGCACCTGGTTTAGTACCTGAAACTTAGTAAGCACTCGATAAATACTTAAAGGATTAATGAATGAATACGTATCCGAAGTAACGGCGTCCAATAGAAATACAATGTGAGCCACAGCTGTAATTTCGAAGTGTATAGTAGCCACATGAGAGCATGTAAAAAGAAACCGTAAAATTAACAAAGCATTTTATTTACCCAGTATATGCAAAATCTTATCATTGCAACATGTAATCAATATCAAAATTATTAATGAGATATTTTACTTTTTTTTTTAGATTTTATTTATTTATTTGACAGAGAGAAATCACAAGTAGGCAGAGAAGCAGGCAGAGAGAGAGGAGGAAGCAGGCTCCCTGCTGAGCAGAAAGCCCGATGTGGGGCTCGAACCCAGGACCTGGGATCATGACCTGAGCGAAGGCAGCGGCTTAATCCACTGAGCCACCCAGGTGCCCCTAGATATTTTACATTTTTTGTACTAAGTTTTCAGAACCTGTTGTGTATTTTTACACTTACAGCAGATCTCCATTTGAACTGGCCATATTTCAAGTGCTTAATAGCCAGATGTGGCTATTCGTCCTATATGGATGGCATGCTAGCTCCTAATATATGGTAGCTGTTAGATAAAAATGATGCAGAGCTTCAGAGGAAGAAAGGCCTATTTTAAGAGCTGTAGGGAAGAGCTGTGCCCACTGGCCAAGTCAACAGGATGGGGCTCACTCACCTGCTAACGTCTGGATCTGCAGGGAGACCATGAGTGCCTGGATGGATGAGTAAGACAACGGATCCAGAGTGAAGCGGACATCTGTGCCAAAGCCCTTGCCTTCTAAGATACCCGTGGAGAGCAGAGGACAGCAAAAGAGCAACGGGCTTCTTGCATGAGTGGGAGGAGAGAGTGGGCAGCAGGCTTTGCTGGGAAGGCCTCCGCCAGTAGAATGTCTCAAGATGGAATCCATCCAGACGCCATCAAAGATCTTGCAGAAACATACTGTTCCTGGGATTTGTTGGTGGCAGAATATATAATGTGGATTTTATTTTCTTCTACAAAATTCCTTCCACTAATTTGTGGCCAGCATGCTTCCAGTTAGGATGTTGGAACTAGATAACCAGGCTGTCTACTGAAAAGAGTTTTATCCAGGTTTCTGGGCAGGAAACTGTCCCCTACAAAGTAACTTTTAGATTTAAGCCGCTCACTAAATAATTCACCATCATATCTGCGGCACGGTGCTCTGGGAAGAAATCCGTTATGTATATTTAAAACTCAGTTTCGGTACTAGGAGAGTAGAAGGTGTGTAGTGCAGAGAGACAAGCCGCATACTCTGGTATCCAAAGCAAAAACCTGTCTCCCACCCATATTTGACTAATGATTCTGTTTCATGGCTCAGTGCCTTGTCTCCTGTCGCTGCGAATTCCTGGAGCAGAAGGACAAAAGAGCAATTACTGTCTAGCCACCAAACCCATCTCCTTGCTCTTGAGAAGCAATCGGAGTGGTGAATTCTGACTCATTTTGCAGGGAGAGTTCCCAGAAGCATCGGCGGAGCATCTGACAGCAGGGCTGATTTTAGAATATTTAAGGGAGAATTCCACACTGCAGACACAAGAATCCAGGCCGCAGCTCAGAGTGAACAACTTGAACATTTTGATCTCTCCAGAAAATGAAGACCCTTCCCCCCAAATTTCAAAGAACATCTGTCAGTAATAATTTTGTTGGAGACCTATTACTTACAGAAGGTACAGTACTTCTGGTGAGAGATTTCCAAGGCAGGAGTGAGTAAGGAAGGTAAGGGGTCCCAAGGAAGATTTCCCCAGCACCAAGATCACTGCTAACTTGATAAAATATCAGCTGCTATTTGACAACAAACAGAAACAGCATGAAAATACAACTGTTCCTTTCAGACTGTATTAATAGAAAAATCGGGTAAACAAGAAAGATTAGTACAAGAATGTTCTACCAAGCAGATCCAATTTCTCTAAGGAAATGTTAATCCCTCTTCACTACAGGCTTTCACATTAAAATAAAATGAGTCATTATTGTATCACGGATTATTTTAAGAGATTTTATCAAGGTTAACAGGTGTAGAGTCAAATGAGTCTTTTAATTTCTTTTTTCCCCTTCAAATATTCCTAAAGAACATTACAGATATATTTTTAATGAGATAAAAACATTAAAATACACTTAAAGATTCTTATGGGCTCCTCACCCATTTCATTCCTCTTTTTCCAGTAAACTTAAACTCTATTATTATGTCTCAGTTCCTTGCATGTTTTTCTACTTGCTATATATGTACGTATCTATGGATGAAATACAGTATTGCTTTTGCATATTTTAAGTTTTAAATAAATGGTAGCCACTGCTAATAGCTTGCGTCTTGCAGAAATTTCTATGAATATATAAGCATGTATACACACTCTCTCCTTTCTGCACCTAGTGTTTTTCACTTAATGGATCTTAGGTAACTTTTGATTTTCACCCAAATAGATTAGTTTAACAGCTCTAAGTATCCCATATTAGATGTACCTTAATTTATTATCCTAATTTCTTATTGATGGGCACCTAAGTTGTTTACTTTCTTCTATTGCAAAAAAGTGACATCTAAGTTGTTTACTTTCCTCTGTTGTATTACAAATATTGCTGAAGATATTTCTATGTACTCATAAAAGTTTATCTGTGACCCAAATTTCAAAGGGTGTGTTCATTTTAAAGTTTGATAGACATAACTAATTTGCTCTTCAAAGCATGAGAGTGCTTGTTTTCGTATATTCTGGGTTTTATCAAATGATTTAATGTTAGGCATTAAAAATAGCATTTTATTGCTTCAATTTGTATTTCCTTAACTATGTGTGAGATTATAAATTGTTTTCATTTATTGACCCTTTATATATTTTTTTCCTTTGAACTGCCTATTCACAGCCTTTTCTCATTTTTTTACTGAATTTCTTTTTCAAATTGCTATGAGTGTTTTTGTATATTAGGGAAATTAACCCCAGTCTCATAAGTATTACACCCTTTTTTTAAAACCAATTTATTTTCTTTTGACTTTGTTTATGGTATTAAGTTACAAGGCCCTACAGAATTTGATTCTTTTTAACTTTTCTTTCCTTAATCTAGACCGAGCTCTTGCCACTCAAAGATTTCCTACTGAACAATACGGAACCAAAGCAGGGCATTGCAAATAAACTTGCCTCATAACACTGAGGAATCCCAGACTCTGGCATGGTTCATACAGGTACCAGCATTCATCTGACAGGAACGTTATGTGGAAGATAGGGAGATTGGATTAGAAGGTCCTAGAGTTCCTTCCAATTCTCAATAAGGTCCACAGTATTTGGAAGTTTTTTGGAGTCATAATTCAAAGTCTTTCAGAATGAGCATTTTTAATCCCCTTCGTGGTCTGTGGTTTCTCACGTTTATTTTAGGGGAGTTTTCCTTTTTGGCTGTGATTTAAACCCATGTGACCCTCTGGAAAGAAAAGAGGTTGGAGACGTAGCTGGGCTATCGCCAACATCCCCCATTCCCAGCATACACACACACACACACACACACACACACACACACACACATACCTGCCCTTGAAAGCCCCAGCCCCAACCCTGGTATAGGTGGGGAATGGGGAGGAGGTTGGTGTCATGTGTGAGGTGCCCGTAGGTAGTTGTGGGATCACCTTTTGACCAGCAGGAACACAGGGTAGCCCCCTTCGCAGCGCACATGCAGTGTGTTTGCCCACTGCTTCTTGAAGTCGGACACGTCCCCTGCTGTTGTTTACACCATGACACTCAATAAATAGGAAATGGTGGTAGTCATTAGTTGGGTGCCTCAAAAAACAACCTCTTGAGTGAAATTAGCATCAAGGGACTCCAAACAACTGTCACGTCTCAGGCGCCTTCGAGCAAGCTTGCTATTTGGTAGCCAATGACCTTTCAGTGAGAGCCCACTCCTGAGTGTTACTGGAGGAGAACCAACCGCTTTCCCACAGTGCACAGGGGTGGCTTCGACAGCTGTGTTTGCCCAACTGTTTGAGGTCACTTCTCTATTTAGTCCATGGACTAGATCTGAGAAAAGAAAACACAAAGCAACAAACTCTAAACTGTAACCATGACACAGCCATGAAAATGGCTTGTTTGGTTTGATATTAGGAATGCTCCATAGAGGCCAGGCTGGAGGCTGAAAAGTGTGGCTAAGCCGAAGATTTGGGGTACCCATTTCTAAATTAAGGCCTTCCAAAGTCTGGATTAGTTTAGCATGAAAATTCTTCAGACCTGGCCTTCCTCCGTGGGGCCGCTGACCAGTGGGAGGCTAGCGACGGGAGTGAAGGTCTTCCAACATGCTGGTACACTATAGCAACGTGGGACCCAGAGTGTTTCTGGAGAATAGCCTTCTAGTTCTGCCTCTACTCTGGCCAAGACATTTTATTTCTAGACTTAGTTTATGTCAGTTTGCCCATCTACATAATGGGAGTGTCAGACTTCATTAGATGACCCCTAACGCCTTCTCTGGCCTCTCATTTTAAGAGTTCCATCAACTTTACAAAGTTAAATAGAGACCAGAAACTATCCAGGAGACCTTAACTTCTTCCATAAATCGGGCATATAAACATGGTTTGAAATGTCTTTTGTGAATTTTATATAAATTTTTCCACTTGCTGAATCACATTTCTTAGACTTTGTACCCTGAAGAGAGTTAGGAAGATGATAGGATTTCATGATTCCATTCATTGGAGCAGAGGGAGTCTGACAAGTTGGAACCATAATAGATACTGATATCAGTGTTATCACTGATAAAAGAAATAAATATGTCTTGAATACTCACAATAACTGAGGAACTTAGTGTACCAGGAACTTGGTTAAAGACAAAATCAGCTTTGGGGTGCCTGGCTGGCTCACTCAATAGAACATGTGACTCTTGATCTCAAGGTCATGCGTTCAAGTACCACATTGGGCATGGAGAATACATAAAATAAAAATTTTTTTAAAAAATTAAGAAACAAACACAAAAAACTAAATCAGCCCAACAGGCTCTTCGTCACAGTAGAGGTAAATTTTAAATAACAAGGTGAAACAGAGGGATTAGTATTGTGTGGATTTCAGTTGAAAATGAGATCAGATGCTTTGTGGATGTGGAGAGCCCTGACAGGAGTCTTCTAAAAAAAAAGTTTTTTTTTAAATTTATCTGTTTGTTTGTCAGAGGGGGCACAAGCAGGGGGAGCAGCAGGCAGAAGGAGAAGCAAGCTCCCCGCTGAGCAAGGAGCCCGAGGCAGGGCTCAATCCCAGGACCCCCAGGATCATGACCTGAGCCAAAGGCAGATGCTTAACCGACTGAGCCACCCAGGCGCTCCCTGACAGGCATCTTGAAGGAGACCTCAGTGCACTGAAGAGGATGTGGGAGCTGCTCCAAGTCAGAAGGACATGATGAGTAATGGCACACAAGTGCCATGTTTTTGAGACAGTGAGCAGATGAACTTCTAAAAAGCAGGACCAGGAAAAGCAAGTGGGACAGTAGTTTCAACTAGATGGGGTTCAAGGTGTTGGCAGACACAGCTAGTTGCCTACCCTAATATCTTCTCTTCTTTCTTAGTAACCTAACCCCAAATTTATCTGAGCTTCTTGCTGCTCAGAATTAAAGATTACATGTTCCAACTTTTTGGCACTTAAGTGTGGTCACGTGGATGAGTTCTGGCCAGTGAAATATAAGCAGAAAAGTTCTGGGGGACTCTGGGAAAGTACATGATTGAATTCCCCTTTCTTCCTGCGATGTGGAATGCAGATCAGATGGCTGGAGATCTAGCAGCCACCCTAGACCAGGAGGATGACTTGAGAATGGATATCACATGTTGAAGTTTATAGAGAAGAAAAGGAGGAGGCTGGGTTATTAGTAATCCTTGGAAGCTGCGTACTAGCCCAAGACTGCTTATCTTTAGACTTGTTTTACATGAGAGAGAATTTCAAAGCACAGTTATGTAGTGTGTGTGTGTGTGTGTGTGTGTGTGTGTATCTCCTATTTGAAGAAGAACCAGATTGTGGTAAAGTATAGGATTCCAGAAAAAATTGTTTGGATATAATCCTTTAGAAACTAGGAAACCCTGTAGATTTTTTTTTTAAAGATTTTATTTATTTATTTGACAGATAGAGATCACAAGTAGACGGAGAGGCAGGCAGAGAGAGAGAGAGAGAGAGAGAGGGAAGCAGGCTCCCTCCTGAGCAGAGAGCCCGATGCGGGACTCGATCCCAGGACCCCGAGATCATGACCTGAGCCGAAGGCAGCGGCTTAACCCACTGAGCCACCCAGGCGCCCGAAACCCTGTAGATTTTAAATCAATCTATAAACTATATTCTGGGCATCTCGTGTACATCAGGCACTGTGCTAAATGTTGGAAGGATGTTGCACTGACTTTCTGAAGATCACAATACAGCAATGCTTTTATCTAAATTAAAGTACAGCTTCTGCTGCAGTAAGGTACCCGTATACTTTGGCTCAGCATATACCATTAGAAAAAAAAATAGCCTTGATTATGCTTTTACTGCCCAAGAGCCCCTAGAATATGCCAAATTCATGAGAATGTTCCTTTGAGGTGGGGATGCTGGAGCATTTGAAGCATTTAAGCATTAATATCTTGAACAGTTGCTTAAAAAATAAACTGGGAGCAAATTTAAGAATGGCCCTTACCTTTGCCTCAACCCACATGCCCTAAGCACTGATCAAAAGTGGGGTTGCTGGGGCGCCTGGGTGGCTCAGTGGGTTGGGCTGCTGCCTTCGGCTCGGGTCATGATCTCGGGGTCCTGGGATCGAGTCCCACATTGGGCTCTCTGCTCGGCAGGGAAACCTGCTTCCCTTCCTCTCTCTCTGCCTGCCTCTCTGCCTACTTGTGATCTCTCTCTGTCAAGTAAATAAATAAAATCTTTAAAAAAAAAAAAAAGTGGAGTTGCTGCCTCAAAGCTGATTTGCTAACTAGCTTTCAGGTGAGGCCTATGCTGCTGGCCCGCACACCACACTTTCAATAGCAGGTGTCTAGAAAATGTAATTAACCCTAATGGAGTGCTTTTATTCAGCTTCTCCTGGACCCTGTGCCGCTAGGATGATACCCAAGGCACAGTAAAGAAAACACTGATGACCATGGAATATTTGTGCTGCTCTAAGGCTAAGAGTGTGACAACTGCAGGATGGCAATCCATTCTACTTTTAACTACTCTTTGCAGTAGTGATTTAATTTTTTTTTTGACTAGTTAACGTACAATGCTGCATTAGTTTCCCGTCTAGCACATAGTTTCAAGTGATCAACTCTATACATGTTGCTATGCTTCCAAGTGTAAGTACCGTAGCACTTTCTAGTAAAGTTCATGATGAAGATGGTGTTAATGATGTTAGGAAAAATCATGATAACTTTTTTTGAGTATTTACCATGTGCCAGATACCATGAAAAATATTATCTGATTTAATGCTAGCAGTAAATCTGTACCCTAAGTACTTATAGTCTCCATATTTCACATGAGGAAACTGACTCTTGGAGAAATTCAGTGACTTTCCCAAGGTCAAGGCAAAGTTCACAGTAACAATGGCAAATATTTCCCTGTTCCTTTAAGGTTAGTGAGTCTTCTCTATCACCTCGGCCAGGTGCAAGCTGCATCAAAGGTGCTGAGTAGAGATTATTAGGCTAATGGTAGGATTTATCTGGCTATTTCAGAGAGAAGGACATCAATTTCGACTCCCTGGGTTTTGAGGACATTTTGATGGTGCCCTTCAAGCTTGCTATCTGTAGTGATGTTCTTTTTAAATATATCTGAGAGAGAGAGCTAAAATGAGAACTACATATAACTCACCTTTGAAAAGCAAACCTATACTCCTTGTTTTAAATCTATCTTCTTTCTTTTTTTTTTTTAAAGATTTTATTTATTTGACAGACAGAGATTACAAGTAGGCAGAGAGGCAGTCAGAGAGAGAAGGAAGCAGGCTCCCTGCTGAGCAGAGAGCCCAATGTGGGGCTCGATCCCAGGACCCTGGGATCATGACCTGAGCCGAAGGCAGAGGCTTTAACCCACTGAGCCACCCTGGTGCCCCTATCTTCTTTCTTAAAGATTCAAAATGAGTGCATTTGGGATACGAAGATACAAGGATTCCTCCTGAACCACGGATGAGTCATAGTGACTTTAAGAACTGATGATTCAGCACAGTGATTCAACAAACGATGACAGTAAGCAAGTGAACCATTCAAGATGTCTTAGCGCTCGGGATTGGAAGGCCCATGGGGAGCGGAGTCCCCCCAGTGTTCCTAATCAGACGTTGTACAACCGTCTTCCGGGTTCTTTGAGCTACAAGACCTGCTTCCTCACCACGCAGGCTACTCCTTTTGCAGAAAGCTGTCGTGATTGGAATGTCTCTCTCTCTATGAAGCCCAAATCACCGCCTCTGTATTCTCCTGCCCTCCCTTGAGCTTTATTCTGCCCTTGGGAGCCGGTCAGTTTCTGTCTAACTCCCCTTCCATATAAAACTAACATATGACTCTGTTTCCAAGTTCCAGCTTTGCGTTTTCTACCTCTGATCAAAAAATAACACTGTGTGTGTGTGTGTGTGTGTGTGTGTGTGTGTGTGTGTGTGTGTGTGTGTGTCTGTGTGTGTTGGGGAAAGGAAGGTGAATAGATGGAAGTCAGGTGACTATTCAAGCAGCTTCTGGCTGACTCTGGCGCCTGCACATGCATGTTTGCATCCACCTCTGCTAAGTGCTAACTGGGCTTGTTAATTCTGAAGGCGGTTTTGCCCGGTGAGCTCCAGCCCAGAACATCAACCCTTCTTTCTGCTGCTGCTAAGTTATCACATGAGGGAGCATGAGAGTGACTCCTGGGAAAGGCAGGTACCTTTGAGTTTGTCTCAGTCTTTGGAACCCTCAGAGGATGGGCATCCAGATGAGCCATTGTTCCAGAAAGCACCCCCTCCACCCACAGACCTCCCTTAACCCTCCGGCACATGTACCCGAAACCCTGACTCAGAGGTAGGGCCACTGCAGCAATGCTGATGAAGGAGACTCAGCAGCTTGTTAAGAATCTGGGGGGCCACGGACATGTCCTCCAGTGACAGCAACAGCCAAAGGAGGCCCGGAGGCCCGTAGAGGAAGTTCAGTGCGGGAGCCCACCTGAGCATGTGAGAAAGGGGCTCTGGTGTCAGCACTGCAGCTAGCTAGCACAATTCCATACCTTCTCTGGTGGCCTGTGTCTCCATCTGTCCAATCTGAGTACGAATGACGGCCCTGCAGTCTTTAGCACCTGAAGTTTGCTACGTAGCTCTTCCCTTCCTTCCTTTCTCAGCTCTATCTTTGAATGCTGAGGCAGGGAACCACTTACTAAATATCATTGACTTGCAATTTCCCTTGCAGTCCATTGGAAACAAAAGAAGGAGAGACGGGGACACAGAGAGAAACAGAGAGAAATCTCAGATCTGAGAGAATGGGGGCCCCCGGACTATGTAGACCCAGACTCTGCTGCTAACTGGCTGTGTGGCCTTAGGGGAAACCATTCTACCCTTCTGGGCAGGCTCCTCATTTCTACCATGAATGTCACCAACAAGGAAGTAATTTCTGCTGTTTTATAGTACACAAAATTCTGACCCATTCTCACTCATTCAAGATTACTGCATACCTTTCACATGCCAGGAACAACCCTGAGGTCCCTGCTTTCCAGGTGACTGTGTCCTGGGGAGAGATGATAAACAGACAAATCCATGGCAAAGGTCAGATGGGGATAAGCACCATGAAAGGAAACAAAGCAGGGCAATGTGATGGTGACGGATGAGGCTGGTGGGTGCTGGCCACCGTGGGAGGCTAGTGCTGTTTGAGCAGAGAGCTTAATGATGGGAGGAAGGGAGCCCAGACTATCTGGGGGAAGAATGTTCCAGGCAGGAAGCCATAGCAGGTCTGAAGCCTGGAGCTTCCAGCAAGCAGACCAAGGGATTAGAGCCCACTCAGTGCAGGAGAGGTGAGCCTAGGGGGACAGGTGGGAGGCAGATGGACGAGACAGGAGGGCTTTCATTCTGTGTCCATTCTCAGAACAGTAGTTCAGTCTGTGTGTGACCCATTTTCCCGGTGGTGAGAGGGGAGAGGTGGGAGTTGTCTGAGAGGAGGAAGGGCAAGTAGGCATGGTAGGGCTTCTTGGGAGAACTTGGGGTTTGATGACTGAAGGAAGGAGGCTGGAAAGGGGACGCCTTCCAGTTCATCTCATATTTTCAAACTCTGAACTCACGATGTAGAACAATGAGAGAACAATGAGAGAAATTCCTGTGTATTTTCCTCCTTGAGTGAGAACATAGAGATGATTGATGTCAATGCCTATGCTTTGCCTCTTGGCTTACTTTTAAAATATTTGCAAAAGCTGAATAATTATGTATTGTGCAGAGATCGTTCTCATATTATCTTCCAAAACTGTTATTTGATAAAACTGTTTGAAAGCAAAGTAGAAGAAAAAGCCACAAGATCCCTGGCCTTGGTTTCTCCTGAGGGAGGGGTGGTGTGGCATGGCCATGGGGGCTGGTATATGTGGACATCTACTTTCCAAAAGAGGTACAGGCAAGTTCAAGTCCTCTAAAACAAATGAAAGAAATAATAAAACGTAAACTGATAAATGAATGAGCAGAGCCAGCCTGGGACTGGATCTCCAAGTCTGAAGCAAAGGGCAAATACAAACAGTCCGCATGCCTCAGCTACTCCTCTCCAGCACCTTCCTAGAAGTCTATCAGCGAGGGATGGCTCAAGATGGCAAGCAGCAGGAAGGAGAGAAGCAGTCAGCAGACCAATCCCAACTCCCAAATTTGCCCCACAGAATCTGGGAGACTTGGATCAGAACTTACTTCGAACAAGAAATAGTGGCCCTCTGGCCATCTCTCAAAAGTTTGCTAGGGACATCCAGCCCAAACATCACAACGAAAACGCTTCCCAAAGTGACTAATGTGGACCACACTGCGCAGGGATCCCACTTCCTGACTCAGAACCTTCCAGATGCATAATGTAGACCAACAGGATCTGCTTTGGCCATGTATTCCTTTTTTTTGTTTTGTTTTGTTTTGTTTTTTAAGATATTATTTACTTATTAGAGAGAGAGAGAGCACAAGCAGGGGGTACAGGGAGAGGGGAGAAACAGGCTCCCTGCTGAGCAAGGAGTCCAACGTGGGGCTTGAACACAGAACCCTGGGATCATGACCCAAGCCAAAGGCCGGCACTTAACCAACTGAGCCACCCAGATGCCCCCTGCCATGTATTCCTAGCCGTTTCCTTGCTGATCTCCTCTGTCTCTCCCTTCCAGCCTCCTTAGCTTGGCTTCTGCTGGAATAGGTCAGGCCCATTTCTTGCTCAGGGCCTTTGGATTTGCTGTGTCCTCTGCCTAAAATGGTCTCCCTCAGATGCTCACATGGTCCACTCTCTCCTTTCACGGAGGGCCTGTTCTAACTTGACCCCATCACAGAACTTCTGGGTCTCCCCCAGACAGCTGGCCTGGCAGCCCTTCCTGTTCCTGTTAGAAGGTTGACCTGGATCTACTAGGTCTCCCTCACTCAAATATAAATTCAGGAGGGCAGAGACTTCATCCTTTAGTCATTGTCACACCCGTGTCACAGTTTCTAGCACAGAGGTCACACTTGATAAATATTTGCTGGATGAATGCTTTGAGTTGTGGGGCAGAGTCCTGCTTGCTGGCCCATCCAGTGTCTCAGTACAAGCTTGTTCCTGTGCCTACAAATACCATTTGCATTGACCGTAGCCCCTGTTTGTGGGTGTGTGTGTGTACATGCATGCATTTGAGTGTTAAGAATAGTTCCAATAAAAAAAAAAAGAATACAAAACAAGTTGTCAAACAATATAAGCAAATAAAATATAAACAATAAAAAAAAAAAGAATAGTTCCAATAAATTGCTACTGTTTTTTAGACTTTTGAAAATTGTAAAATTAGGTGTGTTTGCAAGTCCAGCAGCCCATTTGGCCAGCAAATAGAGGAAAACTAAAACTTCGGCCTCGAAGGCTTGTGCTAGTGCTCAGGGAGGGAGGTTGGCATGCCTTCCTGCTGTCTCATCCTGCTGGCACATAGAGGGGATGCTGTTTAGGACATGCCTGGCCTCTGGGCAGTGCTGAGGACAGATTGCAAAGAGATCCTGGTAGTAATGGGAGCTATGACACATTGACTCAGCTCTCTCTGGAGCCTTTATAACTCCCACGCAGCCCCAAGACCTCTGTGGCTTCCCTTACATTAGGTTGGGAGGGTTTGATTTCTTTTTCGTTTGGTTTCTCTCTTCATATGAAGTGTTTAAAGGTCATGAAAGGACCTCAAAACCTCTGAGGTCTCTCCACCTGGCTTCCTCTCCCTTCCCTGGGGGGAGGAACCCAGGCTGACTAAATCCCGGGAGGCAGCATCAGGCGAGGGGCGGCACCTGTGTGGCGTTCCTACAGCTCTCACTGAGGAGGTCTTTGAGGTCGGGCTTGTACTCATAAGCACAGACCTCATTTAGCACCTGCTATTCCAAAATGCACTAAAGCACATACATTTTAAATCCCTGAGGTCATTCAATAACTCTTTACTGAATGCCTGCTATCATGCATTAAGACAGAAAATCAAATTCTGCCTTCCTTTTTCAAGAGCTAAATTCCAGTATGTAAAGGAGGGGAGAACGCAGCCTATGGTAAGCTGGTGCTGAGGGAACCCCCAGGGAACTCTACAACCACTGGAGTTCCAAAGACTGAGGTCAGAAAAGGTCTGGGCAAGAGTCATTTAAATGTGAAAAAAAAAAAAAAAAGGAAAAGAAAAGATCTAGATGAAGAGTTGATTTTAGGTAACATGCCTCTCATTTTTTTGTTTTTTAAAGATTTATTTATTTATTTATTTGAAAGAGTGTGTGTGCGAGCAGGGGGAGGGGCAGAGGGAGAGGACCTCAAGCAGGCTCCCCGCTGAGTGTGGATCCCAGACACCGGGCTTAATGTAGGGGATGTGGGACTCCATGTGGGCTCGATCCCAGAACCCTGAGATCATGACCTGAGCCGAAACCAAGAGTCAGAGGTTTAACTGACTGAGCCACCCAGGTGCCCCACATGTCCCCAATTTAAACCGGGCTGACCCTCTGGCAAACTACTGACATTCTCACTGCTTGGTGGGTAGACAGACCTAAGCGTTGACTGAGAGAAGAAGGACTTAACACTCACCAAGTTTTGCATCTAAAACACTTGTGCACCCAAGTATGCATCTAGGTGAGTTAGAGCCCTCTAGATTTTCTGGCATCGTATTGTTCGAACTGTAGTAGGCTGTCACGATTCCGACCGTTGAACTTGAGGTTTACTGTGATGTGGTCAGTTTAGACAGTGGCAGGAAATATTTTCCTTTTTGGCAACTGATTTGAAGGTTAGCTGCCCTGAGCGCTCAGGTTTTCTGGATCTTTTTCTCAGGCAATATGGGAAACAGATGGTGAGCACAGAGTCATTCTCTTTCCCATCTGACCATCTGGGCAACTATTGCGTTTGACCGGATGGTTCCGATGTTCAAGTCACGATGCTTCTCTGTTAGAAATAACTCAATTTGCATCTAAGGATAAATAACAAAATACAACTTTTTCTAAGTGAGGTGTAAATTGGATATCTTTGAAGTAATACATTTTGAAGAATTTAAAGTGTCCAGCACTTCTGAAAACACATTACCTTTAATGAGCTGATTTTTGTTTCACCATTCTTTTCCTTCTGTTACAAATTCCGTCTTTATGTAACTGACATGCTTGATGATAACATGATTATTTCCAGCCAGACAGATGCACATGCAATAATCATTGTAGTAGCCTCACTGGAAACGTCATCATGCATAAATCAAATGGTGTTGACACCAACCTCAGAAATTTACACACATGTCCACACACATGGACATGTGTGTATGTGTTCACACATACATGCGCTTAACGTATGGAGAGGGAGAAACACTAAATTACTGTTTACATCACCCAAATCTATACTTAACACTGAAGTGATACTCATTTTTAATTTTTAGGAGTTGTTTCCCAGGCAAATCAGTAAGGCATGCCCACTGTTTATAACTTACTTTTAAATAGACCCAAAGATGGGAGCACCTGGGTGGCTTAGTGGGTTAAAGCCTCTGCCTTCGGCTCAGGTCATGATCCCAGGGTCCTGGGATCGAGCCCCGCATTGGACTCTCTGCTCATCAGGGATCCTGTTTCCTCCTCTCTCTGCCTGCCTCTCTGCCTACTTGTGATCTCTGTCAAATAAATAAATAAAATCTTTAAAAAATAAAAAAAAATAAAAAATAAAAAAAATACAAAGACCCAAAGGCCAAGTGTGTAGCTCAGGGCTGCTCAGACATTAGGTAAAGGCTGTGTGTCCTAGATCCCACAGTGTCCTTCAGGCCCATTTGCTGTCCCCCTGGTTTCTCACAGGTGGCACCTGGCACAGTTGCATACTTAAGAAGTCGGAGAGTAGTTCAGTACTTGAGGGCTGGAGTCTGGAGCTCGACCAGCAGGCAAATCCTAGAGGTTCTTCAAGATGTATTTGTTCATTCAAGCGAGCAATGATTGAGCAAATGCTGTATTCTGAATTACAGGTGAATACGTACCACCGCTGTTCAGAGCCTAGTGAGGGAGGACACCAGCCAGGCCGGGGACCCTGTTCTCACAGAGGCTGTGGAAACAGAGGGAAGATCTAACCTGGGGTGATAGTTTCCTAGGGCTGCTGTAACAAATTACTACAAACCAGGTAGTTTAAAACAACAGAAATTTATTGTCCCTGGGTTCTGGAGGCTGGAGGTGGGAAATCCCAGTGTGAGCAGGACCCTGTTCCCTCTGAAACCTGTAGGGGAGAATCCTGTCTTGCCTTTTGTTTGCCGGCAAGTGCGGCTTCCGTGAGTTGTTGAGGCTGCCCTTGAGTCTCTGACCCTGTCTTCATGGTGTCACCAACTCCTCTGCGCCTCTCTTCACGCCGTGTTCTCCTTCAGGTGTCTCCTCTTCTCCGAAGGTCACCAGTCACACCGCACAGAGGGCCTGCCCTGTTCCGGGACCACCTCATCTTCACTGATGACATCTTCATGGACCGTAGTTCCAAAGAAGGTCACTTTCTCTGCTCCTGGGAGTTAGAACTTCAACTTCATACATTTTGGGGGGACATAATTCCACCCCGAACACTATTTCATTTTGCAAAATCAATACAAAACCTCAGGAGATGACCATGCCTAGCCTGTTCCACTCTGTTCTTGAAAATTCCTGATCTATTAAAAAATAATTTTTAGGGGCACCTGGGTGGCTCCGTCACTTAAGTGTCTGCCTTTGACTCAGGTCATGATCTCAGGGTCCTGAGATTGAGCCCTGTGTTGGACTCCCTGCTCAGTCGGAAGCATACCTCTCCCTCTGCCTGCTGCTCCCCCTGCTTGTGCTCTTTCTCTCTCTCTGTCAAATAAATAAAATCTTTTAAAAAAAAATAATAATTTTTAGAAAATGTCGTAGCAGGATTGGCAACGTTATAAACCTGGTAGAACACTAAATGTTTTCAGTCAACAAATGAATTTATAACACAAACTAGAGTGTAATATAATTCTGTTATTCACAAGATGATGACAGAATTTACTTAAAAATCTTTATAGTATATTCTGGAAAGTGGGATCCAAGTGTTAAGTTTCCTGATGAACCGGGGTTTATTTTAATCCCATCGGTTTGTCTTGGTCAGCGATTGTGTAACCTCATTAGACATAACTTCAGAAGCCTACTCTTGAGGCTTTGTCGAGACTAGGCCTTGGCCCGAAGCTCCCCACAGAGAGCATGCCCCGCCTTGGGAAAGAAGCCATGTTTTTCATTGAAGTGTGCCCAGTTCCTTCCCCTCTATCTGCTGAGCCACGCTGCTCTGTCACAGCCCTGCTCACACCCTCGTGCCCCTGACTCACAGCTGAGCCTCCTGCTGGGTCCTTGTCTACATCCTGCCTGCTCTTCGCCAGGGGACCAACATGCTCAGTCCTGCCTACGGGCAGTTGCTATTTGCAGCGGTCACCTCCCTGGTCAACACTGTGCTGACCCTGGGTCCTAAGCCGGTTTGGTCTTGTTCGGTGACCCAAAGAAGGCTCAAGGGCTCAAGACAATTTTCTTCTTTTTTTCCTTGTAAGATTTTATTTATTTGACAGAGAGAGAGAGAGGGAGAGTGAGACAGGGAACACAAGCAGGGGGAGTGGGAAAGGGAGAAGCAGACTAGGGAGTAGGGAGCCAGATGCCGGTCTTGATCCCAGAACCCTGGGATCACGACCTGAGCCAAAGGCAGACGCTTAACGAATGAGCCACTCAGGTACCCCTCAAGACAATTTTCTAAGTGCACAAGCATTCTCCCAAGACACTGCGATTGCTCCCATAATATATTCCCCACCTTTTGATGGAGAGGGATGGCTTTGCCCGACCACACTGCTGCTGCCCCAGAGAAATGGTAGTAATAACCAACAAACAGTTATTGAACACTTCCCATGGATTAGGCACTGTGCTCAACTTTCCACATGAAGTCTCTCATTTAGCCAACAAAAAAACCTGAGGAGGCTGGTACAGGTATCAAACTCATGTTCTAGGTAAGGGATCCAAGGCACAAAGTAGGTGGGCTACTTGCCCAAGATCACACTGTTGGTATCTTTGCAGAGCCACTCGCATGCATCTGCTCTGACCCAGGGACAAGACCATTTAGCAGTCTAGCCAGCTATGAAGGATGATGGATAGATGACCAGTGAATGTGTAGATGAATGGATGGGCAACAAAGCGATAGACTGACCGCCGCTCAGTGAGCACAGCTGGCCTGCCCTTCAGATAATGACCTAAGTCATATACATGCTTGGAGGCGGTAGCACATAAGGGTTGAGAGTTTGGGCTCTGGGGTGACACTAACTGTCTGTGAAGCCCAACTCCATCACTTCCAAGCTGTGTCACCATGGGCAAATTTTTTCCATGTCTGCTTGCCTCAGTTTTCTCTTACATAATAATGGGGAGATTATCACAGTATCTTTCTCATAGAGTGTTAAAAGGATTAAATAGAATGATGCCTTTTAAATGCTCAGGTTAGGGCCAGGTAAATAATAAATGCTCTCTAATACTGGCTAATGTAACTCTTACAATTATTGAACAACAATACTTTTTTCTTGTACTTTGAAGCTTTCAAAGCTTATTAAAAGCACTTTCTCATTTGAGGGGCACCTGGCTGGCTCAGATGGAAGAGCGTGGGACTCTTGATCTTGCAGTTGTGAGTTTGAGTCCCACATCAAGTACAGAAATTACTTAAATAAATAAGTGAACCTAAAAAAGAAATTTTTTTTTCTCATTTGAGCCTCAACCAGCCCTATGTGATAGAGAAGGCAAGCATTTATCTCCAGTCCATAGGGAGAGAATTCATCTCAAAGAGTTTAGGTACATGAAAAATCCTAGAGCCAAAGATAATAAATGCAGGAAGGGCTGGAAGCCCCAAGGCCTGACTGGGCCCTGAGGGATAAGACCTTCCCTCTTCTTTTCACTGATGGAGCCCTCATACCTTTAGGCTCTAGATGCCCCAAGATTTGATGTTGCCTTGAAGGTTATGCTTTACATGCCTGTGGGTTTTTTTGTTTTTGTTTTTGTTTTTAAGATTTTTAAAAATTTATTTGACAGAGAGAGATCACAAGTAGGCAGAGAGGCAGGCAGAGAGAGGGGGAAGCAGGCTCCCTGCTGAGCAGAGAGCCCAATGCGAGGCTCAATCCCAGGACCCTAGGATCATGACCTGAGCTAAAGGCAGAGGCTTTAAGCCACTGAGCCACCCAGGCGCCCCGCCTGTGGTTTTTTTAGATGAGCACTGGAGGGGCCATGAAGACCCTTAGGGATGGACCTGTGTG
Source organism: Lutra lutra (assembly GCF_902655055.1). NCBI lineage: Eukaryota > Metazoa > Chordata > Mammalia > Carnivora > Mustelidae > Lutra > Lutra lutra. Next base: position 50,637,473 of record NC_062280.1, on the reverse strand, counting down.
AGAGAGATTTCAGTCCTTGAGGGAATGAGTGGAGGGGAGGCTCTAGCTTCCTTGTTGAGTCTTGTTGAGTCTGTGGTCTAGAAAATTAGGCAGGCAGGTGCCCATGTTCCCCAGTGGCCTTGCATGCAGATCCTAAGGCCCTCATATTTACATTTAGACGGTGGGCTGCCAGGGACGCATTTGAGGCGCTTGGGGATGTGACAGACTTGCATTTCACACATGCAAATCTAGTGGCTGCTGGAGAACAGGTGGGAGGCCTGCAGTGGGGAGGCTGCATGGATAATTCAGGTGAGTAATGCTGACTGCAGGCAACGGAGGAGAAAAGAGGTTGACGTGAAGGTAGCACAGACAGTTTAAACAGACTGAGTGGATGTGGAAGGTGAATGGGAACTGGAGTAGGAGATTTCCACAGCCAGACTTGGAGGGGGAGGGAGGGCGTGACAGGAAATACTTCCTACAATAGTAGTTCTCAAACCTCAGCATTCTCAAATTTTGTGGAATACTTGGAAGGCTTGTGAAAGTAGAGAAGCTATGCCTTACCCAAGAGTATCTGATTCCAGAGGCTGGAGCAAGTCTCCACATTTACATTTCTAGCAAGTTCCTGGGTGATCCTAATGCTGCCGGTCCTGGGACCATGCTTTGAGAACCACCGCCCCGGAGAATAATACAGTTGCATGTTGACATAACTTCTAGGAAAGATTTAGACATCGAGTAGCTGAGAAGATGGAGGACAGAACTTCAGGTGGGCTGAAAGGTATTGGCAAGATGATAATACGAGACCATGACTTGCCCACCGAGTGGCCTCTTGAGAACCTAAGCGTGGTGGAGGTGAGACTTTCTTTTATAACCAGGCCCCTTCGCGACATCACCTGTTCTGGAGAACATCCCTTCCTCACGTTGTGAAATAACCTTCGGATATTAACAAGTCTTAGCGTGGTTTTCGCAAATGCAGATGCCCGGGAAGGATTTAAAAATGAAAGTACTTTAAGAAGGGCAGGCAACTCCAGGAGAGAAAGGCATGTTAGGCAGGGAAGGGAAAGCACAGCTACTCGGCCACAGGTCAGCTGGAACTGGTGCAAAGCACATGCCTCCAAATTGACCCAGGGAACTGGCATATTTGTACAAAAATTCCCGACAGTCGGTGGTATCTGGTGACAGAGGTGGTGTGGTCATTCTCGGGCACTTCTGGTCTCAGCTTGCTGGGCAGTCGGCTTTCCCTAGTCCTGATGAGAAGAGCCTCCGGCCCAGAGATGAAGATGCTGCTTTGGAAGTGGAATATAGTCAGAGGCAACGGGAGAGATTGGATCCCGACAGAACACCACTTCCAGCTAAAGACCGATGACAGTCACTGATAAGGCTCCTGGTCTGCCCCTGTAGGCAACGTGGCAAAGCAATAACGATTCTGTGTTCATTTCCATCTAGCGCATCTGGAGAAGGAGAAAGCCAATAAGGTGAATTAGGTGGAGTAGGAGGGAGTATTCCTTTTGGTTTTCTAAGGATGCCAAGTATTTGGCCTTGGAGAATAGTACGTTTTAGAGTTAATATTTGCTACTTATTCCTTTTTTTTTTTTTTTTAAACTTTTTTTTTTTTTTTAAGATTTTATTTATTTATTTGACAGAGAGAAATCACAAGTAGGCAGAGAGGCAGGCAGAGAGAGAGGAGGAAGCAGGCTCCCTGCTGAGCAGAAAGCCCGATGTGGGGCTCGAACCCAGGACCTGGGATCATGACCTGAGCCGAAGGCAGCGGCTTAACCCACTGAGCCACCCAGGCGCCCCTCCTTTTTTTTTTTTTTTTTAAGGATTTTATTTATTTATTTGACAGACAGAGATCACAAGTAGGCAGAGAGGCAGGCAGAGAGAGAGGAGGAAGCAGGCTCCCTGCTGAGCAGAGAGCCCGATGCGGGGCTCGTTCCCAGGACTCTGGGATCATGACCTGAGCTGAGGGCAGAGGCTTAACCCACTGAGCCACCCACACGCACCTGTAGGACTATTCTTTACCTATTTTGTATCTGCAGAAATATTCTCTGCTTATTTCAAAAAGTAGAACTAAGTTACAAACTGCTAATAGGGTTAGGATTTTGAGTTGGATATTCACTTGAGATGAACACATTACTCGTTTATCTCGCAGTTTCTCACTATTACTTTTTCCTGAAAATACCATGACTTGGGTAATTCTTTATTCTTTCCTGAAAATCCTATATTCCTGGGCATCTAAAGTAGATTTGCATTTTACTTTCAGTCCCTCCCAGTCTCTACGGCCTTGGATTTGTTTTGAGATCAATTGGAATGATATTTTGTCATGATTCAGAGTTAAGCAAAATGACAAAGAAACCAAATATCTCTGCTACTTGGTAAGCTCCTGGGATGCTTGAATGAGGCATACCCATAACCAATCAAGAAATGTACTAATCACACTGAAGGATTTTTTTTAAGTGCTTTTCATAAAACAAAACAAAACAAAACAAAAAACCCCGAAAGAGCAGTAGGAATATCCTAGGTTAAAAGTCAGTATTAACCCCAATGGCTCCTGGGATAGCTCAAATGTACATTAAAATGCCTCTTGGGTGTTTTCCTTTACAGAGAAATTACTAAGTATTGTTTAGCTTTAAGCTTTTTAAAAATAAAAATCAGGACTGTCATTTCTATTTGTTAAATTAAAATATATCATTGCTTTATACTGTAATGTAATGGCTTAAAAATAGTATAACATATTTTTCCTTGGAGGTCAAATTGGTCTTGTTTGAAAGTTACTCCATGTCAGTCTTCAGCTATAAATTCATCCTGAGACCCAAGATATGGGACATCTATTTATGGAGGATTAGCTGTGGTGACCGTCACCCAGCAGCCCAGCCTGGCAGCGGAGAGGTCAAGGTCTGAAGTGAACCTCACACATGGGCAGATATTTCATGCTGTGATAGAGCTGAAAGGATCACACAGCTCACTCATTTTATAGAGGAGGAAAATGCATCCCAAAGCAGGGGAGTGATTTCCAAGATTATTGGAAGATTATTATTCCGAGATTTCCACATTATTCCGTTGTAAACTGAATGGCACACGGGTCGGAGATAGAGAAGAGGGTAAACAGACTCTCTTCCTGGCCTTGGGTGCCAGTTTCTTTCTGTGTCCATCCCAGGCATTTGGGTTTGGACCAAGGCAGATCTGGAGTTGACACTTGGGACAAGTGTTAATGTAGGGATTCGTGGACTGTTTTTTATGGGATGAAATTGACTGATGTTATTCAAAGATGTTGTTCTGTGGTTATGTAAGTTTTAGACATGCAGTGTGAAACAAAAGAAGCCAGCCACTTTGGGCTCTGTTTTTTGGGGCCATCAAAACTGAATGTGCCTGCCAATCGCAGAGAAGGTTAGCGTACTCTGCATCTCCCACACTTGTCGGCAATGGAACCCTCTTCTCATGGGCCAAGTTGTGAGACTAATGATTCTCAAGAACTCATACTGGGGAAAGCCAGTCCCAATTCCCTTGTTTACTTATGAGGAAAGGAAGCCAGAAAGAGGCTTTATGGGGCCAGGCCTTCATTTTGGAAAATAACTGTCCTTTGGTTTAACCAAGTCCCAGATCATGCCGGCTCTGGGCAGCTGTCTAGTGAAATAATAATTCCAAAAGTATACCAAACTAGGCTTCGGTTTGAATCTGGGCTTATCTGTTTAATTCAGGCTGCTAGTGCCATCTTGGTTTTCCCTACGGTCTATCTTAGATCACCAGAGATGAGAGAACCGGCCTAGTTTTTGGTGACTTTCAAACCAATTACATTCAACAGGTCTGCTAGACTGTGCAGTCTGTGAGGAACTGAATTTCAACAATAGGCTTGCACTCCAGGAATCTTCCTGGGATTAAATTAGGCTTGGAAACAACGGGACAATGGTCTTCTATTTACTTGCCCATATTTGCCATATTGTCAAACATTATAACTCCTAAGGTAATGTGACTGGCCATGAAAATGACAAACCCTCTCATTTTCACTTTCTTCCTTGGAAAACAATCTGTTCTGGCCTCCGTGACAGAAAGATGAGTTAGGTATTAGTTCAAACTGTGTCAAGAGAGTTAAGAATATCCAGACTGTTCATTACTCATGCAGAGCATTAAGTACCACTTAATACATTTTTTAAAAAAGAAAAAAAGAACTATTTAATAAATCATTGTCTGAGGTTGGACTAGGTGGGTTGGCCTGTCATACATAGGACCTGATAAAATGCCACCTCCTCCACAGAGCCTTCTCTTGTCAGCTAGAAGTGACACAACAGCTTCCTCCCTTAGACCTGCTCATAGGAAGACTAATGACCATGGACATGTATATTCAATTTTAAAATTTGTCATCGGAGCTAGAGGAGGCTTCTCTGTTATAAATTGTGTGGCTGCCTCTATGTTCATATTTACATACACATGTGTATATACATAAATACATGTAAGGAATCATTTCTGAACATTAGGCCTTCTTTTTAACAGCAACGTAAGGACTTAAATAATCTGGCTGGTATTTGGGAAGTCTTTTTCTTGGGGAAACACACACTCACACACACACATACACACATATGTATGCATGCATGTACACATTATATATATAATATGTGTATGAGGGGACAGTTAGGGGTACTTGGCCTTACAAATCACACAAGACAGTCAGCTTTGCTGGTTTATCCTTATAGCTCAAATTGGAAGCTCCCTAGAAATCAGCAGTTGAAGGCTGGCTGTTTTGGAGACCCCATTCGTTTGTGAAGTAGCTGGAGATGGGCAATCAGCTACAGATCCTGATAACTGACTCCATGGAAACTGAATAACTGAACATAGTGGGTTCAAAGAACAATTTTGGATGAGGCTGTGGAGAGGAGGGAATGGAAGCGAAGCACAGAAAATCCTTGGCTGTTCTCATTTCAGGGCAAAGATGGAGAGGGCAGAGTCCTCAGAGTCAGGACTCTCTGGCAATGAAACTTAATGAAGAGCTCACATAGAAAATAAGCTGATGTCCAAGTCCTACAAGAAATCAGGGAAGGGGGTCAGAGGGTAATTTAACATTTTAAATCTCCCTCTTCCGGGGGTCGGGAGAGGGCAGTGGGGTCATGGACCTTGGGGAGGGTATGTACTATGGTGAGTGCTGTGAGGTGTGTAAACCTGGAAATTCACGGACCTGTACCCCTGGGGCTAATAATACATTATATGTTAATAAAAAAATAAAAAATTAATAAAAAATAAATCTCCCTTTTCCATGTTTCTGTATTTTTCACGGGGTCTGACTTTAGGCAACATCAGGAGGAGAAGGTGTAGGGGTATTTAAAAAGATGAGTGTGCAACATGGGTGAAACTCACTGTGCTCGACATGGATTTTGGAAAGCAGAGGACACCTGGATGGTTTGATAATTTGAGAAAGCTCTTATTCACACCGATATATCCCCGCTGTGTTACTGGATCTGCGTGTTCCACTATTGAATATGTTTAAGTTCATACTGTATAATGTGTTGTTGATGTATTTCTACTCTGCCAATGTGTGACTTAATGCTCTACACTATATAGAAGAGAGAAGCAATTTGACATATCAGTGTCTAATCATTTTCTACTGCTTAGCCAGGCACCATAGCATAGCTTCTACTCTGTATTCTTCTGTTACATCTCTACATGAACCTTACTTGGCCTAAACCAGACAAATCTTCATTCCCCAAATACGCCACACACCTTCCCACCTCTACGTGATTGCTCATACTATCTATAATCCTAGAATGCCCTTCCTCCTTTCATTTCCAGCTCTTCAGGTCCTATCCAAAATTTGCTCAAAATGTTATGTCCATGTTTTGGAGTCAAGATGACTGGCTGAGCACCCACATTTATTACCTTTCTCAAAATCCTAATGAATTTCATGAAAAAGTTAATAATAGTAAAAAATGATAAACCAATAATAACAAAAAAGAAACTTGATAAATAGTGTCTATTAGAAATTCTATACAAAATCTCATTTATAGTGAAAATAAAGGCTTTAGTATGCCTAGGAATTCACTTGTACTGCTTAGTGGGCAAGATCTGTAAAACGAAAACCATAAAACTTTGTTGATTGAGGTAAACAAGGGTCTGGATGGGAAGATTAAATTATGAAAGTTATCAATTCTTGCAAAATAAATCCACAAATTCAATACAAACATAGAGAAAAAATCCAAGGATAATTTTCATGAAACTTGATAAGCTGATTCTTAGTACTTTTAAGGGAACAGAAGCATAAATAGCCAAATGAATTTTAGAAGAATGAGGGCAGCTTGCCCTACAGATATCAAAGCATACTAAAGAGCTATAATAATTAAAACTGCATTATACTGAGGAAGAGCCAAGTAGATTAACTGAACAAGAGACTACACTTTTTAGGGAAATTGATAAGCCATTTCTAAGATTTTTACGGAAAATTTATCATTAGGGAAATGCCATTCAAAACCACAATGAGATATCACCTCAAACCTATCAGAATGCCTAAAATAAAGACAAGAAATAACAAGTATTGGCAAGAAGGTGGAGAAGAAGGAACCCTCATGCACTGTTGGTAGGAATGCAAATTGGCACAGCCACTGTAGAAAACTTGGAGAAAACACACACACAATGGATATTACTCAGTCATAAAAAAGAATGAGATTTTGCCATTTGCCATAACGTGGACGGATCTAGAGGGTATGATGCTGAGTGAAATAAGTCAGTCAGCGAAAGACAAAAACCATATGATTTCACTTGTATTTGGATTTTAAGGAACAAAACAGATAACCCTTCCCCCCTTAAATACAGAGAACAAACTGGTGGTTACCAAAGGAGAAGTAGATGGGGGGCGAGGTAAAATAAGTAATAGGGATCAGGAGTATACTTACCGTTGTTTTTTGTTTTAATTTTTTTTAAAGATTTTATTTATTTATTTGTCAGAGAGAGAGAGAGGGAGAGAGAGCAAGCACAGGCAGACAGAATGGCAGGCAGAGGCAGAGGGAGAAGCAGGCTCCCCAATGAGTAAGGAGCCCGATGCGGGACTCGATCCCAGGACGCCGGGATCATGACCTGAGCCGAAGGCAGCTGCTTAACCAACTGAGCCACCCAGGCGTCCCTGTTTTAATTTTTAAAGAGATTTTATTTATTTGTCAGAGAGAGAGAGAGCACAAGCAGAGGGAGAGGCAGGCAGAGGGACAAGCAGGCTCCCCACTGAGCAAGGAGCCGAATGAGGGACTCAATCTCAGGACCCAGGGATCGTGACCTGAGCCGAAGGCAGATGCTTAACTGACTGAGCCACCCAGTCGTCTCAAGAGTACACTTATTGTGAAGATCCCTGAGTAATGTATAGAATTGTTGAATCTATATTGCACACTTAAAATTAATGCAATATTATATGTTAATTGTACTTCAAAAAGAATTTAAAATTTGTATCAAATATCAAAGACAAGAAGAGCCAAAACTCTCTTAAAAAAATAAAAAAAAAAGTTGGGAGGACTTGCTTTTCCAGACATCAAGGCAGATCATAAAGCTATAGAATTAATACAGTGTGGTATTGGTACAGAGATAGACAAATAGGCCAGTGGATAGAGCAGGGAATCCAGAAAAAACTCATACATATCAGGAAAAGATTGATAGCAGAGGAGGAATTTCACCCAGTGGGAAAACAAAGGAATTTTTTAAAAATGGTGTTGGTAAAATTGGCTATCCACATGCAAAAAAATAAAATTAAATCTCTTATTCATACCATATCCAAAACCATAATAATTTCCAGGTAGACTAAAGACTTAAATGTGAAGGGCAAAACTCCTAGCTTTTAGAAGAATATATAGGAATGTATCTTCATGATCTTGGGGTAGAAGGATTTTTATTCTCCTAGTCATGAAGGAGAATATAGATGAAGTTGACTTCCCGAAAATTAAGAACTCCTGTTCATTACATGCCAGTACAAAAACAATAAAAAGACAAGCAAAGAGAGGGGGAAGATATTTACAACACATATGAATTATCAAAGGACTATTATCCAGAATAAAGAGAGTTTATAGATCAATGAGGAAAAGGCCAACAACTTAACAGAAAAATGGGCAAGAGAATTAAACAGACACTTCTCAAAATACAATAGAACACCCAAATATCTAATAAGCATATGAAAAGGAGTTTAACATTACTTGTAAGTCACAGAAATGCAAATTAAAACCGCTAGATTATCCTATTACACACCTATGAGGCAGACAAAATTTAGAAAGCTTCATCTCAAGGGGTAGCCAAATTAGGAGCACACATGACTGATGAGAATATAAATTGGTACCAATACTGGAAAACAGGTAGCATGATTTATTAAAGTTGAAGATGAGCATACTCCTTGACTCATAATTTCCACTCCTACTTATATACTCCCATCATTTAATTGTTCATGACCACCAGAATCCATGTGCAAAATGTTTTTTTTTTTAAGATTTTATTTATTTATTTGAGAGAGAGAGAGACAGCCAGAGAGGGAACACAAGCAAAGGGAGCAGGAGAGGGAGAAGCAGACTCCCTGCTGAACAGAGAGCTCGATGCGGGGCTCCATCCCATGACTCTGAGATCATGACCTGAGCCGAAGTCAGAGGCTTAATGACTGAGCCACGCAGGGGTCCCATTTCATCTTGTTCTTAAATGACAAAAGCTAGAAATACACAATTCCGCATCAACAGTAGAATGGATAAATGGAAGTATAGTCATACAATGGAATCTTCTACAATAATAACAATCAACAAACATGATATTAAGTGAAAAGTGAAGTTATAAAAATTGCACAAAGCATGAATCTATTACATAAAACTTAAAAACAGACAAAACTAAACTATATTGTTTAGGAATGCATTCAGGTGTGGTAAAACTAAAAATTAAAATGAGGAAATTAGTACCATCAAGGTCAGGATAGAAATTACCTTTCTGTACTTGAGTGGTAGTCATATGGATACTTACTTTACTATCATTTGCTAAACTGTACACATAAGATATATTGTTTTTTATATATCTTATATATATAATATATAAGATATATATGTATATCTTGCATATCTATGTATATAAGATATGTATATATAGATATATAAGATATACATAGATATCTATGTACATGTATATCTTTGTATATATATAAGATATTTATGTATATCTTATATGTATCTTTATAGTTTATAGTTTATAAACTATTATACCTCATAATCAAATAAAGTAAAAAAGAAAATTTTTTAAAAAAGAAAAAAGAAAAGGAAAAACCCAGAAAGTAATAAGAAAACAAGAAAAAACACAAAAGACTCTGGAAACTGACATGCATACTGATTCAATATGTGCTAAAAGTGGCATTTCAAATTAAAATTCCAAATTCAATTTATTCAATAAGCAGTGTCAAAACTGGAAAGAAGGGATTGCCAAATATGGCTGCAAACAGCTGTAAAACATCTCTATGGCCACAGACACCACAAACAACTTGGAAAAATATTCACAACATCTACAAGACACAAATGGCTAATATTCATAATATTAAGAATGCTTATAAATCAATGTAAAAGGGGAGAAAAAGCAGGAAATATATAGAATGAAAGCTACAAAGGATCACTAAACTTGAAAAAATAATAAATTTTATTAGAATTTGGTAAAGTACAAAATAGAAAAAAATAATATATAATATTCAGGGTAATTTAAAATAATCACAATATAATCATTTGTAAAATTAGATACTAAACTCATTAAGCTATAAAATAATTACAGACTATAAGAACTAAGGAAGTAATTAAAGGCTAAGTCTCCTTCTAGATTTACCATTCCTTTTTTTTTTTTTAAGATTTTATTTATTTATTTGGCAGATAGAGATCACAAGCAGGCAGAGATGCAGGCAGAGAGAGAAGGGGAAGCAGGCTCCCCGCTGAACAGAGAGCCCAATGTGGGGCTCGATCCTAAGACCCTGAGATCAGGACCTGAGCTGAAGGTAGAGGCTTAACCCACTAAGCCACCCAGGCGCCCCAGCTTTACCATTCTTAATGTACAACTTACCCGCATAGTCTCAAGATGGTTGCTCTGTCTCCAGACATTACATCTGTGTTCCAGGCATAGAGAAGGGAAGAATGGCAAGAGCAAAATAGTACATGCCAGTGGAATCTGACCCTGCCCATAAGTAAAATTATACCTTCCCCAGAAGCCTTATTCCCTAGAATTATACTTAAATCTTACCAGCAAAACTATGGCACAGTTTACTTCTAACTCTTAGGGATTTGAGGAGAAGTGTATTTTTTAAATGAGGATTTTTTTGTGCCAAACTAAACTGTGGTTTTGTTAATAAGCAAGGAGTGGCATATATACTGCTTAGTCAACTGGTGGTGCTGTGGGAAGGAAGCACCCAGAACAGTGCTTGGTACATTGTACATATTCAATAAACATTAGTTAAAGGAATGGGATTTTTTATATTATAAAATCCATAATCCCCAGGATGACAGGGAGGGGGGTCAAGATGAGAGCCAAGCACCAGCTACAGAAGAAACCAGTGCAGATGGAACGGGAGCCTCCCCGAGATCTAGAGTGGATGCGACAATGAAATGCTACCGGAGGTCACTGAAAATCCTGGCAGCAGAGTTAGACATAAAGTTTGAAGTAGTTAGTGACCCATCTCTCGAACTGCACTGTTCAATCCCACAGCCACCAGCTCATGTGGCTATTTAAGTTTAAATTAAATGAAAAGTATATCAACTGAGTTCGGCAGGCACATTAGTCACATTTTGAATGCCCCCTAGTCACTTGTAGCTAATGGTCTCCATAGTCCATGGTGCTGGTATGGAACTTTCCCATCATTGCAGAAAGTTCTATGGAATAGTTTGTCTAGAAGAATTAAGCCAAGGGAAAAAGGAGAGAAAGAGAGAGATACCAATTTCCAGAAAAACAAACCCTCGTGCAGGAAAAGAAAAATAATCACAATATATGGGGTTCCCCTGTGAATATCCTTTGCTAATCATAATGTAAACACTGAATTCTGAATTACATAAGTAGAACTTTATTGGGAGGATGCCAGGCTAAGACGAGGCTTGTGTCTGGTAAGAGTGGGGGTTCACATGGAAGAGTTCTAAAGCCTCACATTCCAAGGTGGGAAACTAACAGATAATGCCTGTGACCAAAAAAATCAGAAAGAGCAACAGAGACATTTTGTTAAATGCATACAGACAAATAAAAAAGATTCAGCTAAAAGAGTTACAATGAGTGTCTCCGTGGAGGAAAAAAAACAGGAATGGTGGGAACAGGGAACACCAAATTTAGGCATAAGGCTTGCAAAACTATTTGTTTCTTAAATGATGTGCAGATATGATTTGATTAAAATAATAAATAAAATAGAATAAATTGCAAAAACAGGGGTGCCTGGGCGGCTCAGTCAGTTAAGCATCTGTCTCTTGATTTTGACTCCGGTCCTGATCTCAGGGTAGCAAGATGGGAGTCCCACGGTGGCTCACTGCTCATTGCGGAGTCTGCAAGAGATTGTCTCTCCCTCTGCCCCTCCTGCTTGCGCTGTCTCTCCCCATCTCTCTAAAATAAATCAATAAGTCTTTAAAAAAAAAAAAAAAGAGAATAAACTGCAAAACAAAAGCTCTGTTACCATGTCATTTTCTCCATTAAGTCTATTCTGGTCTACAGGCATGATACTTCTATACTTGGATATGTATAGGCTTAGAGTCAAACTCCTATTGGTTCATAAATGCTTAGACTAACTACTATCTGATTTCAGAAGCGTCACAATGTTTTAATCTAACACAAAGTGAAGCATGAAGACTCCAATAAAATGTTTAAAAACCATAATAATAAGGGGTATCTGGGTGGCTCAGTCAGTTCAACATCTGCCTTCAGCTCAGGTCATGATCTCAGGGTCCTGGGATCGAGTCCCCCCTCAACCTCCGTACTCGGTTTGGGGGGGGTGGACGGTGTCTCCTTGTCCCTCTGCCTCCGTCCCTCCCCTTGCTTGCCCTCTGTCTCTCTCTCTCAAATGAAAAAATAAAATGAAATGAAAAATAAAATGAATAAATAAATAAATGGCAATAATCATTTAAAAATAATACTAGCCAACATTTATAGAGCCCTTCCTAAGTGCAAGGCATGTGATAAGAGCCTACCGATAAATCAGGGGGTCATTTGTTCTTCTTCCACAGAGGAGGCCATAGGCAGGGCAGGAAAATAGAGTGGCTCTTTCATGCTTAGAGGACTTAGTTCCAGTTTAGCATCAGAATGCCTATGCTTTTTTTTTTTTTTTTTACTTTATACGATTTTATACTGTGTGTTTTAAAATGGGCCTGAATTATTTTTCAATTTAACACCATCATTTAAAACATAATGAATAGTAAGTCAATTCTAGTTCACATCTGCCAACGGGATGGTCTCATATTGTACACATATCTCTTGGTCATAAAACCTATGAGAACATAGAAAATGAACAAGGTTTAATTAAGTTAAGATGATAAAATGATGTTCAATTTTATTGGCCACCATACGAATCACGGAAGGGGGAGAGGTACATCTGTTCGAAATGTGACAATACTTCCTAACATCTAGCTAAAAAAAGGAACTATTACAATAGGTTTAAAGTCAAATCCGTGTCAAGTTTCCGGTGACCCACAGGGTTTTTGCCTTAGTACAGAGGTTTAGTGAGAGATTAAATCAGTGAAAATTGTCTTGAGATAGAAATTGCTAGGCAGTTTTTACAAACTCAGTGTGGTACACTCTGACTTACCTAATAGAGCATTATATTCTCCTAGTAATTTACCGATTTTAATTTTATCTGCTATTGCTGTTTGGAAATTGAACCTTTTTGTGCTTGCATTCACACTTGGCCTCTAGAAGCCACCTGACTAAATGGAAAATCAGAAACCCAGTCACATATGAAAGAGGCTCTGTATTCCCAGCCCTGGGCCTTTACCTAAGGAGGGAGAAGATAATGAATGTGGTCTGGGCATCCACCCACCCTGGTTTAGTAACAGAAAAAGGATGGGGCCTATTCTCTCTAATTACACCCTGGGGCTGTCTTAGCTAGGGTCACGTCAAATATTTTCACCTGTCATTTCATCTTTTCACCATTCTAACCATTGTTTTTGCCAACTTGTGGTTTCGTGGATTTTACTCCTCTATTGATTTCACATGAAGGCCTGGAACTTAACCTGTGGCTCACCTGGTGAGCAGTGCAAGGGCGAGTGTGTTTACCTCCATGAAAGGGAGACAACTGACCTGACGAAAGCAGCTATAGAGGGGTCACAGCCCCTCAAAGACATGCTTATTTTATCCGAATTTCTTTTGCACGAGTGTGGTAGTAAACGGGGAAATGAGAGATTAAACCTAAAGTGGAACCCCATGTGCTGGAAATTAAGTAAAATTCCATTACATTTGAATAGTTCTGAGCAAGCAATTTGTTACCCTTTATCCTTTAGTGGAATTGATGAACAGGTGGTTTTCAGAAGATCACGCAGTATATTTAGCTCCTGAAATTCGAGCGACTCCGGTTCTGATTGGCTGCTGGGGCCACGTGATCATTCGGAGCCCAGGCACCAGGCCGGCTCTTGCCTGGGGTTCTCGGGAGGGAAGAGTTGGGAGAGGCTTTGCTGCTGAGGAAATTGATTTGATAGAGTAAAGGTAAGGCCGCCTGATGGCTTTTTCTGTCATGTTCTTGCTGGAGATGTTCTGCAGCTTCCCTTGAAGTAGTTTCCAAAGTTTGGGGTCAGAACTGGGGAAATTAGGAATGGAAATGGGACCGGAGAAGTTTGTAACCCTATTGCCCTCCTCAGGCCCTACTTAATCTGCCCTTGTGTTGTGATGAGAGTCAAGGCCTGTACTAACCAACCTACTGCTCGCCTGAGTTGGTTCTCCCGTCTAACAGACAATATTTTTAAAAGTTTTCGCCTTCGATTTTTTTTTTTCTAAATATATTAGTATGTAAAAGGATCCGTGTTCTGCATTCCTATATTTATCCTGTTCTACTGGGCTTCATTTGCCTCCGAAGGAGTGGCAGTTTCCCTAGCTTAACAAAACCAGCCATGGCGGGGTATTGGTTTACACGGCAAATATCTTCGGGGCGAAGGGACAGCTGCTCCAAGTCATCATCCACTTTTATCAAGAAGAGTCCCGCTCTCTGGCGTCAAACTGAGAAGGCCTTGGGAGAGCCTTTTGGTAGCTCCTGAATTAGAAGCTTAAACCAAAGACCCACATTCTTAGATTTACCTCAGTCAACGCTTTGAACATTTCTTATTTTTCAGGTTTGAGGAAGAGCTACAGAAGCAGAAGAGAAATAATCCTTATAAGCCAATGGTGTTCGGGAAACCAATAACCCCATTGCCTTGAGGTTTCTGTTTTTCTCTTTTTAAGCTACTGACAGATTTGTTTTTCCTGTGTTCTAATTCCAAGCGTAGGATAGACTGCTAGGGTGCGTTAGAGCCGTGGAGAGACCTAAAGCAGCCCTCCTCGAATTTCGGTGCTGGCGAAAAATTCTAACTTCTGGAAGCCAAGCTGACCTCCTTTTCACTAATACTTTTGCCTGAAAATGTTTTTCTGCAAGTATTTAGAAATGTAAATACCCTGTTTCTTTGAATCCGAAGCCTCTCACTTGCTTCCTTTTGCTTCCTTTTACAACTTTCACTAAACGGATTGTGTAGCTAGAAGTAGCAATACCTGACATATTACTAGTGAAGGAATCAAGAGAAGCTAATTTGAAGGCTGAGGTTTCTAGATGGGGATCTAAATATTTCCTTTCACGGAACCTGCAACGATCTATGGGTGTGTCAGATGGAGAAGTGTTAAATTCTGTTTTTATAGTGTTGTGATTTCAGTCCTAGGGATAGATGCTAATGTATTTTCATTTGTCTGGAATATGAAAAGTTTGTAGGTGCCACTACTACTCTGGGAAAATGGCAGATGACGAAGAATATGAGGAGGTGGTGGAGGTAAGATGAAAGCGCTGACTCTGACAGCCACGTATTTCATGTAGTGACAAAGCTGTGTAGGTGAATTAATCATTTGAGAAATACATCATCTCTTATAACTTCACAAAGACTCATTATTAAAGCATGAGAAAGGAATAGTTTATGTTCAGTTTCATTATAATTATGTGGGATTTAGAATTGAAAAGAAATATCACTGTTTCCCACTCTTGCTTTTCTTTAAACTCTCAGAAAAACATGGTGTGGGGTGAAGGCGGGTTTTAATCGATCTTCTGAAACTACCTTCTTTTTTTTTTTTTTTTTTAAGATTTTTATTTATTTAACAGCGAGACTGATCACAAGTAGGCAGAGAGAGCGAGAGAGGGAAGCAGGCTCCCTGCTAAGCAGAGAGCCCGATGCGGGGGCTTGATCCCAGGACCCTGGGATCATGACCTGAGCCGAAGGCAGAGGCTTTAACCCACTGAGCCACCCAGGTGCCCCTTGAAACTACCTTCTTCCCCACCTGCCAACCCTCCTGATCAAAGGGACAGAGGAGACAAAGGGACAATTCTGAAAACTGAACTCTTTTAGTTTCCACACAGCAATAGGGAAAAGTTACTCTTTGCTTCAATCAGCTGATTACCTAGAGGGTGATATGGAATCAGTGTTCAGAATAATATACTTAGGAAATTTTATATGTGAGATTTTGCATATATGTAAATGTGCACAGGTACCTGTATGTATGAACTCCTCACGCTCACAAGTGACATTTGGAGCCAGACTTTCCTATCAACTCCCGTTCTGTTTACTTAAGTGAACAAGACTAGCTTTTGTGTTTAAATGTTGAAGAAAATTTAAACAAAGACCTAAGTGGACATCTTGAAAAATTTCCTCTGGGTTATTTGTGGACATCTGATACATTTTACAAAGCTGTTAATTATCTATTTTATAAAATTTTGTTTTTATCATGTTACGGTTTTCATCAGTGCTTGCCTTCAGCTTCACATTCTAGAATCTCAAGGCTTGAGTGCTGTAATCCATAGAAATACATTGAAATTGAATCTGAAAGTACTTAATTTACAATTAATGATGATCTAAGTATAGGGAAACCTCCACGTGCCTAAGATACTTGGAGGCAGTTTTGAAAACCTGTGCTTTTTCATCAGGATGAAATTAAGAGCTACCCAGAACCAAAGTCCAAATGACCGTGCCAAAATTTAACTTTGGAAGATTATTTTGATGACGGGTCCACATTTAGATGAAGAAAAATGTGTTGTTCTACAAATAAAATTAATCTTATTACTGAAGGATTTAGGAACAAAACACAGAATGAATCTCCTACAGTATAATAATGAATATCTGTGGCTTAAGTGCCAAAGGCTACATTCTCAATGGTCAGTATTACTGGTGTGCATTTTACAAATGTCCTCATGAGTTAGAATAATCACTATTCAACAATGACACAATTTAAAATTAAATTGCCTTCCTGTGGTAGTAATACCAGTAATTCTTTTTAGCCTCCAAGTTAAAAATCCCTTGGTTTTCTCAAAATAATTGTGTTCTTTGGTCATTGGAAGTAGTCTTCAGCGTTAGACCTGATTGATTTGACTAGATGTCATAAAAATGGAGGGGGCTATTTTTAGGCTTCTCATCCTTGCCATTTTATTCCTATTACTGCTTCTGGGTCTGACTAACAGGTTGCTAAACTGATAGACTTCTCACCAGGGAATGTTCAACCAAGGTCCCTCTGGCCTCAAAAAAGAGGCCGTGAAAAATGGAATGGTGGCAAATTTGACAAAATGGTCAAGGAAGAGTTCAAAGCCAGGAACTGGCTTGAAAAAGAGATCTTCTAGGGGCCTTGGACATCTAAATAAAATTGTACTATCACTCTCCTCAAACTTAAACTTGGATAGGAAGGAAAAGAAGCGAGGATGCACTAATTAGGGGCACAGCTCTAAAAGTGGGATTTGGCATATGAGTTAATGCCAACCATTTGGGTAGTGTTGCTTTTTTTATAAGCTTATTTCCAAGATACGTTTACCCATGGTGAGAGCCCAGGAAAGGTAAAACTGGATGGCTACCAAGAGCTGCTTACCCTTGGGTGCTAAGAAAATCCAAAATAGTTGTGAATCATTTGCTTTAGTTTAATACTTCCTTCCCAAGTCACTGATGTTTTGTGTGGCCAGAGGCATGGTTCTCTGTGGATCATGATCAAACAGTATTCCCTAAGTGTCCAAATGATATTTCCCGTGTGATGAAAGCATGGAAAAGAGAAAGTCTCTGTCCTGTGGAAGCTTATGGTTTCTCTTGCTATGCCTAAGGACATACAAATGGATATTAAATTTTATTTTTTTAAGATTTTATTTGTTTATTTAACAGAGAGGGAGCACATGCACACAAGCAGGGGGAGTGGCAGGCAGAGGAAGAAGCAGGCCCCCCCAGAGCAGGGGGAGCCCAATGCAGGGAACCATCCCAGAACCCCAGGATCATGACCCAAGCAAAAGGCAGCTACTTAACCGACTGAGCCAGCCAGGCACCCCTGGATAGTAGATTTTTAAATTAAAGGACTAGTGCAGAAGCAAAGAAAGTGCAAGAGTAAGGGACATTAGGTAAATTTTATATTAACCTTCCTGCAGATGAACTAGAGCCAGTGGCCTATCGGCAATGGTTAAATAACTTGATAAGGGCTCACTGAGCCAAGGGCAAAAGAAAGGAGGCCACCTGAGGGAAATTTTGTAGTTAGCGTTTTTCCCTCTCCCAGAGCATATGTTTTGATCACAGAGAAAAGAAAAATGAAGCCTACATTGATACACATTTTGTGAACCGAGAAAATGAGCCCAATGTTTCATTTTTTGTCCCTTTCCTTGGGTGCCTTGGCCTGAGTCTTTCGTTTTGCTTGCCCAGCTTTGCCGGGTGAGGCTGGGGGCAGGATTCCATTCCCTTTACGCATCTGAAACAAAATGTCAGCCAGTTCCTGTCAGCTTCTATTTATTGCTGGTGATGTCAGAAGTAGAACAAAAGTAGGTTTGATTTCGGATCCAGCCTGCAAGTACCTCAGAGCCCTCAATTGCCAACTGTAGCCTCACTTTCCCACATCTTGTGCTGAGAGGTCCTCGCATTTCTCCTTCTCCCCTTGGCATTTGCAGACTTTCATCTTCGCATCCTTTCAGGACCATCATGCCATATACAGATGCACCCCTCACTCTGGAAGGGACTCTCGTTCTTAGTAATCAGGGGGACATAGGGGTCATTGAGATGTGTATAGGCTTTTGAATCTAGTCTTTCCATGACACAATCCAGTCAAGGAGTTCTATTTTGTTTTATTGTTAGTCACAAACTGGGTTATATCAAGTTCCCTTCTGCACAGCCCACATATTCAGGATATTGTTCTACTTTCTCTGCAAATTATGCCCTGGGTACCAGAAGAAAAGGTTTTGCTTGTCATAAGTAAAATAACTGCCGCTGGCAGAGAAACCGCTTCAGACCCTGTTCTCCTCACCCTGCATCTCCTTGCCTCATGGGATGGCATTCACGTTAGCTTCCCTGAAGTTTCACCAAGCTAAAATGGCTTCTGTCATGTACTTCCTTCCCACACTTAGTGCACACCAACTGGGCTGTAGTGAAATAGCCCTGTGGTTCAGCCGAGGCAGAGGAGAGGTGACTTCTGCTTTGTTCTCATGATTCCTTTGTGCTCTATTTGTAGTATTACACAGAGGAGACAGTCTATGAAGAGGTGCCGGGAGAGGTAAGACCCAGCCCATGTCCACATGAGCTGCATGCTGATGAAAGCAGTCAGAGCCTTCTCTCCTCACAGACTCCCAGGGCTACAGAGCTGGCGAAGGGAGAGTCTTGAGAGAGAATCAGTCACTTATATGTGCCTGGCTGCTGATGGTACAAGAATGAATGCTATCTGTTTAATAGGTTATGTCACTGTTTTTGCTATTCAGCATATCCAAAGTGTCTGGGGATGGTTTCCCCATTGTTCATGTGGTCTTTTTGGGGGTAGGTGGTACTCATCAAAATAAGTGGCTGTTTATCATTGGCTATCACCACTCTGTGACTGTACCAATTGCATGGCCTTGGACATGTGAGTTGCACAGCGACCCGCAATTTTATTGTTTAGAGTCGTAACTTGTGGGCCACCATCTGTGCCAACAGGGATGGCACCTCCAAGCCTTTGTCCCTGATGAGGCAATGAAATGTTACTTAGATTGTAGCACATAAGCCTTTCCCATGTGTATCCCAAGATGGTATTTTTTTAGGGTGAAATGTCTCACTCGTGCTTCCTTTTCTGAATGGAGCTGTTTCTCTTGAGCATGACAGTGATGGCTATCCCTGGAGCCTGCTCGAAGAGCTTGTGACTGCATGAAACCTAACATTTTAGATGCTGTAAATTGGTTAGTTTCTCACCATCAAGCATACATCAGTAACAATGGGCAGAAAACAATCTATTAGCAATGATCTGACAATGCTAGGGGAAGTTGTCCTAGACGTCTAATGCCCTTGTTGCTTTGGTTTCTCTTTACAAATCAATGCTAGATCTCGTCCATCAGTACAGAGGATATTTGCTGTGAAGGAACTCGTGCTACGACTTGGCTGCTTACCTTCTTTTCTTAACATACAGTATTTCTAACCTTGGACTAGACCTAAACTTTGGGCCTTAGTTTCTTCTACTATACAGCCTGTTGTAAGAAACCATAATCTCCCACCTACCACATGCATAGGACTGTTGTTAAGGAAAATTACCCCCTATGTTGTAGTCATTGCCCTTGTCCACCTAAGTAAGCATTTATTAGTGTACATGGCACTCAGGTTCATTATGGGACAAGCAACCCACTTTTTCTTAGACTCATTTAAAAGTGAACATGAAGTCAGGAAGTCAAGCTTTATTTGATCATCTTAATCTTTTGTTCTCTGATCCCAAGTTTGCTTTTACTCTACCCAAATGATTTAAGAAGATTTTAAATGTTTAAGAATATTGTATTTCTGATTTTTATCCAACCTGAAAGCATTTGGGTTCCTTTCTACACAAATGGAATTTCAAGGCACTGTGTAGCAAGTTAGGAAGGAGTAACGTTTTGACTACACACCCTCCTGAACAATCAGATTTACATAATGTGATGTACCTTCACTGGACGGAGTGTATGATGTCCTGCTTTGGTCTGTTTTAAACATGTAGAAGTTACAGGAGGGGTGGAAGTCTGACTTGTGATCTGAATAATGCCTGTATATCAAGATCACGCGATCACAGTTTTTACTTCCATAACAGTGTTGAACTGCGTGTCCCATTTTCAGACAATAACAGAAATCTATGAAACTACGACAACACGGACAACCACATCTGACTATGAGCAATCAGAACCTTCCAAACCCGCGTTGGCACAGCCGGTACCGGCACAGCCGGTCGCCGCCAAGCCAGTGGAGAGGAAGAAGGTTATCCGGAAGAAACTGGATTCTTCAAAGTTCATGACTCCCTACATTGTACATAGTCAGAAAATGCAGGAACTCTTTAGCCCAGTAAGTTTCAAACAACTTCTGCTAATCTGGTTTTATTATTGAGAAAGTACTGAATCTCAACCAGCTGTTTTTGGCGCCCGCTGAATTTTGTTTCTCAGCCTTGTGTGAGACAAAGACTTCCCTGCAGAAATATAAGCTCTTGTGACTCTTGAATTTTCCTCTCATGTAATTCACTGGCACTGTTGTAGCATCAGAGAAAGCATCCTTACTGCAATTATTGCCACAAAATAAGCAGGAGGCCAGTCACAAAGCATTTATTGGTATTTAATCAAAATTTGTTAGCCAGTCTAGAATCATGAAGTCATAAATAGAGTTGAAATCCATTCACAGAAGCTAAATAACATCTATTTAAACTGTGTCTGAGCAGAATGCCCCTTATCCAGATACTTAACAATATGTAAAAAGGTCTTCAAGAGCTGTACGATGAAGAAGTGTAGTTTAGAAAACCAGGATCACACTAAGAGCTCATCCGAAATGAGGATCGGAATGTTTGACTATATCCTAGAACAGCGTTTTGTTTGTTTGTTTGTTTGTTTTGTCTGTTTGATTTTTAAGATTTTATTTATTTGAGAGGGAGAGAGAAAGAACAGGCAGGGGGTGGAGAGAGGAAGAAGCAGGCTTTCCACTGGGCTTGATCCCAGGACCTTGGGATCATGACCGGAGCCGAAGGCAGATGCTTAACCAACTGAGCCACCCAGGCGCCCCCAGCTCCGTGGTTTTTAACTGTGGCTGCACATCAGAATCCTCCAGGAGTTTTAAAGCTACTGATACCTAAGCTGTTCTGGTTTAATCAGTCTGAGGTTGGGACCTGTGTAGGAAGATTTTTAAAAGCTGCCTGGCTTTGAAAATGTGAAGCTCTGGTTGAGAATCACTGCTGTTGAAGGTCCCTGGTCCTTAAATTTCCATGTACAGTTAGACTGTAACAATTTATACTGATTGGCAGCAGATTGAGACCCATTTGAATGGATCTCATTTGTGGAGTGTCCATGCAAGCTGATGTCTCACTAGGTGGCCTGATTGCACATCCTCTGGGAGCTTGGAAAAAATGAAAAGCAGCTCATGGGAACATTGAATTATATAGGCCTAAGGACTTAAGTCAAAAGCATCCCATTGTGATTGGTCAGTAAATGGCCATGTTTGGTTTAGTGTTAACTTCTGGGGACTATTTGGTCAATTTCCAGGTCAGATTCTTGAATGGTCTAAAACCTAGTTTCCTAAGGCTTTGAGCTCTAAAAACAAGATTATCTTGCCTCCTTTATCATTGCAGTATTCAATAATAACAGAAAATTTTTTTTTGTCTGTTTAGTGCCATAAAATCTCATAAATTCTGATGATAATACCTAGAATTTCTGATAGTCTGAAGAAAATGTTGGCAAAGGTTTGTAGTATTTTTAAAGTGGTTAGTGATAAAATCAAGAGTATAATTTAGATTGTTGACTACATTTAGGGGTACCATTGAAGCATTAATAATGATAAATTATGCACATTGTTATTAAGGCAAGAACTCATTGTATATTTAGCGGAAATAATGAAATTGCATTCCTTTTCAAAATACTCCATAATTCAGACTTTCCATTAATTCAGCTGGTGTCTCAGCTATAGAAACCATTAAGATTTAGCTACAACTTCTGAATTGAATATTTTTGCATTGTATTAGCAATTAAATCTTTTCAGATAATTTCTATATTTATTTTCTAAAATTATTGAGGTTTGGGCTTTTTATGTGTGCATTCAGACAATGAAAACATTGAGAGAATCATTTTAGGGCATTTTCAAGACAATAGTCTGTAATAGAATTTCTACTGTCTCAAGTATCTAACCATGTTTAGGAAGAACAATTAACAAATCTATTTTAGTTTTTGCTGAGAATTGGACAAGGGACAAAAAGAAAGCTGTTATAACTGATAATTGTTAGAACTTACAGGATTTTTTTTTTTTTTAATCAGAAGGGAGTGAATGTATTGCTTGAAATTTCTGCTGCTGTCTTGTCAGGTTTTAGGCTAATATCTGATATTATTTTCAGAATAAATACAAGGAGAACTATGAGAAAGCAAAAGGACAGCCATACGCCATCACAACTGATACCCCAGAACTTCGCCGGATCAAGAAAGTGCAAGATCAGCTCAGTGAGGTGGGCTGCATTTCTAAAATAAAGGCGAGACATGTCAAAAACATGCCCATCGCTGGGAATTGAGGGCTTTAATGGGTATCGAGAAAAAGAAGAGTCGAATTACTATGAGCCAGTCCAGAAATATAGAGGAAGTGTTGGCTCAAGATTGTGCGGCTCTAAATGCGAACCCCAAGAGCTATCTAAAAGCTTGGCTTAGCAAGTGAGCAAGAGATGATATGAGATGGGAAATTCGAGTTCACTGTGGTCCTCCTCGGAGGAGTGCAGGGAGGCTGAAACTCTGCCAGGAAAGCAGATATGCAGGGAATGTAGGGGCTCTGCAGACCTTTGGAGATGGCAGTTTTTTTCCTAAAATGTAGGAACTTTGCTTTGCGGAACAGACAGTGAGTCGTCAGGTTAATGCTCTTGGGTTATAGATTTCCTTTACTATACTCATGTGGGCATGCCTGTCATGAACTCTGTGCATTATTTCTGCAGGTTAAGTATAGAATGGATGGCGATGTTGCTAAAACTATATGTCACGTAGACGAAAAAGCAAAGGACATTGAACATGCAAAGAAAGTGTCGCAGCAAGTCAGTAAGGTGAGGTCATGGTGTGGATGGCTGGGATGCTGAAGAGCATGTAGGTGACCTCTACCTGGCCGTAGAGGAGAGAGCTGGACAGGCCTAATCCTGCTCGCCAGTCTCCCTTGAATCAGGGGCATTGCGAGCTCACAGTGAGGGAGACCCAGGCTGCACGTGCGGCTTCGAGGCCACCGGATGACTGAAGTGGGCTGGAAGGCCTATGGTGGCCTGAAAAGGCAGGCCCAGTGTTGCCAGAGTCTCTTACTTATTTTTAAACCAGTCAGCTTAATTTTTATGAGAAATCCTCAAATTTCAAATGTAAGCAACTAATTTAAAACATTATAAAAAATACCATGTAAGTCTAAAGGAACATGTCCACTCTCCCGATTCAGCCAATGGCCAAGAGGTTTGCAGCCTTTGAAAGGAATCTATAGGAGAATCCTAATCATGATTTAGTTTAAAAAATCAGACTTTTCAAGTAAAAGCTTACCAGCCTAGGAAAAGTATTAATGGGACATTGATGTGGTCAATGTTTTCCTAATTGATGCTAGTAACGCATGGGCACAAGGGCAGCCTTGGTGTGAGTACACTTGGAATGTGAAAGACTTCACAGCTCTCTGTTCTCTATACCCTCATGCCCTTCAGGAAGACACGAACCACTGGTCCTCTGCTCTTTCTGTCTAGGTTTTATACAAGCAGAACTGGGAGGACACCAAGGATAAGTACCTGCTTCCCCCTGATGCCCCTGAACTTGTCCAGGCAGTTAAGAACACAGCCATGTTCAGTAAGGTAAGGGCTTCTGCTCTGTTACTGCTTCTCTCCTTCCCCCACAAAAATCTGAGCAATACCCAGTCCTCTTGATGACCTGGAATGCTCACTTTTTGTGAGTATCCTTGAGCCATGTGGGTTGCAGGGATGGAGGTGGGCAGGGAGGAAAGCTCTTGAGTAAAGTGAAGGAGAGGGTCTTGGGGGGAAGCTAAGCAACATGGGGAGAATAAGTAGGGGAGAATGAAGATGCACCTGGGAACTGGCTCTCAAACCTTGGGTTACACTTGGCGTATTTCTGGCTATCACTCTTATTAAATGTTTGTTTCATGATAGAGACCATGCAAAGTACCTCCTGGCTCCTTACACTTGCATTAGTCCTTGTTTTAGGAAGCAGGTACAGTCCCAGAGAGGAGATGAAACAAAATCAGACACATCCGCCCTTGTGAAAATAAGATTTGTCAAAAGAAAAGGACTAGCTATTAATAAATATGACTTGGACTAAGTGGAGAGGGGGAGGTTATCTGCAGATTCCTTTTACCTTGCCTATTTCTTCTTGCTACTGATGGATAAATTCAAAATTGTGTATTTTGTTTAAGTGGGAGCTCACTTTCTCATAATTTTTCTCCCTTTTCTGACTTAGAAACTGTACACTGAGGACTGGGAAGCTGACAAAAGCTTGTTTTACCCATACAACGATAGCCCAGAGCTGAGAAGGGTGGCCCAAGCCCAGAAAGCCCTCAGTGACGTAAGTCAAGTGCAGTCAACATTGTTGGGGAGTGTGGTATCGGGACACCTCAAGTTATGTCTTCTGGCCAGATGTTCATTGCAATTTTTCAAAAAGGCTAAATATCATTATAGCAGATGAATCTGTCTAGAATCATTATGATGTCTTAACTAGACATCATATTATAATTTAGACTTAATTTAACAGTCTTGTTTTTTTTATTAGGTGAAGAACCTGAGTCTGAGACCACATAGGTCGTTAGTGGCAAAGCCCAGATTAGAACCTTGGTCATGTGATCCCAAGTTCTTTCCACTGTCTCATGTGCCCTCTGTTTCCTTGGCTGGAGTTGAAGTTTTTTTTCTGTGACAATAGAGTGACATTTAAAAAATCCTTTGGGCTCATAGACACTTTCTCAAATATATCAAGTGAAAAATGTTATTGAAGGCTTTTGATTTGCTATCCTAATTATAAAGTCTGAATTGTGGTGTGTCGCCCCTTTTCCACATGGAGTGACACACTTGTCCAAACATGTTTGTGTAGTTCTCTCACAAAAATCTCTTGCCATCAGCTATGCATAGAGGATGTTTCAGAGTTCATAAAATGTCAGCAGTCCCCACTGGCCAGAATTTTAGTGTCTTCGACTTTGAAAACATTTTTTTTTTAAGATTTTATTTATTTGACAGAGACACAACGAGAGAGGGAAAACAAGAACGGGGAGTGGGAGAGGGAAAGGCAGGCTTCCTGCAGAGCAGGGAGCCCGATGTGGGGCTCGATCCCAGGACTGTGGGATCACAACCTGAGCTGAAGGCAGACACTTAACCAATTGAGCCACCCAGGCACCCTTGAAAACCATTTTTTTAGAGGGACTTAGCAGGCCTAGTTGAGTCCCTATGTTGAAAGCACCAGCAGCAGTAGAGAACTCCACTTGATTCTAACAGTTGCCCTTGTTTTGAGGAGTTTTATGTCTTGATCCCTGGATTTGCTAGAGTCTGTATTGAAAATCCAGACCAATGCTCTTTCTTGTCTTCAGGAAAACACTGTTTTATAAAACAACAAGTTGTTTTTCCTTCAGTTGTCAACCAGACCCCTCAAACCTCTAACATTCACTGTGGACTTAACAAGTCATTTGGTGTCTTGAAAATTACTAGGATTTATTTCTAATGGATCTTAGAATCTTACCTTGCCCTGTACTGGAATTATGCATAATCATTTGATGGTGTCTCCAACTTTTGAGGTCTTAATCTTTTATCGCCTCTCACTCTATATCATTTGCAAATTTAGGGGACATATTTCTATCCTGGTTTTCATACAGTTGATTAAAATATAGCTTAGGTGTACTCCTGTTTTTCCATAGAGTAGGTTAAAAAATAAAGAAGCCATAACAAAATTTTAAGTCTATCTAGTACGGTACTGGTTTTAATGTATAGGGACCTACTGGTTCTCTTTTAAGTTAGTTTTTTGGTTCTGTATGTCATGAACATATAATATTGTGTAACCTTTATCAAGTGATCAGTAGTTACTTGTTGAAAGTCCATTATGCATACATAGCTAGTGGGATAGAAAGGTATGACAAGAAGTTTTCATCCTTTCCCTTGAGACTTTATAATCAGATAAGATGAAATTGTTATATATTAAACAATAAGAAAAAAATTTTCAAAAATTTTAGAAAGCAAATTCTACAGTCTAATACTTGCTGAAAGACAGGGCACATGCAAGTAATTAGAGAAGGCCATGTGGAAGTGGCAATCCCAAGGGAAGGGGCGAACAGGAAAGGCGTTTCAAGGAGAGAATACCCTTGAACAAAGGAATAGTGGTGAAATCAGTCTGGAGGGGACAAAGAAAGTGAATGTTGTGGGTGCCTAGTTAGGAGGGTACTTTTAAGAAACTGGTAGCAGGACCTTGAAAATCAGACAAAATATTTCTGATGTGATATGGTAGTCCATAAGAGATACCATGTGATTTTTGGAGGGGAAAACAATATGGTAAAAAGTAGCATTTGGAAAAAATCTGAAGGACAAAATAGAAGATTGGGACTGGGAAAAATTGTGATCATTTGAAGAAGATTGTTTTAGTAATACAGAGAGACCAAAGGGATGACAGGGACAAAGGAGAGGAAGAAAGGAATCTGAAGGTAATAAGTATTTTAAAAGGGTTAAGGACATTGGATATTGGAGATGAAGGAGTGAGGGGACCCATAGAGGAGTTTATGAGGAAGTCTGGTAGTCTGGGCATATAGGGCTACAACTCGTAATGGAGCACTAATGAATAGAGAAACAGAGTTAAGATGATGGAACATTCTGATCAAGGCATTTTATGGATAAATCAGAAATTCATTCTATTGCATAGGTGTGAGAACAGGACAAGAAATGAATATTTGAGAGTCTTCAGAATAAAAGGGACAGCTGAAGATGTGAAACTGTATGAGGGAGGCAGAACAGCATATGGCCAAGAGCAGAGTTTTGGATGACGCCCATACTTAGGACACCTGGAAAGGAGCCAGCAAAAGAATGAGGGAACAAACTGTCAGAGAAGTTGAAGGAGAACCAGGAAATGCCATGTCATGTAAGCCTAGGAATAGGTTTCCAAGAAGACACTTAATCTCCGCATGTCTCCCTTTCTTCATCAAATGGAGAGCTGGGGGGTTACCTCCGTGTCACTCTAGTGCTATGGACTCTGAACAGTTAAGGTTGACCCTATTTTTTGAGATCTCTCAGTAGAATCCATAATGGAGAATATATAATAATGAAGTAGAATCTTCCCATCCTTCCTCAGAATAACTTGGCAGTTAAGATAGGGCTTTTAATTTTTTTTTTTTAAAGATTTTATTTATTTGACAGAGAGAGAGAGATCACAAGTAGGCAGAGAGGCAGGCAGAGAGAAAGAGGGGAGGAAGCAGGCTCCCTGTGGAGCAGAGAGCCCGATGCGATGCGGGGCTCGATCCCAGGACCCTGGGATCATGACCCGAGCTGAAGGCAGAGGCTTTAACCCACGGAGCCACCCAGGCACCCCTAGGGCTTTTAATTTAATTGCAGGTTATGCACCAAGTATCAGATTACCAACGTGCCTATTAATACTGTTGTCCGTACCATGAACTTCTACAATTTTTGGGCACAGAGCCCCAAGCAGGCTTTTGTTCACAGAACATAATGCTGGGTAGGCATGTAGATTTCAAACCAAGCACTTGGGTTTGGAAGCTTTCTCTCCCTCTCCTGCACCTTTTTCCTGTTTCTCTGAAACCTACTTACCATGTTTTTCTTGCTATCTGAGCAAAGACCAAATAATTTTGCAAATACCAAGAGAGTCTTTAAGTTGATCCAGAGTGTAGCATTCTAACTAGACAGAATTCTGAACAAGGTTCCTGAGAAATTAGGACTTCTAGATCTGATTTCTCTGAAATTTTTGACAGGATGTCATACTTAGGAAGCATTTCTCCTGACAGGACGTTTCTTACTCTCTGAGGACTTAGCCAGCCATAGAAAATACCAGTCGCCCTGTGCCTAAAATAAAGTCTACACTACTTAAAGCTTGAGCAGTGGAATAAATATAAATGCATTTTAAAATTAGTGTTTTGTATCCCGCATTGATTTAATGTTCATAAAAGCTTTTGTTACAGACAGTAGGTAGATATTATCGGGTTAAGTCATAGTTAGACTTGGTTAAAGCATGAAGATGATGACTGGGACCTTGGAACTGTCCAGCCTCTTTCTTGACAGTGTAAAGAAGAATACCTCCATGTGGAAGGAGAAATAATTTGTTCAAGTCTCGCAACTGAGTAGTAGAAAAGTTGGGATGATAAGCCATCTCTTGAGATTTCCCCCATGCCCTCAGTATATAGAAGACACATTGAGAATTCAGTCATTGAACCTTTGCTCTGGTCAGATTCTGTGTTAACCACAAGGGCTCCCAGATGAGAGGTTGTGTTTTCTGGCCTCGCAGAGCTCACAGTCCAAGGATGGACAGATAGGTAAACTACGGATCATAGTGTCATCCAGGAATTCCTTTAAAGGAGACAAGTGCCAAGTTGAGTGAGGTCCCAAGAGAAAGGTCCTCAGGTCCGGGAGGGCTCAGAAGGGGAGACAGTTGCTTGTCCTGAGCCGTGGAGAATGAGCAGCAGTTTGCAGGCAGATGAGAGCCTGGAGATGGGGCCTGCCAGGGAAAAGGGAACAGCAGGTGAGAGGTCCAGAGGCATAAGAGGCTTTCATGTGTCTGGGGATCTACAAATAGTTCTGCATTTTTTGGAGGCAGAGGTCAAGGTTGGTGGAAAAAAGGCCTGAGTAGTCAGTGAAGGAAAAAAGGAGGGCAAGAGTGAAGGGGTTTCATGACTAATGGACACATACTTTCCAACAAGAGACGTCTTTAATAGGCAAAGGGAAGTTGCTCATGAAGGAGCAGCTGAAGCTGTCAAAGAAAAAAAAAAAAAGAAGAGGTAACGGATGGAGCTGGGTACAGAGGGATGCTGGAGGGAACAGCAGTGAGAATGCAGGGGTTCTGCCCTGCAATGGCTGCTTCTCTGAGCCACACAGTAGTGGGGAAGGGCAGGGATGAGTACAGGGAAAGAGAAGTGGATATATAGCGTTTCTTTATGAAAGAGGCAGCTGAGAGTTGACTGGGGGCCTAAGGACGGTCTTGGGGTTTAACATTAGCCACTGTGAGCAGAGACTGAGCAGAGATGCATAATGGGATGTTCAAGCTCCCTTGAAGGCAATATGGCAATTGGTTACCATAAATTCCGAGTATTGGGCACAGAGTCCCAAGCAAGCTCTTATTCACAGAATGTATCACTGGGTACACACCTAGCCTTCAGGCTAAGGGCTTAGATTTGAGAGACTCCCTTTTCCACTTCTGTACCTTATTCCAGTGGACCTTTTAGTTGTGCTTGTTGCATTGTCATTATCCAGTCAGTAGAATTGGGTGGTTTTCTTCAGTAGCACTCAGCGTCCTGGATATAAGCAGAGGAAGTATGCCGCTGAGTTGATTCAGAGCTAGGGTTTTGGTAGCTGGTGTGATATAAAGACAAGAGGTTGGGGAACACCTGGGTGGCTCAGTCGGTTAAGTGTCTGCCTTCAGCTCAGGTCATGTTCCAGGGTCCTGGGATCGAGTCCCTGCTCAGTGGGGAGTCTGCTTCTCCCTCTCTCTCTGCCTGCTGCTCTCCCTCTTTATACTCTCTCTGCCAAATAAATAAGATCTTAAAAAAAAAAAGATTTATTTATTTGATAGAGACACAGTGAGAGAGAGAACACAAGCAGGGGGACTGGGTGAGGGAGAAGCAGGCTCCCCAGAGAGCAGGGAGCCCAATTCGGGACTTGATCCCAGGACCCTGGGATCATGACCTGAGCAGAAGGCAGACACTTAAAGGCTGAGCCACCCAGGTGCCCCTAAATAAAATCTTAAAAAAAAAAAGAAAAAGCGTAGTTTCAATTATAAATCATGGCATAGAGACAAACGGAAGGAAACATCTAAGGTTAATAGTCATGGTGAAGAGGGAAGACTTAACGAGGTAGAAATCACTAGTAATACTGAGAGCAAAGGCGTGTCAAATCTGCAAGGATATATCCCTGTTACATGATACACTAAAGTTCAAAACTTCAGATACAAATGAAAACCTAGTCCTTTTTTTTTTTTTTTTAAAGTCCAACAAATGGATTCTGGGGTGTAGAATAATTTTCTGTGGCTCACGAGCATCCCCATCTTTTATTTCGTCAGATTGCCTACAAAAAAGGTCATGCTGAACAGCAGTCTCAATTCACGACGCTGCCGGACCCTCCGGATATAGAATTTGCTAAGAAAGTGACCAATCAAGTGAGCAAGGTAAGTAAATAGGGCTGGGCCACTCTCTGCCTTGAAACTTCTGGCTTAATCCTCTCAAATCTCAGAGAAAGTAAGGGGAACCCGAAGACCCAACACCAACACGGAGAGTTGTTTTGCAATAGGACCCTAAAAAGTCTACCTTGAACCCGGTACCTCCATTAACACTGTGGGGCCATGTTCATAAATGTGCAGCCCACTTAAGGACTCAGTGATTGGTAAATGGGAAAGCTGCATTTTAAGAACAGAAGCTATGTCCTGATGTCATTTAACATTGTGACTTAGGGAAGTGCTACTAACCGAGAACTGAGTCACCACACATTTTCTTGGAGGATCTGATTGTCTTAATTCAGTGTGAAGACCTGATAGGCTTTAATGCTCTCTGTCAGACATGGAGAAAATAAGAATGCATGAGTGATCTCTCAGACAGGGCTTAGTGTGACAGCTGGGGACAGTGCACCTCATAGCTTTTAAGGCCCAGGAAAATGGCTTAGTCTGTCTATATTTAGGCTGGTAAACTAGCTCTGTGGAATGCAGGCCTCCCAGAGAATGCCGAGAGACAGATATTCAGCTGATGACCAGACCCATGCTAAAGTCCTATTTTATTTAATTTATTTATTTATTTATAAAAAGATTTATTTATTTATTTATTTGACAGACAGATCACAAGTAGGCAGAGAGGCAGGCAGATAGAGAGAGAGAGGGAAGCAGGCTCCCTGCTGAGCAGAGAGCCCAAAGCGGGGCTCGTTCCCAGGACTCTGGGATCAGGACCTGAGCTGAAGGCAGAGGCTTTAACCCACTGAGCCACCCAGGCACCCTCTAAAGTCCTATTTTAAATTGGTTTGTATCGGGCCACTTTCTCCTGGGATACTGCTCTTTTTAAATACTTTTTGTTGCCCTCCGTGGAGTTCAGTCCCAATTTGGTCTACTGCTTGAATCTTGGTGGAACCTCAAGGTTTCTATCTTATTTAGGTATTTGGTGGGAAAGGATGTCTCTGAGAAAGGAGAAGGAAGAAAAATTATGAAAGATGAAGTTTATTCAGTGATGTTTTTGATGTCTGATGTTGCAGACTACTAACTATAACCAAGGGCTTATTTGGATGATAGAGCTGATAAGTACAGTAAATTTTCACTAACAGGAATGCCATGACCCTGGAATTTCCCCAGGGCCAAGCAGAAATGAACTTTAGAACGGTCCAGAAAGAGCTGGTCTGCTGAAAATATTCATACTTAAATAAGATTAGGGAACAAGGATCACTGATCTTTTTTTGAAGAAAATGTACAACCCTCTTTCAAATGGTCATTTGGAAAACAAATCTATTTTTAATTTTTATTTAAAGCATATTTTAAATGATATCTTACTAATGCAGCACACTTAGCTTATTTGAGGGTGCAATGTGGGTACTTGAACATGATAAAAAAAAATGCCTTTTTTTTTTTTTTTTAAAGATTTTATTTATTATTCGACAGAGACCAAAAGTAGGCAGAGAGGCAGGCAGAGAGAGAGGGGGAAGCAGGCTCCCTGCTGAACAGAGAGTCTGATGCGGGCCTCGATCCCAGGACCCTAAGTCGTGACCTGAGCCAAAGGCAGAGGCCCAACCCACTGAGCCACCCATCTCTGTAATCAATCTCCACTAATTTAGACATGCCTGTTAGTCTAGAATTGTACTCCTCGATGTAGTGGCCATCATCCACATGTGACCACTGAGCATTTGAAATGTGATTATATAAACTGAGGGTCCTATATGCATGACATAGACAGTGGGTCTTCAACAATTAGGATAAAAAGAATATAAAATAGCTCATAATTTTCATATTGATTGCACATTGAAATCATTTGTTGGATCTATTGGGTTAAGTAAAAT
Organism: Lutra lutra; assembly: GCF_902655055.1. NCBI lineage: Eukaryota > Metazoa > Chordata > Mammalia > Carnivora > Mustelidae > Lutra > Lutra lutra. Next base: position 50,605,217 of record NC_062280.1, on the reverse strand, counting down.
ATATTATTAAAATTAATTTCACACCTGTTCCTTCTTGCATTTTAAAAATTGGCTACTAGAAAATTTACAGTTACAGTGGTGGCTTGCATGAGGTGCCTGTTGGACTGTACCACTCCAACCAGATACGGTGGCGTCATTGGACATTTCAATGGGTTTGCCATTGTGGAATAGCAATATGAGCCAAGGGAAGATGGCTGTGGATGAAAGTCACTAGATTTGGCTGTTCATCCCAGTCTTACCCAAATTACAAGTTTTTAATGGCTGCTGGACATCTAAAACAATACTCACTTTGGGAAGAAATACTTGTGATTGGTAGCAGTCCATCCAACCACAGACCATCCAATAAGAGGACTAGAGCTGGGGGTGGAGGAGAGAGAGGTGATTTAGCTGTGGGACTTGCCTCCGTCCTCTTGAAGTGTTCCCCACCATCATGGGCTTTGATCCACGTTTCAGTATCCTCATTTCCTTGCTCTCCAACATGGGTAAAACCTCCTTGATCTACTCCCTCTTAGGTATTCAAATCCAGCATTTCCTTGTCTGTGTTTCCCAGATCCATCCCTTTGTCTTCCAGCCTTCAGTTCATGTTTGTTTGTTTGCTTGTTTTTAAAGATTTTGGTGATTTATTCGGGAGAGAGAGTAAGAGCATGAGAGGGGAGAAGGTCAGAGGGAAAAGGAGATTCCCCACAGAGCCGGGAGCCCGATGCAGAACTCGATCCCAGGACTCTGGGATCATGACCCGAACCGAAGGCAGAGACTTAAACAACTGAGCCACCCAGGCGCCTTCCATTCGTATGTGAATATGATGATTGTGTATCTGCAATGATTATATGGCTTATATATTGATTCTGTTGTTTACCAGCTTTCTTTACTGGATCTGTCAGAATCCGTTCTCTCACTTTTCTCTTTGGCCAAAGCCACCAGCTCCACGGCAGCACTTGTCTGGGCTCAGCTGCATTTTGTAGCTCTAACACAGATGGATAGGCAGGCAGGTGGTTCATATGAGCGAGCATTCTGGTGAGGTCACTGCGCACGCCACAGCCAGCTGGAGGTGGGCTTCTGAATACAAAACTGGGAAGTCCCTTTAGTCTCTCTGTGCTTGCCTCTCTGCTTCCTTCTAGATTCATAACGTGAGGAAAAATGTGAGATTCCAGGCTAGAATGTCCAGTGATAGCTCCCTGGGATCTAGAGTTGAAAAGAAGAGCTCTGTTTCCTTTACTTCTGTGTACACTCCTGCTACCAAATGGGTCTTGTACCACACTGACCAATTCTGACACCAACTCGGTGCCCTATTAATTCGCTTCAATTCTGACATTATCTACCTGGAATTAGCCTCAGATCTCACAGGTTAAGGGTTCAGACCCGCAAGACTGACCTTACTTCAGACAACTAGTCGTAAATCTGGACCTCCCATACCTCTGACTGACTGGCTTAAATTCAGGCTTCCCATGACCCCCTCCTCATATTTGATAATTTGCTAATAATTGGCTCACAGCACTCAGGGGAAACACTCTTATGTTTATTACATAACAGAGGCTACAGATGAACAACCGGGATAAAGAGGTACCTGGGGTGAGGTCCTGAAGGGTCCCAAGCACAGGACCTTCCATCCCTGTGGAGCTGGGGTATGCTCTATCTTAGTATTTCACTGGAATATTTTTAAAAACATCTTTCAGAAAATACTGCTGCACACCACAAAGATGCCAAGCTCTGATCTTCTAATACCGTGGAAGCTCCTCTATCACAAAGACTTAGGGAGAGACTTCCATTGATTCCATCAGAAGAGATTTGGTTGAGTTAGGAAAGTGGCCCTGGGGCCACTATGGGCAATGAAAATGTCAGTCGGGACCCCTCCAGCTGCGTGAGAGGATCGCGTTTCTGTGAACAAAGCTGTCCGAAGTCCTAGTATTTAGTAACTCACAGAAAGAATGAAGTGTGATTAACTAATAGGCTTTGTCGTCCTTCCATTTGATAACCACATCAGAACCGCAGATGCAGATGTGGAAAGTCGAAAATAAAGCCATGTGTTTAAGAAGGACATTAGGGTGTCTAGTTTGTGGCCCAATGCAAGCCTCTCAGCTCATTTCTGATGAGGAGGAGCTACGGTCTGAGGAAGCAATTTTACTGCATCTATCGACCTGCGGTTACTCTCTTGCCCACAGAAGGTGTTCCAGAGCTTGAACTGACCTCATGTGCTGTCCTCTGTTAAATGAACAAACACAGAATCCTAGAGAAAGTTAAATCCATTCTTGCTTCCAGGTTTCCATTGATTGACTTGGAACATGACAGTCGGACAGAAGGACTAGGGTGGAGCCGGAGGGAAGGTTGGGTGTGGGGCCCCTGGTACAGTTATCGTCTCTGTGTACCACGTAAACACTCAGGCCTTGCTGCCAGGCATGTAGAGTCAACCGCTTAGTGGACAGAGGAGGTCCCATGCAGACACATACCTCTCTCTTCCTCTCATTCCTCAAGCTGCAGGCCTTTATTCTTTCAACTCCTCTCCTACCTGTAAATGAAGGGGAAGGCCATAACTTTTTCAACAGTTAACAAGCTGCAGCCTCAGTCGCTTGTAGTGAAAATCTTCCCAGACCTGCGAGTAGTCAGGGGTGCATGGTGAGAGATCCACCTCCAAGCTGACCCATTTTAGCTACTGGCTCATGAAGAGAGAGAAGTCAGGGAGGACTTTGGGTGAGGGTGCTGGGGTCTTAAACTCTTGTTTTGCATCTTGTTTTATTTTACTTTTTTTTGGAGAGAGAATGTGTGAGTGGGGTAGGGCATCGGGAAGGGGCAGAAGGCAAGAGAGACCATCTTAAGCAGGCTCCATACCCAGTGTGGAGCCTGACTCAGGGCTCAGTCTCATGACCCTCAGATCATGACTGAGCCGAATCCAAGAGTCTGACATTTAGCCAACTAAGACACCCAGGCACCCCTGCATCTTGTTTTAATATCTTTTTAAAACAATGGGTATCTGTATCTTAATGTGAGAATTAATTTTTACTTAATTTTCTTTTAACAAATCTACATATGTGATTTTCTTATTATTTCTCCATAATGACTCCATGTTTGGACCTCATTAAGAATGTCTGCTACAGGGACACCTGGGTGGCTCAGTCGGTTAAACCTCTGCCTTCAGCTCAGGTCGTGATCCTAGGGTCCTGGGATGGAGTCCCACATCAGGCTCCTTGCTCAGTGGGGAGCCTGCTTCTCCCTCTGCCTATAGCTCCCTCTGCTTATATGCTCTGTCTTTGACAAATGAGTAAAATCTTAAAAAAAAAAAAAAAAAAAAAGAATACTGCCTTTTCAATTTTAAATTATATTACAAAGTTTTGGAGATGCATTGGGCTCTGTTTCCCCTACCCCCTAATATCAGAGTTGTTTTCCTTTGACACCAAGCAGAAGAATGGCAACACCCCCCCCCCCACCAAGAATGTAGATTGGAGATCTTAACCTGGGGTGCATGTAATTCAGGAATTCTCTGTGGGGCATCCGGGTGGCCCAGTCAGTTAGGTGTCTGCCTTCGGCTCAGGTCATGATCCCAGAGTCCTGTAATCCAGCCCTGCATCGGGCTCCCTGCTATGTGGGGAGCCTGCTTCTCCCTTTCCCACTCCCCTGGCTTGTGTCCATCTCTCACTATGTCTCTCTCTGTCAAATTAATAAAATCTTTAAAAAAGAAAAAAAGAATTCTCTAAGTTGTGTTTATGGGCATTTCATAGCTTTCTCAGATATCTGAAGAGGTCTAGTCCCCAAAAAGTTTAGAAATACTTCTATAGGCAATCAGCCAATCGAAAAATCCTTTTTGACTGAGTTAAGTCTGTTTTGATTGACTGAAGAGTTGACTACAATTTTTTTAAAGCTTCAAGAGAGGAGAGTACACATTAATTGGTACTTTAATGTAAATATTATCTCGACAAAGATTTCTATCAAAGAATACTCACACAATTTTCTCCAGTTTCTTACTCTGTTACACTATCAATGTTATCATCATAGTTGTTAGAGTTATCGTAGCCTGCATTTGCTTAGGACTCTTCAGGGTATGAACTTTTTAATCTTAATGTGGAACGTTGTTGGTGCTATGGTTGAGAACCCTGAAACTTGGAGAAGCTAAGTCACACCTTTGGTAATGTTAAGAGTCCAGTCTTGGGCCCAGAGCTTCTGGACTCAGGCCCAAGACTCAAAAATTTATAGTTATGAAAAACACTTGGCTATTGATTGGCATATTAAGCTCTTGAGAAGAAAGGGTATGTGCATTTGAGAAAGGATTGAGCATCCTTCAACTCATACTCACTAGTTCAACACATCACTCCTCCTTGGCACTGGTTCTATTAAAGGTATACCAGAAAGCAACGTTCTTTTCTCTTGAAGAGTATAGTAGGGGTGTAGGTGTGCAGAAACCTTGAGGCTCATTGGTTGTATCTGTTAACACATTTCCCAAGAAGGGGAAATTGCTGTAACCCAGCTCTGGCTTTGGCTTATATGCCCAGATTTGGGATTGAGTAATTTAATTTTATTTTAAGAACAGTATAAGGCCAAGGTAGTTTGAAGCCACATATCATTGACTCAGCTCAATTCAGTGTATTTGAGCATGCATTTATGAGGCCACTTGTACGTGCTGCAGTTTGTGTTAGATTCCGAGGATATAAACATAAAGAAGACGTAATTCCAGTCTTCTAGATGCCCACAGCCTGAAGTTCAGGTGGAGTGGTGTTTGGGAGTAAGATGGGGCAATTTTTGAATTGCTTGCCAGTTCTCATTAAAATTTCTTTAAGTCTCAACTGGAAAGACTTAAAATTATTCTGTAAGCCAGATTTTTGTATTGCTTTCTGGATAACTAGGAGTATTGGTAAAGCTCAGAAATAAGTTCATCTGGCATAGAAACCTGGGGTTGAGGGGTTTTATTATAACTCTGAAATATAAGTGGAGTATGCTTCTGAGTCTCCTACCTCAAACATCAGAGAATATCTGTAAGTTCTGAATGAACTAAGTCCCCAGATTCTACAAGAAGAGGGTCAATTATTACCTCTACCCACTGTTCAACTTTCTTGTTGACACTATGCTAGAAGGTTTGAAGACTTCTGTTAAGAACTTAAGAAGGGCCATAATCAAGATACCTTTTTACTTTAAAAGATGTTTTTTAAAGCTGCCCATTTATTACTTTTCTATCTTACTTGTCAATTTCTGTATTTCCTATATTTTGTCTTGTCTTCTTTTTTCTCGTAGCAAAAATACAAGGCAGACTATGAAAATAAAATCAAAGGCAAATGGAGTGAGACACCTTGCTTTGAAATTGCTACTGCCAGAATGAATGCTGATAACATCAGCACAGTAAGTAGGAAGAAATGGCCGGATGTTCTTAGGATGAAAGGTGACCCTTTCCTTTATAACTTCTAGTCCCCAACTATACCTGAAGGGGTACCAGAACATAAGAGTCCAGGTAGTGGACTCTTCTTGGGGACAAGACCTGTGTAGAGTTCCTAACCAGAAAGAAATCTCCCAGTCTTCCCTCCCTTTTGAGAAATACTGTTTTACTCAGATTACGTTATTCTTGCCTCAATTTTCATATGAACAGTAGGGTTTCAAAGTGAGTACAGGTTAAAGGGTCCCTTTTAAATTTATTCTTTGCCTGGGGAACCCAAACTACATTTATGAAACTGACTAGTTTCTTCCCAGAAATTCTTCACTGAAAAACTCTTTTCCTTTTCTTTGAAATTCTCTGCCCCTAGCCCTGGGAGCTCCTTCTTAGAGGGTAGTTTTCAGCCTCTTGCAATTGCTCTAAGTCTCAGTTAAGTTGCTAATTGTTTTTGTGATGGCCCTACCATCTCTCATTGTAACCTGATCTGCATAAGCCAAGAGGAATGGGGCTATGCGTAAGCTCTCCAAGTGGCCCCTGTTCCCCCGTGTGAACCCTAGCACAGTCTGTGCTCACAGCAGTTCTCCAGCATGTTTAATGTCTTACAGAGAAAATACCAGGAAGATTTTGAGAATATGAAAGACCAGATCTACTTCATGCAGACGGAAACACCGGAGTACAAAGTGAATAAACAAGCTGGGGTAGCAGCTAGCAAGGTATGGGGAAATGCTCTCATGTGTCATGATGGTCTTATTGGGGGTAGACTTTTTATAACTCTTAGTTTTGTAAGTAATGAAAAAAAAAAGTTCTTGGGCAACAACAAAAAAAGTACTTTGGGGTTATAAGGCTACCAAATTGTTGAAAAATTTTGCTAGTATGAGCATTAACAATACTTAAAGTACTATCTTTAATATTTCATAAAGGACCTTTTGATACCTGCAAGTAGAAAGGTTGTGCTCTCCAACAGAAGGACCCCCTCTAGAAAATACGATTGGCAAACTTCTCTGAATATGGACATTCCCACACTCATGATTATAATTTTTTAAATTTTCCTACTAATTGGTGAGAATCTGGTCACAGAGAAGATACAGAGATCCATGGATATGTTCATATACTCTATAGAGCAGACTTTGGTAAATAGATTCCTCAGCATTCTAGCACTAGAAAGCGTATAAACTTCAGAGCTAATCAGACTTGACTCAAATCCTGCCCTTGGCTCTGCTGAAGGAGTGAAAGCAAGAAGGTCTCATCACCTAGGAAGCTATTTCAGTCTCCAGGTGCAAGACAGTCATGTTTTGGATCAGGAGGAGAGCAGGGCAGGTGATGAGATGTACTTTGAAGGTAGAGCTGATCTGGTCTGCTGTTGGGTTGTTTGTGGGATATGGGAAGAAAGTTTGGGTCTAAGCAACTGCATGAATGGGATTTCCCTTTACAAGAGAGGGAAGAGTGTGGAAGGACTGGATAATCATTTTTGGAGGGGAGACATAGGCTCAGCTTCCAATATGTAAGACCTGAGATGCCTTTTAGACATCTGAGTGGAAATGTTAAGTGGGCAGTTGCCTGCACAAGACTGAAGTTTCAGGGGAGATATCGGGAAGGGTTGTATAAATTTGGAAGACATCCGTATATGGATAGTATTTAACATCGTAAGACCGGACACCATCAAGGGAGCAAGTGTAGACTGAAAGCTCTAGGACTGAACTCTGGAGTGTCCCCATGCGAACACATCAGCGCGATGAGGTGGGAGTAGAGTTGGGAGAGAGTGGGAAGCAAGTGAAGGGAGAAGAGGGTGATCAGCTGTGTCAGATGTTTCTGACATGAATTTACCCGCGTCTGGTCTCTGACAAACTTAAGAGCAACTTGGTTGAGTCTGCTTAGAGAGGGCTCAAGAGTGGATGAGAACAGAGATTTAGAAGAATATAACTGTACTCAGCTTTTTCAAAGTATTTTCCTGAAAGGAAAAGAAGAAAATGAGGTAGTGGCCGAGGGATACGTGGGTGAAGAGGGGATTCTTTTAAGATAGCAAAAACACTGTGTATCTGCGTTGATGGGAAAAGTCCACACTGTGGAAGGAAAATAATCTCTTTCGGAGGCAGAAAGAGTGGCTGGAGTGATATCCTTGAGTAGGTGAAAGGGGAAGGGTTCTGGTACTTAACAGGAGGGGAAACTTTGCCACAAGTCCCGACAGTTTATCCGTAAACAGAAGAAGAGGCCACATATCCCAGATGTAGGTAGGGAGATAAGGGTGTGTGTGGAATTTCTTTTCTGGTTGGTTCCATTTTTCAATAAAGTTCATAATTCTGTAAGATAGAAAGTTATGTCTTTAATTCTTGTAGAGTATTCCCTGTGAGTCTTCTGTGGCTGCTGTAGAGGGTGGTGCCTCTGTCTTTCAGCTGTGTATCTCCTGCCTTTGGAGACCAAACTGATTATATTTGGTTTTTGAGGTTCTCAAATGTTGGTAAGCTACCTAGGAGTCTTTGAACTGTTGTGTATTCTACAGCTGTGTTGCCACAATAAATGGCAGGCACTGAGGATCAGGGTCAGAACTAGGATCGGTTTCTTGTTCTCCCTTTGGGCATGTTCCTGATAGGGGCTTTGGGGCGCTCATTAAAAGCTTCTGCTAGGGCGCCTGGGTGGCTCAGTGGTTTAAGCCTCTGCCTTCAGCTCAGGTCATGATCTCAGGATCCTGGGATCGAGCCCCACATCGGGCTCTCTGCTCAGCGGGGAGCCTGCTTCCCCCCCTCTCTCTGCCTGCCTCTCTGCCTACTTGTGATCTCTGTCAAATAAATAAATAAAATCTTAAAAAAAAAAAGCTTCTGCTAAAACTGGAATTGAAGGTGCAAAGTGGGAGGGCGGAAAGAAGAGGCGAGGTTGTCATCCTTCACTCAGCCTCCAGCCCTTTCCTCTTGCTTCTGATGTACATTAGATACACACATGCTCACGCACAGCCACAGATGAAGCATACGATTGAGGATGCTTCTGGTTTGCTTTCTTTAACAGTGTGTTGGCAATTAGGCAGCTGGAGGCTAAGAGCTAAATGAGGGTTGTGGAGCAGCAAGTGTCTGGGACATGAGGCTCTGTCATTATCTATGTGTGTCTTTTTCTCTTGGAGGGCGGGGACCAGGTCTTACTCTTTCTTGGACCTGTCCCAGAGCCAGTGCATAATTGATCCCCTATGGACATTTTTGAATGAATAAATGAATGGGAAGAGAAGTTAGCCTGGATATTGATGCACTTGCTCTGCTGCTGTTATGAGCTACTAGGAGTATTTTGTTTGTAAAATGTCAAGCTGCCACTCTTCTAGAGAGAAAATTGATTGCAAAACCATGTCATAATATCCATAATAGAGACGAGAGCAAAAATAACCCACAGCATTACTTTCTCATTTTATTTCACTCCTACAGGTAAAATACAAAGAAGACTATGAAAAGAATAAGGGAAAAGCAGATTATAATGTACTTCCTGCTTCAGAGAACCCACTGCTCCAGCAGCTGAAGGCGGCAGGAAATGCCCTGAGTGATGTAAGTACATTCTTGTCAAAAAGTGTTTTTTTTTTAACCTTAGCTACCAGAGAGATGAGATTCTGCTCCTATAATACATATATAACTAAATGACTAAGTGCATATATAACTTTGCAAATACTTTAAGATTCTAGTGTCGCAGTTCCCCTGGAACCATTTACCCACAGGAAGACAGGCATGCCTCTGAGTATGATGTGTGTCAGTTTTGGTGGGGGGGCTATGGATTCAGCTCCATGGGCAGAGAAATCCTCATTTGCTTATAGGCTCTGGTGCCTGAGCTTCCATATGGGCAAAGAGTACACTGTAGGAAATACATGTGATCTGATCCAGGCAGAAGGAGACTTCGAAAGGGGAGGAGAGTGAGAGATGAAATTGTGCGTGTGCCCTGCCCTTGTGTTCATCAAGCGGGGCAAGGACAAATGTCCCGTGTCTCACTGCTTCTTCCCCTTACCTCCACCATTCTCTGTGCAGATCCTGTCCCTAGAAACAACCATTTGCAGACAGTATGACTTAAAAGATGGCTCCCTGAGCCTTCACAGGAGTTTCTCCATGTGGAATTAAGAGTCTGACCAATTCATTAGACTTAAAATTGATTGGATAAATGAGAAATGGCATTAAGAGACTAGAAGCCTGAGACCACTTTGACTGTACAGAAAGAGACTGAACATGTGATCAGTTGCATTTTTCCCTTATAGTTACACTGTATTAAGCTTTCCCAGTATTTGAGAATTATACACGGTTCTCTCTGCAGGTTAGTTTTCTTTGTCCCTCAAATTAAGTCAGCACCATAGAAATGTGTACATGCAATTGATGAAGGGGGTGAATGGAGTTGGGGTGGCAGGTGAGAGAGTCAGTGTGTCTGTCCAAATAGCCCTGTTGGGAAATCAGTGCAAAGCAGGTCTCCTGTTTCCTAGATGAAGGTCATCTTTAGCAAACATCTAAAAGCCCGGGTTCAAATCTCCTTTGCTGATAAAGAGAACAATATAAAAATTTGAAAACCAAATAGCACCATTTACAGTCTCTAAACCCAACATGAGAAAGTGACAAGACCTACTTTCTCAGTTGCACCTTTAAAATCAGTAGTTGTTTATTGTTATTGTTAGAGCTAAATTGACATCCTAGCGGAGAAGAAGAGTGAGTGGGTTTATCATCTGAGTTCTTGGGTATACTGTAATTTTAAGATACACTATCTGTTTGCAGAAGGCTTTTCCCTTGGTGGAAGGAGGAAGAGAGTGCATGTACTTCTCAGCATATACTCAACTTTTTTGTGAAGGTTTATTTAAAAAAAAAATTCACTGTTGCTCAGAATATTCGTGTCTGTCGTGACACCATCAGTGAGGGACGAGTGTGTGAGTTGGGGGAGGGAAGACCTAGCAGAGCTGAAATACACACAACTCGCCACAACTAAGGTCTTGGTCTGAGTCAGTGTACTAGTTTCTAGATCCTTTGGTGACCATTGAAAACCTAAGCTTTACAGTCATTGCTAATAGAAGAAACTTATCATTCACCACATCCCAATGTCTGATTGTCAATTTTTAAGACCGTTGGCAGGCAATATATTTTTTTCTTCTTCTTTTGTTGAGTGTTGGGAAATACAAGTGTTATAATCAGTGTGGGAGTGACAGGAATCTACTTTAACTGATTTTTTTTTTTTTGACAGAAACTCTACAAGGAAAACTATGAAAAGACAAAGGCAAAGAGCATAAATTACTGCGAAACCCCCAAATTTCAACTTGATACAGTTCTGCACAACTTCACTAGTGATGTAAGCAGTCCTGTGGTCACTACTTCTGTTAAGAAAAGATCCATTATTTCCCCCAATAAATACATGAAATGTGTTTTGTCTTTCAGACTAAATACAAAGATTCCTACTTGAAGAATATTTTGGGACATTATGTTGGCAGCTTTGAGGATCCATACCATACGCACTGCATGAAAGTTACAGCTCAAAACAGTGACGTAAGTGCCAAGACAATCCGGTAGCTTTCCAACACGTCCTTAGGGCATGAATAAATGGTTGCATCCTTGTATCTGATTTCTTTTCCTCCTAGAAAAACTACAAAGCAGAATATGAAGAAGACAGAGGCAAAGGCTTCTTCCCTCAGACTATAACTCAAGAATATGAAGCAATCAAGAAACTGGATCAGTGTAAAGATGTGAGTCTGTGATAGGAACTTGGAACATCCTGCCGCCTGCGGCCTCTAGGGGTTAAGAAATACCTACAATGTTAAAACACTTCTCAAATAAATGCAAGCAAGGAAATTGCAAGAAACAAAATTTATCTTGTAGTAGATGAACTGATTTCCCCTATTGTCGTCCATACATTTCAAGAGCTAGTTCTAGTTCATTTCCCCAAAGGAGGGTTATTTCTCATTCTTCATTCTGAAGAATGAGAAAGTTTCTTGTACAGATGTGACCGTATCTGTCAAAAACAGGGCAGTCTAATCAGAAGACAGCCGTGGGTTTGATTAACTACAAGTTTCTTTTCCTTTGGGGAATGGATTCTCCTTCCTTGGCCTCTAGGCCAACTTGGATTTGACTGCTAAAATGATTCCTTTTTTCTCCATAGCATACCTACAAAGTCCATCCAGATAAGACAAAATTCACTCAAGTCACAGACTCTCCTGTTCTGGTGCAAGCCCAAGTCAATTCCAAACAACTGAGTGATGTAAGTTCCTTTAAATATGCAGAAAATCCAGTTGGGAGGGATAACCTAACATAACTCTGCATATAAAATCCAGTGACTTGTCACATTTGCCAAAAAAGGGCTAAGTATGTTTTAGCAAAATTAACTTGTCTATATTTGTAATCACCTAAAATATCTCCTTATTTACTTGCCTTGCATCTTCTTGGATGGATATCAATGATAGCTGGTTCTAGAAGGGGAACTGATGCACGTTACTGCCCTGGAAAGAACATGAGTTCTTGAGTCAGACAAGACTGGGTAAAATTCCAGCTCTGTCTTTACAACCTGGCAGCACAGGCAAACTGTTGAACCTCTCTATGCCTCTTATTGCCCTTTTGTAATTTGTGGTTGCTTTGAGAGTAAATGGAAGGAGGTATGAGCGGATATACCCTGGCCCAGAGCGGATATTCAATACATGAGATGTCTCTGTCTCAAATACATTTTTGGGAAATGGAGTTTTTGAGATAAGTTTTATCACATGAGTTTTAAGTATGAACTCCCAAGCTTGTGTTGAACTAAACAAAACAGTGAAAGTAACCTCAGTCAATTTATGACCAGAAATCAAGTCTTCACATAAGAGTCTTAACAAACCATAATGTACATGTGGGGACATAACTAGGTTTGTTAGAACATTTTCCCAGAGAGTGAGCATTGACAATGATAAGAGAGAAAGGGCTGTGAGTCTCAGAGTCCCCTGATTCCGAGGGCCCATTGTGGTATGGTTGGAGAGGCAGCATATGTGAGACAGCCATCACCTTCCAGGACAGTCCTACGCCAGTGACAGGTGTGATATTACCCGTGTTATCGATAACGCAGAGTGGCCCACCCTAGTTCTGGACTTGTGTCTTGATCTTAACAACGCTGTCAGTTATTTAAACAAAATGTATTTTACATTTTATTTTATGAAATGTACCACACAAGGTTTTTGTATTTGGGGACAGTTGTTCTTTAATACTAATTGTCTCCTTTACTGTCTGTCTCTCTCCCTCTCTGTCTGTCTCTCTCACTTTCTGTCTCAGCTGAACTACAAAGCAAAGCATGAAAGTGAAAAGTTCAAGTGCCACATACCTCCAGATACTCCTGCCCTCCTCCAGCACAAAGTCAACGCCTATAACCTGAGTGATGTAAGTTCCCGTGTACTATGCCATGGGCTATCCTGACAACCTGTACTTTTATTTCTGGATTGCTTCACTGAATAAACACGTCTGTGTTCAAGATGGGAAGAACATTTAAACTGTGTATCACGTCCCTGTGCCTCTGCCCACATATCTTTGAATTCACCTTGTAAATGTAGATAGCAATGTTGTAAGTAGCTTCATACAATCAGACAGTCTTAGTATGGTTTTTTTTTTTTTTTTCCAGTCTTAGTATGTTTTAACCAACCCTCCAAATGCCACCACTCATGTAGGTGTAACTGTGAATCATACTGTTAGAGATTTTAGCCATATATTCATTTATGCTATGCTATAATTAATTTTCACCCAGGGCCTGGTTTTTTAGATAGTTTCATTTTATTTATTCCTCAGATGTGTAATGACCCTTATTTCCCATAAATGGTGCTCATTTCTACATGTAAGAGAGCTTACACTAAGATATACAGGGTATTCAAATGGCATTAAGGCCAAGTATCCATTGCTACCTTTCATTTTCAAAAATTAATTATAGAGAAAAGTCAAATTCCCTTTGGAGGAGTAGGGTAGATCTCCGTTTCTTCCACAATTCTATAAATAAGTACTCAGGTTATCCAGCATCAATGAGTATTGTAATGAGTCATGACTTTTCAGAGGACTTTGAGATCAAATGAAAGTGATATCTTTAGATCACAAAAAGTAAATTAACTATCGAACATTTGTGCCACTCTGTGAAGTACTCAGTGTTAGGAATCAGATATTAGTATGGTCGCTAAAATGAGGTTAATTTGATGAAAGATTCTAGTGAGGAGTAGAGAACCTTGAGCTTGGGAAGTTAGAAGCTTCAGCTTGAAGAGAAATAACCAAAATATGCACAATTTTCTGGACAATAAAAACGGTCTATTTATTTCGCATTAAGCCTGAGTATTGAGATGCTCATTACTCTTTAAAGTGTGGTAAACATGCATATCATTTTTGCTGATTCCTTTGTTAAAATGTTTCTGTCCAGAATATCTACAAGCATGACTGGGAGAAGAGCAAAGCGAAGAAATTCGACATTAAAGTGGACGCCATTCCCCTGCTGGCTGCCAGGCCAACAGCAAGATCGCCAGCGATGTGAGTGTGGCCTGGGCGCCTGGGCAGGGGGCCCGCAGTGACGGTTCTGGGTGGGTGGGAACCAGCACATGTGATGTCTTTACAGGTGATGTACAAGAAAGACTATGAGAAAAATAAAGGGAAAATGATTGGAGCCCTGAGCATTAATGATGACCCCAAGATGCTGCACTCTTTGAAGACGGCCAAAAACCAGAGTGATGTGAGTGTCTTTGTAAATCACTCTTATTTTCAGATGTGGCTACACTTACTGTTTAACATAACTTCAGACGGGGTGTTAGCCTAAATGAAATCTCAGATTCAGGAGGACAAGTCATACCCGAAATCCCGTGGGGAAAAGATGATTAAGTTCCTCATTCTTAGGATGTCTCTGTACTTTGAGACATGAGTGAATATTGTAAATGTTTCCTTAATCTTTTCATGCCATCTGTTTTATTAGGGAGAAAATATACTAGCAATAGCGTTTTCTTCATTGCTTTTCCAGAAATGAGCTTAACACCTCAGTATGTATAAATACATAGTCATTCCATGTCATGATCTGACTTCAGGTACTTTGCAAAAATATATATAGAAAAGTAAAAGGCAAGAAGTGAGAAAATCAAGCAAAAGAACAATAAAGTAGGAAAACTAGATGAATCATAACCTCAAGAACAAAATATTTTACTTTAAGAAGTCTATAAAATACTGATCTCATTTTAAAGAACTAAATATTAAAACTCTTTATAAAAATTACTTCTCTAACTCACAGCAGAAAAATACTCCTTATTCTATATCATTTATGTTTGTCTTCACTGAGTATATTTTTGGATTTCTATATGGTAGAATTAAGACTGTAGAAATACATGATACCTATAACAAAAGGGGAAAACCACCTTATCATGTATAATTAATTATGAGGAAAAATATTAGCCAACTTCCAAATGTGTTGTAAAACGCATTTTCATCAAGGGCTGAACTGAATACTTTTCTAGGACTGTGCCTTAGTATCTAAGGTCCACCTTATATCTTTTACCTGATTTTGCACTATTTAAAAAATTCATTTCCTTCAAACACATTCAAGTGGACAGAATTATTTTAAGACAAAAAACTGCTTAGCAGCGTTGGCACACTGTGGTGTATTCTGACTGAGGACTGTTAGGATAAATAACACCAAGTACGTACGTGGTTATTAGCTGACTAGATTCTTTTTTTTTTTTTTTAAGATTTTATTTAATTATTTGACAGAGAGAGATCACTAGCAGGCCGAGAGGCAGGCATAGAGAGAGTGGGGGGAAGCAGGCTCCCTGCCGAGCAGAGAGCCCCATGTGGGGCTTGATCCCAGGACTCTGAGATCATGACCTGAGCTGAAGGCAGAGGCCTTTAACCCACTGAGCCACCCAGATTCCCCAGCTGACTAGATTCTTCAAGACATGAAACTCCACCATATTCATTCTGCCTCTTTTGCCTTGTGGAAAGTAAATGCTGAAAAAAATACAAAATTTGCCATTTTGGTTAAGTATACAACGAAGGGAATGGCTTTTAAACCATGAGATACATTTTTCTTTGATTTTCTTCCTTCGACAGAGATTATACAAGGAAAACTATGAGAAGACAAAAGCGAAGAGCATGAACTACTGTGAGACCCCCAAATATCAACTTGACACTCTGCTGAAGAACTTCAGCGAGGTTCGGAAGGCTGTGGTTGCCCCTGGGCTTTGAGGCCTTTTCTTCTGTTTGACAAATAACATACCTGATTGACATATCTGTCAATATGCTTTCTTTTTCAGGCCAAATACAAAGATGCATATGTACAGAATATTCTGGGACATTATATAGGCAGCTTTGAGGACCCATATCAAATTCACTGCATGAAAGTCTCAGCTCAAAACAGTGATGTAAGTTGAAGACCATTGTTCTGTCTCTCAGTGACATTATTTGGGGGCATTAACAGTCCTCATCTATTTTTGCTCTTTCTCATTACAGAAAAAATTACAAAGCAGAGTATGAAGAAGATAAAGGGAAAATGCTATTTCCCTCAGACAATAACACAAGAATATGAAGCAATCAAGAAGCTAGACCAGTGTAGAGACGTGAGTCAGGGGCCCTGAGTTCTTGAAAATGGGGTTTGGGATCCTTGTGCCATCTAGTGGTAATTTTAGTAGGAGTTTAACTACTGATATCGAGTGGTTAGCAGATGTTAAATTTTAAATTTGGGGTGAAAATTGGGGAGCATAAAAATTGCTGTGAACAAACCTATTGGTTACAAAAGAATTTGTGGCTTTATTTATCTCCCAGTAGCAAAGTATACATACATGGCTTGGTCTGGGGGAGGGAAGGCAAGATAGGGAAATTTCTGAGAGGTAGGTGTTCATTTGTTTAATGAATTCACGGGAGGAGCTAGCTCGTGTTAGACACTGTCCTTGATGCTGGGAAAGAAGAGGGAACAAGGTGGGCTTGCCTCTGGGGAGCATGCATTTGCGAGGGAGAGACAAACAATAAACAGAGAACCCAGAAAGAAAAAGATCTCAGACAATGATAAGACAACACATGTGGAGTGATGTTATAGAATTAAATAAATTAGAATGATGCGGGAGAGGGAGACTGCGTGGGAACCAAAGACTGGGTGCCTAAGGAGGGTCCAAGGTGGAAATGTGCAGCCACGGCCGTATCGAGGTGAGAGCAACTGGAAGAACGGCCTAAGGAGAGAACAAACTTGGCACTTAAGGCATTGAAAAATATGAGGGAGCTGAAGGGCACTAAGGGGGTTACAGTGGTAAGAGGGCGACATGGTAGGAGATGGAGGGAGGACGGAGATTCTGTAGGGTAGGGCTCATCAGCCAAGGCACAGTTTAGGTGACTACCAGTCCCATGGAGGGCCGTTGCAGGGCTTCAGCAGGAGGAAGATGAATCCGGTTGCTGAATTGCAGCAGGGAGACCAGTTTGGAGGCAGCGTCAGGAGACAGAGATTGAGAGAGAGAAATTGAGAACGTGTCAACCAAGTGTTCAGGAAATAAACTCTCTTTTTTAATTAGATTTTATTTATTTATTTGAAAGAGACAGAGAACCAGCACGGGGAGGAGCGGAGGGAGAGGGAGAAGCAGACTCTCCTGCTGAGCAGGGAGCCCCGACATGGGTCTCAATCCCAGGACCCTGGGATCATGATCTGAGCCGGAGGCAGATGCTTAACCAACTGAGCCACCCCGGCACCCCAATAAACTCTATTTTTAACTGGAGACTTTTTATAAGTTAGTGTGTATTTGAACAAGAATATAAAGATACATTATGAAATTTCATGAAAGAATGTCTTTTCTAGCATACATACAAAGTTCATCCAGATAAGACCAAGTTCACAGCCGTCACTGATAGTCCTGTGCTGCTGCAAGCCCAGCTCAACACGAAACAGCTCAGCGATGTAAGTACCTTGATTTGTGCAAGTGTGGATGACCTAGAATGCCGTGTTTATTTAAAATACAGGCATTTTCATGCTCAATCTTCATGGGCTCATCTCTCTACCCACCAATGTCATTTTTCAAGATTTGTTCATTACAGTGCAAAGGAAGCTGCTAGATCGGAATGCAGCCTCAGGGAAAATGGTGCTAGACAATAATAAAATAAATAATATTTCTTCAGTAAGTCACCAATTCTTAGTGGAGAATTTGCCCATTAGGGTCTGTCACATACCCAAATAATGCATACTAAAACTTTATGGCACCGTAAAGACAATGAGTATCTTTGCGTAGGTAACAAGGGAAGTATTTCCCATTCTTTAGTTGGCCAATGAAGACTTTACAAAAAGCCAAAGAGTGCAGAAACAAGGAAGACATCAGGCAGTGAGAAGAAAACTAATACAGGGTGATGATAGAGAATTCAAACAGACAAGTGAGAGGCAGTGAGTGGGCGGACCTTTCAAGTTGAGTGGTCAAGGAAGTTCTAACGCAGAACAACCCAGCCATGCAAAGATCGGGGATGAGCAGCATTGCTTCTAGAAACAATCACATTCATGCGGGTCACCCAGTGATTCACCCAGAGAATACAGGTTCTCAGCTCCTCAGTGATGCTGACACTGCTGTTGGTCGACCACACTTTGAGTAGCAGGGTGCTAATGTAGCGAAGAGTAGCACAGCCTTCTCAGGAAGGAAAACACGTTCTATTCTACTCTAAAACGTGCTTTACTATCACAGTGAGCTCATTTGCAATTAGTAAAGAAGGAAATGGCATCAGTATAACCCAGGAGTCCCTATCAGTTCATTATGCAACTTTCCTAACTTAGTAACAATTTATGCCTCAAGAAAGAACAGCCAAACCCTAACATCACTGATGCACCTGAACTTGGCAAGCAGCAGAGGATTGGGGTGCTGTATGCAGTGTCTGGTCACCACACACTCTTCCTGTTGGTCGTGATAGGCCATGGCTCTGGTTTGGAGGTGCTTAGTATACAACACTCAATCCTGTGTATTTGCCTTTTGCTCCAGAATTCAACAGCCTCATTTTCTCTTTATACTCCCTTCCTTCCACCTACGGCACCTTTTAAAAAAATTTAAAGTGCTGTGTTTTTTATTTAGCAGAATGTATGTATCTTTTAAACTGTGTTAGCATTTTAATTATTTAGCATTATAACCTTTTTTGTTATTTCTCCGATCATAGAATTTAATAGATTTTGAGTGTTCCTGTCCTGAAAGGACAGCCTAAAAGTTTAGATCCAACTGCGAGTTTCCCCACACATACACCATGATAGCATTTACAAAATGACACCTCAAGTTGGATTACACTCTGATCTCGAAGGTGGGAGTGAGGGTCAAAGCCCTATACTGGACTTTGGACAGATGGCCTCTTTGAGACATGTTTCTAAAAAGGATAGAAATAACTTAGCCGCTTATATACCGATGAGAAAATTCTGACAACAAACTGGCTATCTTCTGTTGTTTTCCAGCTGAATTACAAAGCAAAACATGAAGTGAGAAGTTTAAGTGCAATGTACCAGCAGATGCTCCACAGTTTATCCAACACAAAGTCAATGCCTATAACTTAAGTGATGTAAGTATCAAAGCCACAGAAATCTATCATTATGTGCCCATGTAAAGAGGAAATGTTATGGGTGTTTAAAAAGACCCCATTAGGAGTTATGCAACTAACCAGCTATGATGATTGTGTCCAGAGTATCAGTGGAGCTTTTAAGGCCTAAATGCTGGGAAGGCTCTTACTTAGCCATCCTATTTCATTTTCCACAGTCTCTTTTACCATCAGAAATCCTCAGCTGGGCGCCTGGGTGGCTCAGTGGGTTAAGCCGCTGCCTTCAGCTCAGGTCATGATCTCAGGGTCCTGGGATCGAGTCCCACATCGGGCTCTCTGCTCAGCAAGAAGCCTGCTTCCCTCTCTCTCTCTGCCTGCCTCTCCATCTACTTGTGATCTCTCTCTGTCAAATAAATAAATAAAATCTTTAAAAAAAAAAAAAAAAAAAAGAAATCCTCAGCTAATCTCTAGAGTTTTGCAAGATCTCTTCTATAGATGTCATATTTCACCTTCTTCAAGTGGCTCTCTTTTTACACTGCCCTTTATACATCAGTGTGGCAGAATCTTTTGAAAGCTCACAGGATATTAAAAAGGCATTTAGTATTATATGGTGGTAGGTGGGAAGCTGGATGACAGATTGATGAATAATTATACTACCATTTGGTAAACTTACTATTTGTAGGTGAAGAAGTCTACATATACAAATTTTCAGTCTGTTTCTTATTTTACTGGATAAAGCTGTGTCGGCTGTTGTTCTTACAATTCTTTTGATGAAATTTCTGTCCAGAATATCTACAAGCATGACTGGGAGAAGAGCAAAGCGAAGAAATTCGACATTAAAGTGGACGCCATTCCCCTGCTGGCTGCCAAGGCCAACAGCAAGATCGCCAGCGATGTGAGTGTGGCCTGGGCGCCTGGGCAGGGGGCCCGCAGTGACGGTTCTGGGTGGGTGGGAACCAGCACATGTGATGTCTTTACAGGTGATGTACAAGAAAGACTATGAGAAAAATAAAGGGAAAATGATTGGAGCCCTGAGCATTAATGATGACCCCAAGATGCTGCACTCTTTGAAGACGGCCAAAAACCAGAGTGATGTGAGTGTCTTTGTAAATCACTCTTATTTTCAGATGTGGCTACACTTACTGTTTAACATAACTTCAGACGGGGTGTTAGCCTAAATGAAATCTCAGATTCAGGAGGACAAGTCATACCCGAAATCCCGTGGGGAAAAGATGATTAAGTTCCTCATTCTTAGGATGTCTCTGTACTTTGAGACATGAGTGAATATTGTAAATGTTTCCTTAATCTTTTTCATGCCATCTGTTTTATTAGGGAGAAAATATACTAGCAATAGCGTTTTCTTCATTGCTTTTCCCAGAAATGAGCTTAACACCTCAGTATGTATAAATACATAGTCATTCCATGTCATGATCTGACTTCAGGTACTTTGCAAAAATATATATAGAAAAGTAAAAGGCAAGAAGTGAGAAAATCAAGCAAAAGAACAATAAAGTAGGAAAACTAGATGAATCATAACCTCAAGAACAAAATATTTTACTTTAAGAAGTCTATAAAATACTGATCTCATTTTAAAGAACTAAATATTAAAACTCTTTATAAAAATTACTTCTCTAACTCACAGCAGAAAAATACTCCTTATTCTATATCATTTATGTTTGTCTTCACTGAGTATATTTTTGGATTTCTATATGGTAGAATTAAGACTGTAGAAATACATGATACCTATAACAAAAGGGGAAAACCACCTTATCATGTATAATTAATTATGAGGAAAAATATTAGCCAACTTCCAAATGTGTTGTAAAACGCATTTTCATCAAGGGCTGAACTGAATACTTTTCTAGGACTGTGCCTTAGTATCTAAGGTCCACCTTATACTTTTACCTGATTTTGCACTATTTAAAAAATTCATTTTCCTTCAAACACATTCAAGTGGACAGAATTATTTTAAGACAAAAAACTGCTTAGCAGCGTTGGCACACTGTGGTGTATTCTGACTGAGGACTGTTAGGATAAATAACACCAAGTACGTACGTGGTTATTAGCTGACTAGATTCTTTTTTTTTTTTTAAGATTTTATTTAATTATTTGACAGAGAGAGATCACTAGCAGGCAGAGAGGCAGGCATAGAGAGAGTGGGGGGAAGCAGGCTCCCTGCCGAGCAGAGAGCCCCATGTGGGGCTTGATCCAGGACTCTGAGATCATGACCTGAGCTGAAGGCAGAGGCTTTAACCCACTGAGCCACCCAGATTCCCCAGCTGACTAGATTCTTCAAGACATGAAACTCCACCATATTCATTCTGCCTCTTTTGCCTTGTGGAAAGTAAATGCTGAAAAAAATACAAAATTTGCCATTTTGGTTAAGTATACAACGAAGGGAATGGCTTTTAAACCATGAGATACATTTTCTTTGATTTTCTTCCTTCGACAGAGATTATACAAGGAAAACTATGAGAAGACAAAAGCGAAGAGCATGAACTACTGTGAGACCCCCAAATATCAACTTGACACTCTGCTGAAGAACTTCAGCGAGGTTCGGAAGGCTGTGGTTGCCCCTGGGCTTTGAGGCCTTTTCTTCTGTTTGACAAATAACATACATGATTGACATATCTGTCAATATGCTTTCTTTTTCAGGCCAAATACAAAGATGCATATGTACAGAATATTCTGGGACATTATATAGGCAGCTTTGAGGACCATATCAAATTCACTGCATGAAAGTCTCAGCTCAAAACAGTGATGTAAGTTGAAGACCATTGTTCTGTCTCTCAGTGACATTATTTGGGGGCATTAACAGTCCTCATCTATTTTTGCTCTTTCTCATTACAGAAAAATTACAAAGCAGAGTATGAAGAAGATAAAGGGAAATGCTATTTCCCTCAGACAATAACACAAGAATATGAAGCAATCAAGAAGCTAGACCAGTGTAGAGACGTGAGTCAGGGGCCCTGAGTTCTTGAAAATGGGGTTTGGGATCCTTGTGCCATCTAGTGGTAATTTTAGTAGGAGTTTAACTACTGATATCGAGTGGTTAGCAGATGTTAAATTTTAAATTTGGGGTGAAATTGGGGAGCATAAAAATTGCTGTGAACAAACCTATTGGTTACAAAAGAATTTGTGGCTTTATTTATCTCCCAGTAGCAAAGTATACATACATGGCTTGGTCTGGGGGAGGGAAGGCAAGATAGGGAAATTTCTGAGAGGTAGGTGTTCATTGTTTAATGAATTCACGGGAGGAGCTAGCTCGTGTTAGACACTGTCCTTGATGCTGGGAAAGAAGAGGGAACAAGGTGGGCTGCCTCTGGGGGAGCATGCATTTGCGAGGGAGAGGACAAACAATAACAGAGAACCCAGAAAGAAAAAAGATCTCAGACAATGATAAGACAACACATGTGGAGTGATGTTATAGAATTAAATAAATTAGAGTGATGCGGGAGAGGGAGACTGCGTGGGAACCAAAGACTGGGTGCCTAAGGAGGGTCCAAGGTGGAAATGTGCAGCCACAGCCGTATCGAGGTGAGAGCAACTGGAAGAACGGCCTAAGGAGAGAACAAACTTGGCACTTAAGGCATTGAAAATATGAGGGAGCTGAAGGGCACTAAGGGGGTTACAGTGGTAAGAGGCGACATGGTAGGAGATGGAGGGAGGACGGAGATTCTGTAGGGTAGGGCTCATCAGCCAAGGCACAGTTTAGGTTGACTACCAGTCCCATGGAGGGCCGTTGCAGGGCTTCAGCAGGAGGAAGATGAATCCGGTTGCTGAATTGCAGCAGGGAGACCAGTTTGGAGGCAGCGTCAGGAGACAGAGATTGAGAGAGAGAAATTGAGAACGTGTCAACCAAGTGTTCAGGAAATAAACTCTCTTTTTTAATTAGATTTTATTTATTTATTTGAAAGAGACAGAGAACCAGCACGGGGAGGAGCGGAGGGAGAGGGAGAAGCAGACTCTCCTGCTGAGCAGGGAGCCCGACATGGGTCCTCAATCCCAGGACCCTGGGATCATGATCTGAGCCGGAGGCAGATGCTTAACCAACTGAGCCACCCCGGCACCCCAATAAACTCTATTTTTAACTGGAGACCTTTTTATAAGTTAGTGTGTATTTGAACAAGAATATAAAGATACATTATGAAATTCATGAAAGAATGTCTTTCTAGCATACATACAAAGTTCATCCAGATAAGACCAAGTTCACAGCCGTCACTGATAGTACCTGTGCTGCTGCAAGCCCAGCTCAACACGAAACAGCTCAGCGATGTAAGTACCTTGATTTGTGCAAGTGTGGAATGACCTAGAATGCCGTGTTTATTTAAAATACAGGCATTTTCATGCTCAATCTTCATGGGCTCATCTCTCTACCCACCAATGTCATTTTCAAGATTTGTTCATTACAGTGCAAAGGAAGCTGCTAGATCGGAATGCAGCCTCAGGGAAAATGGTGCTAGACAATAATAAAAATAAATAATATTTCTTCAGTAAGTCACCAATTCTTAGCGGAGAATTTGCCCATTAGGGTCTGTCACATACCCAAAATAATGCATACTAAAACTTTATGGCACCGTAAAGACAATGAGTATCTTTGCGTAGGTAACAAGGGAAGTATTCCCATTCTTTAGTTGGCCAATGAAGACTTTACAAAAAGCCAAAGAGTGCAGAAACAAGGAAGACATCAGGCAGTGAGAAGAAAACTAATACAGGGTGATGATAGAGAATTCAAACAGACAAGTGAGAGGCAGTGAGTGGGCGGACCTTTCAAGTTGAGTGGTCAAGGAAGTTCTAACGCAGAACAACCCAGCCATGCAAAGATCGGGGATGAGCAGCATTGCTTCTAGAACAATCACATTCATGCGGGTCACCCAGTGATTCACCCAGAGAATACAGGTTCTCAGCTCCTCAGTGATGCTGACACTGCTGTTGGTCGACCACACTTTGAGTAGCAGGGTGCTAATGTAGCGAAGAGTAGCACAGCCTTCTCAGGAAGGAAAACACGTTCTATTCTACTCTAAAACGTGCTTTACTATCACAGTGAGCTCATTTGCAATTAGTAAAGAAGGAAATGGCATCAGTATAACCCAGGAGTCCCTATCAGTTCATTATGCAACTTCCTAACTTATTAACAATTATGCCTCAAGAAAGAACAGCCAAACCCTAACATCACTGATGCACCTGAACTTGGCAAGCAGCAGAGGATTGGGGTGCTGTATGCAGTGTCTGGTCACCACACACTCTTCCTGTTGGTCGTGATAGGCCATGGCTCTGGTTTGGAGGTGCTTAGTATACAACACTCAATCCTGTGTATTTGCCTTTTGCTCCAGAATTCAACAGCCTCATTTTCTCTTTATACTCCCTTCCTTCCACCTACGGCACCTTTTAAAAAATTTAAAGTGCTGTGTTTTACATTTTTATTTAGCAGAATGTATGTATCTTTTAAAACTGTGTTAGCATTTTAATTATTTAGCATTATAACCTTTTTTGTTATTTCTCCGATCATAAAATTTAATAGATTTTGAGTGTTCCTGTCCTGAAAGGACAGCCTAAAAGTTTAGATCCAACTGCGAGTTTCCCCACACATACACCATGATAGCATTTACAAAATGACACCTCAAGTTGGATTACACTCTGATCTCGAAGGTGGGAGTGAGGGTCAAAGCCCTATACTGGACTTTGGACAGATGGCCTCTTTGAGACATGTTTCTAAAAAGGATAGAAATAACTTAGCCGCTTATATACCGATGAGAAAATTCCTGACAACAAACTGGCTATCTTCTGTTGTTTTCCAGCTGAATTACAAAGCAAAACATGAAAGTGAGAAGTTTAAGTGCAATGTACCAGCAGATGCTCCACAGTTTATCCAACACAAAGTCAATGCCTATAACTTAAGTGATGTAAGTATCAAAGCCACAGAAATCTATCATTATGTGCCCATGTAAAGAGGAAATGTTATGGGTGTTTAAAAGACCCCATTAGGAGTTATGCAACTAACCAGCTATGATGATTGTGTCCAGAGTATCAGTGGAGCTTTTAAGGCCTAAATGCTGGGAAGGCTCTTACTTAGCCATCCTATTTCATTTTCCACAGTCTCTTTTACCATCAGAAATCCTCAGCTAATCTCTAGAGTTTTGCAAGATCTCTTCTATAGATGTCATATTTCACCTTCTTCAAGTGGCTCTCTTTTTACACTGCCCTTTATACATCAGTGTGGCAGAATCTTTGAAAGCTCACAGGATATTAAAAAGGCGTTTAGTATTATATGGTGGTAGGTGGGAAGCTGGATGACAGATTGATGAATAATTATACTACCATTTGGTAAACTTACTATTTGTAGATGAAGAAGTCTACATATACAAATTTTCAGTCTGTTTCTTATTTTACTGGATGAAGCTGTGTCGGCTGTTGTTCTTACAATTCTTTTGATGAAATTTCTGTCCAGAATATCTACAAGCATGACTGGGAGAAGAGCAAAGCGAAGAAATTCGACATTAAAGTGGACGCCATTCCCCTGCTGGCTGCCAAGGCCAACAGCAAGATCGCCAGCGATGTGAGTGTGGCCTGGGCGCCTGGGCAGGGGGCCCGCAGTGACGGTTCTGGGTGGGTGGGAACCAGCACATGTGATGTCTTTACAGGTGATGTACAAGAAAGACTATGAGAAAAATAAAGGGAAAATGATTGGAGCCCTGAGCATTAATGATGACCCCAAGATGCTGCACTCTTTGAAGACGGCCAAAAACCAGAGTGATGTGAGTGTCTTTGTAAATCACTCTTATTTTCAGATGTGGCTACACTTACTGTTTAACATAACTTCAGACGGGGTGTTAGCCTAAATGAAATCTCAGATTCAGGAGGACAAGTCATACCCGAAATCCCGTGGGGAAAGATGATTAAGTTCCTCATTCTTAGGATGTCTCTGTACTTTGAGACATGAGTGAATATTGTAAATGTTTCCTTAATCTTTTTCATGCCATCTGTTTTATTAGGGAGAAAATATACTAGCAATAGCGTTTTCTTCATTGCTTTTCCCAGAAATGAGCTTAACACCTCAGTATGTATAAATACATAGTCATTCCATGTCATGATCTGACTTCAGGTACTTTGCAAAAATATATATAGAAAAGTAAAAGGCAAGAAGTGAGAAAATCAAGCAAAAGAACAATAAAGTAGGAAAACTAGATGAATCATAACCTCAAGAACAAAATATTTTACTTTAAGAAGTCTATAAAATACTGATCTCATTTTAAAGAACTAATATTAAAACTCTTTATAAAAATTACTTCTCTAACTCACAGCAGAAAAATACTCCTTATTCTATATCATTTATGTTTGTCTTCACTGAGTATATTTTTGGATTTCTATATGGTAGAATTAAGACTGTAGAAATACATGATACCTATAACAAAAGGGGAAAACCACCTTATCATGTATAATTAATTATGAGGAAAAATATTAGCCAACTTCCAAATGTGTTGTAAAACGCATTTTCATCAAGGGCTGAACTGAATACTTTTCTAGGACTGTGCCTTAGTATCTAAGGTCCACCTTATATCTTTTACCTGATTTTGCACTATTTAAAAAATTCATTTTCCTTCAAACACATTCAAGTGGACAGAATTATTTTAAGACAAAAAACTGCTTAGCAGCGTTGGCACACTGTGGTGTATTCTGACTGAGGACTGTTAGGATAAATAACACCAAGTACGTACGTGGTTATTAGCTGACTAGATTCTTTTTTTTTTTTTTTAAGATTTTATTTAATTATTTGACAGAGAGAGATCACTAGCAGGCAGAGAGGCAGGCATAGAGAGAGTGGGGGGAAGCAGGCTCCCTGCCGAGCAGAGAGCCCCATGTGGGGCTTGATCCCAGGACTCTGAGATCATGACCTGAGCTGAAGGCAGAGGCTTTAACCCACTGAGCCACCCAGATTCCCCAGCTGACTAGATTCTTCAAGACATGAAACTCCACCATATTCATTCTGCCTCTTTTGCCTTGTGGAAAGTAAATGCTGAAAAAAATACAAAATTTGCCATTTTGGTTAAGTATACAACGAAGGGAATGGCTTTTAAACCATGAGATACATTTTTCTTTGATTTTCTTCCTTCGACAGAGATTATACAAGGAAAACTATGAGAAGACAAAAGCGAAGAGCATGAACTACTGTGAGACCCCCAAATATCAACTTGACACTCTGCTGAAGAACTTCAGCGAGGTTCGGAAGGCTGTGGTTGCCCCTGGGCTTTGAGGCCTTTTCTTCTGTTTGACAAATAACATACATGATTGACATATCTGTCAATATGCTTTCTTTTTCAGGCCAAATACAAAGATGCATATGTACAGAATATTCTGGGACATTATATAGGCAGCTTTGAGGACCCATATCAAATTCACTGCATGAAAGTCTCAGCTCAAAACAGTGATGTAAGTTGAAGACCATTGTTCTGTCTCTCAGTGACATTATTTGGGGGCATTAACAGTCCTCATCTATTTTTGCTCTTTCTCATTACAGAAAAATTACAAAGCAGAGTATGAAGAAGATAAAGGGAAATGCTATTTCCCTCAGACAATAACACAAGAATATGAAGCAATCAAGAAGCTAGACCAGTGTAGAGACGTGAGTCAGGGGCCCTGAGTTCTTGAAAATGGGGTTTGGGATCCTTGTGCCATCTAGTGGTAATTTTAGTAGGAGTTTAACTACTGATATCGAGTGGTTAGCAGATGTTAAATTTTAAATTTGGGGTGAAATTGGGGAGCATAAAAATTGCTGTGAACAAACCTATTGGTTACAAAAGAATTTGTGGCTTTATTTATCTCCCAGTAGCAAAGTATACATACATGGCTTGGTCTGGGGGAGGGAAGGCAAGATAGGGAAATTTCTGAGAGGTAGGTGTTCATTTGTTTAATGAATTCACGGGAGGAGCTAGCTCGTGTTAGACACTGTCCTTGATGCTGGGAAAGAAGAGGGAACAAGGTGGGCTGCCTCTGGGGGAGCATGCATTTGCGAGGGAGAGACAAACAATAAACAGAGAACCCAGAAAGAAAAAAGATCTCAGACAATGATAAGACAACACATGTGGAGTGATGTTATAGAATTAAATAAATTAGAGTGATGCGGGAGAGGGAGACTGCGTGGGAACCAAAGACTGGGTGCCTAAGGAGGGTCCAAGGTGGAAATGTGCAGCCACAGCCGTATCGAGGTGAGAGCAACTGGAAGAACGGCCTAAGGAGAGAACAAACTTGGCACTTAAGGCATTGAAAATATGAGGGAGCTGAAGGGCACTAAGGGGGTTACAGTGGTAAGAGGCGACATGGTAGGAGATGGAGGGAGGACGGAGATTCTGTAGGGTAGGGCTCATCAGCCAAGGCACAGTTTAGGTTGACTACCAGTCCCATGGAGGGCCGTTGCAGGGCTTCAGCAGGAGGAAGATGAATCCGGTTGCTGAATTGCAGCAGGGAGACCAGTTTGGAGGCAGCGTCAGGAGACAGAGATTGAGAGAGAGAAATTGAGAACGTGTCAACCAAGTGTTCAGGAAATAAACTCTCTTTTTTAATTAGATTTTATTTATTTATTTGAAAGAGACAGAGAACCAGCACGGGGAGGAGCGGAGGGAGAGGGAGAAGCAGACTCTCCTGCTGAGCAGGGAGCCCCGACATGGGTCTCAATCCCAGGACCCTGGGATCATGATCTGAGCCGGAGGCAGATGCTTAACCAACTGAGCCACCCCGGCACCCCAATAAACTCTATTTTTAACTGGAGACTTTTTATAAGTTAGTGTGTATTTGAACAAGAATATAAAGATACATTATGAAATTTCATGAAAGAATGTCTTTTCTAGCATACATACAAAGTTCATCCAGATAAGACCAAGTTCACAGCCGTCACTGATAGTCCTGTGCTGCTGCAAGCCCAGCTCAACACGAAACAGCTCAGCGATGTAAGTACCTTGATTTGTGCAAGTGTGGATGACCTAGAATGCCGTGTTTATTTAAAATACAGGCATTTTCATGCTCAATCTTCATGGGCTCATCTCTCTACCCACCAATGTCATTTTTCAAGATTTGTTCATTACAGTGCAAAGGAAGCTGCTAGATCGGAATGCAGCCTCAGGGAAAATGGTGCTAGACAATAATAAAAATAAATAATATTTCTTCAGTAAGTCACCAATTCTTAGTGGAGAATTTGCCCATTAGGGTCTGTCACATACCCAAAATAATGCATACTAAAACTTTATGGCACCGTAAAGACAATGAGTATCTTTGCGTAGGTAACAAGGGAAGTATTTCCCATTCTTTAGTTGGCCAATGAAGACTTTACAAAAAGCCAAAGAGTGCAGAAACAAGGAAGACATCAGGCAGTGAGAAGAAAACTAATACAGGGTGATGATAGAGAATTCAAACAGACAAGTGAGAGGCAGTGAGTGGGCGGACCTTTCAAGTTGAGTGGTCAAGGAAGTTCTAACGCAGAACAACCCAGCCATGCAAAGATCGGGGATGAGCAGCATTGCTTCTAGAACAATCACATTCATGCGGGTCACCCAGTGATTCACCCAGAGAATACAGGTTCTCAGCTCCTCAGTGATGCTGACACTGCTGTTGGTCGACCACACTTTGAGTAGCAGGGTGCTAATGTAGCGAAGAGTAGCACAGCCTTCTCAGGAAGGAAAACACGTTCTATTCTACTCTAAAACGTGCTTTACTATCACAGTGAGCTCATTTGCAATTAGTAAAGAAGGAAATGGCATCAGTATAACCCAGGAGTCCCTATCAGTTCATTATGCAACTTTCCTAACTTATTAACAATTTATGCCTCAAGAAAGAACAGCCAAACCCTAACATCACTGATGCACCTGAACTTGGCAAGCAGCAGAGGATTGGGGTGCTGTATGCAGTGTCTGGTCACCACACACTCTTCCTGTTGGTCGTGATAGGCCATGGCTCTGGTTTGGAGGTGCTTAGTATACAACACTCAATCCTGTGTATTTGCCTTTTGCTCCAGAATTCAACAGCCTCATTTTCTCTTTATACTCCCTTCCTTCCACCTACGGCACCTTTTAAAAAATTTAAAGTGCTGTGTTTTACATTTTTATTTAGCAGAATGTATGTATCTTTTAAACTGTGTTAGCATTTTAATTATTTAGCATTATAACCTTTTTTGTTATTTCTCCGATCATAAAATTTAATAGATTTTGAGTGTTCCTGTCCTGAAAGGACAGCCTAAAAGTTTAGATCCAACTGCGAGTTTCCCCACACATACACCATGATAGCATTTACAAAATGACACCTCAAGTTGGATTACACTCTGATCTCGAAGGTGGGAGTGAGGGTCAAAGCCCTATACTGGACTTTGGACAGATGGCCTCTTTGAGACATGTTTCTAAAAAGGATAGAAATAACTTAGCCGCTTATATACCGATGAGAAAATTCTGACAACAAACTGGCTATCTTCTGTTGTTTTCCAGCTGAATTACAAAGCAAAACATGAAAGTGAGAAGTTTAAGTGCAATGTACCAGCAGATGCTCCACAGTTTATCCAACACAAAGTCAATGCCTATAACTTAAGTGATGTAAGTATCAAAGCCACAGAAATCTATCATTATGTGCCCATGTAAAGAGGAAATGTTATGGGTGTTTAAAAAGACCCCATTAGGAGTTATGCAACTAACCAGCTATGATGATTGTGTCCAGAGTATCAGTGGAGCTTTTAAGGCCTAAATGCTGGGAAGGCTCTTACTTAGCCATCCTATTTCATTTTCCACAGTCTCTTTTACCATCAGAAATCCTCAGCTAATCTCTAGAGTTTTGCAAGATCTCTTCTATAGATGTCATATTTCACCTTCTTCAAGTGGCTCTCTTTTTACACTGCCCTTTATACATCAGTGTGGCAGAATCTTTTGAAAGCTCACAGGATATTAAAAAGGCGTTTAGTATTATATGGTGGTAGGTGGGAAGCTGGATGACAGATTGATGAATAATTATACTACCATTTGGTAAACTTACTATTTGTAGATGAAGAAGTCTACATATACAAATTTTCAGTCTGTTTCTTATTTTACTGGATGAAGCTGTGTCGGCTGTTGTTCTTACAATTCTTTTGATGAAATTTCTGTCCAGAATATCTACAAGCATGACTGGGAGAAGAGCAAAGCGAAGAAATTCGACATTAAAGTGGACGCCATTCCCCTGCTGGCTGCCAAGGCCAACAGCAAGATCGCCAGCGATGTGAGTGTGGCCTGGGCGCCTGGGCAGGGGGCCCGCAGTGACGGTTCTGGGTGGGTGGGAACCAGCACATGTGATGTCTTTACAGGTGATGTACAAGAAAGACTATGAGAAAAATAAAGGGAAAATGATTGGAGCCCTGAGCATTAATGATGACCCCAAGATGCTGCACTCTTTGAAGACGGCCAAAAACCAGAGTGAGGTGAGCATCTTTGTAAATCTGTCTCGTTTTCAAGATGTATCCCTGTTTACATGCCCAGGGGCGTTAGCAAGTAAAAGGATTCCATATCCATGGGCTCTGTCCTGTTCACAGCAAACTGCTGGGGATAAACTTCAGAAGCAGAATGATTTCCCAAATTCTTGTACCTTTCAGTGTTTGAGGAGAGAAATTACTGATTTATAATTATGTCCATTTCACTTTTAAAAATCTATGTTTATTATTTAATAGAATATTGATTTTAATTCTCAAAACTTTTTGAAAACATCACGAGATAATTTCATATTTTCTTCTGATTGAAAAATAACCTTTAAAATGATGGTTTTAAAACTCTTTATATTGGTAGAGAGTCAAGAGTCACAGACAAAAATCTTATTAACTGTCATTGTTCTTTATTGACTTTAGCAGTTAGTACCAGCATAGGTTCAAGGAAAACACTGCACTGATTATAGGGATTATAGGCCCCTTTGAGAATCTGATAAAAGACTTGGATCACTCATCTAGAAAAATGAACTTTTTCTTCATACCTTTTGTCTGAATTGTAGAGAATTTATAGATTCCTAAGGCTTATCTATGGGCCAACTGTCATCTTTCAGTTAAAATTCTTAACTGCAGGGGAGAAAACACCAACTGCAAATTGCAGCATATACTGTGTTTAAAGAATGTTTAGAGAATTCCTTAAGAATGGAAAGACTGTTCAGCATAGCTTGCAAATATTTTTTTCGTAATTAAATAGAAGAATGTTTGTATTTTCAACCATGTGTTCATATAATTATCTATATATACTTCTTTAATTCATTTTGCATGTGCTATGTGATTATATAGCAGTTTAAAACATCCTGTATTCAGTAACTTTCTCTGATAGCTTCACACTGAATTATGTTAATATATAGTGCTCACATACATCGTATTTTTTACTAGTTCCTTATCACTTCTCAGTTCCAAAGGTTATAGCTGTCTATTGACAGCACATGTATCTTTGTCTTTTGTTCTTTATCTCATCACAGTACCATTAGAACACTAAGCACATAGTAGTGTTTGGTAAATACTTGTTAATTGATTGATATTGGCAACCAAAAAAGCTAGTCAATGATGAATCATTTTCACATACTATCCAGGCTAAATGCTTAGCTGCAGATATGGAACATGCAAAGCTTTTAAAGAGAATCTTTTAAGGCCATTTGGACCTTTGACTACATTTTATATACGTAGATGCATGTGTGAACTGATAAGGACAGGAACAAAAGAGTAAAAACAATTTGGTCAAAGACATTTCCACACATCAATGTCGTTGCAACATTGCCTTTTCAGTTTATTTATTTATTTATTTATTTAAGATTTATTTTAGAGAAGGCAGAAAGAGAAAGCATGAATGGGAGGGGCAGAGGGAGAGGGAAAAAGAATCTCAAGCAGACTCCACACTGACCGTGGAGCCCAATGTGGGGCTTGATCCCACAACCCTGAGATCATGACCTGCGCCAAAACCAAGAGTTGGACACTCAACCGACTATACCACCCAGGCGCTCCTATAAGTTTGTTTCTTTGTTTGTTTGTTTGTTTCTTTCTTTCTTTCTCTCTTTTTGTTAAATGTTATTTACTTATTTGAAAGAGAGAGCAAGAGTGTGAGCAAGAGAGCACCAGTAGGAAGAGCTGCAGAGGAAGAGGGAGAAGTAGGCCCCCTGCTGAGCAGGGAGCCTGATGCAGGGCTCCGTCCCAGGACCTTGGGATCATAACCTGAGCTGAAGGCAGACTCTTAACCAACTGAATCACCCAGGATCCCCCCAGGTTATTTCTAATAAGGACAAACTGTATTTTTTTCAGTGTTCTAGCACTGTCAGAAAGTTTCCATATTTTATTTTCATAAACCAGAGTCTAGATTTTACAATTAAGTGATAAGTTTATTCAGTGAACGTGACTGCCCACAAAAGTATTTAGAAGGAAAATCAATTCCCTAAGCTAAACAATCAGGTTGTTTTCAAAAGGAATTGCTACAGAAGATTTATAAGGCACATGGATACTTGCTACCTTGGGTCAGTCTTTAATGCTTCTGTGATTATGTGGGGATATAACAAGTTTAGAATTTTCCTACAGGCACTGGGTCAGAATTTTTCTTTCCTGTTAAGTAATTGATGAGTGGACATGATGAAGCTGGGGCTTTGACCTAATTAGCACCCTGTCTTAACATTCCAGAAAGCCAGCCAATGAAAGTACTTTCTGAGGCTCAGTCAAGACATTTGGTTTATGAGAACACTAATAAGTGCCAAGGTTACTTTCATGGCTCAGTTTCACAAACTTTTCTCCTTTGAGGTCTTATTACTGCTGCAATCTGAAGCTTCTTTTAAATCGTTACCAAAATTAAACTTGGTATGAAAAAAACCTTTGGGATTCTCAGTGGGGCTTACCTACTGTCAAAAGTAGAATAGCCAGGTTGGGGAAAAAAAAAATCAGTAACCATTTAAAGATGACATTAGTGGGGCGCCTGGGTGGCTCAGTGGGTTAAGCCGCTGCCTTCGGCTCAGGTCATGATCTCCGGGTCCTGGGATCGAGCCCCGCATCGGGCTCTCTGCTCAGCGGGGAGCCTGCTTCCTCCTCTCTCTCTGCCTGCCTCTCTGCCTGCTTGTGATCTCTCTCTGTCAAATAAATAAATAAAATCTTAAAAAAAAAAAAAAGACGTTAGGAAAGCCAAGTAGTCAAAAGGACAGCTTTATTCACAAAGTAGTCATTTTATAAAATCCGAAGTACAGAATGACCGTCATATAATTTTTACCATTAAATTTTTTTTATTGGAAAACAGATCAAGGATTAGATGACTTCAGTAAAAATAACACTTGTTAATGGTCTTTGCAAAACCCTGTGTTAAAATAAAATACCTGTCAGGCACAGAAGCTGTGGCCCATTCCTGATGTCTGACAGTTGCTCTTTTATCTAAAAAGAGATTTGTTCAGATATGTCCACGTTTGACTTTTTTGGAGGGAAAGGGTTCAATAATGTGTAACATATGCACAGATTTTAGGGAAAAATAACTACTCAGCTATTGGAATGTGCTTCTGTAACTTGTGTTTGTTGTTTGTGAGAGACTTCTATGCCTGTCTGGAAATCCATTGAGGGTTTGTGGTAATAAATGGAAATTTCCTATTCACAGCGTGAATATCGCAAAGACTATGAGAAGTCAAAGACTATCTACACGGCCCCTCTTGATATGCTCCAAGTCACTCAAGCTAAGAAATCTCAGGAGATTGCTAGCGATGTGGACTATAAGCACATCTTGCACAATTACAGCTACCCTCCTGATAGCATCAACGTGGATCTCGCCAAGAAGGCTTATGCACTGCAGAGTGATGTGAGTAATTGGATTTTCTCTATTCCCTGTTTCTAAGGTGGAAACGGAAATAATCTTTAAGTGGAGTGAGATTTTTTTTACATTCCTCAGTATTGTCATTGTCTTCTGTATGGAGCAAGTATGTAACGGGAAATGACCCTTGTGGCTGGAGGAGCGTGTGCCCTTTAGAGTTAGAGAGACCTAGGTCTAGCATGACCTCATCACTCTGTCCCTTTGGGAAAGCTATCAACCTTGCTGAGTCTCAAGTCGTCCTTATGAAATTGGAATAAAGTAAAAGAATTGTTTTGAGAATTTAAATGCATGCAAATACTTAGCTTAGTGTCAGGCCCCAGTGAATTCTCAGTAAACATTCACTGTTATTATCTTCGTTATTATCACAATGATCTCATTCATTGTTCTCAATAACTTTTTACCTGGATAGCTATCTTGTCTGAAAATAAAGTATCTTCTATCATTTACAGCATCAATTTTCATAATCACTGAGGTTTTTTTCTGCAGATGAAAACTTGTTTAGGCAAATTAATTTGAGCTACACAATTGAACATTTCATCCTAACAATTCTGTTCTATTTTTTTAACGTAGTGAGCACATAACATACGCATAACATGAAACTTGCCGTCTTTATCCTTTGTAAGTGTACAGTTCAGCAGCAGTTAATAATATTCACGTGGGCATGCACCCAGTTCCCAAAGCCTTTTCATCTTAGAAAACTGAAGCTATAGCAGATCAACAACTCGGTGTTTTTCCCCTCCTTCCAGCTTCTGGCAGACACCCTTCTATTTCCTGTTGCTATGAACTGGGCTACTCTACAGACCGCATATATGTAGAGTCATTCAGTCTTTGTTTATTACTGGCTTATTTCACTTAATGGAATGTCCTCAAACTTCATGCATATTGTAGCATGTGTCAGAATTTCCTTCCTTCTTGAGGCCGAATAATACTCCGTTGTATGTGCATACCACATTTTGCTTATTCCTTCATCTGTCAGCGGATATTTGAGTTGCTCCTATCTCTTGGCTATTTTGAATAATGCTTCTATGGACGTAGGTGACCAATATCCTTTGAGATCCTACTCTCAATTGTTTTGAGTATATACTCGGAAGTGGAGTTGCTAGATCACATGGTAATTCTATTTTTAATTTTTTGAGGAACCATCCTCCTCTTTCTACAGCAACTCTACCATTTTAAATTCCCATCACTAACAATCCTATTTTATGCATTATTATTTCTTTAATTTTGCTATGTTTCTTTCTCCCAAGTAAATTGTAAAGTTCTCAAAGGCAGGAACCCAATAATTTCTTGATTTTTCATTCCAATAAAAGACCCACGCTAAAGAACAATGATTTGAATTTTATATCTAGAATTTAAGTTTTAGGTACCATCCATAGCCAGACAATAAGAGTAGCCTGTTACTTTATTTATTTATTTATTTTTTAGAGATGAGAGTTGGGGTATGTGGGTGGGCGGGCCAGAGGGAGAGGGAGAGAGAGGATCCCAGCACAAAGCCTGATTCAGGGCTCAATCCCACAACCATGAGATTGTGACCTGAGCTGAAACCACAAGTTAGACACTTAACCAACTGAGTCACCCAGGCACCCCGAGAGTAACCTATTACTTTAATGGCATCAAGTATGTCTCAAAAATAGGAAAAATTCCAAATGATAATGGCTTTCCATAGAAAATTATATGAGTGCAACCATTTTATTTATTTATTTATTAAAGATTCTATTTATTTATTTGACAGACAGAGATCACAAATAGGCAGAGAGGCAGGCAGAGAGGGGGGGGAAGCAAGCTCCCTGCTGAGCAGAGAGCCAGATGCGGGGCTCGATCCCAGGACCCTGAGACCACAACCCGAGCCTAAGGCAGAGGCTTAACCCACTGAGCCACCCAGGTGCCCCTGAGTGCAACCATTTTAAAGTGGATCGTTAGCCAGTGTAGAAACACTCCTAAGCTAACCGTTACACATGAAGGGCAATGTGTGCAAACACATAGTGCAAAATTTACTCTCAAGTCTTATCAGAAAATGAGCAAAATTATCTGTCTTCAATGTGGCCACTGGTCCTAATTTGACCAAAGAAACATAATACTTGGAGTTCCATGGAGCAGACATCTCACATTTGATTATCTAAATATAATTATTTTATTTATTCTTTGAAGTATAGCTTTAAATATAGCACTTGTCCAGCTTGGAATTAGAGTTCCACATGCTTCCCTTCAGTTAGAAATAAGGATGAAATGGAATATAGACCAGCTAGAAGAACAGTAATAACCTAAGGGCTATTAAATTCTCCCACCAAGGAAATACTTAAAATAACCTTCATATGGGGCACCTCCTGCATGGCTCAGTCAGTTCCACGTCCCACTCTTGGTTTTGGCTCAGGTCACGATCTCAGGGTCTGAGAGAGAGCCCCACGCTGGGCTCCACACTCAGCCCGGAGTCTGCTTGGGATTCTTTTTCTCCCTCCCTCTCTGTCCCTTACCCCCACTCTCAGCTTGTACTCTGTCTCTCTCAAATAACTAAGTAATATCTTTAAAAAAGAAATAACCTTAATGTATGAAGTAAGGAAGCTGGTCAGGAATCTTAACATCATTTGGGGTAAATTGTTAATGATTTTGTGAATAAGGATGATGCTGAGCAGAGAACTGTAACCTTTATCTTGGTGTT
This sequence comes from Lutra lutra, assembly GCF_902655055.1. NCBI lineage: Eukaryota > Metazoa > Chordata > Mammalia > Carnivora > Mustelidae > Lutra > Lutra lutra. Next base: position 50,567,987 of record NC_062280.1, on the reverse strand, counting down.
TTAGGTCGAGTACAAAGCTGACTACAACAGCTGGATGAAAGGTTGTGGCTGGGTACCTTTTGGGTCCTTAGAGATGGAAAAGGTGAAGAGAGCTTCAGACATCCTGAATGAGGTAAAGCCATCCCGTGTGCCACAGAGAGAGTTGGAATGTGATGTGTTAAAGCCCCAAACCATAGAAGTGCCTCCTTTTACTGCTTCATTCTCTAGCAGTTGTGGCTGAGAAAAAAGCACTTACCACAGGCATGAATTATCCAGGTAGATAAGCTTTACATCAGCAAAATCATTGATGTTAACCATTCATGAAAAAAATATTTTAAACAACTTTTTCAGGGTTTAATTTGCATACCACAAATTTCACGTATTTTGGGGCGCCTGGGTGGCTCAGTGGGTTAAGCCGCTGCCTTCGGCTCAGGTCATGGTCCCAGGTCCTGGGTTCGAGCCCCACATCGGGCTTTCTGCTCAGCAGGGAGCCTGCTTCCTCCTCTCTCTCTGCCTGCCTCTCTGCCTACTTGTGATTTCTCTCTGTCAAATAAATAAATAAAATCTTTAAAAAAAAAAAACAAATTTCATGTATTTTAAGTGTACACCTTGGCAAGTTTTAATACATTGCTATAGTTGTACAGTCATCACCATGATTGAATTATAAAATGCTGCTAGTATATCAGAGTTTTTTTGGAAAATTCCTGCTCCCATCTCCAATGCCAGGCATCCAGAGATCTGCTTTCTGTCTCTATAGTTGTACTTTTCTAGAACTTTCTTTTGCATCAGACTTCCATCACTTAGCACCATGTTTCTGAGGCTCACCTATATATCTGCCTGTGTCTGCAATTCATTCCTCATTATTGCTGAGTTAGTGCTCCTTTGTAGCTGTATTGCATTTTGGTTGTCCAGTTGGTGAACATGCAGATTCTTTACACTTTCTGGTTTTATGAATAATGCATATAACGAATATTACAGAAATTTTCCTTAAAGCATTTTACCCTGTGTCCTATTCTGGATGACCTTGAAGTAGTCTATAAGTTATTATTGAGTCTGAGGAAAAGGAGTGATGACCTTGCACTCTTTACGTAGCCAGGTTCTGTCCCTTCTTCAACAGTGGAACATTCCCACTGCTGTCAGGTGAAACCGTCATCAAGGAGGTCAATCTGTATAAAGAAGGGACAGAGGTGCTGAGTGAGGGTTGTCTTCACACTCAAGTTTCTCTTATTCTGTGCTTTTCCTTGCTTTCGGTGAGCAACATTTTATCCCAGAGGTTTTTCATGAAAGTTCTTTTGGGTTGGTGGTTTTCAGAAGTCTGAAGCTGAGTGATGCTTCTTCATACACAGAGCGGAGTATATAACATGCACAAAGGAAGAAGACTGGGAGAGTAGATGGAGAAGGATCTAGAAATGTAGCTAGAAGTTACCAGCTTCCTGTTGGAACACCTTCCATTGTCCTCTCTCCTGTAGCTCCTCATCGCTTTAGTGATGACCTGTGTACTGACCACACAGAGGCTATAGAACAAGAGTCCTCCCTTTCTTATGGGAACCCCTAGCTGTTGCCCTAATTCCTCGGTCCTTCCTCCCTCAACCAGAGAGCCTCTTTATTTTAGTTCGAGCAACAGCCACCTGAGAGCCTGTTAGTGTCAGGCAAAAGACACTCCAAATATCCTCCCATGCCTTTCTGGTAATCCTTTAGTAAACTTTGTGTTGTTTCTGGGTTCTGTTTAGCAGAGAGTACCCTCTTTTGTTTCACAAGCAAGGAATTGTCTGGTTTCTGCAAGTTGTATTGGTCTGTTCTGCCCCAGACCATCCAAAATTAAGCCAATTTTTTTAAACACCGGCTTTTGTATTGTATTCATCGTTTCCCCCAAGCCAACCAAGAACCGAGTATTTTTATATTTTAAAATCCAGAAAATTCCTTATCCCTCCAAAGTAAATTTCAAGGATTTTTATGTATTAGCCTTCATGAAAGTAATATTCTTGTTTCTCTTGTTTTATTTCACCAAACAGAAAAAATACCGCCAACATCCGGACACTCTCAAATTTACCTCAATTGAAGATGCCCCGATCATAGTGCAGTCGAAAATCAACCAGGCCCAGAGAAGTGACGTAAGTATTCACCCTATCTGTATTTTAATACATTTAACTCATACCGATAAGTCTGTATTCTAAACATCCTGATTACCTGCAGTTCTTACGCAGTCTGAAGAGACCCAGTTACATGAGCAACTGTGTACCTCTCCCAGAGGCTCGTTAGTAAACACACCTCATTCCAGTCTGTTGAGTATTACGTATGCTGTGCTGACTGTCCTTTCAGCCATTTAATGTCGCTTCCCAAGGAGGAGTTCAGGGGCTTCTCCTGATGACAAGAAACACTACAAGCCCATTTCTAGGAAAGACCAGGAAAATGAATACAGACAACACACCTTACAGAGGAGTTACACTGTAAGAGCTAAGACATGAATCACGTAGAGTAAAAACCACCGTAGGTCTTATCTGTCACCCACAGATGGTTCGCGTATCCCACCCGATCAGCCTTCTCTGTGCTCAGGAAAGTGTCTGTAGGTTAACATCTTTATCAGGTCATCTCCCTGGGCTAACTTCTGTGAGGTGCTCTTACTGGAGGTCAGAGCTTCCTAGCGCATGCCGAGGGACCTTGGCCAAAGCTGAACTGGCACGAGGTTAAGATCCTGAGCATTGCCTAGGAGACCCTGAAGGCCTACAGATTTTTGCAGGTGAATGTGGAAATGACCCAGAGAACGTCTTTCATGAAAAGCACCGCTGTGCCATGTGATCTGTTCCGAGATTATTTTTCTGTATCCTTAAATCCTTTCCCCTACTTGTTGGTTCATGCATTTCTTTTCATCTTTCAGGTTGCCTACAAAGCCAAAGGAGAAGAAATTCTTCACAAATACAGCCTGCCAGCGGACCTGCCCCAGTTCATCCAGGCTAAAGTTAATGCCTACAATATCAGTGAGGTGTGCCCATGAGCTCGGCTACTGATTGTGTGTGAAGCCTTTTCCAAATGGGCCTCAGTTATATTCGGATGACTTTTTTCTTTCAGAATATGTACAAAACAGACTTGAAAGATTTGAGCAAGAAGGGATATGACCTGAGGTCAGACGCAATTCCCATCAGAGCTGCCAAAGCTGCCAGGCAGGCGGCAAGTGATGTAAGTCCTTCCGATGGTTGCTGGTGTGTAACTAGAATATGTGGGCAGGGGTAGACCTGTTGTCCAGAAGTCATCACATCTACTGTCCCCAGCTGGAAATGAGTCCTGCTGAAAACTATTTAGAAAGGAAAATTCCCTAACCAGTTCTGAATTTTCCTGGGGGGTAAGGATTTGTGGAACCTTTACTCACCTCATTCTATTGAGGCGCCCAAAATTAAAGGTCTCCTCCGTATTTCTGCACAAATTCACATTATTCCTTTTGTAGAAATAAACAAGTCACTCACTATTTAAGTCTTAATAGACTTCTGCTAGTAAGATTTCAACTCCAAACTTGCTTAATTTATATGAATTCCCTCTTTCCCCTTATTATTATTTTTTTTTTTACTTCATTGCTTCCAGAGATGGATGAATTGGCCCTAAGGTTCATAGCAGTTGTTAGGTTCCATGAAAGTTAGAAATTTTGTTTGTCTTTGTTTCTTTTCCTTATCTTACTTTAACCCAGCCGCAAACTAGTTACTTTCCTCTCTGAGATTCAAATCAAATTGACTCAAGCCCCCACCTGTTGACCTCAAGGAAGTGGGATACCCTCCCCGCTACTTGTTGCAGATATTCTAAGGTTTATTGTCTTTCCATCACCTCCGGCTCCTGGTTTGCCCACCGTGATTTTGCTCTAGCTCACCTGAACTCTCATGCCCTGGACCCCCTTGTTTTTCTGGTCTGCATGATCCAGAGATGGAACACAGCCCTGTCTTTTGGTTCCCCTAAGTCCCAAACACAACTTCATTGATTGTTTGAAGTGAAGTTGACATTGCACTGATGTAAATAAATTACAGCTAAATTATAAAAGCCCTACCATCCAAAATTCCTTACCCATTCCCTTTCTCTGTGGGTGCTGTCCTCCAGCTCCTCCCCGCCCCTACACACACACAAACCTTCCTTCACATCTCTGCTTCTCAGTTTCCCATGCTTCTTCCCAGATCTCCCCAAGCAAGGTCAGTTCTTTTCACTTTCTTACTCAGAACCAATTCGTGTTTACATACAACTGGCTCTGGGTCTCCCTTTGAGTATCCAAAGACTCATTAACCTTCTTCTCCCGCTCACATAGGCAGTTATTTGGGGTCTCCTGTAGCAGCACAATATAACTGGTAAAGATTGCACAATGTTTATCTTTTCATTTGTCTCTACAAGGAACTGAACTCTACCTTGTCACAGACTCCATTTTTGGCCGTGCTCCCACCCCAACCTCTCTCAGGTGGCCAAAGCAGTGACAGCCAATCAGATGGGCTCTCTGTAACATTTTAATTTTACCACGCTGCATTTCAGACTGTATACAAATGAATATCTAATTGTTTGATTATTGAAGTAATTTCTGGGAAGCTCAATGCTTTAGGTCACAGCCTCATTGTTTAGTAAAATCTTCATAACTACATTTTAAGATCTGCCCACTTTCCTTTCCCATAGGTTCAGTACAAAAAAGATTATGAAAAAGCCAAAGGGAAAATGGTTGGCTTCCAGAGTCTCCAAGATGATCCTAAACTGGTTCACTCTATGAATGTGGCTAAGCTACAATCAGACCGAGAGTATAAAAAAGACTACGAGAAGACAAAAACAAAATACAACACACCCCATGATATGTTCGACGTTGTGGCAGCCAAGAAAGCACAGGATGTTGCCAGCAATGTGAACTATAAGCATCAGCTCCATCACTACACCTATCTGCCTGATGCCATGGACCTGGAGTTGTCGAAAAATATGATGCACATACAGAGTGATGTAAGTGATACGTACTCCCCAAGACAATCCCTACTCCAGGGTCAGAACCTACGTGAGAACTCACTGCTGGAGGCACTTACTCCTCTTTTGTCCCTTTGCTGTAGAACGCCTATAAGGAAGACTACAACACCTGGATGAAAGGCATAGGCTGGATACCTATTGGCAGTCTGGAGGTAGAAAAAGTTAAGAAAGCGGGTGATGCCCTGAATGAAAAGAAGTACAGGCAACACCCAGACACCCTCAAATTTACCAGCATCGTTGACTCCCCAGTGATGGTCCAGGCGAAACAGAACACAAAGCAAGTTAGTGATGTAAGTACAAGAGAGGGGGGTAAAAAACGGAGGGAGGTTTTAACGAAATAAATAGCAGCTCAAAATTTTTGTTCTTCTGAGCCACTAATTTTCCTTTTACTTTATTTAATTGAAAATAATAATTATTTTTATTTATATATATTTATATTTACTTATTATTTTAATAATACAATAAATACAATTATTTTTAGTTTGGGGGCCCCTGAGTGGCTCAGTTGGTTAAGTGTCTGACTCTTGATCTCATCTCAAGTCTTAATCTCAGAGTTGAGAATTTCAAGCCCTATATTGGATTCCATGCTGGGTGTGGAGCTTACTTCAAAACAAAACAAAGCAAAACGATACACAGACCACAACAATTATTTTCAGTTTGCTCACTACCGTTTTCTTTTTCTTTTATCTTGCTATTTATTTTCATTTTTAAGATGTCTTCCTTTTTAGCTACCTTTGAAATACTCTGTTGTTGGATAAACTTGTGATGTTTATCCACTTTCATACTACACATGTGCGTGCACATGCAAAATTTAGACTTAAGTTCCAGACACTTTTATTTTTTTTTAAGATTTTATTTATTTATTTGACAGAGATCATAAGTAGGCAGAGAGGCAGGCGGGGCGGGCGTGGCGGGGAAGCAGGCTCCCTGCTGAGCAGAGAACCTGCTGCCGGCTCGATCCCAGCACTCTGAGATCATGACCTGAGCCAAAGGCAGAGACTTTAACCCACTGAGCCACCCAGGCACCCCAAATTCCAGACACTTTTAAGTAGCAAATTCATCACACTCAATTCTATATTAAGTTGCTTATATTTGCTTTTCATATATAAAATACTAATACTGGGAAATAATTCCCATGAATATGTGGTTTTACTTCTCAAAACTCATCATACACCAATATTATAGAAGCTTTTAAAAATTTAAGTCTTGGGGCGCCTGGGTGGCTCAGTGGGTTAAGCCTCTGCCTTCGGCTCAGGTCATGATCTCAGGGTCCTGGGATCGAGTCCCGCATCGGGCTCTCTGCTCGGCAGGGAGCCTGCTTCCCTCTCTCTCTCTCTCTCTCTCTGCCTGCCTCTCTGTCTACTTGTGATCTCTCTCTGTCAAATAAATAAATAAAATCTTAAAAAAAAAAAAATTAAGTCTTGGAGATTAGTATGTTTTTTGCCTGCCTGTCCATGAATGGTGTATATGACCTGGCTAAAGTCAGATCAAAGGAAAGTTTAGTGTATAGAAGAATTAAAGGGACATCGAAAGCATTCATTTATTAATTCATTGAATGAACGTTTTTGAACACCCTCCCTGTGCCCGGCATTGTATCATATTCTGAAGGTATAAAGATGATGCAGACGGGGATTAGTGACTTGTAGGATACAACAAGGTTATGAGTATGAGACAAAGGCATGGATAGAACCAAAACATTGCCATACCAAGAGGTGAATGCTACAGGAGAGGTATGTGCAAGTATAAGCCAAGAAGGTAGCCACACACCAGGGCTTCCCAGGCAAATAGGCAAGGGTACATTCTTGGCGTGAAAAAAACATAATGACTGACAAGAGGTAATGAATGGAAAGACAATGAAAGGCTTGGGATTGTTACCTGATCATTGAGGGTCTTGTGTGCCCACTTGTACTTTGGACCTTGTGGGCTAGGTAATGGGAGGTATTGAAGATTTGGTCCATGGAGTTGCATTATCGGGTCTGTGTTCTAAAAGACAGCTCTGACAAGGAGTACTGAGACTGCATTGGTGAGGGGAGAGATTGGAGCTAAGAAGATAGATTAAAAGCTGCTACAGAAATCCAGCAGAAGCCTCATTTGGAGTTCAACTGAGTCAGTAACAATGGCAAAGGAGATGTGTAGAAGGTAGACTGGATGAGATTCTGTGAATGCTTAGCTATGGTTTCTAAAGGCAGTAAGGAAGTAAAGATAGCTCTTGGGTGCCTAGAAGAAATTTTTTTAGTATTGGAGGATTCAAATAGGTATCAGCCTCCTTAGACTTTGTGATACATACATAGCAGTTTATGTGTGATATCCCACATAAACGTGCCTGAGGGCTTCCATGATCAATGATAGTCGAGACATTGGAAAGCTACTTGTGATTCCAGTTGTATTGTTGACTTTAGAAATTAAGCAATTTCCTTCTTTTCTATTACCAAGAGGAGGATACAATACAAGTTCTATATCATGCACCTAGATGTCTTTCTGACATCTGTAAAAGGATAAAATAGGGTAAATATGAAATGGTAAACCTTTTAAGTACACTAGGTTTACAAAGAAGGGTCTTCATATTATGAGGAGATTATTATATGGTTTAACTGTTAGAATTATAACTGGAAAGTTTTTAGCAGAAGTGAAAGACTCATTCTAAATGCCATTTTCTCGGAATCAAAAACCAAAAAACAAGACTTTAAGAACTGTTGACTCTACTAGCAAAGACCGGATTCTGCTGACTTTGGTGAATTCTGTTTATTCAAGTTAGGGTTGCACATTTGAACTTATTTTCCATTCATCTCTAGCAGTCAAAGTTCTCTGTTTTCTATTTTTCTCTCTGTTTTAATATAGAATTTTAGGTCTTTCTAAAGATAACACAATGCTTGAGTTCTTTAAAAACGGGAAAATACCTCTGGTGGTTTTTAAAAAAATATTTTATTTATTTGACAGAGAGAGAGTGAGCAAGAGCACTTGAGCACAAGAAGGGGGAGGGGCAGAGGGAGAGGGAGAAGTAGGCTGCCCCGCTGAACAGGGAGCCCAATGCATGGCTCAATCTTAGGACCCTGGGATCATGACCTGAGCCAAAGGCAGACATTTAACTGACTGAGCCACCCTGACACACCTGCTTTGACGATTCTTAACAATAGAAATAGTGGGGGAATAGTGTGCTAGGGAATAGCTCCTTTAAATGTGCAGTTAAAACTTTTTCCCTTTTCTTGCTATCTGTAATGCATTTTAATTTTGTGATTCTGTGTTGCAGATCTTATACAAAGCTAAAGGGGAAGATGTGAAGCATAAATACACTATGAGTCCTGATCTTCCTCAGTTTCTCCAGGCCAAATGCAATGCTTACAATATAAGTGATGTGAGTAGGGTTTTTGACAGGGTGTGAAGTCCAGACATGATGGCACAACAGTAGAATTTCAGAACAGGATGGGGCCTTGATAATTACTTAGGTCAGTTTCCCACACACCTCGTGTGAAGCCTATCCCATGATGAGGGCCCTCTTCCTGATAAGTCAGCCTTTTCAAGGGTGGGACAACTCAAAAGGATATAACATTTTCCCTTATTAGGAGCCCAACATCTATTCCTCTGACACTTTGATTTAGTTTTCCTAGTTTTGCAAGTGGAGGAAGATGATCCTGCAGCAAGATAAGAATTAACGAAATCCTTTCATTACAACAAACCTGACATTTCTGAAGCTTGCTACCAGGTCTTCCCTTGACCTTCCTTTCGGAAGAGTAGACAACTTCATTTTCTCTAGTTGGTCCCTACACACCATGGTTTCCAGAACCTTTATTCCACTCCTCTAGATCCACTCCAGTTTCGCTTTGGGTGAATAATTGGTGCAGTGTCCTATAATTTCATGCTGCACAAAGTGTGATATTTGCTAATGTGACTTACTGAAGCAGAATGGACTGTAGGAGATTCCTTTAGCTTGTATCTAGAAAAGAACAAAACAATCCCCGCAATTTAAGAATCAATTTAGCTGATTAACGCACAGTATGCTGACATCCTTTTCCTTTCTACATCGCAGGTCTGTTATAAACGGGACTGGCATGATTTAATAGCCAAGGGCAACAATGTGCTGGGGGATGCGATTCCCATCGCTGCGGCCAAAGCATCCAGAAACATCGCCAGTGACGTGAGTACAAATTTTAGGTGAAGTGTTGGGTGATTGCCTGCTTTAAAAGTAATCAAATGTGTGCTGGCCTAAATGATACCACGTTGAAAACAATATGTTGAATTAATGACATTGAAATTCTCCACAAAATGTTGTTTTGAAAACCTGTCACTTTTTCAGCATTCCGTGATTCTTTGCAGTTGACCCCACTTGGTGGAGCTGTCATAAATCTGACAGCCGCTGTCTCCCCTGATTCATAGGCCAAATTACCTTTACTGACACGTTTCCCTGACAGCCCACATTTATTTTCAGTGAGAACACCCTAACTGACACTAACACTTTAAGTTCAAATGACTGCCTACATTATAATGGTATTAAGAAGATTGAAAAGAAAAAAAAAATGGAAAAGGTGTTAGATAAAATGTAAAGATTTTATAAACCAAATGGGAAAAGGCCCATTTTTCTTGAACATAATTTTGTGTATGTAAATCGATGTCCATATCATTTGTATTAGGAAAAGTAATGCACTTATACTTTTTCCCGTCATTGAAGATCCAAAATTTCAAAAAGCACGCATGCCCGGTAGGCTTTGCTGCCGCGCACTATTCTGGGGGCTACAATCATGGTTGGAGAAAAGAAAGAAACCACCCGTGTGTACAGACCACATGGGAGCTAAGGGTGTAAGAATTCTACAGCTTTCCTTATTAGGATGCCACAGAAAATGTGTTCCTCAAAGATTTGCGCACCACTGTGAAGTAAATTTCTAGCTTAAGGACTAAGTGCAAGTCTAAAGTGTGACATTATCTTTTTTTTTTTTTCTTTTTTGCCTCAGACCTTGAGCAGAGCTTTTTCTAACATGCCCAGAAATGTCTTGATAGTCCTTCTGCCTGCGAAATTCTTGTTTACAAATCAGTGCATAAACTACAGGAGCAGAGTGTCTGCAGAGTTTAAGTGGATTTGAGTTCTCTTGCATAAAAATTAAGGTTTTGTCCTGTTACCTACTGTCTAACTCCATCTACACCCCACCGCCAGTTCCAGCAGCGAGAGACCTTGGGCTGCAGGGCCTGAACCGTGTGGTTTTTACTGGGCGGGGGAAGCTCACAGCCAGCCCCGCCATGCATCAGCTCCTGAGTTCCGCTGCAGCTGCTTCAGCAGCGTGCTTGGAAAGTAGCTGCTAAGAAATGCGTGGGGAGGGTCTACATATCTATGCAGCATCTAATTTGATGCCACCTAGAAAGAAGGGGAGTTTTGTTTTAACCTTATCCCATCAGCCTGAGACAACACAGTAGTTTCCCACACCCCACCCCAAGGACACTGAGTGTGAACTTGCATGTAGACCTTTGGAGTGTCGTCTGCATCTGTTGCAAACATTATCACCCAGCCAATGGGAACAGCAAATGGAAGATTTTCTCAAATTATTTCTAATGTTCTGTGACGTATGATGACGTACTGTGGTGGTAATAACATATTGGATTGGGAAAATTCACATCCCAGGAAACCAAGAGGTTTCCTTTCCTTTGGAGTGTGTCTTATTTATATTAAGCATGAAAATTCAGATGGCTTTAAGTAAGGTTCTACATGCAAATGCATTTGTAGGATTTAGAGTAAAGAAAGAAACTGGTCCTGAATTTATCATGATTCCCATTTGTGATCCGGCAGTGTTGGAAATAAATGTTTTCACTCTGAACTTTCTGGGGCACATGGGAGTGGGTGTGTTTGCATTTGTTTTTTGCATTTCTTGTACAGTCTTCCAGAAAGCGACGATGTTTTAAGTTGCCTTGCGTGTGAATATACTTGCTACACCTAATGTTATAAGTGCCTAGGACTTTGCTAACCAAATTTTGCCTTTGCAGTATAAATACAAGGAAGCTTATGAGAAGTCAAAGGGGAAGCATGTGGGTTTCAGAAGCCTCCAGGATGATCCCAAGCTGGTCCATTACATGAATGTGGCAAAGATGCAGTCAGATCGTGAATACAAGAAGAACTATGAGAACACCAAAACCAGCTACCATACCCCAGGGGACATGGTTAGCATTACTGCTGCAAAGTCGGCCCAGGATGTTGTCACCAACGTCAACTACAAACAGCCCATACACCATTACACGTACCTACCTGATGCCATGAGTCTCGAGCATACCAGGAATGTGAATCAGATTCAGAGTGATGTGAGTATATATAATCTAACAGACACACAAATGTTGGTACTTAAGGGATAATCATTTCTTCCTGTTTTAGTAGACTTCACAATACAGGAAGATATTTGAAAAATGTACTTTAAAATAAACAGTCGTTATTGAAAGACTAACAGAGGCCTGGTAGACGAGCTGTGTTTTTGCTGGCTTTCTGTGCTCCTACTGTAATCATTGATACTGTCTTTATGAACTTGTGGATCAAAGATAAAACTACATTCCATCAAGTGTATAAACCCTTGGTTCTCTGCAAGAGGAAGTAGCTGCTCTTGGCAGGCCTGCTCTAATGGTGATATGTATAATGCAAAATAGTATTCTCTCTTGTTTCTGAATTCAGGGAAGTTTTTTTCTTTTTTTAACTAAAAATCACACTCTGATGCATGTTAATCTGTGTGACGAGTCGTCTAGAATGAACCGGGGAAGCTTTGTGATTGCAGCGTGATTCACGGAGACCTGCACAGGGAGGCTGTTTAATATTCAGGGCATTTCCTTCTGCAGGAACCAGATTTCTGCAAGAATCATCCTCTGTGAGGAAATATACGGTGTTCATTTATTATCGCTCAACGAAGGTGTCTGTCCCCAGCTGAGATCACGAATAGCCTAGGCGGACAGGGTGGGTGAAATTCAAAGTTATGGGGTTTTCAGTGAAATCAAAAAGAAAGCCCAATTTATTGTCAAAAGAGACAAAAATTTTTTTTAGCATTAGCCGTGGAAATATGTGGCCTAGATTCCCTCTGTGTTGTATAATGCACTCTAACAACAGAACTTTTTCTTATTACCAAATTCTGGGTAAGAAGCTCAGTGGCATACATGGTGAAAGTCTTCCTCTCAGACATGAGCATGCTGGAAGGGTTGCTATTCGTTTCCTCTGGGCAGAATTGCAGATTTCAGAGACACCCTTTGAGTATTCTGCAGGCTATCTCCTCATACGAGATTACTCTCTTACAGAACGTGTATAAAGATGAGTATAACAACTTCTTCAAGGGCATTGGATGGATCCCTATTGGTTCTCTGGAGGTTGAGAAGGTCAAGAAAGCAGGTGATGCTTTAAATGAGAAGAAGTATCGACAGCATCCCGATACCATCAAGTTCACAAGTGTGCCTGATTCCATGGGCATGGTTTTGGCTCAGCAGAACACAAAGCAGCTAAGCGATGTAAGTGGTTTCCCTTCAGAAGGGTTTATCCAGGGGCGCCTGGGATTATCTGTGGATTTTATTTCTCAGACCAGACTCTGTTGGCACATTATCACGGATATCCAGCGGTGCCTGGGCAGCTTGGTCTGTTAGGCAGCGGACTCTTGATTTTGGCTTAGGTCATGATCTCGGGGTCCTGGGATTGGGCCCTGTGTTGGGCTCTGCACTTGGCAAGGAGATGGCTTGAGGATTCTCTCTTCTTGTCTCTCTGTGCCCCTATCCCCACTCGCATGTGTGCGTGCACTCTCTCTCAAATAAATAAATTTTTAAAAAGCGTTTATCCATGAGTAACCCCCATTCCACCATCCTTCTTAATTCAACATGTGAACGTGCATCTGTGTTAGCGTATCAACTGCTTTCAGGGATATAATAGGTCTTACTTTTGAAACAGCACGGAACTTGAACAAAGAGATAGAGGGGAGAGGAGGAGGATTTTCCAAATTTGCTTTATTTTCCAAATGTAGAGAATCTGTGCTATTTACAAGCAGACCCCTATCATTATACACATGAAATGAACTGATTACTGTTATCATCTGTGATTCCACCTGAATTGTAAACCAAGCTATTCATTCCTCTGAGTTGCAACAGTTCTACCTAGCTGCAAGGGGAGAAGGCGTAATGTCCTAATCCTCTTGCGTAAGAGCTTGATGTTCTGAAAGGCAAGCCAGAGAGAGGCCTCTGGGAGGAGGGAAGAGTTGACTTTCAGAGTCAGCTGAGCCTCATTCCAGAGCTCAGGTCTATCTGGACCCTTATTCTTAGCCAGAGCCTAATTACAATGCTCAGTGCTTTCCCTCATTGGGTAATTTCAGAGTTCCACTAAAATACCTCCACCAGAAAGAGAGCAGGAGGTAAAAAGCAAAGAAAAGAGGTTGTGTGTTTTTAGCCCCAGATATTGGAAGGTACTTGGCTCAGATTTGAGAATTACCCATGGATTTTCTTTCTCAGGCCTGTCTCTGTTGTCCATTACCACGGGTATTTTGAGATGAGCTCTATTGTAGTAGTAATGAATATGGAGACTCTTTTGATTTCTTTTGTTCTTGCTGTGGTTTTCCAGTTAGCTAGGAGAATGGGACATTCATCCATTGTCTACCCCATCCCAACAAACGCCATCAACATCTACCCAGTGACTCCTGCCAGAAACCTGAATGTCATTACTGGTGCCTCCCTGCGTGGTCCCAGCATCAGGGCACCTCGGTCTCTCACAGTGTCCCGTGGGGCACTTGCATGTCATTAAGCTGCGGCAGTTGGTTAGGGTTTCCCTGTCTCTCATGGGGACAACTGTAGTAAGCTGGTATCTGGCCTCCCTGCCTGGGGTCTCCCGTGACAACTGGAAGAACTATCTTAAAACATGAATCACAGCTCTCTTAAAACCTCTTAGTAACTTCTCCGTGAACTTAAAAGCTAAACTTGTTACCGTGGCTGAAAAGACCCTCGGCTCTGTGGCCCTGCTCCCCGTCCTAATTGTCCTCTTCGGCACACTTCAGCCCCGTGACACAGGCTGCGTTCTGTCACTCATGCTGGCCTTGCCCTTTCCAGACTTAGGGCCCCAAGTGCTCTGCTTCGGCCGGGACCCCTCTCTCCTCTTCAAGGTTGTGCCTAAAGGCTATCTCCTTAGAGAGCCTTTGCTGACCACCCTTGTTTCTTTCCCAAAGTTGTTCCATTTACAACACATCACACATTCTAGCTCTATCTTATAGTTTATATTTTTATTTTCTGCCTCCTCAACTGTACTGTAACCTTTAAGAGGCCCTGTCTGCCTTTGTCAACACTTTACAGGCAGAAACCTATCCCCCTAGCTGACCCATAGAGCTGTCCAATAAATCCTGGTGGAATGAGCTGGTGGATATGTCTGCTAACACCCTGCTGTATAGTACTATAGGTATATGGCTTGGATATGGAAAAACACAAATGATAACCTTCCTTTTTAGAGGGGTGTGTATTGATAAAACTGACATTATGTCAGCTAATGACTCTTGCATTCTGCCTCCTTTGTTTTAGTTGAACTACAAGGTGGAGGGGGAGAAACTGAAGCACAAGTACACTATGGACCCTGAACTGCCTCAGTTTATTCAGGCCAAGGTCAACGCCCTCAACATAAGTGATGTGAGTATTTGGGCTGGTACATGTCTAATATTGCTAACACGGGCCTCTTCTTTCTAGTTCTGTATAACTCTAGCAGCGAGAATTTTAAGGGAGCAAACTGGGTGTGGATCTTTTTTTTTTTTTTTTTAAAGATTTTTTATTTATTTATTTGACAGAGATCACAAGTAGGCAGAGAGGCAGGCAGAGAGAGAGGAAGGGAAGCAGGCTCCCCGCTGAGCAGAGAGCCCGATGCGGGACTCGATCCCAGGACCCTGAGATCATGACCTGAGCCAAAGGCAGAGGCTTAACCCACTGAGCCACCCAGGCGCCCGGGTGTGGATCTTTTGAGTCTCTGTTCGAGGAGGTCGTTGAGAAGACATGACCGCTGGTTAACCTGTGAGCTAGACCCGGGAGAGGCTCCTTACCCCTTCCGCGGCCCTTGGGATGCACACTCTGCCCACCGTTCCCACAGTGGGAACCATCTTCAGGGATGCAGCCTTGCTAGAGCAGTATGCTGTTGAGATCATCTGAATGGTAGATGTGACTAAACTCAGTTAAGGCCTCTGTATAAACTTCTGAGATTGTGATGGGCAGATGAGGAGAGCTTGTCTTGTGGCTGCCCAAGACAAGCCTTGTATGTAAGTTCTCTTGTTTATTAAACCTGCCACCTACCAATCTGTGGGCTCCCTCTTTGTTCAGTTTCGTCTTGCCCTCCATGTGCAGGCCGGTTTTTGAATCAACGGTCTAAAGACTGGCCCATTATCATGGAATATGGGACTAGAAGTCACCATCAACTTTCATTTGATACAGCCTATTCCAAACTGTGGACTATGACTCATTAGTGGGTTTTAAAATTAATCTAGTAGGTGATATTGCACTTTTTAAAAAGTGAAACAAAATGAGATACACAAGATTGGAAAGTACAGTAGTGAACAGTCTGTAATAAGGACAAATATTGCTTTATAATCTTGTTTCAGTTATTAAAACTTATATGAAAGTTTATTGTAATTTTCTTGAGAAACTCTTTTTTTGCATGTAACAAGCCTCTTGGGTAGTCTAGTACATAATTGGTGATGATCTTTAAATTCACTATTATGAATTTTTACTTTTTGCTTTAAAAAAAGTTGGTAAATTCTAATTTAAAAACATAATCAAACCTGGATAAAACCATTCATTTCTTAAAAGATGATATAGTCATTTTTCCTATCATTTTAGGCTCTCTTTTATCTCCAAATAAACATTTTTATACTCATTTCTATGCTTTTGTTTTACTTAAAAACTTTCCTTGCTTTCCTAAGTAATATTTAAACATTAGAGTAATTAAATCTGGGTAGTACTGAATTTCTTATTTTAGTTTTCATACCTTTCTATGAGTATTAATTGTTTCATCACAAAAAGTATACGAAAATTAAAGTATTCCATGTTTAGAAAAAAAGCTTGAAAATATAGAAATGTGTTCAAGTAGAATAATAAAATAATAAAATACTCTTTCCTTTTTTCAAGTCTCATTATAAAGCAGATTGGAAGAAGACTCTTGCTAAGGGCTATGATTTGAGACCAGATGCTATTCCAATTGTTGCTGCAAAAAGTTCAAGGAATATTGCTAGTGATGTAAGTATAATTTGAAAGTAGAAAACTTTTCTTCTCTATATTTTTAAAATCTCTACATGGTATGTGAGGCTGTGAGCTGTATTAAGAAATAAATAAATTGTAATATAAAAATATTTCCCAACATCATAAGTGCCAATGACTTCCTCATATTACTTCACTTTAAAATCTTTAGAAATTCAATACAGTTGCTGCAAAGAAAAAAATTCTTTGTTTTAAATCGTGAAGTAGTTGGAACTATCATTGGTATCATTCTTATGAACTTGGAAACTGCTTTTTATTTGGATTTTCTCAAGAAAAAAAAGCCTTGACATACTAAAATGTCACTATATTTTTAAAAAGGCTCCAAGTTTTTAAAAGAATACAATTTTTAATATAATTTTCACAAAGAAAAAATCTGGTAAAATAGGAAAACCAGGAAGAATTATAGATTAAATGATAGGATTTTAGTTACTTACCTACTTACTTAATTACTTTCTATAAATTAAGTTTTATTTTCATATGAATTGATGTAATACCTTGATAGAGTAAAAACTCATTCATTTGGAGTCCAATAAAAATAAATTGTGTAATAGCTTTGCTAAAATTTATTCAGGATTATGCAAGTACTTTTAAAGCAATGCAAAGTATTTGGAAATAGAGCATAAAAAAATACACACCAAATCTTTAATAAACTTTTCAGGAACATTTGAGAATATTCAAAGAATCCCTTTATGAATAATCTAGATGTAAACCACACATTATCCCGTTCTTAATTATCCCCAGAGCAAATCTCAAGACCCTCCATTAGAAATGTTTTGTCAGTTCTTTATTTAAAAATACTAAAAAATTTAGATGTTACATGGATTCAGACCAAATTTGGTTATTGCTTAATCTGTTATGTAGATTCAGTCTAACACTTTAGCATTTCTTATAATTGACCCTGTCAAACTTCTGTCTGCCCTTCTTTTTCATATAGTTCAAGTATAAGGAGGCTTATGAGAAAGCCAAAGGCAGGCAAATTGGATTTCTCAGTCTTCAGGATGATCCTAAACTGGTTCATTACATGAATGTGGCCAAGATACAATCAGATCGTGAGTACAAAAAGGGCTATGAAGCCAGCAAGACCAGGTATCACACACCCTTGGACATGTTCAGCGTGACAGCAGCCAAGAAATCTCAGGAGGTTGTTACCAACGCCAACTACAAACAACCCTTCCACAGCTACACTCTGCTACCTGATGCCTTGAACGTGGAACATTCCAGGAATGCAATGCAGATCCAAAGCGATGTATGTAATGGCCAACAGATTATTGGCATAGAATTAGTTATCCATTTCTAGCTGGTGGGAGGGAGGAACAAGAACTTGGCAGTTCCATTTACCTCATCTTAAACCTGGCCGGACTCACTATAATTAGAGATCCTCTCCAGAATTTGGAGTTTTAGAATTTCATTCATTTGAACTATAACATAGCTTTAAAATTTGTTTTGGTTATTGTGTGTTTGTGCGTGTGCGTGTGAGTGTATGTGTATTAGACACAAGTACGTGATGTATTCTATGAAAAGCTAAGAGGCTCAAATGGGTGCAATGTAATATCTTTTCCTATGTAAAATTCTTTTATCTTTTCCTTCAAGAAAGTTAAGTTTCAGAAAGGAATTATTGGATTAGTTTTTCCAGTTCAGAACTACCATGAATGCAATCACTTATATTTTTTAAGATTTTATGTTTAAGTAATCTCTGCACCTAATGTGGGGCTCAAACTCTGAGATCGAGAGTCACATGGTCTAGCGACTGAGCCAGCCAGGAGCCCCTGAATGCAGTTGCTTTTAAAATTCTTTTTTCCAAAAGATGGTAGGGCATAAAAAGCAGGGGATTCTCTTCTCCCTCATTTTTTTTCTTTCTTTTTGATGAAGAGTAAATCATCTAGCCAAAGAAACCCAAGCCCTGACTTTCTGAAATGAAAATTTCCTTTTTCATTGTAAAGAATCTATACAAATCTGACTTCACCAACTGGATGAAGGGGATCGGCTGGGTCCCGATAGAGTCACTGGAGGTGGAGAAAGCAAAGAAAGCTGGAGAGATCCTTAGTGAGAAGAAGTATCGCCAGCACCCTGAGAAGCTGAAGTTCACCTATGCCATGGACACGATGGAACAAGCACTTAACAAAAGTAACAAACTGAATATGGATAAGGTAGGAGCTTCCCTGCTGGTCTCAGCCCCGAACACTTGACCCTGGCAGTGCTGCTATAATCGTCCGCATTTTTATCTTTCTGATGGTTGTGGTGGCGGTGGTGGTGATGGTGGCGGTGGTGGTGATGGTGGAAGGGGGCATTCTATAACCTTCACCATTTCTAGAGAGATCCCACACACACTGATGCAGGCTGTCTGTCTACACCACGCTGAGGGTGTGACAGAACCGCAAAACTCCATGTAGCGTGAGGTTGGGGCAAGGTGGCATTTGTTGTCTTTGTGGAAGAGGGCTCCCTAGTTTGATGGTTTTTTCCCCTCATTGTGTGTTCAGTCTCATCAGCCCGTCTTCTTGCTATGTCATCCACTTGCCAGTATCAGAGTTCATCGCTTCTGTCGTGGAGATGTGAGTCTCCTTCTGTTGACAGCACTGTTATAGACTTGTCCTGCTGTACACTCATGTGCCTGTCGTCCTTGTTGCAGAGGCTCTACACTGAAAAATGGAACAAAGACAAGACTACCATTCACGTCATGCCCGATACTCCAGACATTTTACTTTCCAGAATGAACCAAATCACCATGAGTGATGTAAGTAGATTAACAGCAACAATCAAGTGGGAGAGGAGGTTGGAGGGAACTAATACTTAAGGAATGTCTCTTTTATATACCAACCATGCAAAATCAGGATTCCCATTCTAACTCAAATAACAAGTTGCTGGTGTTATTCTATTTCATTCTATTTAGAAACTATACAAAGCTGGCTGGGAAGAAGAAAAGAAGAAAGGATATGACTTGAGGCCTGATGCCATCCCTATAAAGGCTGCCAAAGCCTGTAGAGACATTGCCAGTGATGTAAGTGCTTCCACTGGGCCTTTTTTAGGCTGAGCAAATAAGAAGCAAATGAGCCAAATTCGTGTGTGTGTTTTCAAGAGCTGCAGTCAACCCTACCCAGTGTCAGTAGGACCATCGTCCATGGAACACATAAGACATTTTTCTTCACCCAGTCCAAGGGCCCTCTAATCATTTGTTCACTATTTGATGTAAAAAGTACTGGGTTTTGTTAAAATAAGTTGTTTTTAGAGTATTCAAATCATTTATAGGCAGTTCTGAGCAAATATTGGATACATTCTACTCATTTTACCCAAGAGATCATTGATTAGGCTCTTTCCTAAATTAAAGATGCACCATGAGAAATTGTGCCTGTAGCCCATTCTGAGGAGACTGCTGAGTGAGAAAAGCTGCTTTCTAAAGCACCCTAAGGCAATTTATTCACGGATCTCTTAGATTAACTCTGAGATCATTTTCTTTCCATGGACTCAAGTCCGGCAAGAAATTTGAAGTAAAAAAATTTTGCTCCATCCCTGTGAGCTCTAAAACCATACACCTTTGCCCAAGTTAATGGAATCTAATGACTTATATTTTGCTCTCTTTCCTTCGCTACCTTCCTCACTGTGCTTCTTTTCCCATCCACAGTACAAATACAAGCAAGCCTACGAGCAAGCCAAAGGGAAACACATTGGGTTCCGGAGCCTAGAGGACGACCCCAAGTTGGTGCACTTCATGCAAGTGGCCAAGATGCAGTCAGACCGGGAATACAAGAAGGGATATGAGAAATCGAAGACTTCCTTCCACACCCCGGTGGACATGCTGAGCGTGGTGGCAGCCAAGAAGTCTCAGGAAGTGGCCACCAACGCCAACTACAGAAATGTGATCCATTCCTACAACATGCTTCCCGACGCCATGGGCTTTGAATTGGCCAAAAATATGATGCAGATTCAAAGCGATGTACGTGACAGCCACATCATTTGCAGAGCACTGACTATAGTTAATAAGCAAATCAGGAATGACCCTAAATGAGGACCTTTTTAAACTCCTGAAAGAAATTCACGTGTAATTTCCCAGCAAGTTGTTTATTTTTTACCTTAAGTAGAATTTGTTTCTTTTAACAAAAGGGGATGATACATTGTAGACACCAAAGTCTTATTTGCTGTGAGGATTGGGGGATGCTGGATTCAGCTAGGGCAAATGAAAATTTGTTTCAGAGAACATGTTGAAGGAAACATGTTGAGCAAAGAGAGTCAGAAGCAGGAGCAGCTCCTAGTAAACAAGTAAGATGAAAATCAGGAAGGCCGACTACTTGCTAGCCCCTGACCCTCACTCCTAACCAGCGTTTATTCCACTTTTTCCAACCTCAATACAAGCAATTGCTTGTATTACTTGCTGATGAAACATTGAGGAGGTGGAAGTTCTTGGAACAAATGTGAGGAAGGCACAGAGTAGAAGCAAGAATTCAGCTGTAGAGGCCATTTATTTGGCAGCTGGGAGAAAAGAATTTAAATTACAAACCAAAGGCAGGTCACGCCAAGCCCGTGCTTCTCTTTAGGAATGTAAGAGCTGAGCTCTTAATTCCTAAGCAGGTACATAGTGCCCACATAAAAGCACTGAGGAAGAGTTGTAGAGGAAAATATCAGTATTAAGGGGAAAAAAGCAAAATTTGCACAGAAAACCAGTGAGGTTTCTGGCATACCCAAGGGAATTGTAACAATGGTGGGTGATCAAAGCTTATGATGAAATAGAGAATCAGAGTCCTGGTGAGTCATCTGTCAACCAAGGAAACTTGGGGAATTTTTCTAAAAATTTAGACCAATACTCAGTGCTCATCATGTCACATGCAACTAATGAATCATTGAACACTACATTAAAAACCCATTATGTAAAAAAAAAAAAACCAACACTAATGATGTACTATATGTTGGTTAATTGAACTTAAATTAAAACCATGTATACAGGCCAAAAGCACAAATTAAAAAAAAAAACAGATTGTCAGAATGAAAAAAAAAAAAGCATAGTCACCTTTCTCGAGATCGCAGTCACATGATAGCTAATCTAGTTGGTATTTCTTAGCATTTTTTCCTTATGAAGGCATTTAGGAAAACAAATCACAAAGATATTACTGCTAATTTTTAATTTCTCATGCAAAGAAATGTAAAAAAAAAAAAAAAAGATAATGTTTAGGGACAAAAATGGTTGGAGTTCGACATACTATTGGTTGAAAACCAAAGTGGGACTTAGGAAATACGAATACCCACTCCTGGTTCTTGGTAGCTTTGGTTTCTTCTGATCCCTGAACATTTCCTCTTTTGCAGAATCAGTACAAAGCTGACTACGTTGACTTCATGAAGGGCATTGGATGGCTCCCTCTGGGCTCACTAGAGGCTGAGAAAAACAAGAAAGCCATGGAGATAATCAGTGAAAAGAAGTACCGCCAACACCCAGACACTTTGAAGTATTCCACTTTGATGGACTCAATGAACATGGTTTTGGCCCAGAATAATGCAAAAATTATGAATGAAGTGAGTCTTTCAATATTGTAATATTTCCTGTACACCAGGAAAATGCCAGGCCTTTTTATATTTGATCTACAGGTTTTGATAATAGTTTTAGGGCATCACAATTAATGTTCATTCAGCTTTGAGAAAAGGGACTTGTGGATTTAAAAAAATAGAAACTAGTCCTAATTAGTGGCGCCCTAAATGTTCAATGAACCACTGTGTCCAACAGACATAAGAAAATACGAGTCGTTTCTTTTCATGCATATTTTTGAAAGAAGTCTTGTTTGTCTAAGTTAAGGTTGAGTAGAAGTTCACAACACTGAATCAGCAGATTATTTGCCTGACATCTGGGTGTTGGGATCCACTCCAGTTTCCTAGCTGCTTTAATGGAGTCAAGGGAGACACCTTGATCCTGTGGCTATAGCGGCATTCCGAAGCAGGACCTTCTCTGGGCAAATCATGAGAGCAGTTGTTCTCTGCAAGTAGTTCCTTGCATTAATATTTCCAGCCTTTAGAAAAGCCTTACTGTATTTTGAAATTTATTAGCCATGTTAGATATCAAGACCAAAAAGCATATCCACCTTGAACTTTGGTTTTTAAGTTATAAATAATAAAATAATTGCAGCAACATTGGTTATATTGTATGGATCATAATTTGAAATGCTGCTGATTAGCAAAAGAAAGAAAGAAAAACATTATTTGGACTTTAACCTTAAGCAGTTGAAGAACGTGATGGTCCTACTTGTACTAGAGAGAGCTGTTTTATGCTAAGTGTCTGAGTAAATCCCTTGGAGTCCTCTGAGAGAGAAAACTGATTTGTCAAGATGACTGATCTCTTAGACAGGGACTTGTCTAAAAGACAAGGCACAGATCTCAGTATCCCTTTTAAGATTTAGTATTTAAACTACCATAAGCTCACATTTATTTTTTAGATGTTAAACCTTTTATTTCTTTTTCAGTGCAGTGATTTATTAATCATTTCAGAATAATGATGCCAAGATAAGAATCATCAGCCTCTTCTTGCAGAGTTGTGGAAATGATGGCCCAGACCTGTGTGTCTTTAGGCAAGGTGCATTACTTCTCTGGGCTATGATTTTCTCAACTCTGCAATAAGAGGATTCAACTGATGATCACCAAGACATCTCTCAGTGTACATTTGCTCTTCCTATGGTTCTCATCTTGGCATCATCTGGCTTTCCATCTTACATCCTCTCTGCTGTCTTGTTTGAATTAGCACCTTTTCCATTTAAATTTAAAAAATAAGATCTAGCTAATAAAAATAATAAAATAAAAAATAGTAAAATATTGGTATTTATGTGCAGTTAAATACGTATAAGTATATACACACACACAAAGTGAGCACCTTTTAAGATTTTTAAATACTAACTTTCACTTTTTTTTTTTTTTTTAACTTTCCAGCACCTCTACAAACAAGCATGGGAGGCTGATAAGACCAAAGTCCACATTATGCCTGATATCCCCCAGATTGTCTTGGCAAAGGCAAATGCAATTAATATGAGTGATGTAAGTATAATTCCCCATGGTTTATTTGAACCAGTATAAACTAATCAATGTCTCTCAATTATAAGAATGAATGTTTTAAAAATAAGAGTAGGAATACTCAAATGAGCATCTTTCTCTTTCTAATCTTGCTTTGCTAAGAGTTGGAGCCGGCCTGTGGATGGGACTTGGGCCCTGCAGTTAGGAATTTGAAGGGCAGCTGGATTTTGTTTAGGAGCGGGTACTCATTCTCTAAGAGACTTGGCAGGAAGAGAAGGGCTTGGGGGCCCCAAAAGAGAAAAAGGAAGTGAGAATCCCAGGACCTGGTTCCTGGAGTCTCTCTACCAAGGCTTTGAGATGGTCCTAAAGAAGGGGTCTTGGGAAAAAGTTAAGTGGGAAGGGAAGAAGAACATTTTGAAGAATTTGGAGCAAGCTCCGTAACAAGGAATGTTCAACACTTAGAAAATGCGTGTTTTATTTCACTTTCTTTCTCAACCTAACCGTGGTTGCTAGGAAATCTCTAATCCTACCAGTGTTTTCTGTTTTCCCTGAATTATACAGGGATTTGTGGTTGATGACTTATTTTTGGATTGTAGAATCCACACAGTTACATAAATAAAAGTGTCGATTGAAAAATAGTGAAGTTTACTTTTGATGTAAAAGTATGGTTGTTTTGTAGTCTTCTCTTGACTTTTAATTGATAAAAATGTATCAATGCGAATCTACTGGGCTTTCACATTTTTAAACATATTTATAACCTAATGGAAACCATTAAGTTTTACTTTTTCTGGTGGTTTCCTGAAGATATGTTCGGGTGTGACTTTTTTCAAACACAATTTTGTTATTTATAAGAACATTTATCCATCAAACCACCAATGAAGAATTCCCAAAAATAAAAACGATACCACAGTGCTAGTTTACTCTCTTCAAATAAACCCAGGCTTTCCTATTTAGAAGAACATTATTCCCTTACCTCTCTTTACAGAAACTCTACAAACTTTCTTTGGAAGAATCTAGAAAGAAAGGCTATGATCTCAGAACTGATGCAATTCCTATCAAAGCTGCCAAAGCCTCAAGAGATATTGCAAGTGATGTAAGTCTGAAGGAAAACACTCACCTGACTGGGGTTTTTTCCTAATTTACCAAAATAGTAAGGGCTGAATTTTGGAAACACTCAGTGGAAAAGATACAGGGGGAAGTGTACCTGCTCACAGTGGCCTCCTTGTATTCTGTGAATGCTTTTTAGGTTTAGTCTTTCGTTTTCTCTGGTATTTCTGAAAACAAAAACAAAAACAAAGAGAATGCTAACCACATTATGACCACATATCTGTGTGCTCTCCCTGGCTCATGAGATGTAGGTGAATTTTCTTTGAACTCCATCCCCAGCGCTATGGCCTGTAGAAATCCAAAGCCCTTCACCAAGCTTTCTTGGTGAAAGATTTGGGTTGTTCTTACTTCCTGCCTCTTAGAAAGTCTCTTCCTAGCAGGATGTCTCATTAAATGGTGTACTAGAGATGCTGATCTTTTGGACTCATGACAGCTGATTATTAAATAATCAGGAGTTTTGCAAGCCAGTTGTTAAATTCTTGGTAGCTTCACACCAGCCATGGTGGGAGTATTTACACCACAGGGACTGACAAACATGACAGATCAGGGCTTTTTCCTTCCGGGAGCTGGTGTGCCAGCTCACCTCTCCCGTAACAGAACACCTGTACGAAACTCAGTTCTTTCATTTGGCTGTTTCTGCAAGAAATCTTTTCACAGTGACTACTGTGTGGTTTGAGGGTAATGGGGGGAACACTTCTCAGAGTACTCTTTCCTTAGCCCCCTACCCCCTCTCCCCCGCAGTGACACTTTCTCTCTCATATTCTGTGCCTGTTCATCTTTCCTACCTGTCCATCCCTGTGCCACTACTACGTTGCCCTGAAATCTCAAAATTCTTTTCCCTCTATTCTGGAGTGATTCGGCTCCCTGAGTCTCCTCCCCCTAACTTGCACACTCAAACTCACACGAGATAGGCAGAATAAGTTTTCCATGTATCAGGCTCCTCCCTTTCTAGAAAGAAGTTGAGTGATAAATAGTAAAATTTCTTCCCCATTATACCAGTATAGAAAGTCTTAAAGGAAAAGGAGCTTCACAACTATAAAGCTACTCTACAATGATACTGTGTATGTCATACACTAAGCCTATTTTTTGCAGTAAAATCCTGGCTGGATGATTTCTTAGGGCAGCAGTAAACTGCTTAGAACATTCTGCCTTTTTCTCTCATTTGCTGTACTGTTATCAACTGCTAAAGATCTCTAATCCTAACAACAGTGTACAACAACAGAGTACGTGTGGAAGTCAGTGTGGTATATCATCATTACGTTCTTGGTTCTAGTCCTTAGTGACCTTAGCATGTACTCACCTCTCTGGGTTACTCATCTGTAAAATGGGGTGGAGGAGGGCAGTAATAATAACTTTGCTATCTTCCTCACAACATAGTTTTGAGTATCAAGTTACACAAACAAACGTGAAAAGCATGTTTTATAAACTGTAGAATTCTACACAAGTATCACTTTTTTTTCATTCTTATGTCTTTAGTTTTTTTATTAATTATTTTTATTAGCATATAATGTATTATTTGCCCCAGGGGTACAGGTCTGTGAATCATCAGGCTTACATATTTCACACAAGTGTCACTTTTTATGAAACATAGACTATTGATACTAGAATGTTTCTAGTCAAGGTAATTGCTCTAACTAATTTTTTCACAGTATAAATACAAATACAACTATGAAAAGGAGAAGGGGAAGATGGTTGGCTTCCGCAGCCTTGAGGATGATCCCAAATTAGTCCATTCCATGCAAGTGGCTAAGATG
Source organism: Lutra lutra (assembly GCF_902655055.1). Taxonomy (NCBI): domain Eukaryota; kingdom Metazoa; phylum Chordata; class Mammalia; order Carnivora; family Mustelidae; genus Lutra; species Lutra lutra. Next base: position 50,541,996 of record NC_062280.1, on the reverse strand, counting down.
CAGTCTGATCGGGAGTACAAGAAAAACTATGAGAATACGAAGACCAGCTACCACACCCCTGCTGACATGCTCAGTGTCACGGCTGCTAGGGAGGCCCAAGCCAACATCACCAACGCCAACTATAAGCATTTGATTCACAAGTACATCCTCCTTCCAGATGCCATGAGCATTGAGCTGAGCAGGAATATGAACCGCATACAGAGTGACGTAAGTCTCTTTTCTTTCTGGGTGATGTTCAGATTCCTAGCATGGGAATGGAGATCACAGTCTTCGATACTACACTTTTGTGTCTGAATTGATAAAAGTAAAGTAATTGAAAAGGTAAATTAGAATTTGTCTCTTCTTTATATAGAATGAATACAAGCAGGACTACAATGAGTGGTACAAAGGGCTTGGCTGGAGTCCAGCTGGTTCCCTAGAAGTGGAGAAGGCCAAGAAAGCAACTGAATATGCCAGTGATCAGAAATACCGCCAGCATCCTAGCAACTTCCAGTTTAAGAAGCTGAATGACTCCATGGATATGGTTCTTGCCAAACAGAATGCACAAACCATGAACAAGGTAGACAGCCATCCTTCGATACAGCTGTCCTTCCCTACAGCTCCCAGCAAGGCAGGGCTAGTAACCCCTGGTTCATGTTTGGGAAATCTAGTTTGGGTCCTCTGTTTCTGGGGTCTGACAGACTGTTCCAGAGCATGTCCTTACATCATTTTCTTCTGCCTACTTCTTATTTTTATTTCCCCTGACCTTCTAAATGGAGTTAGAAATCTTTTTATTTCTTAAAAACCTTTTGTATTTTAAAATTACTATATACTAAAAACTTTCAAATAATTCTAGAAGATAGGAAATATCCAAAAATACTATTTTTTTTTAATCTGAGTTTGTTTTTGGTGTCTTTTGAGTCATATACCACTTCAGTTACTAAATTTAATCTAATTCAAATTGAGTGAATTCAAATGCTCTGTTTCACTTTTTTCTTCAAATAACAAATGTCTTTTTTCTCCTAACTTCCTAGTACTTATATACTGTTGACTGGAACAAAGATAAAACCAAGATTCATGTGATGCCAGACACACCAGATATTTTACAAGCCAAGCAGAATCAAACTCTGTATAGTCAGGTAAAGCTATATAAAAATTTGGCTTGAGACTAATTAAACTTTTTAAATGATGTAATGGTAAATAATTGATGAAAATGCCAAAGTAATAAAAATGAATGACTTAAACTGGCAAGTTAGAGATGCTGCAGAATATGGTGATTAAAAGCAAGAGCTTTAGCTGTGACTCCTGTGCTCCGTGGAGACAGGCACTGTGCTGGTTTTCTTTATCTCAGTACTCATTGTACTTGGCACAGAGAAGGAAATCGATAGATAATTGTTGAAAGAAAAAATTGCATCAGACAGATCTGGTATGCGTTTTTGGCTTTGCCATTTATGAGTTATATAACATCGGGTCTAAGCCTTAGTTTCCTCATCCCTAAGATTGGGACCATAAGAGTGCTTATTGATGAGGACCAAATGAGAAATTTCCATGTAAGGCTCTCAACACAGTACTTGGCACATAGTAGGTTCTGGATGACTTTCAACTGTTTTTGTTAGTATTCAGTTTTAACACACATGCAAAATTTTAATTTCATTCATAAAGATTAATTCATTTATTGTACCTCATAAAAGGTACGTCAGTATCTATTACTTTTATCACTTGGATTATCAAAATTTTGTTTCCTGACTTTTTTTAGTTACCAATTATTTTAACATCTGTCACTAAAATAGTGAGTCTAGACGGCACTTAACAGCAGGGAGAAAGCGCCTGATATACTTGATATGCCCAAACAGTGTCTGAACAGAAAAGCTATTCTAAAACTGTACTGTGTCTCTTGTAACTGAGCCTATTCTCAGAGCCAGAAAACTGAAGCAAGATCCTGTAATGCTAAGTCAGTTCTCCCTAAAAGAGCTTGGTTTGGTTTTATCCGATCTTTAGAGTTAAGGTAGATGATAGAATCTGATGCCTGCTCTCTGGGTAAATTATTGTTCAGTAATCCACTGGGGTTCTAATATTTACTGAATAATGCTAAATTATATGTTTCATTTCCAGAAACTCTATAAACTCGGATGGGAAGAAGCTCTGAAGAAAGGCTATGATCTCCCACCTGACGCAATTTCTGTACAGTTGGCCAAAGCTTCAACAGACATCGCTAGTGATGTAAGTTTGGCTTGTTTGGCTTTTATGATGCATTTTATCTGAATCAGGTATCTTCAGATACCTGATGACTACTTTTACAGACAGGCCTTGCCTTTCAAAATGTAATGCCATTCCCTTCATCTTCTCCTACCTCCCCTCTTCATTTACTGAAAATTCACTTTTCTTTCTAACTGATTCAGTGTCAAAATAAGAGCTTCCTGAACAGAAGTTGAGTCAGAGGACCTGTGAGATCCATTATACCAAGATGCAATGTTTCTAGACATTACAAAGAAACCAGAGATTTCAGTTTTCCCTTGCTTGCTTAAAAATAATTTGTTTTGTATTTATCTATTTTAGACAAATTCAAAGTGCCAGAGAATAAATCAACCTCAGTGACCTGATGTTGATAAATTTTTATATGCACATATTTAAAAATTAGATGCCACTTCTTTTTATTTAACCCATTCTTATATCTACATAATTATAATAAATTACCTTGGGGCATAAAAAATTCAGGAAGTTTCAGGAATTTAGGTTTAAGTTTCAGAGAGCTTAACTTTTTGTTGGATTCTATCTGGTCCCAAAGTTCATAAAATAGGGATATTTGTTCACCAGGACAACTTCTAATTATGATTGGAAAGGGTAATAAATTTGGTGAATAAACTAGGTACAATTCTTATTGATTAGTTAAATTTTTGCAAATATTTGACTTTGATATTCTGCATATAGATCGACACGTCATTTTGTTAAATCTAAGAATTAACCTAAAAAAATTCAGAGGACTTTGGAATTTCAGTGGAAGTACTAGCTCTTAAAATTCTTTTATATGCTTTTCTTCTTTTATTTTTTTAATTTCTTTTCAGTGTTCCAGAATTCATTGTTTATACCCCACACCCAGTGCTCCATGCAATACTTGCCCTCCATAATACCCACCACCAGGCTCACCAACTCCCCACCCACCTCCCCTCCAGAATTCTTAGTTTGTTTTTCAGAGTCCATAGTCTCTCATGGTTCACCTCCCCCTCCCAAATTCCCTGAACTCACTTCTCCTCTCCATTTCCCCATGTCCTCCATGTTATTCCTTATGTTCCACAAGTAAGCGAAACCACATGATGATTGACTCTCTCTGTTTGACTTATTTCACTCAGCATAATCTCCTCCAGTCCTGTCCATGTTGATAGAAAAGTTGGGTATTCATCCTTTCTGATGGAGGCATAATACTCCATTGTATTTATGGACCATATCTTCTTTATCCATTCATCTGTTGAAGGTCATCTTGGTTCTTTCCAGTTTGGTGACTGTGACCATTGCTGCTATGAACATTGGGGTACAGATGGCTCTTCTTTTTACTACATCTGTATCTTTGGGGTAAATACCCAGTAGTGCAATTGCAGGGTCACAGGGAAGCTCTATTTTTAATTTCTTAAGGAATCTCCACACTGTTTTCCTAAGTGGCTGCACCAACTTGTATTCCCATCCACAGTGTAAAAGCGTTCCCCTTTCTCTACATCCTCTCCAACACTTGTTAACTCTCTTGTTGATTTTGGCCATTCTAACTGGTGTAAGGTGATATCTCAATGTGGTTTTGATTTGAATCTCCCTGATGGCTAATGATGATGAACATTTTTTTATGTGTCTGTTAGCCATTTGTATGTCTTCTGCCCATTTCTTTGATGTGATTATCTGTTTTGTGTGTATTGAATTTGAGGAGTTCTTTACAGTTCTTTACAGGTTGGATATCAGCCCTTTGTCTATACTGTCATTTGTGAATATCTTCTCCCATTCCGTGGGTTGCCTCTTTGTTTTGTTGACTGTTTCCTTTGCTGTGCAGAAGCTTTAGATCTTGATGAAGTCCCAAAAGTTCATTTTCACTTTTGTTTCCTTTGCCTTTGGAGACCTATCTTGTCTCCAAAGTTGCTGTGGCCGATGTCAAAGAGGTTACTGCCTGTGTTCTCCTCTAGGATTCTGATGGATTCCTGCCTCACGTTGAGGTCTTTTATCCATTTCGAGTTTATCTTTGTGTGAGAGAATGGTTAAATTTCATTCTTCTATACATAGCTGTCCAATTTTCCCAGCACCATTTATTGAAGAGATTGTCTTTTTTCCACTGTATATTTTTTCCTGCTTTGTCGAAAATTATTTGACCATAGAGTTGAGGGTCCATATCTGGACTCTGTACTCTGTACCACTGGTCTGTGTGTCTGTTTTTGTGCCAGTGCCATGCTGTCTTGGTGATCACAGCGTTGTAGTAAAGCTTAAAATCAGGCAACGTGATGCCCCCAGTTTTGTTTTTCTTTTTCAACATTTCCTTAGCAATTTTGGGTTTCTTCTGGTTCCATACAAATTTTAGGATTGTTTGTTCCAGCTCTTGAAAAATGCCGGTGGAATTTTGATCTTCAAATTTTTTAAAACAAGACAAGGACTTGGTTTGGAGAAAAATTGTGTAAAGACAGCATCTGGCAATGAATTCTAAGAATAGAAGGGAAGATCTTCTTTAAATCAATTCATTTGTGGCACTCCAGAAATGTGGGAAAATCAATTAGGTAATTTATTATTACTCACTCACTGGCTTGCTGGTCAGTTCCTTATTAGAATGAATCAACATACTGAAGAACCTACAGCAATAATGATGCTTGAATGTTCCCGCAGGAGCATTTAATGTTATGTATTCTCCATGAGGTGAAGATTATTTAGAAATTGAAGAAATAGCATCAGTGATTTCCTAACTATACTTTTGATAGTAGCTGATTTCTTTTTGTGTGAAACCATTAGTTAGAACTATTTGAAGTTTTACCCTAAAATTAACTTTATGTGAACTTTCTCACCATTGTAGAAATTATATCTCCTCTTAGTTTCAGACTTTTTAAAAATTTATTCATTTATCTTAGAGAGGATGAATGGGGGGAGGGGCAGAGGGTGAGGAAGAGAAAGAGAATCTCTAGCAGACTCCCTGCTGAATGCAGAGCTGACACATGGCTCAATCTCACAACCTTGAGATCATAACCTGAGCCGAAATCAAGAGCTGGACACTTAACCAACTGAGCCACCTAGGTGCTCCTCACATGGTTTTTATATTCTATAAGATTTAAGGAAATTAGAGAAGCACCTATGTGGCCCAGTGGGTTAAAGCCTCTGCCTTCAGCTCACGATCCCGGGGTCCTGGGATCGAGCCCCGCATCGGGCTTTCTGCTCAGTGGGGAGCCTGCTTCCCCCCCCCCCCGCTGCCTTTCTCCCTACTTGTGATCTCTGTCAAATCAATTAAATCTTTTTTAAAAATTAAGGAAATTAGAGATTTTTATGAGTACTTAATTTAATAAATTAGAATCATAGAATTTAGTTAGACAACACAAAAGCTTTTTAATGCAGTCTCCCACTCAGTGTTCTGCCTTCTCTCCACCTCCAACAGGTGGTCGTCTTGTCTGTGAACATTTACACATAAAAGAATTTTACACATAAAAAAATTTTATGTGCCCCTTTAGGGCAGGTCATTTCCTTGTTGGATCATCTTTAGTTGTCATTATATAGTTCCCTATTTTGAATTTGATTATGTTGTTGATCAACTCTAAGTCTGTGTTCTAGAACATCACAAAGTAGCTTATTTCCTATTCCACCTGATATCTCTTCACTTTACACGTTTTTAGTTATTCTTCTTGGTTTTAGTTTTGTAAGTCTTTCAGTATTCTGATTATTCATGACTCTTGAAAAGCTCGTCACTCTACTTGTGATTTGTTCTATTTTTTCAGACCCTTCTCAAAATATTGTGCTCAAATGTAGTGGTGCTTCCCTGTCACAGGAGGTCAGGCCAGAGTAAATGAGCTTCTGACTTGTTTTTATCTGTGTCCCTGCAGAATCTTTAATACTAGTTTTATAAGCAGCTTTGTCAGCTTGCCCATACTAAGCTTATAGTCAGCCTAAACTCCTGAGTATTTATAATATATATAATTGTGACTCTGGGTATGAAGTGAGAGTAGGACCTAACTCCATGAAGTGTAATATAGCCAGGCACCTAGCATCAAGTAAATGCTATTATTACTATTGTTATTATTGTTACTATTACAATTGTCATCCAGTACTAATGCAATTTTTTCCCAGTTGAATCTAAATAGTGGATTTTACTTTTCTTAAATTTATGTAGTTCACTTGACTTGTCTTGGCAATATGTTGAGATCTTATGGAATTCTCTTTCTAATCTAACGTATTGAGTTTTTTGTAGCTACATGTGCATGAAGGTATGGATCCTGAACAGGACAAGATTATAATATATAACCACATAGCAAACCACTAAAATTCCTGCTGCTTAATAAGTTAATCTATACCATAAGGCTTGTTGCTCAAGTCCTGAATCTTTCTTATTTCTTGGCCATGCAGCCCATATTTTCAGATCACTCCCATAAGGCTATCCAAAGAGCTTTGTGCAAATGTTACCCTAAGGTCTGCATACCCAATGTCTAGCACCTCCTGGCATATATTTTTGTCTCTAGTTAGAATTTAGCATAACCTCCCCTGATAATCAACTACATTACATTTTTTTCTGGAAGTGTTTATGTAAGTTCTTACATTTCTTCCTAACTTAACATGGACATCCTTTTTCTCTTTTCAGTTTTGGAAAACAGACATGCCAAAAATGCATATGGAGCTTTTAATTAAGCTCAGATTGTTGCGCTTCACTTGATCTTTGTTTATGTTAATAAAAGAACTGATTCCTTTGATTTCAGTTTAAATACAAACAAGGTTACCGCAAACAACTTGGCCACCATATTGGATTCCGGAGTCTGCAAGATGATCCAAAGCTTGTGCTGTCCATGAATGTAGCCAAAATGCAGAGTGAAAGAGAATACAAAAAGGACTTTGAGAAGTGGAAGACCAAGTTCAGCAGCCCAGTGGACATGTTAGGAGTGGTGCTGGCCAAGAAATGTCAGGAATTAGTCAGTGACGTAGACTATAAGAACTACCTCCACCAGTGGACATGCCTGCCTGACCAGAATGATGTTATTCAAGCTAAAAAGGTTTATGAACTGCAGAGTGAGGTCAGTTTCTATTTAATTGAATGGCTTATATATTACTATTTGAGTATCCATTTGGTCACAGAGAAACAAAGTAAAAAGAGGAGTTGTTATTGAATATCTAAAATGCATCTGTTTGTAATGTATAGAATCACTTGAGTCGAGGGTCCAAATGAGGATGGGGTTTTGATGGAGTGCTTTGTATTTTCACAGAATCTGTATAAGTCTGACCTTGAGTGGCTAAGAGGCATAGGATGGAGTCCCCTGGGTTCTTTGGAGGCAGAAAAGAACAAACGGGCTTCAGAAATCATCAGCGAGAAGAAATACCGTCAGCCCCCAGACAGAAACAAATTTACCAGCATTCCTGATGCCATGGACATAGTTCTGGCAAAGACAAATGCCAAAAATAGGAGTGATGTGAGTAACTCTTTAGAAATAAATAGAAAAGTTGTAGTGCCTGATAACTGGTAGGTGCTCAATAGCATTTGCTTAATAATTAGTAGGGTAGCATAGCATTATATCCTACAGCATAGCACAACACAGCATGATGTGTAATGTTGGTTGCTTCATTTGAATTATCAACTACCCTATACTGAATCATGTAAAATGTGTTAGTACCAATTTTTGTCATCTAAAACTTTCTTATTTATTTATTTATCCATCCATCCATCCATCCAACCAACCATCCTGTAAATGAGAACGCTATTGAACATACTTTTTTTTCTTTGAAACTTGAATGTATTAAAGACCCAGTCTTTGTGTTGTTGTTGTTGTTGGGGTAAAGTGTATGAAAGGGCAGTATTTTGAGTACTTTGCACAGGCAAATGGAAATGTTATAAAGAGTGTATTTTCTGCCAAACTTTTATAATACATTTAGCTTCGCCAAGTCAAGACAAGTAGGTAATATCATACATATATACATGTGTGTGTATATGTGTATATATCCCATCTTCAACTTACTTCCCTCTCCAGCACTGATACCAGTGTGTGGCATGTAACTAAATATTTATTGAATTAAATAAATAAAAGATAGCAGTGTAGAGTAATTCTATGCAAAGAGAAAGAGTACTCATCATTGTTCAGTGAGAAGCATAACCCTGAAAATTACAGAAAGTTGAATTATGTGCACTGAGATTTTGGAACAGGTAAGAAAGTTTAAATTGATACATAGTAATAATTGTCTGGGTCTTGGATCTGATTACTTCTGCTATATATTTTACATCTATCATATATATTAGTTTTATTATAAAGCTCATAACCAACTTATGGTAAGCATTTGATAAATTGTAGCTCCTCTCTTCCCAGTCAACCTTTCACGGGCTTCTTGCAATTTTTGTATCCAAAATTTATAATAAATGCTGACCTGTCAGCTTTATTATAAATACTCAGGTTTTCATTTCTTCTTTTTTTTTTATGATGGTAATTTGAATCCAACAGGCTGACTAATAAAGCAACAAATTTATGCAAAATAGCTCCCCCTTTGGAATCCAAGTTTCTCTTTTCTCCATGCAACAGAGTTGTGTACAGAGCTCTGAACTAATAAAGTGGGCAAGAGAGAAACCTTCAATCATGAAATTTATTAATATTAAAAATGCCTCGGAACAGACCTCTTCAGCAGTATGCCCTGGTTGTAGGAATGCGAGGTACAGATACCTTAAGTCCTCGGAAAAGGGCCACGTGGATCCTTGAGCCCGCTGTTTCTCCTTTTTTTTTTTTTTTTTTAATTTATTATTTTTTCAAGATTTTATTTATTTAGGGACTTCTGGGTGGCTCAGTGGGTTAAACCGCTGCCTTCAGCTCAGGTCATGATCGCAGGGTCCTGGGATCGAGCCCTGCATCGAGCTCTCTGCTCTGCTGGAAGCCTGCTTCCCCTCTTCCTCCTCCCCACTGCCTGCCTCTCTGCCTGCTTGTGATCTCTGTCAAATAAATAAATAAAATCTAAAAAAAAAAAAAAAAAGATTTTATTTATTTATTTCACAGAGAGAGAGACAGCAAGAGAGGGAACACAAGTAGGGGGAATGGGAGAGGGAGAAGCAGGCTTTCTGTTGGGCAGGGACCCGAGGCAGTGTTCAGTCCCAGGACCCTGGGATCCTGACCTGAACTGAAGGCAGACGCTTAACAACTGAGCCACCCAAGCACCCCTCTCCTTTGAATAATAAACCAATACGTGTATCTCAGTATAAACAAATACTAGTATTTCTTGTTTTTCAGGGAGGTGGGGAAGGGTTGTGGTGAAAATGACACCATTGAAGAAATGGTCCAACTTAGTGGTTCTCAACCAGGGACATTTAGCAACACCTAGAGACCTTTTCAGTTGTCACAACTTGAGGGTGGCATGCTACTGGCATCTAGTGGATAGAATTCAGGGATGCTGCTAAACATTCCAGAAACATACAGGACAAAATCCCTTCGATGAGGAATCCTCCAGTATACAATACCAATAGTGCTGAGGTTGAGAATCTCTCATCTTAATCAGAAAGGTTAGTACAAAACCAGGATAAACATATGTGGAAATTGACAAGCCTTGCTTTGTTTTAGTCCTGACGGTCTTAGCTTCTGTGGGTTACGTGCATGTGCAGGAAGGAAAAAAGCATCAACCCCTGTAACCCACACTCAGTTCCTTAAGGGGAAACTGACAAGTTCAATGAACCAATGAGACTTCTCAAATTTTTTATATTGAAATAATTTCAGGCATAGAGAAAACTTGCAAAAATAGTACAAATAATTTAAATATATATAATAAATATATAAATATAATTATGTATGCATATCTCTTTCTTTATCCCAGTTCCCCAGTTGTTAACATTAGTTACACTTGCTTTTTTTTTTTCCTACTTTTTTCTGTTGTATATGTGTAAGTTGCTGCATTGATGCCTCTCTATCCCTAAATACTTCAGTGTGCATTTCTTGAAAACAAGAACATTCTCTTACCAAGCCACAGTGCAGTGATCAAAATCAGGAAATTAGCATTGAAACAGTACTAGTCCATAGAATTTATTCAGTTTTATCATGAATGTCCTTTATACAAAATAAAAACTATTTTCTGATCCAGAGTCCAATCCAAGATCACACCCTGCATTTGCTTGTGGTGTCTGTCGTCTCCTTTAATCTGGACTGGCTCCTCACTCTTCCTTTGTCTTCCAAGTCCTTGATATCTGGGAAGAACATAAGCCAGTTGTTTTGCAGAATCTTCAACAGTTTGGGTCTATTGTTTCCTCATGATTTGATTCAGGTCTTGTACTTTTAGCGGGACATCACATGTAGTACCTCCTCCATATGTTCTATCAGGTGGTCCGTGATATCTTTTCATTCCAATACTGATCATTTGATTTTTTATCACTTAGTTAAAATGGTATTGAGAGGTTTCTCCACTGCCAAATTACTATTTTATCTTTTGTAATTGATAAGTGTCTTATGAGGAAATTCTCTGACAGGTCTCTGTTTTTTGTCAGACTTACACCCCCTTGGTTTAGTAAACCAATGAAATTTTTGTTTGGGTTGTCTTGTCTTCTATAGAAGAAAGATAGCGGATGGCTCTGCGACATAGAAGACATTTTGATAAATTCCATACAAAATTCTCTTGGGATCCTAATCCACCCAAATTATTAGAGCCATAAATAATAAAATGCATAGGGAATGTGACTCTAATTTCTAAATATACCTCAAATATGTCCTTTTTTGAGAAGGGAAGGACTATCTCCCAGATAAACAGTGAGGGAGACCTTTATAATCAGATGGAGAACTTCTGTTCTATTTGATGATCATGGTAGAAACTCTCATTACTTAGATTGATCACTAATGGGCAGGGTTATTTATAACCTTGAGAAGGTAATCCATACTTTATATTTTGAAAGATAGTTATATCCCAGACAACTAAAAAAAACAAAACAAAACACTACTTATTTTCTGTTCATGTTATCTGCTTATGCTATCAGTTAAAATGCCTAATTCAGATGAATTCAGTGATCCTGCTTGAAGTTTCTGATGTCATTCACTAATTGAATGAAACCACTGAAAAGCTCTTATTTCTCTTTTAGAGACTTTATAGAGAAGCTTGGGACAAGGACAAGACTCAAATCCACATCATGCCTGATACACCTGACATTATTCTGGCTAAAGCAAACTTAATCAATACAAGTGATGTAAGTTTCCAAATTCATGTTTTTCAGAAAGCTTTTAATTGCTTCTAAGGCAAAGAATTGGAAATAAATTGCATGACTGAATGATTTTGATTAATAAACTACATGTGACTTAGATTCCTTATTTAGTGGTTTTTAGGTTGAATATCAAAATAATTGGCACTCCCTATCTCAGGCAGAGTTGGGGGTCTGTGCTGTCTGTTCCTTGTAGTCCTTTATGACACATATCATCATAATATAATAGTTTATATTGCTCTTCCCTGTATGAATGGGAGCTCCTCAGGGTCAGATACAATTTGTATTGGGCCTGCAGTGCCTAGCTAGTATAGTGCCCAATACACACAAAACTCAATGAAATTTCAAATGAATGAACATTTAAAAACCCGTGGAGGAGAATTCCATTTTTACTTTTATTGTCCTCATAGCAGAATCTCCTGAAATCTATAGATGTAAAAATTAAATATTTTAAAGACAAATTCTAAACTCTAAAAGAAAGGCTTCAACATTAAATAATGTATTAGAATAATGCCACAAATGATTAAAATATGGACACATTCCAAGATCAAAAGTCATTTTAAACAATCTGGTTTCAGAATAAAGTGCATTAAATTGTATTCTCAGATATTTCATTATGTAACAAATCTGAAGAAAGTATTTCACTTGAGCTTTTATATTCAAAATTTAAGTTTCCTCCAAAAAAATCTTAGATTTAAAAAATTATGAAGGATTTTGTTTCTTACCTCCAGATGCAGACCCTACTACAGACAGCTCTATATTGTAAAATAGGCTATTTTGCAGCCTATTAGCTGTGTGAAAGAGACAGCCCATTAGGCATACTTTTTCCCCACAAAAAGCATTACTCTCATCTAGCAAAAACTTCCAATGAAACACTCAAAGTTAATTGGAAAACAGGACCTAAATGATATTTTATTTCATTTCTCTATCAATTTACTTTTGCCTCATTCTCAGAAATATTTGGGAAGAGCTGAAATTTAATTATGTTGATCTGGGTAATCGAAGAGCTTTAAAGTTTAAAATAGGATCATTAGCAATCAATGGGCATAATTTCCAATTACATTTGAGTATTCTAGAGCAGATACTATTTCAGGGACTCTTAAAATATTTAGCACATTGCATTCATTATGCTGCAGTTGTTTATGGAAAACAGCTTTTCCCAAAGTGATCTTCATCTCTTAACAGAAACTCTACCGAATGGGTTATGAGGAATTGAGGAAAAAAGGTTACGATCTTCCTCTTGATGCCATACCAATCAAAGCTGCAAAAGCATCCCGAGAAATTGCCAGTGAAGTAAGACTTTATCCACTGTTTATATTGATATGATTACAATTTATCACTTTAAAGCCGTTTCAATTTAATCTTAAATTGAACAGAATCTTCCAAGGAGTAACAAATTAAAACAGAGTGGACTGATCCCAAAGATGTAGTGTGGGATGAGGATAAACTCAAGGTATTTGTAGCTGGAATTTGTATGAATGTATTATGTGTGACATTTCTACCTGGAGTTAGCCTTTAACCTTTCCTACAAGTTTCTTAAATCTGGGGCTCTCTAGGCTTTGTGAAACATGTAGAGTTCATGTGCTTTGTAATTGCAACATAAGTTAATCTTGTAAGTATCAAGGAATATTTTTTTTTCTTCAGTACAAGTACAAGGAAGGCTTTCGCAAGCAGCTTGGCCACCATATTGGAGCCCGGGACATCAAAGATGACCCCAAGATGATGTGGTCCATGCATGTGGCCAAGATCCAGAGTGACAGGGAGTACAAGAAGGACTTTGAGAAGTGGAAGACCAAGTTCAGCAGCCCAGTGGACATGCTGGGGTTGGTCCTGGCCAAGAAGTGCCAGACCTTAGTCAGTGACATAGACTACAAGAACTACCTGCACCAGTGGACGTGCCTGCCTGACCAGAATGACGTTATCCATGCTCGACAGGCCTATGACCTCCAGAGTGATGTGAGTCTAAGATTTTCCTTTGGCTAACTAAATACCATGGCTGTTTTCCTAAGAAGAAAATTTTCCCTAAAGTAAGTGGTGTTGAGTTTACACAACTGAGTTCTGTGTCCCTAGATTAATGCCCATGCCCCATCTAGTCCCCTAAATATCTGGATGCACCATTATCCCACAAAGAGCCAACAAAACCCTCATTGCTTTGGTGAAAGCCTCTAATATTCTGATCTAGAAGAGTTGGATCATTTTCTATGTGCTACTATTTAAAATATTATCTAAAATAAAATATTTTCCAAAATATGCTTCTAATTTGACTATTCAGAACACATACCAAAATTTGTAAATTTCCCAAGAATTCAACCATTTAAATATCTATAGTCTAGTAAAATATATAATATATAATTTTATTTCTTTAGGGGCATATTTTTATGCTTACGTTAAGTGGCTTGTCACCTGTAATTTCAGAATTTGTATAAGTCCGACCTTCAGTGGCTAAGAGGCATTGGCTGGTTACCTAGTGGCTCTCTGGAGGATGAGAAGAATAAGAGAGCTACCCAGATTTTGAGTGATCACGTTTACCGTCAGCACCCAGATCAATTCAAGTTCTCCAGCCTTATGGACTCCATCCCAATGGTTTTGGCAAAAAACAATGCTATTACCATGAACCATGTAAGGCTTGTTTTTAATAGAAGGGGGTGTTTGTGTGTGTGTGTGTGTGTGTGTGTGAGAGAGAGAGAGAGAGAGAGGGAGAGAGAGTCTGTATAAACATGGGCATTTACTTCTATAAAAGGAAAATCGTATTTAACTCTTTTGCTTGGTATTAAAGTGGTTTTTAAGTAAGTGTTGTGTATTTTACTGATATGAGAATCTAGACCTGAAGATGTCACACATACCAACTCACAGAACAGACTGTCTTTAGTCTCATTAAGAACCAGATTATTTAAAAAAAATTTTTATGTTTCTATTCACTACTAGCCTGTACTAATCACATCTTTTTTTTTTTTTCTTGCTTTAGCGCCTATATACAGAAGCTTGGGATAAAGATAAAACCACTGTCCACATTATGCCAGATACTCCTGAAGTTTTACTGGCTAAGCAAAACAAAATAAATTACAGTGACGTAAGCAATATATTCGTGGCGCATGATATATTTTACTTACACTGCACTTTATAAATCAAACTTATGATGATTTATGTCTATTTCAGAAACTATATAAACTTGGCCTAGAAGAAGCCAAGAAGAAAGGCTATGATATGCGGCTGGATGCCATTCCCATCAGGGCAGCCAAGGCCTCTAGAGACATTGCAAGTGAGGTAAGCGCACCTAAAAAGTTCTTTGCCCTAGCTTTGACTCAAAGATTTTTCTGTCTCCAGTTATATGGTAGGGCAGGTAAGCTACGAGGTTAAAGTTCTTGCCAACAGTCTTTTTTCTAAATAAATAGTTTAGAAGCATAGCAATAAAATTCTCAATACAAAGCTATGATTGAGTCCATAGCAATATGCATTTCAAAATATTGTCCATTTCCTGCCAAACGAAAGCATTGGCTATTTGGCTGTAGTGCAGACATCCTTTGGGCTTTTCCACATGATAATTCTTATATACAATTGAATTCATTGTAGGATTCCTTCAAAACTAACTCATGCTTTATGAACCAATGAACCTACAAGGGCTGAATGAATATGACACACTATTCGTTGTGCAATCATCCACACATACCATGTGTTTGCTTCTGCATCTGGTGATTGGTTGCCAGTATTTACTATCTTTAAGTGGTTTCTTTACTTACATTTTTTTTTTAAGATTTTTATTTATTTATTTGACAGAGAGAGAACACAAGTAGGCAGAGAGCAGGCAGAGAGAGAGGAAGGGAAGCAGGCTCCCTGCTGAGCAGAGAGCCCAATGCGGGGCTCGATCCCAGGACCCCGGGATCATGACCTGAGCCGAAGGCAGAGGCTTAAACCACTGAGCCACCCAGGCGCCCCTTTACTTACATTTCTAGGAACTTTTATCCTTCTATTTCATTAGTCAACAAAGTCAAGAATATATTTGTTTCTTTATTTCCGAAATATGAGAAGTAACCATCATAATTTAAAAATAAATGGTCAATGTTCACAGAAGGGTTAAAAGTATTAAAATGTATCAAAATAATGTATAATACCTGCTGCCATTAAAAATGCATATTTATAAAGAATATTTAATGACAGACGAATGCTTGTATAATAACTAGAAAAACCAGGTCTTATTCTAATTTTATTCTGACAAACACACACACACACACACACACACTATGAAAAGTGATTTTATGCTGGTTAACACTGAATGATAGAATAATGTTATTTTTTTGTATGTATATATACTTTATTTTCTAAGTTGTTTACAAAGTACATGTATTTATATACAGGAGGAAATCATTATAGGAAAATTGGGGCCTAGTAATTGCTTTTTACTAAAAGTTAAAACAGTTGATCACAAGGATTTTTTCTTCTTCTAGTACAAATACAAAGAAGGCTATCGTCAGCAACTTGGCCATCACATTGGTGCCCGAGCAATACATGATGACCCCAAGATGATGTGGTCCATGCATGTGGCCAAGGTCCAGAGTGACAGGGAGTACAAGAAGGACTTTGAGAAGTGGAAGACCAAGTTCAGCAGCCCAGTGGACATGCTGGGGTTGGTGCTGGCCAAGAAGTGCCAGACCTTGGTCAGTGACATAGACTACAAGAACTACCTGCACCAGTGGACGTGCCTGCCCGACCAGAATGATGTCATCCATGCTCGACAGGCCTATGACCTCCAGAGCGATGTGAGTATATGAGGATCATAATTGCATGCTAAGGTAGGAAATTAGTGAATTAACATCCCTTGGAGAAGGTAACAAAAGGCACCAAGCTCACGAGGCCCTGCAAGGCAGGAATAGCATTTCTTCTTTCCTTCTGAGTAATAATTGTTTAACTTTCCAGACAAAAAGAAGTATTATCTGATAGACTGTCCATCCAACTGTATTTTCAAGAGTGCTCTTTATTTCATATCCTTTAGATGAATATGTTTTCCCAATGCCAAGATAAATATTCATTGACTGTTTGTCTCAACAGAACATGTACAAGTCAGATCTGCAATGGTTGAGAGGCATTGGCTGGGTTCCTATTGGCTCTTTGGATGTGGAAAAATGCAAAAGGGCAACTGAAATTTTGAGTGATAAAATTTATCGCCAGCCTCCCGACAAATTCAAATTTACCAGTGTGACTGATTCTTTGGAACAAGTGTTAGCCAAGAATAATGCCATCAACATGAATAAGGTGAGGCTTCAAATTTCAGAGAACCAAGGTAGGACTCCTAAAGCGAAATCAAAGAAAAAGAAGCATAATCAAGAAAAGCAGGCAAGCAAGCATTGAGGAACCAAAGATATCTATCCATCCATCCGTATCTATCTATCTCTGTGTCACTTATATTTAATAGTTACTTTAGTAGTTGTTTCATAGTTTTGATAAAATGACATATTTTTATGGAAAACTATCTTTGCATAAAAGATACTCTCAATTTCCTTTTCTTAACCTACATTTCAGATTATCATAAGGTACTAAATATCTGTTCTCTGAACTAATTACCTGAAGATGTGTCTGCCATACATCATGTGTATAAGATGTTTAACCTTTTGTTATTTCTGTTTATAAAGTTTTTGTGGTCCTGAAATTCTTCTTAATTTTATACTGATTTTTTTTCCTGATGACATTATCTATTTCCTTTGATAGCGTTTATACACGGAAGCCTGGGACAAAGACAAGACCCAGGTCCACATCATGCCAGACACACCAGAAATTACGTTGGCAAGAATGAACAAAATCAACTACAGTGAGGTGGGGGCAGATACTAATTCTATGAATTTTGCATGCTATGTCTTATTTCAGTTCATCTGTCCAAGGTGATATAATACTATATAGCAACCTTATAAAGAATCCTTTTTTCTTGCTCCATGTAAATAGCACCTCTTGCATTTCTCAATTCTCATCCTAAACATCAAACTTCAAGTACTACAAATTATCACTTATGAAGTGGAATAGATAAGAACGAATGATTTAAGCAGTAATCATAAAATTAATCAGAACTTTTTATTTTATTAATTTTGTTAAGTTAGGAAATTAACAACAAATTAAATATACATTTATCTTCTTCTTGTGCTGCATTGCTGTACTAGATATATTTTCCATATAGGATTTTTTTCCAAATTGTAGTTTAAAGTCAAGATTTAAGATTATTAATTTATAAAATTAAGTCAAGGACTAAAATCACAGTATTATCAAATAACCCAGTGAAAGAAACAGAAATAGAGAGAGGACCCACCAGGGTATTTAATGAGCCCATTTCTCTTCCCTTTCTGTGAGCATAGGGCCATGTGCCCCCATGTCAGAGCCATGGATGTTTACACTGAGAGGTCAGCCTCTCTTCTACTCCAAGAGTCCCACCCAACAGATTTTCATCCTGCCCTTGCTTAAGTGTTCTCAGTGACAAGGAGTTTATCTTGTAAATGAGCCCATTTGCTCTGGAAAATTCCGTGAGGAAATGGTTCTGATGCAGAGTCACAGAGTTCTCTTTGCAGACCTTCCTAGTCCTCTGAGGCTGTGCAAAACCAGTGTCTGCCAACTCTGTGGAGATGAGGCTAACTACCGTGGTGCCTCCCCTGCCCCCTTACCCCAGGTTCTCTTTCTAATCCAGCGATCCCCAGTTCCTGGGCATTCCTCACATGACATCCGTGCTAGAATGTGACCCTTTGAACCAAACAAAATCTTGCAAGTGTAGAATACAGTTGACATCTTCTTTTCATTTCTTTCTTTTTCATTTCTGGACCTCTAATTCTGCACCCAGGGCCTCAACACCCTGGCAGCTCTGTCATTGCTGGGGCTCATGCAACTTGGGCTCGATTAAAACCCCAAGACATTTTGCATGGGCTTAAGCTAGGTTTCCTCTATCCTAATAGGGAATTCAAAGATTCAAAGATTGACATTTATCTCTGCAGTTTCTTCTCTCTAGATTAAGCCTACTGGTGTAAGCCTCTGTAGATGTTCGTGAATCTGATTTTTCTGTCAGCTGATATGTTAGTTATTTCTCCCAGCTTTGTGCTACCAGCAAAGAAAATATTATTTCTTTGAAGGTATAAGTCAACCGTATATCACTCTTCTGCAGGATATAACTTAGAGAATGTAGCTAGATGAGCTACCATCTTAAGTCATTTTGTTTTGGCGAGTGAAAACTATAATTTTAGCGCTTATATAACTAACTCTTCATTGTCTCCAAAACCAAAAAAACATCAAGTCCTACTTGCAAAGCAAAAGGGAGTTAATTTTTTTTAGCTAAGCCTCTAATATGGGTCCTGTATTGTTTCCTGTATAAAGGAAAGCATATACTGCATGTGCAGGAATTTCAGAAGACAAAGAGCCTCTGTAACTGGCCACTGAGCATTTCTGGAATTCTGGGCTCTGTCTTTTCTGCAAAAGCTCAGAGAAGCTGTAGTGTTGCTATTGGTTCGAAGACCTAACCTGCCTAGTCTGCTTTCTCTGTCTTTTCTCTCTCAGTTTAGTTCTTCTGCTTATTTTTTTCCCCCTCATTTAGGACAGGAAGATAGAATGCAAGTTCGATTATGTCATTCTTCCTCAAAGCATGTTCTCCTATTTCCTATAGAATTAAGCACACACTTATTTTAGCACTAAGCCTTCAGACCGGCTCTAGGTTCTTCTCAGTCCTTTACTGCCACTTGTGCCTGGCACTGCTCCCCACTCCATTTGACACCCCTGCACTTTCTCTCCCTTGTGCTTTGATTCATGCAATGCCTTCTGGCCTTGACTGCCATCCCAGTCTCCTAAAACCGCACTCATCACTCAAGGACCAGTGCAAAGATCAGTTTCTCTGCAAAAACTTTCTTGATTCTCAATTCAGAATTGATTGTTCCTCCCTGGAGCTCTTTGTCAATGATATGGTTAAATCACCTCTCGTGGTTTGACTTTTTGGTAGCTTGTCTGCAGTCTACCAGTCTTTCCATCAGTTCTCCCAGAACCTTGACGTTGGAAGAAGTCTCCTACTCCTCTTTGATTCCCAAGTACCCAGCACCGTCAAAGCACAGCTGGTGCAGAATCAGTGTGGATTGAATTAATTTCCATTATCAACAGTTAATCAAGTCTTTCCCTCTTATCCATATTTTGCCACCTTAGGTGCACAAGTTTCAGCTTAATTTTTTAGTTCTCTTCAAAACTGACTGATGGGTTGTAACTAAAAATTTTGAAACAGTGGATTATGTCTATATTTCGTTAATTTCTCACAAGTTTTACAATGAAAAACAAAGCTGCAATGTTTTATGTAAGCATCATTTTTAAGTCTCCAGCAGACAGAGCAAAAGCTTAGAACGCTCAGTGGGAGATTATTATAGGCACCTACCTGTGTCAAACTTAGTAAATTATTTTAGTCCCCTGTCAATTTTTGGGTATAAATCTCAACATCTATGTGTGTCTATATATTTTTTGCCCAAACTTAGACTCTTTATAAACTCGCCAATGAAGAAGCAAAGAAGAAAGGCTACGACCTGCGAGCCGATGCCATCCCAATCGTGGCAGCCAAGGCCTCCCGGGACATCGCCAGTGACGTGAGTTCCAGCGTCGCCCCAAGTATATAATCAGGCTGAAGTGATGTTGTCACTGAGCTAAATCTTCAAAAAGAACTTTCCTCGCCCTTTGGAAATAAGTCCTAGTATATTTATGTGGGATTTGTCAAAAACCTAGTTTTGAGGGAAGTCAAAAATTCGATGTTCATACAAGCAGTTTATAACCTTTAGGACACAGCATCTTCAATGAAAACTGACCTGCTGAAAACAGAGAAAGATCCATTCATGTGGGAATTATTAGAGTAAAGCTGCAGGCTTGGAGATACAAAAATTTTCACGGTGCTTCTAGAAAGTATAACTCAGAAACTTAAGTACTCCCTGTGAGAATCAGGTCCTGGCTTTATGTAACATTTTACTAACAATATTCACAAAATTCGTAGGACACATGCCATTATAATTCACTTTCTAAGATTATGGAAAGAAGGCCGTGGATCAGTATCAGAGGTGGCTACGAGCCCAAGGTTGTACCCCTAATAACAGCTCCTGGCTGTCTAGTACATGCCTCCCACTATAAAACCATCATCCCTTCCTGGTGCCTCAGCCTATTCTTGAAGAACAGACCACTGCTCTAAAAATCAAGGGCCCAGTATTTGGGGATACAGCAATACACTGCCCTTTATGTTGTTGGTGACTCATTTTAGTTTATGTGTGTTGGACCTCTCCGTGAGTTTATGTCAATAATTATAAATAACAATAATAACTAGAAAGTATTGTGAATTCTGTGCTAAGAGCTTGACATGTGATATCTTATACTTCATAATTATCTTAGGATATAAGCAATGTCATTATCCCTGTTTTGTGGATTGCTTAAGCATCTTGTCTAAAATCAAACTCTTAGTAGGTGGTGGAATTAAAATCCAGACAACCTCATTACTTCCCACTGTACCATATTGCGTCCTGCTGACCCATCCATACTTTTCTTAGTGGTCTTTGAGACTAGAGGCATGTATTTTGAATAACTGGCTCAGATCCCAGGACAACGTCATTGGACAGGGAATAATAAAAACATTCTTGGCCTATGCAGGCATAGAACCCAGGAGTTTTTTGGAGCATGCTCTAACCAATTGGACTGCTACCTCAGCTTCACTAGTATAATAATTCTGGTATTGTATTAGCATACTAGTGGTATACTGTTTGTTTATATTAGTATAATAACTGGTATACTAAACTAGGTCCTTGACCTAGAGTACTGCATCCTTCCAGGAACCAGACACTCATTTTATGACTTACGAAACATGCCATGTTGCCAAGTGCATCTCTTTCCTGACATACTTTTAGTACCTAAAATTCATTTCTCCAAATTCCCTTGTTCAAATGGCCTCTCCCTCCTGTGGGCACTACCTTCCTCCAGAATTATTCTTTATTACCAAGCCATAGGTGATTTGGTTTATGAACTACAATTATATGGATTCCATCTATGTTCTTAGCTCTATAAGCTTCAAGGGTAAAGGTCAGGATACCAGCTTGGGTTAATGTTTATTAGCAGAAGTCAACTTACAACTTTGATGTAAGCAAGGTGATTTTGTACAGACTTTTGACCTCCAAGGGCTTATAATAAAAACCTGATTTGTGTGTTTTCATCCCAGTACAAATACAAAGATGGTTACCGCAAGCAGCTTGGCCACCATATTGGAGCCCGGGACATCAAAGATGACCCCAAGATGATGTGGTCCATGCATGTGGCCAAGGTCCAGAGTGACAGGGAGTACAAGAAGGACTTTGAGAAGTGGAAGACCAAGTTCAGCAGCCCAGTGGACATGCTGGGGTTGGTGCTGGCCAAGAAGTGCCAGACCTTAGTCAGTGACATAGACTACAAGAACTACCTGCACCAGTGGACGTGCCTGCCCGACCAGAATGACGTCATCCATGCTCGGCAAGCCTATGACCTCCAGAGCGATGTGAGTACAGCTTCCATAAAAGAGCTGTGTTCAGAAATAATTGAAACTCTATAAAAGTTGTCCTTCATATGCGACCCATTGTCCCACTTAAGCTAAGATTTATTGATCAATAAGTGAGATCTCAATCAGAATAAACTTTTATTGCTTTTTATGAATGTATTTAATGGGCTTTATGAGGAAGTGAAGTTTACAAACTGGATTTGGTCCTATAAAAAAAAAGAACTAAGTGATGTTAGAGTTCAGAGTCCACCAGATGGAGACATTTCTTTTATTCTTGTAGGGGGGTAGAAACAACACATTTTTATATTAAAAAAAAAATTACTCTGAAATTTGTTTTTAGTTTCTTTGCAAACCAATCAAAGTTCTCATGAGAATTCTGATGCCTGCTACAATGCTAATTGTTACTCTTATGAAATAAGAGAAGTTGCTGTGTTTGTAAACTACTAGGTCAGTTCATTGACATCGTCTTCTCTTAGCACCGCTCAGCTTGGCTCTCCGTGGATCGGTCACGTGGAAATGACGGACCCTAGTACCTAGTGCAGCCGCTTTCAGTATCAATCTAGATGTGAGAAGCACAGTTCCTTACTGTTTGAAGGGATTATTAAACATTAGAGGATTTGGGAGGACAGTAATTGACTCTTACCAGAAACTATGCAAGCTCACCTATGAAACCACCTACACTTGTTCTGTAGTCTTTGACACACCCACCCTGTGTTTTGCAACTGTGTCCCAAGAAAAAAAAAGGCTTTGCCTGTGCATGAAAGAGAGTTAAAATGGCTAATGTCACCCCTGGAGTGACAGCGTTGACAGCCTGCCTGCATCTGTCTGTTAGTTGGGTGCCTTTCCAAGATCTCCTCCCCAACCCTGTGATAAACAGCCTTAATGGTTATTTGAAAGTTAACAGCCGTTTGAAAGTTAAAAAGCACTCCAGAGGTATGAAATGTTATTGTTTTCATTCTTGTAGTTGTTATTTTGGGGGCAATTAGTAGTCAGCCTAGGGCAATTCCAACAGGCTTTCTGTCTAGACTGCAAAATAGCAGTCTCTATTTTCTGCCTAATTGCTGTTATGGGTAAAATCCTCCCACTGAGCTAGGCAAAGGTCCAGTTCTTTTGCTGTGAAGTAGTTATGAATACTTAATGGGTTCACAAAAATCCTTAGCAGAAAAATTATTTAAAATCACAGGAGAAAAGTATGGAAAGACAATTCTGGAAAGGAGTCCATCTTCTCGTCCTGAGGACTTGGTGGGAAGAGACTGGACCTTGGACCAACGTCATGGTTGTTTATTGCCCTGAGCCTTGAGCAGTGCTAAGGCCGGGAAAAGTCTGCTCAGGGCTTCAGTGGCTCTGTGTCATTCCCATAGCTTCACTTCTTTCTGTGTTTACTCTTAAAGAGCATTACAGATATTTTGAAAGAGGAGGAAAAAAAGACAAGGCAATAAAACCGAGCATAATCTAACCACTGAAAAAGCCCACTCCTACTCATGTAATTTATTCACATACATTGTTTTATGTTTGTTCTTCATGTAATGTTATATTAATGACATTTCTATAAGTAATCAACATTCTTTACACTATGGCTTTTAATAGCTACAGAGGATTTCATCGGACTAGGCCTAACATGTATTTACTGGTAGCCTGTGGCTGGACGTATCTGTGGTTTCTCCCACTCTGGGATGCTGTTGTTTTCCTTTACACGTGGACGTTATAATAATATTCACTGAACTGACTAACAAAAGATACTAGTTTAGATTATTTCTTTCCTTACAACTGGAAGCATATGGTCACTTTTTGTCATGGCCAGGAGACATCTCTGGGTTGTTTTTGAACACAGTTGCTCTTTTAGTTTTCCTGACACAGAGAGCTTATTTTCTATTAAAAAACAATAACACAGCAGCTTATCCATATTGTGCATTATTTATTACTAATTGCCTTGGCTTCTGTACCCATAATCTTTTAATCTTGCTGAAGAGCTTCTCTCATTTTTCTTCTTCACAGAACATTTACAAGTCAGATCTCCAGTGGCTGAAAGGCATCGGCTGGGTCCCCATTGGGTCTCTGGATTTGGTCAAGTGCAAGAGAGCCGCGGAGATACTGAGTGACAACATCTACCGCCAGCCTCCGGACCAGTTCAAGTTCACTAGTGTGCCTGATTCCCTGGAGCAGGTGCTGGCCAAGAACAATGCCCTCAATATGAACAAGGTGAGCCCCAGCTGCCTCCAGCCTCTCTAACATGCCTAAGGATGCTGCTATACTCTAACGACTAGTGCACTTAAAATTATCCATTGAGGGGTGCCTGGGTGGCTCAGTGGGTTAAAGCTGCTGCCTTCAGCTCAGGTCATGATCCCAGGGTCCTGGGATCGAGCCCCGCATTGGGCTCTCTGCTCAGCAGGGAGCCTGCTTCCCTTCCTCTCTCTCTCTGCCTGCCTCTCTGCCTACTTATGATCTCTGTCTGTCAAATAAATAAATAAAATCTTTAAAAAAAAAAATTATCCGTTGAAGTGGAGGGTCACATTTACCTCCTAAATTACACACTTGAAATCCTCCAAATAATTTCTATTATTCCCAGTTTTAACCTCAATAACTAATACTGAGACTCCAACCTTAAATTGAATACCTTATACCCAAGTTTGGTTTATTTTTCCTACTAGATTAGTAACAGTCGTGTTTATTTTGCCTTTTTGTTATTCCTATTTCAAATGGTTTTTAAAGTTTTTTTTAATTTAAATTCAATTTAACATATACCATATTATTTGTTTCAGAGGTAGAATTTAGTGTTCATCAGTCTTCTATAGTATGCAGTACTCGTTACATCTCATGTCCTCCTTAATGCCCAGCACCCAGTTACCCCATCTGCCCATCCAGTTCCCCTCCAGCAACCTTCAGTTTGTTTCCTGGAGTGAAGAGTCTCTTATGGTTTGCCTCCTCCTCTGTTTTCATCTTACTTTATTTTTCCTTCCTTCCCCAATGTTCATCTGTTTTGTCTCTTAAATCCTGCCTATGAGTGAAATGATAGAGTATTTGTCTTTCTCTGACTTATTTCACTTAAAATGATACCCTCCAGTTCCAACCATGTCATTGCAAATGGCTGGATTTCATTCTTTTTGATGGCTGAGTAATATTCCATGGCATACATATATATATATAGATAGATAGATAGATACCACACCTTCACATGGTTTTCTATCAACATCTTCTTTGATAGCGTTTATACACAGAGGCCTGGGACAAAGACAAGAATCAAGTTCATATAATGCCTGATACCCCGGAGATCATGTTGGCAAGGCAGAACAAGCTCAACTACAGTGAGGTAAGTGCAAACGTTGGTGCTACACTGATTTTGTTATCATTGTTACCGTTTGTTTTCCTGCATTTACTTTTGTGGAGATTCTCAAGCCTCAGCTATTGTGGTGTGTTTGGCTCTGTGATATGAGCACTTATCATAGCCTTTCATTTCTGGGTTAAATATTATATGTTGTAGGATTCCGTGGGCAAACTGAAGTCACGTTATCTTTTTAGTTTATGGCCATTGCCAGTATGGGTAGTTGGGGCTGAGGAGTATTTTTGGCATTTCTAAGCAGTAAGATGGTCAGATAAAAGAGTGGTTCACTATTCATACTGAAACACTACTTGTTGTTTACCTAATATTCAAGTTCAGCTGGGCATGCTATATTTTTATTGGCTAAATCTGGCAATCTTACCAAGGGGGACTCTGATTATATGTACCTTTTCCCTTCCTGGATCCTAAATAAAATTGAGAGGTAAAACAAAGGAATATAATAATAGAAGTTGAAATCTCACATTTTATGCCACTCAAGTTAGGTTCAAGGATGCATTTGTATGAGAACAGAAGGAGCCTAACTGAATCCCAGAATTAGGTTCCCAGATGCAGAGGCCACACTGGAGCAGGGCAGTCAGCTCCCCTCCCCTCGGGGCTAGAGCCCAGAGAAGCAGAGAAGAGCACTAGGTTTATTCCTAGAGGGACACGGTCAAAGATGAGCAGGGAGTGCCCAGTTACCCCGTCCCTCCTGGTGAAATGAATCATTAAGTCATTGCACCTCTTCACAGGAAGATAGGAGAGGGGCAGAAAAAGGAGAAAGGTCAGAGAAAAATAATTGAGCTCCTTCTATAGAAAGAAAGCTTCAGGCATGGGAAACAAGTGTTCTCTATGAACAGCACCGATTACTTTTTTTTTTTTTTAAGTAAAATGCAATCTATAACTGCATGTTTTACTAATATGATACAGCCAAAATTTAGACCCTTAAAGTTGTGATTATAGTCCAGTTAGCTATGTTTTAAATTGTACTTCAGTCTTTTTCTCATTCGTTTTTTAAACATTATAAAGTATTTCATGATTGTGAAAGATGTTTTAATAAAGAAATAGATAAAAGCATATATATATATTTTATATATATATGAATAATAAACATTGTTCTCCAGTTATTTTTTACTTAGCGTGTAGAAATTGATACTTTGTCAATTGATCTCTACTATTAGATTATACATAATATATCAAACCACATGATATGTATTAATGTACAATATATAATGGACTAATATATCAATCTCTGTTAACTGATCTCATTTCTAAAGCTGTGTATATTTTCTTTTTGGTAAGATATAATTTATTTGCTTTCAATATTGCTAGAAATTTAGGTTAGTTCCAGAGTATGTCCTTTTTAAAATTACTCGTTATGTCACTTAGTAATCTCCCAGTTGTCACTGTCAAACCTTTTGCTTTAACTCTGACACTCTTTGTAGACTCTGTATAAACTCGCCAACGAAGAAGCAAAGAAGAAAGGCTACGACCTGCGAGCCGATGCCATCCCAATCGTGGCGGCCAAGGCCTCCCGGGACATTGCCAGTGACGTGAGTAGCAACACTCCATGTATGTGCATGTAGATGGAGGTGGGGGGGAATGATCATCATTACAGCAGGGAGATGCATCTGGGTGCCAGTTAAAGCATATTTATTGTGCTTTAAATGAAAAAAAAAGTTTTTCATCGGAAAAACTCTTATATGTTTAAGTCTGAATCACTTTAATATTCATGTCCCATAGGTAGAGAGGGTATCCTGAACTTCAAGATAAAGTTGAATTTGAATCTATAGTTGCTCATATCTATAGTTATGAGACATTTATCTCCATATTTTGAACACGTAGCTTATATAGAAATGAGAAAATGCCAGAAGGGTTAAAAAAATAACTTGGTTACATGTGTTGGCTCAACATCTGAAAAAGACTGTGTTCAGCCAGATCTAGGAAAATGTACATTTCAATGAATCTGATCTGGATTTTTGCCAACCCTTTCTTTGGAAAATTACCTTAAGTGGTTCCTTTTGAGTTCTTATTAAATGAAAACAGAAAAACGAAGACAACCAAAAGCAATAAAATGGTGATCCTGATTGTCTTTCTGCTGTCCTCTGAAAGAAGTGGGTCCTTTGGTGAAGAATTCAGGCTTCCATAAGTATACTTTAGGATTTGTGTGATGTTATTGCCTAAAGTGAAGAGAGAATATCCACTCAGAACTTACACCACCACCAAAATGCTTTCTTTTAGTTATATAATCTGTTTTCTCACTTGGGGAATCCCAAGAAATGCCAGCCAAATTTGATGTCCAGCAGAGCAGGGAGTGCAGGATAGAAAACACAAGCCAGTCCATTTTAGGGAGTCAGATGACCCAGTGAAGGTCAACAGAGCTAGAACTGGGAGGCCTGAGGGATGGGTAGGGGAAGTAATATAGTACCTGTGGACTGGGGAATAGCATTTGAAAAATTGTATGTAAATTTCTGCGTTACTGATTTCACTGACCCAAGATGAAGGAAAGGCAGTGTGCTGCCATGACTGATATTCTGGAAGTGTTGCTGCCTTTATTTCCAGGGACTTAATGTCTGCAAACCATAGGACTATGTAGTTTGGCCTGTTTTCCCATTAGAGAATTGCTACAGTCAAATCAGAGTTTAGGATGAAGAGATGAGTTGATATTCAGATGATTCCAAATTTATTTTAAATTTGATGCTTTAAGTGATGTTTAAAAAATGATGTTTTAAACTAACAATAATTTTAGCCCTTTCTATTCATGCTTATTTTTTAAACGACTACTTTTATTTCAGTACAAATACAAAGATGGTTACCGAAAGCAACTTGGCCATCACATTGGAGCCCGAAATGTTGAGGATGACCCCAAGATCATGTGGTCAATCCATGTGGCCAAGATTCAGAGTGACAGGGAGTACAAGAAGGACTTTGAGAAGTGGAAGACCAAGTTCAGCAGCCCAGTGGACATGCTGGGGTTGGTGCTGGCCAAGAAGTGCCAGACCTTAGTCAGTGACATAGACTACAAACATCCCCTACACGAATGGATGTGTCTGCCTGATCAGAATGATGTCATCCATGCCCGCAAGGCCTATGACCTCCAGAGTGACGTGAGTACTAGGACCCATAATACACCACCGGTGACCATGCTTATGATAGTAATGCGTGGTGATACATGATAATGGTCTAGGATTAGGCTGAGGCCTCAGAAGTAATAACATTTTTTCTCTCTGCCTCTCGTTGAGTGTGCCTTACTTTCCTATAGGAGAGAACATGATACTACAAAGGTCTTAATTGGGCTTTGTATTTGAAGAGACATAGACGTGAAGTTTGGCTATTAAAGTTTTTCAGCCTTTTTCTTTCATTTTTTAAAGCAGGTGTCATAACAGCTTAAGTAAGACTTGCTTTTGTGTTTGATCTCACCAGAATGTTTACAAGTCAGATCTCCAGTGGCTGAAAGGCATCGGCTGGGTCCCCATTGGGTCTCTGGATTTGGTCAAGTGCAAGAGAGCCGCGGAGATACTGAGTGACAACATCTACCGCCAGCCTCCGGACCAGTTCAAGTTCACTAGTGTGCCTGATTCCCTGGAGCAGGTGCTGGCCAAGAACAATGCCCTCAATATGAACAAGGTGAGCCCCCAATTGGGGGGAAACTAAAATGGAACTGTATATCCTTGAGAATAGCCATGGTTAATTTAGTGTTTTTCATTTTATCCAATTGCCATATTGTGTTTAGTGTTTTGGTTGCATTCTCTATTCAGTTACATCAGGATTCCAAAAATGTATGTGGGAATTTCTGCTTTGACATCTCTTGTAAAATAGCTAGTGTAAAGAATAGGATAGATGTTCAGTGTTCAACTTGTTTGCAGCCAATGAGAGTAATACATGGTTTGATGTCAAGGTTTCTTTCTTGTCGGGTACTTATCTAGGTGAGTATGAAACAAACAAATGAGATGCAGATCTCCGTGATATTTATTGAAAGGAAATCTAGAGAAGGCATACCCAGTTACATTTACAGTTAATAAACCACGAACAAAACCATGGAAAGTATTTAATGTAGATCTAGTACATAGGGATATTTGTATGTGCTTAGAAAATAGTTGCTTGTAATTTAATTGGAGGTGATCCTGTAACAAAACACATACTTTTTCTTTTCATATCTTAGCCCATGTTTATATTTAGTGACAATAAGTATCTTGTAATTTCAAAGAGATCAAAGACTATTGGCATATAGCCCACAGCATGCATAGTGAGGAGGCTGGCTTTCAAATTTGTCATGATCTCTAAATTAGAAACTCCTATACACGACATTGTTTTTCTAATTCATTACCTTTTTATCATTCACAGCGCTTATACACAGAAGCCTGGGACAAAGACAAGACCCAAGTCCACATCATGCCTGATACACCCGAAATTATGTTGGCAAGACAAAATAAAATAAATTATAGTGAGGTAAGACCGTTTGTTTTGGTTTCTTGATCTGACCTCATTGGTTTTTTTGTTGTTGTTGATGTAGTAATAAAGTTAGAATTCTGGATTTAATTCTCATGTGCACCAGTTAGCTTAGTTTTATCTTTTTATGCCCATCACCATACCCTGAATATTTGTGCCATCTGTGAAAAGGTAGATAGATAAAATGATACAGAAATAAATACAAAAATGTCTCTATGCCAGGAAAAGGAAAAAAACTCCCAACTATTAATGATTGAAACTTACAATTTAATTTAAAAATAATGATTATTATTTATCAGATTAGTACTTAAATATTTTGTGAGTTTTTGTTCAGTTACCTGTGAAATGAGATAAAAATATATATCTTGAAAATTTTTGTGGTGACTAAGTAAAGTTGTATATAATATGCCCAGCATAGAGCCTGGCCAAAATAGATGCTATTAACCTTTGATTTCTTCCTCATACACTCTAGTTACCATACATATTAGATTTATCTACCATGCTCAAAATAACTTGTTTATTTACAAGAACAAAAATGAGAATTCTCAAATCCATCCATTTCAAAATTGCCTGAGGACAATACAATATATTTTTTATGTGTTATCTCCCACCTCCCTAAACTTGTCATCACATATCTTTGTAGTCCAGAAATACTGCTGCAGAAACAGCTTCTTGCCCAATTGTACTTGCCAAAGTTAACAATTATCTGGTTTATCCAACAAGAAATTGATTTCTTACATGTTTGTGTGTCTTCGTTTAAAAAAAAAAAAAAAAAGGATTCTTCTTCAGTTTGAGAACATTGGAAAATTAAGTACTCATTTTCAAGACTTGACCATATTCATTCTTCTGTATTAACTACTTCTGACTATAATTATGTGACCCTAAAGAAAAGGCATGTTTGTATTGAGTAACCATGACAAGTGAAATGAAGAGGATATGATTTCCCTTCCTCCAGCATTATGAAGTAGACCAGAAGACAAGCCTAATCATAAGTATTTGATTGCCCATGGCAATTTGAGCGATTTTTCTCTTGGCCACAGAGATTCTCGGTTGGTTTAGCTTTTCCAAAGAGGTCTGTCTCACCCTAGACAGATGAAATTAGTTTCTATCCCAAACTGTAATGATGCTTTTACCTTTCCCTTTTGTTAAAATTAGGTCAGATGGGATAGGTGGCTTTTTGTTTGTTTGTTTTCAGACTGAGAGGAAATTGAGGCTTTTATTTCTATAATTTTCAGCTGGATTAATTTTCTTTAAAATTACATGAGGGGCGCCTGGGTGGCTCAGTGGGTTAAAGCCTCTGCCTTCGGCTCAGGTCATGATCCCAGGGTCCTGGGATCGAGGCCCGCATCGGGCTCTCTGCTCAGTGGGGAGCCTGCTTCCTCCTTTCTCTCTGACTGCCTCTCTGCTTACTTGTGATCTATCTCTCTGTCAAATAAATAAATAAAATCTTTAAAAAAAATAAAAAAATAAAATAAAATAAAATTACATGAGGATGTTAATTCCCTAAGGGCTGTATCCTGAAGATTAGATTTCAGAATGGCTCTCTTGAGTTTTTCTCAACCCAACTGGTACTTTCATTCCATACTTAGCTCAATAAATACACACCAAATAAAGCAACCACATTTTACTTTTTTTCTCTTAAATTCTCATTTACCTGTTCTATCTAGTTCTCTTGGGTAAATAACTTACCAAACAAGGTTTAAAACGTGGTCTTGAATGGCAACCAAAAGTATTCTCTTCTTTGAAGCCCTGAATCCTTTTCAAATGTTGAAAGAATGAAATAAATTTATTTATTTGTTTGGCCTGAAGACATGAGATGATTTAAACATATTTTTCCACTTATGCATAAGGACAGAGTCCTCCAAGGAAAAATATAATAGAGGAGCTATTTGGCTCTCCAGTTTCAAAATAAACATTTCTAGGAATTTTTAAGACCAAATGCCCTTAGGATTATATCTCAAAAGTATCAAATTTGTTCTTATTTTCACTTTAGCTTTTCCTTGTAAAATCTTATCCTGGGAAGAATGTAATTTGTCACATAGTAATAATCTACATTAAAAACATACAATAACTTCCTTCTAGGACTCTTAGATCATTTAAAAATTAAGCACCTCTGCATCATATTTAAAATTCAGATATTATTCCAGTATTTTTAATTCAATCTAACATGAAAATGGAGCATAATAATGAAGCAATTAGTTTTCATTATTGCTGCCACACTATTTAAAGCCTTGCCTTACATTTAAAATGTTGTTTTTTACAGCCTTTATACAATGACAAAATACTGAGCATTGTAATGTAGGAAGACATAAAGCCCTGAAGAATCAAGATCATTGTTTGCCCTTAAAACCATCAATGATTTCTGAGTCCTTTTTTCAGAACTATCTACGGGTTCTGTGACTGCTTTCCTTCTAACGCTTAGCAGAGGAAAGGGGAGAAACTGGGATTAAGAATTAAGTTACACCATCATAGACGGGTTTAAGAACCTTGTCTCTGTTTGGCGGCGTAAAAATTTTAGGTGTCCTTGAGGTGTAACACAAAGCCTTTCCAATAGGGATGCTGGCTTGCATTGTTTTAAGCACTTAACATAGCTGCCACTTTCCTGGTACCCTTCTAAGTTACCTGTCTGGGAGGGCCCCACGTTAAGGTGGGGTCCACTTCTTTCTTGGCCACTCTTCTTTCACTTTAAAACAAAAGCACTGATTAAAGGCCCAGAAACAGATGAGACAGCCAAATGCTACTCGTGCTCCTGAACTGGATTCTAGGTAGAAAAACAATATTGTTCTAAAGGACATTACTAGGACAGTTGGTGACATTTGAATATTCACTATCTATTAGATAGCAGTATTATGTCAGTATTAAACTTCCCAAATTTAATAAATATACTATGATTGTGAAAAACGACTTTATTCTTAGGCAATACATGGGCGTAAGTGTTTAAAAGTAGAAGTCATGGGGCGCCTGGGTGGCTCAGTGGGTTAAAGCCTCTGCCTTCGGCTCAGGTCATGATCCCAGGGTCCTGGGATCGAGCCCCGCATTGGGCTCTCTGCTCAGCGGGGAGCCCGCTTCCTCCTCTCACTCTGCCTGCCTCTCTGCCTACTTGTGATTTCTGTCTGTCAAATAAATAAATCTTTAAAAAAAAAAAAGTAGAAGTCATGATGTCTACAGCTTATTAGTGATTAGTCCTTATTATTGGAAATAAGTAATATACATACCACACATACACAGAAGAGAAAGATAAAGTAAATATGGCTAAAAAAAAAAAGTGCTAATATCTGGGTAGCTGGAAGTTCACTGTACTAAAAACTTTTCTGTAGGTTTGAAGTTGTTCAAAATAAGAAAAATGCACATTTTTAGATATTAAAACATGCATTAAGATATTTGATTAGAGAAGATTTTATAAAGATTTTATTTCTAAAAAGAAAAAAGAAAGGCATATCTGTGCCAGCTGATAATGTGATGCATGCCTGAGAGTTTTAAAAAACAAAAAAAACTGTGCCAGACAATTTAATTAATATCCACCAAAACCTTTTTCAATCAAGGTACCATGAATTCCTATAAATCACAAAAATAACGAGATGTAATAAGTTTTATGTTTAAAAAGTATCAAAATGTATATCTTATTTGTCATGTTTTAATTAAAAAACAATTATTTTAAATTTGTTTTAACACAATATAGGATTGGTCAAAATTCTTATAGGTGGCTCACAAGCAAAAGGGGCTGACTGCCTCAGTATAGATGATTTGTTTAATGCACTGGTTCTCAAACTATGTTCCCATAGCACACCTGTGTTCCACGGTCTGTGTTTATCTGTCCTACCACAGAAAATGAACAGTCGGGTGGTTTTTCCAATTTACAGAAAAATTTATCAAATATAATTTTTTCTGTTTTGTGCTTTCAACTCCTAAATCCTTGGTACCTGCTATTCCTATGTCTGCTAGCAGTTTTTAGCAGTTGACAATATGAATAGGGAGCAAATCAATATTAACAGACATTCAGGAACAGCAGATTAACCTTAGTTCACTGTTTGATTTTGCATATGTACTCACAGTGGTAGGTATTGTGTATTTTTACATACCCATATTCTTTGTTAATGAAATTGTTTCTAATTCAAATTTGGAGTTAAGTAAATCAACATCTCATGGTCATGTCATGAGAAGAGCAAGTGCTGAACCAGTCCAACACATTTGGAAGTTATTGACTTGGTGTCTAAAATCTATAAGGATTTGTGTAAGAGAACTTGCAATTTTAAAACCTGCTGAATGTAAAATTTTACCTTTTAAATAGCTTGGATAAATAAAAAGTAAAAGAAAGAGATTTTTTTTTTTAAAGATTTTATTTATTTATTTGACAGATGGAGATCACAAGTAGGCAGAGAGGCAGGCAGAGAGGGGAGGAAGCAGGCTCCCCGCTGAGCAGGGACCCTGGGATCATGACCTGAGCCGAAGGCAGAGGCTAAACCACTGAGCCACCCAGGCGCCCCAAGAAAGAGATTTTTTAAAAAGATTTAAGGCTGAACATATTAGTACAGCTAGTTTTGCATGCAGAATAGTCTTCTTTCAACAAAAATACGATTTTAGAGTGCAATTGAGTACTATATCTAAAAGCCATTACTTCTTTCCTCAGAACTTCTATCGCCAGGCCATGGAAGAAGCCAAGAAAGAAGGCTATGACTTGAGAAGTGATGCCATTCCCATCGTGGCTGCCAAGGCCTCCCGGGACATTGCCAGTGACGTAAGAGCTGATCACATCCTTCCATTTGCTACCAACAGGCCAAGCCCCCTGCACAGGGGATCATAGCTGGAAATCTCTGTAGTCATCATCCATGGATCTGTAGTCCTCCATCTGAACTGCCTTCATTGTGTAGGCAAATAAATTGAGGATTTGAGACAGTAGATAACCTGCCCAAGATCACAAGCATTACAGAGACAAAACCTGGACTGCAATGTGGTTCTTTTGACTCTTGTCCTTCGGTGTTTGCTTAATAAGATTGAGTACCTTGAGTAAAGCTAGCTAGATATCTGTTGAGCTTCTTGTAAAATCTTCTAAGCTCTCCTCAGGATATACTCAAGACAAAGATGGCAGGAAAGAAACAGGCTTTAATGAGCTCTCCCCCATGACTTGATGCAGGACATAGAATAGCAAAAAAAAAAAGCTATGTGTCCTTGGTGAGGGGTCCACAAAATCGAAATTCTTTTACCCCGAGAATGAAGACCTTCGATTCCTGGACAACTTCAATTTTAATCCAAATAGTAGAAATTGTTCATTTTTGTAGGTTTTTCTTTTTAATCACGATTAAAGAAAACATAACATTTACTGTCTTAGCCATTTTCAAGTCTATAGCTCAGCAGTGTTAGGTGTACTCTTAGTATTCTACAACAGCCTTCCAGAACTTTTTCATTTTGCAAAACTGAAACTTTGTACCTATTAAAACAACATAAATTGGCTATTTTTAAACTACCCTTCCAGATTATTTGTGTAGAGGAAATTATTTCTCAGAATGCCCTAGCAAAAAAGATTAATAAACCTTTCCGTTGAATCCACCCACGTGACCAACTTCTGAGACCCTGTTTATCACTGTAATTGAACTCAACTTCTCACAATTCACTTTTTAATCACCTTTTATCAACATACATTTTTTTTTTTAACCATAGTATAAAGGGATCGTGGTGTTCTTCTGTGGAAATGTGCAAATGAACACAACATTCTCCTTGATGGGAGTAAGCATTTTCTAATGTGTGGCGTCTCAGCAGTACACGATGAAACTGCCCTATAGTCTTTTACTTATTTGAGAAAGAGCATGAGAGCAAGCATGAGGGCAATGGGGAGAGGCAGAGGTAGAAGCAGACTCCCCACTGAGCCAGGAGCTTGAGGACATGGGGCTCCATTCTAGGACCCATGAGATCATGACCTGAGCTAAAGGCAATCGCTTAACCCACTGAGTCAGCCAGGTGCCCCAAAACCCCCCTGGAGTCTTAAGGATTTCATCACAAAAGAGCCTCATCACAAGAAGAATGACAGGAAGTAACCCTTGCTGCTCGCTTCTTATTCCCTGGTTTCTTTCTTTCAGTACAAATACAAAGAAGCGTATCGCAGGCAGCTAGGCCACCACATTGGTGCCCGAGCAATACATGACGACCCCAAGATAATGTGGTCTCTGCACATTGCCAAAGTGCAGAGTGACCTTGAGTACAAGAAAGAATTTGAGAAATACAAGACCAGGTACACCAGCCCAGTGGACATGCTCGGCATCGTTCTGGCCAAGCAGTGTCAGACCTTAGTCAGTGATGTGGACTACAGACATCCTCTGCACGAGTGGACCTGCCTGCCCGACCAGAATGACATCGTCCACGCTCGGAAAGCTTATGACCTCCAGAGCGACGTGAGTACCCCGAGGCTGGTTCTGCATGTCGACAGCAGATCTAAGACATGTCCCTGCCTTCTAATGCCAGTGAGCTAGAATTTATTTGTATATTTCAAACAACACATGATTAAATGTTTAAAAAGTGTTTCCCACAGAAAGCACTACAATTTATTTCAGGGTTTTCTTCCCCAAAACTCATATGGAAAAGAGGGAATAAGATATATATAGGCAAATATATATAGGTATATTTCTTCTTGATGATTCAGGCTTGCTTTGCATGAGCTAGGTGAAACGGAGTTCTCGAAAATAGATAGCTGCACATTTTTGGCTGAAGGGGTAGAATTGTGGATGTGGAGGGAGCTGGAAGAGGTAGGAACAGAAGTATATTATGCTAAGTCATTTTAATAAACATTTATATTTTATAACTACCAACAGGGAAATACTAAGATATTCCTGTCTTTTTCAAAACTGGTCATTTAATTCTTATAAACAGTTAGTATGCACTATTGAGAGTAAAATAAAATGAATAATTAGGCTAATATCTAATATAATTTCTTTATAAGACCACATTACACACTTGACATTTTGTGATTGGGAAGGTGGATATAAAGATGTCCTTAAAGTTCTTATTCCACATACACAATAGAGCTGTGTGCGGTGATGGATGTTAGACTTCTTGTGATTATTTCACAATATATTCATATACTGAATCATCATGTGGGGACTTGAAACTAATATATTGTTACATGTTAATTATATTCCAATTTGAAAATGCAGATCCAGAGTGTGATTTGCAAGGGTTAACATTACTAAATGTTGAAACTCATTATTATAGTTGAATTTCAGCTCTTTTCCCTTAAAAAAAAAAAAAAAGCGAGAGGTGTTGTGACTACAACACTCACATAGCACTGGTCTGAGTGTGGGGTCTTACTGGAAGCGATTAGAGTGGATTTTCCAAAGCTAAAGAAGCTCTGCTTTTGTGTAAAAATCCTATCATACCCTCAGCACAGGTGTCTTCTACTTTTTATAAAAATTTTCACCATTCTTGGTACAATTCTCTGTACCAAAAAATGCTCAGGGAAGAACCGTGTTCTTAGGATTCAGTAATGCTTGTGAAGGAGTGAGCAGCTAGGCTGGGAGCTTTTATCTGTTCCTCTGTACTTTTGTATTTCTCTAACCATTTTGTGACAATGAATCTGAAACTTGAATTAGTAAATATGTTTCTTATCCACTGATTTGCAGAATTTATATAAGTCAGACCTTGAATGGCTGAGAGGCATTGGCTGGGTTCCAATTGGTTCCATGGAAGTTGTTAAAGCCAAGAGGGCCACAGAGATACTGAGTGATAACATCTACCGTCAGCGTCCAGAGACACTGAAATTCACCAGCATAACTGACACTCCAGAACAGGTGCTGGCCAAGAGCAATGCTATGAACATGAGTAAGGTGAGTTTTTACCCCTTACTGTTAGATCAAGGGATTCACTATAGAAGAGGGTAAAAAAAATCTGGCATGTTACTGCATTCCTATAATTCCTTTAGGATTCAGGATACCTTCTAAAATGGTTTTTCCAATATACTACCATAGTCACTTACTAATACTTAAAGATAGTAAACTATTAAAAATACTATGTGCTGTAATTATTTCATAATTGCAGTTTAAGTACTGCAACCCAATTATACATTTCAGAATTGTTAAAGAATTTTAATAAGGAACAGTAACAACTGAGTCAGTGAAATAGTAAACTAGTAAGCTAAATACTCTTGGAAATAGTAATTTATCTACATGAAAAGTAGGAATTTATGCAGCTTTAGTCATTTCATTTCTACTTTGTTTAGAGGAAAGGTGACACATAAAAGAAAAATATGAATGTCAAAGTAATTTTTCTCATCTTTTCTTTTTTTCACAGCACTTATATACTGAAGCCTGGGACAATGATAAGAAAACAATCCATGTCATGCCAGATACACCAGAAATCATGCTCGCCAAACTGAACCGCATAAACTACAGTGATGTGCGTACACTATTGATCATATAATGAACAGTAAGGCAAAAATGAGCAATTGTTTATTATTTCCTTAGTGTCATGTTTCAACTAATTTATTATATGTCAGTAGAAGAGAGTTCTCTCTTTGTTCAATTTTGCCCTGTGTGGTAGGTCCACAGTGTAGACTAGCCTTTTAGCAACTGGGTATCAGGGAATGGAATGCTTATGAAGATCTACTTCAGTGGGACTAATATTTCTTATGCCTTCCCCTACAGTGTGGGACTCAAGTCATTACCTGATTAAACAGTTACTGAGCAGGCATGTACTATATTGGAACCCGTGCATTGTCATGCCCTGTATTATTCTGCTTCAGTAACGTTCTGGTTACCATTTAATGTTCTTTGTAAGCATTGTTTTAGGCATCTCAGGACCAGCATTTTCATCAGGGCAGTTATTCTGAAAGCCTACTGTACAGATTGATCGTGATCTGTGATGATAGTCCTTAGCAAAATGAGAAAAAATAAGTACAATACTTGGGAGTTTTTCTTAAATCCAAATATATTCAACTTGAAAATAATGTCCTTATTCTGTTTCCTTCTGTACTATTAAGATGGCCTTTCTTTTTTTTTTTTAAGATTTTATTTATTTATTTGACAGACAGAGATAGGCAGAGAGGCAGGCAGAGAGAGAGAGTGGGAAGCAGGCTCCCCGCTGATCAGAGAGCCTGATGTGGGGCTCAATCCCAGGACCCTGGGATCATGATCTGAGCTGAAGGCAGAGGCTTTAACCCAGTGAGCCACCCAGGTGCCCCAAGATGGCCTTTCTTTTATATCATGATGGTGATAGTAGTTATTTTTCTTTTTTTTTTCCATGTGCTTATTTGGCAAAATGAAATTTTGGCAACCACATGCTGATCTCACCCCAACCCATATATTTTTTAAAATTTAGCAATCAATAAAATCCCAAAGTTTAGAACATGTGCTTTAAAGGCCTTAAGCACCTATGAAGCAGTTTTGTAGAAACCCATCCTCATACTTGATTTTGTGGATTTCTTTCTACAGTTTAAATGAGGACAGAGAAAATTTAATAATAAACAGCTTTATTTTTTATGAAAGGAGTAATGATTAATGACTCTCTTTTCTACAGAAACTCTATAAACTTGCTTTAGAAGAGTCCAAGAAGGAAGGCTATGACTTACGTTTGGATGCCATCCCAATTCAGGCGGCCAAGGCTTCAAGAGATATTGCTAGTGATGTAAGTTGTTTTTGGAAGAGGCATTTCTTACTCAAAGATGTTCCTAAATGGCAGCTTTTGTCATTTTTCTTGCCAGAATTTTGGTTATCTCTACAAGTCTCAGTTTCATGTAGTGATTCCCCCATGTACAACATTGCAATTAAAAACAAAACCACAAGATACTTTGTCCATTATCCCTGTTAATCAGTCAGGGTCATAGAGGTAGAGTCTTTAAAAATGAGTGTTTTATACACACTAAAAACAGGTTCATATTTTTGAATCTCAGAAGTTGAGCAGCAATTGTAAAAACATTAAAAGCACATCTAAGTCCGCCAATAAGAATGTGAATTCTTTCCCACTATTTCTATCCATTTATCCTGGTGTTAAAGGAAGACTCGATGATGGATGTGTTTTAGAGTTTTGTTTCATTCTTTGTAACTTTTGATGAGGTTCCCCCACCAAGATGCCCCTAACTGGTTATATGGACAAGTTGAGAAGTAACCGAAGCTTTTTCTCAGCACCCATTTGTCTCTTCTCTGTATCCCTTCCCTTCTCATGAAAAACATCTCTTGAAGGTGCCTAATGTCTCATTTTGTACCAGAGCTCCTCAGAACCCAAATCCAAGCTTTCTCCTGGAAGTACCCTGTGCTGTAGACTTCTGCCTCATTCCTTCTATAATCAAAACGTTTTCTAGAGAAGCCCACACAATGATCATCTCACAGTAAAATGGACCATGTTATTCTTAAATTTTAAAAGTATAGAATATTAACCCAAGGCATGACTCTGTCTTGGGAAAAGTTCAATGACATAACAGGCTAATAAGTGAGATATTTTATGGTGAGACTATCTAAATGTAGCCCATTCTCTCATTCAGGGCATTCAGTATAAATTCTAATGATAAGAGATAGATTCTAAAATATCCTTAACAACACATTTTTAGAAAAAAAAAAAAGTCACATCCTTTAAGTAGATGTTCTTTTATTTATTTATTTTTAAAGATTTTATTTATTTATTTGACAGAGATCACAAGTAGGCAGAGTGGCAGGGAGAGAGAAAGGGGGAAGCAGGCTCCCTGCTGAGCAGAGAGCCCGATGCAGGGCTCAATCCCAGGACCCTGAGACCATGACCTGAGCCAAAGGCAGAGGCTTAACCCACTGAGCCACCCAGGCGCCCCAAGTAGACATTCTTTTAGATTGTACAAGATGTTTTATCTTTATTTGTTAATGTAATCACATGTAATAGAGGTAGTGCAGTTTAATAGAAAGGAAAAATATTAAGAACTAGTAGGTCTCACCTATTTGTGATATCATCTTGAACAAATCACCTAAAACCCTTCTAGGCTTTAGGTTTCTACTTTGTAAAATGGGGTTGATAATATTAACCTTTCTCCTTC
The DNA here is from genome assembly GCF_902655055.1 of Lutra lutra. Classification (NCBI taxonomy): domain Eukaryota; kingdom Metazoa; phylum Chordata; class Mammalia; order Carnivora; family Mustelidae; genus Lutra; species Lutra lutra. Next base: position 50,501,426 of record NC_062280.1, on the reverse strand, counting down.
ACACTAGGAAAAGAAAAATCCAAAGAAGTAATGTGTGTATGAAATTATAAAATGTAGTATAAATGAGATGTTCTTAACATTAGACCCATATCCCTTTTCTTTTTTCAGTACAAGTACAAGGAAGGCTACCGCAAACAGCTCGGCCACCACATTGGGGCCCGGAATGTTGAGGATGACCCCAAGATAATGTGGTCGATCCATGTGGCCAAGATCCAGAGTGACAGGGAGTACAAGAAGGACTTTGAGAAGTGGAAGACCAAGTTCAGCAGCCCAGTGGACATGCTGGGGTTGGTGCTGGCTAAGAAGTGTCAGACCTTAGTCAGTGACATAGACTATAGACATCCCCTACACGAATGGATGTGTCTGCCTGATCAGAATGACGTCATTCAGGCCCGGAAGGCATATGACCTTCAGAGTGATGTGAGTGGGTCTGATATTTATCAGCATGTGTTTATTTCTGTTATGTTCATTTGAAGATTTGAATGGCTTTATTAAGGAGTTCATGGATGGGGCAGCAATCCACCAAGCAAGCAGAGGGTAACTCCAAAGAGTTGTAAAAAAACAGAAGGTTTTTATAGGAAGGAGGGTAGAACAAGGAAGTTATTAGCAAAAGAAAGGAGAGGATTGTTTCAGACAAGGTCACCTTCCCTTAGGAAGAGGAGAAGGAGGTCTTACTAGGTGAATTACCTTTTTTGCTTTGGGGATAGAGAGGGTCCATGTGACAGATAACCTCCTTGGTGCTGACCGCATCAGCATATGTTCAAAAGATTTTTTAAAGTGATTCTAACTTTTTTGTACCAATCTTTTGGCAATCCTGTAAGACCAGGGACAGCTTCTCAAGACAATGTCATGAAATGCATACAATGCAGTATATATGTTTCAAAAGAAATTGATCATATCGAAATATGGTTATGAAGATATTAAACTGTATCTATGATGTAATATGCACACTTTTAACACATTAAATAAAAGATCTAGCACTGGGTGCAATAACTAATTTAATTTCAAAGAAGTAATGAGCATAAATATTTCAGGATGCCTGCAACAACTGTAATAGGACCTGAAAATATTTGTGATTTTTTAATTGCTGACAAAGTCTCACATAGTGCTAATGCTACTATGATCTATAACCTCTACTTAAATCAAAAGAAAGGTTCTATTTCAATTAGAGGTTAATAAAAATAAAGATATCATGTTTTTCTATTCAAGTTCGTTGATGTCAGGTTCGGAATTGTTGGCTTAACATACCCTAATTTTCCAAATGAATTGATTTCATTATCATTTTTCTGACTGCTTCAGTTAAAAGAAATATCTATTACTTGTGCAAGGAAGCTTAAGAATGAACTATACATATTGAGACAATTTTTCTAAGAAGCTGAAAACAGCTCTTTAGAAATATGTGAGGCACTTTTGTTGTCAGCCGGTAGATTGTCCTTGGGACTCAAATGCTACCTCATTGGTATAGTAGCTCTTTGTCTTTTTGATCAAGCTCTGACAAACAGCCACTTTTGAAAGAGTGATAAACATAGTGACATTGTAAAAAAGAGTTTTCCCCCAAAAACATACAAACAAAACATACAAACAGCTAGTATATATTACCTTTACTTATCAGAAAAGTTCTCCTTTAGCCAAATATTTAAATTCAAAGAAAAATGAAGAAGAGAATAAAATATTTTTTTTACTTGAATTATAACACAAGGAAGGGGATTGAGGGTAAGAGAAATAAGAGTAAAAATACATGTACTCTCTGGTTTAGAAGCATGTATATAGAATCACATGAAAAAAGATACCCTTTTTGTCGTCCCCAGAAAACACATGAATTCAACATGTGGTCAGCTGGTAGCATTCATCTTTATGACATATGGCTGGTTGTGAAGACCACTGCCCCATGGGATAAGAACAAGCAGTATTCTGACAGAATACTATTCCCACACAAGGAGGAATAGGCAATCAAATCAGAGAATGCTTTCTATCAGGTGGCAGTCACTAATTTCCTTAAAATGGTTTTGCATCAATGAAATTGATTGCATATTATTAGATGTTACGAGTCCTTAGTGTATGCACTGCCAAAAGGAGCACAGATTTTGTCTTAAACCAATAAACACTGGCTACCTTCAGGGACAAAGTGTTTGGCTAGCTAGCCACTCTTCACCAAAGTCAGTTCTGTGGGTCTTCCCAGAAATTCACACAAGTAAGATTCAGTCTTACACATTGTCTGTCTGTGCTAAATCAAGATCAGACACCAGACTGTCAAGGTGATATTTGACATTATTTTGTCTCCAGGCTATTTACAAGGCTGATCTTGAGTGGCTGAGAGGCATTGGATGGGTGCCCATTGGCTCAGTAGAGATCGAGAAGGTGAAGAGAGCTGGAGAAATCCTGAGTGAAAGGAAGTACCGCCAGCCCGCAGACCAGCTCAAATTCACATGTATCACAGACACCCCAGAGATTGTCCTGGCAAAGAATAATGCCCTGACGATGAGCAAGGTGAGTATCTACCTCCTTCCATTTCTTGAGTCTCACTTTCCATGCCCTTGGCTCATAAAGTGAGAAATGCCCACAAGCCTTTCCAGAGAAAGGAGGTATGATGGGCCTGATTTTCTCTCCAATCTTCAGCAGCGCATCTGTTTGATTTCCTGTTGGGCCTGCGTGTGCTTCTCAATATTGTATCCCCTAATCATGTGCATGAGGAAGCGTAGCCTGGGATAAGGTCTGTGGAGTAATGCACATACTCTTCTGAGCAGTGGCATGGAGACATCCACCCATCCATTAGTTTTCCCTGTACATTCTCCCCGGCAGAGCAGACTCCCACCCTTGACTTCTCTTTATGCACCTTGTAAGGAATGTATAGCCACCTAGCATTTTGTTCTGAAGTTGGAAAACACAGTGTTTATACCAGTGCTGGCAAACAACTCAAATTAGTTCTTGGTTTGCTCTTTCATATTTGTTTATGGAAATCTACTCTGGGAAGGGAGCTGCTCCTGTTGCTTTCAGTATCATTACACAAGATAGATAATCAATTCACTTTTCCAGAGTTCTAGCAATCTGTTTATTGATACAGGGCTCATTCTTTATCCAATGGATAAGTCCTTAATATGCACATTTTAGATTGAATTGAACTTACTTGAATTCTTCCACGCCTGCTGGGACATCTGCCAGATACTCAGGTAGTGAGGTAGTGAGATTCTGCTCAGTGCAGAATAGGAAGTTGACTCTCAGATACCAAACTCCAAAGCCTAAAGTACTAAAACTCTAGAAAATCTTTTTTTTTTATATACCATACCTATCACAGCAACCACAGTAATAATAAGAAACACCATAGAATCTATTGAGTGCCTACTGTGACTCAGGCATTTTACTTATGTTATGGTTAATCTTCAAAGAACACTCAGTAAAAATACGATTATCTCTCTCTTAGAAATGAGGGATATAAGGTATTATGTACCTTTCTCAAGATTACACAGCTTGGGCATAGTGGGGTTGGGTTTGAATGTGGGATTAACTCTGAGGTCTAGGGATTTCTACTATATCATAATTCTATAGCCAAGTTCCATCCTTGGAGGGTCTATGAGTAAGCTTGAGAGTCACTGGAAGAAAAGAATTCATAATCAAGACCATTCTATCACTTCATATTAGCTATGAAGCTATCATATGGCAATTTAAATACTTAAGTACTGTCACGTTTCTCTTTTCCCAGTACCCTTTTGCTTCCCTCACCTCTAAATAGCCTTGAAAAGGCTTTTACACAGTGAAATAATTTGAAAATAATTGTCTTGTATGGGCTCTAATGAAAGGCTTACTTCACTTCCTCCATAGCATTTATACACAGAAGCTTGGGATGCTGACAAAACCTCCATCCATGTGATGCCAGACACCCCCGAAATCCTGCTGGCCAAGAGCAATTCTGCCAATATCAGCCAAGTAAGAGGCTTCCCAATGGTCTTTTAAGGCTTTCTAGGATTCATTAAAATACTTTTTCCACCTTACAATTTCCTGTCCGGAAAATTGGCCTATTAACTTTTCCAAAACACTTTTATTTTTCCGTTGTGTATTACCCTCCGCCTAGAAACTTTACACCAAGGGATGGGATGAATCCAAAATGAAGGACTATGATCTGAGGGCTGATGCCATTTCCATCAAAAGTGCCAAGGCCTCAAGGGACATCGCCAGTGACGTAAGTACTCTCCATCCAGCCCTCTTTGGTGTCACATGGTTGAATGGCCTCTGTGAGGCTGGTGGGACACATTTCTCAATTGTTTCCACATGTATCCCCCACTCCTGCTTCCTACTTTCTAAGACTTTGTCCCTTTGTTGTCACAGAAAAGAATAGCATAGTTTGGAATTGTAGCTAAGGGCTACACCAATGAAGGTATATGAATATACTACAGTTATGCTTACAATAGTGTAAAAGAGTTTAAAATGATGCAGAGGTGCCAAAATGTTTGCCATATGAAATTCTTACCCATTTGCTTGTGGGTATTCATGTTTTCTGTAGTTGTCAGCATGCATATGCCTCTTAAAATTGGGTTTCTAAAAATCCCTCTTAAAATTGGGTTTCTAAACCTATATTTCTCTCATTTTAGTACAAATACAAAGAAGCATATGAGAGACAGAAAGGCCACCACATTGGAGCCCAGAGCGTTGAAGATGACCCCAAGATTATGTGTGCCATACATGCAGGGAAGATTCAAAGTGAAAGGGAATACAAGAAGGAATTCCAGAAGTGGAAGACCAAATTCAGTAGCCCAGTGGACATGTTAGGCATTGTGATGGCCAAGCAATCTCAGACTTTGGTCAGTGACGTTGATTATCGAAATTACCTGCATCACTGGACATGCTTACCTGATCAGAATGACATCATCCAAGCAAAGAAGGCCTATGAACTGCAGAGCGATGTATGTAACACAAACTTTGGGGAAGATGGAATAAGAGGACGTAGGTTTATTAGTTGTCCAGACAGTGCCTCTGTGGACCCTTCTGTGGATAGACTCATGGATTGTATGCACTGCACACCCCCAGGAAGGCACCACTCCTGTTGTTTAATACATAATCCATAGTTAGGGGTTATGTCCTGGGAATCCAAGAATATAGATGAAGAACCTCACTTAGGCCATGTCTTGTATCCCCTGGCCTAGATGCCAGACTGTTTTCTTCCTTTCATCTGTACTTTCTGGCAGGGAAAATAGATTGCAGACATACTTTAATTATCTGAGTATTTTTAAAGTAACTGCCGCTACTATACTACAGCCAATACACTAAACAGAGTTTTCTACACTTAATTACTGTAGGAATAAAATGGAATGAGATTCAACAAGATTTCCTTTAAAAATGCTTTCTGTTCTATAATTTTTTTTGGAATTATCAAATAATTATGAAATTCAGCATTATTACCATTTTAGCACTCTTCACAGCTAGTATATGTAAGTACGCTTTTACAGATGACTCTGTCATCGATACTAAAACCCCTGAGTCCTATAAAATCTCACCTCCTCCTTTTTGGGAAGCACCATGTCCTGTGCTTATTGGTCCCTCACTCCCACAGACTTTACTTTTCAATTATGAGGTGGTGTGTAACCAGGGAATATTATTTGTCTCAAACCTTTGTAGAGCGTGTATAAGGCGGACTTGGAGTGGCTGCGTGGCATTGGCTGGATGCCAGAGGACTCTGTAGAAATGAACAGGGTGAAGAATGCTCAAGGCCTGGTAAATGAAAGACTTTATAGAACGCGGCCAGAAGCCTTGAAGTTCACATCCATTGTTGACACGCCAGATGTTGTCCTGGCAAAAACCAACTCTCTGCAAATAAGTGAGGTGAGAACCATCCTATCACCAGCCATGTCTTCTGCGGGACTCTGTTCTCAGATGACCTCACCCAAACCGAGCATGTGGGCTGTGCCTTTTGGAAGATTTAGAGTGACGGGAGCAACTCTAAGAATCTGTAGGCTAGTTTGGTATAGGCCCAGGCAAAGTAGAACAAATACTTCTTTAACTCCTATTAAATGCTAAAACCTGTAGCATAATGATGCATTTTAAATGGTATAATGTATTGGTCAGGGTGCTCTGGAGAAATGAAGCCAACAGGCGATATAGGTATGTATAGATACAGGTGTGTGTGTGTGTACTACACGTATATGTGTATATATATGTATATGAGAGAGATGTAGATAGGTCTATAGACTGTATGAGTGTCTACACACACACACACACACCCCAAGAGATTTATTTTATGGAATTGGGCCATATGATTATGGAGGCTGGCGAGTCTGCAGTCTGCAGAATAGGCTGGAGACCTAAGGAAGAGTCACAGCCCAGCAACAAAGACAGTCTGCTGGCCAAGATCCTTCTTGCTCTGCGGAGGTCAGACTTTTTTCTCTGAAGTCCTTTAGCTGGTTGGACAAGGCCCGCCACACTACAGAGGGTACTCTGCTTTACCAAAGTCTGCTAATAACCATGTCTATCTCATCTGAAAACTATCTTCACAGAGACATCTATAATGACGTCTGACTAAATATCTGTGTGCTGTAGCCTAGCCAAGTTAACACATAGTTAACCATCACAAACATTAAAAGAATTTCTCCAGGTTAGTTTCTGAGGCTTAATATTTCAGATATCCACTATTAATGTAGTATTTCTCTTCTCTTCACAGAAACTATATCAAGATGCATGGAATAAAGATAAAACCAATATCACCATTCCTTCTGACACGCCAATCATGCTGCAGGCCCACATAAATGCCATGCAAATCAGCAATGTAAGTGGCATAAATATGAAGTGTAAATGCCTTTATAGGACAATACATGTCAGCTCGGGGGTGGTATAATGACAAATTACCTATCTTAGAGATATGTACAGCTATTGGTGCTACACGTTTTCTCTTTAGCTCCCATTCCCAATGCAATATGAATGGAAATTCTCTCTTTTAAACATTAGTTTAGATCATGGCTGAGTCCCAGGACTGCAAAGAGTTGGGATGTCTGAATCTTACTGGGGTCCTCCCTTCAATCTTGAAAGCATTGTTCTATATCCAATGTCCACAACTCTTTCATCATATATGAATTGAGAATAATGGAATCCCTCGTTAAATTTCTCGTGAGGGATTATGATGTAATGGTCTCTTCTATCTTTATAGGTTTTTGATTGATCCAGAAGTGTCTTGTTTGACATTTCAAAGCCATTAGAAAAGCAAAAGGACAGTTTTAAATCCTATCCAAAGAGTAAGATACATATAAATATCTATGTCACATCCCTTTAGCAGGGACCTCTGAAAAGTCAGAAGACAACATTAGGAAAAATTAAATCTCACTGGACCTTTCATGGTATCTTGATGAAGGTTTTCTAGCCTCACAGTTGATTCTTAGTTTCCATGTGTTGTATAGTGGGATATTTTCAGATGTGTACCATATTGTGATGAAGACAAATATTCAAACATTTAGTAGATCTACAAGTTTGGCTTTAAAACTTTGGTCAGAAGTATCCTGCATTCCATAAAGGAGATAGCCAACAACCAGAAGAAGAACTCAGAAATCACTGTTTTTCCTTATGCTGTCTTCATTTAGATCAAGTCGCATGATTCATTTTTTCAGTACTTTGAGTATATTGACTTATTTTCAAGTTTTGTAAACCTATGTTTTCCTTCAATAGAAACTTTACCAAAAAGACTGGAATGAGACCAAGCAGAAAGGCTATGACTTAAGAGCAGATGCTATTGAAATCAAACAAGCCAAAGCCTCCAGAGAAATTGCCAGTGAGGTACAGCCTCTATTTCCTTGTGGTTTTTCTCTTCTTACAACAAATGTAGTATTTTTTTAAATTGGGGGGTTTTAAAAATCTATGTAAAAAATTTCATTTTGTTTTGCACTATAAACTTTCTCTTTTTAAATACATTAAAATGGAATGAAGCCCATTAAGGTTAGTTTAGATGAGGTATACGTATAAATGATTTCTAAGTCGTTTCTAAGTAGAAGTAAGAAAACATGAAGAATCTATGCAGAATTCTAGGGAAAATTCAGGAATCAATATATTTGATTGTGACCAGTGTCATTTTATTCCTCAAATATTTATGGCATTCTTCATAAATATAGATCATGTTTGAAAGTTTCATATGAGACTTAAGACTGAAATCCCATTACATATATAAGATTTTATACTGGAGGCTTATGTGTAATGCTCTCAGTAACCTTTTGAAGTTCATTTAATAGCAATTTAAAAACTTAGTCAAAATAATTATCCTACCAAGCTCCCTACCTCCCACCTCCAGCTCCAAATCTTTAAGCAACCCTGTTCCCCTTCTCTGGGTTTTTCTCTATTTTTTAATCTCCTGTAGCCACCTGTTTCTTCCCTTTTATTTATCATATTTATCTCTAAAAACAATAGCCAATCTATAGTATCTGCCTTATTCCCAGCTCTCTCTCCCCCTCTTTTGTCCAAACTATTCTGTGTTATCCAAATATAGAAAAGAAACAGACACTATCTTACTCTAGTACTAAGACACTTAGGACAGGTGTGGGCAAAATGGAAACTCTTGTCCCCAGGCCTTTTGTTGTCTTCTGATTCAAACCAACAACATTGCTTTCCATTCCTGTGAAATATACATCTTTTTTTTAATCTGTCTCCAAAACCACACAAATGGCCTTTTCCTGTCTGAGGGATTGTTAGTACTCTTGGGGGGACCATCTGACTTAATATTCCACTTTCTAGGCAAATTTGGAGACCATGATTACACCCACTGTGTCTTATTTTCCACATCTGAAATATGTGATAATAGTATGTACTTCACAGAGATGTTGTGAAGATTAAATGAGATTGTACTTGCTGCTATGCAACTATTTTTAACTAAAAAATTCAGCGATCTCACATGAATCAACCTAAGATATTTGAAGCACTCGTAATAGTGTCTGGCATATAGTAATTGCTCAGTAAATGTCAGCTATGATTTTTTTGTAATTACTCTTATTCACCATACTATTTCCCTCCTGATTTACTCATGCTCTCTATCAAACTACCTATCAAGGTACCATACTATTTCCTCCTGCTTTACTCAAGTTCTCTATCAAACTACCTAAAATAGCCCTATCCATTTTCCTTAAAGTGAACTGAATTATGTAATGACGGCCAGTGTTGAGACAAATTTCTATTAAAGTGAGAAGAATATTCTGAAAACAATAAAAAGTCCTCTTACTATGTTATTTTCATATGTCTTTTTATATGATTCTTCACAACCTTAGTACAAATACAAAGAAGGTTACCGTAAGCAACTGGGCCACCATGTGGGTTTCCGCACCCTGCAAGATGACCCCAAATTGGTATGGTCTATACATGCTGCCAAGATCCAGAGTGACAGAGAATACAAGAAAGCTTATGAGAAGTCTAAAGGAATTCACAATACACCGTTGGACATGATGTCGATTGTTCAGGCCAAGAAATGTCAGGTCCTGGTTAGCGATGTTGATTATCGCAATTATCTGCACCAGTGGACATGTTTGCCAGATCAGAATGATGTGATCCAGGCTAAGAAGGCCTACGAACTGCAGAGCGATGTATGTATATCATCACCAGGCTCTTGGGGAGATGTGTGTCTCTGTATATCATCATGGTGTATTCTCTAGGGACATAATTTAAGTGGTAATCTTAATAGAACCTAACATAATCTGTACATTTCATCGTAGTAGAATAATTGTGGAACATTTTCTGTCTTACAGAAGATTCCTTCTCATGTGGCTAGGCCTTTTTCATGAAGACAAAAAAAAAAAAAAATCACTCTCCTATTCTATGTAATTAGATATAAAATTTTAGTCCCAGTTGTTTAAACCCATTACATTTGCATGATTAGATAGCTAAATTTCAGAAGCAAATGTGAACATAAGGAAATGTTGGATTTTAAATTTATCTGGCACATGTAGGAAAAATGTATATGTATATATTTATGTTTTTATATAGAGAGGTATATACAGATAAAAGTATATATCTTTTCCTCGTTGTACATACATCTAAAGACATTATTTTCCCAAATTCTTACAGATATTATTCTCAGTAGTGTAAAAAAAGGCAGATTTCAAATGGCGAGCACAGAAGCTCAACCTTGTATGAAAACAAAATTATGTGCCATTGCTATCTGTCATCCCACAAGTGACCCTTGTCAGCACTGCTCCAATTCCTGTAGGATATTGTGAACTTCTCCCAGTGATGCGTGCCGGGGATGTAATACCCAAACATTAATATTTAATGTTGATTCTTCTATTTCATGGGTTTGGCCACCCAGCTGATTTGAATAGAGGGAGTGTGTGGCCTGCTGGCATTGTGCTCTCATAGATTTGACTCTTGTGTACTCTTTCCTTTCCTTCATGCAGAACGTGTACAAGTCAGACCTGGAATGGTTGAAGGGTATAGGATGGTTGCCAGAGGGTTCTGTGGAAGTGATGAGAGTGAAGAATGCCCAGAATCTCCTGAATGAGAGGTTGTATCGTATAAAACCTGAGGACTTCAAATTCACCAGCATTGTCGATACCCCTGAAGTCATCCAGGCAAAGATCAATGCTGTACAGATCAGTGAGGTAAGCTGGGTTGATGATACGTTTGGACATATTAAAGAAGTCTCCGTAAGAATTTTGACTGTGGGGCGCCTGGGTGGCTCAGTGGGTTGGGCCGCTGCCTTCGGCTCAGGTCATGATCTCAGGGTCCTGGGATCGGGTCCCACATCGGGCTCTCTGCTCAGCGAGAAGCCTGCTTCCCTCTCTCTCTCTCTGCCTTCCTCTCCGTCTACTTGTGATCTCTCTCTGTCAAATAAATAAATAAAATCTTTAAAAAAAAAAAAAAGAATTTTGACTGTGAACTTTAAACTGCTGATACCAGCATTAGAACCTTGAACATTTGTGTATCCAGATAAAATTTCATATTCTCAATCAAGTAACGGTATCCACATTTCATTTACTTGAATGACTCTTTGGTCAACATAATGTGGTAGGCATCTTTATATTCCACAGACTCTGATACACACTTTGAATATATTTTGAGGTCTTGCTTGTCATGCAAGTCCACCAGTTAATACCATGGTCACAAAACTGCCACCTTTTTATTGCTTTTCAATCATGAGATAAGTTGAAAAGTCCAGGGGTGGCCCCAGTATTAGATATTATGATAGTTATTTGGACCAAGAAAGCCAGGACTCGATTAGTGATGTGGATTATTGTAGTTACCTGAGATGTGGGTTTACCTGCCAGATAGTTACTGGTGACTTAATGAAAAAGGATCATTTTACTACCATATTTCTGACTCATTTTCTATTTATAATTTATCACATATCAATATATTCTTCTTGTTGATGTCACTATTGGCACCTTTTAAGTAAAAACACAAACAAAGGGGTACCTGGGTGGCTCAGTCAGTTGATCATCTGACTTTTGATATCAGCTCAGATCTTGACCTTGGGGTCATGAGTTCAAGCCCTGTGTTGGGCTCCACACTGGGCATGGAGCCTACTCAACAGAAAAACAAAAAAAATCTGCACAAATGAAAACAAAATGATCTACATTTGTGTCTGAGAATATCCAAAGAGAACCTTAATTGTACCCATAATTTTATTCATTTAGTAATTGACTTATTTACTTATCAGCCATCCTTTTTTTCCCCCCTTACTACCAGCCATTGTATCGTGATGCCTGGGAGAGAGAGAAGGCGAATGTGAATGTGCCAGCTGACACTCCAGTGATGCTGCAGTCCAAGATCAATGCCATACATATCAGTGATGTAAGGAACTACACATCCACTTGCTATACACAGTATTTTTTACATAACTGAAACTAAAGTGGATATACTCCAGAGGGAGTTTAGCCAAATGCATTTCCCTACCGTTCCTTTTTTTTCTAGTCTTTAATGCTAAGTGCCATGTGCACACACACATGTGCATAGGCACACATGTTATGCATGTGTGTATATAAATAGGTATGTGTGTCCCTATCTTTGTGGGAAGGAAAAATCCACTGGCTTCACAAAAAACACTAGATAAAAACATATATATGCAAGTATAGTAATATTTGGTTCTCTTTTTAGTGGCCCATCAGTGATTTTTTTCCTTTTAAAGCCAAACGAGATCTATTTTTCTCATTTTCACATGATTTATTGTCTCCTAATTTCTTTCTTGAAAGAAAAAATGAACTTTACTAAATTTCATTAAAACTTTACTGAAACTTAATTTCAGTATGAAACCAGCCTATTTATACATCTCAAGGGGAGACTAATTTTCAATGTAACTTAAGAGATTTCCTTAAAACCGTCAGTAATGCTGACTCAGTGGCTCCCTCTTCAGATTAACTGTGGCATTGCAATCTCTCTTGGCAGAAACAATATAAGCAAGCTTGGGAAGCTGTCAAGATGACGGGTTATGACCTGCGGGAAGATGCCATACCAATTCAGCACGCCCGGGCTTCCAGGGATATCGCCAGTGATGTGAGAGCTCCTCCTTTCCCAGCCTTAACCAGCACTAACTAATAGACGACCCATGGAAGTTAATACTTTTCTAATCTTTAACTTAATTCCCCAGTAATACACTTAAGTAGAATGGAGAGCGTCGGGATTAGTGTCTTGTTTTGAAATCTCAGATTCAAGAATAACTTTGACAACAGTTTGGTGACCCTTTTGCATTAGTACTGGGTTCTGCTGTTCTCATGTTTAAGCACAGATTTTTATTTTCTTTTCGGTATCTTCTCATGATCATGTAATCTACAAGCACTTATAAAAACGCAGTGGGGACAAAGAGTTCTGTTGTTTCTAAAAGTACAGCATACATAAATTGTTCCTGAATTAACTTTATATAGTTGATGGACAAGCAATTTTTAAAGACTATATGTTTGTATTTATGTGTGATAGAAAAATACTGATTTTTTCCATTTAAATGGGATTATACATTTTAAAGTAAAAATCTTTCAAAGTTTACACTTTAAAATTTATTTAAACAAAGAATCTAGTAGATAACCTAAAACATGAAGGTGGTAGACAGTGACTGAAGTTTGGGAAACACTAGATACGCCTATACTGGGGATAATCCAGAAGCACAGGACTTGCCTTAGAAGTGCTCATGCTGTCTTCATGCATATGGACATAGAAGGCAAGCCAATGTGTTAAGAATTGTAAAACGTATAGTATGGATTTAAGAAAAACAGTAACCAAGAAAAGCTAATCTAAGGGAGATGGAGTTATTTGGAACAGGCTATCTAGACAAAGTGAGTTTGAAAAAATGACTCTTCTTTCTTCTGTTCACATATACCAGTATCTGTACAAAACTGCTTACGAGAAACAGAAAGGCCATTATATTGGATGTCGCAATGCCAAGGAAGACCCTAAACTGGTTTGGGCGGCAAATGTGTTAAAGATGCAGAATGACAGGCTATACAAAAAGGCCTACAATGACCACAAGGCCAAGATCTCCATCCCAGTGGACATGGTGTCCATCAATGCTGCCAAAGAAGGCCAGACATTAGCAAGTGATGTGGACTATCGCCAGTACCTGCACCACTGGTCTTGCTTTCCCGACCAGAATGATGTGATCCAAGCCAGGAAAGCCTACGACCTGCAGAGTGATGTAAGTTGCTGGCTTGTGCAGAGAGTACCCACCGAGGGGTCTGAGTAGTGAGCTGTTTTCCAGGAAGAAATCCTTCCACAGCTTTCCCTGGTCCTTCCTCCTAGGACTTGGAAAAATACAACTCTCCCTATATAAACCCTTTCAGGTTTACTGATTGCCTGTCTTACTGCTGGACCTATTGAGAAAGTTTTCTTTTTTACTGTTAGTGGTCCTGCCAGAATTTTTCTACAGATCCCTTAATGTGTGCAGTGTTTGAGGATTCGCAGGGTCCCACAATGGAAGAATGACAGGGCTACTTCCTTGAAATTACTGTCAAAGGTCAGCAGCATGATCCAAACTCACTAGTTTCCTTAATATGGTATTCTTCACAATGTGATGTTGCATTCATTTACCTGATGTATTTTTAGACTTATTCATATTTTCTGCCTGTTCATTTTGTTGGAAATCATGGATTCCATCAGGATATTTATTTCTTGTGTAGAATGAATGCCTTCTTTCAGTCATTTATTATTGCTTTAAAAGTCTACCTGAGCTAGTATGTTACTAAAGTATTCAGAATCCCACAGAAAGATTGAAGTATCCCACAGAGAGAGTGCCTTCTGCATCATTTCGGCTTTTTATAGTGTGCACAGGTGCCCCCGCCACAGAAAACAAAGCAGACTGGAACACTGCTGTGCATATGAGGAATTGAGTTTGTGAGGTCATTGCTCAATTTTAATTACTGTTTGTGAGACATAAAATAGAACATAAAACTGCTTTCTTACTTTACTAAAAACAAACAAACAACGAAACCCGCTTCTACCTCGCTTTGTTTTGCTTCCCAGGCCATCTATAAGGCTGACCTGGAGTGGCTTCGTGGCATTGGCTGGATGCCCGAAGGGTCTCCTGAGGTGCTGAGGGTCCAAAATGCCCAGAAGATCCTGCGAGACAGTGTCTACCGTACACCTGTAGTGAGCCTCAAGTACACAAGTGTTGTCGACACACCTGAAGTTGTCCTTGCTAAGTCAAATGCTGAAAACATTAGTATTGTAAGTCCCCTTGTCCCCATATGTTAAAACTAACTCATGCTTGTAAGTGACTGATAAATAATTAACCTGGTAAGCGATTTGTAGGAGAAAAATGTTGATGAAAGTGAAGATTTTAATATGTAATGTTGATGGAATTGTGTTCTCGTTATTTATGAATTTCAAACGAAAAAGATATTAATACCAATTTCATACTACATTTGAGCAACTTATGTGAAAAACTTTTAGGGTTTTTTTATTAATATGAAAAAATTTTGGGTCAGAAAAGTTGGAAGTTGTGCACTGGAACTAGCAGAATTACAAACTGCAAAGTAATTTTGTTATTGTGGTTCTTTTTTCCATAGCCAAAGTACAGAGAAGTTTGGGACAAGGATAAAACTTCCGTCCACATAATGCCAGATACACCAGAAATTAATCTTGCTAGAGCTAATGCTCTTAATGTGAGCAATGTAAGTACCTCAACAGACCCCCTTTCTGTTTGGAAAGTCACCCGGTTGGTGCTATGATATCCTTAGGAAACTCTTCATAGGCAAGAGAGGAAGGATTGACTGGGTGGGGCTAGGGAAGATGCGTCACCATCAGCCCTTTAACCGGAAGTGAGGAGAGGAGCAGATCCCTGGCTCAGAGTCACCCAGAAAGGCCAGTTACTGGTGAGCCAATGTCAACATGAGAAAAGGGAGAAGGGAATAAGGATGAGAAAGTTGAAAGAGACATAGATAAAGAGACACATGAACAAGAAAGGGGCATAATGACAGACGACACAAAATAATGATGAGAAATCTTTGCAAAACTTTATAGAAATTAGGGGCGCCTGCATGGCTCAGTCAGTCGTTAAGCGTCTGCCTTCAGCTGAGGTCATGATCCCAGGGTCCTGGGATTGAGCCCTGCGTCTGGCTCCCTGCTTGGTGGGAAACCTGCTTCTGCCTCTCCCACTCCCCCTGCTTGTGTTCCCTCTTTCACTACCTCTCTCTGTCAAATAAATAAATATTTTTTTTAAAATGAAAAAACTTTAAAAAACAAAAACAAACTTTGTACAAATTTATTTTAATACGAGGATCTAGAGGGAATTTTCTAGGAAATCATAAATTACCAAAATGACCCCAGAAAAATACATAGCAAGAAATTAAGCAATTAAGCAAGAATTAAGCAAATTAAGCAAGAAATTAAAAACATATAGCAAGAAATTAAGAATTATTACAGACTCTCCTTTTTACTCTCAGATGTCAGGGTCATCCAGATGATTTCATAGGAGAATTCTTCCATAATTTCACAAAATAATCAGACTAGCATAGAGCCTAATGAAAGAAGGAAAGCCATCACAATTACTAAAACTTGTCGAAGATAATTCCACAAAGGAAAACTGTAGACCAATAATGAGGAAAATCTTAAATAAAATACTAACAAATAAAATAGGAGATAATTAGGATTCATCCATGAATGCCAAAAGGGTTCCATATTCAGAAACCTAATAATGTTATAGAACAAAAAAGAAAAATCACACATTCATCTTACTAGATTTGAAAAGAGGCATGTAACCAAATCCAATATCCACTCTTATTTTTAAAAATAAAGTCCTAGTAAAATAAGAATAAATGAATATCATCTTAATGTGTCTAAAAGAATAAATCTCAAATCAAAGGCCAGGCTCATCCTCAGTAAGTTAATCTTCTCATTCAAGCTAGGAATAAAACAAAGATGCCCACTGACATCACCATTATTTAATATTTGCTGGAACTTTAGCTAAGTGAATAAGCTCCTCACTCAGGCCAAAATAATTACAGAAGAGTAAGAATGAAAGATAAGTACTGGATTTAAAAGGCAAAATTATTATTTGCAGGATAAATCATTATGTCTGGAAAAAGGAAGAGAATGAACTTAAAAGTCTATTAGATAAAATGAAAGAATTCTATGGTTAGTCACACAATTTAAGAAAGCTCAAGAAAGGTGTTGTCTCTATGGGTCACAGAGATTTCTTGTGTGTAGAATAAATATGAACCTAGAAGAAGGCTACTGCCTTAGAGCAGTTTACCATGGTTTGGAATTTCCCATCTTTCAGAAAATAACAAATCTCTGTGAGGGAAGGAAGCTGCCCAGCAAAGATTCCTCACCATGTGCCAAACTACACCCATCAACTCTGTTGTAATGAGCTATTTTTTTCTGAGAGATGGGAAGAAAATAAAATTTGGAGCACTGATAATATTTTTCTAAGACAAGAATAGTATGGTGCAGTGCCATCTCATCACCAGCTGGCTGGTTGGAGAGGCAGTCCATTCCTCACTGCAACATAAACGGACTCCTCAACCTCTTCTTTTCAATCCAAAGGCATCTTTGGCCAGACTTTCGGGGGAAGTCCCATGTCCTCTCTTTTGCATGATACATTTCTCATCTGGAAATACCAGATCCTACTGTTGATATCTTGATGTAAGCAGGACTAACATTTGAAGCCATGCCAAAAGTAAAGTTGTAAACTTTAGACATTTAAAAATTAGATATTAAGACATTCATGAGAATGACTTGTGCTTTAGAAGAAATCAAGCATCCTATTTGAATGCTAACCAAAATGTACTTTTTTTTTATACATGGTGTTACCATTACTATAATAAGCTTGATAAAATCCACTATATAAAATTGTTTCTATCATTTGGGAAACACAGCTTTTTTGGGATACTTGTATACGATTTTCTAGGTAACCAAGCAAATTCACATTAACTTGACTCATTTAATTTCAAACTAATCATATGAGTAAAATAGGTTACTTTGTTTTTATCAGATGGAAAAGTTGAAACTTAAAGTGATTGAGGAATTGACCCATGTTCTTAAAGTTAGTAGATCAATTTTGGTCTCAAACTCAGATTTTTTTTTAATAAAAAATATATTTGACTACATAAAAATATTACATAATTAAAAATAGTGTCACTATATATAATTAAACTAAATAAGTAAAAACAAAAGATTTTATATAACATAATAACAAGTTTGCATTAAGTATTCTCCAATACATTGAAATGTGGAGAATGTGATTTTTTTATTAAAAAGTCTATTGTTAAATAGGACCATGCAAAATTCATACAAAAACTTGAGTGAAAATTCATACAAAACTTATCTGTACTTACAGGGTCAAAATTTGTATGAACACTAATATATCATATATGCAAAGCTCATGAAAGCATTAATAATTGAAATTAATCTCTCCTTTCTGCACTGTTAAGGCTCCCGTATTGATTGGTATTTCTGAATGATACGTTTAAATTACTGTGATTTCTGAGTCTGACATTGTCAATACAGAATGTGCCTGTTTAAATATGAACATATATTTAAAAAGATTTCTGTACATCAGTCACTACCCTAATTAACTTCTCTATCCAAATAAAAACACGCTGCATTTAAAGAAATGGCTACTGTGGAACCGCCTGGGTAGTTCATTCGGGTAAGCATCTGACTCTTGATCTCAGCTCCCGTGTTGATCTCAGGATCATGAGTTCAAGTCCCACATGGGGCTCGATGCTGCTGGTGGAGCCTACTTTTTAAAAAAAGGGCTGTTAACCTCCAACTGTGCTTCAGAAGAAACATCAAACATTCCCAAATAATATTTATCATCAACCACATAAGATCTAAGAAGCCATCCTGGGGTAAACCTCCCCACAAATAATAAAAAGTTTATAATTCTGAAGGTTACAAAATTGAGTTGAACTCTAAAGTTGAATAAATTGAATTACTGAATTAAAGCAATCCAGTAATCCTTATTAATGTCTGACCTTCACCTTAGCCCAATGTTAGCAATACAGCCATACAAAGAGCCGCTAAGCCCTGTTATATAAACCAGAAACAACTACACAGAAGCCATGATTTAAATTAGAAAGAACTCTGGTCAAACCCAGCTCTTT
This sequence comes from Lutra lutra, assembly GCF_902655055.1. Taxonomy (NCBI): domain Eukaryota; kingdom Metazoa; phylum Chordata; class Mammalia; order Carnivora; family Mustelidae; genus Lutra; species Lutra lutra. The sequence goes on along the minus strand of NC_062280.1, from coordinate 50,482,944 downwards.
GGACTCCAGACACAGTTTCATCTTCCTGTAGCGTGGTGGTGAATAATTCTTTCACCTATTCCCTTCTTAACTGATTCTGGGACTTCAAAACTGGACTGCTTTGATGGTAATTCTACTTGAACCCTTGAAATTATCAGTACATCTGAATCCAAAGTGGTACCCTATTTTATCCCCTCTTCAGAAAATTTACCGCGAGGATTGGGATGAAATGAAGATGAGTTGCGACGTACGGCTGGATGCCATCCCCATCCAGGCTGCCAAGGCCTCCAGGGAGATTGCCAGTGACGTAAGTGTGGCCTTGTTTGACTTGTCAGTTTCTGAGCAAAGATCCTAGGTGCATCGGGGGTACATACTGTGATCCATCTGCTTTGTTTTTCCGTCTCCAGTATAAATACAAGCTTGACCACGAGAAACAGAAGGGACACTATGTGGGGACCCCCACGGCCAGGGATGACAACAAAATCCGCTGGGCCCTCATAGCTGGCAAGATTCAGAATGAAAGAGAGTACCGGCTGCACTGGGCCAAATGGAAGACCAAGTTCCAAAGCCCTGTGGATATGCTTTCCATTGTGCATTCTAAAAATTGCCAGACCCTGGTCAGCGACATTGATTACCGCAATTACTTACACCAGTGGACCTGCATGCCTGACCAGAATGATGTGATTCAGGCCAAGAAAGCCTACCAACTGCAAAGTGATGTGAGTGGGCTGCGTTTTAGTTCAAGCTCTTCTTTCATTTTGCCATGTCTCCCAGAAAGTTGATATCCCTAAATTTTTGTAGCATCACTTCCTGTCTTGATGCAGCTAAGAATTTGGTTTTAGTTAGACCTTATAGTACAGTGTCAAAAACCAGCAAAGCTGTGAAAGATCTAGATTCTGTATCAAGGAATAAATGGTTGTGTGAATACAAATGTTAATTTTAATGGTATAAAGACAACTGCTGTGAAGATATTATTTATGGCATTTAAGTAGCAACAAAGGGGGGCACCTGGGTGGCTCAGTGGGTTAAAGCCTCTGCCTTCTGCTCAGGTCATGATCTCAGGGTCCTGGGATCGAGCCCCACATCGGGCTCTCTGCTCAGCAGGAAGCCTGCTTCCTCCTCTCTCTCTGTCTGCCTCTCTGTCTACTTGTGATTTCTGTCAAATAAATAAATAAAATCTTTAAAAAAAAAAAAGTAGCAACAAAGGTTCATATCATAAGTAAAACATTGGCAGTCTGTGGAAAGAATGTAGGCACAGATTAGCTTTTTTAGTTAATACAATGTTTAAAAATCTTGAATTAAGTTGCTGCGTTTTTAAATCAGGAAATTTGGGGTACAAATCTAAGATTTCTTAGTTCTTTAGAAAAAAATCAGAGAATGAATCTCTGGATATGCTTTACACCCCTGGCAGCAATGGTGGGAGCTGAATTGAGGCTAACCCCCTTCAAATAGAAAATAGATACCCCAGTTTTTCATATCACTTGACCTCCTAATGAATTTACTTATGTTACCTGCCTGGCTGCTTGAGTATGTCATCCTTTTATGTGTTTCTCCATCAAAACAAGGGGTGGAATAAATAGGACCCTATGCCCAGAGTTGCTGAAATCACTCGGCCTTGTCCCCACAGGCTGTCTACAAGGCGGACTTGGAATGGTTACGTGGGATCGGGTGGATGCCAAATGATTCCGTTTCTGTCAATCACGCCAAACATGCCGCGGATATCTTCAGTGAGGTATTCCAAGATTTTACCCTGCCATTCAGGGCGTTTCCTGGGAGGCTGAATTAAAATATACAAACCAAAACTCATTCACTCCCCATCAGCAATTTGGACAGTTGCTTGCAACTGCTGTCATTTAAGCTGGACATACCCTTTCCCAAAACAATCCTCTGCTGTCCCTATCACATCAGGGGACCACATCCATAAGATAATATCCAGTATGCCCAGCTGATGCTTGGAATTGTATAAGTGGAAAACGTCTTTTGTCAGCAATGGTGAAGAAGAAGAAGGGAGAAGCTTGTCCAGTTGAAAGACATGTATGGAGTAACATGATATACAGAATGAATCAGTACATGATTGGTAGCTAAGCAAACCTACTACTTTAAAATCTGTGGGAGATATAAGAAGGCAACTCCATCGTTAAAAAATAAAATGCTAAGGAAAAGACCAAGTTGCCAACAAGGTGCTGTTCAAATATGGCGCTCTACACTTCTAGTAGAGAAAGACCCTTAAATCTAGTGCCTCTTTCTCAGCTCAGACAGGACCAGAAACTGCAACTATCTGAAGGGTATTTTCTTTCCCCTAGAAAAAATACCGCACAAAAATAGAAACTCTCAACTTTACTCCGGTGGATGACAGAGTTGATTACGTGACTGCAAAACAAAGTGGTGAGATCCTCAATGATGTAAGTACACGGCTCTCGTTCTAAAATTGCCCAGTCGTGAAATGTCATTTCCAAAGCTTTCCCACCTACGTTCGCTCAGCATGCGATCATCGTCTACGATACGGGTTGTAATCGTTGGGACGATGCTAACATTTGCTTGGACAGCATTGTGCTTTCTTAACATCAAGTAACTTAAGCCTCTTGCCTCTCATTTCCAGATTAAATACCGGAAAGATTGGAACGATACCAAATCGAAATACACCCTCACAGAAACCCCTTTGCTGCACACTGCCCAGGAGGCAGCCCGGATACTGGACCAGGTAGGGGTTTTAGTCGGATGCCTGGTACTCTGTGTGGGGGCAGAGGACCATAGTGGAACTGTGGGCCAGGGATGCACACGACCAATGTCCCATCCTGACTGCTTCGTGTAAGCCTCTGTTGTGGCTCTCTGTCTTTTAGTATCTCTACAAGGAAGGCTGGGAGAAGCAGAAAGCTACGGGTTACATCTTGCCTCCAGATGCAGTACCGTTTGTTCACGCCCATCACTCTAGTGACGTTCAGAGCGAGGTAATTTACCCGGGTATGAGTGCATGCTGGAGTGTGCCTGGGGCTAGCAGGCCTAGCCGGGCTTGAGGATGGCTGAAATACCTGTTTCCTTCTAGATCTCCCTGTGGGCTTCGGGAGTTTTGTCTTGTTTCGTGGGCTTTCTTTAAGAGCTATCCTTTGAGTGCTTTACTCTTTCTCCTATTCCCTCACTCCCTTAAGATCTCTGAGCTTTCAAATAAGACATAGGCAGAATTAGAAAGCTAATATAGTTTTTCTATTTTTAAATTGATATTTCTTTATATTTATTTATTTTTGTGCTTTTTATTATCTCTTCTCAGGGAGGCAGATGCCAAGAGGCCGAAGGCCTGCATCTGCTGAGGTTTCAAGCCCCTCTTTCCCTTGAGTGCTTGTCAAAACTGATGCAGTCTCTGTTTTTCTCCTACCAGCTGAAATACAAAGCTGAGCATGTAAAACAGAGAGGTCATTATGTTGGTGTTCCGACGATGAGAGATGATCCCAAACTGGTTTGGTTTGAGCATGCAGGCCAGATTCAAAATGACAGACTGTACAAAGAGGACTATCATAAAACAAAGGCCAAGATCAATATACCTGCTGATATGGTGTCGGTGTTGGCTGCCAAGCATGGGCAGGAGCTTGTCAGTGATATTGATTACCGTAATTACCTGCACCAGTGGATATGTCATCCTGACCAAAATGATGTTATCCAGGCAAGGAAGGCCTATGACCTACAGAGCGATGTAAGTGATTTCGTTTCTTAATGATCTAGAAATGTATACTCTGAGCATTATAAGCAACACTCTGGAAGCACCAAGCTTCTAAACTTCAAGACATAAATATTGAGTTTGGTCCCAGAAGAGAATTAAGGCTGGATATGAGGTAGAGAAAGCCCAAGAGCAGGGACTGGCTGGCTGACAGCTTTGCCTACTATGTATGTCTGAATAACCTTCAAAGTCATTGAAAAAAAAATTTTTTTATATCTTTGCCATCAGCAACATCTCACATCTGCCTGGAAAATTATCAGTTGATTTAAAATAATGGTAATTGGCTTGGGGTGAGAATGGAGAGTGAGTGGGGATTTTAACAATATTAGAGGATAGTGTAGTCGAGGACCCGGGAATGCCTTGTTCTTGCTCGGCCAGGCGTTTTATTCCTTCAGGCATTTATGAAGGACTTGATTGCAAGGAATCAAAGCAAAGGGGAAGCAGAGTACCGACAAACCACATGAGGGCCCAGAATCCCTCACACAGACTTTTGGTAAAGGCATCTAGGGTAGAGGGCACATGACGTAGGCCATCTTGCAGTGAAGCTCGAGTCAAGGCCTGTAGCTGCCGCCAGCCATTGGTAAGGAACAGAAACACAGTGCATCGACATGATGCTCAGGTGCCCCCAGGAGCTAACCCTGCTGGGTCTTCTCATTACCAAGTGGGAGCAGGAAATCAAGGACTGCCTGCAGCACAGACGCTGTGTTTGAACATCCCACCTCACTGTTGCTGCGGCAGAAGAACTGTTGTGGACCTTTAATCAGATTAGCAGCTCCACTGCTGGTGAGGGCTGGCCTGAGAGAAAGGAGGCACTAGGTGGGGGAGGGGAGAGCTAGGCTTGGCAGGAGGGATGTGTCCCCCTGCTCTACAACACATGTGCATTTAGTCATGTCATTTTCTTTATATAGTCTGAATGTCCTGCATATTTCTAAGTAATTAAATATAAGTCCACCTAAAATTATACCCTCCTTGGTAAAACCTTTTCTTAGGCTCACTGGTGAAAACAATGGCTCCCTGCCCATAACTCCCACAGCTCTGGGGTGTTCTAGCTCTTACACTCTCCCCTCATAAAGGACTTCTGTTTACACTAGACTCCTTTATACTTAGCCCTCAAATCACCTAGCACACTACCTCGCTCATAATTACAGGCTCAGGAAATATTTTTCAGGGGGCGCCGGTGTGGTCGGTGGGTTAATTATTAAGCCTCTGCCTTCTGCTCAGGTTGTGATCCCAGGGTCCTGGGATCAAGCCCCGCATCGGGCTCTCTGCTGAGCTTCTCCCGCTCCCTCTGCCTGTCACCCTGCCTGATTGTACCCTCTATCTCTCTGTCAAATAAATAAATAACTAAAATCTTAAAAAAATATATTTTTCAGGTGAACAGGTGAAATCATGACTGAATCAATGAGGCAAGAGTTACTAAAGAGGGGCGCCTGGGTGGCTCAGTGGGTTAAAGCCTCTGCCTTCGGCTCAGGTCATGATCCCAGGGTCCTGGGATCAAGCCCCAGTTCTGGCTCTCTAATCAGCAGGGAGCCTGCTTCCTCCTCTCTCTCTGCCTGCCTCTCTGCCTACTTGTGATCTCTGTCTGTCAAATAAATAAATAAAATCTTTAAAAAAAAAAAAGAGTTGCTAGAGAGAAACCCTTAAAATGCTCCTGAAAAAGTTGCTTCTAATCTACTATCTGTAACCCTGTGTCAGTCATTTATATCGGCATTGTATCTCTCTTCCTACTCTCAGAATGTCTACAAAGCTGACCTGGAGTGGCTCCGTGGCATTGGCTGGATACCCTTGGATTCTGTGGACTATGTGAGGGTTACGAAGAACCAGGAAATGGTGAACCAGGTACACAAAGCCTGTTCTCACCTAGAGCCTGGCCCCCTTGCCTACTGTGTGGGGGCAGGTACACAGTGGAAGGAGACCAGTCTTAATCATCTTTTTCCTTACAGATAAAATATAAGAAAGATGCTCTTGACAACTATCCTAACTTTACAAGTGTGGTGGACCCACCAGCGGTTGTTTTGGCTAAGATTAACTCAGTCAATCAAAGTGATGTAAGTTTGTTTTATGTATAATGATGTGCATGGACTGGGGAGTTAGTGGTCTGTCATTGATTACATTTGCTTACCTCCAGATAACTGCTTGTAAAAAAAAAATGGACAATGGGGTGGGAAGCTATGAGATTGTCTTTGGTGGGAATGTCTTAAAAGTCACTAATAGGAGGCATACTGTACTCACTTACAGAAAATATCTATATTCTTGTCCAGATTATTAGGTAAAATGAACTGAAATCCAACCAGTTCCTTAGTTTTTAATCTCTAAATGTAGACTGATTATTATCTTGCTAGGTAGAAACTACGAAACTTTAAATATACATTTATATTAACCAGAGGTTTTGTTTGGTTTTGTCTTATTTTCTCTCCTTAGATAAAATATAAAGAAACATTTAATAAAAGAATAAAGGGCAAGTATACATTTTCTCCAGATACGCCATATATCACCCACTCCAAAGACATGGGAAAGCTCTATAGTACTGTAAGTTTTATTTTATGTGATTTACAACTCCGTTCTTAATTTTAAGCTCTTGTCACTATTCATATCTTTGGCTGATTTTGTGAACAACTGAATTTATAAGATTATTATATTTAGTCTTGTTTATTAGAAATAAATTTGTCTTGTGTATTAGAAATAGCATTTATTCAGGTGGTATTTTTTTGAGCTCCTGTGATGTGCCAGGCACTGTAGGAAGCACCAAGGTGCTAAAGCTTAATAAGACAAGCCTGTCAGGAGCCCATGTAAATGAGAGGGACAGACATTCAAGTAAATAGGTAATAATGTATCAGGAGCTATAGCAGCTCTAGGCGCAGGTAGTACTGAGCACCTGCCAACAGGGAAAAGAGAGGAAAGGCTGGTCTTTCTTTGGCAGTCATGTATAAATATCTCCAACCAACAAATGGAAGACTTGCCCTCCAAATTTTAATTCATCTAAGTCAAAGGATGATGCGTGTGTATATAGCATGTGTATATGTGTATGCCCAATGGAAAACAATCTTTGGTGATTCCCTATGTGAACATTTATTTTCACTTTTATTAGAACTATAAATATCATTAGACTTGGTTATAAAATGCCTCAGTGTCTGTAGATTTAATTTGCAGTAAACCAAAAAATTCTGCCATCTTAGTAGGTAGGCACAATAATGGCTCTAATAAAGGTATAAGCTTTGCCTTTCAACATAAGTATTTTGTTGTGGTTTTACCATTTTCTTTTTAGCAATATCTGAAGGAAGTTGACCACAAACTTTTGTTGACAACATATTTCTTTATTCCAGATACTGTATAAAGGGGCATGGGAAGGAACCAAGGCCTACGGATATACCTTGGATGAACGTTACATTCCTATTGTTGGAGCCAAGCATGCTGACTACGTGAACAGTGAGGTCAGTAGCACTTTCTCCTCTCGTGGGTGTAAGAGTCTTCATTGGGGAGCTGGTTAGAAAATCCCAGTGATTCTCAATGCTGTACCTACTTCACAGCTTAAATACAAAGAGACCTATGAGAAGCAGAAGGGCCACTACCTGGCTGGAAAAGAAATCAGTGAGTTCCCTGGTGTGGTTCACTGTCTGGATTTCCAAAAGATGAGGAGTGTGGTAAGCAAAGCTCATTTTCATAGAGGATTTGTCCCTTATATGTACTGTTAGTCTGCATGTTTGTAACATGTTCTTTAGCTGAGAGAGGCATGACTCCTTCTTGAGATTTATCCCCACGCCTGCAAGTTAGCCTTGTGTACCTTTGCTAGCCCTGGGCTTCCTCCCTTCCCCTTCCTCCTCTACTAACCCACAGTGAGGTATCTATGTTTGGAAAAAGGAGAAAGCAACGAGGTAACTATTTACCCCTGTGTCATGAAAGGATGGGACATTGAAAAAGAAGAACATATTCAAGTATCTTTGTTTACTCTATAGGTACTGATCTATACTAGAGCTAGGACTCAAAAAGAGATCAATCTGTATAATTAACATGTGAATCCCTTTCTTCTTTTTGTCTTTAAAAACTATAACTCTTTAGTTGAACTACAGAAGAGATTACGAGGACACCAAAGCCAATGTTCACATCCCCATTGATATGATGAATCACGTACTGGCTAAACACTGCCAGTACATCCTCAGTGACCTGGAATACCAACACTTCTTCCATCAGTGGACGTCTCTCCCAGAAGAACCCAACGTTATACGGGCTCGCAATGCTCAGGAAATCTTGAGTGATGTATGATGTCCTTTCTGCAGCTTGACTTAGTTACAGGCTTCATTCGACCGTGCCCTCCATGCTCCATTCGTCCCCATATTCATAAATTTTGCTGCTTTTTAGAACAGTGACATGAGTAACCGCTTTTTGGTGTAAGAAGACCTTACACCAATGACCCCTATGTTAAATATTTAGCTTGTTTTCACACAGGCATACACTTAGCTATTCCTCTCCTCCTAAGCTTCTTTAGGTCAGGGCATTACAGGCCTCCAGCTGTTGAGAGGCCTACCCTATGACCACTAAGCACTGAGCACAGCCAACAGCTGATAGGAAATTATCAAAATGCCCAGTTATAAATTCAGTAGTCCCTGTCACCTTTTATTCCTTCTTTCATGCAGAATGTGTATAAGGATGACTTGAATTGGCTGAAAGGCATTGGATGCTACGTTTGGGATACACCTCAGATCCTCCATGCCAAGAAAGCATATGACCTCCAGAGTCAGGTGAGCTCTTTCTGGAAGGACTGGCTCCCTATGGATATGTGGAATCCATGGTGCTCTCTTTGGGGTGACAGCCAGGCCAGTCCTGTGCCAGGCAGGAAAAGCTGCAGGATCCAAGGTGACCGAAGGCCCCCTGCCCAATAAAACCTCTCCTGGTGACCTGCTCTGGCATTGGACCCTCTCAGTTTCAGTCTATCCTGGGGTTGAAGCATTTGATGTCTCTAACAGAAAGTTTCCTGAGAGGTGTTTTCATAGTGAACCACTCTCAAGCAGCTATGCTAAAGTTGATAAGGTTAACTTGCAGGGAGTAAAATGCAAATGCACACGCTTGGACCTCAGGTAGATAAGTTCTGAAGTAAAAACTAGGTATTTGGAAAATTTCCCGACATGTGGTTGGGCTCTGACAGGACAGATTAGCGGAACACTGAGCCTGCGGGACCGCAGTCAGGGATGGGGTGCGTGCATGGAAAAGACAACAAAATGAAGACGAGGACCTGACAAAGAGCCAGCCCCCACTGTTGGTCGAGACAAAGTATTCATTTTGACAATCATCCAGAGTCAGCAGGAATATAGAATGACAGCCTCTCTGTTACTATTAAAGCAGGAACCCAGAAGTAAATAAAGGCCCATCTAAGTTGGCACAAACCGCCCAGGCTGACGGCAGGCCTGTATTTTATCATTTCCGGTGACTTGTTTTTCTTTACAGCTGCAATACACGGCAGCAGGGAAAGAAAATCTGCAAAACTACAACCTGGTCACGGACACCCCGCTTTACGTGACTGCTCTTCAAAGTGGCATCAACGCCAGTGAGGTGCGTCTTCCTCATACTGTTCTTCCAGGGTGAGCCCTTGTTAGCTCTACGCACTTGCGAAGAGCAGTAAAGAATAACCCATCTTTTGTGTGTGTAGGTGAAATATAAAGAAAATTACCATCAGATTAAGGACAAATACACGACCGTTCTAGAAACAGTGGATTACGACAGAACCAAGAACCTGAAGAGTCTTTATAGCAGCGTGAGTTCCTGTTTTCATCTTCGTCTTTATTCTCCTTCCAAGACGATAAGGGAATAGTTGGGATAGGCACCTTAACTGCAAAGGTTTTTCCAGTTTTTTCAGGAAGCTTCAGATTTCTCCTTTATCCCACCAGTAGTCCTACTCCCAATTCAGCCAGCCCAAGTGGAGTATTGCACCCTCTCGAGCAGTGGAACAAATTCAGTTGCTGTTCCCTTACTGCAGGCGGGTAGGGTTGAAGCTATGCTACACTGACCCTGAGCTCGTCCTTCCCTGGCTTTGCCAGGGGCCACTGGCTTAAGCCTACAAAGACACTCTTTTTTTTTCCTCCTCTCAATTGGTTAATTCTACAAACATTTTTCAAACTTCATTTTGAAATCATTTTAGATTTACAGAAAAGTTGCAAAAATAGTAGAGAATTCCAGCAATTCTCTACTAGAATTCTCTATAATGCAATGATCAAAACTAAGAAAAGCCCCTATGGCTTTTTTTTTTTTTTAAGATTTTATTTAGGGGCATCTGTGTGGCTCCCTAGGTTAAGCGCAGGCTCCCTGCTCAGTGGGGAGTCTGCTTCCCCCTCAACCTGCCACTCCCCCTGCTTGTGCTCTATCTCTCTGTCAAATAAGTAAATATTTTTAAAAAGATTTTATATGAGAGAGAGAATGAGACAGCATCTGTGGGAGGAGGGGCAAAGGAAGAGGAAGAAGTAGACTTACAGCTGAGCAGGGACCCCATCCTCCTCCTCAGGGCTCATTAGGACCTGAGCTGAAGGCAGATGCTGAACCCACTAAGCCATCCAGGCATGCAAAGTACTATGGCTTTTTTTTTTTTTAAGATTTTATTTATTTATTTGACAGAGCGAAACACAGTGTGGGGGAAGAGAGAGAGAGAGGGAGAACACAAGTAGGGGAAGTGGGGGAGGGAGAAGTAGTCTTCCCACCAAGCAGGGAGCCCGGTGCGGGCCTCGATCCATGAACGTGGGATCATGACCCTGGAATCATGACCTGAGGCAAAGGCAGATGCTTAACAACTGAGCCACCAAGGTGGCTCTGGCTTTTAACGAATGCAAAGAGTCGTGTATTCACCATCACAATGAAGATACTGAAAACCTCTCTATCACCTCAAAATTTGCCTCTTGCTTCCCTTCTCTCCCTAGACATCTATAGAGATATTGTATGCACCAGTTAAAACAACAAACAAACAGGGGCGCCTGGGTGGCTCAGTGGGTTAAAGCCTCTGCCTTCGGCTCAGGTTGATCCCAGGGTTCCGGGATCGAGCCCTGCATCGGGCTCTCTGCTCCACAGGGAGCCTGCTTCCTCCCTTCTCTCTCTGCCTGCCTCTCTGCCTACTTGTGATCTCTGTCTGTCAAATAAATAAATAAGATATTAAAACAAACAAACAAACACAACTTTTATTTATTTTTTTTTTTTTTTTTTTTTTTTTTTTTTTTTTTTTTAAAGATTTTATTTATTTATTTGACAGAGAGAAATCACAAGTAAGCAGAGAGGCAGGCAGAGAGAGAGGAGGAAGCAGGCTCCCTGCTGAGCAGAAAGCCCGATGCGGGGCTCGAACCCAGGACCTGGGATCATGACCTGAGCCGAAGGCAGCGGCTTAACCCACTGAGCCACCCAGGCGCCCCCAAACACAACTTTTAAAAACCTTTTCCAGAATGTCATGTAAATGAAATTACGAAGGATGTAGCTATCAGGTCTGGCTCTCTTAGCAAAATGCATGTATGCACTACACACATTGCCGTATAAACCAGTAGTTTATTGTTCTTATTGCAGAATAATATTCCACTGCATGAATGTACCACAATTGTTGATCCATTCACAGTCAAAGGACATCTGAGTTGTTTCTAGTTTTTGACAATTATGAATAGAGCTGCTATATACATTTGAGTATAGGTTTTTGTGTATATGTAAGTTTTCATTTCTCTTGAGTAAATAAATACCTAGGAGTGAAAATATTTTTTGAGCTCCCACTAGCTACAAAAAACTAGGAAAGGATAAATAGATCTTAAGTTAGTGGTTTTCATCCTTCAGAATTTCCTAGACTTACGGGAAATGAATCAAAAACTTTGTTTTAATTTATGTACAGTAAAAGTCACTCTCTGTGGTATATGGTACTATGGCTTTACAAATACATAGTCATGTAGTCACCCCAGTGGTCAAGATATAGAAAAGTTCTTTATCACCCCATGATAACTGCCAAACTGTGATAAGTACTATGGTAGAGAACAAAATAACAGAGTGTGAAATTACGGTCATGGCATTAAACCGGTTATTCACTGAGGGGTACTTGGATCCTACTGAGTATGAAGATCATGGGGTGTTAAGGAGTGTCTGAAAAAGGTAGTTACAGGAAAGATACCCTCACGAGCCAACCAGAATGCATTTTTCTGTATTCACAAGATAATTTTTAACCCCTACAGAACCTGTACAAGGAGGCTTGGGATAGAGTGAAAGCCACCAGCTACATCTTGCCTACCAGCACCATGTCCCTGACACATGCCAAGAACCAGAAGCACCTGGCCAGCAATGTAAGTCAAGTGCAAAGGTGATAACCTCCTCCCCACCCTCTGCCTTCCCCAGTTCTCTGCTCCTAGTATCTTTCTGGCTAATTCACGTGTTATATATATTATATGTTTATATATATTATAAAAGAAAATATTAAATTACATGAGGTATTTAGATAAAATATTAAGTTGTAGGAACTTTAACCCTTTAGGCCTAAAATATTAAGTAAAGCCTTTAATTGTAAAATTCCCTATAACTTTCATTGCAGTCCTAATACAGTTCCCTTTCAGAAAGATAACCTCTTTTAGAGACTTTTACCTCTTAATTGTGAATTAATTCACTATTGTGAATTAATTGTGAATTTTACATAGCACTGTAGATCTTTTTCTACCAAGACCCACAGTGAGAAATTTGTTTTATGTTGTGAGTTCACGGACAGCTGAAGTTTACGTGAATTCCTTCTGACAGTGTTTTATAGAAGACTATGTACTGCTACCTAATGGCAATACAGCCTATCATTTCAATTCTGTTCTATTCATTTGAAAGCTAGTGATTCAATAACTTGATTTCACTACCTCCTAATGGGCCTAGAGATGCATATTTAGGAAAAGACTTTGTTAGACAATATATGGAATTAATTTAATTTTTGTTTAAAATATATGGAATTAATTTAATTTCTACCTGGAGGAAAAACTAATATATGTGATTTTGCCCAGACCCAAGTCTGTTTGGAGGACTGCAAACAGACTAGCCCAAAGGAACAAATTTCACTTGGAAAAAAGTTTTGTATATAGAATTCAGAAAGCTCATCAGAGATTTTCTCCTTTATTCATGAAAAAAACTATAGAAGCAGTATTTTCAGCAACTTGTTTTTGAAACAGGATGGGGCATAATTCTTGAAAAGAATTTCAACAGTGTTTTTTTTTCTTTTAAAAAGTGCCTTTGAATACTATCTTCTTTATAATTGAGGAAAGGTTTAGTTGTAAGGAGCACGTGAACTAATATTCTAGGAAATTCTGTTGGGAATTTTGGTTGGTTTCCAGTTAGCAAAGAGCTTCACTGCAATTCTGACACAAATACTCCCATCTTCCTTTTTTTTTCCTTAACTAAGATGTGGGCCTCTGAGTAATGAGGATTTTTCTTTTGTCATGTGCTAGGAGTTTGGATTTTAGTCTTTCTAAGAAGCTTCTCTCCTAATTCATAAAATCCTGGAGCATTAATTCATAGGCAATATGGCTTAAGAAGCAAAAGTTAGTTTCCCTATAGACATTGGTTACAATGTATTTTTGGAAAACCGTATAAAATCTGAAATTCAAGGACTGTGTCTCTTAAGCATCAGGCTTGTCAGTCACTAAAAACAAAGAAATTCTCGATCACATTTTTCATCTTTTATTCATGGTTAAGAAAAGCAAAATCATTATCATGAAAGAGATTATTTAAAAATTACATAATCTGTAAAATGAGTTAGGTATAGCAGCAATAGTAGTACAAGTATGGGTATAGACATTTTTAAAATAGTAACTAAAAAAACTTTTCCTTCCTTTGTACTTTTTCTCTGTAGATCAAATATCGAGAAGAATATGAGAAGTTCAAAGCTCTTTATACTTTACCAAAAAGTGTTGAGGATGACCCAAATACAGCACGCTGTCTGAGAGTTGGCAAGTTTAACATTGATGTAAGTAATCCCGAAGGCCTTACTTCAAATCAAGGCCGGGTAGTATAGCCATCTGTCATAAATCAGAACATTGCCTAGTCATGCCCATGGCCCTGACTGTGCATATGTGAAGAAGCAAGTGTCATTTCAGCACATGCTGCTTACCCCACCCCTATGAATCTGTAGAAAGTGTCAGAAAATTCCAGGTAACACCTGATGGCTGTAAATCATTTACCCTGACTTCTCCAGGGCATAAGAAAGGCGTTTATTGCCATGATACCTTGCACAATTCCCTGTGTAATTGGCATGTTATTTTATCTTCACAGCGCCTCTACAGATCAGTTTATGAAAAGAACAAGATGAAAATCCACACTGTGCCTGACATGGTTGAGATGGTTACTGCTAAGGATTCTCAGAAGAAAGTCAGTGAGATTGACTACCGCCTCCATCTCCATGAGTGGATTTGCCATCCTGACTTGCAAGTCAACAGCCACGTCAGGAAAGTCACGGATCAGATCAGCGATGTAAGCCTATTGCTCATGAAGGTCCCCCTCCCTCGCCTCGCACAGCCATCCTGAAGGGAAGCAGACTCACTTGTGTCTTCACCTCAGCCTTCTCCCGGGATTGCTTTCCTCTGCACCCATGGGTCTGTCCCTCAAAGCAGGGCTCTGTGGGCCACTGTTTCCCTGGCATCCTCAGCCTCATCACATGATGCCTCTTGATATTCATTCCATAAAGTCATCCTGGATCCAGAGGGTGTCCATATTTTTGGTGTTTAGGTTACTGTCACTTTTTTTTTTTTTCCTGATTCCATCTATCTGCTACAATCCTTTAGATTGTGTACAAGGATGACCTCAACTGGCTAAAAGGCATTGGTTGCTATGTCTGGGACACTCCTGAAATTCTTCACGCCAAACATGCTTATGATCTACGGAACGATGTGAGTTTGCCTGGTTTTTTAGGTTTTCTTTTCCTTTTTTAATATATTTCCTTTTTCTACATAGTCTAGTCAAAGGGAGAGTTACGGACCTTGTCAAAGACCAGTTATGTCTTAAGTGGTGTTGAGGGTGGCCGAGCTGGAGAAAGATGCCAAGGAGCAGAGAACAGCCATTTCTCAGTAATGCGTGTAGCTTTCCTATTAAACAAAGCAGTTAAGCTATCCTATTGTCCTCTCATGGAGAAGGGACCCCTGGCTCTTCTGTCTACATTTGGATTATTTCAGATATATTGAACTCAAAATTCTCATTTTAGGAAAATTCCATTTGTGAGGTGTTTGTGATGCTTATAGACAGGATCTATTTATAAAGAGAGAATATGGGGTGCCTGGGTGGCTCAGTCGTTCAGCATCTGCCTTTGGCTCAGGTCATGATCCCAGGGTCCTGGGATCAAGCCCCGAATCAGGCTTCCTGCTCTGCAGGAAGCCTGTGTCTCCCTCTGCCCCTCCCCCGGCTTCTGTTCCCTCTTGCTATGTCTCTGTCAAATAAATAAAATCTTTTTTAATTTTTTTTTAATTTTTTTTTTTTTTTGAAAGATTTTATTTATTTATTTGACAGAGAGAGATCACAAGTAGACGGAGAGGCAGGCAGAGAGAGAGAAAGGGAAGCAGGCTCCCTGCTGAGCAGAGAGCCTGATGCGGGACTCGATCCCAGGACCCTGAGATCATGACCTGAGCCGAAGGCAGCGGCTTAACCCACTGAGCCACCCAGGCGCCCCAATAAAATCTTTTTTAAAAAGAGACTTTGCTCAGGGTCCTGGGATTGAGTCTCGCATCCCCCTCTCTGCTCAGCAGGGAGCCTGCCTCCTCCTCCTGTCTCTCTCTGCCTACTTGTGATCTGTCAAAAAAAAAAAAAAAAACTTTAAAAGAGAGACTTTGCTAAGCAAATTAACACTGTACAAGATTTCAGTAAAAAAAAAAGCTTAAATGTTCCTCACCTGCTAGAATGCTCTGGAAGCTCCATATGACTGTAAGCATTAATTATGCAGATTATCATAAAATTCAAATGCCTCCTGGTTGATTGAATAAGTGCTAATGAAAGTAAATGTCATGAGTTAAACAAGACTCTCTGTGAAAGCAGCAGTTTCTCATACAGTGAACCATCTAACAGAGGCTTAATTTATTCCTCTCCGCAGATCAAGTACAAATCTCATGCACAGAAAACGAGGAATGACTACAAGCTGGTCACTGATACTCCAGTCTACGTGCAGGCTGTCAAAAGTGGGAAACAACTAAGTGATGTGAGTGCCTCAGGGAAGTCATGCAGACAGTAATAAGGATGCGGCCACAGTGGCCAAAAAAAAAAAAAAAAAAAAAAGAAAGCCAAAAAGTGGCCTTTTGTAACTGGGAGAACCAGAATTAGCGCCTTAGAGATTCTGCTCTTGTTTGCTAAATGCCTGGTGCATTCAATCAGTCCCCAGGGTGGCGGTGTCAGCAGTCTGTGTGGAATACTCAGTGTCTGAGAGCTTTTTGCTTTAAAGTTGCGTTTTGTATCCTTGTGTCAAGAGCAACAGTTCTGTCTCGCTGCGGAAGGCTGCTGAGCAACTAGAGCTGACTGTGGTAGAGTGAGGGGACAGGCCCCAAGTGAGAGAGGAGGCGGGGTCCGGCCTCTACTGCGCATCCTCCGCACGGCGTGGGCGGAGCCGGCCCAGCTGCGCCTCCGCGTGCTTCTGCGTGCGCTGTGGACGCCGAACCCACTGTCGTGTCTGACGCCACGCGGGAAGGACCGGCCCAAAGCAGCCCCCAAAGCTGCCTTTTTTCCTTTTTTTTTTTTTTTTTTTAAACTAACCCCGCAGGTTAACTAATAAACAGAGAATGCTACCAGCAAGTTAGAATGTTCAAGCCTACTTATTTTGAAACTTACAGCGGTAAAATACCCGCTCTTCCTCTCCTGCCTCAGCTGTGTCTTCCCCATCTCTCTCAGAGTGGGGGTCCACACGCTGGTTTTGGTCCCATTGGTAAGACCAATAATTGATCAGAGTTCTCTGGCCAGAGGGAAGCAGGCTACTTATTATTATTATTGTTTTTTGGTTTTTGTTTTTTGTTTAAGAGAGACTGGGTTTCCAATTACTTTGCTTCTTCCAGCAGCACTGCTGCGATTAAAACCGACTGACTCCTCTTCTCTCTGCACACAGGCTGTTTACCACCATGACTATGTGCACAGTGTCAGGGGCAAAGTGGCTCCAACAACAAAAACGGTGGATCTGGAGCGGGCCCTTCATGCCTACAAGCTCCAGAGTGAGGTGAGCAGTGTGAACCTAACACGGTGCCCAGCAGAACTCCAAGAGGCAGCCTGCAAGGGCCAGGCCGCTGGCTTCGGTGGAAACCACTTTGGCCTGGGCATTATCTCAGCCTGACCTTGTCCATTGTAAATGCGCTTCCATTCCCATGAGTTTAAAAAAGTCAAAGAAAAAAGCAAACATAGTCTGTCTTCCCTCTTGGCTGGCAGAATCTTTATACCAAGCAAGAAATGGGCTTTTTAAGAGCAATATCTACAAGATAAAATGAAGAAAGGCAACCCCCTATCTCTGGCTCAAAAAAACTTAAAACCAAGATGATAAAGACAAGGCATATAAACACAAAAGACTACTAATAATGAGAGAGAGGGCTAGAAATTACTGTTGGAATTCAGAAGAGAAGGAAACTGGATTCTGCTCACGTATTTCATATTCCTATTCTGTGTCATCTGGTCATGCTACTTTGGTCTCAACCTTCGATGTTAGTCTCCTACATTGAATGTTAAAAGTAATTTGGTTTTAATTTGGTTTTAATATTTCAGATACTATTCCTACTCCTGGAGTTCTGCCAAAAAACCAGACTATTTAAGGTCATAGTCAGAAACTTCTTCCCCCCTTCAGCCAGGGATAAGAATATCCTGACCTTTTCCCAGCCTGACATCAAGACACTGTGTTTATGGGGAGGATGGCATTCCAAAGATGTGCCTTATAACTATGATTCTCTCAGGGATTGGTAATGACGTGGATATCTCCAAAGGGGGGAGGTTAATGGCAGAGGCACCCCTGACTACCTGTTTTCTCTACTTTTCCCATTTTCTTGCTAGATACCATGCAGCTAACTGGGAATAAATACATTCAAAACATAGAAGAATTACTTCCTATGAGCCCCTTCACTCATTGCTCTCTCTTTCAAATACAGGTTAAGAGTAAACTGATTCGTTGCCTGACTCTTAGAAAACTTACTTAATTTCTTCCTGAAATCAGTGTAGTGAACATAAGAACAGGAAGTATCTAACTGAAAACCTAACAGCTGCATGTGACTTGTTTAACTTAGATCAGTTATTTGATGTAGATGTGATATTTACTCACTCTTCCTCCTTCTGGCAGGGTCTGTACCGAGATGCTGGCCGGCGCTCTTTGCCTACTGGATATAGGCTTCCAGGCGACACCCCTCACTTCAAACATGCCAAAGACACCCGATACATGAGCAGTTATGTGAGTGGTCTCCTCATTAAGATGGGGTCTGAAATGGGGGGCACTAATATTCATTATTAGCCACTTTAATGTCTTGGTCACACCCTGAAGGTTCCATATGACATAATGGTGGGACTAGAGAACGGGAGACAGTGTGTTTCCTAGGGGTGCTGTGAAATCACAATTTGGCAGTGCCTGGGTAGCCCAGTGGATTAGCATAGGACTTTTGTGGGATCGTATCTGCGTAAGTCATTTCCCTTGACTTAGGGTTCATGGCTGTTTCCCTGCCTCTACTTCTGTTGATGTTAGCACTGCTGCATCCTGAACCATTCCAAGCCATATACCAGAAATAGAGCTTCATACACATCCTGCTAATATGTGGCCATAATATTATCTTCAAGATCTAACATCACTGTGTATTTCTTTGGAAAAGAAAGGACTTCTTGCCTAGCTGCTGGCCAGGCAGGGTCCAAAAGCCAGGGGCCCAAAATTACGGTTTCCAAAGCAGAGAGTTGCAGTTTTAATTATCTCACATGTCATTTTTTTAAATCAGTCTATAACGCCATTCATCAGTCTCAAAAGTAGTCTCTCGTTTCTTTGCATTTCCTAATTTCCTAACTGTACTGGGACTAAAATTATAGTTTTTTTCTCATATTTTTCATACCTGCCTACAAACAGATTTATCTAGGCAACACTGAATTTTATTCCTTTCTGGACCTGGCTTTATTAGCCAACAAAATAATTTTCAGGGTTCAGATTACTATTAAAATTTGTCAGTGACTTTTCCTTATATTTAATCCTAGAGAGTAATTTTCAAATGAAAGCAACAGCTTCTTTCTATTTGAGAAATGTAGAGCTACTCTCTGTTTACCCATCAGTGGACTTATTCTGACTTTGCTTTTCCAGTTCAAATACAAAGAAGTTTATGAACACATCAAAGCAAACGGATATACCCTTGGGCCCAAAGACGTTCCATTTGTCCATGTCCGGAGGGTCAACGATGTTACCAGTGAGGTACTGTGAATGTTGATTCTGTGGGGGAAATACTGAGTTTCAGAGACCATGGCTTTGAAATAAGACAATCAGATAAATACAATATGTGGAATTTAAACAACTCACTCATTGGGGCCCCTGGGTGGCTTAGTGGGTTAAGAAACTCGCTCATATGTGGAGTTTTAAAAAAACAGAGGATCATAGGGGAAGAGAGGAAAAAATAAAACAAGACGAAATCATAGAGGGAGAGGTGCCTGGGTGGTTCAGTTGTTAGGCGTCTGCCTTTGGCTTGGGTTGTGATTCCGGGGTCCTGGGATGGCACCCTGCATTGGACTCCTTGCTCGGCAGGCGGCCTGCTTATGTTCCTTCTCTCGCTATGTCTCTCTCTGTCAAATAAATAAAATCTTTTAAAAAAATCATAGAGACAGACCATAAGAAACTCTTAAACATAGGAAGCAAACAGGGTTGCTGGAGAGGAGGGGGATTGGCAGATGGGGTAACTTGGTGATGGACATTAAAAAGGCGATGTAGGGGCGCCTGGGTGGCTCAGTGGGTTAAGCCGCTGCCTTCGGCTCAGGTCATGATCCCAGGTCCTGGGTTCGAGCCCCACATCGGACTTTCTGCTCAGCAGGGAGCCTGCTTCCTCCTCTCTCTCTGCCTGCCTCTCTGCCTACTTGTGACTTCTCTCTGTCAAATAAATAAATAAAAAAAAAATCTTTAAAAAAAAAAAAATAAAAATAAAAAGGCGATGTAACAAACACTGAGTATTATATAAGACTGATGAATCACTAACTCTAGCTCTGAAACTAATAACACATTGTATGTTAATTAATTGAATTTAAGTTTAAAAAATAAAAAGTAAAGACTACAGCTTTGTTTGAAATGCATTAAGGGTTTACTGTCTTATAAATTTATACATTAGCAAGGAATAAAAGGGTCCTTTTAGCTACCATTTTGATACTTAAATCCATTGGCAAAATTTTTCTGTATTTGGCAATGCCATCATAGAGACCTCATTCATAGATAATAATGTGTATTAATTCCTCTTTTGACATTTGTATTGAAAAAATTTTTAATTTATATTTTAGTCTGACTCATGACCCTCATTTTCTACATAAATGATTGGTTTGTATATCTGATCCTATCCAATCGTCTGATAGAATGTGGAAGACTTTGTGCTCAAAATTCTTCATCTAAATAAAATAACTAGCATTTTCTCTTTTTTCCTAATCTCGGCCCCTTTCTTTATCCTTAATTGCCCTTCTCATGGCTCTTTATGTAGAATATTTGATTGTTGATTAGTCAACAGATGCCTTCATCTTCCTACACTAAATACCTGGAATGGTTTTTCTTCTGATATAGAGATTGTATCGCCAATTGTACCACAAACTGAAAGACAAGATTCACACAACTCCCGACACACCTGAAATCCGCCAAGTCAAGAAGACACAAGAGGCTGTCAGTGAGGTGGGTATTCTCCTAGGAGAGAGGACGACAGGCTGTGGAACCCAGGGACTGTCAACAATTTGGTCTCTGATGTGTGTGTTTCTGGGTATTTTTCTAGTTGATCTACAAATCAGACTTATTCAAGATGCGAGGCCACATGATCTCAATGCCATACACACCCCAAGTGATCCATTGCCGCTACGTGGGAGATATCACCAGTGATGTAAGCATCTCATAAGGGTCTTTCCGAAAGGCTCTTACCAAGAGCCAGCTCTTACAAAGGCTCTTACATGTGAGCCAGCCAGTGGCCTTTGAATATCCTTCTGCTCTGAGTACTTCTAAACTGAGTATACAACTTGGAGGTGAAATTGTGTGGAAGCAGAATCCCACATTTCTCCAGCTATGCACATGGTAGTAAGAGGACCACTTGGGAATTACAAGAATTGCTCACCAACATCCTACATTCAACACTGAATCCTTATCAGCTCCTCACTCTACATGGCCTCTGTCCTGGGTCCTGTTTCGTACCTTTCATCTGCTCATCCCCACTCCCATCCCCTTTAACAACTTCCTCCCACCATTTTCTTTTTTTTCTCCTTAAATATTTCCTTCTCCTAAAAGACCATTCCATTCAATCTGTGCTTTTCTCCCATCAATTTAATAATAACAAATAGCAGTGTTCTCCTCATCTCAGATTAGATATTAAATTTTAAAACCTGTGATTCATTTGGGTGCACACAAACTAAGAATACAGAGTGAGTGTGTTCAACCAGAAAGAAAACTTTCAGTAGGAAAGTGTCACTACTCTGTCTTATTTGTTCCTGGTTTATAGTTACTTATGCCCAGCTGTATTTCTGTTTCTGCCACGCAGATTAAATATAAAGAGGACTTGCAGATCCTCAGGGGACTGGGCTGCTTCCTGTATGACACTCCCGACATGGTCCGCTCCCGGCACCTGCGCAAACTCTGGGTGAGTGCACACCTTCAGGGCACATAGCTATCCCCGCACAGCTTCCATATATCCTGTCACCAGCTGCAAGGTGCTGGACAGAGAATCTTTGCCTTCAGCTACTTTTAAGAGGAAGTTTACCATTAACTGATTTGAACCATTCGTGACTCACCTAAACTGATATGTGCCTCTGTGAAAGCTGATGAACTCAGTGAAATGACAGTCATCTTTGTTGGGATGGGAAGACCTCCAGGGTACATGAAAGCCCTGCTCAAGTTGCACGTGCCAGCCGCATGAAAGATAGTGTGTGACCGTGGCATGCAATTCCTTAAATGATCAATTAACTTGTATTTCTGTTGTGTTTTTAAGTCTAACTACCTGTACACCGATAAGGCAAGGAAGATGCGAGACAAGTACAAAGTGGTGCTTGACACTCCGGAATACAGAAAAGTGCAGGAGCTGAAGACACATCTGAGCGAGGTAAGAATGCTGAACCTGTCACTGCGAGTGACTTGTTCCTCTGGTGACTATTTTTCAGGCCACCGCACTCAGCAAAAAATCTCCCCTCTGCCTTTAATTACAGAGTGCCTCCCATATGTAAGCAAGTAAAACTTGACCTCCTTTTGCCTCAGTTTACTTATTTTGTCCCCTTTTGATAAGATGAGGATATCAGTATTTGACTGCCTGTGACTAGAACTGCTGAGAGTTGACAAAATTTTATAAATTGGAAAGGCCTTCTGTCTTATGCTATTGTTGCAGTCTCCAAACTGAATTTATTTCAAAACTCTCTAATCCCTGCTATCAGAAACCCTAATCATGGCAACGCCATGGAAAAGTCTTCTAATAGACCCTGCTCTGTGACCTACTCAACACATTCTAGACTACTTTGTTTCATTTTCAGTTGGCCCCGAGGCTTCTGATTTATTGCAGCTAATTGTGTATAGATCTCGTGCTCTCACCTACACTCTTGGTTCCTTTTGAGAGGTGGACCCCACATTGTTTAGATGTGTATTCCATAGTGCCTTGGCTATGATAGATGTCCATGTTTGCTAGTGACTGCATGTGCTTTGTAAAGGTAGGGGCATTCCACAAATGTAAATGGTCTTTCTTATTTTAGGTGAGTTGGCCATTCTCATCAGACTTCACCAAGCTGACCCACACACTGGCTGTCAGGCCACTTCATTGATTCCTCATTTTCAGTGTTTCTAATGGCTGCTGATTAGGAATCACTTATGCCCTTAGACTTAGAGACGTCCTGGCAAACCAACTGTCCTCACTGGGGGGTGCACAGCTTCCTAAACTCCTAGTGAGCTAGAGGCAGAGGATGATTAATTCTTTAGCTTCTACAAATGATACATTGAGCTCCTTTGCTTTGCTGAAAGCTTACCTATATTGCTTCAGCACTTAGCCAGGAATGCTTATGTTCTCTCTCAGCAAAGTTGTGCTTCTCCACACTGGTTGTGTATTAGAATCTCCTGGGAAATATTTCTTACCTATCCTGACTAGACTCCGACTCCCCAGCCTCACACCAGACCTTCTGATTCTCTCTGTCTGGGCATCTGCATGCTTTTAGCTGCTCCAGAATGATTCTAACATGCAGCCAGTGTTGGAAACCACTGCTTTAAGTTTCACAGCTGTCCTCCAAGTGCCACATAATAAAACATCATATGGCAACTTAACGTGCTTATTGGTATCTCCAAAATACCTTTCTTGGGTGTTTGGATTCAGAATTATCTAAAACTTTTAATTTCTCCTTTTCCCAGTTCCTATTGGGATTCTGTATGTCTTATGCATATACACTGAGGGAAAAGAATAGCTATTCAGTAATTCATTTTTTCCCACACTTGCCTCACTGGAAGAATGACGTGAGCTTCATAAAATATTGATCCACTTCTATTTTTTCTTTTTTTAAAGATTTTGAGAAAGATTGGTATTCATTCTTTGAATATTTGGTAGAACTCAACAGTGAGGTCTTCTGATCTTGGACTTTTATTTGTTGGGAGATTTTTTTTTTTTTAAGATTTTATTTGACAGACAGAGATCACAAGTAGTCAGAGAGGCAGGCAGAGAGAGAGAGGAGAAAGCAGGCTCCCCAAGGAGCGGAGAGCCTGATGGGGGCTCGATCCCAGGTCCCTGGGGTCATGACCTGAGCCAAAGGCAAAGGCTTTAACCCACTGAGCCACCCAGGCACCCCTTTTGGGAGATTTTTAATTATTGATTCAATCTCCTTACTAGTAATTGGTCTGTTCAGATTTTCTCTTTCATCATGATTCAGCATTGGCATGTTGTATAGTTCCAGGAATTTATCCATTTCTTCTTGATTGTCCAATTTATTTAGCACATAATTGTTTATAGTAGTCTCTTTGATACTTTGTATTTCTATGGTATCAGTTATAACATGTCTTTTATTCTGATTTTGAGTTCTCTCTTTTTCTTGGTGATTCTAGCTAAAGGTTTGTTAATTTTGTTTATCTTTTCAAAGAACCAGCTCTTTCATTGACCTTTCCTATTACATTTTTTGTTTGTATTTTATTTTTTTCTTCCCTGATTTTATTTTCTTCTTTCTACTAACTTTGGGCTTCATTTGTCTTTTCTTTTTCAAGTTCCTTGAAATGTAAAGTTAGGTTGTTTATTTGCGACTTTTTTTTGTTTCTTGAGGTAAGCATTGTTATGAACTTTCCCCTTAGAACTGTATCCCATACAGAATGTTAAATTTTCATTTGTCTCAAGATTTTTAAAATTTCTCTTGATTTCTTTTTTTACCAATTGTTGTTCAGTATCATGCTACTTAATCTTTACCTATTTGTGAATTTCCCAACTTTCTTCATGTAATTAACTTCTAGTTTTGTCCCATTGTGGTTTGAAAAGATGCATGATATGATTTTAATCCTGTTAAATTTATTGAGGCTTGTTTTGTGGCCTAACATGCAATCTATCTATTTAAGAAATTGTTCTATGCACTTGAAAAGAATATGTATTCTGTTGCTTTTAGATAGAATGTTCTGTAAATATCTGGTCTACTCTATCATTTAAGGCCAGTGTTTCCATATTGATTTTCTGTCTGGATAATCTATGCATTGATGGAAGTGGGGTATTAAAGTCCCCAACTATTATTGTATTGCTATTTCTCTGTTTAGGTCTGCTGATAATTGCTTTATATATCTAGGTGCTCCTCTGTTGGGTGCATATTTACAAATATTATATCTTTTTGTTAGATTGGCCCCTTTATCATTATGTAATACCCATTTTTGTTTCTGATTAGTCCTTAAAGTCTGTTTAGTCTCATACAAATATAGCTACTTCACTTTTTGGTTTCCATTTGCATGGAACATCTTTTTCTATCCCTTCATTTTCAGTCTCTGTGTGTCCTTACATATAACAGGAGTCTCTTATAAGCAGTATATAGATAGGTCTTATTTTTTATTTTATGTTCTTTTAAGATTTAGTCATCTATTTTAGAGAGAGAAAGAGAGAGCACAGGCATGAGTGGGAGGGGCAGGGGGAGAAGGGAGAATCTCAAGCAGACTCCATGCTAAGGATGAAGCCTGACAGGGCTTGATATCACAACCCCAAGATCATGACCTGAGCAGAAACCAAGAGTCAGACACTTAGCCAACTGTGCCACCTAGGTGTCTCAGTAGGTTTGGTTTTTTAATCCATTTGGCCACTCTGTGTCTTATGATGGGAGAATTTAGTCCATTTACATATAGATTAATTATTAATATGTACATGTTTACTGTCATTTTATTAATTGTTCTCTGGCTGTTTTTGTAGTCCCTCTCTCTTCCTTTCTTCTTTTGCTCTCTTTGTGGTTTTATGATTCCTTTTAGTGATATGCTTATATTTCTTTCTTTTCATCTTTTGTATATTTCTGTCAGTTTTTGCTTTATGGTTACCATGAAGCAACTTGTAACAACTGGTATTTATAATAGTCTGTTTTAAGTTGATAACAGCCTAAGTTTGATCCTATTGTAAAGCTCAACATTACTCCCTCTACCATGTTTTATGTTTTTAATGTCGCATTTTACATGTTTTATCTTATGTATTTTTTACCTAAATGTAATCATAGTTATTTTTACAATGTCTTTTAACCTTCATACCAGTGATTAATTCACTACCTTTACCATATATATACACCTTTCCAGTGAGATTTATTATCACTAATTAGAACCCTTTCTTTTCAGCTTAAAAAAACTTTTTAACTTCTCTTGTAAGGTTTCTTTAATGATGATGAACTCTTTTAGCTTTTGCTTGTCTAAAAAACTCTCTCTCTCCTTCACTTCTGAAAGAGAAGTTTGCCAAGTAGGGTAGTCTCGGTCAGAAGTTTTTTTTCTTTTAGCACTTGGAATATATTTTGCCACTCCCTCTGGTGTGCAGTTTCTGCTGAAAAATCTGCTTATACTCTTATGGGGGGGTTAATGTATATAACAGGTTTTTTTCTTGCTGGTTTTAATAATTTCTTCTTGTTTTTAACTTCTGACATTTTAATTATCATGTGTCTTATTTTGGGTTTCTCTGGGTTTCTCTGGGTTCCTCTAATTTGGAATTCTCTGGGCTTCCTGGATCTGGATGTCTGTTTTCTTCCCCAGGTTAGGGAAATTAATATTTCAGCCATTATTTTCTCAAACAAGATTTCTATTCCTTTCTCTCTTTTCCTTTTGGAAGCCCTGTGATTCAAATGTTAGTGTATCTGATGCTGTCCCACAAGTCCCTAAGGCTATCTTCACTTCTTTTTTATTCTTTTCTCTTTTTGCTGCTCTGGTTAGGTGAGCTCCACTGTCTTGTCTTCAGGTTGACTGATCCTTTCTTCTGCTTTATCTAGTCTGCTGTTAAAACCCTCGAATGTATTTTTCAGTTCAGTTATTGTATTCTTCAGCTCTGTAACTTCTATTTGATACTTTCTTTTATTTTCCATCTTTTTGTTGGCATTCTCACTGTGTTCATTCTTCTTTGCAGTTTGGTGAGCATCTTTATGAGTGTTAAACTCTTTATCAAGTAAATGAACTCCATTTTATTAAGGTTTTTTTCTGAGTTTTATCTCGTTCTTTCATTTGGAACATATTCCTCTTCCTTCATTTTTCTTGACTGTCTGTGTTCATTTATATACAGTAAGTGAAACAACCACCTTTCCCAGTTTTGAAGGAAGGCCTCATGTAGGAGGTGAAACTTGTTGTTCAACCCTGTCTCAATTCTTAGTTGTCTCTTGAAACTTTATGCTTGTGTAAGTATCCTATTATATTTTTAATAGTTCCGAGTAGTTGAAGATGTGCCAAGACTGTGCAGTGTCCCAAAGGGGAGGATCTCAACACCTAGATTTAGGCGGACTGGAAGCCTCAGGCATCAGCTTTTAAATATATGCAAATACATAAAATCCTAAGGGACTACAAGCATAAACCCTACGAAACCAGCAAGCTGGAGCAAGGCAAAGGTAGAGCATCTACCTTTGTAGATAGCATCTACATCTTTGTTCCTTGTTAGCAGTTCTATAGGCCACTAAATATGTGTCATACCTAAAGCCTATAACTCAGGCCAAAATTCCAGGACAAGCAAAGAGGTGTCCTTCACAGAAAGACCTTGGGGTGGTAACCTACCAAGAACTGTCTTTCTAATTGCCCTAGTCCTGTGGGATCCAGAAATAGGAGCCTTCCAGGCTATCAGTGCCAGGCACTCAAGGGGTATCCCCAGGCTGGCAGCTGTAAAAATCAGGCACCGGGTGTGTAAAAAGCTTCCCTCCAGGAGATACTGGCGCTCGAAGGCATAGTAGAGGGTAAGGATGAAGGTAATAAATGACCTCTAAGTTCTCTGAAAAGTATTTTAGTCAGCCCAAGATGCGTTTTTAATCAAAAGCCTGCCCCTCAAGCCGCAGTTATGGTGATGAGCTAACAAGTCTCCTTTACAGAAAGACTGAGCCCCTGGGTCTGTTGTCTCTTGCTATGCCCTGGGGATAGTAGCTACTTAAGAACTCTTTCCCTATTGGTTACAGTCCTGTGGGGCCCACAAGAGTAAGCCCTACCAGCCACTAGAGCTAGATGACATAGAGGTGTCTTCTGGCCCGAGTTGCAAAAATCAGACTCCCAGACAAGGCTATGAGCTCCTTTCTGGGTGACCTTTGTTATAACAGTCTCATGGCACCAGGAACACAAGCTCTCCTGACCTTCACAGCCGAGTGACCGAGAGATGTCCTGTAGGTGGCAGCCACATATATCAGAATGAACAAAATCTTGCCATTTGCACAACTTGAATGGACCTCAAGGGCATTATGCGGAGTGAAATAAGTCAGAGAAAGATGAATATATGACCTTTCTTATTATTTGGAACCTAATACACACGCGCGCGCGCGTGTGTGTGTGTGTATGGTGGTTGCCATAGATGGGAAATAGTGGGTGGGAGAAATTTAGTTTATTTAGTTTAAATAAATTCTAAAAAATACTGATCAGAGTCACTTTTCTGGATTCAGAAGGTCTTTGGTAGAACCTGTAAATCTGTTTTAATAAGGACTTTTGGGTTTTTTTCGGATCAGCAAAGTTGGGAAAACACTGTTTTAGTAAAAAGTTTGATGGCAAAAGGAAGGTAGAGTTCTCAACTTTTTTTTAATTTTTTTTTTTATTTTTTTTAATTTTTTTTTTTTAAAGATTTTATTTATTTATTTGACAGAGAGAAATCACAAGTAGGCAGAGAGGCAGGCAGAGAGAGAGGAGGAAGCAGGCTCCCCGCTGAGCAGAAAGCCCGATGTGGGGCTCGAACCCAGGACCTGGGATCATGACCCGAGCCGAAGGCAGCGGCTTAACCCACTGAGCCACCCAGGCGCCCCAACTTTTTTTTTTTTTAAAGATTTTATTTATTTATTTGACAGAGAGAGATCACAAGTAGATGGAGAGGCAGGCAGAGAGAGAGAGGGAAGCAGGATCTCTGCCGAGCAGAGAACCCGATGCAGGACTCGATCCCAGGACCCTGAGATCATGACCTGAGCTGAAGGCAGCGGCTTAACCCACTGAGCCACCCAGGCGCCCGAGTTCTCAACTTTTGAATTGCTTTTGAGTTGTATAGATTCTTGACTTTTAATACTTCGTAGTACTAGCAATCAGGAATGTTGTCCCAGGAAACATAAACTGGGAGGTCTGTGAGGGATGGGCTAGATGGGTGATGGGTAGTAAAGAGGGCGCTTGATGTGATGAGCACTGGGTCTTTTACATTAGTGATGAATCACTGACTTCTATTCCAGAAACCTATATATTGCATTCCATGTCAACTAACTATGACTTAAATTTTAAAAGATAAAGAAGCATTAACAATGCATACCTAAGTATGGGGGAAATATAATATGAAGAAAATTATAGAAATGGTATGGGAGAGTTGGGTTTTAGTCCCAGATTTACTTCCACTTTGTTGTGTGACCTTGTATAATTCATATATTCAATCCCCCAATTTCCTGAGCTAGAAAATTAGAGTAGATGATTCAGGGTCCTTTTAACCATAAGATTCTATGAGTTTGTTGACTTGCTTTATTTGAAATTTAGCCCAGAAGAAATAGTAAGTTTTTATTTAGTTTATCTCTTTTCTTTCAGAAGTAACAGAAAAAACAGCCCCAAGCAAATGAGCTATATATTGTTTCAACTCGTGCTTGTATATAATTTATATTTAAAGAAATAGATATGCACCTTCATATGTATATACATATTATTTATCTCCTATATTTTATCTGTTCAACAGGCATTTATTGATAATTAGAATTTATTTGCTACCCATTTGTACTTCCTAGTTTGCCTCATTGTATGAAACTCCGTCAACATTTATCAAAGGACTACTGTTTTTCACATCTTTTATCCAAGTACAAGGTGAAAAAAGAATGATAGAGCTGAGCCCCTGCATTCCATGGGCCCATATCTGTGATGAGAAACAAACATCAATATGATGAATGATATCATATAGGAATAATCAAGACAGTGAGGACTCTGCTTTCCAGGCAGATAAGAGGAGGAAGAACATTCTTTTTTTTTTTTTTAAATATTTTATTTGTTTATTTGACAGAGAGAGATCACAAGTAGACAGAGAGGCAGGCAGAGAGAGAGGGAAGCAGGCTCCCTGCTGAGCAGAGAGCCCGATGCGGGACTCGATCCCAGGACCCTGAGATCATGACCTGAGCTGAAGGCAGCGGCTTAACCCACTGAGCCACCCAGGCGCCCAGAGGAGGAAGAACATTCTAAGCAGAAAGAGCAGTATATGAAAATGGCCATAATGAGTTCTTAGAATTGGAAACAGTTTCAATTAGCAGAAAGGGAGTGTGCAAGAATGTTGAGAAATGAGGCTAGAAACATAGGATAGAAGCCAGCTCATGACGTCCAATATCTTCATATTGGACTTGATGAAAAATCACTGAAGAACTATTTCTGAGCATTAAGGTATGATTAGATCTGAGCTTTAAGAACATCACCTTCTCAGACTTGCAAAAGATAAATGAGCCATGCAGAGTGATCCAATGGAGGACCTAGGAAGGTTTTTTAGGAGCATCTTGAGAATGATACAGGAGGAAGAGAAGAAATGATACAGGAGGCCAAGCTAGGGCAGTGTCTGTGAGAAAGGAGAAGGTGGATTGGACTTAAAAGCTATCACAAAGTCAGGAGCCCAGAATTCATGACCATTTGTTATGGGAATGAGGGAGAAGTCTAGGATGACTCCTCAAGTTTCTGGCCTGCATGCCTGGGAGAGTGAGGATTCATTTAGCAAAGTAGACAAAATAGGGAAAAAAAACCAGATTTGGGCTGGAGATGGACATAATACAGAGAATTCTGCAATGAACATGGTAAGTTCAGAACATTGTTGAAAATTTTGGTCTGACTTAGGAGAGTTGATGATTGAGTCATACGAACAGATGAGGTTACCCAAGGAGAAGTATAGGGTGAAAGAGGCCAACCCTGACTCCAGCCAGTGGCAGCCTTTGGAGGACAGAACCATAGAAGGAAGCTGAGGAGTGCCTAGAAAGATAGGAGGGCATGTAGGGGAGAGTGCAAGAATGGGAAGCAGAGGAGGACGTTTTTCAGGAATGAAACTGCTGAGAAGTTTCAGTTGCTACAGAGAACAATTCTTGTATCTGGCAGTCGTAAAGTTTTTGGTAGCCTTTGAGAGTGACTTCATTGGCGTGGCTGGGTAGAAGCCAAACTGTTGCCTTGAGAAATTAACCAAAAGAGAGGAAAAAAAAGAAATACGTAGTCTGCTTGGCTATGAAAGGTAGAAACAAGGTCATTGGTAGAGATTGGAAAAGGCTTAGTGAAGGAAAGGACTGGAATTTATTTGCAGATGAAAGGGGAAGGCTGGGGCGCCTGGGTGGCTCAGTGGGTTAAGCCGCTGCCTTCGGCTCGGGTCATGATCTCAGGGGTCCTGGGATCGAGCCCCGCATCGGGTTCTCTGCTCGGCAGGGAGCCTGCTTCCTCCTCTCTCTCTACCTGCCTCTCTGCCTGCTTGTGACCTCTCTCTGTCAAATAAATAAATAAAATCTTTAAAAAAAAAAAAAAAGGGGAAGGCTGGAGAAATGAGAAGGTTGAAGATGTCAAGAGGGGGGCGAGAATAGTTGCTGGCACAGGCTCCTAGAACAGGGCAGGTGAGAACAGGACCGAGAATGCAGTAGGAGGCTGGAATCTTGGGCCAGCTACAGAATGTCTCTTATTTTGATACAAGGAAAAAAGAAAAAGAGGGCTTGGAAGGTAAATAAATTATTGGTTTATTGAGCAGAAACCGAGCCTGTTGCAGTGGGGTGGGCCTTGGTTTCTTTATAAAGTAAGCACTAAAGGCATCTCTCAGCAGAGAACATTATGTGTTGATGAAGCAGAAATAATGGTAATGACTATTTTATGTACAGCTGGTGTACAGAGCTGCAGGCAAAAAGCAGAAGTCAATCTTCACCTCAGTTCCCGACACTCCTGATCTTTTAAGAGCCAAGCGAGGGCAGAAGCTTCAGAGTCAGGTGAGACTCATAAACAGAGACTCCTAAACCCCCAGCACTGACATCGTGGGGAGGGTTGTTGCCTGTGGCTGCCCACTCCGGCTCAGTAACAGACTCTCATGCTTGGTTGTCCTTGATGCAGCCTCGTGGCCCTTATTTTCTAGCAGTTTTCTTTGGGGCCATCAGAACTGTGGTTGTGTTGTACATAAACAAGCCATATCATGTCTATTTTTTAAGTTGCGTGTACAACTTTCCTCATTGGATAAATGGTCTGTGGACCAAACTGCTTGATTCGTTCTGTAGGACCTATCTATCATTCATGATAAAAAAAAAAACAAACACATTTTATGCATGTGGTGGTGGGGTGGCAGGAGTGTTGAGGGCTTTGTCAGAATCCAGTCATTCTTCCATAACATTCTTTACCACATGGTTTTAGATCAGGCGGCACTCAACAGTAAGGGTGTTAGGTAACTAGTGTATGTATCATGTTTCCCAAATGTGATGTGGAACACAGAAAGAAGCAAATGAACAGAATACAGGAAAAACCAGAACAAGTAGACTTGGCCCTCCCATTGAATAGTTAGAAATGAATGAAAATGACCGAATACTAAATAATAAATGTTTTATGTTTCTAACATCTGATCCCTATTCTCTAATCATTTAGTATCTGTATGTTGAACTTGCCACCAAAGAGAGACCCCATCATCATGCTGGAAACCAGACCAAAGCCTTGAAGCATGCTAAAGATGTAAAGGACCTGGTCAGTGAGGTAAGTTGAGAATTTGGCACCAAGGTGCACTGGGTTAAAGAAAAAAATCTTGGGACACCTGGGTCGCTCACTTGGTTAAACAGCCAGCTCTTGATTTCAGCTCAGACCATGATCTCAGGGTCGTGGGATTGGGTCTCACATCGGGCTCCCCACTCAGCAGGGAATCTGCTTAAAATTCTCTCTGTCCCTCTTCCCCTGCTCCTCCCTGCTCATGCTCTCTGTCTCTTAGAATAAATAAATCATTAAAAAAAAAAAAAAGGTTCCTTAAAACCTTCCCTTGCTGCCTCTGATCAGAGAGCTAATTTCTGTAATTTGATGCTCAGCAGCATCAAAACACAGAAGATAAAGCTATTATCAGGCCCAATATATCATGGCCCTAGGTTGGATCTATGACGTGACTGTGAATTGGGAGGGATGAAAACACTTAAACTTAAGTTTGTCTCTTTTCTGCCTTTATTTCTTAGAAAAAGTACAAGATTCAATATGAAAAAATGAAGGACAAGTACACCCCTGTTCCAGACACGCCAATCCTCATCAGAGCCAAGAAAGCTTACTGGAATGCCAGTGATGTATGTGTCCTTTTCTTCTTTCTTCTATTGCGATAGGGACAGCTGAGGTTGTGGTACCTAAGACCAGAAGATACTACAGTCCTCCATAGTTCAAAGACCTGGTCCACAACATGGATCATGAGAACAACAACAGCACTTGAAGCAACAAAAGGCACAAACAGAATCAGGCACAGTAGTGAAGAATACTGCTGCGAGAGTCTAAAAGCCTATTGTTTTTCTTGTTGACCTTCTTAGCAAATAGTGACCCTTTCTTATAATTCTTTGGTGGCATTTGCTAGGGATACTTGACAAATAATTGTTACTTATCCATAAAGTCATGGTCTTGGAGTCAGCCAAACATGATTCAAATCCCGTTGCTGTCACTTGCTCGCTATATGATTCTATATAATTTAATTTCTCTAAGACTCTGTTTTCTGGTATGTGGAATGAGGATAAGAATTGTGATAATGAAGTTAGACAAAACAAGATAATGTATATAACATTCCTGACATGGTGCCGGGCTCTTAGTTAACATGCAGAGAAAGGTTGTTCCCTTTCTTCTCTTGACCACCTCAGTCATGAGAATGACACATTTGTTAGAATTAGGAAGGACAGATTTTCATTCCCCATACCACATGAACAAGGACAAGACTGGCTTTCAATGGTAATGAGATGATCTGTTAATAAAGATATGAAATTAACTTAGGGTAGATAACCAGTTCTTATCAGTTTCATTTCTGAGAGCCCACCTGCAGGTGCGTTGCACCCATTACCAGAACCAGAATCCCTGGAGGACTAGACATATGGGGGCTTAAACTCAGCCCAAAGCTCAAGCAACCCCATAACCCCTCAACTTAAGAATATTGCTCTAGGATTTCAGGGCATCTTAAAGTCATTACGGTGATCTCTAAACAGAAATATGAAAGGGCACCGCAAAACTGAAACAGTGTCTCAGTTCCGTAATTTTGTGAGCGGTTTTCATTTGGAGTAGACAGGAGTCTGCTACTTGAATAGAATGAGCACTTTGTCCCCTGAAGCTATGAGATATCGTAGATTCCTCCCCTGGTGTATAGTGGCATGAGATCCAACAGCCTGATATAAACGGGCTGAACACATAGTGCCGGCATCTCCTGACACATCCAAGGTTGTTAGCACGCTCTTCACTAAATGTAAAATGCCCATGGGTGCTGCTCAGGGCTACAGCATACCAACATACTAGGGCACTGGTTCTACACTCTCGGGGTCCAGGGACAGATCATTTGGCTTAAAATATAAACTGAGAAACTTGTAAACGACTCTCAAAATCTATCCCCTAGGATATTTGAGTCTTCTTGTGACATCCCCATCTTTGTCACTTCAAGGTTACTGTTGAATATTAATTTGAACCAAGCCTACTCTGTTACCACCCTCTCTGGGAGTGGTCACCCAATAAAGTTGGCACCTAGGGCTCATGACGCCCCAATGGACAGCCCCAACCCTAGGCCTTTCTCAGACCAGTGGTGATAACTCTAACCTTTAAAATAGTCGGATGTGGGGCACCTGGGTGGTTCAGTGGGTTAAAGCCTCTGCCTTCAGCTCAGGTCGTGATCCTAGGGTCCTGGGATCGAGCCCCGCATCCGTCTCTCTGCTCAGCAGGAAGCCTGCTTCTCCCTCTCTCTCTCTGCCTGCCTCTCTGCCTACTTGTGATCTCTGTCAAATAAATAAAATCTTTAAAAAAAAAATAGTCGGATATAACAAGGGTATATCTGGCATTGAGTTTGGCTTTTCTACACTGGTGATTCCCCCAAAGTAGAGCTAAGCAATTTTATGAGATTATTCATGTGAAAATGTAAATTAAAATGTCATACAAAAGACACCTTTAATTATGTATTTGTTCAGCTACCCCAAAAGACTTGAGGTTGAAAACAGACTGCTCAGAGAAGAACTCATCTTGTGGAAACAGGGTGAATCTTCTGTGATAGTCTTAGGTTAAGGTCAGAGATGTTATCTCTTGAACTACCACAGAGATCAAGATTATAAAACAAAGTTTCAGGACTGCCTCCTGGAGAAGGCATTTTGATACCAGGAGTTGGAAACTAAATCTTTCTCCTCTTTCCATGTTCATTAGTACATCTTGGGCTCAACAAAGTTGTTTCCTTTTTTCTCCTCCCAATTAGTTCTTTGTTTGTTTGTTTGTTTGTTTTAGATTTAAATAAACTTCTTATTTTAAGTAGTCTTAGATTTATAGAACAGTTGCAATGATAGGACAGACTTCCCATATACCCTATATGCTTTTTCCCCTATTGTTAATACATTACCATGGGACATTTGTCACAATGAGTGAATCCATACTGATGCATCATTATTAGTTAAACTCTATTCAGATTTCACTGGTTTTCTCCTAATGTCCTTCTCTTCCAGGATGTGAAAATGAGCTTTTTAATCTCTCTAAATTTATTCATGGGAAAACCTAAGAGAAAACTCAAGAGAGTTCAAGCTTAAAAGAACTCAGTTATTTAACATGGTGGTTTTTCACAATCTGTGTGCTTTTTCTCTTTCCAGCTACGCTACAAAGAAACATTTGAAAAGACCAAAGGAAAATACCACACTGTGAAGGATGCTCTGGACATTGTTTATCATCGTAAAGTCACAGATGACATTAGTAAAGTATGTCCCTACATATTTCTACTTTGTTGGGCTTAATAACCTACTATCTTTTTTTTTTTTTTTTAAGTATTCTCCCTTTCTTAAAACTCTCTAGAGAAATGTAGACTTTTTTATATGAAAGCTGGGTAAGACTTTATAGCTTTCTTTGTGTTTTTACCACAGGTAAAATACAAGGAGAACTACATGAGTCAGTTGGGAATCTGGTTGTCCATTCCTGATCGCCCAGATCATTTCCACCACCGGGCAGTCACTGATGCAGTCAGTGATGTGAGTCTCAAAACTTTCTGTTTTTACATATGAATTCATACTCCCATGTGACTTACAAAATCAAACACTGCATAGAAACTGATGAAACACTTGGCCAGATTTCACATCTTCTGTGTAGATATTTAAATCTTAAAACTCACTGCTACATAACTGAGCTTTAACTTGAGAGAAAAATATATTAAATTTATAAACTTAATTTTTCTTCTAAATGGATGATATCCTATTACAGGACTGAAAGTGATCTACTTTGTCTAGCAAATAGGCTAGTTTTGATCATTTGGAGAAACCACTTCATGAAAAAATGAAGACACATAACAATGCTCATTTTAGAATTTTCAGCTCTCTGTGAAAATATAGCTACTGAGCAAATATACTTTCTAGGAAAACATGCCTGTCAAATTTGAATTGGCTTAATTAGAAAATTAAAAATTAAAATTTCCATATATGACACAACAATATACCATAAAATGAGCAGAAATCAGTATTACTGAAAACTTCTCTTAAGTAATTGTTTCAATACTTTAGTATTCCTTATGCTTCAGCAGTCAGAGCTTCTATTTGTTCTACTTGGATTGATCCTAACCTACTACTGTTCAGAAATGGGTTCTTAAAATTCTTTGATAATGTTCTTCTCCCAGGTAAAATATAAAGAAGATCTGACCTGGCTTAAGGGCATTGGTTGCTATGCCTTTGACACCCCTGACTTCACTCTGGCTGAAAAGAACAAGACTCTCTACAGCAAGGTATGTCTACTCAAGGATAAGAATCACCTGCATTGGGGCACCTGGGTGGCTCAGTGAATTAAAGCCTCTGCCTTTGGCTCAGGTCATGATCCCAGGGTCCTGGGATCCAGCCCTGCATTGGGCTCTCTGCTCATCGGGGAGCCTGCTTCCTTTCCTCTCTCTGCCTGCCTCTCTGCCTACTTGTGATCTCTGTCAAATAAATAAATAAAATCTTAAAAAAAAAAAAAAAAGAATCACCTGCATTTAACATATTCTGGTGCCCACAGAGAGAATCAGTGCTGAAGCAGTAGTTTTCTGTATGTCTCTCTCATCCTAGCTTCTAGACCCTGTAGCTGTAGTACGTACTGAATTGTTCACTCTGCTTAGGAAGTTTCTTAGTACTGATCTCACTGACTATAGTCATTATGTATTTATATCATTTATTTGAATTTAATGAAAAGCCATCTTAGTATAACTTCTCATGGCTCTTCCAGAATTTCCTTCCTATTACTGTGTCTCTGGATGACTTACTTTGTTAGAGTTGCTATGCTAACAAATACAAAGTGGGATGATTTTAATCCACAAAATTGATGTGTGACTTGAGGCAAATAACTTTGTTTTTATGGCCTCTTTTTCCTATTTCCTATTTACAAAATAAAGCACTTGGGTTAGCTTCCTTTGGGTTCTAAAATAGGAGTCAACAATTTTTTTTAAAAGTGCCAGATAGTAAATATTTTAAACTTTGTGGACAACATTCATTCTGTCACATACTATTTGTTACAGTCCCCTAAAATTGTTAAAAAACATTCATAGTTCATAGGGTCATTTCAAAAAAGATGGTAGTTTAGATGTTAGCTCACCTCTGGTTTAAAGTTTTATGATTATCTAATTAAGTACTGGAAAATTATTTCGAACTAATGGATTAAAAGTGCTTTCGAGTTCACATAGAATAAAATAATAACCCTTATATAGAAACAAAGAAGGAACTGATTTATGTTTTTGCCTAATGTGGCAGATAGATTGAGTTGACATCTGTTCAATAAAGGGTGTGTTGTGAGACTAGTTTTTAGGTATCCATCTGGGTATACGTTTCATTGCCTTAGGAGGCAAAGTGTTCAGTAATTACTTGTTAGCCTCCATGAATAAATCATCTCAGTTGTATGATAGGATAAATGATATGTCTCATTCTTAAGGTAATCACAGCCTGCTATAAGTAACCATGTTCTTTTTTCTCTAGTATAAGTACAAAGAGGTATTTGAAAGGACGAAGTCAGATTTCAAGTATGTTGCAGATTGTCCAATCAATAAGCATTTCAAGTATGCAACTCAGTTGATGAATGAGGTACGTATGACTTGATCCATTTAAGCCTATTCAGTTCCCTTAAGAAGTCTATAGAGTTATTTGATTAAAACCCAATACATAAAATAACGGGAAGGTCAATTTAAATGTTGATTCAAGATAAAGATTTGGAAAGACTCTTATAATGTCATCATCTTATGGGCTCTTCCAAAAGCAGAGTGAAGAGACTGTCCAGTGAATAAGTGAAAGGGACTGTCCAGAGTGATGTGAGGGCCCCACTGCCATCATTGCCTCTGTTTGCACCAGCATAGGGCAGCACAGCTTTTTGGGGGACAAGAAGGAGGTCAAGGATTTTGTTGACTATCAGCCAAACTCCCTTAAACATTATATTGTCTAGAGTTGGGAGACTCTAAGGCTCAAGGTTAATTTGGCATCCCTTACCAGGGCACAGAAATGGCAGTGGTTGGAAGATCCACCCCTAAGGGGATAGTTGTGATTTTTGCAGTCGGATATATTGCCACTGTTACTCATACATTGGTGCAGAGAAGTATCCATTTGCACCCAAAATATTCCTTTATAGTCTACCTAGTCTTTCCTGGAACTGCTGTTGCCATAATTGAAACTCAGCTTAAAATGGCAGAAATGAGCAAGCTACAAATTAACTTACATTTGGATGGTTTTATATTTAATTTACTCTCTTTGGATTTTCTATGGATTTATGAAAATCAAAAAACAGTGTTCGAAAATTAGTAAAATGTATCTAAAAATGAAAATGTGGCCAGTGGTATATTTATTTCAATATGTGAATTTTTTGTTGTTTTTGTTATTTTTAACAACAAGGATTTAGTTCATTTTCAGTAGATGTCCACACAGGATGACTGAAGAATTATTGTCAGAAGCTTCCTAGGAATACAGTCTTGATAAATTTTGTTACTGTTTTATAATTTGTGGAGGATTTCCAGGGTCTCTGATATAATCAAATTTACTACCATAAGAAGATTGGTAGAATTTGCCCACGAATATACTTTCTGATTCTCACAACCTTAGATAGTAAACCTATAGCTCATTAGTACCTTATTTAAGATGCCATAAAACCTAACATTGCTTATGGCCCCGTATTTAAAGATGGGAGATGTTTAAGCACAAGGTTGTCCAATTTTGGTGTCATCAAATCAGATCTATCCCAAGTCCTAGCCTTCTCCAGGTGATCTTCAATCGACTGTCTTTACCTCCATGTTATTACTATTCTGGATGCTTTGGAAGCCCATCTCTAGAAATGACCTGTTTCTGGCTCTCTGGAGTGTTTATCTTGGGACATTTCTGTGTAGCCTTGAAGTTGTACTCTTGCCATAATTTGATATGATGTTTGAGCAGAAAAAATACAGAGCTGATTATGAGCAGCGGAAAGATAA
Organism: Lutra lutra; assembly: GCF_902655055.1. Taxonomy (NCBI): domain Eukaryota; kingdom Metazoa; phylum Chordata; class Mammalia; order Carnivora; family Mustelidae; genus Lutra; species Lutra lutra. Next base: position 50,443,926 of record NC_062280.1, on the reverse strand, counting down.
ATACCACCTGGTAGTCGATGAGCCTAGACATCTGCTGGCTAAGATCGCAGGCGACCAGATCAGTCAGGTACTGTGATGCGCCTGGCTGGACAGCGCAGGCAGGACTGTGCTCCAGATTTCTCATGAGATGTCGTGCCGTCTGCTGCAAGGATGTCATAGGTTCTGCCTATGATATTGGGATGTCCCGTTTCAAAGTATCTGTCTAGCCACCCAAAGAGCCCATGAGCTCTTTGAGTGTGCCAGTCCATACTCTGTGTCCTCACATGTGCTGTGGTGAAGATAAACAGAAAAGTTGGTCCTCTCACCCTTTATTCTCCTGGAGGATCTACTTGTAAACTGCAAATTGAGTTGTAGAAGTGAAAACAAAGACACAAATTAATGGAAGGAAGGAGGACAGAACTCCTTAAACTGCATTTTTCTACTCCAGTGACGTCTTCTGTCCTGTAAGGCGGTGTTGGTGGGACTAGTTCTGTTATTCCCCTTTCGGGAGGATGACGGATTCTCCGCTGCAAGTATTGCAGTCATTCTGCTTGGTACTGCCCTGTAGTTAGTGTCTTCACCCACATGTATATTTGAGTACATGAAGTGTGTGTGCCTACATCTCTTCACTCAGAAGTGATTGGGATATAGAGCCCTCTTCTCTCTTGTCTTCATAAGTCTCTTCTGTGCTTCACTGCTCTTTGCATGAACAGAGAAAATATAAATCTAGTGCCAAGATGCTTCTGAAACAAGGATGTAATGAAATTCTACGTCCAGATATGTTGACTGCCCTCTACAACACACACATGTGGAGCCAGGTAATGTCTGATATGATGTGAAGAAGTGACTGAGAAGCCTTGGGGCATTGACATTACGCTTTCCTTGATTCCCTTCCCGGCTCCCTGCCCAGACTGGTTTCCTGCTGCATAAGTATTCATTCCTTACAAATGACCTCTGCCTGTGGCCATGTGTGACTGCGTGGCAGCCACATCCATATATCATCTAGTGCCTCCCAGTAAGAGTAACTGAGGCTGTTTTAGACTCTATTTCCAAACTGGTATAACACTGATTTCAATTTTTTTAGTATTTGCCCCAAAGAAATGGATTCCTTAGGGATTGAGGATATAAGTAGATTCAGTGGCATCTAAAATATCTGAATAATGTTTTCATTTAATATCCGTTGTTCAGTGATCACTGCAAGTGTACCATTTGGGAACGATGAGGGTCGTGGTGCAGGTCCTTGAGTATTGTACATATTTATGGCCCCTCTTGAGCTTGATGCTAATTTTCTAGGTTATTTCCAGCATATCTGTCCTCATGCACACTTGTTGGCAGTGTAGCTGGTAACATTGTCTTCCTGCAAGGTCAGTTGAAGCTCTTGCCACCACTTTTGCATCATGGAGGAAGGTACATTTGAAGCAGAAAAAATAAATAAATAAAATAAAACCCAGATAATTGCTTAACTTCCAGATACTGATAAAATGCCATTGTTCCCACATGGAAAAAAAAAAGAGCTTTTAATCAGTCTTTTGCATTAGAAACTCATTTTATCACTTTAGTTTGACACCAGGTCAACATGTGAAATGAGGGAGATGAGGTCTCCATAAGAACATCTTGTTTGCCTGAATTTGTTCCTTTGTTCTGATGTGATCATTAGATAGTCATGCATGACATTTTGTTGCGCTTTCTGTATCTGTACCGCTTTAAATGGCTTGTGTGCATGGGAAACACTCGTGACTTGGAAATTACAAAAAGTGAATGTCTTTTAAAAAATCATAAATACTTTAAACCATATATACTCATTTTTTAATTTTATATCTGTTTCATCTTTGACATGGATATATACCTTAAGATATCATACATATTTGGTGCAGCATATTTTAAGTGAATCATTATCTATCAGAGTCCAGAGAGCAAGGATCCAGTCATGGCTCCAGGATTCATTCTAGATGTGTCCCTTAGTTCATATTTTTTAACCTCATTGGGCCTGGGCTTCTAATATATAAAAATATGGAAAATATCATTTATTATTATGATTATTTGCCCACTCCATTACACTATTGCTATCAAATACAGTTTTATATTAAACATTTCTGTTAAGATTAAAAGAGAAAGTATGACCCCGTGGCTTATCTAATAATCCTATTTGCTGTGGGACTCTTTTGAGGAAAATTACCCTTGTTAAAGCTCTCTATTCTGCTTCAAGTTAACTTGTTCTTCTCTTCTGCAATTTAGATCAAGTACAGAAAAGATTATGAAAAATCAAAGGACAAGTTTACCGCAATCGTGGATACTCCAGAACACCTGCGTACCACAAAAGTCAACAAACAAATTAGTGATGTAAGTGCAAGAAACGCTGGATGGATTCTCAGACTCGGGGAGCGTTTACAGATGTGGAGGGACATTTTTGATTGTCACAATGTCTGGAAGATTCTACTGCTATTTAGTGGGAGGGAGGCAGGGATGTTAAATGTCCTGCTCTGCTCACAACTCTTCTTTTACAATAAAGAGTTATTCCAACTAAATTGGCAAACACACCAATTTAGAGGCAGTGGAGCCTTAGCAGAAAGCAGGAAAGTGCCTGTTGATTTTATGGAATTCTCTTTCCTTTAGGTACACTCAAAAAGCACACAAAACACTTTGCATGCATATTTTTATGCTACATTATATTGTAAACTGAGATGCACAATATTGTCTCCTTCTGCTTTTAATTCTCCTTCAGATACTTTATAAGTTGGAATACAACAAGGCCAAGCCAAGAGGCTACACGACAATCCACGACACACCCATGTTGCTGCACGTCCGAAAGGTCAAAGATGAAGTCAGTGATGTAAGTACCAGAATGTTCGCAGCCCCTCTCATCTTGGGCTCTTTCTAATGTGACATAATGAACCCTGGTCCAGTTACTTATTCCTGCGCAGCAGCCAGCCAGTGGCTTTAAACCAAAATCATCCTTTTTTTTGCTGGTGATTCTATGAACTGACTGGGCACAGCTGAGTGGATCCTCTCTGCCATGTGCCATGAAAAATGTTAAATACATCCAGTGCACTGTTTATGAAGGCAGGAATTATAAAGTATTTTTAAAATATTTTTTCGGGGCGCCTGGGTGGCTCAGTGGGTTAAGCCGCTGCCTTCGGCTCAGGTCATGATCCCAGGTCCTGGGTTCGAGCCCCACATCGGGCTTTCTGCTCAGCAGGGAGCCTGCTTCCTCCTCTCTCTCTGCCTGCCTCTCTGCTTACTTGTGATTTCTCTCTGTCAAATAAATAAATAAAATCTTAAAAAAAATAAAATAAAATAAAATATTTTTTCACTTTTTTATGTTAAAATAAGTTTCGGCACTTCAAACATGAACATCACTTGTTCATAAACCTCTATTTGAACCTTTCTCTGGAGCAGCCCATTCCCTCTCCCTGTAGAAAAATGAAGCATTTCTGTATCTGTTCCTCCAAACTTTCTGCTTTTAACAATAACCAGAGATATTGATGAAAAATATGGACTTCGAGACCTTTCGAGGAAAGTGCATGGTAGCATTTTTTCTTCACAACAGACTTAATCTGCCTTATGAAACATTGTGTATTATAGTGATGGTTTTAATTTCTTGCCTTTTAATGCTTGGTAGGCCACTGTAAAAATTAACCTTGTCTCACTATGTTTCCTCCGCAGCTGAAATACAAAGAAGTTTACCAAAGAAATAAGTCCAACTGCACCATTGTGCCAGACTCTGTTCATATCAAAGCAGCCAAGGATGCCTACAAAGTCAACACCAACGTAAGTTCCAGAAACTTTCCCAAGGCTAATGGGGGATTTCGCTTCTGCAGGACACATGACCTCCTTTTACATCTTTTCAGGTGATTGAGCTCTAATGAGTCTGGATCAAGAGTTAGCCCCAGCAGCATGACTACTGGTGCTGGAATCTAAATGCTGCTTTTGCTTCTCGCAGAGGAGAGTGGGGAAGAGCCAAGGTGGCCAAACCTGTGCCACAGTGTTACACCCACTCAGCCTCTCTGCCAGTTGGCTGAGAAATAGGAGATTTCTTTCTGGAACGAAGGTTGCATGTGGGAAAGTGTCTCGTCATCTTTCATTCCCTCTACCCTCTATATCTTCGTCTTGTCCTGCTTTAGAACCTGATTCTTCTGGAAAACACACACACACATGCATATGCACATGCAAACAAGCACATTTTAGTCACTTGAGGCTGTCAGAAGTTAGCCTATGTCTTTCTCCTGCTCACCTTAAAGCCTCAACCACAGCGATATTTTGTGCATTTTGAGGAGTATTAACTTTTAAAATATATATAAATTTCTTACATAATGAAACCATTATAACCCAGTGAATGCCCCTAGTGTCAGAGAGAACATATATTAATCAGGGTCCGCAAATACCTTAGGGGTGGGCAGGTCGCTTGCAGGTGTCCCGAGGATGGATTGAGGGCTGGGTCGGTAGCAGGATGGGTGTGTGAAAAAGCAAACACATTATAATGTACGATGTAGAGTCGAGGTAGTGGGTATACAGGTATTCTCTAGGATTCTTGCAGCTCTGTTGTAGGTTTGAAAAATTTGACAATAACTGGAGAAAACTCAGGGTATCATAAAGCAAACCTCATGAAAAGCTCCTCAAAAGCATGCAGAGTTGATGATGTGCAAAATATACCTTGACAGAACAATGAAGAGTGAGGAAAGAAATGTGCCTGCTGTTGAGGGCTCTTCCCAGGACACAGATTAAGCTGTGTGTGCTCCTGTGCCTCAGATTTGGCCCCAGGCAGCCACGTGGCCAGCTCAGGGAAGGTCTAGCAAGTGTGGGAGCCTCTCTGGAGCCAGTCTCTGGCGGTTTGAATCCCAGCTCTGTCATTCACGAGCTGCCTCCCCTTGGGCAGTTTAACCCACTGGTTGGTTCCTCAGCTGTCAATTTCGTGCAGCCGTTGGAACCATTAAATGAGGAGTAGTTAGGAAGCACTGAGAAAAGTGCCTGGCATGAAATGAATACTCTAAATTTAATCATTTAAAAAAGATCAAGCCTGAGTTTAGCTAGATGTTGAAAGTCCTTGACTCTGAAGATGATAAAGCTACACCGACAGTGAAAGGAATTGTAGAATTATTTTACCTGGAGGCCTTTAAAATTTTTAGCCCCTATTTTGAGACAAAATGGTCCCACGAGACGACCTCTTCTGTGGCTGACTAGTGGCATAAATTGTCCAGAAATATTAACTGGGGCTCTCGCTTGCATAAAGAATCATAATTTTTTGTATGTTGAGATGCACATTGTGTCCCTCCAGGCCACGTGCGGTTATGAATTCAGCCCATGGAACGAAATGACCTATTTTTGTCTTATTACAAACAGCTGGACTACAAGAAGCAGTATGAAGCCAACAAAGCCTACTGGAGGTGGACCCCTGATCGACCAGACTTCATCCAGGCAGCCAAGTCGTCCCTACAGCAGAGCGATGTGAGAAGGGACGGTCGGTCGGGCTCTCTGACACACCTGAGACAGAAGCATGAATAATCACTTATAATAACCGCTGCTGTGGGTGTCAGCCTAGCACACTTGACATCCCAGAAGGATGGGGGGTGATGTGAGGAGGGGAAGGCAAGCGCAGGGAGCAGACCTGTGGTCGCCCACAGCTGGGCACAGGCACTAGGGTGTAGAGTCCTGAGTGAGGCTGGGGAGGAACTGGGGGTGAGCGGGTGGGAAGGACTTGGTCCTAGCCACAGGGCTGGAGACGGGGAGCCCAGCATGCAGTGAGGGGCCAGGAAGCCTCTGCCCCCTTTTTGGTAGCAAGTCTTCCTAGCACCCTTTAAAGAAGAATTACAGATTACGGTAAATGCCAACTTCTTCCTTTGCCTTTCTTCTGTTTCAGGTTGAGTATAAGCTGGACCGAGAGTTCCTCAAAGGTTGCAAGCTTTCTGTCACTGATGATAAAGACATGGTGCTGGCCCTGAGGAATTCTTTAATAGAAAGTGACGTAAGTATCCAATGCCTCCCATGACACCTAACCCACTTCAGTGGCACAGTCCCCAGAGACACCAAGGAAGGACAGAGGAGGCTGCTGGTGTAGGAGCTCAGGCGCAGGTCTTGAAATACGACCTTGTCCCCAGTGAGTGTGCCAGTGACATGGCAGAGCAGGGTGACAGGCAGGGGAAGCTTTAAAATCCAGGTGACCATTCTCAATGTATACTGCACTGTGAGATCATTCACACATCGAGAATTGGGAGCTGACGTTCTGGCTGGATTCTATGAGGTAACATTTGGTTTTGAGTGATCATATTCTTTCTTTGTTTCTTCATCTGTAAAGGAGAAGTAATAATTCCTCCCAGGATTCGGGAGCAGGTCAAATGACATATTCAAAAGTCCTTTGAACTAAGACTAGGGGTATAAAGATTCATCATGAGATCCATTTTGATCATCATTAAAGCCTCAACTTGGAAGAGAGAAAGTCTTTTTGTATAGTTCCCAAGATTTCCAAACATCAGATCTTTTATTGAGTTTAGTGTCCTTACTGTGTCAGTGATTCTGTTTTCCCAGCTCTATCTAGTGACTCAGGGACTGAGTAAATATATACCAGATACCCAGAGGAGCTAAATCTATATTTTTTGCACCCCTGCAGCTGAAATACAAAGAGAAACATGTCAAGGAAAGGGGAACCTGCCATGCTGTGCCTGACACTCCTCAGATCCTCCTGGCAAAGACTGTCAGCAATCTGGTGTCTGAGGTAACCTTCTAGCAACATATGCTCTGCTTCCCTCTTGGGCTAATGCCCCAGGCACACACTCTAACAGGCTCTCTGTGGATTCCCTCAGAACAAGTACAAGGACTATGTCAAGAAGCACCTGGCCCAGGGCTCATACACAACACTGCCAGAGACCAGGGACACCATCCATGTCAAGGAAGTGACCAAGAATGTCAGTGACGTAAGTGACCAGCCCCAGGACTCGGCTGCAGCAACACCACTTTACCTTAGAATCCAGGGAAATCTGGGGCGAGCTGCCTTTTTGCTTCTAAGTGCCTTCCTGTACATCACTTCACCTTTACCGTCATCAATGCGTATGTGTGAATTTTTAATTCTGCTTTAAAGGAGGACTCCATATTTATTAGGTTTCCTATTGTGGCAACTATGGCAAATGGACATTTTTCCACAGGACCTGTTATCTGCAATATAAGATGTTAGTAACCTAGCGTTAATAAAAGGAGGAAGCGTTGCTGATTGAGAATGGCCGCTCCGATCATTAAACTGCTGAACAGTTTTAGAGAAGTAAAATCACTACTTCATAATTAAGTAATCCCTGCCCACTTTGTCCTTATCAATAATGCTTTCATAATCTTGCTATTATATTTTTATGAGCCTTTATGGTTTCATATGTTTTCTAAAGCTAGAAATGGGAAATGAAAGAGTCAGTTCTCCCAAGATTGCCTTGTGTTTCAAGTGTTGGGCTCCAGGACAGACAGGACAAGGAAGAGCTAGCGTATGGATCAGAGATCCAGGTTCCAGACTGATGCCTGGATGGGGAGCCGTGGATTTTCATGGAGATCTCACAGCTCTTCAAGTAAACCAGTTCTTTTCCCAGATTCCTCTGCTCACATAAGTAATTCTGGCTCTATTTAGACAAATTACAAAAAGAAGTTCGTCAAGGAGAAAGGGAAATCCAACTACTCCATCATGCTGGAGCCCCCGGACGTGAAGCATGCTATGGAGGTGGCCAAGAAGCAGAGCAATGTAAGCTCCCCTGTCCACGCCCTCCACGGTCCTGCTGAGCCAGCGGATCCCAACTTGGCACCTAGCGGGCTGGTTCCATTGAGTGGTATTCCTAATTTCCCTCTCTGATAGTTTAGAAAATACAGTGGTTTAAAAAATTGGTTTGGTTTTAATAAAAGGGTTGTTTGTGCTTGATGAGGACTTTTTCAAAGATAGCGTATCTTCCACATGAGTAAACATTCCTTTCTCTCCAAATAAAGGTCGCATACAAAAAAGATGCCAAGGAAAACCTGCATTACACCACGGTGGCTGATCGGCCAGACATCAAGAAGGCCACGCAGGCAGCCAAACAGGCCAGTGAGGTACGTGTGTGGTGAAAATGGACCTGCTCCCCAGAGGTCACGGCCACCGAGTATGACAAGGCACCCACCTCTTAGAATGTATTGCCCATCTCGGTTTTCTTTGATTCAGGTGGAGTACAGAGCCAAGCACCGCAAGGAAGGCAGCCATGGGTTAAGCATGCTTGGTCGCCCAGACATTGAAATGGCCAAGAAGGCAGCCAGGCTGAGCAGCCAGGTAATCCAGATGGGTGTGTGGCAGCTCTCACGTGAAAAACCTTGCAGGAAGACGGGATTCCCAGCATGGAAGTGCAGAAGTAGCAACAAGAGAGATCCTGGGTCTTGGAGAGCACTGCTGAGCTTTGAAAAATTAGATTGTAAAAGTCTAGCAAAGACCTTTGTCTCTTGTTTCTCTCTGAGATCTTCAGGCCTTTCTCATTCTCCACTTTCCCACTTATGGGTGTGTGTCTAGATATTTGAGTGCTTAACAGTCTTCAGGAAGAGAAATATCAGCTTGTGAGGTCCTACTGGCACCTCTCCTCAGGTAGTGAGATTGTATCCCAAGGGTGGCATTCACACTTGAGTCACCTGTGGGAATTTAACAGGCAAGTGTCATGAAATTAAAAACTTCTAGAACCCAACCAGATGCAGTCACTTTTATTCTGCCATTCAGCATCCATATATTACATGACTGGGCTAAGAACTAAGGGGGTGAACGGATGTCCTCAACCTTATGTCCATAGATAAATAATTACACTTTGGAGTGAAAAGTAATCGAGGTATATTCAGGGTGCTGAGGGGAAATGCCTCATTCTGTTGAGTTTTCCTGTAAATCATCATCTTCAGCTATTTTACATAGGCATGACAGCTCTCTTCATTTCATTCAATTAAATCACATTTATTGAGCAAGTCTACTCCATCATCTTCTATCGAGCAAGTCTACTCTATCTTCCTACTCCAAGCGGCGTGTTCCGGGGAGCGGGGGGGCACAGAAGTAAATCTTTCAAGAAAGTTCTATAGCATTCCACACGTTTCAACACAAAATCAACAGAAAAGAATGTAACTTGGTCAGTCCCCTGACTGAGGAAAGTAGATGAGCAAAAGGAAAAGAGCTGTCAGCTTGCTGATGTCAGTCCTATATCCCTGATAAGTGCATTAGTTTTCTTCAAATGCCTCATCACAGCAGCATCATAAGATGCAGCCTGTGCCTCTGTCCTCTCCTTCGGCCTTTGAGGTATTCTACGCAAGTATCAAGTATCAGCCAGGCATCAAAGTCCGGATAGGGGAGGCCCCACACTGGGAAGCCCCTGTGGGGCTGGGGTCACACCGAGAAGTTACAGTCCCTGAGACAAGCCTTCCAGAGAAAGTAAACCTTCCACATCTGAGGTTTGATGTAGGATTAGAAATGTAAGCCTCTCAATTTTCAGAAACAGCAAAGTCTTCAAAATTTCAACATCAAATCTTTTCTTTGTCTTTACCTTGATGATGGCATGACCTTGGAAAATTTTAAAAAATATATTAAAATTTGGAGTGGCTGTTAGGAGAGTAAGCTGGTATTTATGCTTATTTTTTAAATTAAAGTTAGCCCTTTGCATATTCTTTTTTGTATCCTAAAGGTATACTTAATCTTATTTTTATCATTATGGCAAAACGTCTCACTTCCTTCTTCTAGATCAAAATCGTATTGAAGGGCTTTCCCCCACACGCTCTGTTCTTTTTTACTCAGAAATTATACCATTTTTTTGCCGCATTTTAAGAAATCAAAATGATATAGCCAGAGTACTACTTTAAAATTATAATAAATTCTCCTAATTTAACAGATTCCTTATGTCTCACTCTTCTGGATTATTTACAACCCCTCTTTAAACTCCTTACAGGTGACCTAAAATGCCTTTGGTTTCACTGGCTACTAGGGTCAGAAGGCTCCAAATCATTAGATCACTGAATGTAGCCTGAAGCCTTTACCCTTATTCCTCTTACTTTCGTTTTGCACTAAAAAGAGGTGATTTGTGATGTAATGAGCACTGGAGGTAATATGCAACTGATAAATTATTGGACACTACATTAAGATGTACTATAGGGTGGCTAATTGAATTTAAATAAAAAAATAAATTAGCTGTTGGTTGATTAAAAAAAAAATTATTATCTTTCCTGCTTCTGGATAATATAAAAATGAGCAAGGCGGATACCATGGCGCTCATTCTTACCCTTGACTCTCCGTTGCCCCAACATAACTATTGGTTGTGCTCTTTTTTACTCTTAAAAGCATCCTAGTGTGGATAGTAAGTTTTATGATCCCTTTATGTATAACATATTCTTTGTATTTGTATTTCCTCCATTTCTTAGTTTTCGAATTAATTGATGTTCAGAAATAATCTGGAGTTTCGCATTTGCTATTAGGTTAAATACCGAGAAAATTTCAACAAAGAGAAGGGCAAAACACCGAAATTCAATCCAAAAGACAGCCAGCTCTACAAAGTCATGAAAGATGCTAACAATCTCGCAAGTGAGGTATGTTTTTTTTTTAATTGTGGCAAAATATATAACATGAAATTTGTCATTTTAGCTCTTTTTAAACGTATGATTGAGTGCTCTTGATCTCGGCGTTGTAAGTTCGAGCCCCACGGGTGTAGAGATCAGTAAATAAAATGTACAGTTCAGTGGCATTGATTACATTCACAGTGTTGTCCAACAGCCACCATTATTTCCATCGCCCCAAACAGAAACTGTACAACCATTAAGCTAGAACTCCATTCCTCTCTCCCCGCATCCTCTCGTAACCTCTATAATCTATTTTCTGTCTCAATGAATTTGTCTACTAGAGAATCTTCTCTAAGTGGGACCATACAGTAATTGTCCTTTGTTTGTCTGCCTTACTTCACTTAGCATCATGTTTTCAAGGTTCATCCTTGTCATAGCACTTGTCAGAATTGCATTTCTTCTTGTGACTAAATCATATCCCATTGTATATATACACATTTTACTTCTCCATTCATCTGTTTATGGACACTTGAGCCACTTTCCACTTTGTAGTTACTGCAAGCGAGGTGTGTGCATTTTTATCACCAGCTCCAGAATTTATTTCAGGATGGGACCTCTTCCATGGCTTCCATCGGTACTGTCTGCCAGTTCCTATTTATGTGATTTTATTCTTCCCCCCCCTCACATGCAGGTTAAATATAAGGCCGACCTGAAGAAACTTCACAAGCCTGTGACTGATATGAAGGAATCTCTGATAATGAATCATGTGCTGAATACCAGCCACCTTGCCAGTTCTGTAAGCTCAGTCGTTTGCTGTAGAAACGGCATGTTTCACCCATTTGCAGCTGAACTCCTTTGCTGAGCTCACATACATCTCCTTCTCTGCTCCCGGGACCAGATTTACGAGAAAGCTCTTTCATGTGAAGGCATCCTTCCAAGTTATGGCATTAGTCTACCAACTCTCCACGGATTGTGACACCTCTGAGAATGTGAAAAAGCTTTTGTTCTTAGAATATTTAATCTTTTTATTTCCCAATTGACTAAGCCCTTCCCTCCTTCGAAGGACATAGAATTGTGGTTTGGAATAATTTTTTTCACTTTTGACTTTTCACACCTCCTTTGCATATGCCATATAACCTAAGGACTGGCCATCCGGTATTAACCGGGCAGTTCTGGACATGGCTCTTCCTCCTCTGACACATTTGTGTAACCCCCCCACTTAGCATTTGCTGCTCTTAGTGTGGTCTTGACAATGCTGCTGTGTAAATGTTTAACCTAAAGAGGAAAAACCGAAATGCTGAGCAGCTTTTCCAATGCATGTGCCTTTGTGCCTTCTTCCCCTCAGTACCAGTACAAGAAGAACTATGAGAAGAGTAAAGGCCACTACCACACAATACCTGATAATCTGGAGCAGCTTCATCTCAAGGAGGCCACAGAGTTGCAGAGCATAGTAAGTCAGTCCAGACTGTTTCCTGATGTGCGTTCAGCTGCAGTGTCAAAAATGTTCATAAATGCCCCCTCAGAATGGTAGTAATAATTTTAGTAACGATTGCTGGAGGAAAATATCCAGGGATATAGGGGAGCTTGGAATTTAGTAGCATTTTGAAACAAAATTTTATGCTATAAATAACAGCATCAACACGTATTGAAGAAATAGTCTCTATGCATGCAGTGTGTGTTATTCAGATCACTGATGGGCTGGAAGCATAAAGATTATGCCACGAGGGGGATAATCCCCTTACAATTAACTCCAGTGTTCCCTCATGAGTCTGCACCCCAGCTTAGGAAACCTTGCAATGATGGGAGAGAGCCTTTGGAGGATTTTGAGCAGAAAAGTAACATGATTAGATCTACCATTGAAATATTTGTGGGTATTTAAGGAATCGAAAATTTGTAAAATAATGAAGATTCTCAAAAGAAAGGACTCAGAGAAAAAGTTTGCTATCACATGACTTCCTCTGTCACATAACCAGAATTATTTAGGTTCCTTGTTGGGCATTAACAGAAAGGGCAAAATTACTAGAAGTGTCTTCATGTCGACTGTGAAGCAGCCTGTGCCCCCAGATTTCTATTTTCAGCAAGATTGCTGAGACTGAGCATTGCCATGAAGATGTTGTGTGGACAAGGGCCTCTGCCTCTCTGACTTTCCATTTCTGAATATCTGTGGGCCGCTCCCATTCCTAATTGCATGTCCTCATCCTCCTTTGGATTGGGGCATTGTATTTGTAAGGATGAGGATACTGTATTTGTAAAATAGCACTGGGGCTCTTTTGAGAACATCAGATTTCTTAGTCGACAGGTAAACTAGTTCTCATTTTTATATGAACTACTGTTGGCTGCATTGAATAGGGGACTGATTATGACCTAAATCCAGTTCTTGACATAGAAAGTTGTACATGTTCTCTCTCAAATAGAGACCCCAGGTCTCTGATAAAAGTCCTCATGAAAGACAAACTAGAGATCTTTCCCAGAAATATTGACAGATGCTGTAGTTACAGTGTTCACATCTACACCTATCAGATCTCAGCCAACTTTCTCGGATGGGTGACGGTCCCCATGCATTTCCTTCCCTTGATCTGTCTCTCAACTGATTCTTCTGCAATGATTCTTTTGTTTACTTGAACACAAATTTGATTTAAGGGTGTTTTTCTCCCACGTAACAACAAAAAAGGTACTAGATCTGAAACATAAGAAACTGTTTTGAGTGGCAATGAGATGCCACCCATGTGGACTAATGTATCATTTAAAAAAATACTATCCCTACACTAGTCTCTGTCTGGGAATTGGCCGGAGGAGATCTGTCTATCTAATAAGGCTCTTCATCACTAGGTGAAATACAAAGAAAAGTATGAAAAGGAACGGGGAAAGCCCATGTTGGACTTTGAAACACCAACGTACATCACTGCCAAAGAGTCTCAGCAAATGCAAAGTGGGGTGAGTCCTGTGAAACACACCACACCGCAAACATGCCGTCAAGCTGTTCAAGACCAGCTCTGCCCACACACATGTATCCAGACTTCTGGTATCCAAAAGTAGTAGATGATGGAACTTGTTTTCATGTGCTCACTAAAATGTTTCCATATCAAATCTTATGGTTCGGTTATACTAAATGTTCCAAACAGTAAATATTTAGCATCTATGTTTTATTTCAACTCTTTTATTTTCATAGAACATAGAACATAATTTTCATTAGAACATAGCAGACTAGTAACTCTGAAATTATATTGAATGTAATATGATTTTTTCTTTGATAAATGAAAAGTTCCCTCTGCACAGACCCACCCTTGGCTTTAGATTACTCTCTTTTTTTTTTTAAAGATTTTAGCGCCCCTAGATTACGCTTAATAGGAAGTCCCAGGCCAAACAAAAGAGTAATGATCAAGGTGTTTATCAAAACATCAGATGTCAGGGGCGCCTGGGTGGCTCAGTGGGTTAAGCCGCTGCCTTCGGCTCAGGTCATGATCTCAGGGTCCTGGGATCGAGCCCCGCATCGGGCTCTCTGCTCCACAGGGAGCCTGCTTCCTCCTCTCTCTCTGCCTGCCTCTCTGCCTGCTTATGATCTCTCTCTCTGTCAAATAAATAAATAAAATCTTTAAAAAAAAAAAATCAGATGTCAAGTTGCCATATTTCCTATATTAGAAATGTAAGCACAAGTATCTTAAAAAATTTTTTTTCCTTTGTAACCAATGACAGAGAACAATGGAATCTTATTTTGAATTTTACAAAGTCTGTTTTCATTAGGAAACAGACTTATTTTGGGTTGCTTTTTACTTCTCCCCTGTGGGGCAGATCCCCAACCATAAAGATAAATGGTTGTTAATAAAGTAGAACTTTGTGAAGCTTTCTGGTATAAAGAAGGCCAAATAATCAAAAGTTTAACATAACTTCATAAAACTGGTGAATCTGGGTAAAGGGTCTATGGGAGTTCCTTGTACTAGTCTTGCAACTTTTCTGTAAGTTTAAAATTCTATCAAAATTAAAAATTATTAAAATGGAGTTCTAGCATTTATTCTAAGTCTCCTGATGAGACATCCTAGACCAGGGATTGGGGAGGAGATGGGGGAGCTTGTGACTCTCTCAGTGGAGGACAAAATCTTAGGATTTCTCTATGTTTTCATTGGCCACTTTATTCAGAGATTACAAATAAGAAGTCATGATTATTTAAAAGGCCAAATTTGCATTTCATGCCCTCAGGCTCTTCTTCCTCTGTGGTGTTATTTTCCTCTTACTTACTTTTAGTTCAGAAGTAAACTCTTGTTGCCTCAGGAGAGATGACAGCAGATTCAGAGTCTTGGTGGCACAGGCTTCCTTCCACTGTCCTTCCCTGCTGTGAGGCAGACAGTGGGGCAGCCCCAGATGCAGTGCTGGACATATGAATGAGGAGCCCAACAAGGCTTCTCAAATTGAGTCTCCTTGAGGCTGTTTGTTGTAAACAAAATATTTCCAGAACAACCACACTACCTTTCAAATGAGTGACCTTTAGCAAAACAATGATCCAGTTAAGGGGTCATACATGGAAGGACTGTGTTGTAATTTTTTTTTTCTTCCTAGGTTTGAGAAACAAGTTGTAATAAAGATTGTTTTTTTAATTTGTGTTTCCTTCCTAATCGCATTAGAAAGAATATAGGAGAGATTATGAAGAGTCCATTAAAGGCAGAAACCTGACAGGCCTGGAGGTCACACCAGCTTTATTACATGTCAAATATGCAACCAAAATAGCCAGCGAGGTAGTGCCCACGTGGTCTTTGCTTTCGCTCTTGATCCCAATAATTACACTAATGACACTCATCAGTGTGATCCTTCTACCATTTTCATCACCATCTAACTTTTGTGGGTTTCAATTGGGTTCACATGTGTTTGGTATTACCACCTAATCTCTTACCCACGTTAATTCTTCTCATTTTTTAACTGAATACCTAACGAAATGTGCTAGTTTCTTATTTGATATTTCATATCAACCAATGAAGCTTATACCCCACCTTTATCACATCTTTAATCACTAAACTGTACTATTAAAACTGGAGGGTTTTGTTTTGTTTTGTTTTTTTTGTCTTTGCTTGTTTTTCCTCTTCACCTAAGAGGAATGATCCAGGCTTTCTTGTCAGTGACGTTGCTTTTGTTTTGTGATACAGAAAGAATACAGGAAAGACCTAGAGGAAAGCATCCGGGGGAAGGGTCTCAGTGAAATGGAAGACACACCTGATATGCTGAGAGCAAAGAACGCCACTCAGATCCTCAATGAGGTAGGATTGGAGCGTCTTCTCCTCCCTTGCCAAGTTACACAAAAAAAAGAGAAAGAAGAGAGATAGAGGTTTGAATTTCAAATTCCATATCCAACATGGTTATTAACTGTTAAATAAAATATATCTCAGTTTGCAGTGAGTCAGTATTATAGTTTGTGTCCATTGGCTGTCGTAATCTGTTATTTATCTAATAGGATTTGATTTGATCATGAACCATTTGGTGTGCTCATTTAAATTAAAAAGCCACACTGGAGTGTTATGCACCTAAGTTCGGGACTAGTTATATAGCAAACCAGATTTAAAATGTCCTTTTTACTTTAAGTTGCTAAAAGTGTTCAAAAGGAAGCCTTACGTGTTGACAGGGAATAGCAAAGGTGAACACTAGCAACCAAATAGTGGTATAGTACGTAGATTTACAGTATCTTTGTGCATTGACTACCTCGTTGTGGAAGTTGGGTAACTCTTGTTTTAAATGCTGCTACAGAAAGAATATAAGAGAGACTTGGAGCTGGAAGTCAAAGGAAGAGGCCTGAATGCCATGGCCAATGAAACTCCCGACTTCATGAGGGCCAAGAATGCTACTGATATTGCCAGTCAGGTCAGTGCTACTGTTCCACATCAACCTTTAAAAAAAAAAGAAAGAAAGAAAAGAAAAGAATAAAAGTGATTACAAGGGCACAGTGTTGTCCTTCTATTATATTGCTTGGTTGATTAATAGTACTGTGTCTAGAGTGGCATTTTAAAATATCTACCTGGTGAAATCCATTCTGATAGAAGGATCAGAGGCCTTTTTTTCATCTTTCTGAGTCTATAGCCACAAAAGACATTCAGAGCAAAGGGTAGAATTTGGGGAACTTGAAGCTAGGACAGATTTGGACATCCTGGTCTGGTTTCTTAGTCAATACCCACAGCCCCCCTTGCTTGGCAGGGAGCCTGCTTCCTCCTCTCTCTCTGCCTGCTTGTGTGTACTCTCTCTCTGAGACAAATAAAATCTTAAAAAAAAAACAAAACCCACAGCCCCATTCGGCACCAAGAATTCCTTGCTTAGGACATTTGGGGAGTTCTTTCTTTGCCTTCTCTCAGGATCTAAATTTAAAAGGTAGTTTTTAACATCCCACATTATCTTTTGCTTATTTGTTCTGCTCCTAGCTCTTAGGTATGTAAACAGTCCATACCTTACTCCGTGTTGATTATCTCTCTCCTTTCCCACTCTTTCTCTCTCCCCACCCCCTGTGCCCAACTAGATAGTAAGTCTTTCAACAACTAGGACTCAACCTTTCTGAATCTCACTCTTTAGTACGAAGCTATAACCACAAGAGGAAAACTATATGTTGAGTCTCAAATGAATGAATCCTTTTGGAAAAGAAATATTGACCACCTCATACTCAAATGAAATCAACAAATATGTACATTGCAAACATTTACCTAAGTGTTGGGTGTTCTTTTGCAGATTAAGTATAAGCAGTTAGCAGAAATGGAAAAAGCCAATTTCACTTCTGTGGTTGATACTCCGGAGATCATTCATGCCCAGCAAGTCAAGAACCTTTCAAGCCAGGTAAGGACGTTCATCGCAATATCACTCATAGACCCCAGTCATGAAGTCTTTCCATTAATACCCAAGTAGGCTCTTTCAAATCACAGATTTGCCCAGTAAAGGAGAGGGGATTCATCTGTGATGCAAGTTTGAGTCAGAGGTCAGATTTCTGTATCAGAATTAAGATAGATTTCATGAGGGAACTTTGAGGTACTGAGGAACTCTTACATGGTAGCATCTGTGTTAACGAAACAGTATTTTAACCTGTAAAATCTCCTATAATGTGGATGTAAACTGTATGTGTGAATCTGGAAGGAACAAAATAGATAGTCCATACCTGGATTGTCAATCTCCTTAACCAGATTGACCTATGGCATCCCCAGCAACCACTCGATCTAACCCTACTTCCTCCTTGAGGGATAACTCTGAGAAATGGAGGAAGGTACGATGTCTTTCATACACCAGGATGTACCCCTGTTTGTTTTAATCTTCAGTGATATCAGAGATCTGCAATTTAAGAAGCTCCCAACTGTCTTCTGAGCAATGAATTATAAAGCCATAGTGGCCTGAGAGGGGCTATGCTTTATAAACAGAGGGGGGTATAGGTTTCCTGGCCCACCCTGGAATTCTGAAGCTAGTTATCCTGATGTTGGCCCTGGAAATCTGTTTTTATTTGTTTCTTTGTTTGTTTTTGTTTTTTTTAATCTTCACAGGTGATCTCTTAGTGGCCAGTTGGGTCAGGGGAATCATGGATTTAAGTCCTTCGTTAGCGACATATAATTTTATATCCTAAAATAAGAAATGAAGTATCAATAGAGAATGGTTTATTTAAGAAACAGATATATTCAAACAGAAGAAACGAACCTTTTGGGGGGAGGTGGGGGTGGGGAAGCATTTTAATACCAAAATTATCTGGGCCCCAAACTACCACGTTGTGTTTATTGAAGGAGGCTAATATTCTTGAGGCTGTGAGAGGCTTGCCAGCCCTATAATGGTGAGCCTCTTCCCATTGCTCATCTTTAAGGAAAACCCCAGAGCGTAGGCCTATTCGAGGGAAGATTGAAGTAGCTCACTCTGTTCTCTTGGAGCTTTCCTCCGCCAGGTTCCTCAAGGCCTAAGACATGGCCAGGCAGGTTTCTTCCTTCCCGGTTCAGATTAGTATTTACCTTTCAGTGGCACGGGGGTACTGGTGCTTTCTACAAAATTGCTTCTCCATTTCCAGTGGAAAGTATGTATTTTATGTCTTGTAAGTCTCATACTGGGAGTCAATGCAAGCACTGTGAACAGACCTACAAATTCAGGATAATATACTATGTATTTCCTAATGCCTTTCCTCTCAGAATACCCGCCAAGTTCCAAGTGCAAGCTAACCACTCCTCTTAGTGACTAGCACTAGCTTAGCAAATCGGCTAAGGCAGCTTTTGCTTAACCTTAAGAAAATAAAACAAAAAGAAAAGGAGGACTGTTCTTACCCCTTTCCCAGGACAGTGAGAACTATCTGCCTTATGTTTGCATAACTAAGAGGAGTCATTCAGGTGACTTTTTCTGGAACAAGGAAGGTGGTGAGCAGCTTTCTTCCCAGAAATCTTTGTTTTAACTGGCTTCCTGTTCAAAGTCTAGGCTGTAATTTCTTATTGGTTGAAAGGGCTTCTTTGTTGCCTTCGAGGAAATTAAATCTTTCAATGCATAAATATAATTCATAATTTGTGTGTAATACAATTTAGATGAAAGAGATGTAGAAGCAATAGTTTTATCCCCTTGCAAATTAGCGAGCCTTTCCTCAGCCCTCCACACCCAAACTTCCCTGAAAAGTGGGAGAAACTGGAGCTAAATAAAGATGGAGAGAAAAGTGAAAGGACTCAGTGATAAGCAATAAGAGCAAACTCTGGCCTTAAGGTGGAGTAAGCGTTCTGATCACTGATTGCAGAAGATTAATGGAAGTGAATCTGCTCAGTCTCGGGGGATGATGGCACAGGTGTGGGGGGAGGAGAGGCAGAGTGGTGCCTAAGTGGGGTGTCTCTCAACTAGATGGGGGCACCAGATGTGGGCCCATGATCAGGTGGAAGTTGGTGGCCCTGGCGGTGAAAGAATTCACCTGAGGCAAAAGAATTCTACCTTAGGTAGAAGTTTGCCTCAGACACCACAGGGGTGGAGGGCAGGACAGCAGAGAGGCACTCTGTGAGGAGGTGGTGTGGGGGGGGGGGGGCTGTTTTTCAAGGGGTAAGATGCGTAGGGCAACTTAACGGAATTCTCTGTTTGGTAACTGCGCCTCATTGTAAGTCATCCACTGGTCAGTTAGGGTTTGTGGATATTTTCAGCTGGGTCTCCTCATGGGCTTTTCTGCATCCCATTGATCAAGTCTGTTTGCCTGCCAGCGGCCTCCACACAACCAAGGCAGGAAAGCCCAAGAACGGTGATAGCTGGCTCAGCCGTGGCTGGTCAGCTGGTCATAATGGTGGCCCCAGGTCTGTTCAGTAGAGCCTCTAGTCAGAGCCGCATTCTGGAAGTGCCTGCTGGTCCTGCCTGCCTCTTGTGTCTGGTAGCCAGGAACCCCAACACACCTGTGCAGAGCTCAGCAAAAATCTCCTTGCCAGCAGCTTTACAGAGGCCTGCTGATGGCTCTTAACCTTCCTGCTTTTCTTTCCCTGCCTGTTGGTTGTGTGGCTCCTGGCTAAACAGCCCCATCCGCTTCAGAGTAGACCCCCCATTGCCAGGAGCCTGGTTGTCTGTCACCTTCCTCTGTGGACCAGCCAGCAAGGGCCTCCTTCTGCTGTCTTTGCCGTGACAGTGGGTTTTAGTAAATACCCATGCTCAGTTCTCCCAGAAAGAAAAGACCTGGTGCTCACTGACCACGAGAGGGCTCTGCTTTAGAACTCCCTAACATCCACGAACAGTCCTGAAACCACGAAGGACTTTCCTTCTGCTGAGCAGGAACGGCAGTTGTAGGTCCCATTGGGCCATTTCCCTGTGGTAGTCATGGAAAGGCCTATTTAGCCAGAGCAGCTCCATCTTGGTTGAACAGCCATTTTGTTGTTTATGCAGTAACACTTAAACTGACCCTGCCCCCCCCTCCCCAGGGGACTTATTTAAATGCAAGTCCGGGTAACCAGTCCCAGGTAACAGAGCCCAAATACAAGGGCAGGTCAGGCCAGGTGGAGACATCCAATCAGTGGGGCATGCATACTGTCTCCCTAGCTAACAAGGAGTGTGGGCCCCACCTTTTGGGCGCCAATTCTGACCAAGGTGATAGGCTAGTTCAGATAGCTACTGTGGGGTGAATTGTAATTCAATTGGCCACCTGTGTGGGACCTAGCATGACTGTGCAGCTTTGTGTAAGTTTTTGTAACTGTGTGTTATAATCTCATTGGCCACTGTGTGTGGCCAGGCTCAACCACGTGGCCTTTGCCCTTTAAAAGTTAGTCTGTAAGGCAGGGAGGGGTTGCCCTCTCTGTAAGAGGCGGTCCCGAAGGGTCGGTTTGATTCTCGATGCTTGGCATGAAATAAAGTTTTGCTTGATCTCCACCTTTTTGTATCAGTCTCGTTCCTTTGATCACGGACCCATCAGTCACCATCCTTATTTCTTGGAATCTGTTTTCAGAAAAAGTACAAGGAAGATGCAGAGAAGTGCATGTCCTATTATGAGACTGTTTTGGACACCCCAGAGATACAGAGAGTCCGGGAGAACCAAAAGAACTTCAGCCTTGTAAGTTTTTGTTGACCCTAAGACACAGCCCACTGATACCTGGGATAAGGTGGGCACAGTGGTGCCTCTGGACATAGACAATGGGCCTCGCCTCCGAGAGGGGGCTCTGGGGCTGCCCTACGCAACTCTCACCTGTGGGCCAGGAAACATGTGCTCCATTCTTCTTCAAGATCACCTTGTAGTCCCCAAATCACAGCATGAAATACCACTGCTACTTTGTTAGTGGCTTCTTGTCACTGTATGTGAACTATCGCCATCTTCTATTAGTGGTGACATCTGTCTTTTTCAAAATTAATTCAGGCAGGGATGCATTTTTTAAAAATCTAACTTGACACTCTACCATTTTTAGGGTTTTTAAAAGAATTTTATAACATTCTTATTAAATAATTTCCCTTCAGCTATTTGAGTATGATTATTATGGCATAGACGTTTGGTTTTTGTTTTAATTTGGATTTTAACTTCCCTTACACAATAGAGACAATTTAAAATACATTTTAAAATGTTGAAATCTTAACAAGATGTTTACTCTTTCTTCATAGCTCCAATACCAGTGTGACCTTAAAAACAGTAAAGGAAAAGTTACAGTTGTTCAAGACACACCAGAAATACTGCGTGTTAAAGAAAATCAAAAGAATTTCAGCTCGGTATATTTACTATTTATTTTCCATTTAATGCTAACCTAATACTTACATTCTCCTCCTTAAAAATATGCTAGCCTCGGGCGCCTGGGTGGCTCAGTGGGTTAAGCCGCTGCCTTCAGCTCAGGTCATGATCTCAGGGTCCTGGGATCGAGTCCCGCATCGGGTTCTCTGCTCGGCAGAGATCCTGCTTCCCTCTCTCTCTCTCTGCCTGCCTCTCCATCTACTTGTAATCTCTCTCTGTCAAATAAATAAATAAAATCGTAAAAAAAAATATATATATATATATGCTAGCCTCATGTTGATTCAGACAATTAACATGTAACCTCCCCAGTTAATACTAGTGGTTATTTGATAAAATTTCCCATACTTTGCTCTAAACATATTACTCCAGAAACCATTTGAAATAACACCTTAAATCTGCTAACAGAGTAACTTTTCTTTCTTTTTAATTTTTTTAATCCCACAGCAATAACATGTGTTGTCTTGCTCCATGAAGATGGATTTCTTTTTGACACTGTGATTTCTCCTATTATCCTTCCCCAGAATAAATGACTTTACATTTCTTTAATGGATTTTGTTTCCTATAGAGGGGTCTTTTTAAATCAGGATTTTCCCAGTTTTTTTCATCTTGTATTGATACAGTACAATAATTTTAAAAGAAATCTCAAGATCTGGAAAGTTGGGGCGCCTGGGTGGCTCAGTGGGTTAGGCCGCTGCCTTCGGCTCAGGTCATGATCTCAGGGTCCTGGGATCGAGTCCCGCATCGGGTTCTCTGCTCGGCAGAGATCCTGCTTCCCTCTCTCTCTCTCTGCCTGCCTCTCCGTCTACTTGTGATCTCTCTCTGTCAAATAAATAAATAAAAAAAAAAAAAAAAAAAAAAAAAAAAAGATCTGGAAAGTTGTCCATGTTGTAAATATGGCAGGAGTTCTGATGCTGACGTGAAAGACGTCAGATCCTCTGGCACACGGCTAAGAACATTCTCTAGTGTCCTTTGTTTTCACAGAAGCCATGTTTCCTAGTCTTCCTCCAGGAATTGCTGGGCTTTCTTTTCTTCTGTGTAACATTGTCCTGATTCTGAATGCCCCAGGTTTTATACAAAGAGGATGTCTCGCCGGGAACGGCAATCGGAAAGACCCCTGAGATGATGAGAGTGAAGCAAACACAGGATCACATTAGCTCGGTAAAGACATGCCCCACAACCCACCCCCCACCCCCCCACCCCGCCCAGTCCCTCCCCCATAGACTCATCCGCTGCATTTTCTGCCTGCCTTGGATCATTTACTTTGAGGGCTGAGCTGCACTCAAAACTTTTGTCACCAGAAAAAGCTGAAGCTGCTGAAGTCGGTACCTGTAGTGAGGGCCATTCCCCAGTCAGTGCAGCCCAGGCAGGTGGCAGGAAGGGAGGTTACCTGTGGGAAATGAAGAGGCCTGTGTCAGAGCAAACCAGAGCTGGACAGTGGTTAAAGTGATCAAAACAGATTTTATTCAGGACTGTTGCAATAAGGGAAAGAGATCTCAGTATGGAACTGGGCTGAATTCCAAAAACTGCAAGGAAGAGTAAGGATTTCTAATTGGGGGGGGCGGTGAGAGGGGTGGTGGAAAAGGAGCCCGGGGGGACGATAGAAAATCAGAGAAAATATCAGGGGTAAGAGGGGTTCTGCCTGAACCTGCCTAACATGATTTTTGCTGGTGGCAGGCCAGGGTGACCAGACATTGCCTGGTGGGGCTGGTGGAGTAAGGAATTTGGTCAGATATCAAGGGTGAAGACATACCAAGGGTAGGGGGTTTTCTGGCTAAACTGACTTAGCAGGATTCTTGCTAAAATCAGGTGATACAGAGATAGACTCGGAAATCCAAAAGTCGAGGCCTCTTTGGGAAGAAGATTCAGAGGACCCTGACTGAAGTTTAGTCAGGGAGAGACTCCTTGTCACTTGTAAGAAAATAGAATATGTTAAAGTCGAAAATTCAAACTTCCTGGATATATGTTGTGAACGTATTTGTCCTAGCCAAACGAACTGTTGGATAGAACATCTGAGTGCACAGGAAAGATAAGGGGCTATAGTCTGAGTATGGACTCCCTAACCACCTCACCCCTAACGGACAGTAGAGCGACCAAGAGTCCTTGCCCATGGCATTGTTCCCTGACCCGGTGTTGGAATGGAGCCCTGTGCACACTAAGTATAGAGTTTGTATTATTTAACTGTGACTTTACAAACTGCAGAGCTCCTAACCAAACACATGTACGTGTTCCCACTTTTATATTTGCAGGTGAAGTATAAGGAAGCTATTGGCCAAGGAACCCCAATTTCTGACCTGCCAGAAGTAAAACGTGTCAAAGAGACACAGAAGCACATTAGCTCGGTAATGGCCCGTGGGCTCAGCATATTTGTGCACCCAGCCACCTCCTGGTTACTCCCTAGCTCCGGGAGTGGGGTGAATGGTGGGCTGGGAATGGTGTGAACCTCCCTCCGTCCTAGCTAAGAAACCTCTGTTTTCACACCATTCAGGAGCAGAAGGGACTTGGCTTCTTTAATGATCACGCCTGCACTTTCTAGAGTAAAAAGTGTCGGGGCACCTGGGTGGCTCAGTGGGTTAAAGCCTCTGCCTTCGGCCCAGGTCATGATCCCAGGGTCCTGGGATCGAGCCCCACATCAGGCTCTCTGCTCAGCAGGGAGCCTGCTTCCTCCTCTCTCTCTCTCTGCCTGCCTCTCTGCCTGCTTGTGATCTCTATCTATCAAATAAATAAATAAAATCTTTAAAAAAAAAAAAAAAGTGCCAATGGTAGAAATTATGTTATTGGACTGACCTAGAGTTAAAAGATATAAGCATAAAAATGACAAAGTATTATACATTTTATGTATATTATGATATATTAGATAATTGGTATATAAATTTTAATTTTATATAATTATAACATACATATATAATATTACATAATATCATATGTAATATTTTGTGTTTCTCCAGTGTATATATTTGCATGTATGTGTCTCTTGGGACACTCTCCTCTGTCTGGAAAAACTCTAGGTAGACTTGTGAAGTCTCTGCAGTCTTCTCTCCCTTTCAAGAACTTTTGCCCCATATCTTCTGCTATTTTGCAGATGCAGTGTATGTTAAGGTGCTGGCTGTCCTCCCTCTACCCACAATGACATACTATATATTAAGCATGTTCTCTGTGAGGAATTTCAGGCACCTGTGATAGTGGATGTGTGTCGGGGGGTGTCCCTCACACCTTAAATAATCAGGTTAAGCATACGTTTCTCCCATCCTCTGTCAGGTTAGCCCAGTCTCTGCTCCCCATCCCAACACATACACACACACAGTCTCTCTCTCTCACTCTCTCTCACTCACTCACCCACTCAGCTTTCCCATCCATAAGGACATTGCAAGCAGTCGCTGGCTGCTAGCAAGAGACCCTGTGGAGTTTGGGAAATAGTTTATGGCCAATAAAAGCTGAGGGCCTTGGTCTTAGAGATTCTGCTTGTCACTGGATGACTGAATTCTCATTTTGTTGCCATTGGGAGACATTTGATATTTCTCTTGCAAGTTGTTCATATTATTTAGATCTCTTTCCTGTCTCACTCTTCTCTTATACTCTGGCTTCCTTGTGGTACAAATTATGTATAGTTTTGCGTCCACAAAAAAAAAATGCCTTTAGTCACTTTTGATTGTAACTTCCTGTCTCTCTCTGATTACGTTTTGTTCTGTTATCCATGATCTCGGTTCTGCTGCTTTGCTGGGTAAAGAAACACAAGTTTATATTAAAAAAGCAGACTTTTAAAGATCCCTCAAAGTTTCCCAGCAAAACAAAGATAGCACCCCTAGTTTGTCAGTGATCTGGGGAATTAATCTGTGACTTAAACCCCCTGCACTGTTCCTGTTGCTCCCAATCCATTCTCAAGTACACCCTTGACCCATTTATTTAAAAAGAATTCATTCATTCCTTTAGGCTGACAATTCTTAAGAGGGAAGAAGGAAAAGAAGGGGGCCAGAGGTTCAGGAAGTTCCTTATGCTCTTCCTTAAAATTTATAGACCTTTGATATGACCCCTAAAAAACAGGGACTTCCCTCAGTTTGAGAAACACTAGTTTACATGCTCCAACAACCATCAGTAGGAATTTCAAGGTCAGATGCTCTTTCTGAAAAATATACTTTTAAGTTTCCTCATATTAAGAGTACCTACAGACTAGGCGCCCCCTAGGAATTTTCAGTAGAAAATACAAAACAAACTTTCCAAACCTGAAGGAATAGAGTATCATATGATTAGAAAATTTTAAACCAAGGAACCTATTTATTAAGTACAAATCTACTGTGGACCCACTAATACTAAATGTTATGAAATGGTTCAGTTTTTCTCATTGTTGAATTTATTATTTTTTAATGCACTTTAGGAATGTTCTAAGTGTTGACAATAGAAAATGCATAATTTAGTACCAAGTGTTCAAGGGTAGTAAAGTCACTTTTGAAGAAGGAACATAAATGTTTGTGGAATTTGTTTTCCTTCTTCCTCGTATGTCATACCTGAAAGCTAGATTGTTTTAGGAGTTTCCACCACATAGCTCACAGATGTAGCTGTAATCCAAAGGATTCATGGTCATTTCACCTTTTTGGCTATTCTAATTATCGTCTACAGGTTATGTACAAAGAAAACTTGGGAACAGGCATTCCAACCCCTGTCACTCCAGAGATTGAGAGAGTCAAACGCAATCAAGAGAACTTTAGCTCGGTATTTACAAATATATCAAATAATTTGAAACTCTGTTTCCCCACTTAAAAGTCTACCAGAATAACCCATTATCCTTTTTTCAAAAAGTAACATCTTAATTCTCTCTGTGTGTGTGTATGTGTGTTGGGGCATGGGGGCGGGGGGCAGTGTTATTAACTGACCAGATCCATCTGGACTTACAGAAAGTGATTCACTTTTCTGGTGGTACTTTAACATTTTTAGCGACTGACAAGTGTGAAAACTTAGATCTAAAACACTATAAGTAGAATTAACACAAGATTCCCCGTCATTATACTCATTTCCTGTAACTTCAGTGCTTTGTGTTGTACTTTTTTATCCCCAGAATTAACATGGTGGAGTTTATCATTAAAGTTGTGAAGAAAAAGTAAAAGCATTATCCTTACTAAATATACTCACTAAGAGACTCCCTCTTCATACAAACAACCTGCCCCTAATTTTTTCCCTTCCTTAATCTTTGTGCCTGTTTTGAATGTCTTCTGGGTACTTTCTTATATCTCACAGGTTTTGTACAAAGAAAATTTGGGGAAAGGAACCCCAACACCTATCACTCCAGAGATTGAGAGAGTCAAACGCAATCAAGAGAACTTTAGCTCGGTATTTCTTAGGGGGCAAAATATAAAATCCCTTAATTCTTATCTCAAATAATATTTTTTAACACATTACGAACATGGTTTTTCTTCCTGTAAAATTACTAAACTCATATAATGAAGATAATGATACCAAATATTACCTTAGTTTTCAACCTAAACCTAATTTAGTATTTACTTGAGTTCTGGTGTGAAATTTTAACTGTGTTTTCCCTGAAACATAATGGTAGATCACTTTCCTTAAAAACCCATAATACTCAGTGTTTGTTCCTTCTTCCCCAAACCCTCCTTTAATAACAACAGGAATTTCTAACTGGTGTGACACAAATCGAAAGTAAAAATCTAACATCCCTTTAAAAGACCAATGTTAACTAGAATTTTATTTGTACTTATTCTGGCTCTGTTTGATGTATTTCTTGTGTTTGTAGCATTTTGTAAAAGAATGTGAGTCTTAAATATTTTCATTCAAGAGATGGAAGAGCAATTTACAGTTAAGTCAGAAATGTGGCTCAGCTATTACTTTTTGTATACCATGAAAGATAGAAATGAGCTTCCCTTTGGAATAGTTTAAGGATCATTGAAAGCTAATATTTATTTAGCTTTTAATATTATTAATATTTATTTTATTCCCCCAAACCTCTTTCTCTTTCTCTCTATCTGGTTCCCTAATTGAGTTACCAGCTCATTATGGATATTAATTTCAGTCAACTTGAATATTATTTGATAAGGCCTCATCCTTCTGTCTTTGAGTGAAGACCTGTAAGTGACTCCTGCCTGCAGCCTGGCAGCTTTGTCTTTATTAATGCCACTCAGACAGACATCGCACTGTATGTGATGAAATGTCAAAGATGGTCAGTTGTCCCATTTCTTAAAGTTGTCTTGGCCTTGTATGCCATTACAAAAACAAAAAAACTTTTAGGGACTGTTTTGAAGATCAAGTTACCTAAAAGATGGGTCCAAACTGATGTGACTGTTGGTTTTGTGCACACAGATTTTGTACAAAGAGAACTTGAGCAAGGGGACCCCCATTGCTGTCACTCCTGAGATGGAGCGAGTCAAACGCAATCAAGAAAACTTTAGCTCGGTATTCTGGAGAAAGCTCCTTTAATTCCATATTTAAAAAATAATTTTCTAAAAAACAAAACTTCTCACTATTAGTCCCTTTAAAATAATCAATTTAACATTTTAAAAATTTCATCAACTGAATTCTGTTTTCCACGTCATTTACTTACCATTTTATTCTAACATTTTATACCTTCCATAATAGTCCCGTAAAACGTTTAATTGGTTCCTTTCCTTCTCTTTTCAACTTCTGTGTTGCTGCTGGGACTTTTGAAGTTCATTGATGTCCAAAAAACCCAAGCACTGTAGCTCTTATTTACTTGGGACTCTTAACTTAAGATGCTTCCTGGTTAGCTTTGTCCAGAATCACAGTACCCAAGGCCACATGTAGAAATAGTGGCTCTTGATTGGGAATGGCAGTTACCTCCACCTACATCCTATCTGGTTAAACACATGACAGAAAAAGAAAGTAGCTCAGTGTTCGAACCCAAAGCAGCCTTATCTTGATACTTGTGCTACAAGCCATTCCATGAATAGAAATCCAGACCTTCTGATTTCTTTTAAATATACAAATCAGATCATAAACTTATATTTAATGTTACTTTTTATTAATATTGTTGAAAAATTTTGTAATAGTCTGTAAAACTTATGTATAAGGATCTTAAGAGTTACTTACACCTGAGATAGAAAATCACATGTCAATAGTGAAATTTAGCTGGATATTTTGGGGGCAGGGGAGCAGAGCAGGGTTTTGATCCAAAGTAGTTTTTGTGAGTTCACATATTTTCAGAAAGTTTGATCCTTCCACATGATTAGATCAGTAACTTTCTTTGGTCCCACTGTCTTTTGGTTTTTTGTTTTGTTTTGTTTTCCTTCGTTTCTAATTACTGTTGACTAACAACCTTTCAACTTTGTGAGGTTGTCAATGTAAATTAGTTTCACTTTTGGAATGTTCACTGTTTTCCCCGTGGGATGATGGTGGTGGTGGTGGTGATAACGATGATGATTTCTTCTTTTGGAAGAATAAGGTTTGCATTAATTTTCAAAGTTATATATTTTTTTCAATATTAGAGTAAGTATATTGTTTATATCTGAGATCTTAATGATCCCAATGATCCCAGACAATTTTTTTTTCCCTAAGTAACCATTAGTATTTGTTACACAAGTTGCATTTAGGCAGAATTGTCAGGGTGGTTTATATAGCTTTTAAGATTCCATGGGGAAAAAATTAGTAGTGTGTATTAAAACATTAACTTTCAGACTTGACCACCTCCATAACTTGGATTTATTCAACAAGGACCAATTTTGCTATACTACACAGATTTGGCCTAGGGTTTTAAATATTTGTTATTCTGCAAAACAGATGTTCTATGTAGGGAAGATAAGTTTGCCAATCTAATTTAAAAATAATTTTCCTATTATACACTAAGCACTTTAGTGCTCTTATGAAATTATTTGTAATTTTTTCCTTAATTCCCAACATGGGGAACACACCTTCAATATAATATGAGTTAATAGTGAGGTGAATATCTAATGCACTGAAACCATAGCTAAGAAAATACAGAGCATATTCTCATCCCGATCTGTGTGGAAGAAACAGGTTAACTTGGTGACTTTGTCATTCCCGTTTGATGTCTGTAATCTCATACTAGGGTCCCTACAGGACAGATGAAAGGGCTGTTTTGACTGCTCTTGTTTTTTCTGCATGCTTTCTTGTGTTGTACAGGTGTTGTATAAAGAAAACCCTGGGAAAGGGATCCCAATTCCCATCACTCCAGAGATGGAGAGAGTCAAACACAATCAAGAAAACTTTAGTTCGGTATTTAAAAGAAAAAAAATCCCTTTAACTATTTTTAAACCAAAAATTAATGGCTATATTTTAAATCTAATCAGCTTATCCCAATAAAAACTCTGACATGTCTTGTTCACAACTTAATGCTGCCATTTCCTGTGAATCTGTTTCCCCATTTTGGTTAAACATTAATACCATCATTTGACTTTAAAAAAAAGTGTTCAGTAGTATATCCTAGCCCTTAAAAACATAACCTTCTCAGTGTCTAAGAACCCACATTTATCCTGCTTTGGCAAATTAGAAGTGGACGTAAAGCTTACAAAAATGTACTTAGCAAAAATTGAACTATCGGCCTCACTTCCTGTTCTAACCTTCTCTGTCCCTACTGGTATTTGTACAGATATTGTGACTTTTTTAGCATCTTGTCATTGCTCTCCATTGCTTTAAAAATAATTAATTCTTCCCAATATGTCCATGAAAACTAAAAATTAAATACTTGGACTTCTTTTGAAACTCAACAAAAGAAGGTTTGTGCACATGTACCTTTATTTATACAGTGTTTATTAAAAACCCAGATTTCTTTATGTGGTTTATTAATAACATTTCCAAATCAAAAATAACTTCCTCGGTTCTCCTTTTGTCTCTTAACATTTTTACTCTTTTTCTTCCTCATAACAAACTGGGTGGGGCAGGGGGGGTACTAATTGTTCCCTTCCATGGTGCACTCTTGCTCGAGCTACAGAGATTAATTCAATCAACAAAAGTAACAAAACTTTATTTTCCTATCTCTTAGTTTTTTGCTGCTCTTTCCTGCATTCCCTTACTTAAAAGTGTGTCTTTAGGCTCCTACAGGTTGGATCTAGAAGCTTCTGATATTTCCCTTCCTCCTACCTATTCTCTTCCTCTTTGCCCTTCTTCTCCCTACTTCTACTCCCTCCACAAAAGGGGGAAAGTGGTTGATCACTCTCTTTGTTCTGGATGCTTTCTTATCATACAGGTGCTATACAAGGAAAACCTGGGGACTGGAATTCCAATCTCCATCACTCCTGAGATGCAGAGAGTCAAACAGAATCAAGAAAACCTTAGCTCGGTATTTTGGAAAGAAAGTGAAAAGAAGATGCCACTTAACCTCATAATTATATAATACTTAACATTTATTCCTTTTTAAAACCCACTACCCTTCCTTTGTTTCTAATATACCTCACTTAGCAAAAGGACAATACTTTTTGCATTTTTATGTTACTACTATGGATTCAACTTTTTAAAACATTTTAGTTCTGATAGCGATTCCATCTGGTTATCTTTAAATATATATATTTTTAACTTGCTTGGATAACAACAAAACTGAGTTCTAACAATCTCAAACCCCCATGATTGTCGGGAGGCACTGTACTCATAGATGAAATAACATGAGTAACTGACACCCTTTCCCCAGCAGCTGAGGTCCTTGCTGCCCTGGAGACTCTGCTTCTCCAGCCAAACCTTTGCTGCCATTAAAGTATTTTGTGGCAGCTTGCCAACCCGTTAACTCCCGGCTCCCTGGACTACTGTGTCATTGAGTAACAAGGAAGTTGAACGCACACTTACAGTCTTACAACAAATGAAATGTTACTTAACTTTTTTTTTTTCTGGATGCTTTTCTCATTACACAGGTGTTGTACAAAGAAAATATGGGCAAGGGAACCCCTTTACCTGTCACTCCAGAGATGGAGAGAGTCAAACACAATCAAGAAAATATTAGCTCGGTACTTTGGCAAGAAAAGAAAAAGCTACTTCTTTAATGATTCAAAATAATACTTATTAATCTTACTTTTAAAAAAAATTAAGTTTTGTGAATTTTGTTGATCCCATTTATCTTTCTCTCCTAGAAGGCTACTCTTAGCTTTAACCCCATAATAACAAGATTGCTTTAATCTACAAAGTTCTAATATCAGGAAGTAACAGATTTTCCAATAAAATGTCCTTTCGCTCATTTGTCCCCAAACTTACTGTCTACCATCCTCAAGGTCTCTTTGTTTTATGTACTCCTGAAATCTGGGGGGTGGCATCGTAGGTATGAGAGCTCTTTCTGGAAAATTGGAGTTGTGATCTTGTTGTCTGTTTTTGCACCTATTGACTTTAGGTTCTAATTTACCCTGTCAGATTTAGACAAAGAGACCTTGGGAAAAATAACCCCTGATCCTCTCCTCCAAGGATAATGGCATTTCTTTTCCATTTGGTACTTTAAAATATTTAAAAAAAAAAAAAAATCCACTTGTTCTTTTAGTTTGCTTGGATAACAACAAAATTGAGTTCTAACAATCTGAAATCCCCCATGTGCTCGTTTGGAGGCACTACTCTCAGAAAAATGAAAAAAATAAGATCCACTAGTGGTTTCAGAAAATAATTTATCAATTTACGTAAAAATGAATTGTCACTCAAACTGTTTTTTGCTTTAGCAGTTTTAGTTGTTTTGTCTTCACTGTGGTCTGTAACTGCTAACTTTTAGCAAACCATTTCCTGTAAGCCTGTGCTCTGTGACATACATTTATAATGTAGCGGGGGTTGGGATTTGTATGGGAAGATGTTAGCTCATGTTAGGCAGAATCTGGTGGGCCTCCAGTGATTGGTGTCTGCAGCTTTCTCCTGCACTAAAATGCGTGGCACCAGAATTAGCCGGGGTATTTGTTAGGTCAGACTGCTGAGTGCTGTGCTCGCTTCGGCAGCACATATACTAAAATTGGAAAGACTGCTGAGTGCTGTCCCACAGTTTCTCGTTCTGTGGGTCTGGTGTGGGGCCAGATGATTTGTGATTCTAGCAAGTACTCGGGTGATGCTGACCTTTCTGTTCAGGGACCCCACTTTAACAAATGCTACTTTAGCAGAATCTTTCTCTTGAATGCCATCTCCCAGACCTCCTGTGTCCCCATGAATGACACTGGACGGAGACACTGAGGTAAAGGATTTATCATGACAACTAGTGATACAATTGCTGAAAACGTTTTTCTTTACTGATATGTTTGGTGAACTAAAGCAGGAGGCAGAGAGTAGAAGACAGCAGGGGGAAAAAAGAGTAGGAGGAATCCTTGTTTTGGGGCCCACAGTTTTATGGATGTGTCTCTATGAGTTTAAGTGCTACAAGACAGGCCAGTCCCCCACTGCCATAGAGGGAGCAGCCCCACCTTCTCAGTGTCAGTCAATCACATGCCCTTCAGTCCTGTTAAGATGATATGTCTGGTGCTTGAAATGCATAGATGAGCAGTGAAATGAAGGCCTTCTCTCATCCCTTTTGGGTACTCTGCAAGTTTTGTCTTGCAGTCTGCCAGGATTTCAGGGCACGGTCCTTTCCTGGAAATATGTGTCTTGCTGTAACTACACTCAACTTCATTTAGAAACCTGCTCCTTTCCACCTAACCTTATTGCCCAAATGGTTTGGCACCCTGAACCTCATAACAAATTATCTATTCCATTTAATCTTTTGGTAACTGTATTTTTTTTTCTTTTGCCTTTTTGGATCCACTGGACTCATGTAGGTTTTGTACAAAGAAAGTGTGGGGAAAGCGACCCCAACCCCTGTCACGCCAGAGATGCAGAGAGTCAAACGCAATCAAGAGAACATTAGCTCGGTATTGTCTTGAGAAACGAAAGTGTTTTTAATTTTGCAAAGTAACCCCTGCAGTTTGGCCTGCTCCTAACTCCATCCCAGGTTAAAAACAAGCAAAATGCCAGTTTTTAAGAATCTCCTGTAAATAATATACAACACTTATTATTGCCATTAACTGGTTTTAAGCTTTCTTCTTGAGAGCTGTTCTCACTCATGTAACAGATTAAATATGGAGTTTTCACCCCAAAATTGGATTATGTTGAATGGCTTGAATATTACCTCTTCGTGATTTTCGGGTCCGACTTTGTATCTCACAGGTGTTATACAAAGAGAACCTGGGGAAAGCGACCCCTACACCCTTTACTCCTGAGATGGAAAGAGTCAAACGCAATCAAGAAAACTTTAGCTCGGTATTTCGGAGAGGAAAAAAAGAAATTGTTACACTTTTAATAAGCCTGGCAAATATGGTTATATCACTAATTTATCTCACAGTTTTCCAAAACCTTCCATTTATTTTTAAAAATTCTTCTTTACCCACTTAAAAACAAACCAACCCACCCCACCCTACCAGCTCAACCTGATTTAATTATTTTTTCATCTTGTGCTTTATACAATAACATTTTAATGGCTTTATCTTCCTGACGTGTTTCTTATAGAGTGTAATTTAATTGAGCCATAACACCAGCTAGATGACGGTTTTCAGAACTGGTTTTCTGCTCTCTGATGTCTGGATGCTCTCTTGGCTCCTCTAGGTATTATACAAAGAGAATATGAGAAAAGCAACTCCGACACCTGTTACTCCAGAGATGGAGCGAGCTAAGCGCAACCAAGAAAACATTAGCTCGGTATTGTTGAGGATTAAACACAGGAGTAGTGCAACGACTTGGAAAATAACATTTTAACATATAAACACGCCTTTCTCATTCAATTGGGAAACACACTAAAATAAAAAAAAAATGCAACATCTTGAAAAATAACATTTTAACACCATAAAAATTTTTGTGCACCTTATTCAACTGAAAATTTACTTTAAAATTAACAGAACCGTGCTTTTAAATTCCAAATGATCATACTAAGAAATAACAATTGCCAATGTCTTCCTTTCTTTTACTGGGGGGTTGGGTAGTCTTACATAACCAACTGTAACAAATTGACTTCCTAACATCCTCAATCTCCTGCTCCTCTTTATTTTTAAGGTACTTTATGAAACAGGTAATATTCTGAGATGGATGCCGCCTTTGGCTTTGATATTTTGGGTTTTTCATGTCTAGAGGACTTTGATTTCTGTATTAACATTGGTTTATGAAATCTGGGCATAAACCTATGAAAATGATTGCTTGTTGGAAAGGTAGTTGTTTTGGAGTATCTGGCTGGCTCAGAAGAGCATGCAACTCTTGACCTCAGGGTCATGAGCTAAAGCACCATGCTAGGTGCAGAGACTACTTAATTGAACTTTAAAAAATTTAAAAGGATAGTAGTTTTGAATGTCAGAATCCCATCTAGTGTCAAATACCATACAATCTGCTGGTGCTGCAATTCCTAGCAAATTCCAAAGAATACTTTCTTCCTATCCTCTTTGAAATTCTATGCCTTGTGTCCTTTGAAAATGAAAGTTATACTTTCAAAGTCAAAATATGTCCTTTCTCTCCTAAGGAGAGTCCTGCCCATTCATCCTCATGCTTATCTGTTCTACTGTTAGTCAAGGGCATCACTGGGTCCTTTCAGATGAGTCAAGCTTCCCTCCCCAGCTACTTTTATCTCCATGTGTTGGAAAAGTTTTTAAGGCTTCAGAATTAGAACACTACCATGACCTGTACTTAATTCACGGTCTCTCCTCTATCAGGTTCTTTATTCTGATAGCTTCCGGAAACAAATACAAGGCAAAGCTGCCTATGTCTTAGACACTCCAGAGATGAGACGGGTGCGGGAAACCCAACGCCACATCTCAACGGTGAGTCAGCAATTTCTAAGGAGTGATTGGCCAGTCTGCTGGATCGTGTGGAAAAGGAAGTGATCACACCATTGTATTTTCACAAAATCAATTCATGATTTCAGGTGAAATATCATGAAGACTTTGAGAAACACAAGGGTTGCTTCACACCAGTGGTGACGGACCCTATCACTGAACGAGTAAAGAAGAACACACAGGATTTCAGTGACATTAACTACCGAGGTATTCAGAGAAAGGTGGTAGAAATGGAACAAAAACGGAATGACCAGGATCAGGAGACTATTACAGGTATATGAGCGCTTGGGTTGGGGGTTGCAGAGGGAATCAACTCTAAGGGGTAGAAGAATAAGAGTGGCATTAGTCATAGGAAGCTAAAGGATAAAGCACTTCAGCCTGTGTTTTCACCAGCTGTAAAACCAAACTATTATTTCACAGCTTGCAAAGCTGGTATCTTTCCTACCTTGGGATTTGTTCTCTGAGAAGTCAGGACCAGAAATAAGCTAAGTTGGTGTTTGTCCTCCTGTGGTTAAGTTCATGCCTTGCTTTCCAAGCTATTAGGAGTCCTCCAAGAACACCTGTTTTGACCCTTGATCTCACCTGCTTGCAGGTTTTCGTGTCTGGCGTACTAATCCTGGCTCAGTGTTTGACTATGATCCAGCAGAAGACAACATTCAATCACGAAGCTTACACATGATTAATGGTATGTTATAGCATACAACATGAAGGTCACCATTTAATGGGCTAGTGTCAATGACCTCTAGGGAACTAGAGTTATCAGTGTCCTGATTTGTCCTTCAGCATAAAAACACTGCTGACTAGTGGGACGGTATCATTTTCCAGACAAATTTAAGTCAGGGAAAGGACTGTCTTACTGCCTCTGTGTAAATCTTCTTCAGGCCCCATGATTACCATTTTGTTTCTAAAGAAGAAAAAGTAGTACATCTTTCTTTCGAGAAATAATGGGGAAAAAAACAAAAGGGAAGAGAATGAATTTGACCTCTGGCAACCTTCCGAAGACTCATGTCATCAAGGAAGACTGTTAATTCAACAAAATAAGCCATGCCTTTATGTCTTCTCTTCATGTTAAAAATGTAGAGTAGTAAGTAATGCCTGTCCTTAAAGGATTTATACTCTAATCTGCTGATGGAGAGAAGTCAATAAGTGGTTACACCCTGACATGCAGTTTTAAAAGGTCAGCACACAAATTGTGGGAACTCAGGTAAAAGGCATCTGAATTCATTTGGGGAAGTGAAGGAGGACATTATGGAGAAGTTGAAGGTGGAGTTTGAATGTGAGTTTTTGTGAGCCAGGAAAATGGGCAGGGTGGAGGGAAGGAGTTGTGGTCCAACACAGCCTCTGGGATTTGAACCTGGCTGTACAATTCAGCAATTATGTGACCTTTGGTAAGGTACTTACATTGTCACGTGGAAATGAGGATGGCAACCATACATAGGGTTTTGAGGGTTTAATTCATGGGAATCTACTGGATATCATGCCTAGCAATGAACCCACCCGATTCGCGCCAATTTCATGCCTGTCGGCCCCCCTTCCCGTCAGCGCAAGCGCAGCGCCGGAGCCGGGAGCATTCCCGGTCGGCCAGTGCACTGAGCATCAGTGGAGGCGAGGACAAGTCTGAGCACTCGGAAGCCGCTGACCAGCGCCTCTCCACCTACAGTGACGGCGGCGGGGTCTTCTTCTCTGCAACCTCCTCAGGTAAAAGTGGGCAGCCTGCCCGCTTGCCTGGTTACCAGCGCAGATGCTTTGAGTTAAAAAACTAAAACCAAACAAAACCGGATCATTTTTTCTGATGAGATAAGACTAGAATTGTGGAGAGGTACATGAAACCAGATGTTTTATTTTCGTTAACTTTATTAGAGCCTCCTTTCTTGGAAATCACTCTTTTTAAGTTAGGGGACAAGAAGGCACTGCTCAGCTGTTTGACACAAATTAAGTGATGTCTAATCACCTTTTCTTCTTACAAACTACCTTCCTTCCACCTTTTAGCTTACAAACATGCAAAAACCACGGAGCTCCCACAACAGCGATCATCTTCAGTTGCCACTCAACAGACAACAGTATCCTCCATCCCATCTCACCCATCTACTGCTGGGGTAGGTAACCAATCAAGAGCTTACTCCAGTCATTCTTACCTTCCAAATGTGCAGTAATGATTAATAGTATTCTGGGTGGGGTTTTGTTCTTTCTTTTTCAGCCAAACCTATTTTATGAAATGCTCTTTTAATACATCTCATGTTACCAAAAATACCAGAAACCCTTTGTTACCAAACTCAAACTGACTAAAATGATCATTTTGGGGCTCACTGGTCCTACTACATTAAAGTATCTGCTGCTTGTAATCATTCTTCAAGAATATGTACATGTGTGCATGTGTCACACATATAAATTTGTCATTACCTTAGATCTCCCTTAGATCTCTCTATATTGAAGAGATCAATCATGCTTACAGTTCACCAGACTACTTTAAAAACTCTTAGTTTAAAACCTTGGATTCATCCACAATGCCACAAAAACATAATTCTTCAGGGTTGAAGTATAAGTGTTTATATGAAAAAAATATTTGCATGAAGAAAACTCTATTAACTAAAAGACAAAGATCTCAAGTATTGAGACCCATTATATTTCAGGAACAGAATCTTATAAAATTGTCATCTCTCCTGAAGTCATAAATGCAAGGCAACTCTAGTCAAAATCCTAGAAGCATTTTATATATTAATCCTAAAATTTATTTTAAAGAATGATCTAATGGGGCGCCTGGGTGGCTCAGTGGGTTAAAGCCTCTGCCTTCGGCTCAGGTCATGATCCCAGGGTCCTGGGACCAAGCCCCGCATTGGGCTCTCTGCTCAATGGGGAGCCTGCTTCCCTCTCTCTGTCTGCCCCTCTGACTACTTGTGATCTCTGTCAAATAAATAAATAAATAAATCTTAAAAAAAAAAAGAATGATCTAATTTGAAAAAGACAATAGAAAATTATTAACTGGGGGAGCCTGGGTGGCTCAGTCAGTTAAGCATCTGCCTTTGGCTTAGGTCATATCCCCGTGTCCTGGGATGGAGCCCCATGTCAGGCTCCCTGCTCAGCTAGGAGCCTGCTTCTCCTTCTCCCTCTGCTGTTCTCCCTCCTCATTCTCTCTCTTTCTCAAATAAATAAATAAAATATTTTTAAAAAATTATTAACTGGATAAGAGCAAAACATACTATAAAGCTATTATTAGGGGCACCTGGGTGGCTCAATGGGTTAAAGCCTCTGCCTTTGGCTCAGGTCATGGTCCCAGGTTTCTGGGATCAAGCCCCGCATCGGGCTCTCTGCTCAGCAGGGAGCCTGCTTCTCCCTCTCTATCTGCCTGCCTCTCTGCCCACTTCTGATCTCTGTCTGTCAAATAAATAAATAAAATCTTAAAAAAAAAAGCTATTATTAAATATGGATTTAGCAGGGGAATAGATATGAAAATAGATGAGGTCCAGAAATGGACCCTAAAAAAATTACAAATCAACAGGGGCACAAAAATCAGAATTTTTTATTTTGATACATTCAAATTATTTTTTACATTCTTGTTCACTGCAGATCCAACTTACATACACATCTCTAGAGATCTCCAGAACAGTAGGTCTCTAGACCTTATTCAGATTGCTTAACTGAAACTTTATGCTTAATCATTAGTAATTCCCCATTTTCCCTATCATGTTACAGATTTTTGTGTTTTTTTGGACATGTGGAGGATAGCTTTTAGAAACTTTTACTACTAGTCTGCTCCCAAATTCCCAGGGTGAAAGATACATGCAGTACTGCTTTCTCAAAAGGGAAGAAAATGCCATATGCAAAATAAACTCATTCTTTTTTCAAACAGTTTTATGAATATATTATTAATATACTATTCCAGTCATATTGAAGTGTACAGGTCCACTGATTTTGTCATTTACAGTTATTCAACCACTACTACAATCTAATTTTTTAACATTTCATCACCCTAACAAAACGCTTGTACTCATCAAGTCACTCTCCTTCCTGAGCCTCTCCCTCCCCCACCATCCGATCCAAGGGATCCACTAATGTACTTCTTTCTTCACCTTTGCAAGACATTTCATATAAACGAAATACTTGATGCTCTGAGGTTCATCTAATTCTGTCATACAAAGTAACTCATTGCTTTTTGTTACCAAATACTCCACTGTATGGAATTACCACCCTTTTTCCTTCATCATCAGCTGGCAGGCATTTGGGTTGTTTCCATTTTTCGGCTGCTATAAATGGTAACTGCTGTGAATGTAGATGTACAAGTTATTGTGCAGACCTGTTTTCATTCTTCTTGGGTATACATAGGACTGCAATTTGGTAACTCTGTATTTACCATGGGAAGAACTTGCAAAAAAACTTTTATTTTTTAAAGATTTTTCTTTATTTGACAGGCAGAGAGGCAGGCAGGGAGAGAGAGAGGTGGAAGTAGGCTCCCTGCTAAGCAGGGATCCTGATGTGGGGCTCAATTCCAGGACCCTGGGATGATGACCTGAGCTGAAGGCAGAGGCTTTAACCCACTGAGCCAGCCAGGCACCCCCAAAAATCTCTTTTCAACATGGCTGCACCATTTTACATTCCCATCTGCAGTTTATAAAATTTCTCCACATCCTCCTCAATACCTGCTATTGTTTCTTTTTATCACCATTCTAATGTGTCGTGTGGTATTTTATTGTGGTTTTCCCTGAGACTAGTAATGCCAAATATTTTTTTCATGAGCTTATGGGCTATTTGTACATCTCCATTGGAGAATGCAGATCCTTTGCCTCCAACCTCCCCTCCCACCTTTTTCCAGTATTGAATGGTTGGGAGTTCTTTGTATTTTCTGGATGGTAATCCCTTACCAGATGAATGATTTCCAAATACTTACTTTCCTGGTGGTAGCTGCACATTCTTGTTTGTGCAACTTAAATTTGTGGAGTAAGTCATAAGAGATCTTAAAATTAGGCATTCAGGTTGGTTGATGCAAATCTAATACAAAATTTTTTTTACCTTTTTTCATCTTATAAACAGAAAATCTTCCGTGCCATGTACGACTATATGGCTGCTGATGCAGATGAGGTGTCCTTCAGAGATGGAGATGCTATTGTAAATGTCCAAGCGATTGATGAAGGTTGGATGTACGGCACTGTGCAGAGGACGGGCAGGACCGGCATGCTGCCCGCCAACTACGTGGAGGCTATTTAATAAGCATGTCAGAGTGTCGCACCTGTCTGAGGACCTGCACGATCTGCAGTCAGTATTTCCGTTCAGACTCTCCACTATTACCTAAGTCCTCAAGCTGCCTAATGGTTTTTCTGTGTCAGTATGATTAATAGTTGTACCATCCCTTAATCTGTTTCTACATGAACCTCAGTAATTCTCCACTAAAACAAATGTTAATCAGATTTACTACATTATTTTCTGGACGTGGACATAAAACTTAAGAGACAACATTAAACCCATCGGTTCATTTTTAAAATTGTCATTAGTAAATTTCCATAGTGTTTTAAAGGAAGTTTAATTATAGAATAGACATTTTAAAAGTTTATGCACTGTTATTGCTGTATCAGCCCAGAGTCTGTCTCCATTATGAAAATGTTTGACTTTTTAAACAAGGATTCTGAACATGTTAAACACATTAAAGATAAATGGCAGAAATACTCACCTTTTCCTTGTTTACTGAATGCTGATGCTTTTAATTCTAGTCCAGTTCTGAAGTTATAAAGGTGATAGTCAATATAAACAGTGGATAAGCTAGTAATAAAGTCTGTCATTCTGCAATAAACACCACTGATCTAATGACTGTTAACTTATTTTTAATAGTTTTATTATCGACAAATTTCAGTAAAGCAAATCCATTACTTTAGAGTTCACTAAAAAAAATTAAAAAGTACCATTACAAATCCACAAATGTAGGCTTTCTCGGAACTAAAGTGTGTTCAGCAAGCTTCCCTTATGGCTAGCTGCTAACATTTTAGAAACAACTGTGGGATCAGCATGCACAGCTGGATGGATGGCACTGCATTCCCCATCCCTACTATTTCCTACAGAGCTGCCCTGCAATATGCCCTTGGCCAGAGCCCATCCAAAGTGGTGTCACAAGCCTGGCAGTGTGCAAGCAGCCCTGACAGGCTCCAGCACTGCTCCACAGTGACTCTTGCCCTCAGGAGAGGGGAAGACAACCACATACGCCGGCCCAGCCACAGCTCCAGCAGTGGACTGGGGGCAGACATCAGGCCTGACTGTAGGCCCCACCCACCAATGAAAGTATCTCAGAGGACAACACAGGAAAAGCAACAGCCAGTTCCATAACTGCTGCATCTCTAGTGAACACCTGGTCTGACTCAAGCCCAAGGTGGCCTCCAGACTGGCCCACTAACACCATGAGGACAAAACCCTGTCCACAAGTGGCAAAGAGAGCCATTGCAGATGACTGGATTGAAGGCAAACATGACTCAACCGCAAAGAAGAGTGCACATGACACACGTAGGAGATAGCCCTGAAGAGTCAGGTTCTGGTGAACAGAGCATATTGTGCAGGAAGACACCACAGCACCTCTTCTTCTTACGGCCACTACTCGCAAGAGCAGAAGAGTAGCTGACTTTCCTAACACGCTGAAATAGAGTTAGATAAAATGAAGAGTCCTAGGATCGTGTCCCAAATGAAAGACCAGGACAAATCACAGCAAGAGACTTAAAAACAACAGAGCTAAGTAATAGTCATGAAGATACTCAGTAGATGTGAGCAAAGACTTGACCTTGGTGAGGTGCTTAACAAAGAAATAGAAACAGAAAACCAGAGAAACTCAGTGACCAAAATTGAAAACATAATGGAATAAATAGATGAGAGGAAGCAGAACAAATCAGTGCCCTGGAGGAAAGAGTAATGGAAAGCAATCAAGCTGAATAGAAGAGAAGAAAAAATTCAAAAAAAAAAAGACTAAAGAAATTAGGTTTTAAGCATAGTAACATTCATATTACAGGTATCTCAAAGGAGGAGAGAAAAGGGGACAGGAAATTTATTTCAAGAAATAATGTCTGAAAACTTCCCAGATCTAAGAAAGGGAAAAAATTTAAGATCCAGGAGCCACCAGAAAGTCCTCAACAAAACCCAAGGAACTCCATACTAAGAAGCACTATAATTAGGATGGCAGAAGTACTGATAAAGAGTTTTAAAAACAGCAGAAGAGTTACATACAAGGGAAACCCCAAATGCCTTATCAGTGGATTTTTAAGCTTAAACTATAGGCCAGAGAGGAGTGACATGACAAAGTGCTGAAAAGAAAACAAAGTGCTAAAAGAAAAAAACACCTGTTACCTAAAATCTCTGTCCAGCAAAGCTGTCATTCAGAATGGAAGGGGAAATAGTTCCAGGACAAACAAAAAGTTAAAGGAATTCGTGACCACTAAACCAGTCCTACAAGAAATGTTAAAGGGGACTCTGAGTGGAAAGACAAGTAGTAATAAGAAAAGTAGGAAGCACAAAAGCAGTAAAACTAAGTATCTATAAAAATAAGGAATCCACAAAATAAAAGAATGTAAAGTATGACACCATATACTCAAAACATTCAGGGGAGAGAAGACTGGGTTAAAACCTGACCCACTATCAGTTTAATACAGACTACTATATGCAAAAGATGTTATATATAAACCTAATGGAATCACAAAATAATAGATACACAAAAAAATAAAAAGAAGGATCCCAACTACATCACTACAGAAAGCCAGCAAACCATGACAGAAAATGAGAAGACACAGAGAAGAACAAGAACATCCATAAAACAAGTAGCAAAGTAAGTACATACCTATCAATAATTACTTTGCATGTAAATGGAGTAAATGCTCCAATCAAAAGATGGAAGGTGATGGAAGAGTTAAAAGGTAAGACCCGTCTACACAATGCCTACAGAGACTCATTTCAGACCTAAAGACACACAGAGATTGCAACTGAAGGGAAGGAAAACCATTTACATGCAAATTAAAGTAAAAAGCAGAGATAGCAACACTTATATCAGACAAAAGAGACTAAAAGATAGTATCAAGAGACAAAGGACACTATATAATTACAAAGGAAAAATCCAACAAGCTCTTGATCTCAGGGTTGTGAGTTCGAGCTCTACACTGGGTACAGAGATTACTTAAACTTCAAAAAAAAGATATAATTGTAAATTGGGAAGCATCCAAATACAGAAAGCAGCTAATAACAAACATAAAGGAAGTAACTGATGTAATACAATAGTAGGGGACTTAAAACGCCCCACGCATCAGTGGACAGATCATCCAAACAAAATCAACAAGGTAACAGTGGCTCTAAATGACACAATGGACCAGATGGATCGAACAGATATATTTAGAACTCTCCATCCTAAAACAGCAAAACACACATTCTTTTCAAGTGCACATGGAACATTCCCTCGAATAGATCACACGTTAGGCCACAAACCAAGTCTCAACAAATTAAAATTAAAACCATACCATGTGTCTTTCCCTCCACAACACTATGAAACTAGAAAACAACCACTAGAAAAAATCTGGAAAAAACAAATACATGGAGGTTAAAAACATGCTACTAAACAATGAATGGGTCAACCAGGAAGTCAAAGAGAAAACTAAAAAATACATGAAGACAAAAGAAAATGAAAAGTGTCCAAAATCTCTGGGACACTGCAAAATCTATTAAGAGGGAAGTTTACAGCAATACAGGCTTACCTCAAGGATCAAGAAAAATCCCAAACAACCTAACCTTATTATACCTAAAGGAGCTAAAAAAGGAAGAACAAAACCCAAAACTAGAAAAAAAGAATAAAGATTAGAGCAGAAATAAGCAAAACATTAGACAGATTATTGAAGCCACGAGCTGGTTCTTTGAAAAGATTCCT
The DNA here is from genome assembly GCF_902655055.1 of Lutra lutra. NCBI lineage: Eukaryota > Metazoa > Chordata > Mammalia > Carnivora > Mustelidae > Lutra > Lutra lutra. The sequence continues at coordinate 50,399,711 of NC_062280.1, read as the reverse complement.
CAATAAAAAAATAGGACTCAAAGAAAATCAGAAATCAAAGAAAAATAACCAACACCACAGAAATATAAAGGATTACAATATTATTAAAAAAAATGCCAACAAATTGGACAATCTACAAGATCTGAATCAATTACTAGAAACCTATACCCTCCCAACACTGAATCAGGAAGAAGTAGACAACTTGAGAAGACTGATTAACAGCAATGCAATTGAATCAGTAATCTAAAAAAAAAAAATCCCAACAAACAAAAGTCCAGGACCAGATGGCACCACATGTGAACACTACCAAACATTTAAAGAAGGGTTAATACCTAGTCTTCTTGGGGTGCTTAGGTGGCTCAGTCGGTTAAGCATCTGCCTCCAGCTCAGGCCATGAAACCTGTGATGGGCTCCTCATTTAGTGGCGAGTCTGCTTCTCCCTCTGCCTCTGCATCCCCTGCCCTATTCATGGTCTGTCTCAAATAAATAAAAAATCTTAAAAAAAGAAAAGTCTTCTCAAACTATTGCAAAAAATAAAAGAGGAAAAAACTTCCAAATTCATTCTATAAGGACAGCATTATCTACTGGTATCAAAACTGGATAAAGACACTACCAAAAAAAAAGAGAACTATAGGCCAGCATCTCATCAACACAGACACAAAAATCCTCAACAAAATATCAGCAAACTGAATCCAACAATACACTAAAAAAATCATTCACCACAATCAAGTGGGATTTATTCATGGGATAAAAGGGTGGTTCAAAATATTCACAAATCGAGGGAGGAGTCAAGATGGCGGAGAAGTAGCAGGCTGAGACTACTTCAGGTAGCGGGAGATCAGCTAGATAGCTTATCTAAAGATTGCAAACACCTACAAATCCAACGGGAGATCGAAGAGAAGAAGAACAGCAACTCTAGAAACAGAAAACCAACCACTTTCTGAAATGTAAGACTGGCGGAGAAGTGAATCCAAAGCGATGGGAAGATAGATCACAGGGGGAGGGGCCGGCTCCCGGCAAGCGGCGAAGCAACAGAGCACAAAATCAGGACTTTTAAAAGTCTGTTCCGCTGAGGGATATCGCTCCAGAGGCTAAACCAGGGTGAAGCCCATGCGGGGTCAGCGTGGCCTCAGGTCCCGCAGGGTCACAGAAGGACCGGGGGGTGGTCTGAGTGTCGCAGAGCTCGCAGGTATTAGAACGGGGAAGCCGGCTACAGAGACAGAGCTGAGGAGTGAGCTCTAAGTGCGAGGTTACCTTGAACCGGTCGCAGGCTCGGTCAGCTCGGAGCATGGCCGGAGGCCAGGGTGACGGGAGTAATTGGGCGCTGTTCTCTGAGGGCGCACTGAGGAGTGGGACTCCGAGCTCTTGGCTCCTCCGGGCCAGAGACCGGGAGGCCGCCATCTTCCTTCCCGTCCTCCGGGACTCTACAGAAAGTGCTCAGGAAACAAAAGCTCCCGAAAGCAAACCTGAGCGGATTACTCAGCCCGGCCCCTGGTAAGGGCGGTGCAACTCCGCCTGGGGCAAAGACGCTTGAGAATCACTACAACAGGTCCCTCCCCCAGAAGATCAACAAGAAACCCAGTCAGTACCAAGTTCACCTATCAAGGAGTGCAGTTTCAATACCAAGGAGAGCAGCGGAATTCCAGAGGAGGAGAAAGAAAAGCACAGAACTCATGGCTTTCTACCCGTGATTCTTTAGTCTTGCAGTTAATTTTTTTTCTTTTTCATTTTTTTTTCTTCGTAAGCTAAATTATTTTAACTTGTACCCATTTCTTTTTAAGCGTTTTTTAACTAGTTTATCTAATATATATATATTTCTTTTTTATATTTTTTCTTTATTCGTTTTCTTTTTTTAATTCTTTTTTTTTTTTCCTGAACCTCTTTTTATCCCCTTTATCCCCCCCATGACTTGGGATCTCTTCTGATTTGGTTAAAGCATATTTTCCTGGGGTTGTTGCCACCCTTTTAGTATTTTACTTGCTCCTTCATATACTCTTATCTGGACAAAATGACAAGGCGGAAAAATTCACCACAAAAAAAAGAACAAGAGGCAGTACCAAAGGCTAGGGACCTAATAAATACAGACATTGGTAATATGTCAGATCTAGAGTTCAGAATGACGATTCTCAAGGTTCTAGCCGGGCTCGAAAAAGGCATGGAAGATATTAGAGAAACCCTCGCTGGAGATATAAAACCCTTTCTGGAGAAATAAAAGAACTAAAATCTAACCAAGTTGAAATCAAAAAAGCTATTAATGAGGTGCAATCAAAAATGGAGGCTCTCACTGCTAGGATAAATGAGGCAGAAGAAAGAATTAGCGATATAGAAGACTAAATGACAGAGAATAAAGAAGCTGAGCAAAAGAGGGACAAACAGCTACTGGACCACGAGGGCAGAATTCGAGAGATAAGTGACACCATAAGACAAAACAACATTAGAATAATTGGGATTCCAGAAGAAGAAGAAAGAGTGGAGGAGAAGGTATATTGGAGAGAATTATTGGAGAGAATTTCCCCAATATGGCAAAGGGAACAAGCATCAAAATCCAGGAGGTTCAGAGAACCCCCCTCAAGATCAATAAGAATAGGTCCACACCCCCTCACCTAATAGTAAAATTGACAAGTCTTAGTGACAAAGAGAAGATCCTGAAAGCAGCCAGGGAAAAGAAGTCTGTAACGTACAATGGTAAAAATATTAGATTGGCAGCAGACTTATCCACAGAGACCTGGCAGGCCAGAAAGAGCTGGCATGATATATTCAGAGTACTAAACGAGAAAAACATGCAGCCAAGAATACTATATCCAGCTAGGCTATCATTGAAAATAGAAGGAGAGATTAAAAACTTCCAGGACAAACAAAAACTGAAAGAATTTGCAAATACCAAACCAGCTCTACAGGAAATATTGAAAGGGGTCCTCTAAGCAAAGAGAGACCCTAAAAGAAGTAGATCAGAAAGAAACAGAGACAATATACAATAACAGTCACCTTACAGGCAATACAATGGCACTAAATTCATATCTCTCAATACTTACCCTGAATGTTAATGGGCTAAATGCCCCAATCAAAAGACACAGGGTATCAGAATGGATAAAAAAACAAAACCCATCTATATGTTGCCTACAAGAAACTCATCTTAAACCTGAAGACACCTGCAGATTTAAAGTGAGGGGGTGGAAAAGAATTTACCATGCTAATGGACATCAGAAAAAAGCAGGAGTGGCAATCCTTATATCAGATCAATTAGATTTTAAGCCAAAGACTACAATAAGAGATGAGGAAGGACACTATATCATACTCAAAGGATCTGTCCAACAAGAAGACCTAACAATTTTAAATATCTATGTCCCTAACGTGGGAGCAGCCAACTATATAAACCAATTAATAACAAAATCAAAGAAACACATCAACAATAATACAATAATAGTAGGGGACTTTAACACTCCCCTCACTGAAATGGACAGATCATCCAAGCAAAAGATCAACAAGGAAATAAAGGCCTTAAATGACACACTGGACCAGATGGACATCACAGATATATTCAGAACATTTCATCCCAAAGCAACAGAATACACATTCTTCTCTAGTGCGCATGGAACATTCTCCAGAATAGATCACATCCTGGGCCCTAAATCCGGTCTCAACCAGTATCAAAAGATTGGGATCATTCCCTGCATATTTTCAGACCACAATGCTCTGAAGCTAGAACTGAATCACAAGAGGAAATTTGGAAAGAACCCAAATACACGGAGACTAAACAGCATCCTTCTAAAGAATGAATGGGTCAACCAGGAAATTAAAGAAGAATTGAAAAAATTCATGGAAACAAATGATAATGAAAACAAAACGGTTCAAAATCTGTGGGACACAACAAAGGCAGTCCTGAGAGGAAAATATATAGCGGTACAAGCCTTTCTCAAGAAACAAGAAAGGTCTCAGTTACACAACCTAACCCTACTCCTAAAGGAGCTGGAGAAAGAACAAGAAAGAAACCCTAAACCCAGCAGGAGAAGGGAAATCATAAAGATCAGAGCAGAAATCAATGAAATAGAAACCAAAAAACAATAGAACAAATCAACGAAACTAGGAGCTGGTTCTTTGAAAGAATAAGATTGATAAACCCTTGGCCAGACTTATCAAAAAGAAAAGAGAAAGGACGGACCCAAATAAATAAAATCATGAATGAAAGAGGAGAGATCACAACTAACACCAAAGAAATACAGACAATTATAAGAACATACTATGAGCAACTCTACGCCAACAAATTTGACAATCTGGAAGAAATGGATGCATTCCTAGAGACATATAAATTACCACAACTGAACCAGGAAGAAATAGAAAACCTGAACAGACCCATAACCAGTAAGGAGATTGAAAGAGTCATCAAAAATCTCCAAACAAACGAAAGCCCAGGGCCAGACGGCTTCCCGGGGGAATTCTACCAAACATTTAAAGAAGAACTAATTCCTATTCTCCTGAAACTGTTCCAAAAAATAGAAATGGAAGGAAAACTTCCAAACTCATTTTATGAGGCCAGCATCACCTTGATCCCAAAACCAGACAAGGATCCCATCAAAAAAGAGAACTACAGACCAATATCCTTGATGAACACAGATGCAAAAATTCTCACCAAAATACTAGCCAATAGGATTCAACAGTACATTAAAAGGATTATTCACCACGACCAAGTGGGATTTATTCCAGGGCTGCAAGTTTGGTTCAACATCTGCAAATCAATCAATGTGATATAACACATTAATAAAATAAAAAACAAGAACCATATGATACTCTCAACAGATGCTGAAAAAGCATTTGACAAAGTACAGCATCCCTTCCCAATCAAAACTCTTCAAAGTGTAGGGATAGAGGGCACATACCTCAATATTATCAAAGCCATCTATGAAAAACCCACCGCAAATATCATTCTCAATGGAGAAAAACTGAAAGCTTTTCCGCTAAGGTCAGGAACACGGCAGGGATGTCCGTTATCACCACTGCTATTCAACATAGTACTAGAAGTCCTAGCCTCAGCAATCAGACAACAAAAGGAAATTAAAGGCATCCAAATCGGCAAAGAAGAAGTCAAACTATCACTCTTCGCAGATGATGTAATACTATATGTGAAAAACCCAAAAAACTCCACTCCAAAACTGCTAGAACTTGTACAGGAATTCAGTAAAGTGTCAGGATATAAAATCAATGCACAAAAATCAGTTGCATTTCTCTACACCAACAACAAGACAGAAGAAAGAGAAATTAAGGAGTCCATCCCATTTACAATTGCACCCAAAACTATAAGATACCTAGGAATAAACCTAACCAAAGAGGCTAAGAATCTATACTCAGAAAACTATAAAGTACTCATGAAAGAAATTGAGGAAGACACAAAGAAATGGAAAAATGTTCCATGCTCCTGGATTGGAAGAATAAATATTGTGAAAATGTCTATGCTACCTAAAGCAATCTACACATTTAATGCAATTCCTATCAAAATACCATCCATTTTTTTTCAAAGAAATGGAACAAATAATCCTAAAATTTATATGGAACCAGAAAAGACCTCAAATAGCCAAAGGAATATTGAAAAAGAAAGCCAAAGTTGGTGGCATCACAATTCCGGTCTTCAAGCTCTATTACAAAGCTGTCATCATCAAGACAGCATGGTACTGGCGCAAAAACAGACATATAGATCAATGGAACAGAATAGACAGCCCAGAAATAGACCCTCAACTCTATGGACAACTAATCTTTGACAAAGCAGGAAAGAATGTCCAATGGAAAAAAGACAGCCTCTTCAATAAATGGTGTTGGGAAAATTAGAGAGCCACATGCAGAAAAATGAAATTGGATCATTTCCTTACACCACACACGAAAATAGACTCCAAATGGATGAAGGATCTCAATGTGAGAAAGGAATCCATCCAAATCCTTGAGGAGAACACAGGCAGCAACCTCTTCGACTTCAGCCGCAGCAACATCTTCCTAGGAACATCGCCAAAGGCAAGGGAAGCAAGGGCAAAAATGAACTATTGGGATTTTATCAAGATCAAAAGCTTTTGCACAGCAAAGGAAACAGTTAACAAAGCCAAAAGACAACTGACAGAATGGGAGAAGATATTTGCAAACGACATATCAGATAGAGGGCTAGTGTCCAAAATCTATAAAGAACTTAGCAAACTCAACACCCAAAGAACAAATAATCCAATCAAGAAATGGGCAGAGGACATGACCAGACATTTCTGCAAAGAAGACATCCAGATGGCCAACAGACACATTAAAAAGTGCTCCACATCACTCAGCATCAGGGAAATACAAATCAAAACCACAATGAGATACCACCTCACACCAGTCAGAATGGCTAAAATTAACAAGTCAGGAAATGACAGATGCTGGCGAGGATGCGGAGAAAGGGGAACCCTCCTACACTGTTGGTGGGAATGCAAGCTGGTGCAACCACTCTGGAAAACAGCATGGAGGTTCCTCAAAATGTTGAAAATAGAACTACCCTATGACCCAGCAATTGCACTACTGGGTACAAAAGATACAAAGGTAGTGATCCAAAGGGGCATGTGCACCAGAATGTTTATAGCAGCAATGTCTACAATAGCCAAACTATGGAAAGAACCTAGCTGTCCATCAACAGATGAATGGATAAAGAAGATGTGGTATATATACACAATGGAATACTATGCAGCCATCAAAAGAAATGAAATCTTGCCATTTGCGACGACATGGATGGAACTAGAGGGTATCATGCTTAGTGAAATAAGTCAATCGGAGAAAGACAACTATCATATGATCTTCCTGAGATGAGGGAGAGGAGATGCAACATGGGGGGTTAAGGAGGTAGGAGAAGAATAAATGAAACAAGATGGGATTGGGAGGGAGACAAACCTTAACTTACTCTTAATCTCACAAAACAAACTGAGGGTTGCTGGGGGGAGGGGGGTTGGGAGAAGGGGGGGTGGGGTTATGGATATTGGGGAGAGTATGTGCTATGGTGAGTGCTGTGAAGTGTGTAAACCTGGCGATTGACAGACCTGTACCCCTGGGGATAAAAATATATGTTTATAAAAAATTAAAACAAAACCCCAAAATATATAAGGAACTTTACACAATAGCTTACAAAAAATCAAATTACCCAATTAAAAAAAAATGGCAAAGGACCTGAATAGAAATCTCTCAAAAGATTTCATACAAATGGCCAATAGAAATATGAAAAGGTGCTCAACATCATGAATCATTAGGGATATGCAGATCAAAACCACAATGAAGTATTCTCCCTCATATCTGTTAGAATGGCTATTATCAAAACAAAAACAAAAACAAAAACAAACAAAAATGTTGGCAAGGATGTCAGAAAAAGGAATCCTTATAAATTGTTTTGGAAATGTAAATTCTTACAGCCATTATGGAAAACAGTATAAAGTTTCTTCACTAATTAAAAATAGAACTACTTCATGATCCAGGAATCCTACTTCTGGATATATATCCTAAGGAAATAAAATCAGTATATTGAAGACACATCTACATGTTCATGTTCATTGCAGCTTTATTCACAATAGCCAAGATGTGGAAATAACTTGTGTCTGTTGAATGGATAAAGATGTGCTATATTGTATATATACACAATAAAATAGCATTCAGCCATGAGAAAGAAGCAAATTATGTTATTTGAGACAACATGCATGAACCTGAAGGACCTTATGCTAAGTGATATAAGCCAGACAGAGAAAGATAAATTCTGTGTGGTCTTGCTTATATGTGGATCTAAGAAAGAAAGAGGCAAACAAAAACACATCTAACTCTGGGGCGCCTGGGTGGCTCAGTAGGTTGAAGTCTCTGCCTTTGGCTCAGGTCATGGTCTCAGGGTCCTCGGATCGAGCCCCGCGTCGGGCTCCCTGCTCAGCAGGGCGCCTGCTTCCCTCTCTCTCTCTCTGCCTACTTGTGATCTCTCTCTGCATCAAATAAATAAATTTAAAAAAAAAATCTTAAAAAAAAACACACACACAAAAACAAAAACAAAAAAAAACACATCTAAATCAAAGAAGCAGAGAATAGAATCGTGGTTACCAGAAGCTGGGTGGAGGTGCATATGAGGAAATAATGGTTAAAAGGTATAAATTTGAGTTATGTAGGATGAGTAAGTCTAGAGATCTTTTTTTTTTAATAAGTCTAGAGATCTAATGAACAGACATGTTGACAATACTTAATTATATTTAACGTTTGAACTATACTGAGAGAGTAGACACCAAGTGCACTCTTCACACAAAATAATAACAATGTGAGGAGATAATATGTTAATTAGCTTGACTCTAGTACTAATTTCACAATGTGTATGTATATAAAGTCATTATATTTTACACCTCAAATGTGTATAATTTTTATTAAAAGTTTCTAAATTGAAAAAAAAATATTCACAAATCAGTCAACATGATATATTACATCAACAAGAGAAAGGATAAAAACCACATGACCATCTCAACAGATGCAGAAAAAGCATCTGACAAAGCAAAACATCTATTCATGATAAAAGCCCTCAACAAACTAAGTTTAGAAGAAGCCTATCTCAATATACTAAAGGCTGTATTTGGAAAACCTACAGCGAACATCATACTCAATGGCGAAAAACAGAGCTTTTCCCCTATGGTTGGGAACAAGACAAAGATGTTTAATCTCACCACCTTCAGTTTGTTGAACAGTATCAGAAGTCCAAGCTACAACAATCAGAGAAGAATTAAAAGGCATCCAAACTGGTAAGGTAGAATGAAAACTTTCACTAGTTGTAGATAACATGATTCTATATTTAGAAAACCCTAAAGATGCCATAAAAAAATTACTAGAGGGGCGCCTGGGTGGCTCAGTGGGTTAAAGCCTCTGCCTTCAGCTCAGGTCATGATCCCAGGGTCCTGGGATCGAGCCCCACATCGGGCTCTCTGCTCCGCAGGGAGCCTGCTTCCTCCTCTCTCTCTCTCTGCCTGCCTCTCTGCCTGCTTGTGATCTCTGTCTGTCAGATAAATAAATAAAATCTTAAAAAAAAAAATTACTAGAACTGATAAATGAATTCAGGATACAAAAGGTCACAGGATACAAAATAAATACACAGAAATCCATTGCATTTCTATACATTAATAATGAAGTAATGAAAGAGAAATTAAAGAAACAATCCCATTTAAAATTGCACCAAAAATAATAAAACACCTAGGAATAAACTTCAAGGAGGTAAAAGATCTGCTATCTAAAAAGTGTAAAACACTGATGAAAGAAACCAAAGATGACATAAACAAATCCGGAGATATTCCATGCACATGGACTGGAAAAACAAATATTGTTAAAATGTTCTTACCATCCAAAGCAATCTACAGATTTAATGCAATCTTATCAAAATCCCAATAGCATTTTTCAAAGAGCAGAATAATCTTAAAAATTGAATAGAACCACAGAGGACCCCAAAAAGCCAAAGCAATCTTGAGAAAGGCAAAACTGAGGTTATTACAATCCCCCAAAACAAGGAATAATACTTATCTGTAGTAATCAAAACAGTATGGTACTGGCACAAAACCAGACACATAGACCAATAGAGGACAGAAAGCCCAGAAACAAACCCATGATTATACAGTCAAATTAATCTTTGACAAGAGAGGCAAGACTATGCAAAGAGAAAATGTCTCTTCAACAGATAGTGTTTGGAAAACTAGACAGTTAAATGCAGAGGAATAAAAGTGGACCACTTCGTTACACCATACACAAAAATAAACCCCAAATGGATTAAAGACCTAAATGTGAGACCTGAAACCGTAACAATCCTCGAAGAAGAGTGCACACACAGTATCTCCGACACTGACTGTAGCAACTTTTTTTTTTTTTTTGTAGCAGCATTTTTCTAGATATGTCTCCTAAGGCAAGGGAAATAAAAGCAAAATTAAACTATTGGGACTACATCAAAAAAGCTTCTGCACAGCAAAGGAAACACTCAACAAAACGAAAAGAATCTATTCAATAGGAGAAGATATTTGCAAATGACAAATCTTATAAAGGGTTCGTATCTAAAATATATAAAGAACTTATATAATTCAACACCCCAAAAAAATCTGAATTAAAAATGGGCAGAAGACATGAACAGATATTTCTCTAAGACATCCAGATGGCCAACAGACACATGAGAAAATGCTCAACATCACAGATCATCAGGGAAATGCAAATCAAAACTACAGTGAAATACCACCTCACACCTGTCAGAATGACTAAAATAAATAACACAAGAAACAACAAGCATTGGCAAGGAGGAAAAGAACCCTCACGGACTGCTGGAGGGAATACAAACTGGTGGTGCAGCCACTAGAGAACAGTATGGAGGTTCCTCAAAAAATTAGAAATGGAACTACCCTATGATCCAGTAATCACACTATTTACCCAAATATGAAAACACTAATTTGAAAATATATGTGCACTCCTAGTTAATGTAACATTATTTACAATAGCTGAACTGTGGAAGCAGCCCAATCATCCTTCAACAGATAAATGGATAAAGATGTGGTATACATATAATGGAATGTTGCTTAGCCATAAAAAAGAATGAAATCTTGCCATTAGCAACACGGATGGATCGACAGGATATAATGCTAAGTGAAGTAAGTCAGAGAAAGACAAATACCATCTGATTTTACTCATATGTAGAATTTAAGAAACAAAACAACGTAACCAAGATAGAAGACAAAAAACCAGACTCTTGAGAACTGATAGTTATCAGAATGGAAGTTGTTGGGGGGAGTTGGGGAGGAATTGGTGAAGTGAAGGGGACTAAGGGTACATTTATCATAGTAAGCATAGTGTAATGTACAGAACTGTTCAATCACTGTATTATACACCAGAAACTAACATTGTATGTTCATTATACTGGAATTAAAAGGAACAAAATAAAAGGGGAAAATTCTGCATGTATTTTCAATACAAATTTATTATTTATCTGCTTAATAATGCAATTTGCTTCCTTGTTTGTAATGCATAGTGTGGGGGGAGCCCATGGAAAATGAGGAAGCTTTAAAAAAGAGCTGTCACTCTTGCTCCTCCACTCAGGGAAAATATGGCCTGAGGGGAGCTAAGTACAATGAAAAGAAGGTGGCAACTGGTCTCCCCAAATATACATCCTTAATTTAAGTGCTAATTTAAATTTAGAAATAGGTTATAAATTCACTACGGCAAAACTAAAAAATTAAACATGATAAAAAGAAAAGCTATGGGGGCACCTTGGTGGCTCAGTAGGTTAAGCTCTGCCTTCGGCTTGGGTCATGATCCCAAGGTCCTGGGATCGAGCCCTGCATAGGGCTCTCTGCTCAGTGGGGAGCCTGCTTCTCTCTCTTTCTGCCTGTCTCTCTGCCTACTTGTGATCTTTCTCTGTCAAACAAATAAATAAAATCTTTAAAAAAAAATAGCTATAGGATCAAATCCTAATCTCAGGGTTTCTTTCTAATCTGCAGCCGGCAGGCTGACAGCACAAGGCAAAGAGCAAACCATCCTCAAGCTTTTTTTTTTTTTTTTTTTAATTTTTTAATGGTACTACCATTAGTACGGTACTACCCGATGCTACTCTTGGGAAATTCTTATTATTGGTTCTTCAGGTCCCCACAAGCCCTAACCACCATCCCACCACCACCCCACAACCCCATGCCTCAGAATGTGACACTGCCTAAGTTATTAGTTAAAATGAGGTCATTAGGATGAGCCCAAAGCCAATACAACTAGTATCTATAAAAAGAAGTCTGGGGGCGCCTGGGTGGCTGTCATTAAGCGTCTGCCTTCGGCTTGGGTCATGATTTCAGGGTCCTGGGATCAAGCCCCACATCGAGCTCCCTGCTCAGCGGGAAGCCTGCTTCTCCCTCTCCCACCCCCCTGCTTGTGTTCCCTGTCAAATAAATAAAATCTTTACATAAGTAAAATAAATAGAAGTCTGGACAAATACAGAGAACACCAGGGGAAGCTGAAAGCAGACTGGAGTGAAGCTTCTACATGCCAACAAAGTAAAAAAATTGCTAGCAAAGCACCAGAAGCTAGGGGAGAAGCATGGATCTTCCGATTAAAGATTTCCGTTTAAAATCTTCCGTTTTAAAACACCGATCCTGTGAACAACTTGTCTCAGGCTTCCAGCCTCCAGAACTGTGGAACAATAAATTTCTGTTAACACTCGGTTTGTGGCTCTTTGCTGCAGTATTCTTCAACATCATTAAGTCTATTTCATTTTTAATTCGGATGTATGGATCTATAAGCGTGTGGAACCCAGACTACGAATACAATAGAACCTCTTCTATAGCTAAAACGGGTGATAAACTAGGAATGGCTCATGTGTCTGTGGAGGGTCATGGTGTTCACTATGTTGGTATGTGGATTATGCTCATCTTAATTCAAAGCCAAACCAAACAAACAAAAACAGTGCCAGAATTTAGTTTTTATAGTTTTATTTAAGATTAAAGTGCATCTCTTTAAAAATGTTTCAATATCCAGTCTCAATTGGCAAGTGGTAACAGTTAACTCTCAATAGATCATGAAAGTTTTACTGTGGATCAGACAGATTCTCCCTCCCTCAACCCAATCATAATGAACCTAAAAATACACTTTTAGTATTGGTCTACCTGCTTCAAACACTGTATAGAGCATTACACACATACTGACCACATCCTTAGTCCCCAAATGCTAGTGCAATTAACTAATGAACAGGTACTTCTGTGAAATTTCAACTTAAAACATTTGACTTATCAAATATAAACACTTTGAATGTACAACAAAGCTCTCAGAGTTCATCAAGTGGTGGGAACAAAAATATTGCAGGGCTAATAAATGACTGATTTGGCTTCTCTCAGCCTTTTCTAAGTGCATTTAGTCAAGTCTATCCACAGGAGGTAGTGTTAAGACAGATTGAAAGCAACGGATTCCCCACCAACACAGAAAGCAAACTCCCTCAACTCCCAACTGATTTCACAGGTCTGACAGAACCACCCAGTGCTAGATGCCTTTCCCTCACACATCAGTGTCCCTTAACATCCATAGTAAACACGTTACTGTCATTTGAGATTAAATAGGAGAAAAAAAGTGTACCTAAAAAGTACTAGTTTCTCCTAGTATATGTGTATTTGAGCAATACAGTTAAGATATAAATGCAATCATGGGAACACATTTTTGTAGAAGTAAAATCTAAGTAACAGCAACAGAAATTTAGGACTTAAGGAAGCAGGAGCCCCGTCTGCCATCTAGAAGCAAATGACCAACTGGATTTACAGGCCACATATGAACGAAACTACCCTTTGTAACAGGGATCAGCAGACTTTACACAAAGGGGTCAAATAAATGTGAATGTTAGGTGTTAACAGGCCATACAGCCTGTCAAACTATTCCAATCTGCTACTTCAACAGGAGAGCAGCCAAAGATACTACGTAGATAAACACAGCTGTGTCCCAGTAAAATCTTATTACCTCCACTGAAATTTTAATTTCATCTTTCCATGTGTCACAAAATATTACTTCTGAATTTTTTCAACCTTTTAGAAAATGTAAAAACCATTCCTACCTCAGAGGATGGATAAAAAAACAGGTGGCAGGCTGTAGTTTTTCAACCTGTTCGTAACAACATACTAGGTTAAGATTGCCATGCCATATTTCAGTTTCTATACTCAAAATTCATTGTTCTTCATTCTCTAGAAAATTCTCATTCTACAAAAATAAAAATGCATTTAGATACTTGCTAATTATTCAATTAAATATCAAAATAGCTATTACACTATATTTCATTCCATGACTTTATTTTGAAGGTGAACTTTCTAGTTACATGCAATTTATTCATGTAAGAAATAATTCCATTATTGGGAGTTATTTACTTTACTCCTCTTTGAGGGGCAGGATATTAAATAATGTGTTTTTTATTTTTATTTTATTTTTATTTTTTTTAAAGATTTTATTTGTTTATTGGACAGAGAGAGATCACAAATAGGCAGAGAGGCAGGCAGAGAGAGAGAGGAGGAAGCAGGCTCCCCACCAAGGAAAGAGCCCGATGCGGGGCTCGATCCTAGGACCCTGGGATCATGACCTGAGCCGAAGGCAGAGGCTTTAACCCTCTGAGCCACCCAGGTGCCCCATGTGTTTTTTATTTTTTAAAAAAATTTTATTTTTAAGCAATTTCTACCCCCAACGTGGGGCTTGAATTCAAAATCCCCAAATTAAGAGTTGCATGCTCCACCAGCAACTGAGCCAGACAGGTGACCTGTAAATAACGTGTATTTTAAATAATTATTCAGGGTATTTATCAGTATCAGTTCTGGTACTTATCTACAGTACTTACATACAGGATAACTACCAGCTATTTTCAAAGTATATACGACTGTACCTATACTAAAAAGCTACCTTTTTTATTTTATTCCATGTGCTATCCATTTAAAATACTGCCTTCAATCTTATATTCTCAGGTAAAAGAAGAGATTATCTTTTCTTCTAAGGTATACTTCAGGAGAGTAAGCATTTACAGCTTGGCACTTCATGTTGGGTTTTCACTGTTCTTTGGCTTGGTATATAAAGAAAAAAATGGTTAAGACCACGATATAAAGTTTAACATTCTATTCCAAGAAATGAGTGAACATTCAATTCTGTTAGACTACTATTCTATTAAAAAGCTACAGATTTCAAACCCTAATGACTCAGATTTTAATACTTTCAAAAAGCAACAAACAAAGCCTGGTATATGATAAACATATCATATTGGCCCATCACAAACCAAAGCCCAGATTTGTTTTATAAATCAAGCACTCAACAAATTTGGATAAATCAATTAAAAATCCCACTACTTAACTTCTGGCTACATTTTCTTAAGTGCTCTGAATGAATACAATTCTTATGAAAAGAGTACTTAAAATACGTGAGGGAAATAGAACTGAATGCCAAGAAAAACTCACTTTTAGAAAAATTATTCAACTGTCTTTCAAACACCATTTTAGGATGTAATGGAAAATTTCAACAATATAACAGCAAAGTAACCAGAGGTCTTTAACTAAAATGACAAGTCACATCTGTCAGGGCTTATTTTGGTACTGCTAACTTTACTGCCAAGTTAATCTTAGTTAGGTAGTCAGTTTTCAATGTTTATTAGTAAAATAGTGAAGCCCCATAACTCAGAAGATTTATTTAGAGACTAAATGTATTTCTAAATCTGAAATTTACTTTTATATTTAAAAAATTGAGAACATAATCCACTTACACTACTCATGTTTAGTTAGGTTCTTTATAACATGAAATACATAACTGTCTGCCTATTTAAAAACATAAATCTTCCTCCCCAAACCATGAATTTTCCTATCTAAAAAAGGCTCCAAATGAGGCAAAATTCCACTTTTAATTCTTAAAAAACTTTTGAACTTTAATTTGAAGCCTTCAAGACCAGTCTGCACCCCGAATCATAAACCTGAAAAAAGTTAAAAAAAAAAAAAACAAACCACTAAATCTTATCTTTTGTGGCAGTAATTCCTGAGACTTAAAGCCACTTATGTTATCATCTAACTCACAGCCTGAAGCTTCCTGGCCTAACCACCACAAACACAACCCACAGACATCAGCATTTGTATGGGTCATGTGGGAGATTTTAGAGATAAACTAAACTATCAGGCCCTATTCCCAGACCTGCTGAATCAGAATCTGCATTCTTACATACAGACAAGTTTGGGAAGCACTGTGTTGAAAGTCAAAACTTAATTAACACTTGTATATAATGTCTAAGACCTTCCTGATGGCTTAGGGATTAAATAGATAGGCACTGTGCTAATGAGCAAACAGCTCCCTCTTCCCGACCAAAGTCTTAGCCTAATACTGTCAGTAACTGCTATTTTATGGCCTTCTAGCCTAGCTGCAAATTATCTCCCTGAAAATCAGTAATGAAAAATATGAGATGGAAACTACACCCTTCTTACTAGATTATAAAGCTGGGAATGACATTAAGGTTAAAATGTGAATGCTTTAATAAGCTCGCATTTTCTGTTAAATTCCAACAAAGGTTTTTTAACAGCACGTATTTTTAATTAGTCATTCCTTTGTCTTAAAAAAAAAACCTCTAATTGTGTATTTTACCCACACCCCTCCCATTTTCCCCTAATTTTGCTTCTTACCCTGCCACTTTTATTTTAGGGAAGATATAATCCAATTTCCTTGACATTTTTATGATTCTTAATATATAACAGAATCCCTATTTTCAGGCTATAAAGAATCCACGAGCAATGCCAGAAACTATCACATTCAGATTTAAATCTTATTTTTGACTATATTATCCGATAACATTATCACTAAACCTGATTCATCCTACACCATATGGAATTTGAGCAAAAGCTCCATACCATTCAACAATGGCTTTCAAACTTGTTCAAATGTAACACTTTTGACAATGGGCTCCATGCAATACTGAAAATTTAAATCCACCACATGAAGTCCATTTTGGAACATGAGAAGTTATACCGTGCTTTCTACAAGCAGCCAGATTCTTTTTATAAATGCCTAAAATAAGAAATCACATTTGGGTGTTCTTATTAATATTTGCTATTTTTTAATTAACCCTTAGAAAATACTGAAAAACTGATTTAATTTTAATAGTTAAACAACATACTGAAACTGATCAAGGAGAATTAACAGTTTTTGCTATTTACGAATTATTCAGGTAAAAATTTAAGGCAAGCGTATTAAAAATAAGGTGCCTCAAATATACGCTTAACTGTATCAACAATGAAGATTTAGCAAACTGGTTTCTGCCTTCAAGTAACATTTTTAAACAGATCCTTGTTCAATCACAGTATCTGAAAATACATGCTTGTGCTTGTATCAAATTCAGTGATTTAAGTAAATATTTATCACTTTTCTCCTATACTGTTCGAAGTTCTCAAGAACTTCTATTTCACCAGCTAGTTTACACAAACATTAAGATGCAGTCATGAGATAAGCCAATTTTGACTCCATACAAACACATATACATACTCCTTCTTACACCTGTTAACTAAAAATTTATGTGCCTCTTTAGTATAAAATATAATTTGGGAAATGTGAGGCAATATAAACCACAATTATAAGTCTGTCAAAAAGTTTCTATTTTTACTTATTTTGTCAGCTTACAATCCTCAGTTTTACAGTCCCAGAATTTCCTTTAAACCCAACCTTGGTGTAGGACTATGAAACTTCTACCCCCAAAGTATTTGTAATGATGGATTTATAATTACAAAAAAGACACCAACTTTTCTGGCTGGCAGGTGGTCCCCTTCTGAATATAGGAACTAAGCACAAGAATTAAACTTTCTGTAACTTGCTAAAACAATGTGTGCCTTTTCAAGCTGGTTAGTTCTGAATAAAGTATGAAACTGTGAAGGTCATTCGCTCATTCTAATCAGAACAAAGGAAATATTCTCACTGTAAAGAGACGAAACAAATATGGGAAGTCAGGCACTAATACTAGTCGGTAAAATTTACAAATGTTTTAATTATATACACCTTTTTTTAAAAACTAGGCAAACATACATATTTCAAAAGAACAATTTCAATTTCAAATTTCTTCCAAGTTTGCTTTACGTGTAGGTGAAAAGAACAGATAAATCCTAGATATCATTTAGCCCAAGTTGTAACAAAAATAGTCACACTAACTCTCCACTTTAAAAAGAAATGTAATGAAGCTTTCTAGTGGCAGATACCCTCCTTGCAAACAAAAAAAGGGGGGGGGGTGGTATGAATAGCGAAGTCTTCATATAATACTTTCTCATTTCTGAAAGTTTAACTCCTTCTGGTTACTTTAGAAAATAAAAACTCGTGTTTTTACTAAGTACAAAACTATCTGTTTCTGTAGATACAGAATCCTACAAACATCCGCAGCAAACCCACACAGCACTTCCACGGTCCACACTGCTATCTCAGTGTTTAATATATACAAAATAGGTTTCTATTAAACAAAGGTATTCACAAGTAGCTGCAGAAAAATTCATGCCATTAACAAAGGCTGAAATTTATAAATTAAAAACACTGTAATCTATACATAATGTACAAATAGTCGTGCATTTTAAAATAAGTGTGTCTCATACGACTAAATTTTCACAAGCAAATGCTGCTGCATAAATATTTGCTAATGCAAATGAACGGCATCTTAGTAAATTCGGCTTATTTTAACCCCAGAAGTTGCAGCTTTTGGTATTTTTCTTGGAAGCTGTCCAAAGTTGACATCTGTGGAAAAAAAGGTTCCAATTCTTTTGCATCTCATTTAAGGTTTTCTACTGAGAACAAATTTCTTAAACCTCAGGCACAACAAATATAAATTAAAAAAAAAAAAAAATCAAGTACAAACACCGTTATCAGTTCAGGAAAAAATTCAAATAGAAATGTTAAATTTTACTTACTTAAAATAAGGTATTTTTCATGAATGTTTCATCAGAATATGTAGGAGTTTAAGATGTGTGCAATAAACTGCTTTTGTTTCTAGTTTTTGCTTCTACATTTCAGTAAGATATTTAAAATTTTTGAAAAACTATGCATAGCAGCCAAGAAAATACTGTTTATGAACAAAAATCGTACACAATTAACCTACAAAATTGAACTTACATAAGTCACAGCCCTTCAGGGTTTGAAATGCTATCAACTTTGCAAACTTTCAGCCTGAAACTGTGCTATATTTCAGAACTTATTTTATGATCAACAAATCCAGTGATGTTGGGGGGAAAAAAAGTTCAATTTTCTCTTAAAATACTAAACGGAATTTTCATGGGTTGGTGACCTCCAACGTGACTGCAAATTTTTTATTATAGAGTTTGCCATGCTACCAAGTTTCTCATGCATTTCAAACAGCTGGCTTCCTGAATAATTATGGAGATCTTCTGAATCTAGTTGAAGAGCAAGTGCACTGATCTGTGCCACAAGATTTTTAGGTAATGGAGTTTCCAAAGCAACAGGATCGATTAAATCTGAAAGAAAAAAAGCACAATTAATTTATTCCAGATAAAACTTAAGTTGTACATATTTCCTTTTAAGTTAATAAAAAGTTTAAGTGCCTAAGATTTAAGTTGAGAGTGCAGGCTGAGGTACTGTTCTTCCTCAAGAGAACAAGGCAACAGAAGACTCCACACCATAACTTATTCAGTGCAACTGAAGAAAGAGCCAGTCTACTTCATTTTTATTAACAGCATAACTGAAACACACTATTTAGTTTATATCCTTGAGTAGCGGTTGACAGTTCGAGAAAAACAACTAGACATAGTTGGAATCAGTATCAGCTACTTTTTCATGCACTTGGCCACTGGCACCAAAAAAACCCCCCCAAAACCAAAAACCTCGTCAAATTAACAGAGCATGGTCAAATTAAAACTAGAAGCAAATATTCAAAGTCAACTGACGCTGTAAATAAAATTGTCCTGCTTTGCTAAAACATACCTGAGGCAAGTCTTTCTTCATCAGAAGGGAGAGATTTAGTTTGTATTCCATTTACTGGTTTTTCAGAAATATCAAAAACTGGAATCTCCTCTAGTCCCCGAGATTTTACCTGGATTACACACAGGCCAGTAAAACAAAAACAAAACGAAAAAACTGAAAGTTGCTTTTAAAAGGACCAACACCACCACCACTGGAAAAGAATCTGACAAGTTTCCCAGCCCATCATACGACTATTAGCTTAGCAAATCTTGCTAAGAAACTATGTTGTACTAGTGACACAAAAAAATGGGATTATAAAGTGTTTTTCAGTTTTTTCAAAAAGCTGGTTAAGTATCTCTAATATTTAATGGGCTTCTCAAGAAATAGCCAGGTAGCCAAAAAAATTACACTGTATTTCCCAAGTTTAGCAGCATAAGAAAAGAAAATCCAAGGCAGATTATTCCCAAACTTAAAAAACATATGGACTTTTAAAAAAAGAATACAACTTTTGGGGCGCCTGGGTGGCTCAGTGGGTTAAACCTCTGCCTTCAGCTCAGGTCATGATCTCAGGGTCCTGGAATCAAGCTTTGCATCGGGCTCTCTGCTCAGCAGGGAGCCTGCTCCATTCCCCGCCCCCGCCCCCGCGTGATCTCTGTCAAATAAATTAATAAAATCTTTAAAAATAAATAAAAATAAAAGAACAATCCAATTTTGAAAGGTGTCCCTAGGCATACAGATTAGTGACTGAGAAGATACTAGTTTCAGAATGTTATAGTTACCATATTGATGGGTCCATCAATTAGACTCCTGTGTAGACACCCAAGAGAAAGAGTAACACATCCACACAAAAACTTATGAGTGTACATAGGAGCAAAAGGTAAAAACAACCTAAATGTTAAGCAATTGATGGATGACCTATATGTTGTACATTCATGTAAGGGGTATTACTTAGCCATAAAAAGGAATGAAGTACTAATACAAATGAACCTTGAAAACATTATGCTCAAAGAAGTCAATCACAAAAGACCACGGCTCATATAATCCCACTTTTATGAAAGGTCCACAGCAGACAATTCTATGAGACTGAAAATTACTAATATAATCTTTGGGTCTCTTAGAAGTTTTTAAGGATTACAAATACTTAATAATTTTTAAATCAAAGACTTTTAAGAAAACAGCAGAAGTCTTCAGTAGTTAGCTAACTCCAGTCTTAGAAATTCTAATGTAAACACTGGTTTTCAAGCTTTAACATAACCTGTTCTCATTTATTCACAATTTTGTGTAGTTTCAGTGAACACATAAAAGGTCTCTGCATAGGTTTCAGAACAGTGCGACTCCTTCTGAAATAATGAGTTTTCCATCTGTATTTTTTTTTTAAGATTTTATTTATTTATTTGACAGAGAGAGATCACAAGTAGAGAGGCAGGCAGAGAGAGAGAGAGAGGGAAGCAGGCTCCCTGCTGAGCAGAGAGCCCGATGCGGGACTCGATCCCAGGACCCTGAGATCATGACCTGAGCCGAAGGCAGCGGCTTAACCCACTGAGCCACCCAGGCGCCCCTCCATCTGTATTTTTATTGAGGGTTAGGGAGTGGAGAATCTTGGCTTCTATCAGAATCTTGAAAAATGTCTATGGGCTAAAATATTTATGTGCAAAAAGTTGGTAAACAAGAAAAATTAGTTACAGTTGTGTTGGACATCAAAAGGGAAATACTGTTAAATACAATTTTGAAAGATTTTTATTAGAATGTTTAGATTTGAACCTCTAGGTTTTAGGAAAAGCAGCCATGGAACCAATCATCAATTTGGTGGAAATGAATGAGACAAGGGGATAGGAGAAGAGAACTCAAAGCATAAAGAGATGCATTACACAAAACCAGACAAAACCAAGAAGCAAACCTCTCTATGAAATTATAAAGTGATGTTTTAAGTTAATCCTGACTGGGGGGCCGGGGAGGTGGAGGGGGCATAAAATGAGTTTTTAAGCAAGACTACCAACTTCTGTAATTGCTATTGAGGGATCATTTATCTATACATGATTTATAACATGTTTACCTGCTGCTCATGATAGATTCTAAGAGCCTTTTTTACATTGGACACTTTTGGAGAACGGATAGGAAGAGTTTTTATTTCAGATGCTGTAAGAGTACTCAAATCACCAATCGTTTTTATATTCTTAGCTCTAATGAGCTGTCCCAGTCCTCTTGCCCTGAAGAGATTAAGAAAAAAAGGAAAAATGTCATCAACTACTTTCACATTTGTTCTATTTGTGAGGGCCTATCCAGCTAGATTTCCTGATTTATGCTCAGTCATAACTGAATTTTATACAGGCTCACCTAGCCCACTCTGAGGGCAGGCACATATACCTTTAATTTAAAACAAAATTTGAATTTGATGTGTTTGTTTGGCTTAAGCGATAATGCTGGGAAGAGACTAAGCCCAATTTGTGTCTCAGGCTTCACTTACATTATTACTTAATGGCCTCATGACTTTGGTGGAGTAACCTTTATAAACTTCAACTGGTAAAGTAGAAATAATTATTATACTCCTTATGGGATCTGTGATTAGCATTAAATAAGAGGACATATGCAAAGAGTTCAGCACAGCATCTGACAAATATTACACATACATTTAATTATCTTAGCCATTACTGTATTATGGTAGATGTTTCTCTTATTGCCTTACCTGTCCCATCTTCCCACATTAATTTATATTTCTAAAACAAAATGTGTGAAAGTGCATGTATGGTCAATTCTAAATATAAGAATCTTGATCACTTAAATATTCCTCTTAAACAGCTGGCATCTTTAAGCATAAATCAGCACAAGTAAGTACTTACCACATGTTTGAGGTAATCTGAGGTAAAATGATATCAACTGGAGCCACACAGTTCACCAAAGCTGGGTAAACACTTTCTGTTGGACCTGGCATAGATTCTTTAGCCATTTCTGTAATCTTAGAATAAATTTCAAAATCGTTACATAGAGGTCACCTGACTGAACATGAAAATATAAAGTTACATGAAAACTAAAGCACTTCTTACTAAACACTTCTTTGAGCTCTTAAACTTAGGGTTACGTGATCCTGGGGACAGAAATCCTTTGATTGAAGTGGCATTATGCTAGACAGAAGAAAGGAGAGAAAAAAAAAACTCAGAACCCTAGAAAACTATATTATAACTCTACTTTCATTACTTAGAGTGCGGTAATTTCCTAAAATTTTGAGAAAATGTAAAATGTAATAAACTATTACCTAACCAATTACTGGATTATCACTGACTCTTCCCACCTCTTCATGTTTGTTTACCATGTTGCAGACAAAACAATGTATCCAAACCAAAGACATCTTGTTCTTTATTAGTTTTAAGATAAACTACACTACGCAATTTGGTACCTGCAATCATGTATGTGTATTTTAAAGCTCACAGCTTACCTTAGATTGTGCAGTAGGTGAAGTTTTAACACTTTTTATTATGGGAGAATTATTTGAAGAATGGGACCTAACAATAGAGCATCGCCTATCAATGTCATCTGCCAATCCTGCTTGGTATATTGGATCTGCAAAGGAGACCCGGCGAACCTGAAAACACAGGCCATGCTTTTATTTACAAAGTTAAAAAAAAAACAAAAACAAAAACAAAAACCACACCATAAATTCTCACTATTAAGGTCCCCCAAAATAGAATGTAGGTTTAGAAGCTTAATTTACTTCATTAGAAGCCAAATGTACATAGCTGTATTTCTTCCTAATGGCTGCTTTCACAGGTAATACAGGTCATTTCAATTATTCAATTATCCATGTTCTAAATGGTCTCTACATAATATACCAACAAAGACTGAAACAGGGACAGTGGCAGAAAAATGAAATTACACGTAGCAGCTGAAACTGTATCATCCAATTACACTAATCTTGTGGGCTTACTGCAGTGACTTAAAAATACAAGGTAAAGAGGCAGAAATAGTACTAACCGACTTCTGGTGTACCTTTCTAAACTCTGTTCTAAACTCTTTAGAGGGTCCCAGAGTCATAGCGACTGGGTGGCAATTTTTCATTTTAGCCTCTTCTAAAATCTTACGATGCTTTCATTCATTCAGCTATTTGATATAATATGCAATAAATAAATATGCAATAAGGCATAACCACTAACCATGTATATAAATGCCTCCTGGTCTTGACTCCCAAGAGTGGGCAGATTCCGTACATATCTGCTATAGAAAACTATGTCTTACTGTTACCTAAATAAAAATTAAATCTGAGGTACTATCACACAAAACATGATTAGTTAACTTTTTAAAAATCTAAAATATACTGAAGGAAAATAAAATATACTGAAGACATCAATCCCAATGCATTCTATCTTCATACTTTTCAAAGACTTCACTTAAGTTACTTAAAAAAAAAAAAGAACTTCAATATAAAAGCAAAGCAAAACAAAGCCAAAACCTCAATTCTCAGTGTAAGAATTTTTGGTACATCTTGAGGAAGTCTTCACAATGTGCTTGCCAAAGGCAAGATTAAGTCTACCTTCAATTTCTAATGTATGTCTGTATATATAAACACATGTATTCCACATTAAATGGCAGGTTCAATTTCATAGGTAGAGAATGCTCACATAACCTTTTCAGAACATCTCCTTTACTATGTAGAGGACAAGCTGAGCTATGTAAGCATATGTAACTTTTACTTTTTTAACTTATTCATTCAACAAATTATGTCCAAGTTATAGGGTCAGGAGCTAAAGCAAATACAAACTAAAGGAGTCAGCTTAGTGAAGATGGGGAAATAAAATAATAAATGAAATCACATCCAGAAACTGATAAAGGCACAGCCTGAGATTTTTTTCATTAGATAAGGTCTGGAAGTAAGAATTTATATGAAAACTTAAATGGGAAACAGACTACATAATGTCCTAGCACAAAGTGAGTGCTAACTAAAGCTACTTTATCAGTTTCTAAATGTCTCCTCACATTATGAGCAAAAAAACCAAAACCTAAAAACCCACAAGAGATCCTCACCAATTCTGCAAAAGGTGAATAATGTATATGGTTGAAGATCTTTAGTGTCCTAAAGTAAAGGAATATATACGGCCTTCAGTTTCCTTTTATTAACACTCTTTTTTCTACCTGCCCGTTTCCCTGGTCACTATGGTTAATTATTCAAAATGAGTGGTCCTATCTAACATCTAACATTCTGTCATTCACCAGGAACCACTGTACTGCCAAATACTCAATTAAACATGGGCTAAATAATATTCAGCCTCAAGTCCCCTACCTTGTGAAGAGGTGACGATATCTCATCTTCCTGAGGTCTTTTTAGTCCTCTCTTTAAAATGCTGGTCGATGGAGAAGCCAAAGGAGACCAGACACAGCGTGTCTGCACGCCACTAGGACTGCCATTTGCTGATACAAGTAAAGGATCTAGTTCCCTTAATTTTTGAGGAGATGCATTATTGTCTTCTGTTATTAGTTCAGAGATGGCTGTTTCAGATGTCAGAGACTGTGATGTGTCCTCCACTTTCTCTGAAGTATGGTGAGCTTCCTGTAGAATTTCATCATTTCCCACCATTTGATTGTCAACTGATATTGTTTCTTCAGACTTACTAAGTTCATTTTTTGTTTCGGTTTCATTAGAGTCAACTTTTCCTTCTTCAGTGCTCATCCCAAGTGTGGTGAGAACAAAACTGCTGACTTCCATACTTGATGTCTCTGATTCAGCTTGTACAGGCTTGGTAGAGATTCTGGTAGTAGAGTCCTGGCCTTCTGTTTCATTGATTTGGTCAGCTTCCGCGCTCACCTCACCAATCACCGTCTCTTCACAAGTTTCCATTTCAGCATTCACTCCTTCAGATGAGCCTGGACCAGATTCGTGACTTCTTTCATCTAATTCTCCAACTGCTGTTTGTTCATGTATCTCTACCAGAGCACTCATTTCTGTGGTATTATCATAATGATCAACAACAGAATTAAATTCTTCAGTTACTGCTTCTTCAGCCTTCAGTTTCTCAGCTGCCTCTGCATCAGATTCATCACTTCTGTCACTATTTATCTCCATTACTTCTTCTTCACTAATACCAGTTTCGGTACTCTTTTGTTCAGAAAAGCTAGCTTCAGATTTATCAATTTCTACACCCAATTCAATAGCTTCTACTTCTGGGTTGAATTTTGCATTAGCTTTACATGCATCTGTTTCAACATTGACAATGTTCTCTATACTCAGTTCCTTTTCCAAGACAGCCTCTGACTTTTCTTCTTTGGGCTCCAAAGTAGAACATTCCAGTGAATTATTTTTAGAATCACCTAAACATGGGCTAACAGTTTTACATTTTTTATTGGATGGCTCTTGGCTCTCAAGAGGTGTTGCTTCTTCAGAATCCATATCACAAGTTTCTTCTTCAAAATTTACTACTCCAGAAGGAAGAGGGTTTTGTATAGTATTTTCTTTCAACTCACTTTCAGATATAATTAATGAATCATTAACAGCATCATTCTCCTCCTTGAGTCCCAAATGAAAATTCACACAATTATGTTCATCCAAAAGTTTTACCTCAGAGCACAGATTAGCTTTAGAGGTCTCTGATACAGTTACAGGTGTATGCATATCTATCTTTTTTGTTTCAATGACTTTTACATCATAATTTTCTGTACTCTTTAACCCAATGAATGACTTTTCCTGAGGTTGAGATTTTTCTCCACAGCAATCACAACCTTTAGATCTTCTTACCCTCCTACTTCTCTTATGTTGGCATTCAAGTGTTTGGAAAGTTTTTTCAGAAAGCAAGGAAATGTCTGATGTCCCTATTTTTGAGGATTCTCCCATGTTGTTATTATCTATAGAATCTCGTTTTTGTAATCTCTTGCTGGCATTTCTAGTCCTTAGATTTGAATCTGGCACAGAAGGGTCTGAAAAGGAATGTTCTGTACATTTGTTGGTTTTACTTTTTCCCTCATAAGCAGTTGACACATCATCAGAAACCTGTAATACATCTGAAGAAACTGTAGAATCTTTAGGAGTTACAATAGTATTCTCATCTTTTTGTTCACAAATCTGAGATTTTAGGTCTCTCCCCACTTCAGAATTTGCTTTGTAATCAAGTGTCTGGTTTTCAACATTTACACATTCCTGTTTTATCACTTTCTCTTCTTGGTCTTCAGTGTCAATGCTATCACTGCTTTTGCTTTTCCACTTTCCAGATCTCTTCTTTTTAGAACCTTCTTCTTTTGCCTCAGAACTATCAGATTCTGAGTTTTCAATGTTGGAAAGTAAACCCTGGGATGCTCTTCTTGTCTGATAGCGTGTTCGTCCACTCACTGGTTTTTCAGAGGACTTATCTACAATGTCCTGGGCACTGTCTCCCTCAGACTTAATATTCTCCAGGTCTAGCTTTTTTTTACTTTCATCAATTTCAGAAGTAGTGCTAGTTTCCCCAAAAGTCTTCTCGTGTAAATTATTCCCTTTATCAATTAAATTTTCTTGTACAGTTTGTTCAGAAATCAGTTTTTGTTTAGGTAACACATCATCTTTTACATGCAATGGACTTTTCTGAAGGGTCTTTTCTTCTTCCTTACATCTGTCTTTTTTTTGATGATTATTTTCTTTCTCTTGGCTCTCAGGGGTAGGCTCTGCTATTTCTGAACGTCGTCTTGAGGATCGTCTAAGCGTTTTCTGATTTGGAGTTATCTGAACAGGACTATCCTCATCTACCATTTGATCTGCTGGTATTATAGCTGGGGGTGTATTTTCTTTGGATTCCAAATTGATTCCTAATGTTTTCTCTTCTACAGCACTGTCTTCTAGTAATACCACATTTTCTATTGTTGGTTTAAGCATTGTATCCTCATCCTCCATTGTAGATTCAGAGAGATGAGCCTGATTATCTAACACACATTCTGTTTGATTAAGCAAACCGGGTGGGTTATTTTCTAAGACTACTGTGCCATCAATAGATTCCTGAGTATTTTTCTCCAGATCAGATCTCATTAAGAGCTTAGACCTTTTGTTTCCTGTTTGTTCAGCTTTACTTGACCTTCGGCTTGATCTCTTAATTCCATGTGCTATTTTTTCAGCATCAGATTTTGCAAGAGCCATTTCTCTTTTCTTTGCTTTTGGTGGGTTATCTATTTTACCCATGACTTCCTGGTTATTTTTCACTGTAACAGTTGATGACATATTATTTAAGGCGGACGGACTAAAAGGTCTATTTTCTGAACCATCAAACTTCTCCAAAGTAATAAAGGTTTGCCTCCGACTTGTAGGCTGTGGGAGAATTCCAGAAATGATGGCATTAGAAACTGAGCTAATGTTGACACCAGAAGTATTTTCTGCACTAGATGAATATTCAGTTGTTTTCTTTGATGAAATTAAAGCATTCTTTCTGGAGTCATTATTACTGCTCGGTACTTCTGGACTGGTTTCATCATTAGAACCACGCTCATTATCTGAAAGAGAAGCCTTTTCAAGATGTTCATCCATACCACGGTTTTCTGTGACATCTTGAGGAATAACAATGTCCCTCTCCGTTTGTTCCTCCTGCACAGAAACGTACACATGTATATAGGTTAGGCAACAAACAAGTCCCAAACTTTTGGAATTCAAAAGGCACATCACTGACTTTCAGTATTTTTTTTTAAAAGATTTTATAAATTTGAGAGAGTGAGTGAAAGAGAGCATGAGAAGGGAGAAGGTCAAAGGGAGAAGGTCAAAGGGAGAAGCAGACTCCCCATGGAGCTGGGAGCCCAATGTGGGACTTGATCCTGGTACTCCGGGATCATGACCTGAGCCGAAGGCAGTTGCTCAACCAACTGAGCCACCCAGGTGCCCTGATTTTCAGTATTTTGTAAATATTCCAAAGGTGGTGACAGATGCCCATTAATTTGTGTTTCTAATTATAAATACTTAATAAAGCAAAAAACCATTTATTTTAAACACAGATACATTCACATACATCTACAAACACAATAACTACAATTTTGCTAAAGTATATCAGTTAGAGTTATGAGATTATGCAATATATCTTAAAATTAACACAAGACACTTCATAATGGAATAATGTTCTAAAAACCCCCAAATATACCTTATATATCACCTTGGAATCTTCCGTTGATTTTTCAGTTAAAGGAGGAATTTCCCTGAAATAAAAATGTATAAATTAAAATACTGTTTTTAATTAAAAATTAGAAAGTCAGTTACTTCAACAGCTTCCATACTTACATGGACTCTTCCTGGGTATACTGAGAAAACAAAGTGTCTTGTGAAACATCCAGATTATTATACATGACAGGAATATCGTATCTGAAAAAGAGCTTACATAAATAACTTCAAAATGTGATATTCCTATAATTAGAAATTAAACTTAGATTTGTACATCTACTTATCTTTTAAGAACAATGTAAAATTAAGGCTTAGATACTTATTTTCCTCAAAATCATTTTTGATTTTTTCCAACACTACCTCCATTAAGGAGTCAGCTATGAAGGCATAAACATGTAATATGTTACTAAGTAAACATTTTTATTATGAAATGCAGCCATGTACGGCGTATCTTTTTGGCATTAAAATATATATTAAAATATATATTATACCTAGGATTTTAGTTCTAAACACAAAGTTACAGTTATACTGCATGAAATCCAAATGTGAGTACAGAACACCCAATTCACGATAAAAGGCTACAAACCTCTTTGTTTTGAGTACTTCTTTCTGATGTTCTGTTAGTATTCTTTCCTTTGCTTCTTTTCCTTCTGGAGGTATAAACACGAAGTCAGTAGACTTTTCCTCTTCCAAAGGCATTTCACTCTTTGTTTTTGTAGAAGATGGTTCTAATTTCAACTGCAAATTTATAAAAGGCAAATGTACATTTGAATTTCCAAATTATTTTCCAATACTTCAATCTCTACTCGAGCACTCTATAAACTTAGAGTATAAACTTATAATGACTTAGGAAGTTTGAAGTTCAAACCTATTGGATAAGTTAATAATTAGTACAATTATCCTTGGTTAATAGTACAATGCCCCTCACTTTCTGCTTCTAATCAACATTCGGAAAATAAAAACTATTATGCCTCTTTAAAAAGTAGGCAATTTACCAACAAAGCGTAGACAAATATGTTTTTCAGGCCAACTTACAAAAATCCAGTGGTTTGGCAAGAAGAGAATGTATGAGCAGCTTTCAAGCTGAAGCATAAACCAAGTCAAATTGAGTAAAAGTTGCCAATATAATACACGCTCCATACCAGTAACACTGGTACTGTTATTTTTACAAATTTTCAGTGCAACGGTTTACACTTCTACTTTTTAACTGAAACAAGACTGTGTTGAGAGTCATTCTTCAAAAATGGTATTTTTTCTTTCATTTCTGCCAAGGCCATGGTTTCAAGATTCTAGAATACCCTCATTAGAAATCACGGGGAGAAAATTACTACGTGAAAATCAGTTAATTACTGCGTGAAAATCAGTTACTGGCAATTAGTAAGATTAAGGTTAATAGACTTGAGGCCAGAATAGGTATCTTATCTAAGTGTTCTCTTTCTATTCAGTAACAGAAGTTCTAAAATGCTCTTATGCTACCTATACTATATTCATACCTAGATTTCATTCCATCTCAAGGGGGCTACTGCCTGAATTAACTATACTTAATGGATGTTACATATTTTTTCTAAAAGATTTTATTTGTCAGAGAGAGAATAAGAGGGGGAGCAGCAGAGAAACAGACTTCCCACTGAGCAAGAAGCCTAATGTGGGACTTGATCCCAGGACCCTAGGATCATGACCTGAGTTGAAGGCAGACAAGTAACCAACTGAGCCACCCAGGCCCACCTGGATGCTACATATTAAGCACACCTTAGTAAGAATGAATCAATTCGGGGCGCCTGGGTGGCTCAGTGGGTTAAAGCCTCTGCCTGCAGCTCAGGTCATGATCCCAGGGTCCTGGGATCGAGCCCCACATCAGGCTCTCTGCTCAGCAGGGGGCCTGCTTCCTCCTCTCTCTCTCTCTGCCTGCCTCTCTGCCTACTTGATCTCTGTCTGTCAAATAAATAAAATCTTAAAAAAAAAAAAAAAATGAATCAATTCACAAAGCTTCTAGACTTCCACGCTATCTTAATAGTCTTTTTAGGTCAAGCTCTATTTTTCCCCTTTAACCCTATCTTCTATTTGGCCTTTAATCACTTTTTTTTCCCTATTAGAAGCTGTATTTTCTCCAACATCCATCTACTTTAATATTAAATTACCATTAAATAAAAGTTTGGAAAAACATACTTTGACTGGTGGTTTCTTATTTTCTTTTGCATCCTTTGTTTGTGCCAGAAAAGAATCTCTTTTTCCACTTGATTTTCTTTCCATGCCACTTATCTTCATATTTAACTGTGAATTTTCTGTCTGTTTTATTAAAAATGAAAGTTTTTAAGTGCAAATGTTCTATTTCTCCTTTTCATGCTTTGAAAAATTCCAGTATAATAAATACTCATTTCAAGTATAAAATCTCTTCTCATTATTCACTTATTAAAATCATGTCAAAGAAAACATGTCTAATTTATTAACAGCAAACAGGTTTGGCATCTCTAACTCATACAGTAGCTACTTTGCACCATTTTTATAATTTTATGAATTCTGAATATTTTGAGAATTTTACAAATTGTAAAAATAAGATACACAAATAAATGCTAAAAGTCAATCAAATTAAAGAACTCAAAGATCTCTCCTATTACTGGGAATATTTCTAAGAAACAATAACATTCATAAAACTTTAAATATCAAACAAGGAGGCATGCATGATAGAAAGTATTACCTATCATATCCCTTTTAGACTTTTTCAGGATGAATTACAAGTCTCCACAAATCTAATTATCTGATAAGGAATTTTATTTTGGCCAAAAATGAAAACTGGAGTGCTTAGGTAACTGTTAACTTTTCTCTCATAGGTTCTAAACAATGAACAGCCAAGACTCCATTTGTTGTTGAGTAGGAAAAAAGTTGTGTAATAATGTCTACCTCAAGGGTATGTAATACCCATACTTTTATTCCTTGATCAGACAGTGATTATTAGCCAAAGTAATCTTGTTCCAAATGGGTTATGATAGCAAAGATGTGTTTTTCTGACAGAAGGAATGAGATATGCTGGGAAAGAACAGAAAATGAAGGGCAATATACACAGTAACTATTATTCCTGGTTTACCTAAAGCAACACTTTACCATTTATTTTAATAATTACATCTACAAAGGAAAATACACAAAATGCCATAGTTCAAAAAGGATCATTAATGAATAAGAATCAGAGACTATTTACCTGAGAATCTATGGTGAAATTTACTGCTCTTCTATCAGAAAATTATTTTAGGCCAAAGGGCAAAAAAATATCTAAATAAACAAATGAAACTACATCAAACTAAAAACCTTTTGCACAGTGAAGGAAACCATACACAAAATGAAAAGGCAATCTACCGAATGGGAGAAGATATTCACAATACACCTGGATAAGGTGTTAATATCCAAAATACGTAAAGAACTCATGCAACTTAATATTTAAAAAAAAAAATCCCAACTAAAAGATGGGTAGAGGACTTGAACACATCTTTTTTTTTTTTTTTAAAGATTTTATTTATTTATTTGACACATGGAGAGAGATCACCAGTAGGCAGAGAGGCAGGCAGAAAGAGAGGGGGAAGCAGGCTCCCCATGGAGCAGAGAGCCCGATGCGGGACTCAGTCCAGGACCCTGAGATCATGACCTGAGTTGAAGACAGAGGCACAACCCACTGACCCACCCACGCACCCAAATGAACACATCTTTTACTGGAGATATAGAGGGCCAACAGGCACATGAGTATATATGCTCAATGTCACTATCATCATCAATGATATGCAAAGGAAAAATCACACCATGACGTGGGACTATTATGGAAAAGAAAAAATAAGTGCTAGCAAAGATGTGGAGGAAAAGGAACCCCTATACAACTGCTGGTGGGAATATAAATTGGTGCGACCACTATGAAACACAGTATGGAAATGCCTCAAAAAATTAAAAACAGGGGGCGCATGGGTGGCTCAGTTGGTTAAGCGACTGTCTGCAGCTGAGGTCATGATCCCAGTGTCCTGGGATGGAGCCCCGCATTGGGCTCTCTGCTCAATGGGGAGCCTGCTTCCCCCTCTCCCTCTACTGCTCTGCCTGCTGGTGTCTCTCGCTCTGTCAAATAAATAAATAAAAATCTTAAAAAAAAAAAAATTAAGAACAGAACTACCACAGAACCCAGTAGTTTCACTTCTGGGTATTTGTCCAAGGAATTCAACCCCACCAATTTGAAGAGATGTTCACCCTCATGTTCACTGCAGCATTACTTAAAAAAATCAAGACATGGAACAACCAAGTACTCACTGAAAGATAAATGGGTAAGACAAACACACGCAAAATCAACTATCACTTGACCATAAAAATGAACGAAATCTTGTCATTTGTGACAACATGGATCAACCTAGAGGGTATTATGTTAAGTGAATATCAAAGACAAATACTGTAGGATTTCTCTAACATTTGCAATCTAAAATGTAACGTGAACAAACAAAGCAAAACAGACTCAAAGACAGGAAACAAACTGCTGGTTACCAGAAGGGGGATTCGTTGGGGACATATGAAATTGGTGAAGGGGATTAAAAAGTACAAACTTCCTGTTATACAAGAAAGAAGTCATGGAATGCTAAGTATAAGAATACAGTGGGTAGGGGCGCCTGGGTGGCTCAGTGGGTTAAGCCTCTGCCTTCGGCTCGGGTCATGATCCCAGGGTCCTTGGGATCGAGCCCCGCATCGGGCTCTCTGCTCAGCGGGGAGCCTGCTTCCTCCTCTCTCTCTCTCTCTCTCTCTCTCTCTCTGCCTGCCTCTCTGCCTGCTTGTGATCTCTGCCTGTCAAATAAATAAATAAAATCTTAAAAAAAAAAAAGAATACAGTGGGTAATATTGCCATAACTCTGTAAAACAGATGGCAAACTAGACTTATGAAGGTCATTTCATGATGTATAAAAATATCAAATCACCCATGTACAACTGAAAGAGGATACTCTAGGTCAATTATACTTCAATTTTTTAAAAGTGTTTAAAGCTAGGAAATGTACTTCATAGAAAAACCCTGTATCATGATGCTCTTATGCTCCAGTTTTATGCACTTATCACGTCAAAAAAATTTCTTTTTTTTTTTTTTTTTAAAGATTTATTTGACAGAGAGAGATCACAAGTAGACAGAGAGGCAGGCAGAGAGAGAGAGAGAGGGAAGCAGGCTCCCTGCTGAGCAGAGAGCCCGACGCGGGACTCGATCCCAGGACCCTGAGATCATGACCTGAGCCGAAGGCAGCGGCTTAACCCACTGAGCCACCCAGGCGCCCCTCAAAAAAATTTCTAACATTTTGTCTTTTAAGAAATTACATTGCAATCCAATAAATTAAGTGCTCAAATATTCAAAAGTAAAAAATCTCAACTTACTGAATCTGAGTATGGTCCACTGGATTCCTCCGTAATTTCAACATTTTCCAAACCAGGTAAAAGCAAGAGAAATTTCTGTTTGGCTTGTCTTAGTACTGGTCTTTAAAAAAGTACATAAACATACACACCTTGAGTCAAGTAGTACTGGTGAATACTGGTAATATGTTAATAAGAACACTTTAATCATAATTTTAGAGTACCAAAATACATCCACCTTAAAGATTGTTTCTCATTCTACATAAACAAAACTGGGACAAATGTAGAATTTTTAGTTTTTTGCTAACTTCTTCAGTTCCCAAATATTCTTCTTTAAGAAGTTTCCCAATTTTTACCATGTAAGATTCTAAGCAAAAGTAGACTATTACATTAAACTCTTGTGTACACATCACCTATATTTAGTAACCACCAATTTCTTGCTTTTTATATTTCTTTTATTAAGGAAAATTTAATACTGCTTTTAATGTTCCTAAAATCACGGTTACTCTCAGGACCAAAGTAAGAGGTCAAGTTATGTTTAATAACTACCATGTTATTCCAAGTAACATTTCAACTGAGGAAATGTTCTGCAATAATTCTTCAAAATAAAAATTCATATTAAAACCAAAATACCAATTTAAGCAATCACAGTAACTATATAAAAGTTTTGTGCTTAGCATACTTTAACTCTTCAGGGTAAGTCAACGTTGTCACTTTAGCAAATGTGGCATTCCAGAACTGAGCACTTTGTTTTCTAATCTGCTTATTCTTGTGCAAAAGTATTATGCATAATAATGGAGAGATCTGTTCAAGAAGTTCGCTGTCATAAGTTCCAGTGTAGCTGAAGTGTAGACAAGCAATTATCTCTCCCAGTAGCTTTTCTAACTAGGAAAAAGGAAAATTTTATTACGATAACATATGGAAATGTCCCTTTAAAACAGGAAAAAATAAAAGCATAAAACATACTGAACAACTCAAAACATGTTATTATTTCAATTTTTTAAATTCAAACTTTTTTTTTAAAAGCTCCCATCTGTTTCCTTAAATATATGATTATAAACTGACAAATTATCAGGTGAATTTACTGTGATTATTAATACAAAACCATGATTTCAAACAATCTTCCATTAGCAGAAAAAAATTACATTTCCTCATGAACAGAGAGTAATAGTTAACTACACAAGTTTTACCTATAAAATACTAGGAACCAATTACCCTCACGTATAAAAGGCTAAGATAGGAGGTGGGGAGCTGTATGAATTTAAAGCAACATGACTGAATCCTTCTTTAAAAACTATGTGCCCATGTCATGTTATTAAATGTCTATTAAAACTGGAAGTATAATCCTTTTACAAATCAGAACTATGTACCAGGAAGACAATTACCTAAACCCTAACATTTTTTTCACCATGAAAATATGTTTTATAGACAACCGTCTGTTTTTACCTTGTTGCTCATACAACTATACACTTTAGGAACTTCATCAAGCCTGGGAAGAAAAACACAAGAGTACCACTTATATTTCAGGAAGTAAAACCTAAAAATATGTAATGTAGCCATAAAAATGAGACATGTGTAGTGATATAAAAAGGTGCCCAAGACTTAATTTTAAAAATGTCAAATTATCGGGCGCCTGGGTGGCTCAGTGGGTTAAGCCGCTGCCTTCAGCTCAGGTCATGATCTCAGGGTCCTGGGATCGAGTCCCGCATCGGGTTCTCTGCTCAGCAGGGAGCCTGCTTCCCTCTCTCTCTCTCTGCCTGCCTCTCTGCCTACTTGTGATCTCTGTCTGTCAAATAAATAAATAAAATCTTAAAAAAAAAAAAAAAATATGTCAAATTATCAAACAACGTGAAACAAACCTATCTTCAAAAAATGAACCCTGGGGTGGGGGAGCCACAGAAAAACATCTAGAATAGATCTCAAAATACTAATATTAGTCACTTCTTTCTGTACATCTTTAAAAAAGCAGGGGTGCCTGGGTGGCTCAGTGGGTTAAAGCCTCTGCCTTCGGCTCGGGTCATGATCCCAGGGTCCTGGGATCGAGCCCCCCATCGGGCTCTCTGCTCGGCAGGAAGCCTGCTTCCTCCTCTCTCTCTCTCTCTCTCTGCCTGCCTCTCTGCCTACCTGTGATCTCTATCTGTCAAATAAATAAATAAAATATTAAAAAAAAAAAAAAGGCATAAATTGAGGCGCCTGGGTGGCTCAGTGGGTTAAAGCCTCTGCCTTTGGCTCAGGTCATGATTCCATGGTCCTAGGATCGAGCCCCGCATCAGGCTCTCTGCTCAGCAGGGAGCCTGCTGCCCTCTTTCTCTCTGCCTGCCTCTGTCTAATTGTTATCTCTATCTGATAAATAAAATCTAAAAAAAAATAAATTAAAAAAAACTTAAAAGCATAAATTATTTTTACGCTTAAAGACTAAAAGATACACAAAAAGCTAATGTACTTTTATCAAATTTGTTCCTAAAACTTTCTCCATGTATTTAATTTTTAAAAGACAGACTATTATGACTGAACCACATAAGCTTGCTAGAAGAAACATCGATGAATCCTTTCAAATTGCTTTTTTAAAAAAGTTATGTTATTTGGGAGTTTTCATGGTTCAAGGCATTGCTTATTTCAATTCATATGGAAAGGATACTATAAATTTCTACAGGGTAATTCAGAAATTTAAGTATGTATACCTTTTGAACCAACAATCTGACATCTAGGACCTCTTTCTGCAGAAGTAGTGGCAAACGTGGACACTGTTATGTGTACAAATATGTTCAACTATAATACTGTTAAGTTAGGGAAAAGGCTAGAAAAACATTTATGTCTGCTAAGAGGAAACCGGGTACAAAGATTTATGGAACCCTCTGCAGACATCAAAGAGAATGAGATTCTTAGATGAACGGTATAAGACGCATACAGTATTTTAAGGGTATATCATATACTTAACAACAAAGTAGCATGTCAAATATGCTTCATATGCATCGTAAATTTAACAGGTATGCTTGTTTGTATTATCAAATCTGAAAAGGTATGCACTAAATTGAAAGGGGGGGTTGAACTAGCACACAAAATTTAAAAACTCCCAATTTCTACCTCTTATTTATGTATGATTTGAACTACCTTTTTAACAAATGCAGTTTAATATATTACCCTCTTCACTAAATGGTAACAATTACCATCCATAACAAGAAGCTAACAGGAAAATGACAAAAGTTTGCTACCTACATCTAAAGACATTTAATTTAAAGCTATTACATAGAAATTCTAAATACTTACTTTAAGTTTTCATAAAATAATGCCAGAGGTCTTGTTAAAGTTGCAAATATTTTTCGGATCATAGAAGGCAAAGAAATGCGTCCAAGTACATTAGAAAGAATACTGATGATTGAGTTGCCGACAGTGAGAAGAGTATCAGAATGTACTTCCTTGAAGCTCAGAGTGTGGAAAGAATAGATCACTCTCACAGTAAGTTTAAATAAAGAGGCCAATTTCCCTAGAGGTTCCTTCTTCTTTTTGGACCAATCTGAAGGTCTCTGTGGTGCTAAGATAAAATTGAATTTATTAAAAACTCAAGTATTTTGAAAAGTGTTACTCTATGTCTTTATAATTTATATCATTTAAATGAAAAATAATCTATAAAAATGACAGATACTTCTAATATACATGTTTCTGTAGAGTGATACCCACAAATCTTAAAAGGATATACCATTAGTGGTAAGTATCACAATATTGTCTTTAAAACTGAAGCAGAGACAAAAACTAGTAGGCAGATCTAGAAGAAACCCAGAAAAATGAGTATTTTCTCTAAGGAGTTGTGAAATGCATTTCAAATGTTTATATTCTAAATTTCAACAACTGATTTGTAAGAAAGTACTAAGTTATAAGACAAGGTCCATGGAGTGCCTGGGTGGTTCAGTCACTTAAGTGTCTGACTCCTGTTTTAACCTCATGTCATGATCTCACTGATGGTGGGATCAAGCCCTGTGACAGGCTTTGCACTCATCAGGGAGTAGGCCTGAAGATTCTCTCCTTCTGCCCCGATCCCCCCCAACTCACATGCAAGTGCTTGCCGTAAAATAAATACTTTTTTTTTTTTTAAAGATAGGTTCCAAAATTAACTTTAGACGTCACAAAACTTCCCTTAGAAATTATTGCTCCCCAGGTCATCTATAATAAACTGAACCCTACAAATAACACTCAACAAGTCACAGATCCAAATCCTCAGAAAGAATGCAAAAAAGGCAAGCCTAATGTATCTTAAAAGCACTGTCTGACTTTTCTGTGTACTATTTTTAGATCCTGTCTCTCTTCAGATACCTACCTACAGGGATAAACCCACATTTGTCAAGAAAATCACAGATTTTTAAAAATTACCTTTTTTCTCAAAGAATCTATTCTCTTAAGGTAAAATATCTCAGATTTAAGAGAAAACTCTAAATCAGTGCTTGTTGATGAAAAATATCATGTGGTGAAATAAAAAACAAGTGTTACCAACAAAAGGAAGTCAACCTTCTTCCCTAGGGAATGGCCACCCAAAAATTCCAGGCCAGTATGCGAAGGCTGAGAAGACAGCCATGAATCACGTGACACATATCCCACACCTGTCTACTCAAGAGGATCCAGGAGCAGTGACATCTTAACAATAACGAACAGATCTCGGTTTCTAAATGCCATCCATCCTCAGCAAAGGACCAACATTCCTTGGAAATATGGTTGGTTCCAGGCTGAAGGATAGAGTACAGAATGAGCCTGATTACCTTATGCCAAAGGGGTCAAAAAATAATGGAAACACATGAAATGGTCATACAGGCCAACAAGAGCACAAGTATTAATAACAATGAATTATAAACCACTGAATAACAGAAAGCCAGTGATAAAAATAAAATAAGGTAGGGGCACCTGGGTGGCTCAGTCAGTTAAATGGCTGACGCTGGATTTTGGCTCAAGTCATGATCTCAGGATCTTGAAGGTGAGCCTCAAGTCCAGCTCTCTCCTCAGCAGAGGT
Source organism: Lutra lutra (assembly GCF_902655055.1). NCBI lineage: Eukaryota > Metazoa > Chordata > Mammalia > Carnivora > Mustelidae > Lutra > Lutra lutra. Next base: position 50,360,907 of record NC_062280.1, on the reverse strand, counting down.
CTGCTTGAGATTCTCTCTACCTTTGGCCCTCCCCTACTCACACTGGTGCACTCTCTCTCTAAAATAAACAAACCTTAAAAAAATATATCAGGGACAAACGAAGCTATAGCTTACATCAGGATGTCATTTGCACCTGGAAGTAACTGGTGCCTGGTAGTGCTCAACAGCTATAGAATGATTTTATTTCTTTTAAGGCCCCAAAGTGGGACATGAACACATGACCCTAAATGTAGAATGATTTACCATGAAAATATGAGATAAATATCAGGGACAGCTTTTAGAATTAATGTAATTAAAGAAAAGGAGATAAACATCTTGATATAATATAATCAAATGAAACGATGTGAACTACTCTGGTAATCCTCTTAGTGCTTTAGAGAAGAAGTATTAATGGATAATAAATTCATAGGTGAAAGTTTGCTTAGAAAAAGGATATTTACATAGTCTTAAAGAACCTGCCACAAAATATTAATTACTCATAGGTACTTACTTATAATAGAAAACCTGGCAGATTCTGTGTTAACCAACTAGTAAGTGTTAACATCATCAGTAATGGGACAAATAAGAACATTCTAACAAACATCAAAGTTTCCTGCCCAGATAATTCCTTGCCTATGATGGAATAAGTAAAATCACTCATATTAGGCAATCTGTAAATAGAATAATACTGATCTTTCCAGGTTATACAAAGGAAAAAAGATATTTGTGTGTGTGACAGAGACAAAGGAGAGAGATCACAAGCATGTGCAAGAACACATGAGCTCATAGCATACCAAGGTTATACAACATAGTTGTATGACAACCACATATGACATACAACATCTAAAGCAGGTAAAATGAGGTCAGAAAAGATATTAGGATTTGATCTCAATAGTTTAGACAGTTGTGTTTATGCAATAGTGGGCGAACAAAGTAAAAAAGTACTTACATTTAACTTTGGGCTGATACTTAATATTGTATGGTGAGAAGTCAATGCAATCAATCATTACAGTAACTATGTGAATGATCCTATCCAAGAACAACAAATTCTAGGAAAGAACAATTAAGTGTTTTATTAGAAACTTTCAAATACTGGCATAGTTTCCAAAAATAGTAAGAATCAACAAAAAATATGACCTTTACCGCCATATATAACATGTAAGGTATATGAATGAAGTATATAGTTATAAATATTTCCTAGTTAACTGCTGTGCACCAAGGACCATAATTTTTGTTTCCTCACATTTAGGGAAGATAATCCAGTCTTAAGATGCCCATAAGACTCAGCATATAAAACTAGTAAATTGAGAATGGAAGAGCAAGGTTCTCAATTAGATTCTTTATCAGATTCTTCATGAAAAATTTTTTTAAACTTTTTTTTTAAAAAAGATTTTATTTATTTGAGAGACAAAGATCACAGGTAGGCAGAGAGGCAGGTAGAGAGAGAGAGAGAGAGAGGAGGAAGCAGGCTCCTTGCTGAGCAGAGAACCAGATGTGGGGCTCAATCCCAGGACGCTGGGATCATGACCTGAGCTGAAAGCAGAGGCTTTAACCCACTGAGCCATCCAGGCGCCCCTCTTCATGAAAATTTTAAGTGTTCATTAAACCCAGGGATAAGGGTGCCTGGGTGGCTCAGTGGGTTGAGCCGCTGCCTTCAGCTCAGGTCATGATCTCGGGGTCCTGGGATCGAGTCCCGCATCGGGCTCTCTGCTCAGCGGGGAGCCTGCTTCCCTCTCTCTCTCTCTTTCTCTCTGCCTGCCTCTCTGTCTACTTGTGATCTCTCTCTGTCAAATAAACAAATAAAATCTTTAAAAAAAAAAAATAAATAAATAAACCCAGGGATAAAACAAAAAATGAAGTTGCTAAGGTCCCTCATATCTTTTTCCTCCTCCTCTTTCTGAAATCCAACTGAAATAAAAAATTCACAGAAGCATCAGATATTTCCTAGAAAAACTTTTCTAAAGGCAGGGAGGGAAGACTAAAAAACAGAACAAAGGAAATTACAGCACCAATTCCAAAACAGTGAGCTTTCCTAGCAAAACTGAGTAACAGGAGACATACTGAGAGTTCTAAGAAAAAAAATTAATTAAAACAAATACTGAAATCAAAGATCTATAAAACAGATGCACTTTCTTCTCCCCTTATTCTCCATTACTAACCACTTTTCCACTTCACTAGACTAATATTCATATGTCTGCCCCCCAAAGATAACCTCCCCAATGAGTATTATGGGCCAGGAGGAGGAAAAGCAGCAGTGCCCTAGTTAACTAACGAAAACTATGTGGAAAGTCAGTCCAGATGACAATCTATATTTTCATGTAGAAAAGCTATCGAAGTTCCAAGTGCTTCCTCCTTGCTCATAACTTCAAAGTAAAGGACACTTCTAACTACAATTTGCTATCAAGACTGGAAAAACGGGGCGCCTGGGTGGCTCAGTGGGTTAAGCCGCTGCCTTCGGCTCAGGTCATGATCTCAGGGTCCTGGGATCGAGTCCCGCATTGGGCTCTCTGCTCGACAGTGAGCCTGCTTCTCTCTCTCTCTCTCTCTCTACCTGCCTGCCTCTCTGTCTACTTGTGATTTCTCTCTGTCAAATAAATAATAAATAAAATCTTTAAAAAAAAAAAAAAAAAGACTGGAAAAACGGCTCTCTTTTCAGTTAGGAAATGCATTCCAGCTACCAGTGTCAACCTTGATCAACAAACGTGTACAATCCTATCTTTGGTTGCTGGGGTAAAATGGATATTAATATTAAAAAGGGATATAAATATTAAATTTGAATGGATATTCAAATTTGACAGATGAATATAAGTTTCAATAGTAGTATCTGAACGAAGCTAAGTATTAAAACATAGTCCATGTCTCAGAGCTGGAGAGTATAATGCTAAGCAAAATAAGTCAGTCAGAGAAAGACACACCCCGTATGATTTCACTCATGTAGAATTTAAGAAACAAAGCAAACAAACAACGAATAGGGGATAAAAAGAGAGAGAGAAACCAAGATAGAGACTCTTAATCATAGAGAACAAACTGATGGTTAGCAGAGAAGTGGGTGAGTGAATGGGTGAAATGGGTGATGGGGGATTAGGGAGCACACTTGTCATGATAAGCACCAGGTACCATAAGGAATTGTTGAATCACTATATTGTACATGTGAAACTAAAATGACACTGTATGTTAATTAAATGGAATTAAAACAAAAGCTTTAAAAACCATAAAAAAAAACATACTCCATGTCTTATTCAATATGAAATTAAACATACTCATTAAAACACTCCCGTATTTACTTATATGCTACAAAAGACACAGAAAGGTTAAAACATAAAATAAGTAGAGAAATATATACAAAGAAAATCCTAAATCTATACAATGGAGATACATGTAATAATTACAATAAATGAACTTAGTTAAATATAACATGGACGAACCTTCCAATTGAAACATTGAGCCCAAAAGACATACAATACGATTTTACTATAAAATTTACTATAAAAGGAACACTGCTAAACAAATGTACGTAATATACAGGTATGGGTGTATAGTAAAAATATTTTTAATGAAACAGATTTTCAAAAAGTTAGGACAGTAATTCCCTCTTAGGGAGAGGAGAGCATGGTGATTTAAAATGCATAGGGGATGGGGCACCTGGGTGGCTCAGTGGGTTAAGCCTCTGCCTTCGGCTCAGGTCATGATCTCAGGGTCCTGGGATCGAGTCCCACATCAGGCTCTCTGCTCGGCAGGGAGCCTGTTTCCCCCTCTTTCTCTGACTACCTGTGATCTCTGTCAAATAAATAAATAAAATATTTGAAAATAAAATACATAGGGGAGCATCTATGATGCTGACAATGCTCCATTAACTGAACTGGATGATGCCTACAGAAATATTTCTGCATGATAATTTGTCAAATTGAAATGTTTCATGCTATTTTCTTTGTAAGTTTCTCAGTGTAAGTTAAAAAAAAAAAAGATTACAGATTCTCAAAAAGATGTGAGCATATTGTATCAATTAATATCAAGTTGGTAAAATCCAAAAAAAAGTCAGCAAAGAGGAACTAATTACTGCGAATTCATAAAGACACAAAATAAGACAATGTAGCATTAAAATATGTAATAAACATTTTCAAATACATCAAATTCACAATCAGGGAGACCCTTTATTAAAGCTCTCAGGAACAGGAGATGGGGTAGGATGGTAGACTAGGAAGATTATTTCATCTCCAAAATACACCTAAGATCACACCCACATCAGTACAAATAACCCAGAAATGACACAAAAACTGGCAGAACATATTCTTCATGGCTGAAGGTAGAAAAGTGGCCATACGGCAAACAGAAGGGAGGGTAGAGATGAGCTTGGGGATCAAGCTGGCTCACAAAATACTCCCCAGTAGGGAGAGCCACTGCAAGCACAGAGAAGGAAAGCAGCAGACCCTAACCCAGGCACCAGGAAGATGAATCCCTGTAACATTTGGTTCTGTGTGAGGCTCAACACCTGGAACTTTTTAATAAAATCCGCTGGCTAAGCCAGGACCAACAGCAGAAATTGAGTCCCCCACCTTAAAGGGACAGCAACAAGAATACAAACGGCATACAAACAACCTCATTGAGATACAGCACAGATACAGCAGTCTAAGAGACGCCTGGGGTACAAGGGAAAGACAAAGACATATATAACTAATCCCCAAACAAGTGCTGGAGGAATAGGGATCTTTAAGAGACTCATCCAAGAACAAAAGCTGGCAGGTGCCAATTTCACTCCCCAATGCCCAGGCTAGATACATGGACGTGTACAGGAACTAGATCGGCAAGATACTCTCCACCTCGCCTGCTAACGGCTTGCCTTGACCCACACAACAACAAATGTATGAAACACCCTGAAGCACCAGGTTCTAGTGAACAGGGGACACTGTTACTGCAGGGCACTACAGGACCTCTTCTTCATATGGCCACTACTTACAAGAGCAGGAGACACAGCTGACGTTACTAACATTCAGAAATAGAGAGTTAGATAAAATAAGGAGACAGAGGAATATGTCCCAAATGAAAGAACAGGATAAATCCCAGCAGGAGACCTAATGAAATGGAGATATGTAATATGCCTGACAGAAAATTGAAAGTCAATGGTCATAAAGATGCTCAATGACTTGACAAGAGACTGGAGGACCTCAGTGAGACTCTGAACAGAGAGAAAACATAAGGGGCACCTGGTGGTTAAGCATCCAACTCTTTATTTAGGCTCAGGTCATGATCTCAAATTCCTGGGACTGAGCCCCAAGTCAAGCACTGTTGAGCTCAGCTCCAAGTCTCCTTGTCCTTCTCCTTCTGCTCCTCCCCGTTTCTCTCAAATTGGTAAATATTTTTTTAAAAAATAGAAAACATAAAAGCCAACCAGAGATGGAAGAACTCAATAACCGAACTAAAAAAAACACTAGATGGAATAAATAAGGCACTAGATAAAGCAGAAGACTGGATCAGTGAGTGACTGGAGGAAAGAGTCATAGAAAGCAATCAAGCTGAACAAAAGAGAAAAAAATAATAAAAAACAAAAAGAGACCATGGAAACTCAGTGATACCATCAAGCATAAACATCCACCTTATAGTGATCTCGGAAGAAGAGACAGAAAAAGGGGCAGAAAATTTATTTGAAGAAATAACTGAGGAACAGTTATATTAAGAACATTTTGACCTAAAACAGAACACACGTTCTTTTCAAGTGTGCATGGAATGTTCTCCAGGATGGACATGTTAAGCTGCAAAAGAACTCTCAACAAATTAAAAAAAATCAAACCATACCATGCATCTTTTCCAACCACAACCTTATGAAACTAGCAATCAACCACAACAAAGAATCTCAAGGAACACAAATACATGCAAGTTATAAAAGAACATGACACTGAACAATGAATGGGGGAAACAAGAAATTATGAAGACATATGAAAATGAAAACAGTGTTCTGGATGCAGCAAAAGTGGTTCTAAGAGGAAAGTTTATAGCAATATGCACCTACTTCAAGAGGTGCAACAACCTAATCTTAAACCTAAAGGAGCAGGAAAAAGAACAAACATGACCCAAAGCCAGCAGAAAGAAGAAAATAATAAAAATTAGAGCAGATAGAGAAGAATTAGAGACAAACAAAAAATAGAACTGATCAATATACCAAAGCTGCGTCTCTGAAAAGTACAACAAAACTGATAAACCTTTAGCCAGATTTATGAACCAAAAAAGAGGACTCAAATAAGTAAAACCAGAAATGAAAGAGGATAAACAGGGACACCTGGCTGCCTTAGCCAGAAGAACATGTGACTCTTAATCTTGGGGTTGTGGGTTTTAGTCCTACCTTGAGTGGAGGGATTACTTAAATAAATATCTTTTTTTTCCTTTTTTCTTCCTTCCTTTTTTTTAAGTTCAATTACTTTAGTAAATATAAGGCTCTTACAGTTACTTATTTCTTCGAGATCAAGCTTTAATACTAGTTGTTGAAGGAATCTGTCCCTTTCATTGAGATTAACAAAGTTATTGGCACAGAATGGTTCATGAAATTATTCATTATTTTTTTAAAGACTTTCTTCATTTTTAAAAAAATTTTTTATTAACATATAATGTATTATTAGCGCCAGGGGTACAGGTCTGTGAATCACCAGGTCTTTTTTCATTTAAATCTCATTAACATATAATGTGTTACTGGTTTCAGAGGTAGAGTTCGGTGATTCATCAGTCTTTTTTTTTTTTTTTTTAAGATTTTATTTATTTATTTGACAGAGATCACAAGTAGGCAGAGAGGTAGGCAGAGAGAGAGGAGGAAGCAGGCTCCCTGCTGAGCAGAGAGCCCTACCACGAGGGGCTTGATCCCAGGACTCTGGGATCATGACCCGAGCTGAAGGCAGAGGCTTTAACCCACTGAGCCACCCAGGCGCCCCATCATCAGTTTTATATAATACCCAGTGCTCATTACATGACATGCCCTCCTTAATGTCCAGCAATAAGCAACCACCCCATCCCCACACCCCCTACCCTTCAGCAACCCTGTTTGTTCCCTATGATTATAAGTCTCTCTTTTTTTCTTAAAGACTTTATTTACTGAGAGAGGGAGAGAAAGTGAAAGAGAAAGCATGAGGGGAGAAGGTCAGAGGGAGAGGCAGACTCCCCATGGAGCTGGGAGCCCGATGTGGACTCCATCCCAGAACTCCAGGATCATGACCCGAAGGCAGTCGCTTAACCAACTCGAGCCACCCAGGCGCCCCTGATTATAAGACTCTTACGGTGTGTCTCCCTCTCTGATTTCGTCTTGTTTTATTTTTTTCCTCTTTCCCTACGAACGTGTTTCGTTTCTTAAATTCCACATACTAGTGAGATCATGTGGTAACTGTCCAACTGACTTACATAAGTCTTTAAAAAAAAAAAGAGAGAGAGAAGTAACTAACACCACAGAAATGCAATGGATTATAAGAGAATATTATGAATACTACATGCCAAGTAATCAGACAACCTAGAAGATACTGATCAATTCCTAGAAATATAACCTCCCAAAACTGATCAGGAAGAAACAAAATCTGAACAGAATGGTTACTAGCAATGCAATTAAATCAGTAATCAAAAAATTCCCAACAAACCAAGTCCAGGATCAGATGGCCTCACAGATGAATTCTACCGAACATTTAAAGAACAGTTAAGAATTAACTATTCTTCTCAAACTATTCCAAAAAACAGAACCAACCAATGCCAAGCAAAATCTAAAGCATACTTCATAAAACCTGACAGATTCTAAATTTCTTCCAGAAGAGAACAAAGATGAAAACATAACCAAGACAATATTTAAAAGATTAAAACTGGGGCGCCTGGGTGGCTCAGTAGGTTAAAGCCGCTGCCTTCGGCTCAGGTCATGATCCCAGAGTCCTGGGATCGAGCCCCGCATCGGGCTCTCTGCTCAGCAGGGAGCCTGCTTCCCTTCCTCTCTCTCTCTGCCTGCCTCTCTGCCTACTTGTGATCTCTGTCTGTCAAATAAATAAATAAAAAATCTTAAAAAAAAAAATAAAATAAAAAAAAAATAAAAGATTAAAACTATGGCTGCACATTCTCCCTAACAGTTATAAAGTCACTCAACAAATTTAACTATGTACCAGATAAAGTCCAGGGATACAAATCAACACAGAATGTCCCTAACCTCATGGAGTGTTGGTTAAGGAATGTAACGAAGTACACAAATGATTCTGATATAAGCCAAAAAGGAAAACAAAGTGTCATGAAAGATATTAACAAATGTAATTAAATAAGATCCCCTGGGGAATGAAGCATTAAGCCTTATAGGCAGTTGTAAGCAGTTAAGATTTTTATTCTAAGTACTACCGAAGTTTTTTCAGTGTTAAGATCTGATCTGCATTTTTAAAGTCACTCTGAAATTCTATCATATCAAAATGTAACAATTAAAACTGTGCTAATATTTTTGAAAAGCTATAATTATAAATGCATTAAAAAAATCTGAAAAGACAGGGGCGCCTGGGTGGCTCAGTGGGTTAAGCCGCAGCCTTCGGCTCAGGTTATGATCCCAGGTCCTGGGTTCGAGACCCACATCGGGCTTTCCGCTCAGCAGGGAGCCTGCTTCCTCCTCTCTCTCTGCCTGCCTCTCTGCCTGCTTGTGATTTCTCTCTATCAAATAAATAAATAAAATCTTTAAAAAAAAAATCTGAAAAGACAAATTTCTAGCTCTTGATAGATAGCCTCAAGAGCTAAGAGTGATAACTACTATCAAAGGGTAGAAGTTTTCATCTTTCTAGATGAAAAAAAAAAATGCTTTAATAGAATTCAAGTGTCAAGAATACTGTATTCATGTACATATGTTAATTATTTGTGTAAATATAAAAAGAGAACTATTCTAGAATGATACATACCAACTAAAAGTATTTGCCTCTTAATAAAGGAATGAAATGAGACCTACTTTTTTAGGTCTACAAACTTCCAAAGGATTGCCTTTAAAGATCAAAGAGATAGATATGAGAAAAGTTGGCTCCTCCTGCAATGGCACAGGCAGATATGCAACACAGTAATACAACTGCAGGACTGTTCAGGGTCCTGAAACACAGACCTCAGAGTCACGTAGACCAAAGACATAAAACTGTTTTGCAATGCTGCTACTTGTTTTATATTATTAGCCACCTATAAACTAGAAGCCTTGTAAATGACAGTTCACAAATGTTATCTCAATTTATTTGAAAAGTATTCTTCAAATACAACCAAGGTCAGTACTGGGATAAACTCACTGAAAAGCCTGAATCTTCTAAACTGGACATTATCTTGGAAGAAAGTTCCTCACAGCACAAATTCTCTTCTGCAGTTGCTACCAAAGCAGCACAGCGGGCAAATGCTCTATATAATTCTGACCAAGTTCTAAGTAAGGTCTTCATGGTAGCCTAAAAATAACAGTAAAAAAGAAAATTTAAAAATGTGTATCTACATATCAAACACCCAACAGAATATATCTTAAAAGCCACTGTAACATTTAAGGTGTCACAGAAGCGACTAGGGTAGAGTAATAAATTTGCCTCCCCCAGAGAATTCTATTTGAAGACTGTAACAATGCCACAATACCAGCAATTATCAAAGGTCAAGAGGAATTTCTGTCTTCCTTCACCATTTTCCCTTACCCTAAGCTGATTAAAAATCATAAGGTGATTGCAGGAAAAATTACTGTAGGAATTTATCATAAAGGATGAAAGAGCATTTTTGAAAAAAATGTAAATTCCTTAAGTAAAGAATATGACATTGCCTTACCACTGGAAATTTCTGTACTGAAAAAATATGGTTTATTGGTAAAGTCAATGCACCATATATGGCACTAAAATTATGTTCTAAGGCATCACCTTGATTCACTTCATTGGTCTGAAACAAGAAAAAATAATGAAAAAGTTAGACAAATTACCATCTAATTCTAGTCCTATGTAGTACTATCTTATTTGTAGTGAGGTAGATTCAGTGTGGAGATGTTCAAGAGGTGGTGAACTCCTAATAACTATGAATATGACCTTAGTTGGCAACAGGGACTTTGCAGATATAATCAAGTTAAAATAAAGGCATACTAGATTAGGGTAGGCCCTAATCCAATAATCAGTGTTCCTAAAAGTAAAGTGGGATTTGATCAGACAGGAGAGGTAAAACTGACATGCGAAGACCGAGGGAGACATTAGTGATGTGTCTATAACCCTAGGAACAATCAAAATTTCCAGAAACAAAGACAGTTAAGCAGAGGAACAGAACAATTCTCCCTCAGGGCTTCAGCAGAAGCGATGCCTATCAATATTCTGGGATCTAGAGATATAAAAGAATAAATCCGTATATTTTAAGGTGTCTCGTGGTAATCTATTACAGCAATGCTGAGAAACAAGCATGTAGTGTGTAAGGCCTACAAAAGAATCCCAGAGAGAACTCAAAATCTTTTACTATACATAGAAGGTAGGATTCAAGCAAAACAAAAAAAGACCTCTGCTATCCTTCAAATAGCAAGGAATTATTTAGGAATGTAAACTTTTTTCTTTCAGAGGACCATTTAAATGATGTGCTGAACTTAGTAGTGAAAATAATGGTGACCACACTATCCATAATAAATTCTCCGGAGTCTTCATTTCATTTGAGAATTATAGCAAAATATTTCCAGAAAATACTTCCATTTAAAGACTGCTAAAGCAATGGATCAACTATTAATAATGACATAATTGAGCTCCACACCTTGCCAATAATGTCATATCAGTAAGTATTTAAATGTAAGGGTTATTAGTCAATTCAACAGATTACTGGTTTGGGACTACTCTATGGCTTTGAGGTATTCACCAACTGATTTACCCATGGAATCTGAAGAACATACAGTCTAGTCAAGATAACCATTATTATTCCTCATAGTACAAAGACTTAAAAAACTCAAAATATAAATATGAAAAGCTGTATTATAACATATTGGGAGTCTTCTGGTTTTATAATCACTACTGGAAAAAAGGAAGCTGATTCGTCTCCATTAAATTACATTTTCTCGATTATGCAGAAATGCAATGAAATCAACTAATATAAAAAAGTAAGAAATAAATCCCACAGAAAAAAAATTTAACATTTTCTATTCAAGTTCAAACTTCTATTTATTTCCCCATGTGCTCTAATAAGAAAAAAAGGAAAATGTTCCTTAAGCTTTAGGGGAAACATGTAGCACTTATGTCATACCTGATTTATCAATTCAGTTAATGGGGTAACTATAATACTCCACATTCTCCAGAGATGCTCCTTGTTTTGCAACAGCTTTGCGTTTTGATTAATAACATTTAAAACAGAGTCACTGAAAGCTAGTGGTGAAGTTGGACCAGAAAGGACACAGCCAACAAGTGTTTCCAGATTGAGAAAAAACCTGAAGAAAAAAATGCAGCCGTGCATTATCCAGCATTTTCTGCCAAAATATGTTATGCTATTAGAAAATTCTAAAAATAACTGACAAGAAATGATAAAAGTCTCACTTTGGTTTTTTAATTTAAAAAATGATATAGCATGTAACTCAAAAAGAATCTCATTCATCTGGGGCACCCGGATGGCTCAGTTGGTTAAAGCATCTGCCTTTGGCTTGAGTCATGATCCCAGGTCCTGGAATCTAGCTCCACACTGGGCTCCCTGCTCAGCAGGGGTAAGTCTGCTCCTCCCTCTCCTTCCCCCTGCTTGTGCTTTCTGTCTGTCTCTCTCTAAATAATACATAAATAAAATCTTTTAAAAAACCCTCATTAATCAAATAACTTTTCCAATATAAACAAAAAGACTAGTTTAAATTACCTCTCATCTTCTACACCATATTCCAAGAGATTATTTTTAAAAATTAACTGAATTAAGAACAAAGCAGGAGTTCCCTGAAGAAAGATGGGAGACTGCAGTCAATCTTCTTGTTACAAAAAGTACAATCTTGTTACATCAGTGTTCTACAATCAGTTATGTAAAATGATCCTTTTATGCTAAAGAAATTTAACTTTTGATATTACTTAGAATATGACACAATGGTAGCAAATACACTTCTATAAACTGCACACAAAAATTACTAACTAGTATATTTTACAAACAGTTATTCCATCTACATGAGCAACTGAGGAATGGTATATTACAGATATAAAAAGAACACTAAAACTTGCTGGACCAATAAATACCAACATCCTGTAAATATTACATTTATTTCACTATAATTAAGGAACCGTTACTATGCTTCCAAATTTTTTAATAGTAAATTTTACTATTTAAAAATAGCACCACTATTACTATGTATAAACAAATAGAAAACTTTCCTGCTAGAACTTTTTGTGTGATTCAGAAAAATAGTTCCATTAATAGTGTCACATTTAATTCCTTTTTTCTCTTTAACATAATCAGCATTTCCAAAATTTTACAATCTACGTTTCACTATGTTCAGGAAAAAAAAAAAAAAAAAAAAGCTCATGGAACTTTTTCTTTTGGCTAATTTTAATCATAGCATTACATTTAAGATACTTGCATTAAGAATATCCATATTAGCAACCTGATATGCTGGTGAACCTAATACTTTCTGGGGCAGTCCTTTAATTGTAATTTCCATGAGGACCTAAGAAAAATAAAAAGTTTTGTTGTGTATTAGCCGTAAAAATACTTTACTTTAGTCAAAATCTAGTACTGTTAGCTACATTTTTAATTTAACAATTTATCGTTAAGTAATGCTCATTCATTAATGATTCTCTGTTCAAGAAGTTCAAACACAACAATATTTATATATTAATGTGAATTTATTTACATTAGTTTTAAAACTACAAATGCAGAAACATAAAAAAATAAAATGACAAAGTCCTTTATCTCCAGGGAAAACCACGTCTATCAGTTTGTGGAGTTCATTTTTCTAGACCTTCGAAATTTCCATATATTTAAGTACACAGAGAAACAAAACTTCCTGGACTAGCTGTCATACATATATCCTTTTATAGCATTAATGACATACTGTGAGATACTCTGGAACTGCCCTTCATCTAACTCTGTAGGAGTTTTCACATCAATATATGGAGACATTCTTAACTGCTGTATGAATGCGCACAGTCTATTCAAACATTCTTCTATTAATAGCCCTTGAGGTTATTTTTTTAATACTGCAAAAAAGATACTCTGCAATGAACTATGTACTCACTAGTTTAAGAGGAAAGTATATTTCAAAGGAAAACTAACTAGAAGCTGGGTCTAAAGACACATCTTTCAAATATTAGAGGCTATCAAACTGCCATTCAATATTATACTGGTATTAATTTGAACTACATAATAAGTGACATGGTATGATGGAAAAGGTTATGTTAGTTAAAATATGCTTCCTTTCATACTCTCATCTGAATCAGACACTAATGATAATACTAAACAGCATTTGCAGACACATTTATTTTGTTCCTGACCCATCGTGCACTGCACGTATAAACCTAATTATATAAAACTACTACTATACTTCCTTTAGAAAAGGTAGGAAAGTAGAAAAACCGACAAGTTCACTCAGCTAATAAACAACTGGGTGGGGAAATTCAATCTAGTCTGCTCCAGAGCCCTTGCTTTAACCACTATGATCTACTGCCACAGTAGATAGCCCAGTACATAGACTCAGAAGGAATTTAAGTAGGGTACAGTTTACTCCATCTGCAGTTATCTTGGGAGACTCACTATTATAAAAAGTATATCCATTTGTTTTTTTCATTCTCCACTACATAGGATAAAAAAGGTCTTTAATGCCAAAGTCATTAACTTGGTTAAACAGAGTTCATTTAAGTTGCAAATTCTTAGATATTTTCTTAAATGTACAAAATAACTATTAGTGGAGCTCAGCAATCTTATACAATTAGTATTCTGAGCTCCCTCGGTTCTCATTTCATATCCTTCACCCCATTTTCTCTGTATGGCTCATTCTTCTGACAGGAAGATTTTTGTATTGCCGGTATACTCATTTACTTTATTGAGGTTTCAAATGACTCCAAATTGATGGACTAACACTTATTACAGGGCAAAATTGCTGATAAAACACTTAATAAAAAATTTTAGGGGCGCCTGGGTGGCTCAGTGGGTTAAGCCGCTGCCTTCGGCTCAGGTCATGATCTCAGGGTCCTGGGATCGAGTCCCGCATCGGGCTCTCGGCTCAGCAGGGAGCCTGCTTCTCTCTCTCTCTCTCTCTCTCTCTCTCTCTCTGCCTGCCTCTCTGTCAAATAAACAAATAAAATCTTAAAAAAAAAAAAAAAAAAAAAGAAATCACCATGCCAAACATTTAAAAAAAAAAAAAAAAAATTTAAAATCTGATCTGGGGGCACCCAGGTCGCTCAGTCAGTTAAGCATCTTGACTCTTGGTTTTAGCTCAGGTCATGATCTCAAGCCCTGCATGGGGATCCATACTTAGCGTTGAGTCTGCTAGAGATTCTTTCCCCCTCCTTCTCCCTCCCACCCTGTTTCTCCCTTGGCCTATGCTGAGTGCATGCTCTCTGTCTCTAAAATAAGTAATAAAATTTTAAAAGAAAAAGAAACCTGGTCTGTTTAAACATCTCCAACAAAAAAATTCAATTTGGTTATGATTTTTTAATTCCACCACGTAATCATTATCCTTACCAGTGTTTTTGACACAGGAAATACTTCTGACTTCACTATGCTTTCTAAAGATTTTAGTAACAGGGTCAAAACTTCAGAACCTGGTCTCTCTTTTTTGTTACCTATCAAAAAAACAAAAGGAAGAAAGTAGTTCTAAATATGCAAGTATTTTAAGGATGAAAATATAAAATTTTTAGGGATAAAAATATACTTAGCTAAGAAACATTCAATTTCCAAATATATATCAAACAGCTTTATTTGAAAGTCTGGAAGCTATACACTTCAAAAACTGACCTGAAAATAAATTTTATGTACAAAAGCCAAACAAAAATTGAGTGTTAGAAAAATCATTTGATCAGTTATAGCAGTTACCTGATTCAATAACTGACTTCATCAAGCTGATCAGCTCCTTCCAAATAGCATTGACAACTGCATCTGCCAAACAAAACAAAACAAACTTTAGAATGCAATGGATAGGACTATAAAGGCTTATCCTTATATCCTTACACTAAATAAGATGAACAATACTTAAGAGTATAATTCTCAAAATATTCAGCCCCGTAATCAGTTTATGAAACACTATCACAACAAGGACTTATTTTTTCAAACTATAATCTATTAACATTGGGCCCGGTAACTTACTTAAGGGTAATTATTTATTTATTTATTTTTTTGCTGTCTGCATTTTCTTTACTGAATACCTTTTGCTTCTGAGACAAGAGGAAAAAAACAAAGATTCGAAAGGACACCTGAAAGCCCCTAGAAAAAAATTTCCCAGCCAGTTAAACAGCAAACTATTTCATTTTCCAAATTTCATCTAAATATTTGATAGGCTATCAAACACAGGAGTTTAAGTATAGATGCTGGAGCCGTTGAGCCCAGGTTTGAATCACAGCTCCACCACTAACTGTGACTATGCACAAGTTACTAACTTCTCTGTACAACACAGTTTCTTCGTATGAAAAATGGACTAATAGAGAAGGTTACTATGAGAACTAAATGATTTAAATGTAAAGTTCTTCGAGCACAATCTGGTCAAAAGAGGGCACTATATAAATACTTGCTATTTTATTTTTTCTTTTTAAGCATAGGTTTAAATAAAAATTTTCTCTTATTTACCAGAAGCATCTTTTCCAACTGCAACAAAGCTATCATGAACAGCAGTGATGAGAGTATTTGCGTGTTTAGAAAAAAAAGAAGAGCTGCTGATTAACGCATGTTCGAGTGGCTCTAAAAAAGAAAAAGGACAATTATGCCAAACCCAAGCTTTATGAAATAAACATCTCAATAAAAAATCTTAGGTGGTCTGACATGTGTTTTCTATTAAAGAGATTTATATTTATTTCATACATAATTATTTCATACAAAATTACCCAAAATTTTGGCTTTCTTCTCACCCTAATGCACTCTTGCTCTGAACTGTTTTAAAAAATTAAATACCTAAGCTCAGTATGAGTTTGTTCTGCTTTGCAAAACTCAAGACTTCTGGACCCAACAAAAAATGAAGCAGCATTTCAAGTCCCAAAAGCTGAATAGAGGGGATTGTGGCCATTCCACCAAAATTTGAACTTAAGTTCATCCGGGGAGTTACAGGAGTTCCGTATGGGGAAGCACCTAAAAAAACAAAACAAAACAGAACAAAACAAAAAAGAAACCGGTAAGTTATATTAACTCAAATACCCAAGTGAACGTATTTTATTAACTTCATTTCAATGAAATGTATCTTTAAAAGTAAACAGTTTTTGTCAAGCAAAAGTTGAATTTTTGCTTAAAGCCCACAAAAGAGTTCCTAATTATCTTATTAGGTTAAAATCAAGATTAGTGTCAGGGGGCCTGGGTGGCTCAGTGGGTCGAGCCTCTGCCTTCGGTTCAGGTCATGATCCCAGAGTCCTGGGATCGAGCCCTGCATGAGGCTCTCTGCTCGGCGGGGAGCTTGCTTCCCCCTCTCTCTCTGCCTGCCTCTCTGCCTACTTGTGAGCTCTCTGTCAAATAAATGCATAAATAAAATCTTAAAAAAAAAAAAAAAAAGATTAGTGTCACACACCATTTAAATGAAGATAATTATCACGCATTAATCCACACTTTGAAATAATATGCAGGCATCCCTGACAAATATAAAAATCTGACTAGAACAGGTAACATAACATTTAAAAACCCAGCAAATAATTTTCTTCCAATGGTATATAAACTAAGCCACTTTTTTATAAAAGATTTTATTTGAGGGGAGGGGAAGAGAGAGAGAATCTCAAATTAATGCTGGGCAGAGATCCTGAGATCATGACCAGAGAGGAAATCAAGAATAGACATTTAAATGACAGAGCCACCCAGGCACCCCCAAGCCAGTTTTTTTTTTTTTTTTAAACATCCGTTAAAATCTGTTTGTTTTTTTTAAATAAAAGCCCTAAGATTCTGGTTCTAAAACAAATGAAAGAGTTGTCTGTAATACATCTCATATGTATAGTGGAAAATACCCTTCTTTTCCCAACTACAACAATGCAATTACAACAGTAACACAGGGAAAACAATCAGTATAGAATGAACTTTGTGATTAGGGAGCCAAAATTATGAAGTGCTTCATTTTATGTGAACTGAGCAAAGGCTTCATTCAAGCCCTCTTTAAAAACGGGAAAACAAAAACCCAAGTATGTCAACGTCTTACCTTTGTGTATAGGAGTTATAGGATTTAAACCTGGAGAAGCAGCTACACGAGATGAAGTGCCTTGAGGTGAAGCATTAGAATCGATGCTTATCGTACTTTGAATCAGAGGCACGCACACCTATTGGGGTTAAAAACAAAAAAAGGGAAAAATCTCTAAACTACCTAATTATCATATTTTTAAAAAGTCTTGCATGATGTAGTTATATTCAAGTACTCTAAGTTCTTTTGATATGTTGAATCCTACTGGCTGTTTGGATGCACTGGGTAAAAACTAAAACTGGAAAAGTAAAAATTTTTATTACTTTATTTGCCCTACAAATGTGTACTATCTATAAATTTCAGTTCTAAATTCCAGATGGGAAATTACACACATAAACATGCCCAAATTTTAAGACTGTCGGTACAGACTCATTTTAACTTTTTAAAAATGCACCAAAAAAAAAAAAAAAAAACTTAGGGAAACTCAAGCTCATTTCTAAGATCATTCCAGTACCAATCCAATCTATACCAATGAATGTGTGGTGCAACTGGGTAAGATTAGCCTACTTAGGACCTCATAATGGTAGAATCTATAGTAAATATGTTCCCATTACATACTACCATTAATGCCCAATTCCAATTAATTTATGCTGTTAAGACTAAAAGAAGGCCTTAATACATTAAATAATTAAGAATTTAAAACTTGCTAAAAATTCAAGTATATTTTAAAGATTTTTTTTTTTTTTTAATTTATTTGACAGAGAGAGAGAGAGAGATCACAAGTAGGTAGAGGGGGGGGGGGAAACAGGCTCCCTGCCAAGCAGAGAGCCCGACGCAGGGCTCGATCCCAGGATCCTGGGATCATGACCTGAGCCGAAGGCAGAGGCTTTAACCCACTGAGCCACCCAGGTGCCCCTCAAGTATATTTTATTATAAAACACAATTTCCAATAATATACACACTGCTGTGCAATTATGTATATAGACCAAAAGATAAGGACTACAGATTTAAAAAGATATACCCCAAATCCCAAATAAACAATAAAGAAATGCAAAAGACAGAAATTAAAATTATCAGAGCTATCCTTTTTTATTCACTGTATAAAAATACAGTGAATGAATGGGATTAACTGCAAAATCAAGGAGGTATATATAGATATGTCTAAATGCCAGCAAGGATATCAAAATCTAAAAAAAATTGCTAATATTTATATGAAAATTTTCATGTATTAATATGAAAAATTCATAATACTGAAAAGCTATGCTGGGATTAAATTATTTGTTACCACTATGTAGCTTAGAAATAAGACAAAAAATAAGAACTGATCCGGCTTTTTATCAACCAAGTGTCAAATTTTATTTCTATTTCAGTAATGTTGATTTTACACTCAATTACATTCTAAATCCTATGAAATTTCTTTTTAAAATCTCTCAAAATGCCTTTTGAGTAAGAATAGGTATTTGAGTGGTTGCTGGTTGAGAAAGCTTTAGAGGCTCCATTTCATACAACTAGAGAATATCTTTTGAGGAAAATAAACTCAAGTTCTATATTAGGAAAATAAGACCTTTCAGATAGTGTGCTCTGCTAACACAACAAATGGAACACTGAAAGATTAGATCGTTAAGAATCTAAGAATGCATTAAAACACACCAAGCATTATACTCAACACTTTCATTACCTGTTCAAAATTAGCAGGAAGATGAGGTCCAAGTCTCATCAGCAGATACCACCAGACTTCTAGCTTTGTTAGTGCTAGAGTTTCTGTTCTCACGTGGATGGAACTCAAAGGCTGCATTAACAACTTCAGTCTTTTTGCACTGCATAGTATTTCTTACAAGAAAATAAGCACATAGGTAAAAACATAAAAGCTAAAGACTAAATTTTAAGAATAAGTATGTAAGTCTCCTTTATCACTCCAAGAGAAAAGATTTAAAAATAATTTTTTAAAATCAGCTGTTCTTGTTATACCTCAACTTTTTAACGTGACAAAGACTTCAATACAACTAGACTACATGTAATAAGGTCAAAAAAGAGAGAAAAAAAAAGAAAGAGGAAGCCATGTTTATTAGATACTGTGTATGCCAGGGACGACTTTCCTACGGAGGAACATTTGGCAACGTCTACAAAATCTCAGGTCGAACAACCTGAGAGCCAGAGGTACAGAGGAGGATGTTGGTACCTAGTGGGGTTGCACCTAAGGATACTGCGAAACTTCCTTCAATACACAGAGCAATCCTCCACAACAAACTGTCCGGCCTAATATTGAGTTTAACTAGGAATACATAAAATAAGATGCCCTGTGCACAAGTAACAAAAAGACTTAAAGGATTTTGAAACATCCGTCAAGCTATGTATTTGGTGGTATGGCATTAATGTTTCTGACAGCTACTGTGCCATTTATCTTTCACAATTAACATTTCTATAAAGAAAATAAAGTCAAATCACTGTGGGAACAAATTCTCTAATCTTTTTTCAACTCCTACTCTATGAGAGGAGCTCCGCAATAATATCCCCATAGCAAAAATTGCCAACTGCCATTCTTTTTTAGATACAAGACCCTCTTTCACTCAGGGCAATGACAGATATCCAATTTTTTATTTATCTAATCTCCCATTTAGCCATTTTACCCAATGAGATTTAGGGGGAAGGGTAAGTGGAATTTTCAGAAGGCTCTAGAGATAGACGGCTCATCTGAAAACAAGTTCATTTTTGCTCTTCTGCCTTTTATCCTTCCTGTAACTGCAACTAAGCATATTGATGATTACAGAAACAACAAGCATCTGATTCCTTCAGATTTCCTGGATCCATAATACTAGGGATGGACTCTTTTAGCTCTGGACTTATTTCAAATCAGATAGCATTTTATTTATCTTCTTTAAGTCATGACTACTTTATGCTTTAGTCCAGAACATCAACTTGCATTACCAGTTCATAAACAACAAAAGGTAACATTTACAATTAAAATTTGTGCCTGGCAATGCACTTTCATCAATACTTTCAATGAAATCATAGTTAATGAAAATAATCACCTTACAAAACACACTAAAAAGGGTACGAGAGGATTATTGTCTTTGGCAGAGAAAAAATACTTGATGAAATCAGTATTAGCAGATCTTCTAAACATACAGTATTGAGGGATGCCTGGGTGGCTAAATGGGTTAAAGCCTCTGCCTTCGGCTCGGGTCATGATCCCAGGGTCCTGGGATCGAGCCCCGCATAGGGCTCTCTGCTCAGCAAAAAGCCTGCCTCCCCCACCCCTGCCTGCCTCTGCCTACTTGTGATCTCTGTCAAATAAATTTTAAAAAATCTTCAAAAAACAAAAACAGTACTGATTATATCTAAGATTAACTACCTAATTAAATAGCCATTCCTACTGACCTAATTTTGGGCCATATACTCCTCCTCATATATACAGCTGACCTTTGAACATGGGTTTGAATTGCATGTGTCCATTTATACAGACTTTTTTTATATAGTACAATACTATAAATGTATTTTCTCTTCCTTATGATTTTCCTAACACTTCTCTAGCTTACCTTATTGTAGAACTAGAGTACATAGTACATATAACATACAAATTTTGGGTTATTCGACTGGTTATGTTATTGGTTTCTGGTCAATAGTGGGCTGTTAGTGAAATTTGGGGGGAGTGAAAAGTTACACGCAGTGGGATGTTGGCATCCCTAACCCTCCCACTGTTCAAGGGTCAACTATATATCAAACACCTCCACTAGACAATAGGAAGATAAAGTTACAATAAATCAAAAGGAATCATTTGTATATATTAATAGTAAAAACCCACTTTAGGCACTATTCTAAAGGTCCTGTGAGAAAAAAGCTTACCAGTCATGTTTCACAGCTATCACGATTGTTTCCTATCATCTACTCGCTATGTGACCTTTGATAAATTACTTAATCTCTCTAAAATAGTGATAATACTTAGTATTTCAGATCTATTGTGATGATTACAATAGAGGTACTCAAAAGTGCTCAACTAAGTGCTGAAATATACTAAAAAACCACAAATGGTATCTGTCACTTTGCTCAATTTTTGAAATAGTTTAAAACAAATTTTCTATCAGTGATTTTCAGTAATGCCTAGGCTTTCTAATTCTATTTTTAGCTATAAGTTTATTCCCTTAAAATAAAATAAAAAATATTCAATAGGTTAAGTTTCAATACAAAGTCCAAAAAATCAGAATGGCTTTGTTCTTTTCATCTTGAGAAAAATCCACAGAAAAATAAAAATTTTAACGTATTATTTACTTACCTGGATTCAAAGCAAAATTATCTATTAAACTCTTCCAAGCAATAAAAGCTATTTTTTTAATCATGGGAGCTCCACTACGAAAACCTAGTTCTTCCAGCTGTAAGAGAGAATTAATGAAACTCCCACTTCGATGCAAAGTCTAAAAAGGAAAAATCATAACAAAGTTATTTACCTGCCTAAAACAACATATAGGCACTATTATTTTTCATTTATCTAATTTATTCAGTGTTAGCTATGTAAAGTCTTAAAAATTTAAATTTTAGAATGTACTGGATTCTTTCTGCACATTCAAAACTCAAGATCACAAAATATAATGCTCCATGAATTAAATAATACACAAAACAGAACATTTCTAAAACATTAGAGAAAATTAGGAAGGTAAGTCCCAAATTTTACCACAGTACCAAAAAGATGGTATCCATATGAAAAATTAGTATTTAAGAAAAAAGGGAAAAACGGACAAATGACAAGTAAACAATGCATCACAAGGAAACATTAAAAAAATGAAACATTAGCAACTGTAGCTATAAATCACATACACACCAAACAGCATATAAACATTAATATAAAATAACTTGCTTAGAAAATCAAGGACTCCATAAGAAAGCTACTAGAGCTAATAAATTCAGTAACCAACTGTGGAGGATACAAGATCAACACACAAAAATCAGCTGTGCTTCTACACAACAGCAACTAACAATCTGAAAAGGAAATTAAATAATAAGCAATTCAATTTACAATAGCACCTAAAAGAATTAAATACTTAGGAATAAATCTAATTGAGGTGAAAGGCTTGTACACTAAAAGCTACAAAATACTGCTGAAAAACATTTAAAAAGACCTGAATAAATAGAAAACCATTCCACATTCAAGTATAGAAAGTTATTTTTTTTTTTAAGATTTTATTTATTTATTTATTTGACACAGAGAGAGAGATCACAAGTAGGCAGAGAGGCAGGCAGGGAAAGGGGGAAGCAGGCTCCCCGCTGAACAGAGAGCCTGATGCGGGGCTTGATCCCAGAACCCTGAGATCATGCCCGAGCTGAAGGCAGAGGCTTAACCCACTGAGCTGTGCAGGCGCCCCAGTACAGAAAGTTTTAACCATTAAAATGTCAATACAACACAGAGCAATCTACAGATTCAACACAATCTCTGTCGAAAGTACAGCAGCAGGGCGCCTGGGTGGCTCAGTGGGTTAAGCCGCTGCCTTCGGCTCAGGTCATGATCTCAGGGTCCTGGGATCGAGTCCCGCATCGGGCTCTCTGCTCAGCAGGGAGCCTGCTTCCCTCTCTCTCTCTGCCTGCCTCTCTGCCTGCTTGTGATCTCTGTCTGTCAGATAAATAAAAAAAAAAAAAAAAGAAAAAAAGAAAAGAAAGTACAGCAGCCATGGGGCGCCTGGGTGGCTGTCCTTGGGGGGGGGGGGGGGGGTCCTGCCTTTAGCTCAGGTCATGATCCCAGAGTCCTGGGATCGAACCCCCTCATTGGGCTTTCTGCTCAGTGGGAAGCTACCTTCTCCCTCTCCCCTTGTTTGTGTTCTCACTCTTGCTGTGTCTCTGTCAAACAGATAGATAAAATCTTACAAAAAAAAAAAAAAAAGAAAGAAAAAAAAGAGGTACAGCAGCCTTTTCACAAAAAGAGAAAAGCCAATCTTCAAATTCATTATGGAATTGCAAAGAGCCCCCAAACAGCCAAATCAGTTCAGAAATAGATTTGGAGAACTCACAACTCTTGCCTTCCAAACTTACTTCAAAAACTGAAGTAATTAAAACATATGGTAATGGCATAAGGATAAACATACAGACCAATGAAATAGGAAACCTTAAAATAAACCTTCACATATGCTGTCAATTGGTTTTTTTCTTTCTTTCTTTATCTGGGGGTGGGGGAGATCGAGGAGTCTCAAGCAGACTCTGCACTGAATGTAGAACCCCATGTTGGGCTCCATCTCATGACCCCGAGGATCATGACCCAAGACAAAATCAAGAGTTGGACACTTAACCAACTATGCCACCCAAGCACCCCTGCTGTCAACTGATTTTCTTTTCTTTTAAGATTTTTTATATTCATGGGGCGCCTGAGTGGCTCAGTGGGTTAAAGCCTCTGCCTTTGGCTCAGGTCATGATCCCAGGGTCCTGGGATCGAGCCCTGCATCAGGCTCTCTGCTCGGCAGGGAGCCTGTTTCCCTTCCTCTCTCTGCCTACCTCTCTGTCTTCCTGTAACTCTGTCAAATAAATAAATAAATAATCTCAAAAAAAAAAAAAAAAAAAAAAAAAGATTTTATATATTCATGAGACAGAGAGAGCAGGCTCCCTGCGGAGCAGGGAACCCAGGAAAGAACTTGATCCCAGGAACCTAGGATCATGACTTGAGCCAAAAGCAAACGCTTAACCTACTGAGCCACCCGGGTACCCCTTATTTTTCAATAAGGATGCCAAGATCATTCATTATATAGAGACCATTCTTTTCAACAAATGGTGCTGCCAAACTGAATACCCACATGCAAAAGAATGAAAACTGGACCTTTGCCTTACACCATATAAAAAAATGAACTCAAAGATTAAAAACTTATGAGAACTAGAATTCTAAAAATCCTACAACAACAGAGGGGAAAAAAGAATCATGACACTGGATTTGACAACAACTTCATGGCTGTGACACCAAAAGCACAGGCAATGAAAGAAAAAATCTAATTTATACTGGACTTCATAAAAAACTTTTGTGCACCAAAGGATATTATCAAGTGAAAAGACAACATTACAGAATGGGAAAAAATATCTGAAAAACACGTATCTGATAAGGGATTAATAATCCAGAAAAAGGGGGTGCCTGGGTGGCTCAGTGGGTTAAAGCCTCTGCCTTCGGCTCAGGTCATGGTCTCAGGGTCCTGGGATGGAGCCCCACATCGGGCTCTCTGCTCAGCAGGGAGCCTGCTTCCCACCCCCTGCCTGCCTCTCTGTCTACTTGTGATCTGTCTGTTAAAAAAATAAATAAAATCTTTAAAAAAAAAAAAAAAAAATCCAGAAAAAGAACTACAACTCAACAACAAAAACAAACCACCCAATTAAAAAGTGGGCAAAAGGGGCGCCTGGGTGGCTCAGTGGGTTAAAGCCTCTGCCTTCAGCTCGGGTCCTGGGATCAAGCCCCACATCGGGCTCTCTACTCAGCAGGGAGCCTGCTTCCTCCTCTCTCTCCCTGCCTGCTTCTCTGACTAGTCGCAATCTCTGTCTATCAAATAAATAAGTAAAAATCTTTTAAGAAAAAAAGTGGACAAAGGCGGGACGCCTGAGTGGCTCAGTTAAGCATCTGCCTTCAGCTCAGGTCATAATCCCAGGGTCCTGAGATGAGCCCATCTCTCTCATCAGCAGAGAGCCTGCTTCTCTCCTGCTGCTGCTCCAGCTGCTTGTGTGTACGTACGTGTGCTCTCACTCTGTCAAATAAATAATAAAATCTTAAAAAAATTAAAATAAATTTTTTTTAAAAAGTGAGCAAAGGCTTTCCTGCACTGGGTTCTGGGTAGTCAGCTATTAGGTCTCAGAGGCCAAAATCCTTAGAACTTGAGACTAGGTGGCTGGTCTGAAGTCACCATGCCACAAAACAACTTAACTGAGTAACTGCTATGGGTATCACTTGGAAGACCATGAGAAGAAGAGAAAGAAAAGTCAAGAGGCTCATGAACGTTCAAAGGCAGCAGATGAAGGCTAAGCACCACCATAAGCAGCACTATCCTGAGAAAAAACCAAAATACTATTAAGGTGCATGAAAAGGGAACCACCAAAACAAAGAATGATGAAAGATTCCACAGGGAACAGTACCTGCCTATCTATAGGGCACAGAGAGGCAGTCCTGAGCTAACATGCTTTCAAATATAGTTAAAAGCAAATAGAGAAAGCAGGAAAATAGGAAGACTCTCTGCTCAAGGTTCATACTAGGGAGAAACAAATACTAAGTTATTCGAATAGGAAAGAGAAACAAGAGAACATGAAAAAGGTTGTTTACTGTTACTAAAGTCTGCTCCACCAAAAATGGCTTTATATGAAAACCACCTAAATATGGAAGATCAGGACAATGGATTTATGTTTCAAGAAGGCCCACATAATACGTCTTCGACTGAAAGTCACCTTTTACCTCTCAATATATGGTGAACAGAAAAACCCCTCATCCCCACTACATACAACCTTGGTTATTACTACCAAGGGTAATGTAAATGACATAGCTGTGGGCAAGCTGGGTCTTGTGACACAAAGAGGTAAGGTTATTTGGGAGAACTACATCCAGGTTACTAACAATCCTGAAAATGATGGATCATAAATGCCATCTTACTTGCTTGATAGCAGCTACATACAAGTAACTCCTTACAATCATTACTGATGGGACACCAATCAGGAAAACCACCACTACTGTAACTGTTTCTGAATTATTACCCAACAGCCTTTAAGTCCGCAATCAAAAGAACTATTTATCATATTGTCAAAAACATTAAAACGCCCCAGTTTTACAAAACAGAACAAAATGTTCTGGAATGGCTAACATATCAAAAACCAAAAAACAGGGGTGCCTAGGTGGCTCGGTCATTAAGCGTCTGCCTTTGGCTCAGGTCCTGATCCCAGGGTCCTGGGATCAAGCCCTGCATCAGGCTCCCTGCTAGGTGGAAGTCTGCTTCTCCCTCTCCCACTCCCCCTACTCGTGTTCCCCCTCTTGCTGTGTCTTTCTCTGTCAAATAAATAAAATCTTTTTAAAAACAAAAACAAAAACAAGTTCAGCAGGGAAAAACTAGAAGCGCCTGAGTGGGTCCGTCGGTTAAGCATCCGGCTCTTGACTTCAGCTCAGGTCATGACCTCAGGATCCTATGTCAGGCTCCTCACTCGGCGGGCATTCTGCTAGAGACTCTCTTTCCCTCTCCCTCTGCCCCTTCCCCTCAAGCACTCTCTAAAATAAATAGGTAAATCCTTAAAGGAAAAGAAAAACTAGAAAGAACCCTAGTGTATTACTGGTAGGAATGTAAAACAGTGCACCCACTGTGGAAAACAGTTTGGAGGAATCTCTAAAAGTCAAGCACAGAACTACCATTATGACCCAGCAATTCCATTCTTCTTACACATATATCCGAAAGAATTAAAAGCAGAGAATCCAACAGATGTTTGTACATCAATGTTTACAGCAACATTATTCACAACAGCCGAAATGTAAAAACAAGCCATGCGTCTATCAACAAGTGAATAAACAAAAGTAAGTTACAGAGCGAAATATTATCCAGCCATAGGAATCAAATTTAGTTAAGTGCCTGCTACAACATGATTAAGACTTGAAAAAACTGTCTAGCATAATAAGCCATACACAGAAGGACAAACAGTGCATTTACGTGGGATGCCTAGAATTAGCAAATCCAGGGACAGCAGGTAAAACAGCAGTTACCAGGGGCTGGGGGTGGGGGAGCAGGAGGAGTTATTGTATAATATGTATAAAGTTGTTGGGAGAAGATGAAAAAGTTTCGGGTATAGATAGTGATGGTATTTATACAACTTGTATATGTATTTAATGGCACTGAACTGTACACTTACGAAAGTTAGGAGAAATATTATTTACCACAATAAAAAAAACACATCTCTTCCCCTCAAAAACAAACAAATAAAACCTCAAAACCTGGCTTAAAGACAGAACATATAGTCAATCCTAACAATCTGCCAAAATTCTATAAAGTCCACAGCAAACACTGTGTTAGCAAGTACTGAGCCACTGCTTGCTCCTAAGAAACATGTAGGGTTAGGTTCCTACAAAAACCTGTTCTGTCAAACAAACTCAACTTTGCTTCCTATTTATCTCCGGTTAAAGACACCATATGGATTAGTGATTCTCTAACACTGAACTCATACGCAACAGCACTGTTATTCATGCCTCACAGAGCTTATGTAATATATGTAATTTCTCCCTAGGGCCCATCACAGTCTTCCGATGCTTTGGAACCACAGACAATACTTTGGCACTAAGCATAGGGGTCATTGAAAACTAAATTCACTAAAAAAAAAAGCACAAGGGCGCCTGGGTGGCTCAGTGGGTTAAGCCGCTGCCTTCGGCTCAGGTCATGATCTCAGGGTCCTGGGATCGAGTCCCGCATCGGGCTCTCTGCTCAGCAGGGAGCCTGCTTCCCTTCCTCTCTCTCTGCCTGCCTCTCTGCCTACTTGTGATCTCTGTCTGTCAAATAAATAAATAAAATCTTTAAAAAAAAAAAAAAAAGCACAAAATGGGGGAAATGTGTCATTAAGTGGATTTATGAAAAGGACTTTTTTTCTTTTAATACTTTTATTAATGTGAGAGAGCATGCGAGAGAGAATCCACACGTGCAAAAGCAGGGGAAGGGGCAGAGTGAGACAGGTTCCTGGTTTAAGCAGGAAGCCCTTTATGGGGCTCACTCCCAGGACCCTGGGATTATAACCTGAGCCGAAGGCAGATGCTTAACCAACTGAGCCACCCAGACATCCTGAAAAGGACATCTGTTTAAAAAAGAACACTGAGGGGTGCCTGGGTGGCTCAGTCGGTTAAACGACTGCCTTTGGTTCAGGTCACGATCCCAGCCAGAGTCCTGGGATTGAGTCCCAACGCTGGGCTCCCTGTTCAGCAGGGGAGTCTGCTTCTCCCTTTCCCTCTGCCCTGCTCATGCACCTGCTCTCCTGCTGCACGCCCCCTGTCCCCCAGCAAGAACAACGAGTTCAAATAAAAAGGCAGGGCATTATCTTGCTCTACCTCAGCTGAGAATGTGCATACTGAGTGACTCAAATTTATGCCACTCTTTAGATTTACAATTGACTGAAAAGCAGCGGAAGTACTTACTGTGGGCTGGCAAACAAATTTTAGTGAACAGCTGAATCTACATATATGGTATGCACAAATAATGTAAAGTTAAGAAATGAAAGGGTTTCACAGGTATAAACTGTGAACTATTAACTGTAGACTTACCTTCCCAAGAAGTCTGACAAACAAAGGCCACAATTTTAACACATACGTCTCATTCTTACTCATAAACAACTTTTGGAGTTCTGAAAGTAATTTCTGCAAACAAAAGCAAAAATATTTACCAAAAACACTCTTGAGAAAACAAAATATGCAGTATCAGACTGTCTTAGTTGAAGTAACTTTTCCCAATGTTTTATTAGAAAAACTTTCATGTATATAGCACAGCTGAAAGTTTTACAGTGAAAGTCCAAATATAAGTATCATTAATATCGTACTATGCCTGTCTTATCACAAATCTGGCCATTATTCCATCTGTCAATTCAGCTTAATTTTTTTCTTCCAATATACTTTTCCCCGAAAACTTCAGTATGTGTATCATTAGAGTTCAAATGATAATGTTTTAGTTCTTCACTCTTAAAAATACATTAATAGGGGGCACCTTGGTGGCTCAGTGGGTTAAGTTTCTGCCTTCAGCTCAGGTCATGATCTCAGGGTCCTGGGATCAGGCCCCACATCGGGCTCTCTGCTTGGCAGGGAGCCTGCTTCCCTCTCTCTCTCTGCCTGCCTCTCTCCCTACTTGTGATTTCTCTGTCAAATAAATAAATAAAATCTTAAAAAAAATTAATAACTTCATGGCTAACAGCTGAGAACATTTTCAAATTTATAAAGAATTTTACATATGCTCTTTTTTTTAAAGATTTTATTTATTTATTTGACAGACAGAGATCACAAGTAGGCAGATGCGGGGCTCAATCCCACGACCCTGGGATCATGACCTGAGCTGAAGGCAAAGGCTTTAGCCCACTGAGCCACCCAGGCACCCCTTTACATATGCTCTTAAAAAATTAATAAACTTAACAAAAAAAACCTTGCAAAGACATTGGGGCTACTTTATTGGGCTCCAAACATTCCCATGAGGCCTCCTGAATTTTAAAAAAATAAACGAAATCCCAGGTTTTAAAATCTGGAAGGCTCCCTCACCTCACCTAGATTACTGAAGTTATCTCTGAACTAGCTTCCCTTCTTCTACTCAACTCCTCTAAAAGTCTATTCTCAACACAGGCATAGTGATCCCTTTAAAGCCCAAGTCAGTACACATAAACACTCCTAGACTCAAAACCTTCAAACAGGTTTTCAATATAAGCCAGAGGAAAACAAATGATTGCAACACTGCCAACTTCCTCTGTGATTGGGCCCTCTATTTCTCCTCTCCTAATCCTCTCATCCTCATTCATCTGAAATACTGCACATGCCAGTGTTCACTGAACACCAACAAACACAAAACCATCAGAGCAGGGCCTTTTGCTCTCATGGTTCCTCCTGCCTGGAATGAGTTTACTTCCTATCACCCAAGTTGCTAATTCCTGTACCTTTTCAAATTACTGTTTAAATACCCTATTCCTGGGGTGTCTGGGTGGCTCAGTGTTAAAGCCTCTGCCTTTGGCTCAGGTCATGATCTCAGGGTCCTGGGATCGAGCCCCATATCAGCCTCTCTGGTCAGCAGGGACCCTGCATCCCCCTCTCTCTCTTGACTACTCTTGACTTCTCTGCCTACTTGTGATCTGCCTGTCAAATAAATAAATAAAATATTTTTTAAAATAAATAAATAAATATCCTATTCTTTTTCCTTCCGTAACCATATCCTTCCTCTCCAATGGCACTCTCCATCTAGTCTCTACAGTTCTTCATAATGTTCTTCACTGAATATATTATATTCTCTATTGCCTCTCAGACCGACTAGACAAGAAGCTCCACAAGCTCCCTTTGTTCACTGCTACATTCAGTGTATAAAACAATACCCAGCATGTAAGTGCTCAATAAATATTTGTTATAAGAACAATGGTTGAAAAGACTAAAACCTGAGGCAAGTAATAACTTTAGGAAAATGTACACATTACACGCACTTATGTGCTTTAAATTTATATCTATTGATATTATCTTAAAATAACCCAAATAGCACTGAAATCAGTTAATGTTGTTCTTTTTCCAGAAATGCAATCCCTTTCTATCACTAAGGGCAATGGGGATGAAATAAAATGCCTAGATCCTACAAACACTAAATAAAACAGCTCCCTTCCTTAAAGTAGTACTATTGCCTACACTAACTTAAGCAATTACTTACGTTCTATTGAAAGTAGAACTTCCTAGATCACAATGCAATTATACCACTATGATTCCTGTGCTTGGGCCAGAAACTTACAATGCAGTATCCAAAAAATCCTTACACAAAACGATACTTACAGTAGTCATAAGCTGCTCTGTAATAGATGCTATTTCTTGTTGTTTCTGAAGCAACAATGGCATTCCCATCTCTAGAGCAGTTGCTCCCCGCAAATGTACCTTTTGAGCTGAATGAACCACTAAAGGTATAACCAGTTTTGCCCACCTAACTGACTCTTCTCCCATTTGAACTGGGGCTTGTTCAATTAGCCTGTAATAGAGAAATCAATGAAATTAGCTTGACCTCACCTTTTATGTCTAAACTACCAGGAAAATAAGCAGCATACAGAAACATGCCTAATACTGTCCATCTATTTTAGAATATATACATATATGCATACACGCAGATAAAACTTTTATTTATTGATTTGTAAGTTTCAATATTATTTTTATAAATTTTTAAAATAAGAATACACCATTTTGTCTTCAAATTAATATTTAAAGTATTGATTTTTTAAAAAGACAAGTAAATTCAACATTCTTTTAGAAGACAGCCAGTGAGGGCCACCTGGGTAGCTCAGTTGGTTAAGAATCTGCCTTCACCTCAGGTCATGATCCCAGGGTCCTGGGATCCAGCCCCGTATCACACAGGGCTCCCTGCTCAGTGGGGAGCCTGCTTCTCCCTCTACCCCTCCCCACCCCTGCTCCTGCTCGATTTCGAATAAATAAAATCTTAAAAAGGAAAAAAAAAAAAAAAAAAAAAGAAGAAGAAGAAGAAGAAAATAGCCAGAGAATTGTGATATAGTATAAGCATCATTCAGGACATCAGAACGCTAAGTAAAACAAATAGTTCAATTACAGAAAACTTTATAAGAATGAAAAACTAGGGTGGCTAAAAAAAAAACTGGGTGGCTCAGCTGGTTAAGCGACTGCCTTCAGGTCATGATCCTGGAGTCCCGTATCGGGTTCCCTGCTTAGCAGGGAGTCTGCTTCTCCCTCCGACACTCTCCCTTCTCATGCTCTCTCTCTCTCTCACTCTCTCTCAAGTAAGTAAATAAGATCTTAAAAAAAAAAAAAAAAAAAAAAAAAAAACTAGTAAGATAAACCACACAACACAGTCTGTGTGCCGTTAGCATGTCCCTGAAAGAACAGGGATGCACAAGAAGAAGGTAAAGCATTTTCCTGTTCTGCTGCTAGCTGCTGTTAATGCCTTCTTATATCCCCTAACCCTAACCCTACCTGGGAGCCTATTGTTATTATTATTATTATTACTTTTTAAACTCTTGCAAAAGCTTTAATGGAATTGACTTTAAAAATCAGAATCAAAAGAATAAATGAAACAAGATGGGATGAGAAGGGAGACAAACCATAAGTGACTCTTAATCTCACAAAACAAACTGAGGGTTGCTAGGGGGAGGGGTGTCGGGAGAGGAGGGTGGGGTTATGGACACTGGGGAGGGTATGTGCTATGGTGAGTGCTGTGAAGTGTGTAAAGCTGGCGATTCACAGACCTGTACCCCTGGGGATAAAAATACATTATATGTTTATTATAAATTTTTTAAAAATTAAATAACTAAAAAAAAAAAAAAAATCAGAATCAAGGGGCACCTGGGTGGCTCAGTGGGTTAAGCCTCTGCCTTTGGCTCAGGTCATGATCCCAGGGTCCTAGGACCAAGCCCATATCGGGCTCTCTGCTCAACAGGGAGCCTGCTTCCCCGACTCTCTCTCTGCCTGCCTCTCTGCCTACTTGTGATCCCTGTCAAATAAATAAATAAAATCTTAAAAAAAAAATCATTTTTGCAGCAGCAACATAACCAAGATTTTTACCTATGCTCTATACCCAACATGGGGCTTAGACTCATGACCCCAAGATCAAGAGCAGCATGCTCTACCAAGTAAACCAGCCAGGAACCCCAACCAAGACTTCATTTTTAAGACTCAGTAAAAATAAAGATAATAAATAAAGAAACGTAGTAACTTAAACATATCTACTTCCTTCTTTTTCCTGTTACCTTTTATCCTTGAGACTTTTATAAGACGTTTTGTTCTTTTAACTTCTAACTCATATTCTAGTCCCCAAAGTCCACTCCTTGAAGTAAATTCTAAATTTAATGAAATTATTCTTCCAAAACAGCAAATTCATACCTTATGATGACATTTAATGCTTCATAATCAACAACTGCAGAATGCATCTCTCCTTTATTAAATACTATTTCTAATGAATCAATTATACTGGATACCTAAAAGAACCAAATAAATACAAATAAGCCTCAATTTTTTAAGTGACATGTAGTTAAGAAAATGTATACAAAAACGATACTCACTACTTTGCCAATGACTTCAGCAGGAAATGTCTGCTTGGATATCACCCAAAGTGCCCTAGTACGTACATTTTTGTCTGGGCTTTTAACACTATCATTCAATTTTAAAAGCAGTTCTTGAGTATCTGTCTCTGAAAAACAAGCAGCCTTAATTATATGGAAGAGTTTGTATCCTTTAAAATCTCAAATACAGAAACAAAAAAATATATATATATTCCTATCAAAAAATTAAATGCGTATTCAGAGAAGAGGATCAGTGAACCAACGCTAGTATCAAATTTTTCCAAAACACAAAACTTAGGTTAGATGGGAAAGTATATTCAGAGAAAACAAACAGTATACTCAATTTGTGCAACTGAAAAAATTTCATAGGTATCATTAGTTTTAAACATATAAAACAATTTTTGGCAAGATGTTACGAATCCTACACCTCTGTTCTAAAATGAACTTCTATTTTAGATTAGGAACATCTGTATGTATAAAAAAGGGCATAAACTTTACCATCAGAAAAGAAGATAGTAATAACTTTCAGGCATCCTTATTCCCTGTCCCGAATTTCCCCCTTTCGAAAGATCACCTCCTAGGTTTCCATTAAAATGGCAAATTACAGAGTGGTAATTAAGATTACTTGAAAAATTAGCTGCTTTTGGATCCAAATTATCTCAATACCACTATGTAAAAGAACTTTTCAATTCAGCATGTTCCTTAGGGTATATGCTTGTTTTATACAATAAAACATCATCTAAATTATTACCTTTCAAAGCATATATGCTTTATAAAGGAGAAGGTTCAGTTTTTTATAATTACAATCACTTTAAAATAGGTTTATATTCTTTTAGAGCAAATCTGGTGGTATCAAAGTTAAAGCTATGTCTAGAAAAAAAGAGATCTTCTAAAAGATGATAACCAAAACACTAGTTCTTTCTCAAAAGTAAATCCTAAATTACTAAAGTTATGAAAATAATAGAGAAGTAACAGTACTTTTAACATATCAAACCATATTTATAAACTCTAAAAATATTTTTTCTGTGTCATAGTGGGTGCTGGATACTCCCAGACCAAGTACCAAAATATAAACTCTAAAAATACTACGTTACAATAAATTTAACTACCTGATAATCCTGAGGTAATTTTGGGATTATATAAGCAAAACCCCAAGGCCTGTAGAGCAGCACTACAGAGGTCTGAATTCTGACTGGAAATGTGCATCTACCAAAACAAAAAGTACATTTGTTATAAACAATTAAAATTACAAATTCTCAGAGAAATAGACCAGACAATAAAAATATTTTAATCCAATCAATCAACAAATGTTTGAGAATAAATAAAAAGGAATAAAACCAGGAAGCCATTTATATAGCTTGGCAAAGAAAGGAAGAGCACTAGAAAGAGATCACATAAAAAAGAATGTTTCTCTTAAAAGAACATCTCCACACAGCTGAAAGCAATAAAAGAGCCAACAAATGGAAAATGCTGAAGACACCTCCACAAAGGTAAGCAAAAGACTCAAAAACAAAAGCAGGCATCCTAGCTTTGGAGTGGAGTAACACCTCCCAGGCAGAGAGGGGTTGGAATGGAACATTTACGGATGATCTGAAGTGATAGGAGCTTTAAACATTAACTTAAAAGAAATCCCTACTTTGTAGATTGGAAAATTTGAATATCAATCTGGAATTTAAAGCCCAACCCATATTACATATGCATAGGCTATAAAACCCCAACTCTGTCAAAGGTAGTCTTACTATATTCCCCAACCCTACGTTTATTTGTAACTGTGTCTTTCTTGGTTCCATTTCCTATTTTAAAGTGATTTATCTTCAAATCCCCCCACTGCTCTGAATCAGATATCCAAGGAATCCTCAGGTATTTGCTGCTCCTGAGCAGGAAAAATAGGTATGTGAATAGACACTTCCCTGGGGCACCCCTTTTATAATTAAATACAAAAAAAAAAAAAAAAAAAAAACCCAAACCAAACACTGGAGCATAAGACATAGTATTATTATTATTATTATTATTTTATTTGACAGACAAGAGATCACAAGTAGGCAGAGAGGCAGGTGAAAGCAGGCTCCCTGCTGAGCAGACAGCCCGATGCGGGGCTTGATCCCAGGATGCTGAGATCATGACCTGAGCCACCCAGGCGCCCCGCCTGACATATTAAAACAATGAATTCAGACAACCACAGAAAGAGCATTACTAAGACTGAGAGCTACTACTGTATCTCCTGGAGAATAGCTAACTGTGATCAACATTTTTCTTATTAAATATATATTCCTGAAGTATTCCCTAACAGTGTTGTCTTCAAGAATATTGTGGGTGGGGCACGCGGGTGGCTCAATCCTTTAAGTGACTCTAGCTTTCAGCTCAGGGTCCTGGGATCTGAGTCCCAGTTCTCTCTCCCGTGCCCTCTTAAGCACTCTCTCAAATACATCAATCCTTGGGAAAAAATGCTGTGGGTTCTGGGGGTACTCAGTTAAGCGTCTGACTTAGGTCATGATCTCAGGAATCATGGTTAGGGAGTCTGGTTGAGAATCTATCCCTCTCCTTCTCCCCCACTCTGTCTCTCAAATAAAAAATAAAACCTTAAAACAACTATATAGAAACATGTTATATTTCACCTAACTTGGCTCCTATTCTAAAGGAATTCAATTATCCTTGTAGCGCTTAATAATTCACCTAGAAAGCTTCTGTTGACTTTCCTATCATTAACCGCCCACATACTTTCAAACAATTATTCAACAGGCATTTAAGTTACAAACTCTATTAAACAGTGCAAGCAACTGAGTTCCTGATCCTACATGTTCTTGAACACCAAATTTATGAAGATGCATGTTTTCATCATATCCAATATACTGCTGAGACGTGGAACACAATAGTGAAAAAAAAAACCAGGATATTACAATTAATACTGTCAAATACTATCAATAAGTCCTGAACTACTACACAAAAACTAAGTTCCTGCTTACACAAACAAAAAGCCCTACTGACTATAATAGGAATACTCATGGGTAGGCAGTACCTTAACTGCCTCAACATTTAACTGGAAATCATGCTAAAATGTACAATAAATGACAGAATATTCCTTTTTAAAAACACAAAACATGGTCCTAAAAATAAGAACTCTGGAGATGTAGTTCAACCTCTTCATTCTAATAGCAAGGAATTCAGAAACAAAGTGTTAAGGACAGTCACAAAGCCACTGCGTACTGAGGATAAGAAGAGAAGTCCGCAGTCTGATGTTACTATAATACCTCCCTACAAATAAGCAAAGAAGATAATCATAATAACGTTTTTTTAACCAGATAAGAGTGGCAAAAATTGATGGTGAGTGAAGGAGTTTAAAAAAAAAAAAAAAAATACTGCCAAAAAATAGACCAAAGACAAAATTATAGAATCATTTACTTTCAAATTACATTCCCAGAAAAAAACAAAAAACATGAAATAATTGCTGTTAACTGGTTTTAAATTAGAAGTACAGGTTTTGGAAGAGCGTAGGACTCTTGATCTCAGGGCGGTAAGTTGGAGCTCCACAATGAATGTAGAGATTACTTAAGAAAATAAAATCTTATGGGGCGCCTGGGTGGCTCAGTGGGTTAAGCCGCTGCCTTCGGCTCAGGTCATGATCTCAGGGTCCTGGGATCGAGTCCCATGTCGGGCTCTCTGCTCAGCAGGAAGCCTGCTTCCCTCTCTCTCTCTCTCTGCCTGCCTCTCCGTCTACTTGTGATCTCTCTCTGTCAAATAAATAAATAAAATCTTTAAAAAAAAAAAAAAAGAAAAAGAAAAGAAAATCTTAAAAAAATAAAAGTATAGGTTTTGTTTAACCTGGCGATGGGCAACATTACACAAGTTAAACCAATTTCTTCTACAAAGTGGGGATTCAAGAGTACCCTCACAGGCACACAGAGGATTAAGAGAGTACAGGTAAGGTAATTAAGAAAGTACTTGATACATATTAAACACTAACACAATACTATAATGATCCTGCTTGTATTCCATTTCAAAGTTTTTATGAGTCAGCTGGTAAAATTTTTTTTCCCCCTCAACAAAAAACCCATTCAATAAACAGATACATACTTTTAAAACTCTGAATAGCTGAGGAAGTTTTTTCTCAATTTCCATAATGACTTCTCTTCCATCTTCTCCAGTCATTCGACTTAAAAGTAGAAAGAACACAAACTTAGGCAAATGACACACAAAAGAAACTATAATTACCCCCTAAAATACCCCTTTTTATCCTCTTTCTGAAGTTTGTTAGAACTCTACCAAGCTGAGGAGCCCAGTGCTTAAAATACTTAATACCTGTAAATACATCATGCAATACACGGCCTGAATTTAATTCAAGAAGAACCCTTAAGAGTAACTTTTGCTCCACAGTGTACACATTTGGACCATATCAGCGTATAAAGAGGGAACACGAAAACCCAGTGCGAATTACAAATTCACTAAAAATTTATTAAACCTTTATCGTTTTGTACCAACTGCTACCCTTTCCTAGCTTTTCCACATAAGTAGATAACTCAGCAAAATGTGATTTGCAGATTAAAAAATACTGTGAGGCATTTAGTTAAAAATGAAACCCGGGTTGCTGTTCTCTATTAAGTAAACGATTCTGAGTTAACACACTATCCCAATACCTGGGCGGCTTACACTGAAAAGCATCCCGCCAGCATCCCCACTTCCAACCAAACTTTAAAAAAAAAAAAAAAAGGTCCTTCACCAGCCAGACACACGTGCGTGCTTCCTCATTCCATACCCACGCTCTGAGCTCTGCAGCAACACCGGGAACGTCACTTAGCACGCACCACCTCCCCCCACCTTGCCCGCGACCCGGCGTCCTCACAGCTGCCAGACCCCTAGAATACACAAACTCGCTTCTGCGTGCCCCACGGCAACTATCTTCTCCCCAAAACCCACCAGAGCGCTCACCCCCAACCCCGGCGGGCCTTACCTGGTCAGGGTCAGGTAAGCGTCGGTTTGCTCTCCATGGGGGGCGGAAGGGTCTTCCAAAGTCTCCAACAGCGGCGCCAGGGGGCTCTCAGCCGGGGCCGTCATGTCGGCCACCTTAAGGCACGGACCGGAAGAGAAGAAAACCCAATGACCGACGGAAAGAGCCCCGCGGCGGCCGGGTCCGAGCCCCTGCCCCAGACCCGCGCGCCCGTCCCCGGCCTCACAACCCCATCGCGTCCACATGCCCGGCCCCTGGCCCCCAAATCCAAGACCCTAACCTCCTCCTGAGCCTTGCAACACGCAGCGGGGCCCACGCTGCGCTCCGGCCCAGGCCCACTCCCGCCACCACTTTCCCGGGCAGCTTTCAACAGTGGGAGGAGACCCGCCGGGGGCGGGAGAAGCCCGGGGAGCGAGGCAACCAGCCGCGAGGGGGCGGAGGGTGCGCTAAACTGAGAGTTGCCAGGGCCCAGCACCGTGGCCCCGATACTTACCCCACGTACGAAGATCAGGGTTGCGTCCTCTCCGCGGCTACCCCGCGGCACTCCGACCGAGCCAGAACTCGACTTTCCCGGCTCGGGCTGTTTACTCTCGCGTGCGGCCCGCTCCCTCCCAGACCAAGATGGCGGCGGGGGCGGGCCCACGAGCGCGCGGGAGTAGGGCAGTCCTGGCGGGAGAGCCTCGAGCCAATCCAACAGGCAGAGGCGCGCCGAAGTCATCGATAGCCTCCCAGCGCATTTGGCGGCTTCGCCTAGCCCATCGGGGGCGTCTTATAGGTGGGGGTGTTTTGACCGAAATTTAACCCGCGAAGGACTTGAAATTCAAAATGTGAATGACTCGTCAAAGTTCACCAGACTAAATTTAGTGGTCTTCAGACTCTTTTCGAATTCCAAGCCCTGTGCTTCTTGAAATACTAGCAACAAGTTATTTAGCAAGAGATGACCGCACTGTAATGTTTGAGACTAGGGGCTGCATCTAGATGGGTGTAGATTCCAGCCCTAGCTCTGGGTGACTTCAGCAAATTAACCAACCTTTTTAGGCCTCGATTTCCTCCTTGGGAAAATAGGGATGATAATGGTAACTGCGTAAGGTGAAAGTGAAGTGAGAAAAGGTAGCAGAAGCCTTTGGTTTTCACATTTTAAGTGTACATAACAATGGCCTGGGGGTATTCATGATTAAACTATAGATTTCTGGGCCCTGCCCTTAGACATTGTGATTCAGTAGATTTAAGTAGCTCCCAGAGATCTGCATTCTTTTATTTAGGCCCCGGGTATTGAAGGGTGGGACTTGGCCAGGACTTCAGTCAGTGGAGAAAGAACTGTAAGCTCTTGATGAACAACTTTTTTTTTTTTAAGATTGTATTAATTAGAGAAAGAGAGCACAAGCAGGTGGAGGGGCAGAGGGAGAGGGAGAAGCAGACTCCCCACTGAGCAGGGAACTCCCCCTCCCACTTGGGGCTAGATCCTGGGACTCCAGGATCATGAGCTGAGCCAAAGGCAGATGCTTAACCAACTGAGCCACCCAGGTGCCCTTTGATGAAGAATTAATATGCTGCTCCCCTTTTCCGCAGCCTCTGAGCCCTGTCCATATCACACAGGATTGTATCAACTTGAAACCAGGAATCTAAGGCTTTGGCAGAAAGTGGTTTTTCCACTTTGTCCTCACAGGTTTCAGATCCCCCACCTCCCAAGCTTCCACGTAAGGAGTATAACCAGCAGCTTCAGAGGTCAGGGCCGCATTTACCCTTCTTTGCCCTGAGCCAAGTGTCTGCCAGACTAAGAACTCAGCACAATACATGTTTCTTAAGCAAAAAAAAAAAAAAAAAAAAGGAAGAGAAGAAAGGAGACATAAAGATCTTGTGAAACAAACTATGGACGTTAAAGAGTTTTAAAAAAGAGTGAAGAGTTGGATCTGGGTGAAGTGAAGGTAAAGAAAGGTTTTGAGTGCAGCCTGATAGAGAGTTCTATAAATGTCAGAGGGAAAGTGCTCATTTTGTGGGCTTTGCAAAGACAACATGGATATTTAAGAAAGTAAAGAAGTTTTGAGACGATAAATGGACAAGTTTGCAACATTAAGATCTCAGTATAGTAGAGATGTTGTATTGGAAAGTGAGAGAAGATCTTGAAACCATATTTTTTTTATAGTGGCTATGAGATGAGATTAGTAAAAAGGACACTGAGTTTGCCTTAAGACGGTACCTCTGCCCCTCTTTCTGCGCCTTCCGGCGCTATATTCTTCCAACACTTATCACTATCTGATATTTCATTATATATCTATTTTTTTATTGTCTGTCTCTCCCCATGGGAATGTAAATTCTTTAAGAATAGGGACTTTGTTTTATTCATGTTTTTCCTTGTATTTCATTTACAAAGAAGAGGTGGGGGGGGTCATGTTGCTTGTACCTCTTTCAAATGCATAGTCCTGTGATCTTCCTAAAATGTTTCATTGTAGTATTTTATAATTGCCACTCGGGGGACTGAAATCCTTCAGTGATTCCCATCAATCATGGGATGAATTTCAAAATTTTTGATATAACATGTAGGCCTATGATGATTGGGCACCTGCTAATCCTTCGTCTCCAGCCTTATCCCCATTTCAGTCAAATTTTGAAGAGTGGACCAGGATCTCTACTAACTCTTTGGTCTTTGAAGATCTCTGTTCTTGCGTTTAGAGCATTAATTGCCTTTTTCAAGTATGATAAGTAAGAGTAGATTAAAGTAACAGCTTTTCATTAAATCCTTCCTCTCTCTACTCTTTCCACAAGGAAAATTAAATGCTTCTACCTCCTTGCTGACATAGATCTTTATTTGGAAACCTGTTAAAATAAATATCTCATTAATTATTGTTGTTTAGTGTTTTTTTTTTAAGATTTTATTTTAAGTAATCTCTACACCCAGTGTGGACCTCAGACTCACAACCCTGAGATCAAGTATCCAATGCTCTACCAACTGAGCCAGCCAGATGCCCTGTTATCCTTTACTTACAAATGTCTGAGTGACAGGGTTGAGAGTTACTCTGAGGAGAATTAGTTCTCGCCTAATCTCAATCAGTGCCCCTCCCTCTTTTTTGGTATTTTCTCATCTAATGAGATTACAGAGTCAAGACAAATCCTCTTCCTCACCCAGACCTCTCTCCACACCCTTTCAGGAGATTGCTGTCCCCAAGCTTCTCTTTTATAGACATTCTGGAACTACTACCTTAGATCTTCTTTAGCTAGGCAATAAATTCAAGACAAATCCTCTTCCCTACACAGCCCCCTCTCTCCACACCCTTACAAAGAGATTGCTATCCCCAAACTACTCTTTTGTAGAAATTCTGAAGCTATTACCATAGATCTTCTTTTATTAGGCAATAAATTCACAGTACCCACCATTCAATAAGTACATTTTGTTGCTTTTTTTCATAAGTATATTTTGAATTAATTTTTTATGCATTAATTCATCCATCTTCATCTAATCATTCAACCAATACACAATTTCTGTCTTCTTTGCCTCTTCAAATCCTATGTATCTTTTTTTCCTCAGAACATCATGAAAAGCCTTGCACCTTCAATCCAGGATAGCTTCTAACTTCCCCATTTCTGTCTTTAACCACATCATTACTCAGCAAATATCAAGCCTATAATCTTGGGTGTCTCAATGACTCTTTTCTCCTATGTGCCCCCAGTAGTCCTAATGATTCCTTCTATTTAATAAGTGTTAGACCTGTCCACCTAATACCTACCTACGATCCCAATTTATGGCCTGAACATAATCATTTCAAGATTATAAAATCGCTTTTTAAACTGCTTTTTATTGAGTGCTAGATATCGCATATTCATTATCTCATTTATTCCTCACAGTGGTTCTAAGATGAAGAAGTACTTTTCCTGGATTTACAAATTCAGCCCTGAGTCAGGCTCTCTGCTCAGTAGGGATCCTGCCCCCCCCTCTGCCTGTCTCTCTGCCTACTTGTGATCTCTGTCAAATAAAAAAAATCTTAAAAAAAAGAGTAAAATAGAGAATTTTAATTTAGTCATATGTAACTCCTTAGCTAACATATTTAAGCTACATATATTCATGAACATTTAACAAGCTCTATCCTGCATAAAGCACTGGTGTAGTATGGTTTTCGTAACAGATTTATTCTTGAACATGGTAAAAATAATTCAATATAAAGAATCCTATGGAAGGGCACTAATTACATGACTGCAGTAGTAATTCATTTAGCAAAGTATCCATCTGTAATCCAAATTACTCGTGTTAATGCAGTACCCCAGCTCTGGAACCAAATAGATGAGGATTCAGATACGGGCTCTGCCCCTGTGTGACCTGAGATTTTCCAGAAAAATGTTTAACTCGGGACACCTGGGTTATTTATTTATTTATTTATTTGTGAGAAAGAGAGCACAAGCAGGTAGAGGGGCAGAGGGAGAGGGAGAAGCAGACTCCCTGCTGAGCAGGGATTCCACATGGGGCTCCATCCATCCCAGGACCCTGAGATCATGACCTGAGCTGAGGGCAGATCTAACCCACTGAGCCATCCAGGTGCCCTCCATAATCTGCATTTTTTTTTAAGATTTTATTTTATTGGGCGCCTAGGTGACCTAGTGGGTTAAGCCGCTGCCTTCGGCTCAGGTCATGATCTCAGGGTCCTGGGATCGAGTCCCGCATCGGGCTCTCTGCTCAGCAGGGAGCCTGCTTCCCTTCCTCTCTCTCTGCCTGCCTCTCTGCCTACTTGTGATCTCTGTCTGTCAAATAAATAAATAAAATCTTTAAAAAAAAAGATTTTATTTTATTTATTTGACAGGGAGAGAGAGATCACAAGTAGGCAGAGCAGCAGGCAGAGAGAGAGAGGAAAGCAGGCTCCCTGCTGAGCAGAGAACCCGATGCGATGCGGGGCTGGATCCCAGGACCCTAAGACCACGACCTGAGCTGAAGGCAGAGGCTTTAACCCACTAAGCCACCCAGGCGCCCCCATAATCTGCATTATAATAGGCACACTAACTGTGTCTTTTTAGCACCAAATTGGAGATTCCTACTGTGTACAAGCCACAAATTTTCCTTAACTTTTATAGAACAGCTCTTAACTATTAATTTTATTTGTAATTGGAAAATAAATATCTATTTTTAAAAGAACACACCTAAAAAATGAATAAGTAAAAATAAAATAAAATAAAGGAACCCAGCTATGTATAGCTGGAATCCTTTGCCTATATCTCAAAATATATTCATGCAGAGAAAACAAAAGTCTTTCATAAGCTCAAAAACTACAAAAATAATTGAAACTGACAGCCTTGAGGAGCCAAAAGAGAAAGTGACTCATTGTTAGGCTTCAGGCCTTTCTAGAGAAAGAACATAATCACAAATTTAGAAAATTAACCCAGTTTGAATTCATCACCAGA
This sequence comes from Lutra lutra, assembly GCF_902655055.1. Taxonomy (NCBI): domain Eukaryota; kingdom Metazoa; phylum Chordata; class Mammalia; order Carnivora; family Mustelidae; genus Lutra; species Lutra lutra. Next base: position 50,317,687 of record NC_062280.1, on the reverse strand, counting down.
GCTGCTCATGGCAGGATTAAATGCTCTGTTTTTCTTGATCACTGGGTTATGGAAGTTTTTCTTAAACCGTCTATTCTGTTAAATTAATGTAACTGGAAATTTTAAATCCCCTAAATGTAGTATGTATAAAACAGAATTTTGACCTAAATTTGTAAGCTTGATTGTCTGCTTTCATATGATACTTGTGGAAATACAAATCAGTGCAATCGCTAGGAAGGACAATTTGCAGAATTTATCAAAATTTCAAATTCTCAAAGTTTTTATTGCTGAAATCCCATTTTTAGATTATTATCCTACAAGTGCGCTCATTCATGTGCAAAGTAAACTATGATGACTTTTGTTCATTTCAGAGTTGTTTGTAAAAAAAAAAAAAAAAGGCAAAACCAGAAATGACCAAAAGACATGCTAAATAGATTATGGTACATCTAGACTGTAAAATACTATATACTATATAGCTATGTACTAATATATAGTGATGTCCAAAATGTATTTAATGGAGAAAAGTTCCACTGAAAAGAGCCAGACATTCTTTGAGAAATAGCCAATTCTAGGGCTGGAGATGAAAAAATTATAAGAGCCTGTAACATCTTTTGGTATCAGAAAATAAACAAATGCTTAAAAAATCACATGAACATGTGAACACAGCTCCGCAAACAGCTTGAAGTGTTTCCCTGGCTGAGTCTGGAATAATAGATTATAAACAATGAAATGAAAAAGAATCTATGAGCCCCTAGTGATACTAAACAATATAAATAAATAAAAGTAAGGGAGGGAATGACAGAGTTAGGAAATCAGCATTTTGCAATCATGAGAGTAATAACTGATTCAGGCAATAATCATCAGTAAGTGCTAAAACCATTGAGCAAAAGTCTGATTGGGAACATAGCCTCGAAGTATCTCCCCTTAAAATACTTATCACACAGGGGTGCCTGGGTGCTCAGTCGCAGGTAAGCTTCCCACTCTTGGTTTTGGATCAGGCCAAAACTCAGATCATGTCATGATCTCATGGTGGTGAGATCCAGCCCTGCATCAGGCTCTGTGCTGAGTTGAGCATGGAGCCTGCTCCATGCTCTCCTCTCCCCCTGCTCCTCCCCTGCTCATGCACATGTGTGCTTTCTCTCTCAGTAAATAAATAAATAAATAGATAATAGATAAATAAAGAATTAAAATTTTTACAAAAAGGGGCGCCTGGGTGGCTCAGTGGTTTAAAGCCTCTGCCTTTGGCTCAGGTCATGATGCCGGGGTCCTGGGATCGAGCCCCGCGTTGGGCTCTCTGCTCCGCGGGGAGCCTGCTTCCTCCTCTCTCTCTCTGTGCCTGCCTCTCTGCCTACTTGTGATCTCTCTCTCTGTGTCAAATAAATAAAATCTTTAAAGAAGAAAAAAAAAATGTTAAAAACAAAACAAAAAAAATTTTTACAAAAAGATATACAGGGACGCCTGGGTGGCTCAGTGGGCTAAAGCCTCTGCCTTCGGCTCAGGTCATGATCCCAGGGTCCTGGGATCGAGCCCCGCATCGGGCTCTCTGCTTGGCATGGAGCCTACTTCCCTTCCTCTCTCTTTGTCTGCCTCTTTGCCTGTTTGTGATCTCTGTCTGTCAAGTAAATAAATAAAATCTTTTAAAAAATTAAAAAAAAAAAAAGAAGAGAGATACCAAATAAAAGACAAATGGTAACTTACAATGGAGACACCCACAAAAACCATCAAAACTGGTACAAACTGATATGGTATGCCTGCCAAAAATTCATAACTTGAATCTATCCATGAGGAAAGAATCAGAAAAACCATAATGAAGAATATTCTATAAAAACCAAACCAAACCAAACAACAAAAGTCAAACAAAAAACTGCCCTATAGTCTTCAAATGACAAATGACAGTGTCCTAAGAAACAAAGGAAAGCAGAGGAACTATTTAGAAAGATCCAAGAGACATGACAATTATGCAATACATAGGGGCCCACGGGTGGCTCAGTCAGTTAAACAGCTGACTCTTGATTTCTGCTCAGGTCACGATCTCAGGGTCCTGGGATCCAGCCCCACATCAGGCTCTGCTCAGTGGAGAGGCTGCTTGAGGATTCTCTCTCTCCCTCTACCCCTCCCCCTGCTTGCACACTTTCTCTCAAATCTTTAAAAAAAATAAAATGCAATATGTAATTGTGGATCAATACATTTTGGAAACAATACATTTTGCTCTAAAAGAGTATTAAAATTTGAACAAAGACTACATTTTCTGTATTTGATAATTGTACTGTGGTTATGTAAGAAAATCAGAATAAGAAGTTCTAACAAATTTAGGAAAAAGATTGTTGGTTCTGTAACCATAGATCCAAGTTGCAACCAGAATCAGTTTTAAACACATTCAGTGGATAAACACAAATCATCTTGGTGAACCTGCTTTTGCAAGCTGACCAATCATCATCAATTGGGAAAGTCAGCTGAGCAGGGCTGGATTCACTCCAAAAAAGATGATTCAGAGACCAACCAATTAACAGTGGTCACTAGCGTAATCAAGCTTTAAGGGTAGTGCCAACTGATCTATGCCTCTGAAAGCACACCCATCTTGAATCCCATGCTTCCCAAAGACCCAGCAATTGGCTTAGCTCAGACTTTGCCTGACCAATATTCATCCTTTTATTTCAGAAATTGAGTGGTAGTCTCATTATCCGTCGGTAATTCTGGAGTTCCCATAGGTCATTTTGATAATTCTTTGTTGGCAGCATTTCAGGTAATATTTGGGGCCAATAGTTAACTGGGCCCCTTGTGCCCAAACTGTCAGTCAGGTCAGCTTTGAGATGAGTCAGTCTCAATAACCATTTGAGCTCTTTTTTCATTGAATTTTTGTTATTGCATTTATTCTTCTAGTTTTTGTAACCAAGAAGTTCTTTGCATAAGATCATTAGGTTTAGGGTGCCTGGGTGGCTCAGTGGGTTAAGCCTCTGCCTTTAACTCAGGTCATGATCTCAGGGTCCTGGGATCGAGCCCCGCATCGGGTTCTCTGTTCAGCAGGGAGCCTGCTTCCCCCTCTCTCTCTGCCTGCCTCTCTGCCTACTTGTGATCTCTGGCTGTCAAATAAATAAATAAATTCTTAAAAAAAAAAAAAAGATCATTAGGCTTAGGTCTTTGTTCTGAGTAATTAGACCTTTTGGTTTGGAATAACACCATTTGGTAATTACACCAAGGTGTTTAATGAGGTTATGAGACCTTTTGGCTTCTAAATCTACCATTTGAAAATGTTTGCTGTAAAACTGCTTATTCTCCTGCTACATGCTTTGGTTTTTGTTTTGCTTTGTTTTAATATATTTTTAAAGATTTTATGTTTAAGTAATCTCTATACCCAATATCAAAAGTCGCTTGCTCTACTGGCTAAGCCAGTCAGGCACCCCTGTTTTGCTTTTCAGAAGTTTAAAAATATGTATTTTTAAAGTTCATTTAAAAACAATAGTAAAGGGGCGCCTGGGTGGCTCAGTGGGTTAAGCCGCTGCCTTCGGCTCGGGTCATGATCTCAGGGTCCTGGGATCAAGCCCCTCATCGGGCTCTCTGCTCAGCAGGGAGCCTGCTTCCTCCTCTCTCTCTGCCTGCCTCTCTGCCTGCTTGTGATCTCTCTTGGTCAAATAAATAAATAAAATCTTAAAAAAAAAAAAAACAATAGTAAAGCCATTGTATGTTAACATAAAAAGTATATGTAAAAATAAATAACAAGATTTTATGAAAAAAAATAGGAGCATACCATTGTTTTACCTTTTTGTAGAACTAAATAGAAAATAGTTGAGTTCTCGTAAAGGCTTCTGCCTTTAATTTATTGTGTTCTTGGGATGCCTGGGTGGCTCAGTTGGTTAAGCCGCCGCCTTTGGCTCAGGTCATGATCCCGGGGTCCTGGGATGGAGTCCCGCATCAAGCTCCTTGCTCAGTGGGGAGCCTGCTTCTCTCTGCCTCTGCCTGCCACTCTGCCTGCTTGTGTTCTCCCGCGCTCACTCTCTCTCTCTCTCTCTCTGACAAATAAATAAATAAATAAAATCTTTAAAAAAATTTATTGTGTTCTTTTTTGAAGACAGGAAGAAAACGCATCCTGGCACAAGCATGTAGTTGGAAGAGGGAGCACTATTGTAATAGCTTTTACAGACAATTATGGATATTCTTCTCTGCTAAAACACTAGAACTTGACAAGCAATAGTTTCTTAAAGATTAATTGCTTTTTATTGCTAGATATTCCATTGAATGGATATACCACATTTATAAATGGATGTGCCACACTTATAAATTGCTTATCCATTTATAAGTTGATGGAAATTTGAAGTTAAATTAAAATCCTGATCTAGGGGCACCTGGGTGGCTCAGTGGTTAAGTGTCTGCCTTTAAGGTCATGATCCTCCAGTCCCTGGGATCCAGCCCTGCATTGGGCTCCCTGCTCACTGGGGAGCCTGCTTCTTCTCCCTCTGCCTCTGTTCCTCCTGGCACTTGTGCTTTCTCTCTCTCTCTCAAATAAATAAATAAAATCTTAAGAAAATCTTTTTGAACATATACGGTAAATTCTGAATGTCTCAAGGAGAAATAAACTTCATTTTCTTTGGTTTAATAGAACCACTGACATAGTCGAAATATTGAATAATCCAATGTCTTGGCTATATTGAGATCATTATCAAAATATTCTTGGGGTACCTCAGTGACACAGTTGGTTAAGCATTAAAATTGGTTTTGGCTTAGATCATGAGCTTGTGGTTGTGAGACTGAGCCCCACATTGGGGCTGAGTGCACTTGGGATTCTCTCTCTCCCTCTCCCTCTCTCTCTCCCTCTGCCCACCCCCTCAAATAAACACATCTTTTTTAAAGAAGAAGAAGAATATTCTTTGATCTCTGTGATACAAGATTGTGCAGAAAATAGTCAGCCTAGCAGACCTAAAGTGCTATGCTTGGAAAGGCCTGTTTGCAAGGTTGGCTCATGGCCGGCATCAGGGAACTTAGGTTTGGGAAGGGTTCCCATTGTTTACTGATGAGACTGGCTCAATGAAATTTTGTACAAAGAATATGTGTTTTGCTTAGTACTTGCTTTTCCTTTTGGGAGTCTGGAATTTGGGTACATGCCAAGGGGTGTGCCTACACGACTAGCTCCCTGTAGAACCTGGGGCACTGAATCTTTAATGAGCTTCCACATTTGGCACCATTGCACATGTGTTGTCACAACTCATCACGAAGAGGATTAAGCATGTTCTGTGTAGCTTTACTGGGAGAGGACCCCTGGAAGCTTGCATCTGGTTTCTCCCAGACCATGTCCAGAAGCTTTTTCTCTTTACTGATTTTGCTCTGTATCATCTATACCCTTTCAGCCACGAGTACTACTACTGTACACAGAGTCCTGCGAGTCTTCCTAGTGAATCATTGTCCCAGGCAGTGGTCTTGGGGGATCTTTAATCCAAACACCTACAAATGCAGTAAGTAAGATCTACTTTTCGAGAAAAATATACGGCAACTTTTACACACAACCAGAATACAGTGCATCTTGGTGTGAAAACTCACATACTTTATATGATTTAGAAAACTACCCTCCAAATAGCTATGGTTCCAGAATTCCTATGGATGAAAAGACTCCACAGACTGGACTGGGCATTTTAACTTGGAGCAGAGCACATAAGCATACGGATTGATTTTTTTCCCCCCCTGAATTACATAAATCTTTCTTCTTTTTTTGATAACTTTTTTTTTAAGATTTTGTTTATTTATTTGACAGAGAGAGACACAGCCAGAGAGGGAACACAAGCAGGGGAAGTGGGAGAGGGAGAAGGAGGCCTCCAACTGAGCAGGGAGCCCGATGAGGGCCTTAATCCCAGAACCGTGGGATCATAACACGAGCCAAAGACAGATGCTTAACGACTGAGCCTCCCAGGCGCCCCTAAATCTTTCTTTTTGTACAAACATGAACATGTTAAACCATGCTCTAGGGACTTTAACTCATTAAAAAAAAATTACCTACAAGACCTATCCCTTAAGGAAGCAGCAAAATAGAGGGTGGGTAGATGGGGGGAAAAAAGAAAAAAATAAATAAATCTCCTTGCCTTAGAGCAATTACAGGCTTCAACAAATAAGTCAAAATACCCTCAGATCTCCTACTAGCCTTTATGTCTATGTTGCTACACACGATAAATCACTGTGGCTAGCAGACACCGTTCAGTATTTTTTTATATATATAATATACATATTATATATATATTAAATATAAATAAAAATAAGTATTTAACGTATTAAACAATTATGAATTATCATTATTTTCTCTCTCTTATATAAGCAAATACTGGTGTAACAACTCGGTAAACCTACCCCATAAAGGAGAATCCCATTCTTGTGTTTCTGTAATTAAAGAAGCTTTCCATAATCAGAACATAACTTTTTGTTGTTTGGGGCTTTTTTTGTTGTTGTTTTTAACACCAGATTTATCACTTTTTTTTTTAAGATTTTACTCATTCATTTGACAGAGAGAGAGATCACAAGTAGGCAGAGAGGCAGGCAGAGAGAGAGCGGGGGGAAGCAGTCTCCCCGCTGAGCAGAGAGCCCGTCACGGGACTCCATCCCAGGACCCTGGGATCATGACCCGAGCCGAAGGCAGAGGCCTTAACCCACTGAGCCACCCAGGTGTCCCAGATTTATCACTTTTTTAAAACAAGAGATTTTTCCCCAAAGTGAAGAATACAAAACAAATCCAGTGTCCATGCATTTCCACTGCAGTCTTTTTTTTTTTTTTTAAGATTTTATTTATTTATTTGAGAGAGAGAGATAACAAGTAGGCAGAGAGGCAGACAGAGAGAGGGGGGGAAGCAGGCTCCTGCCAAGCAGAGAGCCCGATGTGGGGCTGGGTCCCAGGACCCTGAGATCATGACCTGAGCTGAAGGCAGAGGCTTAACCCACTGAGCCACCCAGGCGCCCCTCCACTGCAGTCTTGACACCTTCACTCTCGGAGCAAGCTGGCTCCCTGGGAATCCGATGGTGGTATATGGGGTAAGAGTTCCTCTGGGCTGGGTTTCTCACTGTGCCTCCTCTGAGTTTTAGGGATGGATTCTGCAAGCTTTTTCATTGTGAGTGCGGTCCTTGTCACCTTCTCCCGTTGCCATGGAGACATGGCCAAAGTGGACTTAAGATGGCGCGCTGGGTGTTCAATTGGTTAAGCGTCAGCCTTCGGCTCAGGTCCTGATCCCGGGGTCTTGGGATGGAGCCCCCTGTCAGGCTCCTTGCTTAGCGGGGAGTCTGCTTCTTTCTCTTCCTCAGCCTGCAACTCCCCTTGCTTGGGCTCTTTCTCTCTCTCTGTGGGTCAGATAAATAAACAAAATCTTAAACAAAACCAAAATGAACATAAAAAGCAGGTTGGGGATCCACTCTTCATCTGTCTCTGAGGATGACTGGTCACTGGTCAGCCTGACGGTGGCAGGGGTGGAGCAACGGTTGTGAATCTGCTCTGCTGCCTGGGGTCAAGGTGCAGCTCCGGCAGTCGGAAGTAAACCGGATTTTCCAGGGGCTGTTGTCTTGTAGTCTGCATGGGTCGGGTGGTGGGAAGGCATTGTCTGAGGCTCAGGTCTGCTCCGGCCCAGCCTGGTGAACAGAGCTTTGGACACTGTACTACCAAAAATCAACTCAGCATTGTTTGTTGACAGATTTTTGTGTTTGTTTGTTTAAATCTCTTTTTTAAAGATTTTATTGATTCATTTGAGAGAGAAACAGAGCACAAGCAGGGGTAGAGACAGAGGGGAAAATGACTCCCTGCTGAGCTGGGAGCCCAACGTGGGACTCATCCCAGGAGCTGGAGATCATGACCTGAGCAGAAGGCAGAGGCTTAACCATCTGAGCCACCCAGTCATCCCATCGACAGATTTTTATATTAAAAATATGAAAAGGGGCACCTGGGTGGCTCAGTCAGTTGAGGGATGGATTCTTGGTTTCTACTGAGGTCTTACTATCCAGGTGGGGATATTTTGAGCCTGCACTGGGCTCCACATCACTGGAGAGTAGGCTTCTCCCTCCCTCTCCTTTTGCCCCTCTCCCTGCTTGTGCCCGTGCACACACACACTTTCTCTGTCTCTGATATAAATCTTAAAAAAAAAAAAATAGGAAAAGGGCGCCTGGGTGGCTCACTGGGTTAACCCTTTGCCTTTGGCTCAGGTCATGATCTCAGGGTCTTGGGATCAAGCCCCGCATTGGGCTCTCTGCTCAGCGGGGAGCCTGCTTCCTCCTCTCTCTCTCTGTCTGCCTGTGATCTCTGACTGTTAAATAAATATATTTAAAAAAAAATAGGAAAAAATATTAGGCTTAATATATTAAATATGATCTTGTGTCTTTTTTTTTCTTAAGATTTTATTTATTTATTTGACAGAAAGAGAGAGAGAGCACAAGCAGGGGGAGCAGCAGAAGGAGAGGAAGAAGCTGGTTCCCCACTGAGCAAGGAGCCCAAGGCGGGACTTGACCCCAGGACACTGGGATCATGACCTGAGCCGAAAACAGAGGCTTAACCATCTGAGCCACCCAGGCGCCCCTGACCTTGTATCCCTTATAAAATGTATTTTCTGGGGCGCCTGGGTGGCTCAGTGGGTTAAGCCGCTGCCTTTGGCTCAGGTCATGATCTCGGGGTCCTGGGATCGAGTCCCGCATTGGGCTCTCTGCTCAGCAGGGAGCCTGCTTCCCTCTCTCTCTCTCTGCCTGCCTGTCTACTTGTGATCTCTCTCTGTCAAATAAATAAAATAAAAAAATAAAATAAAATGTATTTTCTTACCAAAAGCCAAATTATTCAAATAACTGGACCCTGTTCCTTTCTAAGGCATATTAATTGTTAGTAAAAAAGAAAAAAAATAAATAATTAACTAAGATTGGTAAGATTGGTAACTTCTTTAAAAGAATATAGGAAGGGGCGCCTGGGTGGCTCAGTGGGTTAAAGCCTCTGCCTTCTGCTTGGGTCGTGGTCCCGGGGTCCTGGAATCGAGCACCGCATCGGGCTCTCTGCTCGGCGGGGAGCCTGCTTCCCCTTCTCTCTCTCTCTCTGCCTGCCTCTCTGCCTACTTGTGATCTCTGTCTGTCAAATAAATAAATAAAATCTTAAAAAAAAAAAATATAGGAAGAGGGCGCCTGGGTGGCTCAGTGGGTTAAACCACTGCCTTCGGCTCAGGTCATGATCTCAGGGTTCTGGGATCGAGTCCCGCATCAGGCTCTCTGCTCAGCAGGGAGCCTGCTTCCCTCTCTCTGTCTCTCTGCCTACTTGTGAATCTCTCTCTGTCAAATAAATAAATAAAATCTTTTTTTTTAAAGATTTTATTTATTTCTTTGACAGAGAGAAAGACCACAAGTAGGCAGAATAAGAGGCAGAGAGACAGAGTGGGGAAGCAGGCTCCCTGCTGAGCAGAGAGCCCGATGTGGGGCTCGATCCCAGGACCCTGAGATCATGACCTGAGCCGAAGGCAGAAGTTTAACCCACTGAGCCACCCAGGCGCCCAATAAATAAAATCTTTAAAAAAAAGAATATAGGAAGAGATTTTTAAGTTATTCTTTAAAATTAAATAACAGGGGCGCCTGGGTGGCTCAGTTGGTTGAGCGACTGCCTTCGGCTCGGGTCATGATCTTGAGGTCCTGGGATCGAGTCCCGAGTCAGGCTCTCTGCTCAGCAGGGAGCCTGCTTCCCCCTCTCTCTCTCTCTGCCTGCCTCTCTGCCTGCTTGTGAACTCTGTCCATCAAATAAATACATAAAATCTTTAAAAAAATAAAATTAAATTAAATAACAAATACATCAATTTCCTGATATCTTCATGCTAAAATAATTGCTGTCACAAAGCTAAAGACTCACAATAGAAAAGGTATTATAGATGTCAGTATACAATATTGTAATCACTATAGAAATATTTTACATATTTATAGATACACATTAACAGATCGCCATGATAAACAGATTTCTCCAATTAAAGTCCATATATAACATTATATAAAACCATAAACATAGAAATAATTAACAGGAAATCTAAGCAGAAGTTCAAAGATTCCATCATAGATGCATAAAATCTGGACACCCAAATCCTGAAAAAAAAACAAACTGGGAATAATCGCGTTATAAGATTCCTAAGGACAAAATCTGGCAAATTCAGAATGGCTACCTGGTAGCAACCCAATAAAACCCCAGATGAACACTTGAGTAAGTCTTTTATGGAAAAATCCATTCAGAGTATGGGTAAATTGGACACAAAATCAAACCCTTATGGGAAAACTTCTAGGAACAGAGGACTTGGCCAGTTTATACCCACTTGCAATCAAATTAACCTGGAAAAATTGTAAAGGTAGGCATAGTCTAGGACCATGCCCAGAAAGATCCTTTGAGCATCACCATATGCAATTTTTTCAGTTGCTTCCCTCTCTGCTTTATGAATACATACTCATAATAGTACATTTATTTTCTAGATAAGCTAAAATGCTTTCCTGTTGAAAGCATGACACTCATACAGGTTAAAAAACTATTAGATGTTGTGTTTCCTAATGTAGAATATTCCACCTTATTTATCCAATAGTGGGGACACATTTAACTGGAAGTTATTTGTGAATTTTAGTTACACGTTTTTTTGCTCTTCACTCCAAAACCTTATTGTCTGTATCACTGCCAATCTTCTAGAAAAATTCAGAGGACCTCAACATAACTGAAAAATTACATCTGTTAGAGATCCAAAGCTGAGAAGCTCCAGCAATTGATGGTTCCTGAAAGTGAACAGCTGATTCAAGATCGTTAGAATAAGCTGATAACTACACACTGTAGAACATGTCTGTCCAAGATCATTGGAACAATATTCTCTGTTTATCACACTCTTTCTTAAATATTTTTATCATTTTTTTCTTTTTTTAAAGATTTTATTTATTTATTTGACAGAGAGATCACAAGTAGGCAGAGGTGGGGGGGTGGGGGGGGCAGGATCCCCACTGAGCAGAGAGCCTGATGTAGGACTTGATCCCAGGACCCTGAGATCGTGACCTGAGCCGAAGGCAGAGGCTTAACCCACTGAACCACCCAGGTGGCCTTACCATGTTTTTTTTCTTTACTGATTTAATGTTGTTTGCTTTTGATTCAGTCTGGTCATGTTCCCCTAACCAGTAATGATGTGCTTAGATAAAAGCTTTACTGACAACAATCACCATCTCTCCTCAGTAAAGCTGGGGGAAAAAAATTAAGCAAATAAAATTTTTAATGTTGGGGAAGAAAAAAACTAAAAACAAAACAATCATTTCTTGAATTCAGTAAGTTAGTTGCCCTAATAAGCCTTGTTAATACAACCAATTTGAAAAACGACATGAATATATGCAGTAAAAGTATAAAAATTCATATTAATGTATCAGATTGTATGTGCTATGTATTGACATTTACATTAATGTAATATATATTAGTTAAGATATATAAAATAATATGTAAAATTATATTATTGATTTCCTCCAAATTATATTCTTTGTTTATAAAACACAAATGAAGAAAAATTTTTTTTGCTAGACGAGGAAGATGTAACTATTCTTCAGTTGTAGCAGAAACTGTTTCTCAAGACCACATCCAGAGCCAATATATCTCTAGCTCTATTGAGATCTGTCCTGTTTCTTAGCACTCCTGGATCCTTTTTCCTACGTGAAAATCTGTCTGTTTAAGGCTGACCCAGAACCATGGTTAATTGATCTGTAGGGCTATTTGCAAGATCATTCCATGGGTATAACTCCCCAATACCCTCAGTGAACTCCATTTCTTTATTTTTTTAAAAATATTTTATTTATTTATTTGACAGAGAGAGAGATCACAAGTAGGCAGGCAGGCAGAGAGAGAGGGGGAAGCAGGCTCCCTGCTGAGCAGAGAGCCCAATGCAGGGCTCGATCCCAGGACCCTGAAATCATGACCCGAGCCCAGGGCAGAGGCTTACACTGAGCCCCCCAGGCGCCCCTCCATTTCTTTAAAAAAAGAATCTGAAAGGATAAAACTCTTCCTGGGGAAAGATTCCTAAGGGTATTTCCCCCCATCCACAAACAGAACTTGAAGTGGTAATTTAAAAAGAAAAAAATGCATTCTTTCACATTTGCTGAGCCCTACAGACAGTAGAATAGAATAGCCTTAAATTTGTTTGGCCAGCCAGGAGGAGCCTGTGCCATTACTAAGACTTCTCATTATACAGGGAGTAATGCTTTAGGTGAGATAAAACTGTAGATAGCTAAACTGAAAGGAAAGACTAGCGGACTACCTAAGGTAGACTCAGAATTGTTAGGCCTTATTTTATTCATCAGGCTTGTGAAATCTTGGTTCATGGTTATGAAGTGCCTTCCTTTCCCTTTTCCTATTACGAGTAGTTCTAGTTGGACTTGCTTCTCTCACTCTTGTTCAGTGTCTGCTGTCCGAAGTATTAAATGTGCCTATATAGGAAAATACTCTTTGTTTCGGAAGCCGGGATAATAAGTAATGATTAGAACTGGTCTTAAACCTCTTCAGCTTATCAGCAACAACTCACCTCAGCAAACAGTGTTAAACGCCAACTCATCAGCATCAGCTCCTCACTTCTGAAAGTCAGCCGATCAGCTACAAACTCTCTGCAGTCAACATGCTTCAGAGCGCAGATCAACAACGACCTCAGCCGAGTCACTGCACTTGTACTGATGACGTAAATCCACGCATGCCTCTGAAAATCTACCAGTCCGAAAATCCTATAAAAAATCCCTTTCTAGGGATGCCCGGGTGGCTCAGTGGGTTAAACCCTCTGCCTTCGGCTCAGGTCATGATCTCAGGGTCCTGGGATCAAGCCCCTCGTGGTAGGGCTCTCTGCTCAGCAGGGAGTCTGCTTCCTCCTCTCTCTCCCTTCCTTCCTCTCTCTCCCTCTGCCTGCCTCTCTGCCTACTTGTGATCTCTCTCAGTCAAAAAAATAAATAAAATCTTAAAAAAAAAAAAAAAAATCCCTTTCTAGGGGCGCCTGGGTGGCTCAGTTGATTAAGGGTCTGCCTTCAGCTCAGGTCTTGATCCCAAGGTCCTGTTCAGCAAGGATCCTGCTTCTCCTGCTCTGCCTCCTGGTGCTCTTGGTGTATTTCTCCCCTGCTTGTGCTCTCTTGTGCCTGTGTGCTTGCTCTCAAATAAATACATAAAATCTTAAAAAAAAAAAAAAAAAAACGTTTTTAGAGTAAACAAATTCAACATCATTTTTTAAATGTCAGATATTGAGTGTTGGTCTTATTGTTTGACAAACATGACCCTGTTCTTAAAGGATACCCAGGATACTTAGAGTAAAACACATAATGTCCTCAGCAGAACCTCAGACTGTACAGTAATGTTCATTTATATGACAGACAAAGCATGCGTGGCAAAAATATTAACAATATTTTGTTAGTAAGTCTAGGTGAAAGTTTATCCTTATAGTCTGTAACTTTTCTGTACATTTAAACTATTTTTCAAATTTAATTAAAACCGGAAACATCAGCAAATTGGTGGAATAGGAAGTTTCAGGCCCTCGTTTCCCCCACGGAGGCACTTACTTAACCATAACATAGGTGCCGACGTGCCCTTGTGAGAACTAGAGAAACCAGTTAAGAGTTTGCAGCATCCCAGGTGAGTGCAAAGCCAAAAGAGACACATAGAAGCAGGTAGGGAAGTTCTTCTTTTGCCTGTTCCAAACCCACCCTCTCCCCAAGCATAACACCATGCTATCAATAGGCAAAAGACTCCCAACTTCTAGCTTCTCCCTTGGGAGGAAAAGAGAAGAATGGAATGTTTATCCAGCGTTCTGGTTTCTCAGAGGGCTGCCCGAGGGGTCGGTTTCGTCTTGCCTGACTCGGATGCTGATGGTAAAGAAACGGAGGCTCGCTTTGGACGTCAGGTGGGGAAAGGCCGAGAACAATGGTCAGCACCACCATGTTTTTATCACCAGAGGGACTGCAGTGCTGCAGTCAGGCACTAGGGGGAGAAGGAGATTGTGGGTTCCTGAGAAGAAAACAGGGGAAAACCCCTTTAACTGGGGAATTAAACATGCACCAGCCCAGAGAAGACACATCCCCAAGGAAAGGTCTGAGAGGTCTCCAGGATCTCTAGCTGAGCTGATTGGTTTTTCAAACGCGTAAATCTCAACGATTGAGAACTGGGCAAACAAAGAAACAGGGAAACATGGCCAAATCAAAGGAACAACAAGAAAAACAAGAGAATAGTCAAAACAATCTTGAAAAATAAGCATAATTTTGCAAGACTTTTTGATTTGATTTTATTTTTTAAAATATTTTAAAATTTTATTATTTAAAATTTTAAAATTATTTTATTTATTTGACACAGAGAGAGAGAGAGAGAGCTCACACACAAGCAGGGTCAGGGAGAGAGGGAGAGGGAGAAGCAGGCTTCCCATGAAGCAGAGAGCCCAATGCAGAGCTTGATCCCAGGATACTGGGATCACGACCTGAGCCAAAGGCAGACGCTTAACTGACTAAGCCACGCAGGCTCCCCTAATTTCATTTAGAAGTATCTATCTCTATAACCACCATGGAACTCAAACTTACAACCCTAAGATCAAGAGTCACTCACTCTACTGACTGAGCCAGTCAAGCACCCCAAGACTTTCTGATTTTAAAATTTATTGTAAAGCTATAGTAATCAGTGGGATGCCTGGGTGGCTCAGTTGGTTAAGCACCAGCCTTTGGCTCAGGTCATGATTCCAGGGTGCTAGGATCAAGTCCCAAATTGGGCTCCTTGCTCAGTGGGGAGACTGCTTCTCCCTCTGCCTGCCAATCCCCCTGTTTGTGCTCTCTCTGTCAAATAAATAAATTTTTAAAAAGATTTTTTAAAAAGCTACAGTAACCAAGAGAATGTGTTACTGGTATAAAGACAGAGCTGTAGATCAGTGGGGCAGAATACAGTCCAGAAATAGAACCACACATGTATGGTAAACTGAATTTCCACAAAACTGAATCTCCACAAAGATGCCTCCACATGAGATGACCTTCTATGGTCACCTAAATCTCCACAAAGATGCAACTCAGTGGGGGAAAGGATTTTTTTTTCTTTTGTACTCTATATTTATTTATTTAGAAATATAGTTGACGCACAATGTTACTTTAGTTTCAGGTGTACAACATAGTGATTCCACAAGACTATACATTATGCTCTGCTTACCACAAGTGTAGCTACCATCTCTCACCATGTAACTCTAACACCGTTGACTACAGTCCTTATCTTATATCTTTTATCCCTATTACGTAATCATTCTGTAACTGAACGCTTGTATCTTCTAGTCCCCTTCATGCATTTTGCCTATTTTCCCACTGCCTTTCCCTCTGGCAATCAACGGTTTATTCTCTGAAGTTTTAGGTATGATATCATGATAACTTTTAAAAAAATTTTAATTCCAGTATAGTTTACATATAGTGTTGTATTAGTTTCAGGTGTATGATATAGTGATTCAATAATTCTATACGTTGCTCACCATCATAAGGGTACTCTTATTCCCCTTCATCTATTTCACCCATCCCTGCACCCCCTTCCCCATAACCATCATTTTGTTTCTATAGTTCAGAGTCTGTTAGGTTTCTCTATTTTTTTGCTTTGTTTCTTTTGTTTCTTAAATTCCACATACGAGTGAAATTGCATGGTATCTGTCTTTCTCTGACTGATTTCACTTAACATTACACTCTCCATGTTGTTGCAAATGGCAAGATATCATTCTTTTTTATGGCTGAGTAATAGTCACATACGTCTGTAGATGTAAGTATTGATATAGATATATACCACTTCTTTATCCATTCATCTATGGATGGACTCTTGGGCTGCTTCCGTAATTTGATTATTATAAATAATGCTGCAATAAACATAGAGGTGCCTATATCATTTTGAATTCGTGTTTTTGTATTCTTTGGGTAAATATCCAGTGGAATTACTGGATCAGATGGTAATTCTATTTTTAATTTTTTGGGGAAACTTCATACTCTTTTCCACAGTGGCTGCACAAGTTTGTGTTCCTACACAAACATGAAGGCAGAGGCTCAACCCACTGAGCCACCAAGGTGCCTGGTATATGGTTTTTATTCTTTCTCTTGTTGAAGTGATGTATCGTGTTGATTGGTTTGCAAATATAGAACCATCCTTGCATCCCAGGAATAAATCTCATTTGATCATGGTGAATGATTGTTTAAATGTATTGTTGGATTCGGTTTGCTAGTATTTTCTTGAGGATTTTTGTATCTATGTTCATGATAGAAATCAGCGTGTAGTTCTCTCTTTTGTGGTCTTTATCTGGTTTTGGAATCAGAAAATATTAGCCTCATAGAATAAATTTGGAAGCTTTACCTTCCTCTTCTATGTTTTTGGAATAGTTTGAGAAGAATAGATATTAACGCCCCCTCTAAATATTTGGTAGAATTTACCTGTAAATCTATCTGGCTCTGGACTTTTGTTGTTGAGAATTTTTAAATTGCTGATTCAACTTCGTTGCCAATAATGAGTCTGTCCAAATTTTCTATTTCTTTCTGATTCAGTTTTGGGAGGTTATATGTATTTAGGAGTTGATTCATTTCTTCTAGGTTGTCCACTTGGTTGGCATATAATTTGTCATAACATACTTTTACAATCCATTGCACTTCTGTGGTGTTGGTTGTTATTTCTCCTGTCTCATATCTGATTTTGATGCGGGTCTCGATCCCAGGACCCTGGGATCATGACCTGAGCTGAAGGCAGAGGCTTTAACCCACTGAGCCACCCAGACGCCCCCTGTTTTGTTTTTTAAGTACACTTTGTACTGGGCATGGAGACCGATGTGGGGCTTGAACTCATAACCCTGAGATTAAGACCTGAGCTGAAATCAAGAGTTAGACACTTAACCAACTGAACCATCCAGGTGCCCCTACAGTCTTTGTTTTAGAGTCTATTTTGCCTGATATAAATATTGCTACCCCAGCATTGTTTTCAATTCCATTCACATGATAAATGATTTTTCATCCTTTCACTTTTTTGTAATTAATTATTTTTATTAACATATAATATATTATTTGCCCCAGGAGTACAGGTCTGTCATTCGTAAAGCTTACACATTTCACAGCACTCACCATACCCCATACCCTCCCAACCTTTCACTTTTAATCTACATTTGTCTTTAGGTCTAAAATTAGTCTCTTGTAGGCAGCATATAGATGGGTCTTGTTTTTTGTTTGTTTATTTATTTATTTATTTATTTATTTTTTTAAAGATTTTATTTATTTACTTGACAGAGAGAAATCACAAGTAAGCAGAGAGGCAGGCAGAGAGAGAGGAGGAAGCAGGCTCCCCGCTGAGCAGAAAGCCCGATGTGGGGCTCGAACCCAGGACCTGGGATCATGACCTGAGCCGAAGGCAGCGGCTCAACCCACTGAGCCACCCAGGCGCCCCTGTTTGTTTTTTTTTAAAGATTTTATTTATTTATCTGACACAGAGAGACAGCCAAAGAGGGAACACAAGCAAGCAGAGAGGGAGAGGGAGAAGCAGGCCTCCATCTGAGCAGGGAGCCTGATGCAGGGCTCGATCCCCAGGACCCTGGGATCATGACCTGAGTTGAAGGCAGATTGCTTAACAACTGAGCCACCCAGGTGCCCCAATGGGTTTTGTTTTTTCAATCTATTCTGTCAACCTGGGTCTTTTCATTGGATCTTTTAGTCCATTTAACATTCAGAGTAATTATTGATAAGTATGTACCTATATAATTTTGTTGCTTGTTTTATGATTATTTTTGTAGTTCTCTGTATTTTTTTTTCTTCTCTTGCTCTCTCTTGGTTTACTGGCTTCTTCTCATATACTTGGATTTCTTTATATTTTTGCATGTCTATTACTAGTTTTTGATTGCCATTAGTTCTATATATATATAACATTTTATGAATATAGCATATAACAATTTAATCCATATTAAGTTGATGGTTGCTCAAGTCCAAACTGTCTTTACTGCTTTCCTTGCCACGTTTTAGGTATATGGTGTCATACTTTATATCCTTTTAATTTGTGAATCCCTTAACACATTTTTATAGATATACATAATTTAACTCTTTCTGTGTTTCCCACTATTCTCACTCCTACTTTTGATCTTTCTTTGCACTCAAAGAGTCCCCTTTAAAATTTCTCATAGGACTGGTTTATTGGTCATGAATTCTTTTGCTTTTGTTCATCTGGGAAACTCTTTATCTCTCCTTCTGTTGTGAATGGTAGCCTTGCTGGATAGAGTGTTCTTGGCTGCAGGTGTTTTTCTTTCAGCACTTTGAATATGTCGTGCCACACAGTCCTGTCCCGCAAAGTTTCTGCTGAAAAATCAGCTAAAAGCCTTAGGCAGTTTCCTTTCTATGTAATTGTTTTCTTTTCTCTTGGTGCTGTTAAAATTCTCTCCTTATCACTAGTTTTTTGCCATTTAAAAAAAAGATTTATTTATTTATTTATTTTATAGAGAGTGAGAGAGCACACGTAGGCGGAGCCACAGAGGGAGAGGGAGAAGTGGTCTCTCCCTGAGCAGAGAGCCCAATGTGGGACTTCTTCCCAGGATCCTGAGATCATGACCTGACCCAAAGGCAGACACTTACTCAACTGAGCCATCCAGGCACCCCAACTTTTTGCAATTTTAATTACTGTGTGTCTTATTGTGGACGTCCTTGGGTCAATTTTGTTGAGGGAACTTTATGCCTTCTGTATCTGGACTTCTGTTTTCTTCCCCAAGTTTGGGAAGTTTTCAGCTATTATTTCTTCAAATAAATTTTCTGTACACTTTTTTCTCTTTTCTCCTTCTGGGATCCCATAATG
Source organism: Lutra lutra (assembly GCF_902655055.1). Lineage (NCBI taxonomy): Eukaryota > Metazoa > Chordata > Mammalia > Carnivora > Mustelidae > Lutra > Lutra lutra. The sequence goes on along the minus strand of NC_062280.1, from coordinate 50,298,945 downwards.
TGAATGTTACTATGCTGATATGGTCACTAAGTTTCCTTAGTCTATTTTCATTTATCATTATTATTTTTCCCTTCTGTTCAGCTTGATTGCTTTCTGTTACTCTGTCCTCCAGGTGACCTACATCTTCTGCTCTTGAAAGTACTGGACTTATGAAAAAGAGGTCCTGTAATGCCTGGCAGTGCAGTGTCCCCTGGTCAGACAATATTTCAGGGGTGTCTCCTATGTGCATTGTCAAGACACCCCTGCTAAAGTAGCTGAGCTGCTTTTGCTTTCAGTCCAGTCATCTGCAGTGGCTCTTATTGCCTATTGTGGGCAGGAGTTGGTCCCTGTGTTGTTAGTGGGCTTGTCTGGGTCTGCATTGGGCTAAAGTTGCGTCAGACTCGGCCTTTGCCAGAAATGCAGTAGCACTGACTGCAGATAAATGTGAGCATGGGGTGTGTGGTGTCAGTACCATAGGCTGCAGTGGAAGAGAAACTGCAGTCACCAGGGACGTGGGTAGGCCAGGTTGGAGGGGATGGATCCATAGGAGAATGTGGAGGGTAGGGCTCACTGTTAGCAAGTTAGGTAGGAGTATTGGTACCAGGCTGGTTCCAGCAGGTGTCCATGTGCTTATGCGAGAGTGGAGGAGGCAGGAAAAGTGAATGGCACCTGCCAGCTCTTTTGTTTCTAAAGAAGTCTCCCAACGATCCCTGCCTATCCAGCAGAGAGTCTGAGATTAGTAAATACACCTCCTTCCTATATACCCCATGCATTTTTCGAAGTGCTGCTTTTATGCTGTGCCTCTGCAGGCTGTTTGTTTTGTTCTCTCCTTAAGGGCAAGGACTCAGTCCCTCTCACCACCCTGGCTCTCCCATGAGCCCAGTGATTTTTCAAGTTCCAGCTATTAAGCCCTGCTGATTTGTAAGAACTTGTGAAATTCAGCCCCTTTGGCTTTCAAAGCCAAATGTTTTGGGGATTCACATTCCCCATGTGGGCTTCCTGATGTTAGAGACTGTCGCCCACCCCCACTCTGTGCCCGTGGCTCCCTTTCTCCCACAGACAGTCCCACAGGTTCATTTAGCTCCCCACCCCATCTCTGCCCTTCCTATCCTCTTCCATATGGCTTCTTCTCTATGTAGCTGTAGAGAGTCTATTCTACTACTCTTCAGCTTGTTTTCTGGGTTATTTACACTGGTGTGTTATCTAGTCATATCCATGGAATGAGGTGAGCTTAGGGTCTTCCTACTCTGCCATCTTCCCGAGAAGTCCCCATGATAACTTTTGAAGATTGAAAATGTGCCTGTATTCAGTTTGTTGCTTCTCAGCTTCAAATACTGCCTTTATTGATGGAAAATTCAGATTGGTCCTTTAAAATGTAACTTTTATGCACAGCTGCAGATTGCTAAGCTTTGCCAGTAGAGAGCACTTGGAGAGATGGGAGAAAGGAGCTTTCTATCTAGTTGTGGTGTGGTTGCCCAGCAAGTTCCTGTGTTGCACAATGTTTCTTTAGCATCCAGCTCCTACAGTGCTGCAGGGTAAGCAGCAGCAGCTTTCCCTGGTAACTATCTAGGATGATTTTTCAGTGGAGGGTCTTCCATAAGCCATCTCTCTCTCTCTCCCTTTTTTAAAAACATATAATATATTGTTGGTTTCAAGGGTACGGGTCTGTGATTCATCAGTCTTACACAATACACAGTGCTCGCCATAGCACATACTGTCCACAATGTTGATCACCCAACCACCCCATTCCTCCCACCCCCCTCCACTCTAGCAACCCTCAGTTTGTTTCCTAAGGTTAAGAATCTCTCATGGTTTGTCTCCTTCTCTGCTTTTGTCTTGTTTCATTTTTTCCTCTTTTCCCCCATGATCCTCTGCCTTGTTTCTCAAATTCCACATATCAGTGAGATCATATAATAATTGTCTTTCTCTGATTGACTTTTTTCTCTTAGCTAATTACTCCCTAGTTCCATCCACATCATTGCAAATAACAAAATTTCATTTTTTTTAAGATTTTATTTATTTATTTGTCAGAGAGATAGAGAGAGTACAGACAGGCAGAGTGGCAGGCAGATGCAGAGGGAGAAGCAGTCTTCCTGCAGAGCAAGGAGCCGGATGTGGAACTTGATCCAGGACGCTGGGATCATGACCTGAGCTGAAGGCAGCTGCTTAACCAACTGAGCCACCCAGGCGCCCGGCAAAGAAGATCTTTAAAGGAGTTTTAGTAGCTGAACTCTTGGGCGTTTTTGGAGCATATTTTTTATTTAATAAGATGAACACAAGCCAAGATTTCAGGCAAATGATGAGCAAGAAATTTCCCTTCATCTTGGAAGTTTATTACAAATCCATTGAACAGTCTGGAATGTATGGAGTCAGAGAGCAAGATCAAGAAAAATGGTTGAATAGCAAAAATTAGGGCCAGTCATCACGTTCAGCCTCCCATCTAAGCTGTTTCTGACCTTTGTGGGGGAAAAGAAAGATGAGCACACCACATTGTGGACTCCTGGCCCCACAGAAGAAAACAGAAACTTCTGGTCTGCCATGGCTCACAGTCATTTCCCATCTATTATGCAAATCCCTGCTTTTGTTTGTTGCTTTCCTTTGCATTTATTGTTAAAGATTACTGTTTAACAAATAAAAGACTAGGAGAAGAAAGGAAAAAAAAAAAAGCTTTTGATCTTGATGAAGTCCCAGTAATTCATTCTTGCCCTTATTTCCCTTGCCTTTGGCAATGTATCTAGGAAGAAGCTGCTGCAGCTGAGGTTGAAGAGGTTGCTGCCTGTGTTCTTCTCAAGAATTTTGGTGGATTCCTGTCTCCCATTCAGGTCTTTCATCCATTTTGAGTCTATTTTTTGAGTGTGGTGTAAGGAAATGGTCCAGTTTCATTCTTCTGCATGTGACTGTCCAATATTTCCACCACCATTTGTTGAAGAGACACCATGCCTCTTTCTGAACAGGCTTCCTGGGCAGGGTGCTTTCTAGTAAGTCTCTAGCAGAATGACTTTTCTTATACTCAGGAACCACAGGAGTCATTCTCTCCAGAAAGGTCTGCTTTTCTCTGGGACTTTTCCTCAGGTTCTCTGTCTCAGCCATAGGAATTCTGGCAGCTCCATTTATCTGCTTATATATCCTTGTATATTTACTTTCCAGTAGTCAGTCCCTATTGCTCCACTCCCCTGTAATAGTTAATAATTTTTATATTATAGTTTCCTTTTTTAAATTCCCTTCTGGTTTCTGTCTCCTGATTGGACCTAATTGATACAAATATAAAACATATATTCTCTATCTCTTAATTCTTAGCATATGGTACAAATATATATGATAGCCTCCACCTTAATGATCTCCACTTGGCTTTATGACTTTTTAAGCTAATTATATTTTATATATCATATTTAATTCTATTTTTAAAAGATTTTATTTATTTATTAGAGAGAGAGAGCATGTGCAAGCAGGGGGAACAGCAGGCAGAGGGAGAAGCAGGCTCCCCACTGAGCAAGGAGCGTGATGTGTGACTCAATCCCAGGCCCCAGGATCATGACCTGAGCCAAAGACAGATATCTAAATGACTGAACCATGCAGGCATCCCTATCATATTTCATTCTAAATAAAAGGCTAATGCCAATTCATTCCTTCATTTAATTAAGGACCTTCTATGTGTCAGTTTCCATTGCAAGGGCCTATAGATACAATAGCAGATAAAAAAAAAAATCCAGCAAAAATCACTGTTCTCATAGAGCTTGCATTCTACTGGGGAACCAAAGCTAGGTAAATGATTAAAATATGTAGCATGTTAAATAGTGGTAAGTTCTAAGGATAGAAATAAAGTGGGAAAGGGGATATGGAATTTTAGGGAGGAGTTAGTTGAAATAAAAGGCCCAGGAAGACTTTATTGAAATTGTGACTTTTGAATAAAGATCTGAAGGCATGATTGAGTAGGCCAAGTGGCTATCTGGGAAGAGTGTTCCAGGCAGAGGAAACAACATGGATAAAGTCCCTAAGTAAAGAGTATGCTAGTGTGTCAAAGTGTAGTAAGGACACCAGTGTGACTGGGCCACAAATAATGGTGTTGGAGGGAGTGAGGGAAGAAATAGGAGATAAGCTGAGAGAAGTTAGAATACAGGGTGAGATGATGATGGGTCTTCTAGATCATAGGATTGAATTTGGCTTTTCAACATTGTCATAAATATACTGTTATTTTAAGAGTTCTTGTTTGTGCTTGCAAAATATTGATTACAAAAGTACTTGGTACTTTAGAATAGAAAAACAAAAAGAACCCTTTAAGATTGTTTTGTAAGTGATCCCCGTTCACTGCAACAAGGGTAGAATTTCAGAAAACAATGTGAAAAGTAGTTTTTGCACTATGTTTTACATGTAATTTTAATTTAAATGAACATCTTGATTCAATTAAATCTAATACTGTGTAAATTTTTCTTTGGCATCATGAGAATCACTGTGAGGTTACTGAGCCTTAGGCAGTAATAGTCCTATTTATAATTGTTTGGCTGTCAACTAAGTGTTCAAAAAAATTTTGTTGTTGTTGTTGTATTTTATAAATACTGTTAAGAATGTGGTTCTTCCAGTGGTGGCCCTAGAGCCAGGGAGTTTGCTTTTATACATTTAGGGTTTGCAGAATGTGATCTCTTCTAGTGGTTTTCTTCACTGGGTGTTTGTTCAAGAGTAAATTAAATGGCTGTGAATATACATTTTAGAATTTTTTTTACTATTTTTTAAAAGATTTTATTTATTTATTTGAGAGAGAAAAAACAAGAAACAGGGCACAGGCAGAGGGAGAGGGGCACAGAGAAGTAGAAGTAGACTCCCCGCTGAGCAGGGAGCCTGATGTGGGGCTAGATCTCAGGACCCTGGGATAATGACCTGAGCGGGAGGAAGATCCTTAACCAACTGAGCTACCCAGGTGCCCCTGTTTTAGAAATTTTAAAAGCAACATAAAACATGAAAATAAACTGCCTTCTCACTAAGAGCCAGGAAAAAAAAATTGAGAGAGACAAGTTGTAAAGTACATTTCTAAAAAAATTCCTTTTCAAAAAATGTTTTTTCCAAAACTTGAACTTGAATGTCATATTAAATAAAATGCTGAATATAGGGCACCTGGATGACTCAGTGAGTTAAGCGCCTGCCTTCAGCTTAGGTCATGATCCACGAGTCCTGGGATCAAGCCACAGCATTAGGCTCCCTGCTCAGTGGGGAGTCTGCTTCTCCCTCTCTCTCTGCCTCCTCCCCCATGCTCATGCTCTGTCTCTCTCTCTTTCAATTAAATAAATAAAATCTTTTTAAAAAAATACTGAATATATAGATATATGAACATTAGTACATTTGTTTTATTTTCAGAGAATGATATTGATAAAAAGATCACATTAAATTGAAAGTAAGCATTATTTTTTAAAAAAGGAATCTCCCAAAGCCACACATAAACATCACAAAGAAAAAAAATTGAGAAATATTTATTTAATATTAATAATTATACCTGAGCATGTATTAAATTAAAAACATTCAGATAAAGTAAATTACTAAAACATAAGGAATACTAAATCAGACATGCAAAAGAATGCTAAATTGAATAAAGAAAATCAAGTTTTAAAAAATGGTTTACAAAGTCATTTAGGAATTTACTCAAAAAAAAAAAGTTATCTATACATATTGTAATTCTTCCCATCCAGTTATTTTTGTAGAACTCAGAATATAACCATAATGTATCTTAAACCTCGGAAGGAAGGTTTGTAAATGATTCAGTTGAATCTCCAGAAGTCATTATAACCTGTCTTTGACCCTATGTATCCTCCTTTCACTATTTTATTGAGATACAGGAGAATCTAGGTCAGTGGTAATAAGAGTCTCATGCTCTACCGACTGAGCTAGCTGGGCGCTTAGGTCAGTGGTAATAGATGGCATTTAATATTCTAAATATTTCACACATCTGGGGCACCTAGGTGGTTCAGTTGTTGAGTGTCTGCCTTCAGCTCAGGTCATGATCCTGGCGTCCTAGGATCGAGTCCCACATTGGGCTCCCTGCTCAGTGGGGAGCCTGCTTCTCCCTCTCCCACTCCCCCTGCTTGTGTTCTCTCCTGCTGTCTCTCTCTCTCAAATAAATAAATAAAATCTTAAAAAAAATTTTCACACATCTGAATATTATTTTCAGGAAAATCTTAGAAAATTTACATTAATCATCATCATCAATAGTAATAATACCTTATATATTAGAATGCATTATACTTTTCAAATTTACTTACATTTTCAATTTCCTGTTGAAATTCCATTCATTGAGATTTCCAAAGGAAACAAACAAAAAACAAAAAAATAATAAATTCTGCACTTGATCTTAGCCAAAAGGCCGAGAAGCAATAAAAAATAATAAATTCTAAAAAAAAAAAAAAAACCAACAACAAAGCCTATGGAGATGAGGAAAAGAGAGTAAAGAAAGAAAGAGAAAAGAGAGAAAAAAATTTGATGAACAAGGAAGTAAAAAGGTATTAGGTGTAGGCAGGAAAACATATAAACATAAACATTATACTAACCTTAAATAGGATTCAACTAATTTAATTTCTCTAGAAAAATAGCTATCTTCTGCCTACTGCTTCTTCTTGTTTATGCTTTGTCACCTTGAATTATACTTTAATTCCTCAAAGTCTAAGCATGAAAACTGATTGAGAAAATCACGTGAAAACGTGAAACTGATTAAGAGGTATATTAACTTTCTAAGATGCTTAAGGCAACACAAATTTACTATTTTATAATTCTGTAGTTCCAAAGTCCAACATAGGTATTTTGGGGTGAAAATCAAGCTGTCACCAGGGATGTATTCATTCTGGAAACTCTAGGGAAGAATTTCTATTTGCCTTTAACAGCTTCCAGAGTCCACTCACACACCTTGGTTCATGGCTCCTTTCTTTCATCTTTAAAACAAGTGACATTGCATCTCTCTGACCCAACTTCTCTTGTCACATCTCTTTCTCTGATTCTCTCTCTTTTTTTTTAAAGATTTTATTTATTCGTCAGAGAGAGAGCACACATACAAGCAGGCAGAGGCTGAGAGAGAAGCAGGCTCCCCGCCGAGCAAGGAGCCCAATGTGGGACCTGATCCCAGAATCCTGGGATCATGACCTGAGCCGAAGACAGCGGCTTAACCAACTGAGCCACCCAGGCATCCCTGATTCTCTTTTTCTTGTGTCTCCCTAATCCACTTTTAAAGAATCCTTATGATTACATTGGGCTAACCTGGACACTAGGCTAATCTCCCGTTTGAAGGAGCCATTAACTTAATCCTGTGGGCAAAGTCCCCTTTGCCACATAAAGTATCATATTCATAGGTTCTGGAGATTGGGATGTAAAATCCTGGGAAAGGGGGTGCTAGTCTGCTTACCACAAAAGCTTATATTTAAAGTCCCATTCTCTGACCACTACCTCCTGTCTCTCTGCTGCATCCCCCTCATCCTCTGATTCTACAATCCTTATGGGATCTTCACTTCATTGAGTCTACACTTCTTCACTGTCTCCCATTTCCTCAAACTCCCCTCTTCCCTTCTTATCAAAATAAATTCCATGGGTTATCATCACAGTCCCTCCTTTATGCAATCCCCTACTCCCTTGCCCATCTATCGTCCTACTTACTTGGTGAAAACCCAGCTCTGATGGCTCCAGGTCTCCCCCAATCTGTCTTTGTCTTTGTGTAGCTGAACATGACTGGAGGAAAACATAGCCTCGCTGACCAGCAAGTCAAGTCCATACCACAAATTTGACATGAGCTCTTGAGTCTGCCTGATACCCACATGGGATTTTTCCGGTCCATTCTCTTTCCCACTTTCCTAGAAGACCCTCTCATGCCTTCTCCTGTCTTCTCAAACCTCATACATTTACTTCTTCATCCTCACTCTTTTTTTTTTCTTTTAAAGATTTTATTTATTTATTTGAGAGCGAAAGAGAGAGAGAGAGAAAGCATGAGTGGTGGGGCAGAAGGAGGGGAACAAGCAGACTCCCTGTTGAGCAGGGAGCCTGACACAGGGCTCAATCCCAGGACCCTGGGATCATGATCTGAGCTGAAGGCAGATGCTTAACTGTGTGAACCACCCAAGTGCCCCTCTCCATACTCATTCTTGGCTCATGACTTAACTGTTTACTGAGTGAGAAATTCAAGACAAGCAGAAGAGAGCCCTGCAGATTCCCACATATCTCTCTACAGGTAAGCTTCTGTCCTCACACTGTACCTTCTTCCTAATGGATCTTTGAAGTTAATCCAGGACATCATGATCTTGCATGTAGAAATCAATCTTTATTTCTAATAACTCTTAACTGAAGTCTAGTCATTTTCTTCAACTGTGAATGTAGGTAGTAAACCACAGTAGCAGGGCCTATGCTTTTGTCATGAGACAGTTTTTGTATCTACTTCAGAATATTGTACACATATGTATCACTATTTTAAAATTATGGTAGTTATGGGGCACCTAGGTGGCCAGTCGTTAAGCATCTGCCTTCCACTCAGGTCATGATCCCAGGGTCCTGGGATCAAGCCCTGTGTTGGACTCCCTGCTCAGCAGGAAGCCTGCTTCTCCCTCTTCCTCTGCTCCTGCTTGTGTTCCCTCTCTTGCTGTCTCTCTGTCAAATAAATAAATAAAATCTTTTAAAAATAAAAGAAAAGAAAATTATGGTGCTTATTAAGTACACTACTAGATATTATTTATAGCATTAATGTAGAAACACATGCATTAAAATATCACAGATTTTATTTTATTTTATTTTTTTTAAGATTTTATTTATTTATTTGACAGACAGAGATCACAAGTAGGCAGAGAGGCTGGCAGAGAAACAGGAGGAAGCAGGTTCCCTGCTGAGTATAGAGCCCGATTCTGGGCTCCATCCCAGGACCCTGGGATCATGACCTGAGCTGAAGGCAGAGGCTTTAACCCACTGAGCCACCCAGGCACCCACAGATTTGATTTGAAAAATGATTTTATAATGGTGTTTCAAAATAATTGATTTTCTTTGTACTCCTTTGTATTTTATGAATTTGAAAACAATACTGAGGGGATGCCTGGCTGGCTCAGTTGGTAGAGCATGCGACTCTTGATCTCAGGGTTATGTGCTCAAGCCTCACATTGGGAATGCAGCACACATAAAATTAAAAAAATTAAAAATTAAATTAAATATAAAATAAATAAAACATAACATGAGAAGTAGTCATAGGTTTCAACTGTTAAAGGATACATGGCATAAGAGGGACTATGGGAAGGACCACCCATGCTGCTATCTAAAGCCAGTCCCTCCATTTGTGCACTAGAACCACTGTCCTTTGACCCAAGATGACAGACGTCCTCCTTTTACCCCTCTAGATCTATGCTCTGACTTCCTGCTTTGGACCACAGAGCTGATCTCTGTGAACAGCACTAGCCAGGTTTCCTCATATTCTGATTTCTCTTTGGGTTCAGATAGTAGGAAGCACCAGCAGGACATTAAAGTATAGGAGGAGGGAGAAACTGGGGTATTTACCTGTGATCCCTTCCCAGAGACTTGGGTTGGCAGAACCGTATTTCAGCTTCCATTGGGCAACCCTTTTCTATCAAGGAAGTTCACATTCTGGATTCATATATAACTGCCCTGATTTTTCTCTTCCAGGGTATCCTCCTTCTGTGATGAGCATTTAATGATTCACCATTCTTTGAGGGCTTTCTATAAAGTCAGCTCACATCTCTGTGATAATCTCTTCAGTTTCCCTCTTTTGACTATGTCATCTCCTTCCTGCCAGGACCCTGACTACTGTCCAGAAAATGGCCCCAGCATCTCTCATTTCTCTAAGTTCATTCCCATCAAGAAAGTCTTCTTTCAACCCAGTTTTCCTGATGGCTCCATTTCCTTGATTGCCAGACTCACTGTCTCCCGTGATCTCCTCTACTTCACTCTACAGGAACACTCTGGTGGGCCTTAGCCTCCACCCCACAAAGACTGCTCCTTAAGGTCACCAACAATCTTCCTGTTGCTGAAGCCAGTGGTTTTTCTTAGCACTCATCTTTGTAGATCTGCTGGCAGCATTTAACAGTTGATCACTTTCTCCTCCTTGATAGGTTTTCCATTAGGCTTCTAGGACCCCAAGGGATATTCCTTCTAATTTATCCTTTGCTCCTTCTCAGTCTTCTCTGCTAATCTTCCTCTTCCAGGTCTCAGTTCTTAGCCTTTTTTTTTTAATCTATACTCATTCCATTAGCAATTTTATTTATTTATTTATTTATTTATTTGACAGACAGATCACAAGTAGGCAGAGAGGCGGGCAGAGAGAGACAGAGAGAGGGAAGCAGGCTCCCCACCGAGCAGAGAGCCCGATTCGGGGCTTGATCCCAGCACTCTGAGCCACCAGGTGCCCCTCCATTAGTAATTTAATAAGGAAGTCTCTATTTCTAACACATAGTGTACTAATTTATCATGTTTTATTATTGTTTCTCTCCTTGCCCCAGAACATAAACTCCCCAAGCCTGGGGATTTTTGTTCATTTGGTTCTTGAGTGTTTCCTAAGTGTCCAGAACAGTGCCAGGTACAAACATTTTTTTAAAAATTTAATTGGATAGTAACCATTACCCCTCATATAAAAGGTAGCAACTATGACTTCTTCCTTCTATGAAAGCAAAGCCATAAAACAATAAGGAAAAAAAGTTAATGAATAAACATATCAAGTTGTCATGGGATTATTCATTCTAAATGTAAATACAGGGGACTGAAGCAAGATCAGTAGGTATGACTGTAAATAAAATTTAGCTTTTAATAAAAATCTTAAAATCAAACTTCACATGAAATTGTAACATATATATGACAGACATGAAATTATATATCTGATATATACTGACTTCTTATAAGTCAATAAAAGATTATATAATTAAAAAAATGGGTGAAAGACATGAAAAAATAATTCACAAAAGAAATAAAACTGATCAAAAATATATAAACCGGGGCGCCTGGGTGGCTCAGTGGGTTAAGCCGCTGCCTTCGGCTCAGGTCATGATCCCAGGTCCTGGGTTCGAGCCCCACATCGGGCTTTCTGCTCAGCGGGGAGCCTGCTTCCTCCTCTCTCTCTGCCTGCCTCTCTGCTTACTTGTGATTTCTCTCTGTCAAATAAATAAATAAAATCTTAAAAAAATATATATATATATATATAAACCGACCATCAATCTCACTAGAAATTCAAACCATAATGAGATGTTGCTTTTGCCCATAAAAGAGAAAATTTTATTTTTTAAAAGCTGCACATTTACTTTATTATTATTATTTTTAAAGATTTTATTTATTTATTTGACAGACAGAGATCACACGTAGGCAGAGAAGCAGGCAGAGAGAGAGGGGGAAGCAGGCATCCTGCTGAGCAGAGAGCCGATTGGGGGCTTGATCCCAGGACCCTGAGATCATGACCTGAGCCGAAGGCAGAGGCTTTAACCCACTGAGCCACCCAGGCGCTCTTATTTTATTATTTTTTAAAGTAAACTCCGCCCCCCCCCAACGTGGTGCTTGAACTCATGACGCCAAGATGAAGAGTTGCATGTTTTTCTGACTGTGCCAGCCAGGGGCCCTAAGAAAATTCTATTTTAATTAATATCTGAGCCAGTAATTCTACTTCAAGGACCCTATCCCAAATAATTAAAGAGCTGTACAAATATGTATGTTCAAGGACATTTATTGCAGCAATATTTTTGAAAGCAACTTTAAATTCCCACAGTAGAGACAGGCTTAAATAAAGTATGGAAGAATTATACCGTGGAATATTTTACAGCTGTTCAAAATTATGTTTTTGCAGAAAACTAATTAATGATTATGTTAATTAATGATAATTAATGATCCAGAAAATGCTTAAGCCATAAAATTCAAAGTTAAAAAAACTCAGATATAAAACTGTACATGGAGCCGGATTCCAAAATTTCAAGTACAAATACATATAGATACATATATACATATACCACAAATTGAAAAATAACTAAAAGAAAAATATATAAATGTTAATGTTTGTTATTTTTATGCAGTGGGATTATGAGAGATTTTATTTTCTCATTTAAAGTTTTCTATATTTTCCAATTTTCCCAAAATTATCAGGGATTGCTTTTCACATTTAGAAAATAAATAAATGCTATTAATAATAATATAAAAGTGAGATCAGAGGGGTTCCAAAAGATACAAATGTAAACAGTGAGTGTCCTTTTTTGTTGTTTTATAAATGGCTAAATCTTCCAGCTAAGAAGTTTTTATTCCCGGTAGAAGTAGTACTTGTGTTTTTTCCTTGACTGGATTTGGATAGCGGATCCACTGCAACGTACTTGATTTGGAAACCTCCTGCAGTCACTGAAGCATCACTGAGAAACTTCAAGGTCATGACATTTCCTGGGGAGGAGGGGGAATGCAAAAGAACAAAGATGTTACTCTGCTTTGATTTGGCTGGCAGTCCAGAGACTCATCATTCTTAGAGGAGAATATAAAAATTCATGAACCAGGGACACGTGGGTGGGCCAGTCGGTTAAGCGACCGCCTTTGGCTCAGGTCATGATCCCAGGGTCCTGGGATGGAGCCCTGCATGGAGCTCCCTGCTTGGCAGGGAAACTGCTTCTCCCTCTCTCCCTCCCCTGCTTGTGTTCCCTCTCTGGCTGTATCTCTCTCTGTCAAATAAATAAATAAAATCTTAAAAAAAAAAATCTCCAGTGAAATGTTGAATAGTACAAGAAAAGAAAATCAGAAACAATCATCTTTAGGATGTTAAATATTCGCACATGATAAATTATGGTACATCCATACAGGGACCTAGTAGGCAGTCGTTAAAACGAATTTGAGGGGCGCCTGGGTGGCTCAGTGGGTTGAGCCTCTGCCTTCGGCTCGGGTCATGGTCTCGGGGTCCTGGGATTGGGCCCGCATAGGGCTCTCTGCTCAGCAGGAAGCCTGCTTCCTCCTTTCTCTCTGCCTGCCTCTCTGCCTACTTGTTATCTCTCTCTCTCTCTCTCTGTCAAATAAATAAATGAAATCTTAAAAAAAAACCCAAATGAATTTGAATGATCTACATACTGTATGCTGACTTGGAAATATGTCCATGATATCTGTGTATACCATGTTTATAAAATACAGGAAAACACCTGGAAGGATAATCACTACACAATCATCCAATGCCTTTCTTGGGTGGGCAGAGATGGGGTGGTTATATTCTAACTTTATATACCATTTATTAAAGTGGTATAGTTTCTGGGTAGTTTTGTTTTGTTTTTTTTTTTTAAAGATTTTATTTATTCATTTGACAGAGAGAGATCACAAGTAGGCAGAGAGGCAGGCAGAGAGAGAGGAAGAAGCAGGCTTCTGAGCAGAGAGCCCGATGTGGGGCTCGATCCCAGGACCCTGAGATCATGACCTGAGCCGAAGGCAGCGGCTTAACCCGCTGAGCCACCCAGGCGCCCCTCTGGGTAGTTTTTAGTTCATTCATTTTCTGGTCTTGTTTTTTAATATAAATATCCTAGGGTGAGTAAGCACATATTTAAGACGAAAACTAGACCAAAATGTTAACAGCATTAAACTTGACTGGTAAGATTATACTTCAAATGTATTTTAAATCTTTTTCTATTTCTTGATATCAATTTCCTCCTCTTTTTTGCTAAATCTTTGGCTGTTTGTTTAATTGTGTTCTCTTCTGTGTGTTGATTTCTTTCTCTTTGAATAATAAACGGTGTGGGTTTTTTTTTTTCTTGCAGTAGTGTTAAAAAAACAACACTGTTTTGATTATGCTAGCAGTTAAGTTTTTTCTGTTTTAGACAAAACAAGAAAAAAATGTGAAGTTTCAGGCTTTGATTCTCTGTTTCTTTCTTTCTTTTTTTTAAAAATTGGATTCTTATCCCCCAACTAACTCCTACGGATGGCTCCTATCTACTTTTAACTTTCTGTTAATGTAAAATACGTTCTCAAGAAGAGAATGAGATAAACAGTTTAATGGGCTGCCCTTACCAGGGAGATTGTAACAGAGAATGAATGAATAATTTTTAAGCATTAATCATTCAAAGATTGAATAAGAAGTTTTATTTCTTTTAATATTGATGCATAAATGAGAATTTCATGAGAATTTCGTGCCTTCAGGCTAGGGTGTGGGAGTAATTTAGCTAGTAGTATCTGAGCTTAAGGACTACTTAGAAATTACAATTCTGTGTTATTTTGTTGTTTTTAGTTGCAGAAACACTATGATAACTTTATGACTTGGAGGAAAAAAAGAGCAAGTCAGAATGCCAACTCTAGTGCTAAGGATGGAAATAAAAAGAAAACAACAAAAACACCTAAGAAAGTGAAGGCTCTTAGCCAGAAAATAGCAGTATGGGGCAATGGCAGTGGCATTTCTTCTGGATATAAATATATATGACTACAAGCTCATTGCTTGAGGTACATTGCATGGGACAAAATCACAAAAGTAATTGGTAGGAGTTAAAAAGATTTGGAACACTTTGCCAACCATAGCTAGCCTTTTGAGATTTACTATGCATAATTAGCATATTAAAAGCTCTCGGACATCTTCCAATAAAGAGACCTGTTTAACATAGTTTAAACCAATGTTTCCCCAGTTCCCTTGGCCTTAATGTTCTTTTCTCATGCAACACCTATTAAAAATGTTTCATAGAGCTGGTCTTCACAACACTGTGGGGAATGCTGTCCAAAGATAAAAATGCAGTTAAGTGTGATGTAACATTTTTTCAGTGACCGAAGATATTTTTAACAACTTTAATATTTTTGAAAATACCTCTCAATCCTTTATTGATAAAAAACTTTGGTCTTTTATTTCCACATTTTATGGACGTCATAACCCATAGCAAAATTCAGGGATTTACAGACTCAAGACCATCTCAGACTGCATTCCTTCACCTTATGAGTCTACGCATTTTTGGTGTAAGGGGTTGGTGTTAAGTCCTAAGTATAAACACTACATTTTGCAAACTGGTAAGCTACATCTGACCCAATGGTTCTTTTAACTTTAAAAAGTTAATAGTAAAGACTACTGGGTTCTTCACTTTCAGTGACACTATGGAAAAACAAATCATAGTCCTACGTCTCAATTTAGAGCCATTACCTGTGCTAACGATGTCTTCTGGAAGTTCATCTCCACAGTATCTGAAAGGAAATTTTTAAAAAAGAGAAGTCACACAAAAGAATATTACATGGCTATTAAGTGGCTCTGACCTATAATTAAAGTGCTTTATTTTTCCTAAGTAATGTCTCGTTTTCCTATTATTTAAAACTTTTTATTTTTTTTTTAACTTGAATTTGTAAGGGAGAAGAAGGATTAAAACAAAGTTTGTTGTTTCAAATAACCTGAGAATATAAACGAGATTCTTAAAAAAGGACATATAGCATTTCTACTGTGTGTACTTGCAAAATTATTTGTGTAGTAGACAATTTTAATCTCTCTGGAAAAATTTTAAATTTGATTCTGATTAATCCTATGAAGTTTCTTCATGGTTAAAGAGGAATATGTGTATGGCTGATGGTATTACTAATTTGAATTCTAGAGTAGACTGATTTGAATGTGGAAAATTATGTTGGACCTTACAAGAAGGACTGGTTTTTATCTGAATTGACTTGAGAGGAGCTTCTTTGTACATTACATTAAAGGGAAGAATTTATCATAAAAATCCGATAAGTGCCAAATTAGTCTATGGAAAACCTTTTAAAAAAACAGTATATGATTTTATCTAGGGCTGTAATTGATTTGTGAAACTAGGTTTAGAATGAAAATATCATCTTGACTCTCAAGGTAGGATGTCTGTTCTTTCAACAAATGTTTTGCTCTTAATTTCTCCAACCCTGCTTCATCTATAGCAGTAGTCTGTCAGCTAAAAAAAGCAGAATAAAACAAAACAAAACCAATTTCCCTCCAAAAGTTGTTACTCGTGTATGCAAGAAATGCGTTTCTTTTTCTTGGTGTTTAAGTTACACGTTTCAAAGTCACAACAAACTACTGAGTCTGTCATTTTTAATTATTTTAATAATTTTAATCATTACCATTTTCTTTTATTAAATTATTGTCATGGATAATGGAAAATTGATAACTGATAGTCTGTTGATACTGGATAGTCTCAGATACACGTTATTAAGTGGGGGGCTAAATAAATAAAACACATAATTATGTATGCTTTGATTTGTAATATTTTGTGAGACATTCAAAGTTTAAACCATATTGAAGATTCAGAATGACAACACAGAATGTTGTGTCCCAGGATGTTGAAAACCCAAGGGAAAAATATTGAGGAAAGGAGCACTTGTTTTTTATGTCAAAGAAAGCTATTTCAAAGAAGATTTCCACTGTACGTTTAGGTAAATTTTGTGAGAGAAGGGGCTATACTTTGCTTAATTCTTTCCTTCCTTTTTTTTTTTTTTTTAAGATTTTATTTATTTATTTGACAGACAGAGATCACAAATAGGCAGAGAGGCAGGCAGAGAGAGAGGGGGAAGCAGGCTCCCCGCTGAGCAGAGAGCCTGATGTGGGGCTTGATCTCAGGACCCCAGGATCATGACCTGAGCCAAAGACAGAGGCTTTAACCCACTGAGCCACCCAGGCACTCCTATACTTTGCTTAATTCTTATATTCATAATGCTTAGCACAATACTTTGTACACAGAAGGAAGATAATAATTAAGAATTTATAATTATTTTTAGGAGGTTGATAGAAATTAGAATACTTAAAACCCTCCAACAAATTTCTCAATTCACATGTGTCCTCTTCCTCCCATTGTTAATGAAATACTGAGGTCTTTTTATTTTTTTTTTATTTGTTTGAAAAGTTTTATTTATTTAAGTAATTTCTATACCCCACATGGGGCTTGAACTTACGACCCCAAGATCAAGAGTCACACACTCTTCTGACTGAGCCAACCAGGCACCCTGAAGTCTTTTTTTTAAATTATTTTTTAAAAGATTTTATTTATTTATTTGACACAGAGAGATCACAAGCAGGCAGAGAGAGAGAGAGGAGGAAGCAGGCTCCCTGCTGAGCAGAGAGCCCGATGCGGGCCTTGATCCTAGGATCCTCAGATCATGACCCAAGCCACAGAGAGACTTTAACCCACTCAGCCACCCAGGCGCACCCAGCCCTGAAGTCTTTTTAAATAGGCTATTTAATTCTTACAACTTAATAGTAATCAAAAGGCAGCTGTCACTATTTTAATTATAAGAACATGTAGCAGGTGACTGGCTTCACATACTAAGAAAAATCTTTGGGGTTGCCTGGGTGGCTCAGTGGGTTAAGCCTCTGCCTTTCGCTCAAGTCATGATCTCAGGGTCCTCGGATCGAGTCCCACATTGGGCTCTCTGCTAGGCAGGGAGCCTGCTTCCTCCTCTCTCTCTCTCTCTCTCTCTCTACATGTGATCTCTCTCTGTCAAATAAATAAAATCTTTAAAAAAAAAAAAGAAAAAGAAAAATCTTTGCTAAAAAAGGATATGGTGTTGCCAGGGAGTAAAAATACTAGAGAATCAATAACTGTGGGGAACACTGAAGAAAATTAAAGAAACATCAAACAAGATATTGAAGGTATTTTTAACTCTTTATATGGGGAAACACGTACCTTCCTACAAAACCATGGACATCATCATAACTGTCATATATTTCAACATAGTCAGCGAAGCAAGCTGGGTCATCTTCAAGGTCAAAGTCCAAAAAGCTCAGGTGAATACGCTGACCATACTTGAGTCTAATGTGCCAGTAACAGATCTGGTTATCATCGTACTCATTTGGGAAGCCTGGAGATTTAAAAATTCGCTTTGGATCTGTAAAGACACCACCACACTCTTTTGCTAAAATGGATAAAACAAACAAACAAACAAACAAAAGAAACAAAAAAGGAAAGAAAGCATTAGAAAAAATATTATCCAAGGGGCGCCTGGGTGGCTCAGTGGGTTAAGCCGCTGCCTTCGGCTCAGGTCATGATCCCAGGTCCTGGGTTCGAGCCCCGCATTGGGCTTTCTGCTCAGCGGGGAGCCTGCTTCCTCCTCTCTCTCTGCCTGCCTCTCTGCCTACTTGTGATTTCTCTCTGTCAAATAAATAAATAAAAATCTTTAAAAAAAAAAACCCTTTAGAAAAAATATTATCCGTACTTTAAAATGATATGCACTTCCTAGTGCCTATTTATTACTTTTAATAAATATTAAATATATATACTTACAGCTAAAGAATAAATGAATATTTTCATTATTCATTGGTAAATTCTTTCAAATGAATATACACTGAATTTGTATGAAATGAAAAGAAAAATGACAAGAAAAAATAGCAATTTAATTAATTGTGCTCTTGTACTTTTTTTGTATTTTATCTTTTCAGCTTAGAATGCACAAGCCTCAGGGCACCTGGCTGGCTCGTGGAGCATGCAACTCTTGATATTGGGGTTGTGGGTTCAAGCCCCATGTTGGCTGTAGAGATTACTTAAAAATAAAATATATATTTTTTAAAGAATGTACAAGTCTCAGATGTATATGTTCATGTATTTTGATGAATATGTATACGCCGTTACCAACAGCCCAATCAAGATGGCTGCGATTTTGTCCTGTGGTATCAACACTGTGTCTTCGGGGACCTTTTAGAATAATGAGTCCAGGGGCCTGGGTGGCTCAGTGGGTTAAGGCCTCTGCTTTCGGCTCGGGTCATGATCCCAGGGTCCTGGGATCGAGCCCCAAATTGGGCTCTCTGCTCAGTGGGGAGCCTGCTTCCTCCTCTCTCTTTGCCTGCTTCTCTGCCTACTTGTGATCTCTGTCTGTCAAATAAATAAATAAAATTTAAAAAAAAAAAAGAATAATGAGTCCAATAAATTCTGTTTGGAAAATCATTATAGAATTTCAGAGTCACAAGAGATCTTGAAGGTTACTCTAATCCAGTTAAAAGGAATAATTTATTATCATTTTATACTCCTTTCACTGGCTTTAAACTAACACCTTAATCCTAATATTTGAGGATTTGACAGAGATATTCATGTTTGTTTTTTCAAGTCATTTATTATTTTACAGATTTCTGCCATGCCTTATAACCTGGAATGAGAACAATCAAACAACCTCTGCCAGAACCCATGATTTTACTGGGTGACCTGGAACGAAAGGTATGGAAAACCTCTGGTTAATTTTGATTTCGGATCAAATAAGCATCTACCATCTGGAAACTCAAAAATAATGTGAATGGTGGTGGTGGTGACTGTGGGTAGCATTCCAAGACATTTTTCATTGTATCAATCAGAGGCTTTTCCCAAGAATGTTATCCTTTGGAAAAGATCCTCTTAAAAAAAAAAAAGTGTCAGAATTCTTAATATCATAGAAGGTAAGGCAGCTTATCTCCCCCAGGGCCAAACAGGATCTTAGGGAAAGTGACAAAAGAAAGTCAAGGAATCTAGTCTGATCTCTGTACCACTCAATACTTCATTTTCTTCCCTGGTAAAGTAAATATAACCATGCCTCTCCTATTACCTACTTCACAACATTATTCTAAGGATAGTAACATGGAAGATAACTTCAGGGTGTTATGTAAGATGTAAGCTGTCCTTATTGTCTTATTCAATATTACGTGACAGTTTGTATGTGTACATAACATGTGCAATGCCAGTTTTTGGAGTGATTTGCTCTGTCCTATGCCATTCTATCTTTTTTTTTTTTTAAGATTTTATTTATTTATTTGACAGACAGAGATCACAAGTAGACAGAGAGGCAGGCAGAGAGAGAGAGAGAGAGAGGGAAGCAGGCTCCCTGCTGAGCAGAGAGCCCGATGCGGGACTCGATCCCAGGACCCTGAGATCATGACCTGAGCCGAAGGCAGCGGCTTAACCCACTGAGCCACCCAGGCGCCCATATGCCATTCTATCTTTGTTGTCTATACCATTAGATTAGGAAACAGTTCAAATATTGAACAATTTGATTGTCTATTTAGCTATTCAGCTCTATATTTTATTGAACAATTGATAGTCATTGGTTTATTTTTGTGATACCATTATGATTTCTTCATTACAATTATTTTTCATTGAACTGTTCCTCCGCCAGTACTAGTTCAGGTGGTCCCCAGTCCCCTACAGGTTCACCACATCCTAAAAATCAGCATGTCACTGAATCCAAAAGTAAGCTGAGAACAGAGTAAGAAGAAGTCTCCCAAGATTCTGTACAAATATTCCCAGGGTAAAAAGGATTCTGCCTCGATGAGAGATAAAAGCAATTTATAAAAATTTTTAAGTTAAGGTGGCATCCTTATAAAAAGGCAAGGAAATACTGTAAGAACCTCTCTATTAGCACTTCTTTATCTCCCCTAGAGATAAATTTTCCCTATGGAAATGATTGAATAGATGCTCAGAGATCCTAAACCTTATCAAGCAAAGGAAAAATTAGAGAACATACTTGGAAATAGAAGTGTCTCTTTAGAGTCAAAAGAAAGTTGCTTGTGTAAATATGCTGATGAAAAAGGAAGAGAGAAAGAGGGAGGAAAAGAAGATATACGAACTATTAACGATAACTAAATATAGAATTAAATATAACATAAGGTTTAAGTATGTGAAAATGATTTGAAAATTATAGCCCTATATAAATGCACTACACATATTTATTCATATTTTTGTCTTAAGTGGGAATGCATGATGGCTCTAGGAAAAATTCTTTTCTATGTAGAATATACATTATTTTGAGATAAAGCTTAGTTACAAACATGAGAAACTATTCTCCAATGATTAATATCATTGAATAATAAAATCTATAGTAACATGCTAGAACTTCACTATAACTCACTGTATCTTCACTATAGGGACTTTTTTTTTTAAGATTTTATTTATTTATTTGACAGAGATCACAAGTAGGCAGAGAAGCAGGCAGAGAGAGAGAGGAGGAAGCAGGCTCCCTGCGGAGCAGAGAGCCCGACACGGGACTCGAACCCAGGACCCTGAGATCATGACCTGAGCGGAAGGCAGAGGCTTAGCCCACTAAGCCACCCAGGCGCCCTATAGGGACTTTCTTATAAGGCAGATTGAAACAGAACACCTGAGGATGCTTGTGATCATAAACATTAGGCAGACTTGGGAACATATTATAATTCTTCCTAGTATCATGCTGGGGGAAATCCATCCAAAAAAGAACAATCTATTTTTTCTCTAAAAACATGAACAAAAAATAGCTCTTTATAGTAGTTATGTTGAATTAATTTTCTCTTTAAAGTTTTCCTAGCTACAATCAACCATGGGAAAATATGAATAAAAATATACTATATAAAAATAACTAACTAGAATATCCAGCATGTAATTGTGAAAACAAACCATAGAGTGAGAGTTGCTCAGTTTGGAAGTTTAAGAATTTATGCACAAGAATATCAGGGGAAGAGTTTCTTTTGTCTCTTTCTTCCCCCATTCTATCAAAGGGGAAATTTTTAACAGTTAACATATGGTAGTATCACTTTGTTGTTTTAGCTAATTAACTGTGACAAGTTTATAACCCACTTTTTTTTTTTTTTTTTTTTTTTTTTTTGCCTTTGTGGTCGGGAATAGAAAAAGATGTGGTGGGGTGCCTGGGTGGCTCAGTGGGTTAAGCCGCTGCCTTCGGCTCAGGTCATGATCCCAGGTCCTGGGTTCAAGCCCCACATCGGGCTTTCTGCTCAGCGGGGAGCCTGCTTCCTCCTCTCTCTCTGCCTGCCTCTCTGCCTACTTGTGATTTCTCTCTGTCAAATAGATAAATAAAATCTTAAAAAAAAAAAAAAGAAAGAAAAAGATGTGGCATAGAAAAGATCTGAATCCGAGATCCTGCCTGCCTGATGACTATTGGATGTTTGATTTTGGTAAGTTATTAACCTCTTCCACTTTCAATGTCCTGATTTCTAAAATGAGTATAACAAGAGCTTCTTGCAGAGTCATCATGAATACGGACAGCGTGGAAGAGGAGCAGCAGGCAGGGTCTGGCCCAGCGTAACCGTTCCGTGAATGGTTGTTGTTATTAAGAATTATCATCACCAAGTTGATTTATCTCTGGGAGAAAGAGCCATTTATATTTAGTAACCTCTTAGTAACATGTAACTGTTTTGGCAAAGTATAAAATTATTATTTGTAACAAACCTTGTGGGTTGTAGCAATAGGCATCCCATCTTTCACTCCTATTAAGACGGACTCCGTAATCAATAATCCCAGTTTTTCCAAATCCACAGTTGGGCCCTGGTTTCACAATGGGGTATCCCACTCTGCCCTTGGCCATCCACCCAGCAGCACAGACATGAAATCCTGCAAGAGAAGGAAAGGATTGCGGGTTAACTGGTAAACGCCCTCAGCTGAGTGAAGGTCATCTTAACAAAAGTAGCCCCTTCTCAACTGCCCAAAGCCAGGTAAGTACAAGGAGAGAAACTATTTTCTCTTCTCTTCTTTTCATTTTTTTGAAAAATGCTATTCTTAAAAAATAAAGTTTGAATACATATAAAATGTAACATCCGACTTTTACTAGAAAATGCCGTCCTACTTGAAAAAAAAAAGAGGCAGTTAGACTGGAAATCATAATACCATGAATATGAAAAATCCAAGTTCACAGCTGGCTTCTTTTCACAAATGACCTATTGAGTGCCATGAAATAATTTCTGAAATTACCATTGATCCTGGAAAACAATTTTTTTTCAAATGATAATTTAAGTAGTTTCTATTTCAGGATCAATTAAAATTTGCTAATATTTTAAGAAATTTGAATAGGGATAAACATATTCATAAATTTTGAACAAAGCCTCAGCCCTGTGTTCCTTGCCCAGCTTCAGAGCCTGTCTAAGTATTTGACATTGCCGTCCAAGAGCAGTTTTACTGAAGGTCCAGGACAGCCAGTAATGGCCCTGGTCTTTGTACCCATGGTTCCAGGTACTGCGTCATGCACAGCCCTGTGGGTCTAGACTGAGCAATGTGCCGGGCAGACTTTAGGGATTTTTAGAGAACAGTTTTATTTTTATCCTGAGTAATATTTAATAGTAACATAAGCTTTGCTATTGTCTTTTTTTTTTTTTTTTTTTAATCAACAAAGGGGTTTCTTCAATGGAGAAGAGAGTTCTGAATGGGGATGGCTTTTGGACTCTCCTGTAAAACCACCATGAGAGATGGTCGTGGTGCCTTTTTTTTTTTTTTTTTTTTAAGAAGGCACTAGCACGGGCGCCTGGGTGGCTCAGTGGTTAAAGCCTCTGCCTTCAGCTCAGGTCATGATCTCAGGGTCCTGGGATTGAGACCTGCATCGGGCTGTTTGCTCAGCAGGGAGCCTGCTTCCTCCTCTCTCTGCCTGCCTCTCTGCCTACTTGTGATCTCTGTCTGTCAAATAAATAAAATCTTAAAAAAAAAAAAAAGAAGAAGAAGGCACTAGCACTAGTTAATCACTTTGTTTGCACCAGGTCTCCTGACATGATCTCAGTTTCTTTTTCCTACCATCTTACAAGCTGCTTATCTTCCTTTTGATCCTAAAGTACGAATGCATTCTCCCACTTAACTTAAAGAAATTGAGAAACAGGGGTACCTGGGTGGCACCGTTGGTTAAGTGTCTGACTCTTGGTTTCAGTTGGGGTTGTGATCTCAGGGTTGTGAGATGGTGACCTGCCTGGGTCTCTGTGCTCAGAGTGGAGCCTTCTTGGAATCCTCTCTCTCCCTCTCTCTCCCTCTCCCTCTTCTGCCCCTCCCTCAACTCCACTGCACAGGGGCACTCGAGCATGTGCACATTCTCTCTCTCTCTCAAATAAATAAATAAATCTTTAAAAAAACATATTTTGAAAAAAAAGCCACTAAATTCAGTATTTCTTCTACAAAGAAAATTTCTTTATAAAACTCAACATAATAACATTTAACAGCTGAGGAAACCCATACTCAGAAGTTAAGAAAAGATAGAACAGTATGAAAAATGAATAGAAGTGGCATTAAAATTAATGAGGAATTGAAATGATGTTGAGATAGCAATGTCTTTGTTTTTTTACTTCTATTATAGTAGCTCACAGTGGGTTGTGACCCCAAATAAGTTGCTAGCACTAAGACCTTTCCACTGGCTCTAGGCAGAGAAGATGGAGAAGCCAGAGAGTAGACATATCATAGGGGCTTAGAGAAGCATTGGAAGGACTGAGAGAGAAATCTTATGAAGGGGATATAGAAAAGGTGGAGGGTTTTTTTTTCCCCCCAAAAGTGAAAAAGAAGAAAAATCATCGTCAAATTAGTTACCAATTTTTCTGGCTGCCTCTACTTGCTTGTAGGTGGCGAGTCGGCCGCCTTCATATTCGCACACTGCCTTGGCTTCTGCGTAGGTGAGCTTGTACTTGCCAGCCCGCGCTTCTCTGTGGTACACACCTGCTGCTTGTTCTGTGAATTCACACAATGTTGTAAGTATGCTGTGATCCATTCTTGTGGAACAAGGGAAATTTTGTGGCCTCATCTAGAAGATTGCATCAGCTATTGTTCCTGCCAAAGAGTTTCCCGGGTCAGTGACCTAGGGTGGCTAAGTTTTCATTGTTAGAAAGCTTTGAAAAAAAAATATGAATGAGGGGAATTTTAGGGGAACTTTAGGGCACATAGGAGAAACTTGAGGCTAAATTATGTGTCCTGAACTGATGGCCTGAAAGAAACCTGTAAGGCAACTTTGTATTTCCACACTATCAAAAAGTGACAAAGTTTTGACTTTTTTGGCTTTCTTTTAAATCAAATAAAAACTTGGAAAGGTAAACAATGGGGGGAGGGAATGAAAGTGAAGGCAAAAGAAACCAATGAAAATTGATCCATTATGTAGGCTCACAATGATGGAGAAAAATAATCCAAAATATCCATTTGAGGGAAATGACTAATGCAGTGTGATTGAGAATTTAGTAAACAAATCAAAAACTGAGGAAAGGTTTAAAGAATCCAAAGAAAATAAAGACTGTGTTAAGGGGGGAAAAAAAGATTCAAACAGCAGAGAAAAAATTGGGTACACCGAACTACCAGCATGTTGTTCCCAGCATATTTTAGGGAGTAAGTCATAAGCGAATTGTCTTCCAGTAGATCACTGTTTAAATTGTTTTGAGTTTGGAGTGCATTTTGCCATAGAAACAATGCGACAATTTTTCTAGGACAATAATCATAACATTAGCTCTCATTGTTCTGTGTAGACCTTCAGATTATGGTCAAGTCTTTGTACCCTAACCTGTACAATCAGCTACCATTAAGATCATTTCCAATGAGACCACATATTCCTTGGCATTCAGCAAGACGTGAATCCAGTAGTAGTGCTCCCTCTCCTCCCCAGGCTAAAGCTGACACCCCCACAGTTGAATAGGAGATGCTGCTTGCCACCTGCACTGTTTCTCTGGACTGCAATGGATCCTGTTCTTATACGTTTTATGGTAACATCCCATCACTTAAGCGCTGAAGACCTTAGTCAATCTGATGCTCATAGGTCAGGGAACACAAGGAACATCAACGTTATCTTCCTGTTTGAAAGTCGCCTACTGCCCAAGTGTCCTTCATATTGGTAAAACCTCATTAACTAAAGTTCCGCTGGTTTCCAATTTGGTTATTTTGAGAACATACCATGAGGTCTGCTAAGTGCTGTGGGTCAAGTCCACTTCTCAGGGCAACTCGGACACTAGTGGGCAATGGAAGTACTTTTATTTTGCAGTATAAGTGTACTAAGGCTTTTAGTAGAGAAGGGAGACATGTTGAATTTACTTATGGATCATATTAGAGATTACCAAAAATGTTTAAAATTGTACCTGTTCCCTGACAATACAGACTACAAGATCTTTATTAGTAGGAATTATTTTAATGTGTGCAGATGTTTCTCAAACTAAGATTTCCTTGTCTTTCACTCCCTAATCAAAATATGACATTCATAGGGAAAAAAATTAATTAACAGAGCAGTTTTTGAAAAATAATTTTAAGTTTTCCTCCCAGTAATTTTTCTTAAATTTTTGGTAACTAGAACTCGTCTAGTAATGAGATGGTTGGTAACTTAAATAGTAGAAAAGTCTATGCTATCATTTTAAATTCATTAAATAATGTTAATATTCTACATTTTTCCTGAAAGAGTGACAAACTTCCTATTATTTTGCCTTATGAGTGGTTGAGAACTCTGGTACCTATTTGACAATTTTAAGCATACGTTTATTTGAAAGCATTGATCAATTCAGAATTTTAAATTACGAAGATGGTCCTTTGTACCTAATTTTAAAAGTTTTACCTTTCAGAAGGAATAATAATTTATTCACTTTTAGAGTCCTTAGTCATTCATTGAAACTGAGTATTTAACCACTACTTTTTTTTTCTGTTAGCATGGGACAACAGTAGCATGTTGGCTCCAGTCTCTCCTCCTGGTTCTTCACTGGATGAGTTGTGTAACCTTGTACAAATTACTGCCTACACCTCAGTGTCTTCTTCTATCAGACAGGAATAATGTTGGCTATTCTGGGAATAAATAAATCATTAAAACCCACAAGCATAACTTCTGGATCCTAGTAGGAGCTCATGATAGTGTCACTTGTCCTTCTTTTTTAGATTCAATACAATGGCTGAAAACAATCGCTTATCTGTGCAGTTTTGATTTTCATCATCTATGTAAATTAGTTGATGTGTCTTATCTTTATATTACAAAAATTACTATTTGAGGAATAGTAATTACTATTGGGGTCTGGAACTGGACCTGGAAGATACCAGAGTTAAAAATGAAACTTAGAGGTCCCATACTTTGACCTTCTCATTTTACTACTAGTGGAACTGAGACCAAGTTTGAAGCGCCTTGTTCGTGATAGCTGCTAACAGATTCCTGCCTTCCTATCTGGCTCTCTTCCTTCTCTAAATAGTTTTTAATACCATATTGACCTAACCAACTGTAAACAATTTGTGTTAGGCTGACTGGTCAATAATTTGTCCCAGATTGAAGCAATGTGCAATTACCCCGAGCCTCAGATTTGCAGCATACTATTAACATTTGGGTGTGCTTCTCTCTACCTCTAGGACAGAACTTCTATTGTCTATGTTCACATTTTTGTAATATACAGCATCACTTAAAAAAAAAACAACAACAACAGTGCCAAATGGCTTGATCATTAAAGAGTTTGACAGCGTTTCAAGGTTTATGTATATGGATTTAACTCTTACTAGCTTTATGGCAGTTTTTTCCATTTCTAACAAAAGTGTGTATATTTTCTAAGGTTGCTGATGTGCAAGGAAAATAAACAAAGAGCCTTGTTCACTCCTCAAGAAAGTTCCAGACGCAGTTTTGGCCAAGTGGATTGCCCTGTTCTGCATGAAACTAGTTCACTGGCTCAAGCTGAAAAAAGAGGGGGCAAGGCTGTGCATTGCAAATCGAGCTTTTTAATGAAATCCGCATGGCTGCAGTTATTACCAGAGAGAAACACGCTGAAAGGGAAAATATTCCACAACCATGTGCTGCTTACCAAGCATTAGAAAAAGATCTAGGTTAATTTTGCTTTCTCTGTATTTCTTTATTTTATACAAGAATTTGTCAGTTTTCTTCTTGAGTAATTAAACATTTTTTCACTATCAAACACAGTCATGAACATAAAGCAATATTAATTTGTGTCACGAGAAAACATTGTTTAGAGTACTATACAGGGTATTTTGGGTTTTCCCTATTTGGTCTTTTTTGGTCTATTGTTTATATTCAGGTTAAGCATATGTCATTCTTTACATTTAACAAAAGAAAACAGCAAAAGAAACTTTCCTGTTCTAACAAAAGGGGTAGAGAAGTATTTATATGGATAGCTCTCAAACAAAAGGAGTCAAAGTGGTGAGACTCCACTCAGAAATACAAGGTTTTTTCATTTGTTTTGTATTATAAGCTGGCTTTGCATCAAACTGGTCAAAAGATATTTGGAAAAAGCAAGATATACATTACAGGTCAGAGTACACAGGCAAATGATTATAAAATCATTGTATATTCCAACTTACCTTTTACATTTCTGTTATAATTACCTGCTACAAAATCTGAATGCAAACACATCGAAATAGAAATAAAATACGGTGTTTTTATTTTGCTAAACCTTCCCTACCAAATACCATCGCATCTGCTTTGAAAATATATTTTCTCATATGGAATATAAATATTAACTTCCATTTTCTACTGAATAGTTGGCTTTATAAAAAAACTATTCTTTTTAATTTTAGAAGGCAAGAACAGTTTTTTTTTTAAAGGCACATGCATTCCAATAGCTGTTTTTCCTCAACATTTTCTTTGAAAACATCAGCCTTAAAACAGAACAAAAAACTTTCCTGCTTCAATTCACTTCTCCATCAATTCAAAGAAGTAACGTCCCCAAGAAGCAACTCATGAGTGAAGTTTCTTACCAAGCCATATGGAGTTATGAAAAATTCCATTCTTGTATCCCCATCCGTGAACCTCTTCCCACAGCAGGACAAATAAGTAAGTTAAGATGATCATATCTCAGCTGTAGAGACGTAATAGCCTGTTAGGGCTGCTCAGGGTAAGTTCTCAGAGCAGAGGCTGAAATGTGACTGAAACATCTGGTTTCCACATCTTTTAAATGGTTTTTTTGGACTGTGAGGTCAGCAAGTATTCTCCAATGGCATTTTTCACTGTAGAGTTACACAATTAACTCAGTGTCTGAAGCAAATCCTCTGACTCATTTGCATTGGCAACCCAAACTAAGGATATAGAACCATCATCTACATTTTAAAATTCATCTACTCGGAAAGTTGTTTATTAATTCTGTCTGTCACAGACATTTCTCTATTAGGAAGTTTGTGTAACTTGGTGTACATTCAGCAATGATTAAAACAAAAATAAAAAACTTCAGTAGGGGTTTTAAGAGAAATCCTGAGTGTCTTATTTGCAGGAAATCAATTATGGAGTGTGGGGTTTAGGCTTAAACACTAATCTTGAACTTGATGCTGGTAATGTTACTGTAGTTTTCCCTAAACATTGCCAAGCTTGTATAGAAAATTTAAAACAAAGGCGTGCGTAGCTTGGCGAACTCTAAACTGTATCCGGTGATGTAGGATATCTTTGCCTTCTGTCTGTGTTTGGCCTGGGGTTGGATCTGTTGCAGTCCTTGGTTTATTGTGGTCAGCAGGTAAATACATCAGCTTCCAGAAAAGGAGCTCCATTTCAGAGCTTTAGGACATTCCAGCAGCTTTGGGGCACCACAAATTCTTGAAGTTGGAGGAGAAAGATGGATGGGTAGCTAGTCAGAGTTGATAAGAATATGGCCCTAGGTTTCTCCAAACCACTCTAACTTTGAAGATGATCAAAACTAAAGGTAATCATTATTAGTAGTGAAGTCACCATGCCTTAAAATAGCCCAGGCTTTCCATTCCTTTTTTGTAGGGTCCCTGGGTCTTAGTGATAGCCCCCCTGCTCTGATGCCAGTGGCATTTCCTGTTGATTGACAGCCATCTTGGGCAACGTTTGCCTATCTTTCTTTGCTCTTTAGTTTTTCTACTCTTGCTGCCAAATTGCTTTCTTTTTGCTCTCATATTCATTTCTCTCATGCTTTCTCAGTCCCTCCAGTGATACTGGAATCCTTTGAAAATGCCAGCTTTCTGGACTCGCCCTGTCTGAAGTTAGCCTAGAATCCCCAAGGCATCTTGACACTGGACACTGAAAGCTTGTTCTCATCTCTCCTGGAAAGAGCAATTGTGGGGATGTAGTCTGAGGGTACAAAATTCCCTGGATCCTCATTGAGGTATGCATGAAATTATTAGGGTTCGAAATCTCTGTTTTGGCCCCACAGCAACAGAGAAATAAGGGAATTGTATCCCAGCTCACTGACAGGGTTAGAGAGCATTAGTTTGGTGCAAAAGAGGACATAGTCTAGACCATGTGGGTGTGACTGTGTAGAACACAGACATGGTCAGAGAGAAACAGGGTGAATAGATAGTTGGAAGGAGCAAACCATGATATTGCTCTGGAAAGTAGAATTATATGAGTATTTTAAGTTTGTGGTTTAGGAAGTAAATATAACCGAACTTGAGCAAGGCTGCTGCAAAACCATCATGGCTTCCCCATTCTTTGCCTGGTCACATTTCTCTGGTTGTGCCTTCTGCATTTCTTTGAAGTACCTAATTTCCTCTGACTCTCATTTATCAAAAATTACTCTCAGGAAAGTGTTGTAAATTAATCTTTACTTAGGTCAGATAACTAATAAGAGATAACCATCTTTGTTTATTTGCATTTTGATGAAGCTCCAAGTCTAGGAAGGTAAAAAAAGGTATGAATATTCACTTTGTTTTAACGTGAACATTTAATGATTGCTTTGATGGATTAACCCACTCCAGGTAGAGGACTTTTTTTCCTCTCTCCCAACTCCCAAATGTGCAAATACTTCCCCTTATCTCTATACAGTGTTTGGAAACCCTGTCCTCCCTTTCATCAAGCAAATAGAAAACAGTGCCTAATAGATGTGGTCTCTTGTTTTGAGGTGGGTGTTCGTTTCTATTGTGGAAGAAAAGAGGAGGATGAGTCTTTTATATGGAAAAGATGCAAGGCGTATAGGTGGGAATCAAGAGGAAGATAAGAGGGAGAAGAGTAGCAAAGGGAATGGTCTATGAACTTACCTTGGAAGTTGACTAAGATAAGTAGGTACCCCTTGCCCAACTCTGAGTGCACACATCCAGGATGTGTCTGGGGAGCAGAGAGAAGATACACTCAGGAGACTACCAGTCACAGGCTCTACCTTCTGAGATGAATGCTGTGCCAGACCTGCCTGCCCCCAGTCTCTTGATCTGCCCATCCCAATGTGTGCTGTGGTTCCTTTTGCACCTGTCAGTTACTGGGAGAAAACTCAGCAGCACTTTCTTTTTCTTTTTTTTTTTTTCAGAAGTGTCTCCCCTTTTACGGTGTTCCAGTACCTATACATCTAAGCAACTACTAGATACCTAAAAACATGATGGAGAGGGGCGCCTGGGTGGCTCAGTGGGTTAAACCTCTGCCTTCGGCTCAGGTCATGATCTCAGGGTCCTGCGATCGAGCCCCGCACTGGGCTCTCTGCTCGGCCGGGAGCCTGCTTCCTCCTCTCTCTCTGCCTGCCTCTCTGCCTACTTGTGATCTCTCTCTCTCTGTTAAATAAATAAATAAAATCTTTAAAAAAAAAAAAAACATGATGGAGAGAACTCTTTAAAGTAGAATTTCAGATATCTGTCAGAGGATGAGAGGAGCATATTAAATTTTTTTTTGGATAAGTGTAGTCTCAGCTGATAGGAAGAAGGTATGGAGAAATGTCAGGTGGATGTGGACTGGGGGAGAAAAGGAAAAGAGGGAAGAGAAATTCCAAGAGATCACATACATATCTGATTATACTTTAAAAAGACTGGATTTGAGGGGCGCCTGGGTGGCTCAGTGGGTTGAGCCGCTGCCTTCGGCTCAGGTCATGATCCTGGGTCCTGGGTTCGAGCCCCGCATCGGGCTTTCTGCTCGGCGGGGAGCCTGCTTCCTCCTCTCTCTCTGCCTGCCTCTCTACTTACTTGTGATTTCTCTCTGTCAAATAAATAAATAAAATCTTTAAACAAAAAAACAAAAAAACAAAAAAAAGACTGGATTTGATTAGTAAGACATCGTAGGAAAATGTGATCCTTTGGCCATAGTGTGAAAACGAAAACATTAATTATATCATTTTAGGGGTGCCCGAGTGGCTCAGTTGGTTAAACATCTGTCTTCAGCTCAGGTCATGATCTCAGGGTCCTGGGATTGAGCCCCACATTGGGTTCTCTGCTCAGTGGGGAGCCTGCTTCTCCCTCGCCCTCTTCCTCGGTGCCCTCCCTCTCTCTCTCAGATACATAAATGAAATCTTTTTAAAAATTATATCATTTTATTGATTATGTTTTGTAATCTTGGAAAGAGAAAGAAAAAGCAGAGAGAGAGAAAAGGGTGGAGCTCAGTGAGTTACAAAATATGTTAGTGGAGGACATCTTTAAGAACACTTCCAGTAAGGCTGTGAAATTACCTTACAGGAATGGCTTACCCACCCTAAGATCTCCCTATGGTCTAGCATGGGAATAAGGGCAATAATGGGGACTAAGGTCATTCCCCTTAGCCTCATTTAAAAGAATTGGAGAGAAACTCTGATGCATGGCATAGAACAAGGTTAAAGAAATAAAATATGGGGGTGCCTGGATGTCTCATTTGGCTAAGCAACTGACTCTTGATTTTGGTTCAAGGTTATGAGATCAAGCCCCGTGTTAGGTCCGTGCTGGGTGTGGAGCCTGCTTAAGATTTTCTCTCTTCCTCTCCCTCTGCCCTTCCCTCCCTGACTCACACACATACTCTCTCTCTCTCAAAAGAAAAGAAAAGAAAAGAAAAGAAAAGAAATAAAATATGTGGCATTCCACCCATTCATTCAGTAAATATTTAAGAATCTTTTTTTTTTTCAAGACGTTATTTATTTATTTGACAGACTGAGATCACAAGCAGGCAGAGAAGCAGGCAGAGAGGAGGAAGCAGGCTCCCTGCTGAGCAGAGAGCCTGATGCGGGGCTCGATCCCAGGACCCTGGGATCATGACCTGAGCTGAAGGCAGAGGCTTTAACCCACTGAGCCACCCAGGTGCCCCAATATTTAAGAATCTTTAAGTGAAAGGCTACTGACTTTTACAGAGCCAGTGAGCAGGATAGGGCCTATGTAGAACAAAGAGAAATATATGAAAAAGTGAAAGATTTCATTATTTTGTATCAAAAAGCTTTTAGAAAGTAAATATGACACTGAAAGAGACCTGACATTGGATTTCCCTTAGGTGTATGGTGTGATAGTCATTAGTAATGCCCACTAAGTATTTCTGGCTCTCCACCTTCTGGCAGCGTGTACTGTATGGCTTTCTGGGGTTTGGTGAGGTCATGCAATTGTTTCTGGGCCAAAACAATGCGAACAGAAATTATATATGTTATCTCAGAGCCAAACATTTGATTGCTGCTCCAGAACTCTTTCCCTCCACGTGTGAGATGGTCGCTGCTTCGGTCACCTGGATCACTGATCGGTTCCTGATGTTAAGTAGCATGAACAAAACATAAACCTGTATTATGTTAAGTCATTGAGATTTTGGGGTTGTTCATTACTGTCAGCATAACTTGATCTTTCCTGAATTATAGGATGAAGTGAGCATATATGGGTATTAAAGCTAAGGATGATTTAAGAAGGTTGAAAGTCTAAGGACATTCAGATGCAAAGATTAAGACAAGGAGGAGAAAGAGGAAGAGGAGGAGAGAAGAACAAGAAGAGGGAAGTAGGGGCACCTGGGTGGCTCAGTAGGTTAAAGCATCTGCCTTTAGCTCAGGTCATGATCCCAGGGTCCTGGGATCGAGCCCCACATCGGGCTCTTTGCTCAGAGGGGAGCCTGCTTCCTCCTCTCTCTCTGCCTACTGTGATCTCTGTCTGTCAAATAAATAAATAAAATCTTTTAAAAAAAAGAGGGAAGTAATAGTTAATATATTTAATATCCTTCTGCACCATCCCAGCTCCTTACAAAACACAGTTCCCCAAATCTGCCTGTGATCTGCCTTCCAAGGTTATTTACAGGACTCCCTCTATGCATTTGTTCCCTATACCTCTGATAAGTCTTGGAAATGCTGCCTCCTTCTCCTTACCTCATTGTCTCCTTTGGGTCTTAGTAAGACAGTCACAGAATTCAGTGTTGTAAACTTAGAGATCACCTGGTTTGAATTTTACCCATGTTGTGAATCTTTGCTATGCTGCCCTTCTTGTGTTGACCGAAATCTTTGTTGACCTGAAAGTTGAACTTTGACTCATTTTTGTTATTGAGGTGCAAAGAATAAGTCTTAGCTATATCTGCTTTCAGGAAGAATGACCATCATCTATAAAGCTGGAACAAAGAAAGAAGCACACATATTTGGAAACAAGTTTGAAATTTGCTCACCTAAAAATGTGCTTTTTAGATATATATATATATTTTTAATTTTTTAAAAAATTTTATTTATTTATTTGACAGAGATCACAAGTAGGCAGAGAGATAGGCGGAGAGAGAGGGGGAAGCAGGATCCCCGCTGAGCAGAGAGCCCGATGCGGGGCTCTAGACCAGGACCCTGGGATCATGACCTGAGCTGAAGGCAGAGGCTTAACTCACTGAGCCACCCAGGCGCCCCTAGATATATATTTTTAAATAGGTTCAGAAATATTAAGTTCAGGGATGCCTGGGTGGCTCAGTTGGTTAAGCATCTGAGTTCAATTTAGGTCACCATCTCAGGATCCTGAGATGGAGTCCTGAGTTGGGCTCTGCGCTCAGTGGGGAGTCTACTTGTCCCTCTCGCTCTCCCTTTGCTCCTCCCCGCCATTCATGCTCTCTCTTTCTCTCAAATAAATAAATAACATCTTAAAAAAAATATTAAGTTCATAGTGATCCTATCTTGATACAGGAGGGATATGTTATAAAGGTATATGAATGGAAAGTCCAGAAGGATATACATGCAAATGCCAAGTATCTGAGCATGATTGAGTTATGGGCACTTTCTAATTTCTTCTTTTTGTTTTGTATTTTATACATTTTTGTTCAATATATATGTATTATTTGTGGAGTGAATGAAAAGAATTATGATTCATATACATATCTAAAGGCATTAATTTGATTGATGTGACAATGAGACAACTAAAGAATAAAAAAAAAATCATGACCAGAACAGAATATAAAATTTATAAGTACCTAAGAAAAGTGAGTAATGTGCATCTTACCAGGTAAGTGGGGCATAGGATTAACAGTCCTTCCAAGAAAAATGAGATTAGTGATAATAGGATCAAAGTTAAAGCCAAACCATACTTCGTAGGTTCATGCTGAGGTTACCTGGCGTACGTGGTTGCTTTTGGGTGACTCTCCAGGGCACTTGCTATGTACACAATCAATCTTGACTTTAACCTCCACATAAGAATTAAATTTTTCACAGATGTTCACAGAGGTCGTTATTGATTTATGTTAAGCACTATGCTATATACTAGGTGGAGATATAAAGATTAATAAAACATGATCTCAAAGAGTTCATAATTTTCTGTTTGGAAAGTTATCAAATGGGCTTGAGTCTTCACCTGGAAGTTTTTGAAAGGGGTTGAGTTGAATGTACACCACCCCTGTTGTCTTTCCACATCCTCTGACACAGTGTTGGGAGGATCCCCCAGGAAGATGAGTGGTCTTAGTATCTTTGGTACTGGTCACACTGGCAAGAGTAGCTGCTGCCCGCTGTCACCAAGACTGGTGGCTCTGCTCATTAAGTATTGGGTATAACTAGTCAGGTGAGTGCATCCTTCTTCAAAAAGGGACTCTATATCATCAGGGACAAATTCACTTTTTTTAAAAAAGATTTTATTTTTATTTATTTGACAGAGAAAGACACAGCAAGAGAGGGAATGCAAGCTGGGAGAGTGGGAGAGTGAGAAGTTGGAGCTGAGCAAGGAGCCCGATGTGGGGCTCCATCCCAGGACCCTGGGATCATGACCTGAGCTGAAGGCAGACGCTTAGCCACTGAGCCACCCAGGTGCCCCCGACAAACCCAATTCTGAAGGAGGAAATAATTTCCTCCTTCTCTGCCCTTATGGTCTGCTCAGTTGCTATGGGCAAGGTCTCCGTGTCTCCTTCCACTCATCATCCTTTATTTTAATACAACAGGTGGGGCTAAAGGAGGGAGAGGAATCAAGCAGATGTCCCCAGTGTTCTTTTGCCACAGTTAGTAAGCACCACTGGTGAGAGAGAGAAGTCCATGTCTTCCTCCTTGATTCCTCTCTTTCTCTCACCAATCCAGTCCACTTCCATGTGGCAGAGACTGTTGGATGATTACCAAACCAGGTTCCCTGTCTTCCTGGGCACAATCATAGACTACATTTCTCTGCCCCCTGACAGTTAGAGGGCTTGCAGGATGGGTTAAGTTCTAGTTAACAGAGTGTGGGTTAATTTGATGTATTCTGGTTTCAGACCAAACCCATAGAAATCTCCAGCAAGTAGTCACTCGTTGGCATCTAATGGCTAAATGAGGACTTTGGTGGCCCCAGATGGCAGTATAGTTGGAAGGTAAAAGGGACCTCATTCTCTATGTGACAAGATAGAATTACTCCAGTCAGGAATACCAAACAAAATTCTACTGTGGTAAGCCACAGAGATTGGGATTTACTTGTTATCCTAATATAATATCATCATATTGTATTAGATGTGCCTCCTTCAATTTGTAATGCTTCCACCCTATTCCATGACCTCATAGTCTCTTGCATGGACTATTACAAAAACTCCTTCCACTCTTGCTCCCTTACCCGTCATTCTCTGCATCATAGCCTGAGTGATCATAAAAAGCATACATCAGAACTTGTAATTCCCCTGCTTACAAGCCTGTTTCCTGTGGCACTGAAAATAACATCAGTCTCCTGTTTTTGGTTTCTAACCCCACCCTGCTCTTGTTCTCATCCACATCTGCAATCTCCCCCACCCTGCTGGGACCTGAACATGCCAAGCTCATTCCCACGGTGGGGATTTTGCAGTTACTCTTTCCTTTTTCTGGAATGACCTTTTCCTTCATCTTCTTTCTTGTACTAAATCTCGATTTAATTACTACCCTCTTAATGAGGATTTTGTTGTTCAATCCTGCCAGTTTTTTGGGGTAGGATCCTATTTTTTTAAAGGTCAAGTTTTTTGAGATATAATTCACACATGGCGAGTCACCCTTTATCACATATGGTGAGTCACCCTTTATAATGAATTCATTCTATGAATTCTGACAAATGCGTACAACCGTGTAACTACCATAATCAAGATATAGAGCATTTTCATGACCCAAAAAAGTGCCCTCCATACTATCCTATTTTAAGTCTCTGCATTAAATTTATTGCAATCTAATATTCTTTCTTGTTTGTGTATTAATTTATAATTTCACTCAATTTGTTTTGTTATTTGTCGTTTTCTACTAGAATATAGGCCCACACAAGCAGGGACCTTACCTCCCAGTTTACCTCCAGATCCACAGTGCCAGGAGTCGCACCTGGTATGTCATGAACGAATATGATGAAAGAAATATGAATAAGGAAGGAAAGACCTCTTTGAGTCATTATATTTTCACACATCCCATGAGATGTGGTAATACCATCCCTTTAAAAGTACTCATGAGGACAAACCATAAGAGACTCTTTTTTTTCCTTGTATATACTACTTTTTTTTTTATTTTTTTATTCCATAAGAGACTCTTAATCT
The DNA here is from genome assembly GCF_902655055.1 of Lutra lutra. Taxonomy (NCBI): domain Eukaryota; kingdom Metazoa; phylum Chordata; class Mammalia; order Carnivora; family Mustelidae; genus Lutra; species Lutra lutra. Next base: position 50,261,862 of record NC_062280.1, on the reverse strand, counting down.
CACAAAACAAATTGAGGGTTGCCGGGGGGGAGGGGGTTAGGGCAAGGGGGGTGGCGTTATGGACACTGGGAAAGGTATGTGCTATGGTGAGTGCTGTGAATTGTGTAAACCTGGTGATTCACAGACCTGTACCCCTGGGGCTAATAATTCATTATATGTTAATAAAAAAATTAAAAATTAAAAAAAAGTACACATGAGGACCACAAGAGATGTGGACTACAGTAGCCCCTAGCATCATGCTGGCAGTTAGTGCTCAGTACGTAGATTTCCTGCTGCATTTGAAGTCAGTTCATCAGTCTTCCTTGGCCTACTTGACACTTTCAAAAGGACTGGTCTTCTTCTTTTTCCTTTTGCTATTTTCTTCTGTGGTGCCATCCTTCACTGGTCCAAGGCTTCTCTCTCACTTGTGTCAACTCTTCAGGTCAGAGGGGTCACTGACTTCCCTTAGCAGCTTCCATACTAACAGGGGAAGAGAAGCTTCCAGGTTTCTTTTTGTTCTGGTCCCTGACTGGTGTTTCTTTCACAAGACCTGTTCTATATACAGAGCAAAATAAGGGATTGTCCTTTGTCCCCTGTCTATCCAGTGACTCAACAAACCAAGTGGCTCCTCTTGCTATGAGGTTCTGGGGTTCTTGAAAGGATTTATTTCACTCTCTAAGACCCCTTCAGTGCTTCACCTTGGCCCAGACCTCAAGGGAGTCAGCCCCCTACGTGTCCTGGCATCCTTTTCTGAAGGACCACTGGCCACAATGATGTTCATTTAGCTTTAGGTTGTAGTTGTCAGATTTCTTATGACATTCAAGTGAAAACACTTTGACGCTATTCTCTAGATCACTTCTCAAAGGGACTTTTATCTGCATACGCTGGAGACCTTTGTTTTAATTCTTCTTAGCCAATTAATGTTGGGGACATAGTCCAGAGCACAGACTTTTTGCTATAAATAAAGCAGAGAGATCTTAGAAAATGTACAGCATCTTACCATGATGCTCACTCTAGCATTGTGTATAAGAAGACAAATTGGAAGCAATCGTGATGTCAATAGAGAAAGGAATGATTAGTTTGGCCATATCATGGAATACTGGAAAGCACTGTGAAGGATGAGAAGGAAGAATTCCAAGATTCATGAAGGACATTTTTTTAAAAAATCAGTGCTATTTGAGTATTTACACGACAATGTAGTTTTTGAGTAATTAAAACTAAACCAATCTAGAAATAAAAAAAAAAAAACAAATTTATTGAATCTGTTATCTAATGTGAAATCTAGCAGAAAGCCCAGGGAGCCTCTTTCTAACACCCTTATATAGAGGGTACATTCTCAGTGTAGAAACATAGGCCCAGGGACATCAAACTCTTTTGACTTGTCAAGGTCATATTTATCAGAATCTGGACTAAGACCCAAGTCTGTTGATTCTTGCTCACACATCATTAATATAGTCAATGTATTATCTTCTGGAGAGGGGAATTTTTTTTTTTCTGGAAGCCTATATACCTATCTAATACCCTGTCACCGCACAGCTAATGCTCTGAGATATTGATGGCCATAGGATCTAGGGTAGGCTGGCGCATATATCATGCTTGAAAAGGAAGATAATATTGCATATAATAAGATGAGGCATGGTAGCTAGTCACAATAAATGCACTACCAATCTGATTCTTTAAAGAAAGAATTATCTTTAGACGGTATTTGGATGAGAGAATGTTGGTAGGGTCAAAATGTTCCAAGCAAAGAGAAGCATACACATGGAAGTTCAGAAACTGAAACAACTGATTCCTTTAGAGAACAGCAAGTTCTTTACTATAGCTGGGGAAGGAAGTCTAGTAGGATGGGGAAGTGGTCAAGAAGAGGTTTGGAATGTTATTCTGGAAGCTAGAGGATAATTCTTAAGGACCAAGAAACCATCTACATCATTTCTTAATTACCTCAATCTCCAAGACTTTTCAGGATTCCCCTTGTTTGTAAACTTGTCACTCCTTAGATAAGTTAAGTGCATTTATTTGAGAGATTTAAGAACTACAGTCTGTTTTAAAGAAAGAGACTTTTTAATTCAATGACGAAATGTGTATGTGTGTGTGTGTGTGTGTGTGTGTGTGTATTATCATATATTAGGTATATCTGCCATCAGGTGTTATTGGGAGAATAAACAAATTAAAATAAATACACACAAGCACACAAACATATACATAGTTTTGAAATAATTGTTTATCCATGCTTCAATAGCATGTGGGTATCCAATGCATATCATTAGATTTAAAAGTCTCCCCCATAGAAACAGATTATAGCCCTTAAATTTCTTCTATGTAGAAATTCCACAGCTGCAAAAAGAAAAAATACAGGAAGAATATATTCATAGAAGGACTAAAACCAGGAAAAATGCCATCATCAAAGAGAAATTTTGAAAAATTCCAAGGAGAAACAGATGTGGTTAGCTGAGTAGAGAAAAATGCATAAGCAGGAAAGTATTTCAATTAAAGGTGGGATTAGTTCCAGGATTGCTCTGAATGCATAGCAATGGCTGTAACAAATAGAAAGGATCCCTCCAGCAATCATTGGTGTGATTGGGGAAGCATCCAGAATTCTCAACCAAGTCAGCCCTGTCCTGGCAAAAGGAAGACAGCAGAACTGTTCCCACCTAGATAGAGCAGTGAGAGTGGGCACTTGGCCAAAGGAAGGGCAATTCCCTGGGTGGTTTTTACTCTCAGAAGGGGAACCGGTATTTACAGAAGATAAGCTACTGTGATATCTCAATATGCGTCAGTTTCTACCCCTTCCCAGTAATAGCTGGTGCAGACTTGTTGAACAGAAGCAGAATTCTCAGACAAAAATGAGATCTCAGAGACACAGATGAGCTGAAAACCAAAGATCACCAACCATTAAGGTAAAAATCACAACCATGAAATAGAAGCACCAAACTCAACTAACAAAACCAACATCTGAGAAAACCAAATTTATAGAGATAAAGTGGATTATAATCTTCACACAAGAACAGAATCTTTTTTTTAAAGATTTTATTTATTTATTTGATAGAGAGAGAGATCACAATTAGGCAGAGAGGCAGGCAGAGAGAAAGGGGGAAGACTCCCCGCCAAACAGAAAGACTGATGTGGGGCTTGATCCCAGGACCCTGAGATCATGACCTGAGCTGAAGGCAGAGCCTTAACCCACTGAGCCACCCAGGTGCCCACAAGAACAGAATCTTACAGAAGAGAACCAGTGAATGATGATGGCAATGATCACTGAAATAAAACTTGGTCGATGAGCTGAATAGCAGAATGGACACAAGTGAAGATTACTCAGACTCATTCAACGGCTGGAAGGTTGAAAAGAGAAATTATCTCAGTGCCCAATGTAAAAGGACAGAAATATGAAAAGTATGAGAAATGTTGAAGCATGATTTATAGCCCTAATGTTTTCATACTTCCTTAGGTAGATCCTAAAACAATGAGGTTGAATATATTCTCATGTGTTTATTAATCATGTGTATTTCTAGTTCTGGAACTTCTTTGTTTCTGCTAGGCTGAACCACTAGAGCTGGTCAAGTTTTAACCATTGACAAGAAGAGACTAAGACTTGGCTGAGGTTACCTTCGCACAAGGTCAAGGACACAACATTTCAGGCATGCTTCTTTCCAGTGCTCCTCATGGTTATGGAAGCATGTCGAAGGTTTATTAATCTGGGCTACCTCCAAGAATGTGGCATTCCTCAGGTCAGGATATCCCAGTTTGTAGGCCTTTTATCCCTTTTTTTATTTTGGGAGGAAGAAATAAAGATCAGAAATGTCAGCACTCATGAATTCATCTTATGATCATAAAAGGGATTTGAAATATCACAATGATATAGGTTTCATTTTTGCTGTGCCATTGGACCCACTAAGAGTTTCAGTGCTAGAGACCTGCACATCACTTTTCATGTAACCTTTGTCATTTTTCATTTGGTGTTAATATTCGCCATTTCTTTTTTTTTAAAGATTTTATTTATTTATCTGAGAGAGAGAGAGTGAGAAAGCATGAGAGGGAAGAAGATCAGAGGGTGAAGCAGACTCCCCATGGAGCTGGGAGCCCGATGCGGAACTCGATCCCGGGACTCAAGGATCATGACCTGAGCCGAAGGCACTTGCTCAACCAACTGAGCCACCCAGGCGCCCCAATATTTGCCATTTCTAAACATACTACATATGTCTATATTTCCCTTCCCTCCACCAGAGAAAACCTATTTATTACTCAAAATTTTGATTCCTCTCTTATCATGAAACTTCCCTTTATCCTGCCCAGGTAGAATTAATTTCTCTCAGACTCTTTCTTTCTTTCTTTCTTTCTTTCTTTCTTTCTTTCTTTCTTTCTTTCTTTCTTTCTTTTTCTTTCTTTCTTTCCTTCTTTCTTTCTTTTTTTTTATAAGACTTTTTTTATTTGTCAGAGAGAGAGAGAGAGCACAGCATGGGGAGTAGAGGCAGAGGGAAAAGCAGGTTCCCTGCTGAGCAAGGAGCCCAATGTGGAACTTGATCCCAGGACCCTGGGACCATGACCTGAGCCAAAGGCAGACGCTTAACTGACTGAGCCACCCAGGCATCCCTCTTTTTTTTTTTTTTAAAGTTCATTTATTTTTTTAGTAATCCTTACCCCCAACATGGGGCTCGAACTCACAACCCCAAGACCAAGGGTCACATGCTCTTCTGACTGAGCCAGCCAGGGATCCCTCTCAGACTTTCTTTTACAAGAGTTCATTCTTATGATAACGTTTTCTGAATCAAAAATAATCCAGGGCATATCATTGACACATTAAGGTTTGATGAGCGAATGAGCACACATATTCTTTGAAAACAACCCTGTTTTGGAAAAGTTCTGCCACAAACATAACAGTTATTCCACTGAATTCATAGGTGTGGCTTGAAAAATAGCACCTTCAAGCTGAGAAAAATACCAATCATAATAATAATGATAATTTGTAAGAGAGAGATAGTATGGTACTGGGAAGAAAATAGATTTGAAGTCAGGTAAGTTAGCTTTGTGACCCTGAGCATGTTGCTTTATCTCACTGAACTTCAATTCACTTGTCTGTGAAATGTGGGTAAATATGCTCTTTGTGGGATGCCTGGGTGGCTCAGAGGGTTAAGCCTCTGCCTTCAGCTCAGGTCATGATCTCAGGGTCCTGGAATCAAGTCCTGCATCGGGCTCTCTGCTCAGCAGGGAGCCTGCTTCCCCCGATACTCTCTCTCTGCATGCCTCTCTGCCTACTTGTGATCTCTCTTTGTCCATGAATAAATAAAAATCTTTTAAAAAAATATGCTTTTTGTAGGAATCTTCTGAGATTTAAGTACGCTAACATATGAGAATGGCTTCAGTGCCAGGTATGCAACCGGCACCCAGTGATGCCAATTCCCTTAGTGCTTTATAGCACATTTCCCAAAGAAGTTCTCAAGTGTTACATTGGACTATCATCATCCAGGTAGCATTCTTAATTTGGAAAATTAGTTATAGTCCAGCATAACTAGTCTCTGAATATTTTACTTACAAAGTAGAATAAAACATGAACCCATATTTTATTTTATTATTATTTTTTAAAGGTATTATTTATTTAGGGTGCCTGGGTGGCTCAGTCAGTTAAGCATCTGCTTTGGCTCAGGTCATGATCCCAGGGTCCTGAGATTGAGTCCTGCATTGGGCTCCGCACTCAGTGGGGAGTCTACTTCTCCTTCTCCCTCTGCCCTTCCCCCCGTTAATGCTCTCTCTCTCTCTCTCTCGCTTGCTTGCTCTGTCTCTTTCTCTTATTTTATATATTTTAGAGAAAGTGTGTGTAGGGGGTGGGCGGTGGGTGGGGGGATGGCACAGAGAGAAGGAGGGGTAGTAGACTCATTGAGCTCAGAGCACCACTGGCTTTGATTTCACACCCACAGAGACCATGACCTAAGCTGAAATCAAGGCAGATGCCCAATGGACTGAGCCACCCCTGGATCTGTATTTTGAAAGAGGTCTTCCATTTAAATTGTCATTATCCTTATCTCTCTCCCCCACACCAAAAGAGTGGGGGTGGAGATGGCAGCAGGATTGCAAACAAATTGGGAACTGAATAACTTCAAATTCTTTTTCCCTCCCTTTCTCCCACTGTCCCACCGTCACTGCTTCCTTCCTTTTCTTCTTCCTCAGCCTCCCCTTCTTCTCTTCTCCTTCTCTCTCTATCTCTGTCTCTCCCTGGCTGTCTCTCTCATACACACACACACACACACACACACACTCACAGACACACACACAGACTGCTTGAGAAAATAGAGAAAGAAACCATTCCAAGAGACAGTAATGCATTTAGGGACTCTCCATGTGGACTGTTCTCTCTTTCTTTCCCTTCCCAGATTTTTGTCATTCCCAGCAAGACAGAGAAATGTGCATGGCAAGATGTGAGGAGTGGGAGTGTCTCATAGGGCACTCTCCTCTAACCACTAGCAGGCCCCCTTCTCCATCAGAGATTCCCCAAATGAGAAGAGATGGGGGGATGGAAGAAGAGGCTTTTGAAGGAGAGGGAAAATCACAGTAACCAGGGACAGGAGGAAAGGAGGCTCAGAATGCCAGTAGACATCTGCTGTTCCTCTTCCTTACTTAATACCACTTACTGCCAACTGCTACCTGCTGCATTCACATCTTGCTGGGATTTTTTGTTTGTTTGTTTTGTTTTTTATTCCAAATTCTCATTTCTGTCACTCTTCTGGTGTGCTTGTGGATGTCTTTTTCATGGAATGAGTTCCACTTTCTTTTCTTAAATATTTGTTTCTATGTCAGCCTTGTTGTTTTTTCTTCTTTTTCTTCAGCCAGACTGGGATTTTTTGGTGACTGAGGGGAGGGAGGGCTGTAGGTGGGCAATAGCTTAACTTCTCTCTACATTATGGTTTTCAAAGCAATATTCATCTACCTACCTAACAAGCAGATGATTTTCTCTTCTTATTGTCCATTGGTTTTCGAATGATGAGACTTTGTCTTCCAGACACTATTTCCCACTTCTCCAGCTACATCGGAAGTTTCCTTATTAATGAAAGTGCTTTGCCTTAACATGTCTCTGTTTTTGTGTAACGATTCAGAAGAAGTGTGACTATTACTGGAATTGTTCATGCTGCCATGTGAAGTGTTATTACTTCAATATCTTATCCAAGTGCTGTCTCTTTTGTGAAGTGATCTTTGCTTCTCTTGAACAATTAATTGCTTGAATTATTTCTGCTTTTATGTTGCCATAGCACACATGGGACACATCTCTACTATACAGAGCATGATATCCTTATACTTATCTGTGTCTTCCATGTCGACTCTGATAGGTATGAATGTTTTAAGAACCTTTAATCCATACTGCCAGCTTGTCCTCGGAAAAGGTTTGCGCTAACATACACACCATCTTCCTTATGAGTTCCATTTCCCCTCTATTCCAACAAATACAGGATAGCATAATTTTTTAAATCTTTGTTAATTGAGTAGACCAAAATTGGCATCTCATTATTATTTAAACTTACATCACATTGATTACTTTTGAGATGAAACATTGAACAATATATTTTGTATATTAGTGGCTATTTGTGTTTTGAACTAAATTATATTTTACAGTTGATCCGATTCTTTTATTTTTTTATGATGTGCCTCACCCACCCCAACCTCTTACCCCATTCTATTCAGCACTTCTGGGGATTATGGTGCTTACTTTGTAGAACATTGAGCTATGGCAATTGGATTAAATTACCTCGTGGGAAGATACTATCAATGCCATGTTTTCCTGGAAAATGGTAGCGCTGAATCAGTTCTTCATAGTTATTTCTGCCCAATCATAGCACTTCTGAATTACACATCACTACAAGTAAGTCCAATAAAAATTTATTCCAGATGACTTGTCACTAAAAAATCTGGAGAGAATTTGGAAACCAGTGGAAAATTATTTTTTCTGCTAGTAAAATTTTACAATATGCTTTGTATATTTGTGTTGAAGAGTCTTATCAAGGAAGGAGGAAAGGGATTTAGAAAATGATTAGTCTGGGAGTGTCTGGGTGGCTGAGTCAGTTGGGCATCTGCCTTCACCTCGTGTCATGATCCCAGAATCCTGAGATCGAGCCCTGCATCAGGCTTCCTGCTCAGTGGAGAGCCTGCTTCTCCTTCTCCCTATCGCTGCTCATGCTTTCTTTCTCTCTCTCTCTCTCTCTCCTTCTCTCAAATAAATAAATGAATAAATAAGATCTTAAAAAAAAAGAAAGAAAAGGAAATGGTTGGGCTGTTTGTCAATGTTTGATTTTACGTGAATTTTAACTTTCCTCTTAATGACAATGATGATGATGAAACTAACAACACTATAGCTAAGTTACATTGAGTGTTTAAAAGGTGATGGGCATTGTTCTAAAGGCTCTACACATTTTCACAAATTTAGTCTTTATGACTTGCTCCACCCTCTCTACCCTACCCAGTGTCCTGGGAGCCTGAGGCTTATAGACAGCATTGTTGTAGTCACTTGCCATCTGGCCTTTAGGATGTCTGGCCAGTGGGAAACATGAGCAGGAGACTGGAGGGAGGCAGGAGGAAAGAGCTTGGGGTATGTGTTTCCTGGTCTCTTTTCTGCCAGTTGGAGGCAATTGTCTACATCTTGTGCGAAAAGATATACTGTTGTCCTGTGGCCTTCTGTATGCAGCTACTCTCTGGGTGCTGGTAACTGGTTCTCCCTTTGTGTCCCTGTGATAACGGTGTTCTGCCTGAACTTTTGCAGCCAGTCCCTTTATTAAACCTCCACCATTACCCTCCAGGGTTCACCATCTCTTTCCTTCCAGGATCCTGATTGGTATACTTGATTGATAATTTATAGAATTCTCAGTTCGAAAGAATTCTCCTCGGAATTTTAATGACATCTCTTTATTACTTCCAGCTTCCAGTGTTGCTGTTGAGAAGTTGAATAATATTTTGATTCCTGAATTTCTATCTTCCCAACTCCAGAATCTTCTCTTTGTTCCTGGTGTTGAGAAAGCGCACAAAGTTATATCTTTCCTTTTTTAAAGGAAAGATTTTTTTAAATTGAAGATTTTTTTTTTTGAAGATTTTTTTAAAATTTATTTTACTTATTTTTTTAAGTAGGCTCCACACCCAATGTGGGGCTTGAACTGATGACCCTGAAATCAAGAGCTGTATGTTCTACTGACTGAACTGGCCAGGCGCCACTAGTCTTTAAAGAGAGACTTTTCTACCACTATGTTGGACTGTGGGTTCTTAGAATCTGAAAGTTTATGATATTGTATACTGGGAATTTTTCTTGATTATTTCGCTGCTGATCTTCTCCCCTCTGTTTCCCAAGTTCTCTCTTTCTAGTGTTCATATTACCATAGGTTAGATGTGGAACTTCTTGTTTTACCCTTTAGTTTTCCTGATGTTTTCTCCTGTCTTTTGCATTCCTTTGTCTTTTTTGTTTACTTTCTGAGAGATCTACCTCACTTTATCTTTCAACACTTCTACTGAGTTTTTAATTTCTATTAACTTTTTAAAATTTTCATTTTTTTCTTCTCTTGGAATAAACCATTTTAAAAGTAGGAGTTTGTATTTCATGGATTTGGTAATAACTCCTTTGATCTGTATGAGGATATTGGTTATGTTGGATTTTGAAGTTTTCTTTTCCTTGCTTGGCCTCTGTTTCTTCCAAGTTCCTTTTTGTTCATTTGTTTTCATCATTGTTTTTCATATCAAATGCTTCCCAATTTCTGGTAACCCTTGAGTGTTTGCTCATATTTAAGGATTGGAAGTAAAAAACATGAATGGAAGCCCTGAGTACATGTGTGATTCTTGGAGGTCATGATCTTCATTGTAGGGGGATCTGGCTGAGCTGTGTTGGGAAACCTCTTCAATGTCAGTGTCTTTGGGTCTGAGCTCTTAGACTAGTCCTGTTTTTCAGATAAGGCTTTTCTAGAGACTTGTCTGGAAGGTATAGCCTGGCTGCCATATCTGGGAACTAAGGAAGGAAGACCGAGGGGTGGGGGTGGGGTGAAAAGACCAAGGCCTCATCATTCATTATGCAAATCTTTACTTAATCCCCCTCTCTTTAAGTACAGTGCCTCCACTCTCCATTATAACTGAATTTGTCCTGTCTGGAGATCCTCTATTCTGCCCCCTTCAAAGAAAACAAACAAAAAAACCCCCATGTTCCAGTCTTCTGTAGGGAAAACAGAGGAGCAGTGGCCAAGCTGATCAGGGTTAGGCCATGGATCCGGAAGTTATGATGATTCCTCAGCACACTTCCAATCAATCCTCACATTTTTACCACATTTACAAGTATATGGTACTATCAATTCCTAAACTCTTTTCCCTTTTTCTCTGCAGTGTAATGATTACTTCTCCAATTCCCTCACTTCTAGGGTAGGATCTAGCTTTCTTGGTCTGCTAAGTTAGTTGCCACTTTCACATCTGCTTTCTAGCTTCCAAAAATCTTCATATTAGATAAAGATCTTTTAAAATACATACATATAGTATCCTTTTAGAGGAGTTGCAGGAGAGAGAGAACATTAGAGCATTTGTTAAATCCACCATGTTTACCCATATCTAAAGGTGATTATGACTTCTATTTTTTTTTTTTAAAGATTTTATTTATTTGACAGACAGAGATCACAAGTAGGCAGAGAGGCAGGCAGAGAGAGAGGGAAGCAGGTTCCCTGCTGAGCAGAGAGCCCGATGTGGAGCTCAATCCCAGGACCCTGGGACCATGACCTGAGCCGAAAGCAGAGGCTTTAACCCACTGAGCCACCCAGGTGCCCCTGATTATGACTTCTTATGGCTGAAAAGAAGAGATCTTATTAAGCCTGCTCTTTGTCGCCCGTATACTTCATTTATTTATTTGTTAACAATTTTTTCTAAAATTTTAGTTGAAGTAGAGTTGACATATAAGATTCTCTTAGTTTCAGGTGTACAGAAAAGTGATTCGACAATTACATACATAATGAAATGTTCCCCATGATGTGTCCCATCTGTTACCCTACAGTTACTACAATATTATTGACAGGATTCCCTATATTGTATTTTTCAGGCCCGTGACTGACTCACTTTGTTTTATTTTGTTTTGTTTTATTTTTGCAGGCTTGTAACTGACTTATTTTATAACCAGTAGTTTGTATTCTCTTAATTTCTTTCGTCTATTTCACCCACCCTCTTCCCAGCAACCACTACTTTGTTTTCTGTATTTATGAGTCTGTTTCTGTTTTTGTTTGTCTGTTCATTCATTTGTTTTGCCCTTCTCTATACTTTAAAGCCGTCCCTTCTCCAGGACGACTTTATAATTGTTGAGATTGGTAAGGTGTATTATTCTTGCAAGGAAATGAGTAGTCTTGTGAAAAAGCAGGAGAGACTCAAGAATTCTTCTCTAATATTGCTGTGAAAGCACCATGTTAGCCAGTTAATAACAAGCCCATAGCTGGGCTGGATAATCTTGCCCTTGACCATGGCCACCAAGCAAACTGGCATTTTGTTGAGCACTCTTCCGTTTGAGTAATCTCCCAAGACGTGTATCTCCAGTGAGGGGGTAGTAGCCACCTTGGTCTTGACAGATTCAGAGGACATATGACTGTGGACCCTCCTATTGGATACTCTGTCCTGCATGCAAGGTTACAGAAAGAGCTGTAGGCCAGATTTATCATAGAGACAGAGGACTTGTTGTCCTGTTGAATGACCGTTGCCAGGGTTTCTGTTGCTCATCCTGGTCATAGAGTCCTCCCTGAGATTATTCCCCTTTCTCAAGCCTGGCCATCTGGCCTCCCATCAATTCAGTCAGCCCTGATGACCTTCTAATAAATTGTTCTTTTGCTTCAGATAGCCAGTGATGTTTCAGTTGCTTGCAAACAAAAGCCTTGACTGATAAACACAGCAACCATAGGAAGGCAGCTTGCAAGTGCCACAGGAGGCTGAGCAGCTAGAATGGATAGACACAAATTCAACAAGTCTTCAGAAAATAAATTTAAAACCCTTGCCCCATTAGGAATGGGTTACCGGCATTTTCTGCCTATGAAAGCAATAGTGGATTTTTTACAATCTCTGCTGCTTACAGTCTGGGAGTAGAGCAATGCTTACTTCTGCGCCTCTGAAATCCCATGTTAGTTTCATCAGAGCCAAAGAGAATGACTCACTAATGAGCACCAGATTTGCCTTTGTCTCAAATGCTAAAGGAATTGTTTAATAATATCTGGAGCAACCCCTGAGAACAACAGCATGAATCTAAAAGAGTCTGATAAATTAGGTAGGAAATGAAATTGATTTTCAGGCTGTCAGTATTCTATCATTCCTATATACTCAGTTAAATCTATAGGTCTGATTTCACTTATGGTAGGAGTTATATGATTTTGGCAGCAATCTAACATGCACACATAAAACATACCCTAAGATATCATAAGTATATAGAACATGATGAAAATGCTTATTGAAAAATAATTTCAAACAGTACAGAAATATAAAGTAGAACCTGAACATCTTCTTTTCTAAAACTCACCCTCCCCCAATCCTCCATCCCATTCTTTTCCCTTAATTTGTGTTAACAGATGTATGTGTTTTTCCAGACCTAGCAATAACTTTGTTCCTACATATCTCAACATACGCTTATAGAGCTGCATTTTTACATATGTGTAGCCTAATTATACATTTTCCTCTGTGACATGCTTTTTCCCATTTATCTGATGTATCTTAAAGATAATTTCATGTTAATACATACAGATTCTCCATTATTTTTATTTTTATTTTATTTTTAAAGATTTTATTTATTTCTTTGACAGAGATCACAAGCAGGCAGAGAGACAGGCAGAGAGAGAAAGGGCAGGAAGCAGGCTCCCTGCTGAGCAGAGAGCCCGATTCGGGGCTCAATCCCAGGACCCTGAGATCATGACCTGAGCTGAAGGTAGAGGCTTTAACCCATTGAGCCACCCAGGCACCCCTCTCTATTCTTTTTAAAGGCTGTATGGTATTATATGATATGGTGTTAAACACAATTACCTTGGGGTGTCCCACATTTATAAACTTAAGTTGTTTGGATTTTTCTCTATTATAAACATGCAAACATTGATATCCTGTGTTACGTATTTCTACATGCATCCAAGTATTCTATATGATAAATTATTCCCAGAAATAGAATTGTTGGTGAATGGCTGCAACTTTAACATAAATGATCCTGCCCCCCAAAAGTTTCGTGTGACTTTAATTTATATTTCTATGCTTACTCAAGCATTTGAGCATCTTTCCTCATGCCTTTGTTGTGAGATTGCCTACTTATACTATCTGTCCACTTAACTGTTGGGTTGGTTATTTCTTTCTTATTGATTTACTTGAATAGCATATTCATAGTAAACCACTTTCATGTTATGCAGTAGAAGTCTATAAAGAAATGGCAATTTCACCTCCTTACTCTCATTTTCTTCAATTGAAGCACTATAGAAGCCTCATGGCTTACTCAGCTTTTAAAATTGCAATGCCAAGGAGTCAATCAATGTCAGCCATATGCATTAATCTGCTTTGTCCTATATATCTCAAAATAATTAAAAAAGACAAATAAATGGCTAAACTAATTGAACATTCTCTAGATATCTCTTTTAAATTAAATACATTGGATTAACTTAAAAGAAGGTATTTGTAGACCTAGACAAATTTATTCTAAAAGTTATATGGAAAGACACAGGTACTGAAGTAGCTAAAACTATCTCAAAAAAGACAAAGAGGGAGGAATCACTCTACCTGATATGAAGACCTACTGTAGAGCTATCCTGGTCAAGACAACATGGCCCTGCCTGAGAGACAGGGCAATAGAACAGATAAAGAAACCAGAAGTAGACCCACACAGATATGTCAAATAATTTTTTTTTGGTCCAACTTATTTTTGACAAACATGAAACAGTAATTCAGTTGAGGAAAAATGGGCATAGACTTCCAACAAATGGTGCTGGAGAAATGTGACATCCCTAGGCCAAAAAATGAACCAAAACTTAAACCTCATATCTAATTAAAAAATAACTCAAAATGGATAGTGTACTCAAGGTAAAATGTAACAATAAAACTTTTAGAAAGAAGTAAAAGAGAAAATCTTCAAAATCTAGGACTAGGCAAAATGAAAGACTGGGTCTTTGACTGGGACCCCAAAACACTACTCACAAAAGGAAAATTTCATAAATTGGACATCACCCAAATGAAAAAAAAAAAAAAAAAAAAAAAAACAACCCCTTAGCTCTGTGAAAGATTCTGTTCACAGGATGAAAAACTGGGAGAAAACTTTGAAATCCATAGATTTGATAAAGGACTAATATCTAGAATATATAAAGAACTCTCAAAACTCAACAATAAAAAAAAACTCTACTAGAAAATGGGGGGAACTACATAAACAGAATGTATAATTCACTGAAGAAAATATACAGTTGACAAATAAGCATATGAGAAAGATGTTTGACATCCTTAGCCGTTAGAGAATGCAAAATTAAAACCGTACAATGAGATATCACTATTCAACTATCAGAATGGCTGAAATTAAAAATAATGACAACACCAGGCGCTGATGAGAATGGAGAAAAACTCGAACACTTATACATTGCTGGCAGGCATATAAAATGATAAGCTCACTCAGAAAAATAGATTTCTTATAAAACTACCTATGTAAAAGACAATCCTTACACTACGTGAAGATATTTGCAAGTCATGTATTTTTAAGATTTTATTTATTTGAGAGAGAGAGCACATGAACTGGGGGAAGGAGCAAGGCAGAGAGAAGAGCAGGCTCCCCACTTGAGCAGGGATCCCAACATGGGGCTCCATCCCAGCACCTTCTGGGATCATGACCTGAGCTAAATGCAGATGCTTAACTGACTGAGCCACCCAGACGCCCCTAAAAAAGAATGAATGTTTGATATACACAACAACTCGGATGAATCTCTAGGGGATCGCACGGAGTGAATAAAGTCAATCCCCCAAGTTCACATACTATGTGATTTCATTTCTAAAGTATTCTATAACAAAAATATTATAGAAATGGAAAACAGATTAGTGGTTGTCAGGGTTCGGAGTTGGAGGAGTGGGAAGCAGAAGGAGGTGAGTGAAGCTGTACAAGGGCAGTGTTAGGAAACGTTCTGGTGAGGGAACTCTCTGTATCGTGACTGTATCAATGTCAGTATCCTGGTTGTGCTATTATACTACAGTTTTGCAAGATGTTACCATTGAGGGAAACTGGTTATAGAACACATCCCATCTTCCTGTACTATTTCTTATAACTTGCATATGGATCTATAATTTTCTCAAAATTAAAAGTTTATCTAAAGGAAAAAAAAAAAACAACAAAACCCAGCACAATGAGGGCAGGAGTTTTGTTGAATATTTAACAGAAAACTCAATTAGTGAAAAAATTATGGTAGGTATCTTCAAGTCAGCTTTATATTCGGAAAAGTTCCTTCTTGGAAAGGAAGCACTCTTTTTTTTTTTAATTTAAATTTTTGTCAGAGTCACCCGGCGGCTAGCTGCGGTGAGATCTGGAACCTTTTGTTTTCAGCCTCATCTGCTTCCTGCATTCAGAGACAGCTTGTGACTCTCCCGTGAGATCTGGAACCTTTTGTTTTCAGCCTCATCTGCTTCCTGCATTCAGAGACAGCTTGTGACTCTCCTGTCTTGGTTTTGCAGGGCCTGGCAACCGATCGGGCTGGTTTCTTGCAGTCTCCACCCTCATCCTTCTGTACAGACTTCAGCTCTCCTTTCTCTGGTCTGCCAGGTCAGTTGTCCCGTCTGTTGGGTTGACATCCCTCCCCTGCTATTATCTCCTCTCCCTTTGCTTGTGGATTTTTTAGGTTTTCTTTAAAATAAAGTGGTGTTTTTTTTTTTTAACCAACATTTCAGTGAGGTTTTGGGTAACAGCAATGAGGGTAAACAGATGTTTTACATTTTCGTACTTGAATGGCAGTCCAAACTTTTTGTATTCTAATATAAATATAAATGGTGCTGGCTTCCAGATGGTCAAGCATCTGTATTCTTAGGATGTCCAAAGACAACTGTGGTGCTGTCGGCTAATTGTTCTCCACTAATAACTAGCCAACGGAATATATAGAATTGATCAATACTAATTCTGCTACTTGGAACATAGTCATGGATCACGTGGGTGAAGGATGTTCCCTAGAGATGGCAGAGCAACAAGGTCAGAAATTCGAATCCTTGGGGTGCCTGGGTGGCTCAGTGGGTTAAGCCTCTGCCTTTGCCTCAGGTCATGATCCCAGGGTCCTGGGATTGAACCCCGCATCGGGCTCTCTGCTCGGCGGGGAGCCTGCTTTCCCCTCTTTTTCTGCCTGCCTCTCTGCCTACTTGTGATCTCTGTCTATCAAATAAGTAAATTAAAAAAAAAAAAAAGAAATTCGAATCCTTGACACTGTAGGACTGTCACATCCTTATGCTCGGGAAATGGTGTGGGAGAGGAACTAACTTTCATATCAATTGTGCGCACTTTTCTCTTACTGCTATTTATTTGTTTAGCTTTTTGACACTAAACCAGTATATTACATAATAAACAACAATATTTTTGTTAAGAAAGTCAAGGATATGATATGACAACAGCCATATGAAAAAGAAAGGAAAGAGAACTCATGAAGAATTTTTTTTTCTTTGAGTGATTTTACATTTCGTTAAAACAAAACATTATTCCTTTAAGATTGAGAGTGGAAAATTTTTTGTTCTGCTTTTAGAACCCTTTCAAAAAAGATCTTTGTATCATATCACCTTGATTTTTTAAATATGAAAATGTTGAAGAAAAATATCATTATGTTCTTCTGGGTAGCTGATTAATCTTAGGTTTATTTATTATTACTAGTGAAAAATCGAATGATTTCTTAACAACCTTACATTTTAGTCAGACATGATATCATGCAAGCTGATTGCATTTTAAAATATAGCTTTTCTCTGGTGACTCAACATCTTTCTCATTTATTACTCCAGGATGTCTAGATTCTTGGGTTGGAAGATGATGTTAGACTAATATATTTTATTTAATCTTGGGTAAAAGAATTTAAAATGTTGATATAGATTTTATTTTTAAGAAATAGGACTGGATTACTTTTTTAAGCATGGATTTTTATTTCTTCCTTTATTATTTTTTGTGGACGTATAATTTACATAAAATGCACAGACCTAACATGTTTTGTTCAGTGAGTTCTGGCAAAAGAAGACATAGAACACTCCCAGCACCTGAGAACTTTTCTTCAGGCTTCTTTCCAGGCAATACCCTTCAACCATCCAGACTTAAGTGTTGTTCTGATTTCTATCATCACAGGCGAGTTTTGCCTATTTTGGACTTCATGTAAACAGAATCACATAGTGTGTGTTCTTCTGCATCTACGATTCTTTTTTTAGATTTTATTTATTTATTTGAGAGAGAGAGAGAGTGAGAAAGAGCGTGAGAGAGGAGGTCAGAGGGAGAAGCAGGCTCCCTGCAGAGCTGGGAGCCCGATGTGGGACTCGACCCCGGGACTCCGGGACCATGACCCGAGCCGAAGGCGGTGACTTAACCAACTGAGCCACCCAGGCACCCTGCATCTATGATTCTTTTGGTCATCATTATTGAGTAAGATTTCATGAGATTCATCTATGCTTCTGTGTGTGTTAGTGGTTTACTCTTTTTTAAAAATTACTGAGTATGAGGGACCTGGATGGTTCAGCTGGTTAAGCCTCCAACTCTTGATTTCAGCTCAGGTCATGATCTCAGGGTCCTGAGATGGAGCCCTGCATGAGACTCCATGTTCAGCTCGGAGTCTGCTTATCCCTTTCTCTCCTCATCTGCCCCTACCCCTGCTCACACTCTCTCTCTGTTTCTCTCTTTCAAATAAATAAAATCTTTTTTTTTTTTAAGATTTTATTTATTTGTCAGAGAGAGAGAGAGGGAGAGAGAGAGAGCACAGGCAGACAGAATGGCAGGCAGAGGCAGAGGGAGCAGGCTCCCCGCCAAGCAAGGAGCCCGATGTGGGACTCGATCCCAGGACGCTGGGATCATGACCTGAGCCGAAGGCAGCTGCTTAACCAACTGAGCCACCCAGGCGTCCCTCAAATAAATAAAATCTTAAAGAAAATAAAATTAGTGAGTAGTATTCAATTGTATGAAAATAGTACAGTTTTTCAATCCATTATCCTGTGGATAGGTGCGATTGGCAGCTGCTGTTGTACATTCCCAGTGATCCTCACCTCTTGCTAATCATACTCCTGAGAAATCCCTTTCCTCTGAGCATGGGTTGGATCTCATGACGTTCTTTGAATGAACAAAATATAGCAAACGTGATGGAATGTTGCTTCCAAGATTTGGATGTAGAAGACTTGACTTCCATCCCTCTCTCTTTCTCCCTCTCTTGTTCTTCTTGCTTGCTTGTGCTAATAAAGCAAGCTGCCATGTTGTGAGCTACCCTATGGAGAGGTCTACATGGCAAGGAACTGAGGGAGACCTCCAACCTACAGCCAGTGAGGAACTCTGACCATCATTCCAACAACCTGTGAGGAACTGAATCTTGCCAACAACCATGGAAGTAAGCTTACAAATAGATCCTTTCCCAGGCTGAGCCTTGAGATGACCGCAGCCCAAATCAACAGCTTCATTGAAGTCTCATGAGAGAAGAGACTACTTCTTTTTGCTGAGATTCTTGACCCACAGAAGCTATGAGATAATAAATGTTGTTTTAATCCATTGAGGTTTTGGATAGTTTTTTTAAATGCAGCAATGGGTAACTATTGCAATAGATATTTGGGTTGCTTCCAGGTTTTTGGCTATTATAAATAAGACTGGTGGGAACATTCTTGTAGTCTTTTTTGAACTTGTTTTATTCAAAATGTGTTTCCTGAAAATAGCACATAGTTGGGTCTTTCCTCCTTCCCACCCCCAGTCTGACAATCTTTATCTCTTTTTTTTAATCTTTACCTTTTAACTGGAGTGTCCAGTCTATTTCAACTTAATGTAATTATTGATATGGTTGGATTTAAGTTTACCATTTCATCATCTGTTTTCTATTTATTCCACTTGTTCTTTTATGTTTCTTTTTTCTTGCCTTCTTTTGGACAATATCAATCACTATTTAATATTTCATTCTATTTCCTCTATTAACATTTTTAGCTATAGCTCTTTAGTGTCATTGTTTAGCAGTTGCTCTAAAGATGATAATATCCATCTTTAATTTATCACTAACTTCAAATAATATTATGCTATTTGACAAACAATGTCAGACTCTATAACTGTGTGCTTCTATTTACTACCCCATCTTTTGTGGTGGTGTTGTCATACGTTATTTCTACAATATTCTGCTCTACTTTTTTGTTTTAAATATATTTAAAAACACAAAGTATGTTTAAAGCAAAAAGAATAGTAATGTGTCATGGGCTATAGATTGATATAGCAAGCATGATAGCAATATATATAACTTAAAATGACACCTCATATTTACCTAAGTATTTACTGGTTTTGGTGCTCTGTATTCTATCCTGGAGGTCCAGGATTTCATCTAATAACATTTTCCTCAGCTTTTACCTTAAAGAATTTCTCTTAGCATTTCTTGTAATGCAGATCTGTTGTAGAGAAATTCTCTTCATCTTTGTCTGCCTGAAGATGTCTTCATTTTTACTTCATTTTTCAAGGTTGCCGAACAGGGAGCCCAATATAGGCCTTGATCCTGGGACTCTGGGATTGTGACCTCAGATGAAGGCAGATGCTTAACCGTCTGAGCCATCCAGGTGCCCAGGATCTGTGGGGGGTCCTTTTGTTTTTGTTTTTAATTTAATTTTAGGGACGCCTAGGTGGTTCAATTGGTTAAGCCTCTGCCTTTAGCACTGGTCATGATCCCAGGATCCTGGGATGGAGCCCCGCATTGCATTGGGTTCCCTGCTCAGTGGGGACTCTGCCTCTCCCTCTGCCAGCCACTCCCCTGCTTGTGCTCTCTCTATATCAAATAAATAAATCAAATTTTAAAAAACGTTTAATTTTACAAGGACACCGGAGTGGTTCAGTCGGTTAAGCATCTGACTCTTGATTTCAGCTCAGGTCTTGGTCTCAGGGTTGTGAGTTCAAGCCTTGTGATGGGCTCTACAATGGGCATGGAGCCTACTTTAAAAAAAAAATTAAAACATCTTTTTTTTAAAGGATTTTAAATAAATTTGTGCTTTTTCATGACAACAGTATCTCCAGTGTCTCCTGAGAGTGAGTAGTCTAGATGCGCGTAAGTATTGTTGGTTCCCTGTGTAGACAGGACTTGGTGCCTAAATGAAAACAAGATGTCTGTGGAATAACTTCTGCATTCACAGGTTGGAAAACAGTTCTGAATAAGGCTGGCAGCGGGGTTTCTTCTCTGTTCCAGGTTTTATGGAGGTGCTATTCTTGTACTTTAAAGCAATGCCTGAGCCAAGAATGCTTGCAGAAAGCGTAAAGAAAGAAATGCTGAGGAGTGCAAAACCTGCAGAAAGCAGTCTTTCCAACCAAGTTAGTTTTGTCTCCATGGCCAATCATTGTCAATGTAATTAGATTACTGGCTTATTATAAATGAATATAACTCAGAAACAGCTGGATGGAAGAGCTGCAGAGGGCAATATGTAGAATGGTATGTGGAGCTTCCATTCCCTCTCCAGGTGAGGTGCTCTCCCTGCACTTCCATGTGTTCACCAAATTGGAAACTCCTTTGTCAATTCTTGACCACTAACTCCTCACATACTCATTTCTTTCTCTCCCTTCTTTATGGGGACCCAATGACTTTCATGTTACACTATTTGTAGTCCTACGGCTCTTGGATCCACTCTTCCATATTTGTAACTCTTTTTTCCTTTGTGTTTTCACCTGTGGTTGAGTTGATCCTTGCCTCTGCTATGTCCAGACTTCTGTTGAACCCATCAAATTAATATTTAATATATTTTTTTAAAGATTTTATTTATTTATTTGACAGACAGAGATCACAAGTAGGCAGAGAGGCAGGCAGAGAGAGAGGAGGGGAAGCAGGCTCCCTGCTGATCAGAGAGCCCGACGCGGGGCTCAAACCCAGGACCCTGGGATCCTGACCTGAGCCGAAGGCAGAGGCTTTAACCCACTGAGCCACCCAGGCGCCCCTAATATTTAATATTTTTAAATTTCAAACATTTCTAGTGAGTTTTTTTTTAAAGATTTTATTTATTTATTTGAGAGAGAGAGGATGAGAGAGAGAGAGAGCACGAGAAGAGGGAGGGTCAGAGGAAGAAGCAGATCCCCCACTGAGCAGGGAGCCCAATGTGGGACTCGATCCCAGGACTCCAAGATCATGACCTGAGCCAAAAGCAGTCCCAGTTCTTTTTTTAAAAATAGTTTTCATCTCTCTGAAGACATTCTCCATCCATTCATTCATATTCTCTAATTTTTCCACTAAATTATTGAATATATTTAACATAATTACTTTAAAGTTCAATCATTGGTGTGTAATTTCATATTTGGGCTTGTTGTGTTGACTATATCCTGTCTTGATCTTGGGTCACATTTTCTTGCTTATCTGTTTTGTAATTTTTTATCATACACCAAACATTTTGTGCAAAAAAATGGTAGAGACTAAAGTAAGTAGTATTGCTTCCTTTATCATGCTGCTTGTCTGGTGGGTGGAGTCAATCTGGTCTACGGATTTCACTTTTCCTCTCTGCTCTCCTAATAATGAAAGCAGCTGAGGGTCTCATCTTCTAGGATGGACTTATCACTTTCTGGAATTTAGTTAACTTAAGGTTTTTGTAGGGGAGTTGTCCTTGTTTCTCTGATTTTTTTAAATTGGGGTATATTTGACATACAGAATTATATTGGTTTCAGGTGTTCTACTATTTTTGTTGTTGTTTTCTATTTTTTTTCTACTTTGTAAATTAAATAAAATTCTCAGTAATGCAAATTTCTTTTGTCAATAGAGACATAAATTAGTTTTGTCCAATGGAGATAAAATTAGTTATTGTCCTGTAGATACTGGTCAGTTTTGTGTGTGTGAGTTACTTTGTTTCTGCATTCCTAATTGCCTATATCTGCGTCTGCACTTTGGATTAGCCTTTGAACTGTTGTTAGCTCCCCCTACCCCTTTTTAGAAATTTTCCTTGGATTCCTCATTAATTCATAAGTTAAATAAAAGTCTTTGCTATCTGTTCGTTTTATATATATTTGAGAGTTGCGACTGTATCCATTATAAAAATTCTTTTGTAACCTGGGCCACCTTCCTCTAGGATGTTGTTAGTCTGAAATCTTGTGCTCGGTCTTCTTCTTTAAGTTGCACATGGACCACTTTCTTTGCTGCAGTTTCTGGGCTTCTTGGGCACAGGCTTTCAATAGTATATTATACCTTCCGCTTGAGAATCAGATAAGTGTGCATTAAGCCTCACTTCCACACACCACTCTTTTCCTTTATTCTCTGTAACACTACTACTTAAGGTTATAAAAGGTTTTTAGATTTTATTGAAGGATATGGTAGGTAGCCACTGTCATGTGTGACTAATCAGGATTTTCTTGAATCCCTTCTTCATATTTTGCTAGTTACCCACAGTAGAAATCTTTCCATTTTAGTGGAAAATTCAAAAACATGATTTCCAGCTTCCTTGCTGCTGGGTGCAGATATGTCATCTGTATAATGCCAGTTAGATGCATCCCATGAGACGGGCACACAAATGAGCTACTTGGTAAAAGAGGCAGGACACAGAGGATCCATTTTACTGCCACAAAGCTGAGCAGAAGCAGTGTTGTTTGGGGGTTGGCTGCTGTGACCAACTTCTCAGTCATGACAGGTGTTGCAATGGTCTCTTTTAATAGGGCTGAAAGGGTGCAAGAGATCAGTATAATAATGGGCTTCAGTGAATCACACCCCCGTGCTTCTGTCCCTATTTCATGTGACCTTGCACTCACTTCAACAAGAAATGAGTCTATTTCTCCACCTTCTGGAACCAGGGTTGGCCTTGATCATCATACTGTGAAGGCACCTAGTTTAACCTATTGAAGAGTGTGGGACTTCGTGGAGGAGAAACAGTGCTTTCTAGCCAACAGTCAGCACTGTGGACTCAGAAATGCTGTGAAGGTAACTCTTAACTATGGAGAACAAACTGCTCCGGGAAGATCTCTCTGAGGAGGTGATATTTGAGCTTTTATCTGAAGGATGTGAAAGAACCAGCTTAATAAAGATCAGTGGCCAAATGTGCCACACAGATGAGAGGACTGGGATAAAAGTTATGGGGCGAGAATGGACTTGGTCTGTTCTTCAGGACCAGAAACGAGACCAAGAAGATGGAGCTAACAAGAAGGAAAAGCAGGCCATGGCCAGTACTGTGTGGTTCTGTAAGGCATTTCAGGAGTATGGCCTTTAGTCTTTGTGCAGGGAGATGCTATCAGTTTTTAAACAGGAGATATCATGATCAACCTAGGTTTTTAAAAAATCCCTTTGGAGTGTATTCAGAGAATAACTTGGGATGGGTTAAGAGGGACAACAGGGAGTCATGTAAGGAGGCCACCACAGTTGTCCAGGGAGAGGAGATGGGATGGTGGCATGGACAGTGCTGGTTGTGGTGGAGAAGAAGCAATATTTTGGAGGTTTGCTCTTGAGTTTGATAAGCAGAAGGAAGAGATGGGAGCTTTCAAGGTTAACTGAAAGAGTCCCAAGTCCTTTATTCACCTTCATTATCAGTTAAGCCTTTGTCAAGAAAGAAGAGTGTGTAGAAACAGATTCAAAGGTCTTGTTGCTAGCTGTTGAGTAGAATGTGAAGGTGGAGAATGCTGTGTGCTTGGACAGAGGTTGTCCATGGAAACGTTGAGTATTTCCTTGAGGAAGGGAGTGCCCTGTTTACTAATACTTGCTATGTCCACAGCAGATACTAAAACTGACCAGCAGAAGCTCCACAGAATCTACCCATGCCAGCAATACCAAAAGTTGAAGATACCAACACAAAAAGAACTTCTGGGCTTTATTTTAGGTGCAACAGTGACTAAGATGTGGAGACACCATGGGACATGACTAATGAAAGTAGTTTTGAAAACATTCTCTAAGAGAAGCATCAAGTTGTTGACCAGAGCACTTTTCTAGCCAAGCAGGAAAAGCGTGAGTGCCTTAAGGGCAAGGATCATGTCTCAGTCATCTTTGAATTCCTACTCAAACTTTAGCACTGTACTTGACATACAGTAAACCCTAAGGTTCAACATGTATTGAATGAATAGCTTAAGCAGAGACAAAAGCAGCCATAGTCTTGGATGGTACCCAGCCCCTTGTGCTCTGTATCTTCAACATCAAATTTGCGTCTTGTGGTTTGGCTTTGATCCTATAAATAAATCTCTCTTTCCTTGGAAACATGAGCTCATGGTCAATTTCTTCACTCCATTTGCTTGATTAAGCCCAATTCTCTGAAGTATATTTCAATATTAATTCATGTTTTTTGTTCTGTTGCAAATTTTGTATCATTTGATAATTTATCTCTACCTCAAGTCTGTTTGCATATGTTAATAAACATACTTTATAAATACTTTCTTCATTTGTTGAAGAAATCATAAACCTTAATTGAATAAAAATGAGAAAATACAAATAAACAAAGGTAGAAAATAAAGAGATGACTTTATTTGCAAAGGAACTTTATGTATTTATGTATAAGCTTTTTTTCTTGTACACACACACACATTGGGACAAAAATGCAATCACGCTAGACTTAATATTCTGCAATTGGATTTAGATACTACTTCAAAATATAATTAATAAATGAGAAGAACTTTAACTTTTATTTTGAATGATAGTCTGCTTATTTCCTTTTTTCCCTTTTCCCTGAGAGTAGCTTATTTATTTATTTATTTATTTATTTATTTATTTATTTATTATTTTCTTTGTAAAACTACTCTGTGGACCAAACTGGAAAACATGAGTGAAAAAAATCAGCTAAATAAGATGTCAGCCCCATGTATGGAGCAACTACGTAGAGAGGACTCAAGCATCTGGCCAGCAGCTGAACTAGATGACCTCTGAATTCTCCAGCTCTGAGATTCTGTGGCTGACAGCAGGTGGCAGGAATTTGTAGGTGGAAGGGACTGACAGGACTAATGTAACAGAATTGTGGGAAATTAGATTGGAAAGTCAGACTCAACCCAGTTGCATCTTTATCTCGGATCCAAGACCAGATGTGTAGGTGTGTGTTGGGAGAAACTTGTGGGAATGTATCTGCATAAAAGAAGAGTGCCAGGCCAGAAATCTTCTTCCTTTTCGTCTTCCTTCTTCCTCTTCTCTCTTTCCTCTTCCTCTTTTCTCTACTTTTACACAAAATGAACAAGTTCTTTCACCATGAAATGACTGGAACTCACTTCCCAAATAAGAAGGGGAAGTTCAATGTGAGATACCCAAATCTGTCTTCTCTTTTCCTATCAATCTGAAAACAGTAACTCTTTGTAAAAGCAATCACTGATTTTACCTACATTGTTCTACAATGTAATACAAAGATTCACATGCAAATACAACTAAAATTTTTTTAATACATTTTATTTTTTTAAGATTTTATTTATTTATTTGACAGAAATCACAAGTAGGCAGAGGTTGGGGGGGGGGGGAGCAGGATCCCCACTGAGCAGAGAGCCTGATGTGGGGCTCGATCCCAGGACCCTTGGATCAGGACCTGAGCTGGAGGCAGAGGCTTTAACCCACTGAGCCACCCAGGTGCTCCTCGACTAAAATTTTTAATTGCGGTAAAATACACATAAGTAGAATTTACTATTAACCATTTCTAAGTGTATAGTTTACAATTACTTTACAGTTTAGTGGTATTAAGTACGTTCTTACTGTTGTATAAGCATCATCACCATCCAGCCTGAGAACTCATGTCATTTTCTCAAGATGAAACTCTGTGCCCATCAAACAATAACTCTTCATTCTCCCCACCTCCCCCCCCCCGACAAATATGATTTTATTTTCTGTCTCTAAGAATTTGATGACACTAGTTACCTCACATAAGTGGAATCATACAATATTTATTCATTTCTGATGAGCTCTTTTCTTTTTTTTTTTAAGACTTGAAATAATATCTACACCTAATGTGGGGCTCGAACTCATAACCCCAAGATCAAGAGTTGTATGTTCTACTGACTGAGCCAGGAAAGCACTCCTTGACCGGCTTATTTCATTTAGCGTGTTCTCAAGGCTTATTCATGTTATAGCCTATGTCAGTATTTACTTCCTTTTTAGAGTTAAATAATATTCCATTTGTGCTTATTCATTCATCTCACTAAAATTTTATTTTATTTTATTTATTTTTTTTTTCACTAAAATTTTAAATGATAACCCTGTAATCCTCAGGATTCCATTATCCTGCTTTTGGAGCCTGGAAAAGTTACCACCATCCCACCTGAAAGTTTCCCAACACTTCCAGATTTTATTTCATACTTAGAATTCTTCTTCTTCTTCTTCTTTTTTTAATCCTCAGATATAGCTTCTGTTGTCCCAGGAAGTAAAGCATCTTAGGGCCAGAGCTGTGGTGTAAATAGGAAAAGAGTGAGGTCAGGCCCATAAACTGGTTCATATTACCTTGTTCCATGAATATTCTCAGGCCACGCCTCTATGGGAGGTACCACTTCAGTCACTCTGGTGGTCACTCGTCCCACAATGGCCAGATGCCCACTTAGCGGAGACAGTGGGCATATGTGCTGATATTGTAGGCTTAATACTAGTGAGGCTCTGGGCCACAAAGCCAAGTAGATGTTGAAGAGAAGTTGTGCATTTCAGTCACACACAAGTATTGCCATAAATCAAGAAACAGCAGAAGATTGTCAAGTAACTTTTTAGTCACCCCTCCCCCGCAGCCATGCTTCTGATAGTTTGGTTTTGCAAGCATGTCATCAATTAGCTGCAGAAGAGGACCAGGGAGACTGCTTCTTCTGATGTTCCTCCCCCGAACACCATGAATTTCCCGAGTCTCATGTTACCACCCATTTTTTTTTTAAGACTTTATTTATTTGACAGAGAGATCACAAGTAGACAGAGAGGCAGGCAGAGAGAGAGAGGGGGAAGCAGGCTCCCTGCCGAGCAGAGAGCCCGATGTGGGGCTCGATCCCAGGACCCTGGGGATCATGACCTGAGCTGAAGGCAGAGGTTTTAACCCACTGAGCCACCCAGGTGCCCCACCACCAATTTTTGGTAAGGATCTATCCATATGTTGGGCAGGGCACTGTACCACACAGAATGACGCAGTGAGAATTAATTTTCTCCCTTCAGACACTTCCACATGTTATCACAGTTGTCAAAGCAGATGAAAAATTGGGCTGCTGGTGAGTCATGCCATCCACCCTCTCCTACATGAGTCCAGAGAATTGATGTCATTTCTCCAATGATTTTTTGGGAAATAGTGACTTTTTTAGTGTTTCCCAGTAGTATTACTTTGGTTTGTGGCCATAAAACCGTAAGTTGGCTCTAATTTTAATCAGCATTTATAGAACTATTTTTTCCTTATTTTTTAAAAAGATTTCATTTATTTATTTGTTTATTTGACAGACAGAGATCACAAGTAGGCGGAGAGGCAGACAGAGAGAGAGGAGGAAGCAGGTTTCCTGCTGAGCAAAGAGCCCGACTCGGGGCTCGATCCCAGGACCCTGGGATCATGACCTGAGCTGAAGGCAGAGGCTTTAATCCACTGAACCACCCAGGTGCCCCTCCTTACTATTTTCTTCCAGGGTTCTCCTCGCTATCCATATGTAACATTTCTGTAGTAGTAGTGCACGTCAAGATGTTTCAGACAATAAAAGATTTTATACTTTTTCCCAAAAAATGAAACACAAAAGTATGAAATATGAGAAAGTGTATTTTCTCTAGAATTTCATGTTTCTACCATATCCAGGAGCTTCCCTTGTAAATAAGTTCTTTTTTTTTTTTTTTTTTTTTAATTCCAGAGAGAAGTTTATTACAAGGAAGCTAGTTTGGCTGCTTTGGGGAGTTGATGGAAGTCCATCTCTTTGAGTCATGGTGCGTAACTCAGTGGGAGTCGATTCCACACAGGGTTTCAGTGACGATGATCTCACTATTTTATGCCTCATGTCTACACTTTAATTTATGTACCAAGGTTGCTTTCCCTGATGAATGAAGTCCTGCCTACGGCACAATTGATCTTGCATTTTCATATGTCCCCTTTCCCTTCCAGTTAGACATGAATCACACTCTTCACACTTTGGCATGTGGTACTTGTTAATTAGTTCAACCAGTCAAAGATAGATTGTTACAGCACTTGTTACTTGACCTCTACAAGTGTAATCAGTAATAAGTGCATGTTAGCATGAAACCTTCAGGCAATAGTGTAACATTTCTGGACGAGACTGGCCTCCTACAGCAAGCATGTTGGTCCTGCTACTCTTCTGCCTTCCAGGTAGAGGTAAGGAAATAAACCTTTAGATACCATGAGACCAGAGTGGAAAAGGGATGAGCTCTCCTGAAGTCTCTTCCTTATAGGAATACCAAGATAACACCTAAGTTAAGTCTTTAGTAGTTGGCTGTGGGGCTTTGGTGTGGTCTAAGCCGTTTATCCTGTGCCAAGATGCTTATTAAAAATATTTGGATCCTCTGTGAAGCCCTGCTGTACTCAAGGTTACTTGGAGATCTGACTAAGAATGGGGTTGATGGTGTTCATAATTGATAAAATCAAGAGTATGACAAAAGAAGTAGAGCTTTGAAAACTTCGAGTCCTGGGTCTGCTCATGGTCCTCATGAACAGCTTTACTTGGAGTGCCGGTCAGATGAACTGTCAGTCTGGCTATACTTTTAAGCAGGCTCTGTTAAGTGGGAACATGGAACATTGCTCTACATTTGTGTGTACAAGTGCTATTTCCTTCCTGAAATGAATAGGTGTATCTGTAAGATGCACACACACACACACACACACACACACACACACACACAGTTAATTCCTTCAGTTAGTGCTCTAGTTTCATTTAAAATTTAATTTAAACCATGCTCCTTAGCTAGGTTACATGGACTCTTCAGGAATCTATGAATGGCAGAGGGGATAAGTCAGATAACTGAATTTGAATGCACGATTTTGTGTGGCTATAGATGTTTCTGGGAAGAGAGTCCCTAGCTCTTATCAGAGTCTCAAAGATGTCTGTCACTCCCTCATCCTCTACGTGGTTTGAAATGTCTGGGTTATGGGGCACCTGGGTGGCTCAGTGGGTTAAGCCACTGCCTTCGGCTCAGGTCCAGATCTCAGGGTCCTGGGATCGAGCCCCACATTGGGCTCTCTGCTCGGCAGGGAGTCTGCTTCCCCCTCTCTCTCTGCCTGCCTCTCTGCCTACTTGTGATCTCTGTCTGTCAAATAAATAAAATTTTTGAAATGTCTGAGTTATGAAGTGTATAACTCAGTTCTCTTGTTCTTGATTATTCTCAATTATTCAGTCAACCAGTTTTCATTAATAAATATAGGATAAGTGACTGTTTACGAGAGGTACTGTATTTGACATTTAGGGAGAGACAAAGATATAGTACAACTCTTGATTTCCAACTTTTTGGGACAAATTGCACAATAGTCCCTAAAAACCAATTAACAGTGGAGGGTTGTGAGTGTGCCTAGTAAGTGGAATGGGCAAAACATGCTAAAATAATTTAGCGGGGAGGCATTAGTGTCTCCTGGTTTGTTGGACAGGAGCTTAATGTTGAGCCTGGAGATGAATGAGCAAAGCCTGACTCTGGTGGTCAGCCAGTATACTCTGGGTGTTCAGATGTTAAATAACGAAATATGTTTTTGTGCCAATTGATTGCCATCTTCCTCCATGCCCATCCCAGTGTCTCCACTGCCCTGGCCATACCTGTCCCTCTATCAGGAACTTCTAACACTTTCTCCTCTCCTCTCACTTTCTTAGGATTCAGCAACTGTAGGACTTATGCCTGGCTCAGAAAGAATTCTCTAGGACACCGTTCCAGCTCTTTGGCTAGAGCCTTTCTGATGGCTCAGTGTCCACACTGATCAGTTGTTAATATTTTGGGTACCACCACTGCATCTGTGTTTGTTGGAAGTTCACTTGTATGACTGTGTGACTGAAATAATAAGCAGGAGTGGGAAAACATCTCAGGAAGGGGAGATGGTGGGAGGGGAAAGGAGCCCAGTTCGTTGATAAGAGCATTCTGGAGCTGGATAGCTGAGTAATTTGTTGGATACGGAGAAGGGGAGTAATAAATACTAAAGTTAAAAAGAAAGCTATAGCCAGCCTGTTGTGCAAACAGTTTGGGGTGGGGATCATGGAAGAAGGGTAGGTCTTGCACTCTGGAGTTTGGGCTGGGTATGTTAGATGTCATCGGCAAGGGCTAAGGTGTGGAATGACGTGATAAAAGTAACACTTTTAGGAGAATATTCTGGCAGTGGTGTTCAGGATGAAAGGACAAAGGGAATCGTTAACAGGGTAAATTCCGAATGTAAATTAGCCATCATGAAAATTCTCGGGGAACTGAAACAACCCACTGTGAATTTTAAGGCAAGAATGTGTGGAGGGAAGGAGACACTGACTGTGGCACAAGAATAAAGAACGTTTGAAGTGGGTTTTTTTGTTTGTTTGTTTGTTTGTTTTTAAAGATTTTATTTATTTATTTGACAGACAGAGATCACAAGCAGAGAGGAAGGCAGAGAGAAAGAGAGGAGGAAGCAGGCTACCCGCGGAGCAGAGAGCCCGATGTGGGGCTCGATCCCAGGATCCCGGGACCACGACCCGAGCCGAAGGCAGAGGCCTTAACCCACTGAGCCACCCAGGCGCCCCTGAAGTGGGGTTTTAAGAGAGCTGGGCCATCTCATCCCATTGTCCCTCGGTGGAGAGCAGATCAGGGTGGTGGCCACAGAAGGGAGCTCTGTGAGGAGCAGAGAAGATTGCATTGTTGCCTGAGGTAGCTTCAGGGTAGAAGGACGGAGGAGACTACATCACAAAAATGCCAGTCAGCAATTATGTCTTTCCTATGTAAAGTTCATAAGATAATATGACAAAAATAGTTGAGACAGAGAGAGAATGAATGGATCTTAGGCTTCTTATTTGATTGACTTGTTCTTACTTGTTCTGTCCAATTCTAGACCAGCAACAAAGCAAGTCTTGAATCCCTCCCCAGCACACACTGAGCAATCCTAGGGAACACCAGCAGGCCTTGTACAGTATACATCCCGGGTGGTTATGTATAATTGCCTTCGTGACCCCATGAGATCTTAAATTTTATTTAACTTGTTTAGATATTTTCTCCTACCCCACAATCACCCCTGAAAATCAATTCTTCTAATTGGAGCTTCAGACCAGTAGCCAATATTGATAATATTATTTTACTTTGCATTTACTGTTCAAACAGCATTTTTATGAATATTAGTTCATTAATCCTCACAAAACACCCTATATAATTGTCAGGTAAACATTATTATCTTCATTTTGCATCTGAGGAAACTGAGAAACTGAGTTTCAGAAAGTTAAAAGGGGATATGGTCAGAACTCACATTTTTTTGAGCAACTATTATATGCCAGACCCATTCCATACGCCCAAGTTCACAGAGCTAGGAAGGGTCAGAGCAGAGACTCAGCCTGGTTCTCCTGGTGGTTTTAAGGTAGTGACAGGCAATGTACCAGCCGTTGTTCACCCACCTGAGAAAACTTTGCTTTCAGTATTGGCACCAAAACTAGACTTCTTATTCTTCAAAGGGTTGGAAAACAGCTGAGGTCAACCTCCCAAAAGGCTTTAATATTTCCATTCCAATTCATAAGCAATAAGGGACCAACCAAGCAAGAAGATCCAAAGGACAATTTTTTGTTTTATTTTTATTAGGGATAAAACCTGTTTTTATTTGTAATTTTTTCTGGAGGAGTTTAAGGGCTGAAGGGATGAATTGCCTCTGGTTTTATGTTCCAACATCACCAAAATGCCCCAGTAGATATTATGTTATTAAAATGAATGCTGTGTGTGAGATCATTCTATCTTGGACAATATATTTAGAATAAATTGAAATGAATAATTAATGAAGGGGGAAAGAATGTTTCTCAGATACACTAGTCTTACTCTTACCTTCCCCCCTGCTGACTTCTCCTTACTTCCTCTTTCCAGTTTTTGCATCATCTTGACCTGTTCACCCCCATGGTTTATTCCTTCCTTTCCATTTTAGAATAGCTGTGGTGGCAGCCTCATTGCTGATAAGGAGCCATTGTTCTCTCAAGGAGACAGCATGGAAGACAGGAACAGCTGTTGCTCTTTCTACCATGAGCCCCTGGTAATTCCTAGCCTTCCGTCCATGGATGCACCCACCAGGCTGGAAAACAGGAAAAGAGCCCTATGTTCACTGGCTAAGCCAGGACAAGGAGAGCCCCACAGTAGACAGTACCCTTCCACTGGAATGACCATTTCTGGTCACTCTCTCTTCTTTCAGTGAACTGATTAGTCTACAGCTTCCCTACTCAGAGTACAGTCCAAGAACCAGAATCACCAGTATCGCCTACCAATGTCTGAAATACAGAACCTTCACCCTAAACCTGTGGAATCAGGATCTGCATGTTTGCAAGATCCTCAGATCCATATGGACATTAAAGTTTGCTAAGTATTAGTCTACTGGATGTCCTTTTGCCCACAACCACGTTTTCTCTTTCTTATAATTTGGTACACGCTGCAAGGAAAATCTACAAATATTGTACACTATACTGAGATATATCTTAGTGGAAATTATATTCTTATATCTAACTAGGTTCACTAATACCAAGAAAACAAACTTAATTTAAAACAAGATGTTGAACTCCTTTGCCTGTTATGTTATTTATATGATGATTCCATCAGTGACTTTCCTTGTTGCAATGATTTGACACCTCTTGTGGGTTACTATTTAAACCAAAGAAATAATCAGAAACAACTTACCAAAGCACCACCCCAAATCTTGCTTCTTGGCAATTTCTATAACTCCCCAAATAGCCCCTCAGACATAAACAAACTAGAAATTCCCAAATCAAAAAACAAAAATAGTAAGCAAAATAAATTTCTTCTAACATCTTTAAAGCTGTTTTTAAGCTGTTATGTTTATGTTTATTCATGTTCTCTTAACAGCTGACCTCCCTGATAAGCTACATTAATTTATTTGGAAGCTTTGCCTGACTGATTCTTTCTCATTTGGGAATTTTGGTGATAACACAATCAGAATTTAATATTTTGATTTTCCCAACATTCTGAGGCTATGTTCTTTTAAAACACCCTGAGAATCTCAAGATTCTTTGAGTTTTTTTTCTCTCTTGTGATTTTTAAGTTCAAGCCTAACAGTTTGGTTAATCCTTTCATCAGTTCAGCCTAGGAGAGTTCTGTCAGAAGAAATATTCGGTTTGCAACTAGACAAGCAAAGCAAGAAAATGCCAGCAATATTCTTAGATTTCTTTAATTTCCTTAATATATGATTGAAGTTTACTGTTTGCTGTCCTCCAGGCTTGGATATTAAGAGTTGATGCTTATTTTTGAGCCTCTAGTTCATGAGTAAAACACTTAATTGTTCCCCTTTACAGTGTTGTCAAAGACAGTAGCTTCATTTTCTAAATACTTAAAACAAAATTTTCTAACTGATCAATTATGTTTACATGATAAATGAGTGGCCCAGGGAAGATTCAAGAAGTTAATGTCCTTTTTTCTTTATTATTATTATTTTTTTAAAAAGATTGTATTTATTTATTTGACAGACAGAGATTACAAGTATTCAGAGAGACAAAGAGAGAGAGAGGGGAAAGCAGGCTCCCTGCTGAGCAGAGAGCCCTATGTGGAGCTCAAGCCCTGGACCCTGGGATCATGACTCAGCTGAAGGCAGAGGTTTTAACCCACTGAGCCACCCAGGCACCCCTATTATTATTATTATTATTATTATTTTCCTTGGATTAACTTTTGTTCTGTTTTAAGATTTTATTTATTTGACACAGAGAGAGAGAGAGAGAACACAAGCAGAGGGAGCCAGAGAGAGAGAGAGAAGCAGGCTCCCTGCTGAGCAGGGAGCTGAATTTGGGCTCTATCCCAGGGCCCTGGCATCATGACCTGAGATGAAGGCAGACAGATGTTTAATAGACTGAGCCACCCAGGCACTGCTTAACTTTTTTTTTTTTTTTTTTTTTAATGTTTGATCTATCTCACACTATTTTATTTACTTATGTAAACTTATTCATACATACTAATACGAAAACTCAGACAAAGGGGTTATAACATTGGGTCCAAATATTTAACTTCTCTTCTTGCATCTAACCACTAGTTAGAAATAAGTAGCTATATAGCATGTACTAGGTATAGTTATTGGACTAGTAACTATAGGTGATGGCAAAAAAAAAAAAAAGATTTTGTCTTAGAAGTAGTTCTTTTTTGGGGCGCCTGGGTGGCTCAGTGGGTTGGGCCGCTGCCTTCGGCTCAGGTCATGATCCCAGGTCCTGGGTTCGAGCCCCGCATCGGGCTTTCTGCTCGGCAGGGAGCCTGCTTCCTCCTCTCTCTCTGCCTGCCTCTCTGCTTACTTGTGATTTCTCTGTCAAATAAATAAATAAAATCTTTAAAAAAAAAAAAAAGAAGTAGTTCTTTTTTTTTTTCTAAGATTTTATTTATTTATTTGACAGAGAGAGAGAGAGAGAGAGAGATAGATCACAAGTAGGCAGAAAGGCAGGCAGCAGGAGAGGGGGAAGCAGGCTCCTTGCTGAGCAGAGAGCCCCATGCAGGGCTCTATCCCAGGACCCTGAGATCATGACCTGAGCCAAAGGCAGAGGCTTAACCCACTGAGCCACCCATGTGCCCCTTAAATGTAGTTCTATAGGTGGGAAGACAAAGGAGAAGAAATGTGTAAGAAAAAAAAATGGAAAAGGAAATCTCTTCAGTGTATAAAATGGTAACAGACACTATTTACTGAGCTGATCGTGCGTGGGTCAGGCACTGTGCTTAGCCCTTGACATGTACCATGTATCTCATTTTACAGATGAGAAAACCGAGGTGGGGGGAATTCTCAGTAACTTGAAATTGGCACTTAAACCCCCATCCGATATCAAAATCATGCTCCAGCTGTGTAGTATTGCTTGCTTGATAGAAGAGTAAGGAACAGTATACTTATTTTGCTTTACTTTTTAAAAAATCAGCTACTTTCTATTTTTTTTTAAAGATTTTATTTATTTATTTGTCAGAGAGAGAGAGGGAGAGAGAGCAAGCACAGGCAGACAGAATGGCAGGCAGAGGCAGAGGGAGAAGCAGGCTCCCTGATGAGCAAGGAGCCCGATGCAGGACTCGATCCCAGGACTCTGGGATCATGACCTGAGCTGAAGGCAGCTGCTTAACCAACTGAGCCACCCAGGCGTCCCTGCTTTCTATTTTATCTTTTCCAGCTTTATTGAGATAAAATTGGCATATAAAATTGTGTAAGTTTTAGGTGTACATCTTGTTGATTTGATATCCTCATATATTGCAAAATGATTACTACCACAGTGTTTCCCTTAACACCTTCGTCCCATCACATAATGACCGTCTCTTTTTGGTGGTGAGAACATTTATGATGAGCTTCCTTAGCAGCATTCATTTACTTTTATATATTTCAGTTGCAAACCTCTTGAATCCCTCAGGATCTTGCACAATGCTGGGAGTGTTATAAGTATTCTAATTTCCCCAAAGAGGAACTGCAAACCAGGTCACCAGAATTTTGGCAACAGTATTATAAGCTTGAGGTCCAACACCTTTTCTAAAAGGCAGGGCATAATATAATGGATTTCAGGTAGTTTCCTCATTTGCATGCCCACAAAAGTCTTGGTGCCTCCTTAAATTGTTTCATGCCTCTGGTTTTCACCGGACCCTTGGTTTCAGTTGGCCTCCTATAACTTTAAGAGTTAACTCAATCTCCACTTCTTCTATAGAAGTAACTGACTTCCCGAGATGGAGGGGTGAGGGGGACACCACTCCCTCCTTGGTGTTTCGCTAGTTCCTGTCTGTTACCTCTTCACAGCACACATTATACTGTACTACATAAGTGGTGTGTGTGTGTGTGCGCTTGTGTGCTTGTGTGAATTTATAGAAAAGCCTGGGAGGAGTTCCTTACCATCTGGTGGGGGAGGTAAATACGTAACGTAATAAACATCTCATATCACGCAATGCAGATTTACATGAGATGTCCAGGGCATCTCATGTGTGACATAATATTCACTGACTACTTTAGAGATATTCAATAGTTTTTATATTAGGAGATGGTATAATTTAGTGTAGGGAAGGAAAAAGTTTCCCTGTATGTTCTTAGGGTCCCTGGCTGGGTCTGAAATTTAAACCGACAAAGAGATTAGCAGGAGAAAAGCCTACAAATTTGCCTTTAATATAAGTTTTATGTGACGTGGGAACATTCAAAAAGAAATGAAGACCCAAGGAAACAGGTTTAATGAAGACTGAACAGTCCTGTAGAAATAATGTTAGATCAGAGAGCCTGAGGCAATCATAGTGAATTGGGGGAAACTTAGCAAGTCCCGATTGTTAGGATTCTTCTCAGTGCCCCTTTGTCGCAGATATAAGAATGTTCCCTTCCTCCAGGATAAGGGAAGGCACCTCTCACAGAAGAGTTCCATGACCTGTTTCAGAGGAGAAGGGTGGTGGTGGGGGGAAAGGTCAGAATGATCTTGCTTCTACTGTTTTCTCAAACTCCTCCAGTTTAAAATATTCAATACGCCATATTTTGAAGTAGCATGTCCTGAACCCCATCATTAGTGAAGCATCACTCAAACTGCCCTATTAGAAACTCTGAGATATTAATAGCTGCTCCACGAGAAAAAGAATTTGGTGGTCAAATTAGTTTGATAAATTCAAGGTTGAATAAAGTTAAACTGTTTAATGTGTGCTTTAATTTTTTTCTGCAGTATCTTTCAGAACTCTTACTGTGCTAATGTGCATCGTGAATCATCCAGTATGCAACATTTCCCCATCATATTTGGCCATGGAATTCTTTCTTCTCTAGGCACCGTAGAACACAGTGTGGAGATACTGGATTTCATGGTTGAGAGTAAAATATGGTATCAATGTCATCATAGATTAGTTGCTTGATTTTCATCACCTCTTTAAGCCTTCGTGTACTCATCTACATACGCAGGTAATTCCTATATTTCATACTGTTGGCAAAATACAAGAAGGTTATAAAATGTCCAGGAGTCCTCTGTAGATGAACAATTATGATTGTTAATAATAATATGTACAGCAGCTGACTACTCATTGTTAGACCCCCCCCCCCATCACTTTGCAGAGTTCTGGATCTGAAGACTGTCTCACATGACCCAGCTTTAGCATGTAGGTGGCCCAAAAAAGGCTTCCCTACTATCTGTTATCTTTTGCACTTTAACAGGATCTGAGTCAATATTAGATCAGTCCTCCTCCGGTCTGGTCCTAGTGCTTATCATCTGCTTATGAAAAACAAAAATAAGATAAAGAAGAAATAATGTTGAACAAGATAACCTCTAGAGTTCATGCACTCTAAAATTCTAAGGTGGAACGGAACTCATTCTCAAGTTGCAGCAGATGGGAGTTTTTTTTAAATACTTTCTAACTGGGCAGATGAGAACAAAAGTCCTTGTCATGCACTACTTTATTTTTTTTCACTTAGAAAAGCAACTTTATTCCCATCAGTATTCTTTTTTTTTTTTTTCCAGATTTTACTTATTTATT
This sequence comes from Lutra lutra, assembly GCF_902655055.1. Taxonomy (NCBI): domain Eukaryota; kingdom Metazoa; phylum Chordata; class Mammalia; order Carnivora; family Mustelidae; genus Lutra; species Lutra lutra. The sequence continues at coordinate 50,224,306 of NC_062280.1, read as the reverse complement.
TGAGAGAGAGAGAGAGAAAGCACAGAGCGAGAGGGAGAAGCAAGCTCCCTGCTGAGCAGAGAGGTGGGGGAGGAGAGGTGGGGCTCAATTCCAGGACCCTGGGATCATGACCTGAGCTGAAGGCAGCTGCTTAACCCATTGAGCCACCCAGGCACCCCTCCCGTCAGTATTCTTGATATAAATGAATTTGACCTTTGTAAATCTGTTTTTTTAGACCACTGTATTGATTATTTTATATAACTCTATAGCACTATATCCTAGAATGTATCATTTTGACACATCCCCTCCCTGACCTCTGTTTATGAGCAAGTGCAGCTGTGAGGTGGTTCTTTGTGTAGGATTAAGAAACACTGAAGTTCTTGAAATAAGCCAGATGTTTTTGTTTTCAAAGGAAAAGATGACACTTAATGAAGCATTTATTTACAACTTCACAACAGAACAGAAGATTATAAGAAAACTTTCAAGAGACATGGGTCATAGAAACCAAGTGAACACGACAGCTTTCCCAACTTCACAGCCCAGAAAATGTTGCAAAAGACAAAAATTGACCTTGCGCTGGCTGTAAATATTTGTAGTTTGAGGTTAAAATGACCAATAAATTACAGTGAGAGTTACTATCTTGAAGAGGGACTTCCACTTTGACCTTATTTGGTTTCTATCCACTTTGTCAACTGTATGTCCAGTAATATACACATAAAAAGAGTGATTTTTAAAAACACGCCCTGAAATTAGTGTTTATGCAAACTTCAGGAAAATGTTTTGGATAATCTCTCTCAAAACAAAAAACCACTTTTATTTTTTAATTTAAGTATAGTTGACTTACTATAGCCTATTCATTTCGGGTGTACATCACAGTGATGGCCCCCATGATAAGCCTAGTTACCATCTGTCACCATACAGAGTTACTACGATATTTACTGTATTCCCTATGCTGTACATTGTATGTTACTAATTTGTTTGGTAACTGCAAGTTTGTACCTGTTTAATCCCCTTCACTTATGTTGCCCAAACCCCTTCCGGCTTCGCTACCTAACAGTTTATCTTCTCTATCAAAAGAGCCGTGTTTTAAAAATCGAAACTGAAAATACTCGTAACTCGTTAGTAATTATTCCCTGCAGACACCGTATTTGGTATTCCAAATTTGGTAACCAAACAGTGGTTAGTTTTAAAGAAAATCCCCACTGGAGCGGAGCTTTCTTTTTCTTCCCTTCTTTTTTGCCCTCTTTCTTCTTTTTTGTTTCAGGAACTCAGCTGTTCCTCTGAGTGACGGGCACACTGGGGAATCCGGCCGCGCCACCTCGGGGACCCTGGCGGCCCGCCCAGCCCGCGGGGCTCCCGGCCACTCGCGCGGGCGCTCGCTCCGCGCACCGCCCAGCCGGCTTACCCGGAAGGGCGGGCGCGCTGGGCTCCCGGCGCTGTGTTCCACCGGCGAGGCGGGTGAGTGGGCGCCCTGCCCGGTTCCCTGGCTGCCGGCCCTGCTCCTAGAGAGGCCCGCGTCGGGGGGAGGCATGGTCCGCGGGGCCCTGCCCACCGCAACGCCGGCAGGGCCCTGCGGGGAGCTCACGGCTCGCTATGGGAGGGGGCCGCCAGGATGGGGGTGGAGGCGGGGCGAGGCGGGCTGCGTCAGTCCCCCCTCTTCCCCGCCCACCCCGTCCCCCCTCCGCCCTTCCCCCTTCTCCCCTTTCCCCCCGCCCTACCCGCTGCCTCTGACCTAGTCGTTCTTCGAGCGGTTTGCTTAATTTCGGAAATTGACTTGTAAAATGGTCTGTGTTTCCCCACTGTTTCAGTAGTGTCTCTCTAGAGAGTTTAGGGAAACTTGATTCCTTAAGGAGATTTACTCTCCCAGGCCCGTGCAGGGTTTGGCAGTTGTGCCTCACTTTTCAGAATACCCAGGGATTTTCTCGAAAGAGATATCTAAAGGAGAATGCGATGTTTTTCTGTCTATTGACCATGCATACTTTAAAAAAAAAAAAAAAACTATATTTGTGTATAACCATTTTATTAATCACCCCCTCCTTTGTTCCATCCCCTCATTTCCTTTCTTTTTGCTGCCAGGCAAGCATGTGGAAAGATTCCATTCTGTCTCACCTGGGACAAAGAGATATGAGTACAGGAAGATAGGTGATGGTGGGTGGTGGTGATAACAATGACCACCAATTTAGTGGCTTAAAACCCGCAAGTTTAGGGACACTGGGGTGGCTCAGTCGGTTGGGCGTCTGTCTTTGGCTGGGGTCGTGGTGCTGGGGTCCTGGGAGCACGTCCCATATCGAGCTCCTTGCTCAGTGGGGAGCCTGCTTCTCTGTCTGCCGGACACTCCCCCTGGTGTGCTCTCTCTCTCTGATAAATAAATAAATAAAATCTAAAATAACAATAATAATAATAAACCAAACAACAACAAGCCACAGACTTATTATTTTAACAGTCTGTAGGTTACAAGTCCAACCTGGATTCCACTGGCCTAAAATTAAGGTGTCTGCAGGGTTGCCTTCCTTTCTGGAGGCTACTGGGGGGAATCTATTTTATGGGTTTTTCCCCCCTTCTTCTATATGTTGCCCACCTTCCGGAACTTAGTGATGCCCTTTCTCCCTATAAAAAGGCAACAACGCTGCATCTCTCTTGACCGTTATTCTGTTGTCACACCTCACTCTGACTTTGATCTTCTGCTTTCCTCTTTTACTTTTAAGGGCCCTCATGCTTATATTGGCCCTACAGATAATTCAGAATGATTTTCATATTGAAGTCAGCTTTAATTCAATCTTAATTCAATCTACAACCTTAATTGTAATTTGACATATTCATAGATTCTGGGGATTAGGCGTAGGTATCTTTGAGAGGGTCATTGTTTTGCCTACCATATAATGGCATAAAAGGAAGCCTATTAGCATACAGTCCACTCATGCAAAGAAGGAAAGTATCCAGACCCTAAATAGACCAGAAAAAGTTCTGGGAATATTTTGTAGTAGTAGACTATTTATATGAGTTAAATATATTGAGAATCTTCATTACAAGCACTTAAGAATATTGATTTTTTTTTTGAAGATTTTATTTATTTGACAGAGAGAGACACAGAGAGAGAGAGAGAGAGAGAGAGGGAACACAGCCTAGGGAGTGGGAAGTGAGAGAGGGAGAAGCAGGCTTCCCGCTGAGCAGGGAGCCCGATGCAGGGCTGGATCCCAGGGCTCGATCCCAGGCCTCTGGGATCATGACCCCAGCCAAAGGCAAATGCTTAATGGCTGAGCCACCCAGGCGCCCCAAGAATATTGATTTTTTTTTAAAGCAATAAAAAAATGTTGCCATTTCTGCTTTCTGGAAACGTAATAACAAACTTCATATGCATGGTATGTCCTGAACAGAATAAGATACCACACAATTCTGTAAATAATGAGAGTTTTCAGTGTGTTTGCTTATATTATGCTCTGAATAGATGCAAGGAGGAGTGGGCATGGTCCTTGGCCTCAAGGTCATGACCATCTAATCATGGAAAGTGACATGGGTACAAAAATAATTGAAGCTCTCTAAAAGAGCTAAAAGAGGGAGAAGTAATGTCCTGTAGGGGAATCAGAATAGGCTTAAAAAACTTGGGGGAAACTTGGGGTAGACCTTAAGAACAGTAGAATTTCATTGAGGTTGGGAGGAAAGGAAGGATATGACATATTAAGGGACAAGAGGGAGAAGAAGGACCCTGTGAGTGTTTAGTGTGGTTAGGGTACTTAGTCTAGAAGTTATCTAAATAGGACTAGAAAATTTTGGTTAGATTGTATAAGACCTTGGATGACTATTGGATGTCATTGTAAGGACTAGGTAGGTGGTTGGTGCAATAGGGAGGTACTGATACATTTTGAAATCATCTCAGACTTACAGAAAAGTTCCAAGTACAATACAAATAGCTTCTCTTTTTCTGGAATTATTTGAGAATAAGATTCTAACTTCAAGACCCATTACCCTGGAATTTCTTGAATATATATTTCCTACAAAAAAGGCATTTTTTAAAAAAGATTTTATTTATTTATTTGACAGATCACAAGTAGTCAGAGAGGCAGGCAGCGAGAGGGGGTGAGGAAGAAGGCTCCTACTAAGCAGAAAGCCCATGCGGGGCTTGATCCAGGACCCTGGGATCATGACCTGAGCCGAAGGCAGAGGCTTTAACCCACTGAGCCATCCAGGTGCCCCCACAAAAGGTATTCTTTATGTAACTAAAATTCAGTAACCAAAATCAGGAAATTAATATTGATACTTTACTGCCATCTAATCCTTGGATCCAGTTCACATTCTGACAGTTGTGCAGATAATATCCTGTATAGCAAAAGGACCCAGTTCAGAGTCATGCATTGCATTTAGTTATGATGAACCTGTAGTCTCCTGACCAAAAGAGTTTCTCAGCCGTTCCCTGGCTTTCATGAACTTAACACTTTTGAAGAGAACAAGGCAGTTTGTTTAATGTTTCCTCCTGCTGAGATTCAGATTATGTATCTTAGGCAAGAATATCATAGAAGTCATGCTGTGTTCTAAGTGCACTCTATCAGATGGCAGATGATTTTGACATATTTCATTATTTACTTTGATTATTTTATTATGGTGCCGTCTGCCTGGCTTCTTCAATATAAAGCTACTTCCCCCCTTTGAAATTTTTTTTTCTTTTCTTTTCTTATTTTTTTTTTTTTAAGATTTTATTTATTTGAGGGGCGCCTGGGTGGCTCAGTGGGTTAAGCATCTGCCTTCAGCTCAGGTCACGATCTCAGGGTCCTGAGATGGAGCCCTGCATGGGCTCTCTGCTCAGCAGGGAGCCTGCTTCCCCCCCCACCCCCCCACCCCCCTCCCCGTCTCTGCCTGCCTCTCTGCCTGCCTCTCTGCCTACTTGTGCTCTCTATCCGTCAAGTAAATAAACAAAATCTTAAAAAAAAAAAAGATTTTATTTATTTAACAGAGAGAGGACACAAGCAGGAGGAGTGGCAGGCAGAGGGAGAGGGAGGGAGAGAGCCGGATGTGGGGCCCTATCCCAGGACTCTGGGATCATGATCTGAGCTGAAGGCAGCCACTTAACCCACTGAGCCAAACAGACACCCCCCCTGCCTCCCTTTGAAATTAATAAGTATCTTATGGGGAAGTATTTTGAAACTAACTAGATGGACATTTTCTCACTAAAATTTCGGTTTGTGTATGTGTGTATGCATGTCAGTATGGACTCGTAGTTTTTCTTTTACTCAGTGGATTTATTTATTTATTTATTTATTTTTTAAGATTTTATTTATTTATTTGACAGACAGAGATCACAAGTAGGCAGAGAGAGAGAGAGGAGGAAGCAGGCTCCCTGCTGAGCAGAGAGCCCGATGCAGGGCTCGATCCCAGGACCCTGGGATCATGACCTGAACCGAAGGCAGAGGCTTTAACCTACTGAGCCATCCAGGTGCCCCTACTCAGTGGATTTAATCATTACTGTCATTATTTTTTTTATGCTTATTTTATTCTTAGACTTGGCTAGTGAGAACTTCTTCAGGCTGGATTCTGTGTTTGTTTGTTTGTTTTTAAATGCCCTCATCATTCTTTGAACACTTTCTTGCTTTCTGGCACCTTAAGGTGCTTGCTTATTTTGTATTTTTCCTGTCCCAGTCCTGTAATCAAACATTTCTCTGAAAACCCTTGGTGCCTTGTAAGGGAAAATGATATTAGAAACCAAATTCTTGGGTGTCTGGGTGGCTCAGTCATTAAGCGGCCTGCCTTCGGTTCAGGTCATGATCTTAGGGTCCGGAATCGAGGCCTGCATCGGGCTCCCTGCTAAGCTGGAAGCCTGCTTCTCCCTCTCCGGCTCTCCCTGCTTCTGTTCCGTCTCTCTCTGTGTCTCTCTCTGTCAAATAAATAAATAAAATATTAAAAAAAAAAAGAAAGAAACCTAATTCTTGGTGCTAGGTGTACTCATTGCTTCCAGGCCCTCTGAGCAGACAGAGTTAGGGATATATACATAGATACGTACAGTGTGTATACGTGTGAGCACACACACACATATCTCCATCTCTGTATCTTTCTCTCATTCTGTCTCATTGGAAGTCATGAGTTTACACTGATAGTTCCATTTCCCATCCACAGCATTCATTCTAGTTTTCTGTTTTTCTTTCCTCTTTTTTTTTTAAATTTTATTTTTATTTGACAGAGATCACAAGGAGGCAGAGAGGCAGGCAGAGAGAGAGGAAGGGAAGCAGGCTCCCCGATGAGCAGAGAGCCCGATGCGGGGCTTGATCCCAGGACCCTGGGATCATGACCTGAGCCGAAGGCAGAGGCTTAACCCTCTGAGCCACCCAGGTGCCCCTAGTTTTCTGTGTTTCTATATTTATAATTAACTTCTCTGGCAATGAAGAACCTCACTCCTTTTATCCTCTATATATTTACTTACTTGAAAATCTTCTTTATGTACCTTTGGCTGCTGGAAGCTCTAGGCTTATCTTGTGTATTTCCTGACCCATAGGTAGAATCAGCCATTGTTCCAGGGAACCCTGGTTCCCTTTATACTGGGAATAGGTTAGAAACCAAGATCTAGGTGCTCTCTGATCCCCTCTGTTTTTGGACATTGCTTGTGTTCACACTAATTTTTTGCCAGTCTTCTGTTTTCTTTTTTTTAAGGAGGAATAAATATTTTTCCTGTTTTTTTTTTTTCTATAGGAGTAGTGAGAATTTAGCTACTTGAAATTTTAGAGGATTATATCACAAACTGGTTATTAATGTGCCTTGAACGCAATAAAAACAGTTATGATATTCCTTGATTCATTTTTGATCTGGGACCTCTCCATCTCAGCAAATTCATATGCAGGCAAATGTTCTTTACTTTTTTGTGCCATGGATTCCTTCCCAGTCTGATAAAGTTCATGGACCTTTAAAAAAAAAAGTTTTTAAATGTATAAAGTAAAATATATAGAATTACAAAGGAAATTAATTATATTGAAATATCATTATCAGAATATTAAGCAAATTTTTAATATAGTAATATATATCAATATATTACATTATATTATAAGACCTAGTAGTGAATTTAATAACTGCCATAATTTTGAAGGAAAATTTTACACAAACTATATTTCAGGATATCTGCAATAGTTACGACTTTTTTTTTTTTTTTTTTTTTTATTTGACAGACGGAGATCACAAGTAGGCAGAGAAGCAGGCAGAGAGAGAGGAGGAAGCAGGCTCCCCGCCGAGCAGAGAGCCCGATGCGGGGCTCAATCCCAGGACCCTGAGATCATGACCCGAGCCAAAGGCAGAGGCTTTAACCCACTGAGCCACCCAGGCGCCCCTAGTTACGACATTTTATGAAAATATTTGTGCCGTCTTGGCAACGTTTGTCGCAGGTGCTGCAAATGCAATGTGGCTTGTTGCCTATATTCGTATTTGAAGGGAATGCTAAATTTCAACCAGAGAGTATTAGAAGTAAAGATGTAATTTTTTTCCTGTTCCGGTGTATGGACTAGGGAGCATCTGTGAAAACTCCAGATAAGAACTTCTGTACATGTAGGGACTCTTGGGTGCCTCAGTCAGTTAAACATCAGACTCTTGATTTCAGCCTGGGTCATGATCTCAGAGTCGTGGGCTTGAGCCTGGCATTGGGCTCCATGCTGGGTGTGGAGCTTACTTAAAAAAAGTTTAGAAAGGGGCACCTGGGTGGCTCAGTTGGTTAAGTATCTGCCTTTGAGTCAGGTCAGGATCCCAGGGTCCTGGGATCGAACCCCACATCAGGCTCCCTGCTCAGCAGGAAGCCTGCTTCTCCCTCTCCTGCTTCCCCCCACCTTGTGTTCCCTCTCTCGATGCCTCTCTCTCTCTGTCAAAGAAATAAATCTTTAAAAAAAATTTTTAGAAAGAACTACTGTACATGTAGAGGAGTTTGGCAGGGGTGCTTTTTAGTCCATTTACATTTGGGAAATACAATAGGAAGAATTGGATGTTTAAACTTTTTTTTTTTTAAGATTTTATTTATTTATTTGACAGAGATAGACACAGCGAGAGGGGGAACCAGGCGCCCCAGAATTGGATGTTTAAATCAAAATCTTTGAAAAGACCAAAATAGTAATCTTTTAAAATGGGGTACCATAGGGGCACCCTGGGTGGCTCAGTGGGTTAAGCCTCTGCTTTCAGCTTAGGTCATGATCTCAGGGTCCTGGGATCGAGCCTGCATCGGGCTCTCTGCTCAGCAGGGAGCCTGCTTCCCCCCTCTCTTTCTCTGCCTGCCTCTCTGATCTCTCTCTGTCAAATAAAATAAATAAAAAATCTTAAAAAAAAATAAAATAAAATGGGGTACCATATATGATTAAGATGTGAACTTCAAAGGAATATTAATAACCTGTCATTTTCTATTATTGTGTTGAAAAGCAAATGATTTTTAGAATGCTTTTATATATTTATAGGCGTGAAAGTTATTTGAAATATAGACTTTGTTCAAATATAAGCCATATGATAGTAAAGACTTTGATGATAGGAAAAAAGATACAGCAAAGAAGAGATGTTTCTTCTTCTGTAAAATAGTAAAAAGTTATTTCTTTCTTCTTGAATTTGTGTATATATACTATTTTTAAAAATATTTACTTTTTGAAATAATTAGGTAATCATGGCAGCCGATGAGGATAACAAAAAACAAGTTCTTAAGGAGCCTTTGTCAGATAAAGAATTTATGAAAGATGAACAAAGAGAGGTAAATATTACTATTAAAATTAATTTTTATCTATTAGTTTTGCAGTGAGGGATGTTTTAGATGTTTTTGCCCAACATTACTTTAAATTTGGGAAGATTTTAGAGTTTTCAAAATTTTTTTCTTCCATTATTCAAGCCTTGTGAAAACAATCATACTTCTGTTCTTTTTCTTACAACATTAGCTGTTTTTTCTTTCCCTCCATCCTTTCTTTGATTTGCACTCTGATGTTAAGAGCTTAGTTAGCAATTATCTGATCAGACCCAAGAGGAGATGGAGGCTCAGGTGGCTTAAGTCACTTACCCAGGGCCGTATGCCTGACATGTAAAGGGAGTGTGTACTTCGGGAATCCAGCAAAAACATTTTTTAATGCCCCCAAGTAACATATGTCCACAATTACAGTGCAGTTTACTTCTTCATGTTTTAAAGATTTATTTATTTACTTTAGAGAAAGCACATGAACAAGCCTGAGCTTGTGGCGAGGAGGGGCAGAGGGAGAGGGAGAGAGAGTCATAAGCTGTCTCCACACTGAGCACAGAGTCCAACACTGAGGGCTCAGTCTCATGACCCTGAGACAATGACCTGGGTGGAAACCAAGTTGGATGCTTCCCTAACTGTGCCACCCAGATGTCCCTCTAGTGCAACTTGAAAGTCATATTGTTGTCACATAGCCAGGAAAGGAGTTGATAAGATTTAGGTCTGGCTCTCAATCCTTGCTCTACTAGAAAAATGTCTAGGACTTTGGTCTAGTGTGAAAGGTAGTTTCCCTGCTTGTATAAAGGAGATAATAATACTTGTCAGAGGTAGGAGAATATGCAGGTGATAGTGTGTTTTTTTGGCTTTTATCAGGGTGATAGAAAGTTAGCTTCTTTAATTCATTAGAAAAATGAGGTCAGGGGCTGTTGAATTTTTGATGTTGTTTGATTTTTTTTTTTTAGAGATTAATTGATGAAATTGTAAAGGAAATACTCAGTTAAAGGAGGAGATCCAAAGGCTTGAAACTGAGTTACAAGAGGCCACCGGAAACTTCCAGGTACCTCTTTTTTTTCTTTTTTTTTTCTTTTTTTTTTTTTTTGCAGGGGGGACTTTTTTCAATGTTATTTTATTTTTTTAAAAACTTTTTTTTTCAATTATTATTAACATATATTTTTTGTTTCAGGGGTACAGGTCTGTGATTCATCAGTCTTACACAATACATAGCACTCACCATAGCACATGTCCTCCCAATGTCTGTCACCCAGCCACCTCATCCCTCACCGCTCCCTCCACTCCAGCAATGTTCAGTTTGTTTCCTGAGATTAGAGTCTCTTATGATTGTCTCCCTTTCTGGTTTCTTCTTGCTTCATTTTTCCTCTCTTTCCCTGTGATCCTCTGCCTTGTATCTCAAATTTCTTACATTAGTGAGATCATATGATAAGTGTCTTTCTCTGATTGACTTATTTCACTTAGGATAATACCCTCTAGTTCCATCCACGTCATTGCAAATGGCAAGATTTCATTTTTCTGAAGGCTGACTATTATTCATTGTGTATATATATCTATATCTATATATCTATATCTATATCTATATCTATATATCACATCTTCTCCATCCATTTATCTGTCGATGAACATCTGGGCTCTTTCCATAGTTTGGCTATTGTGGACACTGCTGCTATGAACATTAGGGTGCATGTCCCCCCTTTGGATCACTACATTTATATCTTTAGGGTAAATACCCAGTAGTGCAATTGTTGGGTCATAGGGTAGCTCTATTTTCAACTTTTTGAGGAACCTCCATCCTGTTTTCCAGAGTGGCTACACCCGCTTGCATTCCCACCAACAGTGTAGGGAGGGTTCCCCTTTCTCCGCATCCTCGCCAACATCTGTTTGTTTCCTGACTTGTTAATTTTAGCCATTCTGACTGGTGTGAGGTGATATCTCATTGTGGTTTTGATTTGTATTTCCCTGAAGCCAAGTGATGTTGAGGCCTTTTTTATGTGTCTGTTGGCCATTTGGGTGTCTTTGCAGAAATGACTGTTTATGTCTTCTGCCCATTTCTGATTAGATTATTTGTTTTTGGGTGTTGAGTTTGGTAAGTTCTTTTTTTTTTTTTAAGATTTTATTTATCCATTTGACAGACAGAGATCACAAGCAGGCAGAGAGGCAGGCAGAGAGAGAGGAAGGGAAGCAGGCTCCCTGCTGAGCAGAGAGCCCAATGTGGGGCCTCGATTCCAGGACCCTGGGACCACGGCCCGAGCCAAAGGCAGAAGCTTCAACCCACGAGCCATCCCGGTGCCCCGAGTTTGGTAAGTTCTTTATAGCTTTTGGATACTAGCCCTTTATCTGGTACGTCATTTGCAAATGTCTTCTCCCATTCTGTTGGTTGTCTTTTGGTTTTGTTGACTGTTTCCTTTGCTTTTTATCTTGATGAAGTCCCCAGTAGTTCACTTTTGCCCTTGCTTCCCTTGCCTTTGGCGATGTTTCTGGGAAGAAATTGTGTGGCTGAGATTAAAGAGGTTGGCTGCTTGTGTTCTCCTCAAGGAATTTGATGGACTCCTATCTCACATTTAGATTCTTCCATCTATTTTGAGTCTATTTTTGTGTGTGGTATAGAAAATGGTACAGTTTCATTCTTCTGTATGTGACTGTCCGTGTTCCCAACACCATTTGTTGAAGACACGTCTTTTTTCCTTTGGACCTTCCTTCCTGCTTTTTTGAAAATTAGTTGACCATAGACGTTGAGGGTCCATTTCTGAGTTTTCTATTCTCCTCCATTGATCTGTGTGCCTGTTTTTGTGCCATCTCAGGTAACCTCTTTAATGATTAGCATTGGTGGTATAGTGGTGAGCATAGCTGCCTTCCAGATACCCCTTTAATGATTTATGTATCACATTTTTAAACTGACACCATTTTTTCAGAAAAACCAATTTGTATATACAAAATTCACTTTTTAAAACATTGTGGTCATTGATGGCACCATTGTTTGTAATAGCCCCAAACTGAAAATAACTCACTGTTCCTCCATAGTAGAATGAATTATTAGTTTGGGGTGTATGCACGCAGTGGAATCCTGCCACAGCAATGAGAATGAATGGACTACAACTACGTGCAGCCACATGCACAAATTTCATAAATACAATGTTGAGCCAGAAAAGATAAAAGAGGGCACATCATTATACTTGCATTTAAATAAAGCACAAAAGGAGGATGTTAGCAGTTAGTATCCTGGTTACATTCGGAGGTACCAGGGAGCCCAAGGAGGCTTCTGGGGTGTTGGTCATATTCTGATTATTGATCAGGGGTTCTGGTCACAATGTGTGTGATCACTTCATAAAATTTCATCTGGCTGTTCATTTCTGATAATAACTTTTTTTTAAGGTTTTATTATTCATTTGACAGATAGAGATCATAAGTAGGCAGAGAAGCAGGCATGGAGAGAGGAGGAAGCAGGCTCCCTGCTGAGCAGAGAGCTGGATGTGGGGCTTGATTCCAGGACCCTGGGATCATGACCTGAGCCGAAGGCAGAGGCCCTAACCCACTGAGCCACCCAGGTGCCCCTGATAATACATTTTTAAAATTTATGTATATATTTTTGTTTTTCTATGTATATATATGTTCGCTCAAAAACAAAAAAAAAGATGTTGGTCATGATCAGTCACTTTTGGATCAAATTCTTGTCTTCTCACTAAGTTCCTTTATTGTTCTTCTCATCCAAGTAATTTAAATGAATTTTACAGTTAAAAAAAAAATTGGAAAAAAAAATTGGATGTATATCTTCACTGTTTAAATTCTCTCCTAAATTTTCCTGTACTTGAATTAGGCAGTCATCCTTTTTTTCTTCATAGCAACTTGTATTTTTAAAAAAATATTTTATTTATTTATTCATGAGAGATAGAGAGAGCGACAGAAAGACAGAGGCAGAGGGAGAAGCAGACTCCCCCAGGAGCAGGGAGCCTGATGCAGGACTCTATCCTAGGACCCTGGGATGATGAACTGAGCTGAAGCCAGGTGCTTAACCGATTGAGCCACCCAGGCACCCAAGAACTCACACTGTTAAAAAAAAAAAATCCTGTCTTTAGTTTTAATGCTTAGAACATTGTCACTTTTTGTTTCTGAAATGGGGGATAAGATACTGAATATCAGGAAGTGGGGTTCGCCATGTTTATGGGACTTAGCGAACACTGTTACAGTTCTGGTTACTTCTCAGACTGGAGAGGAATCACTTAATCCTACAACTCAAAGGGCCTTGGGAACGGAGCCAGCTCAGCTGATCCAATTTACAGAGGACTGAAACTGTGGTCTAGGGAGCATAGGTGAGTGGCTCCTGGCCAAGTGTGCCCAAGACCAGAATCAGGCACTCTAATTCCAGAAAGCTCTCGACTTTTCAGCATTATATTGAGTACTTCCACTGTGTTGGGAAAATCTCTGCTTTTTCTCAGACACTGCCAATTATTTTGAAATTGGATTTATGCTGATGAGAAATTCTATGTAGGTTATCTGTGAAGATACAGAACAAATGTGAGATTAGGTCAAATAACACTGAATATTTCTAACCCCTTTGTGATAACACAAACATTCTCTTTCAGCATATAAAATATGGGAAATAGAAATGCAAACAACAGATTCATTTGTGCATTTATGTATAATTGTATATGCCTGTTATTCCCAATGATTTTAAACAGATAACTACAACCATGTAAATTTATCTTTCAGATTACGAATTTTGCTGATAGTCTCCCTTCACATTTTTATAAATCTAAGTTTGATAATGGTTAAGAAGTTGATGGACAGGTGTTGGGTAAGGGGGAATTTAAATTTGATAAATGTTAAATCTTATAATTCAGGAGTCTTTGTTTTTGGATAAAATTATCTGGGTTTGCTATCAAAATAAACATGGTATATACTCTAGTTTATACTGCTTTGTAGTGAGAGTAAACGTACTGTCTAATGATTCCTTGGTAAGATAGCCTGTTATTGGTGCAGTTTTTTAAAAGGTGCTTATCTACAGGAATGATGTAGGCTTTAGAATCGAACACTATACAATATTGGCTAGTTTAAACATTGATTAGAAAAAGTGAGAGATTATGTATTTATAATTTAATCTGGGGAATAATATTAAAGGATCAGCATCTGATTACATTACTGAGTACTTCCCTAGGAAAAAGTCATTACTAAGGTTATTAAATAAGACCACACTGTATTTTTTTTTTTTTTTTAAAGATTTTATTTATTTGAGAGAGAGGCAGTGAGAGAGAGCATGAGCAAGGAGAAGGTCAGAGAGAGAAGCAGACTCCCCATGGAGCTGGGAGCCCGATGCGGGACTCGATCCTGGGACTCCCAGGATCATGCCCTGAGCCGAAGGCAGTCGTCCAACCAACTGAGCCACCCAGGCGTCCCAAGACCACACTGTATTTTGTGGGATTCTGAAATCAGTGGAGAATGAATTATTGGATGTTCAAATCACATTATCACAAGAAGGGCTTAAGTTATTTCTTGCCTTGATTTTAATCAAACATTTCTGTTTAAATTAGATTAAAGAAGATATTCCTGAAACAAAGGTGAAATTCGCATCGTTAGAGAATCCTGAGAATGACAGCCAGTTTTTAAATATCTCCTGTTCATTTCAAGTGAGCTCACAAGTTCTTTATGAGCTGCAGAAAGGACAAGCCCTTATCACCTTTGAAAAAGAAGAAGGTATGAGTAACGCTAAAAAATTTGACCATGTTACTTTTTGGAAAGCACGGAGACTTTCTTTTTTTTTTTTAAAGATTTTTATTTATTTATTTGACAGAGAGAAATCACAAGTAGGCAGAGAGGCAGGCAGAGAGAGAGGAGGAAGCAGGCTTCCTGCCGAGCAGAAAGCCCGACGTGGGGCTCGAACCCAGGACCTGGGATCATGACCTGAGCCGAAGGCAGCGGCTTAACCCACTGAGCCACCCAGGCGCCCCGAGCACGGAGACTTTCAAAGAGCTTTCTTAGATATTTGATCTATTGTTTTACAATTTTTATATCTATCATTTCATCTCATCTCATTGTGACATCTTGGGGCAGATAGGATTATCCCGTTTTATGATGAGAAAACTGAGACATTAAGTGCCTTGAATGTGATCACTTGTTCATAACATGATGCCTCTGGGACTCAAGCCCAGGTATTGTTATGTCCAATACCATCTTTCTTTCTTTTTTTTTTTTTTTAAAGATTTTTATTTATTTATTTGACAGACATCACAAGTAGGCAGAGAGGCAGGCAGAGAGAGAGAGGAGGAAGCAGGCTCCCCACTGAGCAGAGAGCCCAATGCGGGGCCTGATCCTAGGACCCTGGGATCATGACCCGAGCTGAAGGCAGAGGCTTTAACCCACTGAGCCACCCAGGCGCCCTCAACACCATCTTTCTACACCTGCTACCTCCAAGTGATGCTAGTAATAATGTTTTAAGCTGGCAGAGCTCTACTCAGGTCTCAGAGGGTTCTCACAGACATCTCATTTTATATTCTCACGACTCTGTGAAAGCAATATGATAGGAGAATTATTATTTACATCTTCTAACTAAGAAAACAAATTCTTGGGTGTTTAAGTGACTTACCTAAGAGCACGTTACTGGTGAATGGAAAAAGCCCAAGAGTCAGAGATTTGGGAAAGGGACCTGATGTTAGCTGAATCTGCCATGGTGTAGGACCCTGTTCAGAGCTGGGGGCACAATAGGACAGTCTGGCTTTCAGTGCCAACTTAGTCCATTTCTAGAGTGTGATTTGGGTTGGGTTCTTTCTTTCTTTTTTTTTTTTTTTTTAAGATTTTATTTATTTATTTGACAGACAGAGATCACAAGTAGGCAGAGAAGCAGGCAGAGAGAGAGAAGGAAGCAGGCTCCCCTTTGAACAGAAAGCCCGATGTGGGGCTCGATCCCAGGACCCTGGGATCATGACCTGAGCCGAAGGCAGAGGCCTAACCCTCTGAGCCACCCAGGCGCCCTGGGTTGGGTTCTTTCTGAATCTCAGATTTTTATGACAGCCTTTGTGGTAGTACCTACCTCATGGGTTGGGTTGAGTATTAAATGAGAAATGCTGACATAATATTTAGCACAGTGTCTGACACATAATAAACACCTAGTAAATGAGAGCTGTCGTTGCTACTCATTAGGAATTTTCCAGATAAAGAAACTGAAACTTAAAGAAGACAAAGAACTTGCTCAAGGTCTATATAGTTTAAAAATTGCAAAACTGAAAGTCAAACCCATGAGTATCCATGTGCCTTGTACTAGACCAACAGTGCCTGGAGCAGGCCACTCTTCCAGGCCTTTGGTCTTCTGTTTGTCCAGTTATGGTGTGGGGTCAGATGGTCTTAAGCTTTTCCAGTGCTCAGATTCTGATAATCTAGGATTATAACTTGTATCTCCTTACACCTGATATCTCACTATAGTCTGCAAATAAATATTAAAAAGAAAGGCATTCTAGTAGGTCAGCATGTGAACATACAGTTGGTTCACCTGTATGGGTCCACCCTGGATCTACCCTTGAGCTGAGGGCAGAGGAGGAGGCCAAGGGCGCTGTGTTGTCAGTTGGCAATGGTAATGGGGATATAACCAAAGACAGAAGCGAGGATTTGGGAGGCAGGGATTCTGTGCAGGAATTACCCGGGAAGGCTGGAACCAGGGTTGTCTTCAGAAACAGCTGCATTGCTGCTTCCATTCTGGGCACGGCTCTCAGGTCTTGCTCTCCTGGGACAACTTTGGGCTTATACACAATTAAACAGGAGTTGGCCTTTGATAGAGTTACAAAAGTTGAAACGCAAGTGGTCCTCTCAGCTGCATCAGATAACCAGATGTTGGAGGGGTTTGGGTGGGGAGTGTGGGAGGGAAAGGGCATCATCTAAGTATTACTTCATTGACATTTTCTGTTATTGTTGCCTGTTGTCATTAACAAAAAAAAAATTGTAATTCAAGTTATCAAGTCATATCATGGTACAATGAGTGCGAATTCCCACATGACAACACCCTGCCTTTTAGCCTATTTCTCTCTTCCTTCAGCTGTGATGTGTGTGCTGTCTGGTTGTCATAAGCACATGTGAGATTTATAAGACCGGGAGTGGGCATCTCTTATCGTCATGACAAATTAGAGTAAGCAGCTCTGTATTAACAAACTCTCATGTCACACAATTAAAAATAAATGCACACCCACATGCATTTTAAACTGAAATATAGTTGCTATCTGGAGTTCTAATGATTTTTGGCATAATTACATTACTGAGCCTCTTCCATTTGCACAAATAAATTGGATTTGATAGTTTTGTGATTGGTATAGGCTATCATTTTAGTAAAGTGATTTCAAGAGCATTTTAGCAAAAGTAGAAGTCCTCATTAAATATAGCAAAAACATAGAAAAGACTCACACTTTGAGAAGTTGACAAATGATAAATAAGATTGTCAGAATGCCACTGACCCACACAACTTTTTCCTACTTACTCAACATGGAAGAAGTTTCTGGCTGTGCTTTAATTAATGTACTAAGGGAATTCTGTCATCATTCTGTCAACAGGGGAATTCTAGAGGGTGTGTGCTGTGTTGAAATAATATATGAATTTGAAGGCTCACCAGGCTTATCTCTTAGGAAATGAGTCTAGAACTTGATGACGCTTTCTCATTATAGCTTTTTTTCCAGTTTTCCTGAGAAATAATTGATGCATATCACTAAGCTTAAGGTGTATGACATGATGGTTTGATTAATGTATATTGTGAAACAGTGACCCAGCAGGTGCAGCCAACACCCATCTTCTCATACAGGTGCAATAAACAGAATTCCCATAAATTGAACAAAAAAGGAAAAAAAAGGAAAAAACTTTTTTTTGCTTGTAATGAGAACACTTAGGATCTACTCTCTTAACAGTTTTCCTATATACCACACGGCATGTTGTACGTTACATCCCTGGTACTTTTTCATCTTATAACTAGAAGTTTGTACCTTTTGACTACTTTGTAATTACTGATGTATTTTGACATTCCGACATTAATATATTTATTTGCCACTTTGGCGGCAAGACCAATAACACTTGGAAGTCCTAGGAAAATTTTAAAAATTAGATCCTTTAACATGAAAGGAAAGTTAAAATTTTTAGGATAATTTGTTCTTAAACTGAAAACGAAAACGTTTATTCAAGTATTGGCAGTTCATACTCCCAAATAACTTTTCAGTTGCCCAGAACATCATCAGGATGGGGAAGCATCATGTGAAGATAGAAGATGTAGATGTGGAGGTTTTGGCCAAGCCAGTTCCATTAAATTCAGGAGTCAGATTCCAGGTAACATGGTGATTATTGCTTTCTAGATTTCTATCAGGTGTGAACACTTTTCTCACCCCTGTTGCTGAGTGTGGAATGATTTCCCAGGTTCATGAAGCATACTCTAAGGTGAAGATCAACGTTACTGAAATTCCTGACGGATTGCCGGAAGATCAGATGAGAGACAAGCTAGAACTAAGCTTTTCTAAGTCCAGAAACGGAGGCGGGGAAGTGCTCCGCGTGCAGTACGATAAGCCGTCCCGCAGTGCTGTGATCACGTTCACGGAACCTGGAGGTATTCGCCCAGTTAGGCAGTTACAGAGTGCTTTACCATTTAAATTATGTTCTGCTGTTTCTTTTCTTTTTTTTTTTTTTAGATTTTTAAAATTTATTTGACACAGAGAGAACAAGAGTGTGCACAAGCAGGGGGAGTGGGAGAGGGAGAAGTGGGCTTCCCATGAGCAGGGAGCCTAACTCAGGGCTCGATGGCATGACCCGGAGATCATGACATGAGCCGAAGGCAGATGCTTAACCCACTGAGCCACCCAGGCTCCCCTCTTTCTTTTCTTTCTTTCTTTTTTTTTTTTTTTTAAGATTTATTCATTTATTTCAAGAGTGAGAGTGAGTGAGCTGGAGAGGGGCAGGGGAAGAGGGATAGATACTCTTTTTTTTTTTTAGGGTTTTATTTATTTATTTGACAGAGAGATCACAAGTAGGCAGAGCAGCAGGCAGAGAGAGAGAGGGAAGCAGGCTCCCCACCGAGCAGAGAGCCCGATGTGGGGCTCGATCCCAGGACCTTGAGATCACGACCTGAGCCAAAGGCAGAGGCTTAACCCACTGAGCCACCCACGCACCCTGGGGATAGACTCTTAAGCAGACTCCATGCTGAGCCAGTTGTGGGCCTCAGTCTCAGGATCCTGAGATCAGGACCTGAGCAGAAGCCAGGAATGGGATGCTTAACCAAGTGCATCACCCTGGCACCCTTATGAACTGCCATTCCTAAAAGTGTTCCTTTTCTACTTCTTTTATTTGGAACTTATTAGATAGCATAATGAGAGAGGATTTTTTTAACCTTATAAAATTGTAGAGTACTGAAAATGATTTCTGGGAACGCTCTTGAGAAATATTACGTATAACAAGCACATCAGTCTTCCTGCATCCTCATCACAGGCCAGCCAAGGAGCTGGTGTTCAGAAGTGTATCTCCTCTGATCTGCAGCACGATTCTGGAGATAGACGTTATACTCATTCTATTGAGGTGGAAACTGAGTCCTTGGGAGGGCAAATGACTTACCCCAAGTTATAGTGGGTATGTGGCAGAGAAATCTAAAAATACATATGTCTAAGACTGTCACTTCCATCCCACCTGTTTTGACAGATGAGGGTCTCTTAGGTGGAGGGAATAGATTCCAGGGAAGACAAAGGGTGATTGGAAAGAACAGTTAGACATCTGCTCCCTTTATAGATAGAAATGGATCTTTACCAAATCATCAGAGGAGGGTTTACATTCTTATGATTAAAAATGTAGAATTCTACAGCTGCTTTTGTTAATATGTTCAAGTGATTCTCCATGTAAAAATATCTTGCTCGGGCGCCTGGGTGGCTCAGTGGGTTAAGCCTCTGCCTTCAGCTGAGGTCATGATCTCAGGGTCCTGGGATCGGGCCCTGTATTGGGCTCCCTGCTTGGCGGGGAACCTGCTCCCCCCCCCCCGCCCCGCCCACCTGACTCTCTGCTTACTTGTGATCCCTGTCTGTCAAATAAATAAATAAAATATTTTAAAAAATTAAAAAAAAATCCTGCTCTAGTTAATTCAGTTTGTAGGGTTTCCCCTGGGTCTGCACATATAATAGAAATCCAGTTATACAACTGAAAAGCATTGACTGTTTTTTCATAACGGAGTAATACATTCTTTTCAAAGAAGACTGAAATAAAAAAGAAGAGCATTAATTTAGCAGAAGTGGAGACATTTCATTAAACTTCCCTTTCTTCTACTATGTAGTTAGGTATGATTAGTTGAATGTCTTTCTAGATTTTTCTGGAATTGCTGGATCATGTGGTGATTTTGTGTTTAGTGTTTTGAGGAATGGCCATACCGTTTTGCACAGCGCTGTACCATTTTATACTCCCACCAGCAATGTCCCAGGGTTTCAGTTTCTCCACATCCTCACTGATAGGGACCTGTCCTGTTAATCACTGCACCATATTGCTCCTTCCAAATGGACTGGCGAGAGAGGAAAAACAGTGATAGGATATTCCTAAGAACTGTTTCTGTTCAACTTTATGCAATCGGAGACATTATTATCTTTTTCCCCTCTAGGAGAAAAATGCTGCTAAAAAGAAATCTGATTATTCTTTGTGTTAGAGGAACCTGATGAATTTCTGTTATTTGCCTTCATTTCTAGATGACATTCAGATCCCTCCTCTCTTTGGTTAACATCATTATGTCAGTTTACTGAATAATATCATGTATTAGTTACAGGATAACTAAGTGATTTTATGTATGAAATATATATTATAGTAACACAGTAATTTATTATATGTCTATATTATAAAAATGTATATGTATAGTATTCTTTTTTTTTTTAAGATTTTATTTATTTATTTGTCAGCGAGACAGAGTGAGCACAGGAGCAAGGGGAGTGGTTAGAGGTAGTGGTTAGGGGAGTGGTTAGAGGTAGAAGTAGGCTCTCTGCTGAGCAAGGAGCCCATTGCCTGATACAGGACTCGATCCCAGGACCCTGGGATCATGACCTGAGCCAAAGACAGACACTTAACTGACTGAGCCACCCAGGTGTACCTATATGTATAGAATTCTAATCATAACTTCAGTTATACTTCTTGAGAAATTGAGAAACTCGCTGTCTTGTTAGGATGGGCAGGTTACTTTTTGCAGATGATTATTGCATTTTATGTAGCTCAAGATAGATCTGTCTGAGGTCATACAGCTTTCTGCATTGACTGAAGTGGATAGTTCAAGACAGAAGGATCTATTAAGCCCCATTCTTATCTGGTCTTGTATTTTTCAAAATTATATACTGTGAAGTAGATTGCAGAATTTTCAAAAACATAACCACTCAGTTCACTGTTTACTGTAATGTTCTGTTTGAAGAAAGTTTTAACTTTGAATAAAAATGTCTATGATATAAAGAAGAAAATAATTTTTTAAAAATTTACTTCTAGTTGCTGACAAGATTTTGAAAAAGAAAGACTATCCGCTTTATATAAATCAAAACTGCTATAGAGTTACTGTTTCTCCATACACAGAAACACACTTGAAAAATTTTCAGGTAAAGTAATCTCTTTTCTTTCATTTTGGGGATTTATGACTAAACCCTACCTCACAAAAAATAAGGGAAAAGGTGTGAGTCTCTTACTGTTTCATCTTTAGTGAGCAATGTCAAAATAGTTTCTTCATATCCGCTTGGTGCAAAATAAGTTTGTCTTTTAAAAAAACATTTTAATGCAAAACTGTACCTCATTTAATTTCTTACATACTTTTTAAAACTTGGAATTACTCAGATAATGGTATAATATTTTTGTTTGTGGAGACATAGCTGTATTTCTCTCATGTGTCCACTATCCTTAAGAATAATTCTTCCAGAAAGCCTGCTTCTCCCTCTCCCTTTTCCCCCTGCTCATGTTCCCTCTCTCGCTGTCTCTCTGTCAAATAAATAAATAAAATCTTTAAAAAATATAAAAATAATTCTTCCTACTCATTTTCTCTGAACTGATTGTCTTTACCCTCAACCTATTCCTTTTTTCTGTTCCTACTTAGGTATTAAATGACACCCCCATCTACCTGGTTCACCGTCCTGAAAGCTACAACTCATGCTGAATTCTTCATTTTGCTTTATCTCTCGCATTCGTTTGGTCACTGGCATCTCTGACTACCTCTTTCATGGTCTTTCTGTCCATAGAGATGCCTGTCTTTCCTCTA
Source organism: Lutra lutra (assembly GCF_902655055.1). NCBI lineage: Eukaryota > Metazoa > Chordata > Mammalia > Carnivora > Mustelidae > Lutra > Lutra lutra. Next base: position 50,202,452 of record NC_062280.1, on the reverse strand, counting down.
TTCATCATAATGCCACCAGCGTTATCTTTCTGAAATTCAGATCTGACTTGGATATGCTCTTGCATGAAACAGCTTACTGAGGCTCCTGGTCTCTTCTAAGGTCCAAAATATGCAGCAGAGCTCTATAAATCTAATGTTCTGCAATTCGAAGCTCTCAGAAAATTTTCTCTTTATCTTTTTAATTTTCCTTTTCAGGTGTTTTCAGGAATATCGGAGAGGACAGTGCTTCTGACTGGGCTGGAAGAACTTCAGATGACGGATATAGAACTTTTAGAGGATTTAGTTAGCATTCATTTCCAACGGGAGATGAACGGAGGTGGAGAGGTGGAAGTGGTCAAATGTTCTCTAGGTCAACCTTGCATCGCATACTTTGAGGAAGAGAGGAATGGAATGATCTGAATATTATTAGAGCCTGTGAGCCCAAATCACTGTCAGTATGTGACAAAAATGGATATCCCTTTTCCTTTAAAGAATGAAGTCTTTTAATTCTTTAGTGGCCATTTATTCTTAGATACAAAATATGTTTCTGAATTCTTCTTTGTTTCAAACCCTGTTGCATGCTTACCAATGCAGTAAGTGCACTATATTAAAAAGTTTTGTTTGTTCATAAATTATGTGGATTGGTGCAATGTCTGTTGAAATCAACCATAAGTGATGCAATTGTCCCCCTGCTGTGTTGGCTCATTTTGTAATGAGCATGTGGGCCAATTGTCTTTTGGCCCCAAGTCCACCAATATGCAGACTTGACTCTTAACATCTCCTGAAATAAACGTTACATTCAGCTGTTTGTGATTTCCATAGACTTGGACTTTCAAGGGACTTCAAGAGCAATGATTTCCCACTTTCCTGTTATATAGCATCTTCCCCCACAGGCCCAGATGTATTTTTCAGAGCTGAGTGTGGTCTTTCTTTCTTTCTTTTTTTTTTTTTTTTTCCAAGATTTTATTTATTTATTTGACAGAGAAAGATCACAAGTAGGCAGAGAGGCAGGCAGAGAGATAGAGAGAAGCAGGCTCCCTGTGGCGCAAAGAGCCCTATGCGGGGCTCGATCCCAGGACCCTGAGACCACAACCTGAGCCAAAGGTAGTGGCTAAATGCACTGAGCCACCCAGGCGCCCCGAGTGTGGTCTTTCTACTTAAAATTTTCTTCGCCCAGAGTGCCAAGTGTCCCCTGATTCTTTCCAAAACATCTTCTCCAAATAGAACTTGTAAAGACCATAATTTTCATTCATTTACACTTAAGATGGAAAAAGTAAGTTTAATGGAATGACACGCTTGGAATAAAGGGAGAAGTAAATGCAAAGCTAGAGGTTCATCACTCATCAGCCTAAATTTCAATCTGAAGACAAAAGCAGAGGCCCTGTGCTGTAGGGACTTACATTTTAGTTTGAGAGCCTCCCAGTTCATTAACATCCCACTGTTTGTAAGTTGTAGAAACTAAACTGTATGATGCGAGGTTCCTATTCAGAGAAGGTAAAATTCTCTTTGGTAAAGAACATTGGAACAGCTTTTATCCTAATACGGTGTGTTCCATAACGAGCCAAGAGCAGAAGGAAATTCATATTAAAGTGCTGGCAGAAATGAAATGCTTTAGAAAAGATTCTAAACCTCAATGTACCCAATGCTGCCCACAATCTAAAATAAAGGGAACGTTAAAAAAAAGAAAAAAGCTTGGTTTGCTTTTGATATTTTATTTTTAGGTTTTAAAGTCGTTATGCTACCATTAGAAGTACTCATTGCTTTCACGTGTCTCTTTAGAACGAGACATGGTACCTGGAAATTGGGTAGCGTGCACTCTTCATAGTCACTATTTTAGGGGGAAAAAATCTCTCATGTGTCAGTTGTTCTTTGGAAATAGTAAAATTATTTCAGAATATTAAGAAATTAAGAAAAGTTGAAAGAACTTATTTAATTTTGATTGATACAGTCTCATTGGCATAAAAGGTATCATTTTGAGTCTGTGGCAGGTTGCCAGTCAGAAAGAATTTTTTCCTAATATTTAGGATGAGGTTTGAAATAGTCACTTTTGTTGCCTTTGGGAGCTTCTTCAGGCAGTAGAACAGATAATTTAATTCAATTCCAAATATTCACAATGTTGTTTTTGTTTTTTTTTTTAGATTTAAAAAAAATTTATTTATTTGACAGAGATCACAAGTAGGCAGAGAGGCAGGCAGAGAAAGAGGGGGAAGCAGACTCCCTGCTAAGCAGAGAGCCTGATGTGGGGCTTGATCCCAGGACCCTGAGATCATGACCTGAGCCAAAGGCAGAGGCTTAACCCACTGAGCCACCCAGGTGCCCCTTCATAATGGTTTTTGATAAATATTTCTTCTTGTAGAAAATTAGACTTCTCCTTTAGGCTCCTTTCACCATTCCACCCTTGTGTGATCTGGCTAGATTTCAGAAATCAAGCATTGGCTTTCCTGCTTATTTCTAGAGTTTTAGAGATTTTACAGAAGTAAAGTTTGTCTTTGAAAATTTACCAAAAGAGGGACGCCTGGGTGGCTGAGTGGGTTACAGCCTCTTCCTTCAGCTCAGGTCTCAGGGTGCTGGGATGGAGCCCCACATTGAGCCCCACATCGAGCCCCGCATCGAGTTCTCTGCTCAGCAGGGAGCCTGCTTCCCCCTCTCTCTCTGCCTGCCTCTTTGCCTACTTGTGATCTCTGTCTGTCAAATAAATTTTAAAAAAAAGAAAAAGAAAAGAAAATTTACCAAAAGATACTATGTGACTATTGATTGGATATTAAGTCAGGAAACCTTAAATTGTGTGTCTTGGAAGAGATAGCTCCACTTATTTTGTGAAAAGACACTGTCAACATCAACATAGAAGTCAGAAAGAAGATTATGTGGAATCGCAAGTCCCTCTAGCCCCTGGTGGATTTATCAGTGGAGATGACCTAGGTTATGCTGTAATGACACCTCCCGAAGCTCAGGGGCCTCACAAAACAGAAGTTTAATTCTCATTCATGTTGAATGTGCAACACAGGTTGGTAGGGGAGTCTTTTTGTCCTCATCACTTAAGGCCCCATCTTGACACACACTTCCAGAACCATGGAGGTGAGGAAACATGAAGTCTGCAGAATCTTGCACCAGGAATTAAATATGTAATTTAGAAGTGACCATGTCTTTTGTCTCACATCTCATTGGCCAGCAATAGTCATCTGACCTCACTGGAAAAAGAGGGACTGAAAGACTCCTTCTTGTGAAAATGAGAACCAGATATAGTTGAGCCGGAATATTAAGGAATGCAGTCTTTCTTGTCCTACTGATCGTTAATATCTGGATCACTCTCCTTCATACACAAAGCACACTCCTACTCACCCATACCCCAGTGAGGAAAACCAAAAGTTCCATTAAGTCATGATATCAAACTCCAAGTGCATGAACCCTAGGTGGTATGTGGTAGTTTCTATATCAAGTCTGAACGTTACTTCTCTTTATCCAGAGACCCCACCCAGTGGTAGAGACTAGTGGAAATGGAACAAGAGAACTGCAACAAACTCTCAAATTTGGAAAAGGGGACGATTAGGGGAACATGTAGTGGTCTCTGGGCCGAAGCCATCTTGAAATCTCGCTGAGTAGATATATGCTTCATATACCTTGAGTGTGGAATTTTGATCAGGCCATCATTCTACTCTGGAAATTCTCCTCTTGCCTATTGACCTTATAGCTTCTGGGCATTCTTCTTTCTCCATTGTTCTCCTTTTTCATATCTGAAACATAACTTTCTTGGAAGCTGAAAAGCTTATTCATTCAGTACACTATCTATGACCAATGTTTGGGACCAAAATTTTTAAAGTTTTGAACCATCACAGTCTCTTTACTTCAGCTGGTAGCTAGTTAGGTGTTACATTTCAAAAACTTAATAGGCTTTGGGGTGCCTGGGTGGCTCAGGTGGTAAAGCCTATGCCTTTGGCTCAGGTCATGATCTCAGGGCCCTGGGATTAAGCCCCGAGGTGGACTCCCTGCTCCGCAGGGAGCCTGCTTCTCCCTCTGCCTGTTAGTCCCCCTGCTTGGGCTCTCTCTGTGTCAAATAAATAAATAAAATCTTAAAAATATATATATAATAGGTTTCTAATCTATTTTTTTTTAAATTTTAAAAAGATTTTATTTATTTATTTGACAAAGTGAGAGAGACCACAAGTAGGCAGAGAGGCAGGCAGAGAGGGAGAAGCAGGCTCCCTGCCAAGTAGAGAGGCCGATGTGGGGCTTGATCCCAGGACCCTGAGATCATGACCTGAGCCGAAGGCAGAGGCTTAACGCATTGAGCCACCCAGGCACCCCAGGTTTCTAATCTATTTTATTTTGGTCAGCTTATATGTGCTAATAGCTACACTGACTTTTTTTTCTAGACTCACGGTTTATTATTATTTTTTAGATTATTATTATTTTTTTATGGTGTTATGTTAGTTACCATACTAGACTCACGTTTTAAGAGTTGCTATAATTCTCTGCTTTCTTGGTCCTATTCTTCTCTCTGTCCCTTTACTTAATTGTAGGTACTTTGGTCTATTAGACCACTTGCAGTTTCTGTTGCCTGAGCCAGTTTGTCTAGCTGAAATGGTTTATTGAATTCAGCAGCCTTCAATTGTTTTTGTTGTTGTTGTTGTTCTGAGGGACTTTAATCTGTTCAGAGATCCAAAACTTGATTATTGATTTGATCTTTGCAATAAAGTGGAGTTCTAATCAGCCTTTGTTACTCAAAGGTTTTATCATTTGAGAATAGATGTATTGTTTCTTCCATCCTACATGTTCCCATATTTCCAGATTTCTCTATTCCCTTTCATTCTGGCCGATTCTTTTCTAAGCTCTTTTCTTTTTTATATTACGTTGTCAAATGCACTCAATAGTAACAGACATATGCTACTAATTTTGCTTTTTCACACCCTTTTAAAAAAAACTACAAGCTAATTAGGTACATAATCTGCCTTCCAAGCTATCACATGTGACAGCTTTACCAAATGTTTTTCCACTACATAATATGAATCGCCAACCTTCTAATCTCTGATAATTATTTTCTAATTACCTGCCCCTCAACCAAAGCCATGTATTTTGATTGTGTTGTGGATTGTCTTTTTTTTTTTTTCTTTTGAGTATAGCAATGCTCCAGAATACCAATTGTATATCAATCAGGATAAATTATATGATACCGATGTGGCAAATTATGTCTTAATTTCAGAGACCAGAACAAAATTTTACTCCTTGGTCCATGACGGGTCAACTAAAAGAATGCTCAGGGTAGACATTCACAGGGACATAACAGCAACCACAAACTTTTTTTTTTTAAGACTTATTTATTGGGGCGCCTGGGTGGCTCAGTGGGTTAAAGCCTCTGCCTTCAGCTCAGGTCATGATCCCAGGGTCCTGGGATCGAGCCCCACATGGGGCTCTCTGCTCAGCAGGGAGCCTGCTTCCTCCTCTCTCTGACTGCCTCTCTGCCTGCTTGTGATCTCTGTCAAATAAATAAATAGAATCTTAAAAAAAAAAAAAGAAATGAGAAGGTTTAGGAAAAAAAAAAGACTTATTTATTTATTTCAGAGAGAGAGAAAGACAGCAGGAGTGGGAGGGGCAGAGGGAGAGAGAGTTTCAAGTAGACTCCCTGCTCAGCACAGAGTCCGATTCAAGACTCCATCTCATGACAATGAGATCACAACCTGAGCGGAAATGTGGAGTCAGACACTTAACCGACTGCACCACCCAAGCATCCCAGCAGCCATCAATTTACTGCTGGATGTCATGCCAGAAGAAAAGAGCTCTGAAGGGTCTTGAAATAGCAATTAAATTCTTGGTCCTCAAATGTCCCTTTCATTTACAACTCAGCCAGAACTAAGTATATGGCCCCACCCAACCATAAAGGAGCTTGGATGTTTAATTCTACCGTATGCTTGGAAGGCAGGAAGCCAAAACTGTACAATGAATAGCGTTAATGATATCTGGTTGGTATTGAAAAAAAAAAAGATGCTCATTCTTGAAAGATACACAAAGTATAATCACACCCAGATAATGGTAACATTTTTATGTCCTCCTTTCCAATTCTTTTTCCCCAACCATATATCACATTTCATTTTGTGACTATACCCTATTTCTAGGGTTACTATTTCTCATTGTAGGACATAAAGATTGCTTCCAATTTTCAAATTCATAAGTGCTATGATGTAAATAAACCCTTTTGTATCCTGGAATACAAATGTTTTTCTGCAATTCTAATCTTATCTCACGGTGATAATTACTAGGTTGATAGGGTGAAGGATATCAATTCTTTTTTTTTTTTTTAAGATTTATTTATTTATTAGAGAGAGAGAGACAGAGTATAAGCAGGGGGAGAGGGAGAGGGAGAAGCAGACTCCCCACTGAGCTGGGAGCCTGACATGGAACTTGATCCCAGGATCTGGAGATTGTGACCTGAGACGCAGACAGATGCTTAACCATCTGAGCCACCTGGGAGCCCCAAGGATATCAATTCTTTCAAGGATCTTGATATATATGGCTGCAAGTGCTTTCCAGAAAGGAAGGCATCAGTGTACTTTTTTTTTTTTTTTTTAAGATTTTATCTATTTATTTGACAGAGAGACAGCGAGAGAGGGAACACAAGCAGGGGGAGTGGCAGGCAGAGAGAAGGTGCTCCCTGCTGAGCAAGAAGCCCAGTGTGTGTGTGTTGGGGGGGGCACCATCCCAGGCCCCTGGGATCATGCCCCAAGCAGAAAGCAGACGCTTAATGACTGAGCCACCCAGGCGCCCCTCAGTGTGTACTTTTAAGTACAATAAGGACAATTTCATTGCTCCCTTTCAGCATTGAATACTACTCCTTTAAAAATGATTTTCTTATTATGCTATTTTTAGAAGTCTTCACAATATATACCACATCTTATGAAATTAAATAATTAACAAGATACAGATGAAATATCGAGTAATGGGTTTCATTTTTGTTTTTTTGGTATCACAAATTAAAAACATCCAGGAAAATGTTAATTTCATTTCCTTAAGCTATGATTCAGAGCAAAGTGCAGTGAGATGGGAGGCCTCATAACTGGGGCTGTAAGAGATTAAAATATTTTTTTGGATGCTGTTTCAGTAATAAGCTGCTAGAATTATTTTGACCACATTTGGAGTCATGCTTGCTCAAGGATTTTTTTGGCACATTAGGGGAAGAAAAAGTTTTCCCTAACCCTCCTAGAGTCCCTGACTGGACCTGAAAATTAAACCAATAAAACAAAATTAACAGGAGAATAGCATAGACATGTATTTAATAATGTATTTAATATAAATTTTCTGTGATACAGGAGCCTTCATAAGGAGATGAAGACCCAAAGAAATGATTAAACCTGAGTGTTTTTATGCTAAAGCTGATGATGAGTGTGAAGTCATAAAAAGTCGAAGATGATAGACGAAGAGTGTTCGCTAAGTGTAATAAACAAAGGGAAACAGCAAGGCCTGTTCATTCAGATTCCTTTCTGTGTCCTTTTGTCTTTGGAGGTAAAGCTGTTCCTTTCTTCCGGATACAGGGATGAATGAGGGTTACATAAAACACCGGAGAGTTTTATGACCTGCTTCAGGGGAATATCAGAAAGTCCTTCTTGCACATGTCCTTTCTTTTATTCCCTCAGTTTGAAAATTCAGTATGCCAAGCTGTCATATTTTGGGGATAGCATTTTCCTGCGTCCCATCAGCACGTACAAGCTGGAATAGTTGGAACATACAAGGTTAAGGGTCATTCTAAGGTTCCATGGCACACATGGGTAGACTTCCTGACTCTAATCCTAGATCCCTTGTTATTCCCTGGAGAAGGTCCCAGCTTGGATCATGGTGCTCGTGTCCATTTACAGTTAATCTTTGTTCCCACCTCTAGCCCAAAGCACATCTTTTCTGCTTTCTCTCTTCATATGTTTGTCTTTTCTGGTTAAACAGAAGTATACAACATATGACCTTTTTCACTTTGTTGATGTTTTTGAGCTTCATCTTTGTATCACGTATTAGTAGTTCATCCCTTTTTATTGCTGAGTAGTATTACATTGTAAATATATATATATGGTGCATTTTGTTTATCCTTCAAGCAATTAATGGTCATTTGGGTTATTTCTACTTCTTGGCTATTATATATAATGCTGTTATGAACACTGGCAGTCTTAGTTTGGATATGATGTTTTCATTTCTCTTGGGTAGTTCTCAATGAGTAAAATTTCCTGGTCACATGGTAAATTTATGCTTAAATTTTTGAGAACTGCTAAACTGTTTTAAAAGGTGGCTGTAACATTTTACTTTCCCACCAGCGATGTATGAGAGTTCTCCTTTCTCCACATTCTTGACAACATGCTATTATCTGTCTTTTTGATTACAGCCATTTTAGTCAGTGTGGAGTGGTATGTCATTGTGGTTTTAATTTGCATTTCTTTAATGACTAATATGCTGAGTATATTTTCATGTGCATATTATCCATTCATGTATCTTTGAAAAAAAAGTCTATTATTCAATTTTTTGTCCATTTTTAAGTTGGATTGTTTTTTTATTTTTGTGTTGTAATAGTTCTTTGTATATTGTAGATACAGATCTTTTATTAGATGTGTAATTTGCAAGTATTTTCATGGTGTTCTTTAATTCTAGTGGACTATCTTAGAATATGCTAGGTGATATTGCTGAAAAAAATTCAGTAGCTTAAAACATCAGAACTTTATTTTTCATTCATATATATTTTGTTATGGGTCCAGGCAGTTCTCTAGTGCAAATGTGTTCTGCATATTGGCTCAGTGGTGCAGGTTCCCTTCAATGCATTCTTCTTTGAGCACCAAGGACAAGAAGAGAGCATTGGAGACTCGTGCTGCCAATGAAACACCTTCACCCAAATAGGAGACATGTCAGTTCTCCTCACTTTCACTGGCTGAATGAATGATACGGCCTTGACGAAATCAAAGGCTGAGGAAGGGCAATGCCTCCAGGTGCCTGAATTGAGAAGATCAAGCAACACTGGTGAGCAGTACTAATGTCTACCATGTGGGGGGAGACAAGTGAGGAAAACAATAAATATATGAAGATATTTTAGAAAGGGGTGATGCTATTAAGACAGAATGACAGGTTGATAGTATAACAATTAACTGGGGAGGGAGGAAAAAATTCAGACCCGGTAATTAGAAGCAGTCTCTTTGAAGAGGGGTCATTTGAGCTAAGACTTTAGTCACAGCAAGGGGTCAGGAAAGTGAAGATCAGGGAGGAGCTATCCAGCCTGGACAAAGAACCAAGGGCAAGGAGCGCCTGGGTGGCTCAGTCAGTTACGTGTCTGTCTTCGGCTCAGGTCATGATCCCAGGGTCCTGGGATCAAGCCAAGCCCCCACATCAGGCGCCCTGCTCAGCGGGGATCCTGCTTCTCCCTTTCCCTCTGCCACTCCCTCTGCTTGTGCTCTCTTTCTGTCAAATAAATTAAAAAGACAAAACAAAACAAACAATAACCAAGGGCAAGAAAAGTCTCCAGTTAGATGGCTTCTTGTGTGGTCAGAACAGAGGAAGTGAGGACAGTTTAGGGGGTCTAGCCATAGAAAGCAGATCAAGACCATTTTTCTTTCCTGGTGAGAAATGTAAATTTTATTTAAGGTGCCATGGGAATTTAAAGTAAAAAGAAAATAATAATAAATAAAAAAAATAAAACCAATGTGCAGTATTCAAATGCAATGGGAAGACATCAAAGTGTTTAAATAGGGAACAAACCTGACTTACCTTAAAAAAGAATTGTTCAGTGTGTGGTATCCAGAATGAATTGAAGGGGAACGAGGCTGGATGCGGACTTGATCTGGCTGGTGAAGGTGGGGTTAGAGAGAGTGTGTGTTTATGGAATGTCCTAAACAGAGCTAAGGAAAAGAGGAGTCACAGAAGACAAGTGAGTCATGAGCTTGGGTTCCTGGGTGGGTAGTGTTATTATTTACTGAGAGGGAAGAAAGGGTGGAAGGAGAGTTTTGCTTGGTCTCGTTAAATTTCACATGCTTATTACACATACAACTGGGCCCTTAGGTACAGGAATCTGAAGATAAAGTCTGAGTTGGGGAATTACATATAGATAACCTCAAACTGTTTAAAATTTTCATAGTCTTAGGCCATATAGATGTGCCATCAGCCATATAATAATTAGCTCTATTCACGGACTGAGTGAAAAACTTAACCAAAATGACACATATTAAAGCAACGCACAGTTGGAATTTGTGTACAGTATCTTCGACTTGGGCGCTGTAACTTCAGTTCTGAGAGTGGAACTGCTCAGTCTATGCATTTTCACACTAATTTCACACTTTAAATTTTGAAAGGGGCCCAAATCCTTAGAAATGGTTGCACCTATCTACGCTTGCAGCAACACGGACGCTTCCTCACACTCTGGCTAACACTGGGTATCACTATACTTTTTAATTTCGATCACCCTCATCGTGGAGAAAAGGGATCTCGTTATGATTTCAGTCTGTAGTTCTTAGGAGTGGAGCCAAGCTTCTTCACGTTTGCCAGCCATTTGCCTTTCCTCTTCGTGCTCTTTGACTGCGAAGCCCTGTAGGTAGATTACTCGTGTCCCCCTAGGTGCCAGACTGGAGTCAGACTGGCGTGGACAAGCCGGGGAGCTGTCTGTTGACAGGGGCCCTACGCTTTTCAGCCCGTGCCCTGTGTCCCTGGCCACAGCGCGACTGGCCCTGGGCTGGTAGGTGAGGAAGAGGAGGAACAGGTGTGGGGTGGTGGGAAGTCCCGCGATAGGGAAGCCGAGGGGGCAAAAAGGAGGTCCGGATTTCCACTGAAAACGGGACAGACACAGCACCCGGAGGGTCTCCGAATTACTGCCGGGATTCCTGCTGGCGCCCCTCCGGCGCGAGTTTCAAACGCTGTGAAACTACCCAGGCAGCAGGCGGCCCAGGTCGGGGCTTCCGCTCGCTCGGAGGCCGCGAGGCGCAGAGCAGGGGGAGGCCGTGGAGGGGCCGTCTTTTCTCACGTTGTCTCCGAGCTAGCCGCAGCCGAAACTGAAAGCAAAACCTGCCTGCGGGGCCCTCCCTGCGGCCCGCGCTGTGCTACAGTTGGGTGGGCCCTGCCGGCGGCCGAAGGCGCGTCTCTCCCCCGCCATGGCAAGTTGCTTTTGTTTTGCATTTTGCGGGGCAGGGTCGTTCCCCCCAGACGGGCGCGGAGCGGGGCCGGCGCGGGTGCGGGGCTGTCCCGGGCGGCGCGCGCGGAAACCGGGTGCGAGCGGAGAGTCCCCTGGCCCGGAGGCACACCCGCGGGTAGACGCGGCCCCGACCTCTCTGCACCTGCTCCTGCGGCGGTGCTGCGCGCGCTGTAAATTCACAGCACGGGGTGAGAGAGAGGCTCAAGTCCAGGGAACGCCTTGCCGCCGCCCGCACCCGGAGTCTCCTGCTCAGGGGGCACAGCTGTCTCGTCGAGAAGTCGCTTCACAGGCTGGCTGGGCCTAACTGTGGTTTCCCACTTCATGGGGGAACCCGAGCGGAGAGAATTACCCAGAAATGGAGGCCGCTGTTTCCTTTTGAAAAGGGCCGGCAAGAAGGATTCGAGCCAAGGATTCAAGTTGGGAAGGCATCCCGATGTCTTGTCTGCCTTAGTGGGAATTCTCTGTGGCCTTAGCTCTGTCCCCAAGGACAAGGGCTCTGTGTTTTCACCATCTGTGCTGGCTAGCAAGAACCGTTAGCAAGTTCAAGATTGAGCCTTCCGTGTTCTTTCCATCAAGCGCTTGAAAACAGTGGCAGGGCCTTTAACGGCTAGATCTAGTCCCGGAGATGCCAAAGCCGTTGTGAGGTTTCAGTACGATTTTGTTTACTGGCAGCAGTAACGGCAACGTCAATGAAAATAAACAACTAATTTTTTAAAAAGGAAATATATACGAATGCAGGGCATGAATCTAATTATTTCTCTCCAGTGCCTTACTTAAAAACTCAGTTTTTCTTTATAGCTTTTAGCTTTCTGACACTATGGTCAAAGTGTCTTAAGTATATCACTGATACTGGGAAAATGTCATCACCTAATAACTCTTGGCCAAAATGCTTCTCTTGTTTCAAAATCCTATATCTCTGTGGTAGTTCTTGGAGGGGTTATTTCCAAGAACCCCCTTTCTTAATGCTGGATAGAAGAGATTGGTAGTCGTCAGGGAGAGTTCCTTTGATTTCAAAGATAAATTAAATGCAGACACTTAAAGAAATATGGAATTAGTATCGTTGAGGGCAGAGGTGGAGTAAGATTTTCTGAATTTAAATTGATGGAAAGTTTTTCTTTGACATTGATGAAAGGCAAAGAGGAAGCTCATTGACAAGTCATGTAACCATTGAGATTGGTGTGGACCAGTCAGTGTTGTATAGAGACAAATCAGTGAAGTAGAATTCCTAAAAAATCTAAAAAATCTCTTGTCATTTCTTTTCCTCTGCTAGGAAGAACTATTTTGGGATTATTACATTATACCAATTGGGACTAGGATGGAGGAAAACATATATTTTTACTGTTTCCTATGCGATCTAGTTGTGAATATTTTAAGAAACTCTGTTTTCCTCTATTAAAAGTATTTTCTGTAACAAATATTTAATAGATCATTATAAGTTTCATTTTCAGGAGGCACTCCCTTTGTTTTATATGTCTCAACATGAGCCATTTTCATCCCCTGTCCCTCTGTCCTTTTGCTGTTGTTGTGAACTCTTCTTTTGCATTTTTAATTAAATTTGGCCATTAATTAAAATTTGACCTCAGCCTTTTTTATTCTTTTGCTTTCATTTCAAGGTGCCATTCGGATGGACAGGATATTATGTACCTAGACTGTTTCCTTGAACTGGGACGTCAAAAGTAGCGTGCTTGTCCTCGGTGAAGTCCTGTTCTGAGTACAGAGTCCTCTGAGCTGAGAGCCCAAAACATCTTTGTGATCTGTTAACCCTTACTCAGGCCCATGAGATATCCTGTCCTCCCTGGGGGTAATTTAGGATAGATTAAGTCTGAGCTTTGGTATAATCGGGTTGGACTACCTATGTAAGCACTGGGAGCAGCTTATGGGTCTACTCTCCTAAATGGGCTGAAATAGAAGCCCCTTATCTGGGTAAAATAAGAAGTTCAAAGAGAGTGAGCTCAGGGAGGTACCTACTGGGAGCTGGTACTCTGTGCTGAGTATGATGGCGGGGTCTGCAATAGCATATGCTCTCAGTAGTTGAATTCCAGCTCAAATATGTACAGGAGGGCAGGATTTACTCTACTGCATCCCCAGTATGATTGCTGGTTTTTTTTTTTTTTTTTAATGGTATCTTTTTTCTAATTCTGGCAAAAAAAGTAGAGATGTGTTTATTATTGGCTTATGTACTGTGGGACTACACAATCAACAAAACATACAGCCATCTCCAAACTACCATATTTGGTGGTTAGCTTGATTTGCTTTTAAACTTAATTTTTAAAATTTTCTATCTCTGATTTCTTCCTTTGGGACTGCTATTACTTTTGGGCCTTTCTAAAATCAGACAAATATTAACAAATACTTCCCATTTATAAAACAAATGAAGAGTTCACTTTTTACATTTAATTCTCAAATTCATGTGGCATATGATGTGAAGCAAAGATCTATCCTTAATTCTTTTTTTTCAAGTATCTGATCAACTGTACTAACACCTTTATTGAATAAAATAGCCTCTCCCTCGCTGGTGTGTGAAATGCCTGTATTAAGTTGAATCTTTATATTTAAAAAACTATCCTACTCTTTGTCTTACAGGCATCCGTTTTGGAAGGCAAGGAATCCAAAACTTCTGAAAGAACAGCTGCAGTTGCTGGTCATTTGGTTGACCTTTTTAATGATCAATTGAGGACCACAGTAATGAAGACTCACTTCCAAGATATTAAGAATGAAAGTGGGGTTGTTGGAAATGTGATAAATCCAACAAAAGCCAGGGGAGTTGCAAATGTGAGGTTCAAAGGAAAAAAAGGTACTTCCAAATCAAATTTTATAAACTTAGAAATACTTCTGAAATGAAATTAAAAACTGAATTTCATTAAAATGATTCATGGGATTGGTAAAGTTTAAAGTAGCTTTTTGAAAATATTATTCTATTCTGAATATAAAAGTGGTACAATATTGCATTAACAAGAATATATGTAAAATGGTTCATGATAAAGTTGGTAGTAACTGCCAAATTCTTTTTTTTTTTTTTAAAGATTTTATTTGTTTATTTGACAGAGAGAGATCACAAGTAGACAGAGAGGCAGGCAGAGAGAGAGAGAGAGGGAAGCAGGCTCCCTGCTGAGCAGAGAGCCTGATGCGGGACTCGATCCCAGGACCCCGAGATCATGACCTGAGCTGAAGGCAGCGGCTTAACCCACTGAGCCACCCAGGAGCCCATAACTGCCAAATTCTTGAAGACTTCTTTCCTATATTTGGAATCTCTCGATCTTGGGAAAAAAAGTGATGCATTTTGTTGTAGAAAACTTATAAAATACAGAAAAGAAATCCCCACAAAAATAATCTATAATCTCACAAATTAGATGACCGCTTTGGGAATTTTCAAGTGACTTCAGCAGTATCATCATACCATTTACTTCTCTCTGTTCAAACCAACAAAAGGATATTTTAACATAGTGTTGGCTTTATCACTGGTAATGGACTGGAGAAATATGGCTTGGATCTGAGATCAGATGGATCCATTCTGTTCCTCATCTCCACCCCTGACATAGGTGAGGATGTTGGGTCTGCAGAACATATTCATCCCTTCAGGCTCATGGAGAGGGGGCAGCCTTCTCAACAGTTCAGTGACTAGCAAAATAAATTGCCAGAGAAAGATGAGCCTCCATGCCAGGATCTTGGAGGTAAAATACCACATGGTATTGGGGGCAGAAGAAAAGACCTTGCTTTGCTTGAGGGAAGATAGGATCTAGAGAGAGACCTAAGAGACTGTGGATTATCAGGGTACTTTTATCTGTCACCATTCATTCATTCCTTCCTTCCCATTGGCAATGTTCAGGTAGCGATGGTAGGAGGGGCTCCTTCTTATGGCTCTTACGGGATTATAGTGTTTTTGGAAGCTAATTTTTCAAATATTGAATTGATAACTCAGAGAGAGAGAAAGAGAAGGCTCATTCATTCATTCACAAATATTTGTGAGTGCTTATTATTTGCCAGGCCCCATTCTAGGCCTTCTGGATACACCAGTGAGTGAAATAGGCAAAATGTTTTCTTTCCTGAAGCATATATCCATGCTGGATAGATAATAAAAAAGCAATAAATGAGTATATATTGCATTGGGTGTTTTATTAATTTGCATATTTATATTTATTTGTGTTTATATATTAAATTTATATATTAATTTGTGTATATTTACATATAATTTGAATACTATGAAAAATATAAAACAGAATAAAGGGATGGAATGGGATGGAGAGGGCTATTTTATTAGATAGAATGGATAGGGAAATATTCCCTTTAGGTGACATTTGAGCAGACACATGCATGAGGTAAGGGAATGTGCAGATAAGGGTCAAGAACATACTAAGGCAAGGGAAGGGCTGGGAAAACCTTTGAGAGGGTAGCATGCTGGGCATTTTGAAGATAGCAAGGTGGCCCGAGTGGCCGGAGCAGAGCCAGTAAGGAGAGAGTAAAAGGAGATGGGTCAGATGGGTGGCGGGGGCCAGTATATATGAAGCAGCCTATAAGTCAAGGCAAGGTGTCTGGATTTTATTCTAGGGGAGAGGGAGGGTTTTGAGCAGATGACTGACAAAGTGTGACTACCTTTTCTTGGGTGATCCCTCTGGCAGTGGTGTGGAGAACAGGAGCTAGTAGTCATTGCTGGTTTTGACTAGGGTGTTAACAGGGCTGGTGATTGAGACCGAGTGGCCATTCACGATTTGCTGACAGGTTAGATGTCATGTTCTTAAATGTGGAACACTGGAGGAAGAGTACTTTTGGGAGGGGGATGGTTATCAAGAGTCGAACTCTGGTCATGGAGACGTTTATTTGCATAATGAAGTAGAGATTTCCAAAAGCAAAGGAAAGTCAAGGCCAAAGATAGAATTTGCAAGATACATCTAGAGATAGTATCTAAAGCTGTGGGATTGTCAAGATCAACCCTTGACTGGGTGTATGTTTGCTAAGAGATACAAGTCCTAAGACCTAAGGCATGCTAACATATAGAAAATGGGAAGAGAAAAAGAATTAGCAAAGGGCACAGTGAATTTTGAAGAAAACCAGGATAGTGTGGTATCCGGATTCAAGAAGGTGGTCATAATTAACAAAGGGAGAATTTCCTCTTAGGTTTTTGTGTTCTATTCGTATATATGTATACATATGTATACACACTTATGTGTTTTAAAAAATAAGATTAGGATCATAGGTACACAAAAAATGAATTTTAAAGTAAAAGGGAAAACTATTTAAATGTTGAATTTAAAGGAAAAATGTAGAAAAAAATAAGGTATGTGAAATAATAGAGTTGAAGATTTTTATTATTAATAATTTAAGTAATTATTTTAGTGTGTCATCCCACAAACACTTCTGATGGCAATGTTTCTGCTTATGTGTAGAGAATGTCAACAGAAAACAGGAACACTGTCAGGTAGAAAAGTCTGGATCTACTCAGTTCACAGACCCTCATTTCAGTGAAAAGGTAAGGTATGATACTGGCAGTCCTGGATCCCCTCCCTCCCTTCCCTCGTTCCTCCCTTCTTCCCCTCCTCCTCCTTCCCTTCCTTCCTTCCTGATTTTAATTAATTAATTAATTAATTGATTATCTGAAAGAGAGAGAGTCAGTGAGAGAGAGAGCATGAGCAGGGGAAGGTGCAGAGAGACAAGCAAACTCCCCACTGAGCAGAGAGCCTGACATGGGATTCATGGGGTTCGACGCAGGGCTTCATCCCAGGACTCTGGGATCATAACCTGAGCTGAAGGCAGCCACTTTACCAACTGAGCCACCGAGGTGCCCCCTGGATCATGTTTCTTCTCTGTGTTCCTCACACAGGAGACACAAAGCACTCTCATCTCGTGATTCCTACCAAAGAAAATGCACCCTTGCTAACCTGAGTCATTGTTAAATGCCAAATGTGTGTCTTTTTTTTTTTTTTTTTTTAAGATTTTATTTATTTATTTGACAGACAGAGATCACAAGTAGGCAGAGAGGCAGGCAGAGAGAGAGAGGAGGAAGCAGGCTTCTTGCAGAGCAGAGAGCCTGATGTGGGGCTCGATCCCAGGACCCTGGGATCATGACCTGAGCCGAAGGCAGAGGCTTTAACCCACTGAGCCACCCAGGCGCCCCTTTTTTTTTTTTTTAAGATTTTTATTTATTTATTTATTTGACAGAGAGAGATCACAAGTAGACAGAGAGGCAGGCAGAGAGAGAGAGAGAGAGAGAGAGTGAGAGAGGGAAGCAGGCTCCCAGCTGAGCAGAGAGCCCGATGCGGGACTCGATCCCAGGACCCTGAGATCATGACCCGAGCCGAAGGCAGCGGCCTAACCCACTGAGCCACCCAGGCTCCCCCAAATGTGTGTCTTGAAATGTTGTGCTTATTGCCTGGCCTATTTTATGTTTCTGGGTATTCCTTTTGATGCTTTCAAGCAAGCGCTTTTATGCTCATATGGAGGATGTCAGTCATCTACCTAAAGACTTACTTGGGGACAAAAACCCAATTAAGATGAACATTAAAAAGATTTTTAAAGAGGCAGGAGAGGTAGATATAAGAGGAAAGAGTTAAAATTCATCGGTTTAAAACTATTCACTAAGAAACTCAGGGTTCTGGGTAGCTTCTGATGAACGTCGCTAGAAGGGCTTTCTAAGGGGACCCCTCCACAGAGAACTAGAACAGAGTGCTAGCTGTACTTATAACAGTGTATGGGTTTTGCTTAAGGCTTTGTTTGAAATAACATTCTGTCTCTAAAAAATATTTGACTATCTCTGTTTTTGGAAATGCAGTGAGGGACTATGAATCCCAAATTGAACATTGTGAACTTGATGGGTTGTGGGATCTCTTTGATGGGCTGCTCTGGCACAAGAAACTAGTCTATGCTGGGCAGTCGGGGCTTGGTTTGGGGTAACTGCTGTGGAGACAGAGAGAGTGGCAGAAAAAGAATGTGTTTATGTCATCTGCTTGAACTGACAGCGCTGTTTTAATTTCTGTTTAATTTTAGGTCTTCAGCTCTGTGGAAGCTATCCTCGATCTTTCTGTTTTTCGGAGTCAAGTCCCTCTAGAAAGTCTGGTAATGGATCTAAAAAGGAAAATCCCAACTTTACGCTTCAGTCCTTTGGAGCCTAATGGAAGAATCTCCGTCCAAGGATCATTTCTGGCTATCCAGAAGCTCAAAGAATCTTTGCTATTAAAAGCAAGTTTTCTTTTAGAAAAAAATGGGAATTTTATCAGTGAGGGGAAAAGGCCGAATAGGCAGAACCCCAGAAGGCATCTCCAGAGAAGAAGCTCCTCAGAGTCGCTCAGGTCCTCAGTACCCGAGGCCACCAGGAGAGGAGAAACGCTTGTTCTTGACACAGATATTTTCCTCTACCTCAAAAAGAGCAGATTTTACAAAAACACATTGAAAACCTGTCATGTTTTCTGTGAGGAAAGAGTGGATGGTGAAATTACCACAATTTGTATAAAAAATGCTCAAGAATGTTCTCAGCCAAACAATGAAAAGGTTGTAAAAGCACTTTTTGAGGAATATTCACTTGCTCTTCACTTTGAACTGAGAAAGGAGACACTCACTTTGAAAGGAAAGGGAAGTAAAGATAAAAGAAATATTAAACTGGCATGTGAACAACTCAGTTCAAGGTTCCCTCAGGTTCAGATTAATTTTTATGAGACACACATTGACATTATAGGATCATCTTCTGACACAAACTTGTTTAAAAAAGAGGTCACGGAATTAATAAGGTTAGAAAGTTAGACCATGAGATCTCAGCAGTAGTAATGACAATGGCAGTTGCTTTTCCTCACAGAGTAGTGAGCAGTGTCTGACTAGCTTTACACACATTATCTCATTTAATCCTTGCAACCATCCTTCAGTGTAGACATTGCTATCCTCATGTTGTAGGGGAAGAACCTAGGATTTGGAGAGGTTAAAACTTTTGTCTGGAGTTATCCAGTGGGCAAGGAATGGGGCTGGGGTTAAAGTCGGCCTATCTGACTACAAAAATAATATTTAAGGCTTAAAACTTTGAAAAAAAAATCTCTTTAAGTTTGGAGAAATCTCACTTTCTCTGTACCCCCAAATTCTCAGAAAGAGAAATAGCCTTAAATCTAACACAGATGATGTTTGGATGATTGTTATGCCTTTGGCCATTTCATAGCATTTACTCCAAATAGTTTGTTTACTCCAAATAGAATTAGAATGCTGGCAAAACTCACTGGAGGAGCTACTTTGATTGAAAGTACTTCTGAAGCAGGTAATCATTACTTGACTAAATCTGATTGGTACAAGGCTGCTGGACCATGTGGGACATTTTTATTGTTGCTTATTTAGCCTAAGTACCTACATAAAATGCTGGTTCTCTTAGAATTGTGAAGAATTACAAAGTATAGTGTCTTTTTTCTTTATTCCCCCCCCCTTTATTTTATAATTACATGGCTAAAGTAATAGCATTTGAGGAATAAAAACGTAGGTGTTTCCTTAAAGATGACAGAAGGATTTGAAAATTCATTACTGGAGAAGGGAAAACAAGAGCTTTTAAGTTATTTGGTTGTCTATGACTCCCCTGAATTTAACTTTGGGATAGTTTCAAGTGCCTGGGGCACATTATCCTAGGATAATAAAATGTATACATCTTGCTCATCTCAAAGTAAATAAATGTGGGGGCGCCTGGGTGGCTCAGTGGGTTAAGCCTCTGCCTTCAGCTCAAGTCATGGTCTCAGGGTCCTGGGATCGAGCCCCGCATCAGGCACTCTGCTCAGCAGGGAGCCTGCTTCCACCCCCTCTCTGCCTGCCTCTCTGCCTACTTGTGATCTCTCTCTCTTTGTCAAATAAATAAATAAAAAATATTTTAAAAAAAGGTAACTAAATGTGATCATGATGATGTGGACTGTTAAATCAAAAGAAAAGCATAAGACAAATTTCTCTATATGCTCTCATTTTTCTTAGCCATCTAAATCCCAAATATTTCCATCTTTTAAGATATGATATTTCATTGTTGTTTGAGTAAACTTTTTTTTTTTTTGTCACGGCAAGCTGCTGTTTATATCAAATACTCAAAAAGATGCTTCATTTCTATTTTGTTGCTAGGAGTTTGTCTCAGTCTGGGTCCAATCAAGAGGGAGAAGGCCCACGGCAATTTGAATAGAGAGAGTTTAATATAAAGAAGTGTTAACTATTATAGGGGATTGGAATAATGAGGGATTGGCTAGTAAGAAATAAAGAGAACTCTAAAAAATACAGGAACAGCAGATCTAAGAAGCAGTTTAGATACCCGTGGAAGAGTCCCCTACCTCCCATCCCAGGACTGAGAATTT
Source organism: Lutra lutra (assembly GCF_902655055.1). NCBI lineage: Eukaryota > Metazoa > Chordata > Mammalia > Carnivora > Mustelidae > Lutra > Lutra lutra. Next base: position 50,182,052 of record NC_062280.1, on the reverse strand, counting down.
GCTGGAAGGTTTGTGCCAGGGGATCTTGCTGGAAATCCATCCTCTAGCTTGCTGGAGGAAACTGTTCAGAGGAAGTGTTTTACCAGAGACATTCTATTACACAATGAACTGGGGAGTTGCTGGGGGAAGCCACTTGTGGCTGGGTGTAGCTGGCCATTATGCTCTCATAGGCCCTGAGTGTTGGGGAGGCCTTGTGTGCTGGGGGCTGAACACGTGAGCAACTGCTCCTGCTGCATGAGCCTAATGCTGGAGAAGCTGCCCATGTTGCAGAAGCTGGGTACTGGGAGAAGCTTTCTCTGCTGAAAAACGGATCCCTAATTGACTGCCAATTGAACAATTTGAGGTAGGAACGACTTTCCTCTTGCAGTGTCTCTCTAGCGCCCTCTACTGAGAAAACTTAACAGGAAAAATTTTAAGAATCCCAGATTCCTTTTCACAGAGTAGGCACATAGGATGAATTTAAAGCAGAGTCAATAAATTGATGACTGAAAGAGTTTAATTTGATACCTACTAAGGCTTTCATTATTATCACAAATTTAACACCAACAGGATAGTCTTTAAACAAAGAACTGGATCAGAAAAATGATGTTCATTCCATGCTCTGTAAGACATTGATTTACAAGTATGGATATAGCATCTTCTGCTTGACATTATGTATTTCAGATGTTTTTACATGTTGCTGTGCATTTTAGAGTTTGTTTAACAGCACTTTATTTATAATATGCTAGTTGTGTAATCAATTTCTATCATTAATAAAAACCGGTATTTTTTCCAAAGTAGCAGTAGTGACTTTCATTTAAATTTATTTTTGAGGGGCGCCTGGGTGGCTCAGTGGGTTAAGCCGCTGCCTTCGGCTCAGGTCATGATCTCAGGGTCCTGGGATCGAGTCCCACATCGGGCTCTCTGCTCAGCAAGAAGCCTGCTTCCCTCTCTCTCTCTCTCTCTGCCTGCCTCTCCGTCTACTTGTGATCTCTCTCTGTCAAATAAATAAATAAAATCTTTAAAAAAAAATTTATTTTTGAGGCTTACTGATGCTCAGGTAGATGATGTGAATTCCATCCTCTTGTCAGATACAAACCCTATTGTATGTCTGCCACTGGGAGAAAAACCTGTCATTTAATTAGATAATATGTTGATACTTTTCAGAGAGGCTGCAGGTAGTGAAAATGGCCATTATCCACTAAAAAAAGAAGATGTAGGAGCTTCAGATCAAGACAGACAAAGGAGTAGAGTGGGAGAAAGGGTTCCAAGGCGTTTAGGTAAGAAATGTATTCAGAAATTCTTGTTGAGCTCATCTTCTGGGACAACTGTTCTGCAGGGTTCTAGAGACAATGATGGGACATAAGAGAAATGTTCACTGATTTCCTAGAAGTCACTGCTTAGTCTGGCAGAGAAGGCAAATAAGTCATTACCTTAGTACTTGCTATAGAAACAGCTGGTGTAAGGTGGAAGGGACTGTCAATTCTTACTGAGGATATGTTAACCATTTTCCAAATTATTTGCATAATTTTCACAGAAAAAGATAGTGAGCATGTGTCAAAATTTTGTTTGCCTTAATGAGGAGTAAACTATCAGAATGACAATACTGGATGAAAAAGAACAGGAGAAATGGAATTTAAAAATCAATAAGGAAAAGCCTGTTTGTAAAGATTACTAAACTAGAAACAAAGCTGATCAACGTCCAATGAGGCTATAAAACTGTGATTTGGGGGTTGTTTTCTCTGCTAGACAGAAAAAAATGATCACACTTTATCATGTTTTTTAGAAGTTAGAGTTCTAACTGTACTGAGTTGTAAAATGTTAGTGCCCCGATCAATTGTGATATTAAGTGAAACGAAGTTAGATTCTCCAAAAGAGATGACCCACTAGTGGGCTAACTGGAGCATGTCCAGCAAGGCATTAAAAGGTCACATAATTATTTTTTGCCTTATTTCTGTGTTTTGAGTAATTTTCTTTAACAAGGGTCAGAAGAAGCCTCCCAGAAGGTAAGACCTAATGGGTGGTTGTTAGTCCAGTTAAGAGATGAGGAGGGAGGGCAAAACAGCCCTTGGTCTGGTAGATGAACACCAAGTTTAGGGATGGCTGAATTTTGACAGCCTTGTTTTTACAAGTTTTATTTGATGGACCAGATTCCTTGATGCCCCAACAAAAGAGCCACACATATAAAAGTGTGGAGGGAATGAAATGTCTAATTTCTTTTTTTAAATTAAGATTTTATTTATTTATTTGACAGATAGAGATCACAAGTAGGCAGAGAGAGAGAGAGAGCAGAGAGCCCGATGTGGGGCTCGATCCCAGGATCCTGGAATCATGACCCGAGCCGAAGGCAGAGGCTTTAACCCACTGAGCCACCCAGGTGCCCCGAAATGTCTAATTTCTGATGTGAATCTCTCCATATAAACCATGTTGGTGGCAAAGTATGGATTTTCCCAAAGACAGTAATTTAAGAAACTTAACTATCAGTGCCTAGATTTCATTTCTCTAGGATCATTTCCTCGTGTAAATAAAAATTCTATCAACTTCAGTGGACTCTCTTCCATATTCTCCGTCCACTCCTTCTCTTTCATCTTTCACTTCTTTCAAACTGATTCTGGGAGAGTTCTTTACCCTTCTAGCTTCAGTGTGCTTAGCTGTAACCTGAAAATTATACCTATTTTCACAGGGTTATTGTGAGTTTTAGAAATAATGGTAGGTAATAAATGTTCAAAAATAGTAGTCATTATTTTTAAGAACTTATTTATACCAACACCCCAAGAAAAGCTCTGTCTACTTGGAATGCCTCATCTCAGGTGGGTACCAACATGTTACTCCAATTAAAAAACTGAGCATTGTTTTGGACTTCTTCCTCTTCTTTTCATTACTTTAGATCAGGCCTATGTCATTTCTTACCTGGGTTGGTGGGTTGAATGGTATCCCCTCAAAATTCAGAATTACCCTTATTTGAAAATAGGGTCTTTGCAGATGTAATTCATTAAGATGACATCATCTAGATTGGAGTGAGGCCTTAACCCAGGGACTGGTGTCCTTATAAGAGAGGGAGAGGACACTGAGACTCAGAGGAGAGAGGGGGAAAGTTCATGTGAAATGGAGGCAGAGGGTGGACTGATGAGTTATAAGGCCAGGGATGACTGGGAACCACCAGGAACTGAAAAAGGCAAGGAAGAATTCTTCCCAAGAGTCTTCAGACGGAGCTTGATCTTGCCAACCCCCTTGGTTTTAGACTTCTGGCCTCCAGAACTGTGAAAGAATAAATTTCTGTTGTTTTAAGCCACCAACTTCGTGGTTATTTGTTATGGCAGCTCTAGGAAACCAATACACATGGATTTCTTTTAAAAAAGTTCCTGGGAGCCTCTGATCTTTGCAGTTGGTTTTGTGTGTGGGTCCCTCTTGTATACTCTATACCCCCCTCCCTTGCGACAGCATTTCACAGTACATTTTGTCTGTTGGTTTCTCGTTTTCTTTTCTGCCTATGTGGTCTCCTTGAGGCCAGGAATGTTGTCTATTTCTACTTTATTCTTTTTATAACACTATGTGCCTGGCACATAATAGACATTCCACGAATACCTATGAAAATATATGAACAATTTTTGTGCTCCCCACAGAATTTATACAGGATTTTGTACTGAAATAAGCATCTCATAAATGTGTGTTCATTGGTCCAGGAATTTTCTTTTTATAGTCTTCCCACTTGCCAACATCCAAATGCTGATATTAATCTCTTACCCCTTTAGAATGTGTCCTCAGTTCCTACTTGTATTGTTTCCTTCAATATAAGAAATTCTGGCAAGTGAAAGTCAAGCAGTAAGATATCCCTCTCTTTTATATTCTCATGCAGGTTGGTCATTGCTCCTGGCAGGAAGGCACTAAACATATTCCCTAAAAGGGCCTGGGATGGTTCTTTCCATTTGCCTAGTTCCTAACTGGGTTTCACCAGTGAGACAAAAAGTCCCTTGTGATTTAATTAGATAGTTATGAAGATTTGTTGGGTCTGTCTACTCTTGTATCTCGTTATTGTCAGCACTAAGAAGTCAATGGGGGGAATTCTCAATGTTTATAAGCAGTTTATCCATTAATGCTTGAGATAGTAAAACATTTAACCAGTAGAAAATACTATGTAATAGCATATGTATGTGTGTCAAGACTATCCAGTAGTTAAATTATTTCTAGCAATACCAAGAAAAACAATAGGAGTAAAATATGCCTCCTTTTGATTTTCTATGAAATTTAATATTGGAGGAAATTAATCTAACAAATATTTTATGTATTCAGATATTACAAGAGTACTAACTTAAAGAACCTGATCTCTCAGGGGGTGGTGGGAAGAGGGATATAGAATATAAAAAAGGCTTTTTTGTTGTTATTGGAGAAATCTGTTTAAGTTAATAAGTGATTTCATGAAAGGAATAAAAAGATAAAATGTGGCCGCCTGGGTGGCTCAGTGGGTTAAGCTGCTGCCTTCAGCTCAGGTCATGATCTCAGGGTCCTGGGATCGAGTCCCGCATCGGGCTCTCTGCTCGGCGGGGAGCCTGCTTCTCTCTCTCTCTCTGCCTGCCTCTCTGCCTGCTTGTGATCTCTCTCTGTCAAATAAATAAATAAAATTAAAAAAAAAGATAAAATGTAAAAAGGGTAGCACAATTTCCTTCTCTCATTCTATAAATGACAAAGCATTTTGGATTCTATCTCCATACCATTCCTTGTATTTGTTTCCTCTTCTCCATTCTTTATGCCACTACCTTTGCTTTTGCTTCAGGCCTTTTTTAGTAATAGGAAGAGCATGGTAAGGAAGATACTGCCTCATGTTACAAAACAGCTCTTGTAAAAGAGAATGGCTGCTGAAATGGTCTCCCCATTTGTACAGAGGTAGAACTAAAATAGGGCTCATTGTTTCACTGCCTCATTTTGGGATGGGATATCAGAATTTTGTCTTGATGTTTTTCATCTCTGGGGGAAGAGAGAGTCATTTTTGTTCAGTGACTTTTGTGACAACAGGTGACTCTACCTCTTAATCCCCATAGGGCCGAGCTCTGCCTTTATGTTAAGAACACACTTGACTGTAGCTTTCAGCTTCCAGGATGATTTGAACCAGGTTAGATTAGATTCTTGTAGTTTTCAAATTAGATCCTTGATTTTTTTTTTTTTTTTTTTTTTTTTTTGCTGGGCAGCATGGCAGGGTGGGTGTGGGGCGTACTTCTATAGTTAGCTGTTTGTGTAAACAATGCCACACAGGAAATTGCTCTGAACCCTTTTAAGTACTCTGTTATGTTTTATCACCTTGGAGTATAAGGTTAAGATGGCATTCTATTTAAATACTTAAAAGAATGACTCTTATCCTTAGTTTTATCCATTGTGAGAAGGCCTTTCTTTCTTTCTTTCTTTTTTTTAAATCTAATTCTCAAAGCCCCAGGAATACTCACTCAGCAGGAAGGTCAGGGCCGAAGGAAAGAAACCTGGGAAGTCTGCTCAGTTTGCCTTGAGAACCCATCCTGGTTAACAAGTTGCCTCTAGTGTTGTCATTTCTGTGCGTCACCTTAAATAAAAGAGGTAAACTGAGGCAAGCTCAAATTTCCAGGGATTGACTTTACTTGGGAATAGTGGAGGAACCGCAATTTGGGAAAAGCATGCTGAAGGAAGCTGCAGGACAGTCCCTTGTGGGTTTGGGGTGGGCTGTATTTAGGAGCAGGGAGTGCAAAGAGGAGAAAAGTCCAGCCAGAGTCTGAACAGCCCGGGAATTGGCTTGAAAATGGGGAGAGATTTTTCGTGGCTGTTCATTGGTCAGGGGATAAGCGTCGGTGGCGGGAAATCACTTTCAGGTCTGTTCCGTTTTCCCGAGGGCGCATGCGTGAGACTCTTCCGTGTTCTCGGTTCCATTTTAGGTGGAAACCCTTTCACCAACTGGGTGGGCGGAGGCCAGGTGCTCAAGCCCTTCGACTCTCTCAGATCTGGTAGTAGATTCTGCGGGTGAAGAAAGAAGACTGTGCCCAGTGTTGTACTTATGTCAAGGTAGGTCAGCCCTCGGGATGCGCCTCCGAGGGACAGAGCTCTCTCCTCACAAACACAGTCGGGTGTCAGTATTCGTTGGGTTCTGCGTTTGTGAATTCACCTACTTGATAACATTTATCTGTAACCCCATTTCCGAACCTCAGCCAAAGGTCGAAAAACTTGAGTTGCGTGACAAGCCTGCTCTCAGCATGTTCTGGAACAAGGTGAGGCATCTTATTTCAGCGCTTTTGCTGTAAACGAGTGTCCTTTTTGCGGTGTTCAGTGCCATGTTTTTCACATTTCTCTTCATTTTGGGGGTGATGTTGCTGTTGAAAGTGGCCCCGAGTGCAGTGCTTGAGTCCTGTCTGATGTGCATAAGTGGGAGAAGGCAGCGGCCTGCTTTCCCGAGAAAATACCGCAGTGGTCAACTTCACTCCGGAGTGACTTACGGTGCTGCTGGACATGAATTCCATGTTCATGAATCAACAGGAGACATGAAATAAAGCATCTTTTAGCGGAAACCCACATTAAGCAAGGTTACGTATTGATGGGTTGAGGAAAACATGGGGACCAGAGGCTTGTGGGAATCCAGCTCTTCATTTCCCCTTCCTGTGACTGAGAACTGGTGTTCGCATGGACTTTGTAAGACCTAACTAACCACCCCGAATAAGGAGGACTGACTGTCTCTACAGCCGTTTCCTTCGGATATGCCCAGAATGCCAGGAAGGATGAGTCAGAAATTGTCCTTCTGTGAGACCTGGAAGGACCATTCTTCCTTGTTTCCAAAGCCCTGCCCCTCCTGCTATTCTTCAGGGAGCTGGCACCGATGGGGGAGGGGGGTCGTCTCTGGCTTCCTTGTCTCTGCCACTAGCAGGCGAGGGGTGGTGGGTGTAAGGGCCTATTCAGCCAGAGCAGCCTCATGCTGGTTGAACAGCTATTTTGTTGTTTATGCAGTAAAACTTAAATTGACACTGACCCCTCCCCCCCACCCAGGGGAACTTCCTTAAAAGCAAGTCCGGGAAACCAGTCCCAGGTAACAAAGCCCCAATACAAGGGTAGGTCAGGTCAGGTGGAGATAACAGCCCGAGTGCAGGGATGAGTCGGGTCAGGTGGAGACATCTAATCAGTAAGGCGCGCTTACTGTGTCCCTAGCTACTAAGGAGTGTGGGCCCCGCCTTTTGGGTGCCAATTCTGACCAAGGTGATAGGCTAGTTCAAATAGCTACTATGGGGTGCATTGTAATTCAATTGGCCACCCGTGTGGGACCTAGCATGACTATGCAGCTTTCTCTGTGTGTTATAATCTCATTGGCAACCTGTGTTGGCCAGGCCCAACCACATGGCCTTTGCTCTATAAAAGTTAGTCTGCGAGGCAGGGAAGGGTCGCCCTCTCTGTAAGGCGCATCCCTGACCTGTCAACCAGGTTTGACAGTTGGTTTGATTCTTGATGTTTGGCGAGAAATAAAGCCTTGCTTGGCCTTCGCTTTGTATCAGTCTCGCTCCTTTGACCATGGACCCATTACTGGGGGACCCAACAGTGGGGTGCGGCACGGAGGAGATAATTCGGGGATGAGATGGTGCAACTCACCCTTGCCTCTCTCAGGCAGCTTCCACCAGCCCCACCTCTGTGGGGTCTCCTTTGGCCCCAGATATGCAGAACATTCCGCATTCTGGCTTCAGCGTGATTTGTACTGGGAATATCTACTGTCTGGGTCTCATTCCTCCAACATATAATTGCAAAATAAAACAACCTGACACTGGTACATTTCCTAAGATCTGAACTGTCTGGTTGTAGCCAAGGTCACCCTGATAGAGAGTGATATAAACACTGAAAACAGTTCTCTCTGGGTCCTGTTTATATCATTCCTGGAATAAAACCCGAGGCTTCACTGGGGAGTGAGAAGTAAATCAACACCGCCCGCAGTCAAGTCAGGTTTGAGCTGGGCTGGAGATTGAATTTGTGTTTGATCAAAAGTGTATGGAGTTTTGTTGTTGAACCTTAGTTTTTAGTGAAGAATTCAAAGGTGGCAATGTTTTCCTAAATTTGGTATTCTTTTTTTTTTTTAAGTTTTATTTATTTATTTGAGAGAGAGACAGTGAGAGAGAGCATGAGCAAGGAGAAGGTCAGAGGGAGAAGCAGACTCCCCATGGAGCTGGGAGCCCCATGCGGGACTCGATCCCGGGACTCCGGGATCATGACCTGAGCTGAAGGCAGTTGTCCAACCAACTGAGCCACCCAGGCGTCCCCTAAATTTGGTATTCTTTTGACCAGTCGAGATTTCTCACATGTGTAAGAGACCAGTCTTGAATGACTAAGTTACCACCATGCTGGGAATTTCTGTATGAGGGACTTTGGGGGTATTCAGTCTGTATTTAAGAGATGCGGTTCAGTTTATACTGTGCCTCCTTTTCACTTTAATTCAGGATGGCTTCCCATGTCAGGAATGCATTTTTAAAAATGGTCTGTGATATAACAATAAGAATTTTTGAACATAAGTAACAAAAATATCTTTAAAGCATTTTCGTAGGAAATGCATGCATATCCGTATACTCATAGATATGAAAATTATTCGAGGCAAACAAGTCTTGCTTAATTAGGTATGTCTTTACTTGCTTTCTTTTTTAAAATACCAGTCATAACATTTATTTTAAAATATATTAATTTAATATATGTAGATTACACATAATAGTGTCTATGCCCCCCTTTTCTTGCTACCTGCTGCTATATCCTAGTCTTAAGAATTTTTGTTATCTGTGTATATGTTTTTCATTTGATCTCTTCTGTTCCATTGTTCATCATCCTATGCAATGACAAAAGCAACTATAAGACATCAAATTGCTTTTAGATAAACCCCTGGTTACTCTCAAATACAGTAATGAATGTGATATAACTGTAGCAGTTTGAAATAGAGGAGCTATTAAAACAGTAGGGGTATCTTGGAAACAGCATGGAGATATTCTGGAATAAATGATGGTAATGCTACTTTGCATGATGGCCTATGACATATTCCATGATAGAAAATATCATGAGGAACTGACTTTCTACTTGGCATTCAATAAGTGTTATCTTTCATTATTAAAAGGAAGAAAACAATTCCCCCTTTACTGTTGAGAAGTATGATATAAGAAATACACAGCTACAAGGTTATGGCATGGAACTTTACATCAGGATTGTCTTTCTGTTGTTGGTTTGAGTTCAGAGACAGCTACTATTTGAAAAAGCACTAGAGGGAGCCAGACTCCTGTCTGATGAATTCTTCTTTGTCCTGGAGCTCGATGGAGCACAGCCCTCGCCCACATTTAGATGAGCTTATAAACTTTGTGAATTTAGTGCTCATCTCAGCCCACAGATGTGATTACCTGGGTACCTGAGATTTAAAAACCACAGATTTTAGAGAGTCAACTGTTAAATATTAAAAGGGACTTGAGAGACCTATTATCTAAATACAACCTATGGACCTCGTTTGGATCCCGATTCAATCAAACCAGCTTTAAAAAGATGTTTCTGGGACAACTAAGGAAATCTGAACAGGCACTAAATATTATATCATGAAACTGCTGTTAATTTTATTAGATGTGATAATGGTATCTTGGTAATGCTAAAAAACTCTTTAAACGCGTATGGTAGAATTTTGCATGAAATTATATGATACCTGTAATTCGTTATAAAATATTCTACAATAAAGAAAATATATATATATGTGTATGTTAGTAGATGAAATAAGATAACATCATGATAATTGCTGGAACGGGGGTTCGTTATACTATTTGTTCTAATTTTGTGAGTGTTTGAAATTCCTCATAAAAAGTAAAAAAAAAAGCATGGACAGTATTTACTTACAATTTTATACTTATGACTTAGTTTATGATCATGTACTGTTAATGTGTATTTCTTAGATTACAAAGTCAAGTATACAAGAAAATACCGTCTTTTCCCCTGAAGGTTAATAAATTATGCCACTCCGAAATGTGACTGTTGGAGTTCAGGACATTCCACCCCAAATATGCTGCTCTGGTATATTGATTATTTTGAGCTGAAGGCACTTGAAAAGCACCAAATGCAGGAAGAAGCTTTCTCTGAACTCCCCTAGCTGCCTAAAGACGCATTCTCCAAAAGGAACTCAATCGTAAATCCCCTCCCTGGGAATTTCATCAGCCAGGGAAGATTGACTCTTGTCACAGGAGAGGGGACTAGAAATTGTTACCATATCCAGACAGACTTTGTCATAAACTATCATCATACCTCCTGTCTTTTCTTCTTAGGACTCATTTATCTCTCCTAAAAATAATTTATTTTCCCCTAAAGGTTCTCCATGCCTCCTCCCCATTCCCTATTAATATGGTATTTAATCCTGGTTTCTAAGCCACCTTGAGGAATTACTTATTTTTCCTGGTATGGGCATGGATCCCATGTTAATAAACTTCTGTTTGTTTTTCCCTTGTTAATTTGTCTTTTATTACAGGGATCTCAGCTAAGAAATCAGAACAGTAGATGGAAAATTAATTTTCCTCTCCTATGCCCTCTATCCATAATTTAATTTATATTTTGAGTTTCAATTCTACAAGATATCTGAAATTAAATATCATTTAATTTAGAGTAATCTCACTTTGCACTAAGGTAAAAACTTAAGTCACGGTAATCTCAGTCAGTTCTGGGTTTTACCATCCCCACTGGCACAGCAGGGTCTAAACCTAGTAGTGAAAGCCAGTGAATGAGAAGTGTGGTGGTGAGCTGTGAACTGGTGCATGGTTGTCATCTCTGTAGTCAGACATCGAAAGTCTAGAAAGACAGCTTTTTTTTTTTTTTTTAAAGATTTTATTTATTTATTTGACAGAGAGAGATCACAAGTAGACAGAAAGGCAGGCAGAGAGAGACAGAGGGAGAGAGGGAAGCAGGCTCCCCGCTGAGCAGAGAGCCCGATGCGGGACTCGATCCCAGGACCCTGAGATCATGACCTGAGCCGAAGGCAGCGGCTTAACCCACTGAGCCACCCAGGCGCCCTAGAAAGACAGCTTTGATCTTCTTTCCTGTCAGTTTGTCCTGCAAATGACGGCCATGCTGCCCAACACCCATCTGCAAGGCTTCTGTTCAGTATTGTGAAACCTCTCGGAGTAGGGGAAACATCCAGACGATTTCCTATCCCACTCTGGCTTTTCAGCCCTGCCTATTTAGCTATTTCTGCTCTACTCCCATGCCACATTTGTTATAGAAAGCCCTGGAGCACTTCTCTAGGACACTTGCCACTTCACACTGTATTTGGTGACAAAAACATAAGTACCTTCTGCTTTCAAGTTCCTTTACAAATCTGGGGGCTTTGGGATATACTCAGAAGAGAGGGACATACATAGGCCACCTTCTTTTTTTTTTTTTTTTAAAGATTTTATTTATTCATTTGACAGAGAGAGATCACAAGTAGGCAGAGAGGCAGGCAGAGAGAGAGGAAGAAGCAGGCTCCCCACTGAGCAGAGAGCCCGATGTGGGGCTCGATCCCAGGACCCTGAGATCATGACCTGAGCCGAAGGCAGCGGCTTAACACGCTGAGCCACCCAGGCGCCCCCATAGGCCACCTTCTTAAGGAAATAACACAATATCCAGCATCTCTTCCTGAAGTCTGAACTGGTGGGTAGGCCCAGTAGGTAATCTTCTCTAATGATTGCGTATGGCATGAATATGCCCAAAGTCCTTTTGAACTCTGGTTGCAGAGAAGGGTCAGGGTTAACAGGAATTTTGAAGAAACATTTTCATCAATTAATATAATAAAATGTTATCAAATAATTTATTTTTAATTTTTTAAAAAAGATTTTATTTATTTATTTGACAGACAGAGATCACAAATAGGCAGAGAAGCAGGAGAGGGAGAGGAGGAAACAGGCTCCCTGCTGAGCAGAGAGCCCGATGCGGGGCTCGATCCCAGGACCCTGGGGTCATGACCTGAGCCAAAGGCAGAGGCTTTAACCCACTGAGCCACCCAGGGGCCACTAATTTTAATTTTTTTAAAGATTTATTTAATTTGGGCACCTGGGTGGCTCAGTTGGTTAAGTAACTGCCTTCGACTCAGGTCATGATCCTGGAGTCCTGGGATCGAGTCCTGCATCTGGTTCCCTGCTCAGTGGGAAGTCTGCTTCTCCCTCTGGCCCTCCTTCCTCCCATGCTCACTTCTCCCTCTCTCAAATAAATAGATAAAATCTTAAAAAAAATAGATTTATTTATTTACTAGAGAGAGAGAGTGAGTGTGAGCTGAGAGAGGGGCAGAGGGAGTGGGTGAGGGGGAGAGAGAGAGAGAGAATCTCATGCAGACTCCATGCTGAACTCAAAGCTTGATCCCAGGACCCTGAGATCATGACCTTAGCCGAGAGCATGACCTTAGCCAAAATCAAGAATCAGAGGCTTAACCAATTGAGCTATCCAGGTGCCCCCCTTCCCACAACCCCATCCCGGTTGAATAATTTAAATTCAAAATTTACCTCTGTGTTCTTTAAGGTGGGGATCAAGTACAAATTTGTTAAGGTTCTTAAACCTCAGTTTTCTTATGGATAAAGCAGAGGCAGTAATACCTAAAATGTATCTATGTATGTGAAAGTGCACAAAGAGAGTTGGGCCTTTTGTATAGAAAAAAATAAATGGCAACCATTTATAGTAAGAATAACAAAAGGAAAAAAACGGACCATTTGCAATTTTTTCATCTGGTTATTAGATCCTTCCCCTAGGACTTCCAAAGTTATTATATCAGGTCTCACAGGACCTCATGGGCATTTGGGTGCAGCTCCAGGAAACTGAAACTACTACCACCTAGAACAGATTCTTTCTCTGGTATTCACTCTTAGCTATATAGAGCCCAAAGTCTTGTGGTATTTTAAGAAACAACTGCTTAGCTTTCATTCCCAGTGTGACCCATCCTTTATGAACTGTCAGTGGAAAGGAAGCAGACGAAAGGAGGAATTCCAAGAGTATAGTATCACCATGGCCTCATGAAACAGGGGGAAAGAAACCAAACAATTTATAGTGGACAAGCTTCCAGATGTTTATTGCCAAGACCTTCTGCTCAGAGTAAAAAGAAAATGCAAACAAATGCCATGTCTCTCTCCTGCAGTGTAAGAAGAAGCAAAGTTACTTTACTCAGCTTTTAAAAAATTTTTTTTCTTTTTCTACCCTCCGTTATGGCTTTGGTATTCTGGATAGGAGAGGAAGACAAATTGCTGCTCTGTTTTCCTGGGAGGGCTTGACAGTGATTCCATGTTGACTTGGCCTCTAATTCCTCTTTGCTCTTAGACATTGGATTTCAACCCCTTTGGTAGAGATGTTCAGCTTTGTAATTAACCTCCTTCTAGAGGTAATATGGTGCTTTCTGGTGAGGTGGCAAGATTTGACTTGGATAAGAAACTGCAATCTCAGATATACACAGGGTCTCCATCTAGATATGATCTATTAATTAATCTTATGCACCCATTAAGTTTTAATCCTTTACTGTGTAAAGTCAGTTCAGTGAAAAGATGTGACTCATATTCCAGAAATCAGTTAATCTTACAGTACTATTTAACACAAGGCTCTCAGGGTTTTAAAAAAATATATCCTTGGTGGGCACTTCTATTCATTTTTGTTGTGGCTGTAAGCCTTATGATAGGTCCACCCAAGTAATCCACATAAGCCCTCCATCTGAAGATCTTGAACACAGTCATATCTATAAAATCATTTTTGCAACATAAGAAAGCATATTCACATTTATGTTATGAGGAAATGGATGTCTTTGGGGTCCATTATTCTATGTAACATAGTCTACCCTCTGTTTCATGATTTACTTCTGTCGAGATGTAAAATACATTCATCCACACTCCAACATCTCAAAAAATGCCAACCAATTATAGCATTAACTGAAAGTCCCAAATCTCATCAACTCAAAAGTCCCACATCTCATCAGGTATGGGTGAGGGTCTGGATGATTCTGAGACATGATTCATTTCTATCAGTGAAACTGTGGAACTCAAGCTACAGCACCCCAACTACAGTGGTAGGATAACCCCAAGATAACACCAACTACAGCACCCCAACTACAGTGGTAGGATAACCCCAAGATAACAGACATAGATATTCTAATTCAAAAGGGGAGAAAATGGAAAGAGTGAGGAAGTCAAAAGTCCCAAGCAACTTCAAGGCCTAGTAGGGCAAACATTAGGTTTTAAGACCTGGGTACAAACCTCTGTAGTTCATAGCTTCACCCCCTGAGATCTGTGAAAGACAAATTAAATCCTCTCATTTGTAATGGCCTTGGTCATCCTTCCTTCTTTATGAAGGAGAGCGAGTGTTATCAGTCTGTTTCTTCTTTGTAGAATTTTGGGGAGCTGACAACTTTATTTCATTTCATCTTCTCCCCATCCCATTTAGTCCAAGCTGGCAGTGTTTCTGCTTGAGCTCTCATTAGCAGTATCTTTAACATCCATATTTCTACCAACAGTCTCTTTGTGACAACTTAGGTTTTCTGTACATGGCTGCCCTCCTCCTTTTGAGACTTCACTAGCGGAATTATTAACATCCATATTTCCATAAACAGTCTGTAGGCAACCTAGACTTTTCTACCATGCTCCTCAAAAGTCTGCTAGCTTCTGTCCAAAGCTACTTGCCCTGTTTCAAAGCTACTCGCACATTTGTAGTTTGTTTCTTTTTTATAGCTGCACCTTACTTCTAGGTACCATCCCTTTCCTGTTGTGACAAATTGCCAAAAACCTAGTGACTTAAAGCAACACTAACTTATTATAGTTCTGGAGGTAAGTATGAAATCTATCTCATGGGGCTAAAATGAAGAATCAGCAGGGCTGCATTTCTTCTCTGCTCTTGGAGATAATTTATTCCTTAATTTTTCCAGCTCCTAAAGTTTTCCCATATTCCTTAGCTTTTACCTCCCTTCCAGCAACCACATTGCTTTAACCTCTCAGCTTCCATTGTCACATCTCCTTCTGTGATTGACTCTCTTGTCTCCTTTCACTTATAAGGATCCTTATGATCACACTGGTCTCAGCTGTATAATCCAGGATAATCTCACCACCTTAAATCCTTAACCACATCTGCAAAGTCCCCTTTGCCATGTAAGGTAACATATTCAGAAGTTCTGAGGACTAGAATGTGGACATCTCTGG
This sequence comes from Lutra lutra, assembly GCF_902655055.1. Lineage (NCBI taxonomy): Eukaryota > Metazoa > Chordata > Mammalia > Carnivora > Mustelidae > Lutra > Lutra lutra. Next base: position 50,166,945 of record NC_062280.1, on the reverse strand, counting down.
GTGACTATTATTTTGCTTATCAAAGCATGTTAACTGTCTCAGGTTGGGTTCTTTGGAATCAGGCACTGGGAATCAGGTTGAGATGCAAAGATTTTAGGGATTAACACCTGAGGAAAGAAGCAAGAATGGGCAAAGAAAAAAGGTGAACTTTGATGCAGGTCTGATAAAACCTTGGCCAACTCAAGGCCAGTTGCCATCAAAGTTATCCTGTGTTGAGCCAGAATGGGCAAGGTTTTATACCCCAAACTTGTTCATTCACTGAATAGACATTGCCTACAGTGAAGTAGCTTTCTGCAGCTGAGACAGTCTCTGAAAGAGCCAACACTTGGAGGCTGTCTGCTGATCACAAGGGGAAGTTCTTTGTTGAAGGGTAAACTGGGTCATGCATCTTGGTGTTTATCACCCCTATTGGGTCATGGTGAATGGGAAAGGAATTAGATGGTGGGTCTGTAGTTCTTGCAGCCTTTGAGTATGGAGTTGAAAGCTTCTCCTGGATTAGCTCTCAAGTCCTGGGACAGTAGTGGTACAACTATCATAGTATTTATGATTTACTTTACTTTAGGAAAGAGCACAACTGGACTCCAGGGACCAATGGCTATCATGGAAGTTTCCCTCTATACTTAGATCATTCCTCCTGGAGGTAGGTTGTTGGGGAAAGTCTAGTTTATTGAAGACCCCAGACATAGCCTTTGTCTCCATGCTGGTAATTATTGTCATCACCTAATTTCATATTGCTATTATTTATTGAACACTTGCTCTGTACCAAGCACTGTGATAAGTATTTTGGATGTGACAACTCGCTTAATCATTTCAATTTGGCTGGGAGCAATTAAGGAAGTAGATGTGGATTAAGTAAAGGGGCATGAAAGATTTCAGTTCTAGGCCCAATGATCCTTCCTGGAATGTTCTATCATAGCTCAGCAACAATAGACCTCTGGTCACCATCTTCTTTTGCCCAAGTCTTGACATGAAACTACAATATATTACGACATGGAGGTGGGGGTCAGTGAGATCAGTTGTTTGAATTCTGGAACACTGAACTTTGCCCTTCAGCTGACTCTGTACTAAAAAGTTCCACTGTTTCTAGAAAGTGCTAAATGGTCTCTCTTTTTTAATTTTTTAAAAAGATTTTATTTATTTATTTGACAGAGAGATCACACGTAGGCAGAGAGGCAGGCAGAAAGAGGAGAAAGAGAGAGAGAGAAGCAGGCTCCCTGCCGAGCAGAGAGCCTTGATGCGGGGCTCGATCCCAAGACCCTGAGATCATGACCTAGGCCAAAGGCAGAGGCTTAACCCACTGAGCCACCCAGGGGTCTCATTCTTTTTAAAAATAGATTAGGGCTTCATTTTTGGTGGGGTTGAGGCCAAATTGGAGGAGAGATTTGTCATGCTATTTGTATCATTAAATTCTCATTACCCACTGAGAGTGAAAGGTAAGACCATTAGTCTAGAAGCTATAGCCAAAGCAATTCTCATAATTTTCTCTGACACTATGAATTTTTTGTGTGTTTTTTCCTATGCTCAGTATTTATGGTGATCAGAAAAACAAGTCATATTATATGTCACATCATATATAAAGATATTTACAAACATGCTCACATTTTATGTGTGATATGGTGTCTTTTTGAAGTTCTCGGCTCAGCTATGAAAATCTGTTCCACTCTTGTAGATTTGTATAACTAAAATTTAGACTCTTTTTAGACCATGGGAGAGATCTGTGAAAGGCAAATTAAATCCTCTCATTTGTAATTTTGTACTTAAATTTTAAGGTCACATGTTTGAAGTCTTTTGCATGATTATAGACTGCATGCATAATTTCTCTTCAGTGCTAGACACTTTTGATTTTCTGAAATAATCTGTAACTTCCTAAAGCATAGTCATGTGGACAAGATTTTGAATTCTAAGTGCGTATGGATTTTTTGTTGGTTTTTATGAAGATTTTGAGTTTTCTGGCAACAAGTAACTGAGAAACTAGCTTTCTTACAGAAATAGAATTCTCTTGATAAATCATGAATGCAGTCCTTGAGAGAGAAGGTGGGCACAAATAGTTATACATGTGTTTAATGGGACAGGACCTTGACAATATTCAGTTAGTGGGTCTATTCTACATTACACAGGAAGAACATTGCAACTAGCCTTCCCAGGTTCAGGCTTTCGCTGTGTTTACTCTGTATTAGTTTTATATTGCTGGTATAATAAATTACCAGGAATTTAGTGGCTTAAAACAACACAAGATGTATTATAGCTCTGGAGGTAAGAAGAAGCCCAAAATGTGTTTGACTGGGCTAAAACCAAGGTCTTGGCAGAGCTAGTTCTTTCTGGAGATCTAGGGGAGAATCCACTCCTTGCCATTTCCAGCTTCTAGGGATTGCCTGCATCACTTGGCCAAGGGGTTCATATCACTCTGACAGTTATTACTGGGTTAATGCTGATAAAGAGTTATCTGGCTCAGACCCTCTTACCTCTCTCTTAAAAGGACCCCTCTGATTACATTAGGTGTGGCTGGATAATGCAGGGTAATTTTCCCACTTCAGTTCCCTTAACGTAATCACACAAAGTTCCCTTTGCAGTGTGTGATATCCTATTCGCAGGTTCCAGGGATTGGGACATGGACTTCTTAGGTGGGCAATTATTAACCTACCATATGCTCATTCATATTGAGCCTTCCAATTAAAGTGGCTCCAGCTAGCCATCTTCGGTGGCTTTCTACATCTTCCCACATCAAACCCATGTTTATTTTAATGTTGTTTAAAGACTTTTGTATTTGGAATCATCCCTTCTTTCCAATTTTAACTTCTTCCTTGCATTTAAACTCTTTTGTGAGCAGGATATACATTGCTGTATTTAGTTAAACCAGCGTGCCCTTGTTTGTGTTCTCTTACTGAGAATGTCAGCTCTTCAAACCATCTAAATCCTACTAATTATTCAAGGTTAATGCTCACATTTTCCTTCTTATACGAGACTAACTTCAATGACCCTGACTTTTTGTTTTTGCTTTTCTTCTTCATGACCTTCTAAAGCATTTGTGGATTTTGTACACAGTGATTTTGTACACAGTCTTTGGATGTTACTTCACTTACTTTTTCTGTGCATAATTTTGGTTATAAACTATTTGAGAGTAGGAAAAAATATTTTTCGCATATTGAGTAACTCATAGTGTGGTGCTAAGCACGTGGTAATGTCAAATGTTCTCTCACTGGCTCATTTGGAGTTTTCTTTTGTTAGTCCATGACTTTTAAAAAATTCCACTTAGAATGTAATAAAATAGATATCAACTGAACAAACAATGGAGGAGTCTGTATGGATCCATTCCATAATCCACTGTAAAACCATCTTTCCTCATTTGTGTTTTAGGACCTGTGACTTAAAATCTTATTTTAAATTATTAACACAGTGTATTATTTGTTTCAGGGGTACAGGTCTGTGATTCTTCAGTCTTTCACAATTCACAGATCTCACCACAGCGCATACCCTCCCCAATGTCCATCACCCAGCCACCCCATCCCTCCCACCCCCATGTATTCCAGCAACCCTCAGCTGATTTATAATCTTTTTTTTATAAGATTTATTTATTTATTTATTTATTTATTTATTTATTTATTTATTTGACAGAGAGAGATTACAAGTAGGCAGAGAGGCAGGCAGAGAGAGAGAGGAGGAAGCAGACTCCCCGCCAAGCAGAGAGCCTTACGTGGGGCTCGATCCCAGAACCCTGGGATCACGACCCGAGCTGAAGGCAGAGGCTTTAACCCACTGAGCCACACAGGCACCCCTGATTTATAATCTTTATAACCAGAGTTTCTCAACATTGTGATAAAAGCTAGCTGGCATACAGTGCGTATTTTGTCCTAGAGTGGCTTCGTTTCGTGCAATATTGCGGCATCCCTCTGATTTATGGAAGGTGCTATTGTCTATTCTGAGAAGTTGGTTGGCATCCTACCATTAGAAATGTTGCATTGACCTCAGAGTGAGCCTTTCATGCAAGGTGGTTTTTGAAGGGCTTGAACACAGATAGTGGGCCTTCTTGACTTAAAACATTAGACCATGTGGCCTTTTCATATTTGCTTGCTAGTAATTGTTGATGCATTTGGTGGAATTTTGCCTAAGACTTTTTTTCGTTATAACACTCCACCAAGAAGGAAATTGTGGATAAAGGGAAAATGGTCCCCTTTACTTTGAATTGTGGAGTTTATCAAAGAGGCTTTTGTTATTTACCAAAAGAAACTTATGATTGTTGAATGGCCAATTTGGCTTAGGTCAGTCTGCAATAATGAACTTAGGAGAAAGATGTTATTATTAATTATTATTATTGTCTTCATTATAGATGCGTATACTAAGGAATATAAAATCAAGTGACTGGGGCGGCTGGGTGGCTTAGTGGGTTAAAGCCTCTGCTTCCGGGGCACCTAGGTGGCTCAGTGGGTTAAGCCTCTGTCTTCGGCTCTGGTCATGATCCCAGGGTCCTGGAATTGAGTCCCTCATCGGGCTCTTTGCTCAGCAGGGAGCCTGTCCGCCCCCCCCCCCAACGCCCCCCCCCCGCCTGCCTACCTCTCTGCCTACTTGTGATCTCTGTCTGTCAAATAAATAAATAAAATCTTTTTTTTTTTTTAAAAGATTTTATTTATTTATTTGACAGACAGAGATCACAAGCAGGCAGAGAGGCAGGCAGAGAGACAGGAGGAAGCAGGCTCCCTGCTGAGCAGAGAGCTCGATGTGGGGCTCGATCCCAGGACTCCGAGATCATGACCTGAGCCGAAGGCAGCAGCTTAACCCACTGAGCCACCCAGGCGCCCCAATAAATAAAATCTTTAAAAAAAAAAATCAAGTGGCTAAACACTGATGAAGCTAGGATTTAAATCTAGTATGACTTGAAGGTATTTGCTTTTATCTTTATGCAAAACAGTTGGAATATGTTTGTATTCACTTGGGGTAATTGGCAGACATGAAATAGGAAAACTAGACTACCATATAGAGTAGTGAAAGGAATTGTTTTTTTTTTTTAAAGATTTATTTATTTGAGAGTGAGAGAGCAAGCGGGTGAGCAAGCAAGTGTGATCGGGGGAGGGGCAGAAGGAGAGGAAGAGAATCTCAAGCAGACTCCTTGCTGAGCACAGAGCCCCATACAAGGCTCCATCTCAGGACCCTGAGATCATGACCTGAGCTTAAATCAAGAGTTAGAAGCTTAACTGACAGAGCCATCCTGGCCCCCCAAGAAAATGTTTAAAGACTTGATAGTACTGAAATAAAAATGGCTTCGTTTCTCAACTAGTAACGTTTAAAAGCAAGGTATATCTTTTGTATATTAAGTAGGCCTATTTTGTTTCTTGCTTCTGTTGCTATGGAAGAGAAGTACCAAGGAACTTCCTGATTTGCTTCTGGGTAAACTTACTAGTAGCACCTTACCTGGAAGGAATTTATTGCCCAGATCCCAAGATGATGTAAAGGGCTGTTGGCCTGCATAGACAGTATAATTATTTACATAATAATTAATTCCTAAATATACAAACCATATATATAGAGTATTGTATAGGATGTGTGTGTGTGTGTATTTTATATGTGTGTGTGTATGTGTATTCCATAAAGGTGCTTTGATTCATTTCAAGTAATTCATTTTCCTCTATCTTGAAGTCTCTACTTATAGAACTGTTCCACATATTTTTTAGCCAGAAATACTCAAACCTTCAAAGAATGTAAATATTGGCTATAATGAAATGCCAGCATGTTGCTTTTACAGTATTGTGGATATTAAGTGATTATTACTTTTAGCCAAATCCATTTACATCGGGATATCATTTTCAATAAAGTTTATGAAACACTTAAGGTGGCAAATTAAGAATTGACTCTTAGGGGTAAGTACTGATGTCTGATTTATGCACTGTGAGCAAAATACAATACAGTGAACTGTACCACTATAGATTATGGAAAACTAAAATAATAAGAACTACATTTTACAAAAACTACAACAATGTGAAATGTCTGTTAAATTTTTCTTATTAGCTGGTGAACTCATCTCAGCCAGGGAACATCTTTAATCATCATCAAATGAATAAATCCCTGCTGTTACTCATCTTGGAGCACCATTCATAGGATTTGCCCCCATGACAAGCAGCCGCAAAACAAACCAGTGCCTGTATTATTTACACTGTTTGCCTTTATGACTTTTAATTTACAGTTCATGTTTGAAACTACAGTTTATTTTCTCTGTTCAAAGAATTTTAATATGTATGAGATGTTTTTTTCAGGTCATTAGGCAACTTAGTGTCTTATGCTTCAGTTTTAGCTGTTTTTAAGAATTATAGTCTGTATTTCTGCTGTGCTCTCCAGGTTCTCCCCAAACACATTTAATGAACACTATCATATATCTTATTTTTTTATGTCCAGGTGATTCCAAGCAGAAGTCCAAATTTGATAACAATCTGATTAGGTATTTTTTGCTTGACATAGTAATAGGCAACAGAAGGAAATTTAATTATTTATACAAGTGGAATATGAGAAATAGAGACTTAACATAAAAAGACAAAGCAATAGTAATAGTAATAATTAATCCCCAAGTTTGCTGGTCTTTTCACCTTTTTTTTTTTTTTAAAGATTTTATTTATTTATTTGTCAGAGAGAGAGAGTGAGCACAGGCAGACAGAGTGGCAGAGGGAGAAGCAGGCTCCCCGTGGAGCAAGGAGCCCGATGTGGGACTCGATTCTAGGATGCTGGGATCATGACCTGAGCCGAAGGCAGCCACTTAACCAACTGAGCCACTCAGGCGTCCCATCTTTTCACTTTCTTAATGGTTCCTTTTAATTAACAGAAACTGTGAAGTTAAATGAAGTCTAGTTTATTCATCTTTTCCTTTATATTTAGTGCTTTTTGTGTTCCTTTGAAAAAAATCTTTCCCTGAACTAAGATCAGGAACACATTTTCCTATGTAATCTTTTTTGTTTTTTAGATTTATTTATTTATTTTAGGGAGAGAAAGTGGGATGGGGGGAGAGGGAGAGAGAGAATGTCAAGCAGACTCCCCATTGAGCAGAGTCCCAAACGGGGGCTTGATCTCAACCCCAACCTGAGCCGAAATCAAGAGTCGGAGTCTTAACCTACAGAACGACCCAGGCACCTCTTATGTAATCTTATGGGAGGTTTAGTGTGTTGCCTTTCACATTTAGGTCTGTGATTCATTTGGAATGGATGTTTATATATATGTGATGTGAGGTAGAGATCAACATTCCCCCCCCAGTTGATCTAGAACCATTTATTCATAAGATCACTCTCTCTACCATATTATGGTTATACCTTATTATAAATTGGGTTACTGTAAGTGTCTGGGTCTGTTTCTAGACTGAATTTTCCCACTGATCTATTTGTCTATTCTTGTACCAACAATACATTTTAATTTCTGTAGCTTTGTAATATGCATTGATATCTGGTAATGAAGTCCTTCTACTTTATTCCTTTTCTTGAAGATCTTAGCTATTTTATGATCAGGTATTAATTTGGAGTGGTGTTACCTTAAATCTGTGGATCAATTTAGAGAGAACTGATGTCTTTATAATATCACATCTTCTAAACCATGCATTCCTGCATGGAGGACTTGCCCTTCTTTTGTTAGATTTATTTTTAGGTATTTGATATTTTTGATGCTAATATAAATTAAATTTTTCTAAAGTTTGTTGCTCATATAGAAATATAATTTATTTTATTTTATTTATTTATTTTTTATTTTTATTTATTTGACAGAGAGATCACAAGCAGGCAGAGAGGCAGGCAGAGAGAGAGAGGAGGAAGCAGGCTCCCCGCTGAGCAGAGAGCCCGATGTGGGGCTCGATCCCAGGACTCTGAGATCATGACCCGAGCCGAAGGCAGCGGCTCAACCCACTGAGCCACCCAGGCGCCCCATAATTGATTTTAAAATACCGATCTGTACCTTGTGACTTTGCTAATTCTTTTGTTATTCGTATTTAACTTTAGATACCCATGTATTTTGATATTCTATGTAGTAGATTTATTTATAGTTATTCTGTCCATGACATTGTTATATATTTTTAAATCTAAGAAAACATGCCTTTTATCAGTTCTGGAAATTTTTCTGCCTTTGTTTTAGTTGAATGTAGCTCTTTCGTTTTTCTAATTTTTAAATTTTTTCCTTTCATTAGAGATATTAAAATTGTGTAAAATTGCGCATCATCAAAGACAAAAAAAACTTTCTTTTTTTCTTTTTAGCAACCTGAAAGAAAAAGATTATTCACAAAGGAACAATAGGTAGATTGACAACAGATTTCACATTACCAGAAAAAGAAGCGAAAAGACAGTGAACCAATATATTTAGAGTGTTAAGGGAAGCTAACAACCTAAAGTTCTATGTCAGGCTAAACTTTCATTCAAGAGAGTGTTAAGAAAGACATTTTCAGAGAAAGACTCAGGTAATTTAATTCTCCAGTAACATTATTAAGAAATACTAAATGATACACATATGTCACTAAGAAGAGCAAATGCAAAGTAAAACAATATTAGGGGGATAGGGAGAAGATGTAACTACATGATAGAGAGACTTAAGCAAGTGTTTAGAGATTATCATGAACAATTTTCTACCAATACATTTTACAACTTACGCTAAAGGAACAATTTTCTAAAAAAAAGTTTTCAAATTGGATTAAGGGAGAAATAGAATACTGAAATAGACCATGATTCATTAACAACATTGAGTAAAATAAAATCATTCCATATTATGGAGGGCACGTATTGTATGGAGCACTGGGTCTGGTGCATAAACAATGAATTTAAAAAAAAAAAAAAGAAAAAGAAAGTACAGAATAAAGGCCCACATGGTTTAAATGTGAATTCTAACAACCCTCCAGAAAGAGATTACCTGTGAACAAATTATTATAATAAATAAAAAGGAATTTTCTATTCTTAAACTTATTTTATGATACTTATATAACTTTGATTATAAAATAAAATGTAGGGGCACATGGGTGGCTTAGTTGGATAAGTGTCTTAGGTCATTTGGCTTAGGTCATTATCCCAAGGTCCTGGAATTGAGACCCTCATTGAGCTCCCTGCTCAGCGGGGAATTTGCTTCTCTCTCTCCCCACTGTGTCCCCTGCTCATGCTTTCTCTTCCTAACTTTCTCTCTCTCGAATAAATAAAATCTAACAAAAAATGTGTAAGGACAATACAAAGAAAGAAAATTATGAACATAGATATAAAAATGCTAAAAATACCAGCAAACAAAACTTGTGAAGGCTTATCATGCTGACGTGTATCCCATCTAACTTGGTTTTACTCCAGGAAGAAAAGATATTAACGTTAAATAAAATATAATTTTAAACCAGAAACTCTCCCTAAACTGAAAAAAATATCTGTCAAACTCACAGCAAATATCATGCTTAGTGGTGATACATCTGAGAAGAAAACAGACTGAACTCCACTTGGCAAACATGTTGCCTGTCTGGGGTCTATTTAGGATGATTGAAGAATGTTCTCTTTTGTATCTCAACTATATATTTGAAAACTTTTACACTAAGTGATAAACTGCAGTTCACGTCAGAAGAGCTGCGATCTACAGATAGTTTATTCCTCAGTGTCAAACAGTTCATTCAGTCACTTCCAGGATAAGTTTGTTTGGTTTTGACGTTTAGACAAAGATGGACTGCTTATATTTTAGAGTATTCCAACTTAAATTCATCCTTTAATCTGGTTAAATACACATTTCATACAAGATCTTATCCATACAAGACATTGGGAAAACTAGCAGAGGTATTGCTATGAACTCATCCAACAAGGTAATGATTGCTGTATGTCCATTATACCGAGTCTTTTGCTGTTGCATGCTTCAAGAAAGAGATATAACAGCTTTAAAGATTGAAAAGGAAGGACAAATGGTTGGCATTCATAGGTTAGATGATTGTCTGTGTAGATAATCCAAGAGAATTAGAACCAATAAGAAAATTCAAAAAGTTTTACTAGATACAATAAAATTATGAAACAGCTAATGGTACTTTATTCAGAGACAAAAGATTATTAGAAAATTAATTAGAATAAAGACCCCATATACAATAGCAACAAAAATGAAGGAATCTGGGGCGCCTGGGTGGCTCAGTGGGTTGAGCCGCTGCCTTCGGCTCAGGTCATGATCCCAGGTCCTGGGTTCGAGCCCCACATCGGGCTTTCTGCTCAGCAGGGAGCCTGCTTCCTCCTCTCTCTCTGCCTGCCTCTCTGCTTACTTGTGATTTCTCTCTGTCAAATAAATAAATAAAATCTTAAAAAAAAATGAAGGAATCTAGGGTTAAATTTAACAAATGGTACTCAAGATCTTATTTCTAAAATGATAAAACTTTATCGAAAAATATGAAAGAAGATCTAAATAAAGGAGAAGCACTCTCTGTGGATGGATGAGATTCCACAATATCATATGACAACTTCCCCTAAATTATAAACAATGGAATTTGAGTGAAAATATCCAAAGTGTTTTTGTTTTTAGATTTATTCCTTTGAGAGAGAGAGGGAGAGGGAGAGAGCATGAAGGGAGGGGCAGAGGGAGAGTGCCTTTCATGCAGACTCCCTGCTGAGGCCCAAGCCTGATATGAGACTTGATCTCATGACCTTAAGATCACAACCTGAGCCAAAGCCAAGAATTGGACACTCAACTGACTGAGCTACCCAGAAGCCCCTGTATTTTTTTTTTTTTATTTTTTTTTTAAAGATTTTATTTATTTATTTATTTGACAGAGAGAGATCACAAGCAGGCAGAGAGGCAGGCAGAGAGAGAGGAGGAAGCAGGCTCCCTGCCGAGCAGAGAGCCCGATGCGGGCCTCGATCCCAGGACCCTGAGATCATGACCTGAGCCGAAGGCAGCGGCTTAACCCACTGAGCCACCCAGGCGCCCTTTTTTTTTTTTTTTTTTTTTTTTTTTTTAAATCTATCTATCCACCTACCTATCTAATGAGACTTGGGATCTTGAGCCAAGAAAAATTAAAGAATATGGTTGATAGTCTTGAAACTACATATCAAGAGTTAATTACTTTTAGTATATTATTAAGTATAGTAATTAAAACAAGTTGTTTCTGCAGATAGACCTTTGGAACAAGATTAAAAGCCCAGAAATATATTCTTATAAATGTGGAAACTTGGTGCATCTATTCATTTAATACTTACTAAGCACTCTTCTTTTTGCTAGTGGAGGCTTCTTCAAGTTGTCTTCCAGGTTCTTTTGACATGATCCTAGTGGTCATTGATAGCTTCCTTACTACTGACAACATTTTCTGGACTCACCTGGTACTTTGCCAGATCCTAACTTGGAATCATCCATTTCTCCAAGAAGTCCTGATTTCTTCTATGGGAAATAGAATTGCAAGACCACACCCAAGTGTTAGAGATACATGCTCCCAGGCCTTGTCAGTTAATAGCTAAAAATTTAAATGTTTATTTTATATATACATATATGTATATACACACATATGATAAATATATATGCATGTATTTAATATATTACTATATTTTATGTTACATAATATTATATATATTTAAAGATTAAAAACCTCAGTGTGAGTTCATAGTGATACTTTATAAAAAAGGATATATTTATTTATTTTAGAGAGAGCACATGAGTGCACTGGGGTGGTAGGGAGGGACAGAGGGAAAGGGAGAGAGAATCCCAAATGGACTCTGCTCTGAGTGCAGAGCCTGACTTGGGGTTCAGTCTCATGACCCTAAGATCATGACCTGAGCTGAAACCAAGAGTTGGTCACTTAACCAAATGCACTATCCAGGCACTCTTATACTGATACTTTCTTTTGAAAAAAATTTTTAAAAGATTATTTGAGAAAGAGAGTGAGAGTACATGAACTGAGAGGCACGGCAGAGGGAAAAGAGAGAGTTCTAAACAGGCTATGCTGAGCATAGAGCCTGACTCGATGGCTCAGTCTCACAACCCTGAGATCACGAACTGAGCTGAAAACCAAGAGTTGGGATACTTAAACAACTGCATCATCCAGGTGCCCCCCTATACTGATACTTTCTTTTGTTTTCTTTTTTAAAAAAGATTTTATTTATTTATTTGATGGAGAGAGTGACACAGAGAGAGAACACAAGCAGGGGAGTGGGAGAGGGAGAAGCAGGCTTCCCACTGCTGAGCAGGGAGCCTGATGTAGGGCTCGATCCCAGGACTCTGGGATCATGACCTGAACTGAAGGCAGTTGCTTAACCAACCGAGCCACCCAGGCATCCTATACTGATGTTTTCAGTTGAAATTCAGGGATACAAGACTTGTTATGTTTTCATATATTAAATCTGTATCTCCTTTGACACTGGGAATCATGGTTGTCAAGGACACAAGGGGTGAGGAAATTACAATATCCTTATCATTATACATACAATATCCTATCATTACTTGTTTGCTTTATCCTCCATTACATACAAAATCATTGCAAACTAGTAATTCTAATACAACTACAGTTGGCATGATCGCAGAAAACACTTGGTTTTCTTGTAAATATTGTCTTTTCTTTTTGGGTTTTGTTATGTAGTTGTATTATCTGCTTTCATGTGGGGATTTGGGGGGATTCTTATCTATGTTGCTGCTTATATAGTGGTATATACTAGCTCAGAATTCCTTTTTGAAAGTTCTGAAGTTTCCTTGGCTAATTAAACATATGCAAAGAGTAATCCTGTTGGCTGATTATTGTTTAGTGGAGGATGTACTTTATGGTTTATTTAAAAAGGCCATTATAGTACCATGAGTCCATGTGGTGGGCCTCTCCAGACTAATCCTACTGGGGATTCCAGAATAATGTCAAGCAAACTATAATAGCAATTGGGGGGTGTCTTTGGAGTTGTGATCAGTAAAGGGACCAGCATGTGGCCTGGAAAGGTTTAATTTAGTCCGTAATTTTCAGTGAACCTTCAAAACTTTCCAAATAAAGGTTCAATTAAAATCAAAGCAGTGTGATTGCTATCTAAATGCAGCCTTAAGAAAAATACCCTATTGCTTCCTCTCAACCAGATTGCTACTTGTACGCAGAAATTCTGGAGTGGCACTTGGGGTAGTGGATGTGTATTGTGTTTTGGTTGCCTGTCACTCATTTCCCCTACTTAAGCAGACACACTAACTTCTTTTATTGTTGTTGTTTAATTCATTTTTTAAAAAAGATTTTATTTATTTATTTGACAGACGGAGATCACAAGTAGGCAGAGCAGCAGGCAGAGAGAGAGGAGGAAACAGGCTCCCAGCTGAGCAGAGAGCCCGATGCGGGGCTCGATCCCAGGACCCCGGGATCATGACCTGAGCCAAAGGCAGAGGCTTTAACCCACTGAGCCACCCAGGTGTCCCTGTTTAATTCATTTTTTAAAAAAAATTATGTCAAGTTTTTAGACCAGTTTTAGATTCACAGCAGAACTGAGGAGAAGGTGTAGACATTTCTTATTTACTGCATACACCTGCCTGCACACTTGCAGAGCCTCCCTCAACAACATCCCCTCCAGAGTGGCACAGTTGTTAGAATTGATGAACCTACATTGACGTATTCTAGTCACCTAAAGTATGTAGTTTATGTTACAGTTCACTCTTGGTGTTCTTTCTTTGGGTTTGGACGTGTATCCATCATTATGGCATCATACAGATAGAGTATTTTCATTGCCCTGAAGATCTGTGCTCCATCTGATCATTCTTTCCTACCTCCCAGCCCGGGCAACCACTAGCCTTTTTATTGTTTCCATAGTTTGCCTTTTCCAGAATGTCACAGAGTTGGAATCTTACAGTATGTAGCTAATTTCCTTTTGAATAATTATCTCTCCCTTTAGGGGATTATCTCCCCCTAGGAGTAGGCATGTGACTCCAGCTAAATAAAGCAGACTCTTAGGAATTTCCATTACTGGAGTGATGCAGAAAGGTTCAAGATGAGGGGTGTCTGGGTGGCGCACAGTAGGTTAAGTGCCTGCCTACAGCTCAGGTCATGATCCTGGGGTCCTGGGATTGAACCCCACCTTGGGCTCCCTGCTCTGGGGAGCCTGCTCTCCCCACCCACTGCTCCCCCTGCTTGTGCACATGTGTGCGCGCTCTCTCAAATAAATGTATAAAATCTTAAAAAAAAAAAAAAAGAAAGGTTCAAGATGGTGGGAGATTATTCATTCCAGGGATCATATTGCGATGAGAATGTTTGTTAATCCCCCTTGCCTTGGAGCTGCCTTGATTCTTGACCTTTTTCCAGCTTGTTTCTCCAGTCTTACTGCCGGAGAACACTTTTGTGTGTTCTCTGAAATACACTGAACACATTTATCCTCTGTTTTGAGTTGGTTTCTCTTACTTACAACAAGCAATTGTATCTACTTCAGTGGTGATCCCTAGAGCACATTAGAAATGTTCAATCTATTTATTTATTTAAAAAAAAAATTTTTTTTTTTTTTAGATTGTATTTATTTATTTGACAGAGAGAGGTCACAAGCAGGCAGAGAGGCAGGCAGAGAGACAGGAGGAAGCAGGCTCCCTGCTGAGCAGAGAGCCCTATGCGGGACTCGATCCCAGGACTCCGAGATCATGACCTGAGCCGAAGGCAGCGGCTTAACCCACTGAGCCACCCAGGCGCCCCTAGAAATGTTCAATCTATTTAAATTGCATTCCTTCTTCCAACAGTTCTCCCATCCTCCTTTCTCTGCTCTGTTGAAAAAAAATTTTGGAAATATTAGTTTCACAAAAAGATAAAGGTGTACTTGACCAAAGGACTCAAAAATAAAGTGCTAATTTTATAAAAAATATAAAAAATTAAAATTTGCCCTTATTCCAACAAAATGATGTAGCACCTGAGCCTGAATGTCATTACCAGGAGGAAGGCCTCTGGTTGAGGAGGACAGCTAGGAGAGGATGGCTAGTAAGTGATTTGATGCATCTTTATAGAAACTTAGCTCAGAATGAGGTTATCAGAATGTTACAGTTGCTAGTGGAGGGTAAATTCAACAACTTATCTTGGACAAGGAAGGGGAATTAATATTTATTAAGCAAGTCTTTATTTCACCTAAGTTTTGCATATGTTATTTTACATATACCTTTCATATGTTTTTTTTTCACATTATCCTCATTAAAATAATTCCATGTCTTATCCATGTGTTAGCACCTTCATTTTATACACAGAAAAACTGTGAATAAGAAAAATTAGTTAACTTATGCTCACACAACAAGAAAGTGCCAGACCCAAAGTCTAAATCTAAGCTCAGGTTAACCTAAGTCTCTACTCTTCCTACTACATCATCTCCAACACAGGAAATTGAATCTGAAACTATAGAAAACAAACCATAGAGAACAAAGACGGCAGATTGAATATGTGCAACAGCTACCACTCTTTTGTCAAAACCCAAACCTTTCTAAAACATTTTTTTTAAAGGCATAAGCATGAGGACAAGAGAGCAGGAGAGGAACAACAAAATTTGGAAAATTGATGAGCAGATGGAAAAGTGGTAATTGACTAAGCAGACAGACTTCAGATATCCGAATCCTAGGCTGGCAGTGGAAAAAGGTGAGTAACAAATTGATTCACACTGTTGAATCAACAAGGCTCAAGAATTAGAGGGAGCCTGGGTGGCTCAGTCAGCTAAGTGTCTGCCTTCAGCTCAGGTCATGATCCTGGGGTCTCTCTTCAATGGAGCGCCTGCTTCCTCCTCTCCCACTTCACTTCACTTTGCCCTTCCCTCTTCACTTGTGCTCTGCCTCTCGCTTTCTATCTCTCAATAAATAAATGGAATCTTAAAAAAAAAAAAAAGAATCAGAGCTGATACCTGTGTAAGTGAAAGGAGAGTGGTCTAATTTTGAAGCAGTGGGCTCCCCAGATCTACATCCACCTCTGCAGAACTGTCTGATGGCTTGCTCCTTTCACATCCTAGGGGACTAAAGATACATTCTCTCTGGAGAAGGTGATGCAGAAAGTCACTGGAGGCTCCCATGCACATTTGAGGACAGGAGCCATAGTGAAAGCAGGGGAAGGAGTTAAAGTTTGCATACTCAGTAATGAAGTCACTGTCTGTCCCTGCACATGTAACAGAAAACTGGCAGCCAGGCCTAGAGCCTGTAGATGAGTAATTCAGGTGATTATTCTCTGGGGATCTGAGCAGCCCATGGCTCTCCAAGCGAAAGATCTAATGATAGCATCAGGGCTTCTTTACTGAAATAGCTTGCCTCATCAGAACTGAAGCCCATGCAAACTGGCCCTCCTTTTGTGCTCAGAGCTTCTAATCATTCAGAACATTTCTAAAATTTTTAATTGTGGCAAAAAACATTCAAAATTTTCCATCTTAACTATTTTTGAGTGTGTAGGTCAGCAGCATTAAGTATATTCATATAAATGTACAGTAGATCTCTAGAACTTTTTCACCTGGCAAAACTGAGTATATCCTTTGAACCACAACTCCCCACATCCCCTTACCCCCACCCCTGGCAACCATCATTGTTCTGTCTCTATGGGTCTAACTACTTTAGACATTTCTTAAAAGTGGAATCATGGGGTGCCTCGGTGGCTCATTTGGTTAAGTGGCTGCCTTCTGCTTGGGTCATGATCTCAGGGTCCTGGGATTGAGCCCTGTATCGGGCTCCCTGCTCACTGGGGAGTCTTCTTCTCCCCTTGTCTCTTCCCCCCACTTGTGCACTCTCTCTCCCTCTCTCAAATAAATAAAATCTTAAAAAAAAAAGTGGAATCAGGGGTGCCTGGGTGGCTCAGTGGGTGAAGCCTCTGCCTTCGGCTTGGGTCATGATCTCAGGGTCCTGGGATTGATTCCCGCATTAGGCTCTCTGCTCAGCGGGGAGCCTGCTTCCCCCTCTATCTCTGCCTGCTGCTCTGCCTACTTGTGATTTCTCTCTGTCAAAAAAATAAATAAAATCTTTTAAAAAATAAATTAAAAAAACCCACAAAAATGAAATAGAAGTGACCTATCTTCTTTTATATTCATTTCTCTAACCACACCCAGCATGCGAAATGATAAAGTAGAGCCTTCACACTCACAAGTTTAATATACATTAGATACATGATTAATAAATTAGCTGGGTATAGAATTTTAAATTGGAGATCATTTTCTTTTCTTTCTTTTTTTTTTTAAGATTTTTTTATTTTTTTATTTGACAGACAGAGATCACAAGTAGGCAGAGAAGCAGGCAGACAGAGAGGGAAAGCAGGCTCCCAACTGAGCAGAGAACCCGATGCGGGGGTTGATCCCAGGATCCTGAGATCATGACCTGAGCCTAAGGCAGAGGCTTTAACCCACCGAGCCACCCCGGTGCCCCTGGAGATCATTTTCTATCACAGTTTTGAATATGTTTCTCCATTGTCTTCTAGCTCCCAACATTGCTGTTGTGATATTGATGTCATTCTAATTTCTGGTTTTTTTAATGCTTTATAAATTGCAAAGTGCTTTTACTGTCCCTGCTGTCCTGAGATTTCACGATGGTGTGCCATTTTGTAAGGAACTATATGGGTCCTACAACTGAAAAATTCATGCTCTTCCATTCTGGGTAATTTTGTTTATTATTTTTTTACTACTGCCCCTCCATTTATCAACATGACTTAATCACTGCTAATGTTGACCGTGATCACCTGGCTATTGTAGTGTTTCTCAGGTTTCTCCATTGTAAACTTACTCCTACTCCCCCTTTTTATTACTGTACTCATTGCAGGGAAGTCACTGTCTGTAGCCTACACATAGGGGGTGGGAGTTAATCTCCACATCCCTGACGTTAGAATATCTATATAAATTACTTGAAATTCTTCTGTGTGGTAGATTTGTCTTTTCTCATTTATTTATTCAATAATTTATTTATATCAGTACTGACCCCTGGATATTTATTTTATACTTTGGATTATAATCCAATACTTATATTTCTTTTTGTAGCACTTTTTTCAGAGATGCTGTGTCACAAAGACGCAGAACATTCCAGTTGTCTTTCTTTTAATCTATAGCCTTTAGTCTAGATCCCAAAGCAGATAAAATTGATGTACTGAAAAAAATGCTCTCCTACTTGTACACAAGTCATAGACTTTTATTAAAATAAATGAAGTCAGCATTCTCTATTAGCGATGAAAACCGTTCCGTGGAAAGCACAGTGCCTATGAAGCTTATGATCCATTCACTACTGTAATGCCATTCCCCTGAATTAGGTCTGTTGAAATGAATTTGTGTTGTAGTTAACCGAGCTGCTATAGAACTTCAGCCATTAAAATGCCTCTTACTATACTGATTATCATTTGACTCATATCCCTGTCAAGCAATATATGTAGGGAAATGTGTTTTCTTTAATTTTGAGATGACTTTATAGCAGAGAATTATATTTAGAGTACATAGAGCTTCTTTAGCAGGTTTATTAAAAAAATCTTCAGGGTGCCTGGGTGGCTCAGTGGGTTAAAGCCTCTGCCTTCTGCTCAGATCATGATCCCAGGGTCCTGGGATCGAGCCCCACATCAGGCTCTCTGCTCGGCCGATAGCCTGCTTCTCTCTCTCTGCCTGCCTTTCTGCCTACTTGTGATATATGTCTGCCAAATAAATAAATAAAATCTTAAAAAAAAATCTTCAAAAGATTTAGATACTAACTCTGAGTATTTCTTTTGAAAATACATTTGTTTTCATTCTTGAATGAATTTCTCTATCTGTGGTTCTCATAGACTTGACTGTACACCTTCAGTCATACAAAGTACTATAATTGTTCGAAACAAAGACTCATGACAAGTCATTAACCTTGGGAAGGTTAAACAGAACAGTGTAGAGTAGTAGAATAACTTTAATGTGAATGTTTCTTAAATTTCATGATTCAGTGTGAGGATTTATACAGGTTGATGGTATAAGTCATTTATCAAATTTAAGAGATTTTCTTCTAGTCCCTGCTTAGTATGATAACTTAAAAATTGAGAATTAATGTTAAATTAGTCAAGCATTTTTAAAGAAACTGTCATTTTTTCCTCCTTTAATCTGTTAATATAGTAATTTGCATTAGTAGATTTTCTGTCTAAATTTTCTATGTCAACCATTGTATTCCTGGGGAAAATGTTAACTGGTTCATATGAAATATAAATTATTTATTCCTTGAAGACTTGGCAGTGCTTTCTTATAAAACCATCTTGGGCCAGCATCCTTACTATCTGACAGATCTTTTAATAATTAAAAAAATTTCTTCTATGTTTATTGATCTTTGTGGTTTAATAAGTCTTCCTGAGTTAATTTTGTTAATTTATATTTTCCTACATGATCACTTATTTTGTCTAGGTTTTCAAATTTATTGGTATAATGTTGTACTATATTGTCCTGAAATAAAAGATAATACTCTTTACATACATCTTATCTTATTTTCTTGATCCTGTCTTAATGTTGTTATTTGTGTTTTCTTTTTATTTAACTCACCAAAGTTTGTCTATTTTAGTGGTCTTCTCCAGTAACCAGTTTTTTTTTTTTTTTTTTTTTTAATTTGCTTGACACAGACAGAGATCACAAGTAGGCAAAGAGGCAGGCAGAGAGAGAAGGGGAAGCAGGTTCCCTGCTGAGCAGAGAGCCCAATATGGGGCTTGATCCCAGGGCCCTGGGATCATGACCTGAGCTGAAGGCAGAGGCTTAACCCACTGAGCTACCCAGATGTGCCTCCAGTAACCAGTTTTGAATTTACTTGATTTATTGATTTCTACTTTTTTTTTTTTTTTTAAGATTTTTATTTATTTATTTGACAGAGAGATCACAAGTAGACGGAGAGGAAGGCAGAGAGAGAGAGAGAGAGAGAGAGGGAAGCAGGCTTCCTGCCGAGCAGAGAGCCCGATGTGGGACTCGATCCCAGGACCCTGAGATCATGACCTGAGCCAAAGGCAGCAGCTTAACCCACTGAGCCACCCAGGCGCCCCCTGATTTCTACTTTTTTTTAATTATAAATAAGGTAACACACCAAATAACCATTTAATTAACTTAAGCGTTTGTGGAAAAAATTTTGACTGGAAATGTGCAGGTGATGGAAAAAACATCCAAACAAGCCCTGCTTCCCCTACCCCTGACAAAAATAAAAGTTTCACTTTGCTTAAATTGCTCAATTCTCTTTTTTTTAGTAGAAGAGAAACTTTATTCTGTAGTGGTATTCACAGATTTGCAGACTTTCAAAGGTCTTAAGATATATCCCATGAGAGTGCCATTGGTGTTTTGTCTTTAATAAACTGGCTTTGATGGAAAAGCAAGGATCCTGTGAGCAAAAGATGACTGTTGCTTTAGTTATTACTGTCAACTTCTCCATAATGCATAAAATTATAAGGTGATAAGAATATATAACGGGCAGGGGAGAACCCCTTGTGGGTAAACCAACTTATATAGCAAAATAGGTAAATGATTTTGCACTTAAAATTACGGATGCATTATTGAATCTGCACCTAAAATGCCCGGAAGACTGGCTTCTTAGTAATATTTGAAAATAGCTGTGTCAGTTCTTTCCTGCCTCTGGGGCCCTTTTATGATCATCCCTGCAGAAAAACTTCAATAATGAGGGAGAAAATAAAAATATTTGCATTCGGAATTAAGTTTTGTCATCGCTTTCTGTTTCCCTTCTTTATTTTTACTGATATGCATGTGTGCAAACATGAAAGCTAGAATTGATTAGAACAATAATTTTGTGGCCCACAGAACACATGCTAAATCAGCACTCTTGTCTGGAAGCTGGACATTTATCTTTCCAAGCCAGGCTAACACCTAATTGTCTCCACATTGTGAGAAGTGTAAAGGCCATCACGACAATGGGGCAGAAAGTTTAGCCAATTCGATTTATTTAACACCTCATAACGCTCTGGAGTTTTTCTTCACTGCCCAGGCTTGTAAAATTTATTATGAACCTTTAATCCCTCCCCCTGCTTTCCTGAGGGTTTTAAAGTGAGTATAAAACAACAACAAACAGAGTCTATAAAAGCATTTCCACCGCAGCCGCACATGTTGCCTGTGTGTGATTGGACTGCAGGCTTGTCAGTGCCTTTAAAAATGTGTTCCAAATGTGTTAGTCATTTCAGACAGTCTTGTCTAGATTCTGGCTTTCTTGTGTGAAAGAGATGTTAACAGCAAGTTGACATTTGTATGGATTATATTCCTCGTTCTGCCTTTGCTTTTTAATATTTCTGTTATTAGGATACTATAGTCACACAATTAAAAAAAACCCAAGTATTATTACTTTTACCATAAAGACAGTACATTCATATGGAAAAAAGTTAAGACATTGCAGAGAAAACTAAACTAAAAGATAAAATTCCCTCGTTTTCATGTCTGCGTTTGCTTCAAGATACTTTTTTGTCTTTTTTTAAGTGTGAGACATGAATTTTGACTAACAGTGTCACTGATTACTTCAAAAGGTTGGACTACAGTTATGAAACCAAAGTGATTAGTCATCAGTAACTAGATTCTAACAGCAGAACAACAGCCAAAAATAAAACAAAATAAAAACCAGGAAAATTCCTTTAATGTCAAATTACTAGCTGTCATTTCCAAAGGCAAAAAACAATGGCTTACTTCACTTCTACCCTAGTAAAGAATTCACAGTGCATATTATTGCTCTAAAGGGGGAAGATCCTTGCTCATGAATGACACTGGACCGTATAATTTATCATACAAGGCAGACAAAAGGCATAAACCAGAACAGTCCTGGATAAACCAGAGCATTGGTCATCCCACATATGTTCAGTCTGTTCAGTTTTAGCATTGATTATGTACTGATTCATACTGTTATTTTGCTTCATATATGAAGTCTTGTTTTACGTTTTAACTTATTATCAAGGAAGCTAATGAGCATCCAACTGAATGACTGGTAAGATTTGATATGTATTGATAGGAATTAAATGATTAATAGGAAGTCATAGTAAGAATTCAATGTGTTTTTTTTTTCTTTCTTGATTGATCAACAAAACCCTAATCACTTTTAAGATTTTTCCGCCTCTGCCTCCAGAAAATCAGCCTCTTCCTTTGTAATTTTGTGGATTGTTGGGTTCTTTGATCTTCTTTCGAAGCTTCTGAACTTGCATTGAGACACGCACAGGAGGCCTCTCTACCTGATTCTGGATTGACTACTAATTCTGAGGCCCAGAATGTCTGGCAGTCTGTACCAGTGAATTAATCAATGGTCTCACCATATTTTCAAAATGGATGGTCCTATTCCTGGGCTTCTATTCTATTTCTCTTAGGATAAGGTTATAGTATCTAATGCTTGTTTGCTTAGCATTCCATCCCAAACAGATTAACAAAAAGACAGATTTAAAAGTGAGGCAGGGTAAGAGGGAACAATGATGACTGTTGAAGGGAAAAACCTAAATAAAAGCCTTTTTTTTTTTTCATGGCAGAACTCTTTTTTGTTGGAATTTCTTTACTTGCCTTGCTAAGTTTGGAAATGATTCTGCACTTACTTTCCCATCCCCTTCAGAGTTGTATAACAACAGTCTCAGTCTGCTAGAAAGACAAATGCTTGAGCAAATAAACTATCATACAGCATTGTAAGAATAATAATAGACAGACTTTTGATGATTCCTAGAGAGAGTGACAAGCTCTGTGAGGGTGGGAGTGGTAAATGGGGTGTGATGTTAGGGCAGGTGGCTCCTGATCTGGGTTCCTAGAGATGGATAAATCCATTACGAAGCATAGGAATAAAAGGTTCATGAAAGACTTGTATGAGTGTAAAAATCCTATAATTGAAGTGTCGGGTGTTGGAACTACTGTTAAAATTGATTTGTGTGGCTGGTTACATTCTTTCACAGGAGGTATGAAACTATGACTGATCTCTTTATATAAAAGTTTGTATAAAAACTGCTCCAGGGGCGCCTGGGTGGCTCAGTGGGTTAAAGCCTCTGCCTTCAGCTCAGGTCATGATCCCAGAGTCCTGGGATCGAGCCCCATAACGGGCTCTCTGTTCAGCAGGGAGCCTGCTTCCTCCTCCTCTCTCTCTCTCTGTCTGCCTGCCTCTCTGCCTAATTGTGATCTCTGTCAAATAAATAAATAAAATCTTTAAAACAAAAACAAAAACAAAACTGCTCCAAATGGTATTGGAGTGATTTTGCTAACTTAATAACTATAACATTGTTTAAAAAGACATAAAAATAGTTCATGTAATTAAAAATACATATATACAAATATATGATATATACATTTTTTACATATACCCACAGTTAGACTCTCTTTTTTCTAGGTATCTGTTTTTTTTAAAAACTGTTTAGATCTCCATGGAGGTACTATATTTTGCAACAATGTAAGTCTTTGAGGTGCCCCAAATTTTTAAACCTGTGTCCAGAGATTATAACTTCCTTAGTGAACCATAAAACACATATGCTCAAGTAATTAAAAGTACTTATGGGGTTAAAGCATGCTTGAAACTCCCAAACAAGTTTGTAAGTACTTTTCCAGAGAGCCACTTGTCTAAGAAAGACTATGCCAGTTCTCCACACAACAGTGATTCGCACCATTGAACTCAGAATACCTGATGACTAGCTTTCCTCAACACGGAGATTTGATCCTTCATTAGCCTGTGATGAGAATATATTGTTGAACTGTGGCTTGGGGATACTGTGAGTTAGTAAATGAGGGAAGTAAGAGTTTTAATTTTCCTGGTTAAGATATATCACCATTCTTTGATATTGCTATAACTAAATGTAGGATGTCTTCCCATAATGGTTGGATTTTGGTTGGTTCTCAATGATCTAGACCCACTGGTAGTTTGTGTAGAGGACTGACAGGTCACCACTTTGCTTGGTGCATATGTCATGGCTCTGGTCTGTGGCTGGAGGTGACTCTGGTCATCTTGGAGGGGACTTATTCCCTTTGGTCAATTTTCCTAGCTTTATTGCCTATAATGACTTTTTCACACAACTCTATAAGGCTCTTTCTATTCTTCAACCCTTTTCTTAGGGGAGAAAGAAGAGATGTAGTACAGCACCACCCTGTGGGAATTGGTACTGGGGAGACCAGTGCAAGAACCTGCTGATAATTCTGTCTACTCCTACTGTTGTCAGTAATAAAGTCCTTGATTTTTGACCTAGGAGTCTCATGTCTTCTGCCAGCACCCATGAAACTGTGGCAGGCTAAAATGTTACTTTGCAAGTTGGGTAAAATCTGACTCTACATTTCTTGACATTTCTTTTATAAGACTCCCTGTGGTCCAATTTCTTTGCCCACCCATTATATATGGGTGTTTCCCAAAGTTCTGCCTCTGGCTCATTCCTTTTCTCTTTGATCATCCTTTCCCTTGGTGATCTTATTTAGTCTCGTGTGTGGTTCTAAATGATGGAGGATGCCTTCCAACTCTGCCTTTCTTGCCTCAAACTCTCATTTGAGCTCTGAACTCATGCATCCAACTCTGGGTATGGAGTTGGGGTATGGAGATGGGATGCTCAGGGTACCTCAAACTTAACATGTCTCATACTAACTACTTGTACCGCCTGTGTTCTCCCCTCCTTTAGGATCTTTACCTCAGTTGGTGGTCCAGTCACTTACCTGGACACTTAAGTGATGGTTCTTGATTTCTAGGCTCCTATGAAACCCTCCAATTTTAGTCCCTAGTACCACTGATTTCCTTCTTAAGTAATTTTCACTTCCAGCTTTATTATCACTATTCCAGTTTGAACCCCCACTATTTGGTTCTCAGTCACAAAAAGAGTGTATTAGCCAGCGTTCTCCAGAGAAATAGAATTTTACATACATGAAGTATATTTATATATCTATTTATCCCCAATAGAAGATAGCTACCTAGCAAGTTAGCTAAGTAGCTTTATTATGAAGAATTGACTTATGTCTTTACAGAGGCTGGTAAGTTCAACATCCGGTGGTGTGGGAGACATAGGAAGAGCCAGTATTTTAGTTCAAAGGCCATCAGGCAGGATGGAGCAATGTTACAGATGAAGTTCAAAGGCAGTGGGCTGGAGAGTTCTCTCCTGCTTGAGGAAGGATTGGCCTTTTTATTCTGTTCAGGCCTTCAGCTGACTGGATGAAGCCCACACACAATATGGAAGTAATCAGCTTTACTCAAGTCTACCCATTTAAATGTTAATTTTATCCCCAAATACCCTCATAGAAATGCCCAGAATACTATTTGACCAACTATCTGGGCACCTTATGGCACAGTCAAGTTGACATATAAAATCAACCATCATAAATAGCCTCCAAAATGGTCTCCGTGTTTTCACTTTTGTTCCTTTCAAATTTGTCCTCCAAAGGCATCTATCCAAAAGACAAATCAGACCACATGGCTCTTCTATGTTAAACTGTTCAGTGATTCCATATTACCTCCCGAATAAAGTCCATACTGCTAAAGTCAGTTCACACGTAAAGAGCTATCCTCTTCCTCTGCCCTTATCGCTGCAAATTAGTTTCTTGCCAACCCTCCCCTGACATACTGTGCTCTTTTGTGACACTTAGTGTTGTAATGTCTTGGACACATAAAGCCAAGACTCCTGCCCTCCTTCTAAGTGGAGTTCTTTCCTGGTCCCCTGGTATTTGCCTGATTCCCACTGCTGACTGATACAAGGGTAACTCAAGGGTAAACCTGAGGAAGATTCCTGGCTTTCCCTGATTCTCCAGGGCCCTCTCTTCTGTGCATAATATGCTGTCCCTATTTTTACCATAGCTTTAGTACACTATGTTAGAAATAACTATTTGTCAGTCTGAACATGGGACCGACAAACCAACCTCTTTTATAAGGGAAGAGACCGTGTCTTATCTTTGTAACCTCAGTGTCTGAATAGTGTCTAACATAGTGTTGCTCAATAAACGTTGACTGATCCACTGACTGACTTGAAGCCTGTAAAAACTCCTTATTGGACTGGGATGGAGAAAATAAAGGAAGAGAAATCAGAGATCTGCTTAATGAAAACAAAAACTAAAACAAAACTTAAAGGCACCATAAAATTTTAGATTTTTTTGAGAAAATAACTTTCAACAACTTTTAACAAGTCAAGAACTTCTTGTGGAGCATTAAGAATATCGTAAGGCTGCACCTGGCTGGCTCAGTTGGTGGAGCATATGAGTCTTGATCTTAGGGTTGTGAGTTTGAGCCCCACATTGGGTGTAGAGATTACATTAAAATAAAGTCTTAAAAGAAAAGAATACCTATTGGACCAAAGGTTATGTGTGACTCTCTTCATCATGATCACAAGGCTGTTTCGATCTCTACTAGATATCCACAGGGTTGGGGTTGTATTGTAGGGATAAGCCTGAGAACTCAGGATGGTGATAAGGGGATGTTGTCACACTAGCAGGTAAGATCAGCTGACAGTTCAAAAATTATTATCAGTCATTATTATTGTTATTTTTGAAAGATTTCAAATGCCTGAGAACACTATAATTAGTGGTGTGTGTGTGTGTGTGTGTGTGTGTGTGTGTGTGTGGCTTCCACTTAATACAGAGGCATTTTTGCTGCAAGGCACTGTTTAGTCTGTACACCATATTCTGGGCACCTGAAACCATGGCAACCATGATTTCTGATTATTTGTAGGCAATTTAATTTGGCTTGAACATTTAGAGGCATTATTTTGCCAGTTATTTCTGGAAATGATTTAAAAAACACTTCAAAAGGCATCAATTTTTATTTTATTTTCTTCTGAACCTTTAACATTATCTTTTTTTTTTTAAGATTCTAGAGGTAGAGAGTGATTTATAGCCATAAGGTTATCTGTTGTTTATGGACCATTTACTTTGTCTTTGAAATAGGGCTCAAGGAATTCAGTGTAGGCAGAGACAGGTATTATCTTATTTTTTAAAAATTTTTTTTTATTTATTATTTTTTTTATGTGACACAGAGAGAGAGAGATCACAAGTAGGCAGAGAGGCAGGCAGAGAGAGGGGAAAGCAGGCTCCCGGCTGAGCAGAGAGCCCGATGTGGGGCTCGATCCCAGGACCCTGAGATCATGACCTGAGCCGAAGGCAGTGGCTTAACCCACTAAGCCACCCAGGCGCCCCGGTATTATCTTATTTTTAAAAAAGATTTATCTCTTTATTTTAGAGAGAGAGAGAGGGAGAGAGAGGGAGTGTGTGTTGGAGGAGCAGAGGGAGAGGGAGAGAGACTCTCAAGCAGATGTAGCACTGAGCTCAGAGCCCGATGCTGGGCTCAGTCTCATGATCCTGAGATCATGACCTGAGCCGAAACCAAGAATCAGAAGCTTAATGGACTATGTAATGCCCCTTTCTCATTTTCCTCTAAGTTAACACCATGGAGAGTACTTCTTAAAAAAAAAAAAAAAGGTTTTATTTATTTATTTGAGAGAGAACGAGTGTGAGTGGGGGAAAGGGCAGAGGGAGAGGGAGCAAGGAGCCTGGTGTAAGCCTTGATCCTAGGACCCTGGGATCATGACCTGAGCTGAAGACAGATACTTAACTTCCCGAGCCACCCAGGTACCCCTCAAGTACTTTTATTTATTTATTTATTTATTTTTATTTTATTTTTTTAAAGATTTTATTTATTTGACAGACAGAGACCACAAGGAGGCAGAGAGGCAGGCAGAGGGGGGGGGGAGCAGGCTCCCCGCTGAGCAGAGAGCCCGATGCGGGGCTCGATCCCAGGACCTGGAGATCATGACCTGAGCCGAAGGCAGTGGCTTAACCCACTGAGCCACCCAGGCACCCCACTTTTATTTATTTTTTAAAAAGATTTTTATTTAGTTATTTATTTGACAGACAGAGATCACAAGTAGGCAGAGAGAGGGAGAGGAGGAAGCAGGCTCCCTGCAGAGGAGAGAGCCCTATTCAGGGCTTGATCCCAGGACCCTGGGATCATGACCCGAGCCGAAAGCAGAGGCTTTAACTCACTGAGCCACCCAGCCCCCCGCCCCCATCCCAAGTACTTTTAAATCCTGAAATGCAAACTGAGATAAAGAAAGACAGTTACTGGGGTGCCTGGGGGGCTCAGTGGGTTAAAGCCTCTGCCTTCGGCTCAGGTCATGATCCCGGGGTCCTGGGATTGAGCCCGCATAGGGCTCTCTGCTCAGCAGGGAGCCTGCTTCCTCCTCTCTCTCTGCCTGCCTCTCTGCCTACTTGTGATCTCTGTTTGTCAAATAAATAAATAAAATCTTTAAAAAAAATAAAAGGAAAGACAGTTACTGATGGTTTAAATGTATGTGTGTTGGAAAGCAGGATGGTACCATTGTTTTTTAAAGCTTTTAACTACAGGAAAAAAGTATGTCCAATTTCTAACAAACATCTTTTTTTTTTTTTTAAATCCAGTATCACTATAGCTTTTCCATATACATTAGGTGAATCATCTATAGGCTGTAAAGATTGGTGTCACAAACTAACAGGCTGGGTTTCAATCCTAAAATCTCAAGAGGAGCTAATGTCCTTCACAGGCTTCTCACATTTGGAATTTAGAAGCTTCCATTCAGAATGACTCAAGATAAATTCCCCACATTTGTCAAAACTTGTGGATATATAAAGAATTTTTTCTTCTGTCCAAAGGCAGTTTTGTTCTCTCACAGTCCGTGGGTGGGGGAGTGCTAGTACTTCTTGTTGATAAAATATTTATAAGGCAATATTTTCAATGTTATACAATTGAGATGGTAAACACATTTATATGAAATTTAATGAGGCCAAGTGGGAATGTAGTTAAATATCTTCTTAGAAATCTTGGCAAGTTAAAATGGAGATTAAGATTCTAAGTCATTTTAAAACAGGATTCAATAATTTGTTATCTTTCAACCCTTTCATAATTGTAGTGGGGAGTCATACAAAAAGTATAAATATTAAGATTCCTTCTGCTGTTATTTGTTTGGCTTGTCAGTGTCTCTAGAGCTTCTTTTTCCTTTGTTCAGACCACACACTTGGCTAAATGTTATCATTTGCATTTTGATAATACACTGGGTTTGTTAGTGGCAGAAAAATCTTTATAAATAAATCAGAAGAAATTTTAAGATGTTTCATTTCTGTATGTAAACATCTATTGGCACAAAGAGCCCCATGTTGTCAACAGAACTTTCATACTACAGTAGAGTTTTGGAATATGCAGTAAGGAAGCGTTAGTAATTGCACAGACAGTCCAAGGAGTCTTGGTCTAAGAAGACAATCCTCCATGGGCTGATGCCCTTCTAAGCAAATTCTATTAAGAACGGAGGTTTATTTTTTATTTTTTTATTTCCAGATCATCCTCTACATTATAAGTGAAACCCATACCTTAAATATAAAATTGGCTGGTACAAGTTATTTTAAAAAGTTCACTTTGATTTTTGAAGCAAGATTGTATGATAGAGTTTTAGTCCTGCATTTAATTAATTAATTAAAAAGATTTTATTCATTTATTTATTTTAGATGCGGGGTGCTGGGGACAGAATGCACATGCGAGCCAGTCGGGGAGAGGAAGAGAGAATCCTGAGCAGACTCCGTACTGAGCATGGAGCCCCATGTGGTGCTCAGTCACATGACCCCTAGATCATGACCCTAGCCAAAATCAAGAGTCAGATGCCCAATTTACTGAGCCACCCAGGCACTCCAGTCCTGCATTTTATGAGTTCCACCCACTTCCCACCTCTTAAGAAACTTCAGCTTCTGTCTGCCTGACCATTCCCAGCGTGCTTAGGGGAGCTGGTTTCCCTGAGTGTGCCTAGGGTGCTCCGTGTTTGCCTGGCCATCCTCATTATTCCCACAAAATCAGGTGCCTTATGGCAAAAGGAGCTTAATGTTTTCTCTCTGAGCAGCATTGGACAGTAGAATGCCTACCTGACCAGTGCTGCTGTGTAGCATCTCTTGGGTCCTGCTGATGGAAAGACTTCCTTTTGGCTGGACTGATGATAAAAAATTCAGTATCCTGAGGACCCGAGGCTGCCACACTACACCTCCTTCCCCATTCTGACTTCTCAACCATTATTACGTACTGCCTAAAGTGTTGAGAAAGATTTATCTTCCCTCTTTGGCTGGAGGCACTCCCTTCCATTCCCATTGGATTTGAGAAGTTGGAAATAGGCATCAAACCCCACTTGTCCTTTTATTGTGTTGTGTAAGTCTGTTTTCCTGTGTAAAGGTAAAAAAGAACGTGTTCTTGGTCTTACCTGGGGCCTAGAAAATTCATCTTAAATCAGGCTCATTCCTTCCGCCTGATATGGTCATTGTGATCTCATTCCATTCATTATCTTATTTCTCAGTCCTCTTCTTGATGATTTCTGTGGGTACATGATTTCTGTGGGTACATGACATCAGAAGTTACACAAATGATTACAAAGTAGGTGGGAAAAAAGCAAAGCTCTCTTTCTTTAATAGAACTTCCTTTTTAAGCCATTATTCTCACTTGGCAGTGGAAAACGATCTTGTCACCTTTATGTATTCTAGTCAACTGCATTATAAATGTTTCTTTTGGGGGCGCCTGGGTGGCTCAGTGGGTTAAGCCGCTGCCTTCGGCTCGGGTCATGATCTCAGAGTCCTGGGATCGAGCCCCGCATCGGGCTCTCTGCTCAGCGGGGAGCCTGCTTCCTCCTCTCTCTCTGTCTGCCTCTCTGCCTGCTTGTGATCTCTCTGTCAAATAAATAAATAAAATCTTTAAAAAAAAATAAATAAATGTTTCTTTTGTGTAATTGTTCAGTCAGATTTGCATATTATTATCTTAGCTGTTCCGAGCTCTGTCTCCCGGTCTTCTCTTTTCCCTACTATTGGTCTTGCTTCTGTTTCACTGGGCTCAAGGTTCTGTTAGCTGGCAGTGGTAAGAAGAGAGGGAGTTTGCTTATGCGGAGAGCATATGGTGTGGCAGCATACGGGCTGGTCCCCTCCCTTAGTCTCATTTCTTGCCCAGGTGCCAATCCAGCCCAGCTGTTGATGTCTGTAGTTGAATTTCTAGACATGGAGGATGCCCGGCATTGGCTCTTTTTGTCATGGTAGATGATCTTCTGTGTCCAACTGGTACCCTTTATAGCATAATGCAGGGGATCCTGTAGAGGCAGCATTGCCTCCCCTCCCCTCTTTTCAAGTTTTTGCTATTGTGGTTCTCTTCATCCTTTTTTTTTTTTTTTTTTTTTAAGAGAAGTATGACTTTATTTTCTTGTTTCACAAATAAAGTTGGCTGAATTGGTTGCTTTTTGGCGACTAGTCAAGGAGACCAAATCCCATATCCTTGTCCAACTCCTCCAACTCTTCCCTTGTTTCAACCTTGGCTGGGGCTGCGGCAGGAGCAGGTGCAGCAGTGGTGGCCGTGGCCACAGGCGCATCATCCACAAAGGCAGAAGGATCAGCCGAGAAGGCCTGAACCTTTGCAGTGAGTGGGAAGGGGTCATCGGCCTCTGCAGACAAAGCCAGGACCCACTTGTATCCATTAATGATAGAAAGGGGCACAGATGCAACAGCTGGGTAGCCTGTCTGCAGACATATACTGACAACATAGTGGACACCCTCCAGGAAGTTAGAATGCAGTTTCCCCAGTGTTGTCGGGCACTTCAGGGTGTTTGCCATTGTCAAACACGAGCTGGATGAGCAGCTCACAGGAGAAGGGGGAGATGTTTAGCATGTTCAGCAGTGTGGTTTGCGGGCTCCCACTTTGTCTCCAGTCTTAATCAGCTGCATATCAGTCAGGATTTCACTGGTGCCCCTGAAGACTTTCGTGGTGATGCCTAGAGCCTGGAAGATGCAAGACTTCTTGGGCCCCAGACCAGTGTTCTGGGCTGGCATGGTGACTTCACATAGGTCTATGGCACCAGCTCACACCTTGCTGGCCAGCAGCATGTCCCTGATCTCAGTGAGGTCCTCCTTGGTGGGCACAAAGCGCATATTCCCCCGGATGTGAGGCATCAGTTTCTCCAGAGCTGGTTGTTCTCTAGATGCCCTTGGAGGGAGCTTGTGCATCACGGTGTTCTTGCCCATCAGCACAATAGCCTTCCCCAGAGGGACATGAGAATATGCCGCATCTGCTTGGAACCTACATTGTGTGCTTCCACAGTGAAGCATTTTGGATAATCATCCAAAAGTTGGATGATCTTAAGGAATTAGTGGACTTTCATCCTGCCTTGTCTTCCCTGAGCATCAAGGTGGTGTGTCAGGAGTTTGTCACGTAGGGATGAAAGACAATGTTATTCTCACAAGGGTGCCTAGGGAGACCTCCTCATTCTTTTGGCTGGCCTCTTTTGGGGCTGAATCATTTTACCAGATACTTTCAAGTGCCTATTCTAAGTTCACAAAAGTTCACAAAAGACCTGGAAAATCCCCACTCCCTCAGACTTCCTCTTTAGGAAACCAGAGGTGATGGTTACTTGTTCCTTCTCCTCTCTGCTGACCCTTTTCCTAGGCCTGCCCGGCATCCTGCTAGGCCTGCTACTTACCACAGAAGTGGTTGGCAATCCCCTCTATCCAAAATCACCCTCACACTTCTGGGGAAATGCTCTTAGGCACCCACCTTCCCCTTGGGAGTACAGTAGAAAGTGAGGTATGGGGTGTCCCAAATATGTGTTTTTTTTTTTTTTTTTAAAGTATGATTTTTCCAACTTGTTGTGTATTCAGTGTTCTGGAAGAGAAGGATAGGAACATAGAATAAATCTTCATGTCCTCTCCTGACTGTTTTTATCTTACAACTAACTAGATATGCACGGAACAGTTTGTATTCTGAGTCTTTGTGAGTGTGCATGAGTGTGTGTGTGTGTGTGTGTGTGTGTGTGTGTGTGTGAGAGATGGGTGTTTGTTTTGAAAGTAGAGAGTTGTTAAGGGGAGGAGGGAAGCTGAAATCATCACTCTGTGTTTCAAATTGCAGGTTGATAGGGATGACCCATTAGGGAAAAAAGACTTGATATATGGAGAGGGGAGAGCATTGCTGGAATGATGAAGAGGGGATGGTAGCTTGTGCTCTGTCTGCCTACCTGCACCTTTTGTCTTTTGTTTTTCAGTTGAAAGTTTCCTGTCTTATTCACTCTTGCCTGATTATTGCTTTGGGTGTTCTGAATAATGTAGCAGAGTCCTTAATTAAGGATCAGAGAAGATATCAAAACTTTTGAGAGGTCCGTATTTTGGACTTCCTAGATTTTTCCCAACAGCTTTGTGTTGTGAGTTTAAAGTAGCAATATTCAACCAGGAGAAAGCAATAAAAGCTTACAGATAATCATGGTTAGGTTTGTAGATTGATTGTTTTCCTGAACAAAAATGTGACTTCTCCCATAATGGTAATTGTTAGTGCTGCAGTTGGGGAAAACAGTTGGGGCATGGACTCAGGATAAGTATAGAGGACCAGAGGGTCCACATCAGAACAAGTTAGAGAGTGTCTTACTGAAAATTATATTGTTTTTAAGTCCAGTGAGTTGTTGTAACATCACATTGAAGGATATTCTCACAACTCCCTTATACAGCAATCTTTCCTGTCTGGGATGAACTTGTGCATCTGTCCTTTGCTTTCCAAGAATGAAAATTATGTTCGTTTTACAACTGCATAAAGCTTAGCATAATTGTGCAGGTAACTGCTTTAAAATACTGTTCTACAAAAATGATATCATTCTAAGCTCAGAAAGAAAGGGGCAGGGAATCTCCTTAGGCTTCAACTGCTGAGTACCCAGAGACCTTAATAGACTATTTAGACATATCAAGAGTCAGAAGTTGGTTTCTTTTAGTGGAGGGATATGACAGACCAATAGGGATGACATCAGAATGTTAGGAAGACACATATGGGAACATCTAGTAAAGAAAATGGTGATGTTAGGAGATCTAGCAAGAGGCAAGATGTCCCAAGTGGAATGAAAGAGAAGGTAGGCAGGAAGCTGTGGTGGGGCTGGAAGTTGAAAACCAGAGGGGAAGGTGGAATAGAGGTAGAGAGTAATACCAAAAAGGGGCCAGGTGTCCAGTGGGAAAGGCAAGCTGGACAGGTCTCACAGGTGGAAACAGAATGTTGGCTAGAATCCTGTAGAGAGGTTACAACTAAAGTGGTCAGTATCCAGGCAAGAAATTCACTAACGCTTGTGGGGCATGAGAAGCACAAATAACATGAGCTCAAAATAGAATTCCAAGCTCAAAGCATTTTAAGACAGAGACCAGATACAGGTCTTGATGTGATGGAGATAAATAGGTTAATGTGGCTAAAGTGAATAATGTTGTCAAGTTATTCTAACACTCGGCTCTCTAGAATACTTCACATACCACACACACACACACACACACACACACACACACTCATACTCATACGTGCACACATGGAGGACTGAAAAATTAAAGAGCAGAATGTTCACAAAATCTCTTAGAAGTAGAAGGAAAATATGAGTGATTTCATTTTCTTGTTGCTTCTTTATGCTTTCTAAATTGTCTTCAATGAATGTGTTATTTAAAAAAATAATGATATAAAAATTAAAAAAAAATTGACCCAAATGAATTGCAGTGTATTCGCAGAGAGTTTGAGAATTCGGTATTTTGTTCAGTGATTGGTGATTGATCAGCCTAGAAGGGGCACAGAGGTAAAACTGAATTATTGCAGGGCACAATAAATTCTCTTGGAATTGTGTAAATTTCCATATTCAGTCTGCTTGCTTTTTATTATTTGTGGAAATTTCTTAACAGACTTGTAGAACAACCACTTTTTTCTGAAACAGTCATTTAGGTTGGGTCTATCTGGGACAAGATGAAATAAGAGTTGGAAATTATTGAACTGAGGTGATTAATTGGAAGGATTCAAACTGAATAAATTAAGATTGGACCCCAATCCCAGTACTCAGCTGGATACTTTTTATTGGCCAATGGAGCCCATAATGGGATAATGGAATAGGAGAATGTTGGGTTTTGTTTTTTAGTTCATTTTGCAAATGAGAAAAGCCTTAGGCAAAATTCCTTTTGTTCTTAATGCCAAAATATTTCACCATTAACCCAACATAAAATGTATTAGATAATAATTTTTAAAAAATGTTGGACCAATAAACCTCATAATTTTTTAAACCTTGTAAAATTTAAAAATGTTTCCTGTCCCAAATATTTTCATTAGCTCCAATGATAGAAGTAGAGCCAAAGATATTAATAATGAAAAGATAAACAAATCCTTCTCAGTTAAAGCTTTTATTCATACCTCAGGAATTGGATTATAAGAAAATAAATATTTGGTTACATGAATGAAATTGACTATTCAGATGTACTATACACACATATACGTGACTAATTTCAATTCTCTGGTCCAGTTGGAAAGTCAGTTTGAATAGCAGTCATGATTTTAACCTGTTCTCATTTGTGTGCAACCTCTGAATTTTGGAAAGGCAGAGTTGCGTTAGGACAATAATTGGATGGTTTGGCCATAGACTTGGATGTGAGAAAACTCACATGCTGTGTTTTTAATTAATGCAAGACCAGTTATGTTTAGCAAGGGCTAACAAATGGGCCATTGTCATGTTCAGTAGAGTCATACCACCCTTACCCATGGGTTGGATGGATAAAGATCACAAAGGAGCCCCTAAGGAATATGATGATGATGCTAAAAAGACCTTAAATGTGCTATTCCCCACATAAGCACCGATTGAGGTTGTAATATGGAATTTATCAGGACTCTGCTAATTACAGATCCTTTCCACTCTGTGCTGGAGTGACATAATGTACCCCGTTTAATATTGTCATTAACGTGCTGTGAGCCCAGTGATTACTCCCATCCATAAATACTCTCAGTGTGACCCCTAGGTGGGCGGTGGACATGTGCTTTTTGATTCAGTTATTTGCTCTGTCATGAAGACTCTGAATGAACTTATTCAGGGTGAACAGAATTTAGTTGTTAGGAGGACAGGTCTGGGATGGTTAGGCCAAAGTAGCTGCTTTCATTTACGTTTTCCCATATTTAATGTTCCACTTAACATATGCAACTCCTGATGACCCCAGCCCAGGAGTATACATGTACTGTTTTTTCCTATTGCTCTCCCATATATTCCCACAGGCTTTCTTGCATCTAGATGGTGGTTGTGAGACTGCCCTCATCACTCCTCTTTTACGGGTGTGTGTGGGGACACTGGACCCCAGCATCCCTGCCTGCTGTGGCCTTGGCTCGCCAGTGGCTCCATCACTGCTGTATTGGTACTGGTGCATTGACTAGGTATAGGTGCTGAGCCTGGCAGAGAACTTGAGTCCTAAGAACGGCTTCCCTAAACTTCCGTTTAGGGAGTGGGGTATCCTTTCATTTTCTTTTTCCTTGTGGGGGTTAAGCTGCTAAGGCCCAGGGTCCAGGCTACATGGAATCCCACAGAAGCCCTGGGCCCTTTCTGTATGATCTTTTATTTTTTGTTCTAAGCAACTGGTAGAATCTAAACAAGTTTGTCTTCATGCCTTCCCCATGTCCTTCTGCATCTGTCCATTTAGGATCAACTCTCAGATTCCTTAACCAGTGAGTGCAGAGCCAGCAGAGGTGCCTGCAGTAGCTTCTCATGAGCTGCTATGAGCTGACACCAGCTCACCACTGTTTATGGGTATCTCACACTTTGTCTTGTGCTCCTACTTCCAATTAGAAAGGAAGTTAAAATTCAGGGGAGTCAACAGTACACAGGCGTACCTTTCTCAATGCAGTAGAAATGGGCCAGAAAGTTGCACCTGAATAGAATATTTATTAATCATAAGGGAGGTCATTATTTCAGAGAAAACTGTCGTGAAAAGCTTAGTAAAGCAAAGATTTAAAAAAAATAGATATTTTTCAAAATAAATCGTGTCTCCTGATTTATCTGATTTATACACTTGGAGTTTATGTTTCACATTTTCTTTAAAGTAATACATGCCTATAAAACTAAAAAAAAACCTTAGCGGTTTTATGGGGGTTGGGGCTTGAGCAGGGAGCTCTCAAGAGTCTTTCAGTTTTTCAGTTGTCTCCTTCCCTTTAGATGGAAAGATGACTGGTTTCTTTGGCAGGTTTTGACAGGTGCCTAGGAGTCACCTGCAAGGACATGTTGTTTTCTGTGGGAGAATCTGCATTTCTGTTTTGTCATGCACATCCTCTGTTCCTTGGAACAGAGGCATAAGAAAGTAGGAAAGCTGGATTTGGGTGCTGGTTTTACTCTAGATTGGCTTCATGATTTGAACAAATCAGGTGACCTCTCTGAGTCTCCTTTTTTAAATCAGTAAAGTGAGAAGAGTGCCTAAAGACTGCTAAATTTGGATCTGGTGGTGCAGTAAAAAAAAAAAAAAACAAAAGTAAATGAGTGTCCATCTTTGAAACCACCATCAAATCATGATTCACATTCAAATGCTAACTGCTAAGGACACATGTGCATTTATGAGGGCAAAAAAACGGCACAGAACTTTTGGGAAACTTACATATTTAATAGAACTAAACGATTCATGCCCAGTAGTGGCAAACTGCATTCTTGAGTAATGGTGGAATATATTTTCTCAGGTGATAGCTTAAATTCAGTTCAACTGGGACTTAATTAAGGAGTGCTGGCTGTAGTCATGAGCAATTCTGTGGAATAAAATCACTGAAGAAATAGAAATTCTCCAGAAAGCAATGCTAGTCTTCGGCATTGGAGGAATAATCTGGCTTAGTTAGTTTGGGTTCTCAAATTTGAAGGAGATTCAAGGCTCTTTTGAATGGACCAGGGGTGAATCCCAGTGGTGTCGGCCTTTTGGAAAGAGCCAGGGAAGTTGATTTTGTGTCTGGGCTGTTGGGCAAGTTCCCGAAACCAATTTTCTGCTGGAAACAATGTGTATCCTTCTGGCTACAAGCTGCTTGAGCAATGAGCTGTCACATTTCAATGCAGAAACCTTTTGTTTGGCAACGAGATAATTTTAGTTTTTATTTTATCAGGAATCTATTTAGAAATTCAGCATAAATGCATTTGGAGTATACCAGCTTCTTCACAGGGGACCTAAGGTCCAGAGCAAATCATAGTGTGTGTGTGTGTGTGTGTGTGTGTGTGTGTGTGTTTCTTTTTTTCTCATCTGCCCCTCCTTCTCTATGCTGTGTTTTGATACAGGAAGAAGAACGCCAAGGGCAACCTTGAAAGGTGGTTCCCAAAGCACAGTATGTGCCAAGCGCAGGGAAGCACATCCATTCCTCGCTTTACCGATGGAGGTTAGAGAATGATTTAGAAGCTGAATCTTTGTGTATCCTGCTGAGGTTTTGTTGGCATCTACTGGCTTTTGCACTAGATAAGCTTTATCAGCCTTCTCAGCTTTAAACATCTAAGATACTAAGACAAAACCGAAGTATTGTAAGAGATCTGCTTGGGTTGAAATTGCTCAGAGGTCTACAAAGACAGACCTTCCAATCCTCTTTATTTTTATGTTTGGTTTTTATAGTATAAAATATTGCCCGTTTGTTCTTACATGCGACTAGAATGGCATTCAAGCACATTTTCCAGTATCATTTTGTGATACTCTATTGCTTATGCAAGGAAGAACAGACACGACAAAATTACATTGCTTTTAAGGTGGCTTCCATGCATAGAGCATAGAGCATTGAACATAGAGCTTCATGTAGAATGTAATCTGAACAGAATCGTGGTGTCTTCCTTTCCAAGAAATTCCTGTTCATTTACCTTTATTTATGTATCAATAGAGACCAAACTGCAGCTTTCCTTTACATTTCCTTATATTTTTCTCTGTTCACCTAACCTTTCAACAACCCTTTTGAATTCAACAGAGCGTGTAATTATTGCACCATATAGAAACAGTTGGGGGAAACAAATGGCGTAGTGCAAAAGGTGTAATTTTTGGTGGTAAGTCAACCAGAAAAACGTGGAAAGAATGTTCAATTTATTTTAAATATCTTAATACCATTGCCTTTTTTTCTTTCAATTGTGCACATTAAATTCTTTGTGTGACACATGAAAAATTATTAAACACAAGCTTATATAAAAATCCCATAGAAGTTGCTAGAAAAATTAAAATGTTCCAATTTAAATGACAATAGGAAACCAGCACTGGGTTTTAGGCATTTATTTTCTTGGCTCAGTTATGTGACTATAACTAGAGCCCAGATATTTTCGTTTGTCAGCAGCTCAAATAACTTCTTATGTTCTTCAATCTTAGAAAGATACAAAGGTGAGATTCTGGCCTTATCAAGCTCCATCATGAAGTAAGAAGGAGAGAGAGAGGGAGTGTGTGTGTGTGTGTGTGCAGGTGCATATGTTTGTGTGGTGGTAGAGTGGAAGCATGCTGACACTTTGATATTAATTTTATCTGAAAGTCCGATGTCCAGAATATAGGACTGTAGCAATGTGAAAATAATGCACTCACAGTCATGTTATTGCATGTATTTTTGTGTATGTGTATATGTATGTGTATACCTTGTAAATTTATAAATAGCA
The DNA here is from genome assembly GCF_902655055.1 of Lutra lutra. NCBI lineage: Eukaryota > Metazoa > Chordata > Mammalia > Carnivora > Mustelidae > Lutra > Lutra lutra. Next base: position 50,127,809 of record NC_062280.1, on the reverse strand, counting down.
TGCTGACATTTAATTTGGGAGTTAAGACTTTCAAAATAAGAAGTAACGGGGCGCCTGGGTGGCTCAGTGGGTTAAGCCGCTGCCTTCGGCTCAGGTCATGATCTCAGGGTCCTGGGATCGAGTCCCACATCGGGCTCTCTGCTCAGCGGGAAGCCTGCTTCCCTCTCTCTCTCTCTCTCTGCCTTCCTCTCCGTCTACTTGTGATCTCTCTCTGTCAAATAAATAAAAATAAAAAAAAAAAATCTTAAAAAAAAAAAAAGAAGTATCATAAATGGGGAAACATTATTTTGAAATGTCTACTTCATTTTTTAGTCTGTTTGGCTTTTATTAAATCCCAGTGCTCAGCTATGGATTTCTCCCATGTTTTAGCTCAGGTGCTCCCAACACTGGAACCCGTAGAATCATCTGGGGAACTTTAAAAAAAATTCCAACGCCAAGACTCCATCTCTGGTGATTCTCATGTAATTGGTCTGGGAGTGGAGTTGGGCACTGCTAATTTTTAAAAACTCCCTTGATGAATCTAATGTGCAGTCAGGGTTGACAGCTACTGCATTAGCTGTGTGTTGACAAGCAGTCACAGGCAATATCTAACAACTGCCACATGGTGATCTTGAGTTCCCAGGGATCTTTCCTGCCATGGTGACTGTGGAGACCTAGAAAAGCTGAGGTCTGCAAAAGGGTGCCATCTCTAGTTTCAGGCAAAAAGAACCAGGAAAGGCAATGCAATCACAATTCAGTGATGAACACAAGGTTATAAGCCAAGGTGGAGTTGGGCCTTGAGGCAGATCCTCTGGAGTGAGAGGGTTGAATGTGAGTCTTTGGAGTCAGACTGCCGCCATGGCTGTGTTGGCTCCTATGTTAACCGGCTGGTTGAATGATGATGGGGATGTCATTTATTTGTCAGTCTGGTAACGACTTTGGAACTCCTTACTCTTGAGCCAGTTGTCTTTTTTTTTTTTTTTAAATTAAAGATTTTATTTATTTGACAGACAGACATCACAAGTAGGCAGAGAGGCAGGCAGAGAGAGAGGGAGGGAAGCAGGCTCCCTGCTGAGCAGAGAGCCCGAAGCGGGGCTCAATCCCAGGACCCTGAGATCATGACCTGAGCTGAAGGAAGAGGCTTAACCTGCTGAGCCACCCAGGCACCCTGAGCCAGTTATCTTTGGGGAAGAAAAATATAGCACTGCTCTCAGTCTTATGTGGCGGGTCTTAGTTACTTAATCTCTTTAGGCCAAAGTTTTTATCCCTATAAAATGGAGATAATTATTATGTCTACTGTATAGGTTGTTGGTTGAGAGGATTAAATCATGTAATAAGTGTAAAATCTCTTGTGACAGTACCTCACACATAGTATCTCCTCAATACTATTGTTATTTTTATTATTACTACTTTTGTTATTTGTGCATTCTATTCTCTTTCTGTTTTACTATGCCATTTACCGAGATTTGATATATAAATCTCAATTTTTTTCTCATGACCTGGAATCTTTTGCTCCTAGGAGAGGACACTAAATCAGAGTCTTTTCCTTAACACTTAATCTGAATGATGGGTTAGTTTTTTGTTTTTCTTAATAACAATTCCTTGGATGGCTTCAGTTGCCTTTTCTCTTAAGTCAACTACAGATGTAGAAAATATGTTTCTTATTGCTTCCTTTTTCTTATGTTTTAGAAATAAAAGAGGTTAAGTGCTTTGAAAATATAACCGTTGCCTTAATAATATTAACTATTATATGCTGCTTACTATATGCCAAGTATAATTTAAAGTGTTTTACATAAAATATTTTGAAGACTTTTTATTATGGGAAATTCTAAACACAAACAGGAGTACCTGTGGATGGAGAGTGTATGAATCTCCTCATACATATGTTTCATTTTTAGCTATTATTCCCTCATGGGCAGTTTTGTTTTGTCTATAGCCCTTCAACCCTATCTTTTTTTTTTTTTTAAGATTTATTTATTTATGTATTTGACAGAGAGAGAGATCACAAGTAGGCAGAGAGGCAGGCAGAGAGAGAGGGGGAAGCAGGCTCTCCACTGAGCAGAGAGCCTGAAGTGGGGCTCGATCCCAGGATCCTGGGATCATGACCTGAGCTGAAGGCAGAGGCTTAACCCACTGAGCCACCCAGGTGCCCTCAACCCTACTATCCTAATATCATTGTTCTCTAAGTAGTTCAGTATGCATCTCAAAAAGATAAAGACTTTTTAAAAAAGATCTCACAGTACCAATATCACACACAAATGTAACCCTTAAAAAAACTTAGGTGTTCAATAATTTTAGTATCCCTGTCGTACAAATGAAGAAATGGAGACATAAAGACATTAAATAACTTCCCCAAGTTCACACCCCTAGTGAGTAACAGAGGTAGAAGATGAAGCCTGGTGATCTGGCTACATGGTCTGCATTTTTTTTTTTTTTTAAAGATTTTATTTATTTGACAGAGAGAAATCACAAGTAAGCAGAGAGTCAGGCAGAGAGAGAGGAGGAAGCAGGCTCCCCGCTGAGCAGAAAGCCCGATGTGGGGCTCGAACCCAGGACCTGGGATCATGACCTGAGCCAAAGGCAGCGGCTTAACCCACTGAGCCACCCAGGCGCCCCCATGGTCTGCATTTTTAACCACTTTGATGTCCTAGCCTCTCAAATGAAAATAATGAAGTGTACGATAATTTTTTCTCAATGCATGTGAGGTTTCAGCGTTCTTAATATCTTAATTAGATGGGTGTCCTATTGGGCATGACGATCCAAGTTTTTTCTCTGCAGTTGCATGGACTTGACTTAGTTTTCAGACAGACTTGGGTTTGAATTCTCGGTCCATCTCTTATTAGCCATGTGACTCTGTGCCCATTATGTATCCTACATAAACTACAGTTCTGTTTTCTATCATATGATGGTATAACAATACCTACCTCATGAAGAGGTCGTGAGTTGAAGTATGCAGAATGCTTTGTGCAGTGTCTGGCACATGGGTACTTACACACTATTACATAGGTGCATAAATTAGGTATCTTTAGGTAGACAGGTGTATATTTCCAAGTGTTTGTAGTATTTAAGTATTTAAATGCTAACATTCAGAAGTGGTTGTTTTGTTTTGTTGGGGTTGGGGGCAGGCAGACAGAGAGGGAGAGAGGGAATCTTAAACAGGTTCCAAGCTCTGAGTGGAGCCTAATACAGGGCTTAATCTCACAACCCTGAGATCATGATTGGAGTCGAAATCAAGAGTTGGATGCTTAACTGACTGAGCCATCCAGGCGCCCTCCCCTGCTTTTTTAAACCTTTGCACTACGTGGTGTACTTGATTGGATTGGTTCTCCTGACTTGACTGATTAGGCAGCGGTCCCTTAAATGGTCAAGGAGTGCCTTGATGAAGACTTTGTGCAACTGATTTAGAAATGCTTCCTCATTTACCACTGGAAAGCTGTGGCTTTGTTAAAGCAAAATAAATGTTTTAATATATTAGCTCATATAAGCAAAGGAACATAATTTTCAATGAATGATGCCTCTCTTTGAGCTACTGTAAAGTCATTTGTCAACATCCATCCCCAGAATACAGTGAACGTTCTCACAGAACATGCATGTACATCTTTTGTTGCTGGCTTTTCCCACTGCAGCCTTCAGCTGGAACCCACACGGTGAACAAAAGGATGGAGTGTGAAGAATGTTAAGACCAGGGGAGTGTAAATATGTGTGTGGGTGGGTGTGGGAGTCCCTGTGTATAACTGCTTTCTATAATTAAATGCAAATTGTTTATTAATTACCTAGTGTTTTGGAATTTATGTGCATTCCTGTACTTTGCTAGTTTGGATAATCAGGGGTTGATCACACACAGACTTAGTTTAGGGTATTTTTCCTCTGTTCTGTAACATCTGATATTTAGAAACAGTATCCCCTACTAGATCTTTTTTATTTTTCCTGTGTTCGTATTAGTGCTTCCTACGATTTATTTTGAACAATTCAACCTTGTTAAAGAAGAATCATGCTTTCCCAATATTATACTTAATTGTGTGCACTGTTACTTCTAACACGTGTGATTTATGTACCTTGCACACTTTGTCAACAATGGCATTCCTTTTCATACTCCCACGAGGTAAGAATAACACCTTATAACCTTGTTCTCTCTCCTCTCTCTTCTTTGTTAGGTAAAAATGAAAGGGTTATTTTGATTTATAAGTAGCAGCTTAGTTTGGCTCTCACCTTCAAGATATCCTTGCACAGCGAAGAAAACAAATATATTTTGCTCTGTAAATGTTATATTAGAGAATTTTCTTCACATGTCCTTGAACTTTCTGCCCCTTGCTTTGGAACCCCTCCCTCACTGTGAAAAGGGAGAAGTGTAGAGGATGTGGATTCTAGGAAATTCTCTGTTGAAGCCAGGTTTCTTGCCTCCAGCAGTGTGTATCTGGGGGACTGTTGCTTGCCTTTCCTATAGTTGTGACAAGGTAATAATTCATGCTCCCAGATCAAACACTCGACAGGGCTTGGATGTCAGGCCAACCTTTTAGAATTTTGTATTGACAATTTCTAAATGAAATAAAGTCTGCAAATTATATTCAGTCCTGGGAACTTGATCCTGGGCATCAAATTAGAAAATTGGGAATGGTTTATACTTGGATGAGGTTGGTTTTGCATTTAGCTGATGTTTCATTTTATTTTTCTTTCTTTCTATCTGTCTACCTATCCATCCCTATCTTTTTATAGTCACTTTTTTGAAGGTGATACTTTTTATACAAAAATGCATCAATTTTAGGTAGAATTCATTGACGAATATATACATTGAGGTAAGCACCACCCTAACTAATTTATAGAACATTTCTGTTATGCCTGATTTTTCCTTATGCCCTTTTCAAGGTGATAAGAACACCTTCAGAGGCTGTCATTCTGAATACAGACACATTGTCAAACCCCAGTTGTAACTGTGTGGCTAAGACTAGCTTTACTTTAACAAAAGCAACATTCACTATAATTACTTTATTGTAAGTAGAAACATGCAGACACTAAAGGAGTTGCTGCTCTTGACTGGCAGGCAGCTCGGAGGAGGAGGGGAGGAAAGGGGGAATGTCAGTGGATGTTGGGCAGCAGCCTATCTATGGCAGTTAGCTCAGGATGCTGGCCTTGGCTTTCCAGGGACCTGGCTTTCTGTGCTTTAGCAAAAGGGATGAATTACAGTCGACATCTGCAATGAAGGACAACAAGATAACCCAAAGGGAAAAATGTCACATGTAGGAGAGGTCAGAGAGCCTTGCCGAATTGTTACTCAATAAATGCGAGATTGGTAATTGCTATTCAACAAATGCAGGTTCGGTGCAGAGACCAAAAGCTGCGAGGGAGTCCAAAGATGTTAAAGGTATGTGTTCCCAGGAGTTATTTTGGGAGAGTATGCAGAGTGTACAGAGTATACTGGTCAAGGTACTGACCCTTTAGTAAAGCAAAAGAATTGTGCCTGGGCAAGGCAAAGGTGGGACTTGATAGTGGTTGACATCGTGGGTGGGAGGGGTGAGAATGAAGGCAAGGAAATGGTGATCCCAATTAAACAGGGTTTATCTTTGATGAGATAGGTCTGAGTTCTTTCCCCATCACATCTCTGTGGGTGTTTGATAGTGTTCAGACAGCTCAATTATAGGATTTTGATGCCTTTAGTGACTCAATCAATCATCTAGTAGTAAGGTGCAGGTTGTTTGCGTGCTGTGATGCGCTGATGAAGATGGTAGTGAGCTCTTTCACTACAAGAATGGTGGGAATGCAGCAGGGGAAACTCTACAGCTATTTCCCATTTAAATTGCCTGCACACAATTGGATCACAAAAGACCAGTTGGAAGACAGAACAAGACAGAAGCCTCGGTTTTACCCATATGCCAGGCCTTACTTAATTTTGGTTATTCCACTTATGCAACATTATTCAAATTGAAGTACGTGCAACTTGGTCCAAAGACATCAAACAAGTAAGACTTCTCTGGAGAGTGGATTCAGAGCAGTTAAAATGGGATTACGTAAAGAAGCAGGGAGGATAGTGTAATGATACTGTGGTAGAATTTCACGTCCAATTTCAGGATAATTTTCCAAAATAAGAGGATTCTAGTGATGCCAGAACATTGTGCAGCGTCTCCAGCAGTAGTGGTCCATTGGTGTTTTCTGCCACCCTCACAAGGAACAAAGCTAGTGGGTGAGTTGATGCTACAGGCTTTCTAAGGATGCCTGAATTTCCCTTTGAGATTGTATGTCATCAGAATACAATCCATTGATTTTTATTTTGGCATTCCTCTGACCCTCCTCAGAAATGGAGTGAGCCGTTCCTCTTACAATGTACCAAAACATCCTTTATCCAGAACACATGTCTGCTTATTACTTTTTATTTTTTTAAAAAGATTTTATTTATTTATTTGACAGACAGAAATCATAAGCAGGCAGAGAGGCAGGCGGCGGGGGTGGGGGTGGGGAACAGGCTCCCTGCTAAGCAAACAGCCTGATGCGGGGCTCCATCCCAGGACCCTGAGATCATGACCTGAGCCGAAGGCAGAGGCTTTAACTGTCTGAGCCACTCAGTTGCCCCTGCTTATTACTTTTTAAATAAGTAAATAATTCTTAAATATTTTGTACTTTTTTCATACACATGTGCTTAAATTACAAACTTTTTGTTGTCTTCAGAATAAATTGCAGCAAACCACTGTGTTTGATGGTTATATTCCTCCTATGAACAGGCCTGTTATTTCACTTTTAGTACCTGCTAATTCTCCTAAGACCATCATCCGCAATTCATTTCCTGGGAGACAGGGTAAGAAAAATCCCAATTTGTCAGGATCAAAATATTATACAAGTTGAGAAATTTTAGTTAAGGTTTTTTCCAACTAAAATAATTTCAATTAAGCAAAAAACAAAATAAAAAAAACTAAAACATACAACCTTCCTTTCTAATTCTTCAAATCATATTTTTAAGGTATTTTATTTAAATTTTATTTAATTTCTTTTTTTTCTTTTTCTAAATTTTTAAAAAAATTTTTAATTTTTTCAGCGTAACAGTATTCATTATTTTTGCACCACACCCAGTGCTCCATGCAATCTGTGCCCTCTCCAATACTCACCACTTGGATCCCCCAACCTCCCACCCCCCTCCCCTTCAAAACCCTCAGATTGTTTTTCAGAGTCCATAGTCTCTCATGGTTCACCTCCCCTTCCAATTTCCCTCAACTCCCTTCTCCAAATCACATTTTGAATACAATCCCTTCTCTTCACCTAACCTATGGAAAGACTAGTTTTCTTCTGTTTTCAAACTTACATGTGGCTGGATAATAAGGACCTTAACTTTCCATTTTACAGCTAAAGACCTTGACCTGTTGGTTCTAATAAAGAGTTATGAATCATGCCCTGCTAAAATGACCTCAGTCCCCCCCTCCCCTCTCACCCCAATAAATTCCCTTGGTAGGTGATAAAACAAAGGATTGAAGCAGACACATTTGGTCTCTGTTAAAGCTATTTACAGTGATTTCTCTGCGACAAGCATTATACTTAGGGTAACCAGATGCTCCTCTTTCAGGGTCCATCTTGTAACATATTCTCTCAGTATCCCAGGAAATCCTTGGGGATCAGCAAATTATCTTCTCGCTGCAGGTCCTGTTATATAATTTAGCTCCATCCAGGAGAAGCTGTGAATATAGGGAGGGGGAAAAAAACACAATGGAAAAGCCACCTTTAATTAAAAAAAAAAAAAAAAAAAAGGTAACCAAATACCATTTGCTTTCTCTTTGTCCATGTTTAGCTTCCTACAGTGAGGGACTTTAGAGGCAGCCTGGCAACTGTCTGGAGGACATTAGTGCTTTTCACTCTTCACTGTTTTGTTTCTGAAGGAGTACAAACTGCGTGAGCCATCTACAGGGTTAGGAAACAGCCTCAAGTTCTCTTAGAGTTATTCTGAGGTCCAGTATTCTCAGTTTTCTGATAAATGCATTATGCACTTTTCTTTTGATGATGCTATAGCAATTAAAAAAACCTTAAAATCAACTTGCATGCTACCCTAGTCTTCTCTCAGAGCATTGGGCTTTAATGCTTCTAGGGCTACGTGTTTGAAGAAGATGTTTCTGAAGACCAGTGTATTTATTTACATTGTGGAAGATTTGAATGATCTGTTATAGATTATAGTTTTTCAGTTGGATAGTTGGTATTCTGTTACATCTTGAGAACTTCGGTACCCTCCATCTTTGTCCCTGTTCCAAAGGACTACTGCCCTTTTTTTTTTTTTTTTTAGACCAATAGTAAGAATAATAGCACTAAGAATATTGTTAAAACTGCAGTCTGCTTGGGGTGCCTGGGTGGCTCAGTGGGTTAAAGCCTCTGCTTTTGGCTTAGGTCACGATCTCAGGATCCTGGAATTGAGCCCCGTGTTGGGCTCTCTGCTCGGCCCGGAGCCTGCTTCTCCCCCTCTCTCTGCCTGCCTCTCTGCCTATTTGTGATCTCTGTCAAATAAATAAACAAGATCTTTAAACAAAACAAAACAAAACAAAACTGCAGTCTGCTTTACTTCTTAGAACAGTTGAGTGCTTCTGTGTAAGCTCCCAGGAACATGGAGAAATTCATCTTGATTCCTCCAGGTGAGTTGCCTGGGAGCCCAGAGAGGACAGAAAGTGTATGGCAGCCCAGAGCTTTCTCCTCTTTAGCCTCACTATACACCGTTGCTTCTGTTCTACAGGCGAATTGCACGGTTGCCAGCTATAGAAAACAATATCCCCAGAACAGAACATCCGATTTCGTGGAGGCAAGATACTTTTTTTTTTTTTTTAAATTTTATTTATTTATTTGACAGAGATTACAAGTAGGCAGAGAGGCAGGCAGAGAGTAAGGAGGAAGCAGGCTCCCTGCGGAGCAGAGAACCCTATGTGGGGCTTGATCCCAGGACTCTGAGATCATGACCTGAGCTGAAGGCAGAGGCTTTAACCCACTGAGCCACCCAGGCGTCCCAAGGCAAGGTACTTTTTTCCTTCTGTTTCAAGAATATAATCTCCTTTTAGCAGTGATAGGAAAATGAGTACTGAGAATTATATGGCAACTTTCTTCTCACCAGCTGTGAGAAGTCTAGTCTGTGGGAACAGATTTGAAAGAGAACAACTGTCTGTTTCTGTTTCTTCAGGGGAGAAATTAGTGTTGGAAATCAGACGATGCTCTACCCTAAAGCCATTTGGTATCTGTAGCAAAATGCCTGGCGAAAAGTAGGCATTCAAGTATTTGCTGAATTAAAATTTCTGTATTGAAAATATCTATGAACTGGAAGAAGAAAAATAGTGTTTAAAATATTAGATCCCAATCATGGCTCTTGTAGGAAGGAGATGACATAATTAATGTCGATGCATGCACATACATTCGGAATGTTTATATACAGGCTATGGAGATTTCACATTTAATCCTTTTATGATTGGATGAAATTCCCGTGTTTTATATTTTGACCTTTGACTATTTCCTTTGTTGACTTTGGAACTGATTCTCAGGATCTAAGTTTCCTATATGTAAACATGCCATATTTAAAAATTATTTTAGAAGCCTTGATATAATCTTTCAGAATTCAATTTTCTCAACTGAAATCTGCTTTTGGAAAAAAAAAATGGGAGATTGTCTGTGTACAGTTGAGGCATAATTCGAACAAGGTTGTTATATCATTGCAATTAAATTTAGAGAAATAGAGAACAGTCCAAACCTCTAATATGATAGAAAAATAACTACCAAGTTTGGTGAGATGTTACACTCAGAAAACTAAATTCAGTTTCATTCAATTTTATTTAATTCAACTTTTGAATCAACATTTTGCTAAGTGATAGCAATACAGAGTTGATTTAGGTGCAGTGTGTACCCTTCAGTAGCTCACAGACTGGTGGGAGGGTCAATGATTCCACTAGAATCTGTCCTTCATGAGAGCAGAACTTGGTTCTATTTATCTCTGTATCCTTATTGCCTAGTTTTTGGCACAGAGTATGCATCTCAGTCTGCTCAGGCTGCTGTAACAAAATAGTGTAAACTGGGTCACTTAAATAACAGAAATTGATTTCTCACGGTTCTGGAGGCTGGGAAGTCCAAGATCAAGGTGCCGGCAGATTTGGTGTCTGGTGAGTGCTCACTTCCCGGCTTACAGACCGCAGCCTTCTTGCTCTGTGCTCACATGGTTTTTCCTTGGCGCGTGCTTATGAAGAGCGAGCCAGCTCTTATGGGGGCTCTACCCTCATGACATCATTTGAACCAGTCATCTCCAAATACCATCATATTGGGGTTAGGACTTCAATGTATGAGTTTTGGGGGGATGCAGTCAATCCCTAATGGTAAGTGCTTAATTAATAACTTTTAAAAAAAAGATTTTATTTATTTATTTGACACACAGGGATCACAAGTAGGCAGAGAGGCAGGCAGAGAGAGAGGAGGAAGCAGGCTCCCTGCCAAGCAGAGAGCCCGATGCGGGGCTCGATCCCAGGACCCTGGGATCATGACCCGAGCTGAAGGCAGAGGCTTTAACCCACTGAGCCACTCAGGCGCCCCTTAATTAATAACTTTTGAACATAAAAGAATGGATGGATGATTATGTTGAAGGAAGATTCTGATTATTGTGTATTTCTATGAGAAATGGTCAGTGGTAGGAAAACTGAGCTCACTTTTTCCTAAGTGAGGAATCATCATCTATATAAGGTCACAAACGTGGCCACACTTTTCAAATTCTAGACTACAACCTGACATACTTGGATTCATTTTGGATATAAACTTCATATCACCTTAAAACAAAAACAAAAACAAAAAACCCTTCACATCACCTACTGTTATCTTAGGGCCATCTTCCTGTATGGGACAAAGCATAAATTAGTGATTTCTTTTTTTTTTTTTAAGATTTTATTTATTTCTTTGACACAGAAAAAGATCACAAGTAGGCGGAGAGGCAGGCAGAGAGAGAGGGAGAAGCAGGCTCCCCGCTGAGCAGAGAGCCCGATGTGGGGCTCGATCCCAGGACCCCGAGATCATGACCTGAGCTGAAGGCAGAGGCTTAAACCACTGAGCCACCCAGGCGCCCCAAGAATCTTTTTTCTTTTTAAGATTTTTTATTTATTTATTTGGCAGACAGAGATCACAAGTAGGCAGAGAGGCAGGCAGAGAGAGAGGAGGAAGCAGGCTCCCTGCTGAGCAGAGAGCCTGATGTGGGGCTCGATCCCAGGACCCTGGGATCATGACCAGAGCTGAAAGCAGAGGCTTTAACCCACTGAGCCACCCAGGAGCTAGTGACTTCTTTAAGATGGGTAAGTTTCTGGGAATTCTTTTGCAAGCACTGAATTACCAGTTCTCTGCCTCAGGAACAGGAAGAAGAGTCCACCTTGTGGAAGGTGGCTTATAGCAAAAATGGCCTAGAAACTCTAGAACAGTAGCCTGACTGGCTGCAAAAAACAAACCTGTCCCATAACTGAGTCATTCAGAGCAGGTGGGTTTCTCTGCCAGAAGAGTGGCCACAAATAGAATTTTAGTAGCCGGCCTCCTAACTGTTGTGATTGGATCCAAGAAGTGGTTAGTTAATCAACAAAATAAACTAAAAGTAAAGAGTCCTAAGAAAGGAGGCATGATAACTTACACCGTTTATTTAAATGTACTTTAAAACATGCATACACAGGGGCGACTGGGTGGCTCAGTTAAGCATCTGCCTTTGGTTCAGGTCATGATCCCAGGGACCTGGTGTCAGGCTCTCCTACTCAGCAGAGAGTCTGCTTCTCTTTCTGCCCCTCTCCCTGCTCTCTCTCTCAAATAAATAAATTAACATATAATGTATTATTTGTTTCATGAGTACAGGTCTGTGATTCATCACTCTTATACAATACACAGCACTCACCACAACACATACCCTCTCTACTGTCCATCAGCCAGCCACTCCATCCCTCCCACCCCTCTCCACTACGACAACTCTCAGTTTGTTTCCTGAGAGTAAGAGTCACTTATGGTTTGTCTCCCTGTCTGATTTCATCTTCATTTTTTTCCTCTCTCCTTCTATGATCCTCTGCTTTGTTTCTTCAGTTTCATATGTTAGTAAGATAATATAATTGTCTTTCTCTGATTAACTTATTTTGCTTAGCATAATACCCTTTAGTTCTATCTGCATCGTTGCAACTGGCAAGATTTCATTTTCATTTTTTTTTTTTGATGGCTGTTCAGCTGATTTAAAAAAAATTTTTTTAAAAAGATTTTATTTATTTATTTGACAGAGAGAGACACAGGGAGAAAGGGAACACAAGTAGGCGGAGTGGGAGAGGGAAAAGCAGGCTTGCCGCTGAGCAGGGAGCGTGAGGTGGGGCTGGATCCCAGGACCCCCGACCACAACCAGAGCCAAAGGCAGACGCCTAACAACTGAGCTAGCCAGGCTCCCCTGCTCACCTGATTCTTGATAAAAATACAACCCCACAAGATGCAAGAAATGCATTCTACAAAGTAGTCAGTTAGCTGCTACTGGGAAAAATGTTTAGTAGATTTAGCACAAGATTTGAGTGGCCCACAAAACTGTGTACTAGCAATGATCCACACCGTGTGACAACAAGAAACAGCGTGTAAGGTTTTTATTGGGTGAAGATATGTGCTCATAGTTTTAATATAATTTTAAAGGAATTTCAAGAAAATATAAAATACAGCACTTACTTAAGCTTGCTTGACAGCTCAAGACGGATTTGTTTATTTGTGCCAGGAGAAACAGAACAGTAGGAAGAGGACTTGATTTGGAGTTGGAAAACCCATTTTCATGTCTCAGCTGTCACTCATAGCTGGATCAGGATGAGCTTCCCTTGAATCATCTCAGTGTGCCCAGCTGAATTTCTGAAAGTTGTACCACGAATAAAGACTTAGACTTAGTCCATAGGGGCCCAAAATGATTACCATCATGAGAGGAGCTTTTAAAGAAGAGCATCAGTTTTATAGGAAATTTACTGCATTGTTCAGACCTCTCCATTACAAACAATAGACAGCGACTCCTTTTTTTTTAATTTATTTTTTTTCTCACCATAGCACATCCCTCCCCAGTGTCCGTCACCCAGCCACCCCATCCCTTCTACCCCCCCCAGCAACCCACAATTTAATTCCTGAGATTAAGAGTCTCTGATGCTTTGTATCCCTTTCTGGTTTCATTTTGTTTCATCTTTCCCTCCCTTCTCCTATGATCCTCTGTCTTGTTTCTCAAATTCCTCATATCAGTGAGATCATATGATAATTTTCTTTCTCTGATTGCCTTATTTTGCTTAGCATAATAACCTCTAGTTCCATCCATGTCATTGCAAATGGCAAGATTTCATTTTTTGATGGCTGCATAGTATTCCATTGTGTGTGTGTGTGTGTGTGTGTGTGTGTGTTTGTGTGTATACCATAACCTTTATCCATTCATCTGTTGATGGACATCTAGGGTCTTTCCATAGTGTGGGTATTGTGGACATTGCTACTATAAACATTGGGGTGCATATGCCCCTTTGGATCACTACATTTTTATCTTTGGGGTAAATACCCAGTAGTGTGATTGCTGGGTTGTAGAGTAGCTTTATTTTCAACTTTTTTGAGGAATCTCCATACTGTTTTCCAGAGAGGCTGCACCAGCTTGCATTCCCACCAACAGTGTAGGAGGGTTCCCCTTTCTCCCTGCCCTTGCCAACACCTGTCATTTCCTGACTGGTTAATTTTAGCTGTTCTGACTGGTGTGAGGTGGTATGTCCTGTGGTTTTGATTTGTATTTCCTTGATGCCAAGTGAGGTTGAACACTTTTTCATGTTCGACATGAAAAAGTGATAGAGTAGAAAAAAGAGTTTGTTTTTTTAAAAAAAGCTTATCACAGAAGGATGTGGGGCAAATCACAGAATCCTTGGGAATGCTGCAGTGCCAAGACAGGCAGATCTGCCAGAATCAACACCTCAAATCATGCCCCAGAACTGGTCTTCAGCTGCCACCAAGACATAGATGCCATCATCTGTACCACTTCTGCTTCAGGGTGTTGATTTTTATCCCATCCACAGCCAGTGCTGACACCACTATTGTCAGGGACTCACCCTTGTGGCCACTGCTCCCTGCTGCCTCTGTGTGTGTGTGTGTGTGTGTGTGGGTACGTGGGAACATGTGTGCATGTGTGTGTGTGTGCATGCATGAGAGAGAGAGAGCACTATCCTTTCCTATTTAGTCCGTAGATCCTGAGTTCAGTCCCGTGTGGCTGGGTCTCTTTTTGATTGGCTACTAGCTTGAGCCTAGTTATAAATAATGCTAAGACAACTAGTACCTAGCATTTTTAGTATCAGTAGCAGGCTCTTCAGGTAGGAATGAACCAAACATAGAAAAAGTTTAGGTTCTGAGCTGCTAAAAATGAATGTCACATATCCACCTAGTCACCAAACAGCCATGCCGAAGCCACCACAAAGGGCAGGAATCCTGAAAGTTGCATCCCGAAGTGCATATAAAGGGTCCAGAAAAGGAGAATCAAGAAGACCTCTGTCCTCATGATTGGAGGCAAGCCACCAACCCCTCTAAGGCTTGAGGGAATTCTCTTCAGATGATAGCTTAGAACTGTAGTTTTCCAGTTGTTCTCAAGGGAAAGACAAGAATTGAGGTGGGTGTCCAGGCCTTAATTAGCACTTTTTAAGAGTGATGAATGAGCACTTTTATCTGCCCGCTGGAATGGAAATAGGAATAGGATGTATCCCTAATGGGATAATGGAGCTATGTTACAGTGCTTTAATTTCCCAATTTTAGTGGAATTTCAGCAGCTGTGATTAACCTGACAAATCAAGGAAGGGATGGTTTGAAGGGATCCAAACAGCTGAGCCAACCTGGCACTCCTTCCTCAGCATCCTTGAGGGCCTCATCAGACAATGGCTCGGCTCCACTCTTGGTACAAATTCTCTGTCAGGCTTCCAAGGCTAGGTCCCAGTGATGCTGAATGCTGAAGCCGGGGCCAAGATTCTCCTGGCCATGGTCCCCTAGTGTGCCCGTGGAGGCTGTTTCTCATCCTCTTTTGGAATGGGCTGCAGTGGGGAAGATCTCATTTACAGATAACCAGCCAGCAGTTATCACACCCAAGGTGCCCTTCGGATTAGAGGCCATTTATATGTACAGCAAATATTTGTTGAACACCCACGATGTTCAGGGCATGGGGTTCGTACCTTGAGGGTGAGAGAGGGAAGAGGAGCGCTCAACCCTGACTTCAGGAAGGTGAAAGAAAAGGACTAACAAACATAGTATGTGGAACTATGGAAGGAACTTTTTTATACGTTAAATGTAACAGAAAATAGCTAACCTTTTCATCTTGGGCTGCCCGGGACTATGAAAGGCCTTCCTCCTGGGGGAGGTGGTGATGTCTGTCAGTGAGCTGATGGGCACCGGACCTGCCTGGCACCGTTTATCGAGGGTAGATGAGACTCCTGAGCCTCAGCCCAGCTTTCTGGAATTAGCTGCAGCCAAATCCCAAATCTCCAGGTGTGAATGCCAGATCTACTTGGGCTAGCCTGTTTGGGGTCTTTCAGTTTTTTTAAGGTTAAAATAATACTCTTTATGTTTCGGCTTCTGCCAGCCTGTCTCCTTTGTGGCTTATTTTGCCTTGTTTAAGCACATGGAGAAATGAACTGAGGTGGTCAAAAGAATTCTAATGAAGTCAAGTTTCTACTTCAATTGCTTCGAATCTGAGACTGCCCCATAAAGAGAGGAACTGTTTTCCCTGGGTCCTGAGCCAACTCTTGTCGTAAACACACGATGTTCATCCCCTGCCTTTCTACCATAAATGAAAGCTTTGATGCTATCGAGGATGTATTCTAGATACATCCCGTCCAGGATGAGGAAGAGATCCTTCAGCAGTGAAAATTCCTGAGCAAAATTTTTGGGGGCTTTTATGAAAAAGTTTCTACCGCATGGGGCAGAGTATGAGTACTGAGTGCTGTGTGAGGCGAAACTCCTGGCTTCTCACATATGATAGTGTTTACAAGCACTAGCAAATGCTCCTCTATGCTTCTCTGCCAGGCGCCGTTCTAAGTGTGTCCGTACACTTCCAAACTATGCCAGGTTCTACGAGACTGATTCTGTTATCATCTCCCATTCAGATGAAGAGACTAAGAGACTAAGGTGTAGAGAGGTTAAACACTGGTTCAAGGTTTATGGAAGTAAGCCTAAGAGCTGGGCACGAACCCTCTAGCTCCTGGGCCAGACTGGGTTTGGAGGAGCATTTTTCTTGGGAATAGAGATACAACTATTGGACGGTGGCTCTTGGCTGCTTTGGGCTAGGAATCCTGTTCCATCATGAGCCAGTTCCAAAACCTTTGGGTTCTGTTATACAGAGATCAGCTGCACTATGTAGTGGGAGAAGAGATGGGTGTAAAAGGAACACGATCCAGGGTGTCATTCGCCTTTTCTTTCTACTCCGGTCATTCTCAAGTTCGTCTCTGAGTTCCTTGAGGTCCGGGCTGATGTCCTACTTAGTTTTGCAACACTTCAATAGTCAGTGCAATAACTTGACTTGCAGTATGTCATGAAAATGACTGAAAGTCCCTCCCTGGAGTCTGGCCTACCTCTGGAGGGTGGACCCTGGGGCTGCTATTGGAATATTGGAGATTACTCATATTTATGGATGTGTCCACAGATCCTCTAGCACTTTGGGCATTATTGGTGACATTGATATTTCATGTTAATGATTTGGTGGAATTTGCAGTTCCTGCAAAAGAAGAAAAGAGTGCTTACTTGCTTCTTTGCTTGCTTGCTTTATGACCTGGTCTGGTGATCCTGTGCCTGAACTGGAGATTCCCAGGACTGTCCTGACATCCTTTATTGTAGTGAGAGCTGAGGTCTGTGATGCAGAGGCTCTATTCCAATCAACATACATTGTGTGTGGGGCATACATTGGTAAATGAGTTCTTTATCTTTCCTATTGGAATGCCAATTTTATGGGAAGAAGGACAGTTACATATCCAGCTAAAAATTGTCACTTTTCTGAACAACTAGAGGTGGTCATTTTTCATTGTGCCAGCCAATGAAATTTAAATTGGGTTTCATGACAAGCTTTAGGTTTCTGATACAGGTACTCTCCCTTCTTCCTTACTTTGTTATGCTTTCTGCTGCAATAATGACGTGAGGCTGAGGATGCGACATCTGTCTTTTTATAATGAAACAGTAAGCAGGAAGACTGAGTTCAACACGCAAGGGATGGCAGAGCAGGAAGCAGGAGGCTGGGGCATTGATGGCATACTTGAAAAGCTGCAGCAGATCTGGCCAATTCAAATTTCTTATTATGTGAAAAAACTAAACTTTGTGGCCAAGGCTTCTAGAAATCAGGGGTTTTTTGGGTTACTTTTAGATGAATATAATTCTTCCTGATCCATGTGGCATCTTCAGACCTTAAAATTTAGTAAAATGTTGAAGACTGAAGTAGAAGTTAACAATAATCATTGTTCAATGCATGGAATTAACAGCCTGCTGAAGAAGCATATTGTAAACATGCTTTTTAAATGAGAGAATAACACGTTTCCAAGTCATTTCATCAGAAAGACTTATCTAAAGAACAAGTGGTATACATGAAGTTTTTTGAGAATTGTAATATGAGCTGTAGCTGTCCCATAGTTCACTGATAAAGAATTCTTAATCCGGAGAGCAAAAAACTTGCAAATTCACCATTGTTGAGTAGAGGATGGACTTTGATTCTAAATTTTTTTTTAAAAGATTTTATTTATTTGTTTGTCAGAGGGAGAGAGAGAGAGAGAGAGAGAGTGAGAGCACAAGCAGGGGGAGCAGCAGGCATAGGGAGAAGCAGGCTCCCTGCAGAGCAAGGAACCTGATGCAGGAGTCATCCCAAGATCCTGGGATAATGACTAAAGGCAGATGCGTAATCGACTAAGCCACCCAGTTTTCCCTGGACATTGATTCTAAACACCAGTACTAGTTATAAGACTTATATATTCATCAGTAGACAACAGTGTTCCAGTTCCCTTGTCTGTGGGCTTAGGGCCGGCAGCATCACCTGGGAAGTTGTAAAAATGCAAATCCTCGGGTTCTATTACAGACCCACTGATTTGGAAATGCTAGGGGTGGGGTCCAGCAATCTGTTTTAACAAGCTCTCTAGGTGATTCTGATGCAAGCTAAAGATTGAGAATCAGTGCTTAAAATTACTTTCCATGCTTTAGATTAATTTCCATACATTAGGCTAACCAGGACTGTTTTCCTCCCTAGTACTAGGGTCATTAACATCTTTCTGATATGTGACTTGGTCTTCTAGTGACCATCTCCAGAGGGAATATCCTGTGATGGTAAATTAAGAACTTGGCATTTTGATTCCTAAATCAATGTCATGTAAAATGTAGTCCTTTTATCCCTGGAGCCCTAGGTGAACCACTAATACCACGGTTCCAAACCTGAATTAATCTGTTTTACCAAGGGGAGATCAGTCTGAAGCAAATGACCTCTTTTTATTCATCTACATTAAGAGCACTTGAATCAAACAAGTTTATTTTTTTTTTAATTTAAAAGACATAAAAACTAAAAAATGGGATTTGCTACCAATAATCTGGAATGTGAACAATCTAGCATTAGCTAATTGGCTATTGACTATAAGTAAACAAGAAGAAAAACAGCAAACAGGTCTTTCTGGCTAGCTAAGATGATTTGTTGGTTTAAACATTTTATAAAAGGTTAGTTAAATTTACCAAACACAAAGAAGGTAAATAATAAATGGGAAGCTTTGTCTGCTTACTAGCTTATACTAAAAGCTATCAAAATTAATGATTTACTTCTGCCCTCATAGAAAGTCCTTAAAATGAAATTTACCTACTTTTTTTTTAAAAAAGATTTTTATTTATTTATTTGACAGAGGGAAAGAGAGAGAGAGAGAGTGAGAGAGAGAGATATCACAAGTAGGCAGAGAGGCAGGCAGAGAGAGAGGGGGGGAAGTAGGCTCCCCGCTGAGCAGAGAGCCAGATTCGAGCCTCAATCCCAGAACCCTGGGATCATGACCTGAGCCGAAGGCAGAGGCTTAACCCACTGAGCCATCCAGTACCTGAAATGTACCTGTTTTTGAGTTAAGTCTGATTTGATTTATTCTAGAAGGTAATATCTTAAATCTTTTCTTATTTCATGACTATATTATAATTCATTGTCCCAGAAGATGAAAGCAGGTACATGCAAAAGAGGAATTTGGTATTAGTATAGCTTCTGTTAGAAAAGAACAGGTACATGAATGAAACACATGTTCAGTAGGAGTTGGTCATCTTTTTTTTTTTTTTTTAAAGATTTTATTTATTTATTTGATAGAGATCACAAGTAGTGAGAGAGGAGGAAGCAGGCTCCTCGCTGAGCAGAGAGCCCGACATGGGGCTCTATCCCAGGACCCTGAGACCATGACCTGAGCTGAAGGCAGAGACTTTAACCCACTGAGCCACCCAGGCACCCCTGGTCATCTTTTTGATTAAGATGTTTGACTTTTTGAAAAATATATTTATGTATTTATTTGACACAGAGAGAGAGAGAATAGCAGGGAGTGCAGAAGAGGGAAAGGGAGAAGCAGGCTCCCTGCTGAGCAGAGAGCCTGACGCAAGACTTGATCCAGGACCCTGGGATCAAGACCTGAGCCGAAGGCAAATGCTTAACCTGCTGAGCCACCCAGACCCAAGATGTTTGAATAAAATTAACTTCTGATTTTATCATGTAGATATTTTCTAGTATATGTATATGGGTATTTTTAGATGTGGTTAGGTATGTGGAGATAATATAACTCAGCTAAACATAGTAGTAAGTACCAATGAAAAATACACTGAATCCTTATTATACATCTGCTATAATAGTGTATTTAAAAGAGCACAAGTCCAGGGGTGCCTGGGTGGCTCAGTGGGTTAAAGCCTCTGCCTTCGGCTCAGGTCATGATCCCAGAGTCCTGGATCAAGTCTTGCGTCAGGCTCTCTGCTCAGCAGGGAGCCTGCTTCCCTTCTTCTCTGCCTGCCTCTCTGCCTACTTGTGATCTCTGTCTGTCAAATAAATAAATAAAATATTAAAAAAAAAAAAGAGCACAAGTCCATCTGGTGTCAACTGTAGCATAGCTACAAGTGTATTCATACATTTTCATTTCAGGCTATCACCTGTGGTTTTATTGAAGATTCAAAGTATTTATGTCAAAGATCGTAGTAGTGTATGTCATAAATGAAGGACTGATGTTCACTTGGGAGGCAACCCAGTATCCTCATAACTAAATGTTTTAACTGCCACTTCTGAGAAAGCGCAGCCCTGGGTAGTATACAGCGGAGACAGCAGGGCTAAGAAAAGTGAATGAGGGCAATTCCTCCGTCTTGTCCTGGGATTTGGGAATATTTTCCCTCTTAGGTATATCCAGATAGGATACAGTGTTCTGATTCCAAGCTTGGAGTCCTGATAATGGAAAATGATATATATATGTATATTTTTGAAAATGATATTTTGAGTAAGGAGGAGAGAAAATCATTAAGTGGGGAAAGTGGGTAGAGGTAGACGAAAGATTTAATATAAAAATACTAGGGCAGAGTCAAGGGAAGTAGGCATGACCAGGGTATCAAGATACTTCCTAATGGGCCTCTCCAGTGCATCTTTACCCGTCTGATAGGCCAGATGTGTCACCTGCATTTATCCCTACTCACAGTTGTCTTTCTTTATTGCTATGTCTCCTATTTTATAGAGACCTTCTGTTGGCTGGTGATAGAAGGTTTTTAATCTAATAATTAAGCTACCCAGCTGTAGAAGTATTTATGCTATAGGACCCAGTTACAGGCAGGCTGACTTTGACACTCTCTCATAAAGGTATTTCTGAGTCTACCTTCTTTTCACCTTAAAATAAATATACAGAGAAGAAAAGCCTGGGGCAATGATTTACTCAACCTCTGTAGACTAGTGCACAGAACCAAGATGCATTAACTGGTTTGCTGTCCAAGGCAGCTCTACTGGGCATGAACCTTGGTGCTGCTCTCTGAGCTGTGCTGAAGTCCGCTTACTGGTTTTCCTCCAGCAGCTCCCACAACTTAGAAACCAAAAGACAGTCTAACTTCTTATTTGCCAGTGTTCAATGAAAACACGTCAGGTCTGTTATTAATACATATAAAGAAAGATCAGCTTTCTGAGTGAAAAATTCAGATTCACAGTGCTAAATAAATTATCCTATCTGGAACTGCCATAGGGAATAAAGTGAACCTCAGTTTGGAGAGGGGGCTGACTACTCTTCTTTTGGAGCAGTTCTGTCTTTTTCTGTCTTACAGCTTGGTTTCCCATTTGATTTTGCTTGATGATGGTGTTCCTATGCTAAAATTAAAGTGTGAAAATCTTTTTTTTTTAAAAGATTTTATTTATTTATTTGACAGACAGAGATCACAAGTAGACAGAGAGGCAGGTAGAGAGAGAGAGAGAGAGAGAGGGAAGCAGGCTCCCTGCTGAGCAGAGAGCCTGATGCAGGACTCGATCCCAGGACCCTGAGATCATGACCTGAGCTGAAGGCAGTGGCTTAACCCACTGAGCCACCCAGGCACCCCATTAAGTGTGAAAATCTTGATGCAGTGGTTATTCGATTTACAAAAGGATTTCTAGTGCAAGTAAAGTATTTCAAATAAAAGCTCATATATTAAATACCTGGAACCATTACTTTTCCTAGACACTTGGACTCTTTTGTGGAGTCTGTCTTTGGTGGTCAGGCATCTCATCTCACTACCCTCCACTATTTTTTTTTTTTCCTCAAGGACTCTGTAGAGATACATAATTTAGCCAGATTGGATCCTCTCTCCAAAGTGGGCACAGTAGTCTATGAGTTTGGACCTCTGAGTGTACATCCACTCCATGTTCTTTATAGGTCTGTGAGCTCCATGCACATCAGAGCATGTGACTAGATGGAACATGGAGTGTATCACCTAATTCCTCTGGTTAGATGGCCTTAGACTTAGCTCTAACTCTTCCGGAACACACACACACACACACACACACACACACACACACACACAGGCACTCTCACATGCACATGTGTGTGCACAGGTACATGCGTGTGCACACACATATGTAATGATTAGCTCCTTTGAAACTTCAAAATATCTTCTCCCTGTTGTGTTTATCTCTTCAGCTCGACTTTTCAATTTGTGCCCACGTTAGGATGATGGTTGTTTAGTTAATACATAGGTGAACTACCGAGACTGCTAAGCTTTTTTCACTGTAGTTGCAATGCAAAGACTTGTAAACCACTCTGATTATAGTTAATATTGTAGATGCCATTTCCTGAGCGTTGTGTTGCTTGGGCTTATTCGACCTGTGTTAATCTGCAGGCCTTTCCCTGGAACAGATGACTCCACTTTTGACTGCCTGTGGACCTATGTGCCTTTGTCATTGGCAGCTATGGTGTGGTTCTTAAATGCTATCTCTTTCCACAGTCTGGGCCATCTGTCCACTTAAGCCAGGGTGTCCTGTGGTCCATTCTCCACATCAGAGTTCTGTGTGGCAGAAAGTAGAAGTTCTGTGGCCTAGGAATTGATCTTTGATAGTTACTTTGTGGTGGTGCCTTTAAATCCTGGCATTCTGGGCAACTGTCTAGAGAGATTTAAAAAATATCAAGGCCTAGTTTTCCATGTCTGGGAATTCTGATTTAAATAGTAGGATGGGGGGGCGCCTGGGTGGCCCAGATGGTTAAGCATCTGCCTTTGGCTCAGGTCATGATCTCCAGGTCTTGGGATTGAGCCCCATGTCAGGCTCCTGGCTTGGCAGGGAGTCTGCTTCTCCCTCTCCCTCTGCCTCTTCGCTTGCTTGTGCTCTCTCTCTCTCTCTCTGCCTCTGTCCCTGTAGTTTTCCTCAAATGAATAAATCTTAAAAAAAAAAAAAAAAAAGGAGAGTAGGGCGGGCCCAGGCATGAATATTTTTAGAAAAGCTCCCCATGTGACTGTCTTATGTTTAGTAGGACTTTCAGATGAAAATCACCCAATTAATGTCAGCTGAGGCCTCCCTAGGTCTCTACAGCTAGATAGGATAATACTCAAAGTGTGGTTCCCATGCCGGGAGCACCAGCACTACCTGGGAGCTTGTTAGACATGCAAGTTCCCTGGGCCTATTCCAGACTTACAGAATGACAGCTTTAGGGGTGGGACCCAGAGAACTGTTTTTTTGTTTGTTGGTTGTTTTTTTTTTCCTTTCAGAGAACCATTGCTTGAACCCACCATTTTCATGGCTTGATTATTTTCAAGGCATCTTTTAATTTCCACATGTTCTCTGGGCCTGTTCTCACTGAGCCCTCCTGTTCCAAGCCTTGTGACTGCACCTTTGACTCACCACACTGAAATTTAAATTCTCCTCCTAAGAATCCACTCACAGAGAAGCATTTGCGAACATGTAGACTTTACTGAAGGTAAGCAGAAGAGTAACAAGGAGGTCTTTTTTTTTTTTTTTAAAGATTTTATTTATTTATTTGATAGAGAGTTAGAGAGCACAGGTAGGCAGAAAGGCAGAGGGAGAGGGGGGAGCAGACTCCCCACTGAGCAGGGAGCCCGATGCAGCGCTCCCTCCCAGGACCCTGGGATCATGACCTGAGCTGAAGGCAGCTGCTTTACCGACTGAGCCCCCAGGTGCCCCAAGGAGGTCTTTATGTTCACATTCCCAACAAGAAATGGTTATAACAATGGCTTATGGGAAATTTCTGTTCTCTCTTTAGCTATACTGGCCTTGGGGCTATTCTTTTGACCCTTGCTCCATATGGAGCTCAGCTTCTTCCCTTCCCATTAGCTCCTTTGGATCTTCAAAATACAATCTTTCTATTGTGTTGATCTTTGTCAGTTCCCACTGGCTAACTTGCATTCACAAACCCATAAATGTATACATAGAACTAAAAATCTCTGCTAATTGGATTTACCCTATCAGATAGCAGTTATAGATGACACCTTCCCCCCGCTTATTTTCTGCTATATAACCTGAAGCAAAGTGGGCTGGCTAAGGCAGATTCAGTTCTCATTGCCATAGAGAGTATTAAATATCATCATGGTACCTCTCCTCCCTGTTTTCACTTGTTCCTTGACCCTATACACCAGTAGAATCAAGATAGTGCCAAAATAAATGATTGAAACATGAAAATTCCAATCAGCTGGTTGCCTTGCATAATACCAAACCACGAACTTGACAGTTTTTTCAAAAAAAATGTATTTTTTCCTCTAGAACTGAGTTTTTTGGGGGTGAGGAATGATGTCATGCAAATAGAGCCTTTACTTGTCAGTCATTTCAAAATGACGAGTTTGGTCTACTTCATTTCCAAGTGGGTGATAAGGAAACACAGTACTTGAGAATTAACAAAGATGGGAAAATTCTTTAAGGGAATAGATCCTCTAAATGCCAAAGGGCAAGTTGAAATTTGTATTAGACTTATCTAGAAATAAGAACTGTTGATGAATAAATCACCTTGGCAGTGATTCTGAATGTGTCCAAGATGGGGAAGTTTTTACTTTACTTGACAAGGAAATAAAGACAGTGAATAGATTATTCAGTGGACTGCTGATGTGGCTTCACATCCATTCTGGCAGGTGCACTGTGCTCCAATATACATGATAATAGTTTAAATGTAAATAAGGTTAATGAATTTTAATATTCCTCTGAATCGTGTATTCATACTTCCATTTGCATAGTGACTTATTCCTCAAGTCCTTTTGTAAATATTGTAATGAAATAAACATAAGAGGCAAGCACAAAGGAGTGCATATGATTAGCTCAGCAGACAGCCCTCCATGGAGGCAAATTGGAATCATATCACAGGATCGCAGACATCAGGGATGGACGAGTCACATAAGTCAACCAGCTGATCCTTCTTTTCTAGTGGGGAATTATTCTGTTTAGGAGGTTTTCAAAAAAGTAGTTTGGTTTAACTTTCTGTGCCTCCAAGTGATAAGGTTTCTGAACTTGCCTGCAATAGAATATCTGCTGTGCTTCCCTCTGAAGCGATCGTGGTCCCGGGATATTGTGTAGCAGATGAGGGAGAACAGAGGTGCCTGCCGGAGCCACCTTGGGCATAAACATTGTCGGAGCCAGTGTGGGGCAGAGGGCAGCCTCTTACCCCTGGGCATGCTCGGGCCCCAAAGTTAATCTGGGAAGCACTGCAGCACAGAGCATAACTCAGTGCTTTAAAGCGCAGTTCCACTTTTTCTGTTGCCAATTTTGGGGGAAAAAAAAGAGTTATACTTTCCCCTCACTGCTGTTGTCCTGGCAAAGATAAGATGTTGGTCTTAACTCTTGCTGATGATGAAGATTGCTATTTAACTTTAAGGCATTTAAGGATGATTATTGTCTTTCAGCTTTTTCTTTACCCCCGAGCCATTATATAGAGCGACAACACTTAAATGGCTGTTTTTTGCTGAATATACTGTCCTTTACTGTGCCTCTCTGGTCGTGTGCTTGTGCCTGTGCCGGGTGGCAGTGTGGGTGCTGGGATCCTGGTGAGAGCCCACAGACGAGTAATAGGACACCCATATTCAACTCCTGTGTGTAACAGGATATTCATAGTAGTTCGATCACAGTTCTGTTGAGCGGATTAAGTGAGTTACTACCTGTAAAATTTTGGAAGAATGCCTGGGATTGCTGAATGCTGAGAAGCTTTAGCTCTCACTAGTTTCTCTGCTTGAAATGCCCTTTCTCCTCCTCAGTAGAACTCTTGTGCTGGGGGTCCAACGTCCAACGTCCTTATACCACTTCGCTACGTTTCTCATTCAAGGCAGAATAAATTGCTTGTTACTCTTTTTTCTCAGACACATTTTACCTATTTTTGCTATTGCATAGCATTTATCAGGGTGTATGAAATTTAATCCCCAAATATTTCTCTTATTCCTAAGCTATAAATTCCTTGAGGACTGGACCATATTTTATTTATCTATTTATTATCTTTCAACAGCCCAAACAAGCTCTGGATATAGCAGGTGTTTGATATTTATTTACTAGATTAAGTATAAACAATATAGACCCATACTTTTTTTTTTTTTTTTTTTTGGGAATGAGTCTGACTGAGCGTTTAGTGTATCCCAGTGTTGCTCTCGATGTGTGTGTATCACGAGAGTGCTTCTTGCTCTCTGTTGACAGCAGGACTTGAGACACTCGTGAATGTAACTGTACTTTATAAAATGGGCAAGACCAGGGGGATACAGTCAGAGGGGCCTGGGACTCTGCTCTTTGCTTAGAAATTGAAGTCAACACTTACGAGCTCTGACAATTGTTTTTTTGAATAGCCTTTGCATCTTTGGGGCAATTCCACATTAGGAGTTTCAGGGTCACTTGTAGTGAGGTCATAAATGTGGGATGCTGAGCTTCCAGTGAGACATACCTATTGAAGTTTTGGTTTGAAAGAATGAAAGAAAGGTCATTTCTGACTTCCATTTTCTGGTCATGGATACAGTGGACTTTCATGTGTGGTAGAGGTGGTCAGAGGCAGCACTTATATTGGAGGTGGTAGCAGGTACAGTAAAGTCAAGTCCTGGAATTAATTCATGGAGGTAGCAGCATGTCTTCCTTAGGCTAGTTCTGTGGCATTATTTGGGGAAGTTTTCTGGAAACGGAGTCTGTAGCCTCCTTACGATTTCGTAAACTGTCTAAAATCCTTCATAAATTTCTGCTTATAGTAGCCAGACGAGACTCTTGTTTTCCACTGGAAACTGACTGGTAGAGCCACTAATGAACCAACTGCTTTTGTCCAGAATTTTCAGGGGGTAGTGATGATAATTACAATAATATGGTTTGTTTCATGTGGCAACGTCAGCTACCGAAGGAATGTTGAAATCTATAGTCCAGTTACTTTGAGTAGAGTCTGAAAAAAATCCATTTTCCTATTTATAAAAGCTGGATCCATATAGCTTGGAAGGTGCCTCCAAGTTCAGTCAAGTAACATTCTTTTCTACCATCACTGGAGGTTATAGAGCAGGAGTGTGAGTTAAGTGCTTTCATTTGATGTCTGCCTAGATCCTTGAAAGCAAATTGGTTACAATCAGCAGAGGGAGCTAGAATCAGGAAACTAGAAAGCTGAAATAAAATGAACCAGAGAGTTTCCAGGGGGAAAATTATCCAGCATAAAAGGAGGTCAGGAAGAGTTCAGTTAGGATTTTCTGAAGGAGAAAAAAATGGGAGAAAGTAAAGGGATCAGAAAATTATTATAAGAGAAATAATAGATCGCAAAATAGGGACGAATTAAAAGATATGATTAACAGCTGTCAGTTCTTCAATTGACAAAGCTGGTTAATTGCCCGTGTAATCCTAGTATATAATTTCCCACCTAGTATACTTCACTCCGGAGAATCATAAATGAATTGCATATGTTACTTTTGTTAAACTGCCGAGGACGCAAATCCAGGCAACGCTTTTGACTTAGAAGGAACAACAATGGTGAAAACTCAACTCATGTGTATGTAGGAAAGGGTCTTTACTATTTGCAGGTTGAAGGTGCTTTAGAGCTGGGCTTAAACATGTGGGGATGATCTCTGGCCCTTCACTATGAGGATATAAAGCTAAGGGCCCAGATAGCTGCACTGGCTTGCCCAAGACAGGCTTCTTGGAGTGCTGTG
Organism: Lutra lutra; assembly: GCF_902655055.1. NCBI lineage: Eukaryota > Metazoa > Chordata > Mammalia > Carnivora > Mustelidae > Lutra > Lutra lutra. The sequence goes on along the minus strand of NC_062280.1, from coordinate 50,100,311 downwards.
TATTGTGACATACAGGGAATTCAATATTAACCTCCTTGCTTTGTAACGATACACAACCATCACATAGCATTCCCCGAGTCTAAAAAAATCTTCCTTCTTAAGTACACGTTCAACTCCTCTTCTCTCTCCTTTATTTACTCAGTGCCTGACTACATGAAGAAAGACAGTGATCTCCGTGCATATTCTCATCCATGTGGGACAGAGGCAAAGCCCAATAAATTGCTGGGGATGTGTTTCTTTATCTCGCTCTTTTGTTTTTGTCCGTCATTCCTGATTCTTGATATCAAATTCAGAGAACAGCAGGGTGAGTGCAAAAGGCTTTCTCACTCTTTTAAAGCTTGAGCACACTTGGATATTTTTTCAAAATATTCTAGTCTGCAAACACTGGCAAAGATAAGCCTCCTTTCCCTTGCATTTCAAGTATACAGATTTTTTTGTTTATACTAGAGGATTTATTTTTTATTTTTATTTTTTTTCTATGTGTCTTTGGATTTTTAAAGATTTAATACATTCTAGGTGGGAAACAAGTTTGTGAGATACAGGCATTTGGCTGAGTCTTTGAGCTGGTGAGAAAATCCTGTCTAATACCACCCATTAGCAGTTCCTATATTGTGGCAATCTACAGGACGAGAATTTCATTCTATTATAATCTTGGTGCTAGTGTTACTGTGCTGTAATCCTATCACTGTCATTTGCTACCCATTTCTTTCTGTGGTTTACTTGGATTACTTTAGTGATCCTTTGAAAATCTTAAAGGAATAGGAAATTATTTAAAAAATTAAAAGCATTTTCCTTGGTCAGTGCTCAAGCTTTTTTCTGTCTTAAATTCTGATTTTGGCTGTGGAAACCAAACTTATTTATCGGTGGAATAAGTGATAATTGTTGTCACATTTCTGTGCTTTTCTGTTGGGATTTCCTTTATGACCTTTTTTTAAAAAAATGGGAAGATGTTTTCTTGGGTGTGGTAGCAATAGACTGATCTTAAAAGCATGTAAGATGTCATTATTTATAAAAGCACTTACTTATGGAGGTAAGTTTGCTATAAATGTGGGTAGGATAAAAGGGATACTTGCACTTGAGTGTCAGAAGTACACTAATAGTGTATAGACTGCAGCAATCCTTCAGAAGGTAGAACCTGTGCAAGGAAGAGTTGATTTCATTTCAATCTCCAAGGCTTGTTTCCTTGATCCTGTACTTGTACCAGCCAGTTTTAAAAGTGAACCTTTTGATAATCCCACGATGTTGTTTTCTGAATGTTAAATCTTTCCATTTTAAGCCATTGAAGTCTTTTGATGTCTTTCTAAGGCCTTTCCAAGAATATTTATATACCCCACTGTGAGCTCTGCATCATTATCAGGTAGTCAAGGGGAATTGATCTTTGTCCTTCAGGGATTTGACATTTGCAGTTTGCAGCGATTTCTCTTGGATCTCAAGGTCCATGATATGTACCTACTGCAATTTTTAAACGGTGTGAATTGAGGTGGGGTAAAGGATAGTAGGTGGTAGCCCAATATTTGCTTCCCAGTGGGCCTAGATAGCTGCCTAGTTCCTGTAACTTAGGATAATTTTAATGCTTTGTCAACCACTAATTTTCACACACAATGGCTGTATGTGTGTGTGTGTGTTTGAAAATGATTATTGAGTGAGAGTGAAACTTGAGTGACATGAAGATCTGCCTAGGAAACATGTGCCTCTTGATGAAATATGTTTTCGAAGAGAATGGAGGCATTAGAAACAATTGTGATTAAAAATTAGAGAATTTATTAGTATCTGAGAATGTGTACTTGTGAGTATCAAAGGGTTACTTTACATGCATTTTTATTTTTTATTTTATTTTTTTATAAAGATTTTATTTATTTATTTGACAGACAGAGATCACAAGTAGTCAGGGAGGCAGGCAGAGAGAGAGGAAGGGAAGCAGGCTCCCTGCTGAGCAGAGAGCCCAATGCGGGGCTCGATCCCAGGACCCTGGGATCATGACCTGAGCCCAAGGCCGAGGCTTTAACCCACTGAGCCACCCAGGCGCCCCTTACATGCATTTTTAAAGAAATCTAGGAATTGTACGAAAAATGATAAGAAAGTGTTACTTCTCTGCAAACATAACTCTCTGTGACTTACCTGAAACATTTCCCAGCTTCATGTTAAATCATTTATTATTTTAATAGACTTGTTCATTTGTTTATGTTAGATAAAATAAATATTATTAAACTCCAGATATTATTAATAACATTTTCTTTGAAAAATAAACTTCATATTCAGTTTGGGTATGCAAGTAGAAATGGCTGAGTCAGTTTAGTCAGAAGGATGAATAATATTTTTTCATAATCTTATGCTTTGGCTTTGAGAAATCTTTAGATTCATACATATGAGCTAGGTTATAATATACATGATGAGCTTCACAGATTTCTTCATTAAGCAGTTTAACTGTCCTGGATGGGGAGTCATCTCTAAAGATAGCTGCTCATCAGGTATTGCTGCAAAAGAATGAGAAATGTCATGAGCCTTTCCTGGCTCTCTCTGGCCTGGAAAGTGATTCCTAGGGTATCCTGCTAGCCTGTCTTCATTCCAGGACAAGTGTGAATCTAAAACGTAAGGGAGAAGGGGGATTAAGCATTGGCACTACAAAGTGCTGACTCAGTTGGTCCAGCAAAAAAGTCTGTTATACCACAAATTTCTTCTACAGCGTAGATGTGGAGAATCCCTACTGTGAAATTCTACCCTTATCACACAGACTTAACAGGATAACAACTCATCAGAAGGAGGGCTGTGGTCAGCTTAGTGCCTTGGTGGCTTGATCTTAAATTAACTATATATATAGGTCAGCCAAAAGCGGGCTGGCTGACTGGAAAACACATGTGGAGTATTTACTATTGGGAATATGTAAGAAATGAAAGGCAGAGGAAAGCAATTTTTATAATTTTTTTTTAAAGAAAGGGAGCTTAAGTAAAAGTCCCGAAAGGTCTTTTTGCTATTCTTTTTCTTTTTTTAGTTTGTTTGTTTTGTACTGTTAATTTGATCCAGTTTTTTAAGGGATGCCTGGATGGCTCAGTTGGTAGAGCATGCAACTCTTGATCCTCAGGGTCTTGAGTTCAAACCCTGCATAGAACTTATTTAAAAATAATTAAATAAAAAATAAAAAAGAATCTTGCCTTTAATTCTGATGATCCAGTTATTCATTTTTATGTTTAAAGTTCCCTTGGGCCATCTGCTCATGAAAACATTGAAAACAATTTCATGATTTGTTTCTAAGTCAAGCAGTTAGAGAAAAGGCCTCATCTTTTGAGTTGAAAACATTTAAGGTTATGCATTTTTTGGTTTCCTTAACCGGATCCTGAGCTCTTTGGTGTCACAGTTTATATCTGACAGTTTGAATCCTCATTCCACCCTACTGGAGAGTTTTAAAGGGATTTACACCTTAACATTTTGTACACTTTTCCTCAGAGTTTTTGCTAGCATATAAAGTTATAACTACACTATTATTGTAATGATGTAAAAGGCCAACACAAATGCATAGAAGAAAAAAAAGTAAGAAAATACCAAAACACTAAATTGAACATAACAAGATTATAGGATTACAGGTGAGCCTTTTCTTTGGTCTTTTCAGTTTTTAGGTTTTTTGTACTATCCAGTAGTGGAAAAATTCATCTATTAAAAATAAAATATCAGGTCATGATCTCAGGGTCCTGGGATCGAGTCCCACATTGGGCTCTCTGCTCCGCAGGGAGCCTGCTTCCTCCTCTCTCTCTCTGCTTGCCTCTCTGCCCACTTGTGATCTCTCTCTGTCAAATAAATTAAAATCTTAAAAAAAAAAAAATATATATATATATATATATATATATATATATATATATATATATACTTCTGGGGCACCTGGGTGTCTCAGTAAGTTAAGCATCTGCCTTTGGCTCAGGTCATGATCCCAGGGTCCTGGGATTGAGCCCCAAGTCAGGTTCCCTCCAGCTTTTCCCTCCCTCTGTTGTTTCCCCTGCCTGTGTTTGAGCTCTCTCTGTCTGTCAAATAAATAAATAACATCTTAAAAAAAATATATTTCTGCTTCTGGCTATAATAGAAAGTTTCTATCTTATCAGTCCTCTCACCAAGAACAGATATACTCACACATACACATGCACACAGAGCAAGGACTCTAAGGGCCAAGACAGAAAAGAGAAACATATTGGGGTAACCCTGAAATTCTTTGCCTCTTCCTCCTCCAGGTTTTTTTTCTGATTTGTAAGGAAGGATGAGAGGCTGGGTAAAGAGTGGAGGCTCTGGGTTTTCGGCTTTCTCTTGGTACTAGGGCAGCAAAACCCCCCACTAAAACCAAAACCAGAAACACCCAACCTCAAAGCAAAACAAAATCCTCCCAAACCCAACTAACCAACCAACCCAAAAACCCACTGGAATTCAGAACCCACCCAGGAGGCATTCACCACGGTAAATGCCTGAGTTCAGACTGTTGAATGACTATGGACGCTGGAATATGCCAGAAAGAGACCAACCCTCTCAAGGCTGAAAACTGGTCTTGGCTCCTAACCAGATCTGCCTGGGGACTAACTGCTTTTGGGAGGGAAATTAAATGCTCTCTGGAGGAAGCTAGTGTATTGTCTATAATTTTTCATACACAATCTATGGTGATTAAGAGGTAAGTGGGATGCCAGGAGACAGACGCACACAACTAAAAACCAAAGGAAAACAGATAATCTACCTGTGGGTGATCTAGATTTTAGAGCTATTAGACACAAGCTCTAAAAATGACATGATTTATGTGCTCAAGAAGGGAGGTGACATGATAGACAATTCCTGAAAAAGAATTATATGAAAAAGCAAAACCATTGTGTTGGTCTCTAAGTGGAAGTCTCTAAGGTCTCTTGAGGTTTTTAAGAAACATATGTTGTGATGGATGTTTTTTCTCTTACTTCCCTTCCTTTTTGTTTTCCTGGTGGAGGTTTCATGCCTCTGACTCTAATATTTCTCTCCCTTCTGGTGAGATCATCCACATGTAGAGAGACCCATCTCACTTGTGAAAAGTCTAGTTACATTGAAGAAGATATTCCCAAACTTGCCCCTTTGCCTTTCCCCAACCTCCAAGTCATTTCCTGTTCCATGGGCTGGCACCGGGTAGGGATTTGTAAAGCAAATTCTATTTTGTAGCCTGCAGGCTTCCTTCTTCATCTTTGGGAAGTGTGCTTCTGAACAGAGAATGGACTCTGAACTGGTTTTATTCCTAACTCCGTTTCAGTCTCTCTGAAAGACCTGGGACAGACATAACCCAGCCATCAAATCATGGTTTCCCACGGAGGCCAGATGTAGCTTTAGAATCTTTTTAGATTCTAAAATTTAGAATCTAAATTTAGAATCTTTCAGAATCTTTATAATCATTTAGAATCTTTTAGAATCTTTAGAATCATTTAGAATCTTTTCCTATCTAATCATTTAGATTTCTATCTAATCATTTAGAATCTTTAGAATCATTTAGAATCTTTTTCAGCATCACATTCAAATCAAGGCAGCTAATACCAAATGATTAGGGTTGCCCTAGAAGTTAAAACTTATTTCCCCTTCCTAGACAGATTATCTCTGAAAGTTCTCTGGCTCTAGAATTTTACAGTAACATCTAGTAGTCGGTTTTCAGTTGCTGTTAATATGTTTATGTGTAAGGAGCTTGAGGGATGCGTAGCGGCAGGAAAGGGTGACGTGATTATAGTTACTGATGTATTTGTTTAACTTAAAATTGTGTCTCTACATTCACATTGTTCTGTCCTGGATGATATGTTTGATGAGATGAACCTTGCTACAATACGTGTCAGTTGCCAAGTGGGTTGAAAGCACCTTTTCAATCTGCTGCCTTTTACGGTATTGGACACAGTCGAACCCAACTCCCCTATCCCTCAAAGCAGTGCCTCATCCAGCTCCGCCAGCCACAGTTTCTTCCTGCTCCCTGCAGCCAAGTGCAGTTGCTTCCCATTGATTTACTCCTGGTCCCTGGTGCAACTCCTTTGCCAGCTGTGGTGTCAGAAGCACGGCTGCCTGTGCCACCAGTGTCCTAATGATTTTCAAAGACTCCAGAGAACAGAAGGGCAAAGACTTAGTTCCACCAGAGAGACAAAAGCCATTTTTTCCTTGACTTTTTGAAGAACTGTGGTAAAATACATGCAACGTAACTTGTCATCTTAGCCATTTTATTTTTATTTTTTGTTAGATTTTATTTATTTATTTGAGAGAATGAGAGAGTGGGGGAGGAGCAGAGGGAGAGGGATAAGCAGACTCCATGCTCACAGCAGAGCCCAACATGGGGCTAAATCCCAGGGTCTCGAGGTCGACCTGAGCGGAAACCAAGAGTTGGCCTCTTAACTCGCCGAAACCCCCGGGTGCCCCTCATTTAGCCCTTTTAAAGTGAACAGTAGTGTTCACTATATCATATTTTTGTGCACCTGATCTCCAGAACTGTTTGTATCTTGTAAAATGGAAGCTCTGCATCCACTAACCAACTCCCTATTTTGCCTCCTTCCAGCTCCAACCCCATCCTACTTTCTGTCTCTCCAAATATGACTAGCCTAGGTACTTCATGTAAATGGAAATCATATGGTAGTTTTTTTATTTTGTGACTAGCGTATTTCATGTAACATAATGTCTTCAGCATTCATCCACGTTGTAGCACGTCAGAATTTTCTTCCTCTTTAAGGCTGAATAATATTCTACTGTATGTATGTGCCACATTTTGTGTTTGCAGTCTTCTATGGGTGGGCATTTAGGGTGCTTCTGCCTTTTGGCTATTGTGAATAATGCCGTGAACACACCATACAAATATTTCTTTGAGACCACGCTTTATTTCTTTTGGGAAAATAGCATATGATCCAGCAATTGTATGGTAATCGTGTTTGTAATTTTTTTGAAGAACCACCATACTGTTTTCCATAATGGCTGTATCATTTTCCATTCTCACCAATAGTGTGCAAGGGTTCCAGTTTCATCATGTTGTCACCAGCACTTGCTATTTTTTGTTTTTTAGATTGTAGCCATCCTAATGGGTGTTAGGTGGTGGCAAAAACCTTTTTGAACTAATGTCTTCTTGCGTTTAAAATTACTTCTCTAGGGGCGCCTGGGTGGCTCAGTGGGTTAAAGCCTCGGCCTTCGGCTCAGGTCATGATCTCAGGGTCCTGGGATCGAGCCCCGCATCGGGCTCTCTGCTCAGCAGGGAGCCTGTTTCCCCCTCTCTCTCTGCCTGCCTCTCTGCCTACTTGTGATCTCTGTCTGTCAAATAAATAAATAAAATCTTAAAAAAAATTACTTCTCTGCAATTGCTTATAACAAATATGTTAAGGTGAGGAATAGATACAGCCAAAGTTATTACACTGTTGCTAGTCACCAGTCTTTATTTTTTATTTATTTCTTTAAAAAGAAATTTATTTATTTATTTTAGAGAGAGTATGTGCTTGATGCATGTGAGTGCAAGTGGGCGAGGGACCGAGGGAGAGGGAGAGGGAGAGGGAATCTCAAGCAGACTCCTCACTGAGCATAGAGCCTGACACTGGGCTCGATTTCACAACCCATGAAATCAGGATGTGAGCTGAAATCACAAGTTGGGTGCTTACCTGACTGAGCTGCCTGGGCGTCCCTAGTCACCAGTTTTTAAAACTCCCAGTTTTAGATAATTTCTTTTTGAAATTTCATGTCAGTTATCTGCTATGTAATACTTGGCCAAGAAATCAGGGCCTTAAATGAGCCTAAGGATGGTACTCCATTTTTAGTCAAGTTAGGGCCTAAGTGAATTGGTGAATTGTAGCAGGTGAATGGGTTGGGAGTCAGAATATAATTATTAAGTTCTAATATTTCTTCCAAATTCAGTAGATCATATTCATGGAGGTGAGAGCTATTGCATATTCTTCCAGGCTGTTTCAGAAGATATAAGTCTTTCTAGGACCATGAGGCCTGAACTTCCTCCACACTGTAAAAAACACTCGATGTGCTGAATAAATTAAAAAATCATATCCACAAGGTTCGGTGATCACCATGCTGTAAGACAGACATAATTTCTTGTATAAAATCATGTGTTCTTTGAATTTTGAAGATTGTAGACATCTAAAGAGGGATATAAAAAGCCCAACACTGACTTTTATTTGTTTTAGGACTATTTTAGCATTCCAAAAAAGTTTTTTTAATCCAAAAATCTGTCATTATTTGTTAAGGATTTTAGCTATTCCTGAGGTTGTGGATTGACGGTATTTTAGAAGGATGAATCAGGAGGAAGGAGATCTGTCTTGCCACAGCTGGGTCTGTAATCAGGCCTATTGTCCCTTTCTAGGCAGCAGGAGAGGCTGGAACAGGTGTGCACACAGTGCCTTTACCTGCTTTCACCCCTGCCAGGAGGGGCATCCCTTCACCACCTCTTAAGTCTGTGATCTGCGTTCTCCTTCCTAAGCATGGTGTTCTGTGCTGTCTGGCCTCCCACTCTGATGGCTCTGTGACCTTGGAAAGCCATTAAATTGTACCCAGAGGAATTCTGACTTCTAGTGGCTGTGTTTCTGAGGAACTTTCTGAGGAAAAGCCCAGAGTTTTAAAAATGTGAACATAGTGAAAGACATCATATATCAGATAGCTTATAGGCGGCTACTATGAAAATTAATACACTTCATTTTTCTTATTTTTCAGTTCTGTTTGGAAAGAATCTTCAATATAGTGTTTAAAAGATGTTTGTATATGAAACATTTTAGACCTAAATAAATAGTTTACGGGGCTTCCATGTACCCACCACTCAGCTCAAAGAACTGTCAAAATCTGCCATTTTTATTTTGTCTATAATTCCTTCTACTTCTTGCCCCTAACTCAATAGTTTTGACAAATGGATAAAAGGGACATGGGTTTTTAAAAAACTTTGTTCACCACAATACATACCTTCCCCAGTGTCTATCACCTGGCCAGCCTACCCCCACGCCCCTCCCCTCCAGCAACCCTCAGTTTGTTTCCTGAGATTAAGAGGCTCTTATGATTTGTCTCCCTCTCTGGTTTTCCTTGTTTCAGTATGTGTTGTGGTGAGCATTGTGTATTGTGTAAAACTGATAAATCACAGACCTGTACCCTTGAAACAAATAATATATTGTATGTTAATAATAAAAAAACAAAATTAGAGGGCCCATGTGACCACTCACCTCTGAACACATAAATAATCCATTAGTCTAACAGCAACATAAAAATTTACATTGTACCATTATTTATAATACTGAAAAACTAAAAATTCAAATGTCTAACAATTGGGCAAGAGTTAAATAAGTAATGACATATTCAAATGATTGAATATAATAAAAGTATTTAAATATGTTTAATGTCATGAAAAATGTTTATGATAAATGTTAAGCAAAACAATAATGACAAAATTATTATGTAATATGTGTAAGTAAAAAAAATGGATGACAGGGATTATGTGAAATATCTTCTCCATCATTATATTTTTTCAGATTTCCCAAGGATTTTCTCTACAAATGAGTAATTTTCAAAATCAGAAGAAAAATATAAAGTGTTCACTTAAAAAAAAAAAGCTTTGTTCAATGAAACATTGACAATGGCTATTATGGTTGGAGATGAAGTTTGATCTGCATTTTATCTTAGCACTGTTATCTAAAACCAAGTGAAAACTGTTTCATATGTTATCAGTTCAGATTGAAAGTAAATCAGTTAACCTTACTGTAACACCAGGCTACTATCCACTCATTCAGTTAATACTTAGTGAGAGTCTACTATGTTCTAAGTAAGTTTTTAGACACTGGGGAGACAGTACTGAACAAAACCAACAGAAACTCTTGCCTTAAGGGACTTATTTTCAGTAAGCGTGTGTGTGTGTGTGTGTGTGTGTGTGTGTGTGTGTGTGTGTGTGTGTTTGAAGCTGCAGTATTAAATAGGGGAGCTAGAAAGAGTCTATCAGGAAGATACTATCTATGTGGAAATATGAAGACTGTCACTGTTCTAGTCAGAGGTAAGAGCAAGCACAAAGGCCCAGGGAGGACAGGGGCCTAGTTTGTTCTAAGAATAACAAAGGGTCCAGGATGGCAGAGATGGGTGAAGGAGAGGGTCAGTGAGGCAGAAGAAACTAAGAGATGAAGTCTGAGAGGTAAGAGAAGAGCTGGCAAATAGTTTAGGGACGCTGCAAGGACTTAGACGTTCCTGGGGAAGTTGAGCATGAGCAGGAGGTATACAGTTGGCTAACGGAGTAAGACTGAGGAACAAAGCGCTGGTTTGATTAAGACAAATGGGACCAAGGTTAAAATCGTTTATTGTTTTCATGGAAGCTGAATTTCCTGCAGTAATTTGCAAAGTACCCAAATTTTGGTCCCCAAATCTAATAGGGTTGCCGATATCCTGGGCATGTTTATTTTTCCATCAAGTTGTGTTATTCAGGTCTTTTAGTCCAACTGGGTTGTTTTTAATATGGTATCTTTCTTTTTTTGCAAGGTCTGCCTCATAGAACTTGCTGTGAACCAGGTTTGGTTGCACAAACCTAATTCCTAATCCTGCTTCTTATTGATGGGTAGTGTTTGCCCAGGATCTTGGGTACAGGCTTGATAACGAAGTTATTTAGCTTGCCAGTTTTCTCCCAGAGCCCTAAGAAATTATCTGCTGCTCTGAGTAACTGTGTAAGTTACTCACACGCATTATGCTATATATGTACATGGGGCCATATTTACTGCATCTCCACTCTCACACGCAAAATTGCTTTGGGAGGTTTCAGACATCCTTCAAGGATGTATAATCTGCTTTATCATTACCTTTTCCAAAAAAAAATCAGATTTGGAAAACAATTGCCTTGCTTTTAGTCAAATGCTAATGTAAAGCAATTATTGATTTCTTCCGCTGTGTACGCCGGTGGTTCGATATTGTCTTGGGGCTAATGCATTTCCTGTCAGGGGTGGCAGGGTACATTTATTACACTAAGTGAGGTCGCACTAAGAGCGGTGCTGGAGAGGCTCATTATGAGTCATCATTTTCAATCACTCACATCCTATTCAAATTCAATTCGAAGTGGGAAGTCATGGTATATGATTAAATTTGAAAGGGGAGGGAGGATTAGCTATCTGTCTGTGAGTCAGTCGGACATCAGAAGAATGTGGAGGCAAAGTTATTCTTAGATAGTTTTTGTGTAAAATGTGCTTAGCAGGTTTTATATGTTTGCTTATAACATCTAATTTGGGGTGCTTATTTACCTAAAAATTTGACTGACACCTAGTATAAACTCATGACTGTACTATGTGCTGGAAGGGACAAAAGATTTATAAGACCTGGTTTTGGCCTGTGAAGTAATCTCAGAGCAATGCAGGACACTTTTTATTGACTCACCAAATACCTTTTGAGCACTCATATTTTGGGGGAGGCACTATATGAAGAGGTAATGAAACACTCCTTTATAGGAAATATCTAAGTTTTCCCTCTGTATCAATTGTCTACAGGTTCAGAGAGGCCCTAACCAAATGAAAAGTAAGGACTATAACATTTTCGTGACTGAATTTACAGGATATATAATGCTTTTTAATAACATAGAGAAGGGTTTTCTGGGTGAGCAGCCCAAAAGCAAACAGAAACAAAACAGTCACCCTGAAGTCTATACCTTGTTTTTAAAATTAACATTTTTGAGTGGATGAAATGACCCCGAACCAAAGGGAAACTAATTATAGTCTGAGATGGTTTGATGGAGGCTATATTTTGACAGCAGAACTTGGCCTCACAGGACTTTTTTTTTTTTTTTTTTTAAAGACTTATTTATTTATTTATTTGACAGACAGAGATCACAAGTAGGTAGAGAGAGGGGAAGCAGGCTCCCTGCTGAGCAGAGAGCCTGATGCGGGGCTCCATCCCAGGACCCTGATACCATGACCCAACCTGAACGCAGAGGCTTAACCCATTGAGCCACCCAGGTGCCCTCTTACAGGACTTTTAAAAAGGTATGAAAAAAGAAGGATGAGTAGAATAGAGAACTATGAGTTCTACTTGCCACAATTATGCTGTTCTGTTAATTAAAAAAAAAAAATCTTTTTTTACCAAACTAATTCCCCCACCACTTGCTATTTTTAGCCTTTAAAAATAGTCACTGACTTTGATGCTTAAATTGTGCCCAAGCTGGCCTTCTTGCACTAGAAAAAGATAACATGGAGTTTTTCTTTCATCTATTCATCCACACGCCCTTTTTTAATTGTTATTCAAAGAAATTGCTCATGTCATTCTTGGCACTTGGCTGACTCACCTGCCCTGCTAGTAACTAGTGTTGTGAGGCTGAGCAGCCTGCCCACCACTAGGCGAGGGTTATAAAGACGGCCTCTTAGCCTGGGGCACAGATGTATTAGAGACTTGCACAGCTGAAGGTTTCAGCATTCATGAGTGGAGGAAAAAAGAAAAGCATGTCACTGTGGATTTGCTGATAAACCAAGGAACATGCACAGCCTCCTTGTTTAATCCACTCTGCCAAGTGAGCTTGGAATCCTTGCTGGCACTGAATGATAAAGAACCTTACAGAGAGAGTTGTGGTCAGCACCTCATTAGAAGTAGGAAAACCCAATGTCTGGATCAACAGTGCACTGCTATATTTAGCTTGTGGGAGAGAGAAAATAATCACTTTGTCTCTGTACTTCTTTCTTTGGGTGTTATCCTCATTTAATGTTTTGTAGAGGATTTTCTACACAAACAATAGGATTATAAAAATAAGTTACATATTATGCAAATTGTAATGTGTACATTTTAATCTTATATAAAATAAAATGTATTTATTTTTATATAAAAATAAGATGTATTAAATTTTCTCTGTTTTTTAAAGATTTTCTTTATTTGAGAGAAAGAGAGAGAGTGAGCATGCGTGAGTAGGGGGAGGAAGAGCAGAGGGAAAGAGAGGGGAAGAAGCAGTCTCCCCTCCAAGCAGGGAGCCCGATGAAGGACTCGATCCTAGGACCCTAGGATCATGACCTCAGCCAAAGACGCTTAACCAACTAAGATGGTTAAGATGCTTAACCAACTAAGCCACCCAGGCACCCCTCAGTTGCTTCATTGCAAAAGATAATGTGTTTATAAATAATTAGGTAAATACAGAAAAATAGAAGAATTACCCCACCACTGAAAGAAAAGCCAACATGCACAATTTTCACATTTTGCCTAAGCTGAGTTTTAGCTTATTTGACAGTTGATCATACTGCATTTTCACTCAACAAAGCTTTTCTCTCTCGTTTTTTTTTTTTTTTTTTTTTTTTTGGCAAGAGTGTTTCACTTAAAATAGCTATATTCTTTTGGGAAAAGTAATTCATTTAATGGTCCTGCTATTAGTGTGCTATTCTTTCCATTTGTTTATTGTAAACAATCAATCCTTAAACAACATCTTTGTGCATGATGTTGTTTCCCTTGAAAGTATTTGCTTAAGATAGATTTTTTTAGAATTGAACGTTCGTTTTTTTTTTTTTTAAAGAATTCATCCAGTGGGGATCAAAGCCTTTATTAGAATTAATTTTTTTTAACATTTCTAAGGTTCTTGATGACAGTCATTTTCCAAAAATATTGTACCAATTTGTACCCTCACCAGCAATATGAGAGAGCATTCACTGAAAGTTTGACACAGATGTAGGTTTCAATCTGCCCATGGTTTTGGACAAGAAGTCCTCAGAGAAGAAGGAAGGAAATCACTGTATTTCTTCACCCTGTCGTGAATTTTGCTTTCCTGACTCCTTTCCACCCTCTGCCTCCACCCATCTTTGTGTGTTTTGCATTTTTGACTTAGTGGCCTCGGACGGACTTATTTCTCTGCAATAAACCTGTTCTTTGGCTCTGCTGCAGACCTTTCACATCACTTAGTCTTTGTAGTTAGCATGAACTGGTTTCTTTATTGATGATATTTCTCTGCTATTCTTCCTCTTGTTTATTTTAAAAATTTCGAAGTGGGTCGGGGTAAATAGAATACAAAATGAAACAATGGAAGGACTCAACCCACACTGTGTTTAAAGAAATATGTAAAAGGTTGATGATTGTAGAAATCTGGCTCTTACTGCAAACTTAACGTTTTATATATTTTGAAGTATGACATGAATACTGTGCAGGTGGGTAGAAAACACTTGGCTCAATGAAGAATTGTTCACGGCAATGATCCTAATGACTAAATCTCTACAGCTTGAGAAGAGGAAGTAAACAAGTATATTTGTAAAAGAATTTTGATTGTTCTGAAGGCAGTTTTTGTCTGCCTTTGGGTCAGATTTTGTCATTGGTTTACATGGCATGAAATTCAAACCACTTTTTGAAATCACGGATGATGCCAAATATTTAATAAGTCGGATGCACACAGCACCCAGAACAGCCTTATCTGTGTTCTTATGAGTCTTAGCTGTTGCTCCACACTGGAGAATGGAGAAGCCCCCAAAGAAGGAATGTGTATGTGTTTGCATGAAACCGAACCACAGTCTTTTACTATAGCCTATTTCGCAGGCTTGCCTGGGAAAGTTGGACAGAGTGAGAAATGACAAAAGATACAAGGAGGAGAAATATATTTTATCAGAATAATTGGTCAATGTAATACATATATTGAAAGGGTTTTTTGTTGTTTCCAGATCAAGAAATATACAGTATGGCCTTGAACTTCTTACATGTCTTCTAATAAGAGTCTCCATTAATGATGGTTAAAGTTTGAACAACACTTGTACTTTTATGGATTTATTATTATTATTATTATTTTTACAGATTTCATTTGTTTATTTGAGAGAAAGAGAGAGAGAGAGAGAGATAAAGCATGAGCAGGGAAGAGGGGCAGAGGGAGAGGGAGAGAGAGAGGTGAAAGCCAACCCCCGCTGAGCAGGAAGCTTGATGTGGGACTCTATCTCAGGACCCTGGGATCTCAACCTGAGCCAAACACAGATGCTTAAACAACTGAGCCACCCAGGCACCCCTTTTATGGTTTATATAAAGAAAAATATAAATTTCAAGAATCAACACTATTGAAACTAGATGGAAAAGCTCTTTGTATTTATGAAAACGGTACATGTTTAGATAAGAAAAAGACATTAAAGGGCTTGTGAAAACTTCCTTTTTGAAATTTAATGAACAAGCAATGCGTTTTCTTTTTTTTCCTTGCAAATTTTTATGAAATTCCATTTAGTTAACATATAGTATGAGTTTGAGGTATAGGATTTAGTAACTCATCACTTACATTTAACACCTTGTGCTTGTCCCAACAAGTGCTCTACTTGATACCCATCACCGTTTACCCCATCTGCTGTCAACCTCCCCTCTAGCAACTCTGTTTGTTCTCTATATTGAAGAGTCTGTTTTCTGGATTGCCTCTCTCTCTTTTTAAAATTTCCCCCTATGTTCATCCGTTTTGTCCCTTGAATTCTACATATGAGTGAAATCTGTGGTATTTGTCTTTCACTGGCTGACTTTGCTTAGCATAATATACTCCAGCTCCATCCACATTGTTGCAAATGGCAATATTTTATTCTCTTTTATCTTCTTTATCATGCATCAGTCAGTGCACATTCGGGCTCTTTCCGTAATTTGGCTATTGTTGTAGTGCTGCATGTATCCCTTTGAATCAATATTTTTTTGTCCTTTGGGTAAGTACTAGTAGTGTAAGCAATGCATTTTCAATCTACACTACTTCCCCCACTATAGAACTTGCTGTTAGATATTTGTTGTCAACCATAAACCATTTTCAGTATTTTATCCAGTTTTAAAAATTGTAGATTCCCAGTTTGTATCCAGATAAAACACCAATGTTCTTTTCAGTCTGATGTATCTGGAGAGGTCCTATCATTATTGAAAATGCATAGCTTTAAAGTGGGAAAATGCAGAAATTTCCTAATTTCAGACAGCTGTTTTATTCACTGAAGCATCTCAGTGCCAGACAATTGCAGGTTTACTTATTATAGGCAGAGACTCTGTAATTATAGCTCTCTAAAGAAGCATCTAATGTATATTGTATTTGGGATATTACACAGAATTACATTTGCTTATTCAAATGAAAGTTTGAACACTACAAATTCAGCAGTTATTTCTACCGTTGATGAAAATATTGAAAACAAAAGTTAGTAACTACAGCAAAACATTCTATTAGACCTAGATTGTTTTCACAAGTGTTTTTCTATTTGTGTTGTGTTGCTAAATAAACGTACACTGGAGTAATAGATTGTTTGCAAAGCATATTGCAAATATAGCTACTATTCCAAATTTTACAAGATAATTGAGATGGCTGAATGAGTATGGTATTTGAAAGGTAAGCAGAGTATAATCCTAAATCTAAAGACGTCTTCATTTAGAATATAACAAACTTAATTTTCTACATAGATGGAGAGGAATATTAGCATAAATAATTTTTAAATACACATAATCTAAAACATTTTTACTTGACTTTGGAAAGCATTATGTAATTTTATTTAGGCTGCAGATGTATCTTTGTAATTATGTTCTTGAAAAAAATCAATATTAAATTTAACTGTAATTCAAAGAGCATCCACCTGTTGATAGGAGAATGTTTTAAGGTTCCAGTAGGTTGACTCTTTGAAAAACAACAGGCACGGTTCTTTCAGAGTGCCTATGTTTATTTTTCTGCCTTATGTGCAGAGGTGAACTTATGTAGTAGAGGAACCTGGGCTTAAATGTTAGCCCCACCAATTATTAGCTGTCGATGTCTGAGCATGTTTTTAAGTGCTTTTACACAATTCCAGTTTCTTCATTTGAAAACAGTGATAATAATGCTGACATTTCTGGGTTGTTGCAGGAATTGAATAAAGTAAAGTGCTTAGCACCAGTGTGTGGTATAAAGAGCTCAGAAATCTCAAATTATTGTTAAGAGATGCTTAACAAATGTCAGTTTACTGTCCTCTCCTTTCCTTTCTGTAATTCTGCTTATCTAAAGTCTTTGGACTTTTAAAGGGCTACTTTATTTATTTATTTTAGAGAGAGAGAGTGTGCACACACGCACACGCACACGCACACATAAGCTGGGGGTGGGGCAGAGGGAGAAGGTGAGTAAGACTTCCTGCTGAGCACAGAGCCCCACTCAGAGCTCTATCCCAGGACTGTGAGATAATGACCTGACCTGAAATCAAGAGTCAGATGCTTAACCGAGTGAGCCACTCAGGGGTGCCCAGGACCCACTTTAAATTCATTCTCCTTTATGGATACTTCCTTGACCATTTTTTTTTAAAGATTTTATTTATTTATTTGACAGTGAAAGACACAGCAAGAAAGGGAGCACAAGCAGGGAGTGTGGGAGAGGGAGAAGCAGGCTTCCCGTCATCAGGGAGCCCAATGCAGGGCTCCAACCCAGGACCCTGGGATCATGACCTGAGCTGAAGGCAGACGCTTAACAACTGAGCTACCCAGGCGCCCCCTTGACAAATTTTAAAAATCTTCTTAATTTTACATTTAAAAATCAAATTGAAATGGACAGTATCAAATAGTACAGAGGGCTGATGATAAACAGCAAGAGCACTGCCTACTTTTGTTCCATCTCTCAGTGCCGTGACTCCTGGGTGTGGTACTCATGCTCGAAATTCAAGTAGCAACATTGTTGAAAGGTAGCAGGACAAAAGATAGGATGGAGAGCAGGGCAAAGGATAACACTGTACTTTCTCTTGAAGGAGTATCCTGGGAGCTGTCATATTTTATTTCTATTTACATGTCCTTGGCCAGGGTTAGTTACATGGCCACAACAGCTGCAGGGAGGTTGGGAATTATCTTTATGATGAGAGGTCATATGCCCTGATGAAAATTCAATTTTGATAGAAGGCAGCATGCATATTAGAGATAAAATTGGGTGTCTGAAAGAATTGGGCATCCTAGCCTCTAGAATCCTTTCTTTCCCAGGTATCTATCTCTTTTCCCTTCCCTAAGGCCTTTGATATGTTTTCAATTATCTTGCTCTCCTCCAGGACTCCACTCCATAAGTAGATTACCAGATCCTTCTATATTGTTCATCAGCACCTAAGAGATAAGAAAACTTAATTTTACTTAAATAAGTTGCCTTTCATGGAAAACTTCGGTGCATTATTGGGCTGGATTGTATTTTTTACCAGTATCTTCCCTTCCCCCAGGGAAGCATTATATTTCCCCACCTCATTGATTGGCCATGTGACCTGCTTCATGCAATACAATTTGAAATTAATGTGTTTCACTTTGGCAAAAGCTTTAGTAGTCAGTTTGTGCTTCAACTATTTTCTTTTTTTCTCTGCAACATTATTCCAGAAAGCACTGCACCTTCAGCCTGGGTGCCAGAGTGAAGAGGACATGGAGCAGAGCCTCCTCCAAATGCCCAATGGACACGTAGCATGAGCAGGGAATAAACTTTTGTAGCTCTGAGACTCTCAGTCTTGGAGGCATTTATCACCACAGCATGATCTTGTCTATACAATTATTATGCTAAAATCATTTCCATCTGGTTTTCTTTTTACCTCAGTCACCTTCACCTCCCACCCAGGAAGGAGTGAAAAGGTAAGGCAAAAAGGGAACTAAAGAAGAAGAAAAGACCATTCTGGCCACATTAAGACTGTAATATCACCAGCTGATTATTTTACATTCTAATTTCAAAATATACTTGACATTTTATTTTAGCATTTCCAATCATATATAAGCAAAATGTTAAGTGAGGTGATTATGGCAGGAAAAAAGTATCCCCTAAATGAATCTATTTATTTCTGATTTATTATTGAAAATACCCATCTGTCTAGAAGCACTGACAGAATAATACCTTTAGCAAGAAACAATATAGCATATTTTTTCATCATGTTTTTATTCATGTATTTAACCCTCCAGTCAAGGGTTTATTTGATTCAGAGTCTTTGTCTTAAATATTGCCATTAGTATAAGTCCGTGTGGTCATTCAGAACTCAATGTATTGTGTGATATCACAAATGAATGGGAACTTTCTGAGTTGTATATTTCATACCAGGAAGCTAAGTCAAGCTAGAACATGTTTCCCCACCTTCAGATCTGGCTATATGGATCTTGGCCGTCACTGCGACTATTCTGCCCCTCTCTAAAGATTTGATAGCATTTTATTAAAAAAATTTTTTTTAAATATTTGATTCGTTGATTTAACAGAGAGAGAGAGAGAGAGAGAGAGAGCGAGTGCATAAGAAGGGGGAGCAGGAGGCAGAGGGAGAAGGAGAAGCAGGATTCCCTGCTGAGCAATGCGGCGGGGCTCAACATGGGGCTCAGTCGGGGCTCAGTCGCCGAACCCTGGGATCATGACCTGAACCAAAGGCAGTCACCCAACCGACTGAGTCTCCCAAGTGCTCCCTTGGTAACATTTTAAACAGAGAACCAGGCATAGAATTATGGTGGGGCTTTTTGTTCAACTCTTACCGTACAGATATTTCTTAGACATTCATACCACTTGCAAGTTGTCAACATCTTTCTCTCAAACCATATCTCTGCCTAGGGGTCAATAACAAATTTTAGGTGAGACACAAAATCATTTCTCACCGAAGATTTAGAAGTCTTATGTAAAGAATCTAATAAGTGGTTTTGGGAGTAGAGGTGCTGGTTTGTCCATGGAACTAGTAGGGTTATAGTTTGATAGAATATACCTTGTCTGGTTTTTTTTTTTTTTTTTTTTTTTTTAACCATTCATTCTCAACATCCAGAATAGTACTTGGCACACAGTAGGTGCTCAACGAATATTTGCAGAGGGAAAGAATGGTAGATTCTCTGCAGGTCAGAACCAAGTCTTCCAGGTGACACTTAAACTTCGGATACTTTTCCTAGTAAAGAGATGTGAGTATTTTCTCATTTATATTTCCATCAGTATGAACCCTTAACATTATAAGATGTGTCTGTGAAATAATGAGGTGTGCTTTTAAAACAATGGCCATCGGTACATTTAAAGGAGGTTTGACCTTCAGATTCCTCACCCTAGGTGTTCAATGACATTGCCACTGCTCAGAGCACATTATGAGTCCCGCTTCTCCCTCAGCAGGTAATCCCTCGGTGGGGTTGGTATTTACAAGTGTTACCAGGTAGTGGCTGCTGTGACTGGATGACATAGAGTCTGGAACCTGCAGGGCCCCTTCTGTTCGTCTGACTCCTACCCCAAGGCAGCCATGGGTGGTAGATACAGTAATTGTTAATGAATCTAATTTCTCCCAGTCACTAGTTGACTGTCTAGTGGTAAAATATGCAAACAGATGTACTGAGTCTCTCAAGTTCCATAGCCCCCAATGGCCTCCAAGAGTTGATTTCTTGTTTTTCTGTTTGGAGGTGGCATAAACACCGGGGAAGCAAATGGGGCATGAGGGAGAAATTGGTTCATTTTAACAGAAACTTCTGCCCTAGTTTAAAGAAAAATTAAGAATTTGTATCAGCTTTTAATGGATACACAAGCAGAAAATCATGGTGTAGAGGTACAAAAGCCTGGGCTCTGGGGTCATACAGCCTGGTTTCAATGCTGAAACTTTAGCACTGTGGCCTTAAGCAAGTAACATTTTCTCTGTATTTCAGTCCTTATCTGTAAAATGGGAATGATGGTAATGTCTACCTCATAGGGTGCTTTTTTTGTTTTTTGTCTTTTAATTAAGACCCAGTGGCAAAGAGCATGAGAGGGGCTTTTGAGTTACTGGACATTTTCTTAGTTGAGTTAAAGAGGCATATTCAACTTGTAAAAATTCATCAAAGTGGACATGATGTGTACTTTTCTCACTATATGTATTTCAATAAAAATTGAAAAGAAAATTCTCACCCTTAGGGCTAGTGAATTGCTGTCATAAGATCTCTCTCTGTCTCTCTCAGTAGAATTTCATGCTCTTCAGCAGGTAAACAGATGGCAAGCCTGAAATTATTTTAATTGGTAAATTTTATAGATATATTTACATAAAGTACATTTAAATTTTGTGGATATATTTGGACCTAGTTGTCCAAGAGGGGTTGACTGCTCTTTGAACTAACTGAAACTCCTTTGGTTCACGTTGGTTGTACAAAATTGATTTGTACAGGTATTTTCTAGGCTAGAGCTTAAAGATTAGCCTTGGATGCTGCTACACCTGTTGTAGATGAATATTAAAGATCTTGAGGTACCTTGGTGGTTTTATTTGTTTTTTTTTAATGCTTTTTTTTTTAAGATTTTATATCTTTTTATTTGAGAGAGAGAGAGAGAGAGAAAGCACAAGAGCAGGGTGAGGGGCAGAGGGAGAAGCCAACTCCTTGGTGTGCAGGGAGCCCAATGCAGGGCTTGATCCCAGGATATTGGGATCATAACCTGAGCTGAAGGCAGACACTCAACCAACTCAGCCACCCAGGCGCCCCATCTTGAGGTACTTTGTGAGAGAATATTTAGTTACAGGGTATTGAACCAAAATTTCTGCCATTGGGTGATGGAGAATTTGGCCTCAACTCCTGGGCTGATTATGTGCCTATGCCTGTGTTAGAGTCACAGAAAGACCAAAGTTGGTGCCTCTGGGCCTCTGTGCTGTCCTTGTAATAAACATTTAGGGTTTGATGTAAGGTGGAATAGGCCTGTAAAAAGGCCATCAACTTTTTTTTTTTTTTAACTCAGGGAAAAATAACAACAATAAAGGTAGAATTAATAGGACAGAGAGAATTGACTAGGTCTGAAAATATTTAAGATACTTTTTACATGGGGTTGGTCATTTTTTCTAGGTTTAGTTAATGAAACTGAGGTGGATTTCCAAGCACCTGTAGTTTTAGAAAATTTTCTTGCTTTTGAAGATAAGTATATATTAAAATCAATACTACTGGCATGTTCAGAAAAAAAATCAGTTTAGTGAAAATAAAAATTAGAGTCTATAGACAAAACAATAAGCTGACCGAGTCACTCTTCACTCAGCTCTTGCTTGTGTTACAATGACTGAGCCTTAAAATCACACTGCTTAATATGCACTCTTCAAAATGCTCTTAATTAAACACAGATGCTCAATTTTTTCACTTCAAGTTATGCTTCACTCAAGTCCATTGCTTATGCCAAACAAAACACCCCTAAAACTCCAAACCTTCTACTAAATAGTCTATGTTCTTTAATTTCTCCTATTCTATAATCACACAAGCTAATTATGAAAGAACAATATATTTGGAGAAGGTCCCTTATGCGTGTTAGTTTCTAATTACTTAGTACTGCCAATTATTAATGACCTGTATTATAAATGTACTTTTTAAAATGGTATCTATCTTTTTAACTCTTTGCTATAACAGCCCACAAAATTGTAGCTCTCCTGGGAGATGGGGTAGGTCTGGGGTATGCAATTGTTTAGAACCACATGGGCTAAGATACTTCTGACCAACTGGCACAAATTCACCCAGAAACGTGGTAATGTCTCTAGGTTCCTATAAAAGGGCGTAGTTTTACCAACCTACTTTATGATACTGTTGGGAGAGATAAATTGTAAGATAAAGTATAATGACAACAATATGTATGAATCAATCCCCTGAGGCATAGGAGTTTAAATGCATCTACAAATCAGGTACATAACTGTTTACCCAGCAATGTAACCAAAGAAAGCAAATGTCCACTTGAGTTAAAAATAATGAGAATAGCATATGCATTAGACAAACACAGCAATCAGGTAGGTAGTATTTGCTTTCCTGTATTTGAAAAGGTTAGCAGGAAATGTTAAATATATAATTGAATATATTATGGCAGAAATGAGGTATATAATGCTATTATAATTGATTAGAAAATATCCATAGGTAGAAAATGCAAAGTTGTTCACATGTGGCTTTTTAATTGACCCTAGAAACGAAGCTTTATGATAGTTTATTGAGAAAAACCTCTGGTCATTACTTATTAATAATGAATTTGAAATGTTTTCCTTGAGTATTTTCCTACTTTATGTCTGTTAAAGTGAATGCAGGAGATGAGAATACATCTGAAAAAAACTTTCATGAGGCCAGTCTTAAGGGAACAGTTAACAAGACTCCAGGTCTACAACCTAAAGGCATTGCGACTGTGGCCCAGTTATGAGAAAAGCCCTGGAGTGTGGAATTCCAAAATCATAAATGTTTTCTTTCCAGTAGGTCTTTTAAATAAACAAAACAGAATTTGAAAAGAGCTGTGTACTTCAAATATTCCTTCCTTTACTTCATGTTTGGAAAACGAATACAATATTCCTGTGCTTGTCGTGGGACAGGACTAATGTCCTCACCTATTCCATGGCTGGCAAATTTACACACACACACGCACACACACACACACACACACACACACACACAAAATTTTTGTTAGAAATAGGAAATCTGCAAAGCCTGGAGAAGAGACTTTTTAAAAGTTGGGTGTATGTTTTTGCCTCTGGTGCTCAACAGTATAATTACTTGTGTTCAGTGAAACCATTTCTGGAGTAGGTTAGCTCAGTCCATCACAGAGAGTGCCAGCCTGTTGGGTCAACAGGTGACAACATTTCCTGTTTCCCAATTTCCCATGTGCTTGCAGATACAAATAAATAGTATGCATCACTAGCATTTTAGTACTAGATTTTTAATAGACACCTTTTGTTATTTTGAGGAAGTTCCCTTCTATTCCTAGTTTGTTGAGGGTTATTATCAGAAATGGATGTTGGATTTTGTCAGATGCTTTTTATACATCTATTGAGATGCTCATAAAAATGGTTTTCCTTTTTTAGTTGGTTGATGTGGTTTATTATATTGATTAATTTTTGAATGTTAAACCAACTTTGCAAAATTCTCTGGCAGAGTTTGTGTCGAATTGGTATTATTTCTTTAATGTTTCATAGAATTCCTCACTGAAGCTATCTGGGCCAGGATTTTTTTTTTTATGAAATAGTTTTTAACTGTGAATTTTATTTCTTCCATAGGTAAAGGACTACCTATCTTCTATATGAGTAAGCTTTGTTTGAGACTTTCAAGAAATTTGTCTGTTTCATCTAAATTTGTCAAAGTTATTGGCCTAAAGTTTCTCATAATATTCCCTTATTTTCCTTAAAATTTTTTTCTTCCTTTCCCCTTATTTCCCTTTTATTATACATAGAGTTTGTAGTGATATCCCTTCTCTCACTCTTAATATTAGTAATGTGTCTTCTTTTTTTCTAGTCTGGCTGGTTGGAGGTTTATCAATTATATTGATCTTTGCAAAAAGAAGCTTTTGGTTTCATATATCTTTTCTATTTTCCACTTTGATTTCATTGATTTCTGTCTCTGTTTCCTTTTTTTTCTGCTTAATATGGGGTTAATTTTTTTCCAGTTTCTTTTCTAATACAACCATTGCTTATTATAGGTATTATAGGTATCCTTCCAAATATTGCTTTAGCTGCATCTAATGAATGTATGTTGTATTTTCATTTTCATTTAGCTCCAAATACTAAATCCCATTTTGATTTTTCCTTTGATCAGTGGTTTACATACAAATTTGTTATTGAATTTCCAGATATGTGGAGATTGTCCGTATACATGCTTTTACTTCTTTCTTTTTTTTTTTTTTTTTTAAGATTTCATTTATTTATTTGACAGATCACAAGTAGGCAGAGAGGTAGGCAGAGAGAGGAAGGGAAGCAGACTCCCTGCTGAGCAAAGAGTCCGATGTGGGGCTTGATCCCAGGATCCTGAGATCATGACCAGAGCCGAAGGCAGAGGCTTTGACCCGCTAAACCACCCAGGCACCCTTCTTTTACTTATTTCTTATTGAATTCCACTATGGTTAAAGAATATACTTTGTAGGGCGCCTGGGTGGCTCAGTGGGTTAAGCCGCTGCCTTCGGCTCAGGTCATGATCTCGGGGTCCTGGGATCGAGTCTCGCATCGGGTTCTCTGCTCAGCAGGGAGCCTGCTTCCCTCTCTCTCTCTCTGCCTGCCTCTCTGCCTCCTTGTGATCTCTGCCTTTCAAATAAATAAATAAATAAGATCTTAAAAAAAAAAAAGAATATACTTTGTAAATTTTGAAACCTTTTAAATTCATTGAGATTTATTTTGTGACCCAGAAGGTAGTCTATTTTGGTATATAATCTGTGTGTCTTAGAAAAGAATTGAGGGGATGGCAACATCTTTTTAAAAAATTGTGGGCTAAACTATTTTTTCTTGCAGTTTTATTAGTTTTTGTTTCATACATTTTGATCTATTATTTGGTGCTTAAACCTTTGAGATCCTTTTTCTTTGTGGTAAATTGGCCTTTTATCATTATGAAATGATATTCTTATCTTTGGTAGTATTCTTTGCTCTGAAATATATTTTGTTTGATATTAATATAATTGCTTGGACTTTCTTTTGATTAGCATTAGTATAGTCTATATTTATTCATCATTTTACTTTTAACCTATTAGTGTCTGTGTTTAAAGTGCATTTCTTGTAGACAGCATGTGGTTGGACCTTTATTTTTTAATCCAATCTGATCTCGGCCTTTTAATGCAGTGTTTAAACCATTAACATCTAATATGATAGTTGAGTTGGTTGATTTTAATCTATCATCTTGTTATTTGTTTTGTATTTGTCCTTCTATTTGTCTTCTCTTTTACTGCCTTCTTTTTGCTTATTTTCTATGGTTCCATTATTTTCCTCGTCTGCTTATTAGGTATCGTGTGTGTGTGGGGGGGTTGCACTGGGGTTTAGGGTTTAAAATAGTAAACCTAACTTCAAGTAGTATTATACCACTTCATGTACAATAAAAGATCCTCCAGTAGTACACTTCCATGGTCTTCCTTCCAGGCTCTGTGCTATTTGTGTTATTTTACCTCTTCATATATATAAACCATACAGTACCTGATCATTATTTTTTTCTTAAACTGCCAACTATCTTTAAAAAAAATTAAAATATAGTGTCTTATATTTACCCATTTACTTATTATTTCTGTTCTTTATCCTTTCATTTAGCTGAAGGTTTCTATCTGGCATTATTTTCCCTTTGCAGTATAGGTCAGCTGGTGATGAATTTTTTCATTTTTTATGTCTGAAAAAGTTTTTATTTTGGTGTCATTTTTGAAATGACTGGGTATAGAATTCTAGGATGACAGTTGGTATAGAATTCTAGGATGGGTATAGAATTCACTGGGTATAGAATTCTAGGATGACAGTTGATTTCTTTCATTACTTAAAGATGTTGCTCCACTGTCTTTACTTTTTTGCATGGTTTTTTGATGAGAAATCTGATGCCATTCTTACATTTTTTCCTCTTTGTGCAATGTATCTTTCTTTTCTTCTGACTAATTTTTAAAATTTTATTATTTTTAAAAATCTGTTTGAGAGAGAGAGAGAGAGAGTACAAGGGAGTGGGGGGGAAGAGCAGAGAGAGAGGGATAAGCAGACTCTGAGCTGAGCATGGAGCCTGTTGCAGGGCTCAATCCCATGACCCTGAGATCACAAAATGAGCCAAAATCAAGATGCTTAATTGGATGGATCAATTAGATGCTTAACCAGTTGAACCACCCACATAGCCCCCCTCTGGCTGATTTTAAGATTTTGTCTTTATCACCAGTTTTTAGTAACTTAATTATAATGTGCCATGCTATGTGTTTCATCATTTTTGTTTGTTTGTTTGTTTGATGTTCATTGATCTTAAGTATCTATGAGCTTACAGTTTTCATCAAATTAAAAAAATTCCTGACCGTTGTTTGTTCAAATTTTTTTTTCCATCTCCTGAAACATGGGGTCCCACATAGTTATTTGTATTAAGATTTACAAATTGCGTAAGTGACCCTGACAAGAAGGAAAATTGTTTTTAGAGTTATTTAGGCTGAATTTCACAGGTTCTCTAATAGTAAAAAATGACCTCTAAATCACAAAATGTTCTTGTTCCATTCATTTTCCTCAATTCCTTATGCTCATCAGTCTCATCATAGATAAAAATGTTCAGTTGGCCAAAAGCTTCAAATATCCATTATAAAGAAACTTTTCACTCACATGTAATAGGATAGCAAGATACAAATGTTTTGAAGAGCTGAAGAGGTAACATAACCATATGATGCTGAGTTGCAAGACAATATAGAGAGGTAGGAACTTTGGCAATCTCAACAGGCTTATAATGGCCAAAGGCATTTACACTTAAAGCACAACACAACAAAACCCGGTTGAATAAAAAACTTCTGCAACCCTTCCCTTAGCCTGTTTATTGCCAGTAGTAACTTCTGTGAAAAGCTCACAATACAGAGCGCACTTTCAGATAGAGAAGGATACAAAATTTTTCCTGGATTGGTTCTCTTAAGAATATCTTCAGGGGCTGCCTGGGTGGCTTGGTGGGTTGGGTCTCTGCCTTCGGCTCAGGTCGTGGTCTCAGGTCCTGGGATCGAGTCCCGCATCAGGCTCTCTGCTGGGCGGGGAGCCTGCTTCCTCCTCTCTCTCTCTCTCTACTTGTGATCTCTCTCTCTGTCAAATAAATAACATCTTAAAAAAAAAAAGAATATCTTTAAATCTATTAGCATCTTTCATTCAATAATGAGTTAGAGTACAATGTCTGGCATATGGTAAGTGCTCAACTGGTGGTACATCTCTTATCATTATTATTGTTTTTATTGTTCTTGTTCACTGCAGATTTAGTAATGATGGTGATCGAAATCATAGCAGCTGGGAGCTACAAGTTTCAAAATGGGCAGCAAAAGAAGAGCAAGTAGGGGAGAAGGGAAAAGTGTTTCTTTCAAAGAAGCCTGTAAGCTGATCTTGGGGAGAAAGGAGAAAGTCCTGGAACCTCTAGGTGAGTAAACCTGGATCAGATATTCATGAAAGATGTGTCCCCACTGGCCTATTCCTTAGCCTTCATTGAGATGAGATTTTCTTATTGACTTCTGGAGCTTCTGCAAGGAAGCTCCAGAAGTCACGAAGCAGAAGCAGAAGCATATTGTTTCATTTCTCCAGAAGCAGAAAGCATATTGTTTCATTTCTCCTTGGTATTTGTTTGATAGGAATGACACCGATTCTTGCCACAGAACTTTGGGGGATCTTCCTACTTCCTCTAGTTATTCTCTGTGGATATATCTCACAAGACTCCAGGATGTTCATAAGGCCAAGTATAGGGATAGGGAGAGGGCCTGGATACTTGGCTGGGTGATGGTGGGGAAGGAAGTCACTAGATAAATATTGAGAGGTTGTGAGAGGGCGGAACTAAAGAAGTATGGATGCTTGAGTTGAGATGATGGTTAGATATCTTATCATATAGTTGATATGGTATGTTTTTGTTGAAACTAAATTCAGTGATGATTTTTCTGATTTACCCCCTGAGTAATGTTCTCTTAACCCTTTTTGTTCAAAATACCCTCAATATACATATTTATTACATTATATGTTATTTTGAGGAATTAATTATTAAGGAATATGTAAACTGTAAAACAATAAATTTTAAAAGGATAAGATGTAAATAAATGGAAGTAGAAATCCTAATAATTGCGTACCACCTGGGGTGTTGCATACTCTACCTTAGAGATGAGAGTTTGGAAGGAAGGGCTTAAGAGAGGCAAGCCTTCCATTTCTAGGTAGAAGTCTTAAAGACCCTCTACCAGGCCTTATGGCTTAGTTCTCCACTTAATGTATAGGATAAAGATTACAGTATCATTGAAATGCAAGCATATGATCAGAGAGCATTTCTAGGAAATTCTAAATTATGAAACCAACTGTATATAAGTTTGCCTATTGTGTGCCCAGCATTGTTCATTGTAATGGGTTAAAGAAGATAATGTCTGTTTGATCTAAACCGAACACTGTGGAAGAGGTATCATTATCTTCATTCTATAGATAAAAAAGCAGGTTCTCAGTGATTCTAATGCTGATCTATTTCTGAAGCCCATCTTTTCATCGATTCTTGATCTTCTGGCTAAGATCAAGTGTGAAGCCTACCTTTCCATTCTGCTGGGCTTCTTCAGGACTGTGGTGTATCCATCTCTGTATGGACAAGATTTGTTAACTGTCTTTCAAAGAAAGACTCTGTTCATGGAAAGTTAACCAAAATCTTCATCAAAATTTTATATTGACTTGTAGAATCATTTTGGATGAAGAACTTGCAGGTTATAGTAAGCTATTATGATTTTTATTATATAAAAGGCAGTAAAACAAGGGAAATGACAAAGGAATTTTAAAACACCCATAGACACTCTTACAGCATATTTTATTTTTATTTTTTCATGTTTTCTTCCAATTTTTGTTTATTTTTAATTTTTTATGTTTTCTTCCAGTTTTTATCCAGATACATATTAGTTGCATAATTTCAATCACAGTTTAAAATATTACCTTGTTTTCTGATAATGTTTTTCACAAAAAAATTTCCTGAGGTGATAAAGATATAGCTTGGTAGCAACATGGAAATGCTTAATGGGTTCATTAAATTCTATCAAATATTAGTATTTTATTTAACTTTCTACTAATTATTAGATCCATTGTTTCCAAACTGTTCTATACTATATATGCTAAAAAGCACATTTTGTGCATTCAATGATTAGAAATTTAATTTCCTTAAAATAATACTAATTAAATAGCTATTATGTATTGAGTTTTTACTGTGAAGCAGACACAGTTTGATGGGGTGAAATTTCAGGGTAAAAGTCTGCACATTATTATTGTTCTTAATGTATTAAGATTGCTACTAGATTACTAGATTGCTAGAGGTGATATGAATTGATAATACAACTTGGAAATAATGTGTGACTTTACCATTTTCTCCACTACTCTGCCAGTGTGGAGAATTATTATTGTATCAATATTAAACATTTTATAACTTTAATGACTGATACCAGAATTCTTCTTAAGGAGGGAACAGATTTTGTTTGTGAAAATACCTTGATAAGCCACTTTAATTTGAAGAAGGAAATTCTGAATTCATAGAATGGAAGGAGCCAAGACAACAAACTGCCATGCATTTGAAATAAGCAGGAATTGGGGGGTTAGGACAAGAAGGAAGGGAAGAGGTAGTGAGGCGAGAGTGGACTATTACATGGCAGGGGACTGAAATCCTAACTGTGCAAATGGCTGAGTGACTTTTGCAACACTATCTCAACTTCCATTTTTGGTTTGCTTCTGTTGTGGCCTTACAAATTTCCTGACCTCCCAAGTTTGCATTCAAGCTTTTCCATACATAGATACCCATAGGAATGATTGGTTTGAGGGAAATTAAGGAAAACAGTTTCATAATTAGATCAAATGTAGTGTGAAATTAAACCGGATGCATGAACAGGATGGTGAGATGTTCCCTAATAGAACTAATTCAAAAATTTTAGGAGTTTAAACTGGAGGTGACAACCAAGAAAATGTACATTCCTAAGAAATTCTCTAAAGATTTCGAGAGGGCTTTGTATCTCCACATGGCATAAATTAAGGGTTTGACTGCTTGTATTTAGGTCTCGAAAGACGTGTAGACTCCAGTAGACATCTGGTTGATGTTCACTTTTCCTAACAATGGCTTCAGTTGGCGCTTCCTCTGCCTCTTCTGTTGCAGTGACTCACCTTCATACCAGTTTTGGGCCATCAGTGGATTTGCAGATACAGTATCTAAAAAAGGCTTTTGTTTATCTCTAGCATGTTAAGGGAAACGTCACCAGAACAATTTCTGAGCTGTCATTATTGCATTTAATCATCATTAAGAAAATGGAAAAGCTAGGGCAATGTAGAGAATACTAAGGGCCTTCAAGTCAAATGTTGGAAGAGATGGTCAGCCAGACCAGTAGATTATTTTTACTGGTAATATCATATCACATTTGGGCACCTGGGTGGCTCAGTGGATTAAGCCTCTGTCTTCTGCTTGGGTCATGATCTTGGGGTCCTGGGATCGAGTCCTACATTGGGCTCTCTGCTCAGTGGGGAGCCTGCTTCCCCATCTGTCTCTGCCTGCTGCTCTGCCTACTTGTGATCTCTCTCTCTATCAAAAAAAAAAATCTTAAAAAATATATATATCACATTTAGCAAAAGGAACCAGACTTGCTATTGCCACCTTATTTCATAGTTTACCTTGAGCTTTTTTTTTTTTAAGCTTTTACTTTATTTTATTTATTTGACAGACAGTGATCACAAGTAGGTGGAGAGGCAGGCAGGGAGGGGGGAAGGCATGCTCCCCACTGAGCAGAGAGCCTGATGTGGGGCTCGATCTCAGGACCTGGGATCCTGACCTGAGCTGAAACAGAGGCTTTAGCCCACTGAGCCACCCAGGCACCCCTACCTTGAGCTTTTTAAGATAGTTTTTAACATGAACCCTTAATGAGGCAATTTTTAGCTCTTGTTTTATTAGAGATATTTATGATCGTGTCTTATATCTACTAGCATGAAAGCTCTTGGAAGGCAGGACCTGTGTCCTATTTCTCTTTTTTACACTCTTGCCTTCAGCATAATTTGAAGCATGCAGTCCACATTAATTTTTTAATTATTTATTTATTTATTGAAAAAAGAGATTTATTCATTTATTTGAGAGAGAGAGAGAGAACACGAGCAGGAGGGTCGGAGAGAATCTCAAGCAGACTCTATGCTGAGCATGGAGCCTGATTGGGCTTGATCCCAGGACCCTGAGATCATGACCTACGCCGAAACCAAGGGTCAGACACTTAACTGACTGCACCACCCAGGCACTCCATGCATGCAGTCTGTGTTTAATAAGTATTTGTTGATTAAATAAATGTGGACCACCACATTTATTTAATGTGGGAAGTATAGCCACCTGTACTTCCCAGGAAACATGTATCATGTTCATTTCTTATTTTGATCTCTTAGTTTTCCTACTTTTAACCCCCCCCACTGAGCCACCCAGGCGCCCCTCCTACTTTTAAAAATTTTATTTTCCTTGTATGTTGACCTTTCCCTTAATTGTCAGGATTCTATAATTTATAATAGTATTCTATTAGCTATGATGCCTAATGATGCTTGAACCATGAATTATTCTCTGGGTATGTTCTTCTCCTAAATGGTATAGTTATTTTCTCCAATATCTTCTAGTAACTAGTACAATTAAAACTGTAGCGGATACTTAATAAATGATTCTTGGCTGATTCACTCATTGTTGACAGAAATTTCTTAGCACAAATTATGAATCCATCAAGTCACATAATTGACGAAGTGTCCTTTTATTATTTATTAACAAACAAAAACATGAACATTTGAGGGGCAGTCTCCGGGCAATTTGGGAGAACAGATGGAGTAATTTAACTCCTTTAGATTGTTGGAAGGCTGACAGGTACCACGTCGAGTGAGAACAGTCACCTCCATCTGGCACACACACGGGTAAATTTAGCACCGGAAGATAATGGTAAAACAGATGCTCCTGCAAAGGTACAGGACTCACAATGGCAAAAATAGACTTTGCCCACTCAGGGACCTTACTTAAAGGGCAAACTTTGAGCTGCAATTAATAAAAATAATGAGACTGCTTTTAGGTAATGACTAGTTTTAAAACGTTAGTCAGAGATATAAAGTTCTATATTTAGGAGCAGTAAAATGAGTATACATTTTTCCCTACTCATTTGGGATCCTGAGTGCTCTGCAGGATTTCGTGAGAAAATCAGAGGGCAATGCTAAGTCAGTGACACAGAAAATGCTCTCACATTCCCTGAATTTAATCCTTAGGTTTTGCAATCTCTGATTCTTTCCTGTAAACCTGAGAGAAGATTCCTATAGCGGGTGTGATTACTTTTATATTTCCAAGCATGAGCCTCCTCTATTTAATTTGCTAGAGCCTCTTCAAGTGTTTCAGTTACGTATAAAAGGGAAATAATGTTTTAGAAAACTGAGAAGTATTTCTGATCTCTCTTGTCTCGCAAAGCAATTTGTATCTCTGGATGTATTCAGGGAAAGCCATTTCAGGAGGCCCCCCATTGTTCTGAATTGCACACATGTGCATGTTGAAAGGCCACGCTTTCTGATGTGGCATTTAGGAAGAATGACATTCATAAATTTCTACTGCTGGAGCTGTGGAATAGATGACTTAGAAATGGAGGTTCTTATGCACCAAAAGATCTTTGTTATATATTTGAAATTTTTTCTTAAAAAAAAAAATGGGTCTATTGAGGCTGTCTAGAAACGCAGGTGTGTCCTGTTTGAGATATTGGAATGAAAGGTATTTGGTTGAATGGTCATATGCACAGAAT
The DNA here is from genome assembly GCF_902655055.1 of Lutra lutra. Taxonomy (NCBI): domain Eukaryota; kingdom Metazoa; phylum Chordata; class Mammalia; order Carnivora; family Mustelidae; genus Lutra; species Lutra lutra. The sequence continues at coordinate 50,067,367 of NC_062280.1, read as the reverse complement.
AATGATGCTCCGCCCCCCCCCTCCCCCAATTTCCAGACAAGTTGAGAATGTAGCAATTGAAATAAACCAATGAAGCTTATACTCTAGGATATTTTCCCCCCCACAGAGGGCCCTTTCCCAGTAAGAGTTCTTTGCAAAGAGCAAGAATGGAATCTGTATGCTTTTACATGAGTTAATATGCTTGGTCAAAATTTAGCAGTTGGGTATTGTGAAGGGTATTTTCTTCAGAGGGATCCAAAAATACATATTTGAAAAGAATTGGTTACAAAAAGCAGTAGTTTCTTTGTTGAACATGTGTAGAATGTTCTTTATTTTGTTTGAGTGGTTGTATGAGTAGAACAACGGGGAAGGAGGCAAGTGAATTAGGCCCCTGGTGGGCAACCTGAAATTCTTGTCTGGCTTTGCTTTGTTACCTGGGCCTAGATACTTAACCCCTCTGGATGTGATTTTCTTACTAGGTATGAGTAAGGCAGAGTGGAACTAAGTATATAGTAGGGGTATTTCTACACTTTGAATATGTCATTCCAACTCATTTGGATTATATTGTTTCTTTTCTGGAGTCATCTGTCAATCTGTTTGCTTCATTGAATGTAGCATCATCTTTTTTCCCTCTTAGCTACTTATAATTATATTTTGTCTTTGATTTTCAGCAGTTTTACAGTGATCAGTCTATGTGTTCTTTTATTTGCATTTATTCTGTTAGGGTTTGTAGAACATCTCAAATCTCTGGGTTGGTTTCTTTCATCATTTGTGGAAAATCATTTCACTAAGAGCTGCTTCTGCTCCATATTTTCTTCTCCTTTGCCTTCTGGGGATCCAAATATACATATGTGTACCATATTTCTCTTATGCTCATTTCTGTATTTTCTATTCATTTGTTTCCTTATGCATTAGTCTGTAATTTTTCCTGACCTACTTTACAGTTTGTGAATCTCTCATCAGCTTTATTTAATCTGCCGTTAGAACCATCAGTTGTGCTCTCAATTCTGCTTACTATATTTTAGTCATAAAAGTGTCATTTGGTGCTTTTTTATAATTTCCATTCCTCTGTCAAAATTAGCCATCTTTCCATTTAATTTCTTGAAAGTATTAATTATAGTTTAAAAAAATTCTTGTCTAATAACTCCAGTAAATTTTCTTGGGCTCTGTTTATATTGTCTGTTATTCTCTTGATTTTGGTCAAGATTCTGTTTCCCAGTAACTTTGGATTTAATGCCAGACATCATACATGAAATCTTTGGTTCTGAATTATTTTTATCTTTCTTTCTCACTTACTTACTTATTCTTTCTTTCATTCATTCATTCTTATTTATTTATTTAAAGATTTTATTTATTTCTTTGACAGACAGAGATCACAAGCAGGCAGAGAGGCAGGCAGAGAGAGGAGGAAGCAGGCTCCCCGCTGAGCAGAGAGCCCCATGCGGGGCTCGATACCAGGACCCTGGGATCATGACCTGAGCTGAAGGCAGAGGCCTTAACCCACTGAGCCACCCAAGCGCCCCCATTCATTCTTTTTAAAAGAGAGGGTTTGTGTTTCAAACAGTTGGTTAGGGCAGGGGACTGCCACCTTAATTTAGCCAGGAACAGATGATACAAAGCTGGACTTCAGTATATGTGAGGGCTGATTGTACAGTCTGTCTGATTCACCCCTATGTATACAGATTCACCACAGGACTTCAGGGGTCCTTTCTAAAAGTCTTGATGATTTCTCAAGATTGCTTTTCCTTAGTATACTCTGAACTCCAATTAATGTTTTCCTTGGCCACTTAAGATGGTAGAAAGTTCTATTCAGCTTCTCATTCTCTCAGACAGCCTTTAAGCCACCACTGTTAAATTGACAAAATCCTTCAGGTCAAAAGCAACACATAAACGGTTGAGCTTATTTTCTCTGTATTCCTTTTCTCTGTGGAATCAGCTTTTCTAAATGTCACTGTTTTTTGAAATTCTCTGATGCTTTATTTTTTTTTAAGATTTTATTTATTTATTTGACAGAGAGAAATCACAAGTAGGCAGAGAGGCAAGCAGAGAGAGAGGAGGAAGCAGGCTCCCCGCCGAGCGGAAAGCCCGATGCGGGGCTTGAACCCAGGACCTGGGATCATGACCTGAGCCGAAGGCAGCGGCTTAACCCACTGAGCCACCCAGGCGCCCCTTCTCTGATGCTTTAAACATTATATTAAAAAAAAAAAATCTTTCTAGTTTTCCATTTGTTCTCAGAAGGAAGATTTTTTTTCTGGCAAAAAACAAAGACAAACAAACTCCGCCCCCCCCCCCCAACTCTAATCTGCACTTACAAGAAGCGAGAAGTCTCTTTCAAGTGTTAAACTCTAAAATTGTATATTTTTATGATTTTACTTTAAAAGGATGGATTATTGTTTTTTAGTAGTCAATCTGCAGAGAGCATAAGAGAATAAATAGCTGGGTGCCTAGATGCCCCATTTGTTGTTAAATATATTTCTTTCACTGGTTCTCATTGGTGGAAATGAAAGGCCAAGATTATGGAAAGACTGATAGAATTGCTTTTTGTACAACACAGCTTCGGCATGCCCTCTGTCATGCTTCTACATTAACTAGGATGACATTTCTGCATTTCTTTAATGAAAAGGATTTTCCCATTCTTCATTCTGATGAGAAAAATCTTACCAAAATAATAGTTGAGAAGCTATTGATCTGAAGCCCATGTGAAACTCTGCTTTTTCAAAGTCTTTTGGGATATACCAAGAACAAATCATAGGTGCCTCCATAAATAATTAGATAGGCAGTATTTCCACAGCTGTGCAATACCACATGGTTTTGCTTTCTTAGGCTTAAAGGAACTTCCTTCCTTTGCAGTTAAAAAGTCAACCATGTCAGATTTTATACACCCATACTTCTTAAATGGGGCAGAGAAGGTCTGAGAAACTTAGGTTTGAACTCCATGATATTCTGACTTTTAGTGAAAGAAAACTCAATTAAGTATGTCACATGTTGGAGTCAAGAGGTTCTGTAAGCCAGTGTAGCAAATGCTTTAGATTTGACTGAATTATTTAATTTGCAATAATGACACACTGAAAGACAGGTGGAGGTAGTGAAGCTGCATGCCCCACTGACCACGGATTTCATTTCTCAGCCAAGGATGTCCCTGCAGATTTGCTGAACAGAGCATACTTGGGTCTCTCTTCTGCCCCCAGGCTCATGTTTGGCTTAGCTTTTTTCTTTGCACTGCTTTTCTGATTTCACTATTGTAGGTTCATTTAAGGTTGAATACCTGATGTCATCTCTGTTCTCATTACAATCTAGTTAGCAGTAACACAATAGGGACAGTCTTTCAAATAATATTAAGAGACACAAAGTGACCTATTGAATAAAGTTACTTTGGATTTCACTGAAGGAATTTCTTCCTTTATGAGGAAGAAGGTAAGACTCTTTTCATCTTTCATCATTGATAAGCCAAAAATTTTATAAGGGTAAAGACTATATGTAAAAAGAACACCTTTATTTGTTACCAATATTAAAAAGAAAAATGTGTCTTTTAAAATGGTGTTCTTTTTTTGCTTTTCCTTTTATTATTTTGAAAAGCATAAAGAATGGCCAGCTTATAAATTTAAAACTTTTTTTTTTTGTAAAAACGACACTGGCTATATCCAACTGTCTTTCAATAAATGTACGTATATAAAGACATTTTATACAATATCCTGTAAATATGATCCTACTACACTATAGGTTGGTATTTTTATTCAATAATGAATTATGAATACTATTGCAAATAAGTAATTATAAATCTTCATCATTAAGATATGTAAAATAGAAGGAGAATGTTTGTCACAATTTAGGAACTTTATTTTTGGCAAGAGTAGATGTTGCTACAAGTTGTGGATTGGATTTTGCCTTTCAAAAATATATGTTAAGGTCCTAACCCCTGGCACACATGAAGATGACCTTATTTGGAAATAGGGTTTTTGAAGATGTAATTAATATAAGATACAGCCATATTGGATTAGGATGGGCCCCAAATCCAATGACTGGTTTTCTGGTGAGAAGAGAGATTTGGAGACACAAGGATGAAGGCCTTGTGATTATGGAGTCAGAGACTGGAGTGATACACCTACAAACCAATGAATGTCAAAGATTGCCAGCAACCACCAGAAACTAGGAAGAGGGAAGGAAGGATCCTTCTTCCCCTCAGAACTTGACCCTCGATTTCAGACTTGTAGATTCCGGAACTGAGGGAGAATAAATTTCTGTTGTTTTAGCCCCCAGTTTGTGGTAATTTGTTACAGCAATCCTAAGAAACTAATACAGTTTGCTATGTTGAGCTATTTTATTTTGAGTATTTCCTTGTTATTACTAGTATCATATAGTCCATGTATCATGTGTTGGCACTTCATCTTGGTGATTAAAGAAGCAGGTATTACGGTGTGTAAATAGAATTTAGGAACTATGGCATAATAGACCTGATAAGTTTTTCAAGAGATCTTTATCCAGCTTCAGTCTCTTTTAAAAGAGGACAGGGAAAATTTAGATACATTTTAGAGCAACAAAAAAGGCAAATGGTCTGAAAAATAAGGCATGTTAGTCACAGTATCTGGAAGCTGACAGGAACTTTATTGATCATCCACTCCAGGGCTGGCATCTTATTAGCACGCATGTGGGCCCTTCCATAGCAGACACTGCTGTTGAGACTGGGTGCTGTTCGGCCCTGAGTGCAGACGCAGATGCCTAATCCTTTGCCACACAGCTATGACCAACCAATCAGATCCGACTCAAATAAAGCTTATTCACTACTAGAGTTCAGTCACATCTTTTTCTTTACAGATGAAAAAACTGAATCCTAGGGAGAGAAATGGAGTTAATCATAGGACTCAGATTAATAACTGGATATTAATCCCCAAATTCCAGTCTAGTGCCTTTCTATTAACCACAATGTCTCCTTCTCAGCAGCACGCAGAGAATGAAAATCTTTTGTTGTTGTTGTTATTGTTGGAGAAAATATACTGGAGGTGTCAAAACTTCTTTCAAAATCTAAAATGGATTCTATGACTCCTCAGTAGTATGTCCTAGAGTCCCTAGGGATACCAGATCATTTAGGACACAGATTCAGTTTTAGAGCTTGGGTATAATTTTATTGAGTAACAGCTGTGGTGGTGGTCAGTGAAGGAGAGAAAAAGAACAAACTATGTTCCTAGAAGCATATAGGTTATACTACTTTGGTTTCCCTACGCCACTATTTCACAGTATTTATTAAGTAAAACTGTGCTCCATGACAGGGATATCAAGATGAGTAAAAGGAACACCTCTACCTCAAGGAGGTTGATCTATGTAAGTAATTAATGGCAACATGGTGAGGTGAGTTTGGTAATGCATTTTTGGTGCTGGGACACAGAACAGCTAATAGATAGTACTCTATTATTTATAGAATTAGGATAATGGAAAAAAGTTAGAAGGTAATTAGAGGTCATTGATCTTACCTCATAGTCAACGTAGGAATCCTCTTTATGCTGTATCCTGCAAAAGATCAATTAGTTCATCTTCTCTTGACCTGATTGACTTAAAGTTATATACACGAAAATATGTGTGTGCACATTTGTGCATGTGTCTACATGCATGTACTTTTGCTTCCACCTTCTCAAATAATTCATAATCTAAAGAGATAAAAAATTCTCCTGTGGTCTTTCTTGAATATTTACAGAGATGAGGCATTTATTATTTCACAGGGAGCTTAAAATATTTTTTGAATATCTATCTATCTATCTCCAAAATTCAGGGGCTTTATCTGTTTTGCCAAGACACTGAGAATCATCCTAGACCCTACCAAGAATCCTGTTCATATTGCCTCCTAAATATTTCTTGGATTCCATTCTCTTTTTCCCAATTTCTGTGGTTTCTGTCTTAGTTCAGATTTGGTTATCTCTACCTTGGATTTCTGCTAGTCTCCCTACTGATTTTTGTATCTCATAGATTCCTTCTTTGCACAGTATTCAGCATGATATATTTTTAAAAGATATGGCCATATGGGGAACCTGGGTGGCTCAGTTGGCTAATCATCCAACTCTTGACTTCAGCTCAGGTCATGATCTCAGGGTTGTGAGTTTGAGCCCCAGGTTGGGCTCCATGCTGGGTGTGGAGCCTGCTTAAGATTCCTTGTCTCCATCTGCCCCTATCCCACCTCTAACCCCAGCTAGTGCATGCTCTCTCTCTTTCTTTCAAAAAAAGAGACACAGCCATGAAATTTCCTCTCTAAAATTCTTTAGAGATGTCCTATTGTCTTAAAAGGGGACATCATAACAGTTATATTGGACGCTAGAAGACAGTGGAGCCAAGCCTTCAAAATTCCAAGGTAATATATATATACTTAGTTATATTAAAGCTATAGTGTGAAGACAAAATATATATTCCAGAAAGCTAATTAATCATGTACTTTGCCAATACAAGCAAGTAAAAGAAAGGGGAATCTGAAATCTTGGAAATGAGGAACCTGCTCAAGAAGGAGCAATGAGAATTTCTGAAATGATAATGAAGGGATATTTCCAGGTAACAGCTGTACAGAAGCCCATAGAGAGGAGAAGGAAGGTAGAGGGCTCTAAAAGCAGTGTTTCCCAAAAAACAATCAAGCAAATATATCAAACTGATATAGTACCAGGTTTTAATAACTATAATGAGAGTAATTTTGTTTTGGGACAATTGAGTATGAACTAATGATAATTACAGAGATAATAAAGCAAATAAGAGTGAAGCCATTGTTAATTCCAAGGGAAAAAATGGTACAAAAAAAATTACATAATCCAGGCCCAGAAATAAACTTTACATATATAGTCAAATGATTTTTGACAAGGATGTCAGGACTGTTCAATGGTAAAAGGACAGTCTTTTCCAACAAATGGTGTTGGGAAAACTGTATATTTACATGCAAAAGAATGAAGTTAGACTCTTATCTTGAACCACACAAAATATTAATTCAAATTGGATCAATGACCTAAATAAAGACCTAAAATTAACTTCTTAGATGAAAACATATGGGAAAATCTTCATGATATTAAATTTGGTAATGATTTCTTGAAAATAATCCTAAAAACACAACAAAAATAGATAAATGGGACTACATCAAAATGAAAAGCTTTTGTGCAAAAAAAGCCCACCAACAGAATGAAAAGATAACCTACAGAATGGGAGAAAATTTGCAAATATTAGATCTGGAAAGGATTAATATTCAGAACATATAAAGAACTCCTATAGCTCAACAAGAAACAAGAAGCAACCTGATTAAAAAATAGGCAAAAGACTTGAGTAGACATTTCTCCAAAGGAAGATATGCCTATGGCCAATAAGTACATGAAAAGATGCTCAGCATCACAAATCATTAGGAAAATGCAAATCAAAACTATAATGAGATATCAATTCACATGTGTTAGGATGGCGATTTGTAAAGACAAAACAAAACAAAATAACAAGTGTTGGTGACAATATGGGGAAACTGGAACCCTTGTATATCATTGGTGTAAATGGTGCAACCACTTTGGAAAACAGTATAGCAGTTCCTCGAAAAATTAAACATTGAATCACCATAAGATCCATCAGATACATATATATATATATATATATATATATATATATATATATACCCTCAAAAGAATTGAGAGCAGAGACTCAAAGAGATATTTGTATACTCATGTTTATAATAACATATTCAAAATAGTCAAAAGGTAGAAGCAACCCAAGTGTCTGTCATGAATGAATGCATAAGCAATATTCATTGTTACTATACATGCAGATGCATATATTTTGTTATATGTTATGTATATAATTTATTGTTATTCAGCCTTAAAAAGGTAGAAAATTTTGATACATGCTATAACATGGATGAACCCTGAGGACATTAAGCTAGATGAAATAAACCCATCACAAGAAGACAGATACTATGATTCCATTTGTATGAAGTACCTAGAGTAGTCAAATTCTTAGAGACAGAAAGTGGAATGGTGATTTCTAGGGCCTGGAGGGAAGAGATAATGGGAAGTTATTATTTGGTGGGTACAGAGTTTCATCTTGGGAAGATGAAAAAATTCAGAGATGGATGGTTGTGATGGTTGCACATAAGTGTAAATGTACTTGATGCCTCTGAATTATACACTTAAAAATGGTTAAGATGGTAAATTTTTGTTACATATATTTTATCGCAATTAAAAATTAGCAAACTACTTTGCTAAGCATGAAATAAGCAGACATTTCAACCTGATTTCTTACTGATCATTGGACAAACTGATTACTTTCTCTATATCATATAATATTGAGATATCTTTGTAGCTTTTAGTCTGCTTCTCAAATAAAATGTCTATTGTCATTAAAAATTACATAATGTACAGCTTAGCTGAGACCCAAACTTACATCAATATTCTTATTTACACATTGAATATTGATTTTAACTTAAATTATAATATATTCTTTCGGGAGTTGGGGAAGGGGTGGCTATGGTATAAGAGAACTAAAACTTGACCTTTAATTTTAGGGAGCCAATAAATTATGTCTAAGATTGTAAATTTAAAAAATGGAAGTTCACATATGTTATTTGTGTAAGTCCAGTTAAAATGCTAGAAGAGTTGATAGTGGTTGTTTCTGAGAAGTATTGGAGTAGGCTATGTTACTGACTTCTTTCTATAAATCTGATGGTACTCTCTGATATTTTATACCATGTACATGTATACTTTTTTTTCTTTTAAAGATTTTATTTATTTATTTGTCAGGGACAGAGGGAGAGAGAGTGAGTGAGCACAGGCAGACAGATTGGCAGGCAGAGGCAGAGGGAGAAGCAGGCTCCCTGCCACGCAAGGAGCCCGATGTGGAACTTGATCCCAGGACACTGGGATCATGACCTGAGCCGAAGGCAGCCGCTTAACCACCTGAGCCACCCAGGTGTCCCTGTACATGTATACTTTTGATAAAAATAAAAGGTAATTTCAAAACATGTGAATACAGACACATACACTTACAGATTGGTTAGTCAACCCCTTACCAACTCTACATTTCTAGTCATATAAGGAAATTTGAATGACACATTCTTAATAATTTTAGAATGTTATCATGTAAAAGGCCATTTCATACGTATTGCTCTGGGGGAAGCCAGCTTCTGTGTTGTGAGAAAGTTTAAGCAGCCTTATGGAAAGTCCATGTGGTGGGTGGTCAAGAGCCAGTAAGTAATTTGCAAGCTGTGTAAGTACATCATATTAGAATTAATTTCTCTGGGGCCTATCAAGCCTTAAGATGAAAGCTGCCATGGACAACATCCAGGGGCTCACAAAAGACTTGGAGCCAGAACCACCCAGGTAAGCTTCCCCTGAATCCTGACCCACATAAGCTATTGAGATAATAAATGTTGCTATTTCAAACTGCTAAGGTTTGAGGTAAAGTGTTGTGAAGCAACAGTTAACTTACATAGATTTTGGAGGAAATGGAGTGTCAGAGAGATATAAAGGTCTGCCCAAAGTGTCCCAGCAAGGACTGAACCACATTTTTCTCACCCCAGAGTCAGTGCTCTTTTCATTTTCACTACCAAAGAGGTCTCCCAGCCTAAAGAACAGCGTGTTGGTCTTTTAGTGTTTTCATTTCAGCAGGTCTGTTTTGATACAGGTAAGTTTATTCTGATGTCCAGATCCGATTTCTTTTGTTGAACTGTGTTCAGCTTAAAGCTCTCCATTCATTTCTGAGCTGGTATCTCAGACTACTATATCTGACTAAGGCATCATTATAATTGTCAAATCTGGAAGAAGTTAAGTACCCTCCATATGTATAAAGTTCTGACCTGGCCCACACCCTGAGTCATTTCTTTTCTATATATTACCTTTCTTATTTATCTCTTGGGTTCTGCCTTTGAATGAAAAATAACCTTAAAAATAGCATTCACATTGTAACATTGGAAAGAAGGTATAACAACTCATTTTTTCCATCAGTGCTCTAAACATAGAAATGATTATTAACTTCTTGCTGCCTTCATACCATATCTGAGTATTTCAATTTGCCCTTCTTTTCATCTCACAGATTTTTAATTTTCTGTTTCATTTAAGGTCATTAAGGAATACTACTTAAAATGGGAAAAAAGGACTAGTGTTTAGTCATTTTTAATTTACTGTGACACACACTTTTGCTGATTTACTGAATGAAGTAAGGTTATCAAAATGCATTGTCTGTGCTTTTGGATTGCATTTCCATATGGATGAATTTTCCATTAGAAGTCCTCCCAGGCACATAGTGTCCCTATTAACTGAGTCATAGGTTGTATAACTCTTAGGAGAACTTACTAGCCTGATGTAGGGGTGCAGTGAGAGGGATGAAAAACTGAGCCATTGCCAGTAATTTAGGACTTTGCAAGGCAGAAGTCTCTGTTCTTATCTTTCAGTCAGTCTCCCAGACTACTATCCCAGAAATCAAACTAGCTGATCAGTTTCCTCAGTGCTCCAGAGTCCATACTATGTCATGTTAGGAAAACCTATTCTTCATATAGTTCTATATGATCCCAGGATGTGCCTGGGAAGCTTTAAAGCCCACAAGACAGCTGTTTGGCATTGGGCATGAGCTTGACACAGGAGGATGAGTCACTAGAATACATGGAAGGGACATTGAAAGGACAGAGGAGAACTTCTTTTCATCTCACTTCATAAAGCTGCATGTGAAACTTGGGCCATGGGTCTCAAAACCATCTTGTGTGTCCTCTTCCTGGACCTCACTCACCAATGGTCCAAGTTAGTGATAACTGGTTTATAGCTTTTTAGACCTGGGGAAGGCGGACACTGTGGGATTGCTAATCACCAGTTCTCAGCCACCTTTCCTCTTACTTTTTCTTCTTTAGAAATAGGGAAAACTAAACATGCTCATTCCTACCTTCCTTGGATACTTGGGATATTAAGTGGAGAAGTTTGGACCACTGAGAAATAAAGGTTGGCGGCGGCGGGGGGGGTCTTTCTTAGGGTTGTTTGATACAGTTTTGCTTTCATGATAAATTGGACTAAATGTGGTTGGCTCAAGCCTTTGCCTATCTGCTTTGTCTTGCTTGTGAATATGGCTGTGTGTGCATGGCTGGAGGACCAGCAGTTTTCTTGTGGCCAAGAATTTATGTGTTAATATACCAAGAATAACAGCCTGGGTAGCAGGAAGATCCTGAATCCTGATTCTATCTTTGTGCCCCTACAACATTCTTGGACTTCTTACTGTTGGACTTTTGTTAGGCAGGAAAAAACCCAAAATAAAACAGAATGAACTGTTTTGTTTAAGGTATTTTTGCTTGAGCATTCTGTTCCTTGAAAATACATCAATTGATACTGATATTGATTGATATCAATTGATAATTGATACACCAATAAATTGAATCATTTTAGCTGTTAGTGTAGAACGGGGTTTCTGCCTTGGCACTATTGATATTTGGGCTGGATAATTCTTTGTTGTGAAGGACTGTCTGTGCATTGTAGGATGTATAGCAGCTTTCCTAGCCTCTACCCACTAGGTGTCAGTAGCACCCCCAAGATGTGACAAGCCAAACTGTCTCTGGGCATGACAGATGGCCCCTGGAGAACAAGTCAACCCCTGCAGTAAATGCAGATGTAAGTGAAATGGGGCGTACACAGATGCAGAAGGCATTCTTACAAATGCAAATTATGCACACGAATCAGCCAGGATAGGTCAGTTTATGCTGCAGTAACAAAGGACTTGAAAGTTTCAGCAACCTATAGCCACAAAGTTTGCTTCTTGCTCATTATGCTCCATATCCACAGTGGCCTGGCTGAGGATCTGTTCAATGTCTTCATTCTGGGACCCAGAACAATAGAGTAGCATCTGTCTGAATATTTCAGTTGCTCAGACCAAGGAAAAATAGTCCTTAACAAAGCAGGCGCTAGCTTTTACAACTTCTACCTGGAAGAGACATATGCCACTTCTACTCACATTTCTCTGAAAAAGCAAGTCCCAGGACCCTGCCTGATCACAGTAGGGTGGGGAAATACCATCTTTTCATAGGGAGAGGCACCAAAACTTTTTTTTTTTTTTAACATTATTTATTTATTTACTTATTTGACAGAGAGATCACAAGTGGGCAGAGAGGTAGGCAGAGAGAGAGGGGGAAGCAGGCTCCCTGCTGAGCAGAGAGCCCAATGTGGGGCTCGATCCCATGAATTTGGGATCATGACCTGAGCCAAAGGCAGAGGCTTAACCCAATGAGCCACACAGGCACCCTCCAAAACGGGTTTTGAAAAAAATAATACCGTTTATCATGCCACCTGAGAAAAATAGATTAATGATAATTGCTCTGCCCAGACCAGCTCTTAAGTCTGTTTGCTGGGATGGCATATCTTCATAGTGGAAAGGGCCAAAAAAAATGTGGAGGATACAAGTGCAAAAGAACTTTGTTGTAATTAATTCAGAGAGTCAGAGAGAGGCTGGACTAGTATGGTGGTCAAGTGCACAGACTTCAGAGTCAAAGTACTTGTTTTCAAATCTAGAACTTACCTCTTTCTATCTCTCTAATCATGGGCAAGTGAATCAACCAAGTCTGTCTTCGTTCACCTGCAGTGGGAGGTAAATGATTACCTCTACCTCTCAGCACTGTTATTTCAACATAATGCCAGTGAAGTGATTAGGACAACTGGCACCTGAGAAATACTCCATAAATGTCATCTAGTCCAGCCCAGTTTTGCACAGCTCTCAGGATCACTGTCCCTGTGTATTTGGAAAAGAAGAGGTTGTATTAAATCGGATCCCAGTACTCTGTTTCACACTGCTTCTTTTCTGAGTTGCAGTCTGTCTCAGTTAGCTGGGGCTGCTAGAAGAAAACACCAGAGAATTGAGTGGTTTAAATAAGAGACATGTATTTCTCATGATTCTGGAGGCTGGGGAGACTGAGACCAAGATGCTGATAGATTCAATTCTTGGGGAGCTCCCTTTACGTTACTGTTTCCCTTTCACTGTGTGCTCATATACTTTTCCTAGGTGTGCATGTGTGGAAGGATATGGAGATAGAGACAGAGAGGTGTCTTCCTTGTCTCATAAGGGCACTAATCCCAACACGAAGGCCCCACTCTCATGATCTAATCTAATCCCCTCCCAAAGGCCCACCTCCTATACCATTACATTGGGGTGTAGGTCTTCAACATGAGAGTTTTGGAGGGATACAAACATTGAGTCCGTAACAAATCCTCTCATTACTTCTCTTCAACTTGGGCCCTAGAACTCCGGCAGTGTGCCTCCTTGATGAGGCAAGGGTTTGGGTAGGATGGGGAGGGAGGAAGAGAAGATGGGTAAATGTGAGACTCATCTTAGCTCCTGCCATCACTTGAAAGGGTAAACCAGATATCACTGAAGTGTTGGGGTCCCATTAAAGGGAATTTACATGGAAAGACAATAATGTCCAAAGGAAACATTGAAAGGGAAAGCCTCCAAAAGCTAAAGTCTTCACAAACAGTCCTCTCAGGGGCACATCCAAAGTCCTGCCCATGTACAACCTGACTTCAGGTCTTCCCCACTCTGTGAGGGCTGCTCTCTCTCTGGGCAAATCTCCCTTGCACAGGTAGAAAACTACCCTGACCCACCCTGTGTATAGGCTGGACTCATGTTTTTCTTCCCAGCACAACTTTTCCCAGCTCTGGGGATTCAGGATGGAATTAGGCTCTGCTACTACACAGAAGAGTGTTTAATGGCCTCTGATTATCTAAGTACTCCAGAAAATCTATAAGTGAGGGACTGTGGGCAATTCTGGTGTTTCAAATCTCATCCTTTCAAGGTCTACTCCCAGTGCAGCAGAAATGAATTTTGTTTCCAATTTTTCAGCAGGTAACTATTTATAAGTATGTGCACATGAACACATACTGACATACATGCTTACACACACACACACACACACACACACACACACCTGCCATAGACAAATACTGATTTTCAGGAAAAGGATAGTCTAAAGTCATGGGAGAATGAGAAGCTTTAATCTCACCCATCCCCCTGTGATTATTACCAAGATTCCTTTCTTCTGGCAGACTTAGTATATTAAATAAAAGCTTAATTCCTTTTATTCATTTCTCTGCTTTCAAATAGAGTAAGGGAATGACAGGAAAAAAACCAAAAAACTGGTGTATTTCTGATCCACATTCCTCTCAATGGCGATTTCCTTAGCCAGGCAAACCTGGAGATTTGGGTCTGTCAGTGGTTTAGTCAAAGCTATCTTCCTTCCTAGTTTCTGACCCAAATGGAGATGCAATGTGGGTAGAGGTCTTTTGGGAAGTAACATCATTATTATTACTGTTGTTGTCAGTCTCCTAAGGTGCTACACCAGTATGTTATCTGGCTGTAACTTAATTGTTTATATGCTCTTTCCTTCTCAGCTTAAATTTTAAAATAACCACCCACTAAAGCTCTCAGGGATGGTGCAGATGTCAAGAAAATATTGCCTGACTTTGCATGACAATATCTCGTTTTATTCTCTAATTTAGTTTAATTCAAAACAGGGCTAATATCTGTGAAATAGCCAATATAGAGACCAGCTGGGAACCTAACTGGCATCAGAAGCTCCACACAGATTAACATTTCAAAAATGACACCATATGGTAGAGAGCTTTGCATCTGATGACAAAGAAGCAGAATGAATGCTGGACAGCGCAAACCAGAGTAGATTGCGTTGAGTCGTGCACTGGAGTGAAAGGTGCATAAGCTCAAGTGATACAGCTATCATCTGCTTCCTTAACTCGCTCCAGGAACAAGCTGTTTTTAGCAGACATCTTTGCCATTTTATGGGAGAGTTAGTTGGCCTCTGATTTCAGTGTGTTATTTTCAAATTATTGTGATCTTTGAAACCATCAAGAAACTATAATTACACACCATATAAAGGTTTGGTTGAAAATCCAGATGTATTCTGATGTTTACCTATATACCAAGCCATTGAGAAAGTGTCCTGAGTTTTGCCAAATTTCCTGTAATTTTTATAGCCACATGAACTTGAAAGCCAAATGTGATCTGTATGTTTCTAACTCATTTACTGTCAAGTCTTTCAGATAATATTTGCTAAAAGTAGAATGCATACAGGAGTTGTTTTCAATCCTTCTCTCTTAAACTCTTGAGGGGTCCTCCCATCTCAAGCCCCCACCACTTTCTGAGGGTGGGAGTTGGATAATTTTTTTTTAAAGATTTTATTTATTTATTTGACAGACAGAGATCACAAGTAGGCAGAGAGAGAGAGGAAGAGAAGCAGGCCTCCTGCTGAGCAGAGAGCCTGATGCGGGGCTCGATCCCAGAACCCTGGGGATCATGACCTGAGCCGAAAGCAGTGGCTTTAACCCACTGAGCCACCCAGGTGCCCCGGATAATTTCTTTTTTTTTTTTAACAGCTATGTTGGATTGTGCCAAATAAGCACATATCTAGATCAAGATCTACCTATATACTATGTATGCATCTCTGTATTTAGACATTGAGAAAGATACAGCAATAAAGTGCCAGGTAGTTTACAGGTGAATTTTTGCAGCTAGAGAATTTTGAATTTGTTAAATGACTTTTGAGTTTGCTATAAGGTTGAGAAGATTTGTTTTGGACTCAACGAAAACATAATGCATATTTAAATTTCTTAGTCTGAGTGTTGTCTTTTGGTGGCTTATTTTCTCTTTAATGTTGTTCTTGATCTTAGTAGAACTTGGTTTTCCTGGTATCAAAATGCTGGGGGTTGTTATGGGTGCTTCAGGGAGGGGAACCCAGCACATAATGTGCTTTTATCTTTTCCCACACCCCGTTAGAGAACATTCTGCTCAAAGGAAAAGGACAGCCTTTTATCTGAACAGTCTTCCCCTGTTTTGCAAGGGTAATTTATTCCTAAAAAAGATCCTTAAGGGGATAAATCATCATGATTCAAAAATGAAATTACCAATAACTTAAATGGGGAAAAATGGCATATTTTGTTTTAACTTTTTGTTCTGAGATAATTATAGATTCCCAGGAAGTTGCCAAAAAAATGTACATGGAGGTCTTGGATATCCTTCACCCAGTTTTCCTTAACAGTAACGTTTTGCACAGCTAAAATATAATACCAAACCTGGGAACTTGATATTGGTTCAAGTTCAATCCAGACACATGTGCTCAGGTTCTGTGTGTGTGTGTGTGTGTGTGTGTGTGTGTGTGTGTAGTTGTATTCAGTTTCATCACATGCAGATTTGTGTAACAACCTCCACAATGCAGATACAAGACTATTCCATCAGCATGAGGTCCCCTCTTGTTCTTCCTCATCTCCACATCCACTCCTTTCCCTACCATGCCTAACGTCTTGCAATTGCAAGTCTGTTTTTCATTTCTATAATTTTGTTATTTCAAGAATGTTATATAAATGGAATGAAACAGTATGTAACCTTTTGGAATTGGTTCCCCCCCCCCACCCTGTGAGATCTGTTCCAAATTATTTCATGTATCAATCATTTGTTCCTCTTTATTGCTATGTACTATTCCATATTATGAGTATATCACAGTTCACAATTGGTTTAACCATTAACCCATTGAAGGACATTTGGATTATTTCCTGTTCTTATGTATTATGAATAAAGCTACTATGAACATACATGTACAGGATGTTGTGTGAACTTAGATTTTCATTTCTGTGGTATAATTGCCCAGGTCTGCAGTTGTTGAGTCCTATAATAAATGCGTGTGTAGTTTTTAATTTTGGAGGAAATTGCCAAATATTTTTGCACAGTGGCTATATTATTTTACATTCTCACTAGCAATGTAAGAGTGATCCAGTTTCTCTGCATCCTTGCAAGCATTTGGTGTTATCACTATTTTTTATTTTAATCCTTCTGATAGTTGTGTATTGATATCTTATTTCAGTTTTAGATTGCATTGACTTTGCATATTTGCTAATGATGTTAACATATTTTCATATGCTAATTTACCATCTGTATATCCTTTTCAATGAAATGCCTGTAGATATCTTTAACTATTTTCTTTTTTTTTTTTTTAAGATTTTTTTATTTATCTATTTGACAGAGAGAGAGATCACAAGTAGGCAGAGAGGCAGGCAGAGAGAGAGGGGAGGAAGCAGGCTCCCTGCAGAGCAGAGGGCCTGATGTGGGGCTTGATCCCAGGACCCTGGGACCATGACCTGAGCTGAAGGCAGAGGCTTTAACCCACTGAGCCACCCAGGTGCCCCATCTTTAACTATTTTCTAATTGGATTTTTTTTACTGCTGAAATTTAAGAGTTCCTTCTATATCCCAAGATGCTAGTCATTTGACACATAATACAATTTTTTTAGTCTTAGTTTATATATTTATCCTCATAATAGAGTTTTTGCAGCAGAAAATTTTAAAATTTTGATCAAGTCCAGTCTATCAATTTTTCCTTTTGTGGATTGCATTTCTGGTGGTGTCAAGTTTGAGAATTCTTTGCTTAGTTCTAGGTCCTCAAGATTTTCTCATTTTTTTTTTCTCTAAAAGCTTTACAGTTTCACGTTTTACATTTTCATTCATGATCCATTTTGTGTTACTTTTTTTTATATAAGGTATGAGGTTTAGGTGGCATTCCTCTTTTTCTTTTTTTCCCCCGTGATGTCCATTTACTCTCATACCATTGGTTGAAACGGCTATTGTTTCTCCATTGAATTGCTTTTGCACCTTTGTCAAATATCATCTGGGCATATTTCTGTGGGTCATTCTGGTTCTCTTTTCTGTTTCCTTTTCTTGCATGTGTCTTTCCCTGCAGTGGTGTCACTCGTCTGCATTATTGCAGCTAGTAGGAAGCCTTAACATTGGGTAGAGTGACTCCTCTCATTTTATTCATCTTTTTCAAAATTGTTTTAGCTCTTCTTATTTTTTTTTGTCTTTCCATATGATTCAAATAAACTGTCTATGGCTATAAAAAAGCCTTACTGAGATTTTGACAGAAATCTCCTGTATCTATAGATCAGTGTGGGGAGAATTGATATCTTTATTCTGTTGAGTTTTCTAACATATGAATATGGTCCCTCTCTTTTTTTAAGATTTTCTTTAATTTTTAAAAAAATCATCATTTCATA
Organism: Lutra lutra; assembly: GCF_902655055.1. Classification (NCBI taxonomy): domain Eukaryota; kingdom Metazoa; phylum Chordata; class Mammalia; order Carnivora; family Mustelidae; genus Lutra; species Lutra lutra. The sequence continues at coordinate 50,049,375 of NC_062280.1, read as the reverse complement.
CTTTTCAGCATTCATATCCTGTACATGTCTTGTTAGGTCATGTATTTTTGAGGCCTCAAGTTATCATTGATTTAGATTAAAACAACACAATTTCCCATTAAATTGGGCACAGTTATTTTAATAGTTGTTAAAGTAAGTTGTCATAATAGACCTGACGAGGTGTTTTCTCTTCTTCAATTAGAAAATAAGTCCTGTGAAGCAATTTTTAGCCCTTATCATAGTACGCTTCAGATCTTCAGATTATATTCAAAAACAAAACATCCTGGTTCTACCACTTACTAACTCTATAATCTAAAGTAAATTAATTAATTATGCTTCAGATTCCTCATCAGAAAAATGGGGTAATAATAGTATCTACCTTTTCGGATGTGTGAGGTTTAATAAATTAATGTGTGCAGAATGCATAATAATGTGCCCAGTGCCTCGCATGCCGTCAGTGCTCCAGAAGTTGTACATTACTACTACTATTACAAGAGAGTAGTGTAATTTAAACTTTACTGTGAATCAAGCAAACACACAGCAACAATAGAGCCAATGAAATGACAAAGGGAAGCAGTGAAAACAATGCAAATGATGTCACACTCACTCAATAAGCTGACATCATAAGTGGCATAATGCCCACGACTATTTCTGGTGCTATAAATTAGCAAAACCGAAGTTTCCCGAGAGGAGAATTTACTGCAGTATACATTAACTATCTGTGCAGAGATGACTGGATTTGGCTCAGGAGGTGAAGGAAATCCAGATTGGTGCATGGTAATGGGAAGAAATGCTGCAGAAGCCAAAGGAAGAGGTATTATATGAAATGCCTAATAAGTGTGAATTCTTATAACCTGAGTAGGCACATCTGGAATTATGACCTTATTTATAGATCATTTCACTTGGTACTTACACAATTGATTACAGGCTTTGAATATTTCTCTCCTTTATCATTTGTTACTTTGAATCATGGTCCTCCAAAACAATTATTAGCTCCCTTGGCAGTAGTTACTAAGAAAAACGCAGAGTTCTAAGAACTTTGAGAGCTTTGTTGCTTCACTGATGTTGAGGTGTCTACATCTGAATGCCCTTATCTTTTCTGTTGTAAAGTCCCCACAAAACCCCAGGTGATTCTTCTCCTCTCAATAGCACAGTCAGGACTTCCCCAACCCTTAAAACCTTATTTATTTTTAAAGTCTTAATTGTCAAGCTGACATAGCATCTACCCAGCATGAACAATAGCTTTTCTGAGAGTCTCCTACATATTTTATCCATCAATTTATCATCTCTTTAATACTTAGGAAAGATAAACACCCAATTCTCCATGGTCTGGTACCCCTCCTTAACATTCATTATAGCAAACCACCCCAAGTCTTGCCAGAAGAGCTTAAATTGATTCCTGCATGTATGTCCCAGCTGGGGCTCCTTGGCTTCATGTCAGTCCCCAGGCCTATAGATGAACTGGATGTATTTTGAATGCAGCTGTAGACCTTTTTAAAGAGCATAAGCCAAAATGAGTTCATAATCCCTGGAATGCATGCTCTATGTAGGCTTTTCATTTTGGAGAAATCCCAGAGCTGACAATTTCAGATAGAGTTTCACTGGCCTTGACCCTGTTGCATCCAGGAGGGATTTTTTTGTTGTTGTTGTTTCTTTGTCCATCTGCTGGACTCTCTTTTGCCTTTGTGATGTTTTGATTATATTTCTGCCTATTACAGAAAAAGAAAGGTGCATATTCTAGGTAGAAAGTCTTTCCATTCAGAATAGGTACACCCCACATATACTAGTAGAAGTTTGTTAAACTAGAAGATGTGGTGTAAGATACATCTATTTGAACACAGGCTATACTTAGGATGGAATAGTAAGTTTGAGACACGGGATGGATGGCTGAATTTTAATGGAAGGGATATGCAACATGAAACTATTAAAAAAGTGATCTATTTTGTTTTGTTAGCTCACAGAATATTGGTGAATCTGCCCTTCTATTTGTTAGTACAATATTTATTATGTGTTTAATAGATCAATAAAAGAAATCCTTTAATCTTGTTAGTTTGATAAGGATCTGAAAACATACTTTCAAAATAGTGCAGAACTGGAAAATGGAATTGATTTATAATGAGGCAATAGTAGTCTATATGGACACATATCAATGATTCATAGAAGGTACTCTATCTTACTTTGGCAGGTGCAAAAATTCTCTCTGTATGGAATTCTAAAATTACAGAATTAGTTAAATGATTCATTTTACATAACCTGGATTGTGGCTACTGGTAGGCTATAATCTCCTCCTCTTTGCTTTCTTCACAAAATATAATGAAAAGAATGAGGGAAATAAGACTCCTTTTGAAAGCTTAAAGTTTAAAATTAGTACCTTGTGGTTCTTTGGCTACGTGAAGAAAGAGAGTAACCCTAGGGTGGTAAAACAGCTATGACCTGAGTGGGGCAGAGTCTGAGCGCGTCAGAGGGGCCCGGCTAGCCATGGAACCACAGAAGGAGATTAGGGGCAGGTGTGATCGGGGGCCCATCCAACCTCCTCAAAGGGCGAGGGCTCTTCATTTGTGCACACAAGCATTGTTTTCCTTGACAGGTTTATTCAGTGCTAGATGAACAGGCCTTAATCTTCCTATCCTAAGAGTCATTTCTTTTTTTTTTTTTTTAAGATTTTATTTATTTATTTGACAGAGAGAGATCACAAGCAGGCAGAGAGGCAGGCAGAGAGACAGGAGGAAGCAGGCTCCCCGCTGAGCAGAGAGCCCGATGCGAGGCTCGATCCCAGGACCCTGAGATCATGACCTGAACCGAAGGCAGTGGCTTAACCCACTGAGCCACCCAGGCGCCCCCTGACAGACATTTCTGTGTCCCTCGGTTCTCATTCCATAACTTCCCAGCAAATAACTGGGTATCCCAAAAAAGCCATATATATATATATATATATATATATATATATATATATATATTTTAATAGGGAATGAATGTGCTGACTGTATGATTAGTGTCCTGGAGCATTGTGTTTCTCACTGTAAGTCAATGACTTGATATTCTGCTTATAATCTGATTTTTTCATTGAAAAAAAAAATCAATTGCTATGTGCAGAGCTTGCTTACCAGGAAGAAGAGCGAAATTCGGTAAATGAACAATTCAGTCTACTTGAGAGTGGAATTTCTCACTATGAGTTAACAGATGGGCATCATGTTGTGTGTGCTGTGTGTATGTGTGTGTGTGTATTTGGGGTTCTTTGTGCTTGATTAATCATGTGAGTCTGTTCCTATGAGATAGAGTTTCTCTTAGTGGGACTGGGACAGCAGCCTCAGGTTTCTGAGCCCGTCTGTTGATTTCACCACAGTACATTTTCCATTTGAATTATCTATGTAGCCAGCCAAGGGCTTCGCCTTCACGTGGCTCCTTGTAGCAGGATATTTAGACTTCATCCTTGTGTGAAATTTATTAGGAACTCTCGGTCAGCAAAGTAATCCTTCTTTGATCCCCAAGAGGTCACAGCTGACCTGGGATGAGGATTGCCAAAGAAGTCTTTCTTTGTTTGGCAGTCCTGGCGTGATCACAGCATCAGAGAGCGCGCTAGTGGAGGATTCCCTTATTTGAGTAAAAGACTCACATAAACCACAGGAAAATTCTTATTCAAGGAGCAGGTGGCAGGTAACAGAATAAGAGTCTCTTGTAATTTTTTTCCAGGTCACATTTACCTTAATATGAAAGGATTGTTCATTTGTTCTAACAGGGCAAGATTTACCCTCCGTGCCCCACCCCGCAACTGCCACCCCCCCCCCAAAAAAAAGAAAGAAAGAAAGAAAAGAAGTAAGAGAGAAAGAAAGAAAAGAAAAAGAAAGGTGTTTCTTCGACAGTAGCTCCCAATGGGAAAGTTCAAAGTCACTTTGGGTGTTCTATAGTTCCTACAGATGAGTTTAGAGAGTAAGTGCTTGGTTCAACTTTGTCATAATCTTGCTATATGATTCAAATGAAACTGGGCCTCAGTTTTTTTTCATTTTTGATGAGAGCTTTGTGATAGATAACAATGATCCTCAAGTTATTTTTAGCAGCATAAGTTTTTTCTATAAAAATTCTTGCACAGAATCCTAGTACATAAAGCAGACAATGCTGACTTATTCAGGTTTATAGTAGGGATAGAGGGCCTCTGAGCACTGTTGCCTCAGCCACTCCCTTGCTCATTTAACCTACATGACACTCCCTGAATCTGCTCCCTGTGGAAAATTTAGTCCAGTTTGAAAGTCACTATACTAGACGGTCTTTGGATGCCTTCCATATATAGTTCTAAAAATCTTACATTTTTGCTTCCTTTTAATTTTCCAAGTATCACATCAGTGTGTGTCTATTTATCTATCCATCTGCCATCTGTCTGTCTGTATTTATCATGTATGTATGTGTATATATCTATGTCTGATTAAGAAAACAGCTCTGGAATCAGAATGCTTGGGTTTGTGTTCTCATTCTGCCACTTTACTGGCTGTGACCTAGATCAAGATGATTAACCTCTCTGTTCCTCAGGCCCCAGCCATGGAAAGGTAAGGGGAATACTGTCTACTTCCAAATATTGCTCTGTGTTTTACATATGTTTATTGAGCACAACATAAGAACTCTACAAATACTAATCATGATTATTATAATGGGTAAACCTTTGAAGTTTAAAATGAATTTTTAAAAATATATAGAGTGTAAGGCAACTAAGCCCTTCTCCCTCAAAACATGTCCTGAGTCCTAGACCATAGGAACTGGGGTAGAAGATAGCTGGGCTAAGGGGCACCATTAAGAAGGCAGGAGATGGGTCTGGATCAGAGGTGCTGTTGAAGCAGAGGTTGGGTGCAAGCTCTTCTCTTGTTGCAGACCATGGCAACAGAATGAGACCTTGCCTACAGTCGGGATAATGCAGTCTCAATAACTTATACTGGGTTTTACCCTTGTGGGCCCTTTAGATCTTCAAGCCCTTTGAAAACCCTGCCTAATATTTTCCCTAACTACTCAGGAAGTTTGAGTCAAATGACCTCATGAATGAATGTCAGCACTTACTTGATCCTCTAGTTTCCTGGCCCAGACTCACTTCCCTGTGCACTGTGGTGCCCTCTGCTGGACACTGCTACAGGTGTAATGTAGAGGCTGCCATTACTCTGCCCTATTTGTTGGGTCTCATTCACCTTGATGTGTTGGAGAATGCAAGGCAGGAATGTATAATGTTCTCGGTTGAAGAAGGGCTCAACATCTCTTTCTTCATCTCTCTTGGCTGCACTGTTGTGGGGTCCTGAGGTCAGCAGAAGAACCTGAATGTGTAGATCTGAGCTCTCTTTCTGCCACTTCCACATCTTTTAACCCCTCCATATAGCCAGATGCTCCCTTGGGGAGGAGCAGAGGAAGGAGAAGAATCTGAAAGATAGTATTTTCTTAAAAATGATTACTTAAATGGAAAGAATCAGACCTATCATAAATTGGTGAATTTCAGACACATGCTCTCTCCTTTCCTTTATATCATAATCCTCCTATTGGGTGTCTGAGTCTTTCTGTTCTGTTCTAGAGTAGAGACTTAAGAGTATTCAAGACTACTGAATAGTGGGTTGTTCACACAAGAAATTTCCGAAGGTGGTTGTAGCTGGGAAGTGTTTTCAGGGCACTAAGTTTTTCTTTTTTATAAAAAATTTTTTTAACGAATGCATATTTTGAGAGAAGCTGACTGCAGCAGTAGGTGGTTCTCCCCAGACTGCTGCCAAAGGAACAGCTTGGCTCTGAGTCAGCTTCCCACATACAGATTGTAGTTTTAATTTTATAGGAAATATTTTTGAGATAATGAATTATGGATGCTATAAGAAATATTGGAGCCATGGCCATTCTTTTAAAGCTCACACAAATGGAATCCAGTAGCTATTTCTCTGCAGTGCTAGTAAAGTCATTGTTCTCTGCCATACTATGGTATTTTTGCAGAGAACTGGAAGTAATATGCAGAGCCTGCCCTCCTTGTCATTCTTTGATGGTGGCCAGAACATCTTTATTCCTAAGGTCCTCTGGGGCAGCCCTTGGGTGATATTTAATTCCCCTCCCCCACTTCACTCGCTGTGACTAGTCTGTTACTAAACTCATTTATCACTCTGGAAGTCTTTCCTATTTCCATGTTACATTTTTCCTATTTTACACCTCAATCATGGCTTCTTCCTTTCTTCACTGACTCTGTGTGATCCTCTTCTGAACCATCTGACAAATTGTTGAGATTCTAATATTCCATCTCATTGTTCCACTCAAAGTTAAGGTGACCTATGCCCCCCAACCTTTTCTGCCCCCACATTCGGGATTGCACTTGACAACTAACCATGAACTGAGCAAGTTTTAAATGCAGCAAATACCATCAAAACAATGCCTCCTTTTGGAAACTCGAGAGGCTGGCAATTTCCATAATAAGCCCACACAGTCCCTCTGTATCCTTTTTTCACTTTCTTCTATTATTTGTGCCATTAGAGTGGAGGCCAAGTCCAAGTTCACATGTGGCCCCTGTAAATAGCTACATCCCATAACCACTAGTTCACTGCCCATGTCATGAGCAGACTGTCTTTTTGATCCTTTGCTCTTCAAGACCTCTCCATCTCTGTTTATATACAAAAACTTCTATTTCTCCTCATCCATGAAGCCTTCCTTACATGACCCCTGCAGGCTTCATTGAGCTCTCTCTTCCCTTTGAATTTTTACGAACACTAAGTTGAGTGGCACAGACCAATTACAGTGGGATTTCCGTGCCTCATTCCATATTAAAGTTTCTCACTTCCCCATTCCCTTTAGCCTGGAACAATGTCAGAGGATAATCACTGGTTTTTGTTGTTGGTGTTGTTTTGTTTTTGGTTTGCTTGTGCTATGGGCAGATAGAACCATTCCTCCAGGTGCCGATGCTAGTAGTTCTATGAGGGACTGGATTCTATTTTTTGCTTACTTTTTCTTCCCCTTCAGTATGTGTGGGTTTTATTGATGCTGGTGCTCAGGCCTTGCGTACTTCTGCAGTGAATACAGCTTGCTCCTCCACTGCTGCTTCTTGGTCTTCAGGTTCTCCAACTTGTCAGCCAGCAGCACAGGGTACGTGTCTTCTTGGGCTGCAGATCCCAGGGCTTGTCCTTCTTACTCTTGTAGAGTTTCCCGAGGTTCTTTTTCTGATTCTGGCTGATGATGGTGAGAACCCGAGCTATGGGTTTGCAAACATCTGGGATCTTGGAGAATTTGGAAGCCGCGCCACCTGTCACTTTGGCGATTATGTAGCTGGGACAGCTCTACTTCAGGTCTTCTAGCTGTTTAAGCAACTCCTCCTTTCTGCTGGAAGGTCTTGTCTTGAACCTTAAACTTGGCTGCATCTGCACTGTCCGCCACCCCCATGGAGGGAAAGAGCTCTCATGCTTACTTTTGTATCCCTGCGGTTTTTAATGTCTTGCTCTGCTTGAGGTAGATGCTGTACATATACCTACTGATTGACTAAAGTGTTAATTCTAGGACATACATATGTTTAACAGGAAGCTATTATGTGGAATACACAATCAATTTCAGAATTATAAGGTAAAGTGAAGTACTGTTATTCTGGAGTTCACAACACATGTTTCACGACAGAGCGAAGCATACCTTCAAATAATAAAATTACGGTTAGTATTTATGGAGTGCTAAGTAAGCACATACTGCCCAACACTATTCTTGATGTCTTCACCTGCGAGGTAGATACTGTTATTATCCCATTTTTATAGGCAAGGAAACCAAAGCACAGCTATTAATTGGGGAATCAGAATTTGAACCAATGAAATTCGCTCTATACTCAACTACAGCATTAATGCCTTCAGATCTTTAGAACATCTTAGCTTATAGCAATCAGAAAGAGTGGTAAGAGAAGTTTCCAAGAATTCTGCAGAAGGGTTTGCTGGTAGGTTTGGCTTGGCCAAATGCCAATTTCTACATGTTCCACTTGTGAAAAAGACTGTGAGCATTACTGCTCTTAACTCCGAAAAGCTCCATAGGACACAGATGCAACATGCTATAATGATCACTGCTGCAAAGGCGACTTCCAAATATGGAGGACAACGTAGGATACAAATTTGATAATGAGTGTACTTTTAAAGATCTTGTTTCTGTTCATTTAATTAATGTATGAAACACAAGTTTTCTGAATATTACATTCGTTTTTGTGTAAAAAGTCAGGAAGTAGGTATTTCAGGCCTTACAGACCACAGAGTCTCTGTCATAGTTATTCAGCTTGGTCATTGCAGTGCAAAAACAGCCATGAGCAATACGTAAATGCCTGGGTGTGGCAATGCATTTACCAACAATACCTTATCAACACAGTTAGGCAGTGTCTTGGGATTTTGGTCCAAAGCCTTTGGTTTCCTGATTCTTGGTTTAGGTAAATAATTTCTGTCCTGTCAGTTTGTGACTGCGACGGTGGTGTCAAATCTCTGTCTTCCAAATTATTCCCATTGTAATTCTGTTAAGAACTACTGAATAATGAAACTACTTTTTAATTTCCCTGCCAGGCTTTCATCATTCTTCTTCTCCATGAGTTTCTAAAAATGTTAGTGCCCTAAAAGCAATAGCAAGCTCTATGCTTTGTAAAGTGCTTTATATTCATTGACTTTTAAGGACCTGGGAAAGGCACAAGTACACAATCTTACTTTCTTGTGATTTAGATGTTTCAGATTTGTTTCCAACACTTAGTTCTCAAATATTGTGGGGTGCAAATACAGTAGCTGAAAGAGGGAACCAATGGAAGGGGGGAATAAAGGAAGTCAGAAAAGGAGAAGAGAGAACAAATGAGAGACACTGAACTATAAAGAAAAAAACACTTATGGCATTCTTGGACTTAGGCTACTCGAATATAGAGCAACTTATGAAATACCTACCATGGATCGCACATAAGTATGACAGCCCTGTCTAATGAACACACACACACAATTATTGCACTAAGTAGATGGTACTTAGAACAACAGAATCAACCAGCATGAAATATTTAACAAAACTCACAGAACCAATGTGTGGGTTTTCTCTTTAAATGCTGCAATTTTAGAATGAAAGTATACAAGGAAATTTTATTTAATTTCTATTTGTATTAAATAACTTTCCCTCCCCCACCCCAATGGAAATGATAGAACATTGCTTGTGACTACAAAACAGTTGCTCTAATGGTGAGTCCTCATTTGGTCCTTCTGTTTACAGTGATGAGTGTGATAGATGCCATGTCCAAGAATTTGATCAAGCTTAAGGGAAAGAGAAGGGATCTCTTTGAAGTACTAGCTAGGCTATGGTATGGTCAGAAGATGGGAAATTAACGGCAACTGCCTTAGTGGTATGGAAGAACTCTGCTTTTCCTGAACTTGGCCTCTGGGTATGGAATGAGTCCATGGGAAACCCCACATCTGAGAAGAAGATCAACATTTATTGTATTTAAGGGAATATTTATTTTCCTTAAGATGGATTGAATTTGTGCTCTTCTGAAAATTCTCTGGTAACGTTTGCTGAGAATTTCTCTGTGTGTGTTGATAACAATGCTTCTCTGCTGAAGAACCAGGAAGAGTGAGAGGGCTACCCACCGGGACCTAGGGTGGGTGGAGACTAACCTAGAGTACTGAAACTTCTTCACCCCACCTCGCCATCCAGGGTGGCAAAATGTAGGTCTGGGACTCCATTGCTGCCAGTGTCTTATAGCCTGATCCTACAGTAAAAGCAACTCTTGTGGTTGGGCGGTGGGTTTCTTCTACAAGGGTGTGTATAGAAGACAGTAATGTGGATGTGCCTCCGTGGGATTCATTTGAAAAGAGCTTAACTTTGTTCTATGTTTTTTTTTTTTTTAAACTTTTCCCACGAACTCTGTAAATAACCAGATTTAAAGGCTTTAAGTTGTTGCCTTATGTTGGACTTGATTTTAATTACCCCCAACTTGTTTGTAAAGTGAGTTTCCCCTGAATCTTGTAGTGTGGGTGGTGCTTGGAATTAAGAGATGTAGTATTAAAAGGATCTCTCTGTGGGAACCTGCATAGCACTGTGGGTATGAAAACCCGGGGAGGTAGGGTGTGGGAGCTTTTGGTGGAGCTGAGACCCATTGTTGTGTGGGGGAAGCCATGGGGAGAAGCATCTGCCAACAGAATAGCATAGAAGCTGGTGCAAGATCCCAAGCAGTCTTCTCAAAATGAAAACAAATATTGCTCTCAAAATCAAAGAATCAACAGCAAGTTTCTATGCTGATTCACTTGGCTCCTATGTCTTACTCCTACAGATTGCCTGAAATAAAACCCTTTAAGGACTCTGGTACCATGAGAAATTATCAGATCCATCTGGCTATAAATGTACTAATCTTATTTCCTTGCATTAAACCTTTTAAATTGTCCTCAGTAGTTGCTAAAAACAACCACCTAGGCAGCACATCTTCTACCTGGTGTGTGTGACCATGCAGTTCCTTGGTTAGGGTTAGATTATTGCTACCCTTGCCTGGTTAAGACAGAATGGCATGTAATGACAGTGTGAGTATTGGGTTTTCTCTTTTGTACTCAGGTGGACAATTCAATGGTATTATCACTACTACCATTCTTATTTCTTCCATATTTTCCTTTCTGCTTTAGAAGAAAAGGAACCATTCTTTGGATGCTTTGTTTCTAGGAATGGGAGTAGGAATGAGCGCGTGGAGATAGGTGCCCTTGGAGTTAAACAAATTAATTAAAATTGAGTGGGTGTCATGGGCTGCTGCTGCTGCCTTTTTTTTTTTTTTTTTTTTTTTTTTTGGCATGGGCTTTAAAATCAGATAGACACACTGGGATACTAGGCAAATCCCTCATTCTGTATCAGTGAAAGAGGGTATAATAATGGAACCTTTTAGTTAGGAGTGTTGTAAAAAATTGTATGAAAAATGCATAAAAACATTTAGGACAATGCCTGGGTCATTGTAAGCATTCAATAAATGCTCTTTACTCAGTAGATATTTCTTGAATTAATATCCAAATATCAAAGCTGATCAACATAACAATTTGAAAGATCCTATTACCATTTCTAATGGGAATAATTTGAATTCTGATTTCTTCTATCTGATGCTGGCTAGGAGGTGATAGCTTCTTCTTTGCTCCTGATTAGCATCAATATGAGTGGGCTTTATGTAAATGAGACATTTGCATTCATAGTGACTGGAGGAGTGAGTTCTAAATCATGTGGACTGTTTATGTTTAGCATCTCATTTTCTTGTGTTTTGATGTGCCCTCATGCCTGCATCCAAGGCACCTGGGTCTTCACGTCTGACTGAGCTGAAGTCATGAAACAAATATGTGAAATCTCTTTTTAAATTAACGACATATGCTTCCACTCTTTACGTTTTCGGCAAATAATAAAAGTTTCCGATGTAGCTATGGGCAATTCATAAATGAAGTGAAGTCTCACCACTTAAATACTTACCTTTTTAAATTTCTATTCATTTGTATCGGGACAAATGGAAAAAGTTGCTGATGCTGGTGCTAGCATGAGCTTTTCATATCAGCATAACCACGTGATTAAATATGACTAAATAATTTATTAATTTTTAAAAGTTGCTGGCCTGTTTTCCTTGCCAGGCATGTCTTTTCCACTCTTCTCCCATATGATAATAATAATAATAAATACAATAATAGTAATAGTAGTAAATGTAATAATAATAATAGTAGTAGTAGCAACTGTATTTATGGACTTGCTTTATATCAGGCATTGTCGAAGTCCTTTACATGTTTTAACTAAATTTTATCTCAATACCTCTTAATATGGCAGATACTATTTAATCCCACCTTTACAAGTAGAGAAATTAAAGCTCAGCAATATTAAGCAAACTGTTTAAGGCCACACAGTTAACTAAGGGGCACAGCTGGGATCTAAAGCCAGGCAGTTTGTTCCAGAGTTCATACTCTTAAAAGTTAATACTATGCTCCTTCTCCATTTAGTTCATTCTCAAACTTTCTTAAAAGCTCAGTTCATTGTTACTTCCTCCTGATCTATTTCTCCTGCCCAGTATGCCCCCCCCCCCCCGCCCCAATTCCTATGGCATTATTTCATTTATGTCATCCATTTGTTATTTAGGAAACTCTACTTGGCATTGATAATTATTTGTTTTCATGTATAGGCCGTGTCTGCCCCCATGTATCATGACTAGTAAATGTCTCCCTTGGAACAGGTGGTGATGGGTGAAAAATCTGCACTTTAAGAATATTTCTCTATATAGGAAAAGTACCACACAGTTTTATCAGATATCAAGGAATAAATTCTTTTCACCTATTTGCAGGTATATGAGGTGGAAAACCAGTCTGAGGTAGGAGGAAAACTGAACATTATGGTTCTTGGATTCAGTTCTCTGTTGCTTGTGTGTGAATGATCATCTTGAGTCCATATGTTGGAGAGTTATTTTACCCTGGCCAACATTTTACTATAAAGCTTTATTTATTAACATTAACAAGAATCATGGGACTAGTCTCTCATGCCTCAGATGGAAAGTTTACACCTACTAAGAGAGTCCAGAGCAAGGCAATTAGCACTTATGTTTTTGAGTTGAATGAATGGAAACCATCTGAGAATTAGAAAGCATGCCAAAGTAGCCAGCACAATGGAAATCAAGTTTCCAGAAATGGCTAACTGGATCCTGTAACTGCGTAATCATTTTCAGAGACATTCCACATCCAGAATTTCTTAAAACCAGGTTACGTTAGTTTCTTTCCATAACACATGATGCCTAACTGCTTGTTCTATAGAAACTTTTACTTCCTCTGTGGGAGATGTTTTTCAAAATGGGACAAATACTGTCTTCTTGGCAGTTGGGAGTAGGTGAGTTGGATGTGGCTGAACTCAGGAACTGCAGTTGCAGCATCCAGCATTTGGTGAGCTCACTGGACCAGTGGGACAAAAAATTCCCATTGTAAATTTCACCATTCATGGTCAAAAGGCAAGAATCAGTATTTATAATGCCCAGAAGAATTCCAGTGTTATACTTGAATTTCCCCCCAAATCATAGATGAGGATCATGGCTGCAATGCCATGCTACCTTGATACCAATATTAACTTAAAATGTTTTTAGGCAGAAGAAAACAACAAAGGCGAGACTTCTTTGTTAGGGTCTATCTGGAAGACTGGCGTGATAAAGAAGCAAACCTTACTGCTGCTCGATGTGAAAGTGGGGAGGAAGGGCTGTTCTTTGGATAAATCCAAAGAGGCATTGATTTTCTAGTGCTTTTTGGGAAGTGCCATGTTGCTTTATGTTGCATTTTCATTCACTCATAGTTGCTTCTGCTAATAAAGGTCCTCTGGTGGCAGTTAATTCTTCTCAGCAGAGTGATGTCGTTTAGCAGTGAAATCCTTGGTGCATTCACTAACATGAAGTGTGATCTGTCCTTGCACCTGGTACACATTCAGTTCCGCAGAGAGTCTCATTGCTATTTATGCCTTTTGTTTAGTCGCACAGGGGAACCAGAACAAGAAGTGTAGATTTTCACCTTGGCTTTTACAAGGTACATTATGAGCTGCACACCTCCTTAGAATGAGCTCGGCAGTCCCTAGGTCTTAGACAACAGTGATTTGCAACTGGACATAAGGAAAGGGGACATTAATTGCTAGTAATTAGTAGTTCACAGAGTTTTTTTTTTTTTTTCTTCCTTCTGTGAATTAATCAATCTCCTGAGAGGAATGAGAAAAGTGAGAATGAATAGAACAGCAAGGTTTTAGGTTTAGAATCTAAGGATTTTGAGAGTTTGGTGTCATACCAATGACTCACTCTAGTTTTATTTTGTGGCTCACAAAGCTTTATGTCACCGTCCCTCTTTTAAAATTTAATATTATTTTATCAAAGTTCTACATGTACATTATTGAAAAAGTCCAATCTTTTACAAAGCTCATAATAAAAAACAGCAATCTCCGGCTCCCACTCCTTTCCTCTTTGATTCTTAGTCTCTGGAGGCAGCCTCTTTCAACTTTAAGCTGTTTCTTCTGCTGTTTACTGCTATATTTCTAATGACTTGCTTGAAACATCATTTCTTGACTCTTTTTTCAACTTTCGGTCTTATTTACTGACATTTTAACTTGGAAAGTAAAAACTTAGTCCTCTTAATAAGAAACCACATCCTGCAACCTCAGGGTACACACTCCTTCTTCATCTTCTCTTAGTGTGGCTTTATCATTTTTGATTGCCTCAATATTCACCAATTACACTATTGCTATAATTATATAAATTGGTGTAACTATATAAATATTACTCAGAGATGTGCTGTGTACCAAGGTATAGTTACATTTCCTATCTTTTACAAGTTTAAGTTTTCCCAGAGTTGATAATTGGTTTTGTTTCCCTCCTTCTTTCCTTCTTTTATCTTTCCTTAGGTTACTCTGTACTTAAGCAAAAATGGTCACTAACTCATTCTCAGTTGTCTGCCAGAAGTGTAAATCTCCTCTCCAATATACCCAGTTCCTATGAAAATATTAGGTAATCAGTTTAGGTCCTTTTGTTCTGGGAGGGGGAGAGCTGGAAGCAAAACCTTCTGGGGGCCCTCCCTTCTGTTTGAATCTGGACTGGTCACTTACAAGGCCCAATGTGTAACTGCCACCCTGAGACTCCTCTTCGCCACCCTAGGAAAGGTTCCCTTTGCTTGGCTTCTATAAGGGATCCCCTGTTCCCTGGACCCCAAGTCTTTCTCCACCCCACCCATAATTTGGTTTAGAACATTATTTAGTAGTTGATAAAAAAGGGGGTAAGTGAAGTAAACATTTTTGGGAACTTACATGTAGTTCATGAATTTGTTTTGTCTTCACACATGATTACTTTTTCGGTCACGTAGAGATGTCTAAGATGAAGCCGTATTTCCGCAGAGTGTTTGACGTTACTGTCCCTGATTTTTGGGCTTCCAGTGTCTCAATGGAGAAATCTGATGCCATGCTGATCCTTGATCCTTTGAATCTGGATTTTTAATTTTTTTTATTTTATTTTTAAGATTATTTATTTATTTATTTGAATGAGAGAGAGAGTGAGAGAGAGCCAGAAGGAGAGTGAGAGGGAGAAGCAGACTCCTGCCGAGCAGAGAGCCTGACGTAGGACTCGATCCCAGGACCCTGAGATCATGGTGGGAGCTGAAGGCAGACAGTCAACCGACTGAGCCACCCAGGTGCCCCTAGACTTTTTATTTTTTAATTCTCCCTGGAAATTATTGAATCTTTTCTTAATCCTTGATGATCTGAAATTTTTAAATGATGTTCCTTATTATAACTTTTCTTTCATTCTTTTGATTACTACTTTTAATCTGGATATTCTTGCTTTTCAATTTGGGAAAACTTTCTTTTTTTATTTTATTTTTATTTTATTTTAGCAGAGAGTCTGATGCGGGGCTCGATCCCAGGAACCTTGGGATCATGACCTGAGCCGAAGGCAGAGGCTTTAACCCACTGAGCCACCCAGGTGCCTTGGGAAAACTTTCTTTAAATCAAGAAGAAAATTTCCTTCTTTCTGTGTTATCTATTCTTTTTTCTCTAAAACTCTTATTATTCTGATGTTGGATTGCCTAAATTGATCTTTTCTCTCCTGTATTTCATGTATTTCCTTATATTCTACCTTTTGAGAAATTTGCTTAATTTTTTATTTTTTTAAGATTTTATTTATTTATTTGACAGACAGAGATTACAAGTAGGCAGAGAGGCAGGCAGAGAGAGAGGGGGAAGAAGACTCCCTGCTGAGCAGAGAGCTTGATGTGGGGCTGGATCCCAGGACCCTGAGATCATGATCTGAGCCAAAGGCAGAGGCTTAACTCACTGAGCCACCCAGGCGCCCAGAGAGATTTACTGAGATTTACTATCCTCAAATTCTTTCATTGAAATTTTAATTTCTGCTGTTATCATTTTAACTTCCAAAAACTGCTTTATATTTAGTTTCCTGAATGTTCTTTTTTTTGTTTTCTTTTCTTGTTTCATGGATATAGTGTCTTTCCTTATTTTTCTATGTATACGAATTAACCTTTTTCTTTCTGAGTGCATTTAGTTTTTTCTTCTCTTCCCTGGCTTGTGTGTTCCTTTTCAGTTAGTTTCTGTTTGTTCGTTTATTATTTTGGTCTCTTTTACATTAGAAGCCTTCCTGTAGTGTCTGGTGACACTGGGCTCTCCATTTACTTTTACTGCTTACCTGATTATGCTTGTAAATTTGAAGACTTTAATGTGGTTTCACTTCCTGTTGCCTTTTGAATTATTCTCTTGTGCAAGTATTTTACATATGAAAGCCTTGCAAAAAGCACTATGATCTTTGTTTTGCATAGTTAAAATTCATTTGTTTTAATATTTCACAACTTACTTTTACTGATGTTCTTCATTTATCTCTTCATTTCTTGGCTTCTGGGATCATTTACTTCTGTTGAAGAAGTTCCTTCAGTTATTTCCTTTTAATTCAGGTGTGCTATTGATGAATTTCTTAAAGATTTTATTTGCTGGAAAAGTATTTATTTCATCCTGAGTTTTGAAGGGGATTTTTACTAAGTATAAGATTGTAGATTGGCAATTACTGTTTTTCAGACTTTTTTAAAGTTTTAAAACAGTTTTAAAGTTTAAAACAGTTAAAAATTTTAAAACAGACTTCACTGTCTTCTGTCTTCAACATTTCTGTGGAGAAGGCAGCTCTCAGTTGTATTGTTGTTCCTTGGGAAGTAGTATAACTTTTTTCCTCTGGCTGCTTCTAGGGTTTTTCTCCAGCAGTTTTACTATGATGTGACAAGGAATGGCTCCCCCCCCCCCCCAATTTGTCTTGCTTGGGATTTGTAGCACTTTCTGAATTTGTGGGTTAATGTTTTTCATCAGTTTTGGAAAATCTCTGCCATTTTCTCTGCACAGAGTGTTTCCATTTAATTATTTTTTCAACGTGTGTTGTTGTTTTTTTTAAATCCCCCAGCTTTATTGAGGTACACTCAACATACAAAACTGCGTAAGTTTAAAGGGTTCAAAGTGATGATTTGATATATGTTGTGTTGATATGTATGTGTCATATTGCAAAATGATTGCCCCTTAAGGTTAGTCAACACATCCATCATCTCACATAGTTATCTTTTATTTTGTTGTAGTGGGGACTTTTAGGATTTACTCTTTTAGCAATATTCAAATATACAACACAATATTGTTAACTAGAGTTACCACGCTCTAGATCTTTAGAGTTTAAATTCATCCAATAACTGGAATTCTGTACTCTTTAAGCACCTTCACCCATTATTCCTCCCCTCCTCCATCCTTGGCCCATACACACCGCTGGTAACCACTAGTCTACTTTCTATTTCTATGAGTTCGATTTTTAAGATTCCACACAAAAGTGAGATTATACTCTATCTTTCTCTTAGTTCACTTAGCACAATGCCCTCAAGTTTCATCCATGTTGTCACAAATGGCAGAATTTCCTTCTTTTTAATGGCTGAATTACTGATATAATGTAATATAATATAATATAATATAATATAATATAACATAATATAATATATATCACATTTCCTTTATCCATTCTCCCATCAATGGTGATATGACAGTGAATTTAATAAAGAAAACCTTCCCTTTTTAAAATTTATTTTTATTTTTTAATAAACATATAGTGTATTATTAGCCCAGGGGTACAGGTTTGTGAATACCAGGTTTACACACTCCAAGGCACTCACCATAGCACATACCCTCCCCAATGTCCATAACCCCACCACCCTCTCCCTACACCCCTTCCCCTGGCCCCCCTCGGTTTGTTTTGTGACATTAAGAGTCTCTTTTGGTTTGTCTCCCACCCAATCCCATCTTGTCTCATTTATTCTTTTCCTACCCCCCTAACCTCTACCCCTGTTGCATCTCCAATTCCTCATATCAGGGAGATCATATGATAGTTGTCTTTCTCCAATTGACTTATTTTGCTAAGCATAGTACCCTCTAGTTCCATCCACGTTGTCGCAAATGGCAAGATTTCATTTCTTTTGATGGTTGCATAGTATTCCATTATATATATATATCACATCTTCTTTATCCATTCATCTGTTGATGGACATCTAGAAAACCTTCCTCTTTGAAGAGCCTTGCATTCTGCTGGAGAATATGGCAATAAACCACTAAATATATATTATAATGTTAGTATGATGTACATGTCATAAAGAAAAATAAAGCAGGGTAAAAAAGTTTAGCAGGGTCAGATTGCTTTAGATAGGATGGTCAGAGTCAGTCTCTTGAGGAGTGACTTTGAGATCTGAACAAGCCAAATGTGGGCCCAGTGTATATCATGCCAGGAAAGTGAAAACAAAAAAACGTCATCTGGGTAACTGGTATACACTGTGGCATAATCCTTGCAAATTTGGAGTTAGAAGAATCTTTGCTCAGTTTATTTTATTTGGTAATCCAGATCAGATCCCTGTTCATCTAGGATAATGTTCTTTAAAATGTATATGGTAGACCAGGTATATGAAGATTACAGGTATTTGTTCAATTTGGCACGTGTTTATTGTATCTAAATCCAGTAATGTTTATGATAGATTTTTTTATTTGTAGTAAGCAAAATTTATGTCCCATTTGCCATTTCATCTGTATAAAGATACTTACTAGATTCACTAGGAAGTATCTTCAGAATCGCTTTAGAGAACCATTGGGTTCTCTAACAGAATGGGTTAGTTTTCTGATTTTCTGTAAACCTTCAGCAGAAACAATGAAGTGAAGTTATAGACTGTCACACTGACTTCTCCAGCGGGCTCATGGAAATGTCTGCTCTTCTGACCTAAAGGCTGTATGGAGCAGTTTACCAGGGAGACGGAGCCCCTTCCTGAGTGTTTTGGAGAGTAACTCTGCTCTGTGATAGGTCTCTAGAAGATAAACTTGTCTTTTTTTCTTTCGTAACCATAGAAGCAGGTAAGAAAGACTGCAGTCCCAGCATGTCGGTTGTGGGCTCTGGCAATATCTGACAGCCCTGGCGTGTGTGCTCAGCTTTCTCATTCTCTTTGAAGCGTCGCTATTTGCACTCCAAAGAGGTTAGGATCCTCAAGATATCTAGGCTGAAGGTGGTATTAAATCCAGTGTTTTATTTACTATTCAAAAGCTCTGTCTTTGAGAGCATATTTACCAATAGGTAAACTAGGAGAACTTGTAATGAAAACCTGAAATATCACCAACTCTGTATTTAAGTTTTCCTGCTTTTAGAAGGTGTTTGTTTTGGCTGTGGTTAAAATAACTTAATAGAACAAAATTGATACTTTGAAATGAAACATATTTTGAACCATTGTTTTATTTTTTGAAGCCGTGCAAGTGTTTTGATAGCTCAGTAATTAATTATAATGTGCTCAGCAAATGGACATGAATAAAATATAAACATTCACTACATTAACTAATTAATTAACTCAAACATGAAAACACTGAAAAATTGCTTTTAAAAAAAACTTAATGACTTAATCTATATTTTTACCTCTATAAGGTTAGAATTTAATAAATAAAATATTCATAAGTTATGTTGTACACATGGCTCAAGTTTTAAGTAAAGGATAGAAAATACACAATATACTAACCAAAAAGTCGATCTGTAACTGCTGATACTTTTTTTCCTGTGGGCTCTACCCTAGTCCATAGGTCCCCAGAAATATTAATCAAAAGTGTGCTGTGTAACCTGGGCTATTTTCAGTAATATATTTTATATGGAAAATCCATATGTAAACTATTAGTAGGCAGAACGTAAATACAGATTTTTATATCATTTGATTATGTGGCTCAAATTTGTACTAAGGTTTACTGTGTATTTTTGTAGAGTTAATTGGTCACATAGGGCTTAGACTCTTTTTTGACCTAATTACTTGGTGTGGAACCATATAGAAGCTGCTGGGCACTTTACTTGCCTGATTATACTCTAGAATGCTGGAGTACCTTTCCCCAAAATTTCTTTCCCCATGAAAGAAATTTCATGTATCATATGTAATATTTTTTATGATTTGTACATATTAGACTGGCAAGACAGAGTCCTCCTGTCCTTAAGAACCCACTCCTTGCTTGTATATGTGTGTGTGTGTGTGTGTGTGTGTGTGTGTGTGTGTATGTGTAGGGGATAATCTAGAATTCAGTCTCACAATCTCATGGGATTGTGTGTGTTAGGGTCCGTGATCAAAGGAACGAGACTGATATAAAGTGAAAATCAAACAAAGCTTTATTTCACACCAAGGATCAAAAATCAAACTGACCGGTCAGGGCTGTCTCTTACGAAAAGACGACGATGATGATTCCGACAAGGTCACTCCCAAGAAGGCTGCTCCGCAGATGAGGCTGCTCCCCGGTTGGAGCCGCTCCCAAGAAGAGGCCACTCCCAAGAAGGCCGCTGCTGGTGAGGTCGCTCCCCAGGCAGGGCCGCTCCCAAGAAGAGGCGATGACGACAGCGATGATAGGGAGGACAACACCGATGACACAGATTCTGCTCCCCATGACGCCACTCTGACAAGGCTGCTCTGGCGAGGCTGCTCCCCAGACAAGGCTGCTCCGGCGAGGCCGCTCTGGAGGAAGCCTCTTCCCTGACGATGCTGCTTTCGTAGGGCCGTTCACCAAGAAGGCCTCTTCCCTGACCAAGCCGCTCCCTGGAATGACACAGCTCTGGCGAGGCAGCGGCTCAGGGTTCCCCGCGAGGTTGCTGCCATCTAGGCCGTTCCCCGCGGCGCCGTTGCCGAGGGTCGCAGTGTGTGGGCGGGGCCACTGGCATCGGGGCCACTGGCGTCTCAGGGCCGCAGGCGTCGGGGCGCTGGTGGCACGGGACCGCTGGCGTCTCGACCGCTGGCATCTGGACCGCTGGCGGCTCGGGTCCGCAGGCGGCTGGGCTGCTGGCGGCTCGGGTCCACTGGCGTGCTGGGACCGCTGGCGTTGGGACCACTGGCGTCGGGACGTTGGCGGCTCTGGGCCGCAGGCGTCCAACCGCTGGCGGCTCGGGACGGCTGGCGTTGGGACCGTTGGCGACGAGGGGCCGCTGGCGGCACTTATAGCTCTTACAAGAGCTGTTACAGCTCTTCTTCTCCCACCGACTCTTCTGCTGCTGCTTCTTCCTTCTTCTTCTTCTGACAGCTCTCCTCCTTTTTATCGCCAGCCTCGCAGACCAACCTTTATGGGGGTGGTTGAGCCCTGCCCCTACACAGGTAGCCATTTGAATCCTAATTCACCCAGTGGATATACCCACACCACACCAATTGGACGTCTTCACCCAGCCTGCCCCGCCCCTACTTCTGGGGTCCACAAGCTAGTTCCTCTGGGAGGGGCAGGCCCTTACAGTGTGTATGGGAGGTTGTTTTTTTATTGTTGTTTTAGTTTTTTTTGCCTTTTATCAGGGGATCTTTGTATTATTTCTGAGAACTGTGGATATTCTGCTTATGAGTCTGTGTGTGTATGCCATCTCTACTGGAAAGCCCAGAAGTATGTTCTGGGGGCATTTGTCATCAAAGAATGACAAATCCTAAGATTCTCCTGCATGCTTAATTTTTCCAAGATCAAACACACACCTGATTATAATGGAGACATCGAATGAATATCAAAGTTGTGACTTTGTTTTTCCCTTAAAGGATCCAAAGGAAAGGCCTTTGGATTTGGTGCTTCCAAGTGAGGGTGCTCACATATATATACTCTCTCCTGACCCCTCCTTTTCTTTCCTTTTTCTTCTTTAGCTTCAAAGCATCTACTCCTTTCCCTTAGACAAGTGCCCTCAGGAGTCATTTGGGGGAACTTCAGTCTCCTCACAAGAGGAAGAGCTAACCCCTTCAACACGTACCTTTGATCCTTTCTGGGGTCTTACAAACTCCAGGACCTTGTACTTGTTTGGGTGTTCATGGAGGCTCTCCTCTGCTCGTGAGTCAGAGCTGGTTTAGATACTGTGGCTGAGAATGAACGTGGGTGCCCAGTTTCTGTGTTGTCTGCCCAGTAGTGACCATTATGACCAATGTCTTCACTTGTTTATGTCAAAAGCAAGCACAGTGTACTAGATGAAAGAGAGAATTATGTTTTCAATCACACATGAAAAAACCTGATTTCTCATGTCATGTAACTTTTTTTTAAAAAAGATTTTATTTATTTATTTGAGAGAGAGAGAGAGAGCACAAGCACTCACCAGCTGGCGGGGGAGGGGTAGAGACGGAGAAGCAGACTCCCCACTGAGCAGGGAAGCCCCCCTCAGGTGGGGCTCAATCCCAGAACCCTGAGATCATGACCTGAGCCACAGGCAGTCGCTTAACCATCTGAGCCACCCAGATGCCCCTCATTTCACATAATTTTGACCATGCCCCCCTGATTATAAAATAATCAGCCCCTACATTGTTGTGTAAATGGGCATTTTATTTGTCTGTCCCTGTATTATTTCTCGTAACTGTGGATTATTTCTCCCCTGTTAGAATATAAGCTTTATGAAGACATGGGCATTTGTCTTGTTCACTATTTTATCCCAATCTCTGGAATAGTGCCTAGCACATAATAAGTGCTCAATACATATTTGTCAACTAAGTGAATATTATAAGGATTGTACACTACGTACAGATGGCTTCTTTTTTGCCATTAAGAAATGGGAGTATCTGTGAAGAGAATGTTAATTTAGAGTAGTTTCTATTTTATTGTAGATTTCATACCAAATATAAAAGAAAAGATGTTTCTAATTCATCCCCCATACCCCCCAAACACTGATACTGATCAAGGATGACTCAGGTAAAGAAACTGAAGGACTGAGAATACACAGAATTTATTTTGCTAATAGGCAACTTGAGGAGTCTAGACTTGGACCTGCTTCAAACGTTTCTGGTTTAAATGGCTCACACTCTGCATTCAGGATTATAACTACCATTTGGTGAGTAGACATAAAGTTTGCCTCTCAAGCTAACAAGTAAATTTAAAGGTATGCTTATCAGTAATATATAAACATTATACATACAGCTTTTTCCAAGTTAAAGCTTGCCATATACTCAAGGATGTTAAGTATCTGATTTTTAAAAACAAGAAAGTTCAATAAGAATAGATTAGGAATCAAGCGGATACCAGTCCCAGCTTCCAGAAACTTGAGCTTTTTGGTAAGTGGCTCTCACACTGGGTTTTGAAATTGTGTTGTGCTTGAGCAAGTCAGAGGCAAAGGGGACTTGAATAACACAAAGAATGCCATGAATGCAGGACTCATTCTTTTGAGAATATGAGCACTGTATATCAAATGAGGGAGAGGGGCTGATTGGGTTAATTTTTCTTTCTGGATAATAAATATTGTGGCATAAGGCAGTAAGAGAGGGAAAGGACCACTGTGAATGACTAAAAAGAAAATTGCTAAAATCTCTATGTTAGTAATTGATCTTAATGGAACTTAATTACTTTATTACCATAATCAGTCACCTCTTATCTTGCTTTTGCTGCCATTCCACTTTGGGAACTATTAACTGCTATTACCTAGCTGTGGTCAGGAAGAAACTGCTTGATAAGTTTTAATTCCTGTTGCAGTATAACTTTGGCAAACTTACTTGTCTGCATTCAGAACATTGGAAAAAAAGTATTTGTAAGATGTGTTGGGGTGGGTGAGATTGGTGGATATGTATATCGTCGTGTGTATTTTTACTCTCAAGGCCCAACGTGAGTGCTCTGAAGTCACAAATCATGCTTATTTATTCTGTATTCCCAGTGTCATACATAGCATCTAATAGAAAGTAGGCACCTCATAAATACTTACGGAATAAGTAGTAAAAATAACTAATGTCTATTTAATTCTTCATATTACTGTTGTGTCTCAGAAATGGAGATGATCTATGTATTGTTACAGGTCCAGTGACTGTTTTAATTTGTTCTTTATCAACAGATGTTAGAGGTACTGTGTTTCAGTGATGTGGACATACCCCTGTGGAATTACGTTTACCCTTTGTTTAGACTAGTATGCATCTCAAAGATGAAGACGTATGGCCAGGTAGACTTTGGTTCTGCGCAATTGTTAAAGATTTTTTTTTTTTTTATCCATGAAAAACTGACTTTTTAATAAGGTTTTAGACTTGGCAGATTAGAAGATCATGATAGTAACCCTTAGGAAATATTAATAATTTGTGACCATTTTATTCATAATAGTAATACCCAATAGAGCTGTGCATTTTTCATGTATACCTAATGAATTGGATAATTCTATTAATTTGTTATTCGTCTGATAATTCTGATAATTCGTTATTTCTGTCTCCATTTTCTTCTGACAGTTATATGCTCGATTTTGTAAAATAGCTTTTTATTTTGAAACAGTTTGAGACTCACAGAGAGTTGAAAAAACAGAGTTTCCAGTGTACCCTTCACCTGACTTCCTCTGGTGATAATTTCTTACATAATGAAAGCACGTTGTCAAAGTCAGGACAGACCTTATTAAGATCTCACTAATTTTTTTTTCCTAAGATTTTATTTATTTATTTGAGAGAGAAAGACAGAGATAGTGAGAGGGAGAGAGAGAACATGAGTGGGGGTGGGGCAGAGGGAAACAGGTAAGCAGGCTCCCACCTGAGCAGGGAGCCCAACAACGTGGGGCTCAATCCCAGAACCCTGGGATCATGACCTGGGCTGAAGGCAGATGCTTAACCAACTAAGCCACTCAGGCACCCCAGATCTCACTAGCTTTTAAATGTACTCTGTGTGTGTGTGTGTGTGTGTGTGTGTGTAGTTCTCTCAAGTGGACCACATATGTAGACTTCTGGTGACCAACACCATATTCAGGGTACAAAACTTCCATCACCACAAAGAAACTCTTGCGCTTTCCCATAAAGGTCACACCCTTCCTCCAAATCTAATTCCCACAACTACTGATCTGTTTTCCACTGCTATAACTTTGTCACTCAGAGATGCTATATAAAGGGGATCATGTAATATGTAATTCTCTGATACTGACTTTTTTCACTCAGTAGGATATCGCTGAGATCTAGCCAAGTTGTTTTTTTTTTTTTAAAGATTTTATTTATTTATTTGACAGAGAGATCACAAGTAGGCAGAGAGGCAGGCAGAGAGAGAGAGGAGGAAGCAGGCTCCCTGCCGAGCAGAGAGCCCCATGCGGGGCTCAATCCCAGGACCCTGAGATTATGACCTGAGCCGAAGGCAGCGGCTTAACCCACTGAGCCACCCAGGCGCCCCTGTTGTTGAGTTAGCAGTATATTGTTCCTATTTATGGCTCAGTGGTATTGCACATAGGTTTGATTATGATAACAAACCTTCAGATCCACATCTGAAGCATCCTACAAACTGAAACTACAGGTCTCCCAACAATTGTTCCCTTGGAGCATGTTATGGAGAAGGCTCCCACAGCTGGAGAACGGTACGAGGGATAAAGAAGACTGTCTTTTTCAACGGTTCATGTGCTCTGAGCTTTCTTATAAACAAGTGCCCTGCAGTCCAGCTCTCACTTATTTATTATTTCTTTTTATGGTGGTGGCATGTCAGGATTTCCCAGCACTTTCCTCAGCTTCCTGGGCATTGGCTGCTTCTTTGGTTGTCTATATTCCTAACTCATCATTCAGATCCTGATTTTAGTGTTGGCCCCAGCTTGAAGAAGCCTAAACTGCTCCTCTAATGAGTCAAGCAGGCTGGGAACACACATTGATCCCTGCGGTAGGCCTGGCAGGCCTCTATTTGCATGAGTGACTGAAGATCCCTCCACGAAAGAGTCAGGTTTGTTTAAGGACAGTGGGGCAGAATCTACAGAAAAATGCACTTCTGAGAACACCATGTCTATCACTGCAATTTCCCAAGGGGATTTGAAATAGAAGACTCTGAAAAACCAAATGAGCTCATTCTCTTTGATCTCGGAGGGGTGCTGAGTACAGAACACGATGGCGGTGGGCCAGAAGCACTGCACTTGATAGGCAGCAGTGATCAGGGTGGCTTTGGCAACAGAGGTGATATCACTGTGTCAGCAGCAACCTCTGTGCAAGAGGAGACGGCTTCTCCAGAATGCTTGACCCTGTTACTGGTTCCCTTAGCATTGACATCACCACTTCTGTGCTTTGGCAGCCATGGGCAGACCTCCAGTGGCTTGGCAGGGTGGCAGTGCCCCGTGACCACTGGTACGAAGGCGCTGTTTCCAGCATCGTTGTTGGGAGGTGGGGTACGTCTGTGTGCTTGTGTGTGTGCGCATGCGTATGCGTTCAACTTACATTCTCTGGAGGTCTCATCTCATAACCTCTCAAACTATTTCCTATATTGATTTTATAGAAGAAAAGCGGATCTAGGACTCTTCCCTGGCCAAGAAACTATAAAACATTTTGTTGAAATTCAAGGCCTCTGCTTGGTCTTATTGTAGTAACAGGTGAATATCAATAGAAAGATGCTTTTGGAGAGAGCATGATTATTTCTCAGGTGTTAAAAATAATATTTTTCTATGATATGCATTGTATATACATATATTTTCTTAGAGTGAAATAGAAGGAATACGAAGGGTAAGCACCGCTGTTTTTCAAATAACATAAACTATTGGCATGTGCAGAGATGGATAGCGAAATGTTCTTTCCTTAATATGGTTTGAAGCTCTACTCTTCTGTGGGTGACTATGTATCTGTGAGTTGTGTGTGTGTGTGTGTGTGTGTGTGTGTGTTCTTCTTGTTAAAAAAACAAATTCAACTGAGTAAATTTTAAAGATCTTATTGGCTTTATTGAATGATTCATGAATTGGGTATGCATCCAATCTAGGAGTTAAAGGCATTCTGAGGAGTCTACAAAACAAGAATTTTCTAGATAGAAGGGAGCAGGAACAAGAACATGTTGTACTAGGTAAAAAATCGGATTGGTTATTTCGAGGTGGCTTTCATTTAGGGGATGGCAAAGATATACAGGAAAATCACCTGAAGCTGATGAAAAATTACCAACTAATGCTGATCAGGTGATTCCATTCAACGAACTGGGTTAAGATAACATTTCTGAGACCAGTGAAACTGAAGTTAGGTCTCTGGTGATGCAGGTGTGACTTAAGTGACTGCGTTTTGGAACTGTTGTCTTGTTTTTAACACTGTATTTACTTACTAGATGAGTTAAGGAAGAATAACTCACCACACACTAGTAGGGACATCTCAGGAAAGATCATATTTGACTGAATAACTCACAGCTTTGTGGAATATATTCCTGTGGGTGACTGAATTGCACACTATTCTTGAGGAGGAGATGGATCTTAGAACTAGAGAGGGGAGGAGGTTTCCCTAAAATGGGGAGTTAATTATGTGGCATAATACCTCACAGGGACCTTCTCAATTCAGTATCATGCAGTTACCAGTGAAAATCAGCAAGTAACTGGGAGTTGAGGTCATCGAAAGAATTTACTGCTCTTCTGGTCTATTTTGCTGTTTTCCCTCTTTTTACCTTTGACCCTGCTTTAAATGCCACATACAAAGTATTGTCAATTGTCTCTCCTAACACCTCCATGGTCTGTAATGGAGTTCCCCTCAGTTCTTTATCCTCTGCCAACCCCATGTCCTGCCATTGTTCCCAACCTGAGATACTCAGATGCAAGGCTCAGGAAACATTTTTTTTAAATGATTTTATTTATTTATTTATGACAGAGAGATCACAAGTAGAGAGAGAGGCAGGCAGAGAGAGAGGGGGAAGCAGGCTCCCTGCTGAGCAGAGAGCCCGATGTGGGGCTTGTTCCCAGGACCCTGAGATCATGACCTGAGCTGAAGGCAGTGGCTTAACCCACTGAGCCACCCACGTGCCCTCCCACCCAGGAAATATTTTTATCCTCCCCTGTCACTGCCAAGATGAGGGAGTTGCATTTTTGATATGCTGAATTTAACATTTCTATTGGACATTCAGGTAGAGATATTAAGTAGACTATTTTGTCTGAAGTTCAGAGGACAGGTCTGAGCTACTAAGTTTGATTGTTGGTTGTATACACACGGTATTTAAAACTAAGAGATTAGATGGGGTAGTCAGGGGAGTCAAAGCCCTGGGGTGATTTGGGGAGGAAGAAGAAGAGGAGGAACCAGCCAAGGAAATGAAAAAAGAATGATCTAGTGAGCAAGTAAGAAAACTTGGAGACTCTGGTATCCCTGAGACAATTGAAGTCAGTGTCAAAGATGGTGGTCAGTCAGGGCTATAAAATGGCTCGTGGGCCATTGGCAGTCATTTTTGACTGTGATAAGAGCAGATTTGGTCAAAGGAGGTGGACACAATTCTCTTTGGACTGGATTGAATAGAAAATGAGGGAACAAAGCGTTGAAGACTCTGGGAATAGATAAGGAGAGCGAAGATACAGGGAAGAAGCTGGTGGAAGAAGTGGAGTCAAGAGAAAATAATATCCAGATGTGACTGGCCATTGCATTAAAAGGGAAGAAAACATTTTTAGCCAGTTCGTATGTCCTAGTATCCTGCAATGTCTTCTCATCATGGTGAAAAAGAAAGAGATTGGGAGGACACTAGGTAGACCTAAAGACAACACTGCAGACTTCCCGGGGACCATCTCAATTCAACTATGCAGTTTCTCTTTCCTTCTCCCAGAACTGGAAGCACACCTGGAAGATTCAGAGGTCAGCAAGTTTCATAGGAAATTCTTCACATAAAATCTTAATGGTGATAAGCCCATCCTTCCATGCCAACCCTGCTGTTTCTCTGACATCCTTTCTATTATCCATATCCTTCCTTTTAATACAAAGAATAGGACAGATAGGGTGACCCTCCAAAGCATTACTGATTCCCATTATGCTCCACCCCCAAAGTGCCCATTCTGTCTTCAGGGGTATTGAAGTAGAATCCAACAGTTTGGAAACTGATTTCCTCATTCAGTCATCAGTGCAATATCCAACTGAAGTCATGATCCATCATTGCACTATCCCCCTAAAATCATAACCCATTGTTTCGGTGCTTGGTGAAAGAAATAATTAAGATGAAAAAAGGCCTCAACTTTGTGGCATAATTACAAACAATGTCGGGAAAGTATTGGTTGGAAGCTAAATAATATATGAGGGTTTTTGTTTTGTTTTGTTTTTTTTGTGTTTTTAGACATCAATAGACTTTTATCTGCTATAGTAAATCAATTTATTCTGAAAAAGAAAATACAAAACAGTAACATAATCCTGGTTCTTATCTCGGACAGTGACTTAAATCATGTAGAAGCAGCTCTCACTCTCTGTCTCTCTATCCCCATTCCACAACATCATTGTAACCTCACAATGATAATCAGGGAATCTTGCCTCTGCTTGCTCCTCTTCCAAGGAACAAACTGTGGTGTCAGCATGTCACTAGCATACTAGATATGTATCTCGAGAGGTTGCCATGGCAAATCTGGAATCAGAGCCTCCCTAATGAGCCTTAGCTATTGCCACCTGGCAGAGTAAGCATTCTTACACATTTCCTGTTAGATTCAGTGTTGGCTGTGCCTATGAAAGCAGTTGCTTTCATTTCTGTCAGTTAACTAGCATTGGGTGGGAATGGGGGTGCAGTCTTGTCCAGTCATGAAGTGTCACTGGATCTGACAGAGGAATTTCTAGGGCTGGAAATGTAGCAGGTGCGACGGGACACTAAGGAGATATGTGAAGTTAAAATCTAGTTCCTGGCAGTTTACGCGGTTTCTTGAGGATTTCACTGATTATAGTTATTTCTCAGGCATTTGGTGTCTGCTGGTGAGTGATGACAAAGACATTAGCCTCCACAATGGCCAGATCACCATGTAATAAAACCTATTAGAAGAAGAAAACTGATAGAGCCCTGATATTTTATTGGAGAAGTAGAACTCTTTCAACAAGAGCCTTTCAAGTAGAAGTTTGCTGACATTGACTATATCACTCTCCTTAAATGTTACAAATTTTCTCTTCCCCCAATTATCACAAAAATCTTCCTTCCCACTTTTCTTGAGTGTCTTAATTTTTTAAATAGAAGGGTCATAGATTATAACTATGAATAAGAGAAGGCTGGTGAGTTTGCTGTGTTAAAGAATCTAGAATGGTAGCTTTAGGAAAGCAGCAGGTCATAGTTTTGATTCTGTGTCATGGTCTTATTTCCCAAAATATATAAATGTATAAACTGTACTTCATTTTAGGGAGTGGAAATTAATTTGAGTCAGAAAAGAAGTAAAAAGCAGCCCACATGGTCTGCATTTGTCAAGGAGACTGACATTTTTGATACTGTTCTTAGGCGAGTAAGAAGATTTTAATAGAATGTAACAGCTCTCTGGAGAGAAGAACCCATTTCCTATATGTTGAATGTGGTTACCCATTATATCTGCAGAAGTTTTTCCTTGAATCCAGATTTGAGCTCTGCTAAGGGGGCAATGGGAAAAGACCACTGTGTGGTAGTGGAAAGAAGGAAAGATTGGTTCACATTTTCTCAAGAGGTAGACAAGACAACAGAATTTTAGCATCCACCAGGTATCTGTCAGATGGTGACAATTTCCTGCAACAACATAACAGGGTCGTATCAGTGACAGATTGAATCGGTTATCTAGAGATGAAAGGCTCCCCAGATCCTCGTTTCCTCTTGGATTCAGCTTTTTGATTGCTTGCTTTGTCCTTTGTATTTCTTTTCTTCACTATCTCAGTTGGTTCTTTCTCTTCTTTTTCAGAACCTTAAGCTTATCTTTTAAACTGATTTATTTTGGGTTTTATGGCTTAGGGAGCAGCTGAGACTAACAGGAAAAATATAAAGGACAAACCTGGGTATTTTCTTATTGTCAAAGAACAGATGTGATGGCAGGTGCTACTGGTAAGATATAATCAAAGAGGCACGAAAATGTAGAATTTCATTTCCGCATCTTAAGACAATGCTCTCAACTTGCTGATTCATTCATGTGATTAAGAGCAAATTAATATTTCAGAAATTTGCCCACAGTCTATAAGATAGTGATATGTGGCAAAATCCTTTATGTACTCCCGTAAGGCAGATTCGTCTAGAAGGAATGATGTTCATCTCTTAATTAAGTCCTTCTTACATTACATTTCATGTCATAGTGAAACAGGAATTGCTCTCTGCTCCCAAAGAAGAGGGGATATGTAATCATTCAAACTAATCTCAGTAGCCAAAAGAGTGTCTGGTTTTGATAAATCCCTGTGTTTTGATTATAAGCAGAATATTCAGGTTTTTTGCTTGTACATTTGTCTTCAGTCTGGTGTAACACTTCTCTCCCTAAGTTGCTCGTATCTCAAATATTCTTTTTGGCTTACTTTATGTTTTTATTATTGGGGCCAAAAAGATACCTGTCAGTTCCTTTTAATGGCTCTTTTGGCTATTCTTCAGATAACTCAGTTGTCCATTTTTTTTTTTTAAAGATTCTATTTATTTATTTGAGAGAGAGAGAGTGAGAAAGAGCATGAGAGGGGAGAAGGTCAGAGGGAGAAGCAGACTCCCTATGGAGCAGGGAGCCTGATGTAGGACTCCATCCCAGGATTCCAGGACCATGACCCGAGTTGACGGCAGCCGCCCAACCAACTGAGCCACCCAGGCACCCTCAGTTGTCTATTTTTAAGTGAACTGTTGATAATGGGATTTAATCCAAGTCTTTTGCCCAAAGCAGTTGCTGAGTACCAGGTCACAGTTGTTCAGGCTGTTTAGATACCTGATCTATAGTATGTGCCGGGCAGGTATCTGGTCCATGATTTGGGGCTACCACCGAATCTTCTTGAACTTAGAAAAAAAGACACTGGGTGTCTTGTTTTTAGCAAGCCTATTCCCGGAAATGTTTTTCTTCTCTTCTCTTCTCTTCTCTTCTCTCTTTTTCCTCCTCTCCTCTCCCCTCCCCTCCCCTTCTCTTTTTTTTTTCTTTCTTTCCCTCCCCCCCACCCCACCACCTCTCTCTTTAAAAACTTTCTTAGCAGCTGTTAACATTTCTAGTATGGCTGCATCAGTTTATTCAGTGGGACTGCTAATTAGTTCATTTTGTTGTTAATATGTACTCATCTTCCATCTTACCCAGATTTCTGTGTTTAAAATACTTGAAGACTTGGCGGTAGTGATACCTTTAAAGATTAATTCTCCTTATGAAGAGTTCCAGATGATGTTGGTGATTTCTCTGGGCCATTAGAATTCGAATGAAGTTGGGGTCTATTAGTAATTTTCTTTCTTCCAGCCTGCCTTCGGGCTGATGGAAATGCTCTGGGAAATGTGTCCTGACAAGTGGAATCGGAGCTTTTCTTGGGGAACGTTGAAATATCTTTAGAAGTTAGGCAATAGATTCACTTTTATTGGTCCATTTATCTGACTGGAGGAGAGCTGAGAGAAAAATTGATTCAAGCAGCAACTATTGTACCCGTGCCGTAGTTTTAGTTTCTGTGTCTTTGTCATCTACTTTAAAATCAGGAAGTGTGATGACTCCAGCTTTGCTTATCTTTGTTAAGATTGCTTTGGCTGCTCAGGGTCTTTTATGATTCCATATAAATTTTAGAATTTCCTGTTTTGGGGGCGCCTGGGTGGCTCAGCCGATTAAGTGCCTTCGGCTCAGGTTGTGATCTGGGGATCTTGGGATTGAGCCCTGCTTCTGGAATCCCTGCTCAGTGGCGAGCCTGCTTCTTCCTCTGTCCCTCCCCCCCGCTTGTACTCTCTCTCTCTCCCCCTCTTAAAGAAATGAATAGAATTAAAAAAAAAAAAAGAATTTTCTCTGTTTCTGTGAAAAATGCCATTGGGATTTTGATAGGGATTGCACTGAGTCTGTCGGTCACTCTGAGCAGTGTGGGCATTTTAACAGCATTAAGTTTTTAATGCATAAACACAGGATGTTTTTCCATTTTTGTGTGTGTTCTTCAGTATTGTAGTTTTCAGTGTATGCCTTTCACCTCCTTAGTTAAGTGTTTATTTGTAGGTATTTTATTCTTTTTGATGCTATTGTAAGTGGAACTGTTTTTTATTTCCTTGTTAGATGTTTCATTGTTAGTGTATAAAAATGCAACTGATGTTTAAATGTTGATTTGTCCTGCAGCTTAACTGCATTTATTAGTTCTAATAGTTTTACTGTGGCATCTTTAGAGTCTTCTACATATAAGATCGTATCATCTGCAAACATAGACAATTTTACTTCCTTTTTTCCTATTTGGATGCCTTTTATTTCTTTTTTCCCCAAATTGTTCTGGCTAGGACTTCAGTACTGTGTTGAATAAAAGTGGCAAGAGTAGGCATCCTTGCTTTGTTTTTGATCTTAGGGAAAAAATGTAGTTTTTACCATTGAGTATGATGTTAACTGTGGACTTTTCATATTTTACCTTTATGTATATAAAAATCCTCTACCTAGCTTATTAAGGGTTTTTTTAATGAAAAAATGTTTAATAGAGAGCCCAGAAATAAACCCATGTGTTTATGGCCATCTGATTTTTGACAAGGGTGTTAAGAATACACAGCAGGGAAAAAAATATTCTCTTCAACAAGTGGTGCTGGGAAAATTTGATATCCACATACTAAAAATGAAATTGGGCCCTTACCTAACAACATATAAAAAAATCAACTCAAAATGGATTAAAGGCTTAAGCATAAGACTTGAAACTGTAAAACTCCTAGAAGAAAAAATAATGGAAAAGCTTCTTGACATGGTCTTAGCAATGATTTCTTGGATATGACACCCAGAACACAGGCAACAAAAACAAAAATAGACGAGCAGGATGACATCAACTAAAAACCATCGACAAAGTGAAAAAGGCAACCCATGAATGGGAGAAGATACTTGCAAACTGTAGATCTGATAAGGAGTTAATATCCAACATGTATAAGAAATTCCTATAACTTAATAGCAAAACCCCAAAAAAACCCAATTAAAAAAAGAACAAAGGACTAGAATAGACATTTTTCTAAAGAAGACTTGTAAATGGCCAGTAAATACATATGAAAGATATTCGACATACTAATCAGTAAGGGAGAATGCAAATCTAAACCACCATGAGATAAGGCATCACATTCGTCGGATGGCTACTATCAGAGAAAACCAAAAGATAATAAGTGTTGATGAGTCTGTGAAGAAATTGTAACACTTATATACTGTTGATAGGAGTATAAAATGGTATGGCCACTGTAGAAAATAGTATGGGGGCTTCTCAAAAAATTAAAAATGGAACTACCATATAATCCATCAGTCATACTGGGGAGATATCCAAAATAATTGAATTAAGAATCTTCAAGAGATATCTGCAACCCTATAGTCACTGCAGCATTATTCATTATCATCAAGATGTGGAAACCTAAATGTCTATTGACAGATGAAGGGATGAACAACCTGTGGTATATCCATACAATGGAATATTATTTGTCATTAAAAAAGAATGAAATCCTGCCATTTGTGATAACGTGGATGGACATTATGGGTATTATGTTAAGTGAAAGAAGCCAGTCGCAGAAGAACAAATAGTGCATGATTCCAATTACATGAGGTATCTAAAATAGTCAAATTCATAGAATCAGAGAGTAGTAGAATGGTAGCTTCCAGGGCCTAGGGGCCGGGGGAAATGGAGAGTGGCTGTTCAATCGGTGTAAGTTTCATTCATGCAAGATGAATAAGTTTTAGAGGTATTTGTACGGTATTATGCCTATAGTTAACAATACTGTATTGTGCACGGAAAAATTTGTTCAGGCATAGCTCATGTTAAGTGTTCTATGGCAATACAAGAGAAAAGAAGAAGGAGTCATACAGCGATGAGGAACACAGGGCTTGTTGTCAAGGCAACCTTGCTTCAAAGCCCAGCTTACCACTTAACTCAGAATGTGACTCTGTCTTTCTGAGACCAAGTTCCCTTTTCTGTAGGATAAGGATCTAGCGGAGTTATTGTCAAGGAGCAGGCATAATACCAAGTATACCTCTGGCTGTCTTCTCTGGGAGCTTTCTACCTCTCTTCTTCCCCTTCTCTGAGAATCCGTTTCCTCATTTGTAAAATGGAGAAAATTACAATTACCTCCCAAGGTTATTTTGAGAAGCAGAGAATTTGGGCTTGTCCACGGTGACGGGTCATTACTCAAGAAATAAGTGTTCCACACAAGACCGTGTCTGACCCCCCCTCCCCAGCTCCACTTTACAGACAAATTGGTGCCAAGTGAGAGGTGGTGCCAGGGAGAGACCTGGACGCAGACAAACTGGCCAGTGCTCATTTCACTATGTTATTACTGACCGCTTAAACATTCTCTATAACCTGGTTTGGGAATTTGGAGATTAAGTTTGAAACCGTGTGATGAACAGACTGGATGTAGAATTTGGAGATTAAGTTTGAAACCATGTGATGAACTAGACTTAAATGATATCAAGAAATATTTGGAAATGGCTCACTGGACCTCCAGATTTACCAGAAGAAAAATCAATGTGCTGTGAATATAAAACTCAATTTTAATTTAAAGGAACAGTTTAAGTGTAGTTTAAAAACTGCTTCAAACCATTTTCTTTGGCTATCTTTTTTTTTTCTCTCTTTTTTCTTCTTTTGAGTACCATTGGTGTTGGCTAATATAATTTTGTCTCAGTGGATTTGTTACTAGGTGTCTCTTTACCCTGAAAAGCCAAATAATACCCTCATTCTGCATGACACTGATACCAAAGTCAGATAAAAAGGTTTCATTGCAAGTCTAAGAAAGAGCTAATTTTCTAAAATTGGAACATTATCTGTCATGTGTTACTACTCTGTAATTATGACTATTATTCTCATTGGGAAAAAAGATATTTCAGGAGGGGAAAAGATTTTTATAAGAGGCTTTTAATATAAATGGGCAATTATATTAAAATACTGACTTTCATACTTAGACATTATGTTGTAGATACATTATATTATATTTGATGTAAATTTAGTAAATGATATGCATGTGAAAACCTAAAATATAGGAGTACTACTCCCTTAAATGAAAAGCATGAATAGTCTGGCAAAATAGGTTTTTGAGAAATGGATTCATGACTTCTGTGCTTACAGAGATTTTATTGTTAATACATTGTGTTTTTCTTTTCTGGTAAAGAAAGAATCATTTTCACTTGGCGATGATTCTGAATTTTTTTTTGCAAGAATGATTATGCGTTTTTAAATCGTGTGTGGGGCTGAACAAAGGGCAGTGGTAAAAATAAAACTATAACCATGATTCATCTTTTTCTAGAATAAAAAGACAATAGTATAAATTATGAAGATGCTATCGGTTTTGCTTTAAGTGATATATATAAGGAGAGTTCACAAGTGGGTAGAAAGTTTGGACATGGAAGGAGATAATAATTGTTAATCTTTCTGAGTTTAAGAAGTTTACAATGAATAGGTACAGAATCTTCCCAGCATAATTCACCTCAAATGTTATTACTAGCATGAGAATATCCAGGACTTGTAGGCCAGAAGGTTATACAGTTTTGGAACGCTTTTTAAGAAAAATAATTGAAGATTAAAGCCTACAGAATGAGAACCAAAGATGATATTTATTTGGAATGAGGAGGCAAATTAAAACATTATAAATTTAATAAATGACAAATACTACAAAAGACATCCAGAAAAATATCATATTTTTAAATTATAACTGTCTGACACATCTTCAAAATACCTTTGTTCTTGACATTTGTAGCAGATTAAATTTTGATTGCTTTTTCATGTGAAATGATTTTTGCATTATCATTTTCTATGGGGAGAGTATGAACATAACTCTATTTTACTAAACATGGGTTATTCAGATTTGTTTGATGGTTAGGATGCTTAAGTATGACAACACACAAATATACTGCTGTGTAGTTCTGTTACCAAACGTGTCCTACAAACACAAGACTTTTGATAAATTCAGTTACACATAAATCCTAGAAAAAATGTGGTTCATTTATAATTATATACTCTGTATTACTGAGACTTCCCCAAGATGTGAGAACTTCTTTTTAAGGAGGATGATAGACAGATGCTCTACTTAGAATTTTGCTCATTTGATGGTTGGAAGAATTTTTTATAGATTAGCTTTTGGTTCTATACAATTAAGAAAGTTTTTTTTTTTTTTTCTCTTTTCCACCTACTTCTAGTATTGGATGCTGTATGGGACAAGTTTATCTCAATATCATCTCTGTACTCATCCCTCCTAGTATGGCTCATTGGGCAAAACAAGTATTTCTGGAAGCCATTCCTACAATGGGATAGCTCAGAATAATTTACCCATATAAAAAGAAGACTGTGAGCAACATAAATATATTCCACGAACCCAAATTAAATGTATCTCAACTCAACTTCCTGTTGGCTGGGTCCCCAAAATGCTGATAGCCACTCCAGTGCCACCTGACATGAAAGAAATGCGCTGGAGCAGTCAGAATGGGAAGATCCTAAACAACTGTGGTTAAAAAAAAAAAAATCTCACTTTTATAAATGTTACAAAAACCATATTGCTAGCATCTCTTTCAGGGCCATGGAGGAGGTCTATGCATGTAAGTGGCCCTAAAGCCCAAGATGTATTTACTTTACCAGAGATCTGCCTGGGCTCCCAGGGGCAGTGGTCATATGCCAAGGGATGCATGTATGCCTAATGGATAGACATGAGGAAACATCCTGGGGAGATTTCTTATTTTGAACTGTCACCTTCACCAAAGGCTTGCTCTGGACCATTAGCAATTCATTTCTTTCTCTTCATCCTTGGCCTTTCCCTTGGCAGAGTCTTCCTTTGAAAATGCTACATCTCTTAGGAGGAGGGGTGTGGACTCTTTGTGACCTTCTTCACCAGAGTGCTTTCCTTGTTTTCTTTTCCCTGTAAGTGAAGATAGGGATTTGTGGGCAGTTTGGGTGTTGGGCCAGGAGAAGGGCCCAGCAAGAGAGCACAGTGGTGGAGTGGACAAGGTAGATGGGGTTTTGTCCTGCTTGCTTCAGCAGCATCATGCCAGCTCCAGGGCTTTGTAAGCCTTTGTCGTTACGCACGTGTGAGCAGAATTGTGTCATCTATGTCGATGTGCTTTTTTTCCTTTTGTGCATTTTTGGATGTAGCGGTCCTATTTTTTCAGTGGATTTTACATTCATAAAAAATAGGAACAATGTCAGCTGCACCTTTATTATTCTCTGAGGAGGGATCACCTACTCATGAGCAGGACTGCTGCTAGATAGGAAATGCCACAGGGCGCTGGCTCTACATTTGGTGTTCTCAATTCACTCACATATTAGCTTTTGTTCTCTGGACCCATCTATCTTTCATGGTCCCTACTATCTTCATGTTCTTTTTAAATCAATGTATAGATTTCTTTTTCTTCTTTTTTATTACATTATGTTAGTCACCATACAGTAAGCAGTATATATATCTTTTTTTTTAAGATTTTATTTATTTATTTGAGAGAGAGAGAGCATGAGAGGGGAGAAGGTCAGAGAGAGAAGCCCACTCCTCATGGAGCTGGGAGCCCAATGTGGGACTCGATCCCGGGACTTTAGGATCATGACCTGAGTCAAAGGCTGTTGCTTAACCAACTGAGCTCCTCAGGCACCCAATGTGTGTATTTCTAAACAGAAATCTTTTAGGCTAAAGATTTAACAGAAACCCAAGTGATAAGATAAGATACACCCTTCATCAAAGCAAGGGCAGGGACCTAAAGGCCTGGTCACTTGGTCTCCTTCTTCACTTCTGGCGGGTCCTTGAGTGGAATTCCATTAGCCTTTAGAGTCCTTAGAGCTCCCATTGAACAAAATTTTAAAATTTTGTTGTAGAAAAATGATTCCTAGACAGCGAATCAGAAAAATTTGGATTTTCATTGTGATTTGCATTTCTGCTCGTAGGGTGATAATAGGCAAGTCATTAATTGCTGCAACCCTCAGTTTTTGCATTTGTAAAAGTGGATAATATATTGCTTACTCAGCTTATGTTAAAGTGAGGTTAATAAGAGCCAAATGGTTCATGTAGGTGAAAGTTCTTCAAAGTGCTCTACACTTATGATCAATGATAGTGTTATTCCCTTAGCCTTTCTTTTTTTTTTTTTTTTTTTTTTAAAGATTTTATTTATTTATTTGACAGAGAGAGATCACAAGTAGGCAGAGAGGCAGGCAGAGAGAGAGGAAGGGAAGCAGGCTTCCTGCTGAGCAGCGAGCCCGATGCGGGACTCGATCCCAGGATTCTGGGATCATGACCTGAGCCGAAGGCAGCGGCTTAACCCACTGAGCCACCCAGGCGCCCTCCCTTAGCCTTTCTAATAAAATCATCATTTAGATTATTAAAATCACAAAATCATGAACAATCATATCTGAATTATCTCTGCTACTCTGTGTCCTTGATAATATTCCAGGTCCCAGGTCAGTGGCCACCCATTCCCTGTTCATATTGGCAAGAACACCATGAAAATGAGTTTGGCATTTCCCAATGTGTAGTGGGTCAAAAAGCCCACATAGAGTGACATGAAGGACAATGACTAAGCACAGCAAGAAAGAAATGAAAAGTCATAATCGACTATAAGCTTTTCCGGTATTGGCAAATTTCTGCTGGGACAAACAAAGCATGGATGACACTGTTTATATAGTATGGTATACAGAAACCAAATATTTGGAAATGACAATCTCATTTTCAGTTTGTGCCCAAGTGTGTCTGTAAAATCCACATTGTAAAATGGCAAGATATAAGAAGACCTAAAAGAAAGCAGAAGAAAAAAGAACAGGCATGGAAAAGGGAATACAAAGTATTTGTGGACTAATTAGCTTGATGAAAAAACCCTGAAGAGTGATTTAACAATTGGTTTTTAGGACACAAAGAGATTATATGGAGTACGGTGTATGGCTGGCTCTTCACAAAGAATTCACAGGTCTGTTGGAGCTCACAGATCCTGGCCTTCAGGGAGAATTATAGAAAATGGAAGCAGGAAGCCATCCTGTGAGAAACATTGACCCCTCTGCCATCAAATCGCTTTGGTATCTAAATCATTTCAAAGAGATGAAATGTCACTCATCCTCAGAGACATATACTTGATCCTAGATGGGATTTAGGATGGAATGACATGGAGGAGCTAGATTGGAAGCATGATCTTGGAGAAAGGCTGATGATTAACACCAGTGAATCAGAGCCAGGAGGTGTCAAGAGGTAAGTGCTTAGCAGCTCTTTAGAAATTGTAGAACCCTCTTCAGTTACCTGAAGAGATTGGCCTCCACATAACATAGATAAGGAAGAAAAACCCCATAATAAGCAACTTTCCCTAATTGACATGTGGGATGGCCCTGGCAGCCAGAGAGGCTCAACCTACATCAAGATAACCTTGGCTTGTGGTCAGACTAAAGGGCTTGCCTTGGGTCATTTCATGTTCTTAGGAATGATTTCTAGACATGGAAGTACTCAAGGGGAGAAAAGATACACAAAGCATGAGGTGTCCTCTCTGGGTTTGTAGACTTTGCACATTGTTAATGTAAAGGATTCAGCACATTTTGGAGTCAGTACACGTGGGATGAATCTGTGTTCAGACTTCTTCAGGTCAGTGTCCCATATACTGTTCATCCAAATCCCATATTCCAAGAAACAGGTTGGAACTACATTTGCTGGGAAGTCCAGATCTAGCCATTGTTGGTCTCTTAGACCACAGACAGATTGCCTAGGTATGGTACTATTCTCTGTCTTCATAAGAACTGGACCCAGGTCTGATGCCTTCTAGGTTACGAAACTTATTTGAGAAGAACAAACATGATCTCAAGAGTCAAATGGATGAGAAATGAGATTCAGCAGGTGTCATATTTTGCTGTATTTTTCATTCATTTTTCTTTGGGGAAAGATTTTTAGTTGTCACATGGTCTAGTTAAAAAAATTTTACAGAATCCTCCAGTATATAACACTGGAGTGTCGCGGCCTGCGCGACAAATCGACCAGGAACGTGAGGGTAAGAGGATGAAGAAAAGAACTCGAGAAGCAGAGAGATGGGGGCAGGAGGAGCACTGAGGAGGATATCCAACAGTGCTGATTTTATTCCACATCTTACAAGCATTTATAAGGCAGACCACAATAGAACAGTAATACATCAGTATCAAGTCAGATAACTGCAAGTTCCTATAACAAGTTTACATTAACTACAAACAAATCTCGTGATGCCAGGTAGTCACGGCTAAAGCTGTTAGCTACTATTGATACAAGAAGTTACAATCAACCAGGGAGTGGATTATGGGCAGTACAGAAACAAAAAGGACCAACTAAGAATTTATGACCCTGACCCCATGGTTCCCTTCTGTAGGGAGAACGTGTGGGAAGTCACGTAGGTGAGTGCACGACACATAGCACAGACCCTTTCTCAATGTTACTCAACTATCCTGTCCTTAACCCCTTATCAAGGCGTCTGGACTTTAAAGGAGACAAAAGTCAGGGCCTAGTTTGATCCACGACTCCAACGGTGGCCTCTAACACTGGAGAACATTTTTTCTATTTCCAGCTATCAGACAAAGTGTAAGCAGCTAGTATCCTTTTCATAGTGAATTGTTAGAGGTACTTTAAAAACCACCAGGAGTTATAGTCATTGTGTCTTCACTACCTTCTTCCTTACTGTAGCTGGTAATGAAGCATCGCCAAGAATGATCTAATGTGTACTTGTGTCTCCAGTCCATGTCTGTACTGTATTAACGTAGGTAACATTGTGCTTTACAGAGTGGAGTCAGCATGCATCACAGTTTAGTCCCAGAGAGTATTTGGTTTTCTGGGGTTTGGTTCTGCTCTATATCAAGATTTCAATGAATAAAGTTTAGATTTCCATGGTAGCATCAGTCAGAACTGAAGGTGTCTGTTACTTTCAAGGCCATAAAGAACAACCATGTCAAGACACCTGGGGCCTTGACCAGTATAATCAACCTAGCTAATGGAAAATCGAACACTGTAATATATTAAATGTTCTTTGTTTGCAACACATCACAGTCCCTTTCGATATTTCTGTATCTGGACAATTCCAGCATAGAACTAGACTCAGAGGCGTGTAATTAGGATGCACTCCAGGCCATCAAACACTAGGTGGCATCTGTCTCTTTGTGCATCTGATGAGTATATGGATAGTGTTTCAGTTGGGCTTGTGCATTGAGAGGGGAGTAGACAATAATTTGCCGTCTATGTTCTTTGTTCTTTTATAGATTTGTGTGAGCTAAGCTGGTACCTATGACTCATAAACCAATATCAGTGTTGCAAGTGAGATGTAGCATATTTGATAGAAATATTCCTTGTAAGAACAGCA
The DNA here is from genome assembly GCF_902655055.1 of Lutra lutra. Taxonomy (NCBI): domain Eukaryota; kingdom Metazoa; phylum Chordata; class Mammalia; order Carnivora; family Mustelidae; genus Lutra; species Lutra lutra. Next base: position 50,007,428 of record NC_062280.1, on the reverse strand, counting down.
ATTGCTGGGGGATATTACAGCCTTTCTACCATGGGCTTCAGATATCTAGAGAGTTTTAAAAATTCATGGCCTCATGAAGATAACCAAAAGAATTGGTTGAAAATGAATGAAACTATTTAATGGGATGAAAATTATATGTCATTATCTTTACATAAACTTTGAATGATAACAACTGGGGGCGTGATATTAATTTCTAATGCCCCATTAGTCAAATTGGTAAAACTATGTGATCAGTTATAGCTAAGGGAATAATATCTGTTCTGAACCAGTCTGTTTTTCTTAAGTTTTTAGTTTCTAGGGATTCTACTGAAAGGGATTAATGCTCCTCTCTTCCATGGCTAAGCTGTCAGTGTTAGTCTTGAACCAGGAGCCTGTGCTCTTCTCTGATGTCTCTTGTAGAATCCTTGCTGCTTGCTAACTCTCCCTGCAAGTCCTTTCCTCTTGCCCGCAGCTCTGCAGCTCTCTGTATTCTTCCTCTGAGCACACTGTGTAGCAGAATGGTTGCCTCTCCTATTTGGCCCCTTCGTGGCAGGGGAGAGGCAATTTAAATTTTGCCTCTTTTGGTAGAACTTCTGTAACTTCCCAGAGACAAGCCAGAAACTGGCCTCCTATTTTATAGAAATGTAGCTGTCAAGTTCTGCTATCAAGGAGAATAAGCTTATAGACAGATCCAGTATCGTTGGGTGCAGGGGCTGTTATAAAAAATGGGCCCACTACTGACTCTAATGGTCTCTTAGCCCTGCTTTGTTCCTATATTTTCATTGTGATCTTAATATCCATCATGCCATGATATTACTTTAGGGGAGGAAAAGAATATTTTTCAAAACGGTGATCAAAGTGAATGTCAGAATCTCTTGCTAATGACCTAGTCATCTTTCTGCAATCAGAAACAGCTCAGGTATTTTACTCTTTAATAGTTTCATTCTACATGAGCACAACCACAAGATTCTCCATTTGTACCTCCCAGCTGGGAACTAAAGAGGATTGTTTAGATTGCTGGTGTTGCTCCTGGTAGATGGGGTGGGAGGGCTGGCTTCATGCTGATATTGGCAGAGGGTGCAGTTTGATTCACTTAATATGTATGATGGTTTGTGCTCTGTATTGAGAACGGTGTGTTTTAAAACTGAGACAGGGAGCTAAAGAAACTCACAAATACAGTTATAAAATATTGGGCTAGGAAATTTTAACATGGTAATAATGTGAATTTCCATTAGTAGGTATCCTGTACCTTTAAAGAGTAAGTCTTTTATTAGAATGCTGCAAATTTTACAGAGAATTTTGAGAATAGGTGAATAGCATCTATTTAAAGAAAATCAGACAATCCTTTACAAAAGCACTGATTGCCAAATGCATTTATAATGCTCTGTAAGGGAAAGGAGAAGGATGAAGAAAACCTTATAGAAAACAGAGAAGGGCAAACAAAGGCTTGCTAACATTCTCATTGCCATTATCAATCTTTTTTTCTAGGGCTAATGCCTGTATACAAGATATGTACATTCATCTACCCATGACATCTGTGCAAAGCATGGCACAGCATATCTCTAAGTCTATAATTGCTTGCCACTCTGTGCTTGGGAAAATGAACTCCTGATATTTGGGAAGAAACAGACTTTGCTCTTTTGGCCAACTGATGGTGTGTTTGCCATGTAATGTTCTTAGCTACTTCAGAGACAAAGGAACAAGAAAAATGGTATTTCTATTAGTATTAGCTACTTACAGGCAGAGATATTATTTTTGATAAAAACATACTTCGTTCATAAATATGCTTTGTAGGAAAAGTTCCAACTGGAAGTTTGCAAAGATTCAGTTTGGCTTTTAAGACTTAACTTGCTAGAAGATACAAAACCACTGGAGTTCTTAAGGTTTTTATTGTATGTGAAGGAAAAGATGAGCAGACTTTGTTTATTTATTTATTATTATTTATCAATATTATATAATTATTTATTTTAATTATTTTTATATAATAATATAATAATTATTGTTTTATTTAATTATTATTATTATTATTTATATTTATTTATTATCATCTTTTCAGTGGGGGAAAAAAGTCAATCTATGCTGGGATAATCAAATTCTCAATCAGTGAAAGCCTTTGAAATTCTTGAAAACAAACAAAAAGCCATGAACCCATGCTCCTGTTGGTTTTTCTGGTACATTTCTTTCTTTGTCCTTGAAAGCCGTACATACTCCCTCTCCAGCGAGTACATCTCATTTGCTCCTTTTTGTATGGCCCACAACAGCCGTCGCTGAGGAAATACTGGTTTCTTTACTTTGTGACCCTGGTGAGAACCCAGAAGCTATACTGAAAATTAAATGCTGGTGGCCTCAGAGGAAATGCTTCTCTTGATTCTGCCTTTGAAGATTGCACATGATCAGTTTGATGATGCTGCATTGCCAGTACATTTTCTGGACTTTGCATGAAATGTCTTTCTTCACAAAGACAAATGCTTCCACTGAAAATGAAAGAAGAATCAGCACAAGCAGAATATTAGCCAGAGTGCATTAATATTTGCCTTCAGAATCTCTAGGGAGGAAATGCATTCAATAACAATTTAACAAACATTTATTTATTGAATACCTACTTTATTCCAGGCACTGCACACCCAGTGATAAATGAGACAGAAAAGGCCATGGCTTGAACTGGGTTTTATACTCTAGTAGAGGCAGATAGTAAGTAAACAAAAATAAAAGTTAAATAATTTAAAGTCATATTAACAGCATTTTGTACTAGTTATCTATTAGTGTTGTCAGGGAGGAAAAATAATTTTCCCTCTGACCCTTCTGAGTTCTTGGCTGAGACTGCCTGTAATAAAGGACAGATTAGTGAGGGAAACAAACAGAAGTTTATTAACATGTGTAGCTCATGTAGACTTGGGGAATACTTAGGGAAACTGAGTAACTCCCAAGTTAAAAACCAACTTGAGCTAAATACGAAAGAAACATGTTGTGGGGAAGGGAGGCCAGTTATGAGGGCTTACCAGGAAAAGCATAATAAACAAGGATAAGGCTAATTATGGAGATTTAAGTGAGTACCTTCTTTATTGATAAAATTCTCTTGTGATTTACAGTCATTTTCTTTCTGGTATGGACAGAGAGACACTTACAAATGGGGATTCGCTTTAAAAATATAACTTTCTCTTATGAAAGGGTTACTTCTATTTTCAGAACTTCTCTAGTTTCTGCTATTTCTCACAAATAATCAACTGAGAAAAATCTTTATGTCAGAGGCATATTCTGGGGTACATATTCTGCTATTCTTTACTGTATAATGAATTACCCCAAAACTCAGTGCCTTAAAACAACTGTTTTGCTGTGTTTTTGATTTCATGGGTCAGGAATGTGGGATGGGTTTTGCAGGTCTGCAGTCTCTGTGGCATTGGCTGGGGTACTAGGGCACCTGGTGTGGGGGCGTGTCTACTGCCAAGTTGGTGTTTGCTCTCATATGTCCATTGTCTCAGTAGTCTTGATCTTTCTCTCTTGCCACATGAGGTCTAATTCTCCAAGTCCTCTCCAAGTGTCTTGAATTTCTCACAAAATGGTTGTCTCAGGGTAGTCACATTTTCCATGGTGTCTGATTTGCAAAAATCACAAAACAAAAGTTGTCAGGGTAGTTAATGGCAAACCTGGCAGCGATACAATGTAATTTTGGTGTGTTCTTTTGGGCAAACTCATCTCAGAGTTCACCTAAATTCAAGAGAGTGTTGAGAAATAGACTCCAATTCTTCTTCTCCTCCTCCTTCTCCTCTTTCTTCCTCTTCTTCTTCTTCTTTAAAGATTTTTATTTCTTAGAGAGAGAGAGAGAGGGAGCATGAGCAGGAGGAGCGGGAGGAACAAGCAGACTCCCTGCTGAGTGGGGAGCCCGATTTGGGGGCTCAGTCCCAGGATCTGGAGATCATGACCTGCGCTGAAGGCAGATGCCTAACCAACTGAGCCACCCAGGTGCTATTAGATGCCACCACCACCACCACCACCACCACTACTACTACTACTTCTCTCTCTCTCTTTTAAAGATTTTATTTATTTAATAGAGAGAGAGAGTGAAAATGCACATGCAGGGTGAGCAACAGAGGGAGAGGGAGAAGGCTCCCTGCTGAGCAGGGATCCTAAAGCAGGGCTTCATCCCAGGACCCCAAGATCATAACCTGAGCTGAAGGCAGATGTTTAACCAACTGAGCCACTCAGGTGCCCTTAGATGTCACTTCTTGATTGGCGAGTGGTAAAGTCATATTGTAGAGCAGGTAGGACAGGCAATATATCTGCATCTGTCTTTAGAAAATTCGATCTGTTACATGTTTGAAGAAAATGAGGCAGAGGAAAGAGTGGGTGGGACAAAAGAAAGATGGAGTGTTGGAACACAACCGGGATCCTCGCCAATGTGACTGGGGCCGTGTTGGGTCCTGTGAGAAAACTCCAGGACATAGAGGGCAAGAGTCTTCCTGGGCTGACGCCCGGAATAAACATGGGAGGATCCCCGGAGTGCTTTCATGTCCTCCTTTAGATCTGATAAGTGTGGAGAATCCTTAACTTGCTCTTGTTGTTTAAAGCTAAGAGATAATCGCTGTTCACTTGCCACACTTGATTGCCTGCACGTAGCCCACGTCCCATAAGTAGCTCACATCTCAAACGCAGTTTGCGTCCTGCACGTAAATCTATATCCTGTTCATAACCGGATCTTGGGTAAAGTATAAAAGAAGTGATTGCAAGAAATGAAGTCGTCTACTGATCATCAGCCGGTAGTACCCCCATCATTTCAGCTCTGATCACCAGGATCCTCACCTCGCAAAGGTGACAATGGAGACTTATTTTTAGTAGGTTCTAGTTGAGCAAGCTTGGAAAGAAATGGTTAGTTGATATTTACATAATGCCCCATTAACAATGTTGATGTCAAGAGTTTAGATGAGGAGTGGCAAGCTAGAAGATAGAAATTCAACTAGTCTTGTTTATCCACCTTCTCTGAACATTTGCTTCAGTTCATTCTTAATCATTTACATTCTTCTTTTCTGCCTAATTGTGTGCTAAAAGGTGATAAATTTCAATGCTGACTGCTCAGATACGGTTGTCGTATAAGGTTCCTAAATCTCACACAAGCAAATTTAGACATATCAAAATTGATGTTGCCTTTAATTCTCATAATCCAAATAATTAGAACAAAGCTGTGGGTGTTGGCAGCATTATGAGTGATGGCGCAGAGAGCCCTTCAAGGCATTTTTCAACAATGCCCATCACAATTAAGGAGTGTTTTGTCCCTTAATGTTTTTGCAAAGTCATTGCTGATTATTGACCACAACTTCCTATAAGCTTCCCAGGAAGTCATGCACACCACTGGCAGCTTATAAGGCTATGTTAAGTAGCTAACTAGTTAGGACACTTTTTCATATATATTTTATTAAGTAAACTCTACACGCAATGTGGGGCTCAGCCTCACAGCCCCAAGGTCAAGAGTTGCATCCTCCACTGGCTGAACCATCTGGGTGCCCCCCAAATCCTTCTAAGTCACCAGTCCTTATTCTGCTTAACACCTACTTGTAAACATTAACACCTGCACGTAAACAGACTCAAAATGTGTTGCATAACATTCATTATGCCAGTATTCTCATGTTTCTTTTGGTGAGTAAGAATTTCTGGGGGACTTTCGAAATGCAAATTTCTAGGCCTTACCTTCAGAGATGCTAATTTAGTAAGGTGGTAGGAAGCCGTGGATATTTACATTTTAAAACATCCCAGATCATTTAGAGGCAGATGTTCAAAGTATATGCCACTTTGAGTTAATGGGTCAATGACTTGATGTCAGCAATATTTAAAAAACATTTTTTAGGCCATATAATATGAGACCCAGCATTTATTAAATATATATTAAATATATTATATAATATATATTAAATATATTATATAATATATATTATATATTAAATATATATTAAATATATCCAAGGATTGTTAATGCATCTGACTTCAATATAATCCTGACTGGGCTGAAGCTTCATTAATGCTATTCCATTTAATTCCATTCAACAGTCATTCCTTAAGCATGTAGAATGAGTAAGAGGCCTGCTAGGTGCAAAGAGTCGCAAGGATGGATAAGATATGATACTCATTCCCAGGGAACCTAGAATTTTGAGTTTTCATTTGTTAGTTTCTTCTCACTAACACCTGTATTAGAGAATGACTTAATTACTGCTAGGAAAGTAAGAGATGGGAAAACATGGCATAGTTCAGCTAAATTCAGAATTAGGAAATTAGAGTCTCAATTTACCTTAAGTTTCTTTTTTGCACCTTGGGCAAAGAGCTGTTTATCTCAAGTCTTCACTTATTTTATATCTAAAATAAAGAGGTTAGATCATATAATTTTGAAGAGTTTTTATGTTTCTCAGATTCCATGGTTCTATATTAAAATATTGTGACTTTATGCTAGAAAAGCAATAAACAGAAGAAAATATAGGAACTGGTAATAAGCACATGAAAAGATGCTCAACATCTTTAGTCACTAAATCACAGGTAAATTAAAATCACAGTGAGTTATCATGGCACATCCAGTAGAATGACTATAATAAAAAGACAATGACAAGTGTTGGCAGGGATGTGGAGAAACTGGAAAGCCTCATACTTTGCTGATGGGAATGTAAATGACCTTTGCTGCTTATATTGATGATGATGTAACCACCAAACAGCCGGGATCTTCAGCCAGAGCAAAGTACATGGATAGCTTACCAGCCCTTGCATTGTTAAGGGCCATGCCATCCCTTCATTGTGTCCTGAAACCTGTTTTCTGACCTCATTTTCCTTCAAAGGTGGTTGCTTTTCCATTGATTCCCTGGGTTTACACCTCAGTCTGATATCTAAGCACATAGACAGCTTTCTGACTATACTCAGGCTTCTTTTTGGTGTTTTCTCTCTCTCAGAAAATCCTTTGGTTGATATACTTGACTCCTGAAAAGCTAGCAGTGCTTCCAGGATTCCAGAAATAAAGCACATCCATGCTTCTGACTCCTAGGAATTCTGATAATAATTAATCTGAGGTCCTATCTTATAATTCCATTGAGATAGTCAGTGTTTCTCAATGGGTGGTTCATGGACCACCTGCATCAGAAGACACCTGATAGGGATTATTGAAAGTGTAGATTTCAGATTCTGTTCCAGAACAGACTATCTAAGGGTGGACCCTGGAGATTCTTAGATTTTTCTCAAGTTTGAGAATCTCTGAGCTAGCTATCACAGTAAAATTCCATAGGACTGAAGCATGTGAAAAATGATGGACAAGTAACGGACCCACAAAGGCTCAAGGATGTCAACAAAAAGGGAAGCCTGAGGAGAATCTCAAGGGTCTGTTGAAGCAGAGCATCAAGGTTGCATTTTCAAGAGATGGTGGATCAGGATAGACATTGCATGTCACAGCTACTGTTCCAATAAAGCTCTAAAGGGTAGTCTGCATACATCTGCTGAGTGGAAGTGGCTGCGACGTCCGCATCATGATTGATTTTTTTACTCCATTCCATTGGAATTTACTGAGCGCTGTGTACTTACTAATGAGTTAACTGCTATTGAGATACATAGAAAAGTTCCAGGGCTTTGTCCTTGAGGAACTTGTGACTTAGTTGGAGTGCCACTTGGAGATAGTCCAAGGAGGGCAAGGAAGTGCTAAGATAGCATCAAAATCCTTGAAGGATACAGTGAAGGGAGAAAGTGCATATGATTGTGTTTTACAAATAGTGATTATTGCTATGATTGTCACTCTAGGCTCTGAGAGTTCAGGAAAGGTCACACCCTCCCCTCATGTCAGGATCACTGTCAGAAGCATCAACTTTAACACAATTCCACTGTGTGTTCTCCTGTAGGCAGTGATGGGGCAGTCTCATGAAATTTCCTTTGTCTAATGCTTTCATTGCATTGTTGAAGGGCAAGACAAGTCTTGTGCAACCTGCCAGAATGAATTACAATTCCCCTTGGACTCCACTCAAATTAAATTCCTCCTTCGTTAATTAATTTGTTGCTGTCCTTGTTCTACCTCTCGCCACTGTCTTTGTCCATATGGTACTGGATTATAGTATCTAATAATCAGAGATAGGCATGCCTGCACATGGTGAGAGCTCAGTAAATGCTTGTTATCACCACTGTTATTGTTCTCACCATCATTTCCTCCAATGTGCAAAGTTATGTAAGAAAACAAAGACCTAGGTTTGGAGAAATTTCAAAGGCACATACTTTATTTATTATTAGAATGCTACTATGTTTCTTTCTTTTTTTTTTTAAAGATTTATTTATTTGAGAGAGTGCAAGTGATGGGGGGGGCAAAGGGAGAGGGAGAGAAGCAGATGCCCTGCTGAGCTGTAGTTCGATGTGAGATTCCATCTCACAACCCTAAGATCATAATCAGCCAAAATCAAGAGTCAGATGCTTAACTGACTGAGCCACCCAGGTGCCCTCTCTACCATGCTTCTGACAAGTATTCAACCCAGTACTCAGTTCTTCTTTTTTTTTCACCACTTCCCTGTCCTCTGGGCCAGCTCAGAACACTACTGGAGAACATGAACAAAGCATGTGATGCGGTAAGCTAGGGCTTTGCCTGAGTCTAGCCACCCACCCTCCACCCAAATCCTCCACACATGAGGGCCTGGAATATATTTTATTTCCAAATGCAAAGTTACCCATGGGTGCTATGTCACACTGTGGCTCCATTTCTCCTTTAGCAGAAGCTGAGGGCTGGTACTCCAACTTGATTTTTTTTTTTCAAGATTTTATTTATTTATTTGACACAGAGAGAGCGATCACAAGTAGGCAGAGAGGCAGGCAGAGAGAAAGGGGGAAGAAGGCTCCCCGCTGAGCAGAGAGCCCGATGCAGGGCTCGATCCCAGGACCCTGTGATCATGACCTGAGCTGAAGGCAGAAGCTCAATCCACTGAGCCACCCAGGCGCCCCTCCAACTTGATTTTGAAACAAACTTTCTCCTCTCTGTAATTCTCCTTTCTTTACTAGTACCTAGAGCAGCCCATTAATGCATTCCCCAGACACACTTCTGCTGGGAGCTAGTGTGTGTGTGTGTGTTTGCTTGCTAGTGGGGGGATTTGTAGAAGCAGAAACAGGTTCACAGGCTCAGAGCAGTTGGGCTCTTGTCAGAACATCTAGATTCACATCTTAGCTCGGACTTGCTAATGGCTTGGGGCTGCTCACTTAATGGCCTGAACCTCAATCTTCCCATCTCTAAAGTGGAGACAATAATAATTATTATGCAGTTTCTGTAAGGATTAAAAGAGAAAGGGTGTGTTGAAGTGGTTAGCACAGCCCTTGTCTTTCGTAAGGTTCCTTTTAGTCCCTCAAGACACGAGGTTTCTCTGTGCCTGACTGAGGCTGTGAAGAGGGAGAGAGTCAATAGCGAGAATCACCTCACCGCCAGAGAAATGCCTCCAGCTGTTTCCACAGGGTGTGGGGAAATGGATATTAGCTTGAAATTAGCCTCTGATGTCTCATTGTCTCAGGCATTATCCTAAGCAAGGGGGTGAGGAGGAGGGTAAGAAGAAATTTTGGACTCGGATAAGACTTTAGTGAGGACAGTGTTCATTTTCTTCATCTCATACACGTGCACAGTGACACCTGGACAGCAAAGACAGGCCTGTCAGCCCTGTTGTCCTTCCTTTTCATGGCACTGTCTCCTTCGTATTCTGGTTGCTCTGAGCTGTTTTTCTTGAGTCCATCAGCTGCCTTAAATGTGTAGTCTAAGATGTGACAGACAAAAACAATAACAAAACAAAGCCACTTTCTGTTCCTCATGCAGTCCCAGATCTTTTCATGGCACAGAATGGATGGGGAGAATGAGAGAGCCCACAGGCTGCATTTCTTGCTCCCCTCTGCCTCCCTCCCCCATCCTCTCTCCCTAGTGCAAAGCTGCCAGTACCCATCACATCACGTTGTTTCCTTTCTTCCTCTTCAACCCTTAGGGTTAGGATGAGCATTTGCATTAATGTCAAAGGAGGCCAGGTTTAATGTGAATTCCTGTGTGTTATGCTGCTAATGACCTGCGGCTTCCCCAGAGGGTTTTCCTGGTATTTTTCTCTTGTTCCTCTGGAAAGAGAATTCCACCTGTGTGTAAACTCCATCTTGAACATATTGCGGACAGAAAAATCCTTGTTTTCTAAATGAGATAAAATTTGGAACATTGACATTAGTCAAGAGGAGAACAGCTCACAGGTCAGGCCATACTTTTAACATGTAGGTGCTCTGCATAAGACAGTGGGGGAAAAACAATTATGGAATTGAGATGCATTAGGAAAGATAATACTTGAGAAGAGTCTGTGTCCAGGAGTAAGGCCTCAGAAACTTTCCCTTTATGATAAAATAACGAAATTAGCCCTTCCACTTATCTGACAGAATGATGGGGCAGAGTGTGTTTTGCCTAAGTAAGGCAGGCTGGACCAAGGGAAATGAATGAACCTGGGATCCAGAGAAATGGTTTTTCGTCTTGGCTCTGCCACTTTGTGACTTTGGTTAAGTTACTTCATGCCTCTGAACCTCAGGAACATCACTTGTAAAATGGGTGGGTGGGTGTAGCATGTAGAGATCAGAGATTAAATAGACATTATGACCGCACTTATCATGTGCCGGGATTATGTCTTTCATTGCTCTCTTCCCTTCTTTCCCTTCCCTTTCCTTTGTCTTATCTACCCTTCCCTTGTCTTCCCAAATCATAAAAATTTTCTGTCGAAGTCAGTTTTACATACAGAAAAATCAGCCAACTTCATTAAGCTATTTGTAAACGAGCTAAGAAGCTTGTCTTCTTAACCTACCCCACCCCCACCCCTGGCTTTCTCGCCATATCTAAATTCTTCTGAGTCATTTTCTAGAAGGTTAACACACAGAGGGTGTCGGTTTTACAAACATTATCTGGTTTTAAAGCACTAAAGCGATGTAAGCCCTTGGCAACTTTGTGTGAGCTAACCATTTGTTGAGGAGGGAAAGAAGTACGCCCCATGAAAAACTTGTCTGATGGAGAAGAGGAGGTAAAGAAAGAAGCAGAGGGCAGAGAACTGCGTGGGAGGAGAGGTCAGATCAACCGACCCATGGGATGGCGATGGTAGGGGGCAGCATGGACTCCTGTGGGAAATGTGGACCAAGGCCGGAGAGCTGGCAAGGAATGAAGAGCCAGAAGTGTATTGGCTCAGGCTTGCCATGTACTGTAGTTTATGTTTTATGCCTTATGTGCTTCTCTTCTTGCATTTACATCTTGGCTGCTAAAAATGTAAAGAGGATGGAGTGGTTTTTTTTTTTTTAACATCAAAGGTTAACTGTTTGGCCAATGATTGTTTGGTATGCACTTAATGGCACCATAGTGTCCGATTGAGCCCATTTGAATGAACAGTGTTTCCCCAGGAGAACTTTATTCACTCTGGCTTGATGGCACTAGGAAATAATTTTAGCTTCTAGGCAGTCCATACTCCTGCTTCCTCCTGCTCCGTCTCCTTTATTGCCATAAATACCAGTGCAAGGGTTTAAACACAGAATCCAGGGCTATTTTATGTTGTTCGTCATTAGTATTTATATACACCATTATATATCTCTTACCAAATTGTACCAAAAGTAAAAGATGATCACGACGAACTACATATTAATGTATTTGCACAAAATCTTAGCATACTCTAGAAACATGGGGTTTGGGTTGTTAATAAAGCATGATTGGTCTAGGAAATATTAATAACATTTCAGACAGCTTCTTGTGACTGTCTGAAAGTATTTCTGCATTTCCTTTTCAATGGGAAAAGAGAGATGTAACAATTTAGGGTCTAATGGTCAAATGATTCTGCTGCTACCTAGATACTGTCATTTATGCACCACGATTATGCTGATGGATCTTTCCAATTTTGTCAGTGTCTTCTGTGTCATTATTCCTGCAGCTGGTTAGTTTCTGGCTTTCATATCAGCCCCAAAGAAAAACAGTTAACGGTGCTCACATTTCTGTTGCTAATCTTTGGTTTATTAGATCTTTTCCTATAATTGCATTTCAGGGGCTCTGCTCAGCTGCTGGAATAGTTGGTGTATGTCAGGTATTATTGTAAGACCTGGGGATGGTAATCCTGGGCTTTACAGGGTAAGACAGATGTGGTATTGGAGAAAAATAGATTGTTGATGGTGAGGCTTAGTAAGAAACATTTGTTTTCCTTCCAGCCTTGGTTGTTAAATTAAATTATGACTTTGAGGAACAGAGGCTCTAAGTTCTTTCTTCCTGCCTTGAAAGTGTATTCGGCCAGGATCTTACGCTGGGTTCTTCTCCTTACTCTGTCAGTGGCTGGCTGGCACCCCGATGAAGACTGCTGTCAGCTTAAGATAAATCATATTTCTAACATATTTTTTTTTCCAGCTTGGACAGCCAAAATTAGTGCAAGGAATGTCAGTCTGTTGCCAGATCTGTCAATATAAAGTTTAGATCACAGTTAACTGGTGCCAGTTTAGTTAACTACCTGACAAAAAAGGCTCATAATATGCCATGAAGAATGATTTTATTCTTAAAATGATAGATGCTCAAAGCCAGCGGGGATGTTGAAACCAACACTGGCCCTTTTTAAAAAGGACTTGATGACATTACAAAATAATGGAGGGAAGAAAGCTTGACCTGGAAATAGATGGCAGTTGAAAAACCCTCTCTTTATTTTACACAACTTATCTGCTAGTGTAAAAGAAACCCCAAAGCACCCTCAGTTTGGAGCCATGCAGAGATTTGTCATGTGATAAAATAGCCTCTTGGTTAGTTCAAGCTGCTTCTAAGGTTTTTGTTGATATTCCAGATTCCAGAAGGACAGAGTACAGGCTCAAGATGATTTAGGAGTAGACATGTTTCATTGTGTTTGTTAGAGTAAGCTTACCTGGGTTCACGAATAGAAGCAGAAATATAGAATGGTTCCTGTACAGTTTATTTCCTAGCCTTTCATGAATGCTCCTCAGATGTTTCTAGTCAGCTTATGGCTTTCCTCCATGTGACAATGCAGGGATTCATGCTCTTTTCATTTTGCAGCTGTACCGTCTTCTCGTCTAGACTAGTGCATCTCAAATCGGAATGAATATATGCATCCTCTGGGGAGCTTGTTACAATGCAGGTTCTCTTGCAGGAGGTCTGAGTTGGGACCTGTGATTTTGCATTAGTAGTAAGTGCCAGGTGATGCCAGTGCTCCTGGCTCGTGGACCAGACTCTGAGAGGCAAGCCCCTACAGCGCCTTGTCCTCAGCCTCATCTCGCTGGTGGAAAAGAGCACAGAGCATGTGGGGATTCCTGTGGGGCGGGTTTGGAGTTGACATATGTCTTATCTGCTCACGTTTTATTGACCAGAGCTCAGGAGGTGGCTGTACCCAACTCACGGCAGGCCAGGAAATGTAGGTGAGCTGTGTGTTCTGAAGAAGACACATATTTTAGTGAGATCCCAGAAGTCTTGGCCACATTAGGTGATCTCAGGTGCTAGAGCTCATTTTTTCAATAGTCTGCTGATAAATCCTATAAAAAAATTCTGTTTAGATATCCCTTTGCCCTGTGCTTTCTCAGTATTTAAAAACATGTTGACAGTTTGTTCTCCTTCTCTGGGCATGATAATACCTGGCATTTGTAAATAACTTTTTTTTTTTAAAGGCCCAAAGCTGCTTTTGTGCCTGGTTTCACTAATCTTGTAGGTTAGAAATGTCCCCATCTCCAGTCCTCAGACACTGAGGTATGCAGAATGGATGTTGCCTCTGTGTGACAACCAGGGGACTGGCTCTGTGGGGCTTTGTCTTGTCACCATCAACCTCCTCCTGCAGCCCCCTGTGCTTTCTTCTGATGGCAACACCCGTAGCTCTTCTTCTCTGTTCTTCTTATGGAAGGAAGGATCTGCCTTATTCTTTAGCTGAATAGAGTTTTCTCCTAGCTCTGTGCTGTGTTTATATTCGTATGATGCGTTTGTCCTTAAAGGATTCAAGATCCAGTTGGACCATGTAATTCATTTTAAATAGTTTAGTGAAAGGTTTGGTGAACTCAAGCTCCAAGGACAATTCCAAACAAAGGCGTATGTTCCTGGAGCTGGTCTTCAAACAGGTACAGAGGGAAATGGCAGGGACCTGTGAATGAGCCACTCATTTGATTTCAGCCTGTGGTCATCAGTGCACAATTCATAATTATCTTATGATGCTTAAGCTGTAGGTGGGGAAAATGGAGAGTTCTCTATTTCTGTTTTATGACAAACTGGAGGAGAAAAGTCTCTAACGCTTTTATAAGTATTGCAGTCATATTTTCCCAGCGTAGCTGTAGTCTGCATGCTAAATGATGTTAGAGCATTTGGTAGATTTTTCCAGCTTAATGTATGTGATTAGCTTACAGAACCTCCCCTGATAAAAGGAATCTTTTTTTGTCATTATCCTGTTTTCTTATACACCTGAATGAAATAATTTAGTTAGCCTACAAGAAATCTGTAATAAAGAAATTTAATGTTTCATTAACAAACTAGCAACTCTTTCTCTCTGTTCCCAAAGGACGAATTCTGTTTTTATGGTACTTTTATACAAATGCGATCTTGGAAAGTGTGGTAAAAATCAGGGGCAGAAACTTCATTTGGTAGCCCAAGGGAGGTACATAGATTTCTACCTCAGGGTTCCCATCCTGAATCTGCCCAATCTTTAGGCCTCTGCAATCCCATATGCCAGTTTTTCTGTCTCTTTTTCTCTCTTTTTAAAAGATTTTATTTATTAGGGGGAGGGAGTGAGCATGAGCAGGGAGAGAGGTAGAGGGAAAGGGAGAGGTAGACTCTCTGCTGAGCAGGGAGGCTGATGCAAGACTTGATCCCAAGACCCTGGGATCATGACCTGAGCCAAAAGCAGATGCTTAACCAACTGAGCCACCCAGGCACCCCTGCCAGTTTCTGTTCTTTTTTTTTTTTTTTTTTTAAAGATTTTTATTATTTATTTGACAGAGAGAGAGATCACAAGTAGGCAGAGAGGCAGGCAGAGAGAGAGAGGGGGAAGCAGACTCCCCACCAAGCGGAGAGCCGGATGTGGGGCTCGATCCCAGGACCCTGGGATCATGACCTGAGCTGAAGGCAGAAGATTTAACCCACTGAGCCACCCAGGTGCCCCAGTTTCTGTTCTTAATAGCGGTATTCCTTGCATATATTTGGGGAAATGAGAGAAATCTCACATTAACTCTTTGGTCACCTGCTCTATCTGCTTCTTCAAGGGCAGTTCTACTTTGTTGGTCTAGTTACATTGTCATCCACCATATAGTTTGCTTCTGATCACTGCCTTGGACTCTTGGACCACAGGCCTCTCAAAAAGTCTCTTCCCTCTACATAAGCATCAGCAGAAAATGATCCAGGCCAGATCGCATTTCCTTTTGCTGTTCTGCTCCTTGGTTTTTCATCCTCCCAAATGTGTGCTGTACAGGCAAACACAACTAACCTGTTGGGGAAACTAAAAGGAACTACATCATAGAAAGAGAAAACTTTCAATTCTGTGTCTCGTGTGAGACTTCTTATTATCTGAGGGAAAACATACAGAGATTTAAATCCTTACTGGATGTTGTCTAAAGCAGATGCCCCAGTTCCTGTCTTGACCTTATGCTGAATTACCTCACACTTCTTGACCTATGTCCAACTTCTTGTAAAGAAGGATGCCTCCTTCTTAAAAAACACTGCAGTATATATATGTGCTTTCTGCCAGGCTCATTATCACCCCGTGATCGCTCTCTTTCCCTCATCTGGTAACAGGCCCCTGTTGTTCCTAGCAATACTTTCCTACATTTGAGAGTTCAAGTCCTTAGTGTAGCACCCAGTGGCAGGGATTGGAGCAGGACTGGCAGGAGAGTCTGAGATGACTGTGGGCAATTTTGGTCTGGTAGAAACATCCAAGTGAATTTAGAAGCTTCTAGTCTGGTTCCTTTTTAACATTCATGCCAAAGGGAGCTGGAGAATAAGAATTCTTGTTGGTTATCCAGTTGGCAGCAAATGAATAGAATGAATCACGTGTGTCCAAATAAACTCACTTGCTCCCTAAACATACATTAATTCTAAAAAAAAAAAAAAAATAGTCTTTATGAGATCAATGCTAAGCAGAAAAGTGGTTCATGAAACAAACCTAATCTGCCCAGACTCCGGAATTATGCAGGCGGATTCCTGACTTTTTTCTTCCTCCGTGTTCAAGGCATGCCCTTGGATCTCTTGTTAAAGAAGTGCATGGGGAGTTTGAGCCCATCACACTGAAGGCTACACAAATGTCCAGAAGAAAGTTTGAAATGACCAGTTTGTGGTATGTTGGGATGGGTCGCATTCTTAGGACACCCACCACCTTATTTCTTTAAGTTTAAGGGAAGCATCGTTCAGGTTGGAGTGGGGAGATGGGGACACAGTGTTGCCTCTTTCAGGGGTTTGGTTTTGCTCTTGTAGTGTAGGGAAACTTAAGTCATTGTTTGCTTGTGAAGTATTTGTAGACAGATATTTGAAATATAAAGAGCATAATGGTCATTCTGATGGCATGAATTAATGTATACGTATTTTAAAGTGCAAGCTGATATTTAAAATCAATATAGTAGAGAGAGATTCTTTTTTCCTCTTTATATATGAGCTTCTCAGTGAAGGCTAGAGGGTATTAGTACCATGCAAGTTCTTAAAAACCTGAATAGATTGGAGTGGGTCATTATTTGGTCTAATAGCAACTTAATTCTTTTAAAATAGCACCTCAGTTTTAGTTGCGCACTTTGTGCGCCTACACTAAAAATAGTACAATTCTGTTAGTGTTGAGTTTCTTAAACATTATTTGTGTCTTTGAAGTAAGAGACAGTAAAGAAAACTTGAACTTCAAGAATATATTAGGAAAAAAGTCAGACTCTCACTTTTAGGAGTAAACTCTGACATTGTCCATAAACTGTAAAAGAAACTGAGGGCCAGAAAGGTTAGATTCGGTGACTCCACTGTATGTTATCAAAAAACAGTTCTGATGGGAAAAACAGCAGGGCAGGAAAAGCCTTTCTGTGCTGCCAGATCCTACGTCAGTCAGTGTAAGAGAGATGAAGGGAAAAAACCAAAACAGGGGGAGTTAAAATTCACTGGCTGAAGTTTTATATAGATTTGAATGCTTCTAAGGTATGTGATAATAAGTAAACTATGTCCCAAATTATCCCAATCATAGAGTGTTGGAAGTGGGGTAGTTATCAGTGGCCATCCATCTTCATCCCAAAGGGTAGGTTTGGAGCAATTGACTTGCCTGTCCAGTGTCATTCAGTTTCTTGGTGCCAGTCATAAGATTAGAATTCAGGTCTTTTAATTGCTGATTTCTAGAAATCTGTGGAGGTGGTTTGGATCCAGTCTTGAGGGTGAGGGAAAGGTTGAGCCATTAACACCGGGGTCCAATTTAATTAGCACACCTGGAACTTTAATTGCTTTAATTATTAAGGTTCTAAGACCTCACTTAAAGGAGCTTTTACTTAAAAAAATGCTTGAAAACCTCTCTACTATTGTATGTTGTCATTTATAGACTTCAGACAACTTATTTGACTTGTAAACTATGGATATCTTTCTTTTTTATGCTTATTAATATGGCCACTTTCTTTGTAGTTATTCTTGCTTTGTTCAGCAATACCCGAAATAATTAGACTTGTAGACTTCAAGTATGTTTTTTGATATGTCTAGGTTATATTGCCAGGAAGTTAGGCAAAAATCAAAACTCCTGATTAATTGTCTTTTGATTCTAACAAAAATCTATTAAAATGTTTAAGACTGAATAGTTCGACTTCTCATCAAACCCATAGATAATTTTCTTTTAGTCTTTTCGGATTTGTTAAGTTGGACAGCAAGTTTTCCATCTTTTAAAAAGAGCTTTTTAAATTAAGGTGTGGGATAATTTGTAGATATGAGGCAAAATTTAGATGTTGTGAAATGAGCATGAATGCAAAATCCATAAAGTTTACAAAACGGTCACGGAACACAATGTGCTTGGGATTCCGTACAGTTGACAGAGACTCTATTTGGCTCCTTCAGTATGATTCCCTGTGGCTCAGCAATTATGAGTGATTTTCCTGTCATCATCCATAGAAGATAGAGCCCTTTAAGAGAACTGGAAACCAGAGGCAGAAGAATATGGCATGGGAGTGTGTGGGAATTCATGTTCAGCAAAGCCTTGAGCTTTTAGTTTTATTTTTAGGACTCAAGTTCTCATAATCATGCTCCCAGACTATAAAAGACTACAAAAGAAGAGGAAAGGGAGAAAAGGGGGAAAAAAGATATGACTCAGTTGTATTCATTGTGTCTATGAAGGCAGAAGATCTGCCTTTTATCAGTAAATCTTTTATTAGATGAAGAGCCTCTAGATTGTAAAATGCCACGAGGTCTAAAATTAGAATTTTCTAAACAGTGGTTATCACGTACTTTCATCTTCAAAGTGAAAAAGAGAATATATTTATCAAATTCCAAAATGTCTAAATAGAGACATGTATCCATTTCTAAGGATATTTGCATAGCCTACTTAAATGATCAGTTTTCTCTAATAACGCCAAACCTGAAATTGGAAGATCCTAACAAATAATTATTAACACCTCGTCACTAGAGTTTGATTTTTGTGTGTTATTAAGTAGAATAATATCTAATTAATGCTACCTATGGAATTTCTTATGGAAACACTTATGGAATACTCATGGAATTTTAGCCTTAAATTTATTCAGTTTAAGAAAAGGTTTTGTAGTTTTGCTTGGTGTATGTTTATGTGCCACACATTCTGTTAAAATATTTCTACTTGTTCTACTTTCTAAGGCAACTTTTTTGGTAGTGGTGGGGAATGGGTCAGGAGTTTCTTAATGCAAAATTTACCATGGAAATCTTGAGGGACTTTACATGATTGAAGACAGGATCTTCACTTTGACAGTTTAATGCATTTTACATTATGATGGCATTGCATGCTTCACAGTTCCTGAAAAAGAGCTTACATTAGGTCTCAAAGTAGCCTCTTTTTCTCCTGGTATTTCCTGATCATTTCTTTTGCTCACATCAGATCCCAGAGGGGGCCCATTTGTGGAGGAGAGATAATTTTGCCACTTGGGAAGAATTCATATGGTTCTCTGCCTCGAGTTAAATTAGTTACCTAAGAATGTATCCTTCACTGAAAGTGTTTTGTCCAGCCGTGGAATAGCTTAGAAGATTAGCCTCCTGACTACATCTTGGTTCATGACTCCTTGTGCAAATTCTATGTGTAACTGATTCTGTAATTTTCCTGATGTCAGGATTAAGAAAATGGATGCTGACACCAGATTTCAACCTGCTCATCTCTTCCACCTATGTAGTTCCCCTCATGTCAAAGAACAAAGAGACGTATTATGTATGCGTGGTACACATCTCATTTTACTAGACATTTTTACTCACATTTCATTTTACCAGACAATCTAAATTCTAGCCTGGACTCCTCCATTTATTTGTTGTAAAATTTTGGATAGATAATCCAATATCTGAATTTTAGTGTCCTCATCCTATAAGAGAGAAATCACAGTACCACTTATTAAGTTCTTGCTGTGTATCTTAATTTATTTCAGTTCTTCGGTTGAGTAGTATTTACCTGGGAAGTAAATATTATTAGTCCCTTAGTACCAATGAGGAAATGAGGCCCAGAGAAGTTAGTTGAATTTGCCCGCCATCTTATAGCTGGTGAAGGACTTAGGTTACTTTTGAGCCCAGTTAATGTTCGATTTCAAGAGTAATGTTCTTTCCATTATGCCAGAAGCTGCCGGAAAATGCGACAATAAAACCCAGCTATGCTGGGTATTATTAGGTAAAGTGCAGTGGGGGTGTTCTAAACTGCAGAGAGCTATAAAAAAGTTTATTATTATTTACTAATTGACTCCTAGAGTTGTTATTAATAATACCACTCTGACAGAACTAAGCCTCCATCATGTTTTGGTGTCAGGTTCCAGCCTCCTTGAATAGCATAGATAGCCTCGTCTGAGAGGCAGTCTGTGTAATGTTACTAAATTTATTCAGCATTTTGGCAAATGTAACAGGATGGAGAACAGCAGGCATTGATGTATTTGACTTTGGCCGATAACCTCTTTTGGGATGGATTAGGATAAACAGTGTTTTTTGGGTCCAAGTCAAATTATCTCATTGATAACTGTGAGGATAGGTAGACATAGTCTGAGGTAGTCCATTAACATTTCTGGAGAAATTACTTTAAACTGATGGATAAATATTCCCAGGAAGTTGGGGAATCCTAGTTATGATGTGAAAAGAAAAGCTGTGTAGTAACAACCTTCATGCACTGCCAAAATTCTAAGTGCGTTTAGGAAAACCGAAGGTCGAAGTGATTATATTTTAAGGGTTCTTATCATAGGGTATGATAGAATTAGAATATTTGGCTGTTGATCATCTCGCTGCTGCTCCAAATCCCGCATATTTCACATGTTATTCCTTACTGCGCAATAGCACATGGAGCAGGAATTAAGTTTGTTGTGATATCTTCTGATTTTTTTGACCCAGGCTAGCAAAGTCCATCATAATTTGCCTGGGTTGCCTCTGCAGCTGTCTGTGTCAGAGCTCTGAAGAATTTGCACTGGTGTGATAAGAGGAAGTTGGAACATAGTGACCCAGCAGCTGCTCCCACCCTTGGGATTTAGGATTCTGGGCTCTAACCAGACTCCCTACTTGGGAAGGAGGAACTGATGGACAGGGGTTCAAAAAGAGGACATGGTTGCCAAGCTCAAATTTCTGCTCTTTTGGGATACATAGCACCCACCCCCCACCCACCCTGCCAGTGGCTGTCCTTTCTTCTGACCTCCAGAGGTACAACTGTACACCACCCAGGAGAGTTACTATTATTTTGTGTCTCTTATCTTTGTTCTCCCCGTGAGATTTCAAGTAACACGGGGGTCATTTTCCTCTTCTTTGTTTATCACAATGCTTAGTGCTGTGAGTACATAATGCATGCTTTAAAATCTTAATAGTTTAATTAGTTACGTAAGATTTTTTTTCATAAATTATGTTTGATCACATTTGGAGATATATTTTCAGTTCTGTATATGATGCCAGTAATATTTGAAAAAACTGAAAAAATATTGGGGAAAGAGATTTCCTTGTAAAAACCTTTACAAATATAATTTATAACTTAACAGTTCTCATCTTAAATCACACTCAGCCAAACAATGATAGCTAGTCAATTTCCCTATTTAAACTAATAGATACAAATGCAATTTATATTATATATAAATGAGGGATTCTGAAGAAAATGGACTATACTTGAAAATAATAGATGATTGTTTAAGTATTTCTAAAGGTGGCTTTCAAAACTACAAAACTAATAAATTCCTTGTAATAATGAAAAAAAGTCCAAGCAATAGAGAACTGCAATTACAAGAGGAAATCCTTCTCTCTCTCTCTCTTTTTTTTTTTTAAAGATTTTATTTATTTATTTGACAGAGAGATCACAAGTAGGCAGAGAGGCAAAGAGAGGGAAAAGCAGACTCCCAGCTGAGCAGAGAGCCCAATGTGGGGCTTGATCCCAGGACCCTGAGACCATGACCTGAGCCAAAGGAAGAGGCTTAACCCACTGAGCCACCCAGCTGTCCTGGAAATCCTTCTCCATACTCTTCCTCCATGAGGTAGACAGAATGTTGGCCCCAAGACCTTCACTCTCTGGTATCACGTCACTGAGTATATTACCCTATGTGGCAAAAGAGACTGCAGATGTTGCTGAAGTCCCTAATCATTTATGATATGGAGAGTACCTGGATTATCCACGAGGGCCCAGTTTAATCAGATGAGCTCTTTTTAAAAATTTTAATTTAATTTTTAATTTTTTTAAAGATTTTATTTGACAGAGAGGCAGAGAGGCAGGCAGAGAGAGGGGGAAGCAGGCTCTCTGCTGAGCAGAGAGCCCGATGGAATGCGGGTCTAGATCCTAGGACCCTGGGATCACGACCTGAGCCGAAGGCAGAGGCTTTAACTCACTGAGCCACCCAGGCCCCCCAAATATTTTCACCACAGGATGTTTCTCTAGAAATGAGTTACTTTCTCATTCTTTATATTATCATCTTCATCCTGATTTTTTTTTAAAGATTTTTTTTATCCATTTGAGAGAGAGAGAGAGAGAGAGAGAGAGCATGAGAGGGGAGAAGGTCAGAGGAAGAAGCAGACTCCCTGCAGAGTCGGGAGCCTGATGCAGGTCTTGATCCTCCGACTCCGGGATCTTGACTTGAGCCGAAGGCATTTGCTTTGCCACCTGAGCCACCCAGGAGCCCCAGATGAGCTCTTAAAAGCAGAGTTTTCTTCTGGCTGAAGGCAGAAGAAGTCAGGTAGGTTCACAATGAGGGAAGCCATGTACAAGGAGGACCAGAAAGAGATCTCTAGGATCTAAGGCTAGTCCCCAGCTATCAGCCAGCGAAGAAACAGGAGCCTCCATCTTGCAACTACAAGGGACTGAACTCAGCCAATAACTTTTTTTAATTAATTATTTTTATTAACATATAATGTATTATTTGCCCCAGGAGTATAGGTCTGTGAATTATCAGGCTTACACACTTCACAGCACTCACTATATCACATACCCTCCCTAATGTCCATCACCCAGTCACCCTATCCCTACTTTCCCACCCTCCAGCAACCCTCAGTTTGTTTTGTTAAGCGGTTAAGAGTCTTTTATGGTTTGTCTTCCTCCCGATCCTATCTTGTTTCATTTTTTCCTTCCCTACCCCACAAACCCCCATTGCCTCTCAAATTCCTCCTACCAGGGAAATCAGATGATAATTGTCTTTCTCTGATTGACTTATTTCGCTCAGCATAATACCCTCTAGTTCTATCCACGTTGTTGCAAATGGCCAGATTTCATTTCTTTTGATGGCAGCATAGTATTCCATTGTGTATATATACCACATCTTCTTTATCCATTCGTCTGTTGATGGGCATCTAGGTTCTTTCCATAGTTTGGCTTTTGTGAACATTGCTGCTATCAACATTCGGGCGCACGCGCCCCTTCGGATCACTACATTTGTATCCTTAGGGTAAATACCCAGTAGTGCAATTGCTGGGTCATAGGGTAGCTCTATTTTTAACTTTCTGAGGAAACTTCATGCTATTTTCCCAAGTGGCTGCACCAGTTTGCATTCCCACCAACAGTGTAGAAGGGTTCTCCTTTCTCTGCATTCTCTCCAACATCCTGGCTTGTTAATTTTAGCCCTTCTGACTGGTGTGAGGTGGCATCTCATTGTGGTTTTGATTTGTATTTCCCTGATGCCGAGTGATGTGGAGCACTGTTTCATGTGTCTGTTGGCCATCTGGATGTCTTCTTTACAGAAATGTCTGTTCATGTCCTCCGCCCATTTCTTGATTGCATTATTTGTTCTTTGGGTGTTGAGTTTGATAGTTTCTTTACAGATTTGGATACTAGCCTTTTGTCTGATATGTCATTTGCGAATATCTTCTCTAATTCTGTCAGTTGTTTTTTGGTTTTGTTGACTGTTTCCTTTGCTATGCAAAAGCTTTTGATCTTGATGAAGTCCCAATAGTTCTTATTTGCATTTGCTTCCCTTGCCTTTGGCAGTGTTTCTAGGAAGAAGTTGCTGCGGGCTGAGGTTAAAGAGGTTGCTGCCTGTGTTCTCTTCAAGGATTTTGACGGATTCATGTCTCACATTGAGGTCTTTCATCCATTTTGAGTCTATTTTTGTGTGGTGTAAGGAAATGGTCCAGTTTCATTCTTCTGCATGTCCCAGCAATAACTTGAATGAGATTAGAAGTGGACTCATCCCCAGAGTCTCTGAAAAAGAGAACAGCCATGCCAACACCTTGATTAGAGCCTCGTGCTATTCTAAGCTGGGGAACCAGGTGAGTTTCACAGTAATTGGACTTTTGATCTACAGAACTGTGAGATAATAAAATGGGTGTTTCAAACTATTTTAAATATAAAATCAAACTATTTTGAATATATGGTAATTTATTACTGTGGCAATGGGAAATAAATACACTGCATGTGCATTTGCAGGGAGTTCATGGTTTGATGTGATCCTTCAGATTGTTTCATGTATCGAAACATTTCTGACTGAAAATCTTAGTAGCACAATTAACCTTTGTTATCATTATGAAGAACTCCTTGCCTAACAAAGCTAGACTTCTGCTATGATAATACTGAATGTGACAATTTCCAATTCAGGATTCATGAATTCACATTTTTAACTATTTGCATCAGTGAGAGTTTTTACTATTACAAAACTTTGCCAGTCAGATGAGAACCTGCCTCATTTACGATTTTCTGCCTTGGATGTCCAGAAGACAGTGTATTCCTGCTTTTATAAATGAGCATCTTGAGTCATTTTATTTGTGTTTGTGGATGTTTTCTGGCTTCCACAGTGATGGAAA
The DNA here is from genome assembly GCF_902655055.1 of Lutra lutra. Classification (NCBI taxonomy): domain Eukaryota; kingdom Metazoa; phylum Chordata; class Mammalia; order Carnivora; family Mustelidae; genus Lutra; species Lutra lutra. Next base: position 49,983,112 of record NC_062280.1, on the reverse strand, counting down.
CTTTCACTTAAGGCCATGAGCTCTTCATTAGGGACCAAGGGACCAATACTGGACTCTTTCTGTTGAGGACTCCAGTGGCACTGTAAAATTTCATGTGGCTGGCACCAGCTTTATGCTCAAATGTAGGCTTTATCAAGGAATACCAAAGTTGATGACTAAAAATACAGGTTTGTTTTTTATTTTTCACGAAGTGGGGGAACTGGATAAAATTAAAGGTGAGCTCACTATAGTAATCCTTAAAGTTTGCTTTCAGCCTTCTCTTTGATTTGAGTGTGCAGAACAAGCTTCTGTGTTAGATTTAGGCAGGTTTCTGTAGTCCTTTAACTAAAGTGGCTGTTGACCTGTTTGTTCATCCACCCGTGTTTGGCTACAGGGTTTATCACTACAGGTTAGCACCCAGTGACTGACAGCCTGGACTTCAGACTCCATCTGACCTAATTACAAGAGTAGCTGTAATGGAAATTTAGTTAGTGGGAAGTTACCAGCTACGGCTGAGAGTCAGCAAGTATATCAAAATACTCATCTATCTTAATGGCATTTTTTTTATTAAATTTTATTTTTTATAAACATATATTTTTATCCTCAGGGGTACAGGTCTGTGAATCGCCAGGTTTACACACTTCACAGCACTCACCATAGCACATACCCTCCCCAATGTACATAATCCCACCCCCGCTCCCAACCTCCCTCCCCCCATCAACCCTCAGTTTGTTTTGTGAGATTAAGAGTCACTTATGGTTTGTCTCCCTCCCAATTCCATCTTGTTTCATTTACTCTTCTCCTACCCCCTTAACCCCCCATGTTGCATCTCTTCTCCCTCATATCAGGGAGATCATATGATAATTGTCTTTCTCCGATTGACTTATTTCTCTAAGCATGATACCCTCTAGTTCCATCCACGTCGTCGCAAATGGCAAGATTTCATTTCTTTTGATGGCTGCATAGTATTCCATTGTGTATATATACCACATCTTCTTTATCCATTCGTCTGTTGATGGACATCTAGGTTCTTTCCATAGTTTGGCTATTGTAGACATTGCTGCTATAAACATTCAGGTGCACGTGCCCCTTCGGATCACTACGTTTGTATCTTTAGGGTTAATACCCAGCAGTGCAATTGCTGGGTCATAGGGTAGTTCTATTTTCAACATTTTGAGGAACCTCCATGCTGTTTTCCAGAGTGGTTGCACCAGCTTGCATTCCCACCAACAGTGTAGGAGGGTTCCCCTTTCTCTGCATCCTCGCCAGCATCTGTCATTTCCTGACTTGTTCATTTTAGCCATTCTGACTGGTGTGAGGTGATATCTCATTGTGGTTTTGATTTGTATTTCCCTGATGCCGAGTGATGTGGAGCACTTTTTAATGTGTCTGTTGGCCATCTGGATGTCTTCTTTGCAGAAATGTCTGTTCATGTCCTCTGCCCATTTCTTGATTGGATTATTTGTTCTTTGGGTGTTGAGTTTGCTAAGTTCTTTATAGATTTTGGACACTAGCCCTTTATCTGATATGTTGTTTGCAAATATCTTCTCCCATTCTGTCTTTTGTCTTTTGGTTTTGTTAACTGTTTCCTTTGCTGTGCAAAAGCTTTTGATCTTGATAAAATCCCAATAGTTCATTTTTGCCCTTGCTTCCCTTGCCTTTGGCAAAGTTACTAGGAAGATGTTGCTGCGGCTGAGGTCGAAGAGGTTGCTGCCTGTGTTCTCCTCAAGGATTTTGATGGGTTCCTTTCTCACATTGAGATCCTTCATCCATTTGGAGTCTATTTTCGTGTGTGGTGTAAGGAAATGATCCAATTTCATTTTTCTGCATGTGGCTGTCCAATTTTCCCAACACCATTTATTGAAGAGGCTGTTTTTTTTCCACTGGACATTCTTTCCGGCTTTGTCGAAGATGAGTTGACCATAGAGTTGAGGGTCTATTTCTGGGCTCTCTATTCTGTTCCATTGATCTATGTGTCTGTTTTTGTGCCAGTACCATGCTGTCTTGATGATGACAGCTTTGTAATAGAGCTTGAAGTCCGGAATTGTGATGCCACCAACTTTGGCTTTCTTTTTCAATATTCCTTTGGCTATTCGAGGTCTTTTCTGGTTCCATATAAATTTTAGGATTATTTGTTCCATTTCTTTGAAAAAAATGGATGGTACTTTGATAGGAATTGCATTAAATGTGTAGATTGCTTTAGGTAGCATAGACATTTTCACAATATTTATTCTTCCAATCCAGGAGCATGGAACATTTTTCCATTTCTTTGTGTCTTCCTCAATTTCTTTCATGAGTACTTTATAGTTTTCTGAGTATAGATTCTTAGTCTCTTTGGTTAGGTTTATTCCCAGGTATCTTATAGTTTTGGGTGCAATTGTAAAAGGGATTGACTCCTTAATTTCTCTTTCTTCTGTCTTGTTGTTGGTGTAGAGAAATGCAACTGATTTCTGTGCATTGATTTTATATCCTGACACTTTACTGAATTCCTGTACAAGTTCTAGCAGTTTGGGAGTGGAGTCTTTTGGGTTTTCCACATATAGTATCATATCATCTGCAAAGAGTGATAGTTTGACTTCTTCTTTGCCGATTTGGATGCCTTTAATTTCCTTTTGTTGTCTGATTGCTGAGGCTAGGACTTCTAGTACTATGTTGAATAGCAGTGGTGATAACGGACATCCCTGCCGTGTTCCTGACCTTAGCGGAAAAGCTTTCAGTTTTCCTCCATTGAGAATGATATTTGCGGTGGGTTTTTCATAGATGGCTTTGATAATATTGAGGTATGTGCCCTCTATCCCTACACTTTGAAGAGTTTTGATCAGGAAGGGATGCTGTACTTTGTCAAATGCTTTTTCAGCATCTATGGAGAGTATCATATGGTTCTTGTTCTTTCTTTTATTAATGTGTTGTATCACATGGATTGATTTGTGAATGTTGAACCAACCTTGCAGCCCTGGAATAAATCCCACTTGGTCGTGGTGAATAATCCTTTTAATGTACTGTTGAATCCTATTGGCTAGTATTTTGGTGAGAATTTTTGCATCTGTGTTCATTAAGGATATTGGTCTGTAGTTCTCTTTTTTGATGGGATCCTGGTCTGGTTTTGGGATCAAGGTGATGCTGGCCTCATAAAATGAGTTTGGAAGTTTTCCTTCCATTTCTATTTTTTGGAACAGTTTCAGGAGAATAGGAATTAGTTCTTCTTTAAATGTTTGGTAGAATTCTCCTGGGAAGCCATCTCGCCCCGGGCTTTTGTTTGTTTGGAGATTTTTGATGACTGTTTCAATCTCCTTACTGCTTATGGGTCTGTTGAGGCTTTCTATTTCTTCGTGGTTCAGTTGTGGTAGTTTATATGTCTCTAGGAATGCATCCATTTCTTCCAGATTGTCAAATTTGTTGGCGTAGAGTTGCTCATAGTATGTTCTTATAATTGTCTGTATTTCTTTGGTGTTCATTGTGATCTCTCCTCTTTCATTCATGATTTTATTTATTTGGGTCCTTTCTCTTTTCTTTTTGATAAGTCTGGCCAGGGTTTTATCGATCTTATTAATTCTATCAAAGAACCAGCTCCTAGTTTCGTTGATTTGTTCTATTGTTTTTTTGGTTTCTATTTCATTGATTTCTGCTCTGATCTTTATGATTTCTCTTCTCCTGCTGGGTTTAGGCTTTCTTTCTTGTTCTTTCTCCAGCTCTTTTAGGTGTAGGGTTAGGTTGTGTACCTGACACCTTTCTTTTTTCTTGAGAATGTACCGCTATATATTTTCCTCTCAGGACTGCCTTTCTTGTGTCCCACAGATTTTGAACCATTGTGTTTTCATTATCATTTGTTTCCATGAATTTTTTCAATTCTTCTTTAATTTCCTGGTTGACCCATTCATTCCTTAGAAGGATGCTGTTTAGCCTCCATGTATTTGGGTTCTTTCCAAATTTCCTCTTGTGATTGAGTTCTAGCTTCAGAGCATTGTGGTCTGAAAATATGTAGGGAATGATTCCAATCTTTTGATAACGGTTGAGACCTGATTTAGGACCGAGAATGTGATCTATTCTGGAGAATGTTCCATGTGCACTAGAGAAGAATGTGTATTCTGTTGCTTTGGGATGAAATGTTCTGAATATATCTGTGATGTCCATCTGGTCCAGTGTGTCATTTAAGGCCTTTATTTCCTTGTTGATCTTTTGCTTGGATGATCTGTCCATTTCAGTGAGGGGAGTGTTAAAGTCCCCTACTATTATTGTATTATTGTCGATGTGTTTCTTTGATTTTGTTATTAATTGGTTTATATAGCTGGCTGCTCCCACGTTAGGGGCATAGATATTTAAAATTGTTAGATCTTCTTGTTGGACAGATCCTTTGAGTATGAAATAGTGTCCTTCCTCATCTCTTATTATAGTCTTTGGCTTAAAATCTAATTGATCTGATATAAGGATTGCCACTCCTGCTTTCTTCTGATGTCCATTAGCATGGTAAATTCTTTTCCACCCCCTCACTTTAAATCTGCAGGTGTCTTCAGGTTTAAGATGAGTTTCTTGTAGGCAACATATAGATGGGTTTTGTTTTTTTATCCATTCTGATACCCTGTGTCTTTTGATTTGGGCATTTAGCCCATTAACATTCAGGGTAAGTATTGAGAGATATGTATTTAGTGCCATTGTATTGCCTGTAAGGTGACTGTTATTGTATATTGTCTCTGTTTCTTTCTGATCTACTACTTTTAGGGTCTCTCTTTGCTTAGAGGTCCCCGTTCAATATTTCCTGTTGAGCTGGTTTGGTACTTGCAAATTCTTTCAGTTTTTGTTTGTCCTGGAAGCTTTCAATCTCTCCTTCTATTTTCAATGATAGCCTAGCTGGATATAGTTTTCTTGGCTGCATGTTTTTCTCGTTTAGTACTCTGAATATATCATGCCAGCTCTTTCTGGCCTGCCAGGTCTCTGTGGATAAGTCTGCTGCCAATCGAATATTTTTACCATTGTACATTACAGACTTCTTTTCCCGGGCTGTTTTCAGGATCTTCTCTTTGTCACTAAGACTTGTAAATTTTACTATTAGGTGACGGGGTGTGGACCTATTCTTATTGATCTTGAGGGGGCTTCTCTGAACCTCCTGGATTTTGATGCTTGTTCCCTTTGCCATATTGGGGAAATTCTCTCCAATAATTCTCTCCAATATACCTTCTGCTCCCCTCTCTGTTTCCTCTTCTTCTGGAATCCCAATTATTCTAATGTTGTTTCGTCTTATGGTGTCACTTATCTCTCGAATTCTCCCCTCGTGGTCCAGTAGCTGTTTGTCCCTCTTTTGCTCAGCTTCTTTATTCTCTTTCATTTGGTCTTCTATATCGCTAATTCTTTCTTCTGCCTCATTTATCCTAGCAGTGAGAGCCTCGATTTTTGTTTGCACCTTATTAATAGCTTTTTTGATTTCAACTTGGTTAGATTTTAGTTCTTTTATTTCTCCAGAAAGGGCTTTTATATCTCCCGAGAGGGTTTCTCTAATATCTTCCATGCCTTTTTCGAGCCCGGCTAGAACCTTGAGAATCGTCATTCTGAACTCTGGATCTGACATATTACCAATGTCTGTATTGATTAGGTCCCTAGCCTTTGGTACTGCCTCTTGTTCTTTTTTTTGTGGTGAATTTTTCCGCCTTGTCATTTTGTCCAGATAAGAATATATGAAGGAGCAAGTAAAATACTAAAAGGGTGGCAACAACCCCATGAAAATATGCTTTAGCCAAATCAGAAGAGATCCCAAATTGTGAGGGGGGAGAAAGGGGATAAAAAGAGGTTCAGAAAGAAAAGAAAAGAAAAAAAAAAAGAAAAAAAGAAACAATTAAAAAAAGAAAACCAATAAAGAAAAAATATAAAAAGGAAAAAAATATATATATATTAGATAAACTAGTTAAAAAATGTTAAAAAAGAAATGGTAAAAGTTAAAAAAATTTAGCAGAAGAAGAAAAAAAAATTGAAAAATAAAAGAAAAAAAATTCAATTAACTGAAAGGCTAAAGAATCATGGGGAGAAAGCCATGAGTTCCGTGCTTTGCTTTCTCCTTCTCTGGAATTCCGATGCTCTCCTTGGTATTGAAACTGTATTCCTTGGTAGGTGAACTTGGTCCTGGCTGGGTTTCTTGTTGATCTTCTGGGGGAGGGGCCTGTTGTAGTGATTCTCAAGCGTCTTTGCTCCAGGAGGAGGTGCACCGCCCTTACCCGGGACCGTCTGAGTAATCCGCTCGGGTTTGCTTTCGGGAGCTTTTGTTCCCTGAGCGCTTTCCGTAGAGTTCCGGAGGGTGGGAATGAAGATGGCGGCCTCCCGGTCTCTGGCCCGGAGGAGCCGAGAGCCCGGGGCCCCACTCCTCAGTGCGCCTCAGAGAACAGCACCCAATTACTCCCGTCACCCTGGCCTCCGGCCGCGCTCCGAGCTGACCGAGCCTGCGACCGGTTCAAGGTAACCCCGAGCTTAGAGCTTACTCCTCGGCTCTGTCTCTGTAGCCGGCTTCCCTGTTCTAATACCTGTAAGCTCTGTGACACTCAGACACCCCCGATCCTTCTGTGACCCTGCGGGACCTGAGGCCACGCTGACCCTGCGTGGGCTTAACCCCGGTTAAGCCTCTGGAGCGATGTCCCTCAGTGGAACAGACTTTTAAAAGTCCTGATTTTGTGCTCCGTTGCTCCACCGCTTGCCGGGAGCCAGCCCCTCCCCCACGGTCTATCTTCCTGTCGCTTTGGATTCACTTCTCTGCCAGTCCTACCTTTCAGAAAGTGGTTGATTTTCTGTTTCTAGAGTTGCTGTTCTTCTTCTCTTCGATCTCCCTTTGGATTTGTAGGTGTTTGCAATCTTTAGATGAGCTATCTAGCTGATCTCCCGCTACCTGAAGTCGTCTCAGCCTGCTACTTCTCCACCATCTTGACTCCTCCCCTCTTAATGGCATTTTTAACTTTTTGTTTTATTCTTGTAAGTATATCTGAGCATAAAGGGCAGAGTATGGTAGAAATGCCTAGTCTAAGGGTAACATAGACATATCTGGGCCAAGCTGGTAAACTGATGAGACAAGGCTGTTTGCATGCGGTTCAGGAGCTTCTGGAATAGAATGCATGCTGAGGGAGGAAGGACTAAAGAGGTATGACTTTGACCCAATAAAGGGTTCTGTACCCAATTCCAATGTTGGTGGTGGGTATTTTCCACCACCAACAAACAATTCTTTGAAAAGACCCGAGTGTCCTACAATTCAACTCCATTCTAATGTTGACTGCCCAGGGAGAGCATCAGATTCCACAAGTTAAGGGCTCAGCCCTAAGAGTTTGCTACCCACACTTTCAGAGGCTGAAATGATATTATTACTTATGCCTTGACCAACCGACTATAGATTGGAGGTTCCAATATTCCTCTCCTTACATTCAATTAATTTACTAGAGTAGCTCACAACACTCAGAGAAACATTCTGCTTACTAGATTACTGGTTCATAATAATAAGATATAACTCAGGAATAACCAGATGGGAGAGATATATAGAGCAGGTAGAGGGAAGGGCTGAGCTTCCAGACTCCCCAAGTGTACCATTCCCCCAGCACTTCCATGTTTCATCAACCTGGAAGCTCTCCATAACCTTTTCATTTGGGTTTTTACTGATGCTTCATTATGTAGGCATGATTGATGCAATCATTGCCATTTTTGATTGAACTCAATCTCTAGCTCTTCTCCCTCCCCAGAGGTCAGGGGTGGGAGTGAAAGTTCTAACCCTCTCATGGTTGGCTTCTCCATCAACTAGCCCCCAGCCTTAGGTGGGGTTCACAAATCAGCTCATAATGTAAGAAAGGACACTTGTATAGCTCTCGTAACTAAGGAAATTCCAAAGGTTTTAGGAGTTCTGGGCCAGAAACAGGAATGAAGATCAAATATATCTATTTCTTATTAAAAATCACAATATCATGCCCAACAACAACAACAGAAAACCTAGTTACCAGAGGAGAAGGGAGATTTTGAGTAGAGAGGAGATGCCTTGCGTTCAATACAGTTTCTGCCTGGTTTGGCACCCAGGGTTCCAGTTCCTCAGTGACAATGCCTGGTGGAGCCATGCCTAGCCACTATTCTAGGCAGGAGAATGTGGCATGTGGCAGTATGGCAGCCTCTTTAGGAACTCTAAGCAATGCTGGGGAGAAAAGGAGACTTTTAAAAGGTGAAATGTTTAGTAAGTGATGGGGGCAAGAGCTGGTGAAGTTTACTATATCTGTGTGACTTTGACCTGCAGATAGTTAAAACCTGAAGAGACTCCATTATGTATTGGGGTAGCCAACTTCCAGGATGGTTCCCGGTCATTCCTGCCTACTGCTATCCATGCCATTATATAGCCATTTCCCTCATTAAATAGAGCTGACAGGATATTCTGGAAATGATGGTTGTGACTTTGGAGGGGCATCCATAAAGGACATTCCAGCTTCTACCTTTCCTCTCTCTCAGGTCACCTGCTTTGGGAGAGTAGCTACTGTGCTGTGAGGGTGCCCAAGCCGCTCAGTGGAAAGGCCCATCTGGCAAGGTATTGAGACCTCTTGCCATCAGCCATGTGAGTGAGTCATTGCGGAAGCAGATCTTGCCACCCTAGTCAAGCCTTCAGGTGACTGTAGCTCTAGCTGATATCCTGACTTCAAACTCCTGAGAGACCCTGCATCAGAAATACCTAGCTAAGGTGCTCCCTGAATTCTTAACCCCCAGAAATTGTCAGATAATAAATGTTTTTTTGTTTTAAGCTATTAAGTTTTGGGGTAATTTGTTGTGTGGTTAGACACACACACATACATTGTTATAGTTGTTTAAATTTTATTCTCCAATACATTCTCAAATACTAGTTCTTTAAGGGCATGATCTATATTATTCATCTTTTTATTCTCCGTAGTTCCAAGCACAGTGCCTAAACACATTCATATATATGTATACTTTTTTCCAAAGTAAAAGACAAATGGACAAATCTCAGATTTATTAGCACTGGGGATGATGAAATATCAGAATGAAAATAATTATTATTTGTTAAGAACTTCCTTGGTTCTTGGAGTTGAATATCTACAAAAATGTTTGTTGAAACAACCTGCATTCCCATCATTTTATTAATAAGGAACCTGAAATCAGGAGTGGTTCTGAGGTTTTCCACAGTGAGTTAAAAGGTAAGGTATGATTTGAACCCAGACCTTTAAACTCCAAAGCTAAATATCTAATACAGAGACCATTTGAAGTTTCTTTTCTTCTTACTCTTCTGATATGCAACATCCACTATATGTATATGCAAAAAGAAAAAGCCAGTACTAGGCTTCTTATACGTATCTTTCTCTAGTATGTAACATCAGTTATGTTTATTTTAAAGAAGAAAAATATGATGCCAGGCTTATTAAATATTGGAGGTCTTTTAGAAATGTTTTTGTCCTGGGAAAATGAGATGGAGGAAGCGAGTGCATCTGATTTTTCCCCAATGTGGTCTGATATATGATGAGTGTCACCGATAGACTCTAGTTCATCATCATCATCATTACGTTAATGATGATGATGATGATGATGGGATAATAGCAATAATGATAATAGATACTATAGAAAGAATCCCAGTCTGAACTTAATAAGTGTTTACCTGTGTATTCAGACATGTCTGGAATGTCTAATGGAGGGGCCATCTATTTACACGAGAGACCACGAGTCTCCAGGGAAAGAACACAACCCGAAGAAAGACAAATGGAGTTAACAAAGCTGGCTCAAGGGTGATGGGGCCAGGAAGAAAAGGAAGGTAACTTTGGGTGCTGCCTGGTACATTATTCTTAGGCTGAGTTGGCTACAAAGGAGAAAATCACTAGTCTGAGAAGCCAGTGAACCTGTGTTCTCTGAGGACCAGTGGATGTGCTTGGGGCAGTGGCTCTGGAGCTGGCAGCTCCTGCAAGAACAGGAAATGACATTCTCCTCAGGAGCCTTCGAGTTGGGAGAGCAGGCACTGGGGGCTTATGCACAGATTTGGTGAGGATTAGCTGTGGCACAGGCATCTAGTTGCTGTGCATAGCAGCCGTGGTGCCCTCAGCGGACATCAGCTGGACAGTTGATACCAAGGTAGTGGGCACTGTGAGCTAGAGCAGGGGGGAATGTGGCTGGGGGTCCTGGTGGGGTGTGTGGGAGAGGAGGCAGAGCCTGGGACTCCCAGACTCTTTGGGAGGAAGTTGACGGGAAGTAGAGACTCTTAAACTGGAGAGGGGTAGTGTCATTAGAGAATTTCTGGCTTTCTGACTCTTAGTGTGATGTTGTTTTTAATCAAGCCAGTGGGGACCTATTGCAGGAAGTTATTATTAGAGAACTGGTCACAATACACTCTGTGCCTATATAGTTTCCATCCAGGAATGTCAAGTGGGCCACTGAAAATGCATTCACCTCAAAAGACCTCAATCATTGAAATAATTATAGTACATGTTATGCAAGTTAAAACAATAATCTGATGCTTATTCTCCGTCAATTCAGTAAGTGTGTTTTAAACCTGATAATATTACTGCTTATCATTGTGAAGGATGATCTGTTTCTTGGCCCTTGACATGGTGATGTCTCTCTAGCTCTCTTCCAAGCTCTTGCTTTCCAGGTGAAGCCTGAGTTGATCTCTTGATATAATAATCATAATAAAATAATAATAGTACCCCATCCTTAAGGTCTAAATCAAGGCTTTTCCTGGATCCATGAGGGTAAATTCTGTAAGATTCCAGGTAAAAGCAACCACATTCAACCTCTATTTGGGCATGAGTCGAGTGAGAACATGATTTGTGTGGTGGAGCAGGACGAGCCCTCCATTCCAGAGGATGTTCCTCAGATGGCCTTGCACTGAATCCACTGAGCAGCTACCCCAAAGCCAGTTCGCTAGTCTCTGCGGGCACCATGAGCCTTGCATTAGTAGGATCAATGTATGTACTGCCTGCACTGGTGTGGGGCAACAACATGGTCATCTGGGTGTAGTGCCACAGGGTTTCCACAACTTTCTGAGGAACAGTGGCCACTCCAGTGCATAAATAAGAACATGAGCTTTGCAACCAAACTATTCTGGCTCAGAATCCCAACCCTGCCACACACAAGCGACCTGACTTTGGGCAAATGGGCAACTGATTTACCTGTCTTTTTTGCTTCAGTTTCCTATCCCTAAAAGCAAGACATTTATATTAGCTACCTCACAACATTGTTATAAAGATTGAGTGAATTAACATAGATAAAGTTCTTAGAACATTGCCTGTTCATTGTAAGCATCTAATACGTGTAAGTTATTTTAATCATTACTCATGGGCCAGTTTAGCCTGATTTGGTGTCGATGAAAACTATGTCTCAGGAAGTGGAGGATCATTGCCGCTCTTAGGAATTTGTGAATATTCTCATGGAAGGGGGGGGGGACTTCAATTAATGGGTCAGTTCTAACAATTTAGTTTCTGTGTCTTTTTTTTTTCTTCGTGAAATTTCTAAGAGAAAGAGTAAAATGGCCTAGCTTGGATCGAATGTCCACTCTTAACCTAAACAGATTTAACCAGGAAATTGAACAGAGACATAGAAGCTGGGCCCATCCTTGTGGGGCCTATCCCTGTGGGGCCATTCTCAGAAAAGTCACGGTAAGCTGATAGCTACCTCATGGTATCTGTTCAGATGAGCCCAGCAACAGACACAGATAATCTGTGTTTCTGCAGATGTGTGGTGTGTGTGGTATGTACACACATGTGTTGAACTGTCAAACAATACAGACAAGTATCTGTAGCTGATATGAGGACATTTAATAAGACTCTTGGTCGGACCAAAAGCTGGCAGTCTTTCTGAAGAGCAAATTCCTAATTCCTAGTAATAATCTTATAATATTGCATAATTCTGACCCAATCATGTTTACTTTTAGAAATTTATCCATAAGCAAATAATAAAAGATTATTGTAAAGATACTGTTATGAAGAATTCCATCAGAACATATTTATAACATTAACACAGAAAGAGCATAAATACTCAACTACAAAGGAGTGGTTGAGTAGGTGTTGCTACGTCTATGGAATGTTTATCCTCAATGGTCATTGCAAATGTTGAAGAACATTTAATAATATGTAAATCTTCTTCACAATATATTAAGTGAAAAGAGAAGTTACAAAGTTGTATGTGGAATGATTCCATTTTTGTTAAAAAAGAATAAAGGATGTTTGCATGGAAGTAAAACTTGAAGAAATGTAACAAACCATTAATAATGATTGTCTTCGAATAGTGAGAGTAGAAATGATTTTTATGTTCTTTTTTTTTTTTAAAGATTTTATTTATTTATTTGGCAGGCAGAGATCACAAGTAGGCAGAGAGGCAGGCAGAGAGAGAGAGAGAGAGGGAAGGAAACAGGCTCCCCGCTGAGCAGATAGCCGGATGCGGGGCTCCATCCCAGGACCCTGGGATTGGCTCATGACCTGAGCCAAAGGCAGAGGCTTTAACCCACTGAGCCACCCAGGCGCCCCTTACATTTTTTTTTTAAATCAGAATTTTCAATTTTTCTTCAATATTGATGTTTTCATTTTGTAATAAGGAAAAATGCATAGAGTAATTTAATGTGAATCTGTAAACCACCAATTTGGCTGTAAACTTTCTAACAGACAGCACAGGCAGGAACGTTACCAGGTCCCTGATTCACTGTGCCAATAAAAGGGAAACAAATTTAATTGCCTGGGGGAAACACAGCTCTTTCCGGCACTAAGACCTATGAGAAATATATCCTATGGGTCCTCTTAAAGAGGTCACTGGGTAATGTAAGAAACAATGTATTTGATGGCATCCTTAAGGTAATTGTGGTCCTGAATTTTATAGGGCTTGCTTTCATATTGTTCCTTTTGTCCCTCAGCATATGCTGATGAGAGATTGCTAAAGCACATTCAGAAAAAAGCAGTTTAACTAGGAAAACAATATGACACCATCAGATTTAATCCAGTAAAGATTTTGAATAGCTAAAGGAATAGATGGGCTGCATATCCTTCAATCTTCTCCTGAGGAACAAAGAATTCAAGGTTCTTTTCCCTGACATGGGGTTTATAGTTTAATCTTGTCTGTAACTATGCATAGCTTTTTCCTCTGCCACTAAGCTGAACAAAACCTATGAAAAGAGGGAGAACTATTACCTCTCTGTGAGAGGTCAGAGCCTGACAGGAAGACATGCCTGACTGGAGGCCCTGGTCATGGTAACTCACATGGTCAAGATGATCCACAGAATGTAGACATTGAACCACTTTAGCTTGTAGACATGTAGGCAAATCACGCCTAAATCTTTTTCACAGAACAGTGCCACAATACATGTAGTCTAGATGTTTTTATAAGAAGTACAACCAAATACTCACCTCATCTATTAAGACTGAACAGAACCAAACGATAATAGCTTCATTAAGAAGGACATTGACATGAGTAATGTCATTTCTTGGCACATAGTTGAAGACGAACTGAAAGAGTTAGATCATTTAATTTTGAGTGAATCAGATAACAGAGGACATTTAACAAAACGGATTACCTGTTTCAAAATGCTTTTTTTATGGCTCATTTTTTTTGGTATTAGCTAGTTGTCATGGCAGCCATTAAGATAACTCCCAGTTCCTTACTATAACCTTGAGTTATCTACAGCAAAGAGAACACTTATCTCTCCATGACCTGGTAGTGATGGTGGAGGAGTTATATATTGTGACCATGAAGTAAATATCACATGGTGTATTTCCCCATCGCCCCTTTTCTGCCATTCAGAAACAGATTTATATTACACAGGGAGTTCCATGCTATATCCTAACCAAAAAGATACACTTCCAATGTAGTGGGGTTTAGACTGTTTCTCATCTCCAAATCTCCAGCTTTAAACAAAGGCAGAGCAAATGTGCCTGCTGTTTTTGCCCATGGTCAAAGAAACATAATGAAAATGTGGCATCATTCCTCAGTAGTGGGTTTTCTTGTTCATATTCTGTCTGTCCTCATGGCTTATCAACTAAGTATTGTAATTGTTTCTGTTACAAAAATAAAAATGCTTGCAATATTGATTGATTGAGCATATGAACCGTGAACTATAGCAGTGCTTGGGAACTCAGTGAATTTCTCCATGATAAATATGGTTAAAATGCTTAAGTGTTACCAGGTGTATTAAAAATCCAGATGTTGAACAAGGGAGTCTGGCACAAGACAGTCAGAGGCCCCCGATCATATGGGGAGTTTCGTATTTTCTGTCAGTTTCACTTAAAATTTCTTCACAGAGAGGGTGAGAGCTGGTATATATACATTTGAGTTGGAATTTGGCAAATGATGGTTATTTAAATATATAGGTATAAACCTCCTATCATATCACCAATTGAAATTTGCTTGGATTACTGCAAATAGCTACTAATTGGCCTCCTGTTTCCCTGTCCTGCTCTCTTGCAACTTAGTCTGTGTACCAAAACCAGAGGGATTGTTTGAAAATACAGATTACGGTTACCTTGCAGGCCTTCACATGTAAAAGACCTGTCATGACAAGGCTTCTGCTTATCTGTCAGCCTCACCTCTGAGTTTAGGTGCTACCCCCCCATCCTCCTTCCTCTCTCATGATGCTTTGAAACTGTCTATCTCCTGGTGTTTTCATGACCTGTTTCTCTACCTGTGGCCATCACCACCACCCAGCCTCTTCTCTTGGCTAAATGCTTGCAAATTAGTCTTCATCAGAGTTCCCTGATTCTGAAGTCTAGGTTAGGAGCCCTTCCCATGTTTCCTACACCAGCGCAGGAGCCCTCTGCCTGCTGTGGAACTATGGTCATTGTATTTTCAGTAGTTCCTTCTGTCTAGATGAATTTCCTTCCTTAAAGATAGGTACTAAGTCGATTTTATTGGATTAGTTTTCCAGTACCTAGTTCAGTGCCTCGTATGCACTTGTGGCCAATTCAGTGACTTAATGGGCAGATATTTGGCGCAAAGCTTTCAGAAACACAGAGAGAAACAAGACACTTTTCCTGACCACAGAAACTTGATGTAAGACATGTACACATGTCAGATAGTATAGTGTAGAATGGGATTGTGCAACAGAGTGCTCTGGGAATTCAGAGAAGGGAGAAGGTGTGACCGTGGCATTAGAAAGGGCTTCCAGGCAAAGGAGATTTTCAAATTGGGCTTTGGACGGCTTAACCTGTTTTGAATGGGGGAGGGATACACTTGAGGTCATAGGAAATGAACATAAGGCAGAGGGCTAGGGAAAGCAGCAGTGTTTGGAAAGAAATGGCATATAGTTTAGTCTAACTGGAATTTAGAGTGGATAAAGAAATTTTTGGAGAATATGCTGGAAAAGCAGGTCACAGCAGATTCTGCAGGTCCAGAAAGCCAGCTTACAAAAAACACAGACTGCAAGCAGAGTTTTTAGCTCTTATTAAAAAAAAAAAAAAATTTTTTTTATTAACATATAATGGGTAGCTCTTATTTTAAAACATTAAGAGGAACCTAACAGAATCTTGTCTTTCATTGTGTTGTGCCCTTCACCATCACTTTTAGGTATGTGTGTAGGTATAAGCACCATTCTTGTTATTTTAAGAAGATTTTAAAAGTGCTTATTATGGGGGCTGTCTGGGTGGTTCAATGGGTTAAGCATCTGCCTTTGGCTCAGGCCCAGGGTCCTGGGATTGAGTTCTGCGTTGGGCTCACTGTTCAGTGAAGAGTCCACTTCTGCTTCTCCTTTTCCCTTTGCTTTTCCCTCCCCTTGCTCGTGCTCTCTCTCTCTCTTTCTCTTTCAAATAAACAAAATCCTAAAACTTTATTTTGGAACTGATTGCAAACATGAAGTTTTGTGTTTCTGCTGGGGCCATGCCTTGTATATTACTGACCCTTCGTGCATTTAAAGTAAGGCCATACAAAATGCTCTGTAGACTGAGATGGGATATAAACAAATAAAATATTTCAATTGTGTGATTACTGAATAATACAGGTAAGCATAGTAGAAAGTTTGTGTGGCTATTTTTTCATAGTTAATCCTCTTCATTGGTGTTCTGGCTGTTGAGCTTCTCTGTCTTGCTCTAATATAGCCAGCTTCTTACTAGAGACCTGCTTTGAGTTTGAAACTCTTCATCAGAAGACAGCTGCAGGGTGGAAGGTTTGGATAATGTCCAGAGAAAAGCAATAAAAATGATTAATAGCTTGGAAAGTAAGACCTCAGAGGGACGTCTAAAGAGGTTGAGAATCTTGATCAATAGTGAAAGCACAGCTTACATTTTTTGAAATCACACTGTAGGTGCTTTTTTCTTCATCTTCACAGTAAATACATGGAGAAGACAGCCTAGGTTGCAGTAAGCAAATTTATATTGGACCAAAGAGAGAAAAATATGCACATATGCTAGCATTGGCTTAACACTCAGAGGTAAGACTGAGGGTATGGACTGTTAATTTATAATAGAGTTGTGGTTGCCAGGGGCTGGGGAAGGGGGAACTGGGGAGACGTCAGTCAAAGCATTCAAACTTCAGCTATACCATGAATGAGATCTGAAGATGGAGTGCATCGCATAGTGATTACAGTCAGCAATACTGTGTTATGTCTTTCATAGTTGCTGAGAGAGTAGATCCTGAATGTTCTCACCAAAAAAGAGAAGTGGTAATTATGTCTCGGGATGGAGATGGTAAGCCATGGTGGTAAGCATTTTACCCTATGTCAGTATGTCAAATCAGTAGGTTGTGCACCTTAAACTTCCACATGTTACATGTCCGTTATATCTCTATAAAGCTGGAGGGACAAAAAAGCGCAGAGTAGACCCCTGTCTGGGGTGTTTGGTTTTAGACAAAGTAATAAAGAACTTCTCCATTGCTACTGATTCTTCTATCGGGATTTGTTGTGGTGGTGCTTGTTACCATTATCTAGTAACACGAGTCTCTTAGGCATTTGCTGTGTGTCACAGTTTGGTTTCTTTGGAAGCAGATGCCAAGGCAGTTAGAAGTGCAAGATATTTACTGGGGAGTAAGCCTGTGAATGGGAACAGGAGGGGGCAGGACCGGGCAGGGGGAGCTGTCAGTCTGGCGTGCCCACCTGGCCAAGCCTCCGCCTGCCCATTGGGAGCTCAGGAACACAGTTTGCCCATTGGATGGGTGCCGCGTTGGGTGGCCAGGCCCTTGTATTTATGCTTTTGTTCAGTCATTGACTGGAGGCTGCTGTGACGGGAACATGTTTTTGGCTACCACTGTCTGGCTCACTCATTGGCCCAGGGCCACCCAACAAATGGTGTGACCTCGACTGGAAAGGACTAACAGCTGGGGGCTGTGCGTGAACCATGCTCCTCACAGCTGAGCAGCGAGCCCTTTTTGGAAGGGGGATCAGAGGGGCACCTCTCTGTTTCTGCCACATCATGAAGAGCACACTTCTCTCGGTTTGCAATTAAATAAATATGAAGTTGCTAGCTTTCTTTTTTTATTATCATTTTTAAAAATTTATTTTCAGCATAACAGTATTCATTGTTTTTGTACCACACCCAGTGCTCCATGCAGTCCGTGCCCTCTCTAATACCCACCACCTGGTTCCCCCAACCTCCCACCCCCCCACCTCTTCAAACCCTTCAGATTGTTTTTCAGAGTTCATAGTCTCTCATTGTTCACCTCCCCTTCCAATTTCCCCAAGTTGCTAGCTTTCTATGTGTAAATGCAATCTCCAAATTACTATTGAAATGTTCATTTTGTGTGTGTGTGGAGCGGGGGATGACACAGAGTTACATGTAGCCAAACAGACCCAAGTATGGTTGGTCAGATTTACCTAATGAAAGATCACAGCCTAATAGCAATAGGTATTCAAAATCAGACATTTTGCCCATATTATTTATAACTTTCACGACAACCTTTCATGATAGGCACTTTAATTCAATTTTTCAGTTGAGGAAGCTGTAGGTCTCATTGTTCAGGAAATTTTTTGTTCTAGGTCGTGCAACTAGGACATCCTTCCATGCGACTAGGAGCTGAGATGTTTGTATTATTCTAAAGGCATTTTGCATTATACCAGGGTGACTGATGTGAAAAATTGCAGAACAGAATATGACTACCCAGCTTGTATTTTGTCAAAATAGTTCAGTTCTTATGTACTCTAGTCCAGACTCCAGGGATGTTTGGTGTAGTCTTTATTGTGTTAAAATAAAATATGGCTTTTGGCCACACGTAACAGGGTGGAATTAACTTTTGACTTTATAATTTTTGGGTAGTTGTTTCCTACATGTGTATAGATGTTAACTCCTTACATTTGTGGAGGAAGTTCTAATTCCATTCCATAGGACCTTGGGGTTTATCGATTCCCTTTCTGTTTCTAGCTCTACATATTATTTACCTAATCTATTTTAAAAATAAAATGTCACAGTCAAAACATAAAGTTCAGTAGACTATGATATCAACTGTAAGGAATTTTTGAATATAAAAAAATAATCCCCTACCTGTATCATTTTCAGTATTTTATACACAACATGTGGTAAGCATTTCAGTAATTGTTCTCTAATTTTTTAACTGTTGAAGTTGATTTCTCTCTTTTATTTAGAGGACATTAGAATCAGCTGTGTGACCAGATTTTTATCTACTTCCAAGGCTATAAAAGTGATATTATAACTTGTTCACATATTTGTTGATTAGAAAATTCAGCATCAGGGTGCATCATCAGCTTACACTTGGTTCTTTCCAAATTAAGTATGTTAGGTCAGAGAGCATCATATATGAGGGCCAATAGTCACTTATAAGGTCACCTTCCTTGTGTTTCTCTTTGCCCCATATACTTCCAAAATTTCACAACTAAAAATATAAAAAGTGGAAAATAGGATGTCTTTTGCCTGGAAGGAAGCATTTTGAGAACTATGTTTAACATTACTTTCTGATATTCATCCATCTGTCCATTCAGAGTGACCTCCCAAATCTCAGTCATGTTATCCATGAAGTAGAGAATGCAGACAGTCCCCATGACATAGAAATGGGCCAGCACAGGAGTTACTAAAAGTGGGAATCCTCATGTGTCTTATCTGCCGTGCTTTGGAGACGACCTTGAGCTTGGCGGCACATGAATCTCCAGCTGCTCCCACAGAAATGGCAGTGAAACCAGAGATACCTAGTCTGGGAGGATCTTTTCATAAAAGAAAGTATTCTACATACTGTGAAGTGACTGCTGTCATTTAGGCTGTGCTCTGACAAATAGTGTTGAGTATTTTGAGAAGAAACAAGCATTGATGCTGGATCTGCTGGAAAACAAAACAAAAACAAGAAGACCACCTGAAGTTGTTAAAATATAAGTTTTACGGTAGCTTCAGGTACTTTCATGGAAATGCTTGAGGAACTTCAGGGTAATGATCAGTAGACCTCAGGGCCTGGTGGAATCCATTACTACCATGGATGAGCCTGATTAGCATATTTGTGGTCTGGGACATTGACCCACAACTACGTGAGGTGTAGCCATGGAAAAAAGTATGCCAAGAGATTTGTTATGATCTGATGGGGACTTGAAGGAAAGAGAAGGGTGATTTCCAGGTGATCCTGTGACCTTGAGACCATGTAGGTACGCTGAAGAGTGCTGATAGTGCCCGTTTCCAGAATCCTACAGCCCATTGGACAGGGGACGCTTGCAAAAACTGTGGTGAAAGGTTGGCACAAGGATAAATTATCCATAGGTTCTCTTCCTGTTCTACCTAGTTTGCCTATAGGTGACTAATGAATTGGCTGTGGGAATGGTGGGCTCTCCTCTCTCCTGGGCAGTATGGCTGGGTCAGCGAGGGGGCCTTTCACTCTGTAATTCGACAGGGCTGGTTTACCTTCTCCTTTCCCTATCTGTGACTATAAACTGTCCTCCTTTTAATAAACTCACTATTTGAATTTCTTTCTCCCTTTCCTCCAAGCCTAGTCTTTCCTAGACTCTTCATGGGAAGAAGCCAACTCTGTAGCTTTGCCTCCCACAGGTATTACAGTAACTTCCTAATTTCCTCTCCTGCCTCTCCCATACTCTCTTTTGTAGATATGAATTTCTGACCTTGGTGAGGCAAGGCTCTGGTGAAGTCTTTTTCATTGGAGAGTAGGTCTTTGTTACAGAGAATCTTCTGGTATTTCAGAACAGTTACCTTTCTGTTCCCCTTGCCAGAGCCATGAGGGGATCTTTCTTGGTTTTTTCTTTGTGAGAATCTGGGGGATTTTGGAGGGTAAATTTAAGAGTCTAAGAGTCTCCCTAAGTCACCAGAACTATTCACTGTCATGCTAGTCTATATTCTGTTTCTGTCAGTTTGTCAAAATTACCATTCAGGTGTTCTTACCAGGGTATGGCTTTAGCAGCTTCTGCTCCAGGTGAATAGATCTTGGCTATGATCTCTGTATTCTCCTGTGTCTCCACATTTCAGGGTGGCCCTTTGCCTTATAACCTCAGTTCTCTGACGGGTCCAGGAAAATTATTGATTTTCAGTTTGTTTCACTTTTTTCTTATGTTAAGGGTGGGAGTGATAACTTCTCTTTTCTTGCTAATACTGAGACCAGAAGTCTATCCATAGCCTACTTTGAACACAGGAGCCCATGAAATTCCCATAATGTGTAAGATAGTCAAGTTGCTCCTCTACTTCCGGCTTATCTTGGAGTAAAAGCCAAAGCCCTTTCGTTGGCCCATAAAGCTTCCATGATCTGCACACTTTCTTGTGTACTCATTGGCCACTTCTCTTATTTTCCTCTTCCTATCTCTCTTCCAACCACTGTGGTCTCCTAGCTGTCCCTTAAACATACCAGCAGGCTCCTACCCCAGGGCCTTTGCACTTGCCTAGAATGATTTTTTTTCCTAGATGTCCACGTCATTGAACAAAAGTCACAGATACCTTGTGATGACTTCCCTGACCACCCTATTTAATATAAGAACCCCACAGTCCTCTCTTATATCCTCAGCCCTACCCAGCCTTATTTCCATAGCATTTTGCACCACATAACATACTTCATACAGTATTTTTCTAATTTTTTATGTTTATTATCTCTTTACCCTACCAGATAGTAAGTTCCACGCAAGCAGGGATTTTTGCTTTTTTTGCTTGTGTTATTCCTTGCTTTATAGATCAGTGATATAATGAAATTATTAATTCAGGATTATCAGGTGATGCCAAAACCATCAAGTGAATATATGATGGTGAATGAAACACCTGTATAATGCCAAAGCAACACTACACAAATTAATTTCAGGTTGCAAAGGGAAAATGTTAACTCTTAAATAGAGAAATCAAACTGTCACCACTCTAATTCAGTGGTTAAGCTTAATATCATTAATGGTGGGTCAACCAGATGTTCTGTGTTTTCTTAGGTGTTGCAAAATGAAGTTGGTAACATCACTTATACATTATCTAGCCAGATGTGCTTAACTTGAATCCATGGAGCCTTTAGATGTAGCTCTAATTTATGAAGTAAAGGAACAAGTTAAAATTCATCATGAGGAAACTGGACAAATTTAGAATGTGGTGTATCCTGTAAAATAACAGTTCAGGATTGTTACAATAAAGGATCTGTTCTAAATGAAAAGAGACATAAAGAATAAAATAGGTGCAATGTATGGGCTTGGATTGGCTGTGATTTGTGCAAAACAATCTTAAAAGGTATATTTAGGTCCAAGAGGAGAATCTAAATTCTAGTATTAGGTGAGAGGAACATTTTCTGAAATAAAAATGATTACCATGACTGGAAAAATTATCTTCCAAGGAGATATGTAGATTATGATCTCCTTTTGGTAAAAAATAAGATGTTTTACAGATCAGTATATAAAAAGAAGTATACACATGCAGATTAAAAAAAAATTCAGCATTTAGCTCATAGATTTCTTTGAATTTTTGTTTCTGGATGGAAGGAAGGAAAATTGCCCTAGGGTACAATTTAGAAAGGAGAGCGAACAAACTGCTTCATATTTCAGATCTGTATCTGCCACACACATAAGGTAAAGTGTTTGTTATGGTCAGTTTGCATAGCTGTGGGCAGAGAATGTTTTAGAACTGTGTGCCTTTAAATGCTCAAAATTTCTGGATTTGTTTAATTCAAATTGACCTTCCTCTAACTAATACAAATTCATGAGTTTTATTAAGTTATATCAAAACTAGCCCCATTTGTTTGTTATGTAAGTGTTTCAGAAAGTCTGGAAATTTCTCCTTTAATCTGGTTTTAAATTCATAGACTCTTCCTTGAAAGACAGAATCTCAGTTATTTGATCTTAAGTTTCAGACTCTTTAGAGAATTTTCTTTTCTTCCCTCCTCTATTCCTGCCTTCCTCTTTCTTTCTGTTCTCTCCTCTTACTTTCCTTCCTCCTTCTCTCTCTTCTGTCTCCTTCATCTTTTCTCTCTTTCTACCACCCACTAACACCATATTCATTTTAGATTTTTTTAAGAAAAAAATTTAAGGGTTTTTCCTAACAAAACTCTGATCTCATTTTTGTTTGTCCTTTTTCATAGAAAGCCACTATTTTGTTTTGTTACTTTTATTATGTGCATAATTTTGTACTTTTTATACAAATACAAACTGAATGTTTTGCCATTCAGTAAAGCATAAATTACCATAAATTGTCTCTATAAAGAATATGTCATATTTTGCATATTTTTGGACTTTATATATATCATGCTGTTCTAGGGCTTTGCAACTTTTTTGTCAACATTGTGTTTTTGAGATTTTTACGTGTTTCTACAAGTAGGTAGAGTTAGTCTGTTTTTTTTAGCTGCTGCCTAGTGTCACATTTTATGAATATATCAAAATATATCCTATTAAAATTTAAATATATTTGAGTTCCTCTTGTTTTGTCTTCGAAAGAATGCTGAAATTAACATTTTTTATCTCTCACTTGGATGTATCCATGCTAGAGAGTTTCCTCTAAGATACATACATAGAAGCAGAAATGCTAGGTGTTAAAACAATGTGCATCTTTGACTTTACTAGACAGTAGTAAATTGTGTTCCAAAGTGGTTGTTACAGTTCCATTAATATTAAATGGGAATTCCTGTTGTATCACATCTGGTCAACAGTAGGTATTTTCAGACTTTAAAAATTAGTTAATTTAAGGGTTCCTGGGTGGCTCAGTTGGTTGAGCATCTGACTCTTGATTTCAGCTCAGGTTATGATCTCAGGGTTGTATGATTGAGCCCTGCATTGGGCTCCCCTTTCATTGTGGAGTCTGCTTGAGATTTTTTCTCCCTCCCCCACTTGCATTCTCTATCTCTCTAAAATAAATAAATAAAATCTTTTAAAAAAGTAATCAATTTGATAAATGTGAAATGATATCTCATTGCTTTAATCTTATTTTTCTTATTAGCAGTAAGATTAAAAATATTTTCATATATTAAATGGCCATTGAGTTTCCTGTTTTGTGAATTGCCCATTTTTCTGTTGGGTTATTGATTTTTACTTCTTCTTTATATGTTCTGGATACTAATTCTTTTGCTAGTCATATGTGTTGCAAATATTTTTTTTCTCAGTCTGTGGCTTGTTTTTTCACTATTTGTGTTGTATTTATTGTAAAAAAAAAAGCCTGTTTTAATATAGTAAATTCGTTGATTTTTCATCGTGCCTTTTGTGCTCTTCTGTGTTTTATTTAAGAACTCCTTCCATACTTTAACATCATTTAGTCTCTGTTCTTTCCTTTTCTTTTAAGATTTTATTTGTTTTAAAACAATTTTATTTATTTGAGAGAGAGAGAGAGAGGAAGAGAGAGTGCAAACAGTAGGCAGAAGGAGGGGAAGGTTCCTGCTGAGCAGGGAGCCTGATGCCCGACTCTGTCCTAGGACTCTGGGATGATGACCTTAGCTGAGGGCAGATGCTTAATGGACTGAGCTACCCACGTGCCCCTAAGATTTTATTTTATTTTATTTTATTTTATTTTTATTTTTTTTAAAGATTTTATTTATTTATTTGACAGAGAGATCACAAGCAGGCAGAGAGGCAGGCAGAGAGAAGAGGAAGCAGGCTCCCTGCTGAGCAGAGAGCCCCATGCGGGGCTCGATCCCAGGACTCTGAGATCATGACCTGAGCCGAAGGCAGCAGCTTAACCCACTGAGCCACCCAGGCGCCCCAAGATTTTATTTTTAAGTTATCTTCACACCCCTCCTTGGGCTTGAACCCACAACCCAGAGATCAGGGTCACATGTTCCATCTGCTGAGCCAACCAGGTTCCCCTCCTTTATTTCCTTCAAAATATCTAAGGTTTTGCTATTTCTGAAAAATTTTTTTAATCTTCCTGGAATATTTTTAATGTTTATATAGTTTAAAGTAAGGAATTGCATGGATATCTTTTCCAGTCACCACTAATTTATTAGCCCTTTCTTGGTCCATTGTAATTACGCGTCTGTCATACCAAGTATCCACACGTGCGGTTGTGTTCCACTTTTACTGACCTATTTGTTTATCACCCTTTCTCATTTCTCTGACTTCTGAATGGGATCGTTTTTCTGTATTACACCGTCTAATTAGTTATTCCTGGTATATAGGCCAGTTTTTGTATGATGAGCTCATATTTACCAATCTTGCTGAATCTTCCATTAAGGGTTTATTACTGACTTGAATCAAAGAGGCCTAGCTCCTACTCTCACCTTTATCATTAACAAGTTCAGTGACCTTGAGGAAGTTACTAGTGTTACCAAATTTCAATGTTCTCTTTGGAAAGAGGCAGGTCATAATATCTAACTCATGAGGTTGGGTTGTTGTGAAAGAAAAATAAGAAAATGGACATAAATAGTGTAACAGTAAGTAGAGACCCCAAAATACTTGGTTCTTGTAAAACTTTTATTGTCTAGACAAAGAGACTAATAGTAGATGTGTAATAAGGCTAATTAAATTAAATTTCACACGTGCACATGTGCACACATTCATGCACACACACTGAAGACCCTTCTTGCCATCCAAAGCTCCAGGTTACACAGGTTACAAGGGCATTTCTTTGGTTATGATGTCACAAGCTTCATTTGTTTTTTCTTCTTGAAAAAGAACATACTACCCCTTTTATTAAAGAAATTCAAAGCATTAGGCTGGGGAAACTTCTGGGGGACATAACCACTGGGAGGACACAAAGTTATCTCTTGATTTCAGGTAAGATGCATGTGCTTTACATGATTCATTATAGATCTTAAAGTTGTCAGAGGAAAAACGGCCATTATAATTATGTGACTTTAAAGTATTTTCCAAAAGAGCCATATCTGTCATCAGTTATGAAAGCTGACCAAATGCGCATGATGACAGACAGCTGGTTCTCATTCATATTAAGTTCCTCTCAAGGAAAAGGAATGTTAAGGCAATCTGGCCTCATATTATGTTGATTCCAAAGTAATTACATTTGTTATTTCCTGGTGATGCAGTAAATCAAGCTGTGGCAAGTAGGTGGATATTTCACAGAAGTAATTTCGGAGACCATTAAGTACGATCACGTGGTATGTTGAACCCTCCTCTGCCTCAAGACAAATAATGTCCAGTTCAGGTGTGGGGGAAGGGAGAGAGTGAGAAGCAAACTTATTTCTTTGAAAAGTTGGGAACGGATGGTTTTCCACATGCAGATGCAGAATTTGTAAGAAACAAAGGGGTTCAGTTAAGGCATGTGCAGGTCAAAGGAAGGGACAAACTGCCCCTGTGCAAGGGATTTGCTGTCTCTCTGTTCTCACTCCCAAAGCTGCCAAGTGCAGCTGCTTCCCAGGCAGTCTTTAGCCCCCACCAAACACACCTGCTATCCCAGCACTTTACTCTGGGGCAGGCTGGCCATTAATTAATGTCTACAACACAAGGGTTTATGACCCTTCTGATTTCATTATAGTTGGAAACTCTGTAGAGCTTACTCCCATTCACACAAAGGCCAAATGCTTTTAGAATCCTTCAATAAACCGATGGCCTAAAGGCTAAATTCAGGAAGGGATCTAATATAGGCACTAAATGATCATTTTGTTGTCTAAAAATCTCTGTTCAAAATGGACATAATTCTTCTTTTAGCCTGTGATCTGACCTTGCTTTAATACCAGCTTCCTAACGTGTTACCACAATGCAAGAATAAAAAAGCAGAACTAAATTTAACTTTAAAGGGCATCCTTGCCTTACAGATTTGCCTAGGAGTGAAGTTAAGACTTGTGGGCTCTAACATTTCTTCCTGTAGACATTAGAGATTTAGCTTTCAATTGCTGAGTGCATTTTAAAGAATTGGGGAAGCTTTGCGCAGTGGCAGTATCGTAGCCAATGAGGTTTAAAGAATTGGGGAATAAAAAATCTGGAATGCTTTAGAGGAACACTGCCTAGAGGCCTTAGGAAAAGATGACCTCTGGAAGACCTACCCAGCTCCACACCATTCCTTGGGAGAGCACGCAAAATGGATCCGTGTGTATAGCGGCAAGGGCGGGGCATGGCTCTTGACCCATTAAGGGTAGGTTAGTTTCAGCTGCCATGAAATAATTCAATCCAGTGGTGAAGATTTTTCGCTTTGAAACTCTTCAGAGAAATCGGGTCCTTCTCATTGTTCCCATCTTTGTTTAACTTGGCCAGTGTTTGTCAGTCATTTAGCTTATAGCCCGTTAAATTTCATTCAGGGAATCTGAAATGAGAAGGGACATAAACATGGGGGCATGGAGAGCAGGGAGAGAGGGAGAGATGGAATGGGAATTAACAGTCAAATGGAAAAAATGATTTTTTTTTTTTTTTGCTCAGTTTTGTTTCTTTCTTCCCAGATTTAGTTACTTCATCTACATGTTATATTTCACAAATGACCAGAGACAGCTTATTAAGGGAAGTGGGTTTTGGTTACTTATTTTGGGGAATACTTATAATTCCAGAATATTCATGAAGTAAAATTAGTTTTTTTTTTTTTTAAAGATTTTATTTATTATTTATTTATGAGAAAGAGAAAGAAAGAGTATGCATGCACGAGTAGTGGGGAGGGGCAGAGGGAGATGCAGACTCCTCACCTACCAGGGAGCCTGATGAGGGACTCGATCCCAGGACCCTGGGATCATGACCTGAGCCAAAGGCAGACACTTAATCGGCTGAGCCACCCAGTGTAAGTGGAGAGAAAAATAAATATATAAATATCTACATATAATATAATACCTAAGACGGTATTTATATCATCTTCAACAGATCCAGAATACAGATAATATGGAAAGTTCTGAGAAAAGCGAATAGAAGATCCTACACAAATTAGCATGGGATCGTGGGTGATGAATTGTCACTATATGTTTCTTTGTTTATTCTTTTCTTTCCTCTACTTCGTATAAAGATGTCACAAACATCTCAATCTACAGTGAGGGTGCTAACATTCTGCTGTGTGGAGCCAACAATGCCAGTTGTGCCTAGGCTGGGTTTTGTGTGCTTGTGTCACCCATCTGGGGAGCATCACACTCACTGTCTGTGCCAGGAGCTCAGCTGCTTGAGGATTTAGACTCTCATGCTAGCTTTCCCACTAACCAACCGTGTGACTGTGGAGACCTCACTTCATCTCTTAGCCCCTAGTTTCTGCACTCACTTGGTACAAAGTGGATTTGCAATATAGTTTGATTAATTAATTAATGAGTGTGGGTTTGACCAGGGACTCAAGGCTCCCCCTGCTCCATTCAATAATTCTGGTCACCATTTTTCAATCAGATCAATGAATTTTTACTGTCTTAGCTAACAAGATAGCATATCAATTGGCACATTTAGCTTTTCTAGATCTGTTAAGAAAGATGTACTTGAATATTAGTATGAAATTCCCAAAATTATTTGTTTCAGCCTTAGGGCTTTAAACTATGATGATTTTGCACACTTTTCAAAATGATTTAAATAATTTAAATAATTGCACCCCTTTGTCTAGAATAACCTTCCACCAAAGTGCATGGCCCTGGGGGAACACAGCACAAGTTAGATTTCAGACTCATTCATCCTCCTCAGCCAGGAAACACCACTGTGTAGCACACTTGTAAAATAATATGTGGGGGCCAAAGACGTATCACGTACATGACAATTCCAAGGCACGCATAAACCTTACCTGATCTGGGAAATGATTTTGTTCCCTTCTCATCACTGCTAAGTACAGTTTGACTTAAAATCAGAGGTCTCCAGAGTAAGGAACTATAAAGGGAGTGTAAGGTAACCTATGATCATGTCAAAATAATATAATAAAAATTTAATTTACTTAAAGCTTCACTAATTTTCTGGTGATTTCTGTGTGGTAAGATATATAATATAACATTTACAATTTAACCATTTTTATTTTTATTTTTTATTATTTGTTTTAAAGATTTCACTTATTTATTTGACAGATAGAGATCACAGGTAGGCAGAGAGGCAGGCAGAGAGAGAGAGTGGGAAGCAGGCTCCCTGCTGAGTAGAGAGCCCAACATGGGGCTCTATCCCAGGACCCTGAGATCATAACCTGAGTCAAAGGCAGAGGCTTAACCCACTGAGCCACCCAGGTGCCCCTACAATTTAACCATTTTTAAATACAATTCAGTGGCAATAAGTATGTTCACAGTATTGTACAACCATCACCACTATCTATTTCCAAAACTTCCTCAACATTCCAAACTGAAACTCGGTACCCATTAAACAATAATTCCCCATTCCCTCCTCCCCTCGGCTCATGGTAACCTCTATTCTACTTTAGTTTCTATGAATTTGTCTATTCTAGGTAACTCATATAAATGGAATCATATGATATTTATCCTTCATATCCAGCTTATTTCATTTAGCTTAATGTGTTCATAGTTCATCCATGTATCAGTATTTCATTTATTTTTCGGGCTGAATAATACTACATTGTATGGGTATATCACATTTGCTTATATATTCAACCATTGAAGGACATTTGGGCTGTTTCCAACTTTTGGCTATTGTGAATAATGCTGCTGTGAACGTTGGCGTTCAAATATGTGTTTTAGTCCCCATTTTCAGTTCATTGGGTATATACACCTAGAATTAGAATTGCCAGATCATATGGTAATTTTATGTCTAACTCTTCAAGGAATCACCAAATTGTCTTCACAGTGACTGCACCGTTTTACATAACCACTAACAGAGCATGAATTTCCAATACCTCCACAGTATCTCTACATCGTCAACACTTGTTATTTATTTATATTTTTACAACAGCCAGCCTAATGGGTGTGAAGTATTATCTCATTGACTTTGGGTTTGCATTTTCCTAATGATTACTGATCTTGAAAATTTCTTTCATGTACTCATTGGCCATTTATGTATCTTCTTTGGAGAAATGTCCATGTAAGTCCTTTGCCTGCTTTTTATTTATTTATTTATTTATTTATTTATTTATTTATTTATTTTATTTAATATTTTATTTGTTTATTTGACAGACAGAGATCACAAGTAGGCAGAGAGGCAGGCAGGGAGAGAGGAGGAAGCAGGCTCCCTGAGCAGAGAGCCTGATGAGGAGCTCCATCCCAGGACCCTGAGATCATGACCTGAGCTGAAGGCAGAGGCTTTAACCCACTGAGCCACGCAGGCATCCCTTTTTGCCTGCTTTTTAATTGGGCTGCTCATTTTTTGTTGTGGAATGATAGGAATTTTTTGTGTTCTGGACATTAATTCCTTATAAGATGTACGACATGAAAATATTTACCCTTAATAATGTCTTGCACAGAAAATTCAAATGCAAAATAAAACTAAGAATGCAAGCTGAAGACAATAATAAGGCCATGGCGGAGTTGAAACTTTGCTCTTAGTAGGAGCTCTTTGCCAGCCACATTAAGAGGGTCTAACAAGAAGTCAGTAAAAATTCACAAATGTCAATGCAACTATTTTAAAATATGGATTTAATTCCAACTATAGTTAACAGCATATCAAACTAAGTATATACTCTGTGTTAGGATATTAGTGGTAGTATGGAGGTATGAAAGTTTGAAAGACATAAGTATCTTATGTTTATTATATCATTTAAAAAGCATTTACAGCATTTAAAAATGTTTTTAGAAATTATTGCATCTAGAACATCTTTTTAGAGTAGGTTTATGCCACATACATACATAAATTAATATTTACATAACCAGCACTTACTGGGGATTCATCCACCAACTTTTATTTATCGATGAGGATATTTTAAAAAGTTTAGAGACCACTGGAAACCATAAAAAGAAGCAGACTTACAGATATATTTATCTATCAACTTTGTCAGATGGAAAACTGGCACACTTTGATGCCTAGAATTTCTTCTCATTTAAATAACATAACATTGACTTGATTCCAGTCTGTTTGGCAAAAATTCCCTGCAAAGGCAGCAAAGCATTAGCAGGTTTGGCTTTATTATTTATGTGACAACAAGTGTGCTTTTTTGTTTGTGTGGATACAGAGTCTGTGTGTGTATAGTTGAGTAATCTGTGGGACAAAACAGTTATAACCCCAGAAGACTGATTTGATGCCCAAAGAAAATACCATAGGTGAGTTGTGCGAAAGCCATTCTGGACCTAAGTTGTGTTAATAGAGAGGATAATTTTTCTCAAGAGCAAACTGTGGGTAATCAATCACACTGAGTCTGGGTTTCTCACTGTACCATTCTATTATCCAAACTTAGAGATTTGCTAGGGTCCTTATTTACCCAGAGGTTCTTCCACTGGTTACCCTTCTGCCCATTTCACTGGTCATTAACGCATCCATTGAAGGGTGAACCAGGGCAGCGATGGGAATTTTATTTGGCGGCTTTATTCCCTTATTGTTTACATTGGCATGAAATTTTTGAGTTATACGTGAATTTCTTTATCCACACGGATTTTAAATTCACAGCCATGGATAATCAACCGCCAATCAAACCTACTTTCAAAATGACCATCTTAAAACTAAGACAAGTTTTTCTGGTCATGCTTAGATGGTAATAATAACTGTAAAACCATTTATGAGAAAACCTGGAATTTTGATATCACTTCATAATAAATTTATGTACTTCTTTTAAACTGGAAGGGCAATAAAGCCAGGCTAGATAATGAAATTTTTTTTTTTACACAAAATAGCCTGAAGTTAATTGCGATGGTAGCAGTCAGCTTGTAGTTACACCCCTCCCTTAAAATCTGCAGGTTGCGGGGGGCGCCTGGGTGGCTCAGTCAGTTAAGCGTCCAACTCTTGATTTTGGCTTGGGTCATGATCTCAGGGTTATGAGTTCGAGCCCCGCGTTGGGTTCTGTGCTGAGTGTGGAGTCTGCTTCAGATTCTCTCTCTTTCTTTCAGTTGCCTCCTCCTCCCACCCCCCCAGCATGTGCTCACTCTCTCTCAAGAAATAAAAAAAGAATCATGGAGTTAGAAGGGAACGTAAAGAATACCATATCATCTTTCTTCCTCTCTGAAATTGTGGTTATCTGAAATCTATATTAAAAGCTTCCTTTTTCAAAGGGAGTGTTAACTCTTAACACAGGATTGCCCTGTATAACTTCCCTGAGAGATTTCTTTTTTGCCCCTTCTAGATGATCATATCTTCTGGACTGTTTTGGGTGATAGGGAGCTGTCTGCATCCTGAAATGGATAACCAGCACCTTCAATTGTTGAAGTCCAGCTTTGATCTTCAACTGGCTGACTCCTTTTCTTCTCACATCCATCTCTGGCTCTCTTATTCTTTAGTACCAAGGAGTCTGTTCTTTGGCTTTGTTAAACCTCTAGGTTTCGCATCTTTTCATTTTTCTCTCATTCTAAGGTCATCTTTGGCTTCATACCCTTTTCTGCTTAGGATCCCATAGTCCATCACCTCAGTTTCTCTCTTAACAAGTTCAACTTCCCTGGTTTCTATTCTGAGCATATCCTGCAATTGGCCGTGTTCAGTCCCACTGAATGATCAGACCCTTTCTATTAGCGAAATCTGTTCACTTATAGCCTGAATGAGACAGGGCTCTTCTGTCCAACATGCAGCACAGCACTTTGCTTCCCTGTCCCTGGAGATTCATAGTCCACCTCTGAGACCTTTGTCAACTTGTGACATTTTTCTAAGGTGCATCCTCTCTCCAAGAACCATCAACAGAGCTTACTCACTGCAGTCTGTTGATGGTCCTTGGGAGAGGGTGCTGTACCTGCTCGAACTGGGTAGTGGGAAGGGAGCAAGTAGAGGTTTGGGTGGACCGATGAAGGCAGTAGCACATTTAAAGAAAGTATATGACCGAGTCATCCTGAGACTTTACAGAATAGCTTGCTTAAATGTAGGTCACCTAACAGACTGTATTTCTTATCTATCTAAATTCCAAAAAAGATGACCTGGACTCTGATCAAGAGTGAGAACATGTCAGAATAGTGATAGAAAGTGCAAGGAGATCCAAAATGAATAGCCACCCACGACATTGGACCCACATCCTGCCTCAAATCATTTTTGTTTAACCTACAAGAAAATGAGAGACAAGAGAATGCTTGAGCAGGACCCTGGAGCTAGGAAGTAAATCTTCCACAGTCATAACCAAGCTGGGTTTCTCAGTTTCCTGCTTAGAGAGAGTAGGTGCTGAGTCAGGAATCTGGGCTTCCCAAGGCAGAGCATCCTTAATGACTGTTTAGTGTATCTTTGACACAGACCAGACTCCAGAGCTAGTTTGGCTTTCCCAGCGGAGATCTAAGCCTGTTCTGTTGTTGATAAGAATGTCTTTAAAATGGCGCGTGAACAGGGATAATCCAGACTCTGGTCCAAAACAACAGTCTGCTTCCTCTGACCCTATACCGGGGCATCTGCACCCTGCATGATACTACCTGAACAGTATACAGGCTGCCTCAGCCACAACCATAACATTGTTGGATCCTATTATACTTGTTATTGTTCATCTCCTGTTCAGGTTTCCCACAGCAGCTGTTTTAACTCTTCAGTTTTAGGCAATTTTATTACTCAGCTACACTCACTTTACTCTTAACAGGTCATCGTGCTTCCTTTAAGTTGTATATACATCGCATCGCTGAGATACAGTAGCCCCCCCTTATCTGCAGAGGATATGTTTCAAGACCTCCCTGTGGATGGTCCCTGGAACCGCAGATAATAACAAACCCGGCGTAAACTATGTTTCTTCCTGTACATACATACCTGCAATAAAGTTTATACATTTAGCACAGTAAAAAATTAACAACTGTAACCAATAATAAAATAGAAAAATTACAACAATATACACTAATAAAAGTGATGTTAATGTGGCGTTTTTCTCTCTCTCATAACGTCTCATTGGATTGTACTTACCCTTCTTCTGGCGATGTGAGGTGACAAAATGCTTACATGGGGAGAAGTGAGGTGAATGATGCGGACACCGTGACATAGCATTAGGCTCCCTTTGACCTTCTGACTAAACGTGGATTATTGGCTTTCAGATGCAGCCCACCACTGGTAACTGAACCGTGGAAAGTGAAAGTGAAGTGAAAGTGTGTCAGTAACACACCTCTTTGAGGAGTATGTGAGATCTGGAGATTTTATAGAAAGATGACTCTTGGGCACCTGGGTGGCTCAGTGGATTTAAGCCTCTGCCTTTGGCTCAGGTCATCCCGGGGTCCTGGGATGGAGTCCCTCATCGGACTCTCTGCTCAGCGGGGAGCTGCTGCCCGCTCTCTTTCTGTCTGCCTCTCTGACTACTTATGATCTTTCTCTGTGTGTCAAATAAATAAATGAAATCTTTTTAAGAAAAAGATTTTTTATTTATTTGACAGAGATCACAAGTAGGCAGAGAGGCAAGCAGAGAGAGAGGGGGAAGCAGGCTCCCTGCTGAGCAGAGAACCGGATGCGGGACTCGATCCCAGGTGTTTGTCAAGGTGCTTCTTGGTGGCAGGAATTGTCATTGGCAGTGGAAATGCCTAGATGACCAAGATGGACAAGGCCTGGTTCCCACAGAGCCTGTATGACAGGAGGGGACATAGTAAACAAGGAGCAAGGACACGAGCAAGAATTGATCGTTAAATGACCAAGTGTGCATGATGAGGTTTTCCCAAACTTCAGAAATATATTCTCCTGGAGGCACAAATTGTTGAAAATTATGGATAAGTTGCAGTGGATGTGGTCTGTTGAATGGAATGGGATGAAATATCTCTAAAGCACCATGATCAAATAGGAAGCATTTCTGCAGTTTCCATGAAAGAGTTTGACTTTGAAATCATACACTTATGTTCCGATCCTACCTCCTCCACTTGTTAGTGTTAAGAACTCGGGAGACTTTTTTAATCTTCCTGATTGTCAGCTTGCTGTTCTGTAAAATGATGCAGGTTTGCTGTATGAAATAGTATAATATAAGTAAACACATGGCACTTAGCAGGTACTCAAGAAATATTAGTTCTCCTTTCCAGTGAAAAAGAACGATAGAGTGTGTTCCCTCTTACAATAACCAGGTGTAACTTATTTTGACCATCAGGTATAAAACATTCAGAAATACAGTAAAGAATTTGAGCTATGTTACCTTGCAGAATGATTTTATTAAAGTACATATAATTCCCTCAAGAGCATTGTTGGCCTTAACTGTAAAGGCAGTTCCATTATAACCCTGCTTTTCAAGATAAAATGAACATTTGCTAAATCATATTTAACTTTTCACCAGTGATTTACAACAGTCTTTATCTGAAGATATTTTTCTTCCAACTTTCCAGAGTTGAGGAACAGAGCAGACAATAGGTTAAGGGGAGAACTGCATGTTTAACTTAAAACTTTTCATCTCTGTGCTCTGATCTAAGCATTCCTTTTTCAGGTAGAGGTTTGGTATTTGTAAAGCAAAAGAATCAAGTTTCTTGGCACTCTGTGGCCTGAAACATTTATCAAAATAAACCCCAGGAGCTGGGCCCTGCACCGGCCTTTGGAGATTAGAGGAATGCTGTGCATGTGGTCAGGGGTGCGAGAGAGGGGAGATGATTGCCCCTGAGGGAACTGCTTTCTGGAGGCTTCTGTGCTCCAGCCTGGCTGTCTCTCTATTAGTTACAAAAGACTTGCCTTCCTCAGCCCTAGGCATCTGGCTTCATTCCCAGATGCTGCTCTGAGGCCAGAGTCAAATACACAGAAAATATCTGGGTGTTTTAGATTCAATAATACTTGGCATAGTAATAATAATGATTGTAATAAAAATTATATTAGTTACTGTATTTGTAAGTACATTTACATAAGTATATACTTATTTATAAATACATATTTACAAGTATATATAAATTTACAAATACAAATAATATACATGATAATTGTATTAACTAAAATAATCACGTAGCAATAGCATTTTATTACAGAAATAATATTTGGGCATACTTATTAAGACTTCATACACATCACTTCTTTGAAACTCCCACCCAAATATTTCATTTTATTTTAAAAAAATTTTTTAAAAGATTTATTATTTTATATAGAGAGAGAGTCAGAGAGAGAGAGCTAGTGGGGTTGGGAGAGACAGAGAGAGAGTCTTAAGTAGACGCCACACTGAGCACAGAGCCTGACCTGGGGCTGGATCGCACAATCCTGAGATCATGCATGACCTAGCCGAAATCAAGAGTTGAACACTTAACCCACTGAGCCACCCAGATGCCCCCCAACCCAAATATTTTTATTCAGGGGCTATTATTTTCCCATTTCACAGGGGTGGGGAAACTGAGATGTGATTAAGTGAAGTACTTCTCCCAAGTCGCCTAGCAGGTAAATGAAGATAGGAACTATGGCCATAAAACTCTGAAGTTTAAGTTCTCTCCCAACAAATGTAGATTTGTTGATAAATCTACATTCAGCTTCATTCTCTATTAATGATCCAATGACCTGAAGTATCAGCAACATATGAAATGTGAAATATCAGCAACGTAATCAGTTGTGATCAATGATGCTAAAACAGCAATGTGTGCCCTCCCCAGGAGAAATACAGAGAATAACATTTCCTCTCCATCTTAGCTAATGTTGCACGCTCAGGATGGTGCTCTAATTTCATTAGCAAATACAGTAAATCAATTGAGGAAAAAGGAGGAAACATTTGTGATTTAGAGAGAGAGAATTTATATCTTAGGTTTGTAAAAATCAAAAGAGCTATGTTTTCTTTCCTTTCTTGATGTCAGTTTGTATGTTAGTCCTTGTTTTTGCATTTTCAAGTAATTGAGCCTATGACTGTTTTCCTTTTGTGCTGGTGGACCTAAAGCCCACATGGTTCCAGATGTAACTTTCCTACTTTTGGATGTTTTCTTGGCCAATCACTGAGCTCAATTCTGAAGAAATCTTTCAGGCTCATTTGTTACCAGACCCTGAGGTGAGAGTTTACACTTTCTGGTTTTTGTTTACAAAGGTTACTTTCATCCCAAATACTGTCCTTTGTTTCAGAAAAACTAAGATGGGGTCATCATTCACATTGAAGGACCCATATTGGGCTGACATTTTCTCCTGAGGTCACATGCGTGGGCATATTGTCAGAAGCTAACATTGCAGGGGTGCCTGGGTGGCTCAGTGGGTTGAGCCTCTGCCTCAGCTCAGGTCATGATCTCGGGGTCCTAGGGTCGAGCCCCACATTGGGCTCTTTGCTCAGCAGAGAGCCTGCTTCCTCCCTTCTCTCTTTGCCTGCTTCCCTGCCTACTTGTTATCTCTGTCAAATAAATAAATAAAATCTTTAAAAAAAAAAAAAGCTAACATTGCAGGTCACCAACTTGGCAGCCTCTTCAAAGAGGTGGCCTGAAGCACAAAAGACTTAGTCTAGTTTTGAAAAAAGCAGGACCATGAGGTGTTTTGACCACGAGGATAAACACCCATTAACATCCTTTTTTGGTTTAATGTTATTTCCTGGTGATTTTAATATATTTCCACTCTTATTGTGAATCAGAAACTCTTACTGGGATTCCAAAGCCCAGACTGACTTATTGGCTTAATATTTTGGAGTACTCAAATTATTCAGAGCTTTCCAGACAGACTCATTGACAAGTATATCTGTAACTTAGTTTTAATTTGATATTAGTCTGGGAAAGGAGACAAAAGACTGGTGTAAAGAATGAAGAGGAGAAATTAGCTTGAGTACTACCTTCTTGCCTCAATTTTTAGCTCAAAGGGCCAAAAATTCACCTAACAAATATTGTGAGGATTTACTATGGTCTGAGTACCATGCGGGCTGATGTAGCCATAAATATAAGTGATGTGGCCCTGCCCACCCCACGGAGCTTAACATCTAGTGGTGGACATATGCCAACAATTATAAG
Source organism: Lutra lutra (assembly GCF_902655055.1). Taxonomy (NCBI): domain Eukaryota; kingdom Metazoa; phylum Chordata; class Mammalia; order Carnivora; family Mustelidae; genus Lutra; species Lutra lutra. Next base: position 49,946,134 of record NC_062280.1, on the reverse strand, counting down.
AAGTATGGTGAATGGCATAATATGGGTATGAGGCTTTCTTTTAATACTTGAAGGATTTAATTTGGTCATAGGATTCAATTTATTACCTATGCTTTCAAAAGGAAGAATTAAAAATACTGGTTAGAGACATGAAATCCTGACTTCTGCTGGGTTAGAATAACAGTACAGTAGTGTATTGTGCAAAGTAGTGAACTTTTTGTCACTCGTAGTAATCAAATAGCGGCCTGTCATTCAAGAGATTTCTGCTTGGGAAAAGCCACTTGGAGCAGATACCTGTGAAGCTTCCAACCTAGAAATGGTATAGTTTTGTGAGTTAAGTTTTTCCTCTGAGTAGCTCCTGGTCTCATGGGAAGACCATGGCGTGAAGCCCTCACATATTTACTGGCAGTGTATAAGCAGGAACTAAAGGGGGTAGAACAGGTGTGAAGACCTTTGGCTTTGTACACTTAATACGCCCTGTATTATTACCTCAGTTTTGAGCATTTGAATCCAGTGGTTACTTAGTGTAATTGAAATTTCCCTAGAGAAAACAAACCAAGGCCTTCCCATTGCAATAAAGAGAAGGTAATACGTTTATTTTCAAATATTAGTGTTTTAAAAAGAGCTGTATTTTTTCAGACTTTCTCTAGCATCATTTTTTTTTTAAGATTTTATTTATTTATTTGACAGAGACAAAGCAAGAGACGGAGACTGGCAGGGAGATGGAGAAGCAGGCTTCCCACCAGGCAGGGAGCACGATGTGGGGTTTGATGCCAGGACCCTGGAATCATGACTTGAGGTGAAGGCAGACACTTAACGACTGGGCCACCCATGTGCCCTCTAGCATTTCTTTAAACGATATTTTTCCTCGTATTTTCCTGGTAGAACCTGAAAGTGTCATGGTCTTTCCCAGCCACAAAATTTCAGCCTCTGTGAGATTGAATGAAGTTTTTAAAAAAAAAACCCATATGTGCTTATTCGCATATTTACTAATATATGCATGTATGAAATACATGTACATATCTAAATATGCTTGCAACAGATACATGCCTGATGTTACTTCAAGTAATTACTATGAGTTCTTTGTATTAAAATGGCTTTCCAGAATAAATGAAACAAGATGGGATCGGGAGACAAAACGTAAGAGACTCTAATTTCACAAAACAAAACTGAGGGTGGCAGCAGGGAGTGGGTAGGGATAGGGTGGTGGGGTTATGGACATTGGGGAGGGTACGCGCTATGGTGAGTGCTATGAAGTGTGTAAGCCTGATGATTCACAGACCTGTACCCCTGGGGCTAATAATACATTATATGTTAATTTAAAAAAAAATAGTTTTCCTGCTGACCAAGCATCTTGGCTTTTAATCAGAGTTCAGTCCCACAGGGCAATTAAGATGTATCTGACATACATTCTGGAAAACCTAGGTTCTGAGAATCATGAACCTTTCCCGTATTCATTATTTTTGTTATTATTATTTTCTTAATAATAGAGGGATTTCTGGCTACTTTTTCTAATAACTCTTCTTTGTCTTCCTGCTTTTTTATTAATATATTTCAATTATTGATAATGGCAGAAGTAGTTAGTTCTAAGTGACATTCACTGAGCTGGTTTTCTATGCTAAGTATTATCTTCATCACCAAATGTATAGTTGCAAGAAACTGGATGTTCTTCAGTAGCAGAACTGATTCCTGGGAAAGCCAGCCACCCCAAACAGTCCATCAGGAAGGAGGCTGTTTACCCAGGCCCTAAGAGCTCTATGTAGTCATGGTAACACAAGAAGAACTTTTCCCAAGAGAGAACTCAGTCAAAAAATGTAGAGGGGACTCTTCCTTATGCACTATTACAAACTTCCCATTTAATGAGTAACTAATGAGTCACTATCCTTTTACATATTCGAAATTCCTATTTACATTCTGCATAAGCTTCTGGCTGTGGGAGTTAACCTTCGCTGCAGTTGCAGGCGCACCTGTCCTCATTAGACAATCAGGCTGGGAAGGTTGAGGAGGGTTGATTGTCAACCCCAAAGGAGAAATTGCAAATGCTCAAATAGAATGTTGGCAGCACGAACTAAACCCACATTAATTTTAAGAACTTTTTGTGATCATTCACAGCTAATTTCTGAATCATTTGCAGAAGAATCTTTTTGGAAGAAATATGTATTATGAATGGCAGTTTCATCCTTCCTGATGTTCATAGTACTTCCACAGAAATAACATTATATCCTGCTGCACCCTGGGGAATCAGAACAGAGTCCCCTTTCTCGTGCTGTGTATGCACTTAGAAATAGTTTCCTCTGCAAGGAAATTTGCATGGAGTTGCCCTGGCTGTGTCAAAACCTTTTCCAATCAACAAATATTTATGGAGTATTATTCTAGATTTTATGAGGAAGGCAGAGTTTCTGTCCTCAAGAAACTTGCAATGCATTGAGTAGAAAATTCAAATTAAGATAGTTTCATATCGCCAGTGAGTGCAGTAAGAATTGGGCGGAATTCCCCAGCCCTATGGATGCGTGTAAAGGCGTTATCACTGTCGTTCCACAGATTCCGTTCTAATTGTTTCTTATTAGTTCAGGAATTCCTTAAAGACAGGAATAGGGTTTATAAGTCTTTGTGTCCTTACACAGCTTTGGTACACATTTGTTGATTGATGTTAAGATCTTGGAAAAAGGGACTCCTGGGTGGCTCATCGGCTGAGCGCCTGCCTTCAGCTCAGGTCATGGTCCCATGGTCCTGGGGTCAAGTCCTGCGTTGAGCCTTGTGTCAAGCTCTCTGCTCGGCGGGGAGCCTGCTTCTCCCTTTTCCTCTGCCGCTGCCTCTCCTTGTGCATGCGCTCTCTCTCTCTCTGTCAAATAAATAAATAAAATCTTTAAAAAAAAAAGATCTTGGAAAAATTACTTTCTCTTCTTTGTGAATTGTTTTCTCCTATTGTCCAAGTCTCAGATTTTTTCCTAAGAAAACTTCTGGGTTTTTCCATGCTGTGGCATAGTCCTTCAAAGGGTGAGATACCATTTTTTTTTTTTTTTTTTTTTTACCATAAATGGAAGATATGGCATTATCTAATCAAAGACTCATAGGAAGAAAATTAGCATGGGATAGCTATTAATTCATCCCTCGTTCCAAAGCAGAAGTGTGACATATTCCCACCTGTCACCTACTCTAAAGGCTGGTGATATTTTAGTCATGTCTCCAATAAAGAGCTGCATATGCAGGTGGTCCCAGACTGTATTATTCACTGTTGGTGGAGCTGAAGCAATAACTCAGTTTGTCAGGGCTTAGTCAGAAATAACCTTAGCCATTTAAGACTGGATCAGCACGAGTGAAGCACTGCAACAAAGCAGTTTAAGTCCACAGTCTTCAGTGTTTCGGAGTGTCAGCAGTTAGTAAGCCCTTCCAGGATGACAGAAAGTTGGAGAGAGGCACTGAAGAGATAGGCGGGCTTAGAAACAAGATGGAAACAGCTTAGAACCAGGTACCAAGTGTCTTTTTGAAAATGATTACATTACCCCCCCTAAGTCCTCCTACCCTTCCTTTTTATCTCTTTTCATGCTGTTTAGGAAAGGAATGCCAGTAGGTTTTTCAATGCCATTACCATCAAGCTAATGTTTTCCTGTTGTGAAATTTAGGAAATCAGAGTCTCATAATTAATTTTTAAAATTAAAAAAATACTTTTTTTATAGATTAAGCAACCTCATCTCCATGCAGCTCTTGGGTACAGTGCCAGAATAGTATTTCAGTCAATAGGTATTTATTTCTTTTAAAATTAAACTTAAGCTGTGGCTTAATAAGATTTTTATAAGAGAAATCAGAAAATAAATTGCCCAGAGGAGTCCTGCTTGACTCAACTGTAAATTTCTGACTATATGTGGTCAGTATTAATAGGACATGGATGGGCCCATGTGGGAAGAAATCTGTGCTCTCAACATTTCTTAAAATACTGTGACCGTAATGTTACAGGTAATGAATCAATCATAGGTTATATAAGCTATTACTTAGGTGGTAGATTCATATTTTGGATTTATGAGTTAATATTTATCCTTTCACTATATAGGAGAAAAGAGTAGCTGTTTGAAACAAAAAAAGAAAAACGGGAAAATCATAGGCTGTCCTCCTGTTTAGTATCAACTGGCCAAAATTAAGAATCCAGTTTGGGGTAAAATTATGCCTCACAATAGCCCTGTAAATATTAGTATAAAAATCTGCCTGTCTGAGACGATATGAATGGACTATGAAGATGACTCCCAGTCATTGAACAATGACAGGGCTCAGGAGAATGAGACAGTCTTTCATCCTGCCCCTGACCAGGCACAGATTCCTGGACTCGCAAAAGTGCAGTTCCCAGATGTGTGATGATGGATTGGAGGTGATGCTGAAGGCCCCCTATTTTAGACCTCTATTAGGGACTTCTGCTCCTAGCTATGATGTAGTACCTCTTACCAGACTATTCTTTGATATCAACTATAAAAGATGGGTAAAATTTAAAATAAACAAAAACAGAATTCCTTCATGGAGTTAGTAGAGTATCTTCTAGACTTCTGGACCTTGAGGGGCTAAGATCCCAGAGAGAAGGAAAATATTTTGAGGTGAGTCTTTTATTCAATTGCTGCTTTTATCCCTCAGGACACAATGCATAGGCTGAAAAGAAAGCATCTTTGAGTTCTGGCAGCCTCAATAGGAGTCGGTTAAAAAGGGAATTAAAGCTAAAACAACTAGGACTTGAAAACCCTTTGTCGTAAGAAGAGAAACCTGCAGAGGATTGAACCCAGCATTCTGTGTGCAGTGTCCTCTTGAGTCCTCTGGTTATTGCTAAGCTGTATGTGCACAGGATAGATACATGGAAACTTAGCAGAATACAGTTGTGGAGAGGCTACAAAGCCAGCTGTAGATAAATTGATGGTACTGAGAAAAAACTGGAATTCAGGTTTGCTAAGATGGGTCCCTCATAAATACCCCAGACTTTCATTTGAGATTCCTAAGGGGCCATCGCTAGGAAAAAAAGACAGAGCATGGAAAAGAGGAAATATCTTTCAACTCATTTTATGAGGTATAACCTTGAAATTAAGACCTAGTAAGGATATTACAAATAGGAAAATTTAAAACAATTATTGTATTATTACAGATTTTAAAATCTTAAATAAAATATACCAATCAACAAATCATGACCAAGCTGAGTTTATTCTAGAAATTCATGGTTGGCTTAATATAAAAACCCAATCATCATTAATAAACCACAGTAAGAATTCAAGAATGATGTTATTATGTTTACAGAAAATCCAAAATAATCTATAAACACATATTAGGCTTAATAGATGAATTTAACAAGGTAACTCAATACAAGGTAAGTATACAAAAACTTTTTTTTTTTAATATATAGTATCAATAAGTATGCAGGTCAATTCATTTAAAAATGATACTCTTTACATTGGCATAAAAATATTAAATACCTGGAAATAAATCAATCAACATATAAGATATTACTGAAGTAATTGAAAGAAGAACTAAGTAAAAAAAAAAAAAAAAAAGATATACAATTTCCAGGGATTAGAAAATGCAATGCAAAGATGTCTGTTCTCCCCAAATTGATTTATAGATTTAATGCAATGCCCATCAAAATTTCCTAGCACTTCTTTAAATGTAAATCGATAAGCTAACTCTGAAATTTTTATGGAAAAAGCAAAGGATCTAGAATAGTCAAGACAAAGTGAAGAAGGTCAAATTTGAGGACTTATGTCACCAAATATCAATAGTTATCATAAAAGTCTATAATTAAAGCATTATTGGCACAAGATGGATAAATAGGCCATTGAGCAGAATAGTGAGTACAGAAATAGATCTACACATATATAGTCACTTGACTTTCAACAAAGATGTAATTTTAATGCATTTAAAGGAAAGGACTTTAAAAAATAAATTGAACTCAATTATCCACATGGAAAAAACATGAACCTTGACTCCTACCTCATACCATACATAGTAATTAATTCCAGATTGATTTAATGTATATACTTAGGTAAATATAAAATGCTTAAATGTATATGCTTAAATGTGAAGAGTAAAACAAGTTTTTTTAAAGATCATCATACAGTAAGATTTCTATGACCATGGATTGAAGAAAGATTTTGAAAAAGAACACAAAGCACTAAGTATGAAGAAAAAACTTGATATATTTGGTCTTATTAAAAATTGAGAAATTCTGTTAATCAAAAGATACTATGAGGAGAGTTGAAACTCAAGCCATAGAGGGGAAAAGGTGTTTGAATTGCATATATGTAACAAAGGTTACTATTAAGAAATAGTAATCAATAAAATGACAGCCCAAATAAACTGGGCAAAAGACTTGCATTGGCATTTATATATGCAAATTTTTCACTTGAAAGGACATTCAATATCCTTGATTAACAGAGTTATGCATGCTATATCCACAATGACATAGCACTACACACCTATCAGAGTGCCTACAATGAAAGAATAAAGAACAGATAACACCAATTGTTAGTAAGAATGCAGAACACTTACTATTCCACCCTGCTGGGGGAGTATAAATTGGTACCTCTACTATAGAAAACAACTTGTAATATCTACTAAAGTTAAACACACATAAACCTCATGTCACAGAAATTCCAATCTTAGATATACACCTAGAAGAATTGCATACATATGTTCACTAAAACATGTACAAAATGATTATATTAGCATTCTTTGCAAGAGTTCCAAACTGGAAATACCCAAATGTCCAATAATAAGTTGTGATATATTTTACGAAAGGACTATTTTACAGCACTGAAGAAAGTTCAGACTATGGCCACAAGTAAAATTTTGGATGAATCTCACAGAAAAAATGTGATATATCAGAGCAAAAATGTCTGACTCAAAAAAGTATGTATATAAGATAATGTATGATTCCATTTATACAAAGTTTAATAACAAGCAAAATTAATCTATTATATGGAAGTCAGGATTGGTTTCCTTTGGAGGAATAATGATTGAGGATCATTGAGAGGGCAGAAAGAGTTTTTGGGGTGCTGGGAATAGTTTTGATTTTAATCTAAGTGATAACCTGGATGTGTTGAATTCATAAAAATGTTTTGAGCTGTGTTCTTCACTGTATACCGCAGTTATCTTGAAGTATGAATACTCTATTTCAATGTAAAAGTTTACCAAAGAGAACCCCTCCCATGCATGTTCAGTGATAAATTCACACCATTTCAAATACCAGGCTTTTTTTTTTTTTTTTTTAGATTTTATTTATTTATTGACAGAGAGATCACAAGTAGACAGAGAGGAAGGCAGAGAGAGAGGGGGAAGCAGGCTCCCTGCTGAGTAGAGAGCCTGATGTGGGGCTTGATCCCAGGACCTTGAGATCCATGACCCAATCCGAAGGCAGAGACTTAACCCACTGAGCCACCCAGGTGCCCCTCAAAATACCATGTTTTTGAGCCTACTTTGAAAGAACACTTCCTATGTGATATGTTTTTATAGTTAGGTAGTTGTAAGGATATACCTATCGTATACCAGTTGTAAGATTTATAAGTTATAAGATTATAGCTATTACTTGGAAAGCAGGCCATAATTCTTGGTGTCATCTTTATTACAAACCCATCAATTTAAAACTATCCAACTAGCTATTTTATTTCTATTTATAATTGTGAATCATCCTACAGTGATATATTCTACAGTTAACTTGAAACAACACAAGATGTGTCATTAGTTTGGATCTCAGAAAGTTGTGGTGATTCTGAATTGGTCTTGGTAGTTTAAGGAAGCTCCATTTTGGTAAGGAAGTGGTCTGGCTTAGCTTCAAGGAGTTAAGTGAATTTATCTTGGCCTTGAGGGCATCAAAAGCAGTTGGTTGAATTTGGCTGGGTGCATGTGTGTTTTGCCTGCTACTATTCATTTGGGTAATTGGGAAACAAAATTCTACTTAATTTTAGGATCTTTAAAAAATACACTACTTTAATGGCTATAACACTGGATTATATTTTTGAAATAACGTGATTAAAGGTTTATAGGAAAATATTAAATTCTTCCACCATGACCTTCATTACTAGCTAGTGTGTCAGTGTGCAATTCCACAGAACTAACCGCACCAGGTCCTTAAAAGTTCAATGTAGTCTGAGTGAGTAAGTGGTAAATGAAGGACTTGTGATGCCTTCTGATATTATGGATTTATCTTTTTTACCTCTTTTATTCATATAATAAATAATGAAGTAATATGTAATATTAATAAACATGATTTCTTGATATTCAGTATTAAGTCAGTCACCTTATAATAAGATGAAGATGTGGTAATAGCACAAATGCCTTAAGGAGTTTCACTGTTATAGCTGAAAAAGTGAATTAGTTACTAAATTATAAGCCCATGTCAAATATCTGAAGAATAGACAAAAACAGCATTTCCAGAACAGTGTGGCTTGTCATTTGCTCACCACCTCCTAGGCTAGTGTTATTAACAAGGAAACTGGAGATTAAAAAAGAGTTTTTCAGAAATTTCAGGGAAAATGATAACTCGAATTCTATTTGGTGTTATAGCTAATAGAGAGTTCTCAATACTCTATAAACATGGGTCTTTTTAAAATTATTAAATTAAGAAATAAAAGTAAGAGTGGTTACTTGGATTTTCTATCAAAGCAGAGCCCTAGTGAAGCCCTGGTATGAATGAAGTTTATTTGGAAAGTAATTTCAGGGTGTTGGAGTGAAGAGTGAGAGAAATTAATCAGGGAATTGGAAATAGCCAACATGGCTGTGCTCTTGAATTGGTCTCACAGTGGGTGCCTGCTGCTTGATTCTGCAGATCTTCTGATGAGCCTCATAATGAGCATCAGAACCATCCACTCAGGCACAAAGGAAGAAGCATTTATGCTTTGGTTCTCATGTTTGGGTTAGTCAAGGGTAACCTCAGGATAATTTCCCTGTAGTTCCAGATTGCATGTACACAGACACAAGTAGATTTTCATAGATGTTGCATGCTGTAACACCAGAGAATCCCAGGAGCAGGTGCGCAAGGTACTCGGGCCAGGTTCAAGTGAGATGCTACTGGATGGCATCTACATGAAGCTCTTGAAGGGAGGTAGGACTGGCTGCTGCAGTGGTAGCTCACTAAGGATTGGGTGTAAGAGATTCAGAATGGGCAGATGAGAGGTGTCCCATATAGTTCCCATCAAGACTGTAGTAACCCGGACTTTTAAAAAAATACAAGTAATTGAAATACAATTCAAACCACTTTAATTAAAAAGGAAATTGAATTTCATTAAAATGAAAAGCTTAGTCATGGAAAGGCAGTCTCTCAGACTTTCTTCCCACTTGCTAACCATATAACACTGGGTGAATTACTTAAAAACCGTTTTGTCCTTGTTTCTAATCTGTGAAATCAGGGTAAGATTTGCCTCATTGCTTTGTGTGAAGATTAATGAGTTTATATTTGTAAAGTACTTAGCAGAGTACCTAGCTCATAGTGTTAATCATCATCGGCACTCAGTTGTAATACTCTGTTGTATTTTCATGATTGCTGCATCATCATCATCATCCTCATCATCACCATCACTGTCATCATCCAGGGTACAAGGTTGTCGCGGCTCTTGTTTTCCCTTGCCAGGGATGCGTGGCCAGCTAACAGGCAACTCAGTGGCTTGAATCCCCAGCAAAAAGAAAGTGGCATTTCTGGTAGAACATCACTGAGGAGGACAATATTGCTCTGCCAAACGGCACATGCTCATGGCCATAGCAGTCAGGGTGATGGGCTTTCTGTTGACCTCCATCTGAATTATGAATCCATTCCTGTGCCTGGGACGTGGAGTTGGAGGAGGGAAAGGTCAACACAAGCCAACCACAGAGCACATGCTGTGCACAGATAAGAAAAGGTGTATAACTAGGTGATGGTTGTAAGTTTTACTAGTGTTAGGTCCGTTATTAAACAAAACAAGACTGAGACAAAGTGAAAGTTATTTAAAGCTTTATTTTATGCCAAGTATTAGAAATCAGACTCATTGCCCAGGAGAATGAGACTGAACAAAGTTAAAGTTATGCGAAGTTCTATTCTATGCCAAGCATTAGAAGTCAGACTGACCGGCCAGGGCTGTCTCCGACAGAGCGACCACCCCCAGCTTACAGGCTCAAGAATTGACTGACTGACCGGTCAGGGCCGCCTCGAAGAGAGCAGCCCCTCCCAATCTTACAGGCTACCTTTTATTGGTGAAACTGCAACCCATATCTTGGTATCTCGACCCACCGGGTTTGCGTGTCTCTTGCTGATTGGCTAGTTCTATCCAGTCTGGTGACTTGTTATTAAGATTACCCCATACCAGGAACTGTTACAAACAGTAATTTTTGGGAAGGCTTAGTCAGTTAACATATTCAGTGTGAATAATACTGTCGTTCTTCCCAAGATGGAGTCATTTTGGTTTGGGCAAGACATTCTCACTGTTAGAAACGGTACTTCGTACTGATTAGATGTCTCCATCGGCCTGACTCGTCCTTGTATTCTAATTCTAGTATTAGGAACTAGCCGACTACATTTACTGGTTTCCCGGACTTGTTTCTAAGTAAGTATCTCTGGGGGAGAGAGTCAATTTAAGTTTACTGCACAAACAACAAATGCCTATTTACCCAAGATGGAGTCGCTCTGGCTAAATAGGTCCTTACACTAGGAAGGCAAAATAGAAAATACCTACCGGCAGCAGTATTTTAAATATATTTTAATTGTTCTTGGGTATTATTGCAGAAGTTTGTATCACTACAGGCTTCTTGGTAGACTGTGACCTACATGACAGAAGGGAATACATTTTATGTCTCTTTCACGTCTCTGTAATATACATACATTAGCTGCCTACTGATTGTATCATTGAGAATCCCAATGGTCATGGATGAGTATTAATGAAAAAATATTTTCTGTTGATAGACTGTCATTTAATTGAAAGCATTCATATTTCATCATAAGACTTATGATAACTCCATGAGATGATTTTTTATTTAGACTTCTTAGCAGCTCACCTTACCCCTTACACAAAGAGGACGATTCTCCCCACAGTTTTTTTCCCCTCTTTTTCAACACAAACATAGTACAGACTCATTATTGAAAAAAAGTATAAAAAGTATAAGTCCCTTTTTACTCCTTTCCATAAGGAATTGTTAATAGTGATTTGGTGGCAAGTACCCAAATCGGTGTTTTCCCCATCGATTAAAAAGTGTGTATCACATCAAATGTGGGATAAGATGTTTATGAAAATGATACCAGAAGCTGAATTTATATCATGTATATTACTATTATCAAATAGTTTCAATGGAGATGAATTTCAGCCCTCATACATGGACCGTTCTCTCTTTTCAGATCCTATAAGGTCATGGCATAAGTTTGGCCTTAATTTTTTTCCAGGTCCCATTCATTCAGCTGTTGGTCAGTCCTCCTGCTCTGAAATAATGTTTACGATAACCTTCATAATAACCAAGAATTTCTATCAATTCCTATTGGAATGTCTTTCACCAAAATATGAGAGAAAGAGAAAATGGGGTCCAAGGAATTGAGGATTGAACATAAGAGAAAGGAAGATGTAATTATCAGGATAGTTTTGAGAATTCCCAAGACAGCAGCAGCAGCCCTATGGAGCAAGCAGACAAGAGTGGAACAGGAAGATTTAGGTTTTCAGTAGGATGCCTTAAAGAGAAAATAAAGTAAAGCAAAACAAAATTATACGTGTTTTATATAGGTTGGTCAAATTTACTGGCATTACATTATTCATAATAATTCTCTTATTTTCCTTTTAATATTTGTAGACTCCAGTGATATCACCTCTCATTGCTAATATTGGTAATTCGTGTCTCTCTATTTTTTTCCTAATCAGTGTGGCAAGAGGTTAATCAATTTTTTTCAAATAATGAGTTTTTTTTTTTTTTTCAAAATTAAAAAAAAAATTCTAGTTAGATAACATATAGTGTAATATTGGTTTCGTGAGTAAAATCTAGTGATTCATCACTTATATGTAACACCCAGTGCTCAACCTAACAAGTGCTGTCTTTAATACCTCTCACCCATTTAGCCCATCCCCCCTTATATCCCCCCCCGACCCTCAGTTTGTTCTCTGTAGTTAAGAGTCTCTTAGGGTTTGCTTAGCTCTCTTTTCCCCCCCCCTTCCTCTATGTTCATTTGTTCTGTTTCTTAAATTCCACATATGAGCGAAATGATATGGTATTTGTCTTTCTATAACTGACTTATTTCCCTTAGCATAATATACTCTCGCTCATCCACGTCACTGCAAATGGCAAGATTTCATTCTTTTTGATTGCTCATTAATATTCCATTGTGTATATATATACCACACCTTCTTTATCTGTTCATTAGTTGATGGATGTTTGGGCTCTTTCCAAGGGTTGGCTATTGTTAATAGTGCTGCTATGAACATTAGGGTGCATTTGCCCCTTTGAATCTGAATTTTTGTATCCTTTGGGTAAATATTTAGTAGTGCAATTGCTGGGTTTTAAGGTAGTTCTACTTTTAAGTTTTTGAGGAACCTCCATTCTGTTTTCCAGAGTGCCTGCACCAGTTTGCCTTCCAACCAGCAGTGTAAGAGGATTCTACTTTCTCCACATAGTTGCCAACATCTTTTGGTTCCTGAGTTGTTAGTGTCACCCATTCTCACAGGTGTGGGGTAGTATCTCATGGTAGTTTTGATTTGTATTTCCCTGATGATAAGTGATGTTGGGCATCTTTTCATGTGTCTGTTAGCCATCTGGGTGTCTTCTTTGGAAAAATATCTTGTCATGTCTTCTGCCCATTTCTTAACTGGATCATTTGTTTTTTGGGTATTGAGTTTAATAAGTTCTTTGTAGATTTTGGATACTAGCCCTTTATCAGATATATCATTTGCAAATATCTTCTCCTGTTTCATAAACTGCCTTTTAGTTTTGTTCATTGTTTCCTTTGCTGTGCACTGATCTCTCCTGTTTCTCAAATTTCCGTTTCATTGATTTCTATCTGACATTAACTATTTCCTTTCTTCTTCCTGTGGTTTCCTATTGCCCTTTTCTTCTTGTTTATTAAGGTGGAAACTGATTTGAGAACTTTATTCTTTTCAAATGTAGACATTTAGTGCTGAAGTTTTCCTGCAATTTCTCCTTAAGCAGTGTTCCATAAATTTTGATATGTGTTGCTTTTATTTTGACTCAGTTCAAAGTACTTATTAAATTCTGTTTTGAATTCTTTGATACCTAGATTATGTAGACGTGTGTTACTTAAATTCCATGTATTGGGGAATCTAGATATATTTCTGTTACTAATTTCTGTTTTAGTCCATTGTGATCAGAGAGCACATCTTTTTAAATTTACTGAGACTTTGGGCGATTAGTCTATTTTAATAATGTTTCGTGTGCATATGAATAAAATGTGTATTCTTCAGTTGTTGAGTGGAGTGTTCTATGGATGTGAAGTAGGGCAAATTGCTGATAGTGTTGTTCAGGTATTCTGTATCTTTACTGATTTTTTGTCTACTTGTTAGACCAACTTTTGAAGGAGGGGTGTTGAATCGTTGATTATAATTACAGATGTTTCTGTTTCTCCTTGAAGTTCTCTCAATTTTGTTTCACATTTTTAGAAGTTCTATTATTAAGTACACACACATTTAAAATTATGTCTTCTTGATACATTGATCTTTTTATCATCAAAAAACCCCCACTTTTTTTCTCTGATAATATTCTTTGTTTTGAAATTGATTTTGAAGTTTATCATTAACTCCAGCTTTCTTTTGGTTAGTGTTATCATGGTATATCTTTTCTCATCTTCATACATTTAACCTAGTCTTAGTTTTATTTAAAGTGAATTTCTTGTAGGCAGCATAGAGTTGGGTCTTACATTCTTATCCAATATGACAATCTATATTGTAAATGGGGGTGTTTGGATACTTCAGATTTCAGATTTGGGATAATTAGATTTTATGTGATTATTCCTTTGTTGGGTTTATCTCTACTATGTTGCTATTTGATTTCTCTTTATTCTGTCTGTTCTTTATTTTTGTTTTCCTCTTTTCCTGTCTTCTTTTGAGTTTTGAAAAAAATAATTTTATTTTATTTCCTTTCTTAGCTTAATAGAGACAATTTTTGGTGTTATTTTAGTAGTACTTAAAACTATTTATTAGTACTTAAAACCTTATAGTGTCCATCTTCAGCTTACTACTACCCAAACAAAACAAAAGAAAGAAAGAAAAAAAAATGGCTTAAAAAAGAGAAGCCAATAATAAAGAAAGAATTGGAATTACACTGAATAAATACTTGAATTTACTAAAGACACCCCAAATAAAGTAAAATGCAACCCACACAGTGGGATAACCATAAAAAATACAACTAAGAACACAAAAAGGATTTCTACTAAAAAAGTAATGAGAATAAAACAGAACCCTTCCCCTCCCTCCAAAAAACAGGCAAAAGATTTAAACTGCCAATCCACAAAAGAGAAGTTCAAAAGGTCACTAAACATATACAAAGATTAACCTCATTGGTGATCCAGAAAGTGCAAATTACACCACAGTGAGACACTGCAATATAATCACCAGATTAGCAAAATTGTGTATGTATTTATTATAATTATACAATTTATATTTATTATATATACACAATTTTTGCCATTCCAGTGATACCTACGTATGAATATTCTATACATAATTATGTAAGCATATATAATATTAAATATGAATATATAAAAAACAATTTCAATTATTGAGAAGGATGTAGAGCAACAAAGACATATTGCTGGTGGCAAAGTAAATTGCTACAGCCATTTGGGAAAATAGTATCATCAAGTAAACTGTCATAAAACACAACCAAGCAAAATTAAACTTTAGTTTGTAGGATGCATAATTAGTTGGGAAAAGAAAACATGAAAATAATATACAGTAAAAATAATGTACAGGTTTTCCCTGAAGGAGGGAGGAGGTGTGATTGGGAACAAGATCTGCTGGGAATATATTTCTTAGCCAAGGTAGTGGTGCTTTCTGTACATTGATACCTCATGTGCTTCTCTGTAGATATGAATATTTTATAGTAAAAAATAAAAATAAATGTAGCCAATATGAAACAGGGGCAATTATTAGTGCAGTTAAATCAAATGTTTGTATATGAAAGAATATGTAATCAAATATAGTATGTGGTTCATCTCAGAAACACCTTTTATCTTAATACTATAATAATATTGTTAGTTTATAGAAACTCACAGATTTTTAATTTTGGTTTTGCAGTCAGAAACTTTGCTGAATTTGTTTATTTGTTCTAAAAGTATTTTTGTAGAATCTTTAGGATTTTTTACGTGTAAGATCATGTCATTTTTCAAACAGCTATCATTTTACTTCTTCCATTTCAATTTGGATACCTTTTGTTTCTTTTTCTTGCATAATTACTCTGGCTAGGACTTCTGTTATGTTGAATGGGATTAGTGAGAGTAGATACCCTTGTCTAGCTCCTGATCTTAGAGAAAAAGCTTTTTGCCTTTCACTATTGAGTAAGATATTAGCAGTAGGCTTTTTTTTTTTTTTATCATTTTTTAAATTTATTTTCAACATAACAGTATTCATTGTTTTGTACCACACCCAGTGCTCCATGCAATCTGTGCCCTCTTCTAATACCCACCACCTGGTTCCCCCACCTCCCACCCCCCCATCTCTTCAAACCCTTCAGATTGTTTTTCAGAGTCCATAGTCTCTCATTGTTCACCTCCCTTTCCAATTTCCCCCAACTCCTTCTCCTAACTCCCCATGTCCTCCATGCTATTTGTTATGTTCCACAAATAAGTGAAACCATATGATAATTGACTCTCTCTGCTTGACTTATTTCACTCAGCAGTACACTTTTTCTATATGGCCTTTTTCTGTTGAGGTAAATTCCTTCCACACATTCTCCCTCTTTCAGAGAAAACCCGTACATTATTTTATTGTATATTACTTTCATGTTTTATTTTCCCAAGTAATTAATACATCTCCCAAATTAAAGTTTAGTTTTGCTTGATTGTGTTTATGTATAGTTTACTTGGTAATACCAAACTGTTTCTTATTTTCTATATCCACTTTGTTGAAAGTTTTTGTCATGATAGGATGTTTAATTTTGTCAAATTATTTTTCTGCATATTGAGATGATATTGATTTTTATCTTTGATTCTATTAGTGTGCTTTATTACATTTATCAGTTTGCATATGTTGAGCCATCCTTGCATCCCTAGGATGTATCTCACTTGATCATGGTATGTGATCCTTTTAATGTACTGTTATATTTAGTTTGCTAGCATTTAATTCAGGATTTTTGCATTTATATTCACCAGGAGTTATTGGTCTGAAGTTGGAGAAAGGATAATCTTCAATAATGGTGCTGGGAAAACTGGATATCCACATGCAAAAGAATGAAATTAGACCCCTATCAAAAACTAAGTTGAAATGGTTTAATGACTTAACATAAGGGGTGCCTGGGTGGCTCAGTCATTAGGTGTCTGCCTTTGGCTTGGGTTGTGAACCCAGGAACCTGGGATGGAGCCTGCATAGGGCTCCCTGCTTGGTGGGAAGCCTGCTTCTCCCTCTCCCACTATCCTTGCTTGTGTTCCTGCTCTCGCTGCCTCTCTCCTCTGTCAAATAAATAAAATCTTGAAGAAAAAAACAAAAAAACTCCTAGAAGAAAGGGAGAAACCTCCTTGACATTGATCTAGCCAATGACTTTTTGATACAACACTAAAAGCACAAACAACAAAAGTAAAAATTCACAAATGGGACTATATCAAACTATAAACCTTATGCAGAGCAAAAGAAATAATCGACAACATTAAAAGGAAACCTTGCAATGAAAGAAATATTTGTAAATTATATATCTGATAAGAGGTTAATATCCAAAATATTAAGGAATGGTATAACACAATGGCAAAAATATATATACACAATTAAAAAATGGGCAATTGACCTGAATAGACAGTTTTCCAGAGAAGATATTCAAGTCATTAATAGATATATGAAAAAGTGCTCAATGTTATTAATTATCCGGGAAATATAAATCATAACCACAATGAAATATCACATCACACCTTTCAGAATGACTATCAAAAAGACAAAAAATAACAATTGTTGGTGAGGAAGTGGTGGAAAAGGAATTATTGTCTTAGTATTGGTGGACAGTAACTTGATTGGACCACTATGGAAAACAGTATGGAGGTCCCTCAAAAAGTTAAAAATAGAGCTGTCATATGATCCAGTAATCCTAGGTGTATATCCAAAGGAAATGAAAACAGGATTTCAGAGAGATATCTGCCCTCCAATATCCATTGCAGCATTATTCACAATAGCTGGGACATGGAAAAATAAAATCTGTTGTCTATATGTAAACAATAGGATATTATTTAGCCATAAAAAGGAGGAAATCTTGCTATTTGCAGTGATATGGATGAAGCTTGAGAGCATTATGCAAGTGAAGTAAGTCAGACAATGAAAGGCTAATACTATTTGATCTTACTTATATGTGGAATCTAAAAAAGCAGAACCCAGAAACAGAGAGTAGATTATTGGTTGCCAAGGGCTTGGGAGTGGAGAAAATGAGTAGATCTTGGCCAAAAGATATAAACTTCCAGTTAAGAAATGAATAGGTTCTAGGGACCTAACGTACAGCACGGTGACTATGGTTAACAATACTGTATTGTTTACTGGACAGTTGCTAAGAGAGTAGATCTTAAATGTTCTCACAACCATCACTATAACAAAAAAGATGATAATTATATGAGGTGATAGGTATGTTAACTAATCTTATTGTGGCAATCATTTTATAAGATATATGTTTAACAAATCATCACATTATACACCTTAAACTCACACAATGTTATATGTCAACTATATCTCAATTAAGTTGGAAAATATAATCATAGTATTTTTATTTAATAATAAATTGTGATTATTTTGAGACAAACATAAGGGAAATCATGAATTGGGATAGTGCTCTAAGAGGATTAATCCTCTTTTTCCATAAAAGAAATCAATAGATGATGTTTGATGTTGAAAAATATAGAAATAAAAATAGAAGCTTTATGTGTAAATCTGAAGGTAAATTGAAAAGAAAACAGCCAAGGGAAGTAAAAGTTTTGCTCACGAGAAACAAGACCTGGAAAGGAGATGGGTCAGGGAAGATACTGCTTTCTATTTCGGGGGGTGGGGAGAGGTTAGCCAAATGGACCTATTAAATTGTGTATATGTTATTTGACACAAATAAGAATAAAAATGAGAAGCAAAGCCAATGGGTAGCATAAACAGATGGGGAGCAAACACTGTTCTGAGGACCGCACAATATAATAACCTCTTTGCTCATTGACTAAGAGCGTTCAATCTGTAAAATGATGGCCAGTCATGAGTAAAAACAAATAATAACTTTTTTCAGTGCAAATCTATATCTCTATTCTGTAGATACACTTTTAGAACCATTAAACTATTTCCAAAGCTGAAGTGCTATAACTCTAATAAAAAATCATGGCTAAATTAAGTTGGTATGTGAACACAAGATATACACAAACCCATGCATGGTATCTTTGTTATTTTTTCTTATTTATTATTTTTAACTTAATACTAGAGATTTCCTGCTTGTAAGGGCTTGGTTCAACTTGCATCAAACTCCAATCCCAGGGTTTGTGGCAGTTCAAAGCTGCCCCATGAATTAGCCCTTTACTTCTTTTACAATGCTTTAATTGTATTTGAAGTTATTCCCCTTTCAGTGTTTTCTTCCAAAAGCCAATCATACTCCAAATTCCTGAGCTTTGAAACCTCCTTGAGAAAAGAGAAGTCATAATACATGATATCATCACCCCCCACTTCTTACTTGGTCTTCTGCCCTCTCTCTGGCTCCCCTTCTGCTTCATTGCTTGCCAAGGCCAGCTGCCTTCTGCCTGACTTTCCTCCTGGTCTGGGAGTCCCTTTAAAAGTGCTGTGCAGTCTTTCTAGACAACTACTTCTCTTGGGAGTGGGGCAATGAGTGGGTGCATGGTTCTTGCCAGTTTGGCCTGCCTCCTTAACCTCCTTGAATTCTGGTATATAAATTTTCTCTATCGAACAAATATATGTATATATTACTTATTGATTTCTACTCCCAAGACATGAGGCTGAAATTTCCTCACTTTATTACTGATACTCGATATCCATTCATTATTTTTTTTAAACCGGTCTAAAAGGTAAATAATTAGTATCTTGTTAGCTTTATGTACATCTTTTGATACCTAGTAAGGCTGAGCATCTCTTTAACTAATTCACTGTCTGTGTTTTTCTTTTTCTGTGAATTGTATCCTTAGAACCTGTGCTCATATTTCCATTGGGTTGTTTTCTTTTCTCACATAAATATTGAAATAAGAACTCTTTATAGATTTCAATTATTAGGACATTGCCTATTGTACCTACTGGAAATATATACATTTTTCCTTTCTGCCATTTAATTCTTGTTACAGAGTCTTTTCTTGAATAGAAGTTTCAAACTTTTAAATAGTTTTGGTGGTCTTTCCTTCTATGTTTCTTGGCTTATTTTCAATATTCTTGCTAACCTCAGGGTAATGATAAAAGTTATACTATATTTAGTGCTACTAATGTTATGGTTTTAGGGGTTTATATCTTTAATTCACCTGGAATATATTTATTTGTTCACATTTCTATGCTGTAAAATAAGAATAACTTTTCCCCAGATGTATAGCCAGTGGACTCAATGATTTTTACGGAGTAGTCAGTCCTTGCCCCTGATTTGAAAGTCCTCTAGGTCATGTATTAAAGTCTTATATGTGTGTATGTGTGAGTTTATATGTGTACATCTGTTTCTGTACTTTCCGTTTTACCCATTAACTTCACAGGATTTCCCTGGAACTAGAGGAGAAATGGAAATCACACAGAGATCCTAAAAAGATGGAAAAAGACAGGAGTGGGGAGAGGCGAGATGTTTTAGCGTTGGATATTTAAATTATAAAATATATACACATATATATGTTGAACTATGTGACGTGTTACAAATTCAGAAGTTAAACTAAAAATACAAACTGCACAGTCAGTTAAAATTTTGATGTTGCTTTGGTTATTTTTTTCTGTTTCCCCAGTATTTATTTTTATTTTAAATTTCTAATTGATTACTTTAAAATTATTCTTTAATGCTGTGTAAGGGGGAGGGTGTGGGCATGCCATATTGTGTAGTTCTACATTACCTTTGAAAGTAGAAAATTAAATGAAATATATATTTCAAAAGTCATTGGTTAGATTTCTGATACTTCATCCATTAATAACTCACTAACTTTGAAGGAATGGGATATTTTTATAGTAGTTTGCCTGGCATAGTGAGAAAAATGTGCTGAAATTCTTCACTATGGGTTTGGGTTGCAAAAAGCTCTGTTTCATTTGCACATTGCCTCAAGGGAATTAATATTGACTGTATGAAGTCTGACCCAGCCCACATGGACCATCTGGGAGAGGAGCTTCACTAGTCAGTCACTCAGTGACTGAAATGTGAAAAAAGACTGAGAGCCAAGGATTGCCTTCCTCTGAGTCTTTTACATGGATGTGACCCAGACTGACAAATTGTTACATTTTTGCAGTGGATTCTGGGATTATCAAAAAGAGTGGGTTTCCTAGTTTCAGAATCACCTTTGCGTTCAATCTGTAGCTTGTAATATTCCACTTTATGTTTTGTATTTAAAATAAATTTATTGAGAATGAAAAATTGTATAGCTATTATGTTACAAGTCACACCACTTATCTATAATGCTGCCTGTCATATAGTAAATATTAGTTTTAGATAAGTAGACGATCTGTATTGTGACTCTTCAGAAACAATATCACTTGTCAAACCAAAAGTTACTTTTTCACTCTGGTAAAATTGAACTAGAAAGTGCAATTTGGAGAAGAATTTTAAAAGAGAAAAAAGGATGTTAATAATACCAAAAGAGAAGGAATTTCTGTAAAAATTTAAGAAAATATTAACATAATTATTTATTTCAAATATTCTGACTTCAGTGATGGGCATCCTCTCTCTGCCTATGAGTATGTAGGTGTGACTCCTGAAATTCTTTTTGTCATATTTGTCCAACTAAGAGTCTGCAAATTTTAGGCTGTAACTCTTTATGGCTGGTTACATATTTATAGAAATCATCTCTCTCTCTCTCTACTTCATTTAACCAATATCTAGCTGTTCTGTTGATAAGGGACACAGCAGACAATAGTCTTATTATATAAAGCAGGAGCACATCCCAGATAGCTCTCTCAACATTATGTGTATCCATTTAGCGGTAGAACTACTAAAAGTTTGACATAATGTTTTTTTTTTTTTTTAAGATTTTATTTATTCATTTGACAGATAGAGATCACAAGTAATCAGAGAGGCAGGCAGAGAGAGAGGTAGAACAGGCTCCCCGCTGAGCAGAGAGCCCGATGCAGGGCTCGATCCCAGGACCCTGGGATCATGACCTGAGCCGAAGGCAGAGGTTTAACCCACTGAGCCACCCAGGTGCCCCTTGACATAATGTTTTGATATGGTCACCAATCCTTTTCCACATTAATTTTTGTTTGTTTGCTTGCTTCCCTATACTAAACTATTTCCTAGAACCGTAGGTGAGATTTTGCTCCACTCCTTACCCTAGTTGGGCCTCTCCTCCCAGGAAATGAGAAGAGTGGTCTACTTCCTAGAGGGCACTCTGAGAGCTCTTCTGCCTTTTCCCAGTCCCAGGCAGTGATGTGAAGGCGTGGACAAGGTGGAGCGAACGTGCTGCTGTATGATTTAGTACTCAAATGACTGGTCAATCATTATGGGAGAACCTGGATATTAGTAGGATCCAGGTAACCTCTTAAGTGTGCAGGCTCGTGGGAAGCCTTTGATACATCACTAGAATTATTTCTGTCAGTACCTCTTGATCTGCCTAAAAACACCCTCCCAAATTCTTCCTGTCTTTTCTCCCAGTTGTGGATAACTAGACCACTTGAGATTCTACCTCTAATTACCATTTGCTTTATTTGTATATGGATTATTTACTTTTATTAGCATCAGTGGGAATCCCACTGCCGGGAGCTCTGGGAGCAGAACTTGAACAATTCTGTCTCTGTTTTGACTTTCTATTTGGGCAAACTGCAACAAAAATGGTTCTCACTTTTAGAAACGCAGCTTGCAGCAGTTCTGTCATCCTTGTGTTAACTGTCTCCTCATAATTCTAGGTGAACTCCCTGCCCACAATCCTCTGAAACCACTGGCTTCTCCCACGCTATGTATGCTGGATCCTGCCAAGGTCACTTCCTCTGGGTGTGTACCTGGCCCTGAGCGATACCATCCCCCCAGCACCATCATTGTAGGCTACATCTCAGCCTCTTTTTCCAGAACGATTGCCGCTGCCTTCAGAGTGCTCTCCCCTTCTCTCTTTGCTTTCTTCATTCCTGCATCTTCCCAATAACTTATGTTTCCTAAAATATTTTTTTTCTTCATGTCACTTTGCAAGGACTTAGATTATTTTCCGTGACTCATCAAATAAAAACAAGTTCTGTGCATTAAGGCTTGCTGTGACTTCTGTGCTCGGCTCAGCCCAGGCTATGTAGTGCTCCCCAGCCTCTCCCTGGTCACTTATATCTTTAAGCCACCTTACATTTTATTACGATAAATCCTACTCTGCTTAAGTTTTAACCTACTCATGGCTCCTCTGTGAAATCTTCTTTAATAGTTAAATCTTCATTCCGTAGCCTTTCCCATCTCAATGCTAAGAGCATTGAGAGTCTGTTTAACACATAATTTAACACTTTTATCTTCCTATGGTTATTTCGTTATCTGTTAGGAAACACACTGGTCACTTAGAAGAGACCTGAATACAGTGGCCTGAATATGACAAATCTTTATTTGTTTCTCCTGTAATGAGGTTGTCAGGAGGTAGGGAGTTCACAGTTGCCACCGTGGTTCCTTGTAGCTCTCTGTTCTTCAGTCGCCTCGGTCTGGTCCACCACTTCAAGGTACAGCAAAATGCTCCCTTAGCTCGGGCAAGAAGAAAGTGCAATACTGTTTTAAAAAGCTTTTCTGGATCAGCTGTATGTTGAAGGGTCACCATCTTCTGCAAAGGAAATATAATCATTGAGACGTTCACATCACTGCTCCTCCAAACCTAGGGATACTCTTCATAGGGCGTAAGGGAGGACGGTTACTATGGGTCCCTCTCAGTTCACAGGATGCATGGATAACCGCGAGGCTCCCCATTCACTGTAGCTGGAGGGACACAGCAAGTCTCTGCTTTGCTCTCCCGAATAGTGGGGACACAAATAAACTATAAATGTTTGCAAAAATCAGGATGTCCCCTTCCATCAAGAAGACTTGTTTCCTTTCTACTTTGTCTCCTACTCTTTACTCTTTTCCCCAGAAATATGTGCAATGAGATTTAAAAAAAAAATTAAACAGATACAGAAGGTAAAGTAAATGTGAAACTTGTTTATTTAAGAAGACTGTTTTGTTCTGTTGAAGAAAACAATTATAGAGGTATATCTGGATCTTAATGCTTAGACTACTGGGGTATAATATTCCACAAATGTCTAATAAATACTCTTCAGCATGGCACACAATTCTGGGATGGTGTAACAGGCAGATTTTTTTTTTTTTTTTTTTTACATCCATCTTAAACGTGCAGGCTTTGGGGCAATCACTGTGGTGGTTGTCTAACCCAAGTAAACTGGCTTTGTATTCTCGGAATTTAAACAAAGAATATGCATGATAAATATTTGCTGTTTGTGATGCCTTTGTGGGTGGTCAGGAGGAGCTGCAACTGAAGGGTGTTTTCCTACCTTTGTTAGACACAAAGCAAGCCTCCTTTTGTCTCCTGATCACAGCTCTAATTTTCCCAGCTGGATGAATTCACCAAGTTGAGAATCCGAGCGGCCTTAACATTAGCAGAATCTACAAGCGCCAGAAGGGCACAAAACCTGCGTAGGAAACGTTCGCTCTCCAGGCCAGGCGGTGTGGTTGCCACAGCTACCAAAGCTGCTGCTTTCTCTGCTTGGTGTTCACGTGGGAAGAGAAGCTTTCAAGGTGACAGTGGCTTCATTATAGAACTGACGCTGCGTTTCGCTTGCTTTAATATTTGCATTTTTTTTTTCGTGCTGTATGACCTTTAATTAGGTATAAAGACTTCCAATCACGTCACCTAGGGACCATTCTACCCACTGCTCTGTTTGGCTGCCAGTCTCTTGTCTCTCTCTTCAGCAATGGTGAGGCGGATACCCTTTCCATGGGGAAGAGAAATCCATGGTTTGTTGCCCAGTGTCAAACTTGATGAAATCAGTAATCTTTCTGGTTTCCAAATCAATCTGAATGGTGTCATTGACCTTGATGAGGGGATCAGGATAGCGGACGGTGCGAGCATCGTGAGTCACCAGATGGGGGATTCCTTTTGTCCCCACAAAGATCTTTCTCACTTTGCACAACTTGTACTTGGCCTCCTCGAGTGTAATCTGATGAACAGCAAAGCAACCCTTGGTATCATAGATCAGACAGAAAATTCTCTCCGTCTTGTCAAGGCTGATGACATCCTTAAAAACCAGCAGGGGATGTGATATCAGTTCGGACCTTGCCAGCAATCTTAATAAACGCTGCATACAGATCTTCTTTTACTTCTGTACTCTTCTGTTCGGGCATACTTAAGTCTGTTTCCTTAAATGATGAGAGGAAGGGCGCCTGGGTGGCTCAGTGGGTTAAGCCGCTGCCTTCGCTCAGGTCATGATCTCAGGGGTCCTGGGATCGAGTCCCGCATCGGCTCTCTGCTCAGCAAGAAGCCTGCTTCCCTCTCTCTCTCTCTCGGCCTGCCTCTCCGTCTACTTGTGATCTCTCTCGGTCAATAAATAAGATAAAATCGTTAAAAAAAATAAATAAAATGATGAGAGAAGACACTCTCTCAGCTTATGGGGACCAGTAGATGGGCGAGGAGCGAACACCACCAGTCATTTTATCCAGCATCCAGTGCTTTGGAGCTGCTAACAAACGCTTCAGATGTTTCTTGGACCAACGAGCCATGGCTGCTCTAGGAACAAAAAGAGCTAATATTTGCATTTTAATCTCTGCGCTTAGTCCTAAATAGGACTTTGGGAATACTGTTAGGTTGGGGGATGGGTAGACAAAGTTTTATACGGTCAAGATGACGGATCACAGAGTGAGTGAATTGTCTTATGATTTATTTGTTTGTTTATTTTTTTAATTTAATTTTATTGTTTCAGTTTTCCAAGATTCATGTGTATGCGCCATCATGGAGCACCCAGTGCTCATGTAATAGGTGCCCTGTCATTATGATTTTTCCCTGGACTTTGCGACCTTGCATACCACGGCTTGAAACCGGTGTTAGGGAGCTAGCTGCACTGCTGCATCTGCCACAAAGAGAATATGAGCACCGTTGATTTGTATACAGACACAGTATATGCACCAGTTTTAAAATAGCAATTAAGATGAAATTACAACAGCCTATCCTCGGTGAAGTTGAAGTAGATATCCATGTTATTACTGGAAAGTCATTCCAAAGCCTTGAAGTTCTATACTTTATTAGTGACCTTTACTATGCATAAAATATTAATGGCAGATGAGTGGGCTTCACTTAAAAACAATCCTATACGTAATATAATTGACCTATCACCTTGTCTAGGTGAAATTGCTCAGTGACAGATATATAAGAATGTGTTAACAGTGGGTTTATAGTCTATCTATTTCCATTTCTTTTCATAATATATGTTATCAATGATAAAATGGTCCTCTGAGTCTTTCTGCTATCTTGTCTGCAACCTCAGTTTTGAAGAGAATGTGAGTTTGTCCCCTTCTTTTTGATGGAATGGCATTATCAACAGCAAAATACTGTGGTTTTTCATTTGGGTGGGAAGGAAACAATTTTTGGAGCACCTGTTGTGTTTTTCTCTCACTTTGAATATTGTCTCATTTGATGTAATAGTATTAAGTATTATTATTATGTTGTATTGTATGTATTAAGTATGTATATATTGTATTATTCATTTATTTTACAGATGAGGCTAAGGAGAGGATTTTTATATCCACAATTACTAAGCTGATAAAAGAGACATAGTGGTATTGCTAACAGAGACACAGTCTTTCTAATCCCAAACCCATATTCTTTTCACGACTTGGAGAGACATACCCTGCCAAGATGACTTCAAATTTGGAGAGAAGGTATGCTGTAATGTTCTTTGTTTTAATTTTTAGCATCATTAAGTTACCTATGAGAAATGTGACATAAACATTGTTAAGTATAATCTATATACTGGATGCCAGGCCCCATCCCCTGTAACCATTTCTCCTATGTTACCACAAAGAACTCTAGTTTTCTTTGGGGGTTCCTCTTGGGTCCAGGGAAGCCAATTTAACTCCTGGTTTCAGTGGTGTGTCATGCGACCAGACTAAGCCAATCAGATTTCTGTTCCTCGGGTAGTATGATTTGTTCAACCACTCCGTGAGCACCCTA
Organism: Lutra lutra; assembly: GCF_902655055.1. NCBI lineage: Eukaryota > Metazoa > Chordata > Mammalia > Carnivora > Mustelidae > Lutra > Lutra lutra. The sequence continues at coordinate 49,919,727 of NC_062280.1, read as the reverse complement.
CTTTGTCTAATCAATGTGAGTCCGGACTTACTTTGGAATGCTGGGGCAAAGGTAGTTCTGTTCACATGAATTATAATGGTTGTATTTCCCAGCTGCATTGACTTCAGACTAGGGCATGCACTTCCTTAACCATAACTTTGGTTAATGACATAGCAGAAGTGGTGTGTGCTACGTAGTTGGAGTTGGAGTTTTGAAAGCCCACATAGATGGTTCCTCTATCTGCCCTCCACCCCACCATAATCTGGTAATGTCCCACAGGGGGTCTGCTCTAGCAGCCTGGGTCCTGGAATAAGGGCTATGTGAACAGAGCCACAGTTGACCTACAATGGAAATGTGGAGTGAATGAAAAATAATTTTGGGGGGTGCCTGAGTGACCTCAGTTGAGCATCTGACTCTTGATTTTGGCTCAGGTCATGATCTCAGGTTCCTGGGATCAAGCCCCATGCGGGCTTCCAGCTCAGTGAGGAATCTGCTTAAGGATTCTCTCTCCCTCTGCCTCTCCCTTTGTGCATGTCCCCTCCCCCCTGCAAATAAATAAATCGTTAAAAAAAAAAGAAAGAAAGAAAAATAACTTTTTGTTTAGTTAAGCCATTGAAATGTGGGAGGGTTTTTTTGTTTTGTTTTTGTTTTTGTTTTTGTTTTTTTCTGCCACATAATTTAGTGTAATGGTAAGGGTGTGGAGGTGAGTCTCGGAAGAGGGCAGCCATTTTTGCCTCCTGAAGTCAGGCTAATGGGAAAGCTGGCATAAGAGGAAGCAGAGTTAGGGAAATCATAGAGAAAGACAGAAGGAATTCTAATGATGTCACAAACCCTTAGCTCGTGGCTGTAGTCATCCCAATAGCTGAAATTTCTATTTAAGTGAATTGATATCATTTTTTTAAGATTTGTTTTTATTTATTTGAAATAGAGATCACAAGCACAACACACAAGGGAGGGGCAGAGGGAGAGAGAGAAGCAGACTCCCTCCTGAGCAAGGAGACCCATGCAGGGCTTGGTCCCAGGACCCCAAGATCATGACCTGAGCCAAAGGCAGACACTTAACCAGCTGAGCCAGCCAGGTGCTCCTAAGTGAATCATTATATTTGCTTAAGGTAATTTTAGTTCAGTTTCTGTTACTTGCAACCAAAGCAAACAATTACTTTATGTATCATACAGTAAGTCCCACCTCATTTTCCTACAACAGACATCTGGAATAACCTTGAAGCCAACCCAGGTAATTTAAATCATAAGGTCCTCAGAGTCACTATCCAGATCATTGGTGACAAAGAAAGGAAGCCACTGAGTAGGCAAGTTTAATATAAAAGTAGGTGGATGCCAAATAAGAACTATGTAAGATTACCATACTAGGAATGAGATTCAAATGATTTCTTCAAGAGTAAGTGAAGATTTACACTTTTCAAACAATGTCTATTTACAAATGTATAAACAAAGATTTCTGAAGAGAAGTGTTGCGGGGAGGCACAAGGAGTCATGGAGTGATGTTGCGAAAGACTCCTCTCATGTTATAATGAAGGGTCTCAAACACTGGAGTTTTCCCCCTGATTAATCATTGAAGGGGGTGCCTGGGTGACTCAGTTGGTTAAGCATCTGCCTTCGGTTCAGGTCATGATTCCAGGGTCCTGTGATCGAGGTTCCTGGGGTTGAGCCCCACATCTGACTTCCTGCTCAACAGGGAACTGGCTTCTCCTTCTCCTCCTCGCTTGTGCTCTCACTATCTTTGTCACTGTCTCTGTCTATCTGTCTCTCTCAAATAAATAAAATCTTTTAAAAAGTTATTGAAGTTTTTTCATTTAAAAAAAATGGAAATTAAGTGAACTATGACAAATAGGGTATAGATAACAAAAAATGGAATCTGTAACACTTGCAGAATTGTGAGATTTCCCTTAGAAGAGTTAGCACATTGTTCTCAAATGCTGCTACTCAAGAAGGGAGAGGAAGCTTCCCACTGAGTTTCCTGAAATGGCAGAATGGACTTCAAATCGAGCTTCATCATGGCCAATTTTTCTATTCCAGCAGAGATAGTGACTTACTAAGGTCAGAACGCTTTCCTTCTTTGAAACAGTCATCAGCTTATAAATTTTCTGCGTCTACCCCCAAAATGTGAGTAGACATTTGAAAGCAGAGAACTAAAACCATAAAGGAAATAGTAATATTCTTAGTTAAGGATAATGTGCTAGGAAAACAATCACCACAAAATTTTAAAATAGAATACCTTTGAATAGTCTCTGTGCACTGAAGTTTGTATTTAATTTTTCATTTTGTTTCATTTCTTATTTATTTAAAAAATTGAATAGGTAATACTCTTACATGATTAATACAGAATGCAAAGTCGTATATAGTAAAAAGTTTAGCTCACCCCTCTGCTCTCATCAGCTCCATTTTTCTCTGTCACCAGCAGGTCACCGTATTATTAATTACTGGGTTTTCTTCCAGAATTTCTTTATGCAAGCCAAGGAAATGCAGATATGTATTGTTATTTCCCCTCTTTCCTCCATAAAATGTAGCACAGTATAGATTGTTCTGTATATTGCTATTTTCACCCACAGATACCTCTTAGAGATCTTTCTTTACCAGTACTTCAAGGGCTTTGCCTTTTTTCTTACATTTTCATAGTCTATTCTCGTGGCATGTATGTGCAGTAATCTGTTTAACCAGGTCCCTAATGATGGAAAGCTGGAATACTTCCAGTTTTTACTAATACACACGGTGCTTTTGATAAATAACCTTTAAATATGTTGCTTCATACATGTTCATTACTTATTTTCAGAGAATGAAAATAGAGCCAAGTCCTAAAATAGAGTCATCCTCAATTTTGGCAAGCTTCTAAATCTGAGAGCTTACTTGGATTTTTTTTTTTTTTTTTTTTGCTACCTAAAGTTACTAATTTAGTTTTTCACTTTCCAGCTCATTTAGCCAAGAAAAGTGGCTTTCATTTGTAAATAAATACAAGCTACCTAGATATTTGGAAGGAAGGGCCCATGTGTCATATATATTCATAGAGCTATCCTAGGACCTCTGCATAAATGTTGCTTACCCCCCAAAAGTGGTAGAAGTGGTAGAAGCCACTAAATAACACATCAGAGCCCTGAAAAATCTTAGCTTCCTTTTATCTTGCATATTTAATTCTTAGGATTTGTCCTTCAAATTGATTCTCACAAGTATCCCCTTCCTTTGTATTCCTTTTCACACCAGGTACATTCTCCAAAAATGGTTGCTCTGCGCCAGTGCTCTTTTTATTTCCACCTGTGTGCATTCTGTTGCGGATGTATCATTTTAAAATATTCCACTTGTTATATAATACCTATGTCAATTATTTTTTGTTGTTGCTGTTGTTTTCTCAAGGAATTCTTTGGATAATTACTTTAATGGACTTTGGTTTTTGAGGATTTATTATCCCCCCCCTCCAGCCCTCCTCCCAAGCACCCAATAGTAAATTCAACACATGGGTAAGATTTTGTGGGGTCTTTGTTTGTTTGTTTGTTTCCTTTCCTTCTTTCTTAATCACAAGCTGTTGGAATATTAAGTCAACATTTTAAATTAGCATGTTTTTGTAGGTTAGTATCTCTACAAGAAAGCAATATTTCGAACCCCACCCATATCTCTCATGCAGAACGACGACTTCCATGAGTCACCTCTGGTTTCAGTTGTTGGCCTCATCACCAGCTCTTCTCAGTGACTCTGCCATCCACACCGTGCTCTCTACTGGTCACACAGGTCCCTGGATTGGTTTTTAGAATCTGCAGCTCATGCCTTCAGGATTACCTTGAGGCGAAAAGTATGAACGGAGAATGGGAGGTACACTCTTACTTTCTGTTCTCAGCAAAGCTATTTATTTCATTGCTTGATTCATTGCCATCTTCTTTTTCTTTCTTACTGCCTATGTTTTTGCTTCCTAATGCGTAAATTCTTGTCCTTCATGGGTCACCGTGTAAGTAGTTTTTCTTCTACTGTATTTATCTGCTTTCCAGAATTCTGAAAGCCAAGTTCTCCAAAATGTAAAAGACCTACTAGTATACTGGAAATAGCTTATTGGTTTGGTTTGTTTAATTATAGTCAGAGGTAAGTCAACATTAGTACAATCCCTTTTATTAAAAAAATGATGCATAAGTTGGTTTAGGATGGTTTTAAATCTTAGCCATTTGCTAGCTGTTCCTTCTTGATAAGAGTTAAGGGGTCTGATTTTGTATTTGTGCAGTTTTGCATACATATTTACATAATAGTTGCAAAGGTACAGTCACCCAAACATATAGACGCATGTTTTTACAGGGCTGCAAAGATAACACTATTGGTTTATGAATTCAAACTCATTTTCTGATATAAGTGGGAAAGAAACAAAAACCTGACTTTCCCAGTGGTTATGGTTACGTTATGACTATTAATCCTCCCAAATATCATTATTTGGACAACGGGATTTTGAAGAAAACAAAGGGCAGAAAAAAAAAAAAGTAGAAAATATCAGCAACAAAGAGAGAGGAAATTATGTTTCACCAGATTGCAGGACTCAAATTGTGGTTAAACTGATGGTCTGCCTGATATTTGAAGGCTGATTACTCCCTCCCCAGGGGGATATTATAAACAAGAATTTACTATCAAAATATTTTTTATTTGTCTGAAAACTAATTTGCCAAGCCTGGAGATCAGAGGAAGAGGCAGATGGGAAAAGCAGCCTGCTTCTCTGCCTCCAAGGAGTCAGCTGTGGGGAGAACTCGACCAGTGGGATGGAAATGTCACTCGAGCCCTGAAGCTCCATAAATACCAGGAAAGAAGACAACCCCCATCTCCTAGCCCCCGGCTCACAAAGCCACTGTCTCTTCCAGCAGGTATTAAACATTAATGACCATTCCTATAATGAGGGACGAGAACGGCTCTCGGTAGTAGGGCTGCCCAATCATGTGGGTAGTGTTGGATTTTCAACAGCAGCATGCTTCCCCACTTTTTTTTTTTTTTCTCCCTGCTTCCTTTTATCCCTCTGAGAATCTTCAGCCCGAAGGTAATGAAGTGCTTCCTTTATCACTCTGTATCATTGAAATATTTATCTGAATATTTGAATAAAAGATTACTGCAACAATGGAAACTCTCTCCCAGTGTATACTCCGACTTCAAAAGGGAAAAAGAAGCTTTTGATGAATAAAATAATACCAAGGCATTTAGCAATAAGCTTTACAAATAACAACAACAACAAAATGCTCTGATAACTTGCAGCTTGCTTACAGCTTGTAAACTCATACACGATGCTAAGTGTGGGAATGAAATTGAAGCAACAATTGGCCTTTGGAGTAATAATTTAGACAGCAGTAAATTTCAAAGTTGTTTTTTTTTTTTTTTTCCCTACACCTTTGAGCATTTCCATTGCTGCCATCTTGCTGGGTCCCTGAAGGTAACGTATATTCATTAAGGCAGTTGTCTCCGGATCCGTTTTGTTTCACCCTTGCATGTGCCATGGGTTTTGCTCCCTGGTAATCACAAAGTACATAAAAGCCTACATATAGGTGGCCTCTGATTTCCATCTGCACACCTGTGGGTTTAGTCTTTTGCAGAGGAATCCTCCCCAAGCACTTCTTAGAGTAAACACAAGAGACCATGTGAGTCCACAAAGGAGGTCTTGCCCTCACTAATTGCCATGGAATGTCACCCTGAGACTTGGCCATCCTGGCCTCAAGACCCACAGAACCACGGAGCTGTTTCGGTCACCATAACTGTTGTCTCGATACCATTGGATCTGGTCATCAGCACCTAGCCTCAGAAATCCAGCGAGGTGAGAAGGACCCTCCTGTGTGCCCCCTCCTTGGGGAGTGAGGGCAGGGAAATGCCAATTGCCAGGTTGGTTTTGCTCATAATCATTCCAGGGTTTAGTGAGACTGTTCTCTCAATGGACACACTGCCCTGCCTTCCACGGTATGCACCCCTGGATGAAGTGGAACAAGCTCCCGTCCAGTCTCTACCAGAAACATCTGTCATCCACCACTATTTAAGTTGTCGCATTTTATTCACTCTGCTGTTTCATCTCTCTTTCTGGTGAACCCTCCTTCAGGGATCCCCACTGCTGCCCGTTCAGTTTCTCTTTGACAGTAGTGTCCTGAGGCTACTCTATAGGTCTCCACACCAACTGTGCACTTTATCCAGAGGCCTTCCCAGCATCCACCGGGATTCTGTGACTGTCAGTAGACACACAGAGAGGGAGCATTGGCTTGGTCCGCTGGCCAGTAGTGTACCCTCAGAGACCAGTTCTAGAATCATCGCTTCTTATATTATTCAGTGCAGGAGAAGGGGTAACTGGGTGGTGGACATTAAGGAGAGTTCAGGATGTAATGAGCACTGGGTATTATATAAGACTCATGAACCCCTGTACTATACCTCTGAAACCAATAATGCACTATATTGAAATCAATTGAATTTAAATTTAAAAATTTGTAAAGAAGAAAAAGGATGATAATTTTTACTTTCCAGAGCTTCTATGTGTTAAAGGGATTGTACATTTTTGAAGTTTAGTTTTTTATTGTTTTTAATAGACTTTATTTTTTATAGCAGTTTTAGGTTCACAGCAAAGTTGAGTGGGTAGACCAGAGATTTTCCATATATCCCCACACATGCAGAGTCTCCCCATTCATCTACATCTCTCGTGACAGTGGTACATTTGTTATAATTGATGAACCTACATTGACACATGATTACCACCCAACGTATATAGTTTACATTAGGGTTCACTCTTGGTGTTGTATATTCTGCAGGTTTGGACAAATGTATCAGGACATGTAGCCACCATTATCATACAGAATATTTTTACTATCCTAAAAGTCCTCTGTGGTCTGCCTATTCAATCCTCCCTTCCCCCAGGCCCTGGCAACCACTGATTTTTTTTATTGTCTCCATAGTTTTGCCTTTTCCAGAATGTGATAAAATTGAAACATACGTTTTGTAGCCTTTTTTAGATTGGCTCTTTCAATTAGAAATATGCATTTAAAGTTCTTCCTTGTCTTTTCATGGCTCCAAAACTAATTTCTTTGTAGTGTTGAATAATATTCCATGGTCTGGATGTACCACAGTTTCTATCATCTCTTATAAAGCATATTTGTATTTATAAATTAATAAGGTATTGCTAATCTGAAATGTAGTCACAGAAGGTTTTACAAGGCAGTTCTTTGGATGCATGTTTTTCAATCCTTACTGTCTTTTCCCAAGCAATATATCCATTTTTGTTCTTTTCCTTCTTTGTTCATGGTTGCACAAGGTTGTTATGTAACCAGTATTGTATGGGGTATGGAGAAAATTATGTTCAATCCATTTTCAAGTTTTCTTAACTTTCCTTTTTCCAGAGTTATTGTTAATCTGTGTTTCTCTGAGGTAAAACTGAAAGCAAATAGAAACAGTGGCTTGGAGCTGTCCCAGTGGGTATTGAAATGTCCCCTCTCCTTCTGTCTACTTTAGATTCCAGGATAGGGAGGATGATGGGGAGGAAAGGAAGGAAGGATGGGGAAGTCTTCACTTGATTCTAGGTCATTTGATACTGACAAAGTAATGAGTGCCCTTTGAGTAGCATGCAGCATGTTGGAGGATTGAGGCTGGGGAGAGGACGAGGAGAGCAGAGCTCCTTGACAAATTCTGACATGGAGAATGGTGTGGGTCATTGCTTCAGCTTGGACAGCTTACGTGAAGCATTTCTCATTTGGCGGATGCTATTTGTGATGACACAGTGATAACGGAAGCTGGGATGATGATTTCTAGCTGTCCGGCATTTACCCAGGCTGAGCTTTCTGGACTGAGTCTGCTCCATGGAGATATCTCTCCTACTTTCTATCTTGTTTTGCATCCTAATTTGATGTATAAATCTTAGTTAGTTTGGAAGATATTTTTCCTCTGGGCACAAACCTTCTATTTAAACTCTAACATTTTTAGATTATTTTTTTTTGGCCTATTCTAAATCAATTTGGGGGGGGAATTTATATTTTCTTTATTATTTTGATTAATAAATATGTATTTGTCATATTCAGACACAAAAATATAGACTTATATTTATTATTTTCACAATAGTCTTGAGGCAGATATGAAGTCATTAAAAAGCATGGTAGGTAGTTAAAGGGAGAGAGGTCTCTCGTGAATGAGCCTTATCCTCAAAACAATTCTGCCCCACATTCCATCCACTAACCCTGCCTCCTTGTCCCCAACTCAAGTAGAGTTTGAGATTTTTCTTGATGCTTTGCTCATTAACCATTATATGCATGATTAAATGGGGATTATAATAACACTTTCTCAACTAGAATCTCGTGCATAAACCAGTCAATCCTGATTAGCCAGTGATTCCTTCTGATATACCAAAATTCACCTTAGATGAACACTTTTATTATGCCCATACTTGTGATAAGTCCCACTCTTCCCCAAAGGGTAGAACCAACACTGTCTTTGGCTTTTTTTTTCCCCCTGATTATTATTATTTTTTTTGTAAGACTAAGCACTAGCCAGTTTCATAACCAGTTGTTGTTGTTGTTGTTTTTACCACATCTGTCCACCAGAGTTCCCATTTAATAATCAATCAAATGACCTATGGTATATGAAGCCTGAGATTCTCATCATTATCTTTCTTATTATGGGTATATCAATTACTTTTGATTAAACCATGATCTTTTACCATGGTGCCCAAAAAAGAGATGCCTAGCTCTATTTTTTTTTTAAGATTTTATTTATATATTTGAGAGAGAGAGCGAGAGAGAGCATGAGCAGGGGATGGAAGGGCAGAGGGACAAGCAGTCTGTGCTGAGTGGGAGCCCGAAGAGGCCCCAACCCCAGGACCCTGAGATCACCCCCTGACCCCAAGTCAGCCACTTAACTGAAGGAGCCACCCAAGCACCCTACCTAGCTCTATTCTTTTAACTTAATTAGGGATTTTTAGAATTGTCCTGCAGAAATTTTATTAAGGGTCTTAAGCTCTTACTAATTTAAATTCACCCCTACCTTGCCACATGGAACTTAACTTCCTCAGTTTAGCTTTCTCATCGACAAAGCTGACTGAAGATAGATGAGTAGCCAGAATGCAGAATTAATCTATCATCATATCCCTCTCTACTACCACCATCTGATCTTGACAACAGAATTAAGGGAAAACGAGTATTTGATTTGGAAAATATTTCCTTAATGACAGGGTAAATAATTTCACAGTTTTGACTTCTCAGTATTATGGATATAAAGTTCATTTATTCATTACACAAGGATTTATTATGTGCTTACTATATGCCAGGTTCTGTTCTAGGTACTCCACATAGAGTGGAGATCTCATGGATTTTACTGCCTCGTAAGGGCAGATCATAATAAAATGTAAATAACATGATGTTACAAGCCATGGATAAAAATAAAGCAGGGCTTGGTTTAGATGGCGGATAGTGGAGGGTGGCTGGGAATTACTGACTGGTCCTCCAGTCTGGTTATAGGAGCATGTAACTGCGGTTGTCTGGGAGCTGGAGGGTCACTGTCAGGAAGTCTGACCGCAGCATCAAAGATGACCGAATGAAGAGTCCTCACATATTAGGGGCATGGATGAGTTGACCTGATCCCGAATTTGGCAGCTTGGTGAGAAGGGTAAACAACAGAGCACAGATACAAGAGCCAACCCTTGGACAGACTTGGGTTTGACATCACTGACTCATTGTGTGACTGAGGTTACCTTATTAGATTTCTCAGAGCCTCATTTCCTCAACAGTCAAGGGGGAATTATAGAGTAACCTACATTTATTTCATATTCAGAGGGTATAAAGCTCAAGACTAAGTGCTTTACTACATAATTTTATTTGACAAGAACACTTATCGCAAAATACTATTATTCAGTCCATGTGAACCGTGAGCAGGCTGTGGTATGACCTGAGATTACCCAGCTGTGGTGATAGTCAGAGCTGTCTGAGAAGTTAACCTGGGAGCTCTGGTGTTTGCTTTTTTGTTTTCCCAGCAAGGTGGGTGGGACTAGAAGCTTCTCTTTCCCTAAGTGGGAGGGATTCTTTATGGACTTAGTTCCCCACAGGGACCAGGAACTCCAGGTACTAGGGAAGAGGGCAGCTGGCATTTCCTGGCACTTCTCTAAACAGATGGCCTTAAACTCAGATTATTTGGACTTGAACCAACATGTTTATTCCCCCATGTGAGGTCACTCTCATGTTGCCCCATAAATCCCTCTTTCAGTGCATAGCCCTGTGGTAGCCCACTGTTTAATGTTGCTACAATGGGGACCCTGGGCATCCACAGATCCTGCCTGTCATTTCTAGGTGGCACCAAATGACATTTCCTAGTAAACCTTTTGTAGGACAATGGCTTTATTTTTCTGGGACTCCAGAAATCAAACTCAGGTCCATGTGGCGCCAATGTTCTTAATAGCTATGTCATAATCCATAATGTCTAGAGCTCTTATGGATTAAGTGAGATACAATATGAAGCACTTAGTTTAGTACCTGACAGAAATTTTCCATAATTTAAAAAATAACTATTACAGTTGATCCTTGAACAACACAGGTTTGAACTGTAACATGCATTTTTTTCCCCAATAAATACAACATTGTAAATGTATTTTCTCTTAGGATTTTCTTAATACAACTTCTCTTTTCTCTAGCTTAGTTTATTATAAGAATACAGTATGTAATACATACAATATACAGAATATGCATTAAATGGCTGTTTATGTTATCAGTAAGGTTTCCGGTCACCAGTAGGTTATTTGTAATGAAGTTGTGGGGGAGTCAAAAGTTATACGTAGATATTCAACTGTGCAGGGGGTGGCTCCCTTAACCCAGACCTTCTTCAAAGATCAACTGTAGTTATTATTATTCTAGCCTCATATCATGACTATGAATTGATACTGCAATAAGTTATCTTGTTTTGTTTTAATACAAATTATTATTATTATTATGTTTTTTAAAGATTTTATTTATTTGACAGAGAAAGGGATCACAAGTAGGCAGAGAGACAAGCAGAGAGAGAGAGGGAAGCAGGCTCCCTGTTGAGCAGAGAGCCCCATGCGGGACTCGATCCCAGGACCCTGAGATCATGACCCGAGCTGAAGGCAGAGGCTTAACCCACCGAGCCACCCAGGCGCCCCAGTTTTAATACAAATTAAACATGTTCATAGAAATCTGCAGAAAGTGCCAGCTTTTCTGTGCCCTGTTTTTTGTGTTTCCAGGATTGCTAAAGGAAGAAAGAGAGCATTTTTCCATCAGGTTAATTACCTGGTGAACTTGGGGAGGACATCTGGGAAGAGGATGCTACATTGCTCATAAATTACACTATTATATTCATTGTGATCACATTGATGGGACTGTTGTGTTCGCAGAATCCCGCTGCATCAAGGATGAGGGTGGGGGTGTGTGGCAGGTGATAGGGGAGACAAAGTGGTACACGTTAGTGAAGTCTTGGGATACCTGCAGAGGCTTCTATTTGGTTAAACTGGAATTGCCAGGGGGACCCCCCCACATGAGAGGCAGAAAGAAGGGCACATGTCTCTTGTTCAGTACAGTTGCCTGCCTAACTGTGGACACTGAGGCAGAGTGAAGCAGGAAAGGAGAAAACAAGATAGGCACTATACTGAGCGGTTTCCAATCAGAGAACAATTTTCATGGGGGTCAACACTGCCGAGTGAGCAGTGAGCCATTTTATCCACGTGGAAATAAGCTTTTTAGAGCGGGACGGGCAGATGGATCTGTTCTTAGATTGTGCCTTCAGTCACAGGAGGCATAGAACAAACTGACCTTATAAAAGCTATATAGGAGGGCACCTGGGTGGCTCTGTCAGTTAAGCGTCTACTTTTGGCTCAGGTCCTGATCCAAGGACCCTGGGATAGAGCCCTGGTGGTGGGCTTCCTGCTCACTGGGTAATCTGCTTCTCCCTCTGCCCCTCCTCCCCATCTCATGCTCGCTCACTTGATCTCAAATAAATAAATAAAATCATAAAAAAAAAAGCTATAGGAGATTACATGGCATTATGAGTGTAAGTTATGTCACTGAATAGTACACTTAAACATGGTTTAAATGGCAAATTTTATGTTACCTGTATTTTTTTAATTAATTTAAAAATTTAAAACACTTAATAACATAATGTATCAAAAGCCATTGGATTGTACACATAGGGTAAATGGCATGCTATGTGAACTGGATACCAATAAAGCTCCTTAAAAAATAACTACAGAGGGGCTGGGTGACTCAGTCGTTAATCGTCTTCCTTCAGCTCAGGTCATGATCCCAGAGTCCTGAGATCGAGCCCCGTATCGGGCTCCATACTCCGGGAAGCCTGCTTCTCTGTCTCCCGTTCCCCCTACTTGTGTTCCCTCCCTTGCTGTCTCTCTCTCTCTGTCAAATAAATAAATAAATAATCTTAAGGGAAAAGAAAAAAGCTACTGAGAGCATTTTATTCCTACAGTTACAAGTTAGTTTTCCTTTAGTTTTCTAGAGGGTTTGTCACCTAGGCTACTCAGGAAACACCAAGACTTTGATGTAACAGGAGCCGCATAAATCGCAAGGTTGTAGGTGGTTATGGGAACACAGATAAGACACTTTATTTTCTAGTATTTTGGGCAGTGTAATCAGTTGAAGGAGAAAAATAACTGACTGAAATACAGGGCTTATGTGTTTCTGATGAGGCTCTCATTTTTTTTATTCCTCACTAGCCAAGTACTGTGTGTTGCTCTGTGCCCAGCCTGACAAAGCTATGCTTGTAAAAAGTCCCATCAATACAGGATCTGACAGGATCAGACAATAGACTTTGGCTAATTAATATTTAATGGGCCTATGGATTTTTTTCTCAGCAGCTGGAGTGCTAAATAATAGTCAATTAGCAAATGTGTTAATTAACTCTAATTACATAGCACATGAGCTTCTCCAAGGATTTTTCCTTTACGGATTTACACATGAATGTCCCACCACTCTTCTTGAACACACCAGGCAGCTAATTAATTGATAAGTCATAATTCTTGCTTCTCTCTAAAACATGTATTTAAAAATAAAACCTAGTTTAATGCTCGATGACTTTTAAAAGTGACATTTAAGGGTGTAAGATGAATCTGATGTCTGCCTTTTAAATAGGCTTCTCCTAATCACTACGAAGTTTTTCATTCGTGGGTGAATGAGGAAGAGGGAAAAAGCACTTTGAGTTTTGTGTATGGGTGCATGAGGTGTGCATGAGAACAAGAGAGAAAGGAAGAAAGATGAAAGGGAGAGAAGGAGCAAGGGAGTCAGGTAGAAAAGAAGAAATAGAAGGAGAAAGAGACGGGTAATAAGCAAGGAGGGGCGGGGAAGAGAAGAAAGAGGAGAGAAGGGAGGGAGGGGAGAAAGGAAGAAGGAAGAAAGGATGAAAAATGTAAAGGAGGCCGGTCCTTTGTGAGGAGTCAGGATATGCTGTGTTTGACTTGCACTATGCAGAATGATGAACTCCAGGAGAAAGGGTAATCAATATGTACCATGCAATTAACAGTAATCTTCTGAGCTTCGCGTGCCAGTTAAAGAAAGGCTTCTGAACATTGTATGGTGTCTGCCACCGGGGACAGAGAAGGCTCTGAGGAGAGGAATTAGCATAGCAGCTTTGCACAAGGCCTGGCATGAGTTGAGAGATCAAAGGCGGGGGATGGCAGCAGCCTGCTGTAGGGGAGCCAGCGGCCCTGACACCGTTTCGGTGCCGGGCTGTTTTGGTGCTGGAGCAAGTAGCTTCTGCTCAAGGCGTGTGGAGAGAAAGCCTTGCAGGGGACTCTGAGGGAGCAAAGTTTTTTTTTTTTTTTTTTTTTTCCCAAACAAGAAAGTGGTCATAGAATCCAGTTCAAATGCACTACTCATTTGACGAACTCTGTATCACCAAGCCTACCTTAACTCTCAGTTCACTGCTGTGAGCTTCCGCTAAGAGCCTTAAATGTTGGTTAGCTAAAAGAATATTTAGGGGAAAAAAACATGTTGAAATTGGTCCATCAGGTTGGACTTGTTTGGTCACTTGAGTGAAGCTCAGAAGGGCGGCAAGCTTGGAGCAAGTATGCCCTCCCTTTTCACTCTCTCTCTCATGGCATCAGTCACCAAGTTCTCGTTCAGGACTCTAAAGAAATAGAGAAAAACGTGGTCTTGTGGAAGTGCACCCTGGAAAAAGCCAAGCTTTATTCCGTCTTTCCTGTGCTGAGAAACAATGATGTTCATCCTTTTCATGGTTTACAGGAGGCGGCAGCTTAGAAGAATGTGAAACTGTTCTTGGCAGTTAGCAACACTGAGTATCTAGCAAGCAGTATATTTGGTTCTCATGGTCCAGGACTCTGTCTCCTGTGTTTCTTTTTGTTTTGGGGACCTGGCCGAGAGCCATGTTCGGGGAGGGTCTCTTGGGAGGCCTTGAGGCTGTGGAGGGTGGTGGTGATGAGGACGGATCTGGAAACGTGCCTGGGGAAGTCAGGCAGCACGAAAAATGCAGGCCTGGGCACCTATGGGTCAGTGCTCAGCAGTCAGAAGCTGTGGGGCTCTGTATCAGACAACTCACTGCCCACCTCTCATCCCTTTGGCCTTCCTCTTCATTCCAGCCTTGCTGCGGCCCTGGCCGCACTGGGTGTGACTTGGGGGCTCCCGGCCTCAGCTGTGGTACTGGTTAGCTCACATTCCATTCGGGGCTTCTGTTACCTCGTGGGGCTTCCATGGGTCCCAGGCAGCCCGCACAAGCCTAGGAGTGCATGGCGGTTTACAGTCCTTGGGCACCTGCTTCTGTATTTGGGACTCTGGGTCGGAGGCTTGGCCTTTCCCAGTGATTTTACCAGCCTGGCACCTGGCCCTTGCCCAGGCGTTCCCGTCTTCCCAGCTTCACCTCCCTGGGCCCGCAGTTCCCATCCCTAGGATCATGGCCTATACTCAAGCTCTTGTCTCAGGCTGGAGGAACCTAGGCTAGGACAGTTCATTCCAGAAATCAAGTTGAAGCCATAACTGAAAACACAGGAGTGAGGGGTCGGCGAACATGGACTCCAGACCACAAGAAAATCACAGGAAGATAGAAACCTGCGGAGAGTGCGTAATGTGCAGCCAGTACCCAGGGCCTGAGGGAATGAAGGAATGTAGACTTCTAAGGTAGTCTCTTAGGGTCCTTTCAGTCTCTGAGCTAGAGACTCTGTAGCCACTGTGTCTGTGGGAGCAAAGCCTGTGGCTGGAAAATTCCACAGAGACATTATTTAGTCTCTCTACCTGGCAGAGTCTTCCCACTGACAAAGAAAAGGGGAAATATAGTGTTTACTCATGTAGTTTCGACGTGAGTAGGATAAATGCTTGGGGCAAAAGAGAGGAAACTTAAAAATGAGAGAACACTTTTGCTTTTCTTTTCAATTTTTTCCCCCCTGCACAAGTATAAATCCTACTCTAGTGGCATTGCAAGGAGGCTGTAGCTGTTATTTCAGTCAGCAAATGACTACAGAGTCCTGAAGTCCTGAATTAGGTCTCTGTTTCTGCTGTCACAGATCACCACAGACTTAGTGGATGAAAACAACACAAATTGATTCTCTTATAGTTCTGTAGGTCAGGAGTCTGGCATAGGTCTTACTTGGCCAAAATCAAGGTTTGGCAGAGCTGTGTTGCTTTCTGAAAGCTCTAGGGGAGAATTGTTTTTTGTCCTTTCCAGTTTTTAGGGGTTTCCTGTGTTTCTTAGTTTGGGGGCTCGCTCTTGTATCTTCAAAGTCAGTACTGACAGGCTGAGTCCTCCTCATATCGCATTCTTCTGGCCTTTTCTGCCTACCTCTTCCATTTTTAAGGATCCTTGTAATTACATTGGGCCCATCAGGGTAACTGAGGATACTCTTCCTATCTGAAGATCTACCGATTAGCAACCTTTCTTCCCATATTCACGGGTTCTAGGGATTAGGATGTTGACATTTTTGGGGTGGCCATTATTCATAAGTCCTTTCTGCAGTCTAACTTACAGACTGAAATTTCCTCTAGCTAGAAAGTCCCTAACCTGGCGTTGACAGGGTCTGAATCCTTCTCCTTCAAGTTTCAACTCCAATATCTTCAATGTAAATCTTCTCTTCTAATCCAAACATGGAGAAATAATACTTCCTTCTATATTGCTTCTACAATATTTTATATATGTCTTTGAAATAACACTTAGACACGTACACAGACAGTTAATACACTATAAATTGTTCTCTTCTTTTTTAATACACTTACAGACTAAGAGAAGGGAATTGTCATATTATGTTTGTATCCCTAGCTCATGGGTGAAGAAATGAAGGATGGTCAAAATCCCCAACTATTCCTTGAGCTGAATGATGGTGGAAATTCAAGGAAAGACCTTGTAATGAATGTGTCACATTAACACTTGCTAGCACAGGGTACTAGATGGTGAGCCAGAGCTCAACAACAGACCACAGAGAAAATGAATAGAGAAGTTTGTTCCTCATAGGTCCTGGAGGAAGTCCCCAGCGCTCCTTGAGGGGCTGTATGAGGAGGCCAAGGCGGGGTACAGACAGAGAAATTGATAGGACTTGGGGCACATGCCTTTATTAAGGTTTGTGGGTAGAGTGCTTTGGGATTCCTGAGCTAAAGCTACATAGTTACATAGTTCGAACTAAAAGAGCAGGGCTTGGTAAGACCCATGTGGATCTTACATAAGGGGTGAATGAGGGGAAGGTGCTGGGGGTTTGGGGAGACTGGTGATCACAAGGGCTATTGGGAAAGTCGTACTGGGGACTTAAAATCTTTGCAACTCTGGGGATTGTTGCCTAGGGCATGTGCTTGTGTGAGGTGCCGTTCTTGGTTTAAGGTCCATGTAGAGCTCTTGACCAAACTACATGGATGTCAGGCAGCACTACCACGCAATAGCTTAGCCAAACTCTGGACAGAACCATTATCTTTTAGACCTAAAGCTTCTTTATGGGAGGAACTGTGTTTTTCTCACCTTCATACGTATTTACACACTGAGACTAACGTCTTCCTGAATAGATTGGCTAAAGCAGTTTTGCCACTAGCTCATGTTGGAATACAAGGACTTTTATCTGATCTCTTACGCTTTGTATTTCTCACCTGTAAAATGAAGATGGTATTTCCCTAGATGTCTTTAAGGTTCCTGCCAGTTCAGTGACTTGATTAAATATTGAATCTAATAGAAATGAGCTAAATTTCAATCCAGTCCAGAAATACTAATTGTTGAATTGTTGACATTTCAGAGTTTCCTATGAATACCCTCTAGGTCTAAATTTACCCTCATTTAATGGAGGATGATAATCATGGAGTTGCAGAATAGCTGTATGTACTTAAGTGGACAACTAGTTACCGGCAGCCAGCCTCCTTACTGTCAGCTTAAGCTATTCCTCTGAATCAGCTTGTGCAAGCAAGCAGCTGAGGCGGAGTAAGGAAGTGCTTGGTGTGGGTGAGACTTTTCATCAAGGTTCACAGAGAGGGGGAGGTCTGCCTGCTTAGAGAGAAGAAGAGAAATATGTGGGTCGGCATAGAAGAGGTTGGAGATGTTCCATGTGTTTACGGCAATAGTTTCTCCTTCTTTCTTGCTTTACCTAAAGAAAAGAGCACCGGGGATGTGATGTCTTTGCTGGTGAACATTTTTATTCAATGTATATGGGCAATAGTTTCTACTTCTGTTACTGAGGTGGGGAAGAGAAGAAGAGATAAGACAATCCATCTAAAACCTTAAAAGAAAATCATGCAGGGACAACTGGGTGGCTCAATCAGTTAAGTGTCGGACTCTTGGTTTCAGCCCAGGGTCGTGACCTCAGGATTGTGGGATCAAGCCCAGGGTCAGGCACTACACTCAGCACAGAGTCTGCTTGAGACTCTCTCTCCCTTTCCATTTGCTCCTCCCCCACCTCAAGTAAATAAATAAATCTTTAAAAAAATAAAAGAAAATGTACACGACAGCACATTTTAATACAATGACTATTGAGTTTGTAGAACCCATTATAGAAAAGTTATCAGACACAAGATTTTATCACTGTTTGCACCCCTGTCACATGCAGACAAGAATCATAACGTAATTGGAATTATTTTAATCCATCCTTATTATATTTGAGAGAACAAGGATAGAGGTGAGGCCAAGCCTTATAAGGTTTTAGTAATCAGGCTCAATTAAAACTAGAGGAATGTGGAGTCTATTATAGTGGAAATGCAGAGTGAACAGATCGAGAAATGTATTTCTCCAAGGATGTACATTTTTTTATGATCACATTCTGAGGGGGTAACCTGGGACTAGAATAAGTGGTGTGAGCAGCTGCTGTAAAATCTATTTTTAGGATTACCAAAATGTCCGGCTTACACCCTCAGTGTTAAAATTCCTACCTTTTTAGACTATGTCATTAAGACACTTTGTAAGCTGAAATTTGAAAAAACAAAAACAAAAACAAAAAATGAAACAACTCCTTGTTTTAATACAAACATATTCTTAATGTATTTTTTAAAAGATTTTATTTATTTATTTGACAGACAGAGATCACAAGTAGGCCGAGAGGCAGGCAGAGAGAGAGGGGGAAGCAGGCTCCCTGCTCAGCAGAGAGCCCAATGTGGTGCTCAATCCCAGGACCCTGGTATCATGACCTGAGCTGAAGGCAGAGGCTTTAATCCACTGAGCCACCCAGGTGCCCCACAAACATATTCTTAGGGAAGAGTCAGTATAAATAAATTTGCTTAATTGGTAAATTTTTATTTAATAAATATTACATGCCATTTACTATATATTAGGGACTGTTCTAAATGCTGTATAATATTGTTATTTAATTAGCTTTATTACCTATTTTAACTCTAAGAATAATTTACAGAGATAGGAAAAAATTATCATGGGCATGGGGAAATAAGGGAAAAGTTACGGTAACTGTTGAGGAGATAAAGGGTTGGGTGAGGGGTCGGTCACTGAAATAGGAGCAACTTAAATGAAGGTGGAGGAGGGAATTAGGATGAGGAAAGGTACCTAAAACACAGTTCTGTTTGTATTACCCTGCACCAGAAGGTCATCCTCTGGTTCTCTCAAGATTGTAACTTCCAGGCTGAAATAGAGAAGAAGGCACACAAACTGTCTGGCATGGGGAAAGGAAACTAAAACGCACCTCAGCAAACCCCCATTGTATCCTTCAGGCACTACCAAAAGAGAACTCTGGGTGTGGTGTTGTAACTTAGCAGGAGCAAAACATCCAAATCTAGAGTGAGCTGTACAACAGCCAAATGCCTAATGCAGTCTCCAAAGTCATTACTAAAAATAATTAAATGGATTATTGGTCTAGGGGATTTCAAAAGAGAGCAAGATGCATGCCAGAGCCATCCATACATTTCCCAGAGGAAGGACAAAAAACTATGAATAAAATTAGGGCCACGCTACAATAGGTGATCAAGCAATTAGCATACATGAAAAGAACACAATTATGAGCCACAATGAGGCAACACCACTATTTATTTTCCACAATTGATTTCTTAGATTCCACATTTCAATAATACTGATAGGTACTTTCATTATAAAATAGGAGAAGTGTAAAACTCCCTTCTGAATTAAATTGTTAAGGAAATCA
The DNA here is from genome assembly GCF_902655055.1 of Lutra lutra. Classification (NCBI taxonomy): domain Eukaryota; kingdom Metazoa; phylum Chordata; class Mammalia; order Carnivora; family Mustelidae; genus Lutra; species Lutra lutra. The sequence goes on along the minus strand of NC_062280.1, from coordinate 49,900,256 downwards.
TCATCTTGTTCATGAGCAGCTACTATGAGGACAGTTTTTGAACATCATGGGGAAACAACATTATTTTTCACTGTTGGTGGTTTACAGGTTTCAGGACAATGGGTGAGGTATAGGTATGAATCAATAAAATCAGAATAATAGATAATAAAATAATAATAAAATAATAAATAAAATTATCTTCTGACAATTCAGCAAGGTACTGGGGGAAGATGTTCGGCTTTCCTCTGTGGGAACTAAGTAAATTGTTCAGTGTTTCTGGTCTTTAGTCTTCTCAGCTATAAAATGAGATTTTTTTTTTTAGATCAGATAAGAAAAGTGATAATAATAAACATCTGAGTATACAATATTTGTCAGCAATAGTCCAAACATTTTATACATGTTAACTCATTACATCCTTACAACCAGAATGGGTTATATCAATGGATTTTTTTTTTCCCCACCAAAATGGATGAATTAGCATTTTTCAGGCAACTGATCTTGATTGTGTGGATTTGTGTGTATGCAGTGGGTGATGGTGGTTGGGGAGGTAGGTGGTTGGTTTATGATTGGGGAAACTCTTCCCCAATTTCAGAAAGTTTTTGGAATACGGAGAAGATTTATATAAAAACCCTTGAGTCTGTGCTATTCTGTAAATAATTTGCAGGGCCTATTTGGAATGTGCTTGTCTGCTGACTTTTTTAAAAACACTACTCATTCTGAATCTGCTGTAGCAACTAATACAATATCCACTAAAAGATTTTTGTTTAAACCTTTTCAAGGTAAATATGTCTCAGAATTTCCCTGATGGTAGCTTGCATAAACGTCACCTAGAAATAGGTCAAAAAATGATGATTCTGGATCACCTCTGTCTTTCTCCCAGTTCTGCACCAGGGAACATAAGCAAAGGATCTTTGGAAATGTCATCCTTTTTTTTTTTTTTTTTTTTTGGAAGATTTTATTTATTTGACAGATAGAGATTACAAGTAGGCAGAGAGAAGGGGGAAGCAGGCTCCCCGCTGAGCAGAGAGCCTGATGCAGGACCCTGAGATCATGACCTGAGCTGAAGGCAGAGGCTTAACCCACTGAGCCACCCAGGTGCCCGGAAATGTCATTCTTAATAAGTATACCTAAGTGATTGTTTCAAGAGAACCGTGGGTGAAACTGAGAGGTATTCATTCAAAGGTTTTATTTAATTGTTTGGTCCACGCAGTCTGGTTAGGTTTATGTAAATGGCCCAGGGGTGTTCATCTTGGAGAGGAAATGCCAATTCTACTCATAGTTTCCTTTTAAAATAAACATTTCCATAGTGGCAATAATAATAATAATTAACATATATCTTGTTTTTAATGTGCATCAGGCATTCGACTTTACTCATTTAATCCTCAGAATAATCCTATTCAGCAGGAACTATTATCGTGTCCATTTTAACAGAGGAGATTATAGGTTGTGAGGTATGTGGAGGGTCATTGAGAGGGATTTCTACTGAGGGACACAGCAGGGAGTTCTGGAGTCCTGTGCTCCTTCTCACCCAATATTTCCCCTCCCTGCCTTTCCTTTCCTCCGTTATACTCTCTCCCTCTCTCTCTTTTTCTCTCTTACTTTCATCTGTAGGGGAGGAAAACGTTTTCCTCAACCTTGTTAGGGTTCCTCGTTGGGTCTGGAAATTAAACTGACAAAGGCAGATTATCAGGAGAAAATCATATAAATTTAATGTAAATTTTATGTGACAAGGGAGCCTTCATAACGAAATGAAGACACAAAGAAACTGTTAGACCTGAGTCTTTTGTGCTAAGTTTGATGAAGTGTGGACAGTTTTGGAGGAATGTGATTGGTTAAGGAGTGTGGGGCAACTGTAGGGAACTGGGGGAGTCTTAGCAAGCCTGTTGTTGGGATTCTTCTCAGAATCCCTTTGTTTTTGGAGATAAGGATATTTTTTTTCTCCAGATAGCGGGAGGACATCTCTTACAAGAGGGTTCTATAACCTTTTCAGGGAAGAAGGGTGAGGGAGAGGGGAAGGATGTCAGAGTCACCTTCTTGCTTTGCTGTTTTCTCCAATTCCTTCAGCCTAAAACATTCGATGTGGCCAAGGTACTGTGTTTTGGGGTAGTTTGTCCTGAATTCCATCTCTTCCTTTCTTTCCTTTGTCACCTAGTAATTATTGTTTATTTTACCATTTTCTGGAGTCCATGCCTTAAACCTTAAAGAAGTGTTTACTGTTCAACTTCAGACTGCCTTCATGAAGACAGAGTAAATTAGCTCCCTAGGGCAGATTTGAACTAACTCTCCGCCCCATATCTTTTTCTTGCCATCTGTGTTATATCTACAATCATAAATGTCAGAGGTTGGCCTCAACAGACATTGTACAGATGCCAAGGTAAGAGAAGCAAAAAAAAGAAAAAAAGAAAAAAAGGAATGTACCTTGATTTATATGATAGCCTAAAAAAAGCACTTTAAAAAGAAAGTAGGTATTCCATTTTTTGTCCTTTCATGAGAAGGACCATTGCACAAAAGTACAGCTGTTTTTCTGTGACCTTTAAAAATTGACCATTTTGCATTAGAGTAATTTTTGGAGAATGATTAAATAAATTATAGACAGTAAATTATCAATCAGTAAGATGACTTTTTTTTGGAAAGATTAAGACTTATTTATTTATTTTTGAAGAAAGAGAGAGAGATCATGTGAGCAGGGGGGATGGCAGAGGGAGAGAGAAAGAATCCTCAAGCAGACTCCCCACCGAGTGTGGAGCCCAATATGGGGCTCTATCCTAGGAAACTAAGCTCATGACCTGAACCGAAATCTAGAGCTGACCGCTTAACTAACTGAGCCACCCAGGTGTCCTGTAAGATGACTTTTTAAAAACAATTTTAACATAGGAAATGATCCTTCTACCTTAAGTGGAAAAAAAAAAAAAAGGAAAAAAAGAAAGGAAATGTGGCAGAGTAAAAATTTGAAAGCAAATACACGAAAAGGTTTACTGTGATTTTCTTGGGAGTTGGGATTGGAAGGTATTTTTATTTTATTTTATTTTATTTTTGTTCTCTGTATTTTCCTGTTTTTCCCAATTTTTAGGTACTGTTTTTTTAGTCACCACAAATTATTATTTTTCCATTGGTATATATTTTCCATTGGTATATTTTTTCCATTGGTATTATTTTCCATTGGTCTAGTTTTATGTTGATAGAGTGAGATGCATACTATTTTACCTGCAAAGCAGTCTTTTTGAATAAAAAATGTATATTGAACTTTCTGGCAAATAAAACTGGGGTGAAGATTGGTAAATTAGGAAATGGAATGAGAACACAATGGATGGGAAGAGAGATGGGATGGGGTGGTGGGGAGGCAGGAACTAAAGAATTCCTCATAGATCGTGTGCTTCCTAAAACTAAGAATTGTATGTTCTGCCTTACTCACTACTGCCTTGCTGATAGCTAGCGCAGGTGCTCAATAAATGTTCATGACTCAAGTAAATGTGGAATCACATGGCAGAGTTGATCATTTATGTAGGCTGCCAGCATTTCCATTTCATGGTAGGGCAAGTCATTTTTCATATTACTATTTCTCTTGGGAATTTTAAAAACTAAAGATATCCGTAGAATTCTGGGTGACTTGACTATGGTACATTATTTTTGGTTACTCAGTAAAACTTCAAGTCCGATTTCCCCTACCTCTTGCCATATTTCTGAGTCTCTTCCTCAGACCTCAGATAGTGGGGGCACAGATAAAGAAACTCAGTGTTATCCATAGTCTAGACCAAATAATTAGGGGAGATCTGCCATGCATTATGCGTTTAAGTGATTTTTTGCTCATTGACAGTTTGAGCTATCTGTATAAGTTAAGCACACATTAACTGTATAAGTTAAGCACACATCACTTTAGAACAATTCACTTTGGGAGTTTCAGAAGGAAAACAAATTGCATTATTTCCAATGTAAACAGAACGCAGCTGATAGAAAACCAATAAATCACACCCATATAATTACAACTGATCCAGAACACAAATTCAAGTCAGCCCGCAGCCATGTGCTTTCCCTAGAAAGGAAGATTCAGATTGGTGATGGGCAATGAGTGGTGCTGCTCCAAGCCATTAGAAGGTTGAAGTGACATAGTCAATTTCATTGTCTTCCTAGCTAAGGACAGGCCTAATTGCTTAAGCATTTCAAGGTGTGTCAAAATTCCTAATTGATTTCCTACTCATTAAAGCCATTATGCTTTTTTAAAGCCAGGTTGTTGGCTGTGCATACTTGAGTGCTGATGACTAGGGGAGCCCGCTTCGGAATCTATAGATTAATCAGGAATCTACATCAGCATTGATATAAACAAGGTTAAATGAATTATAGGAAGCAGAATATAAAGCCAGTACAAGTCACTTAGGTGTATCTGATAGGGTGGTATTCGTCACAGATTATATGTGACAATCCACTATCTTAAAAATTCTCATAAAAACTTTTTAAAAAATTAAGCAGTACCTTGAATAAGGCTAAATTAATGGGCCTTCTCTCTTACTGCCAGATTTTTGTCTCTGTTTTATCTCAAACAGATTGTCTTTCTTTACATTTCTGGATAGATTTTAGGCATACACATACAAACTTTAAATCTCTCATTAATTAATTTTGAAAATAAAAACTTTAAATGGGTCTAAGTGTTATATGAGAATTTGCTCATTGATTAAACAGGATTATTTAAATAAACATGTCTTTTTATATACTACATGATTTTCTTCAAAGAAGACAAACTTTGTTTAGAAAATATACAAATAATATAAAAGCAGAAACACAAAATTTATTTTGGTCTGGAATTTTAGACATGTTTTCCCTTCACTTATTTCTTTCCTTTGCCTAGAAAGCTAACAATGCTGTTGAAACAGTAAATATTGTTCTTTTGATTTTGACTTTTTTTCACTGTATAGTTAATAAACTTGAAAGGCTTCATGACTGGTGATTTTGTTTGATTTTGCTATTCTTTTGTTTCTTCTCTGACCAACTGAACATGGCTCAGATATGTGGCAGCAAAATACAATTTGTGTATCTTTACCTTTTGTATTCTCCAGAACAATCAGTTGGATTGCCTTTGTAGATTTTCTATAGGGCTATCAACTGAACTAAGACTGAACCTATCTGAATGAACTAGCCTCAAATGATACGGATACAAAACTTTTGAATCTTTCCAGGTTTAGAGAACAAATATATATCTTTGATTCTATATGATGGACTTTTTTTTTTTAACTTTGCTAAATTTTCAACATCTGACTTAGCGTCTGTCATGAGTTGAGTTGTGTCCCCTCTCCCCCAAGCGAGATGTTGAAATCCCAACCCCCAGTACATCAGAGTGTGACCTTTTTTGGAAATGGGGTTATTGTAGGTATAGTTAAGGGGTTGTACTGAAGTAGGGTGAGCCTCTAGTCCAGTATGGCTCCCGTTCTTCTACGAAGATGGCTATGTGATAACGACACCAAGAGAATATATATGACAATGGAAGCCAAAGATTGACAGCGACTACCAGAAGATAGGAAAAAGCAAAGAAGGATTCATTCCCTCATGGGTTTCTGAGGGAGCCTGGCCGTGCAGATACCTTGATTTTAGACTTCGAGCCTTCAGAACTGTGAAATGATATATTTCTGTTGTTTTAAGCCACTCAGCTTGTGATATGTTGTTACAGCAGCCCTAAGAAACTAATAGTGTCACCTGGTGCCAGTCGTGCTGTCAGAGACTCTGGGTGTGGGACATTGCCTGATGACTGCAATGACTGGTGTTCTCAGAGCCGTCTACACATGCAGACCCCTGGGCTCCCCCATGACCAGCAGGCAGTTCCCGGGCTGCACACCAGCACGTCAAGGCCAGTAAGAACTGGCAGTGGAGACGGAGCTTTGGCTCGTCCCTGGGCTCAGGATGCTTTCCTGGTTCCTGTTCCATGAGCCGGCATGGCTGGTGGCAGAACCATGGAGGTCAGCGGGAGGAGCACACAGTGAACCCTGACTGACAGCAGCAGAAGAGGGGGCCGCAGACATTCCCCATCTCCAAACAGGACCTTTGTATGCCCCAGCCTATCCTTTTCCATTCCGCTGCAGTCTCCTTTCTTCCAATAACTACCAGGCTTTGTTCCTCTCCCTGGATACTTTGTCTAGTGAACGTTTCTCCAATGAAGTATTTTTCCCTCTCTCGCATCCCTAGTTCAGGCCTACTCTGCTCTAAAAACAGTTTTTAGGTTCTGTGGTTGCTGCCCAAAGCATAATGAACACAAATCCTGGCTGGTGCTTCATGTCACCTGTCTGCTTTTCAGCTCCTATGACCTGTTTCAGAAAACCAGATTATAATTATGGCTGTATCTTTGCTACTTCGATTCCCCCCCCGCTTTTCTCTCCCTCTTTGTTATACCTAAAATCTGTTTTAATTTCTTGTTGCTAACATAGATATATTTTCTGTCTATCTCAGATTCCCTACCTCCCCATTTCTATCAAGGAATATTTGACAACATTGTGTATTTTATAAATTTTTTTTAAAGATTATTTATTTGGCAGAGAGATCACAAGTAGGCAGAGAGGCAGACAGAGAGAGAGGGAGAAGCAGGCTCCCTGCTGTGCAGAGACACTGATGTGGGTCTTGATCCCAGGACCCTGGGATCATGACCTGAGGTGAAGGCAGAGGCTTTAACCCACTGAGCCACCCAGGCGCCCCAACATTGTGTATTTTAGAAGCCATACAACAGGGTGATTTGTGAGATGATTATCACAGTCAAGTGATATCTGCCACCTCACAGAAGTAACCTTCTTTATGTGTGTTGAGAGCACTTCAGATCTCCTCTGTTAGCAAGTTTAAAGTGTACAATACAGTATTATCAACTGTAGTCACCATGCAGTGCATTAGGTCCCCAAACTTAGTATTTTTTTTTATCTATTACTTGACATCCCACATATCCTATTCTTGGGGAATTCACAAACTCCCCCAGGAAGCACTATTCCTCCTCTCATTTGTTTCTCCCTTCAGCTTGAATAATTTAAAGAATGTGGAGCTAACTCAGTCTGCCCTCAAAGGCAAAACTCAGTTCTGCTTCCACACACCAGCGAGGACAAATGTTGCCATTGCCTATCTGTGCCACCAACTGCTGCGGCTGAAAACGCTGGTGCCCTGACTCTTAGTCACACACAGCCAGCCCTGATGACCGTCCCAAAGGCAGTGTAAATCCTGTATTGGTAACCAGTAACAATTGATTCATATTCTGGGATTGATTATAAATATTCCTTGACTTGTTTTTAAATATGCTGCAGATTTTCTCAGTCTTTTCATTCTAATCTGTTCAAAGGTTTTTCTTCATTTCTTTCTTCCTTCTTTTCTTTCTTTCAAGATTTTATTCATTTATTTGAGAGAGAGCTAATGAGTGCACAAGCAGGGGGAGTGGCAGAGGGAGAGAGAGAAGCAGACTCCCCAGTTAGAAGAAAGCCCAATGCAGGACTCGATCCTAGGACCCTGGGATCATGACCTGAGCTGAAGGCAGACCCTTAAATGACTGAGCCACCCAAGTGCCCCAAAGTTCCTCCTTTCTTTCAGTCTCTATCATATTATTTCCTTTCCCTTTACAGCTATGTATTATTGAGTTTGAATTCTTCTGGACACTATAAGCCATGTGGGATGGAAAGATAACTGATCTATTGGAAGTGACCTACCCAGATGTCTTAAGGAAGACATTAATGGCTAGAAACTCTGATGATTTCTAGTTTGTTATTTCTAATTTTGAAAACAAGTTCCAACTACCACTACACAACCTTGAGCCATGATGCACTCTTGACTCTAATGATGAGGACAGGACTTGGAGTTGGGTAAGCTCTCTGGCATGTCCCTTCCCCTTGACCACAGTGATTAGTTTAGGGCAGTTTTATGAGCAGAACTGGTTTGTTCACTGAAGTTCAAGACTTTTTTGTTCCACGTTTGAGAAAAGCAAGTCAAGTCCCACATATCTCCTGTATTGATGCCTGGATAATTACAGCCATCCTGGATCAGGAGCAGGACGGAGGATGAGGCAGACACCATGCAAAATGGAGCCCAGGGATGGAAAGACACTGGGTTCTTTGTGACATTGCTGGCTTGCTGGATCAACTCTTGCTGGAAACCCAAAGTGTGGAGTTTCCGATTACTTGAGGGAATATATTCCTATATTAAAAGTAGTTTGAGTTGGGAATTTTTTTTAAGTTTTTTTAGTTATTTATTTGAGCGAAAGAGAGAGCAAGAGTGAGAGAAGGAGAGCACAAGCTGAGTGGAGGGGGATGGGGGAGCAGAGGGAGAAGGAGAAGCAGACTCATCACTGACACAGAACTTAAACCCAGGACTCTGGGATTGCAATGCAAGCTGAAGGCAGATGCTTAACTGACTGAGCCACCCAAGCACCCTGGGAATTTTTTTTTTTTTTCTTTTGTAAGTAAAATAATTCTAATTGACATAGCTATTTAAAAAACCATTTTCTATTTCTCAGCTGTTCAATTTGTTGAATGAGTAAGTTGCTACTCACTTGGGTAAGGACTCTTAAACATACATTTACATTCTGGTAACAAACCTTTCCCACAGTTGAAACTTTGTCTAAAGTTTTTATTAGAAACAAGTACAACTGAGGAAAAAAGAAGACCTCAGATAAAACTTTCATTTCTATCAGGGAAGAGAGATCAGAGAAAAGATTTGGCAGCTAGCTTTTGAGTACTTCAGGTCTAAACTCACAACTGTTGACTCTTTTGACTCCCGCCACACACACAGTTAACAGTATTCCACTATTAGGAAATTACAGGAAGGAGATGGTGCAGAATTAACCTGGGGGTAACTATTTATGGCTTACACAATCAAGAAAAACATAAAAATCAATGTTACTTGATTCCTGGTGTGGAGAGCTGAGGGACTCAGTTAAGAGGTGAGTTAAAGGAATGTTAAACTCTCGCTTTCTAAATTGAGTTTTGAAAGCCCCAGAGTTGTGGTTCTGATTCCTCGTCAGGAACAGAACCCCTCCCTGTTCTTCCCCAGTACAGAAATAAAGCCAGTCTTGGGATTAATAAAATGAACACATTACTGGTCTTCCAGGTTCTGTGGCACCAGGGAGAGACCAGGGTTGCTGGTTGGCCCCACAACAATGGCTGACTATGGCCTTATGGTGACAGGTGGGTGACATCACAGAGGAAAGGTCTTCCCATGGGGCCCAGTTATTTTCTTACCTAGCGTAGCTTTCACAACCAGTATTACATGAAAACTTATATTCCAAAGACTCCTTCAAAACCATTCCTGGCTCCAAATGACCATTTTCCACCATTGTCCCTTTTTCATCCCTTTCAGTTTATTTAAATAAGATTGGAGGGCCAAATTATAACCTTTTTCTTTCTGTTTGACCTCCAGTTTGCTCCCATCTCTTCTTTTGTCCTTTCTTCTTCCCATCAAGCAAGTGCTTCTAAAATTTACTAGCAATGTGCCTGCTGAAGCACTTTGCACAGTATCTGCCCGTGCAATCACAATGTTAAAGAACACAGCTCCGGGACCAAAACAGAGCAGGTACACAGTAAATGTTAGCAGTGCTAACATCAGTATGATTATTACTGTTAGTTTTATAATGGCTTTTCATACATTTCAAATGTCACTTCAGGGATAAAAATATCCATATCTAGACAATATCTGGTTTTTATTGTGTTCATAAAACATTATTTTTTACTTGTGAGACCTATTCTAAATACAGGCATGCTTCATCTAAAGCAGATCCATTGTGACATACGTAATAATCTAGATTTATGCGATTTTGGTAGATTTCTTTTAAAAGGCTGATTTTCTTTTTGAAATTTAAATATGATTTAATGACTTTTTCTTTTTTTAAACAAAGTCATCAATTGTATTAAGTGGAGTTCACCTATGTGGGCCTCATGACAGCCCCACCAAAAAAAAAAAAAAAGTTTAATATGAGCTAGTGTCCTCAGCAGGCTTTCTGGGCTCTGCAGATGTGACCTGAGACAAAACAATTCTACTGTGGTTTTATCCACTAGGATTTGTTTTCATTGTTATGCTAGTCTAATTTTTCATTCAGACAATGAAATTTGTTTTCCATGCAAATTTCTTGGCTATCCATCCTTTGCTCCATTTTTCAAGTTCCATAATGTAGTCACATTATTTTCACTTGCTTCTACTTGTTTGGTTTGTATGTTTAAGTTAAAAAGAAACAAAAACAAACCTTTATTTCCTGATCCCTATAATAAAATTCTGCTTCAAGTATTTATTTACAATTACATCTGTTGTGATAGTTTTTGAGTGATTTCTTTCCACTTTTATTTTTAAAGTAGAAGAGAAATTTATTGAAATTCTCAAAATTATCTTGCATCAGTCAGATGCTGCACCTCAGCAATAGCCAGGACTGGCCTCATTAGCGTCTATCTTCTCATTTGCTATAATTGGTGATTGATGAAGAAGGTTTCTAATTATAGGCATGACAGCGGTCCAGCCAGACTAGATGATGCCTAAGTCTGAGTGAGCATTTCCTTCTCTGGCTCTTATTCCTCAGTTCAAAAATGATAAAATAATTTGCCATGGTGTTTAGTTGCTAGACTCTTCAGAGACTCTTAACTTCTTTTCATCCTACCCTTTAAAACACCATCACGTGTGAGTGTTCATACACATAAACCATGTACCAAAATAGGTGGTTTGTTTACTCAGTAATTAAACCAACCATTATGAAATGCCAAACAAAGTAAAATTTTTAGGTAGACTAGATCAAACAATTTATTTTAAAGGTCTGATCTTGTCTCAATGATAAATATATACCTATATACATAGACATATAAAGAATATTTCGTATAAAAATAATAATGGACTAAAATTTTATAGAAATCAATTTCAGTAATGTGGCATCATGAGCCAAGTTTTACATAAATAAAGCAGAGAATGGGGTTTAGCCTTTGGGTAGGAAAAGTGATTATATATTAGAAATAAGAATTTTGGGAATGATTAATATAATTTTTCTTATGTTAGTAAAGCTGTTGTAATGAGAAAGACATCAAAGTTATGACAACCATCTAGTTAAAACAATTACAATAACAGACTACTTTTGTGAACAGTTTGGCAAAGCTCACTGGAATCATTGGAGAAAGGTTATGAGAAAACGTGCTGGCAGATGGATGCCTAAGTGATACTTATTGTTAAAATAAAACTAATATTGTTATATTTGGAAAAACATTGGAAACTTATGGGGTGTGAGGGCTCTTATGTAATCAGTGAAAATATAGGAAACATTCACTTAAATAACCCATTTCAGTTACGTTTTGTTGTAAGGCAGAGTGAATTAGGCCAAATCAGTGAGGAACTAGGAAACTTCTAATAATATTGTTTGTTTTTTTTTTTTTTTTAATTTGTCAGAGAGAGAGGGAGAGAGAGCGAGCACAGGCAGACAGAATGGCAGGCAGAGGCAGAGGGAGAAGCAGGCTCCCCGCCGAGCAAGGAGCCTGATGTGGGACTCGATCCCAGGACGCTGGGATCATGACCTGAGCCGAAGGCAGCTGCTTAACCAACTGAGCCACCCAGGTGTCCCTAATAATATTGTTTTCATTAACCACTGAAGTAATGGGTAATACAAACATGGAAAATAAATACTGTTTTAATCAGAACAATTTATTTAGTACGTAGTAAATGTACAGGTTATGAGTTTATTTGGGGGAAGCCATGTGGTGTTATTTATAATTTGAGCTAAGCCTTAACATTAGAATTCATCCATCAAGTGCCAAGGGCACTTAATAAGTGATATAATAAGTCATCATTTCTTCTCTGCTTCATATGCGTAAGACTCTGGAGTGTGGACTGTATCAATGCAAGGAACTGTAAGCCATCACTCCTTTCATCCTTGGGTCTAGTTATAGAGATAGGCTTTCACATAAGCAGTGAGTAAATGGCAATGGCAATGAGGATCATCAAAATGTTGAGGATGGGGGCATCTGAGTGGCTCAGTTGTTCAGCCTCTGCCTTTGGCTCGGGTCATGATCCCAGGGTCCTGGGATTGAGCCCCACATCAGGCTGTCTGCTTGGCGGGGAGTCTGCTTCCCTCTCTCTCTCTCTCTGCCTGCTGCTCTTCCTACTTGTGATCTCTCTGTCTGTCAAATAAATAAATAAAATCTTTAAAAAAAATGTTGAGGATGTGTGTATAATTTTTCAGCTCAGCTGGTCAGAGAAAGCATCTTAGAAGTTGGCCTTGGATTGGGTCAAAAAAGATAACAGAACAGGAACAGACTTGAAAAAGAAAAGAAAAGATGAACTTAATGGGGGGTGCCTGGTTGGGTCAGTCAGTTAAGCACCAAATCTTTGTTTTCAGGTCATGATTTCAGGGTCATGAGTTCGAGCTCTGTGTCAGTCCCTGCACTCAGCACAGAGTCTTCTTGGGAATCTTTCCTTCTTTCTCTCCTTCCCCTTCTGCCCCATCCCTCTGCTTGCTCTCTCTCTCTCTCTCTCTCTAAAATAAATAAAATCTTAGAAACACACACACACAAAATGTCAGGCATATTTTGGTACTTATTTTGGCTTCCTGCCAGTTTTCTATTCAGGGATAAATAAATGAGACAGAATAAAGATTGAGACCAGATTCTGGGGGAGGGGGCTGGTTGTAGATAGAGGAGCTATTGAGTAGGGTATCATTCATCCTCAAAACTGTCCCCAAAAGCACTTTTTCATCTTATTCCTTTGTGTTTCTACCATCTATACCCTTAAGTCTTTGCTCCCTCCATAGTCTTGTCCACCCTGTGCAGAACTCCCATGCTTCCCACTTCTTTTTCTACGTCTCTTTATACTTTAAAACTAGTAGTTGGATTTCATTTTGCTGCACATTTTCTGGAGCAAGCCCAAAAGACAAGAAAACTTGAGACAAATTTTTACCGAGAAGAGTTTTCTGGGACCAGAACCTAAACTTATGCATCAAAGGTATTACTGGAGAAACAGTAAGAAGAGATTTTGCCATATCCCCTCTTGTGCCCCAAACCGTCTGTTTTTAACTTGAAGCCCATGAGGTTTTTTCCCTGCAAGGTGACATGTGGCTTATCCAATAAACTGAGTCTGAATCCCCTACTCCCAATATCCTCCATGAAGTCATTAATTATTGCAAACTTACTGAGCATCTATACTATGTTGGGCACCATGGCATGGAATGCCAGGAAGAAGACAAAGCAAGCTCCTATACAGATTTCAGTTGGAGAAATTGAATATACAACGGACAGTGGCCAAGTCATATATAAAAATAGAACGCTGACCTGTCCAGGGAAGCAACCCCCCATCTGCAAGAGACAACCCAGAAAGCCAGCCTGCTGTACATCAAACTTACAGTAAGCCTGTTTGCAATCTCTAGTAATAATCCAAGAAGCTAAATAACAACTTTTGTAACAATTATTGAAAAATGGTCAAGACTTTACTAATAACTGACAGCTTCCCTGAATTTTGTTCCCACTTAGGACCAGTCCAGAGAAAGCCAAATATGCACCCCTAACCAATCACATGGGATGCCCTCCTTCTAGTTGGTCCCCTGTAACTCCCCCAAGCCAACAGCCTCTAATCAGGGAGTACTTGCAGCCTTGCAGCCTTCCTTTTTTTTTTTTTTTTTTTTTTTTTTCCACCAGACAGCTCTTCCATTCTCCTGCATACCCTTGAGTCTCTGCCAAAACACAAGTGATGGTGGCTGATTCCCTTGCTATAGTAAGCTCTGAATAATAACCTCTGCCTTTCTCATTTACTTGGTCGTGGTTTATTTCCACACTTTAATGCAAAAGAGTTGCTTTTGGCAGTTCAGACACTGAACTGGTGGGTTGTTTATCTGGAAAAAGTAGAATGCTATAGAAACACTAGTATTCTCTCACCCAAATCTGGAGAGGTCTGGTCCAGACTCCCAGCTAAGGAAGCTATAGGTAACTTGGTTATTGCATGAGTGACAGCCTATAAGGTGCAAAGCACGAAAACAACTTTATCATTTTAACTGCATTGCCCTTGAACCAGTTGTACAATGGCAACAAAACAAAACAAAACATTCCCCCCCCCAGGATTAAAGCAGGGGATGGGAGTGACTTGACCAGGGTTGTTATAAGTTGCCATGGGAACCTTCTAGACACATAAAATAGCCACAGGGCAATGCTATGGTGATACTTTAGAGGACTCTAGGGAACAGACTACATCCTTACCTGTCTGTGGTCTTGCTGGTTCCTACACCAGAACTGGTTCTACTGTGGCAAAGGTGGAGAAGCTGGGATTTCATGTTACCTTGCATTCAGGACTTTGGCAGCAAAGGCCTTAAACCAGGGATTAGCAGACTTTTTCTGTAAAGGACCAAGTAGTAAATATTTTAAGGCTTTTCATTACAACATTCAACACCACCACTGTGGCTTGAAAGCAGATATAAGCATGGGGCAAGTTGTGCAAATAACTGTGTGAATATGCAAATTAACGTGCTTATACTGCAATAAATCTTTATTTATGGACCTCAAAATTTGAATTTAATATACTTTTTACATGTCAGGAAGGCTGTTCTTCTTTTTTCTTCCACAATCATTTAATAATGTAAAGTTCATTGTTAATTTGCTGGCCATAGAAAAGCAGTCTGTGGGCCAAATTTAGTCCACAGGCCATTGTTTGAGGATTAGAGCCTTATAACATCAAAAAGCCACTGTGTATAGCAGCACAAGAGTGGGAGGGAAGGATGTTTCTAGAAAATGGCTCCAGAGATGACCATTAGATCCAGGTATATTTTGTCAAAGGAAGCATGAAAATACCAGCTGCAGTTCTGGAAATAGAAGGGATCAAGGTATCCAATCCAGTAGCCAGGTCAAAGCAGGGGTACTGAAATGGAGTTCAGTACAAGGAGGTGAGGAGCTATTCCTGCAGGAGAGCTGCTATGTCATAGTAGGAAATCAGGATGGGGGGAGTGAGGGCCAGATCCTGGATGTTGGAAAGGATGTTGTTAGAGCTCTTAGTCATGGGCCACAATCCCAAGTTTGGACCCAGGTTCTGTATAGTAGCTAATCAGGACAAAGACAAGTTACCTAGCAAGGATTTAGTCTTATCACTGTGTGTCAAATATGCAGAAGCAATCTCTGGAGGCAGTATTGAGTAGGGGTTAAGATCACGGGCTCTGGTAGCCTACGTACTAATCTCATCAGCACACTTTCTAGCTTGGTGATCTAGGGCAAGTTGCTGGGGAATAAGGAGTAGTATCCCTCTATCCAATATTATTGAGGAAGTTATTGGTGTGAAAATTAAAACCATCTACTTACTTAATCACTTACTGCATTAGACAGATTTTACTATTCCACTGTTTTCCTCAACATAACGTTACTATCTCAGCTAACTCTTGGTTGGAATGTAAAAATTGTAAGTAACTTTATCATTTATCTCAAGAACTTTCTGAAGGACCAAATAGCCCTTCAACAGAAAGCATCAGATGATGCTTATATCCCAGTACACTTAGACTCTTTGCTCTCTTTGCTGTGCCCACTAATTCTAAGCTATGATGTCATGATCTGTACCCAATCCCAGTCAAGTTCTCTGTTTGAAAGACCTACCTTAAGTAAAAATTCAGGAATATCCCAAGATTGTCTTTCTCTCTCTGAGATACAACTAAGATCCTGTCAAGGTAGTGTTCGACCTTACAGCAGTGAGTAAGAAACTCAGCTTTGTCTTATTAATGTATTATTTTGGTGACATTTTTGAAATCAGCATATAGAAAGCTCTAAGCTGGATGCTGATGTCATCATAAGTACTCTATCAAGTCAAGTGTACTGATGCCTTGTAGCATTATTCATAATAGCCAAGAGGTGGTAGCAACATAAATGTCTATTAATGGATGAATGGGTTAACAAAACATTATGCATAGTAGTGTATACATACAATGGAATACTATTCAACCTTGAAAAAGAAAGAAAATTTTGGCACATGCAACAACATGGGTGAACCTTGAAGATGTTATGCTACGTGAAATAAGCCAGTCACAAAAAGATAAACATTTGATTCCACTTATGTGAAGTACCTAGAGAAATCAAATTCATAGACAGGAAAGGTAAAATGGTGGTTGCCAGGTGCCAAGGGAGAGGAGAATGGGGAATTACTGCTTAGTGGTTAATTTGGGTTCAGTTTGGGATGATGAAAAATTCCTGATTGATTGACGATGGTGTTGGTTGCACAACAGTGTGAATGTATTTAATGTCACTGAATTGTACACTTAAAAATGATTAGGATGATAAATTTTGTGTTATTTATATTTTATCACAATAAAAAATACATATAGATGTCCTAAAGGACTTGAGACTTTTTCACTGTGGCCTTCACATGTCCTTGTCCCTTACCCCTAACTGTTCCATTCCATTCTTCCTGATACAAGTACAGAACTCTGAAATAATGGTTGCTAATTTATAATGTCTCTATCCTCAAAACTAGCTATAGTTTGACCAATATTCTCTCCTGCTGAAACCCATAAAATATTCTGTGTTCCTTCTACACATTAGAACGAGCTCCTTTATGGCTGTCTTGTTCTGGGAATTTTCTAATAGGAGCTTATGTTAATGATGGTCTGGTTGATTTTCTTTGTGTGCATGTGTTTTATGTGAGAGTACGTGTGTGTGTGTGTGTGATGAGAGAGGGACAAAAGCAGAGACTAGAGAGATACAGAGGGAGAGAGAGAGAAAGAGAGAGCACCAGTGAGGTTGGAGGTGTATAATCTCAGTACTACATAGGCTCCCATATCCATAGAATATTAATCCCTGGTCTAATCAGGTGGAAGATATTCAGGAGGCCTTAAAGGAGGTCAGCAATGGCATCTGGGCCTGGATCTTTGGACTTAATGTTAAGTTCCACTGACATACCTCCAGAGGCCCAAATGTTATTAACTTACATTCTCTTCCAGGCAGAGTGGGTCAGAGTTGGATAGCTCTGAGGCTATGGAGACCCCTACAGCTGGAAGGAACAGGAAAAGCATAAACAAGTCACTCTGCTTTCTGGTCAAGTTTGAAGACAGGCTTGGCCAGGAGTCAGTAAGGAATTCTGAGCACTGGTAGTGAGGAATCCCACTGATGTCTTCGGGGAGAATGATGAATCCAGTGGAAATGTCCTGCAGTACATGAAGAAGAGGCCTTGAGACATGATATTGGTTAGCACAGTGTGTCCTGACATAGCAGTTTGTAGAACATGAGGGTAAATCTAAGTTGCTCAGACCCCTGGGTGTTGGGCATACATAGAGGTTGTGCCCATAGAGGATTTCAAGAACTTCCTGTGACAGAGGACTCAATAGGCTCCTGCCCTGGAGAAGGGCACAAGTATGGCATTGGGTCCTTGAGGGCTGTGATGGTTAATTTTATATGTCAACTTGACTGGACTAAGGGGGTGCCAGATAGCTGATAAAACATTGTATCAGGATATGTGATGGTATTTCTGGAAGAGATTAGCATTTCAATCAATAGAGAGTAAAGAAAATCCCGCTCATGAAAGCAAATAGTCATTATTCAATACACCGGAAGGCTTAAATAACAAAGGTGGAGGAAGGCAGATTTGTTCTCTACTTGAGCTGGTACTTCCATCCTCTCTTGTTCTTGGACATTGGTGCTCTTGGTTCTTGAACTTTTGGACTTGGATTGGAACTTAAATCATTGACTCTCTTGTTCTCCGTCCTTAGGGTTTAGACTAGAACAATACCACTGACTTCCCTGGGCCTTCAGTTTCCAGATGGAATATCACAAGACTTCTCATTCTCCATATTTGCATGAGCCAGTCTCTCATAATAAATCTCCTCTTATAACTATCTAATAACTAACTATAACTAACGAATACAAGGACCAAAGCACTGAACAAAGCCTTTCCTTTGCAGCTTTGCCTTAAAACAACAACCAATCTAAAGAATAGTCATCCAGAAAATGTTAACTTAGATTCAACACAGTCAATTAAATAAAAACAAACAGGGAAAGGTACGCCTATCATTACAGAAAGACTGATTTTAGAGATTTTAGAGAAAATACCAAAAACTTGATGCAGAAAGTAGAAATCTTTGATTCTCTAAAGTTATCTAAAGAGTGGATGCCCTGAGTCAATAGTGATAGGTGAGTAAGGGGTAAAAAAATTATACCAAAGCTGACCGTCTAACTTACTATATGAAAGTTTCAAGAACAAACATAATACAATCACAAATTGCAATCCAGAGTTTTGAACTGATTAACAAACTAGGCAAGGGGTAATGTTCTCTCAGTGAGCACCAGTCGGTCCCAATGCTGTTTGCTCTTTAGCCCAGTTGCAGAAGGATATCCAAGCAGGTGGCTGAATCTTTTACTGGTACAGTGGCTGGCATTCATTATCTTATGGAGAAAGGTAAAAACCTTTTTCTGTTATTCATGTACTACTTTTTATGGTCCAAAGGAACAGTCACTTAATGGCTAGAGAGTAGGCAAATTAATAATAATGGACCAGACTCTCATCCCATGCAATCAAATAGATATTATTCTCTACTGAGTTGTGTGGCATAAGAATCTCACCTAATAACAGTAATAAATAATGGGGTAATTTCCATGCCAGCTGCTAACGGTTTCCTTGCTTCTAACCAGGGTTTTATATCATTGTATTTCTACCTTCAGGAAACTATGACATTCTCAGACCTGCTTTAAAAGTCTGCACTTTTTGCTTTTTATTGCTTCAGTTTATGGGTTGTCTCAGAGTCCAGAGTTGAATTTTTAGGTCCCTAAGAGAGGGAAATGTGATAAAAATAGTATTGTTAATGGAGCTTGATGTGATTATTATGGAGGGGAGTTGAGTATCTCCCAGAGATTTGGGGGACTTCAGGATTTGGGGGATTTTGAATACAAGTTTTTTGTTTTTGTTTTAATTTTTTATTTTTTATTAACATGTAATGTATTATTAGCCCCAGGGGTACAGGTCTGTGAATTGCCAGGTTTACACACTTCACAGCACTCACTATAGTGCATACCTTCCCCAATGTCCATAACCTAACCACCCTCTCCCTACCCTGCTCCCCCCAGCAACCCTTAGTTTGATTTGTGAGATTAAGAGTCTCTTGTGGGGGGCGCCTGGGTGGCTCAGTGGGTTAAGCCGCTGCCTTCGGCTCAGGTCATGATCTCGGAGTCCTGGGATCGAGTCCCGCATCGGGCTCTCTGCTCAGCAGGGAGCCTGCTTCCTCCTGTCTCTCTGCCTGCCTCTCTGCCTACTTGTGATTTCTCTCTGTCAAATAAATAAATAAAATCTTAAAAAAAAAAAAAAAAAAGAGTCTCTTGTGGTTTGTCTCCCTCCTAATCCCATCTTGTTTCATTTTTTCCTTCCCAAACCCCCTAACCCCCAACGTTGCCTCTCAAATTCTTCATATCAGGGAGATCATATGATAATTGTCTTTCTCTGATTGACTTAATTCCCTCAACATAATACCCTCTAGTTCCATCCACGTTGTTGCAAAAGGCAAGATTTCAATTTTTTTTAATGGCTGCATAGTGAATGCAAGTTTTTTTCAAGGTGATTTGTAGTATACTTGGGGAAGAATATGTACTTTGCAGAAGATTATTTTGCTAGTGGTTTGGATCTGTCTTTTGAGGTATGGACTGACTTACTGACTAATGAAGTTTAGTAGAATAAGCTTAACTGGGGTTCTGAATCCAATTATATGTAATAAGTTGATTTTATATAGTGTATATTTAAAATTTCTGGAGATAGCTCAGAAGGTAAGCACAGTAGAGTCTCTGTGTGGACTTATAACTATTCCTGTTTTTCTCTTCCCCATGTCATTTTGGATGATCATTTTGCTGTATTACCATAGAATGGTTTATTACCATCACTCTGGTCCTCTAGATGTGAATGTGCCTTAACCTCCATCTTCTTGGGATTTGTAGGTGCTTTTGGGACATCAATTGTTTGGATGTTACTTGGATCAGCTGTTTACTTCTCTGTTTTCTCTGCTAGAATGTAAGTCCCTTTAGGTGCTCTGTTTTTTTCTTGGTTTTAATTTTTTTTTTTTTTTTTTTTTTTGGCCTTGTGGAGTAAGTTATTACTCCCAGTTGACACAACTGGAAACTGAAATACAGAGATGTCTATGTGTCCAAGGTTGCAGAGCTGGCAGGCACAGAGCCAAGATGGTAGCCCAGGCAGTTTTGCTCCAGAGCCCATAACTTTAACCACGCTCTGCTGCCTCTCTTGTGAACAGCTGTCATGACACTGTAGACATGGTTTGTTGAATGAATCACTTCACTCAGAGATGGTATAGACACAGAAGACGGTATTCCTGGGAGCAAAAACTGTTTCTCGGGAAAGGGGCAGATGTGTTCCAGGAATCTCCCAGTTCTTATATGTCTGAAGGTGTGTCACATCTTTTTGGTCCTTCCATCACTAGCAATGCTGCTCTGGGTCTCTGGATCTTTCTAATAGAAAGAGAGAACATCCAGTACTGAACCTGCTTCTGTGAGCTTGGAAAAACTCCTGACATAGCCTCCCCAGGCTCTACCCCAAGACATCCCCTTGTAGGTAGTCTCTGTGGGTCTGTCTTGGCAAGGAGATTGTTCTTATTCACCACATGGAGTATGAACTCCGGACATATCATTAATATTTCTGAGAGTAGGGGAAATAGCACGAAAAAGAATATGTAGTAAATGATCCATTTTGATGAAAAGAACATTTACTTCATTTCCATATCCTTACAGTCCCATTTTAAGACTTAACAGTTTCTAAATTATGAAAGAAGACTTTTGAAAAATACTCTGCTACATTCCTCCAGACTGTCTTCCTGGTGGCAATACATATGGAGAGAAGAGACTAATTTTGGATCCAGACAGACAGTCTTTTGGTTCTCTGAATGGATTTTCCTAAACAAACTGCTGAATGCCTCAAAAATGAAACCTGTGGTGTCTAACACAGGTTGTACAGAGTTCACATAAAAGAGATTCTAATACTCATTGTCAGATGGGTTCTGATGTGCCCTGGCTGATGGAAAAATGCGTATTTGTGAGGTCAGCTAAAGGAGAGTTAGGAAATAGTGAAACTTTTTTTTAATCCTTTTTTTTTTTAAAAGATTTTATTTATTTATTTGAGAGAGAGACAGTGAGAGAGAGCA
Organism: Lutra lutra; assembly: GCF_902655055.1. Taxonomy (NCBI): domain Eukaryota; kingdom Metazoa; phylum Chordata; class Mammalia; order Carnivora; family Mustelidae; genus Lutra; species Lutra lutra. The sequence goes on along the minus strand of NC_062280.1, from coordinate 49,879,222 downwards.
TGAGCTAGGAGAAGGTCAGAGGGAGAAGCAGACTCCCCATGGAGCCGGGAGCCCGATGTGGGACTCGATCCCGGGACTCCGGGATCATGACCTGAGCCGAAGGCAGTCGTCTAACCAACTGAGCCACCCAGGCGTCCCTTTTTTAATCCTTAATCATGGTAAATAAGTAAATATTTATAAATAAACAAATGTCATACATCTGAGAAGGATTCTGGTAGCAGAATTTTTTATCAGAAGAACAGTTGCTATAGGGGTTTTCATAATAATGTCTTGTGAATAGGGTTTTTGTTGTCGTTGTTAAGTTCTATGGCCCAGGAACTTTCTTAAATGAAAGCATAACCTTCAAGTACACATTGTCTTATATATAGCTCTGTGACTCCTAAATCCTCCCTATGAATCAGATACACACAGCTTCATCATGAGAGTGGAATCTGTTAATTTGTGTTGAGGAGTGTGGGTATATGTATGTTGGAGTTAACAAAGGAAAGTCACCATGAAATCAAGAAGTAGAACCAAGCCTTATATTTGAGAACAAAACAGGATACAACAGCAGAAGATGAAAATCTGAACCAGATATGAGAGAGAAAAGAGTGAGACTCCATACATTTGTGAAAGTCTTGAATGAGGTGTTGAACTTTCTAAAGAATGTGAGATGGGATTTTGAGTCAATCTTAGATCAGCATGACCCCAGATGTTATGTGGATTAAAATTAATTCAACAATATTTACTAAGCATCTTCTATGTGTCAGTTGGTCTTTTAGGTCCTCAAGGGTAGGTAGGTCAATGAACAAAACCATGGTACTTGACCCACATACCATACTCTTACTATGGTGTGCTGGAAACCATATCAACTGTTTATAGGCATCACTGAATTTTGTTTACTTCACTGAATTATCAGTGAAGGTAAGAGATCCAGAGATTAAGTGACGTGCCCAGGCTACACAGTCAATAATTGACACTACAAAGATCATACACTTAAACTCTTCACTGGATCATATAAGTGCAGCTACATGGTATGAGGTGGGTAAAAGTCTAAGCCCATTTTATACGTGAACCAGTTGGGACCCAGAGAGACAACATGACTTGTCTAAAACATGTAAGTGGTAGAAGAAACAACATTTCATATGCCGGGCTGGTCAGATGGTGCTTTTTCACTGTTCCATACTGTTTGCAAAACTAGATATGAAACACAATTTATATGTTTATCCAGTATTATATCGTTTAATAGCTGAAATAGAATATAAGACTGTCTTCATGAGATGAAATTGATGTAGCATAGTAATGAATGCAGGATAGTCATGATTTTTAAAAAATGGGTATTGAATAGCTACACTTGAGCCTTTATTTTTAAGATAGATCTAAGAATTTCCAGAATTTACTGTTATATTTGAATAGGATATTATATTATTATTGTTAATATCTTAAAAACTATTTCTTCTTTTCAGATTTGAAATGTTATTCTAAATATTCATGGTATTTAGCTCATAAGAAAAAAAAAAACCCAGACAAATCAAATGAATAAGTTATTAAGGTGTCAGTAACACACTAAATTATTAGGATAGATGAGAGCATTTAAGAATAACCACAATATGAAAAATTCAAGTAATTCTCTTTAAGTGGTTCATAATTTCCTTGTCCTTATTACTTCTCCTGTCCCCCATACCCACAAACTGCAAGTTAATAGAAAACAGGGACATGGGTGTGTGTGTGTGTGTGTGTGTGTGTGTGTGTGTGTGTGTGTTTGTAGGCTCAGTATATTATATTTGTGTATCCAAGCATTGGTTATTTTATTCAGTTTATTTGGAATTTGGAAAAGCAGGAAACACATTTAACTCTTAAGCATCATGGGAATAGGTCACATAACACAGTCAGGAACCTCTCATAACAAATTAAATATAGCCAGGTGTGAGGGAAAATAAATTCCATATGTTTTAAAAAATTATTGGAGTAGATAGAATTTCACTGGAAAATATAAGTGGAATTTGGGGGTCTTTTCATTAAAAAGTTTATTAAACTATAACATGTCTGATGGCATTGCTTATCTGAGAATAGTGTGAAATTACCATTGTGGGTATTTATTCAAAGTACGTCATTCAAAAAAGGCCTATGACTTTACTTGCTCAAAGTAGGCTTCTCTTCCTTCCTGGGTTAGAATATTCATCGAGTTCTTATAAAATGTCTGGAATCAAAAAGAAGGTTTAGAAACTTCTTTTTTCTTGAGAGATGGCAATGCATCCAGGATCTGGGAAGACAAATGGACTCTTACTCCATCTGAGGAAAAGCTGTGAAAATAAGCCTGACCCTGTGTTAAGTACTTTATATAGATAAGCATGTTCCATGGTCACCACAAGCCTATGAGGTTTTATTATTATCCTTCTTGGTCAGATGTGGAGTTGGAGAGATTTAGCAACTCACTCAATTCCCCCCTGCTTGTAAGGACTAGTATTTGAATCTAGATCTGTCTGGTTGCAAAGCATTTCTACTGGGTCATGCTACCCCTCATTAGAGAGAATTATAAAGTGATGAAGAAAAGAAAATGAGTAATAGCGAAAAGAATGTCTGCATACAAAGAGAGGGTAGAACAATGGTATAAAGATGGTGGTAGATGGCAGACATGTAGAAATAAAGCTGGCTGGCTAGGTGTTTCCTTCTTGCTGGACCTCAGCCAGCTCCAGCCACTGCCTAGCCTGAGCACCAGTCCTGAAGCTATGTTCCCGGATGGGTGCCTTCTGTCATTTCTCCTTCATAAGGGATCTGATACTTCACTTTGTTCTTTTCATTACGGTGCTGCCTTTAATGATCTATGTTCAGTCCTGGATGAACTTGACCTATTATTACAGCATCTGCCTTTTTCTTTTAGGTTACAAAATGATCACTTGTGTTTTTTAAAAGATTTTATTTATTTATTTGAGAGAGAATAGTGAGAAAGAGCACCAGCCCAGGGCAGTGGTGGGGAGGGGCAGAGGGAGAAGCAGACTCCCTACTGAAGCTCTATCCCAGGACCCTGATCATGACCTGAGCCGAAGGCAGATGCTAACTGACTGAGCCACCCAGGCACCCCAATAACCACTTGTTTTTTTAAGGCATTGCTGGATTTGTAGTGACTGTCTAAGACACTATGTTTAGGATAATTTTTTTTTTCTCCTTGGGAGGATTGACTGGGTTGATTGATCATGTCTGTGATTAGAGGAGAAATGGGAGTTTAGGCAGTCATGATATGTATTTGCCATTTTTATACAGGATAGGCAGGGCTTGGTTCTGCTTTCTGATGTATCCTCCAGCTAATCGGTTAAAAAACCCAGAATTATTCCTATATCTTAAATGCAAAACAAACAACGAAGTTCAGACAGTGTAACTGCTATTAGGGATAGAGAGATGACATTATCCTTGTTATACTAATTACCATTTTTAAGTGCTTGACAGTTTTCAAAACATACGTACAGACTCTCTTTTGGTCTTCTTAATAGGTGTGATAGTCAGAATATGGCAAATATTATTATGCATAGGTACTTCAAAGAAATTCATCTAATGGAAATTTCTGGCCAAGTAAGAAGATCACTATGTCAGTTTGGGAATGCTTTCAGAGAAACACCCAAATCACAAAGACTTAAACAAGTTAGGGCAGTCTTCAAGGATGCAATGGCTCAAGGATAAGGGGGCTGCAGTCCCCGCCTTTCTCCTGATTTCCCTTGTGGTGACAAGATGGCCACTGTGGCTTCAGCTGTCGAGGCAGCAGAAGGAGAAAACTGCAAGGGGAACATGACAGCACCTCTATCAGGAGAGTAAAACTTTCTGAGTAATCCCTAGAAAATGTCTGTTTGCTCTGGCTAGAACTGTGTCACATGGTCACCTCTAGCTGCACCTCTAGGTTAGAAAATGTGTATCTAGCTGTCCCCAGTAAAGCCCAGATGATATGAACATGGAAGAAGAAGAGCATCTACATTAGGTAGCCAGCTAGCAGTGTCTGCCACACATACCTACACAGGTACACGTCATTTGGGGAGCTGCTGTAGGGGTAGGGATGTAGTACTGTCCATAGAAAAATAGTTAAAACCTTACTTTATAGTTGTCTTTATCTACTTCAGGTAATCCCGTTTGGTTTCTGGTTTCTAAAAGCACCACTGCCCATAGCAACTCTTTCAAAGGATAGGCTATGGATTATCTACTGTGTGTGTGCACGTGTGCTTGGACAGAGGGCTGTATTTCTATATATTTTTCTAAAATGTAATTTAACAGTACAAAGATAATGAGCACCTTACACTGTGAATCACTTCCTTTTCAGAGGATGTCTCTGGCACTAGCCATGCAGTGGGGTTAATGAATACTGTTGTTAGAACAGTATGTGCTCTAGTAGGGAATGTCTTCATGTCACTGAAGGGAAAGTATGTATTAAGGTAAAGCCCCTCAGGACACCAAAAAGTTTTCTGTTGATTTGCTTCCTGCTAAAGAAGGCGCATGATCAGCAGGGTAAGAAGTGAAAATCATCGGACATAGACTTTCAGCACCAGGAACACATGGTGAGAGCTAGCAGGGCTTAAATTCAGGAGCTCGGGGTTTGGAAGACAGCATACTTTACATCTTATCCTTGCTTTATTCTGAATAAGATTGTAATGACTTCCTGGGGGAGGAGAAATTACATCTTGTGGGTAATCCCAGGAAGCATAGAGGACAAAGACCAAAGGAAGTGTAATAAAATTTATTAAGTGTCAGCTGTATGCTGGGAACTGTGTTGGGATCTTGAATTATTAACTCACTAAATCCAGAGAACAGTCCTACAAGCGAGTATTTATATTCCAATTTTATAGGTAAGAAAGCTGAACTTCAGAGAGGTTGAATGCATTTCCCAAGGTCACATAATGAGTTGAAAGGTCCGATCTTGCTAATCTCAGAGTCTGTGCTTGTTGCCCAGGCTGCCTTCTGTGACTGATAAACTATCCCCCAAAACACTACAACTAGAGCTTAGTGTGAAAAATGTGCTGGACACACAACCTACTCTACCGGTTCCTAAAATTTCCTTCCCAGCTCTGACTGGTTCCTCCGGTTCCTACTTCATTTTTTTCCACTCCGATTCGCTCTGTAAGAGGATGATAATGCTTCCCAGTGCTGTCTCTAGGCATTGAACTCTCAGGAACAGGAATAAGGACTAGCTAGCCTCAAATCCTTCCAGACCATTCCTCTTCTCTGCCTGAGTCCCGGGACGGGAAAACCAGTTCATAGACTTATTGCCGTAGATTCGCTGTTTGGATCATGAGCATTTGCAGTGTGAATATACAAAATTCAATTTCAGAATAGTATTAAAATGATATTAAATCTGAACAAAGCAGTTGCTTCTTTTTCACTGTGATGCTCTGGGTTTACACTAATTTGTATCAGTTAGACAAAGAACCCCTTGGGTGGCTGAGCAGACCACTCAGGAGCTAAAGGGATGACCCGAATAGTAAGCATAATCCCGGTTGCCTATGACTTTACATGCCTTACCCATGTTACAACCGTACTGTGAGAATTTCCCTATCTAAGTTAATTTGGTTTTGTAGTGTAGATAATAAGCTCTCATTATGTTCCAGGTCCAGAAGAAGCCCTCCAAAATATGGGCCTGCTTGTTTTACACTTAATGAGTAAATGAGTGAATGGCATGAAATGCATTGATCAGTGAATGAAGATCTGGATTCTGGCAGCTTCTGCCTTCTTAGAGGGAATTTTCCAGGCCCTCCAATTTGTAGGTAAGTTAGTGTTGGGGTTAGGGTTGGAGCCTTCCCTGTGTCTCTTTTCTGTCTCTCCTACTTTGCGACATCAGAGGTCTCAGTTCAGGAACTGAAGTGGGGAAGATGCTTCTCTAGAAGTCAAGAATCTGGCTCATTACTGATCTTCAACCCCAGCTCCATGAGAATGTAGTTCAAAGCTAATGCCCTTGATTTCCCTCCTCTGAGCATCCCACACAATGGGATGCATGTTGAGAGCATGTTTACCATAATTAATTTGTCTTTTAGACAGCGGATATATCCACTGGTCATTTCAATTTCAAACAGTAATTGTTATTCCCTCTAGCTAATACTATTTGCAGCTGTTCCTTTTTGGTTACTCATGGTTAACTCACCTGCTTAATGGGTAGACTGCTAATGGTGGCACGAATGGGTTGAATGAGGTAGGATGATTTTATCAGACAATGAAAGAGGTATTTCCCTTATTTTAAGAAGTGTTATAAGGTATTAAGTCTCAGTGTTCTTCTTTCCCACCCTCTGCACCACCTATAGAAGATCTTGGCTCAGCTGTTTTATATTAATAAAACAAGGTTTTAGGTTCAAGTTCAGCCTTACGGGTGTGTGATCTATGCAGTCCCACTGGGACCCATATTCAGAACCCCACACTTGGTTTAATGCTCTGTGGTTGCCGTCTTGACACTCTTAAGAATTCTCTGACAAGGGGCCCAGCATTTTTATTTTGTGCAGGGCCTCGCAAATTATTTAGCTAAACTTGCCCAGATTATCTACTTTCAAATCACCCAAAGGAAATGGTTGGAAAGAGTGAGAATAGAAGTTGGCAATTTCATAATCCCAGAGACTTGCATGCTGTGAGCAGACACAGACACAAGAGAAATGATTAGTGAGAGTGGAGCAGGGGAATAGGACGAGGAAGTAGTTTTCCAACTTTCAAGTCACATCTTTGCATCAGGCTTAATTATGGGGTTTATAGTATGAATTCCCTGAATAGCAATAGACTGTTAATCTCACCATTTAAAAAATGCTTTCCGAAGTCAAATGCTGATGCTTTTTGAAGTTCCTGGTTCTTTACTCCTGCTCTTCCATAAGCTCAGATAATCATAGCTTGATGGCAAACCTGTTGTGCAAGAGCCAAAGTAACTGGAGATGGGTTCCCAAGCACCCTGGTGTGGAAACGCCTCCTTTTTCCCCGGACATCATTCCCGAAATCTGCCTACTTGTGGTATGGCTAATATACAGCAAACTAACAGGAGCCGGATTTTTTATTCATTTGAAAAGTATATTTCATTCATTTGAAAGTATAAATAACAGTCTTGGCTATTGCCATCTTTCAAGAAACATGTCCTATGTGGTGTCCAATTTGGGGATGCATAATTTTCAGCAGCAGGCCTACCTCTGTCTTTCACTTATGCCACGCTACCTTTTCCCTTGACTGTATGCCAAGTCCTTTTACTTCCTATTTCCTGACTCCCCTGCTGGCCCCTCCTTTACTTCAGTTCCTCCACTTCTCTCATGCAAATCACTGTTGACTTGTGTCAGATTAGTCCCCATCTGATAAGTACCGCCTCCCTGAAACCAAGGTAATCCTTCTAAAATGCAAGTCAAAGATAAACTAAGGATCAGGACTGATTTTGCTACCTTCATACTTTTAAAAAATTAATTAATTAATTAATTTTTTAAAATTAATTTCTTTTCAGTGTAACAGAATTCTTTGTTTATGCACCACACCCAGTGCTCCATGCCATATGTGTCCTCCATAATACCCACCACCTGGCTCCCCCAACCTCCCACCCCCGACCCCTTCAAAACCCTCAGATTGTTTTTCAGAGTCTGTAGTCTCTTATGGTTCATTTCCCCTTCCAATTTCCCTCAACTCCCTTCTCCTCTCCATCTCCCTATGTCTTCCATGCTATTTGTTATGCTCCACAAATAAGTGAAACCATATGATAATTGACTCTCTCTGCTTGACTTATTTCACTCAGCATAATCTCTTCCAGTCCTGTCCATGTTGATACAAAAGTTGGGTATCCATCCTTTCTGATGGAGGCATAATACTCCATAGTGTATATGGACCACATCTTCCTTATCCATACTTTACTCAGTTCAATGGATTCTTTTCTTTTTAAAAACAAGGTCCCTCCCCTCGTGATCTAAAGATCCTTCAGAATGACATTGAAGAGTCCTTTGCCTTCTTTCCCTATCTCATCTCTCATCACTTCTTTACTCATACCCGTACTCTGATAGTTCCAGACGCTCTGTCTGAACCAGAGATTTGTGCCTATTTCCTCTATTTAAAGCTAGTTACGCTGTTTTCTTCAATTGGATCACCTCTACTTGCTTTTCAGAGCTCAGGTGAAATGCTGCCTTCTTCCAGGTAGACCTCTTGAACACTCCTCAGTCCTAGGTAGTCAGGTACCCCTCTTCTGTGCTTCTAGAGAAAACTGGAATGATGCACCAGTCTGTCATAGCACTTACAGCTGAGCCTGATATGTATTTTCTTATTGTCTTCTGCCACTAGGCTTGACCACCTTGAGAAAGGACCCATACATTTTTTAAAAAAAGATTTTATTTATTTATTTGACAGAGAGATCACAAGTAGGCAGAGAGGCAGGCGGGGGGGGGGGGCGGGAAGGAGGCTCCCTGCTGAGCAGAGAACCCGATGTGGGCTTGATCCCAGGACCCGAGATCATGACCTAAGCCGAAGGCAGAGGCTTAACCCACTGAGCCACCCAGCTGCCCCAGGACCTGTACATTTTTGGTATTTGATATGTGATGTTCATAGCTTAGTAAGTGAATGAATGAGCAAATGAGTCAGTTAATGGAATGGGCCAAAAGATCTGTTATTATTTATAAGAATCTCTAAAATGAGAATTTCTAAAATTAGAACTTCCATGTTCCTCTGATAGGCTCTTAATTTGGCAAGCTAACCATATTTGGCATTTCCTTGAAAGGACTCAAATGAGAATCCTTCTGAACCAAGGCAACAATATAATATTACAAATCAGGGTTGTTACAGAATTATAAAATTTAGGCATGGAAAAGAAAATAGATTGTTATATTTAAACAAATTCTATAAAGTATTATTTCTAAATCTACAAATGGCAGATTTCCGCTTTGAGGGGGTATTTCCCATTGGCTGGGTGGACCAGGGCAAGAGTACAGCTTCCTTGGAGTGGGGGGGAGTTTATTGGTGAGAAAGGCAGGGTGAAAGTCAATTTCCCTTTCTCTGTCTTCTCTAAAACTGAGGGCCTTGGGATGGAGCTCCTTTGAGAGGAGGGAAGAGAACATAGATAAGAAAGGATAAGGAATTCCATGTTCAACTTCAAATAAAACCAGCTATATATCCCCAAGAAGTGAAAATATTTGAGGCCTATTAAAGGTGAGTGTAATGTTACTAAGCATCTCTCTATGCTTATTTCTATCCATTGAAAATTATTTTGAGTTCGATTATTGAAAAACAAGAATGATAACCACATGGCCCTGGATGGAACAGATCTCAGTCCTCCATCATAATGTTTTCCTTCTGAGCGTGGTTTAGGCCTCAGAATTATTCTCAGTAATATATTAGAGTTGTCCAGTAGGGTAAAATCAATATGGCAATCAATTCTTGTTCTAATGGGTATGTTTACATATCTGACCATTGGTTGAGTTATCTTAATTTTGGCACCTCTCCTTAATTTCATGACCACCATTGTAGGGACAAGGAGATCACATGAAACCCTATTCCTGGTATCAAAATTTGTATTTGTCAGGGTTCTCCAGAGAAACAGAACTAAGATGTGTGTGTGTGTACACACATGCACATGCAAGTATGCACACATACATGTATGTATATGTATGTGTATATATACATGTATATATGTGTATATAATAAATATATCCATGTAATATATATGCATATATATATACACACGTGTGTGTGTGTGTGTGTGTGTGTGTGTATGCATATATATATATTCAGAAAGAAAGAAAAAGATTTATTTCAAGGAATTGGCTCATGTGATTATAAGGGCTTCCAAGTCTGAAATCTGTGGGGCAGACTGGCAGCTGGAGATCCAGGGGAGAGTTGATATTGCAATCTCAAGTTCAGTCTGGAGGTAGAATTCCTTCTTCCTCAGGAGTCCTCAATCTTTTCTCTTAATGCCTGCAATTGATTAGATGACATCAACCTTCATTTTGTAGGGTGATCTGATTTTTTCAAAGTCTACTAAGTTTGATGTTCCTCACTTGTAAAAAATATCTTTATAGCAACATCTAGGCTGATATTTGACCAAATTTCTGGGTACCATAGCCTAGCCAATTTCACACATGAAATTAACCATCATAAGCTCTATTGGCCAAAAAGAATTACACAAATGTGATGAAAGGAATTCTTCCCTCACTTCCTTCCTTCCCTTCTTCCTTCTATGTATCTATACATTATTGCACATGGTATCTTAGGTACCGTGTCCTATCCTCGGAACTGAGGATACAATGGAAGACTCCACAACTCTAGGGAGGAGTTTTATAGAGACTAAAACTTGAATGAAGCAATCTGAAAATCTTTCTGAGCCAAGCTTTGGGCAACAAAAGCAAAGCAGAAAATTCAGGAAAAGTGGATATTATGCTTTTCTTTGGTTATAAGTGATCCCAGCAAATAACTTCTGCAGAAGCAGAACAATTTCTTCTTCATTAGTAGCAGGGTTTTAGTTTTGTGAAACAAACCTGAATATCTTCTGGCTTGAAGACTTTCCAGAACTCCCTTGCTAAAGATACTTCTCCTCCGTGCTTATTTTCCTTCTCTTAGAATGAAATACACATTTGTTTCCTTAACATGCCACCTCACAAAGTGTTTTCTGTTCAATTTTTTGTGCTGATATAAACAGGCATAATAAATACATGACAATTTTTTATTTTGGTAGAATATACATAACGTAAAATTTACCATCTTAACCACTTTTAAGGGTATAGGTCAGGGGCACTAAGTACATTTATATTGCGCAACCATCACCATCATCTGTCTCCAGAACTCTTTTCATCTTGTAAAACAAACACCATAACCATTAAACAATAATCTCCTATCTGCCCTTCTCCTTAGTCTCTGGTAACAACCATTCTACTTTCTGCACCTGTGAATTTGACTTCTTTAGCTTCCTCATGTAAGTGGAATCATACAGTATTTGTCCTTTTATGACTGCCTTATTCCACTTAGCCTAATGTCCTTAGGGCTCATCCATGTTGTTGCATGTGTCAGAATTTCCTTCCATTTTAAGGCTGAATAATATTCCATTGTATGTATCAGTATATGCCCACCATATTTTGTTTAGCCTTTGATCTGTTGATGGACACTGGGTTGCTTTCACCATTTGGCTACTGTGAATAATGCTGCTATGAACATGGGCATACAAATATCACTCTGAGTCCTTGCTTTCAATTCTTTGGAATATATACCTAGAAGTGGCATTGCTGGATCAATGGTAATTTTAATATATTAAGTACATTTCAAAAGGTCTTGATTCATTTTGTCTTCTCAGCTTCTTATTCCCAGAACTTTGTCCACCATTTATGACTCTAAGAGGGGAGGAAGATAACCCTGGTGAGTGATGAGGAGAAAGAGAACATAGAGGCTTGGGAGGCAGACAGTGGGACAAGTATGCTTTCCTTATCCAGCCTCATTCCAGGCCATGATGTGAGGGTGAAGGGTGTATTGGATGGGTTGAAGGGAAAATTGAAATCAGAAAAGAGTTTGTTTCATTTCCCATTTGGGATTCATCTTGAAGGGTGGTCTTGACACCACTATGGGCAACCATATCCGAGTAAAATTGGTAGAGGCAGAAAATAGCTAACGACACTGATGGGTGAATTTGAGCAAGAGGGGATGCAGTTTAATATGGGCATCAGATTGTCTTTCATTCAATGGAAAACCTTCTAGAACAAGACAGAGAGTCACCACTGGTCTGCAAGGCAGATAAGAATGGCACTAAGAACTGAGGATAGAACTTGATGGCAGAGACACCCAAATCTAGGAAAAACAGACCTCAAGTTCACCAGCTACAAATGTCAACATGGCAAGCAAACACATGACACAACAGAAGAATATAACCACTGAAGGTGGCAAAAAGGAGAAGGAATAGTGAGCACAAATGTGGAGGACCCAACAATTATCTGAAAGAGATGGATGTAAACTGAGTTATCATTAATAAACCAGGTTAGGTCTTCCTGCTGCCTTGGGGGATAGTGCATGAGGAAGATCACAGCGGTGGTAAGATTATTATATAGACTATGATGGTGACCTACAATATGCAGATTTTCTCATTTACAGATTAACTATAGAACTGGTGAACTGAAGGAAAATATATACAATAAACACATCTTATTAAAATATAACTATTTTAGAAAAACCTCATAATTAACTCAATATTGTATTTTATTTGAGTGAGAAGACCTCATCTAAGGTCCTCCCCACCTCCCTTTGTGTACAAAGTGGTGTTTGGTGGCTGCTCTGTGAAAATCTTATTACTCCTTATATTTAGAAGAAATAAGGCTCAGTGGAAAGTAGCAGGGGTAGACACATAAATTACTGGGGTTTTCCTGCTGCCACCAACTCTCACTGAGGAAAATAGCTTCAGAAAATGAAGAACAGAGTTAGTCACCTCCATGAATCATGATAGGTTTAGTTACACTGACTTGGGAGAATTTTAAGAGTTACAGAGAATGAGGAGGAGGAGGTGAGGAAAAGATCCAACATGTTGTGACACATGAACCATCATAGACTTTCTGTTCTCTCCCTTTAAGGTAACTAACACATGTTGTAGCCCTTTATGACCAGACAGTGTTTCAATATGTCAAGCAAACAAAGAATTGATAGAAACAATACTAACATTCTTCCATTTTAATCAGTGTTCCCCAGGAAAAGGAAAGATTTTTTTAACAATCTATCTTTGGTGCATCTGAGCCATAACATGGAACTCTACACAGAGTGGAGATTGTGTAAGGCTTCAGGGCCTCATTCAGTTATTAAGAAGTAAGAGGAATTTCTTGCAAAAAGTAATAAAGGAAGAAACAAACAAACCAAGCCAGCCAGCCACCCACTGCCATTTTCTTACCATTATGTATTCAGCTCTGACTTAGTCTCGTTGGTTATATGGGGCTCTTGGCGAGGTCCGTGTTCGTGGTTTGACTCTCTGGCATGGGATAGAATAATTACTCACTCGGCAAATATTTCTTGAGCATCTATTATGTTTTAGGTACTCCTAAAAATACTGAAGTGTATTGACACACTGAAAGATAACTCCATTCTCTTTTACTTCTGATGTTTTCCCACCAAACCAGTCTCTACTACCTCACTTATGAATAATTGAAATGAAAAAGGAAAAATAACTAAGAAAGGTAATAAGAACAGGTCTAGTGCCCAAGGCTCACATCTAGAGGAAAGAACACTGTACAAGATGATCTCTCCTGAGTTAGACTTAGTTTTCAGCAAGACTTTTTGTTTTGCCATTAACCCAAAGTAAGAAAATCTTTGATATTTTTCCTTAGGTTTTGTATTTATAGTGAAATCATGGTCTTTGGAATTTTATATTCATAGTTAAAATATTGGGGCAATATATGTGCATATAAGTGTCAGCCGTGGGGAAGGGGTAGGGTGTGTGTATTTGGCAGGCTAAGAGCAGTGATCTTAATTTAGCAATGGAGGGGACTATAGAGTGAAATGGAATGACTAAGAGGAGGCATGTCTTGAAAGTGTGGTTCAACTCATCTATTTCCTGTGTATAGTTAGGCAGTCTGTATTTACCTCTCACACATTACCTTCAGAAAAAAATGTAAGTCCATTTGGCAATGTAGTATTTCCCCAGTTTGCTTTAAATGCACTCAAAAGGGATTCTGACCATCATATTTTTTGTATCTGGTCAAAAGGTAACAACTTTCTACTACTATACTTTTTTACTATACTTTAACTACTATAAAATAATATTGTACCAGACATCCTTTCCGGTGATCATTCTTACAATAGGTTTTTATAGGTAGGATTCTTCAATGAAAATTATACATATTAAATAGCATTAACTTGAAAAATGTTGGGGGCACCTTAGTGGCTCAGTGGGTTAAGCCTCTGCCTTCGGCTCAGGTCATGATCTCAGGGTCCTGAGATAGAGCCCCACATGGGGCTCTCTGCTCAGCAGGGAGCCTGCTTCTCCCTCTCTCTGCCTGCCTCTCTGTTTTCTGTACCAGTTAATTTTTCCAACTACTAATAGAATAAAGGCAGTTTTCTAAAAAAAAAAAAAAAAAAAAAAAAGAAAGAAGAAGAAGAAAAATTTTTGGATCAAATCATGCTTCCACTTCAGATGTGTAAGAAAACCCATTTCCCATCACCCTCATTAGCCTCTGGGGTCAATTTTTTTTATAACTTTACCAGTTTTCATTTGTATTTCTTTAATTGCTAAAGAAGTTGGTATTTATCTGTATTTATTGGCTGTTAGTATTTTTTATGAATTGCTTTTTTTTTTTTTATTTTTTTTAAAGATTTTATTTATTTATTTGACAGAGAGAGATCACAAGCAGACAGAGAGGCAGGCAGAGAGACAGGAGGAAGCAGGCTCCCTGCTGAGCAGAGAGCCCGATGCGGGACTCGATCCCAGGACTCCGAGATCATGACCTGAGCCGAAGGCAGCGGCTTAACCCACTGAGCCACCCAGGCGCCCTATGAATTGCTTTTTTAAATTTCTATTTTCCCCTTAGGTTTATAGTATCATCAAATAATAACATACTGAATGCATTTTGAAAAATCTATCAAATCCTTTTTAACCTTATATTGACTGTCTGGAATGGTTAAGATAAATTTTACTGCTTTAATTGGAAATGTAGAGAAGCTGCATTCTTCTAACAAGCTAATGGTAGAGGCAATCACAGAATCCTAGTCTTATCCACTTCCTTTGCTTCCCCCTTTGCCCTGCCTTCTCTCAACAACCCTGGGTGACCAGCACACCCATTAGCCATAGCAGTAATTGAACATGAAGAGTATCCCATAAAACAAGATAAGACGATATGGATGACTGCACATGAAATGTGGCCCAGGTCCAAAGGATGCAGTTTACTGAGCAGCTGTGAAGCATCAGAAGGGACAGGAGACTTGAAAAGAGAATGGAAAACATTAGCCCCTCAAACTGCATCTGATAAACCAAGCATCTCCTTGGCCTGTGTTAACATCCACACTTTGTAGTGTTGTATGGGAGCTGCTCAGGTAAAATTCCAAAGCCAAAGAAATAGAAATGGAAGAGGTCTAGGTCATAAGTTACAACTATGTCAATCTGCAATAGAAAAAAATATGTAAATACAATGGACTACTTAAAAAGCTTTTGCAGTCCTAATTTCTAAGTAATGTAGAATACCCGAGGTATCCAAAGTTCATATATCTTGAAGAATTTGACAATTGCATGGCAGAAGATGGTTCTACACTGAACTATATTCAGTCCTATCGAATAAATATATTTATTGTTGAAACTGAAAAGATAAAGAGAAACAGAGACCCATATCTTTGTTTTCATTAAAGAATCTGATAGTTAATTCTAAGTACTTCTGAAAAATTCCCTATTTTCCTAACAGTTCTTTACAAATATTTTTTATATTGGAATATAATAATAAATGGTCAGAGGAAGACCTCACTGTTTCAAAATTAGTTTAAATTAACTAAAAAGCCAAACAATACTGCAGCATTTTTCAAAGACCATTTTATATATGGGCTAGCAAAAAACTTAAGGAAATTTCCTTTGGGAAAGAGGGAATAATGCCAGAAATAATTGTTAAATATAAAGTGGTTTCAGGAAAAGATTATTAACTCACAATTGCCCTACAGACATATATAAATACTGAGGAAGTCTGATTTCCATTGGGATTTTCATCACTTAGTCCATAGTGTTAGCAAAGAAATCTGAAATCTCCCCATTAGCTTTCAGAGTGGGGCTCAAAGGAAATGTAAACCAGATGAGGTCTGTTTCCTGAGACCCAGAGCCCAAGCTGTCGGTGAGGTCCCCGGCAGAAGAGGAAGGGAGAACACACAGCCACACTCAGAGCAGTCTAAACTTACCAAGTCTTGACACGGAGAGAAATGAGTGTTATTTACTTTGGCAACCACTTGCCTGATAGGAGATAGAAGGTCAACCAGCTGGTTTTGAAACTTAATTTACTAACTTCTAGATTCACATTATATTTATTTGAGAAAGGAGGGTAGCCAAAGGCTCTTATTTATTTCACTGTGACCAACGCTAAAGGAAGCTACAGTGACTTTTTGAAGCATCTATTACCTGCTAATTGCACATTACCCATTAGATTATGAGGTTGTGTTCCAGCCCCAAGTCATTTTGCTGGCAAGTCAGATTAGAGTGAAATTTATTACAGGTGAAAGAGGGTGTCAGTTTCCAGTGTGGTTGCTCTTCTGAAGTACATACAGCCAGGAAGGAAAAGGAGAACATGATAGGAAGGAAAGAGATAATATTTGTGGTGTTGTGCTTAAGAATGTGTCCTTCTGAAATGATTTTAAAAAGTCACTCACTGAGCATTTATTGGGTACCTACACTGTGGCAGTAAGTGCTGGGCTAGAAAAGCTAAATGATATTCACCGGTGAGTGGGACGTCAATCTAGTTGTGGAGCCCTTAAAAATGAAAAGCTACATCCCTATCTGAGCAGAGTGGGGTTTTGAGAATTTGATGTAGTGGCACATGAAAACGTGACTAATGGTGGTTTTGAAGAAGCAGGCATGGGGAATGGGACATGAGCTGCTGGATTTCTAAGGGCTCAGTTTTATCTCCTGGAAAGGTTAAAGAGTCCTTTTGTATTCTAAAGAGTTGAACTCTATAGCACTTGGCAATGAAATCTTAGTTCTCACGATAATAGAAAATTGACAGAATGGATGACGATTAGAGTGGTGGGTGAAGAAGGGGCTTTGGGGTAGAGAATCCCACCCTGAACTGGAGACACTGGGATTTTCCTTACTACGACCATCCCAGATGATGTAAGAGAACAGCATAATAATGAACCCAGAAGGACCCACTGGTGGTGTCTATCTCTAGCTTCAGTAGACACATAGCAGAAATGCAGATTTGCTCTTCCATTCCCATGTAATGAACATTATTTTCACAGGACTATTTATTCAGATTTTAATGTGGTTAGATATGAAAACTCAATCACAGTGGGGGTTGAGAGTTATAGACTCTCCATACCATTTTGTTGGTCTCTGGTAACATTGACATCTATGACACCGAGTAAAGGAAATTTCCGATAGTTGGAAGCTTGCTGTGACTAATTTCTTAGAGAAAAACTCCCCTGGTGTCCGTTAGGGGCTGTATAGCAGACATCTCTTGCAGAGTATGTCACCTCCTATGCTTCATATCTGCTGAAGTGGCAGAAGGGAAAACTGGGTCTTATGCGTCTAAGAAGATTTCTGAAGTCTTGCAGTTGTTTGCTTAGGGAAACCACCTCCCAGTTAAAGGGGAAGCATGTGTACAGGGCAGTGTGGCCAATGCAAAGTGGGCCCAGGTGTGAGGATTTCCACTTTCATCAGCCTAATTCAGCTTTGTTTTTAATATAGCCACAGCCTATTCCCCTGATTCTCTTTTATGGATGTATGTTAACCCAAGGGAGAAACTGAGGTTTATTGACCATATTGTCTCTTGAAACATCAGTGCCTAAGCTGCTGAGGGTATACAAATAACGAGATCTGTGTTGCTGCCATATTTGGGGCATATCTGCTAGCATGAGAATGGTACAGTTCGGGCGCCTGGGTGGCTCAGTGGGTTAAAGCCTCTGCCTTCGGCTCAGGTCGTGATCCCAGGGTTCTGGGATCGAGCCCTGCATCAGGCTCTCTGCTCAGCAGGGAGCCTGCTTCCCCCCTCTCTCTTTCTGCCTGCCTCTCTGCCTACTTGTGATCTCTGTCTGTCAAATAAATAAAAATCTTTTAGAATGGTACAGTTCAATGGCATTGCAGGGAATCAGGTGGACTACAGAGCTTAGAACACCTCATCTCTAGTTGAATTTAGATGACGTGTAAAATCCCCTGGAATTATATACAAGACTTAAAGTCTATGAAAGTGTATATGTGTGTGTGTGTGTGTGTGTGTGAAAGTGTGTGTGAGCTTATGTGTGGGAAGAGTACCTGGCTTTGATAAGAATTATTTGGCAGATTCTATTCATTCAAAAAAGTAGTAAGATCTAAGGACTATTATTCTCTTGACTATATTAAATTCTTTGGTAGTGGAAGATTGTTCCGTTTTGTTCCACGTTGAGCGACCCTCAGCCCTTTTGCTGTGTTAACGTCTCTATATCATCACTTTATTTGCAAGGAAATCTCTGTTGCACAACTTGTAACACTGGGAAACATTTAATGAGTTATCAGCAAACACCAAAGATAAAAAGAACTTTGATTGAATTTCACAAGCTGTTTAAGATTCCTGTGTTCTGCAGATTGCAATGTGTGTTTACACTTCCGTTAATAAAATTCTATCAAGCAGATGACAGGCACCAATTAAAGTAATCACAAAGCATATTCTTTTCATAATCCCTGAAGTAGACTCTTTAAACATTGGCTTGCAGAAGCATTACCTGGCATGGAACGTCTTTGATCCCACAACTTCTATAGCCTATGGGATTTCAGCCATTCCCATGCAGGAGAGTTAGAGGAAACAGAAACTGATTTTTGGTGTTTGCTGAAAATATCAAGTATGGTTCAAGCTGCTGAAAATGTTGCTATCCGTCTTAGTTAGGAAGTCTGACCTGTGGCAACAAGTAGATCCCCACTTCAGAAATGCCTCAGATACAGTAGAATTTTAGTTCTTA
The DNA here is from genome assembly GCF_902655055.1 of Lutra lutra. Classification (NCBI taxonomy): domain Eukaryota; kingdom Metazoa; phylum Chordata; class Mammalia; order Carnivora; family Mustelidae; genus Lutra; species Lutra lutra. Next base: position 49,860,697 of record NC_062280.1, on the reverse strand, counting down.
CTCACTGAACTGTTATCTGGAAGATCCTGCGTATATAGTAACAGCTTTGAGAAAACAATTAACCAAAAAACTCAGGGTCTTATTTTTCTAAACCCAGGAGAAATGAGTGGTATTATTTCTTCTTTGGTGCAAAGTAATTGCCTGGAGCGGACCCAGCCTGACTTCCATATTCCTCCTAGTACATGCTACCACATTTTACAGTCATCAGGGAAACAGCAAAACCATTGACACTGGTTTCTGGGTAAAACTGGGTGTTATGGTCTCCCAAATGAACTTGCTGAGAGAGAGGGGATGGAGCAGGAGCTGAGCTCTGAGTGGGAGTGGAGTCTGTTAGGGATTCCAGAGCTAGGGGCCCAGGAAGGGCTTCTTCCGGCTGGGGGGTGTGTGCAGAGAATCTGAGCTCCTCTTATAGAACACAGATGTTCTATTGGAAGGAAACAAGTCAGAGTAAAAGCTGGGCAGCATCCAGGGTCATGAACTTAGAGTTTAAAATATCTGTCCATGACCCCACCAGCCTGTTAAGATTTCCTGCTGACCCTAGAAATTCAAAGGATTCTAAGTTGGCACAAAAATTAGCCTCCTCTTCACAATCCAGATGTCTAAGAGTTTCCAGGCTTGGAAACAGGTAGCAAATATTTTGTTATTTTGTTGTCATTAATTAAAGGCTGAGGTCAACACCTCGAATAATAGAAATAGCCAAACTACACCCCCAAATAATATAAGTTGAAAGGAATAAATAAGAATTCACTGGGTTAGATAAATTATGAGAAAGAAGGATTTAAGAAGTAAGAGCAGCTGTGTTATTCTTAAAGAAAAGAGGCAGCTGGAATCTATAGGATCCCAGTCTGTTCAGTGGCCCGGTAGACTAAATTTTAAAACTGATTGTTAAGTGTTAGGAAATACAAAAACCACAAACCAGCTCTACTAGAAGAAGACATTCACTTGTTTGCAGTGTAAACAGTATCAACAAAATGTGAACTTCTAAACTTGGGGATTATTTTTAAGGAAAAGTAACTGTTAAAACATAATTTTTAAAGGGTATAATTATGACTCATGCAAATGTAAAATAAACATGTGCTGAAGATTTCAGTTAACTCATTAACTGAGGAAATCAGTAAAATGTAACAAGCAATTCAAAGGAAAATTTGAAGAACCATATAATACACACACACACACGCACACTCACATTAGGAATACTGAGGATAAATATACAAATAAATGCAAAAGTGGCTTTTTGCAGAGGGTGAGTGTAGAGGGTGGGGGGGAATCAATTGTATTTCCACCTGGACATAATTAATTTGCATGTCTGTGGACAAGAATCATTTGCATTTTTATTAGTTATCTACAAATTATAGAGTTCAAAATAGCTCAAAGACAATGAAAGAGGCCAACCTCAGGGATTCAGAAAATCTGGAATTAGATAAGGCCTAGTTTTCCATTGAAGATATCCAGTAATCTTGTTGGTTTATTTTAAAGTCTTTCACAATGTATCCTGACATATGTGACTCTTGAAAATATGGCAGAAATATTACCGTAAGCATTTTCAATGTCCAACTAGAGCTGTGGTTCTCAAACTGTGGTCCCTGGACCAGCAACAGAAGTATCAGATGGAACTTATTAGACATACCAATTCTTAGGACCCATCCCAAACTGGAAACTCTGGGAACAGGGCCTAGAAATCTGCTTTAACGAGCCCTTAGTGTGATTCTAATGTATACCCAAGTTCGTGAAGCCACTGATAGATAATCACACACTTACTATTGGTTAAGATCCAAACTCAGTAAAGTTAGATATTATCTTGTAGGAGATTGAAAAGTTGCAAATGATTCTTGTTTGGTGGAGATGCAAATAATTTCTGCTTTGCAGTCAAGACAGTAGCAGAGGCTATCATTCTTGCTTCTTTCCCTAGAAATTACATTTCAGCATTCTGTTTTTCATTTACTATGTAGCAATTTCTCCTGTCTTTGAACCAACTTTGTCATCCTGCTGATTTCCTTATTAACAAGGTAAATACATTTGTGACAAGTGCTCACTAAATATTTGGGAACCATCTTTAACTTCATGAAAATTTTATTTTGACATAATGTAGCTGAAGTAAGAGGTACTTTGACTCATTAAAGGGAATGCAGTGCAACTGAAGCAATTACAGATTATTATCATCATTAAAGGTCAGCATGTGGGACTGGATCTGTTTGGACCTTTTTTGGACAATAGAGATGTAGGAAAGATGTTAAAGTTCAAAGCCAAGGGCCAAGAAAGAATTCTTGAGATGTCTTTTTTTTTTTTTTTTAAAGATTTTATTTATTTATTTGACAGAGAGATAGATCACAAGTAGGCAGAGAGGCAGGCAGAGAGAGAGGAGGAAGCAGGCTCTCCGCTGAGCAGAGAGCCCGATGCGGGCCTCGATCCCAGGACTCTGGGATCATGAGCCGAAGGCAGAGGCTTTAACCCACTGAGCCACCCAGGTGCCCTCTTGAGATGTCTTTGGTGCAAAAAGGTGGTTTTTATTAAAGCTTGGGGACAGGACCCATGGTAAAAAGTATGGAGACAGGACCCCAGCGGAAAGAGCTGCACTGGGGTCATGAGGAATGGCCCATGATATACTTTCAAGCTCAGAAGGGGTTAGGGATAGAATAAATCTCAAAGGAATTTTGGAAGGAAGGTTTCCAGGACCCTGAGGGGGCTAGCTATTGTTAGGTAAAGGTCATTTATTACTTTCTAATAAAAGCTTAGTTAGGGGACCCTTCAGATGTATATTGGTGGGTCATATGCTTGGGGGATGTTTGCCAACATGTATCTTGGGGGATAGAGATAAAGGAAGTTTCCAAAGAAATTTTTATATTTTGGAAAACACTTACAGGACGTAAGGCAGATGCTTAACCTACTGAGCCACCCACACCCCCCACACACACTGTTTTTAAGGCTAAGATTGTCTTTTGCCCTTAGCAAAGTATTAACATCGAGGCAGCTGAGTTCCTAGAGGAATGTCACTCTGCCTGTTTCAAGGACTTGTCCGTGGGCTGCAAGTAGTAAGGAAATGTAATAATTTTACTTTGACCTTTGTTTCCCACATCACTAGGCTACCATAAATCAGGCTTTATTCTAGCTTTTCATACAAGTATGAGTTACCTGAATATTATCCAGTTTTCCCCATGGTTGTCTCTGGATGGATTCTCATGCTATTCATTTCTTTCTTCCTGTCCCCACTTCTTGTCCTTCTCTGCTGCCGCCATGCCACCATAGACATCCTGTTTTGTTGTGTCTCTCTAGAGATCTAAGCCAATCCTCACATCTACCAATTGAGAATATCAGTGATAAAAACACATTAATGACTCAAAGAAAAACTGAGTTGAATTTTTATGATAAAATAAAAATAAATTTCAAAGGATTTTTAATTATGCTCTTCTTGAAGCTTCATATAAATACCCTAAGGATGCGTATTAGTTTTTACCTGTCTTTGTGGGTAGCTTGGTGGAAAAAAGTTTAAGACAGAGAAAGGGTCCTAAGAAGACTTTCTGTCTTTGTCAACTTCTGCCAACCCTCAAGGGAAACACGCACTATATTTTTTAAAATTTATTTTTATTTTTTATTATTTTTTAGAAGATTTTATTTATTTATTTCACAGATAGAGAGAGAGAGACAGAGAGAGAGCACAAGGATGAGGAGCAGCAGGCAGAGGGAGAGGGAACAGCAGACTCACGGCTGCTCAAGGAGCCCAATGTGGGGGCTTGATCCCAGGACCCCGAGTCATGACCTGAACCTAAGGCAGACTTTTAACCCACTGAGCCACCCAGATGCCCCCGCACACTGTATTTGAGGCAGCTTTCTGGGCTGGGAAAATGTACCTGGGAGTTCTGCCATGCTTTCAAGTGGAGGAGACTTTCTGCTAAATTACAGAATTTTCCATTTGCTCAGATAAAATTGGTCCCTGAAGGGGCTCAGTAGGGAGCCATAGACAGACTTAAACGGCAGAGCATAAAAACTAGAGTGAAAGGTCTTAAAGATGATATTAGACTGAAGAAACCTAAGAGTCAGTCATTACTACAGATGTCTTTCAAAATGTGTTGTTTCCAAGCCCTATTGTAAACAGAAAAAAGATGGCAGATCTAAGTACAGGCAGGAGCATGTACAAAATCCCTTTACACCAACCTACGTTTATCTCACGACTTTTTCTCCACGTGCTCTCTGCTGTGGTTCTGTGGTTTCTACACCTATAAACACATTAAACACAATGTCACCTGTACACTGCTTTCCTTGACCCGGTTGCCATTTAAAACAAGTCGTTTTGAGTGTCTTTTAATTTGCTGTCTGCCACCTTATCTGACGCCTAAGTTGGTCATTCTCTCCTAGACTTCTTCTACTTTGAGATACTCCCAATTACAGATTCAGGTTTTATACTTCATGTAAGAAAATGGTTCATTAAATAAACATAAGCATTATTACAGTCTTACAAGGAGAGGAAGAGAGAGGAAAATGTAGCAAAACCTTATAAGCCTTATAAAAGCCATAGATTTGAAATAGGCCATAGATTTGGAATAGGGGGTCATCAAGTCCTTAGCAAATTTGAACCTTCCAAGGAAATGAAGTTATCTTCATATACATAACACAAGGTTCTGACAGATTAACTTGATTTTCTGTTTGCCATCTCTGCCCTGCTGGTAATAACAGAGGCAGTATGACTCACGGCTCACAATCTTTTCATCTCTGTGAACCATCTTATAATGTAAACCAGAGTGGTTACTCCACTTCCCTTGGTCTCTGTGAGACCTTAACATGCTATGTAAACAAGGAAAGGCCCCCTCAGTGCCTAACTCTCAATGGTAATGAACTTCAAAGACATGTGTGGTATTCCATTCACAAGTATTTCTAATTTGGGGCAGATGCACATATGCAAAACAGCGTTGTCAGCTGTAAGTGGTATTTACGTTGTGAAGCTTTTTGCCCGAGTACTGCTCTCTCCCTTCCTGTTGTAATTTATTTAGAGGAAGCTTCTAGGAGGTAGGGGGAGAATGGTTGGTGGCAGTTTAGGCTGGCAGCCTGGATGTGTGTGGCCTTGGGGAAAGTCTGCTTTGAATGAGAACACTGACTGAATTTTCATCACTAGAAAGAAAGAATGTTCAAGGGAAACCATCCGCATATAAATTCCTTTGCCTGGAGATCAGGAGGGGAAGGATTCTCAGAGATGCCCTGTAGGATGCCTTTTGTCTCTTAAAATGCATTAATAGTAAGTGCATCTCTGTTCAGACAGAGCTCAAAGCTTCTCCCAGCTAACCCCAAATTACAAAGTATAATATTGTCTTTATTTGTCTAAATCCATTCCTTTTTTATCAACAGTCTGTGAGATGGGAAGGAGATGTGAGAGACAAAACATCTGGGAATGAGAACCTTTCTTCTTATCCTTGACTTTAATTTTAATGAACATTTTTCTTATTCCTTTTTATTTAACTAAATTCTGTCAATTTATTTCTTAGAATTAACTCCTGTTTCTTTCTGCCCTTGGCACACTGCTGCCATTTAATTTCAGATACTAAGTTCTTATGCCCAGAAAACTGGATAACTATCCCCCGATCTTCTTTCTTTCATCCCCAAAGGACTGGTTTAAGTCTTTCTAAAACGGCAAATGATCAAGTCACTTTACTTCTCAAATATGGCACTCACGCCTTTCATGTAGAGACTCTTTGAGTGTCTGCAGTGTACAAGTGATAGTTCTAGACCCCGAAGCATTGCTCCCATTTTTGTTTTCAGTTCTGTCTTCTACATTTTCCAAGCAATTTGTCCGCTCGCTCTGTCCTGAACACACCTGTTGAGTTTTTGACCTCCAGTTTTTGCTCACTTTTTATCCCCATCTGGTCTGTCTGCACCTCTTGTTACCTGCTAAACTCCTCTTCCTCGTGGAAGGTCTGATCCAATTCCACTCCTCTGTGAAGGCTTCCATGAAGCTGCTCTAGACCTCATATCTTTCCTTTCCCCAGACTTATGTAATTACCGACAGTTGACTTTACTCAATCAATTAGCTTCATTTACTATTGAGCATTGTCTTTTATTTGTTCACGTTTCACACTGTGTCTGCATTGTGATTATATGTTTTAGAAAAGAAGAACATATATATTTTTTATTCCTTTTAATGTTGCAAGGAGAGAACATTACTGATAGTTAAAACTACATGATGATTAGCTGAAACATCATATACTTACTATCAAAGGAAGAGTCTGATATCTGAATAAAGAAAAATCTGTTACTAAACCTATCAGTCACAAAACAAAGAATGAAAACAGAAGACTGTGTCTTCAGGGTCTAGGAGTAGTCCTAGAAGACCTAATGATCTGGGTCCAGATAAAGAGGACACATTCACAACTGCACTTTTTGGAATGATGCCTGTGGTTAGTTTCGTTGGTTGTTTCCACTGAGAGACAGAACACAAAATAATCCTATCACAGTTGAGTAAAGCAGGCTCATCTGGGTTGTTGGCAGAATTCATTTTCTTGCAGCTGTATGACTGAGGACCCCAGCTTTTTGCTGGTTGTTGGCTGGAGGATGCCCTCAGGTCCTAGAAATGGCCTGTGGTTTCTTGTCACACGAACTTCTCCAGGCTGCTTGCTTTTTCCAGGCCAAGAATAGAGGTTCTTTCTCCAGTCTTGAGACTGAATCTTGTATCATTTTACATAGTCAGGAAAGTGACAACCCATCACCTTTGCCATATGCCGTTGACTATTAGCAAGTCACAGGTTCTGTCCACACTGAAAGGAGGGAATTACATAGTGTTAGCACTAGGGGGTAAAGAACCCAGAAGCTGTCTTAGAATTCAGCTTCTATAACATGTATATGATTTTAAAGCAGTGTATTTCCATAATGCATCTTGAGTATTATGTAATATTTTTTATGAATTATTGTTTATTATGTTTACTATAGTTTCCCTCCCCTACCACTTATGATTACACAGAAACAATTATTTCAATATATTTAGTTGATTCTTCTGCTGTTTACCTCCACATACCCAAATAAGACAGGGGTATATGGCACACACCCAAATAGTGTGTCTGTGTTGCAGCTCTGGTCTGGTTCTCTCAGAATATTTTCATTTGGAGCCATGAGTCACCATGAGAAAAGCTGGAGGCCACTATACTGTGGTCCTGTGTGATAAGGCCACCAGAGAGAGGCCCTATGTGGGTGTTCAGGGCTATAATTTCAGCTGAGACCCCAGCTTATACCTGGTATTGATAGTTCGATATATAAATAAAGATGCCTCCAGGTGATTTCTCCTCCCAGTGCATGTGTCATCCGCTGCCGTTGAACCTTTCCTGCTAAGAGCCTCAGACATAGTGGAGCAGAGTCATCCCTTCTCTACCTTTCCTAATTCCTGACCCACAGAATCCATTATTTGAAGCTAGTAAGCTTCTTCTTATTATCTCCACTGTTAGTATATTAGGTTTCTTCCCTTGGGCAGTTTAGACCCTCAGAAAATCAAATTCAGAAAATATTAGTCTGAATACTAGCATTTTGGGAACCAAGCAAGGGCAAATTGCTGGCGTTCTCAACATTCAGTTGGTAAACTTCTATTTAATCCCTAGCAAGTAGATTTCATTTTGTTTTTCTAGGCCTCTCCCATCCTCAATCATATTTCCTTCTTGGATTTAAAATAACACACTATGTGTGTGTGTGTGTGTGTGTGTCTGTCTGTCTGTCTTCTCTGTGCATACAGGAAGGTGGGTAGAGACTGGAAGAGAGAGAAGTTGTTTTCAGTAAAGCACAATGGGCAGGAGATTCCTCAGCCAGAGACACTATTTGACTCTCTTCAGTGGGATCAGTTTGAGGCTATATCCCAGGTTTTCATGTATTTCAGATGACCTCTACACAATGAGAGCCACTCCACAGGGTCTTTGGCCATGAATGAATTGCTCCTTGTGGTAATTTCTTCAAAATCTCTTAAATACAGATGTTAAAAAAGTCTCTCTTATATTTATGTTGATGTTAAAAAAGTCTCTCATATTTATTATGAGTCATAAATTCAAGAATATTCTATACTGTGTTCTCTGGATATTAAGTAGAGAAGATTCATCCAAGATAAGTAAACACCAAGGCTATTGGAAAATAGTTTACATATCTTGAAAAAAAAAAAAAACAACACCTGACATTATTAACTAAAGCACCTGTTTGTTAGAAAAGAATACATCTCTTGCTGCTAGAATTTGGTACATGTATTCAATTTGTACCATAAGTAAAAGGGAGGGATTCTTACTGATTTCTGAATTTGACACCTGTTAATGTGCTATTTTGTATCAGTGACATACGATTGGTTTTAAATGCCTGAACACTGGTTGTACCAGCACATTTTTTTCTCTTTTCATTTCTTGCACCAAGCTCTTGATGTCATAGAAAATATCTTCCTGGAGAGTACATTGATGGTGCTTTTATCATAATTATGATTATTATCACCTACTCTCATCATTTGGGACCATCCATTTTCTTGCTGTATGAAAAGAATAGCTTTTTAAGTCACATGGCCTTTTAAAAGAGCAGAAATTGAAAAATAAGTTGAAACTTCCATCTGAACTGACCTTTGACTTAAATATAGCTGCAGACTTTTTAAGGATTGTCAATCTCAGTGTGAGGCAATATGTTTTTTTTTCCTTTTTAAAACTTTTTCTTTAGAAAGCTATTAAAAAAAAAGAAAATTAATAGGTCTTATGAAAAGATGAAGGGCCAACTTCTAATTATAGCTGTGAATTCATTATGTTTGTTGAACTTAGAGAAGGGCATTTGTAAAACTGTAGCACTTTGTAGAAAGTAATTGCAAAACTGATCTGCAAATCAACCAGTGTCACCAGTCCCCTTAATTCCAGGGATGGAGATGGTCTTCACTGTCAATGGAAGCATTCCAAAATAAAGATCCAGCACGCTACCTGGTATAATTTAAATACTAAAAATTCTGTCAAAGTTTGAACCTTCTAATGTTAGTAAGCTCAGTTATGAGTGTTTTCTATTTGGATAATTAAAAGCTCCCTTGGCAGATCTAACATTGAATCTATGAGCGAATCTTGCGGGATTTGCATTACTGACTTGAAACAAATATTTAGCTCTCATTTACAAATGAGTGTTGAGGAAAATTCAGAAACTGTTTAAAAAGTCTAATGAAATACTTGAAAACAAATTACTCTTGAGAAAGTATAAGCTTTCCAATTTAGACAGTCCTTCAAAAGATAGCTCATGGGGCGCCTGGGTGGCTCAGTGGGTTAAAGCCTCTGCCTTCGGCTCAGGTCATGATCTCAGGGTCCTGGGATTGAGCCCCACATCAGGCCCTCTGCTCTGCAGGGAGCCTGTTTCCCTTTCTTTCTTTCTGCCGGCCTCTCTGCCTGCTTGTGATCTCTGTCTGTCATATAAATAAATAAAATCTTAAAAAAAAAAAAAAGATAGCTCATGAATTTATTCTAAAATAAAAATAAATTTTATATTTTTTATTGTGAAATATTTCAGGTGTGTAGAGTTGTATAGAAAATAATATAACAGATGGAGACCCAAAGTATATATATTTGCCATAGATTTTCAAATCACTTTTGTTTTTAAAGAAATGAAATTGAGAAAACTAAAACTAGAACCCCACATTTCTATTCTTTGTCTCTTCAACTATCCTGAAATTTATAGAAATCATTCTCATGTGAGTTTTTAAATTTTTACCAATTTAAAATATTATTTGGACATTTAGAGTGTTTTTTTTTTTAAGATTTTATTTATTTATTTGACAGATAGAGATCATAAGTAGGCAGAGAAGCAGACAGAGAGAGAGAGAGAGAGAAGCAGGCTCTCTGCAGAGCAGAGAGCCCAATGTGGGGCTCGATCCCAGGACCCTGGGATCATGACCCGAGATGAAGGCAGAGGCTTTAGCCCACTGAGCCACCCAGGCGCCCCTAGAGTGGTTTTAAGTACTGAATTGTTTCAAGTGTTTAAGTATTTAATGTGTGTTTAAGTGGTATAACATTGTACTAGTATCATGTAACTTTTAAAATTCACCTTTATTTTTTTAGATTTATTCATGTTTATAGATAGATCTACACTTTCTATTTTATTTCTTGCTGCTTAATAAAATTTTATTGTAGGGATAAACCAAATTTTATTGATCCATACTCGTACTAATGGACACTAAGTTATTTCTAATGTTTTGCTATTACAAACAGTGCTGAAACAAATATATTTGCCCATGCCTCCTTGATAACAGGTGTAAAGATTTCTTTAGGGCAGTGGTTCCCAACAGATGATTTTGCCCCTGGGGGACATTTTGCAATGTCTAGAGACATTTTATTTATTTATTTTATTTATTCATTTATTAAAGATTTTATTTATTTGTTTGAGAGAGAGTATGAACAGGAGGATCAGCAGACAGAGGGAGAAACAGACTCCCCACTGAGCAGGGAGCCCAATGTGGATCTTATTGTGGGGTCAAATCCCAGGACTCTGGGATCGTGGCCTGAGCCAAAGGCAGACGCTTAACCCACTGAGCCACTCTGTCACTTCTGGGAGGGGAACGCTACTGTTATCAGATAGATAGAGGCTGGAGATACTGCTAAACATCCTTCACTGCACAGGGCAACAAAGAATTAACTGTCCCTAAATGCCAAAATTGCTAAGATTGAGAAATTCTGCTCTAGGATATGTAACTAGGAAAACTAAATAGAGAGACATACTATGATCATGGATGTTGGATTCAGTAGCCTAAAGATAAATTCCTCTCAAATTAATCTATAAATTCAGTCTAGTTCTAGTCAATATTCCCATAGGGTTTTACACAGAATTTGACAAACATGCTCCATAAATATATTTTTTAGTCTTCCCAGCACTATCAGTGGGTCTAAAGCACATTGCTAATGGCTTAAATTCATAAATTTGGAATATACAAAGGGAGTCTGATTATCTTCCAATATGGTTTTTCAATAAAGAATTTTTCTCAGACTGGATTTAGGGTGGTATCATTTAGCACAGTTGGTTCCATGCTTTCTTTTTCTTAAAATATTTATATGGATTTGGCCATAACACTTGCAGCGTTTCCAGCTCCTATAGGCTATAGTGCCTATAATTAACATTTCAGTTAATTACCAGCATGGTGATCACCAGCATGGACAGGATAGGATCTAAGGCTAAGTAACTTAAACTCTAGGGGCAATCAATGCCCTAAAATGAGAATCCAGATTCTAGACAGCATTCTTTCAGAAAGAAGCATAACTCAGAAGTTAATTTCTCAACTTTCCTAGCCATCCATATCTTCATTAACTCTTAAATTTTACCAAATATTATATTTAATGTCAGAAATGGGTTCTTAGTGTCACATTAGCATGATGAATACTGAAATGGCCTCTCCTTGGTGAAATAAAAATGGTTTAAGTTTAAATAATGCAGTTATTTAAAGTCTTCATTTTGGTTTTAGAATACCATACCTCTCTCTGCATGCAGTTCAATATTCCTTTGCTTTTCTGTTGTGGATAATAAAAGACTTGGCTTTGATTGCTTCCACTAGGGAGCTATAAACTTCCTTGAAGAATCTTTGAGGTCTGCAACACATTACCAGTGTCTGCTAAGTTAACCATTTCCCCAAGGCCCTGATGAAGTTAGAACTAGATCTTAATTATTGTTGTGATCTTGTTGACCAATACTGGTAGGTATCATAATATATTTGGCCTAGAGTGGTCCCTTCTGACAGCTTCATTATAGGCTTGGGAGCTGTGGCTGGCTGTTGTGGTAGTCATTTCTTCCTTCTTCTCTTTAAATTTAATGGTTTCAAGAATAGAGTGCTGAGCACTACAGTCTTCTTTCATGATTGTATGCTCTGGTTTGTCTGGGTTTATATAATAATTATTTATTTAGTTTACTCATTCAGTTGACTAATTACTGAGCACCAACCTGGCTTAGGATCTTACCTCGCTGGCATATGTGAGGTTGCCTCATGAGGCCTGGGACTTTCTTTCATATTGCTTTATACCAGTTGTCTCCTCTTACAAACTCCTGAGTTAGGTACCCCTCCTAAGGGCTCCAGTACACTCTTTGCTTCTCTAGAAATCACATTTACCACACTGGAATATTTCTGCTTATCAGCAATCTGGATTCAGATTAACTGGTCCCAAACCCTAGCTCCATTCCTTACTAGCTCTATAATCCAAGGGAAGTTACATATTTTCTCCAAGTTTTTATTTCTTTATCTATTAAATGGAAACAATAACTTACCTATATAATAAAGTTGTGATAATTATGTTTAGTCATTCAGCACATAGTTATTAAGGAACTACTATGTATCAGCTCACCATTCCTAATGCTGGGATGAGGCAAGGAACAGAACAAAATCCCTGTCCTGCTTACCATTTAGTAGGAGAGAGACGATAAATATATGAAGATGTAGCATGATGTGGGCCTAGAGAGTGATTAAGAGTAAACATTAGATTGGAGGGACATTGAACAGAAATTGAATGAAGATGGAGAACACTGAGAGAAAAGCCAGGGTTCTGGAAGTTGCCGTGGGATGAGGGTGAAATGGAATGTAAGGATTAGTCTTGACCATGTTAAGTCTGAGATTCTCATTATTCATTAGAGAAGTTGAGTATCAGGTTTTGTTATGAGCTGAATTGTACCCTCCCAAATTCATATGGTAGAGTCCTTACCCCAGTTCCTCAAAATGTGACTTTATTTGGAGACAGGGTCTTTAAAGAGGTAGTTAAGGTAAAATGAGTGGGTCCTAATCCAATACAAGTAGTTTCTTGTAAGAAAAGGAGATTAGGACAAAGACATGCACAGAGGGAAGGCCATGTGAAGACAGGGGGAGCCAAGGAGCAAGGCCTTATAAGAAACCATTCCTGCTGACCCCTTGGACTTCTAGCCTCCAGAACTGTCTGAGAAAATAAATTTCTGTTGTTGAACCACCCAGTCTATGCTATTTTGTTATGGCAGCCCTAGCAAACTGATACAAGTTGAATAGCTAAGTAGGCAGTCACCTGTTGAGGAGACACAAATGAAGCTGGGGTGATTGGTATACAGAAGATGTTTAAAATTACCAAAGGCAAATAGATCATCTAGGAAGGTCTGAGGCCAGAGGTGAGAAAAGGTCTGAAAGCTGAGAACTGATACATTCCCACATGAAGACATCAGGGCAATGGAGAAGAACTAGCAAAGGAGATGGAAGAGGAGATAGAAGGAGAGGAGCTGCACTATAAATGGAAAGCAGGAGAGTGGTATTCAGGAAGGCAAATACTAGGAAGTATTTCAAGACACAGGGAGAGGTCAGCTTTGTCTGAACAAGATGAGGACTGGGAAGGGCTCAATTGGATTGGCAACTTGGTGAAAGTTAGTGACCCTGAGCATAGTGGTTTTATGGATTGTGGGAACAAAAGTCTAAATTGTGTCTTTCAAGAAAGAAGAGGAGGTGAAGATGCAGACACAGTGAGTAAAGACAACTTATTCGAGGATTAAATAAGAGAATAGATTCAAACTGCTTGGAACAATCCCTGGCACACAGTGTGCTTTCAATCAGTGTTAGCTGCTGCTTTTAATATTCTCATTGCTCTTATTATTTACTACTTGGCTGTAAGCCCCACAAGGGTAGGGATGGTAACTGTTTTTGTTGAGGAGTTTATTTCCAGTACCTAGTGTAGCATATAGGCTTTTCTTTCACTCATATAGAAAAGGAGACTTACACAGATCTTTTGGTAAATTGATAAAGATTTTTCTCTGCCACAAAAGAGAAACTGCTATAAGCTCCCTAGTTAGAAATTACTGTAGAACTTCTTTCACAAAAGCCAATTCACTTCTTTCGAAAGTTGGTGAAAGCTCACAGAAGAATACAGGTCACTGATGGCAGATACACTAACTCAGAAGTAGTCAAAATTGAGTGTTATCTTGCAAACAATAGTGTCAGTGGCTGAGTTATGAGACAAAATATTGTTGAGAAGCACAGCAACGTGTGTGTGCGCACACATTGGTAATATGGTAATATGGTAATATGATAAGGGTTTAGAGAGAGACAAGAAGATGAAGAAAGGGGAAAGAATGATGTGGTTTTCTCTAATCAGTTCACTGGACAGGATAAGAACAGAGTTGCATTACTTTCTGTCCTCCTGACAGTGTGGTACTCCATTTGTAGGAATCCTTCATTTCACAGAGCACTTTCACCTATGTGACCTCATATATCCATTTCAATAGCTCTCTGAAGAAGACATTGTAAATTTTATTTTACAAAATGAGAAAATTATGGTTCTGGAAGGCAACTTGTTTATTTCCAGATGGGGAATTAGTTAGGCTCCTTACTTATTTAGTACTTATTTGTGACTTAAACACTGAATTTGAAGAGTTCTCCTCTGGGGTGATTATCTTCCAGGCCTGCCTGCTTTTCTCCTCTACCACACACTTTATTTCTCTTTAGAAAAGCCTTGAATGGTGTTAAAGATCCTCATCGTCTTCTTTTATATTAAGCATTTATTACAAATTTAATGTAATATTGAAATCGATGCCACACATCCTTGGTTCTTCAGCTTATTAAGAATTTGGTTCAAAAAAAGATGTAGAAATCTCATTATGATCAATTCTTAGAAGTATTAATTCAGTTAAATAAAATAAGACAAAAAAATCTCTACTTTTCACTGTTTTAACAAAGCTCATGAAATTTCAGGCCATGTATGCTAAAGTACAACATTGGTTGAGAAGGGTCTGGATTACCTCCTTCATGGATGATGTAGGTTTTAGATGGTGGCAGTTGGCTCAAATGCCTACACTTGAAAGTCCAAGGTTTTAGGTCAGAGCTCTGATATGTCCTGGTTAGAGGGGGGTACAACCTTATAATCACAGAAAGATTTCAGATTGATCCATGTTTACTTTCTATCTCCATGAAAAGCTGGCATCCTCAGCTAAGTGGCTAAATGAGCAACAGCTGGGTTTAGGGAGAGAGAACTATACGATGTAACTTGTCCTGGCAGTCACCAATGGACTTATTCAAAAGGAAAAATTATACTCATTGACTTTTCAATACACTGTGGGTCTGGTAAAGAAACTGTCTCCATCCAACCCTACTGGCATGGAAAGGCTAATCCACAATGCCCTAAGGAAGGGTGCTTTACTCAGAAATGTGGCATTCAGTTTCTGTAACCCTGCATGGAAATTCCTTTTAATGCTGTGCATTTCACAAAATGTAGTAATTGCCTTGGGGTACAATGAGTTACAAAAGATGGGAGTAATCACAAAGAAAGAGCATAAAGGCGAGGGTAATGCATAGAAACATCATTGTTTCCAATGATCATCAAAAATAGGTCAGACAACAACTTCTGCTTTGATGTTTGATGTTTTTATTTTTAAGGAATTTGGCAGCAATGCAGTGTAACCTCAGCAAATGGAAACTAGGGTCAATAAAGAGCCAGAGAACCTGTTATAGGAAGAGTGTGGGATGAGTCACTTTCATGAAATACTTGAATAGATTCTCAATTTTTATGGTTTCCATAAAACTTTTTTCTTAGCTTTAGTTTTCTTTCAGTTTGATTAATCCACTAAACTGGATGCAGACAGGTGGGAAGGATTTTTACATGGAAACTATGCTCATATCTTCTTTGGCAAAATTATGGACATCCTTATCATGCATTGTAGGCAACATGAAGAGGGCAGTGGTTGGAAGCATGTGCTGTATAGACCTGGTTTTATACCATGAGTTCTACCATTTGCTAACTATGTGATTTTGGCCTTAAGCCTCAGGTTTCCTATCTATAAAATGGGAATGATTATAACATCTTATACTATTGACATGAGAATATAAGAAAGTAATATATGTCAAACTTCTGATACATTGGATATATCCTCCCTGCAAAAGGGGCTGCTTTATCATCTCTTGAGATAGTCATCAAATGCCCAGAGGAACTGTGTGTATGTGTGTAGTATATGGGATTGTTTTTGTCTGCTGGAGAGATGAATTTCTGCCCTGGATGAAGTCAGACATCTAGTCAGACATACTAGGTGTGGGCACTTAAGAGAAGCTGAAGTTCCCAATCTCCTTACCTTCAACCTTCCTTCCCAGCAAGAGGTCTAATTTTCATGGCTTTCTAAAAAAGATTTTTATTTATTTATTTGACAAACAGATATCACAAATAGGCAGATAGGAAGGCAGAGAGGAAGGCAGAGAGCCCAGTGAGGGGCTCAATCCCAAGACCCTGGGATCATGACCTGAGCCAAAGGCAGAGACTTTAACACACTGAGCCACCCAGGCAGCCCTTTTCATGACTTTTGTAGTTCTAAGGTTTTGATTAAAAAAAAGCTGGGATTCAGTGGGATATACATAGTTCACTCCCCTCTTCTTCTCTCATTCTGCCTGTCATAAATTCTTGGTAACTGGGAAGATGTCTCAGACACAGCAGCAGTTAAGTATGGGAGTGTTTTGGTAGAGCGGCACCACATGCCCAAGTTCGAATATCATAAACTCTTAAGTCCGATTCTGTAGGAGAGAAAGAAATAATTTTCGTCTACACATCTTAGGTTCAATGACTGAGGCCATGCAAATTAGACAGTGAAAGACAGATTAATAAGGGAAAACAAACAGAATTTTATTAACATCTGTATAATGCACACAGATGGGAATGCTAAGTGAAGAGTAACTCAAAGGGGTGGTTAGAACTTGGGCTTCTACAGCATCTTAACAAAGAACAATAATTTTGTAGAGAAATGGAAAAAAAAGGATTTTGAACTTTTAGGGGTGGTAAATTATGGGAAGGTAAATATATGGGGAACCTAATGCAAGATAAGGGCTAGTTAATATGGTTTGTTCATGTAGAGTCTTGGTGTCATCTTGTCTCTGATGATAAGGCTGTTACCATCTTTCTGGTATGGGAAGAGGAGACACCTTCACAAGGGAGAATTTATGTTCTGTTTACAGGTAGATAAGGGGAGGGCAGAGAGCTCAGCCTTCAGCTCAAAATAGTCCTGTGCTGGAGTAACATATGTTGGGATGGCATGCTCTGAAGACTTTCAGTTCACTTAATGTGAACTTACCTGCAGTTCAGATGCTATAAAAGCAGTTAAACAATTCTGGGTTGAAAAGTCTTTCTGCAATGCTGATGAGACTCATTTGGACACTGACACTCACCCATTAGGTCCCTCTCACCAGCAGTATATACACATGAATATTCACTTCTTTAAGTAGAGGTGAACATTCATGAAGATGATGATATAACCATGTTTAGAAGGCATAGGTAATGCTATTGGGCAACTATCTCTCCTAAGATCAACTCAGAACAGGTATAGGGATGTATTCACAATACACACACATACACATATATCCATATATTTATGCATATAACCTTTAAGTATTTTTTCATGCTTCATCTATAGTGAAAGCAATATCCCTTCTTAATATAGACCCCAGAAAGAAAATTTATCAAATTCTTTTAGGTTCCACATCTGTAAAAAGGAGATAAGCTCACTACAAGCATTGATGCAGTAAAGTCTACCCAATTTTTGAAATGAGCTCTAAATTCACTGTGTGCTGTTTCTGCCCATATCATCTCTTCAACTCCTATAAATGCATGTCACTTCCCTTTACCTGCACTGAGGCAGTTTAAGGCTTATTTTCAATATTTAGGTGGATGGCTTCACACAGTCTTTCATTTCATTTTAGTTTATAAAATTTTAGATATTCACCAACATGCTGTTGGGCACACCTCTAAACCAGCCTTCAAAACATTTTCTGTTCAAAAACTGATAGGACTCAGACAGTTGCCTGAAGCAAATATATGCATCCTCTGAACTCCAGTGAATATACAAGGAGGGAGGGAAGGTGGGCGGAATGAAGAAAAGAAGGGAGGAAGGAGAGGATGGAAGAGAAAGACAGACTGGGGGAAGAAAATGACATATTTCTAATTAGACCTACTGACTTATTTTCATTAAGTCTGCCTGCACCAATTTAGGATTCTTGGCTCAAGTCTTGTGATGTGCAAACCTGGGACACTCAGTGAGACTGTGATTATAATTTCTCCCCTCTTCAGGGGGCATGATCTTTCCTGCAAATGAAGGCTCTTATACTTTTTCCAAGATTCAGGCAAAACTCATGAATCAGACTAGCTTTCTCTTGTTCCACTCTCATTCTGAATTTCTTACACCCCCTGACCCAAACACATTTTTCTTTTAACTCTTTAGCCTTCATTTTGCCTGAAGACTTCACCAACTTGAAGATGGTACTAATAAGTGAAGTAAGTTCCTTTTCAAAGTTTCCCATTTACATTTTTATCCTAGGGGACAAGGCTTTACTTACAGATGTTATATACTTGAATGCAGACTACTTTTGTGGCGTGACTTCCTGATAATAAGCTCTCTCTCTCTCATCTCTTAGTAATGATGATTACTAGACAGTAATCAATCATCTAAGATGATTACTAGACAGTAATCATCATTATGATGAACATTATGATATGGGTGCTATTGATGTCCCAATTTTAGAGATGATACAATAGCACTGAGAGTTAAGTGACTTACCCAAGGTAAGTTGGATACCTTTATTGACGCTTACCTAGCATTTATCCTAATTTTTTGACTAGGAAGCAAAGACTTAGTGCTCAAACACAGTTACCCTTTTGTTCTGCACATCATAACTCTCCTTGTAACACAACTGCTAGTTACTTATTTTTTGTTTTTGTTTTTGTTTTTTTAAGATCTATCCACTTATTTCATAGGGGAGTGGCAGGGGAAGAGAGTCTCAAGCAGACTCCATGTTAGGTACTGAGCCCAATGTGGGGCCCAATTCCACAACCCTAAGATCACAACCTGAGCCAAAATCAAGAGTTTTCTGCCCAACTGATGGCACCACCCAGGCACCTCTACAACTGCTAGTTTTTTAATGGGGCTCCTGGGTCCAAGATCTGGACTTACATTTTGGTCCATGCCCCAGTCATGTACATATCTCTTTGCCTGGTCAGTCACCAGAACTTGTTAATGGACAGGACTAATGGCTGACTTGTTTTGCTGTAAATAACCTGCCCTGCATTGTGGATGAATCTCAAGTGCACCAACAGGTTCTTTCCATGCATGGGAATATTATTCTATATATCCAGCAGGACCAGGAAACAGATTCATAGAAGTTTTGTGGTTTGCTTAGTTTTGTAGACTTTTTAAAGCTCCTTTGGAGAAGCATAGAAGGAAAATTTTTTCTGTTCATGGGTCTAAAAATTACACTGAAAATGAACTACTATAAACATGTTCTAAGAAGACATTTATCTCAAGGGCCCTGAAGTCTCTGATCAACAGCTTTTAAGTACTAAATGTGAACACTGATGGCTATATTCTGTCATCACTTAGCTTATCTCTAAACCTTCTGGGTCCCAAGTGTGTCTGTTGAATAATGGTTGATCCAATGTGTTTACCCATTAGATTTGTTTCAATTTTGTTGAGTGATAGGAACTCAAGAGGTGGGAATATTTGTTTTTGGTGGTGGTAGAGCTTCACGATGGAGGTGTTCCATTATGTTCTCTGCATAAACATGTGGCTAGGGTTTGTGGGAAAGAATGAGGCCATCAAAGAACTGGCCCCCTCCTTTCTCTTCATAAAGAAGTGCTTAAAAACAAGGCTTCTGCACCAAATATCCTGGTCCTTTGGGGCAGTGCCAAACCCTGTTGTACAGTCATGTTTTAAAGCCATGTGTCCTGAAGTCAACATGTTCTTATGCTATTGCTACAATTGGAAGCAGGATGAATTTATAGGAATACAAACATATTAATAGCTTCAAAGCACTGGAACGTAAAGTAACACACTCAAAATCACTTCCCCTTATTTCTAGAAATTCATGGCATTTATGAAAGGAATATATAATCAATCATACATTAAGAACAATGCGGGTGGGGAATTTATTCACATGTTGTATGTGGGGGCCTTTTTCACCCAATGTCTGGTCTATAATAGACACTCAGTAAATGTTTGTTGATCATGAAATTGAAACCTATAGGCATTAAAGATGAAACTGATGAAAATTTAAAAGCCATACTTTTGTGTCCTTATTCCCTATTTATGTAATCATTCCACACTTGCAACCATTCTCCCACCCCACAACATCCTCCCTCCCAATCATGGTCCAACATTGGATGAATGGAGGACATTCTTTACTTAAAGTGGAATAATTACAGAGAAGATGTTTCAAACAATCCTTCCTTGCATATATTAGCAAACCAGATGTGTAGATAAAGCATCATTTCACTCCATGCTCCCATTTGCCCAAAGGATTGATTCGTGTTTCTTTTAGCCAGTTCCTTTATTGTTTTTTACTGTATACTTTGGCTTTTTTAGAGACACATATACACTCCTTCTAAATAGTCAAATGTCTGCCTAGACTGTGAAGCTCAAGCATGGTTTAAGTGCTCCCGAGATGCTATTACCAAAAATAAATAGATCACATTCATTAAAATGAAAGCATCTGATAGAGCAGAATATTCAAAGAAGGGTAGGGCAATGAAGCAAGCAAAGCATTTGTAGAATGCTTTTTGATCTTCATTTTCCTTTCATTAACAGCTGCATATCTTCATATAAGGACAGGTGAGGCTAAGAAGCTCTCTTCAAAATACATATATGATGTTGATCAGACAATGATCAGAGATTATGCATATTAGTATATTCAGTAAAGCTGACTAGAACATTTCAGTATTACTATGTTCTTGTAGTAGAATAATACAAAATGATGTATTAATTAGAAGTAATTTACTAATTATTTGGGATTCGTAGTTTTGACATCATTTTTAATTTAAATATGGTCTCATTTCCCCCAAGTAGTATAATATAGTAGTATTAACTGAGCATCCATTTGTACGTCATATAAGCTGGGAGCTGACTACTAAGGTCAACAAAAGTTACCTTTTCTTTTCTGTGTAGGGGAGAAAAAATAATTTACCCCTGTCCTTCTGAGTTCTTGACTAAGACCCTATAATACAAGATGACTATGAGAAAAGCAAACGGAAGTTTATTAACATGTTTACCTTATATATACATGGGAGATACCCCTGGAAAAATGACTAACTTGAGGTTGCTTTAGCCCTTTGACTTATAGGCATCATCAACAAAGAATAACACATTTCTGGAAAAAAGTGGCAGGATAAAGGACAGCAGTTTTCGGTTTCCAAGGGCAAAGATAAAGGCTAGTTAGAAACGTTTGTAATGTAGATTCCTCTGGTACTGTTTCCAGGCTGATAGGGTCTTAAGTTGTCTTTCCCTGATTAACATTTGTCCTTCTTGGTGGGGAGGTAGGGAGAGAAGCCTCTGAAAATTTGTGCCCTGCTCTTACATAAATAGGGGTTGGGCAGGGGAGATTTTTTGTGCCTGCTTTGTCTCAAGACAGTTCTTATGCTAAAGTGGCACATTTTGGGTAGCATATTCCCTTCATCAGGAAACAGACTGAGTGAATAAATGCCCATGAGATCACATGCAGAGATATTCTGAGCATAGGTATCCCTGGGAAAATCCAAAATAGACCCAGCCAAAAGTGTTTTTCATAAAGTGTTTTTCACACACTTTCTTTCTCATTTTGGTCTCATGGAAACTTTGCATCCATCCATTTGACTGCTCTACTGCTCCAGCAAGCTCTACAGTCCTCTAAGACCTGGCGAATGGACCAGGAGGAGTGAATGGGCTGGAAGAATCATGGTCAATGATCACTTGCTCAACAGTTTTCAGGAGCTAAAATGTCAGTGATTGTTTTGAAGTCTTATTTTCTTTACTTGGCAAATAATTTCCCTTGAATTTCCTTTCTATCAACCCTGGAAAACACTTATTAAATAAGTTGGCAGACTACATTTTATCCTAACTTGGTAATTATCTTTTCCCACCAGTAACTTAAAACCATCACAGTAAACTAAAAGCCATAACTTCTGCACATTTCTGGTATTATCAACACAAGTTTAAGGATGGCAGCAGAATTTGAAATAATTTATGCCCTTTTATGATTTGAGCAAGTGGTTTTAAATGCTATTTTGGATCTTGACCATGAGATGTATGGATTTTTGAATATAGCAAACTAATAGGATTGAAAATTCCCCAAAGGGAGATATAGTATAGGTCCTCAGTGGTTTATCCATAATTCTGAAAGTAAGAAAGTTCTGAAAACTCTAAAATGTTTCCTTCTTTTTTGGTTGTGAATCTTGAACAGATCTGAGCTGATTTTGTGGCAAAACATGAGCTGAATGTGAGGTTCCTTTAACTAATGTGAATACTAATATATTATGTTGCAGAAATGGCGTTAGGTTTGTTTACAGGTGTTGCCCTCGACCGGCCAGGGTATTACTTAATGTAAAGTAAACGAGCAACATTACCTCTATTAGTAAAAAAATGTATTTTAGAACACATCAGTTTCCACGCACAAATTGTCAGATTGTGGTCCTGTATTACCATTAGCTTTATTTTAAGGTGTTTTATCAGATAAAGAATTATGCACTGCACTTTCCAACTGCATACACATGGGCTGAGTCTGAAGATGCACTCAGGCCAGAGCCAACTGCCCCATTCTAGATCATTTTCTTACAGTTTTCTGTGTACTGAGGGAATGGTGCATCCATGGCTGAGCCTTGAAATCTGTTCTATAAATATTTTTGAAGCTGTCCAAACAAAAAGATAAAGGATGGGTTCAAAGTCATGTCCAAAGATCACCGGCATCTGAGTTGAATTAACTGAATTAATGTTTATAATTAACTCATATGACTCTGTCTCCATTGTGAACAGTTTGCTAGCCCCCATGAGATGACCCATCCACTGCAATGCTTTTTCTTATGCTAGGCTTATCACTGGGAAGAGAAGAAAAAAATTAAGAATATTCCAGACCAACCTAGAAGTTCTTATGACAGTTCAGTAAAGGGTGGTTAATAAGAACATAACTGAACAGCTCCAATGTGACATATGCTTCATTTTATCTACTCCTAATAGTAAGCATGTTAAAAAAAAAGGGGGAGGGGGATTATTATCCCTATTTTACATCTAAAGGAAATGGAGGTTCAGGAATATTAAATACGAAGGTCTAGAGCCAGAAGCTACAGTGCCCTTACTTGAAACCATGTCTCTACAATGCCAAAAAAAGGAAAAAAGGAAAACCTAAAGCCAGAAATAATAGATAATATCAAAATTCAAAGTGCTTTTCACTGAAACTTAATTGCCATTTCTTGCTTTGCCAATAATGTAAGTGTCTAAGAACTGGCCAAAAAAATGTAGACATTTGAGAACACCTAAAGCATTAACCAATCCTGGGCCACAGTGGACCTCCATGCCTCTCTCTCAAGAAAATCAGACGTTCCTTCCCTGGCTTTTTAAAGGAAATCCTGGGGAGACAAAATGTGATGTGCCAAGTCAAATGCATTTTGAAAAAGTAAGAATGTGGAAAGCACATGCCTAGGGTTTCACAAAGGGTTGATATTTTAAAGTCTTGCCATTTCCTGGCTCTTGTAAATAATAATCAAGCTGTGGGTGCCTGAAGGAGATGGGATGGCCAGTAGAAAGTCAAATACCAGAAATAGGCAAGTTAAAAGCATCATTTGTCATCTGTTTTATTTTTCTTAGTTTGCAGTTCATGGAGAAATGTGCCTCATTCCAAGAAAGAAAAATTATAAAAATGTTCTACCTTCTCAACTTAGGGAGAGAAGTGTGTAGTACATCCCCTTCCCTTCTTTCCCAGTGCACACACCCAGTACACCAATTTCTCTCTACTGAGTGGTTCTCAAACTTAAATATATCAGAGTCACCTGGAGGGTTGTTTGAGCACAACCCGTGCTCACCTGTGGACTCTGATCCAGGAAGTCTAGGTGGGGCCTAGGAGTTGGCATTTTGAAGTATGCAGGTCATGCTGATACTACTGGTCCAGGGACTGCACTTGGGAGACAATTGCTTTGATGAAGACAGTTGTTGAACTTGTGCTCAACAAGCTTCAGGGCAGCAATTCTAGAAAAGTAATGAACATAATCATCCACCTGGGAGCTTGTTAAAATTCAGCAGCCCCTGTTGATTCCTGACCCTGGTTGAACACTAGAATCACTTGGGGAGATACTGTGCTCAGATCCCACCTCAGACCTACTGAGGCATAATCTTTGAGTCTGGGACTGAGGTAACATAGTTTTTGAAAAGCTCCTCTAGGGATCTTAATACCATGAAAGGTTCCTAACCACTGCAAATCTGATTTTACAAGCATGTGTTTGTGGCCATGGGGTAGGCATTGGGAAACATGTCCCAGGCAAGTCTCATGCACTTTGAGAGTGCTTTGGGGATGAGACCTGAACCTTTCTTTGCTCATCTACCACCCACCCCTGCTTACCTCCAAGTGGAAGTCCTTGCATATATAGTTACAGGCTTTGCACTTGCTCCTCCCCTGTCTGGAAAGCCTATCTTCTCCTCTGCTCACCAGGTTAACTCTTTCATATCCTTAGACATTAAACTCAGGGAGCTCCTCCCCCAGAAGTCCCTAGATGCCCCTCTTCTATGCTCTAGGGGACCCTCTGTTGTCCTTTACCATAGTGTCGATTACACCATATGGTAGAGTTTCTTTCCACCTTTCTACAGGTCTCCTATTTAGGTGCTAAACCCTAAAGTCGCGGTGATGATTTTATTTTTTATTTTGTTTGTCCTTACTGAATGTAATCTTCACAATACTAGGTGCTCAATGAAATTAAATGGATTGAGGTTAGTTAAAATCTACAATGAGAAAAACCTGATTTTATCCCTTTGGCATAGTATTCTCTCTCTTTCTTTCTTTTAAAATATGAATCAACATACATCTGGCTTTGTAAATAGAATAAGACAGCTGCCTGAGGT
Organism: Lutra lutra; assembly: GCF_902655055.1. Taxonomy (NCBI): domain Eukaryota; kingdom Metazoa; phylum Chordata; class Mammalia; order Carnivora; family Mustelidae; genus Lutra; species Lutra lutra. The sequence goes on along the minus strand of NC_062280.1, from coordinate 49,835,932 downwards.
GAGAGACATGCCCTAAATTAAATAAAGTCAGTTAAATAAACTGATTTAACTTTATAAGTTAAATAAAATCAGCAATAATACCTTCAGTAATTATGAGAAAAGTCTCATTTTTTTCTTTACTCAAGTGAGATCTGCACTGATACTATGAGATCATTGTAAAAATACATTTTAAAAAAAACCCTACACTTGAATGCCTGCTGCTTTAAATCTTCTCACATTAAGTTCATCCTGAATTTTCAGGCTGCATTTTTGGAGAGTGTAACCATATGTTCAAACAATTGTTTTGACTATAAAATTCCTTAGCACACTCCAGGAAGTGATCCCTGAATCCTGAAATGGCAGGCAGGAACCTGTACCAAAGCTGTGGGTCCCTGAAAATACGTGGAGTATCAACTTGCTCACGACAGGCTTCTGGCATCACTATAGCCTTCGGGACAATCACAGAACCCAGATTTCTACCTTGTCCCCTCTCCATTGTGGCTCTCTCTTGCCCCGTCATATAATGCCACAATGCTGTGCAACAGAGGTTTGCTAAGCAAAGCACGTCTTTGAGTTTGAGATGGAAGAGGGGGTGGGACATGTTTTGTTTGGTTTTCAGCCTGGGATGGGCTCAGAGTATATCTCAGCATCCACATAGTTTATGACGTGACCCCCTTGGATCCTACCCCCAACACCTGCCATGGTCTGAGCCTCAACTGGAGCCTGGGGGACACCAATGTTGAGGTCGTGGACTTGGCCATTGGGCATGTGAAGGCCAATGCCCGGCCTCAGGCCCCCCTCCCTCCTCTGCAAAGCAGCCTTTCTCTGAGCCTTCCGCCAGGTGGCCAGAGCTCTCGGGAAGCCCCAGCTCCTGGCCTTGAAGACCTACAAGGCAGCCAAGGCCGGACCCTACCAGGAAGCTCACAGGCAGCTGTCCCTCCTCCTGGACCAGCAGGGCCTGGGGGCTTGGCCGTCGAAACCACCGGTGGGCAAATTCAGAGGCTGAGCCCACCTTCTGGGCTGAGCCAGATCCTGCTGAAGGAGGGTCACTACTGGAGAGGTGTGGGGAGGCACATGGGGGGATGGTAGATGCACAGGGCAAAGTTGGGGTTGCAGGGAGGGGCCTACATGGTGGGGATAGGGGCTGTTGCATATTCAGACTGAAATAAAGAGCAGTTTTTGGTTAAAAAAAATAATAATAAAAGAAAAATAAAAGCTGAAACTTGACCACAAGTTATTTATAACCAATAATATCCCATGTCTGGCTAAGGGGAAAGAAGTGAATATCAAGGAAAGAAGGAAAACAAATGTTTTGCTTGGTTCTAGGGAATTTTTGTTTTTCCTAGCATATACTCTGTAATGGTATGCATGTTTCCTGCTTTAATGAACTTAAGCATTTTTGTATTACTCAATATAGTTTTATTGTTGTGACAACACATACAAATTGTTAGATCACAATCTGTTGTCAGTCTACACTCCTATGGAAAACTGCATCATGGACTATTATTTTTGTGTGTGTGAACAGATGCTCCTCTGTTTTGAGATTATACTAAAAATTTTGGACTAGGTATGTAGTATCCCACTTTGAACACAAAATTATCTCTAGACTTTAGGGATGGTGAGGTATCTACTGGAGAAGAGTGATAGGTTTTCCCATAAGCAAGGAATCAGTGAACACAGGCAGAGCCTGAAAATCACCCTGAGGGCTTCAGAATCAGTAAAGGCAGGAGGGGCTTTGACCTTTTACCCCTAATGAGCTTTGCCTTTGGATTTTCCTTAACAAACTACTGCCTAGTCCTGCAGTGTCTCTACCTCTGTCTGCAATATGACTGCAGATAATATGATACTGGGATATGTGATTATTTGTGTTTCACTTTAATGCAGTATTTTAACTAAATGGAACATGGAAATAGATGCTCATAATAATCATCCAATTAATTTGTTTTCCCTTTAGCTTTTTTTTTTTTTTAAAGAAGTCTCTGCCCCTTCACCTCAGTATTTTGTTGGCACTGAGGTATTTTTTTTTTAAAGATTTTATTTATTTATTTGTCAGAGAGAGAGAGGGAGAGAGAGCGAGCACAGGCAGACAGAATGGCAGACAGAGGCAGAGGAAGAAGCAGGCTCCCTGAGGAGCAAGGAGCCCGATGCGGGACTCGATCCCAGGATGCTGGGATCATGACCTGAGCCGAAGGCAGCTGCTTAACCAACTGAGCCACCCAGGCGTCCCATTCCCTTTAGCTTTTAAGACATTGGTTCCTCTTACCTCTTATTCTGTGTCTTGGACTATACTTTATCTTTTGAATTAGCCTAAGAATATGATTTTAATGCAGTAGATGAGAAATGAGGGGGCACTGAAGGTTTTTGAACAGGCAGGCGGTATGACTGGGGATGGATTTTGGAAAATGAATCTGGACCCGTTTTATAGAGTGGATTGGACCTGGGAGAAGTGGGAAATAGGAAGCTTGACTGGGAACTGTCATAATCTCAGTGAGAAACGATGGAAGATCACATCAGGGCCATGTCAATGGAAAGAGGAAGATATAATTGTGTAGAGATAATAGTTGATGTGTAAGCAATAATGTGTGTGCAGCAAGAGAGAAGGAGATACCACAGCGGCTCTGAAGGTTTGGCTCTTGTTGATTTCAAGAATCACGGTACTAATACAAACATGGGGCAATATAGGAGGAGGAGAAGTTTATTTTCAACGGGATAGGCTCAGTTGTGTTTTAAAATGTACCTTGGCTTTATTTAAATTGGGTGTGTTAATACACACAGACATGAGAATGAGTGTCACAGAATAAGTTTTTATATTCATAGATCTCTAGCAATAGGAAGCGTGGCATGCCTATATGGCAAAGCACCAGGATTGGTCAGAAGGCAGAAGGAACAAAGGAAAAGCACGGGCAAGGGGGAAGGAATTTTCAGGGGAAGGAATGGGCAAGACAGAGTAGGCAGCTAAGTAGGCTTAGGATTGGATAGTTGAACATAGTAGTGGTTTCTAGGTTTCTAGTACCTGGCCCTGGGATGATATAGGGCAAGGCACTAGTGTCCCGGGCTTCAGGAGCCTGATTGGAGGCAGGTTGGAGTAGAAACTTGGAATTGGTTGTTTTTTCTGTCAAAGGAATGCTGGAAGGCAAGTTGTTTTCAATCTCTAGGAATTAGTTAACCCCGGGAGGGGCAGTCTTTCCTGGTCAGCAAGGCCCCAGATGTCAGAGCGTCATAAAATACAGAAAACAAAAAAGCATGATTAATAGAAGTTGTCTAGGTAATACGTCAAGGTAGAACTTATTCAGCAAAAGCTGGTTCCTGGAGGATCTGAAGAACAGTCAGGATTCTAGAAACAGAATTTGGAATCACCTTCATAGAATGGGGCTCATACAAGCAGATGACACTGTCAGGAGAGAGTGGAAATATGTAAGAGAAAGGAGATGACCTGCATTGAAGGAATGCCTGCATTGAAGAGTTGGAACAAAGAAGTGGAGTGAGACGAGACCCCAGTGGTCTCTGCAGTGACAGGGAAGCATGTCAAGAACATATTCTGGAAGGGAGGTGAAGGTTAAAAAAGGGGTCATCCAGGGAGTAGCCAAAGACCTAGGGGCTGGGCAACCAAGGAGTCCTTGAGGGCTTCTGATTATATAGGATAATAAGAGGTACAGGCCCAAAAGCCTGACTGCAAAGAGTTACAGTATGAGTGGTCTTGGGGCAAGAAATGCAGACCTCTTTTTAGAGAAACTTGATGAAAAAGGAAGGAGAGAAATGGGGTGTAATTATTATTAACATTATTATTTTATTATTATTATTATTATTATTAACAATAAGCATCATTATTAGCTGATGCTTAGTAGGCACTCTAAAGCCAATTTTCCTAACTTAATTTCTCTGTTTCCTACCAGTATCCTACAGTTCTGGGAAAAGAATCGAATTTTTATTTTTTTATTTATTTTTTTACCCTACTGTGTCCTGGTATATTTTTACTTGCCTATCTCCTCCATGAAACCATAAGCTTAAAGACAGGAATGCTGTATTACATGACTAGCACCGTTCCTGGTATAAACTGTGCTCATTGCATGTCCATTGAATAAAAGAATGGATGGATACTTCTCAGAAGAGTAGTTAACCCACCCAATATGCCATAAATTGCATGTCTTGAATTGTTTCTCTGTATGTATATTTTTTTCTTTTCTTATATCTATTAATTACTTCAAAATGCAACTGGCAATTCATTTCCTCCAGAAATCTTTTCCCAATTAACCTAATCTAAACAGTTATTTTGCATATTCTAAGTGCATCAATTATGTATTCAATTTGTATGAATTTAAACTTTACTTAATAAATTCTCTTCTGTAAGTATTCCTAGGTCACAGTATGTTCATAAGTTTTCTATCCTCAAATATAACAAGACATTGTGCATGTTGAGCAGATGTTAACAGGCATACAGAAAATATAGAATACACCTCAATATGCAGATATCATAAATCAGTATCATAGGTCTGCTACATCTGTGATCTGCTGGGCAGAAATTTTCATCAGTGTCACTGTTCTGGGTTATATAAAACAGAATGTCATGAATTAGTGACCTTCAAAATGTCAAAATAACACTCAAAGATAATGCATCATGCAATACATTGCTAACATTCTAATTTTGTCTATAGTGGCAACAGTGAAGTGGCTAACAGAAGAGTTCTAGCTGGGGCACCTGGATGGCTCAGTGGGTTAAGCCTCTGCTTTTGACTCGGGTCATGATCTCAGGGTCCTGGGATCGAGCCCCACATCGGGCTCTGCTCGGCAGGGAGCCTGCTCCCCCTTCTCTCTCTGCCTGCCTTTGCCTACTTGTGATCTCTCTCTGTCTGTCAAATAAATAAGTAAAATCTTAAAAAAAAAAAAAGTGTTCTAGCCATTTAGTTATGAAAGGGATTGTTTCTTCATTATGATAATTGAATTTTACACATTTGGTGCACTTATTCATATTTTTATAAACATCTAACAAGTGAATTATTTGAAAATTTTTACAAATTAAAAGCTAAGTCTGGGAGTGCCTGGGTGGCTCAGTGGGTTAAATCTCTGCCTTCTGCTCAGGTCATGATCTCAGGGTCCTGGGATCGAGCCCCACATCAGGCTCTCTGCTCAGCAGGGAATCTGCTTCCCCCCCTTCCCCGCCTGCCTCTCTGTCTCCTTGTGACCTCTGTCTGTCAAATAAATAAATAAAATCTTTAAAAAAAAAAAAAAAGCTAAGTCTGAAGCACTCAATGAGGACACAGGACTCTCAGAATGCAAAATCTGCTTAGAAATTATAGTAATAAGAACTAGAGAAGTAGAAAGAAACATCAATTTGTGTACTATACAAATGAAGGTGCAGATTATCCAGCAGACCATATTTTGTACCCCTATTATATTCAGGGGTTACACTATTCTGATTATATTTCCCTGCTTCCCCTACTAAATCGGGACCTACACTAGGGCAGCATCTGTATTCTATTCATCTCTTTTCTTAATTCCTAGCATGATGTTTGGCATAAAAAGGCACTTAGTAATTATGGAACTGAATTAAAAATGCACATATATATCTACTTGGCCAGGTTATCTTTTACCCTTTTTGTATCTTTATAAATATTTATGTCAATGTACATCTAATTTATTGATATGGAAAAAATGTTCACAATGCCTTGCTGAGAGGGAAAACAGGTTTCAAAATATTTAGAGAACCATCTCACCTGTATAAATGTGTATCCATATATCCATAAGCTAAGAATCCACAGAGATAAGTCTTTAAGGGTAGTCAATAAGGTGAGATTTTTAGATGATTTTCATTGAGATCTCATATTTTTTCACATTGTCTGAATCTTTTCATGGTGAGCCCTGGTTAACTTTATAACAGTAAAACTGTTTTCAAAATGTAAGTAGGATATAGGGGCGCCTGGGTGGCTCAGCGGGTTAAGCCGCTGCCTTCGGCTCGGGTCATGATCTCAGGGTCCTGGGATCGGGCCCCGCATCGGGCTCTCTGCTCAGTGGAGAATCTGCTTCCTCCTCTCTCTCTGCCTGCCTCTCTGCCTGCTTGTGATCTCTCTCTGTCAAATAAATAAATAAAAAATCTTTAAAAAAAAAATGTAAGTAGGATATAAATTGAACCAGGAAGACTCAGGTCCCAGGCCTGCCCCTTACTCCTGTGGCAAACTACTTGTCTAAGTTGAAATTTAATCATATATGAGAAAACAAATCAAATAGATCTGCCCTTTTAACACTCTGGTATTGCTTTGAAGACCACCATGGGTATGACCTTGGTGTAAAAGTTAGGCATTACTTTTGTTTGTTTTAATTTTTACTTTCAGCCCTCATTCTGTTCCATCAATAGGGAACTTAATCCTGGCTTTTCCTGGAGTTTCACATCCTTGCCCCCACAAAGTTTTACATGAGTTCTGGTATCTTACACTGTGTTAAGATTTGGGGTTTGCTGGGAACAGGTGAGGCAGTCACTGGTTGGGGGTTCACAGACATAGCCGATGGGATGTCCATTCCACTGGCCCAGAGTGCCTCACCTACTTCCAGATAACATTTGGGGTGCCGGGTATTTTGCAAATCTTCTAATAGCCCCGCCTTTGCAAGCCACCTTTTCTCTCTTAGTTCTTGATCACACACAGATGCAGGGTCTAGAACCTGGGCTGGGAAACTCCCCTGCTTTCAGAATCAGTAGTTGCCTTCCCTTCTGCTCAGAACCCAGCAGAGGCACTTCCTTTTCTGGGGAAGGGGGAGCAACAGCTTTATTGCCCTGGTCCTCATCCCTCACCTGCCTTGCCAAGACATGTTATCGATACTGTGGAATCCTCTCCTGCTCTGGGACTTATAAACTTCTTCTTTTTTATGTATTGTCACGAGACTCTGCCAAGGCTATGAGTACAGTATACTTAACTGAGTGAAGTAAAAAGTTACAGGAATAAAAGGAGGAAACAAAACCCAGAGGTATTTTGAAATATTTTCCTGACAGTTGAGAAAATGCTATGATCCTAGGAGAGTATGCAGAATGGACACAGACTAAATAGAAGACATTCTACCAGTCTTGTCAATAGGGTTCTGAGGGCATTAGATCCTAATGTCCTAAGACACCCATCGAATGTAATAAATTATTTCATCTCTCTTGCACCTAGAATGATATTAGCCATACACGCTCCTTTTGGGAATTGAGAAAAATAGTTACTCAAAACAGCCCCTCAGGGGACTAATTCTGCCCCTGAACTTGTTGAGAAAGACCCACAAGACTGCGAACTGTGCTGCAATTCAGGAAAGGAGATCCGTAACCAAAAATGTAGTTTAAAAATTGTAGCAATAATGTGTAGATGTCTACCCCAGAAATGAAGGACCAAGGAAAGTGTTCTCAGGAGTGAGTGCCAGGTATGAGAATGATTGGCAGGAATCTTGAACTCAAGAGAATGTGATAATGCTAGTCCGTTATTAATGAGGGGGTGAGGCTTTGGCACTGTGAAGAATAGAAGCTTGGAATACTCGGAAAATAGGAACAGGAAATAGGGATTCTTTTGGCTTTTGTTGTTTGAATGTCTTAAGAGGATATGAAAATATCCTGGACCCCAAATTGCGGCATGCTACAAAGCTAGCCCTAGTGTTCCATATTTTAAAGAGAAGTATAGAGATTACAGTCAAGATGACAAAGTGAAGAGGAAGTATGGTCTTTGAGGTCGGACAGGTGGTCCCAGTTAACAGTCCACCTCCAACATTTCCTTAACTTCAGATACTCAGTTTGATTTTGATTTTCCATAAAAATAGAAGCTGCCATTTATCTTGTAAGGTTGTGGGGAGAGTCAAATGAAACAGATGTGAAGAGTCCAAGATAGTGTCTGGCATATAATAGATGCTCAGTAATTGCCAGGCATCATTGTTTCTCTTGGTTTTACTTTAGTTGCTCCACAATGAGACAAGTATACCCAGTCTTAAGAAATAAAAATATAAACTCTAAAAATACCTCAACTTTTCCACTTTCCTAGCCTTTGGAGAACTACTCAAATGATAACAACTTGTGGTTAAAAAGAGGGAAAGAGAGGGTTCCCTGGGTGGCTCAGTCTGTTAAGTGTCTTCCTTTGGCTCAGGTCATGATCGCAAGATCTTGGGATCGAGCCCCTCATTGGGCTCCCCGCTCAGCAGGAAGCCTGCTTCTCCCTCTCCCTCTGCCTGCCTTCCCCCCGCCCCGACCCTACTCATGCTCTCTCGCATGCTCATTCTCAAATAAAATCTTTTTTAAAAATCCATCTCCTTAAAAAGAGAGAGAGAGAGAGGGAGGGAAAGAATGACAAGGTTACAGAATCCATGGCTTTCCTGAGAAGCATAAGGAGCTATTTTGTGTCTCTTCCCATTTGCTTAGTGACAAATAGACTCCTTATTAATCTGTTTTATTACGGGAGAAAATGGGATGTGTGGGTAATTGTTTTTCTTCTGTGAATGCGTGTATTTCTATTTTTGTAAAGTTCTGATCCTGGTCGATTCTAAATACCTTTAATTTTGAAAGATTCTATTTTCTTCTGGAATCCTCTTGTACCCACAAAGTTAGTAATGGAGTATCATTTAAATAATATACTGTGGTGAGAACATAACAAAGTGGTAAGAGAAGCATTTTGAAGGTTGACTTAAAATATATTGACTTTGAAATAAATATACATATGTTGTAAAGAATAAATTCAACTAAATGTAATCATTGGTTTCCCCAACAGATAAGACTTTAGGAAGATATGTATTTTAGTTTAAAAATATTCTGGTTTGAGTTTGGTTGTATTATAGCTTACATAATACTGATTAGACGCTGGCTTAGAAATATGTGTTAGTCATAAAATTTTGGCGAGATTCACATCAGAAATCTGATAGGGCAAAGACCAACGTGATTATTCACGTTTAAAATCTTGAGGAAAAACATACTGTGTACCGTTTAGTAAAATTGTTCCATGATGTTAAGGAGAAACAATAAAATTGTTCTGTGAAGAATCTGAGCACTGCTAGGTTCAGAGGGACTAGATTCGACTTCATTTCTTAAACATTTAACTGAGCTGGATGGTGGTCTATGACCCCCAGCTCTCTGAGCCAGAATTTCTAATAAAACAAAATGTAGAAAGCATCCATCTTACAAATATTTTTCATTTCTTTTGATAAAAATAATGGAGATTATTGATTGCAAGAGACTTCTTTTATAATGCTTGTTTTGAAAGATTAGAAAACCTTCTACTTTATAAACGATTTTATATTGGGTAGTTACTATTAGTAGTTAATAAATATCTAGATATATGATTTCACCTGCTGTATTTAAAATAAGGAAGTTATAAACTTATTGAATACCTATTGTGTATTCAAATAATTCAAGTTAATATCCAAATCCATGAAATTATCAAAACTGTTTTCTTCTTAAATTGTCCAGAATTTCAATGCTAAGTTCACCTTAAAAATAATAAATATAGGGGTACCTGCGGGGCTCAGTCAGTTAAAGTCTGCCTTTGGCTCAGGTCATGATCCTGGGGTCCCAGGATCAAGCCTCTCATCATCATGCTCCCTGCTCAGTGGGGATCCTACTTCTCTCTCTCCCTCTGACCCCCACTCATGCTTGGTCTCTCCCTCTCTAGTGCTTTCTCTCTCAAATAAATAAATAAATAAAATCTTAAAAAAATAAATATAAGGTAACTTACTGATTATTCAAAATGGCTTAGACCCATAGGAAGTGTGTTCTATTCCCTTATCTGCAGTCTATATGTGTGGTGTGTTCAGAAGTGCTAAGAGGAATGAAGTCATGTGGCTGATGTCAGAAGGTGGGGTATGTGTCTGTGGTAAAAGGAAAATGCTCTGAGGTGTGTCTCATTACCAACTTCCTAGTCCCCTTGAAGTGGTCTTCATCCTTGCTTTCCCTCCTAGCCTGCCTGACTTCTGGCCTTTCTAAGTGCCTGCCTTCTCATTAGCTCTGGGCTGGGGCCTGAGGCTGTACCTCAGCTTGAGTCCAGGTGTTCAGAGAAGGTGTGATTTTGTCCTTTTGTGGTGCTAGAGCTCAGCTTGCCCTCCCTCTCTGAGAAAGGAGGGAAGAATCATCTGGGTTCTCTTTACTTTTGATAATTTTGTGCACACAAGAAACACAGAGAGGGACAGGCCTAGCTGGGCATCCAGGCAAGACACAGACCAATGGATTACAGCAAAAGAGTGAAGGGGCACCTGGGTGGCATAGTCAATTGAGATTCTGACACTTGGTTTTGGCGAGGGTCGTGATGTTGGGGTGTGGGATGAGCCCTGTGTGGGGCTCTGTGCTCAGTGCAGGGTCTGCTTGGGACTCTCTCCCTCTCCCTCTGCCCTTTCCCCCACCTCTAAAATAAATGAATGAATCTTAAAAAAAAGAATAAAGATGATGACATCATCAAGATTTCATCCTCTGTTGTTCCTAACTTCAGTCCCCCTCACAAGAAGACCCTAGATAATTCATAGACAACACCCCATTGAGAAAATCCTAAAATCCAAGGGTGAGACTGACAACAGAGACCCAAGAAGAGAGCACTAGGTGGGTGAAGGGAGCTGCTACACTCCGATGGCAATTCCCCTCCCCCAGGCTAGCACAGAGCCACAACAAGATCCCCCTGGGCCTACAGTTTGTGTCTCCAATGGGGGAGGGAATCTAAGGTGAACACCAAGGTCTCCTGGCATTGTGGGATGCTTCCCAAGAGACTTCCTCAGATCTTGCCTCCTGGAGACCCTGGGGATGGGAGATAGGGAGAAGGAGGTGGGGCTTACCGCAGCCAGCACTCGGGTCTGGGGGGATTGCCTTCTTCCTTGCCGCGTGCCTGAGCGGAGATTTCCCAGCTAGTGGCTCTGCAGTTGTGGCCTTATCTGGCCAGGAGGTTCAGCGGGCAGTTCAGCCTGGCTTGGATCCCTAGCCGGCTAATCTAACCAGCACCCCCAGGGCAGGAAAGCAAATGTGTAGCTCTGCTTAACTGCTGAGTACAGCCTCTAGTCCCTTCTAACCAGCAAGCCCGACCAGAGAAGCAGGCCTGATAAAATAAATAAAGTCATTAACTAATTAATGAATTATATTAAAATATATATGGAGTGGAATATTCAGTCACCAAAAAGGAAAAAATTCTACCTACTTACAACAACATGGATAAACCTTGAGGGCATTATACTAAGTGACCTAAGTCAGAGAGAAAAACAAATACTGTATAATTTCACTTACACGTGGAATGTGAAACAACAGATTTCATAGAAAAGAGAGCAGTTTGTTGATTGCTGATTGCCAGGGTTGGGGGTGGAGTGGGATAGGGAAAATGAGTGAAGGTGGTCAAAGGCTATACATTTCAATTTATAAGATTTTGAAAAGGTCTGGGGATGTAATGTATTACATGTTGACTCTAGTTAACAATATTGTATCATATATTTGAAAGTTGCCAGGAGAGCACATCTTCAAAGTTCTTACCACACACAAACACATACACACACACAAACAAGTGCAGGGAGTGATAGATGTGTTAACTAATCATACTGTAATCATTTCACAATATATATGTATATCAAATCATCACGCTGTACACACATAACCTTGCTCTTCTCCCTTTCCTTTTTTCACACTCACTTTGGGTTCTGAGTTTATTTATTGAAATACAATACCAGGAGGTTGTGGTCATTGAGGCTCTCTTACAGGTTGCCTCTAGTAGAGTTCTTGTTATTTAAATAGTTGAGGAAGCCTCCTGGTGTTTTCACACTTGTGTCATCTCTCTTCCAGAATGTAGGTTGAACAGAGTGAGGCTCTTCAAACGAGAATATGGCAGATGTGATAGGACTTTGTTCCCAGTGTTGGGTTACAAAAAGACTGCAGCTTCCTACTTGGGGGTGCATTCTTATGTTTTATGTCAATTACATCTCAATAAAGCTGGGAAAAGAGTCTGTAATGTGTATTTCAATAAAAAAATTCAGTACCCAGGGGCACCTGGGTGGCTCAGTGGGTTAAGCCTCTGCCTTCGGCTCAGGTCATGATCCCAGGGTCCTGGGATCGAGCCCCGCATCAGGCTCTCTGCTCAGCAGGGAGCCTGCTTCCCCCTCTCTCTCTGCCTGCCTCTCTGTCTACTTGTGATCTCTCTCTGTCAAATAAATAAATAAAATCTTAAAAAAAAAAATTCAGTACCCAAAGTGAGTGTGAAAAAAGGAGAGGGAGGGGAGCTAGGTTATGTGTGCCCTCAATGGCTGGAGAATTACTGAAGGTAAATACTTCGTTAGATCATAAAAAAAGAAAGAAATGGGAAGATACCAGGATGAGTCTGATTCTGGTATGATCATTTTATTTAGATTAATGGTAAAATCTTTTGCAAGGAAATTGTCTCCCTTTTACCCAGTCCTTTATAAAAATTTGTTTTTAATGGAACTGTGTCCTATAGTCCTGTTGACTTTTATATATCCGGGCTTCAGTTACAACGAATATTCTCTTGTCATCTTCAAGAAAAACACCATTAGGGGCGCCTGGGTGGCTCAGTGGGTTAAGCCTCTGCCTTCGGCTCAGGTCGTGGTCTCAGGGTCCTGGGATCGAGCCCCACATCGGGCTCTCTGCTTGGTGAGGAGCCTGCTTCCTCCTCTTCCTTTGCCTACTTGTGATCTCTCTCTCTCTCTGTCAAATAAATAAATAAAATCTTTAAGGAAAAAGAAAAAAAGAAAAGCACCATTAATTCACAGTTTGCATGGTAGATACTAGGGAGTTTTATCTAGTTTTCATTAGTGTTGATACCTGATCAAATAATGAGTGAATAAAGCACTATCTGAAAGTGCTCACAGGTTACAGAGACAATCTTTGAAATAATGTTTTCATTTGCTAGTGGGAAGTGGTTGTGGAACCATTTCTTGCAAATACATCTATGTGTATTTGTGCATATAAATGATACATATGATATGTGTATATGTATATCCCATGTATATGTATGTAACTGTACATAGGTACATAAATAAGAACTCAAAGCAAATTTAAATAAACACAAAAATTTACAAAAGGCCAAAAATAATCAAAGCAGAGGTCACTCAAAAAGTCTAATGAAAACACGTACATGATTAAAAATCTCACTTTAAATGCAAGGAAAAGACAATCTCTATTCCATTCTCAGAACTTTATTTAAGATCAGAGTTGAAGGGATGGCCTTTTCTTTAGAATTGCAATGTACTTTCCAAACACCTTTCATTTTAATGTGACTCTGGGTGATATTCCCTAAGATTCTAACATTTGGGCATTGTAAACATTATTTTACTCTTGTGGCCCACTGAACATCCTCTGAAAAAAGAAATTTTGGCAACTAATCTGTAAGGGAAATGAAGTAATCATCATTTTCCATTTCTCTCTGGATTTCTGACACAAGCCTGACAATACTGAGTGAAAATGCTCTGGAAAGTAGAACTGGGATGTGAATACAAAGCAGTATTATGGCTTTGTCCCTCAGTGTTTCCCCAGATCCAATGTTCTGGAAAGAAAATCTTTCGTTCTCCTCTTTTTTTTTTTTTAAGATTTTATTTATTTATTTGACAGAGAGAGATCACAAGAAGGCAGAGAGGCAGGCAGAGAGAGAAGAGGAAGCAGGCTCTCCGCTGAGCAGAGAGCCCAATGCGGGGCTTGATCCCAGGACCCTGGGATCATGACCTGAGGCGAAGGCAGAAACTTAACCCACTGAGCCACCCAGGCACCCCCATTCTCTTTTGTCTATATGAGTGGCTGTGCCCTCTAGTGTCAGAATTTCTCTTATTCTGAGGTAGAACCCTCATCCTCATCAATTAACGCATGTAAATGGATGTGAAGATGTATTCTCAGATTCATCTGAAAGATATTCTCTGACCTCAGCTTTTTATACGTTTATTCTGACTGATTCAATTTCTTAATAAAGTTGCCTAGAAACAACCTGAAAAGCTGTCTAATGGTGCGAGGTGAAGAAGGAGAAGAAAAAAGTATTATTTTGTGATCTTTACACACATTTTGTAAGAAAACGTTTGCCAAGCTCTATGGATCTAACTAAATCCCCTTGGTGTTACAAGTTTCAGTCACCACATGCCCAGGCTATTTGCATCCTAGGAAACAAATGTAGAGCACATGTCTTGAAACAACTTAATGTGAGAGTGAGTAGTCTAGACTCCAGAGCCAAGAACATGAATCTTGGCTGTAAACAACAGAGGATTAAAAAAAAAAAAAAAAAGTCTACATAGAGAAATAGAACATTTGTCTTTAATGTCTAAGCTCTTTCCTTAAAACAGTGGGAAATCATTTTAATGAATGAGAGGAACCTGCCATGTTGCGGTGCTAAGTCCTAGCAGTTTGGCTGCGTGTGCTCGACCAAGCGACAGGTTTTGTAAAATAGAAAATATTGTTGCGTTTTTCAACCATAACTAAAGCCATAAGGCAAGGTTTCTGGCTTCATTCACAGCTTACTGATCAGGCAGGTGGACCAAATGCTGACAAAGAGCAAAACTAAGGAAAACAAAAACACTCATGGAAATGTTACCTGATCTAATCCCCACCCTCCCACCAAAGCAAGCAAACATTAAAATTTTCTGAATGGTTTTAAGTACGGCAAATCTTTTAAAAATGTGGTGGAGAGGGTGAAGTTAGGATTTATTCATAATAGGGATGTCATTTGGTTTAGATGTTGTGTTGAGAAAACACAATGATGCAATTAAAAAATACCTTATTGTGGGGGCACATAGGTGGCTCATGCGGTTAAGAGTCTGACTTCAACTCAGGTCGTGATCCCAGAATCCTGAGATCAAGTTCCCCATCGGGCTCCCTGCTCAGTGGGGAGTCTGCTTCTCCCTCTCCCAGCTTGTGCTTTCTCTCTCTCTCTAAAGAAATAAATAAATACCTTATTGTATATATTCAAACCATAGAGAATCTCGTTGTAGAGATTAATGGGTAAACTTAAAATATGATAAAGAAAAAAATTTTTCCCCTGCTTTACTTCGCTCTTAAAGAACACATAGGCAGCCCCGTAGGTAGGCTGTGTCATCTTGCTGACTGTGTAATTCAGCTGAATACTACTCACCTTTTTGCAATGTATGAGTAGTTATGTTAGAATTTAAGATTTGAGTAAAATAGTTTGTTAATTAAATGAACCTGAAATCAGAGCTTTGTTTCCCTTTTAATAACATTCACTGTGACCCACAGATGACATCCCTAGTCCCCAGTGACCATCTCAAAAATATGTGAGCAAGTTTAGAGTATACGTACAGAGTGAGCTCCAGCCGAGTCACTACTTCTATGAAATTGGACCAGTTACTTGACTCTGAAGCCTCACTTTTCTCCTCTATAGTTAGGATAATACTACCATCTACCTCCTGAGATTGTAGTGGTAAAAATTAGAGCATGTGCCAAGCGCTCAGTTAGCACTCAATAAATGTTACTCTTCTTCATGGTGAATATAAGGCTGGATGATTAAAAGCCAGGTAACTCAAGGGAAAGAATCATTGACAGTGTCCTCACACTTTATTGAGGGCAAACCAATAAGTAGGGGCAGGGTCAAGGTTAGGAGTGAACAAAACTCACTTCTGGCTTCTGTCACCACATAAATCCCCCTTCTTTCTTTTCTACTAGTTCAAAGCTCTGTAGTCCCAATTTGCCCTTCTCCAGAAAGTTCAAAACAGACAATACAAGAACAAGACGGATTGAAAAGAGAAAACTTTGCCCCCAATCCCTGGTAATGTCAGGTCTACTTAATTGTGTTGTACAAATTCAATACGATTTTTTTAAAATTTAAAATTAAATGATTATTTGAAGATATGTCATTTGGCTATTTATGTTAAAAATGTTTATAGCTAACTAAACTATTTAATTTTTCATGTTTTTATATGGTAAAGACTTGCTATGCAGTTCATAGATACTGTCATTTTGTAATTTTCAAATGGAATGATGACAAGTGGTTACTCTAAAAATTTACTGAGAATAAATAACACAGTTTTCCAAATAATGGTACTTGGGGCATTAGATACAGCAGTGTATTAGAAATACAGAAAAGTGGATTATAATAAGAGGTACAATCACATCAAATTCTTTACTAATATTATTATCATTCTCTAAAGAGAAATATATTTTTTTCTCCTTCACCTTATTAGTCGTCCATGAGGGGTTATTAAATACACCTAGATTCACAAGTATGAAAAATATTTTTATCTTATTTCTCTGATGAGAATATTCTTCAGCACAAATTGGATTTTCAGACAGCTTCATGGATCCGTGAAAAACAAAAGTGTGATTTAAAGAATAACCCTCAACATTTAGATGCTCGTGATCTGGAAATCCCATAAGGAATCCTCATCTTAAAAAACTGATATACCGGGGCGCCTGGGTGGCTCAGTGGGTTAAGCCTTCGGCTCGGGTCATGATCTCAGAGTCCTGGGATCAAGCCCCGCATCGGGCTCTCTGCTCGGCGGGGAGCCTGCTTCCTCCTCTCTCTCTGCCTGCCTCTCTGCCTGCTTGTGATCTCTCTGTCAAATAAATAAATAAAATCTTAAAAAAAAAAAACAACTGATATACCCCTTTCTCTTTTTGCTGAATGAAGTACAGTGTGAACAAGACAACCTGTCTCTCCGAATTTTGTCACTTATGTTACCAGCTGGTTGCAGTCAATATAAAGATGAAAAATCCAAAGCTCAAACCATCCATGTGTTCATAAAATCGCAGGGCAGTTCTTAAACATTTATTAAAAGAGCTTTCAATGTGTTCGGTGTTAAAGAAATGCTGGTGAGTATCTTAAGACTGTAGGTAATGCCAAAGTTTTCTCCATAGGAGTGATACAATAAAGATGAAAGCCGTGATGTATTGGTTCAGCTGTGACACATTCAGTGGGGAGAGAGGTGACAGTTGGATAATTCTCCTATGCTGACCGGGATGCAGGCCATTGGGTTTGCATAGAGGGCTTGACCGAGTTGATAATGCAGCTGTCCGAAAGCCTCTCTGGTTCTCCCATTGACAACTCCTGTATTGTGATAAAACTTGCATCTAGGAAGTCCTTTCTTTACTTGCTCTCTGGACTCATCACACTCGTGGTGAGCATTTCAACCTATGTAAGAAATATCAGGATATCAGTATCTCCTATATAAATGACTATGGTGTCACAGCCTCTTAAGAGTTCTGCATTTGCTTTCTTTTTGAGATAAAAAACTTGTGCTCTTCAACGGTAGTGCAACACCTAGGTTGGGGCTGGGTGTTTGTAACCATTCTCTAATAAAGCTAACCCTGTGCAAAATCCTATATTCTCCTTTCATAATAACCTTAAGCCAAATACATACTTCCCAGTCCCTAAAAACATACAAATACATGTGTCAATCATTTCTTGTTTTATCAACTCATATAATAGACCTGAAGGAGTGAGGACTTGAGAGAATTGCTAGATGCTGAACTGTATAAAAATATATTGAAAGCAACAGTGCAGGTCTGCCTGTCTAAGTAGTGCAGTACATTTGATAAATCTGTACCACCATTCATTGGTCTTAATCTTTTCCTGAAGAAGGGGAAATGGTCAGCAAAAGGGGTTAGCATCAAACAGGTTAATTTCTTAAATTGTATTTCTTTTCTATTGCATATTGATCAAGAACTCGATCTCTGAGCTCCAGTAGCCTGGGAATGAATGCCTTTTGCATCACAGAACAGCCAAATGAACTTGGGCAAGTTCTTTATCCCCTCTACACCTCAGTTTCCTCAACTATTAGAATGATAAGAACTCTAGGATAAGCGGCTTGTAAGAGAGCTTCAATGACCTCTACTTCCTGGTGTTTGCACACCTGTGTCATTTTCTCTTCTGGAATGAAGGCTGCACAGAATGAGGCCCTTCTCATGAGGAGAATAGGGCAGATGGGATAGGACTTTGTTCCCAACACTTCCTACTTAGGGGTGCATTCTTGTTCTTTCTTAAAACTTTTGCCCTGAGGGGAACAAGGTGCCAGTTGTGAGCAGCCCAGTCAAGAGGCCCATGTGGCCGAGAGCTCCAGATAACAGCCAGTTATGTGGGCTGCCAAGAGCCAGGATTATGGGCCTGACACATGCAACCCCCTGCTGCCCCCACCCTGGGAAAGCTTCTAGTTCTCTATATAACCCACGACCTCCAATCCACACATACCACCCAGTATTTTCAGTTGCCTACACTAAAGTTGATCATTCTGGAGGTAAAAATCTCACTACTGTTCTTTCTGTGTGTGGGGTATATGATTGTGGAAATTTGTGTTTGTATTCATGTTATTTTTTATTTATTTATAAATATTTTATTTATTTGTTTTGGGGGAGGGCAGACTTCCCACTGAGCAGGGAGCCATTTCAGGACTCTGAGGTCATGACCTGAGCAGAAGGCAGATGCTGAACTAACTGAGCCACAGAGCCACCCCGGCTCAGCGTATTCATTTTTAAAATTGCTATGGGATTTTGTTACAGCACATTTTTCTAAGGGTTTTTGAGATTTTATCTGGAAAACTTAGATTAATGAAAATGACTAGTAACTTTATAGAATCCATTCATTTTGCTAGACATCTCTTTTATAACAAAAGTTCAGCTTTCAGAAGACAGCTTTGGCAACTGAAAATTCTGATGGGGTCATTTGAGTATGTCCAGCCTCTCACACAGTAGGTCATGTTTGAAGATAGAAAAAGTATAGACGAGGAGAATTTCTTTTGTCTTTCTCTATGGTTTCTTCACCCTTTCGTACAGATAGGGGTAAAGAATTCCTTTTACATGAAGTGGAAAAACTTGGTATAAGACCAGAATTTTTAAAACCCCTCACACTCTTTAAAGTAGAATATCATTATTCAAATGCCATAAAAGTCAAGGCATGTGTCTGAGCTGTGGTTCAGCAAGGATTGTGACCAGCTTGTGGATTCCACAGACATTAACCGTACACTTGGGTACACTATTCAATAGGTCAGGGACTCTTTCTCCAGAAAGCCATTAGTGCATTTGACCTTTCCCAAGGAGGGGTGGAAATCATGAAGGACAGATCCTAGAGAGCTCTGACTGCCAAACCCAAACATATTGTCTAATTCATTAGATTGGCAATAGCTAAATAATCATTGGAAATTCTCATTTGTGAACACAATGTTTGGCTTAGGATCTCTATGCACACTATTTTAGAAGAAGCTACTAAGTAGCCTTTGGAAGTTTTAGGTAAATCAAATTCATGCTTGGAGAGGCTATGGAGTGTGAAAAAAAGATACCAATTAACTATTTTCATTTCTGCTTTTGGTCCTATCTTTCTGTGTGACCTCAGGCAAGTTTCGTAACCCTTCAGAGCCTCATTTTTCTTATCCACAAAATATCTGCCCTCCTTTAAATGCTGTCCTGGGGATTGGGACTTGTCAATGAGGGGTTACATGTGTTTCTATAATGTCATTAAATTCTTGACTGCAAGTTATAGATCTCTAAATCAAATGAGAATAACAAAAATAAAAACAAAAACAAAAAGTATAGATTTTGGGGGGAAGCTATGTGATGTTTCAACAGAAATAGACCAGATTACACCCATGCCTCAGTAACAACTATATCCAGGGATTCTAATACTCCTATTTTCACTTTCTTGTGGGACATCTTTATTCTTCTGTTCCTTACCTTTGTTTTGTCGTTGTTTTTTGTTTTTTGCACAAAAGCTTCGTTCACAGGGTAGGCAAGAGCTGCTAATAACTCCCAAGCTGTATGGCTTAGCATGGATCAGATACCTACAAACCAATAGTGGGGAGATGGATGTGGTTGTTGAGGTGGGGTGGGGAGAGGAGGTTGTAGGGCAGATATACTGTGGGGCTGTAGTCTGTGTGGGGGTCAGGCACAGACCAACTGCTCCAGATGCAGAGGGGAAGGATAGAAAAAATGTGGAATGTTTAAAAGTATTGCCAAATCATTTAGAAGTACTGCCAGATCATTTGAGAGTGCCAAAGCGTTGGTTCTTAGCCCTGAGTGAATGTTTAAATCACCTGCGGAGCTTTTTAAATACCTGAAGCAAAGTCCTTTGTGTGTTGTCATCAGAATCACCTGGGGAGCTTCTGAAATTTGTAACCTTTTCAGATCTACTCAGAACTATTCAATCATTCTCTACAGTAGGGGGTGGCAGGAACCCAGGACTTGGCTTAAATTCCCCAAGGATTTTTTTTTTTTTTTTTTTTTTTTTTTTTTTTTTTTGCACGTTGAAATTTGAGAATCATTGCTCTAGATTGGTGATTCCCAGATTGTGATTCTCAGACCAGCAGCAAGTCTTACGCTGGAGCCCGGCAACCTGCCCCCCAAAGAGCCATCCAAGTGTTTGAAATGCCCACTAAAGTTTGAGAGCCATTGCTCCAGATGGATTTAATCTCTCCACTAATTCATTTCTACAGCATTTTACAAATGTATTGATCCTGGGTTTGGGCATTTAAAGTATGTAATTGCTTTTCCTTTAAACTGTAAATATTTGGTTTGAAAATGACCCTGTGGGCACCACAATGCCATTTAAAAATGCAGTGTTGGGGGGCGCCTGGGTGGCTCAGTGGGTTAAAGCCTCAGCCTTCAGCTCAGGTCATGATCCCAGGGTCCTGGGATCGAGCCCCACATCGGGCTCTCTGCTCAGCAGGAAGCCTGCTTCCCCCTCTCTCTCTGCCTGCCTCTCTGACTACTTGTGATCTCTGTCTATCAAATAAATAAATAAAATCTTAAAAAAAAATGCAGTATTGGGGTGCCTGCGTGGCTCAGTTGAGCATCTGACTCTGGATTTTGGCTCAGGTTGTGACCTCAGGTCATGAGTTCCACTCCTGTATCAGGCTCCATGCTCAACGTGTAGAGTCTGCTTAAAGATTCTCTCTCTCCATCTGCCCCTCCCTACCCATGCTTATGTGCTCCTGTGCTTTCTCTTTCTCTCTCTCTCTCTCTAAAAAAATTTTTTTAAACGCAGTGTTGCATACGACACATAAAGGGAAATTATCAACATCTACAGAGCTGAGATAAATATAGCTTTTGTTATTATTTTTTCCCCCTAATTACACTTTCCTCATCCTCTCTGGAGTGTTTTCTTCCCTTCTGTGTGTCTGGGAACTAACTCTCGAATGTCAGTTTCATAATTGTCAGCATCTTTTAATCATAGACAATACAGCTGTGGCTTGAGAAACTTTATCTTTTAATCTCCCCCGCTTAAGCCACTGATCCATTCTGAAATAGAAGAAAAATAGAATATTTTTATTTTAGAATAAAATATTTCTGAGTCTTAAAATACCATTAAATAAACTTAAAAGTTAGAAAGCTTTTGAAAACAATTTTGAAATATCCATTGCAAAATAAGACCATAAAATGTATGTACTTGTCATTGTGTTTCCACATAGGGGCAGGGAGAACTTTAGAATTCCATACATGATAATTTACTGATTAAAGGGTTTACAAAGATCCTAACAGCTCTAACGGAAGATAGCTAGCAAGAGAGTACTGGAAATACTGAGGAATAGATAAATAAATATCTGAAAACACAAGTGTTTATACCCTAAGCCTACTACCTTTGAAAATTTTAGAGATTAAACAAGAATACACATATACCCAGTCCATTAGCCAGTACAGCAATGATGTCACCACATGTCAAGTGGCCTCCAGGGACCTCCCTGTACATTCATGGGAGAAGAGGAATGTGAAAGCAAGTAATGTCTTAGTACTGTGAAAACAGTTTTGGTCTCAGAGACATTGGGGGCTTTTAGGCATTCCAGACTACAATTTAAGGATAGTAAATTGGGTCAAATTCATATAGTTCCATTCACATCTGCCACTCTGAGAAAACTGACCAAGCATGAAGTGCCATGGTAATAAAAAAGAAACGTGTGGCCTGTGCCAGGGACATGTAGTCTTGTCAGAGGAGCAAGCCTAGAGGCATCTGAGGTATACTGGAAAGCTATTTTTTAAGAATATTTAATAAAATAAAATAAAAGCTATTTTTAAAGAATATTTAATAAAATAAAATTATTTTAAAATATTTAATGAAATATGAAGTTCTTGGTAAGGAAGAGAGATTAGATATATCTGTTTCAGAAGAAACAGATTTGCTTAGAGAATATATAAGAAGAAAGCATTAATGGCTGAGAAAGGATATTGTAACCAAGGGAAACTGAGGGAGAAAGAAGAAAAGAATAAGCACGGGATGATACAGGAAGATCCACAGAAACCTACAAAAGAGAAGTACTCAACAACCCAAGGTAAACAGGCAGTGGAGAGAAGAAGGGGTAGGGTGGAGAGAGAAAGAGCAAAGGAGACCTCAAATCACTAAGGAAATCATCACACATATGAAGTAATCATAATAAACATTGGTGATATCAAAGACGTATAAAACTCAAAAGGTTAAATGACTAAATATGTCTCTGAAAGAAAGGGAACTCTGTATAACTTTTTATAGAAGTAGGTAATGTAAACAGAAAAAACATTCAGCTTGGAAGCTCAGTCTGAGACCCCTGGGATAGTCAGAGAGGAAAACTGTACGAATGGAAGTTTTTGGTATAAGGACAACCATGTGGGTTTTTAAAAAAATGTTTATGAGGTTTGAATGGACCAGTGCGTGATAATTATGAATAGATGAAGGGAAATTGGGTTTATAAAAATGAATGTCTGCCATTCAAAGAATTGGAATGTTGGGGGAAACTCTTGAGGAAAGTGGTAGCCTTCCTTCACACTCAAGAGGTGACTGTAAATTTCATCAGCTTCACAAAACACATATCTGGTCCTGCCACATTCCAAATCCAGGGCTCTCAAGAGCCCTCAACTGCCCAATCCTACTGTTGAGGTCTTCCATGTTACACCCCTTTCTTAGCTGTCGCCTCATTTACATATCTCCTCCTACCAACCTATGAACCTATGAAATCTGTGAACCATTTGGAAGATGGCACAGCCATTTGTGTAACAACAGACTGGGGTACAGTTTTATAATTTTCTAAGACAATTCAAATCCCATACTATCTGTGTGGCAAATTTTGGCATATGAATTCCTATATGTTTGAAAAGTCAATTTGTCAACAGAATAATGAAAAGCACAATTATGTCTAGCTGTGAATCACCATAATTGAATTTGTTTCTCTGTTACTTGTGTTGGCAAATAATTTCATTTCATATACTTTTGTACATCTATCTTATAAACCCCATAATACATAGCTGCTATTGCTTTAACAAAAAAATGAATATTTTAAATTAAAAATGGCATTGTATTATTTCTGGGGCTTTTCCTTCCTCTCTGAAGTTCAAGGCTTACATCTGGAATAATTCCCTTTTCCCTCAAATTCCTTTAGTATTTTTTGTAGTGCACATGTGCTGGTGACAAATTGCCTCAGATTTTGTTCATCTGAAAATATCTCTATTCCACTTTCAATTTTGAAGGATGTTTTTATGAAGTCTGGAATTTTAGATTGATATTTTCCCCCCTTACAGCGCTTTATGATATCAATCCAGTTTCTTCTAGTTTCCATTATTTCTGATGAGTAGTCAGCTCTAATTCTTATCATTGTTTCTCTAAATGTACTGTGATATTTTGATGTCACTTTTTTTTTAAGATTTTATTTATTTATTTGACAAAGATCACAAGTAGGCAGAGAGGCAGGCAGAGAGAGAGAGGAGGAAGCAGGCTCCCTGCTAAGCAGAGAGCCCGATGTGGGGCTCGATCCCAGGACTTTGGGATCATGACCTGAGCAGAAGGCAGAGGCTTTAACCCACTGAGCCACCCAGGCACCCCGATGTCACTTTTTTTTTTTTTTTTTTAAGATTTTCTGTTTTTTGTTTTAAGGACTGTGGCTGTTATATGACTAGGAATGGTTTTCCTAGCATTTATCCCAAGTTGTTCTTCACTTTTGCAGTGGCTTGATCTTTCATTGATTTTGAAAAAAAAATCTCAGCAGTAATCTCTTCAAATAATTATTTAGCCTGATTTTCTCTGTTCTCTATCTAGTATTCTAATTAAACTACCTATAAGACCACTAATTATTGTCCCATAGGTCTCTGAAGTTCTTTTTTCAACTCTGTGGTTCAGATAATATTATTTCTATTGACCTATGAGTTTTCTAATTGTTTCTTTTCCTGAATCTAGACTGTTAAGCCCGTCCAACAAATCATTCAGGTATTGTATTTTTACTTCTAGAATTTCCATTTGTTTCCTTATGGAGTCTTCATTTCTCTGCTGAAGTTCCCCATCTTTTCCTCTAAATTTTTTTAAAACTTTGTTTTATTTAAAAATCCTTATATGTTAATTTTTACATTCAGATCTGTGGTTTTGCTTCTATAAACTTCTTTTTAAGATCTCAATTATGGGTCATATTGTCCTAAAAAAGTATCATAATTTTTAAATGGTATGGCAGACACTGTGTTTGAAAGGCGCATAGATACATAGATACATAGAATAAATCTTTTCTCCAGAGAGTTCCTTCTTTTTCCTTTGTCAGATACTTAGAGACAGAGAATGGTTTTTTTTTTTAATCCAGCCAGAAGTTGACCTAGATCTGAGGCTGGGTTACAACTTTGTTAAGTTCAGTTCACCTCTTGTGTCAAACGTCCTCAGGGCAAAATCTGTTCTGTGTGAATTACAGGCATGTCTCTGGTAAGACTTTGGGATCTAAGCACCATTTGGACTGCAAGAGAGCTTTCCTTGCCTTCCAGCTCAGCACTGAGCATCCTGAACCCCGACGAACTTATGGGGTAGAATCAGTGACAATTGAGAGGAACTATTTCTGCATTTGAAACTGCTCTAGATTCCAATCCTTCAAGCAGGTTCATGAGATCTCTAAATGTTTTGTTGACTTCTCCTTCCCCAGCCTATCAACCCTCCCCTCTCCCTGGCTTTTGGGAGGCAAGATACTCTGCTTAACCGTAGGTGGCAGTTCCACCTATGGATGAAAGTATAACTAACCAGATCCAGGAGGAAGAACTCACCCCTCTTTACAATTCAGTTCCTTTCAGTATATAGCTTACGGGTGGCTTAATATATGTGTACATATGTATACGTATGAACAGTCTTGTTACTCTTTATATCCTTGAATTCAGTTTCAATAGAAAAATGACTACTCTAAAACAGAATATATTAATGAATGATTTTCTTCTTTTTTTTTTTTTTAAGATTTTTTTGTTTGTTTGTTTATTTGACAGAGAGAGAGAGAGCACAAACAGGCAGACAGGCAAGCAAAGGGAGAGGGAGAAGCAGGCTCTCACTGAGCAGGGAGCCCGACTCAGAGCTCTATCCCAGGAGCCTGGGATCATGACTTGAGTTGAAGGCAGATGCTTAACTGACTGAGCCACCCAGGTGCCCCATTAATGAAGTATTTTCAATCTTTCTTATTTTGGGTCCATTTGCGCGATTTATGGGAATGTTCTCATCTCATTTTTATTTTTCTTGATAAGGCCTTGTTTGATTATCTAAACAATCTGAAAGAAATACTTCTGGCAGTATTTTTAAACTTTAGGTTTCAAAGAAGATATTTGCTGGAAGTGTTCACTTTCAATTCTTTCTGCTTTGGTTTCTCCAGGGTTTTTTTTTTTTTTTTTTTTAAAGATTTTATTCATTTATTTGACAGAGAGAGAGAGAGAGATCACAAGTAGGCAGAGAGGCAGGCAGAGAGAGGGAGAAGCAGGCTCACCGCTGAGCAGAGAGCCTGATGCGGGGCTCGATCCCACGACCCTGAGATCATGACCTGAGCTGAAGGTAGAGGCTTAACCCGCTGAGCCACCCAGGTGCCCCATCCAGGGTTATTTTTTGATCACTGGAATCTCTATGCTGCAGT
Source organism: Lutra lutra (assembly GCF_902655055.1). Classification (NCBI taxonomy): domain Eukaryota; kingdom Metazoa; phylum Chordata; class Mammalia; order Carnivora; family Mustelidae; genus Lutra; species Lutra lutra. Next base: position 49,810,243 of record NC_062280.1, on the reverse strand, counting down.
TTCAATTCTGTTTTCAGGGAAGGAAAAGAATTTAAATCTTACTCTATGATACAAGCATGTATAAATGTATAAAATTAGAATTAAAAAGAGTACAACTTTGGGAAAGTCTTAATGTGTGAAATCACTGATAACCTTACAAGGTTACTTAGGAAATGTCTGAACTTACTTAGAAGGCATTTCCTGATAAGTCAATGCACACAAACTCTGGGGTCGCCAATACATTCCATTTTAATGTAAGAGGAGAGGACATAAAAACCTAACTTTCTTCATGGCTGGGACTCACAGACCCAAGTTATAGCACTTCAGAGAAGACACATTTATTCCAGTATAACTAACTTGGAAGATTTGGAAGCTACATCATAGTTTACTTCTTTTAAAATTTTTATTTGTTTAAATTAAAAACCCCAGTTAAATTATAGTTTATATATTGTTCACAGCAAGATTACACAATAAAACCATTGAGTAGCAATCTGAGTTCTCTGCAGAGCAAGATACTGGGAAGAAGTAAGACAGTTGGAGATCCCACTTTGTTCCTTTTGCATTATTTAATTATCTTCTGGGCCTTAATACTCTGGCCAGCAATTATTGTTCTATCTCATATAAAAATTGTTCATGGGCCAACCGGAAAAAAACTCCCACATACCTCAATCTTGCCAAATTACAACAAAGCTGTTTCAGAATAAGAACAACTGAGAAACATTAATTCTCAGTAGAACAGAATGCATGTTCTCACTTCTGCTTATTACAATAGCAACTTTGTTTTTTTTTTTTTTATGTGTTTTCTTGATTTCTATAGGTACACTTCGTATGAAAACTGCCATTTGTCTTTTCCCTGGGTTTGATGCAGAGGTAACTGGTGCAGATGAAAACCTAAATAGGAAGTCTTGGGAAGGCACACAAGGGATTTGCTCACCGTGTTCTAGAATGCATAACCTGAAGACTGTAAATCACCTGAGCAAGAGTAAAGAATTATTGACTTAAGGATGAGTGAGCAATTGGGTGAATCCCCGTAGCCTGAGAAAATGGAAATTTCCCATGTACTACTTCCCCAGCTTGACTTCTATTTGATCATCGTACCCTGCAGTATTTTAAGCAGATATAGATAATTGAGTTATGCTTCAAATGGATATTAAACAGATTCTCATTTTTTAAAAAATCACATAGCTACATGTCATCTTATGTTCTTCTTTGCTGATGAACAGAGAGAATGTTTGGAGGTAAGGAAATGAAGGTGTGATGCTTTTGTAGGTCAAACAAAAAACTTGATTCCTTACCAACACACTTCCTATATTTATATTTTATCTAGTTAAGAGGATGTGGACTTAGATCAGTATTAGTAAAAAAAAACCATGGTCATGATCCCCAGCCTTGGAGTTCCAGTGTACTTTACTGCCCCCTTTTCTTTCTTTCTTTCTTTTTTTTTTCTTTTTAAGGCTGCTGATGGCTCCCCAGGAAAAAGCTTAAAAATAGAGGAGAAAGTTCTGGGTTTTGTTGTTTGGTTGTTGTTGCTTGTTTTTTTTTTTGTTTGTTTGTTTGTTTCCAATTGAGCAACAAGAGTAAACTTTAGTTGTAATGAATTGCCAAAAACTGTGCTCCAGTAGTTCATTTTCTCCTAAAGGATCTGAATTTGGACGAGTAGTCATGTCTCTAACTACTGTTAAGTTCTACAGTAGAATGGTGGCATTTCCCAAGAGATTAATGTTTCCTAAGAACACTTTTAAAATGTGTTGCTTATCAGACGGAAAGCGGGGATTGTACAATAAATTTAGTAGTGACCCCCTTGTATCTTCTAAAAATGATATTTGGAATCACAAGAATTTTTTCTTCATATTTCCTTTCTCTTCTTAGTTTTAAAAACGTTTTAGCAGAGTAGTATGTCCTAAAAATGACCTAACTTTGCTGAGCACTTATGCGTTAGTCACTCAGCTCTGCACCTCATATAATTTATTCTATCTTTACAAAACACTGCAAGGTAGAAACTGTTCGTTTTTCTGCTTCCTCGTGGAAGAAACTGAAGCTCACTGCTCCAGTTGAAGTGAATTCACAGGGTTGCTAGGATCACACTTTTGGACTTCCATGTAGGCGTTCTTCTTGTTGCATATTTTATTTCCAGAATAATAACAAGAAAGTTTTTGGAGATTCTTTCCCCTGAGGCCCTAGGGATCAACAGAAGGGCGCATTTATGCCTGTAAAGGCAACTGTCATTTGGAGTGATTTCAGTTACTCCCACAGCAAGTAGCTGGAGAGTTATTGGCTGGTTTCAGCAACGTCAGCAACTGACTGGCTTCTTCTCCATTTGTCCTCTGGTCAACCACTCAGTTAGTTATGAAAATAGCTCCCCACTCAGTTAGTTATGAAAATAGCTCCTTGGGAACAGTGACCCAACAGGCAAATATCTATTCAGAAGTTAGATGAATATATTAAATAGTTTTTAGAATAATAGACCAAATAAATTGAGAACCACGTCAATTATAGAGAAGGCAGCCAAATGTAGGATTATGTTAAAAATCCTCATTTGAAGGAAGCTTTCAGAAAGTGGCTTCAGATAACCAGACATACTTTGATGACTGAGATTTTAGGGTTCAAAACCTAGCTTCAGAAATCCACTTGGTGTCACCAGGGAGAAGGCATTAAGCTATTTCGTGGGAGGCAATTTGAGATGTGCTGGTTTGGTTCTACTTGTCAGCCTCCCCACTGAACATCTGTTTCAGGTGCTACAGTCAACTGAGAACTTGCCCCATGAAAAAGTGCTTCATAAACCTCTTTTCCTCTAAGATAGGAATTGCTCTTTGAATATTTTGCACATCCTAAAAAGATTGATGGAGTTTGAGTGGATTATGAATGTGTGCCTTGAGAACACTGTATTTTAATTTTAATTTCACTGAATCAAATTCAATTTAGCGAAACAATGTGGGCCGAAAATCATTACAGTAAACTCCCAGATTTAGTGAACAGATAACCTCTCCAGTCAATAAAGCGGGTCTTAACTATAAATCTTGTGCTTGTAATAAGAGAACTATAGTAAATTCACAGGGCTCAGTAGCTATGGCAACTGCAGATTTCAGTCAATACCCTTTGATCTTCAACATTAGATAGTCATGTCTGATTGCTGCACACAATCCTTTTCCCAAAAGAGGTCAATATGTTCTCGCTGGACTACTTCAAAGATTTCTGGTCCTTGGAAATGCCTACGGGTTTTTATATTAGTTACTCCCATTTTCGATCAATAGTCCTACTTGAAAAGTTATGTGATACACAAACACAAGACTGCATAGGAAATATAACTTGTGCATATGTACATGTTCTTAGTGGAGGATGAACATCTTTGATTATTCATATAAATCCATATGCAATATATACAGACATATGAAACATTTAATATATGTTTTATATATTTGCAAACACACCTGAAAATAAAAAGCCCCCCAAAATATTAGTAGTAGGTATTTTTTTTAATAATGAAAACATTTTAAATAATGATCTCAAAATGATTGGAGGCAATTCCCGTACTATTGTCATTAATATTATTATTTAAGGTAACAATGAGACCTTTATTTAAATTAGTCTACTTAAAAACAATAATTTAAAAGGGGCAGTTTAAGAATATGTCTTAATGTACTTATTAATCATCCCATTTTTAGCTAACTATTCAATGAACATTTTATTGAAATTATACTTTATGTGAGGCACTTCTAAGTCCTACAGGGAATAAAATAACAAATAAAATATAGCTTATAGTGCCAAGAAACACTTAATACCCATTTAGGGCACATAGTCCCAAAAAAGGATTCACACAAGAGCAGATACATTAAGAAATACAAATTAACAATTTGAGTTCTCAGAATGTAGAGGTGCTTTTTGCAGCAGAGATCAGAGGAAAGCTTGCTTCATGGAGGAAGTAGCATCAGATCTGGGCCACAGAGTATATGAAGAATTGCAACAATATGAATGTGGATAAGGAAGATGTCAGTGGAGGTGCTAGTGTGCATAAAGGTCTGGAGGCAAGAAGAGCTGGACATCCACTGGGCAAGGGTGTAACCTCCAAGGGTACAGAGTGGGCATCTAATGAGGCAATCTTGGCCAATAAAATCACCTGAAAGAACACTTTAGAAAAGATAAACTTTAGATTTACAGGAATGCCATCACAAAAATAAAAAGTTTAAAATCAAACATGCTTGGGGCTATTTTTTTGTTACAATCTTAAAAAATTCTAAAAAATACTTCTCATCCTGAAATACCAAAGCATTCTCATGGGTTTTATGGTAGAAAAACAATTGAATTTTGCCTGTTTTTGGAAATAATTTTTAGTAGTGGTCCTTTAGAACTCCATTTCTTTCCTTCCTTCTACCTGTTCACTTTCTTCCTTTCCTTTCCTTTTCTTTTCTTTTTCTTTCTTTCTTTCTTTCTTTCTTTCTTTCTTTCTTTCTTTCTTTCAACAACATGATACTTGAATGGAAACTTAAAGGACGTGAGGAAGTAGTATCTGTGGCTATCTCTGGAAGGAACATTCCGGAAGGCCTGAGCCTGGAGTGTTCCTGGTGTGTTCAGGGACGCAAGGAGGCCAGGGTGGCCAGAGCACAGAGAGTAAGGGAAGAGCAGTGAGAAGTAAGGGGAAGACAGGGCTTGCCAGGCTAGGTAGGCAATTGTAAAACCTTTTTGGCTTTTACTTGGAAAGAGATGCTAAGCAGTCAGAGTATATTGAAAAATCCTTGTTTTTCATGAGCTGGCTTGTGTTTTAACGGGATCCATTTGGCTACCGTGTTGACAAGCATGGAGACCAGTTAGGATGCCACTGTACAAAGCCAGGTGAGAGGGGGTTTGAATCAGGACAGGACTAGAGGGAATATGAGATGTGCTTGCAAAAACTCTGGATATATTTAAGAAGAAGAACTGACCAAATTTGCTGTTGAATTTGACAAGGTGTGTGGAAAAAAAACACTGAGGAGCGCCTGGGTGGCTCAGTGGGTTAAAGCCTCTGCCTTTGGCTCAGGTCATGATCTCAGGGTCCTGGGATCGAGCCCCGAGTCGGGCTCTCTGCTCAGCAGGGAGCCTGCTTTCCTTCCTCTCTCTCTGCCTGCCTCTCTGCCTACTTGTGATCTCTGTCTGTCAAATGAATAAACAAACAAACAAACAAACAAAAAACACTGAAGGATAACACCAAGGTGTTTGGCCTGAGCAACTGGAAAGAAGACGTTATGAATAACTGAGAGACTGGTGAGGAAGACTGTGGGTGAGGCATGTTAGCGGAGGAAACGATAGCTTCACTTTTTAAAAAATTTCAAGTTTTTATTTAATTACTAGTTAGTTAATAAATGCTAAAATTGGTTTCAGAGGTAGGATTTAGTGATTCAACACTTACATATAGCACCCAGTGCTCATCACAAGTGCCCTTCTTAATGCCCATCACCCATTTAGCCCATCCCCTACCCACATCCCCTCCAGCAACCCACAGTTTGTTCTCTCTTGAGAGTCTGTTATGGTTTGCTTGCTTCCCTCTCTCTTCCTTTTTTTTTCCTTTTTCTTTCTTTCTTTTTTTTTCTTGTCCCCCCTTTTTTTATTGTTCATGTGTATTATTTCTTAAATTCCACATTTTGAATATGTTAAGTCTGAGGTACTCGGTAGTGGGGTTGGCCAGTGAGCCGCTGGATGTAGGAGTCTTGCCTGTGGTCACTAGATTCAGCAAAAGAATGTCATTGGTAACTTTGACTAGAACTATGTTAAGAGTGGTATGATCTGATTAGGGTGAGTTTAACCTTTGTGAAATTCAAAAGTATTAGTTCAGTATCTGCCCACTCTTGAAAGTTAGGCAGAAGAAACCATTTTAGGACTTTCTGATAGAAATATGGTACCCAGATTAAGAGAGGGACACATCCAACTCTACCTAATTGCAGTTGGACTTCAGCTGGAGCTCCTGCATGTTACTTTTTTTTTTTTTTTTTTTAAAGATTTTATTTATCTGACAGAGAGAAATCACAAGTAGGCAGAGAGGCAGGCAGAGAGAGAGGAGGAAGCAGGCTCCCTGCTGAGCAGAGAGCCCGACGTGGGGCTCCATCCCAGGACCCTGAGACCATGACCCGAGCCGAAGGCAGCGGCTTAACCCACTGAGCCACCCAGGCGCCCCTGCATGTTACTTTTTATTTTATCTTTTTAGAGAGTCAGAGAGAGAGAGAGAGAGAGAAGTGGGGGGAGGGGCAGAGGGAGAGGGAGAAAGAGAAAAATCCTAAGCAGACTCTACACTCAGCATGGATGGAGCCCAATGTGGGGCTCAATCTCACAACCCTGAGATCATGACCTGAGGGGAAATCAAGAGCCAGATGCTTAACTGACTGCCCCTGGAGCTCTGCTTTTAAAAGTTATCTTAGCAAACTAAGCTGATCTAGCCTGATTAATGATCCACTACAATTGCCTATAAGAAATGGGAAGGAATTGGTATGTTTAGGCTGGAAAGGAGTAAGTGATCTTAGGTACCCAAGATCTGAATAGACTTTGAAAAGGAGGAAGTCTTCTCCAGAGGGCAAACCTCAAATGAAAGGTGAGGAGAAGAGGTAATAAGATGTCGAATTTCTTAAAATTTAGTTTAATTTTTTAGAATTTTTTGTTTTTAGAAGAAATGTATAAAGGAGTCTTGGCAGAAGCTGGGATTTCTCATGACCAATCCAAACAGTGATTCTGCTGCTGAGTAGCCAACTATCCTCATCCGTTTAAGCCTGTCCAAAACCAGGATTCAAACATATTTTAAAAATATTACTGATAGAAGTGGCTCTGTGGAAGTCAGATTACAAGAAAAGAGAAAGTTGGCCCCTTGAGAGAACAGCTCGTTAAAAAAGAGCGTGGTCAGGTGCAGTAACTGGGTCCTCGTGCTCAAAAGCAATGACAAGTCTAGTTTCTCCATTGGTGGCTAATCTTCTATTTTGTCTTGACCTGCCATTCTGGCTGTTTGTGCATGTCCTAAGGGAAAAGGGAATGTGTGTGTGAATCAAAAGAACTGTTCTGCTGTAACACTTCTGTGTCTAAGCAATCTTGCCACAAGTTCTCTGAGAGACCAGGAATAATAATACAATAAATAACAGGAATAATAAAACACAGAAACGTGTTATTTGTAAGCAAGCACAGGTTTCTAGGCTGACCTTGTAGGGAAGGCATCCAGTTCCATTGTTGATAGTGAGGGGGCAGAGTTTGAGGTTGGAGTAGAGTGTTGGTAGAAATGGTCTGGAACTGCTATGGAAATATCCCAGGTCGGCTGGGTAGAGTGGTGAGCAAGGAGGACAGCACATAGTCCCAGGAATTTTCTGGGAAAACTGGATTTCCTGCAGTTGTGCGGGTGACAGATTGGAACCACTGAGGCCCAGCTATCTGCTATCAGGAACATGCTCTTCCTGTCTGGCATAATTTCCATTCAGAGAAGTAGATAGCTTTAAACGTAATGAGCCCACCATTATAAGTAGTATTTAGGGAGAGACTAGATGTCTCTCTATGTCTGGGTTCATACACCAGAGAGAGTGCATTTGTATATATTTTGTAAATTGTAAAACATATTCTGCAGTGGAAAGATGCTATTATTGCTCCATATATTCTGAAGGAAGTAGCACTGCTGGAATGAATGATGACTTTCATAGTCTCCTTTTCAACTCCACGAATCTGGGAATCCATCAAAATAAAGTAGGGAGTTTTAATAAGCAAAAAATTATGTCATGCATGCAGATTCAGCAACTGGTCATAGCTTAAGAATAAGCAGATTGATTGCTCTGTTTTAAGCAGGAGGTTTTGTAGATCTGTTATGTCTGCGAGTGGTTAGTAAATGATCTCAAAGAATCCATGGCAAATTACCTTTTTATATAATCTTGGGCTGCAAAGATAAGGAAACTGGGGAAAGAGGGATCAGATGAAGGAGAGAAATTAATCTACCTGCTTATGAGCAGATATACCTTAGTCAAACCCTATGCTGCCCCACTGACATCTTGACCCCAGGGAGTAATGAAGTGGGTCTCAAGCATTCTTGAGAAAACCTGCTATGTATGTGACTTTTTATTACTCAGTGCACAGAAGCTTATATTTAAATGTTAACATTCACATGAAGACTTACAAAAGAAAACAAATTAAGTATTCAAATAGACTTTTAAAAAATTTATTTATTTTTTAAATTTCTTTTCAGTGTTCCAGAATTCATTGTTTATGCACCACACCCAGTGCTCCATGTAATACATACCCTCCATAATACCCACCAGGAGGCTCACCCAACCTCCCACCTCCCTCCCCTCCAAAACCCTTTTTATTTCTCAGAGTCCACAGTGTCTCGTTTTGTCTCCCCAATTTCCCCCAACTCCCTTCTCCTCTCCATCTCCCCATGTCCTCCATGTTATTTCTTATGCTCCACAAATAAGCGAAACTGTATGTTAATTGACTCTCTCTGCTTGACTTATTTCACTCAGCATAATCTCTTCCAGTCCCGTCCATGTTGCTACAAAAGAATAGACCACACACTGGGTCACAAATCAGGGCTCAACTGATACCAAAAGATTGAGATTATTCCCTGCATATTCTCAGATCACAGTGCCTTAAAACTGGAGCTCAACCACAAGAAAAAGTCGGAAGGAATTCAAACACCTGGAAGCTAAAGACCACCTTGCTTAAGAATGATTGGCTCAACCAGGAAATCAAAGAAGAACTTAAACAATTCATGGAAACCAATGAGAATGAAGACACTTCGTTCCAAAACCTATGGGATACAGCAAAGGCAGTCCTAAGGGGGAAATACATAGCCATCTAAGCCTCCCTCAAAAATACTGAAAAATCTAGAACACACCAGCTATCTTTAAACCTTAAAGAACTGGAGAATCAACAACAAATTAAGCCAAATCCACACACAAGAAGGGAAATAATCAAGATTAGAGCAAAGATCAATGAGATATTGATAGAGATACAGTAGAACACATCAATAAAACTAGAAGCTGGTTTTTTGAAAGAATCAATAAGATCGATAAACCATTGGCTAAACTAATCCAAAAGAAAAGAGAGAGGACCCAAATTAATAAAATCAAATAGACTTTAAAAACTTTCTTCAGTTGATGGACAACAGTTTGAATCAGAGTTGAACTTTTACAGGGTAAGGAGGTGAGGGAAATATGTATCTTTGTGGTTTGGCGAAGGTAGCAATTTCATCTTTAATTGCCACGAAACTTGCTGTTAGAGATTGTTCTGGTTTTCATGTTTTTGGCTCAGGATTTTTGGTGCCATCCTGTCTGATAACAGTCAGAGTTGTAATTCCTCAGAGCTGTGTTTTTGCAAGCCTTGTGGTCTGTTGGTTAGTTAAGGTTCAGGGGTAGGTGATGTAATGCAAAAAGAAAAAAAAAAAAGTGTGGGTGGGAGAGGAAAATGGGAGATAAAGCCACAATTGAAAGCAAAGGGGAAATTGAGAATCCTCTAGCATGTCTGCTTTAGGGTTTTTTTTTTTTCCAAGACACATTGTGATTTATATTTTCTGTGAATGTTGAATAAGGAAGACATATGCAAGCTTATGTGCAGTTTTCATAGAGAAGGAGTAAAACTCAGAGTGATATTACTATACATTTGATTTAGATTTCTTACTGTTCCACTGAAAATGCTCTTCTGGATCAAATGTCTTAAGGCCAGTAGAAAGTACCACATCAAACAAATTGCTTTTCTTTTCCTCCTACTTAGTTTCAATGAAAACAAAAATTTTTTATATTGAATAAAATCCTTACTACATGGCTTCCCTCTTTAAATTTTTTTAAATCCACATTTATTGATTGCTCAAATACCTCCATTTTCATGCATTCTCTTGAGTTAAGATAAAAATGGTTTCTCCCACTGCAAATGTAGAGACATTTGAGAGGGGTAACACATGAAGTTCTTAGCAGTCATAACACCTTGCTAAAAATATGCTCACCAAACTGCTCTCTTTTAAAATAGGAAATGTTTAGTATTATCTGGTTGCTGGCTGTGTGGCTCTGGCTTATTTAGGCAAGGGCAGAGGAATGGGGAGGAGGAGGGCTGTAGCGAAATAGGAGAATAGGGGGTCAGTGCTGGGAAAGGATGATAAAAAGGCACAGAAAGAGAAAGGAGGTCATTTGTAAAACTGTCTGCTTACCTCACAGGTTGGCCTACAATTTGAACTTTGTTACAAACTGTGCTGAAAAAAACCCTCACAAATGCTTTTCTTACATCTCTGTAACCTTAACTACCCTTCCTGACCATATATCTCTGGAGCTTAAAGAACTGTCCTGCTTTGATAGCTGGGAAAAATCACAACTCCATCTCTCAGAGGATACCTGATTTATTACCACCTGGCAGTGGTTGAAGCTTCAGTCATGACCAAGATCGTAAACATTTGTTGTTGTTGTTGTTGTTGTATTTCAGACATGCTCATGCTCTTTGAGTGTGGCCTCAGTCCGATTCTACAACTATATTAAGCGCCTTCTTAAGCTCTGGAGGCATGGTGTCAGGTACCAGAGGAACAAATGTGAGTAATCTAGAAAATGTCACCACCTTATGGAGTAAGATCTGGGCATACAAGAATGTTGCATGCTGATTTCAGACTGTTGAAAGATCCTTCCTGCTCTGGGAGCTGGGTTCACTGTCACCTCTGTCCCACTGCAGCTGCTAATCATGGAGGTCTTGGATGATGCAGATGTTCTTTGCAGAGCAGCCTTATGGTCCAAGGAATGAGGCCAAGGAACTTTGTAGTTCGCACCAAGAAAATTGATTCGTAGGATGTGACAAGTGGTACCAAGATTTGGCATGTCTCAAAAATTCAAATGCAGAGAATTTGGATCAAAGATCTTCCTTGAACTCTCTAGGTGACTGAGTCCCCAAACCCTCCCCCTCTATGAAGATGCTTTAAAACAGTTTGAATTCGCTATGACTATCTAAAAGTCATGTTTTCTTTTACCTTCTGCCCATATTAGCCAAAAAGTTCGATTAGCATTTCTCTGTTCCTATGTACTATCATTTGAAACATGTTAAATATGTGGGGGCAGAGAGACATAAACACCTGGGTTTTACCTTCCAGGCACACTCTTCAAAAGTAAGTCCTTGTCTACATGTCTGCTCTCCCTCACTGCACACATCCTGCATTGTTTCTCATTTTTATCTTACTGCTGGCATCTGCTTTTTGCTATAGCTCTTGAGATACTATGCTCAAATTAAACTGGGTGGTTGGTGGGTAATGGAATCATTATTTAAAAACTATTCATAGCCACTTTCGCCTTCTAGGTGGAGGGCTTTGGAATCATTCGTAACAGAAGTTAAATTTTATACTGTTTCTTTTCTCTTATGGTGATGGGTGGGGGGAGAAAAAAATGTAACACAGATGTTCACTGGGGTCACCCTGCTCCTCAGCGTCAGGATGGGATAGGGTCAGGTCAAACTCTGCAACTATGTTTTATGGCAAGCCCAATGCCCTCAGGATTTCGGCAAATATATTTGTGCTAGTCACTTCTGACTCCGGTTTCCTGCTTTTGTTGAATTCTCATTACTCTGAGTCTTGAGACTGCTTTATCTCTGCCCTGGCTTCAAGTCAGATGTGGGAGCATTTCCTTCTCTATTTTATGCCCTGCTTGTCCTCCTCCTGCTCACCAGAGACAGCTGTGAATACAAAAAATTCACTGAGATTTGGGGTTACATAGTGTAGGGAAGGGGCATATACAACACAGATTACTTGAAATTGGGTATTAAATTTTTCTGGCCTCATAAAGTTCCTTGGCCATTGTTTCCGAATCAAGCTCCGAACTCTGACTTCTCTCTGCGTAACCCTCTCTTTACCTCACTTTGTGTCCCAGCAGCACAAATAATCATCTTACATACACATGCAGAAAAATGCAACTCTCCTTAAACTAGAATATATTTCCTCTGGGTACATGTTCTGTGTACACTTGAAAAGAGTGCATATTCTGTTGATGTTGACTGGAGTGCTTTATAAATGTCAATTAGATCAAGTGTAACATTGCTGTTCAAATCTTCTATGTCCTTACTGTTTTTCAGTCTACTTGTTCTATCAGTGATTGAAGAAGGGTGGTAAGATGTCTAACTAAAATTTTGGATTTCTTTCTTTGTGCAGTTCTATCAGTTTTTGCCTCATGTAGTTTGATGCTTTACTTTTATGTATACAAATGTTTAACCTTCTTATCTCCTGATTAATTGGCCCCTTTACCATTATGAAATGACTTTTTCTTTAGCCCTGCTAAACTCTTTTGCTCTGAAATCCTATCTTGTCTAATTCTAATGTTGTCACTCATCTTTCTTTTGATTAGTGTAAGCATGGTATTTTTAAAACCTCAATTCCAACACTGTCAACACCCGCATTCTCCACAGGGGCACATTTCTTATAATCCATAAACCTACACTAACAGATCATTATCACCAAGGTCCATAGTTTATCTTAGAGTTCACTCTTGGTGTTGTGCATTCAGTGTGTCTTGACAGATCTATAATGTCAAGTATCCACAACTGTAATATACAGAATAGGTTTGCTGCCCTAAAGATCTGCCCTGCCTGTTCATCCTTCTCTCCCACACAGCCGCTGGCAACCACTGATCTTTTCATGGTCTCCATGGTCTTGCCTTTTCCAGAATGTCACAGAGTTGGAATCATGCAATATGTAGCTCACTTAGTAATATGCATTTAAGTTTCCTCTATGTCTTTTCATGGCTTGAAAACTCTTTTAGTTTTGGTGTTGAATAATATTCCATTGCCTGGGTGTGTCACAATTTATTCATTTACCTACTGAAGGATAGCTCACTTGCTTTACAGTGTTAGTAATTATGAGCAAAACCCTCTAAATCTGTGTGCAGGTTTTTATGCAGACATGAGTTTTCAGTTCATCTGCATAAAGACCAAGGAGTATAATTGCGGGATCACATGTTGGGAATATGCTTAGTTCTGTAAGAAATAGCCAAATGGTCTGTACCATTTTGCATTTCTACCTGCAATGAATGAGAATTCCTTTTGTAACAGCACTCCAACTGGTCTTATGGGTTAACTTGCTTCAAGTTAACACACTCCTTGCTTGCTGACTTAAGGCCCTTGATCTGTAACAGAACTAATTTACTTTCTTTGAGATTTGTAGACAGCTGGCCTTGGGGAATGAAGGACCAGAACATTCCAAGGCCACAGAGGCCAGCAGGTTTGTTTGAAGCTAATTTAGCTTTCTGATTAGCCCAGAAATCTCTTCCAAAATGTTTTTCTTTTTTAAAGTCACACAGGTGACTTCACTGACCTTCCTTTGCACGTCTATACACCTTGCCCTCCTTTGCAGAAAGAACAGAGTACTCTTGCACAGCCCTTGGGTACCAAGGCGCTAGAACTTCTTACACAACCTCTGAGCACTGAGATAATCTGGACCTGGCATCATCAAGTCTGAATGTAATCAAGAAATGTCACAGACCACTGCACTCCTTAACTGATTAAGCCTCTTTAAAAATCTCTGCGCCAGACAGAAAACTCTGTTGGCCTTTGGAGAAGAGTCTGTCTCCGCAGGTGGCTAGCCTCCTGAATAAAGCTCCTATTCCTTTCCAGGCAAAACCTGTCTCTTGAGGATTGGCCTTTCAAGTGACAGACAGCTGACTTGCATTTGGGGAAGGTTATTGCTCCACATCCTCGCTAGCATTTGGTGTTGTCACTGTTTTGGATTGCAGCCATTTTAATAGGTATGTGGTGGTAGTTCAGTGTTGTTGAAATTTGCATTTTCCTAATGCCATATTATGTTGAGCATCTTTTCATATGTTTCTTATTTGCCATCTGCATATTTCTTTGGTGAGGTATCTCTTCAGTTTTTTGCTCATTTTTTTTTTAAAGATTTTATTTATTTATTTGTCAGAGAGAGAGAGGGAGAGAGAGCGAGCACAGGCAGACAGAGTGGTGGGCAGAGGCAGAGGGAGAAGCAGGCTCCCTGCTGAGCCAGGAGCCCGATGTGGGACTCAATCCCAGGACGCTGGGATCACGACCTGAGCCCAAGGCAGCTGCTTAACCAACTGAGCCACCCAGGCGTCCCTTTTTTTTTTTTTTTAAGATTTTATTTATTTATTTGTCAGTTTTGCTCATTTTTTAATCAGTTTGTTCATTTTCTTATTGTTGAGTTTCAAGAATTCTTTGTATATTTTAGATAATAACCCTTTATCAGATGTGTCTTTTGCAAATATTTTCTCCAAGTCTGTGGCTTGTTTTCTCATTTTCTTGACCTTACCTTCTGCAGAGCAGAAACTTTGAATTTTAATAAAGTCCAGCTTTCAACTATTTTTTTTTTCCCCATGGATGACAATACAGTTTGTGAGGGAAAGAATGTCATATTCGTATTTATATTTTCTACTTCTGGCACAGTTGACTGGCACATTTTAGGCACTGAATATTGAATGAGTGAGTGAATGCCCTGTTCAAATAATTATCTTTTCAAAACAGGATCACCTATATTGTTACATTAATAAAAGAGCTTATTGGATTTAACAAGCAAAAAAAGTAATAACAAGCGATTGGCTATTTGCTTATCAAACTCATTCAGCTCTGACATTTGTACATCTTGCTATCTACTTTCCTCCATGAGTTACACTAGAATGTTTATTATGTTTGCCAGTTGTCCCTCCTTCAGATATGAAAAAAAAACTTCCTATTATTCACAGGAAACCTCTAATCTTCCAGTGTGATTGAATCCTGAGGATTTGTCTGTTCAGAAATCATCTCATTTTCTAAAACCCCAAAACTACACCTAGATATCAAAGTTGCACACTACAGTCAGATGGCATTCTCTTGTTAACTAAAATCTAATCTCTCCCTCTTTATAGCATTTTACTATAAGCATCAAAAATTCCTTGATAATTTATCAGAAATGTTATCTTTATGAAACTTAGGATGTTCAGCTTTTAATTTATTTCTGAATAAATCCTAAGTTATGTCAAATATATTGTGGTTGAGCCTTAAACCTGACCATGAATATAATATAGAGATAATGAAAATATTCTTCAAAATAAAAGTGTTATAAGATAGGAGTTAGGACATATTTATATAAATGTCTCTCAAAAGTTTAAATATTCTGCTTAACAATTTCTTGAATATAATATAAACTAAATAGAAATTGCCTTAGAGATTATGATATATATAGGGCAAAATAATTTATTTTGGACCCCATTAATTAGGGATTTAAAAATATTTAGTAAGGGGGCATAGTACCATAAAACTACTTTGTTTTAAAGCATTTTCTCAACATGAAATGCAAATTGCAATCTACTTGAGACTGTAAAATTACTATGACATATGATATTAACAAAAAATTTCAATCTGTACATTTTGAAAATTTATTAATAAGCGGCAACAGCTCTGTCTACACTACAATTCCTTAAGGATATTCAGTAATTTATACTTTTCTTCATTCGCCTGTTTGAACTGATTTTCTCCCAGTAAACTTGAATTTGAGATTAAATATATTGATTTCTTTAAGTGATTTTACTTTTTACAGTGTTATCGAAATGTAGGTTTTGACACTATTTATTGTGACTAAAAGGATAAGAGATGTAAGTGTGTCTTTTTCTTTATTGAGCACTTTCTGCATCGTAGGCGCTGTAGAATGTATTGGAGGGCACATGATACAAAGATGAATTACAGGGTATGATTTCTTTTTTAAAGATTTTATTTATTTGTCAGAGAGAGAGAGAGAGAGAGAGCACAAGTAAGGGGAGGGGCAGAGGGAGAAGCAGGCTCCCTGCTGAGCAAGGAGCCTGATGTGGGACTCTATCCCAGGAATGACCTGAGCCAAAAGCAGATGCTTAACTGACTGAGCCACCCAGGCGTCTCGAGGGTCTGATTTTTTTAAAAAGTTTTATTTATTTGAGAGAGAGCGTGTGAACTGGGGGGAGGAGCAGAGAGAGAGAGAGATTGAGGGAGAGAATCTCATGTAGGCTCGCATCAAGTGCAGAGCCCGATGCAGGACTGGACCCCTGAGATCATGACCAGAGCTGAATTCAAGAGTTGGTTGGTTAACTGACAAAGTCACGCAGGCGCAGTTAGAGGGTCTGATTTTTATTCTCTATCTTCAAGTAGCTAATAATCTAACAAGCTAAAACAATTCTACACAAATAACTGTGATGTTAGGTAGAAGTTAAGGAGTTCTGAATAATACAAAGAGATCATCTGAGGGTCAATGAACAATTACTTTGTATTTGAAATCATGAAGAATCTTTGAAGAGATATATTATTACTTATGAATGAGTTTTATTTTTGAGGGAGAACATTCATTATCAGAAAACAAACAGCATAAGCAAGATTTGTAAAGAATGGATCGTAACTATTAACCAATTTTAATTCTATTAAAATATTTTAAAAATTAATTTCATATACTGTTACTATATTTAACCATTTGGTGATGATATAATCATCAGAGGCTAGTGCTACCATCAGAGAGGCTAGTGAACTAAAGAAGGTTGCTTACTTCACACTAAATGGCCACAGACTGGTCTGCTTTTGGAGCTCTGATTTCTGCTTTCTAAAGCCTTTTTTCTTTCACGTTCTTTTTTATCTGTCATCACAGCTTGCTGCCGTTAATGTGCATGTCTCAAAATGAGGTCCTGTCTGCAGCCAGCTTATTACTTCTAATTTGCTTTTAGGCAGTAAACTAGTTAACCAAACTTGTTAGAAATTTCTAAAATAAGAGTTAATTAAATCTGATTAGGACTTTGCTAGGAATGAAATATATGAGCTTTAATGGTTGTATTTCTTGGTAGTTAATATATATTGGGTTACTAATCATTTATTTGCATTTTCACTTAGGATTTCATATTTAGCTTTAGACCTAAGCCCCAAATTATAGCTTTTCTATTCAATATTTTTAATATCCATGGAAATATCTTTCATGGAAGCATAATAGCACAGTTATATATCTGTCACTTGATTAATTTTTTTTCTATTTCAGCAAATATGAACAATAGTAAGTCATTATATTGGGTCTAGTCAAAGCTGGTATTAATAACTCCAAGTATGCTGCTTAAACGTTGCCTGGACTGTTATACCAGGTGTGGGCAGGTTAAATATTAACAGCAATATGGTTGAAAATTCTCTCATTTCAAATTTATGAGGCTAAAAATGCCGTGTGGAATTCTCTAATTTTTCTTCTTAATCACATGATTGTTAACAGCCATAATTAGTGAAAAGTCTAAACGAGAGCCATTTATTGAGAATTACTCTAAGTGCAGATGTTATTTTGTGTATGTTGGGGGGGGTGTTGAATTGTACGCATGACCAAATGTCCATCATAGAGTTTTCCCAAGTAATAACTAAAAACTATTGCTTCTCACAACTAATAGTGGAATGCATATTCTGTTGGTAATGTCTACCAATTCATAGTGAGAACTGTAGACTGAGTTTTTGGATTTGAAAGTTCTCTGACTTTGATGAAGTTTGATGTCTAAGTACATGTTTTGAAAGTTGAATTATCAGAATAAATTCCTATTGACAGAGTGAAATCCTCTGCTCTGCCCAGCTAGCTATACACATAGTACTCAGGGTTTGGTCTTCAGCATTTAAGTAACATCTCAACTTTTCTTAGGTAATCTCACCAATTAATACTTCAGTTGTCAACTGTCTGGTGAGGACTTAAAATCCTAGCTCAACCTTTGGAATTTCAGACCCATTACACTGCTACCTTTTGGGCATTTCTATACGTGTGTATTTTAAATTCAGTGTAATGAAAATTAAACTCCTAATGTTTTCATGCCAATTCTTGACCCTGTACTGGTGTCCCAGCCAATTAGAATTCCCAGGTCCCAAATGTGAAATCATTCTTTACTGATTTTTTCACACTACTACCCCACCTAGGAAATACCAAGTCCTAATTACTAAAGTTCAATAAATATTTGAAAATTTGTCTACTGCTCACCATTCCATTTGCTAAATCCTTTGTATAAGACATTACCTTTAATTTGAATATTGTCACAGCTTCCTGTTCTTTTCATTTTGAGACTTCTCTTTTTCTAATAAAAACTTTTTCACTCAATTTTCTTTTTCTACTTTTAAGGTCTTTAAAAACTTTTAAAGATAATTAAATTGACATAAGATATAATGCACAGGTTTGGGATATACAGCTTGATAAATTTTGACATATTTATATGCCTGTGAAACCATCACTACAATCAAGAAAGTAAATATATCCATTATCCACAAACGTTTTCTTGCATTCCTTCTTAATCCTTTCCTTCTGCCCCATCTACCTCATCAGTACCCAGGCCACCACTGAACTGCCCAGGTCACTATAGATTAGTTTACATGTTCTAGAATTTTATATACATGAAATCATATACTATATATGCTCTGGGTTCTTTTTCACTTGTAGTCACTTTGAGATTCATCTATGTTTTGGGGTCAGTAATTCGTTCTTTTTTGTTTCTGAGCAATATTCCATTGTAGGGATAGACTACAGTTTAGGTATTCACATATTGATGAACATTTTAGTTGTTTCTAGTTTTATACCATTACCTAAAAAAGCTGCTATGAACATTCATGTCCAAGTCTTGGGGTATTTGGTTTCATTTCTCTTGGGTAAATACCTAGGAATAGAATTACTGGGTCATAAGGTAAGTGTATATTTAATTTCTTATGAAACTTCCAAATTGTTTCTTAGCAGTTAATTCATATTCCCACCAACACTTGGTATGGGAAGTTCTTCTAATTTTAGATATTAGTGTTATCGCATTGTGGTTTTATTTTATTTTTTTAATTATCTTTTTTTAAGATTTTACTTATTTATTTGACAGAGAGAGAGCACAAACAGAGGGAGCAGCAGGCAGAAGGAGAAGCAGACTCCTGCTAAGCAGGGAGCCCAAGGCAGGGCTTCATCCCAGAACCCTGGGATCATGACCTGAGCCAAAGGCAGATGCTGAGCCACCCAGGTGCCCTGCATTGTGGTTTTAGATTGAATTTTCCTTAATGGCTATTGTTGCTGAATACTTTTTCATGTGCTTGTCAGTGGTACATTCTTTGTTGAAGTGTCTCTAGATTTTTTGTCTACTTTCTATTAGTTTTTTGTTTTGTTTTGTTTATTTATTGAGTGATGAAAGTAATTTATATATTCTGGATACAAATACTTCAGCAGATATTTGATTTTCAAATATTTTTTCTAATTCGGTACTTTAGGTTACCTTTTCACTAACAATTTCTCTGGAAGAACAGAAGTCTGTTTTGATGAGGCATATGTGTGTGTGTGTGTGTGTGTATTTTTAAAAGATTTTATTTATTTATTTATTATTTTATTTATTTATTTGAGAGAGAGGGAATGAGAGGGGTGTTGGGAAGGTCAGAGGAGAAGCAGACTCCCCACTGAGCAGGGAGCCTGATGCCGGACATAATCCTAGCACTCCAGGATCATGACCTAAGCCAAAGGCAGTCGCTTAACCAACTGAGCCACCCAAGCTTCCGTGTGTGTGTGTGTGTGTGTGTGTGTGTGTGTGTATTTTAATGAATGATGTTCTGTGTAGTAAATAAGAATGCTTTGTCTAACATAAAGTTGCAAACCTTTTCTATGTCTTCTAGAAGGCTTAAAACACTAGTTTTAGTGTTATATTGAAGTCTATAGTACACTTCGACTTTATTTTTAAATATGGTACAAGCTATGGACTAATTTCATTTTTTATTTGCATACGAATATCTAATTTTCCAATCCTATTTGTTGAAAATACTGTCCTTTCTCCATTTCTCCTTTATTCTTTGAACATTGTCAAAAATCAGTTTTCTCCAGCATCATTTGTTGGAAAGACTATTCTTTCTCCACTGGATTTCCTTTGAACCTTTGTTTTGTATCAGTTGTCCATGTCTGTGATTGTATTTCTGAACTCTGTTCTGTTCTATATTTATGCCAAGCCCAAACTGTTATTATTACTGTAGTTTTACAGTGAGTCTTGAGGTCAGGTAGTATAGGTCCTAAGAATTTGTTCATTTCTTTTAGAATTGCTCTGATTATTCTAAGTCATTTGTATTTCCATATAAATTTTTGAATCAACTTTTTATTTCTACCAAAAAAAAATACACTTTGGGATTTTTATGGAATTGTATTGTTTCTGTAGATCAATTTTCAGAGATTGCCAACTTAACAATGCTGAGTCTTCTAATCCATGAATACAATTTACTTCTCCATTTATTTAAGTTTTCCTTAATATCTCTTGGCATTATTTTATGCTTTTCAGTGTAAAGGTCTTGCACATATTTTAATATATTTACTGAAGTATTTCATATTTTTGAAATTTTATAAATAGTATTTTTTAAAAGTTTCCACTTCGGAGTTTTTTAGTGTATAGAGAAATACAGCTCACTTTTTGAAATTTTGATTTCATATCATGCAAGCCTGCTAAACTAATTTATTCATTCTAGTGGCTTTTATGTAAATCCACATATGACCATGCCACTTCTAAATAAACACAGCTTTTATTACTCTTTTCTAATCTGGTTGTCCTTTATTTCTGTTACTTATTTTACTGCACTGGGTACAACCTCTAGTACAAAGTTGGATAAAATAAGGAGAGCAGACTTCCTTGCCTTGTTTGTAATCTTAAAGAGGAAGGTTTTAGCCTTTCATTACTACTTATGATATTAGCTGTAGATTTTTCATAGATGCTCTTTACCAGATCAAGGAAGTTCTCTTTTATTTCTAATTTCCTGAAAATTTATATCAGAAAAGTGTTGGATTTTTTCTATTGTCCTTGTTGCATTGATTGACATGATCATGTGTTTTTTTCTTTTTTGCTTATTAATGTAGTAAATTTCATTGATTTTTTAAATGTTAAATAAGCTTTACATTCCAGGGATAAACCTCACTCAGTCGTGATGTGTTACACCTTTTATTTTATTTTATTTATTTTTTTTTTTAAAGATTTTTTTTTTTTTAATTTATTTATTTGACAGAGAGGTCACAAGCAGGCAGAGAGGCAGGCAGAGAGAGAGGAGGAAGCAGGCTCCCTGCTGAGCAGAGAGCCCGATGCGGGGCTCGATCCCAGGACTCCGAGATCATGACCTGAGCTGAAGGCAGCGGCTTAACCCACTGAGCCATCCAGGCGCCCGTGTTACACCTTTTATACTTTGCTTTCAGTTTACTAAAATTTTTGTTAAAATTTTTCATATTTATGTTCATGAGAGATACTGGTAGATAGTTTTCTTGAAATGTCTTGATGTGGTTTTGATATCAGAATACTATTGGATTCACAGAATGAATTGAAAAGCTGTTTATTCTTCAGTTGTCTGGTAGAGTTTCTGCAGAACTGATATTATTTCTTTTGTAAATATTTGGTAGAATTCCCCAGTATTGCCATCTGGGCCTGGAGTTTTGTTTGTAAGAAGATATTTATTATGTGGTGTTCTTCAGGTTATCTATTTCTTCTTGAGTGAGCTTTGGTAATTTGTATCTTTCAAGGAATTTGTCCGTGTCAACTATGTTGTTGAATTAATTAGGATAAAGCTGTTCATAATATTCCCTGTTCTTTCAACATCTGTATTATCTGTAGTGATGTCACTCCTAATTTGAATCTTCTCTGTTTTCCTCGACTAATATAGATAGAGGTTTATAAGTTGTTTGATCCTGTGAAAGAATCTTTTTGAGGTGATTGATTTTTCTCTATTTTTCTGTTTTCACCTTTACTGATTTTGGCTCCAATCTTGATTTCCTTTCATCTGCTTTCAGGATTGGTCTTTTTTTTTTTTTCCACAGCTCCAACTTTATTGAAGTATAATGTCAAATAAAAATGCCATACTTTTAAGATGTACAATGTAGTGACATTTTGATATCTGTATATATTGTGAAATGATCAAGCTAATTTACATATCCATCACCTCTTATTTTTTTGTGAGAACACTTAAAGATCTATTCTTTTAACAAATTTCAAGTACACATTACAGTATTATTAACTATAATCACCAGGCTGTACATTAGATTTCCATAACCTCTTTACCTTGCAAAACTGAGACTTTGTACCCTGTGTCCAACATCTCCCCATTTTCTCCACACCCAGACCCTGGCAGCCACCATTCTACTCTATGTTTCTATGTGTTCAGCTTTTTTAGATTCTACAAATAAGTGAGATCACAACTTTGCTCTTCTTCATTCTCTGTGACTTATTTTTCTTCCTCTGAAAGATGTAAATATTTTTTCTATATCCCTTGCATTTGAAATTTTACAATAGTGTAACTTGGTATGGGTCTTTTTCAGCTATTTTCCTGAGCATTCCTATAAGACTTTTAATTGAGAAATGCATGTTCTTCAGTTCTGGGAAATGCTATTGTATCTCAAATATAAATCTCTTTGTATTCCACAGTACTCTTTTTTTCTCTCTCTCTCTTTCTCTTTTTTTCCATCTATAGTCTTGGTTTTTATTAGGGACAGTTTTCTAGGTTTATCTTTAAGCAGTTTTATTCTACCTAATTCTCAGAATTTTTAATCTGATGTTCTCATACTGTTCCATTTTTATAAGCTCTTTTCTTATTTCATGGGTGTAATACCTTTTATCTTAGGATATAAATTATAGAATCTCATTTTGAAGTATTCTCGTATTTCCTCCATTAATTATGTTTTCTCTTGTTCATTTTCTCCTTTCTTTCTTTCTTTCTTTCTTTCTTTCTTTCTTTTCTTTCCTTTTCCTCTGCCTTCCTGCCTTTTTTGCAGGAGGCTTCTGTCATATGTCTGGATGTGTAGTTTTCTTGCTTTTCTGTTCATACATAAGATTGAGGCCATAAAAGTCATATGAAAGCTCTGTGTCATGAGTGTGTTTATGTGTGTGTGTGTGTGTGTGTGTTGTGGAGAGAGATTATTATCACTGAGTTGGCTTTGTGGTAGATTTGAGCAGTTTATTGGAAAGTCC
Source organism: Lutra lutra (assembly GCF_902655055.1). Lineage (NCBI taxonomy): Eukaryota > Metazoa > Chordata > Mammalia > Carnivora > Mustelidae > Lutra > Lutra lutra. The sequence continues at coordinate 49,787,408 of NC_062280.1, read as the reverse complement.
TAACTATCAATATCTGCATTTGTTTTTCTAGGCTAGCTAGTTTCTCCAGAAAGAAGTCAGTATTCTGTGAATCAGTATTCTGTGAATCAGAGAGTTCTCATCTCTTTAGGATGTAGAATATCACTGATTTTTTTTTTCCTGTTCTCTAAATGGATCTCATGTCCACTCTTTACTAAATCTTGTAGTGCTGATTTTAGAGCTTTTCCACTTCCGTTTCTCTACAGAATAAACAGTTGCTCTTCCTCCAAGTTGGGAACAGAGTTCCCTAGTTGTGTGAGCTGGAGTGGAGACTTGAGATCTAGTTACTCCTCATAAAATCTTGAAATCAACCCTCCTATTTTAAGTCATGTCATTCTCCAACCCCCTCCATCTCAAACACCTTGAGTCTATTTACTAGTCTAGCCTTCTCCTGTGAATCATCCTGATGCTCATTACCATCCCTCCCTGTAGGCATTTAGACTTCAGGTTTTTCTGCACTACATGAATACTTCCACTGACTTGGTATCATTCAAAAATCTATTTCTTTCCCCCCTTTTGTTTGTTTTCCTGGCTTCACACCATTTTTATTACATGTTTCCTTTTTGTGAGTTTTAGGGAGGCGTCAGTAAAAACCCATATGTTTGGATCTTTTGTGTTCAAGGGACAGTCTCTCACATAGATCTTTCATATTGTCTCCAGAGCAATCTTTCTAAAGGGCAACTCTAACAAGATTTGATCACTTCACTGCTTAGATATTATCATGGCCTGCCATTATCTGCAGTAAAAATTACTTCTCACATCATTCAGGGCTCCCTGTGCTCTGTCTGTGCTTTCTTCTGCAGCTCTGTGCATGTGAGCTGTCACACTCATGCTCTAAGTGTACTAAAACATTATTTCACTAACATGTAGCATTGAAGACCTTTTTTCCCTGCCTTTCCCTTTCTTATCCCTGTACCCTTTCTAATTGTGGCTTGGATAAATCAGCAAAGGTAAGCCTGTAGACATGTATGTACTCTTTCTACATGGTATTAAAATTTTCACATGTTTGTCTTTCACTCTGGCTAAACCATAAAGACTTGTGATAAAAGGCCATCTTTTCATTGATTTATTCCCAGAACCTACTATAGTACCTGGAACAGAGTAGCCAAATCCATAATTAAAGTTTAAATGACAGGTAAACTTAATTATTTCTAAAACAGAATAAACCTGGTGAATGGATAATGATGACATTTTAAAGGGATTCCTGTAAGTTAATTTTCAGAGTTCCTCAAACTTAATTTCTAAGGTTACATCCTGTGGTGTGGGTATAGTTATGATTTCTAGTTTGTTCTATCCTAAAACATCTTCAGTTAGTTAGTAATATCTAAAGGTTTTATATAAAAGTAGTTATTCAAATAATACTTTTTAAAAAGTTTTCTTTTTTCTTCATTGTTTTCCCTTTTCCCCTAGACTTGTTATATCTATTACTGTCAAATTATGAATTGGACACCAGATAACCCATTCTGGTTCAAAGATTAAGCTAATAACTTTGTGGTACACTTTTGATCTATAATCTAACCTTTTAAAACACAAGACTCTAGGAACTCTCCAAAAGTCAGAGAAGGTGAAGTATGTTTGCAGATCACCATGGAACTGCTCTTCACAAGCACTTGAGGGGAGAGAAAGCAATACTGTCCCCAGGCAACACAAGGGCTTACATCCAGTGAGATAGTTTCATAATGTATTTACTTTAGAATAAAGCTAGCTCTTTAGTATACCCTGTGTGTGCATGTGTTTGTAATCATTAAAACACAAAAAAGACATTGAAGTCGATCTTCAAGTTTTCTTCTGTTCGATTGTCCAGAATTAGATGCCAATGCTATGTAAAAATGCATCCACATTAATCTGTTTCATGGGATTAGTAGAGAAGAGCAGAGGGTTTTTTTTTTTTTAACTAATAAAACATGACTAGAAAATATTAAGAGGAAGAAGAGATGCAAGGTATCTGTTGGGGTTTTGGATGAATGGGGAAAATGTGGAAGGAGGGACATCAAATTTTACTATAAGTCGCTTCTTAGCTTTTAGAAGTCAATATAAAATCATAAATGATAGTGACAATCTTACAGAACAAAGGTATTTAAGAGAAAGAGACAAGAGGGGCACCTGGGTGGCTCAGTGGGTTAGGCCTTTGCCTTCAGCTCAGGTCATGATCTCAGGGTTCTAGGATCGAGCCCCAAGTCGGGCTCTCTGCTCAGCAGGGAATCTGCTTTCCTCTCTCTCTACCTGCCTCTCTGCCTACTTGTGATCTCTCTCTGTCAAATAAATAAATAAAATCTTTTAAAAAAAGAGAGAGAGAAAGAGACAAGAATGAAAGAGGGACAGAAGAAGAAATGAGAGTGGAATAAGAGGGATATTTTCTTTAAAAACATACAATGTGTGGTCAGCGCTGTGGCATGGGAGATCTCTCCAAGGGGCATATCTGTCTCGGTCATTCTGACAAATAATTTCACAGGTAATTGCTAACAACCATGAAATACCCTTTTCACCTTTTGTGTGTAGAGCTCGGGTTATTCAAAATGTCCGAGTTAATTAACATGAACTCTGCTTTTTAGGTGGGGGAAGGTGGATGGTCCTAATTAGCCTTGCCCAGCTGATGAGACTGTTTGGTCACAGAGGTTGGGACACTTGCTTGAGGATATTCGGTAGCTCAGCTGTACAATCTGAATTAAACATGGCCTCTTGGTACCCTGGAACCTAGTTCTCCCACCCTATCTCCTGCTTGTCTTTCTCTTTCTGTCTCACTTAGCTATATACAAAACTAAGTCTGTGAATGCTGGAGGAGTCCTTCATCTTCAGTTGAGGAATCCATTTCATTTTCAACATTCACCAGTATTTGTCACAAAGACAGACAATTTCTTATTCTCTTCTCTTTTGTCCTATTAGCTTGACTCAAAAAGTTTCCCTTGAAGATGCTCAACTCCTCTTATACGTTTGGGGGAGGATGGGTGAATAACGAATGATTTTTAAAATCATTTTCTGAATCTGTTTGCTTTTAGTTCTGGGATTTTTTTTTTTTTTTTTTTTTTTAAATCTGCTTTGGATCAATTTGCCATTGAATCTCAAATCTGAATCTCCAGTCGGGCTCACTAACTGATGATCAGTGGTCAGCTTGTCTGGTTTTTGCACTGGGTATATCCCTAGTGCTTGGTTTGCTCTAACATTTGTCCACAGGTAAAAAGTAGCCTTATGGTTCTGAGGAACGGTTTCCTTTACACATTGAGTTGATACACGGATGGGGATTTCTCCCTCTGTCTAGGTTTTCTCCATTTCTTAGAGTTATGCTAAGCTCTGCCCTGGTTAGAAAAGTGCAGAGATTCTTAGGGGAACTATTACCTTGTTGAGCTTGTGTTCCGTGGTTTATAAAATGCTTTGGGCCACATCAAAGAAAGGGAAGCCATATGGAGTGTAACAGCTTAAACGAAAGGCAACAGAAATTGTCAGAAGACGTTAACCCGAAGGCAGCACTGAAAGACGGGGGTCAGGCGAAGGGGCAGGAGATACAAGCACGGCTGAAGCAGGCAACAGTGGGACACACGTTGGGTCATAGGATAATATTCTCTGGAGGAGAAAGATACTTTTAAGCTGTTAGAAAGAAATGCAATAAATATTTCACAAGCCTGCCAAGAAAAGCAAGAGGTGGAGATGTTATTTATCTTTCAGAGACCTCCATATAGTTGATTTCCTCCTACACCAGGAAAGGAAAAAATCTTTTCGCTTATCTTTATAATATGATTTTTTTGTTTTTTGCTTGCTGAAATTAAATTGGACTGAAATAAGGATGAACCATGGACTCTCAAAAGGCTCAAATAAATAATGGATGCATATTTCATTATAGCTTCACCCCTACGCATTTGTAAAATAGATAAATAGTGTAAACATTATCTGATAGTCAGTGACTGAAAAAAATCAAAGGTATTTAGCCACAATTAGGTGAATGTAGCTTTCTTTTTGTCTATATAAGACCATGGTAGTTCTGGATATCCGTGTTTTCTTTCTCACTCTAGGTTGCCAATTTGATTCCATTGTTTCCTTTTTATTGCACACAATGGATCACGCATGTTAAGCTGGAGAAAGGATGTCTTAGCATGCCATCGGCAGAAGACTGGGACAGGAGTGGTTGGCATAATAGCAACCTTCCCAAGGTGACACTTAAGCTGAATCTTAGGAAAAAATGAGTTGGAAGAGAGGCCCCTGGGTGGGGCAGTCACTTAAGAGTCCAACTTTTGGTTTTGGCTCAGGCCATGATCTCTTCGGATTTGTGGGATGGAGCCCCACTTCGGTCTCATGCTCAGCATAGAGTCTGCTGGAGATTCTCTCTCTTACCCTCTCTTTGTCCCTCCCCTTCACTCACTTGTGCTCTCTCTCTCAAATTAAAAATAAATAAATAAATAAATCTAACAAAAAAGAAAGTGAGTTGGCAGAGGTAGATAGCCCAGGCAGGGAGAACTTGCAGGGGGAAAAGGAAAGGTGCCGAGGTGAGAAGGTGTCGGCCATGCTGTGGGAACTGTGTACAGTTCAGTGTGGCCGGCCTGTGCTGTTACAACTCTAAGTCACTAAGGGCTGACAAAACACAACTAACTAAAAATATGTAAGGTCCAGAATGCAGGATCACGATTTGGCTCTGCTGCTTCCAGGCTTTATAAACCTGCACAATTTAGTTGGCTTGTCTAAGCCTCAGTTTTTCCAATCTGTAAGATGAGATGGTAATGGTACCACCCGCTGTGTGTTATTTTGAAATAATTCATTTGGAGTGTTCAGAACAGTGCCTGTCAGATCATAAGGAACGGGTGTTAACTCTTGATTGTAAGTAATAAGTCCCAATTTTTGTATTAGTTTACCTCCCTAATTAGGCATGCATGTTTTGCCATTAATGGTGATTGATGCGAAATCACCATTATGCTGTTTGATGGCGCTCCCAGTTCTCTTCTGTTGGCTCTAGAGATCTCTTTACTATTCCGATGAGATTGATGTCTTCATTACATTTGTTATTTGTGGACTAATAAAGAATATTATAGGCCTCACTTTGAAAAGGATTCACTGGTTTGAGTCTATAAAGTCTTGTGTTAGTGTTTCTGTTATATGGTCTGATTAATGTAGCTGACAAAGGGACTCCTATTTTATGATTTGCTGCCCTCATAGACTGGGGTATTATTGAGACTTCTTGGTGGGGATAAGCTTTCTTTTGGAGTGTTCAGCCCTAATGCTGGGTTGGAATGAGAAACATAACCTCACAGATAGAAAACTTCACAGCTAGAAGACTTAGGAGCATCACCTTAAAAATATGCCTGCCTCAGTTAAGAATAAAATGGTTAAAAATTGGGATGTCTGGGTGGCTCAGTTGGTTAAGCATCTGCCTTCGCTCAGGTCATGATCCCAGAGTCCTGGGATGGAGCCTCATATCAGGTTCTCTGCCCAGCGGGGAACCTGCTTCTCCCTCTGCCTGCTGCTCCCCCTGCTTGTGTGCTCTCTCTTCTCTCTCTGATAAATAACTAAATAAGTAAAATCTTTAAAAAAAAAGGTTAAGGGTTTTTTTTAATGTAAATTAAAAAAGTGGAAATCAAACGTACCTGGCAATTCTCTTGTCGTAGCCCTTGTGCGGGTCACTAAAGAAAACAGTGATCCGAGCTGTCAGTGGCTGCTCATGCCTTGCAAAATTGAACAAAACCTAAGCTGTTTCTAGCAATGAGTGTATGGGAGAAACTTTCTGCAAAATTGAACCATCATCCATTTTAAATCATGGTTATAATAATAGTTCCTCCACCTTAGGATTGTTGGAAAGATGAGGTGATAGAAAACCTGCAGCAGGCTTTCTGTAGTGCATGGCAAAGTGGGAGGGCTCAGTAAATGTCACCGATTACCACCCCCCAGCAGTAGGGTACAGGTAGCTTAGTTTGGTGAGTAAAACAAGGATAGCCTGGGTTTGAACCCCAGCTTGTTACTGAGAACCATCTACCTGTGGGCAATGGCTTATCCTTCTGTGCTTCTGTTTCTTTGCTGTAACTAGACATGCACTGTTAGCCAGCTCAGAGGGACTCGTGAGGAGTGCAGGAATGAGCATCCAGAAAGCACATGCAATAGTGTCTGGCCCGTAGGAAGCACCAAACTAAGTCTGAGCTCTTAACAGCAGTAATTCTATTGCAAAAAATGTAGATCTGCCCCCAAATCACGGAATTATTGTACTTTTCCATGAAATTGACATGTTTAGGTAAAACAATTCTATTGATAGTTTACAGATGTCTAAGTTGTGAAACTAATTTCATTTGTATCTTTTGAAGAGTCAGATTCTATATTCTTCTGTATTGTTACTATTCTAATATTAGCTGTTCTGCCTTTATTGACCTACTTTTTGACCTTCAGAAGTATGATCTGTGTTCCATTTTTTCTTCCCAAGAAAACAGTTTAGTAACTCTTCATTATCTCCACTCTTTGGGGATCTTGGTGAGTTGAGGAGGTGGCATCAATTATTTATTTTTTTACATTTTGTTTTATCAGATGGAGAAACAGATGGGTTGTATGTGGGTGACACCTGTCCTAGTACCTAAGGACGCACATTTTTGGTTTGTTTTTGGCATTTAAATGGTAGAGAATGCAGGGCTTCAAGAAATATTTTTTGAGAAAAATTTGGCCACTCACTCTCTTCCCTTTATATAACCCCTCTCAAAAAGAAACAAAAACGTATAGCTAAATTCTACACTCAATCACCACAACAGTATATCAAAAAGGATTGAAACAATAGTATCAAAACAGAAGTTTCTGTCTTTCCAGTAAACCCGGCATTCTTATTGGGACCTGAAGAGAGTAAATCTAATCTGCCTATGGCTGGGAAATCTGCAAAGAGAGAGGTCAGGAGAGATAATGTTACCAAAGAGAAGCATTCCAGAAAGGAGGTTCTGGGCTCTAGTAGCAGAGATAATGGCAAGGACTTCCCCACATTAGAACAGGAGCTGGAACACACATCTCTCACTATGATGGTAACAGGTAAGTGGTGAAGTGGTCAGGCAGAGCCTGAGATGCTAGCTTTGCAAAAGGCAGTGAGCATCCACCCCTCCACCTGGAAATTAAGTCTCCAACTTGGATCCTTCCATACATGCAGGAGGATAGCCAGAGATGAGCCTATTTGGTATAACAAAGAAGACTGGCAGTGTGGGCCTCTGATACTGAATCACAAGTAATTTGAATTCCAATCATTCATTTATTGATGGATATTTATTGAGGTGTTATGATGTAGCTACCAAACTTGACTGTAGATATTCAGTGGAGAGAATCAAAGAGACAAGATGCTGCCCTCATGGAGCTTCTCATCTAGTGAGATAAAACCAGTAATAAGAGAACAAATTAATGGACAAGATGCTTTAGAGTGTGAAAGGTACCATGAAGGAGTATCATATAGGAGGGAGAGTGCCTGAGGAGTTGAAAGTTCTCCTTGAGGAGTTTGGAAGAGACTTAAATGAGGAGAAGCAGTCACCCACGCATGTGTAGGTCTGGAAGCAGAATATTCTAGACAGAAGGGTCAGCATATGCAGGGAGCATGAAGCAGGAGTGACCTGGAAGAATGCCACTATGCTGGAGAGAATGAGAGGAGATGTGATCTAAACAGTGGCCAGGAGCAGGTCACTCAGAGCTTTGCAGGCCATGGTACAAGGTGTAGATTTTATTCAAAGTGTGATGAGAAGCCACAGGGCTTGGAGCAGAAGAGAGACATGATGTGATGCACGTCTCATACAGTCCAGCTTAGCTGCCATGGGTGGAGATCCAGGAGGGGATCTTGGCCCCTCTGGTGAGAGGTGGTGCACATTAAGATGATGTTGTCTTGGGCAAGGGTGGTCTCCATGGAGGCAGAGAGCCACTGATGGGCTTAGGGTGCACCTTACAGATAGAGCTATGGGACTTGACCAACCGCATGCGGGCAGAAGAGAAGAAGGGAGTTGAAGAAAATGTCTTGGATTTTATACAGTACATGGTGACGGCATGAACTGAGACCGGAGGAGTGGGGATGAGAGGAAAAAGGCTTTTGGGGAAGAAAAGGCTCTGAATTAGCCATATTATGTTTGAGTTGACAGTGGACAGGCAAGTGTAAATGTCAGATTTGCAATTGGATATTTGAATTTGAAGCTCAGTCGGGAGGTCAGAGATAAAAATAGAAATTTGGGAGGCATAGTTGTGTAGTAGGCTTTTAAAATCAGGACACGTGGTAAGGTCCCATGGAGATTGTCTGTCTTTCTTTCTTTCTTTCTTTCTTTCTTTCTTTTCTTTTCTTTTTTTTTTTTTTCAGGCAATATCTAAATCAAAACAAAACAAAACACCTGCAACATTTCATTTCAGTCATTGTTTTACCTTCAGACTTTCAAATACCATTCTCTTTCAAGGCCGTTGCTGTTAAATACATATTTCATTGGATGTTTCACATCCCTGCTACTTACTATCAGGAACGTCCTTCACTTCAATTCTTGATCGGTTTCTCTATCTCTAGTTTTGTTTCTGTACCTTCAGACCCTTAGACAAAGGCAGCTGATGCTCCATAATTCCCCGAGGCCATGAGTGTCTTAATGAGGACCCGGAAGAAGCATCTGAAGAGCTCGACAATAATTTATTTGAGCATAAGCAGGAAGATCCATATTTAGATAATTCTTTTCCCATAGCGTCATTATCTCAATGCTTCTGCTGACAGCCTTAGAGATAATAGCATTCAAAATGTAAATAATGAAACAATACACATGGTAATGAGAGAGACTCAGAAAATACAGTAGTAATGAAAAAATAACAAGACAGCGATTCTAATATTGTAAATACACAAGTTTGCATTAGTGACAGATTATCTCTGTAATGCCAGGCTGAAATAATTTCAAAGCCAGTGTAGCAACTGCTGAACAACATACAAGGTGTCAATCCAGTGCCAGCTGATACATTTAGAGAATTAGGCAGGCTCTGAGTAATTAGGAGTATAGGCAGATCTGGAATGGGCAGTTTGCTGCAAAGTATGGGAGTGGCGGACCTTAGCAGCTGAGATGACAAGTGCTTCTAGGCAGGTGCACATAGGAAATCAGAGGCAGAAAAACATTAAAAAATATATATCAAAAGCCACAGACGGCTCCATATGCGAAAAAACCCATTGGAACCACTCTGTTGGATGAAATCTGTTTTCTACAAATAGGAAAGGGCCTAATTATTTTCCAACCTTACTCTTCCAACAGACTCTGTTGGATTTCTATTTCTCTATCCCTTGGCTGCCTTGCTGGCAGAATTCATGCTTTTCCAATATTAGCAGAGTCACATCTTTTTTTTTTTTTTTTAAGATTTTATTTATTTATTTGACAGAGAGATCACAAGCAGGCAGAGAGGCAGGCAGAGAGAGAGGAGGAAGCAGGCTCTCTGCTGAGCAGAGAGCCCGATGCGGGGCTCGATCCCAGGACTCTGAGATCACGACCCGAGCTGAAGGCAGCGGCTTAACCCACTGAGCCACCCAGGCGCCCCAGAGTCACACCTTATTAATAGAGACTCCCAATTTTAGTATATGTGCTGCCGAAGCGAGCACTTAATAGAGACTCCCACTGGGGTACTAAAAGTTTCAGTGTTGTCTAAATCGATCTCACATGTAGTTCATAGCCTCTCACTTCCTGTTGTCTTAGGACTGACCAGAGGGCCGGGCTTGTTGTGTTCTCTCACTTCTCGTCGTTCTTCACCTCAACCCCAAATATCACCCCTGCGACATCCAAGGGGAAGGAGAAATCTGACTAAAGGAACCCTTGACTTGTTAGGATTCAACGTTGTCTCTGTAGGGCAGAGGTTCAGCTGTTGGATCCCTCATGGGACATATTTATGTGGTACTTTGGAAGTCCTCTGAGAGCTCTAACTTGGGCCATGTTGTCCTCAATCAGGTGAGAGGCACCCACCCCAGTATTATACCTCCAAGTTTCTTAATGCGGGGTCCCTATGACCCAACAAGCTGCCTCCTTGGATGGGATAGATCCACTTCCTAATCCCTAGAATCTGAATGTTAATGGTAAATGGGGCTTTGTAGATGTGAGTAAGTTAAGGATCTTGAGATGGGGGACATTAGCCTGGATTATCCAGGTGGATCCAAAGTAATTACAAGGATTCTTGTAAGAGGAGGGTGGAGGGTTGGAGTCATATTGAGAACATATAAGGACAGAAGGAGAGGTCAGAGAAGATAGAAGGTGCTACACTGCTGGCTTTGAAGATACAGTAAAGGAACATGAGCCAAGGAATGTAAGCAGTTTGTAGAAGCCAGAAAGGACAAGAACACAGATTCTCCCCTGGAGCTCTAGAATGAAGGTGGCCCTACAGACCCATTTTAGCCTTCTGACCTGCAGAACTCTTAAAAGAATAAATTTGGGGGCACCTGGGTGGCTCAGTGGGTTAAAGCCTCTGCCTTTGGCTTGGGTCATGATCTCAGGGTCCTGGGATCGAGCCCCGCATCGGGCTCTCTGCTCTGCGAGGAGCCTGCTTCCCTCTCTCTCTGCCTGCCTCTCTGCCTACTTGTGATCTCTCTCTGTCAAATAAATAAATAAAATCTTTAAAAAAAAAAAGAGAGAATAAATTTGTGTTGTTTTATGCCATGAAGTTGGTGGAATTCATTACAGTAGTAACAGGAAATCAATACAGGGACTTTCCAGATGGCTTGGGTTTTGAGTGATGTCCTTTTGAGCTGGCCTTGCCAAATGATCAGAGCACACACTAGGCCTTGCCAAATGATCAGAGCACACACTACTCCCTCAACCGCTCCCCCTCCTCACCCTGGCACAATGGCTCTGGCCAATCTTCATCTTCAGAATCCCGAAGGCAGAGGCATTCCCCAGTTTCAAGATGCCCTGTTGCCTCCCAAACCCAAGGGAAGCATGTCAAGTCTTCCAAAAATATTTTCACAGTGGCATTTGAACTGCAGCTTACTCACATCAAAGGGAAAGGGGCATCTTTTTCTGGCCCTTCTAATTATCATGAGTAGTCTGCAGAACCTTCCCTACTTTCTTTAAAAGTGGAGAGTCCTCTCTACTTCATCCTATTGAGAGAAGAAAAGTCAAAATGTGTCCAAGACCTGGTAACTACTTAGTTTGAATTGTTCCCCCAGGAATTGCTAGTCAGTTATTTATATGGGCTCAGTCAGAGGTGAGGACTGATTTCTGTCAACCCTTAATTCAAATGAATATATTGGCAGCTTTTGGGGGTAAGATTTTACTTATTTATTGATTTGTTTATTGATTGATTGATTTAGAGAGTGTGCACAAGTGGGCGAGGGGCAGAGGGAGAGAGAGAATCTCAAGGAGACTCCACATTGAACATGGAGCCAACATGGGGCTCGATCCCACAACCTTGAGATCAAAGCCTGAACTGAAATCAAGAGATAATTGCTTAAGTGACTGAGACACCCAGGCGCCCTTATTTGGCAGCTTTTTATAATATAAGGCAATTTATTGCTTTTTGTCCCATTTAGGACTTAATCTCAAATTCCAGGGTGACAGGGGCACCTGGATGGCTCAGTGAGTTAGGCAACTGCCTTCAGCTCAGGTCATGATCCTGGAGTCCCAGGATCAAGTCCGGCATTGATCAGTGGGGAGTCTGCTTCTCCCCCTGCTTGTGTGCTCTCTCTCTCTCTCATTCTCTCTCTCAAGTAAATAAATTAATAAATCTAAAAAAAAAAAGTTCCGTGGTAATAGGACAAGATCCATTTAACATGCTGTTGAACAATTTGTATGCGAAGTTCAAGGCCAATTTTCTACATAGAGAGAATAGGTATGTGCCCTTGGATTTCAGAATTCTAGGAGAGTCATTTTTATTTAAAATATGTATATTTCTGCTTAAAATTCTTTAGTCAGTGTCTACTACATCTTTGGGTTAACAATCTACAAAGTACATCTTTAAAAATGCAACAAAGTGAGATTGTGGATAACTGAGTAAGGGTTGCTCTTTCTTACTATGGTGTTCGCTAAGTTGGTGATGGTAATATTTTCCTAGCATGGTGCTTGGTGCTAAAGAGACACTCAGCACATGTTTGTTGAATAACTGGATGAGTAAATGAATCGTTACATCTATTTGTATATGAATAAATAACCTACCAGCTCCTCTAATACTGTGTCATACAACAGCTTGACCTGGGAACCACTACTTAAGTGGAAGGCTGAAATAAGAGATCCTTATAAAGCTGGCAGGAAGCCAAAGGACTCTGGAATGCAGGAGCTTGGGGAGGATGGGCAGGAGGGATGTGTGAGCCTGATGATGACCTCACCTGCTTTGGACTTTCCTTCTTGTTTTCAACTATGGTTGTTAAAAATTCACAAATATTGATCAACACATTTATTAGTCATGGGTAGAACAGTAAGGAGAAGGCCTTGGGTAAAACAAAACACTTTAAAAATAATTGTGCTATTTCTCCCGTCAAGCGAAAGACTAAATTTGGGTTCTGTTTTGATATGGAGTATTGGTATCTGGGTGTCCAGCCATTTGGAGGTCATTTCAGTAGAAATTCTGTATCATCATAGATGATGGAGCTAGAAATCTTGGCTGAGCTTCTGGGGACCATATGGGGTTATTTGTAAGCTGTTATTTGGTTTAGTAATGAGACTCCTTGCTTTATACTAAACATGAAGCACCACAGATGTGTTACCCATGTTTCTGTCTTATCTGCATTCTGTTCTTCCATGCTATCTTACAGTTTTTGACCCCGAGAGTTTTTAGATGATTGGAGTAAGTCAAAACTGCAATACTATAAAGGTTTCCAATAACCAAATATTTTAACTAGGATATTCAGAGTATTATAACCTATCAACACTTAGACCATTTTTAAGTTAGAATCGTAATTATTAAATCAGTGTGTAGGAAACAGGCACAGATATATAAGATTATTTTACTTTTGAGACATTTACTTAAGCTATGCTCTGAGGATAGCATTTCATTATGTTTAATACTTAATGTAAACTTTTTTTTTTCCTCACTGAAGTGTTTAGCTTTATCATGGAGAAGTTGTTAATATCTGATTATATTGATAATTTAGTGATTTAAAAAACTGAGCTCAATTTGTTTGTGTCACAGAAACATTGATTTAATTTTCTATTTCATGTCATGCTTCATAAAGTTAGTGAGTGGTATATTGGTATAACTTCATATTTTGATTAGATAGATTTACTTTAGTCCATGTATGCATTACCAATTTTAAATTATTCAAATAGAATAAAATAAACTTATGCTTAGAGTAAACTTGAATATTTAAAAACCAGCTTTCTTTGAAAATGAAAAAAGACCCTTTGCCTTTCTTAAGTGTGAGAATTACTTGCAAACAGTTTTACGGTGGTACTTGCAAAGCACAGATATGCTGGTTAATAGACACTGCTGGATGTTATTGCTACCATGAATGAAACATCGAACCAGTTGAACTGTATCCAGGAAGTGAATTGTGGTGCGTATTGTGATGTACTAAGTCAAGGAATTTTTAAATTTGTCAGTTACCCTTGACACAGCTACATGTACTATTTAAACTAGTTGTTATAGCTCTAAATTAGTAGATGTTTGACCACGGGAGCAAAAAGTAAATAATCGAAGGGGTATTAAATTTGTGTAGCTGTGGGTCAATGAATGATTCCTGAACAATAGATTTTTTTTTTTTTATGGAGGAAAGAGGAGAAGGGGAAGGAGATTAAAATTTAAAAAGTGAAACAGTGGGAGAGCTTGGGCTTTGGACATGGTAGTTGGCTTTTCACCTTTGCTTGCCTCTTAGTAGCTATGGGTACTTGACAATTTATTACTCTCTTGTGCCTTAATTTCTTCACTATTAGAGAAAATAATTCCTGCCTTCAGGGTATTTTAAAACTAAATAATGTATATAAAGTAAATTGCTCAGTGCCTGGCACTAAACTTTCAGCACAACAAATGGTAATTCCTTTCTCCCCTCTAAAGAAGCCTATTCAGACATGAGACTCTAAATGGAATCATAAAATTATAGAATTTTAGAGATGTTTTGCTCTTTTAGAAATTACCTATTGCAATTCCTTTTTTGTGGAGATGCAAAATAGGGTTTTGGGGGCCAGAAGCAGTCCATGAAGAAAGAAAGAGGAGGAATTATCTGCCTCATCTTGTTTCATATCTCATTTCTCAGTGGTGAAATTTACTCCACCAGAAGCTCAGGTTCTCACACTTCCAGGTAGGATTATCCAGCAGCATGGTGTCCATTCAGCAAGCCAGAACCCGAGGGTATGGGTTTCACCCAACCACAAATACACTGTGCAGCTTGGTGAGGAGCTGACCAAGAGAAAGACAAATGGAGGCAGTCGAGGGAATCTGAAAAGACGATTTGTACCCAATATACGTGCATTATCAAATTGAATCCTTACAACAGTCTTAGGAGATCAGTATTATTATTTTCTACATTGTAGTATCCCAGTAATGGTACCCTGTGGGCAGTCTGGGTACCCTGGACGGGCAGCAGTGGCTGGTGAACATTCGTACCATGAGGACTGGGAAGGAAGGGGTTGGGTCTGAACCGTGCTATGACCCCAGCGCATTCCCAAAGGTATGGAGGTACCAGGTGCTGCTGTCACTGATGGGCTCCAGCCAAACCAAAGACCAGGTGACAGCAGGCGCCATGCAGCGGCTGTTTGCTCAGGGCCTGACAGTGGACGGCACGGCATCCTGCAGGCAGATGACAGCACGCTGGGCACGCTCATCTACCCTGTAGGCTTCTGTTTATGATAAAGCTTGGGAGTTGTTTGCAAAAAAAAAGGGGGGGGGCATACATATTGATCATCTGTATTACTGAATGATTAAATGAGTAGGTGAATGAAAATCTACTTCCTATCTCCCAAATCAAGACATTCCCCATTATGCTGTATTCTCCCATGTCAAAAAGATCCTGCACTTGTGTTTTTTCAGTCTGACATAAATAAGTAGGCAAAAGATCCAGAGTCCCGTTCACTTGCTTGGTCTGTCTCTGAAGAAAACATTTGGTCTTTCAAGTAGATCTGCATTTAGAACTGGAGCATCAAGCCCCACTGTCTTCAGGGACCAGTCAGAAAATGTAAATGAATAAATCCTGTATAAAAGCAATAGGCCAGGGGCACCTGGGTGACTCAGTCAATTAAGTGTCTGCCTTCAGCTCAGGTCCTGGGGTCGAGACCTGCATTGGGCTCCCTGCTCAGCGGGAGGCCTGCTTCTCCCTCTCCTCCCCCTTGTGCTCTCTCTCAATATCTCTGTCGCTACCTGTTTCTCTCTCTCAAATAAATAAATAAAATCTAAAAAAAAAAAAAAAAAAGAAAGGAAAAGAAAGCAATAAGCCACAGTCAGTGCAAGTGCCACCTAATGTCATACAGGTTTAAATTTTAGCCAAATAAAATAGGTCTGAAGCCAAAGTAGGCTCTCATCAATTAGCTCTTCCCTTAACATTAATTGTCCTTATATTCTTACAAATAACTTAGAAATCTACACCCAAAACAGGAAAGTTTTTTTTTTAATGAAAATTAAGATTACCCGATGTTAATACTGAATTAGCAGTATGTACAATCACCAAAAGAATCTTTCCCAAAATGTTGCAAAGCCTTATTAGAACATCTACTGGCATTCCCGGCTAGACCTCTTTCCATTCTCACTGGAGTTTGTCCACACAAACTTGGAGCTTGGGATCTAACATATTACCACTAAGAAGCATTGGTATGCATATTAGGAATATGTAATGAATCTTAATAACATTATTATCCCAGAATGCTCAGTCATACTAATGCAGGTTCGCACTGGCATACACATGCTCATAATTACGGAAGGGATATTTCTTTACCTTTCTATCTGGGCTTCTCTGATAAGTTGTTATGCAGCTGGCATTCAATGCAAATTGGAGTTTGCTGGCTTCTGATATGCATACTCTTACTAATCAGCAGATTACTTGTGTGGAGACTGCCCACCTCTAAAGCTATGCTGTCACATTTGGAATAAATAATAGAGTCTTGCCTTGAATTTATAAAATACTGAATGGCCTAGTTTAGACTCATGAAGTAGAGCTTGGTGAGTGTGGTTTTCATGTGTAAAAAGGACATTTGCTGGACATTGTAAAGCCTGGAAAATGAATACTACCATATCATTGGAACAGTGATTACCATTGAAAAGAATTTGGCAGAAAGTGGCTACAGCAACTGAAATACAGAAAAAGTTATTAATATAATATGGTCCCTCTGGTCTGGACCAATAAAACCTTCAGTCCAAATGCTAAATATCCCCGTTACAACTAGAGGATTAAGTTTAAAATACCTTTTCAAATTTACTTTAAGGTACTAGGTCATTATCATTAGAGATAGTGTCCTTAACTCATACTGGCGACTTTAGTATTCATTCTTTGATAATGAATAAAAGGAACTATTGACAAAAGCAACGGGTTCTGAATGAATAACAGCAAGAGAAAACATTTTGTAAGTGCAATTGAAGAATTTTTTGGTGAAACTTGGAATGAGCTAGTGAGATCAAAACAATTCGATTTCAGAAAAAAAATACTAATAAACACAGGTACAATGAATTAGATTAGAACAATGAACTGACTTTAATCCTCATCTTGGTTCTAAAGGGAATTCCTTCTTAAATGAGAAAACTGAGATGCAGAGATGTTATATATTCAGCTGATAATTGGTAAAGTTGGCATTTATACTTACATCTTGTGGACTACAAAATCTTTGCTCTTGTCCCCATCCCTAACCACCAGGCTGTTTTAGTGGCAGGTTGAGAACATTTAGGTAAGCAGTTTTGCGAACAAGGCTCCGAGGAGGGCATATGTTTTTCAGACCACTGTTTACAGCTACAACTTGATGTTAAAAAGGAAACATGCTTTCAAAATGTTAAAAAAAAAAAAAAAGACTCTGTGTTCCTGGGTTTTCAGTAAGGATCTTCCTCTAAAACAATTTAGCTAAAAGCAGAACGTTGTTTGATACAAGGGAAGGCAGATGTTGAATTTATAATACTCTGACACTTATGCAAAATATATATGTACTCGCAGATGTCAACTTGGTCCGTAAGAACCAGATTCTTTTAATCTTTAGAAAAGAGATTCAGTTTCTGTGAGAGAACTTCTAATAAGTTACCATCATGTACCAGCAAGTTTACTTTTTGCATCCTCCGCTACTGAGGGGTAATTCCCACCTCTCTAGCTTCAATACCCCTTAGACAGCCAGTGTCATTCTAGATTCCTGACAATTTATGCTGCTGATTATAAATTTATGTGTATATGTGTGAGAATGAAAAAAGATATGTAGTGATTTGTGAGAAGCATTTTTTAGACAGCATGTGGTCAAGATACTTTTTGGATCATCCCATCAAGTGACTTTTGAATAGTAACCAGAGAGATTAGTAGTTTTTGAAATGTGGAATTTGTAGTGCTATCTGTATTCAGATCAACAGGTGGCCATTACCCTAACCACCTTTATACTTGGTAGTGTGGTTCATTTTTATGTCTTGGCTATATTAGTTTTCTGTTGCTGTATAACAAATTGTCACACCCTTAGTGGCTTAAAACAACATACATTCATTAGCTCACAGTCTTTTATGTGAGAACCCCAGGACAGCAAGGCTGAATTCTCTGGCCAGGGTCTCATAAGGTCAAAATCAAGATGCTGGCAGAGCTGAGCTCTTGTTCTGAGGCTACAGGGGAGAATCTGCTTCCAAGCTTATTCTTGTTGGCAGAATTACATTTCCTGCAGCTATTGGACTGAAGTCCTCATGTCCTTGCTGGTTGTCAGCTGGGAACTATTCACAGAATCTAGAGGCTTCTCTCAGGTCCTTTCCATGACGCCCCTTCTATCTTCAAGCCAAGAACCTTGTTTCAACTCCTTCTCATGCCAGAAATCTGACTTCCTCCTCCACTGCTCACTAGAGAAAACTCTGCTTTTAAAGGGCTCGTGTAATTAGGTCAGGCTCACCTAAATGGATTTCCCTTTTGATTAGCCAAAGTCAACTGATTATAAACTTGATTACATCTGCAAAAATCCCTTTTGCCATTAGAGTTCTCTAGAGAAACAGAACCAATGGGATATTGAATCTAAACATAGGCCAAAGCTGCTTGGTCCTCCCCATCTAGCTCAAATGCTGTCAGGAACAAAATGGTCAGGCCTTAATGACAGTGGAATAGGAGAGTGCAGAGAGGGTTAACCAAAGGTGAACTCAATCCAACTGATGCTATATGGCTTAGTGCCAACTCAACCTGACTTTGAAAAAATCTCAGTCCTTATCCACTTGTTCTAATTGCCAAACAGAAAAAGGCTTAAATTATCTAGAAAATAAAAGCAAAAAATAATCAGACTTCAGCCTTTATTCCTTTAAGCATGATGCCTGGAACTTAAGTAAAACATATGAAACATTCAAGAAAGTAGGAAAACATGACTCACAATGAAAAGAAAAAGTAGTGAGTAAGAGCAGACCCACAAACAATTGGAGCCCCTGAAAAAAAGCCCCATAAAGAATATTCAATGAATAATGGTCAAAAATATTCTAAATTTTTAAAGATTTATTTGTTTTTATTTTATAAAGATGGGGGCAAGGTCAGAGGGAGAGGGAGAGAGAGAATCTCAAGCAGACTCCCCTCTGAGTGTGGATGATACAGTGCTTGATCCTACGACCCTGACATCATAATCAGAGCTAAGATCAAGTCAGACAATCAACTGAGCCACCCAGGTGCCCCCAGATTTTTCTAAATTTAAATAAAATAATGAAACCATAGTTCTCAGAAGTTCATTGAATACTTCTCATAGAATGAACTCCCATGCCACATATCACACACACACGAACACACACACACACACACACACACACATAATTATCAATCTGCTAAAATCCAAGACAAAGAGAAAAATATTAAAATCAGCAAAAGAGTAAGAACACATTAATACAGGGGAGCAAGTATACAAATTATGTCTGATTGCTCATCAGAAACAAAATGAAACCAGAAGAAAATGGAGTGACATTTCTAAGGCATTTGATAAAAAATTAAGTTGTTCTGATGATAATTATGTGCATAGCTGAAGTTTGAAGGCATGTTTTCAGAGAAGCAAAAGTTGATACTCATCAGTAAAAGACGATTACAGACATATTAAAGGAAGTTCTTCAAGCTAAAGGATTCTGTAGATCCAGAAACTTGGATCTGTAGAATAGAGTGATGGAAATGGAAAATGTATGTGTAAATATTTGTTTTTAATTAAACTTAAAGTTTAAAATTAAGGCAATTTCTTAAAGCAAAAATAATTATGATTTTGGGGGTTTATATGATTGATTTACAAATACTACCTATGGCAGCAACAGCACAAAAGACAGGAAGGAGGTAGTTGAATTGTAGTATAACAAGTTTTTCACACCATACTTTTTGAGTGGTATAATATTAAAGTTAGATTATTATGAGTAAAGGATGCATAGTATTATCATAAAAGCATCCATTAAAATATTAAGACAAAGAGATATAGCTAAAGACTTTAACAAATGGAGTGATAAAACTGATTAACAAAAAGTTGACCCAAAAGAAGTAAAAGAAAAGAAAAAGAAAGAACAAACTAAAAGGTATATAAAAAACTAGAAGGTATAGAAAATACATATCAGGGGCGCCTGGGTGGCTCAGTGAAAACCTCTGTCTTTGCCTCAGGTCATGATCCTAGGTCCTGGGATCAAGCCCCACATCGGGCTTTCTGCTCAGCAGGGAGCTGCTTCCCCCTCTCTCTCTGCCTGCCGCTCTGCCTACTTGTGATCTCTATCTGTCAAAAAAAAAAAAAAAAATCTTAAAAAAAAAAAGAAAATACATATCATAATGGTAGCCTAAGCACAATTAAAAATATTGTAATTAAGAACCAGTAATTTAAAACTTAAGAATCAATAATCATATTCCATATAAATGTTAAAAGCTTAAGAGACACATATGATTAGTATTAAAAGAAAAAATCATATGCTGCTTACAAGTGATCACCTTATATGTAAAGACATAATATATATTAATTGCTTATATATAATTACCCTTATTTTTTTGTTACAGATCTTCATATAAGTTATGTATAAATATAAGACTGGATAAAATATGCATACTTTTATCCTATGTAAAATTATTCCCCCAAGTAATATTAAGTCATTTTTTTTTGTGGTAAATGTGTGTGTAGGCTATAATTTATTTGAACAGATTGATATAAATTTTATCTACTCAATATGGATCAAATTTATTTTCTTTCTTTATTTTTTTTTGTTTCAAGTTTTTATTTAAATTCTAGTTGGTTAACATATAGTGTAATACTGGTTTCAGGACTAGAATTTAGAGATTCATCACTTACATATAACACCCAGCCCTGATCACAACAAGTGCGCTCCTTAATACCCATCACCCATTTAGCCTATCACCCACTAGCCCATCCCCCATCCGCCTCCCTTCCAGAAAACCTCAGTTTGTTCTCTATAGTTAAGAGTCTCTTATGGTTTTCTTTCCTCTCTCTTTTTGTTTTCTTTCCCTATGTTCATCTGTTGTGTTTCTTAAATCCCACATATGAGCTATATTATATGGTATTTCTTTCTCTGATTTATTTTGCTCAGTGTAATACACTGTAGCTCCATCCATGTCCTTGCAAATGTCAAGATTTCATTCTTTTTGATGGCTGAGTAGTAGTATTCCATTGTATATATACACCACATCTTCTTTATCTGTTCATCAATTGTTGGACATTTGGGTTCTTTCCATAATTTGGCTATTGTTGATAGTGCTGCTATAAACATAAGGGAGCATATGTCCCTTTAAATAAGTCTGTTTGTGTCCTTTGGGTAAATAACTAGAATTGTAATTGCTGGGCAGTTCTATTTTTAACTTTTTGAGGAACTTCCATACTGTTTTCCAGAGTGGCTATATTTAGAATTTACTTATTTATTTGACAGAGAGATAGCACAAGTAAGCAGAGCGGCAGGCAGATGGAGAGGGAGAAGCAGGTTCTCTGCTGAGCAGGGAACCCAATGTGGGACTTGATCCCAGGACCCTGAGATCATGACCTGAGCTCACATAACCAAGTGAGCCACCCAGGCACCCCAGAGTGGCTACATTTAAAGCAGAACTTTGAAAGAAATTTCTACCTTTGAATGCCTATATTATAAAAGAAAAATTTATTAGCTTCTTAGCTAATAAAAGAGTAAATTAAACCCAAATAAATAAAAAGAAGGCACAGGTGAGTATAAAATCAATGAAAGAAAAAGACAAAATTTAAAAATCAATAAAATTCAGTTAATTATTTAAATAGAATAATGAGGGCGCCTGGGTGGCTCAGTGGTTAAAGCCTCTGCCTTCGGCTCAGGTCATGATCCCAGGGTCCTGGGATCGAGCCTCACATCGGGCTCTCTGCTCAGCAGGCAGCCTGCCTCCTCCTCCTCTCTCTCTCTGCCTGCCTCTCTGCCTACTTGTGATCTGTCTGTCAAACAAATAAAAATCTTAAAAAAATAAATAAATAAATAAATAGAATAATGAAATTGATAAATCCTTGCAAAGGTGATGAAAGAGAAAAAAGAAGAAAGGGGAGGTAGAGGATAGGAAAGGCGATGGAGACAAATTAACAATTTTAGAAATGAAAAATCCTATAAGAAGGAAAAGCTTAATAATGAAATATTATGAATAAGTTTATGCAATGGTTAAATTCCTTGAAAATCACAACTGAAATAAAAGTTGACACAGAAGAAATAGAAAACATTGACAGCCCTGTATTTGTTAAAGAAATGAAATTTAAAATTTACCCTTAAAGAAACCTCTAGGCCCAGATGCCTTCATAAGAATTCTATCAAATATTTAAGGAAGAAATAATACAAATCTTGCCCAGATTATTTCAGAAACCATAGGAGGAGGGAATACTTTTTTTTTTTTAAGATTTTATTTATTTATTTGACAGAGATCACAAGTAGAGAGGCAGGCAGAGAGAGAGAGAGAGGGAAGCAGGCTCCCTGCTGAGCAGAGAGCCCGATGCGGGACTCGATCCCAGGACCCTGAGATCATGACCTGAGCTGAAGGCAGCGGCTTAACACACTGAGCCACCCAGGCGCCCGAGGGAATACTTTTTTTAAAAAAATTGTATCATATTTTATTCTTTTTTTAAAAAATAAACATGTAATGTATTATTAGCCCCAGGGGTACAGATCTGTGAATCGCCAGGTTTACACACTTCACAGCACTCACCATAGCACATACCTAATGTCCATAACCCAACCACCCTCTCCCTACCCCCATCCCCCCAGCAACCCTCAGTTTGTTTTGTGAGATCAAGCGTCTCTTATGGTTTGTCTCCCTCCCAATCCCATCTTGTTTCATTTAGGAGGGAATACTTTTTTTTAACTTATTTTATGAAACCAGCATAAACTTGATAAAATCATTATGAAAAAGACAAAACCACAGAATGAAATTACAGACCAAAAATCAATTGTATTTTTGACTGAAACATCAGTCATGAAAATAACTTTTATTAGGGTGCCTGGGTGGTTCAGTAGGTTGAGCATCTGACTTCCCCTCAGGTCATGATCCCGAAGTCCTGGGACCAACCCTGCTTCAGGCTCCCTTCTGTCTCTCCTTCTGACCCTCCTCCTGCTCATGCTTTCTCTCTCACTCACTCTCAAATAAAAACAAAATCTTTTTTGCAGGTCGAATTGTAAAATAAATAGATGAAAGAAAAAGAAAAAAAGAAAGAAAAAGAAAGAAAGAAAGAAAGAAGGAAGAAAGAGGAAGAATATTGCCTTCCCCCGGGGTGGGGAGTGCGTGGAGAAAAAAAAAAGAAAGAAAAGAACTTTTATTAATGACAAGCAATACTTATTTGAAAGTGTTACTTATTGCAGAAAATCATCTCATATTGGTGAATTCAACTCAGTGGAATGTTTTTTCTTCTTGATCTATGGAATGTCCCCTCAAGGACTGCTTTTGGTGGGAAAATGTGGCAAAAGTTGAATAGGCACTGGGAAGTTGAAATGTGTGTGTGTATTTGTAGGAATGTCCATGGATTAGAAATACAAACCTCTTACTTATAATAAATTGAGTATAAGAAGGACTGTAGTAGTATCCTAAAATGGTGATATTAAAAGATCTCTTTTTGGACTGGGTTTATAAGATATTGGATTATAGAGTAATTTCCAGTCTTTCTATGTGACTATTCATCATTGACTCACTTTTTGCTAATAAATGGTAACACTCAAAATAATAAAAAGTAAGGTTTCTGTGAAGGATTGGGGAATTTTAAGAATTGCAGAAACTTGAACTAAATACAGTCCGACCATGTCCCTTTTAAAAAAGAAAGAGAAGTTTTAAGTTAATAGAAGTTAATAGAAAAGTTAATCCCCCACACACGCATAGTCTCCCCCATTATCAACATCTCTGGCAAGAGTGGTACATTTTGGGGCACCTGGGTGGTTCAGGGGGTTAAGCCTCTGCCTTCTGCTCAGGTCATGATCCCAAGGTCCTGGGATCGAGCCCCGCATCTGTCTCCTCAGGGAGCCTGCTTCCTCCTCTCTCTCTCTCTGCCTGTCTCTCTGCCTACTTGTGATCTCTGTATGTCAAATAAATAAATAAAATCTTTATTAAAAAAAAAAGAGTGGTACATTTTGTTACAATTGATGAATCTACATTAAAACGTCATTGTCACCTGAAGTTCATAGTTCACACATTAGGATCTGCTCTTAATGTAGTACATTTTATGGATTTGGACAAATATGTATCCACCATTATAGTATTTTACTACCCTAAAATTTCTGTACTCTGTCTGATCATCTATCCCTCCCTCAAACCTCTGGCAACCACCGATCTTTTTATTATCTCCATAGTTTTGCATTTTTCAGGATGTAATATAATTGGAATTCTACAGTATGTAGTTATTTCAGATTGGTGTCTCTCAGTTAATAATATGCATTTAAGATTCTTCCATATCTTTTCAAGGCTTGATAACATTGAATAATATTTCATTGTCTGAATGTACTACAGTTTATCCATTCACCAACTGAAGAACATCTTGGTTGCTTCCAAGTTTTAGCTGTTATGAATAAAGATGTTACAAACATCTATGCACATGTTTTTGTTTGAATGTAAGTTTTCACCTCCTTTGGGTAAATACCAAGAAGTGTGATTGCTGGATTATATGGTAAGAATATGTTTAGTTTGGGGCGCCTGGGTGGCTCAGTGGGTTAAGCCGCTGCCTTCGGCTCAGGTCATGATCTCAGGGTCCTGGGATCGAGGCCCGCATCGGGCTCTCTGCTCAGCAGGGAGCCTGCTTCCCTCTCTCTCTCTCTCTGCCTGCCTCTCCATCTACTTGTGATCTCTCTCTGTCAAATAAATAAATAAGATCTTTAAAAAAAAAAAAAAAGAATATGTTTAGTTTTGAATGAAGCTGCCAAACTGTCTTCCAAAGAGGCTGTGCCATTTCGCATTTTTACCAGCAGTAAATGAGAATTTCTGTTGTACTATATCATCACCAGATTTTGATAATGTCAGTGTTCTGGATTTTGGTCATTCTCGTAGACATGACATGATATGTCGTTGTTTTAATTTGCATTTCCATGAGGAGTTTGTTGTTGAATATCTTTTCATATGCTTATTTTCCACCTGTATATCTTCTTTGGTGAAGTATCTGTTAAGGGTTTTAGCTCATTTTTCAGTCAGGTTGTTGATTTTCTTATTGTTCAGTTTTAAGAATTCTTTGTACCTTTTGGCTATTAGATGTGTATTAGATATGTATTTTGCAAATATGTCTTCTCAGTCTTTGATTAGTTCTTTCATTATTTCTTTGCCTTTCACAGAGAAGAAATTTTTAATTTTAATAAAGTTCTGCTGATCAGTTCTTTTGTTTATGGATTATATCTTTGACGTTACATATAATAAGGTCAATGTCAAACCCAAAATCACCTAGATTTTCTCCTGTGTTATATTCTAGGAGTTTTATAGTTTTTTGTTCTACATGTAGGTAAGTGGCTTGTTTTGAGCTAATTTTGGTTAAAGGTTTAAGGTCTGTGGGTTTTTTTTTTTTTTTTTTTTTTTTTTTTAGTATGTGCATGTCCAGTTGTTCCAGCACCACTTGTTGGAAAAATTATCTTTGTTCCATTTTATTGTCTTTATTATTATTTTTTAAGATTTTTATTTATTTATTTGACAGAGATCACAAATAGGCAGAGAGGCAGGCAGAGAGAGAAGGAGGGGAAGCAGGCTCCCTGCTGAGCAGAAAGCCCCATGTGGGGCTCGATCCCAGGACCCTGGGATCATGGTCTGAGCCGAAGGCAGAGGCTTTAACCCACTGAGCCACCCAGGCACCCCTATTGTCTTTGTTCTATTGTCAAAGTCAGTTTACTATCTTTATGTGAATCATCTGTTCTGTTCCATTCA
Source organism: Lutra lutra (assembly GCF_902655055.1). Taxonomy (NCBI): domain Eukaryota; kingdom Metazoa; phylum Chordata; class Mammalia; order Carnivora; family Mustelidae; genus Lutra; species Lutra lutra. Next base: position 49,762,063 of record NC_062280.1, on the reverse strand, counting down.
TCTGTTTGTCTATTCTTTCACTAATACTGTTTTTATTATTATAACTTTATACTGTCTTTTTTTTTTCTTAAGATTTTATTTATTTATTTGACAGAGAGAGATCACAAGTAGGCAGAGAGGCAGGCAGAGAGAGAGGTGGAAGCAGGCTCCCCACTGAGCAGAGAGCCTGATGCGGGATTCAATCCCAGGACTCTGAGATCATGACCTGAGCAGAAGGCAGAGGCTTAACCCACTGAGCCACCCAGGCGCCCCAAACTTTATACTACGTCTTAAAGTCAGGTAGTGTTAGTTCTCCAACTTTGTTCTTCTTCTTCAGTGTTGTGTTGGTTATTCTTTTTTTTTTTTTTTAATTTAAAATTTTTTTTTATAACATATAATGTTTTATTAGCCCCAGGGGTACAGGTCTGTGAATCACAGGTTTACACACTTCACAGCACTCACCATAGCACATACCCTCCCCAATGTCCATAACCCCATCACCCTCTCCCTACCCCCCTCCCCCCAGCCACCCTCAGTTTGTTTTGTGACATTAAGAGTCTCTTATGGTTTCTCTCCCTCCCAATCCCATCTTGTTTCATTTATTCTTTTCCTACCCCCCAAGCCCCCCACATTGATTCTCCACTTCCTCATATCAGGGAGATCATATGATAGTTGTCTTTCTCTGACTAACTTATTTCACTAAGCATGATACCCTCTAGTTCCATCCACGTCATCACAAATGGCAAGATTTTATTTCTTTTGATGGCTGCATAGTATTCCATTGTGTATATATACCACTTCTTCTTTATCCATTCATCTGTTGATGGACATCTAGGTTCTTTCCATAGTTTGGCTCTTGTGGACATTGCTGCTATAAACATTTGGGTGCACGTGCCCCTTCAGTTCACTACATTTGTATCTTTAGGGTAAATACCCAGTAGTGCAATTGCTGGGTCATAGGGTAGATCTATTTTCAACTTTTTGAGGAAACTCCATGCTGTTTTCCAGAGTGGTTGCACCAGCTTGCATTCCCACCATGTGTTGGTTATTCTTGATTTTTTTGTCCCTCCATATAAACTTTAGAATGAATTTCTTAATGTCCACAAAATAAGTCTGGGATTTTGATTGAACTGAATATATAGATCAAGTTGAAAAAAACTGGACAATATGGGATATTTCTATCCATGAACATTTATTTAATCCTTCATTGATTTTATTTATCGGAGTTTTTTCTTTTTTTCTTTTATTTAAATTCAATTAGCCAACATATAGTACATAATTAGTTTCAGATATAGTGTTTAATAATTCATTAGTTGTATATAATACCCAATGCTCATCACATCATGTGCACTCCCTAATGCCCATCACCAAATTACCCCATCTCTGCACCCACTTCCCCTTCAGCAACCCAGCAACTTTGTTTCCAGAGTTAAGAGCCTCTCATGGTTTTTCTCCCTCTCTGATTTCTTCCTATCCAGTTTTCCCTCCCTTCCCTTATTATCTTCTGCACTGTTTCTTGTATTCCACATATGAGTAAAAACATATGATTATTGTCTTTCTCTGATCACTTATTTCACTTGGCATAATATCTTCCAGTTCCATTCACATTGATGTAAATGATAGGTATTCATTATTTCTGATGGCTAAGTAATATTCATATATATATGTGTGTGTATATGTATGTGTGTATATATAGAGATATCTCTCTCTCTCTCTCTCTCTCTCTCTCTCTCTCTATATATATATATATATATATATATATATATATATATCTCACATCTTCTTTGTCCATTATTTTGTTGAAGGACATCTTAGCTCCTTCCACAGTTTTGCCATTGGAAATTGCTGCTATGAACATTAGGGAGCAGGTGCCCCTTCATTTCACTACATCTGTATCTTTGGGGTAAACACCCAGTAGAGCAATTGCTGGGTTGTAGGGTAGCTCTATTTTTAACTTCTTGAGGAACCTCCATACTGTTTTCCAGAATGGCTGCACCAGCTTGCATTCCCTTCCACAGTGTAAGAGGGTGCCCCTTTTTCAACATCCTTGCAAACATTTGTTGTTTCCTGTCTTGTTCATTTTAGCCATTCTAACTGGTGTAAGGTGGTATCATATAGTGGTTTTGATTTATATTCCCCTGATGACAAGTTGATGTTGAGCATTTCTCATGTGTCTGGTTGGCCATTGGTAGGTCTTCTTTGGAGAAATGTCTGTTCATATCTTATGCCCATTTCTTGACTGGGTTATTTGTTTTTTTGGGTGTCGAGTTTGGTAAGTTCTTTATAGATCTTGGAGACTAGCTTTTTATCTGGTATGTGATTTGAAAATATCTTCTCCCATTCTGTAGGTTGCCTTTTAGTTTTTTGACTGTTTCCTTTGCTGTACAGAAGCTTTTTATCTTGAGAAAGTCTCAATAGTTCATTTTTGCTTTTGTTTCCCTTGCCTTTGGAGACGTGTTTAGCCAGAAGTTGCTGCAGCCAAGGTCACAGAGGTTGCTGCCTGTGCTCTCCTCTAGGATTTTGATGGATTTCTATCTCATATTGAGATCTTTCATTCATTTTGAGTTTATCTTTGTGTATGGTCAAAGAGAATGATCCAGTTTCATTCTTCTGCATGTGGCTCTCCAATTTTCCAAGCATCATTTATTGAAGAGACTGTTCTTTCTTCAGTGGATATTCTTTCCTGCTTTGTCGAAGATTGGTGACCATAAAGTTGAGGGTCTATTTCTGGGCTCTCTATTCTATTCTACTGAAGTGTGTGTCTGGTTTTGTGCCAGTACCATGCTGTCTTGTTGATCACAGCTTTGTAATTTACCGTGAAGTCAGGCATAGTAATGCCCCTAGCTTGGTTTTCTTTTTAAACATTCCTCTGGATATTTAGGGTCTTTTCTGGTTTCATATAAATTTTATGATTATTTGTTCCAGCTTTGTGAAAAGTGCAATTGTATCTTGATAGAGATTGCACTGAATGTGTAGATTGCTCTGGGTAACATAGACATTTTAACAATATTTATTTTTCCAATCCTTGAGCATGGAATAGTTTTCCATCTCTTTGTGTCTTCCTCAAATTCTTTCCTAAATGTTCTGTAGTTTTTATAGTACAGATTCTTTACCTCTTTGGTTAGGTTTTCTCCTAGGTATCTTACAGTTTTTGGTGCAATTATAAATGGGATCGATTCCTTAATTTCTCTTTCTTCAATCTCATTTTTAGTGCATAGAAATACAACTGATTTCTGTGCATTGATTTTGTATCCTGCCACGTTGCTAAATTGCTGTATGAGTTCTACCAATTTTTGGGTGGAGTCTTGGGTTTTCCACAGAGTATCATGTCATCTGTGAAGAGTGAGAGTTTGACTTCTTCCTTGCCAATCTGAATTCTTTTTATTTCTTTTTGTTGTCTGATTGCTGAGGCTAGGACTTCTAGTACTATGTTGAACAACAGTGGTGCGAGTGGGCATCCATGTCATGTTCATGATCTTCGGGGAAAAGCTCTCAGTTCTTCCCCATTGAGAATGATACTCACTGTGGGTTTTTTGTAGATGGCCTTTATGACATTGAGGTATGTTTCTTCTCTTCTTACACTGTCAAGAGTTTTAATCAAGAAAGGATGCTGTACTTTGTCAAATGCTTTTTCTGCATCAATTGAGAGGATCATTTAGTTCTTGTCTTTTCTTTTATTAATGGATCTATCACATGTATTGATTTGTGAATCTTGAACCACTCTTGCAGCCAAGAATAAGTTCCACTTGGTCTGGTGAATATCCTTTTAATGTACTGTTGGATTCTATTGGCTAGTTATTTGGTGAATATTTTGACATCCATGTTCATCAGGGATATTGGTCTGTATTTCTACTTTTTTGATGGGGTCTTTGTCTGGTTTTGGGATCAAGGTAATGCTGACCTCATAGAAGGAGTTTGGAAGTTTTCCTCCCATTTCTATTTTTGAAACAGCTTCAGTAGAACAGATATTATTTTTTCTTCTTTAAATGTTTAGTATAATTCCCCTGGGAAGCCGTCTGGCCCTGGACTCTTGTTTTTTGGGAGGTTTTGGGTTATTGCTTCAATTTCCTTCCTGGTTACTGATCCACTCACACTTTCTACCTCTTCCTGTTTCAGTCTTGGTAGTTTTTAAGTTTCTAGGAATGCATCCATTTCTTCCAGATTGCCTAATTTGTTGTTATATAGATGCTCATAATATGTTCTTAAAATTGTCTGTATTTCCTTGGTGTTGTTTGTGATCTGTCCCTTTTCATTCGTGATTTTATTAATTTGGGTCTTTCTCTTTTCTTTTGGATAAGTCTTGCCGGAGGTTTATCACTCTTACTGATTCTTTCAGAGAACCAGCTTCTGGTTTCATTGATCTGTTCTACTTTTCTTCTGGTTTCTGTTTCATTGATTGCTGCTCTAACCTTTATTATTTCTCTTCTCTTGCTTGGTTCAGGGTTTATTTGCTGTCCTTTCTCCAGCTCCTTTAGGTGAAAGTTTAGCTTGTGTATTTGAGCTTTTTTATTTTTTTGAGAGAGGCTTGTATTTCAATGTACTTCCTTTTTAGGAGTAACTTTGATGTATCCCAAAGGTTTTGAACAGTTGTGTTTTCATTTTTATTAGTTTCCATGAAATTTTTTAAATTCTTCTTTAATTTCCTTATTGACCCATTCATTCTTTAGTAGGATGCACTTTAACCTCCAAGTGTTTGAGTTCCTTCCAAATTTCCTCTTGTGATTGAGTTCAAATTTCAAAGCTTTGTGGTATGAAAATATGCAGGGAATAACCCCAGTGTTTTGGTATCAGTTGGGACCTGATTTGTGACCCAGTATGTGATCTATTCTGGAGAAAGTTCCACGTGCACTTAAGAAGAATGTGGATTCTGTTGCTTTAGGATACCAATGCTCTGTATATATCTGTGAAGTCCATCTGGCCCAGTGTATCATTCAAAGCCCTGTTTCCTTATTGATTTGCTTAGACGATCTGTCCATTTCTGTGAGTGGGCTATTGAAGTTCCCTATTGTTAATGTATTATTTCTTTAGTTTAGTTATTAATTTGTTGATATAATTGGCTGCTTCCAAATTACTGGTATAAATATCTACATTGTTAGATCTTCTTGTTGGGTAGACTCTTTAAGTATGATATAGTTCTCTCTTCATCTCTTACTACAGTCTTTGGCTTAGAATCTAATTTATCTGATATGAAGGTTTCTACCTCAGCTTTCTTTTGAGTTCCTTTAGCATGGTAAATTTTTCTCCACTCCCTCACTTTCAGTCTGGAGGTGACTTTAGGTATAAAATGAGCCTCATATAGACAGCACATGGATGGGTCTTCTTTTCCATCCAATCTGATACTCTTTATCTTTTGATTGGAGCATATAGCTCATTTACGTTCAGAGTAACTATTAAAAGATATGAATTTAGTGTCATTGTATTACCTGTAAAATCCTTGTTTCTGTAGATTGTTTCTGTTTCCTTCTGGTCTGTATTACTCTTGGGCTCTCTCCTTGTTTACAGGATCCCCCTTAATATTTCTTACAGGGCTGGCTTGGTAGTCACATATTCTTTCAGTTTCTGTCTGTCCTGGAAGCTCTTTGTCTCTCCTTCCATTCTGAATGACAGCCTTGCTGGATAAAGTATTCTTGGGTGCATGTTTTTCTCATTTAGTACCCTAAATATATCCTGCCATCCTTTTCTGGCTTGCCAGGTCTCTGTGGTTAGGTCTGTTGCCAGTCTAATGTTCCTACCCCTGTGGCTAAGGGACCTCTTTTCTCAAGCTGCTTTCAGGATTTTCTCTTTATCTTTGAAATTTGTAAGCTTCACTATTATATGATGGTGTGTTAATCTATTTTTGTTGATTTTGTGAGGGTCCTCTCTACCTCTGGGACATTAATGGCTGCTTCCTTCCCAAGATTAGGGAAGTTTGCAGCTGTGATTTGCTCAAACATACCTTCTGGCCTTCTCTCTTTTTCGTCTCCTTCAGGAACCCCCATAATTCTGTTATTGTTTAATTTTATGGTATTGCTGATTTCTTTCTTTTTTTTTTTTTTTAAAGATTTTATTTATTTATTTTGAGAGAGAGACAGTGAGAGAGAGCATGAGCGAGGAGAAGGTCACAGAGAGAAGCAGACTCCCTGTGGAGCCGGGAGCCCGATGCAGGACTCGATCCCGGGACTCCAGGATCATGACCTGAGCCGAAGGCAGTCGTCCAACCAACTGAGCCACCCAGGCATCCCTGTATTGCTGATTTCTTGAAGTCTCTTATCGTTAGTTGTTTTTCTCTGTTTTCTTCAGCTTCCTTCCTTTCCATTATCTTGTCTTCTACGTCACTTCTCTTCTGCCTCATTTACCCTAATTGTTGGAACATCTAATTTAGAAGGCACCTCAGAGCATTTTTAACTTCAACCTGATTAGATCTCATTTCTGCACAAAGGTATTCTCTAATGCCTTTTATGCTTTTTTCAGGCCCAGCTAGTAACTCTAATTGTTATCCTGAATTCCATCTCTGACATTTTACTTATATCCATGTCGATTAGATCTGTGGCAGAGTGTATTACCTCTGGGTGTTACTTTTGTTCTGAATTCCTCCTTCTAGTCATTTTGCCCAGAGAGGAATGGATGAATGAATGAAAAGAATCAAAAATATCAACCATGACCCAAGCAAAGTACACACAAGATAAATCCAAAGAGGTCAGAAACCAAAAAATAAAAGCAAAAGAAAAAGCAAAAGAAGATAGGGAGTGGGGGGAGAGAGAATATAATCTCACGGGGCGGACAAAACAGGGTGATCCACTTGTTCCTGAGTATATTTTGGTCTGTGTGTTAGAAGACACTAAATCCCAAAACTATAAAGAAATGGAAATGTTATATATATGTATATATATATATGTATATATGTGTGTGTGTATGTGTATATATATATATATTTACTTACTTGAATAGAGTGAAAGGAATCCAAAAATGAAGAATATATCTATAAAATGTAAATATAAAAACGAAAGTTAAAAAAAGACACAAAGAATTGATAAAATATGAAACTAGTTGAAAGAGGAAAAAATGGAAAATTTTAAACTGAAAGATAAATATATCATGAGAAAAAAACTCGAGTTCTATGAATTCTGTATACTATTTTCCCTACTATTGGAGTTTTACAGTCTTATGTGGTCCATAAACTTGCTGTGCACCTGTTCTTCCAGTTGGTTTTCTGGAGAAGGGGCCTGCTGTGCTGCTTCTCAGGTATCTTTGCCTGGGAGGAGTTGTACCACCCCTTGCCAGAGGGCTGGGCTCAGTGTAAGCTGGTCCTCTCTGTGGCTTTTGTTCCCTGAAGGTTTTCTGTGCCTCTTTAGAGGATCAAGATTAAAATGGCGGCACCCCAGTCTCTACCCCAGAGCTGAAACATTGCAGTCGCCTCTCTTCACTAAACCCTCAGGGATAAACAGTGTTCATGTTTGTGTGTGCCAAACTCTGCAGACTCCTGCCGTGTGCACCATCACAGATCTTCCCCATGGAAGGTGGAGGGTCCTGAGTTTCTATAGCACTTTGTAGAGCCCTGGTGAAGAGAATGGTCCCTGAACTGTGCATGCACGCACTCTGTCCCTCCTGGGGGAAGACAGAGGATCACCATTACTGTCCTTTATAGGGCCCCTGCCCTGAGAGATTTTACCTGGTCCTGTGCAAACCTGATCCACTCCTCCCAGGGGAAGGCAGAGGGGCCCTGTGTTCCTGTTCTTTGCATGGTTCCCACTCAGAAATTTGTTACCTAATTGAGGTGTGGCTTGCAGTTTATGGAGAAACAAGCTCAAAACCCCCTCCTGTGCTCACTGACTGTAACCAGTTTCCTTGCTCCAGTGGTTGGGAACTTTACTGGCTCAGGTACCTCCTTATTTCTGTGACTCCTGGGATCTTGAGACCACAATGTCCTACCTAGAGTTCTGCCACTTTTCACCACCTGAGCACCTTCCAGGCAGGGATGTCTCTCACTAGAGCAGATTTCTAAGGGTTCTGGTTTTGTGCTCCAGGGCTGTTTCACTTTCTGGCAATTGGCTTACTTAGGTTCCCTCCCTCCATATCCCCTCAGATTCACTTCTCTGGGCCTCCTATCTTGCAAAAAGTGTTGTTTCTCTATCTGTAGAGTTCCAGATATTCTTTTCATACATCTCAGGTTGAATTCATGGGTGTTCGGAATGATTTGATAGTTGTCTTGCTAAATTCAGGGGGCCAGATGAAACGAGGTCCCCTAATTTTCTGCCATCTTCCCTCCTCCCCTCTCTCATTTATCAGAGTTTTGTAGTTTTCCTCATATAGATCTTATATTTTGTTAGACTCATACCTAAGTATTTTCTTTTTGGGGTGCTAATGCAAATGGAATTGTTTTAAATTTTAAAATGTCACTTGTTCATTGCTGGTATATAGGAAAGCAATTGATTTTTACATATTAACTTTGTATTCTGCAACCTTGCAACTAATTTCTTATTAGTTCCAGGAGGCTTCTTTATTAATTCTTTTGGATTTTTTACTTAAACAATCATGTCATTTGTGAACAAAGACATTTTTATTCTTCTCTCCTGGTCGATATACCTTTTATTTCCTTTTCTTGTCTTATTTCATTAGCAAGGACTTCCACCAAAATGTTGGAAAGAGAGAACATCCTTACCTTCTTCTTCCTGTCTTAGAGGGAAAACTAAGTTCTCACCAATAAGTATAATGTTAGCTGTAGATTTTTTTGTAGATGTTCTTCATCGAGCTGAGGAAGTTTCTATTCTAGTTTGCCAAGTTTTTTTAAAATCATGAATGGGTATTTTATTTTGTTAAGTGCTGTTTCTGCATCTGTTGATACAATAATGTCATTTTTCTTATTTAGCCTGTTGAGATAATGGATTATGTTAGTTGATTTTTGAACATTGTACTTAGCTGCATCCCTGGGATAAATCCTAATATGTTATGCTCTATAACTCTTTTCATACCTTCTTGTATTTAGTTTTCTAATATTTTGTTGAGGATTTTTGCATCTATTTTTGTGAGATACATTGGTATGTAGTTTTCTTGTAATTTCTTTGTCTGGTTTGATACTAAGGTAATCTGCCCTCATAGAAAAAGTTAGGAAGGGATGTGTGGGTGGCTCAGTCATTAAGTGTCTGCCTTCGGCTCAGGTCACGATCCCAGGGTCCTGGGATTGAGCCCCACATCAGGCTCCTTGCTCAGCAGGGAGCCTGCTTCTCCTTCTCCCACTCCCCTTGGTTGTGTTCCCTCTCTCACTGTGTCTGCCTCTGTCAAATAAATAAATAAATAAAATACTTTTAAAAAGTGCTAAAAAAAGGAATAAGTTAGAAAATATTCCTTCCGTTTCCATCTTTTCAGAGAGAATGTAGGGAATAGATATAATTTCTTCCTTAAATGTTTTGGAGAATTCACTTTTGAAACCATTTGGGTCTGATGATTTCTGATGTTTAGGAAAGTTATTAATTATTGATTAAATCTCTTTAATCAATGTAGGCCTGTTTAGATAATCTATTTCTTCTTGTATAGGAAAGAAAGGCACCTTCATTATAGGGCATTTAGAGATATTTTTACATTAATTAATGCTGATTACCCTGACTAATAAATGACCTTGGGCAAATTCTTTAACCTCTCCAAGCTTCACTTTCCCTATCTTTAAAATGGAGATAAAATTAACACTTATTTCATACAGTCACCACAAATATTAAAAGGGGGTAAAACAGCAATTGTTTTAATTTCAATGATTCTGTAAAATGGTAACTTTCATGTTCAATTTTACAAACTAGGAAACCAAGGTGTAGAAATACTAGGCAGGTTGTATGAGTCAAGATTCTCTTGTTGCTTGCTTAAGCAAATGTATTTTGACCTTTTTACTAGGAATTTTGATGGGTCATTCTAACTTTTTGGCACCATACGTTTGAAATTTAAGCAATGTTATTAGAGCTCTCTATGTTTCTCTCTACATATAGAGCCTGAGTTCTGCTTTTGTTTGGTGGCTTAACTCTCATGTGTATGCTGGCTCAGTAGCAAAATGACCACCAATGACTTAGCAATTATATTAACCATGGAGAGTACTCTTTTTGTCTTTGCCTGGCTCACATTCTCATCTTTAGACATGTTACTACTTTGCAAGGAATGATGTATAGGTATTGACCATCTTGGCCTTGAACTCAGTCTGTGACAGGCAAGTTTGAGACACAAATTCTACAGTCCTACCCAGACTGTATGTTAACAGTCTGGAGGACTCTCCAAAGGAAAATGAAAGCACTATGACCCAAAGACATGGTATACAGGCAAAGCAAAAATACTTCCTGTAAAAGTTGTCAAAGGTCTACATCTCATACCACAGACTTCAAACTAGGCCTATATGATTCTGAGACTAAGATGCCATAGACAAACATTTCGGTTGGTGACCAGACCAGCTTTGTGATTTGCTAGTATCCTGAACTTGTCTCTAATACATATCTAAAAGTTAGATTGAAAAGATATGAGTGACACAGAGTCAGATAGTTGATTGGGTTTTAGGTATTCAAACTGATGCTCTTTCTGAAAGGATAGTTGCTTCATCCTTACTGTGCTCTAAAACTATAATCATAATTAGTATTGATTTATTCATTGCCTTCTACTATTTATGAAGTGAGGAATACAGCTTATACATATTAGTTTCCTAAGATTCAGCTATCATCTTTAAGTACAGAAGATTAGTTTAACACCTTTGGCATGTATTCCAAGCAACAGAATATACTCTAATTAGATCTGTAAAAGCTGTTACCTTGATTACCTGATATACTAATTATCTTGTCAGTCATTGATCTTACAATTATGAGGGAGGATGCTGTTATTTCAAATAATCTGGACTAAATTCTGTCCTTGAGTTCAGAGGCTTTAGTTGAGTCCCAGCCCAGTGGATGTTTACCCTGCCCTTATATACACAGTAATTAGCTGCATTTCTTTATCCTACAGGCTTTAAAGTTAAAATACTTTACAGTCATACCCAAAAGGCTCAAACCACCTAATCCTACCACCCTAACATAATGATTTAAAATGAAATCCATAAATAGTGAGAAAAAGCTTTATGTTCCATCTCCGGTTAATTAAATTAGCTTAATTTTAATCAGTACACATTATCTGTAGATTTTTCTTAATGTCTATCACAATTTGCACAAGTGTTTTATATTGTTGATTGAGATGGTAGTAATCTTTACTTTTCCTTATATGGGCTATATAAAGAAGTATATTTAACTCTATTATGCTGTGTATTTGCTTTTAGGCCATCACATGTGCAATCACTTTCTGCAGGTGTAGATTCTAACATTTTATTATATGCAACTTCGAGGTAGTGGTTATGTCTTTTTCATTTTTGCAACATTCACAGGCCTTAGGGCTATACTTCACATTATCAGGGTGGATAGATGTCTTTAACCTCTTTATAAAGCAGGAGTGATGACTGCACAATTAGAGACACGCTGCTGCCACTTTGAGTGTATTCAAGCTCCTCAGTCTCCTCTCCTGCCCTACTTTCTCTCACCTGTTGGCTTTTACCTGGTCACTATCAATAAGCAGCCTGTTTCAGGAAGGCCTCATTGTTCAAGTAGGTTTTTATGTTGATCTAAAAGTCTGATTTGGGGGTGCCTGGGTGGCTCAGCGGTTAAAGCCTCTGCCTTCAGCTCAGGTCATGATCTCGGGGTCCTGGGATAGAGCCCCGCATCGGGCTCTCTGCTCTGCAGGGAGCCTGCTTCCTCCTCTCTCTGTGCCTGCCTCTCTGCCTACTTGTGATCTCTGTCTGTTAAATGAATAATGAATAAATAAATAAATCTTTAAAAAAAATAAAAGTCTGATTTGCTACAACTTTTACATGTTGGTCTAATGAATGTAACATGACTCCACTGGAAGGACACGATTCAAGTCTAAATCCTCTTCACATTATATTATTGATGAGGAAAGGTCATAAATGTGCTTGTATTAGATTAAAATGTGTAATATCACGAACAAGCTTCAGATGAGAGTTCAGTGATCTGGACTGAAGCACCGCCTCTGCCATTTTCCCCCAGCATGGTTTTTAACAGACCATTTAGATTTTTTTTTTTTAGCCTCAATTTACTTATCTAGATATTAAAGCAGTAGCTCTTTTTATCTTACGGAGATTTGTCTTAACTCATGTTTATGGTTGTATAACTTTCATATGAAAATTTTCACCCTCCAAAAGTATAGTTTGTCAACTTTTGAGAACTTTAGAGCTACCACCATAATTAAGACATAATCTTAAAAAGTTCTCTTGTGTCCTTTAAAATCAATTCCCTCTACCAAGCTCCAGCCATTCTGGTTTTCACATCTGAGAGGTGAGGTATGCCACTGGCATCCACTGAACAGCTAGGGTTGATGCTAAACATCCCACAATGCAGAGGACGGTGCTGTTCCCCCCCCTTCTCCCAGCAAATAATTATCTGATCCAAAATGTCAGTATAGTGAGGATGAGAAATTCCGAGATAAAAAGGTAGATAGAGAAATAGTTGTGGATGTCTGCATGCATGTGTTTTAAGTCTTTTTCTTAGTTCTGTCTGCTGAGAGTGCCTAAAAGTGATGACCTACCTATAGGCCAAATCTTGCTTTCTAAATACTCCTCTAATAGCAGCTAGGGTTCCTTAGAGAAATGGCTAGTTCTAAGGAAGGGACATTTTTTGTGTGTGCCATAAAATAAAGTTATCAGAGAAATAAGGATATGTCAAAAGGACACAGGAACCAACACGAAGTGGCCCACTAGGGCCAAATCTGGGAACATTTGATCATCTAAATAATGAGAGGTAAGCATTATAACCCACTGAATAAAATCAGAATTCATGACTCCCACAAAGAAACACACACACACACTGACACATTTCCATACATGCATGGAGAACAAGGAAAAGCTCTTCTAACAGTAGAAAGCCAGCCAATGAGTGGGATGGAATTTCAAAAGTCACCATTTGTCAATCTTCAGAATGATATTTGATTCAGTCAAAGATCAGTGCATACTGGGTGCCTGGTGGTTCAGTTACTGAGCGGCCAACTCTTGGTTTCAGCTCAGGTCATGATCTCGGGGTCGTGAGATCGAGCAGTCTGCTTGAGATTCTTTCCCTCTGCCTCTGCCCCTCCCCCTGCTCATGGGAGCTATCTCTCTCAAATAAATAAAATCTTAAAAAAGTAATATAAAGCAATACAAAGCAGTGGTTCAAAGTGTGAAAAGTACAGGCTATTTACAGAGCCTCGACCTGTGTTCCCACAAGATACTTATTTTTTTTTCTGTTTTTCAGAGAGAGCCAGGACGCATGCAGGCATGTGTGGGAGCAGGAGGGGAGGGGACAGAGGGAGAGAGAGTATCTCAGGCAGGCTCCATGCTTAGTGGGGCTCAATCTCAGGACCCCAATATCATGATCTGAGTTGAAATCAAGAATTGGACTTAACCGACTAAGCCACCCAGGCACCCCACCTGCCCAAGATACTTATTAATTAAAAGGCCCAAAATAGTACCATTTCAGAGAGGAATTCAACAGATACTACCTGAAGCAAATGAGCAAAATTAAGATCACCAGCAGTGGGACAAGCTGACATCATGTGCCTCTTTATATGTTGTACTTAGAAGAAAAGAACATCACTTCTGTAATGTTTTGGCCCCAAAATGCATGTGTTGAATCTAATCATAGAGAACCATTAGACAAACCCAATTTGAGGGCATTTTACAAAATCATGAGATTGTACTTTTTCAAAATATCCATGAAATGAAAGAAATATTACAACTAAATATAATGAATACCCTGAGATTCTCTTTTGTTGAGATAGTTGGTGAAATCGAATGAGTTCTATAGATTATTTGATAGTATTTTATTGATATTAATTTCCTGACATTGATAATTGTACTGTGACTATGGATACACACATTGAAATATTTCAGGGTATATACAATATCTTGTCTTCAATTTACCCTGAAGCAGTTCTAATATATATATATTAAGAGTTGAGGTGATCAAACAGGTATGATGAATATTAACATTTAGACAATCTGGTTGAAGGATACATAGGAATTCTAATTCTGGGTACTATTCTTAACAACCTTTCTGTTAGCCTGAATTTATATCAAAAATGAACAAAGAGAGAAATTTTGTTTTCTGTCTCAAAGAATCTGGGAAGTGCCTCTGTTCTCTGCATGTGAAAATAAGGTAACAACAAAGAAAATGCTTTCTATTCATGCTTATAAAATAAAACACATATATTATCAATATCCAATTAATGCAAAGTGGGATTTTAAAAAATAATCTCATTATAAAAGAATATTCATGTTATGTCTTTGCCACTTTTAATAGCATCATTAAGGAAAGATTTTATTTATTGCTTAATATATTTTCTATTTTCTTGACTCAACACATTTATTGTTTCATTTTATTCACACCTTTCAGTGATAGATATTGACATTGGGTAAAAAAATCTATGGATTTTTCTCTGAAAACTCTGGACTGTATTTTGAAAAATATATCAATTTTAGCACCAAGGAGGCAAATGGATTGCTTAGTTGTTAAATAATCTTAATGAGATGTCAACAGCAGAAAAATATTCTCAATCTGCAGCAAGGTCTTCAGATAATGAAACATTGATTTTTTTTTTAAACCTCTACAGCCATTTTGCTTACTGTATGGGAAGCAAATGAAAAATAGTTATTGGTTTCTAAGAGCACAATCCATTTTAGATACTTAATTTAATATTTAAAATTATTTATAATATTTCTACCTTCATTAGCTATTTGTTCAGTCTGCACCATTGCCTTTTTGAGTAAACATCCTGAGTTCATTCTCAAAGCAAGTCTCAGTCTAAGAATCTGTCATAAATAATTAGGGAGACTATGCTTGTGGGAAAGCATCTATATTTTAGTTAGAAAGTGCTTTAGGAAACCAACAAACATGATGTAAGAATGTATTGTCCTAATCCATTTATTTTTCTTTCAATCATTAAATATTACTACAATTGAAATTACTTTGATATTCGGGTCAAGTTTACAGTATTCATGAGAACTATTCAGCATCCAAGGTCTCTGTTTCCCCAAATTGTATTTGCTAGCCTCTGTTCTAAACATTAAAACAAAACAAAATAAAAATATCCATTATTTAGTAAACTGAAAGTATAGTAGTTATCCATTGACTGCCTTGTCCATCTTGTTAAATAAGAATCAAACATCTTATTTTTGGGAAATAGCATTGTGATTCTAAGTGAGAGATGCAGATTACCTAAATTACCTAAATTTTCAGAACAGGAAAGAACCACTGGTCTCTAGAGAAACATTTCCAGAGTATCTAAACTTTGGAAATTACTACTTTAGCAGAGATGGGAAGCCATGTTTTTCTCAGCAAACTCAACAAATGTGGACCATTTTCATCTATTCTCATTTCCAATAGAAGTATTTTCCTCTGCATTTGAGGATGCTAAACATAACAAATTAAGGTGGGGGGATTTTTTGGGGCCTTGTTTTGGACTTTAAGAGATGCCCACATAAGTATTTTTAGCTAGTTTTGTTCTTGGTTTTCATAATGAAAGGCCAGTGAATCAACTAACTATTGAGTTAAGAATCTGCTTCAAAATTCAGAGGCTTTAAACAAGAATCGTTATCACCCATGTGTCTCTAGGACTTTGGGAGTTTGGCTAACCTTGGCTGGGCTTGGCTAGACAGCTCAGCTTAAGATTGCAGAAGCAGAGCCTGGGGCCACACTGCTTTTCAGTGTTTCTCTGTGGGTCAGCTGGGAGGTTCTATTCTTCCCAGCTGTCACTCATCTTCCTCACATGGGCTAGCCAGAGCAAGCTCTTCTCATGGCAATGGAAAAAGTGGGAAAGAACAACTGGAAAACTGTCTCTACTCCTATTGCATTGGCCAAAATAAGTTGCATGGTCAAGTCCAAGGTCAAGGGACAGAATCGCAAAATCACATGACAAAGAGAAGGATACAGGAGGTGTGAAGAATTGGAACAATAATACAGCCTATACTAACATGAGGAAATGTCTGATATACTGCTTTAAAAACTATTCCTGTTTTACATATTATCTTATAGCAGTGCTTTTTGAAAATCGTTTTGACTCACCAAGTTTCAATTATGTCATCTTAAGAGAAGGACTAGCCTTTATAAAAATCACGAATGTCTTTTTTAGAACTAGAAGGTATCAGATTACTTGGTATCTGATATTGATTTGATGGCCAAATTTTGTGAGAGATTCAGTTTTAATATTTTTCAGAAGAAAGACTCTTACAGTCCTTTTGAGACAAAAAATATCAGGAAGTTGTGAATTGGCAGGAAAACCATCAGCTCTGTATTATTGAGGTGGTGCACAGCATGAGCTTCTAAGGAAACTTTGTTTTGTTACATTTAGAACTCACAGAGCCTGGCTCTGGTGATAGGAACTGTCCTCCTCTGTTACCGTGGGAGAGAGGTATATTCACTCCAAGTGACAAAGAAAGACAGTGACAAAGTGAAATCACTTTGGAGGGCAATAATTCTGACAGGTTGTTGTATATGTAGAAAGAATAAAATGTTTCTTTTGGGTTTTAGTGATGATTTTCAAATTTAAATACATTGCAAAATAATTTAAGACAGTAAACATTCCCTTTCTTGTTTGATAAAATGTTTTAAGTGCCTGAGATCGTTTTGAACTATTAGCAAATATTCCTGAATTCTTTTTATTGCTGATAGTTTTTAATGCTTCAGATGTCTGAATATGAACGGAATGCTTATGAGCTTGTTATAAACACCCGAAAAGAGAAGGTTTTCAGTGACAACACATAAGGAATCTTAACAAAGGTGCTAATATACTGCAGTGACAAACAGCATCCATTCCCAGCAGTGGTGCCGTAGCAATAGTATGAGTTCACAGGATCTGACTAGGGTAACTGCTAACATGTCATCTGTCAAATCTGAGTCACAGTTGCTATTATTCACAAGACATTGATTTTTCTCTTGTTGACAGAAGCATTTATCATGTTTCTTTCAGGATGGGTCTGATTTAAGCGTATGCATTATAATCTGATTATACTGGAAATCAAGATCCCTGGGATTTGGGGTGTAGTCTTTACTCTTCCAGTATCTACCTATAGGACCTGTGGTGAGCCCAGTTTTCAGTTCCTTATCTATCTAAGGAGAGGATGGGAAAAGATCATTTCTTAGATCACTTTCAGCTCTATTGTTTCTCTAAATCTGTGCTGGCTCAGTGTTCATGGGGCACTCCATCTGACTGACATAGGAAATCTCCCATAGACCCTAGTGCTTCCTCAAGCAATGTGTAAATCATGACAGAACTACAGTCTATAAATGGGTGACAGTGTCATGGGAATCCTCTAAAATTTATGTTTCAAACTTTTAGGAAAAACATGATCTGTATTTCTGTTTATGAGAGAAATACAAGGAATTTTCTTATGGTCTTTCAATAGTTTCAAAAATAATTTCAATAGTTTCATAAATGCAAAACACTCTCTGTAGCTCTGTAGTGACCAATCACAAGGGGAAGAACTGAAGAGTCACTGAATTTAAAGTTCAACTGAGTCCTTCCTCATTGTGGGGGGATGATAAATTAGTAGTTATGTATTATGACTGTCATTGCTAAAATAGAGAAGAGTAGAGTTTGTATAACTGGTGTTGAGGGCTGGCACATTGCATGCCACGCAATTCTAGAGAACGCCTCTGACATGAATGCTCTTTCGTTGTGCCGTGCAGAACCTTTTTTAACCGAATGGGGAGGCCCTGTCAGGTTATAGCTGGAAATGGCATTGCGATGACTTGACCTCACCAGAAGTGGTTGGGGTGGGGTGGAAGCTGAGGTGACTTTGTACCAGGTAACATGCAGTTGTTTAGAAGGGCCTCATACTTGGTTTGAAGCTCTTTGGTCATCATCTTGAAATTCTTAGTAAGTTTTTTTTTTTTTTAGATTTATTTTATTTATTTATTTGACAGACAGAGATCACAAGTCGGCAAGAGTCAGGCAGAGAGAGAGGAGGAAGCAGGCTCCCCGCAGAGCAGAGAGCCCGATGCGGGGCTCGATCCCAAGATCCTGGGATCATGACCTGAGCTGAAGGCAGAGGCTTAATTCACTGAGCCACCCAGGCGCCCCTTAGTAAGTTTTAAATAAGGAACCCAAACCCCGTATTTTCATTTTGTACTTAGTACCAAAAATTATGTAGCTGGTACTGGATGGTTGTGGGAGTGGTTCAAGACTATAATAACAGGAATACAATTTAAGACTGTAAAGAGGGGGGCACCTGGGTGGCTCAGTGGTTTAAAGCCTCTGCCTTCGGCTCAGGTCATGATCCCAGGACCCTGGGATCGAGCCCTGCATCAGACTCTCTGCTCAGCAGGGAGCCTGCTTCCTCCTCTCTCTCTCTGCCTACTTGTAATCCCTGTCTGTCAAATAAAATAAATAAAATCTTAAAAAAAAAAAAAAGACTGTAAAGAGGAAGAAATAATTACTTTCCAACTTCTGACATCCAGGTAGGATTTTTATAGTAAGTCAACTGGTTAAAAGCCAGGCTTCTTTGAGACAGTAAAGTATTTTTTTACTTTCCTTTTATATCAAAGACCAAACCTGCAAGATTCAGACGATACATTCTTTCCATAAATATAGAGGAAATGCCCTTTTCACATATGAGCCATGTCACAAATGTTGTCAATGTTTACAACTATTTTATTTATTTTTTTTAATATAAGTAGAAACTTATCTGGACCAGAGAATACCTTGTTTTTGCCTTTGGTACAAATTTACATGGACTTTGGTTCTTGCCATTTGGCCTAGTTGAATCAATCCACAGAGTCAAACCAAATAAAAAATTTTCCTAAGTGATTCTTCACATTCAAAAATATAAGTAACTGTATCTTTTACATGTGTACAAAGAAACTAGAATCCATTTTTATGGTTGGCTTGAGCACTTTCCTTGATTTTTTTTTTTTTAACCTGCAATAACTTTAAACTGAGGGTACTTAAGTTGATCTTATTGAGTTGCATAATAATATATTAACATGGCCAGCTCAAATAGTTATGGTCCAAAGTGAATTTTTAAGCTGGAATTATTCACTTAACTTAATCATTCAACTCACAAAAAATGCAAATACTAATACATTTCAAAAATGGCCAACTAGTCGTATTTCTAAAGAGGAGTTAGCTGTGATTTCAGTATTTGAATCATTCCAGTTGGTAACTGAGTACTCTGTCTCCCATATTTGGAGGGAAGGAGGAAGGGTGAATAGGAAGGAGGGAAGGAGGAAGAGAGAAGGGTGATGATAAAGTTAAATATGTATTAGCCCTAAACCTATCATTCTAGCTCTTGTGGGCTAGATGAGTGTTTCTCAACCTCTTCACTCTTGACATACTGAAGACTGGACAATTCTTTGTTGAGAAGGAGTATCCTCTGTATTATAGTATGTTGAGCAGCATCCCTGGCTTCTACCCACTAGATGCCAATGGTATACCTTCTCTTCGCTTGTGATAACCAAGTATGACTCTGGGTATTGCTGAATCACCCTCAGTTAGGAACCAAAGGGCTAGATTTAACTAAGGATATCCTGAGAGGCCTGTTGCCTTAACCATAGTCCAAAAGCAGGACAAGACTTGGAAGAGCTGATGAGCACCGAGTAATAATGTATAGAATTTTTGAATCACCATATTGTACACCTGAAACTAATAAGACACTGTATGTTAACTATATGGGAATTAAAATTAGGAAACAATTAAAAAAAAAAAAAAACAGCTAAACTAAACTGGCTATCCCAGGGCTTTCCCAGAATTCATGTTTTTGTGTGTGTTGGGGGGGTGCTTGTTGAAGGAAGGGTAAGAAATGATTCTGAGCTCTAGGTAGCCCCAGTCTACCTATTCTTACTTCATGGGAACAAGTGACATAGTAAATGACCATGATCTTGAAGACCACTGATCCAATATACTGAGCTAATACAATATAAACATTAAGTTTTCAGTTTTGTTAGTGATTAAATAAAGAGATATATTCCTTAGGGTTTGGGTTCTGCTAAATTGATATCCTTTCTTTGCACAGTGCTTGATTCAGAATGTTTGGAAAGATCTGAGTACTCCCTAGACATTGGGGTTCCTGAGAACTTGAAGATAACGCCTAAAGAAAAGTGAATCTTTTTTTTCTTTCTAAGTTTTAGAACAGCCACAATCAACACTAACTGTGCTTAGTTACCTGAAAATTTTGAATTATTTCCTCCACCTTAATTCATTCAAAGTCTTCAACAACTAGTTTGCCTTTTGATTAGTAGCATTATTATTAATTTTTAGGGCCTGCCATGATTTACTATTGGTTCTATGCTTCTTGGACATTGGGAAAATTTACTAACCAGGTCACATTAAACAAACAAACAAACAAACAAACAAACAAACCCTCCTGGCCAATATAGAGAAGAAAGGATGTATAATATAGGTCCCTTTATGTTTTAACTAAGGAGTTATATAAAAATAAAAATTTTCAGTGGTTTAATCTGTAAGTTGGGACTGGTTATGTACCAATTTATGGGGGAAGAGCACATGTTTTAAATTGCCTAGCCATTTGCTGTGAAGTATTTGACTAGCTGATTCCATCCTATGGAAAAAAATACTGTCAAAATAAATAATGCAGGATAATGCAACATAATTACTTAAATATTGCAGAATCAGACTAAGACATGCTATGTAATAGGACTTGTTTCCAAGTGTTTGTTTTTTTCTCATTTTGTAGGATAGATTTTTTTTTTTTCAAGATTTTATTTATTTATTCAAGAGAGTGAGCAGTGCTTGGTGCTGGGGGCAGGGGGAATGGCAGAGGGAGAGGTAGAAGCAGGTTCTCCACTGAGGCCTATGGAGAGCTTGATCTCAGGTTCCTGGGATCATGACAGGAGTTGAAGGCAGATGCTTAACTAACTGGGCCACCCACACACCCCATAGGATAGATACTTTATAAATAAGGTTTTACTATCTAGAGACTTGGCCAAAATTTGTTTCAAAACCAACAACAAGCTTCCTTGTATGTGAAAGTTTCATTTTACATGTAAGGAAAATGCAAACAGGTAAGTGGAGAGATTTGCCTGCATTTGTAATGTGAGCTTGGAAGCTCTGTTCCAAGCAGATGGTGCATTTAATGATCATTCTCCATATTGATATCATCATTTTGCTCCCCCCCTTCTGGAAGCAGCATGAGAGGAGGGCATGTTAGACTTCTACCCCTTTCATTTGATGCAACACTCAAGTATCACTTGTATTTTATACTCTGTGTATGACCGTACTGCCTATCATTAGGGCCATAGAGCTGAAATATCAGGAAGCTAAGAGATGAAAAGAACTGAATTTGGCTGAAATATAACAACATTTTTATTTTGATAAAAAATGAAAACAATCAGCATAAGTGTCACTTAGTGTCTTCAGGCTGTGTTCAAACAAAGGAAGTAAATGTTGCAAATTAGAAATCCACAGTTCCTTTACCTGTTCCTGCTTTGCTAAACTGTGTGGTCCTAGTAAACCATTTATTCCTGAGTTACCTTCATTCTTCAGTCTTGTTTCTTCTGGAAAAAATCCTGAAACATCCCATGATCACCATCAGAATGCCCAGAAGTGGTAATCTCTAGTGCTGGTGAGACTGTGGGGAAAGAGATTCTTATTCACTCTTGGTTGGACTATAAACAACCTTCTTAGCAAGTTATCTGACAGAGCTAATTAAAATTTAAAATATATGCCCATCTGAACAGCAATTCCACTTCTAACTACTTATTTACTAGATATAAAAATACCAGTACTTAAAGATACATGTGTAAAAAATTTATCACATGGCTTTTGGCAACCAAGAACTGGAGACAGGCTCAGTTATTGTCAATAACCGTATAACTGAACAAATTAGATAGTCCATATTTTGAATACTATACATCTTTTTGAAAGTGAAAGATATAGATCTATATAAATTGACTTGGAAAGATATCCATGATGCATTTATAAAGTGAAAAAACAGTTTACAAAATACAATACAGTATCATCCCATTTGATATTAAATCTTTATGTTTATGAGTGTTTTTATTTGTGATTAAACAAGGAAAAATATGAATGAATACTCCTAAATGAGCAGTAGATAAATCAAAGAAAAAATTATTACTTTTTCTTAGGATGTATTAATCCTCTTCTTATATTTGCAAGAAGCATATTACTTTTTTAAAAGAAGCATATTACTTTTAATGAGCAATATTTTTCCAACATTTTATTATGAAAAGTATCAAACATACAGCAAAGCTGAAATAATTTGACATTATACATCCATATACATACCTCTTAGATTCTACCCTGTTAACATTTACTATACTTGTTTTACCATGTATCTATCCACTTACCTATTCTTCTATCCATTCCTCATTCCATTTTATTTTTTTGATGGATTTTAAAGTAAAATGCACACATCAGTCTATTTTCTCCTAAATTCTTCACCTTGTATAATAATGACGTTTTGGAGGCACCTGGGTGACACAGTTGGTTGTGTCTGCCTTCAGCTCAGGCCATTATCTCGGGGTCCTGGAATCCAGCTCCACATCAGGCTCCCTGCTCTGTGGGGAGCCTGCTTCTCCCTCTCCTTCTGCCTGCTACCTCCCCCTGACCCCCCTTGTGTTCTCTCTCTCTGTGTCTCTCTGTCAAATAAATGAATAAAATCTTTTAAAAAATGACATTTTTATTAAAATTTAAATATGTTTTAAAGAACGTTGCTGTCGAGCTCTGGCTGTGGCTCCACTCACTAGGCACCTTGGATCCTTCCTGCCCCTGACATAACAGATCTTCCTGGGGGTCTACAAAATAAACTGCAATTCGGTATTGATGTTTGAGAGTAGGATCTTAGAAATATTAGAAAAATGAATACCTTTTCCCTATACCCTTTGGGGATCCGTATACTGTCATATCTCTTAGTAAATGTGCTTTGGAACTCAATGTAAATTATATGTGCATCATGAAAATGTAAGCCAGAGACGTCCAAGGAGATTTCAGGCTTTTGGAAACAGAAAGCATATCTCTCGTGAAATAAACCAGACAGAGAAAGACAAATATTGCATGGTATCACTTATTATATTTAGAATCTTAAAAAAAAAAAAAGGTCAAACTTATAGAAACAAAGAGTGGAAATGTGATTTTCAAATGTGGTGGGGAAGTAGGGAGAAGTTGATAAAAGGGTACAAATTTTGAGCTATAAAATGAATAAGGTCTGAAAATCTAATGTAAACACATAGTGACACATAGTTGATAACACTGTTTTGGATAATCGAAATTTGCTAAGAGAGTAGAACTTAAATGTTCTCTCTCTCACACACACATTATACATATATATAGTGATAGATGTGTTAAATAACTAGATGGGCAGACTTTTGACCATGTATATGTATGTCAGGTCACCACAATATGTACTTTAAACATCTTACAATTTTAAATTCTGATTATAACTCAATAAAGCTAAAAGTAAAAAAGAAGAGAGTGTTTTGCTTAGAGTTCACTTGCCAAAAGTAGAATCCATTCTATCTGAGCAGACAAAGAGTTATTATGTGGTCCCTATGCTGAGATTCCAGGAAGCATTTCCAAATCCATGTGACAGAACTGGGCCAGGGAAGGTGTTGCCTCTGCCATGATCAGAAACTTCGTGATACAATCAGAAACATGTCCTCATGGCTGTTTGTTCCAGAGTGATACCTCAGCCTTTGCTAGAAATCTGCCAAAGGAGGAAACTACCTGTGGAATCAGGAAATCCCTGTCTGTTCCAGAACCAGGCTGCCTTTGCCATACTCTATATGAGCAACATAGTAAGCTCTTTTCCTGAAATGAATCAGTATCCAGACTAAGATGATAATCTGAAATCTCATTACAAGGGACTGTAGGAAATGCTTTTTGAAAAATGTTGTTGTTGACTAAAATAATCAATTTTCTTCTGGAGTACATGATTAGACTATGTTTTTCAGTCTTCGCTGTAGGTGTATGTAGCTGTGTGTCTGTGTTCTTGCCTTGAGAATGTAAGTGAAAACAATATACACCTTAAGACAATGGTCATATTTTGTCCACATTTTTTCTCTTCATTATTGGCTGGAACTTGACCCAGCTTCAACTGTGCAGATGACAATGACAAAGGATATAGAGGTACATCCTGGGTTCCTGGATGACTGTGTGGAGCAAAGTCCATTTAACCACTTTGGATGATTACATAACTGAGAAAAAAAAAAAAACCTCAAATTTTCCTTAGGTTACTGGATTATTGTTTGGTCTTTTTATTATAACAGTTCAGTCTTATCCTACATGATGTCTGCAGATTTTAGCTCATTAGCTTTAGTCTATACCTGCAAGTGCTGATTGGGTTTAATGTTGAGCCAGCCAATTCACAGTACTCTCCGAAAGAGGACTCCTCCCTCTCCCTTCAAATCACACCCTTACTCTCTCTTCTATCTCTCATCGCATATAACCAAGTGCGTGTGTGAGTGCTTACACATGTGTGCGTGGGTCCGCGCGCGCGCGCGCACACACACACACACAATCTGACTTGTTCGTTGTTGAATCATTAGTGCCTAACAAAGAATCTGGTATATCCTAGATGTTCAACAAATATTTGGTTGATGAATAACTAAAAACATCCTCACAATTAGAGAATTTGTATGGGGTCAGTTTAAAATATTGTCTTTGACATACTTCAGTGGAAAGTGTGGTTTGATGTTTGGAAAGGATTTCAACATACTGAGATGGGGTAAAGGGCATTCTGGGTGGCAGAGAAGAATGCCTGAGTGAGGGGAGCTGTGAGCTTGCCATTGTTTTTGGTGGGAAGGCTGAAGGGAAGGTGTTTGGAATCGAGGTTAGATTCTGGCTGGGTAAATTCTTGAATGCTAGACTAAGGTAATAGTAATTCTGTAAGCCAAGAAAACATCAAAGGCTTATTTTTCTCACTTTAATTTTTGCTTTAGCACTGTACTGATCTGCTTGGCTCTGTCTTTTAGAAAACAAAGCGCTGGCAGTGTGGAAGAGAAGATTGGAGGTAAGGGAGACAGAGAGGACTTTAATGGCCCAGGAAGGAACCATGGTTGTTTAAATTAGGCAGAGGCGAAGGATAGATTTAAGGGATACTTTGGAGATAAAATTAAAAGGACTGGATGACTTTCTAGGTGATGAAGAGAGCAAATATCTTATCTCTAGATTGAGAGGACAAACCTATCTTGACTTAACCACAGGAAATAAAAAAACAAGGAAATAAAATGGGGGGATGAATTAAAATTTATCTTTCATACTGTTACATTACATTTTAAGTCTATTAAGTAGCTAGATGGAAATATCCATTTAGAAGTCAAGAGGCAGATTAAGATACCTGTGATTTGGACTTGGAAGCCATGAGTGCAGGACAGGTTAGTATATCTCAAGATGTGATGTGAGAACTTGTGCATCAGAGATACTCGTCTTGGGGTGTTTGTAAAAATGAAGATTCCTGGGCCTTATCACAGAATACTCAGTCAGATTCTCTGGAGGATGGGGTCTAGGAATCTGTTTTCTAAAAATATTCTTAGGTTATTTTAATGCTTTAGAATTTCTGAGAGCCATGAGTAAAGGTGACAAGCCTAATGGTATGTAGTATTATTGGGGAGAAAATGAAGAGTGAGGAAGGAGTATGGAACAGGACATGGATGAGAACGGTACTGGATTGAGACACTGCAGAGTTAAAAAAAATCTGTTCCAAAAGAAGAAAAGAGAAGAGATTCCTGAGAACATGGAGAAGCAGCAGTGGGAAAAGAAATGTTTTAGGGAAGTGAGGTTGACGGGAGACTCCAGGGAGAGCAACATCTGTAAAGAGGCCACCTGGAATGAGACAGAGAGAGGGATGCTGGTCCCATCGATGAGCTGGCTGTCATTGACCCCTGAAGCAGCAGTTTCAGTAAACTGATGTGAGTGGAATAATATGACACTGAAGTAAACCACTGAAGGAACCAAGAATCGAGAGACAGACTATGTTGATATTGTTTATAACTCAATGTAATTTCTATTTCAAATTCTCATGGAAGAGAAAATGTCATATTAGTTGGTATTTATCCCTGTACCTCTTTCTCCCTGGATGTGTGACCTCCACTTTGTGCTCAGGTGGGCCCAGGTGGGTCATTGGGTCATTGCTTAGAGGTCTCTAGGTCCATCTTCATGGATCTTCTGACCTAGCAGCTTTCTCCCCCTTCCTGGCCATGCTCAAGTTGGGGCCTCTGTGGGGCAGACATAGCCTGGAGTACACAGGTGCACCAAACAGCCATTTTGTCTTGGAGTAAAGTCTCATTTGGGGGTTTACTCTTGAGCATCACACACCCATCCTGGAGTTCTGTTGTATACCAGGGCTATGGTGAGACACTTTTCAGACACCAGTCCTGAGTGCCTGCTTCTTCCTTGGGAACCCTCTACATTTTGCTTATCTGAGGTGTAGTGAACAAAATAGATGAAATTGAGGAGAAAACTGCAGTTCAGAGGATTAAGCTCACTTGTACAAAATTCTGTACGTGGCTAATGAGTTGTGGGGTGATCTGACCGCTCAGGCTGCCATCTTCTTGTTTGGGGCAAAGCAGAATATGCCAGGGGAGAAAAACAGATGGCTGTTATCTGACAATAATCAATGGCAGGGTCTTGGATAAATTAGAAGAGGATAGGATTAAGAGTATAGCTGGAGGAATTAATTAAAGACATTTAGTAAATGGGATGTAAGAAACTCAAGTAGAAGTATTTCAGGCAAAAGATTATAAACATATGGAATCAGATAATAAAGCTAACTGAATCAGCATGCAGACAAAGTAATTAGTTAAAGAAAGACATCTGGAAGAGGAGAGAAATAAGAGAAGCAGAGGAAATAAAAGGTAGGGTCGAGATCAACTAGAGTATGTTGGTAAAGTCAGATGATTTTTTTTTTCTCCTTTGCTTTACCTATATTGTATCTTTCTTAGCCACAATCTCAAATATTACACAATTCAACATGTTATATTTGTTTCTGGAAATATCTAGGAGCTATATAAATACATCTCCAAAGCAAATGGTTCAAAGAAGATCAATGTTTTTCATGGCTAACTTAGCATGTGTCTGGCTTCCCACAAAAGTCTAGATCTTACGTTTGTGATTACATATTTTGGGCCACAAAAATAACAAAAGTGGCTATTTAACATAATTTTCTGTAGCAACAGGAAACAATACCCAGTAAAGGGCCACTACAAATATCTTTCATCATGCTCTTCTCATCATGTTCAGACATAGAATAAGGCAATTTTGTTGATGAGAGACTGAGGTGCATTATCCTTTTTTTTTTTTTTTTTTGCTCTGGGAAGTAATCGCATCTGTATGAATGATGAGAATATCTCATTTTCCATGGATTCTTCTCATCTGAGTTTGACATGTAATTTCAGTCTGTGGAATGTCTTTGGTCATAGCCTACACTGCATGGTGGCGTAGATGGTTGTTGATGTGATGTGCCTGGGAGGAGGCACTGAAGAAAGGCCTGCAGCCTCCAAACATTCTGCCCTCTAGCTGGCTGGATTTCAGAGTCCCTGATGGCTGTCATTTTCCAAAAGGACAAAAGATTCAGCAAGTAATAGATTTTATGATAAAATATATCCTCTCTGCCTTGTTTAAGAATCTGTTGTTGACTCACAGGGAAGTTGGGATACCAAGTCCTTGGATGGAAACATTGTACAGCTAAATTTTCTTTGGTACAAAAGAGCAAAAGTACAGAATCACTCTGATCCGAGAAACAAGGTTAGAGCAAAGGGATCTGTGATTGTGAGCTCTGTCATTTCCAAGGTTTTTGATAAAGTATGTGTGGTACAAAAGGCAATGACTCTGAGCATGCCGTTGTCCTCAGACTGGTTTCTGAGGAAAATGATCTGCTCAAAGTATCCTTTAAAGTGGATCAATAACAGATTGTTTTCTCTTTAACTTCTCGAAGACCGGATAGCCTAGGAGAACTAAGAGGACTTCAAAGTTACATTATTAGAGTCATATATATGTATATATTTTTCAATAGGTATTTATTGAGCAATTACAAGGTGCCATACTTTGTGCTAGGTAGTGGAAACATAAAAACAAAAAAGCTGACATTTTAGTCTTTGAAAATTTCAGTGTTTAGTGGAAAAAGAAGGTCATGGAAACCCCGAAAATAATTTTAAAAATAAAATAATAAAATAAAGTCTTGTAAGCAATAACATAGGCTACCTATAACAAAGTATTATAGGAGCACAGAACAATGGGTAACTTTTCCTAGGAGAAATTCAGAACAATTCAGAGAAATTAACTTGAGTTGGATGAGTTTAATTTTTCAAAGGAGCAGAGAGTGAAGAGTATTCTAGGAAGAGAGAGAAAAAGCTCATTAAGTGAGTCATACTGCAGTGGACTGAGCTTTTGTGTTGCCCTGAAATTCATATTAATTCCCAATGTAATGGTATTTGAAAGGGAGGCCTTTAGGAGGCAATGAGGTCATGAATATGGAGGCCTTGTAATGGCCTTGTGCCCTTACAAAAAGAGAGACAATTGCTTCCCCTCTTTCTCTGCTCTTTGCCATGTAAAGATACGGCAGGAAGATGACCATTTCAAACCAGGAAGTGCCCTCACCATATACCAGATCTGTGCGTTCCTTGACCTTGGATTTCCTAGCCTCCAGAACCATAAGAAATAAATGTTTCTTGTTTAAGCACCAAACCTATGGTATCTTGTTATTTAACAGCCTGAGGTGATTAAGACAAGTATTCACTAACCAATCAGAATGGATGGCATAAATCATAGTGGTTAGTTGTCACTAAGCAAGGGCTGAGAGATGGCCACACTCAATGGATAAATTTGACAAAGGCTGTAACATGAGCTATTTTCCAGGGAGGATGGCCCAGTATTAATGGGGGCCCTAAACATCATGAAGGCATTGAGAAACCTGGTGTGTGAGCAGCTGGCATGGGAGAAAAGATGCTGATAAAAAGATGGGAAAGGCCAATAAAAATAAATTTTGCCTTCTTTTTTTTTTTTTAAAGATTTTATTTATTTATTTGACAGAGAGAGATCACAAGTAGATGGAGAGGCAGGCAGAGAGAGAGAGAGAGAGAGGGAAGCAGGCACCCTGCTGAGCAGAGAGCCCGATGCGGGACTCGATCCCAGGACCCTGAGATCATGACCTGAGCCGAAGGCAGCGGCTTAATCCACTGAGCCACCCAGGCGCCCCTAAATTTTGCCTTCTTAATAATTTTTCTTAGCATCAGTCCTAATCAATTTCAGTCCACAAGAGCCCATGTATCCAAATCAAGATGACATTAAAAATATGGAAAGATCAAAATCAATACCCATGGCTCTAATAAACAGCTGAACTCAGCATGTACCATAGAGGGTGTCAAGATCTAACTCCAGGCCTTTTAAATTCTGCAAAGTGATGAGCTTTGAAAGCATGCTGTGTCTGCTCCAGAATTTCAAGTAACTGTTGTAAAAAGTCAGAGCATACTCCTGGCACTCCAGTTGTGCCTAATTTCTCACAGACAGTGTTAGATATGAATCTGTGTGTGTGTGTGTGTGTGTGTGTGTGTGTGTGTTGTATATTTGCTTACTTTGAGCTTTTTGGATTGTATCTGCCTTATGGACATGAAAGGTCACATTGAGGTCACAGAGATTTTTGTTTTAGAAAAGCAGCCACTGACTATGGACTGCTTCTCATAGAACATCTCAACAGTAACACACTGTTTGGGGTCGTGAGGAATCATGAAAATATGTCTTGAAATCTCTATTTCAAGAGTGCTATTTAGATGCCAGAAGTAATACTGCATTTCTCAGAATTAACAGAATTGCTAGATGCTTCTCTAAGATAATAGGTAGGCATGAATTTTTTTTTTAATTAAAAAAATCTTAACATGAGAATTTGGCTACATATGTGGAAAGCAAATGCGGTATAAAATAGTAGTTTCATGAGAGACAAAGGAATTTTTCAGGTGGATAGCAAGAAATAGCCTTCTTGGTCAGAGAGACAGAGAACGAGTCTATATCACAGAGTGTTCTGCTTTCTGATAAAGAGAACGTTAGACCACATTTTCATGGAATCAATCTTAGTTTCCAATAAAGGGATGTCTCATTTTATTGAGCACTTTGAGGAGGAGAAGGCTTTCCCTGAGCCCTAGAAGTTATACCATAAGGGCAGGCCTCATTCTCAAATCTTTACAACAATCTTTTTTTTTTTTTTTAAAGATTTTATTTATTTATTTAACAGAGAGAGACAGAGATCACAAGTAGGCAGAGAGGCAGGCAGAGAGAGACAGGGAAGCAGGCCCCCTGCTGAGCAGAGACCCTGATGCGGGGCTGCATCCCAGGCCCCTGAGATCATGACCTGAGCCTTCGGTGCCCCAACAATCTCATTCTATATGTGAGAACGCTGAGGTTCTGAGAGCTGGAACAACCTGGCACATGCGGATTTGAACCCACCTCTGTCTGCCTCTCGTGCTCCGATTTTTTCCCCCATCTTGCAACTTCCTTTGATGACTTAGTCTTCTGCTTGGCAGCTGACCTTGCCATATGTCTTCTGTGCAAAACCCCGATGATGGCCAAGGCCCAGTTTTGGGGATTGGGGAGAAAACACCTGAGATGTGAAAGCAAACTTCTCCCAGGTGATGGAGGACTGTGACAGGTTCTTGAGGCACATGTCACTGTGTGATGTTTCCAAGCTTTACATTTATCAACTTCATTCATCTTCACCCAATATTGTGAGGTAGGTGCTATTAGTATCATTCTCGTTTTGAGGATAATTTTCCCAAGGTCACACAACAAGTATTGGTGGTGGTGGCATTGAAACCAAGTAGTCTGGCTCTAAAGCACGTGATTTTTGCCATCATGTGATACCTACATGCATATAGGCAGTATGTTTCTATTCCTTCAGCTATAGAGTAAGAAAAGGGCTGTAAAAATGGTCTTCCCAAACTGAGGGATTATATCTACTGTGAGTTTAATAGAAGGACTTCTAGAAGATTCTAGGGTATCAGATGAATTTTGACAACAAGGAGGGCCTCGAATGCCAGAGTGAAGTGGCTATGTTAAGTTGGGTGGGCTCTTTGGTAAAAGACCAGCCAAGGAGCTATAGGAACATTAGCTGACAGCCCAGCAGGGGGCAGTGTAGAGTGCATTAACACCGACACTCAATATGGCTCCTAGAGGGATCTCTATTCAAAAACATAGTCCTTTCTCTACTACATCTATATGGAACAGGCTTCTCCAGAGAAACAGAATCAGTAGAAGATTTGTAAAATTATAATTTTACTTTAATATATTTATATTACATGCAGTGTAAATGTATTTTGTTTACATAAAGGAAATTTGTTAGGATGAATTGGTTCCCGTGATTATGGAAGCTGAGAAGTCGCATAATCGGCCATCTGCAAGCTGGAGACCCAAGGGGACTGGTGGTGTAATTCAGTCCCAGTTCAAAGACCTGAGAACCAGGGGAGCCAATGGTTTAAATCCTCAGTGCCAGAGAAAATGAGAGATATCCCAACTCAAGCAGGGAGATAGGCAGCAAAAAACAGGCTAATTCCTCTTTTTTTCACCTTTTGTTCTATTCACTTCCTTAACAGATTGGATAATGCCCCTCCACATTGGGGGAAACATACTACTTTACTGAGTCCAATTCAAATGCTTATCTCATCCAGAAACACTCTTACACACACATCCAGAGATAATGCTTAAAAATGCATTCCCTGCGGTCAGTCACGTTGATACATAAAATTAACCATCACTCCATTTTAAGCTGCCAAAAGATGAGGGCCATGTCAGTGTCAGAATATTCCCCATTCCCTTCTCTTCGGGCCATGTGGGTTGACTTCCCTTCAGTATAAATTTGCCAAAGACAAAAGCTAGTAATCCCAACCACATGTCACTTAGGTAGTGATTTATTTTTTATAACTAAGGAGCCCTTGTTACGACAGGACACCAGGTATACCAAGGGGCGATCAGGGGCCAGTCATGACCTCAGCAGACCGTGCAGGTTGCTCGGAGCATCCACTCCTTCCCATCACTGTTGCCCTATTGCTGCTGTGACATCTAAATTGCAACCAGAAAAGAGGCGTCATTGACAGGAGCTCTGGTGGTGAGAACCCAAACTGCAGGGACTCCAATTAAATTCTTCACTTCTTGGTTCCAGTTTCTTTGGCATTAACTCAAAATGACTTCGGTCTACTTATTCATTGGTCAGTTTAAGAATGGGATGGTATGCATTATTATAATACTAACAAGCAAGAATGGAGGCCAAGTCTGCTCTCTTCTGAACTGAAGTCAGAATGGAAACCCAGAGGCTGCCTGCTGTTTGTTGTTTTATCAGTTGCTGTCACAAGCAGTCATGGGAGGGAGCAGGAAGTAAAGGTTACATGAATGATTCAAGGACTGAAGGACTTAGGAGAACAGTACAACCATCTGCTTTATCATTTTCATTGATAATTTCTCCAGTATCATGAGTCTGAGAATGAGGGTTGATTTTTTTGTTTATAAAGACTATTTGCTAGGGTAAGGGTTACAGAATGAAAGTACCCTGCAGGGCTGAAAATGGCAAATTGCAAAATGGTGAGGCTGTGAACATGCCAGGAATTTAAAACATTCCTTATAGATTATTACTAAAAAGTGAGGAACTGAACACATAGAGACAAATTAAGAGTTTGTGCCAGTAAATAACAGCTCATACAGAGATGACAACTGTGAGCATGGAAAGCAAGAGGCAAGCGTGAAGGTGCTTGTTGAGGCAGAGTGGGCAAGATTCACCGAATGGTATAAGGTGGCCAATGAAGGGATTAAAGGATACAAAGATGATGCTAACAAGGTGAGCCAGGGGGAGGTGATAACTTTGATAGAAGAAAAGACCAAAGAAGGAGCAAATTGAGATGAGAGGGTGCTGTAACCAGAATGAGACAGATTAAGTTCAAGGTCATGAAGAGAAATTCCAGGACAAATGCCTAGAGTGGGTGGTTGGCAGTGTGACTCTGGACTTGAGACAGTAGAGAGCTTTGGAGAAGCCCTGAGAAGATACTGGAAGTGACCTAGCAGTTTAATCTAGATTATTTGATGCCACAAAATTAAAGATGAAAGGACAATTGAAGCAAGAGGCCAATAACTGCAAACTCTGCAGACAAAGAAAGGGATTTGAGGGATAGAAAATTTTGCTGGATTGATCACAAAAACAAACAAACAAACAAACAAACAAACACCCCCAGGTATCTGTGTGGAGCAGAAACCAGAATGTAAGGGGTTCAGAAGTAAAACCAAGGTCTTAGGGGCCACAGGTTTAGACTAATTTTCAGCATTTTGACAGTGAAGGAAAGGAGAGTGCTATGGTGATTGCCTGGAGGGCCAGTCCTACAGAGGGAAAGATTTTAGGCAACGACCTAAATGTAAGAGGATGGGACTATAGAGATGAGAAAATAAGAACCTTCAAAATTTACTTGAAGAGAGAATTATTCATAAAAATTGCTTTAAATTGGCATTAAAGCAGCAAGATGAAGACCAATATTCACAATTAGGGTAGAGATGATTCTTCCTCTGAGTCAGGAGACATGGGATAAAAATGATGGAAGATACAAAAGCGTTGGCAGATCAGAAAGATAATATGAAGAAGTTTGCACTGATCTGTCTCAATCATATCAGTAATAATAGGAATCAAACCATTTTTCATAGTAAAAAAAATATATTTTACAGTTTGCAGTAAAGATGGGTGAATACTTGTCTTAGCCACATCTTTTATTTTCTGTATTCTGATGCTTTGACATCAGAGCCTTGCTGACCCTAGGGCTATAGGGCTAGCTGATTCCTAATAAAGATATTCCTAGACATAGATAGGGAAAAGCCACTGAGGGTGTTTTTCAAATACAAACCAATCAATCCAGAGCGCACACCCCAGCTGTCTTCTTTATCATCCACCTGCCCTAAGTACCCCATGGGCAGATACCAGAAAACTAGGAATAGCACCTATGCCTCAGAGCTACTGAAATTATTTAGCCTAACTTATCCCAAGTCTGTTCACCCTGCCTCACTTGTACTTTCCTGCAGAAACCTCCCAAAAGATTCCTGCTCACAATTTCTCCCTCTCCTTCTGCCTCCTGACTGGTTTCTCCTCCTTTTCCATGAGATCCCCTGTGGTGTTAGGTGCCCCCTCTGCTGTGATCAACAAACCAGCTTTCCATGGAAATTGCCACTTGATCTCTTAGCCTTACCATACCTAAATCATAAAACCAGTTAAAAAAAAAAAAATACACTGAAGAGGCATCTGGGTAGCTCAGTCGGTTAAGCATCTGACTCTTGACTTCAACTCAGGTCATGATCTCAGGCTCTGCCCTGGGTGTGGAGCTGCTTAATATTCTCACTTTTCTTCTCCCTCTGCCTCTCTCCCAGCGCCACCTTGGGTATGCTCTCTCTGAAATCAAAACCAAACCAAACCTTGTAATTATGTACATCATGCTAATATTTGATACACTTAATTTATGAAGCAGTTGGGTTTAAATAGTGGCTTGCAAAATGAGAAGGAAAAATTGTTCTCCAATTTAGTTTTTAAGAATTATTTTGTATCATCGTGGACATCTTCTGGTGGTTTGTACAATCATAAATAAAACAATTTGAGATAAATATGTATTTTTAAATGCAGGAGTTAGAGTGTGTGCCAAATCAGAAAATACCCATGTAATCCATACGTCAGCGTTCTCAGGTTTGTAAAGGCAGTACTTGGACTAATGGTAAGAAGGAAGCTGGATGTGACTTTCTACATAAAATAGGACATCATCTCCACCAAACCCCCTGTGTACAGAGTCAACAGTTGAGTGAGGAGGTCATCAGTGGGTCTCTCAAATTACAGCAGCATCCTTTCTGTCTACTTCCATTTGCTCTTAATTCATGGCACCAGCCCCATTTTGAAAGCAATTTTCTTTTTGATGGATTGAAACACAAACTTGTTTCACACTGATTTTGAGTAAGGGTCTAGGGATGTCACTTTTCTATTGCATCTGACATCATCAACTGGTTGTCTTAGGCTGACCTGAACTAGCAGTGTAAGATCTAAGTGAGGAGCTTTAGACTGAGCTAAACCATTACTTACTGTCCGCAAATGGTAACAGCGGTGGTGTGGCCAAGCCATTTATACAGTCAGCCTTTTTATATTACATTTCATGAATTCCCTGTCTCCTCTGAGTAGACAAATGAATTTTGATCAAATGAATGGAGACTTTTATAAATTATATAATTACTGGTTGCTTTAACATATTGTACCAGTTACACAAAAGGTTACCCCCAAAGTTCTAACTGGAAGATTCGTGGTTAATGGGTGACTCAGCTTCTAGCAGTATTGTATTCTGAGGCTATCTGGGTGAGACACAGCATCAGACTTTCCACTTTAGCCTCACTCATGATTTTTATAATTCTGATTATTTTGATATTGCTTAGTGGATTTGCTATTTTACTTACCTAAATGTTCTAAGGGACGGATGCCATGGAGCAATCAGTTTAGAAAACAAACAAATGCATTGAGGGAAAAAATATCTTTGGCTTTCATTTCCCAGTATCAACATCATGCTTTAATTTCCATTGTTTATAAAAACAATGGTCTCATCTACATAAAACCCAATAAATGTGAATATAGGAAAGAAAGCTTTATAAAGGCCGCTGACAAAGTATTTGATGCTATAGTTGTGTTGAATCTTTACCATTTCAAAAAGAGAAAAAATATTACTTACATATTTTTCTAGTTGAACTTAACATGCTGAGTTAATAAGATTTCCTGTGTAACTCATTAAACGAATTTTAGTGAAGTGTTTGCTTAGGCTTTGGAAAAGACTGTCATTGTAAATGTCCATTATTTCTGAGATTTCTGAAATCTTCTCCCTACACTTGTAACTACATGAAAATCACACGGTTAAGCAACATTTTTTCCAAGTTATTTATCTTCTGTTGTGGAAATTTTACAAAAACTTTCTGGGTTCAAACTGTAGCTGATTTATGGCCATGCCTCCTGCTTTGAGCTAAACATGACGCTCTCAAGGTCCTTGTGAAAGCTGTCACATATTTACATTTGGCATAATATTTGCCTAATATCTAGAAAAGATTTTAGTCATTCAAGAAAATATAAAACAGGAGCTGAATAATTAAGACTTAATTTTATTCCTGCCTAGGGTGTTTATCTGAAGAAGGTGGGTTTTCCCATCTTGGTTTGGTGATGTGTCAGTCCTCAGATATATAAGTGTCAACATGAAAAACAAAAAATAGAATATATTTGGCACTTATACTCATTTATTATTCACTCACTCATTTACCATTTTTTTTTTAAAGATTTAATTTATTTATTTGACAGAGAGAGATCACAAGTAGACGGAGAGGCAGGCAGAGAGAGAGAGAGGGAAGCAGGCTTCTTGCTGAGCAGAGAGCCCGATGCGGGACTCGATCCCAGGACCCTGAGATCATGACCTGAGCCGAAGGCAGCGGCTTAACCCACTGAGCCACCCAGGTGCCCCTACCATTTTTTTTTAATCAAATAGAGACAATAACACCAGAGTTATAGTCTGGGTGCTGTTGTTTATGGGTCAAAAAAATATTTAAGAAATAAAGTCAGACTAACCCACCCATGGACTACTTTTTCTGGAATAGCACTATAACGGGGAAAAGAGAGAAGGGAATCTAAGGGGAGGCATGGGAAAAGTGACATCCTGGCCCTTTGGAAGTACCTTATTTCTTTCGGACCATAAGAATCAATGTAGGAAAAAGCACTTTCTCTCAGTAAGCAATTCCTTAGGTCAGGGGTTGGCAGACTTCCTGCAATGGACCAGATGGTGAATATGTTGCATTCAGTGGGCGGTAGAGTCTCTCCTACCACTGCCAACTCCGCCATTGCAGAGTGAAAGCAGCCATAGATAATAGAGAGAGTGGTGTGACTGTCTTTCAATAAAACTTCATTTTTAGACCCTGAAATGTAGATTTCATGTGCCACAAATATTACTTTTTAAAATTTTTCTTCCAATCATTTAAAAAGATATAAACTATTGTTTATATAAAAAAAGATGGGGGAAATACTGGATTTGACCTTTGGGCTGTAGTTGTCCGATCCCTGTCCTCAATTATCATCTTAGTTTTAAAACCTCTAAATACAGATACGCACATATGCATATATATATATATATATTTACACATGCTAAGATTATGTTTTTGTCAAGAGATTCATTCCTAATGAAAGGTCTGTTTTTATTAAAGACATGCTTGTGAACATGTCCAACTTTCAGCCCAAATAATAATTGAAACGCAAATGAGCAGCCATAGATTAAACTAGCATTCAGGAGTGCCCCAAGCCCTGCCTGAGTTTCTGTGTGTCTTGCGTAAGGTTTCTTTGTAGTTTCACACAAATTTCTGATTCACTAGAGGCACGTGCTACAGCTTCACAGCCTTTTTACCTCTCCCCTTGCTCTCTTTCCAAAGCCGATTTCTTGTCCTATTTATGTCTTATTTAGGCTTCACGAGACAAAAGGGATTAAAAAAAAAAAAAAAACCCTTTATTTGAGAGAGAGCAGGAGAGAGGAGAAGGTCAGGGAGAAGCAGACTCCCCACAGAGCTGGGGGCCCAATGTGGGACTCGATCCTGGTACTCCAGGATCATGACCTGAGCTGAAGGAAGTTGCTCAACCAACTGACGCACCCAGGCACCCGACAAAAGGGATTTTGATAGCAACAAAGCAAGAGAGAAAATGGCAGAGAGAAGGAATGCCAGAAAAGTGAGAGATGAATTAGGTGAAAGAGACAAGCTCAGGAAGGAGGTGGTTTTCATTCTGTCAGGAGAGGGTGTGTGATCAGAGAGGTGGATCACTCTGTTCCTCCTACTTTTCTTCTGGCTTCTCCTCTTTTTCCCAATTTTCCTGTCTTACCCCCAAAGGCTCGGTTGCCCATTTCTTGCCTGAACCTTATTTCCTTCTTGTGTCTGAATTTCTTACCAGACTCTCTCTTTCATGTCTACTTCTTCCTTTTGTATGTTTTCCAGCACAACCCTCAGGCTCACCACCTGGAAAGTGTCACTACAGCTTGCATTTCCCCTTGCCCTCTTCTGGCATGGCAAGTAGCCACTGCAGGCAGCAACACCCCTTCCCCAACCTCCGGGGGTGTCTGATCACACTCTGCAGAGTAGCGTGGGCACTCTTTATCCCTGCCCACCTCCCACTCAGGCAGAATCATCTCCTGAGTGTTCACAGAAAGAAATAGTATCCCTGGGCTGACGCATTTACAAGACAGAGTACTATTCTGGCTCCCCTAATTTGCTTTTTAAATGCAGAATTTAGTTTTTTTTTTTTTTCCAGAATTTAGTTTTTATCACCTTTTCCCACACACTTTACTGACGTGTCTGAGCACTGGGGAACTTGCATGCATTTGTGGGTTCAGTTATACTACTTTTTTAATGAGGAGGATTAAAAATTATTTTATTGTAAAAATTATTCGGCCTCAAGTAAACATACATTGTTTACTGTTAAAATTTTAGAGCATGAATATGCACAAATAAAAGTCAAAACTCATAGCAAACTCAGCTTCTCAGACATAGCCATTTAACATTTTGGCATATAATCTCCCAGAGTTCTCTATAACCCGAAACATGAATAGGTTTATGCATATGTATCAGTCACAATTTCATCAGAGAAGGAAAACTATTTGGAGATATAGATAAAATAAGGGATTTGACCTTTCTCAATCATGACGGCTAGTTAAATACTCTGTGCTGTTGCTTTTGTGTCTGGTGCTGGAGTCTGAAGACCTTTCTCAAGCTAGTTACAATCTCTGAACCTCAATTTTTTCGTTTGTAAAATGGAAATAATACTTACCTAAAAGAGTTATTCAACATTACTATCATTATTAAATGAAATGATAGTGTAATGTGTTTCATCATACTTCCTTGTTTGCAGAAAGCTCAGTAAATTTTATCAATGATTACTATTAATAATTATTAATTATGCTTATTACATTTTCCATCACTGACACTAGCTATGGACCAGCAATTGTGGCTTTTCTGATGCTCAGTTTCATCATCTGTAAAATGGAGCCGTTAATACTTACTTCAAAGTACTATTGTGAGAACTAAATGAGAAAGTAAATCTAAAAATACCAGAGACAAAGTCTTGCATGAAGAGAGTACTTGGTGAACGTCTTTGATTCTCCTAATGCTAAGATTGTGTTAGCATTTGTTAGTAACACTGCCTTGTCATTATCTCACGGGGAGCCTGTTGTCATTTATATCCTTGGGGTTTCACCTGCATGGTGAAATAGCTCTGCTATGCTGTATTTGAAAAATGTTGTTTATCCTCCTCAGTATAGTATTTTATATTTATCCTCATTCTCTTTCATTGCAATAACTTTCTACCCCATACCTCAGAATGCCCAGATTTCTTTCAAATTTGATTCCGGGTCCAACATGTTTTTCTTCCATCGTTTTTCATGCTTCCTACCAGTTGATCTAAGATATTAGGCTGAGTCTTATAATATTGCTGTTTTTGTAGGTTAAAGATGGTTATACATTGGCAGTTGTATATGGCTCAACCGAATATTTATTACTAAGTTGAATAGAACCGAGGATGTGAGTGTGAATTAATTCTTTATTAGTAGTTTTGACCTTTTTTAGGTCATGAATCTCTGAGAACCTCATGAAAGTTATTTCTTTTCTGGAAACACACACACAGACACACACACAACTTCATACTGTCTCTTTATTGCATTGGATATTCATTTCCTTCATGGAGACAGAATACAAAGCAACCCCTCTCTTCTTCTCAACTTTAATGTGAAAAATGTTACTTGTTTTAAAAATTATAGCAATATAAATTGTGTATAAAACTAAAATATAAACTTAAATCATGTTGCACTTTGAATTTCATTGAGAGCATAGGTAGTTTTTTGGTTTGAATAAGAAGTAAACATTGTAGAATGAACTAACATGACTGTGAAAATCATCTTTTGACAATCATTTCTGAGTTTTCATTTCTTTGTCAACAAATGCTGGAAACTCTGACAAATGTCTGGCATAGCAAAACAATGGAATCAGAACTCCCATTACAGGTTTCGCTAGATGAGAGTAGATTTGTTTCAATGAGAATTTCCAAGGTCTTCAGGTGGGATTTATATCATCTCATGTCCTTGCTCTCAAGTCAAGGATATGAACTTTCATAAGGCCTGCAGATCAGCAAAATAGGGATTATGAATCCACATTTCATTTTTAGGTTATCTGAGGGGAAGTAAGTTTCTAAAAAAATTATGTGGTATTTCCAAATGTCTGTAGGTTTTGGTTTGCTTAAAAATTTAGAAGGCTTTGTTACTTTTGATTCTAGCCTACAGAATCACTTCCGTCAGCAAAGAACATTTTCAGAATTATCTCTCTCCAATCTTTTGTTCAGAATGTCCCTTTAGCCAAAATGTCTCCATTATAAATGCACAGTATTTATAATGCTGACCATAGGGCCTTAATGGAAAGTTTTACATTATTTCTGTGGCTGAAAATATTTGTCAAGTGATGCAATTCAGAAAGACATGTTCTGTGCCAAATGGTTTTATGAATGGATTTCTTCTATCAGATAAAAAGAGTGATGGGTGGGTTGGGGTTGGGGAATCTGTCCCAAGTTAATCGAGCTCATATTAAAAACCCCTTCTATATCATATGAAAGAATCCATATTCTGCTCCTTTATCTTGGCAAAACTTTTTGGCAAAGTGATTCACTTTCCTGCCAGTAGCCAAATATTTTAGTCTTTTGACCAAGTCTATTACATTAATGCACCTTGATGTGCAACACTAGGTTCATAATTATGGGTGGAATTTATTTCCTTGTTCCTTTATTTATTTTTCTTTTAAGGACTTTATTTATGTATTTGACAGACAGAGATCACAAGTAGGCAGAGAGAGAGGGAGGAGGAAGCAGGCTCTCCGCCAAGCAGAGAGCCTGATGCGGGGCTCGATCCCAGGACCCCGAGATCATGACCTGAGCTGAAGGCAGAGGCTTTAACCCCCTGAGCCACCCAGGCACCCCTTCCTTGTTCCTTTATTTTTATCAACTCACTTGATAAATGTTGCCTAAAGACTCTCAAGGACAACTATCACGCAGAAGTGAAATTTATTTACCCTTATTTGTTACTTTCATAGAGGGAGATGAGCATGACTCACCTTCTCAGGACACAAGATAGCATAATCACTATGTATTTTATTATAGTACTTGAAAGATGAACAGCAATGTGCATGTTCCAAATAAAAATCTTTAATTGACAAAACATATCATATTCCCTTATTAATAACAAGTTAGTTTGCAAATGATGCATTAAGTGTCTTATCATTATTATAAATTATCATGAATATTAGTTAAAATATAACTATAGAAACATTCAGGATTTATCCTTTAAATTCCCACAATAAATGGCACTTAGCCAGTCCCGTAGTTGGCTTAGCCTTCACCAAGATAGTTCTTCCATTCTATATTCAATTTTATTTATGGTCCCAACTTACATTGTGGTTATATGTCTTGTTCCAAATTCTTTCCCATAGGCCAACCTAATCTTAATATGGTTATTATTTCCATCTGGTTTTTACCTTTATTGAACATCTCCCATTGTAGATGGGAGAATTGTAGAATTTATCCTCTTCCCAGGCTTCTTCCTCCTACTCCTTTAAATGTATTATTACCTTCCTTCTAACCACCCCAAAAAGGGCATTGATCAAGGCTCCCATCTGGCCAGCTGCCGGTAGTACACTTTTACAAGGTACTCTGTACATGAATCTCCATTTTCAAGTTCAGAGATTTTTCTTGAGTATAACATTTGGTGTATAGTACTATTAATTATTCCCCTATTAGTAGATCTGTTTCTGTCTAAAAATGATTTTCTCTCATTCTGCATTCCTACCCCATGAATGTCTATTACAAAATGTAAGCATTACATAAGACCATATTTACTTGTTAGAATCTAAAATTTAAACTGTTTAAAACATTTGTTCAGTGGGTAGTTTATAAAAATTAGACAGGGGCCGCCTGGGTGGCTCAGTGGGTTAAAGCCTCTGCCTTCGGCTCAGGTCATGATCTCAGGGTCCTGGGATCGAGCCCTGCATCGGGCTCTCTGCTCTGCAGGGAGACTGCTTCCTCCTCTCTCTCTCTCTGCCTGCCTCTCTGCTTACTTGTGATCTCTCTCTACCAAATAAATGAATAAATAAAATCTTTAAAAAAAAAATAGACAGAATGAGCATTTATTATTTTCTGTTACTATGAATCTCCAGTATAATCATTTTTATTTATATGCCATTCTTATTGCCCACCATATTTTCTTTTCCTCTCTGTCCTGAAAATATTACTTTAAAGCTTTCTTAATCAAGTTAGTGAACTTTTTGGAATCACAGTTTCCTTGGAATTTTTAAAATGTTCTTTGTCCCTTTTCAGGGGACCAAATTTAATTATTGTAAGAATATCATTTTCAAAGATTTTAAGTCACGAAATCCTTCTTTCCTTTAAAGGAAATCTCACACAGAGCCCTCATATATAAAATATATAAAAGTGAAGTTCTAGTTGAAGGGCATGTATATGTGTGGGGAAGTGTAGGGGAAGGAGGCCTTGTCTAGGTGATACTCTGTGGTTCCAAATCCCTTGCAGAGCACAGTTTTGCAAGCCATGGTCACATCAAGCAAAATCTTTTATTATGGCCATTCCTTTCTTCTTTGAATATTTACTGAGCACCCACCATTGACAAAGCACCGTACTATGCATTACATAAATCCTACTCTCATTTCCAAAGTCATACCTTTCCACCAAGCATAAGTGAAAACACAATCTAACATCCTTAAGTATCTCAAAAATCACCAGGAATCTGTTCTGGGCAGTTTCTGGTGATTACATTCTTTCTAATACAAATAAGCACACATGAAAACCAGGTTTTCTCTTTTAAAAGATTTTGATCTGAACCATCAACTTCAAATTCCACTGAGCTGGGGACATGGCACAAAATGTAATGAACGTAACTGTCACAGAAGAAAGTTCGAGTTCTCTAGTTGTATTTCCTTCAGTGACCCTGATCCCGCATGAGAGGACCTAGTGTTCCCTGTAAACACCGCATGTCCTACCTCTGTTCCTTCTAGTCCACTCTCAGTGGGCTGCTGGTCCACTTTTCTTTGTTTAGTACTTTTCTGTCTTTTAAATCTTAAGCCCCATCAGCCATAAATCATTGTTTTCTCGACTGTGCCACAAATCACATATCTACTTTAAAATCACATGTCAGTCCTTTTACTACAGTTATTTTTGTATGTTTTGCACCTGTCTTCCTACAGGATGATAAATGCCCCAGGGACAGAAGGCACTCCCTCTAGGGCCTAACTGCAAGAATCCAGTTAAATAGCGACCTTGGTTATTTATTTTAACTAAAGAAATTAAGGGAAGTGTTAAACAGGTGCACAGGAAGAAGAGAAATAAGGCTAATGTAGGTATTATGTTTAGGATTTCTGGATGAAACAGTGTATCTCAATAATAGGGAGAACCATTTCCTTTCTACCAAAATGCCAACATACTCTAAGCTCCTCAAGGATGGCAAAGTTTGGGACCGTTGGCAGCAGACCCTCAGCATAGCACTAGGAATCTCCTGGCAGGCCACACAAAACATGGCAGAGGTTAGGCATGCCAGAATCCCAGGAGGAAAGGACATTGACCAAGATGAGTTAGACCAGGGCAGGAGGAATGTGGAAAACACCACATGGTCCAGTGGTGACTGTGGCTGATGGACCAGTTCGCGAACACATAGAAAAACCTGCTAGAGCTGATGGGGCAGATGGAGAAGAATTTGCAGGAGATTGCAGATCCTGGTTAGCAGATGAGGACAAGATATATTTAATCTGTGATCATGATTAAATTGCCCTACTTCCAAAAAATGGTGAGGTCCAGAAATGTTTGGATTACATTTATTTTATAGAAAATACAAAGCCTTTTGATTTGTAATTGTTAAAAGACTATTCAATGAAAACATCCATTAAGACTAAGGTATAAATGATTAACATCATTGTATATACACACTATGTGTGTATTACATGTGTATGTGTCTGTATGTCTGTCCTCAAGAAGAGATTTTGCTAAGAGAGCAAAACTGGCTAGCCAAAATTAAAAGAAAACATAGAAAAGAGAAACAGTGGATTTTCTGGAGACTTTGAAGAATGCAAATGAATCCTGTTTTTCAGTTTTGACTATGATTGTCTATCTTAGTGAGCAATTTATTTAATATAAACTTAGCATTTTGCCCAACTCTCTCTACAAAATACAGATTGGCCGGAAGGAAGAAAACATGCTTCAGCCCCCAAATTAAAAGTAGTTGTTCTAAAACTATAAAAATAGTGAGTCTATAAGGATGACTATAAGCAGATGTCTCTGAAAAAAAGTGTAAAACCCACAAAAATTCTAATTTCCTTCTATCACT
Organism: Lutra lutra; assembly: GCF_902655055.1. NCBI lineage: Eukaryota > Metazoa > Chordata > Mammalia > Carnivora > Mustelidae > Lutra > Lutra lutra. The sequence goes on along the minus strand of NC_062280.1, from coordinate 49,717,679 downwards.
GGAACACTCCTTTTTGGTTTGTAGGCTGTCAGCTTTAGACAGCCAGGTGGGCTTGGAGAAACAGCGTACATAGATTTTCCATTTTTCTAAGTGTAAGTATTTGGAAGCTAGTAACATCTGAATCATCCCTAAACCATCTTTTACCCAATAATTTTTTGGATCAAGTTAAGCCATTGTCTGCAATCCACTACCACTTCAGTTATTTCTGGCCCTGGTTTTATTCAACTATGCAGATCATCTTGCATTTCATAATGAAACATCAATTTATTGTTGCTGTATTCTTCTCTTTGATTCAATCATTTTTGGACACATTTGGAAGGGACTGACTTAAATCAGTGTTATCTATGCTCTTAGGTGACTTTTCTGACAAAATATAATCATGGAAAGATGTCAGAGCCAATAAAACCATCTGGGGCTCTCATGTTTTTAAGACTCAAAATCTTTTAGATTTGTGGATCGTGCCAATAAATTTCAAACCACTTGGATTGAAACAGGTAAAAAATGGTCTGTATCTGGGTCATTTTTTTCTTTTTTTAAAAAAGATTTTATTTATTCATTTGACAGAGAGAGAGAGATCACAAGCAGGCAGAGAGAGAGGAGGAAGCAGGCTCCCTGCTGAGCAGAGAGCCCGACTCGGGGCTCCATCCCAGGATCCTGAGATCATGACCTGAGCTGAAGGCAGAGGCCTAACCCACTGAGCCACCCAGGCACACACCCCCCCTTTTTTTTTTCTTTTTTAAATATATATTTTATGCTACAAATACTTGGATTGGGATATTCTTCCCTGAAGTAACTCTTATTTATAGCTGCACAGCATATGATATTTACACAATTAAAGCTGGTGTTATTTAAACCCCAAGGGAATAAATGACAATATAAATACATACTAGTAGTTTTTAGTGGTATTCTCATTCTCATGGTCAGCAGTTCTTGGAGATCCTTGTTGCTGGGGCCTCAGAAGGGTAACACATTGCTTCCTCATTACTAAGTACTCACTTGAGTTCAGGGCAGTGCATGGAGGTATAGATGAGTGGGTATGAGCATGCGTCTTCAAGGAACTGATTAACTTTGTGTGCTTAATGCTCAGGTAATGAGATACTTACAGCAAGTGTTATTGGATGATGACCAAATAGCCTCTCCTCATTTCTTGCTGATACAGTCTCAGTTCTGTTTGTGCTCTAACATTTACTCAGAAATTAGACCACAGACTAAGAATTTTTAATTAGACCTTATTGTTTCCTAAGAATTCACTGTGAGAAGGATGAAGAATGAAGGAAGCTACCAGCCAGTAGCTAGGGATTCATCATGTACCACTTCTTTAAGACATCAAAATTATAGACTTTCTTTTGTACAGTGGTACAAGCTAAGACCTCCTCTAAGAATTGTCTTATGTCCAAGGATGCCTGGGTGGCTCAGGTGGTCCAATATCCGACTCCTGATTTCAGCTCAGGTCATGATCTCAGGGTCCTGAGATCAAGCCCCGCATTGGGCTCCATCCGTGTTCAACGAGGAGTCTACCTGTCCCTCTTTCTCTCTGCTTCTCTTCCTGCTCATTCTCTCTCCCTCTCTTTCTCAGATAAATAAATTAAAACAAAAAGAAAAGGAATTGCCTCGTGGCCAATGACAGGGAAGATCTTTGTGGTACTCAAGTAGAAGAAAGGAGAAATCCATGGCAGGAGAGGAGATCAGATCCCTATATTGATAATTAAGGAAACATGAGTTAAAAAATGTGAAAGGGGGTGCCTGGATGGCTCAGTGGGTTAAAGCCTCTGCCTTCGGTTCAGGTCATGGTCCCGGGGTGCTGGGATCGAGCCCTATATCTGGCTCTCTGCTCGGCGGGGAGCCTGCTTTCTCCTCTCTCTCTGCCTGCCTCTCTGCCTGCTTGTGATCTCTCTATCAGATAAATAAAGTCTTTTAAAAAAAAGTGAAAGGAGTTGGCTTACCTTCGGCCCAGTAAGATATTAAGAATCAATTATTTTTTGAGACTTGGACTTTGCTTCTTCAATTATCAACCTGCAGTGATAGCTGATTATGGAGGGTCTGATTTTTTCCTGATAGGGGTTGATAGAAAAACAATGACTTCCGCTATTAAAAAGAGGCCTTTCTCTTCTTTTGCTCTGCGTTATCATATCTGCATGGCATATGCGTGACCCTGAGAACAGCTGGCCTTTGACACGGTGACAATGTTGAGGCTGGGAGAACAACAATGGAGAGAGTTCTGATTGTAGATGATGTCACAAAGCTGATGAATCAATCAGGATTAGAGGTGCTCTGGCTTAGGACTTCTTGCCTTAGGGGGTAACAAAAATTCCTTAATTGCTTAGGCCACTGTGAGTTGAGAGTTTTTTCACTTACAGTCAGAAACTCTGACCAATATATTGTTTCATCCAAATGTCTTTGTTTAGTGGAAATAATACCTGGGATATGTAATGTCTGGTATGTAGAAAATATGGATCCAATGAGACTAAACATTTCAGGTAGAGAAATTATTTTCTGAAGGAGTGGCTCAGGTATATGGGATTGTAAGGAAGGAAACATTTACAGCAAGACAGCGTTGCCTTTATAGTAGACAAATGATTCCAGGCACGTATGGCTGAGGATGTTAATATGCCCCGACAGCCTAGATTCCAGAGATTCCAGCATCAGCTCAACAGACTTAGTAAATAATGGTTTAAATAAAGTTACATTGCTTTGTGGCAGAACTGCTTGGAACCTAGACTTTGCTTATATATCCTTTGACTTTCCAAGAAGTATAATATGCTCCATTTCCCCATTTAAAAATCAGAATCTTTTATTTTCAAAATATGTAGGAAGATAAAACTATTAGTTTCCTTTAGCGAAGAGAATGGAAATGATCTAAAAGCACAGCATCTGTACTCACTGAAAATACTGAAATCTACATTAAAAGGAGCACCCTGTTTCCTGCTCTGGTTTCTTCTTTGGTTCTATGTATGGAGAAAGGAAGCTTCTGGGAGAAGGAGTAGGTATGCCTTATTCAAAATGCAGAAAATGGGAAAAATCAGGATGGCTTTTGAGAAACTCCAGTCTTGGGATACAAAAGAAAAGCTAGAATCTAACTAACTTCAACTTAATTGGAAACAGGACTTGGGAGAACTTCGTAAGGTTTGGGAATTTAAGACTTCCTCATGACCATCCTCTTAGTTTTCTTCAAAGCAAAGTTAGTGGTGACGTGGGGATGCTGAAATACTGTGGCAGAGTTTTAAGAAAGGCAGAAACCAAGGGACAGGGAATGTGGGAGCAGCTTTGAGGAGGGCAGAAAAACAGGAAAAAGGTAGGAAAACAGATGGATTCCATCTAAGTGGCCAGGGTGCCTCTCAGGAGAAAAGGCTATGTGGTTTCTGGAAGAGAAGGCATGATGTGATTTCTAGGCTTATCAGCCTTAATACAGGAGAAAATGAGAGAGAAAAAAACTAGATGTCTGGGAACACAATAGAGACCTAGATGCTCTGTGCCCAGAACGTTCATCAAGAGTGATCAGGGAAGGCTATAGAAAGCTGCATCAGCAAAAGAAGGGCCAATTTGTGACACAGTCAAATGAAACAGCCAGGGTCTGTCTGGATGGAAGAGTGGACTTCCTAAGACCTTGGCATCTCAAAGCAGTTCTGTTGCTAATAATTGTGTGACTATGTTGAATATAAATCTTTATCCTTCCTGAGTCTTAGACTCTTAGACAAAAAGTCTCCAAGACTCTTTCCAACACCTAATGGTCTACAATACCCCCACTTTCCTTAAAATAGACGTTGGCAAGAGGATTATGAGGAAAAAGTAAAAAACAAAGACAAATGGCTATGGGAACACAATTACAAAAATTATCCTGGAGACAGAAAGATTTCTTACGTCTTTATGCAGACTAAGACTGCACTTTAATGATAGAAGTAAGAAATCATTTTGAGGCTGCTCTATGCTCGATGAAACAACTGGGCCTGCACAAAAACCCTTCACTTTCAGGTAGATCAGAAGTTCCCACATACTTCTCTGTGTGTGTGTGTGTGTGTGTGTGTTCGGACAAGGCAACCTTGGAATTTAAAGATGTCATCTCATTTACCTTCCTGTTCTTATCATGGAAGTAAAAAATGGAGAGAGATTGTTCAAGGCCTGGGAAAGGGAAGAAAATCAGCTAATACGCGTTCCTATCTTTGACATATGACACAGCTTTAGATGTTTAGATGTCTGTGACTAAACCAGGAATTGGAAGGGTGGATGGAAGAAAGTCAAATCACTCCATTTTGTCTGAAAAAAGGAGGAAAATGTGAGTGTGGAGCAGAGGTCCCTGCTGTGGCCTTCCTTGTAACCTCTTCTGATGCTTTCGTTGAGTTTTCAATAGAGATTTCTTTTTTTTTTTAATTGTGGTAAGAACATTTATCATGAGATCTATCCTCAGCACATTATTAAGTGTACACTACGGTACTGTTAACGGTAGGCATGATGTTGTACAGCAGATCTCTGGACTTACTCGTCTTACGTAACTGAAACTTTACACCCCTTGGTTAACAATTCCCAATATCCCCTTCCACCCATCTCCTGGCAATCACCATCCCACTCTGCTTCAATATGGTGTTTAGTTTGGGGGGGCAGTGGTAGTGGTGGTGTTAAACTTTTAATTTGCTTCAGTTTTCTCTTCCCTTGACATTTTTAGTTACAAGAGCCAATACATTCATTTGAGCTAGGTTTAAGACCATTTGCTGCTGGAAGATTCCTTACTGGACAGGCCCTTTAAAGCCTCTCCAGTGGTCCTTTAGAACCATTTAAAATCTCATCAGCAGCTACCAGAGTCGGTCATTCAACCTCCTGGCCTGGACTCCTGTCTCACACTCCACGTGGACACCAGAAATTTCCTTGGAGATCTTCGCCATCAGGCAGTTATCACTTCTGTGCCTTTTCTTACCTTTTCTTCCATACAACAGTGCCCTTTACCTCTCACCATCACCCTACTTCTTCTTCATCTTCAAGTTCCAGCTAGTACACTGTCTGGCAGGACACTGAGGGCCAGACTGGCTGCTGTCCACTGTGTTCAAAATGGGCTCTGTGAACCCTCATGGGACCTCATGTGCTCTATTGATCTGCCCTGGGAGGTGCCTTCACAGAGAACAGGATCCTCGCCTTTCCTCAGAGCCCTGTGTAGGTAGGACCAGGGGCTGGGCAGGTGTCCAGTAGGGAATACTCAGTCAAAACCTGAGTGCTGTCCTGCGTTGTTGCCCTATTTTTATGCCGTTTACCATTCTGGTTTGAACACCATATCCCACCCATAGCCTGATCGTCTGTAAGTAGCCAACCCTTGATTCATAGCTTTCATAATGCATGGTTAAGGAATATGTCTCTTTGAAAATCACTCCTCCCACTATCTTCCTCTTTATCTTTTTCTGTTTTTTTTTTTTTTGAAGCCTTCTTGAAGTATTATGACAAAACTGTAAGATATTTAAGGTGAAGAATGTAAAGATTTGGTATATATAAACATTGTGAAAGGGTTTCCCCCACCAAGTTAACTAACATCCATCACCTCACTTATTAACCCTTTTTTTCCCTTGGTGAGAAAATTTAAGTTCTACTTTCCCTGAAAATTTCAATTAGACAATATAATGTTACTATAGTCACCATATTATACATTAGATCCTCAGACCTTATTCATTTTATAACTGAAAGTTTGTGGCCTTTGACCAACCTTTCCTTATTTCCCCACCCGCACCACTGGCAATCCCTTCTCTACTCTTTTTCTATGAATTCAAGTTTTTTTTCTTTTTCTTTCTTTCTTTTTTTTTTTTTTCTTAAGATTTCACATACAAGTGATATTGTGCAGTATTTACCTTTCTCTGTATGGCTTACTCCACATAGAACAATGCCCTCCAGTTTCATGGATTTCTTTCTTTTTTTTTTTTTTAAGATTTTATTTATTTACTTGACAGAGAGAGATCACAAGCAGATGGAGAGGCAGGCAGAGAGAGAGAGAGAGAGAGGGAAGCAGGCTCCCCACTGAGCAGAGAGCCCGACGCGGGACTCGATCCCAGGGACCCCGAGATCATGACCTGAGCCGAAGGCAGCGGCTTAACCCACTGAGCCACCCAGGCGCCCAGATTTCTTTTTTAAGGCTGAATAATATCCTATTGTATATAGATGGCACATTTTCTTTACCCATTTAAGAGTTGACAGACACTTAGGTTGTTTCCATACCTTGGCTGTTGTAAGTACTACTGCTATGAACTTGGCAGTAAATATGTATCTCCTTGACATAATTGTTCTGTTTCCTTTGGATATATACCCAGAAGTGGGATTACTGAATCCTATAGTACTGTGTTTAGTTTCTTAGGAACCTCCATACTGTTTTCCATACTGTTTGCTCCAGTTTGCATCCCCACCAACACTGCACAAGGGTTTCCTTTTCTCCACATCTTCACCAGCATTTGTTATTATTTGCTTTTTGATGTTATAACAGGTGTGAGATGATAAGTCATTGCGGTTTTGATTTGTATTCCCCTGATGATGAGTGACATTTGGCACCTTTTTGTGTATTTCTCAGCCATTTTTATATCTCCTTTGGAAAAATGTCTGTTCAGGTTCTTTGCCCATTTTTATACTGGGTTTTTCATTTATTTATTTATTTTGATGTATGAGTTCCTTGTACATTTTGGATATTAACCCCTTATCAGATATGTGGTTTAAAAATATTTTCTGTCTGTAGGTTGCTTTTTCATTTTGTTGATGGTCTCCATCGCTACATAGAAACATTTTAGTTTGATATTCTCCTACATATTTCTGTTTGCTTTTGTGGCCTTTATCTTTTTTGTGTTAGACTATTTTATATACCTCATTGAAGTATGAATTGAATCCATGTTGTTGCATACTACAGGATTTCCTTCTTTTTTAAGGTGCAATAAATTCATCGTATGTATATACCATATTTTATTTATTCATTTTCTTATTGATGGACATTTGATTGTTTCCAAATCATGGCTATTGTGAATAACGCTGCAATAAACGTGGGTATTCTGGAAGACAGGGATGAACCAGGAAGTATACCTTCACTCTCCTGCCTGTTCCACTATTGCTGGAAGTCATTAACACAGAGGCTGTCCACTTTTCATGGGACTACCCATATAATTTGAATAGAGACCCTCAACTTGCTCCCTGTGTAATGTTTTGCTCTAAGACCTTACTGTAATTGAGAATAAAACAAATGACTTATTTTATGCTTCATACTCTAAGCAACAACCTCCAACCCCAATTAAACAATTTTCTGAAGGAAGTGTGTAATCATCCAACCCGAACCTCAACTCAGTTTGGTTGATAAAATCCAGACTATTTTGAACACCAAAAGAAGAATGAGGTCTGAGGATTGACTAGCCAGAAGCTTTAGAGCAGACTCCGAAGCCTAGTTTTGAAGGGAATATGACAGTTCGTACTATTCTGGGAATCCTTTTGCTTCCATGGCATTGAAGCCTTGCTATAGTCAAGGCACAGGAAATGCTCCACCTAATGTGCTACTGAGCCCATGAGCACTTCATCCCTCCTAGTATGTTCTTAATTTCAGGGAAAGCTTTTAGTTCTGTTGGCCAGCTGAATTAAGTCAAGAATGGTTCAAGTTTATATTGCTTCAGGAGTAAACAGGGTTATATTTAGATGGATGCAAATCTCAGTTTACTTTAAGGGAGCGTTTTCTAACATTAAATCTTCTTGGAGGTAGAATGGTCCCTGCTGTCACCTTCTCAAAGTCAAAAGATTAAAGTAGGCTTCTATTTGTACGTATGCAAAAGAAATTGAATGAAAGAGTGAATGTGAACACGTTCATGCTGAGGATGTAACAGCCATTTCTCCTTCGTGTGTGGAGAATATTTGTGTAATCAGTGAAAGAACAGGAAGCGACACTTATTCTGGACTTCAGGTTGGCCAGGTGATTTCATATATTATGCATTTAATCCCCACGGAAATCCAGTCATGCTAATATTATCTTCACTTTACTGAGAAGAGCTTGGGCTCACCTGCCCAAGGACACAAATATAGAATTAGGTAGGCCTTTCCAACTCCTGAAACCATGTTCTTAATAAAAATGAACATTTATGGAGCACTTACTCTACATAGCACCACGTCGAAGCACTCCTCCCATGTTATGTCCTTTAATCTCCGACAGCCTGATAAAGCAAGTGCCAGTCTCATTCCTATTTATAGATGAGGGTATTTAAATGTAAAAAATTAATCGTATTGTCCACTGAAAAACATTTTATTACTAGCAAAACCAGGATTTGACCCCAGGCAACTTAACTGCACACTTTTAATCATTAGTATATACTGCCTTACTTCCATACCAGGCTGCTCGCTGGGATCTACTACAGTAATGATTTCTGGCATATTTTTCCAGCAAGCAGTACACCTTCTTATAGGCCTATTTAGAAATAAAACCACATTTATTCACAGATAAATTTTTTTTTTTAAATTTGACAGACAGAGATCACAAGCAGGCAGAGAAGCAGGCAGAGAGAGGGGGGGAAGCAGGCTCCCTGCCTAGCAGAGAGCCTGATGTGGGGCTCAATCCCAGGACCCCGAGATCATGACCCTAGCCGAAGGTAGAGGTTTAAACCACTGAGCCACCCAGGTGCCCCACACAGATAAATTTTTTAAAAATCCGAAGTAATTATAAAACCAGAACTCATTAGCTCTAAGTCATTTCTAATTGCCACAAGTATCATCAGTACCGTAGCAGGAGCCTGTGAGGGTGAACTGCAGCAGAAATGAGGCAGTCCTGAGTTCCCTGCCGTTCTCAGTTCTAGCTGTACCTCCAACTCTTTCTCTCTCAATAAAGGAAGCACGTGGGATTGCTAGTAAGAGTGATATTATGATAGGGAAAACCTTACATTCTAAACAAGTTAGTTAAAAACATTTACAAGTGTTTATATTTTATTAGTAGTAACATTGTGCATGCATGCACGTGTGTGTGTGTGTGTGTGCGCGCTCATGCATGCGGGTGTGTGTTTATGCACGTCTGTGCATGCATGTGTGTGCATGTTCGTGTGTGTGTGTGTGTACATGTGACACAGCTTACAGCTAATCAAGGTATACTATGGTCCAGCATTCTTCAAGTACTCTTCCACGATAATGTGAGGTAAATGTGTGTAGCAGATAATGTTGATTCTCTGTCTAGATCCTCTTGGATCTCATTTTTACAACTTTCGTTTCCCCATGAGAGGATTGCTTACGGGCTCCTGGAGCCCTCTTTTGCAAGGCAGTATCCAGAAGTTCTGGGTATTTACACCCCCCTTGAGGAGTGGCCCTTAACTGGTGACTCTCTCTTCCCCCCTCCAGAACAGGCTTCAGCTGGGATAGTCACTGCTTGGAATGTGTGTGTGAGAGTGTGTGTGGGTGTGGGAGGGAATGCTTCTGGGACACATCTTCCACCTTTGCTGCAAACTGTTGTTGTTCTTCTGTGTTGATGCTGTTGAGGAGGAGAGTAAAAGAAAATAGTGCCTATTCCCAAAATTACCTAACTCTTGTTGTGGTCCTCATTTTGTCAATAGTCACCTCTTCTCTGACCAGCCGTAACCAGGTGTCAGGACTATGGCACCAGCCGTGTTGTGCTGGCTCTCATGGACACAAGGGTGAGCTCCTTGGAAGCCATTGCAAGGCCTCCCAACTGTATAGCTCTCCAGAGGAAAGCTGGCTTTAATGTTACCTATTTTTCTACTTTATATCCTTCACCCAGAAGTATACTCTCCAAATTCTTACTCGTAGGCCCCAAATGGAGTGTCAACATGCTGGCTCAAACCCAACTACATTTCATGGGATCCCATGGATACATCATCCTTCCTCCTTCTCCTCCTAATTCTCCTCTCCTCCTCATTCAGGCTTAGGCTAGTCTACCAACTAGGCAGGTATCCAAATGGGAAATAAAATGCAGTGTCCCTTTTGATGGCATCTTTCAATCTCTGTAAGAGATTCTCTTGGAGTCCCATATCCACACACCTCTCACACTTTAGAGAAAGAATGAAATGATCTTTGAAGACTAATAGAGCATTCCCCATGAGGCCAAGGCCAAAGAAACTAAAGACTCCCTCTTCTCTCTCCATGTCTGAGTCTTTAGATAGAAATAGACAGATGGGTAGATGAGAAAAAATAGATAATTGAATTTTTTTCAAATGCAGATGATCAATGAGGGGCAGATAAATGATACATAGATGATTAGTTGTTAGATGATAGACAAAGATAGTTGTTCAGTAGATTTTGTTCCCTTTAATTAAGCCCTGAAGAAATGAGTCTGGTCCCATTGTTGAGGAAAATTTTTATTAATCCATGCTCTAGAACCAATTTCGAGGCAATAGAGAGAGTTCCTGTCAACATCCCAATAGAGCTTTTTTTTCCCCACTATTCCAAATAAGAAGAGTGAGGATTTATTATTTCTCCCAAGCCCCCCCCCAAAGATGAAATTTTAAATTGTTATTTACTTAGCATATACTGTGAAATTAGGAGTGTGCATAGTGACAAAGTGGTACAAAAAATAGAAGTTTATAGGAACTGACCTCAAGGAACTTGGAATCTTAGGAACACTTAATTGATATATATAAAGTGTTAAGTGATAATAGGAAGCAGTCTCTGATTACGTGTCTCAAAGAAATGGTTCTAGGAGTAATAGTTATAGGATAAAGACAATTACAAAGTCTGTGCAGGTTGAAATAACCAGTGAAGAATAAGCCTTGATTTAGACTTTCAGGCATGTTTAGAAAGGTATAAATTCCAAAGAATAGGGGAGCTAAGATTCAAGTGCCTGTGATTTCCTGGCACTAGGGAATATCAGAATCCACTTATTGAGTAAACAATATTCAAATATTGTTTATATTTGTTTATTATTTATTTGTATCCTTTATTTAGGATGCCCAACTCCAGAACACCTAAACAGTGAAAATTGTTTTTTTTTTTTAAGATTTTACTTATTTATTTGTCAGAGAGAGAGAGAGAGTGAGCACAGGCAGAATGGTAGGCAGAGGCAGAGAGAGAAGCAGTCTCCCTGCCGAGCAAGGAACCTGATGTGGGACTTGATCCCAGGACACTGGGATCATGACCTGAGCCAAAGGCAGCCGCTTAACCAACTGAGCCACCCAGGCATCCCCAGTGAAAATTGTTCTTAAAGGATTTTAGGAATGATTACTAACAATACTGGTTTTAAACATGATTTGCTATATAGCTCGTGGTGTGGTAATCTGAACTATATGTACCTTTTGATGATATTGCAGGAAGCCAATCCCAAGGATGCAGACAGGATTCTGAGGATCAAAAAGTATGACCACAAAGCTGTTAAGCTTTCATGCAATTTGGGGAGTAGCAACTGCTTAAAAATGTTGAATATTGACAAAACTGTTAATCCACATAATGAGAAGAAATGCATTGATACGGTAAACCCACAAGATGCCAGGGCCATCATGAGTCCATTTTTAATCAGATGCTGGATCAAGTCAGGTCCCAGATATGCTCAATAAAAGAGCTTTCTTAATTGGTGACCAGCTTCAGTAGCTATTTATATCAAAATTTTCAAAGATAAATGCCTTCCATTGCTCATTTATATAGTGAGGTGCAGGGAATGACCAGTACTTGCCATTTACCAAACATGGGAACGCATAGATTAATTTCTGAAGTGTTGGGTGGAAAATAATTGTCATATACTTCCCTATATAATTCTATCACTGTATTTGTCAACAAAGCAGTTGGCATATGGGCAATATTTGATGCACTTATCAACCTCACTGAGGTTCTAGGATCCTTACTGCAGGACCCTTTCATCCGGAATATGATCTAGAAGTCATTTTTATAGACCCTTACAGAATCACCAACAAACACATGAAAAAATGCTCTACATCCCTTTTCATCAGGGAAATACAAATCAAAACCACAATGAGATACCACCTCACACCACTCAGAATGGCTAAAATTAACAAGTCAGGAAATGACAGATGCTGGCGAGGATGCGGAGAAAGGGGAACCCTCCTACACTGTTGGTGGGAATGCAAGCTGGTGCAACCACTCTGGAAAACAGCATGGAGGTTCCTCAAAATGTTGAAAATAGAACTACCCTATGACCCAGCAATTGCACTACTGGGTATTTACCCTAAAGATACAAACTTAGTGATCTGAAGGGGCACGTGCACCCAAATGTTTATAGCAGCAATGTCTACAATAGCCAAACTATGGAAAGAACCTAGATGTCCATCAACAGATGAATGGATAAAGAAGAAGTGGTATATATACACAATGGAATACTATGCAGCCATCAAAAGAAATGAAATCTTGCCATTTGTGACAACGTGGATGGAACTAGAGGGTATCATGCTTAGCGAAATAAGTCAATCAGAGAAAGACAACTATCATATGATCTCCCTGATATGAGGAAGTGGAGATGCAACATGGGGGGTTAAGGGGGTAGGAGAAGAAATAAATGAAACAAGATGGGACTGGGAGGGAGACAAACCCTAAGTGACTCTTAATCTCACAAAACAAACTGAGGGTTGCTGGGGGGAGGGGGGTTGGGAGAAGGGGGGTGGGGTTATGGACATTGGGGAGGGTATGTGCTATGGTGAGTGCTGTGAAGTGTGTAAACCTGGTGATTCACAGACCTGTACCCCTGGGGATAAAAATATATGTTTATAAAAAATTAAAAAAAAAATGAAGGGGCGCCTGGGTGGCTCAGTAGGTTAAAGTCTCTGCCTTCGGCTCAGGTCATGATTCCAGTATCCTGAGATTGAGTCCCATATCAGGCTTCTTGCTCAGTGGGGAGCCTGCTTCTTCCTCTGCCTTGCTCTCACTGTTCTGCCTGCAGCTTTCCCTGCTTCTGCTCTCTCTCTCTCTAACAAAGAAATTAAATCTTTATTAAAAAATGAAGTTAAGGGGCACCTGGGTGGCTCAGTGGGTTAAAGCCTCTGCCTTTGGCTCAGGTCATGATCCCAGGGTCCCGGGATCGAGCCCCACATCAGGTTCTCTCTGCTCAACAGGGAGCCTGCTTCCCCCCATCTCTCTGACTGCCTCTCTGCCTGCCTCTCTACTTGTGATCTCTCTCTGTCAAATAAAAAAATAAAATCTTTAAAAAAATATGAATTTAAAAATAGAGCTACCCTATGACCCAGCAATTGCAGTACTGGGTATTTATCCCAAAGATACAGATGCAGTGAAAAAAAAAAAAAGTGACACCTGCACTCCACTGTTCATAGCAGCAATGTCCACAATAGCCAGACTATGGAAGGAGGCAATATACCCTTCAAGAGATGAATGCATTAAGAAGATGTAGCTCATCTATACAGTGGATTATTCCTCAGCCATCAGAAAGGATGAATACCTACCATTTATACTGATGTGGGTGGAACTGGAGGGTATTATGCTAAGTGAAATAAGCCAGGGAAAGACAATTATATGGTTTCACTCATATGCGGACTATAAGAAATAACACAGAGGATCATAGGGGAAGGGAGGGAAAACTGAATGAGAAGAAATCAGAGAGTGAGACAAACCATGAGAGACTCGTAACTCTGGGAAACAAACTGGGGGTTGCTAAGGGGAGGTGGGGGGGGATAGGGTAACTTGGTGGTAGGCATTAAGGAGGGCACATGATGTAATGAGCACTGGAGGTTACATGCAATAGTTGAATCATTGAGCACTACATCTGAAACTGATGATGGCTACTTGAATTTAAATTAAGAAAAATAAAATAAAATACAAAAAAAGAAAGAAACCCCCTTTATCATCATAAAGCAAGTGCCTACCTTTGCTAAATATGCCAATACTATCTTCTTTGAAAGTAAGAGGTACGTTCCAAATTATTGGGCCCGTGTGTGTGTGTGTGTGTGTGTGTGTGTGAGTGATATCTGTTTCTAATTCTAGCTCTACATTAGTATCTATATCTCTACCTCTACCTGTATCTGTATCTATAACCATATAGATATAATTTTAAACTGCTCCAGTAGTTTTTAAAGAATTTTTAAATGGTGCTGTAGCAACTAACCACTTAAGATAACTTGGTGGAAATTTTTCTTTTCGCCAAGCACACATTGTCTCTGGAGGGAATTAGAGCATTACAACCAGAGCCAGGCTCTGGGAAATATGACCACATCTGTATTTCATAATCATTTTCAGCCTAGATTCCAGTTGTAAGGATTTTGTCTCTTCTGCCAGGGGTATTACGATACTAACTCCTGTTTAAAAAAAAAAAAAAGGAAGAACACCTGGCAAAGCTAAGCAGACTGGCTTTCCTTATTTGCTTGGCTTTTAATGTATTCTGAACCCTGAATTAACCATTGTCTTACTTGTTTGTAATCAGACACAATGGTCAGCCATGTTCTGCTGACACAACTTCTAAAAGCAAAACAACAAACAAACAAACAAAACTAGTGAAGGGGATCTGAACATGCCACCCCAAATACGGTGCCTCGGCATAGTGCCGATTTTCTAGCTAAACATACTTGAGAAACTGCAGATGCAGAAGGACTCTCTGAACCTTCCCTTTCTATCTAAAAGCAAGTCGATCGGGGCGCCTGGGTGGCTCAGTGGGTTAAGCCTCTGCCTTTGGCTCAGGTTATGATCCCAGGGTCCTGGATCGAGCCCGGCATCGGCATCGGGCTCTCTGCTCAGGCAGGAAGCCTGCTTCCCCTCCTCTCTCTCTCTCTCTCTCTGCCTGCCTCTCTGCCTACTTGTGATCTCTCTCTCTGTTGAATAAATAAATAAAATTTTAAAAAAAATAAAATAAATAAAAGCAGGTCGATCATAAGATTTCCATGAGAAAAGTGCCCTCTCTCTACCAGAAAGACACATTGTATCACCCGGTCAACACTGAGATAGACCTGTACCCACCGACCTACTAAATCACCCTTGATCTATCTGTTTCCCTCATGCATTTCCTGTTTGCTGTCCCGCAATTTACTGCCCCCGAGCTCAAGCCCCTTTGTCCCGTCACATCCCCACAGTTTATTGTTCCTTGTGTAAAAAGGTACAGAAGCTTTTAAGCCCGCAGCTTCTTTAGGTCTTCATTTGTCTTCTGAGGACTCTCAAATACACATCAAAAATAGTAAATAAGTGTGTATGCTTGGTTTTGCTCTTAATGTGTGATATGTCCCGTTGAAATCTGAGGTCCTGCCGCAGAACTCAAGAGGACAGAAGGAAGTTGTAGTCCCTTCCACCGGGAACACTTCCAGAACATTCACTTGGGAAACTGTTGCTTAAAGCAGCAAATGAGAGAGGCGCCGGATTTTTACTGGCTATTCAACAATCATAACACTTCAGGAGAAAACAACTTAGCATGATGTACTTTCCAAAATATTGACATGATGCATGTGAAAGGGGTTCAGAAATCCATCTTGCATGGATTTGATTTCTTAATTAAGAGCAGGTTTTCAATAGATTTCAGTCAAAGAAGGCTGATACGATGAAACATGGATGGGTTTTGAAATAAGATAGATCTGGAATTGAATC
Source organism: Lutra lutra (assembly GCF_902655055.1). Taxonomy (NCBI): domain Eukaryota; kingdom Metazoa; phylum Chordata; class Mammalia; order Carnivora; family Mustelidae; genus Lutra; species Lutra lutra. The sequence continues at coordinate 49,702,232 of NC_062280.1, read as the reverse complement.
TTGTTTCTGCCATGGATTGCTGTTTGCCCTTGGGCAAGTATTTGACTGCCCTGATCTTATTTCCTCCTCATTTATAAAATTAGGGTAATGGTCCTACCAAGTGGAACTGTTCTGCACATTAAAGGAAGTAGTGTAGATAAAATTTTAGGGCACTGCAGATACTCAGTAAGAATTAGTTCTTCTTTTTCCCCTCAAATTAGTTGCCATGAGTAGTAACTTAATCTGGAAGCAGTGCTCAGAATATGGCCTAGATTTTATTCAATGAATTAAAAATCCCCATAGGAACACACATATTTCAAAAACAATTTATGCATAGAATCTTGCCATCCCAATGCAAATGAACTTCCCTTCAAACTAATGTGAATAACATTAAATTGGCAGATCATCTGGTCTTTGTTATAAAGAAACTTTTCTTTGTTTACTGAATTTCAGTGTTTGAAGCAGGCTAGATAAGACGCAAAGACCATGAGTTAGGAGCTCACTTTGTTGAGATTCTTTTGCTCTTATGTCTTAACGTCTATTGGGATTAAGTTGTTTTAGGAATATTACCTGTGTTCCCCGCAGAGAAACACAACCTTTTACAGATGCCATCAGAATTTGCTTCTTTCACCTAGAAACAGAAAGTAGGGAAACTCTCAAAATTATTAAAGCAACCCGATTTCTCCTCCCCTAACATGGGAACCCTCTGGTGTTTGGTGTGAACAGAGCAAGTTTGTGGGTAAACACAGATCTGAAAATGTAACACTATGGAGTTTCTTCTCAGCCACTTCACATTTCTGTGAATCCAGATGTGAGAATACAAAAATAGATGATCAGAGGCTCTTTTATCTTCTACCCAGAAAGATATTTACTAGTATACCCTAGGTTCCTGAGGTTCCTGGGGGAAGGGGAAAAAGGAGGAAAGAAAGTGATAATCCCTATGTTTACAAACACAACACTGAAAAAGGAGGTCTATTTTTAAATATTGATTTTAAAATAATTTTAATTATGTACGTAATATGACTCCATAATGGAAAATTTAGAAGAAAGAAAACAGTGAACATTAATCCCACTACTTAAAACAACTAGGTAATATTAATGAGCTAATGCTTTATACAGTTCACGTTGGCTGTAATCATATTGTAAATATCCTACTTCTTTTTTTAATTTATATTTTTAAAATATTTTATTTATTTATTTGTCAGAGACAGAGATCACAAGTAGGCAAAGAGACAGGCAGAGAGAGGGGGGGAAGGAGGCTCCCTGCTGAGCGGAAAGCCCAATGTGGGCTTGATCCCAGGACCCTGAGATCACGACCTGAGCAGAAGGCAGAGGCTTAAACCCAGTGAGCCACCCAGGCGCCCCTGTAAATATCCTACTTCTTAACTTTGAACACTTTTCATCTTGAATATAGGTTTTATAACTATTGATTTTAATACCAGTATGATATTCCATTTGATGTATGTAACATACTTACTTAACTACTTTCCTACTTTTAGATATTTAGGTTGTTTCCAAAGAAGCTGTTGATGGCTTATCAGCAAGAATTCGAAATACACAAGAGTATTTAAAAAAGTAGAAGTATTTAAAAGCAAAAAAATAAAAGCAACAACAGAAAACAGAGGCTCTTTAATTGACAGAAGTGGAAGGGTCATCTAGGGCAGCTACTTACCGAGATGGCCCTCTGGTCTAGGGCCATCCCACCTCTGAGTAAACACTGGCAGTGGGTGACAAGCATCAAGCCCAAGATGCAGAGGTTCTGGGGGGCTTCCTGGAGTGACTGTCTTCTGAATGGCATCCGAAGTACCCTTCCACGCGTGTTCTTTTAAGGAACTGTTGAAATCTGCCTGCTGTTTTAGGAGGATCAAGTATTTTGATTGTTGAGATTCTTTTTTTTCCTAATATATATATTTTTTTAATCCTAGGGAGAATTGTTTTCTCTTATCAGCAGTTTCCATAGTGTACAGAGCAGAAGTTTCCAACTGGCAGCCCAGGGGCTAATTATGGTGCAGAAATGTTTGGTTTAGGCCCACGCAGGGGAGTTAAAATTATCTGTTAAATCAGTTGCCAACCTTGAAATTAAGAGATTTAATATACAGATCTGCATATTTTGTATCTTTGAACAGTTGGAGGATCTGGTAACACAGAACCTATATTTTTACTTTCCAAAACCAACTTGGACCTGACTAGTGTCCTGCCTAAAAGAAGGGACATAAATTCTTCATTTTTTCTCTTTATCTCTGGCCTGCATCATTTATTTAACTTATTTGCCTGGCCTCTGTGACATCTGAATTTGCAATTCTCTTGCGCTGGATATCTTTGTCTCCGTGCCTTTGTATCTGCACAAAGACAGAAATACAAATGAGGAACAAGCTTCCGGGGGCCAGATTGATTTTCATTTAGGATGGAAAGCTATTAAACATTCATAACCAGACTCTTAGTAAATGCAACAGTCATGTGTGATCTTTACAAGCACAAAGCATAAAAGAAATATGCTGAGGGCGATAGAAGATGGTACGGAGCCCCAACTAAGACACTGACTCAGCCCTAAGCTAGGGTAAGTCTGTCATTCTGTAGAGAGAAGAGATTGATGGTCAAGGTGGGTATGTGTTTATTTGTGTGCACATCCAGATTCGCAGAAAGAGATTTGCTAAAGAATGCTTATCCTATGAGGGACTTAACATTTTTTGTTTGCTTATTTGTTTGGTTGTTTATTGCATTTGGATTGATCTCCACTCGGGCATTCATCTGTAGGAAAAGAAAAGGCAAAAAAATCAATGAGCATCAAGTCACATATGGTGACAGAATTGTCACCTTAATGGAAATATGGAAATATGGAAACTGACACGATATTTTACTGGACTTTACTAAACTAACCCTAACACCAGTATAATCAGACACTGGCTTCAACAGATTTTTATGAATTATTTCCTACACATGTGCACAAAGAATCTAGAATCATGTAGTAAAGTCCAGGGTACCCATCCACCTGTTTAGGAAATAATCCATTAAAAACAAAACAAAACAAAAACAAAAAAGAACAGTTGAAGGCCTATGTGCAGTTCTCTTCCATTAATTTTTCTTCCCTACCCCAGCCCCAAAGTAATCACTATCCTCTATTTAGTGTTTATTACTTTTAAGGATGACTTTATCTTAGATCCATAATCAAATACCTTCTTCTCATACTTTATTTTTTTTAAACCATGGTTTTAGGTTTTTTATTATTATTATTTTTTATTTGACAGAGATCACAAGTAGGCAGAGAGGCAGGCAGAGAGAGAGGAGGAAGCAGGTTCCCACTGAGCAGAGAGCCTGATGAGGGGCTCAATCCCAGGACCCTGGGAACATGACTTGAGCTGAAGGTGGAGGATTTAAATCACTGAGGCCACCCAGGTGCCCCTCTTCTCATACTTTAAAATTCACATAAATGGCATCATACTTACACATTGTTCTGTACTTCGTTTTTTTAAACTCAGCTTTTGAGATTCAACCATATTTATACATGGAGTTCTAGGTCATTCATTTTGGTTGTTGAGTTACTATTATAAGACTATACTGTATCTAATATATAATAAATACTTAAGTATTTTCTACTTTTTTACTAAGTACAAATATTTCTACATTGAATATTTGCGTCCTTATTTTTTCTGCACTCCATGAATCTAGGAGGACAGTTACTGCCGGGCCATAGAATATGTATCTATTCTGCAACACTAGATTTTGCCAAATTCTTTTCAATGAAGTTGATCAATTAACACTCCTCCTACTATTATAAGAGAGTTGTTTTGGCTATAACCTTGGCAGTACTTAAAAAATATTACTTAGCAAAGATGATGTTTTTAAAAGTGATATTTTAGTATTGATTTAATTTGCGTTAAATTAGTGAAATTTAGCATCATTTTGCATATTTTGGGTTTTATGTTTGAGCTATGCCTCAAACCTTCTGTCCAATTATTTTCCTGCTGGATTGTTAGTTTGTAAAAGAGATTAGCTGACTTTTCATAGTGATATATTTATACCAACGAACTGGCTATGTGCACTGAGATAGTCTCAACTTCCTAGGTCATACCTTTTGAGAATTAGTTCAAAAAGCAAAATTTAGAAATATATTGTTGGGGGTGCCCGGGTGGCTCCATCAATTAAAGTATCTGACTTCAGCTCAGGTCATGATCTTAGGGTCCTGGGATTGAGCCCTGCTTTGGTGAGGAGTCTGTTCCTCTACCCCCCCCAACTCATGTGCTCCCTCACTCTCCTTCTCTCTCAAATAAATAATCTTAAAAAAAAAAAAAAAAAAGAAATACATCTTTGATGCCATGAACACCTACAAAAGCTGCCAATTATATTTCTTTAAAATCATCACTGAATTCTCTTCATATATGGTAATACCACCCTGAGTTTTAAACTGGTTTCAGTGATGTTAAAAGATGTTTTAGCCAGTTTGCCATTGGGAATTTCTGAAGGAAAATTACAGTTTAGACTGATTTATGTAACTATGTTAAATGTAACAAAAAGTTACTTGGATTTGCCTTGGTGGTTTATAAATTTTTGCACATTATGCTTATACAAATTAATACCTTATTGGATTATAGATCTAGAGCTAGCTAGCTCTATCTAATAGATAGATAGATAGATATCTAAATAGAGCTAGATCTCTTTAAGTATTTGACATCTGCTTTGTGCATCAACTGTTACTTTTAAAGAGCATTTCCTATATCCTAAATTGTTTATTTTGTCATAGATGAAATTTCTTTCTTGTTTTTTCTTTTTTTTCCCCCTTGTTTTTAAATTGTGGAAGGCAGTGCTTGCCATGACTGATAAAGTCATGTTTCTCAATTGTATTCTGCATTTCAGCAAAGCCTTGAGTTTCAAGAAATCACAAATCACCCTCAATTCTTCCCTTGATATAATTTGAATAGCAAAGATGCAGTTCCCATTCATTGCTGCTGTGTGTGTAGAGTGATATCTCAGAGGAGTTTGGATAAGTACACAGGTATGGCATGTAAGGTGTTTTATTTGTTTATAGATACACTTTGAGGCAGAGTATATCAATCAAGGTCTTCTTGATAGTAGGAATTCAGTAAATGTCAAGTGCTAACATTTCCTTGATTTTTATAAATAACAAGGACAACTGGAAGTCAAATCCAGAGTAAACATGATCAAACACAGACAGAGGGCAAATTGAAAAGATTTTGAAGCAGATGTGAAGGTGTGAGTCTATTTTCGAGACAAATCCAAAATGTAAAATGCACAGAAATCAGTAGTTAGAAGAGAGGGAGCTGTCCAAAGCCACGTTCTGGAGCAAGACAAAAGATGAATAATTCAACTCACACGATCGAAGTGTGTCCTCGAGATGCTTGAGGGTCAATGATTAAGAATCATAATCGTATTGCTGCAGTATAAACAAAGTCCTCCTGATCTAGTAGAACCTTGTTTAAAATCACTGTAGCAGACAATGAAGATGAAGTGTGAATGACAGTAAGCTGAAAATCAGTCAGTCTGAGAGCTTTGGAAAACAAAGAAAGAATTCCACAGTGAATTTCCAAAATGAGCCAAGCTTTCTGGTCAAAGAAAGAAACACACCTAGGTTATGACTTTACATATGACTTTACATAAGTTATGTCAGCAGAATAATTTTTGGTTAGGGATTTGCCACAATACATTGAAGCAGCTGAACAAAGGAGAAATGTGCAGAGGGTAATGAAGGATGGATGTGGGAATATATCTGTTAGCATTAGCAGGAGTACTTAACCATGGAAACAGAATTTAGAGCAAGTCATTGAGATATCATTCCTGAATCTGGACAGAAGTATATATTGTTAAAACTCAGTGCAGGGTCAGGAGAGCTGACCCAGGAGACCTCAGGAGCCCCTACCGTCTGCAACTAATTTGTGAAACATTAAGGAGCTCTTTACATAATCTCATTTTATAAATTAAAAGCCTTTGCATTTTGCATTTTATAGTCTTGGCAAAGCTGTGCTTACAGGTTCCTATACATTGTCTAATTCTCTTTGTTGGATTTTAAAGAAAGCAGTAGGAACAATGTCTATATGACCTCATAATCACCCTTGAGCTTGGACATACATTTCTTTACATGGGTCTGTGAAATAAATGTTAAGTGTCTTCTATATTTTCTCTCTCTGGCAGCTGGTAGTACCTAGTAGAGTAGGGATGACCCATATTTAACAGAGATCCTTGGGGAGAGTGAGGAACGATGGTGTCTGAAGAAACACCCTTCACTTTAACGTTTAAGTAAATTTTGCTCGCACAAGAAAATGAACCAAAGTTCGTTTTGACATCACAGCATGTTTAAGTACTTATAATAAGGAAAATGTGTGCTTTAGTGAGAAGCATGTGCGTTTCTCATGTTTTCTTGTCAGCTCAAGCATCTGTGAGAACCCCAGAGGGTTGCTGCACCAGTGTGAGAAGCCTAGGAGTAAAAGGCCTGACTCTGCTGCATCAGACCATTCCCTTCCTAAATCCTGAATGAGGACTTGCTCTGTGCCTGCCCCTGGGTGAGGGCAGAGATGCAGGGGTTCACAAGACACAAAATTAGAGCTGAGTAGTTAATAGTTAGTACCTCAAACATCTTTTCCCTGAGTAGTAACACCAATGCAAACAGATCAAGGAAGTCCTGACTCCCAGAAGGGATTATACTGGTTTGGGTGGTGGAGGAAATCTGCAAGTAGATAGACACTTAATGACACATGAACTGAAAAGCTTCATGTGAATCTCAATTAACAAGTAGGGTTGACCCTGCAGTGCAATTCTTTTTAGGGCTTTCAGTTTCTCCAAGCACTGGCCTCTCTTGGTGGACAACGGTATGGACTAAATTGAGTTCCCTCCAGATTTATATTGAAGTCCCAACCCTTAATGTGATTGTATTGGGAGAAGATAGGGCCTTAAGGGAGGTAATTAAGGTTAAATGAAGTCATAAATGTGAGACACTAATCCCATAGGATTGGTGTCCTTATCAGAAGAAGAAGAAACACTAGAGATCTTTTTCTTTTCACATAAGCATAGAGGAAAGGCCTAATGAGGAATCTGTGGGAAGGCAGCCAAGGATGCAAGGGTAGAGAAGGAAAAGCTACAAGGATTGAGTTCTGATGTTCCAGTAATAAGAGACTGGGGAGATGAGCAGGCATGAGCAAAGAAGACAGCACATGCCGTCAGGAGACCAAGGGACATATATCAACACAAGAGGTGATGTCCTATGAAAAGGAATTGAAATCATTGGATTGGAGGTCCCAGAGGGTTGAAGGATTACTGCAGTCAGGGCACAAAGATAAGGCAGAAGGAAATTAGGTGAATGCATTAAGAAATTGGGGTGCTTACACATGCAGAAAAATGAAACTGGACCATTCCTTACACCACACACACAAAAATAAACTAAAAATGGATGAAGGACCTCAATGTGAGAAAGGAATCCATCAAAATCCTTGAGGAGAACACAGGCAGCAACCTCTTTGACCTCAGCCACAGCAACTTTTTCCTAGGAACATCACCAAAGGCAAGGGAAGCAAGGGCAAAAATGAACTATTGGGATTTCATCAAGATCCAAAGCTTTTGCGCAGCAAAGGAACAGTTAACAAAACCAAAAGACACGGACAGAATGGGAGAAGGTATTTGCAAACAACATATCAGATAAAGGGCTAGTATCCAAAATCTATAAAGAGCTTAGCAAACTCAACACCCCAAGAATAAATAATCCAATCAAGAAGTGGGCAGATGACATGAACAGACATTTCTGCAAAGAAGACATCTAGATGGCCAACAGACACATGAAAAAGTGTTCCACATTACTCGGCATCAGGGAAATACAAATCAAAACCACAATGAGATACCACCTCACACCAGTCAGAATGGCTAAAATTAACAAGTCAGGAAATGACAGATGCTGGCGAGGATGCGGAGAAAGGGGAACTCTCCTACACTGTTGGTGGGAATACAAGCTGGTGCAACCACTCTGGAAAACAGCATGAGATTCCTCAAAATGTTGAAAATAGAGCTACCCCTATGACCCAGCAATTGCACTACTGGGTATTTACCCTAAAGATACAAACATAATGGTCTGAAGGGGCACGTGCACCCGATGTTTATAGCAGTAATGTCCACAATAGCCAAACTATGGAAAGAACATAGATGTCCATCAACAGATGAATGGATAAGAAGAAGTGGTATATATACACAATGGAATACTATGCAGCCATCAAAAGAAATGAAATCCTGCCATTTGCGATGACGTGGATGGAACTATAGGGTATTATGCTTAGTGAAATAAGTCAATCGGAGAAAGACAACTATCATATGATCTCCATATGAGAAAAGTAGAGATGCAACGTGGGGGTTTGGGTGGTAGGAAAAGCATAAATGAAACAAGAAGGGATCGGGAGGGAGACAACCATAAGAGACTCTTAATCTCACAAACAAACTGAGGGTGGCCGGGGGAGGGGAGGTCAGGAGAGGGTGGTGGGGTTATGGACATTGGGGAGGGTATGTGCTATAGTGAGGGCTGTGAAGTGTGGAAATCTGGCGATTCACAGACCTGTACCCCTGAGGCTAATAATACATTATATGTTTATTAAAAAATTAAAAAATAATGTAAAAAAAGAAATTGGGGTGCTTAAAACTGAGTCAATAGAGGGGTTGCAGTTAATTCTTGGTTATGACAGAGCATAGACACGAGCATGGGAGTGTGCAGCTGAAGTTGTGTAGGGACAAAGTATACCTTCCCGGACATTGCAAACAAGAGGTAAATGGTCTGAAAGCCTAGAATGTTGGAATGCAGGTACTGAAAGTACTGAAATGTATGTAGTATATATGAAGTCCAATAGGCAGCCAGCAGCTGAAGTCATCAGAAATGAGAGGGATAATCTGTGAGGTGGTGAGTTGTTGAGTTTGATGACATTGGGTACATTGCTGGGGTTTAAAGGAAGGTTGGAAGAAGAATGGTCTGGAAGCAGAATAAGGAGCAAAATAACATTCTGTCCACTTCCAGGGCCCATGGTTCAAGCAAGTGGGAGAGAAAATAGCTGTCACTTTAGGGGGTCAAAGAGGGATTCCTCAATGGAAACCCAATCTCAGAGCAAGAAGGTGAAGAGGACTTTTGGAAGAATTTGAGGATGAGGGTTTTATTGATCACTAAGTGAAAATTGTCCCAGAAAGCACTGGAAGGGATTCAAGTGTTGGAAACTTGGGGAGGAGGGTATACAGAGCCTGGTATGGATTTGATTCTGGGGGCTGAGGGGTGAGTTGGGAGTGCAAGGTTTCCTCAGGTGGCTAACATTACAGAACCGGAACATAGAAGGTTATCTGATTATGTCAAAGCAGATGGTGGAGTTTGGTAGCCTGGGGAAGAAAAGCAGGTGGGAGGAGGCAGTGTTTTTACCCATAGCCCCCTGACTTCTCTTATAAGAACACTTCTGATGGCATTTGGGGTTTACCTAGAGAATCTAGGGTAAGCTTCTCCTCTCAGGACCCTTAACTTCAGCACTTTTTTTTTTTTTTCTGTAAAATTCAGTGTTCACTGTATTGCCATGTAAGGTACCATTCATAGGTCAGGGACCAGGAAGTCAACAATTTTCAGGGGATCATTTCTTAGCTTACTACCTTTCTGGCCCCCAAAGATTTGCATTTATCCCACATGCAAAATATAGGCATTCTATTCCAGTATCAAAGTCACAACCCATTTCACCATCTACTCAAGTCCCAAATCCTCATCTAAATCTCAGTCTCGCCATCTAAATCACCTAGACCAGATTTAGGTGAGAATCTGGATATTATCCATCCTGGGCCAAAATTTCTCTTCCTGTAGGTATGAAACTAGAAAATAGTTTGTTTCCAAACTGCAGTAGTGGGGCAGGTATAACAGTTGTGCACATGTTCATGCTAAAAGGGAGAAAATTGAAGGAATAAAGTTCCAGTAAGTTCGAAGTCTTCAAGGGCAAATTTTACTCGGGTTCAAGGCCTCGGAATAATCCTTGGTTACACAACTTGGTAGCCTTCTGCACCTATGGCTCCATCCTTCCAGTGGTTCTTTCCTTTTTTCTAGAAGGGTGGCACCGTTTGCACCTGGCTAGTTTTATCAGCCTGTTTTCTGCTTGTAGAATTTTGGGAGTCCTTCTTTCATGTTGTTATATCTCTGTTTCTTTCAGGCCACCTGACAATTTCTCCTGATACAATCTTCTCAAAAGCTTTGTTGGGTCTTTAGCGTATGTTACAGTTTTATTCATACTATTAAACAAGAGGGCCTTCTGTGCATCTTTCCTGGATAATCCCATCTCGATACCTGGCTTCCTTGAGATGACTGATTGGATCCAAGAGTCACACATGTAATCTTTTCATCTAAAGGTTGTCCAGCTACATCTTTAGTCTTCTCTCCAGAGCATGTTTTTTCTAATAACAAATCTTCCCATTTGGCATCATTTGTAATCAGGATAGACTGAGAATTTCTCAAATCTTCAAGAGCTGGTTCCTTTCTGCTTAATAGTGTTTCCCCTTATTTTATCTATTTCCTCTCTCGTTGTATTACTATAAGTAGCAAAAAGAAACCAGACCACATCTTCAAGATTTTGTTTGGATATCCAAGTTTATCACTTATAAATTCTGCTTTCCATGCAACTGTAGGATGCTGTTCAGCCATGTTTTCTGAAACTGTATAATAGTGATCATTTGTGCCCCTCTTTTCTTTCTTTTTTTTTTTTTTAAAGATTTTATTTATTTATTTGACAGACAGAGATTACAAGTAGGCAGAGAGGCAGGCAGAGAGAGGAGGAAGCAGGCTCGCCACTGTGCAGAGAGCCCAATGTGGGGCTCGATCCCAGGACCCTGGGATCATGACCTGAACTAAAGGCAGAGACTTTAACTCACTGAGCCCCCCAGACGCCCCCCCACCCCCTTTTCAATAGAGCACTCCCCATTTTCTTCTGATCCTTGCCAGCAGTGCTGTTAATGTCCATATTTCTACCAAATTCTGTTCACGGACAATATGGAAACTTCTCTCTTGTGCCTCTTACTTCCTTCTGAGCCCTCACCAGCAGTATCTTTAATGTCCATATTTCTACCAACAGCCTGTTCAAGTCAACTTAGAATATTCCATCGTGCACTCACCATTTCCCATCCTTCACCCCATTATCCAATTCCAAAGGCCTTACAGATTTCTAATTATTGTTACAGTAGGCACTGCACCTCCTGTTATCATAATCTCTGCTAGCTTCCTGGAGTTGGCTACAAGCCACAAACTGGGTGGCCTTAAATTATAGGAATCTATTCTCTCAATGTTCTGGAGGCTAGCAATCTAAACTCAAGGACAGCAGAGCGCCTTCCCTATAGAGGCTCCAGGGGAGAATCCATCCTTATTTCTTTCAGCTTCTGATGGCTGTTGACATTCTTTGACTTGTGACCGTATCACTCCCATCTCTTCCTCTGTGTCCATACCCTCTGCTCCTCTTTTGTGTGTTTGTGTCTTGATTTTTGTGTTTCTCTCTTATGAGGACATAGGGATGGCATTAGGCCCTCCTAGATATAACAAGGTAAGCTCCACCTTTGAATATTCTTAACTTAATCCCATCTCTTGCATAAAGTAAAAGGTTTTTTTCTTCTTTTTTTGTCATATAAGGTAATATTCATAGGTTAGGAATTAGGAAATGGACGGGTCTTGGGACAGCATATTTCCAGCCTACTGTTCGCCATGCAACATTATCACCCTTCAGGGGAAAAGGCTTTCTTGTAAGCCTCTGCCACCAAAGGTAGATTCAGTCCACCTGATCATTAGCTCTTGTTAGGAAAAAAGTCTTTGATTTTGAACCTGAAAGATATTCTACACAGATTTCAATAGAATAGGAGAGAAAAGGAAAGCATGGTTTTTATTTCATAATGAGGTCTGTGCTTATTTATACAGGGAACATATAAGGATTTGAATGTCAAGGGTAGTGTAGGAAGAGGCAGAATTAGGCACACTGTTGCTATGGTGATACAATTAGTATTTCCTTTGACTTCCCTAAGAGACCCTGCAGCCAACTTTTCTACATAGAGATATTTAGCACAGTTTGAATCCTCTTCAGTTTCCTTTGTTCAAACAAACTCATTCCCCTTCTCAGCAGAGAAGCATGTATTGAAGTTATTCTGCTTAGCAAAGGTCTTTCTGCTGCTCTGTTCCTCTCAACACATAGGCACATACCCATGAACCTGCCTGTCTGATAATAATCCACTTGCCTTTAGCTTTCCATCCTCGTAATCCAGCAATTTCAAATTATGGATGCACATTATAATCCCCCACTGAGTTCTTTAAGAATCTAAGTGTCCAGGCTAGCCATGAAGCAGCCACATCAGAACCACTGGTGGTGAGGTCCAGGCATGGGGGTGTGAACAGGTTGCTCAGGAGACTGTGATGTCCATCATCATATGGGAATGTTTTGTCCTACACACCTTGGATCCGTTTTAAGTCATTACTTAATACTCTTCCCTCTCCTTTTGCTCTTCAACCTGGTTTCAAACCCCTATCATTGGAGTTCTCAAGTCAGCTGTCTTCTCCTGAATTACTTTGAAGCCGGCTTCTTGCTTATACCTAATACCTGCTAACAGGTTGTCCTGGTGGCCAAAGACGATCAGCTCCTGGGGCATGCCTGTATTGCCTGGTCTATATCCTGCAGGATGCTCCATGCTCGAATCCCTCCTATTGTGTAATAGTACACCCTCCTCTGATCATCTGCGGAACTTTGGGAACTGGGTATTATTCTGACTCATGGTGATACCTGAAGCTGTCGGTAAGTCCTGTCCTGTATTCAGGAGCACTGGCTGGAAAGTAGACAATGTTATAGCTCCAACAAGAGCCACCAAACCTAGAACTCTAAGCCCATTATGGCCGGTCATCTATATTCTCCTCCCTGCAAAGGAAATAGGTACTGGGATATATGTCCTATGAAGCACATATTACACTATTGTAATTGTCTATTTACTTAGTGCTGTGTCTTCAGTGTTTATCTCTCAGGAGTTAGAAATATTTCCCGTACACCCTTCATGGTCTTCCCCTCAACTCTCTTTGGCTGGAAGTAGGACATATGCCCAGCTCTAAATAGATCAGTAGTGAGAGTAATGGGACTATCTTTGGCTTTGATAAATCAGATTTTATCAAATTATTAGTGTAAGTAATTAGCACTTATTACTCTGGTTTCCACTAGGTTGTATATCCTAAGGAAAACCCATCTTGTTTACTATTATATTGCCTACATCTTGCATAGTGCTTAGCATATAATAGTCAAGCAAAAAAAAAAAACTTTTTTGATAAATAAATGAAAGAATGATTAGGTGCAGTTGTAGTAAGACTCTTCCTGATTCCTACCTCCCTATGTGCTACTTAACTTCCCTCCCCCGTGACTACATTAAGTGAATTCAGGGAGTAAATTTCATTGTCTATGGCTGCTACATGTACATAGTTCTCGGAACCAGGACTTTTCATCTAATTAGTCCCATCGTACCCAAACATAGATTATCTGTGGCCCATGGAACCTTCCATATTCCATCACACTAGGCTCTGTTCTCTCCAGTGGCTAAGCTACCATAGTCTAGAACATGAGTAATGTCATTCAAGAAGTGCGGAATTTCTCCCTGTGAGGTTGCCTCTGAATCCTATAGATCTGTATTTATGTAGTAGGGCTGCCCTAAGAAATACCAAGACTGAGTGGCTTAAAGAACACATTTATTTCCGGATGGTAGAAGTTTGAGGTCAAGGTGTCCACAGGTGTTCATTTCTTCCGAGGCCTCTTCCCTGGGCTTGCATTTCGTTTTCTTCCCTTGTGTCTTCACCTAGTCTTGCATCTGCTCACTTCTGTGTCCTAACCTCTCTTCTGAGAGCAGTGCTTGTATTGCAGTAGGATCCACCCTATGTGCCTCATTTTAACTTAAATACCTCTTTAAAAAAAAAAATATTTTACTGATTATTTGACACAGAGAGAGATCACAAGTAGGCAGAGAGGCAGGCAGAGGGAGAGGGGAAGCAGGGTCCCAGCTGAGCAGAGAGCCTGACTCGGGGCTCGATCCCAGGACGCTGAGATCATGACCTGAGCTGAAGGCAGAGGCTCAACCCACTGAGCCACCCAGGCGCCTGATTTTAACTTAATACCTCTTTAAGTTCCCATCTCCAAACACAGTCAAATTCACAGTTAGAGGCTGAGACTTCAGTTTGGGGTGGGGTGGGTGGGCACAATTCAAACCTTAATGTCTCTAAATGCCACACCAGCAGCCTGACTCATTAATTGGCACACAACAGTTGTTGGGTCTACCCTTTTCCCTGCCCTAGAATAAGGATCTAGTTTACCAGATGAAATAGAACACAAAGTAAGGTTTTAGCTCAGTCAGCAGAAGCTCTGCTGATGGGGCACTTACTTTAAGATAATTCGGAAGAGGTCAGAATCAGTGGGCGCTCCAATGCTTTTGCTAATTATTGGTGGCAATAATTGCTAGACTCTAGTCTTTGAAGATTCTCTAAAGATTCCAGTGAAATCATTAAACTTTAGTTTATTTGAATTCCATAAATAATTAAATACTGTTTTGTAATTCTCAAGAACTTTTTAAAAACTTTCTGTTGTGCCCTGAATCCGAGAACTCTCCCACAGGGCTTCACCTGTGTTGACTCCACTTAATTCAAATTCTAATATTCCCACCATTGCCAGTCATTAGGGCACAATGGAGAACAATTTCAAGTTTCTTTGACCCATCCCTACCACTATTCCTCCTTCTATGGAGCAGTTGGCCATTCTTACCAGGGACAAATCTGATTTATCAAAGCCAAAGATAGTCCCATTACTCTCACTACTGATCTATTTAGAGCTGGGCATATGTCCTATTTCCAGCCAAGAGAATTGCGGGAAGACCATGAAGGGTGTAGGGGAAATATTTCTAACTCCTGAGAGATAAACATTGAAGACACAGAACTTTTCTTCTGCCTCTGGACATTGTCACCTCTGAAATATAGGTAGGTATATTACTACCAGCCTCAGCTAGGCTGACAAATTATGGAGAAAGACTAGATAATAGGGAAGCGCATGGATCCTAACATGACATGTCTGAGACTCCCCTATAATCCTGCCTTCTTAGAAGATTAAATTATTCACTGGGTTTAGCTGATTTCCTTCATACACCTGGGTTTTATTTGTTTGTGTGGTTTTTGTTTGTTTGTGTTTGTAGCTGGTGACATTTTAAGTGGTTCATTAATTCAATTAAAAGAAGGAACTACTGTGGGAAGAGAAAGTCTCCTGGGTTGAGGAAATACTGTGGAGACAAGATAAGCTCCCTCTCAGAAAGACTGACATTAAACACATCAATTTTATTCCTTAAATTTCACTGATTCTTCTTGAGAAATACCACGAGATAAAAATACAGAATAAAATAAGAATATAAAAAAGAGAGGCTTACCTTCAGTTGAACTGAGATTTGGTGTCAATGAAAGCTTCCTACAGAAAGTGATTAACCTTAGATAAAAATACAGAGTGTTTTCAGGATTCCTTTCAGGAGTGATTCTTCTCCTTTCCAGAAACTGTGGTATTTTCTCTTTAACAAAGTGGATTCACAGAGAGTTCCTAGTGTTCTTCTATTGTCAAATTCTGCACAAAAATAAGAAGAAGCCAGAGGCACATTTTGAGGGATTATTCAGGAGCCAGTCATTGGTATTAAGAAGGTCTGGGTTGATGTCCTGGCTCTCCCACTTGACTTGCTGGCACCATAGACCAATTTTAACACGGCTACAAGCCTTAGTTCTTTATTCTGTAAAGGGGGATGAAAATCCTTAGCTTACAGTGCTGTTGTACCAAGTAAATGAGAAACCGCTTAACGTAGCAGCCAATACGTAGAAAATGCTCTCTAAATGGTTAAAATTGTTTTTTCTACTTTCTGAGTGCCTGTTATTCTAGGCGCATGATACAGTATGTATGTTTCTGAATATGGAACATTTTGGTACAGAAATCCTAATTTGAGGTACAAAAAGTTGAATGAAAATTGCAGTTTTCTCTAACTGCCTCTACTGATCTTACCATATTATCTTTTGGCACGTACCTGGTACCGCTATCATTCAAAGATGATTAACAGCCAGGAAAAAAAAAACAAAAAAAAACTTATATATACAAACTTGAGGGAAAAAAAAATGAAGAGAAACGAAACAGAAAAGTAGATTGAGATTATACAAGTAATTATCATAGGAAAGAGAGGAAATATTTTGACCAACAGTTTTCTGTAGTTTCAGAACATCCCCATACTCCAGTGGGGGCCAACCTGGAGGACGTCTGCCACACTCAGACTCTCTCATGGACCACAACTAAAAACTGGACAAAAAGCAGGAAGCAACCACCACAATAACGAGGAGTTCACTAGCAGAGAGACCGAGAAGAGACCAAATTGGAAGAACAACATTTAGGAGGTGAGGATCTAGCAGTGAGTAAGGGGGATAGGATTGATCAAATGTGAAAAAATTAAATGAAAACCAGTTGAAAAGTGATTAGGAGACTGGAAAGCAGGTGATGGTTATCTAACAGAATGAAGTCTGTATAATCTACAGATATTTGTAAGATATGTAAACTATTTTGAATATATTTTAAGATAGAAGTAGAAGAAAACGTTCCTGAAATGAAGGAGTTCAGAAGTGAGGGTTAAGAAATATTATAGGAACAGGAAAATTCACACAAAATGATCAAAACCAAGATACCGTTGTGGCAAAAATTTCTGAACTGCAAATATTAGGAGAGACTCAGGGCATCGGGGCAGAAATAAAAGGTGTCATTTAAAGGGGAAAAAGATCTGATTGACTTCAGACTTGCTAAAAGATAGAATTATTTGTAAAACTGTGAGGAAAAAATATATGATAGAAATATGTTATATTCTGGCTAAGCTATCCTTCAGAGAAACATATCTTAATCTGAGTCCTGAGGAAATGTGGAATCTCTGCGCCCTTATGAAAACACTACTCAATAAATAAAAGACAACGGAGGATATAGCAACGTAGTTACTCAGAAATGAATATAAGAGGTAAGTGCTACATCTACTTACATATTATGCAAGGACAATATAACTGTTGGAAATAAGTTTGAAGACTAATAATGTCCTAAATCTGGACAGTGCAAAATGGTAAGACATTTGAAAAAAATCTGGAAGATGCGTGTGAGAAAGACTAAGTATGCCAAATTTCTTATTTTAACATCAAAGTCAATAAATGGTAATATCCAAAGTTGGAAATGCAGTTTGAAAAAAAAAACAGTGGCAATGCCTTAAGTATTCTTTATCATTTACCTTTTCTTGTACTTTAGATAGTATTTTAGGAAATAATACATGTGTTAGTAAAAATTTATTTAAAGTTCAGTAATTCTTTTACTCTTTTATTTGATCGACTATACATTGAAAAAGATAAAGAATAAAATTATATTTTAATTTAAATCAGTAAGAGTATGATCCCATTTGGTAAAGCTTTTTTCCTTAGTGTGAATTACCTATTTATGCATCCATCCTTTCACTCACCCAAGTACTTACCTACCTACCTATTCTCCTATTCTTATTATTAATAAATACACTTGAGTTGATGACATCATAATTACATAAGTAAAGAAGAGTCTTTACTTTAGGAGAGTTAAGGAGATCTCCAAATTTTGAGACTTTGGCATTGTTTTATTCCAACAGCACAAAGTACTTAATAAATCAACCAATATTTAATAGCTATTTAATAGAATCTCTTAAATATCCAAGAAACCTTATGGGGGGGGTGTCTATAAATATAAGAATAGAAAAAGAAGCATTCATGTCCTTACTTTGTGTTCTAAAAAAACGTTTTATGGCCCAAAGTTTGCAAACCACAGAAGAGTGATTTTATATGTATAAATTTTAAATACAAGTGATTTGTGATTTTGGAATTGTGGAAGATTGATTTATATGGAAACGTTTGCTTCAGGAATGTTACATTAAACCAGTTTTGTTCCTAATTGCTTTAACTTACTATGAGTTCAGTCACTGACTTGAACGGGGTTTTCTCTGGCCTTCCCTTGCTAACTGTGCCTGCACTGGTGGGAATGGTGCCTTGTTGTTCTCTGGAAGGATAATCAGGCTCAGTGAGGTAACTGTGGAATGTACCTTACCTCTTCTGTAATTTAAGACCCCCAATGATGACTAATCTTCTATCTTTTCTTTTCAATTTGAGTGATGGAAATTGAATTTGCTTTTATGAAGTTATTTATTTTGTTGAAAGTTAAGACATGTACTAAAAACATGTTCAAAGAACACAGAACAAATGCATTAATAAACAAGTATTCTTTTATACTTCGGACTCTGAGTTTCTTTTTTTTTTTTTTAATTTTTTTTTTAAAGATTTATTTATTTATTTGACAGAGAGAGATCACAAGCAGGCAGAGAGGCAGGTAGAGAGAGAGGAGGAAACAGGCTTCCCGCAGAGCAGAGAGCCTGATGCGGGGCTCGATCCCAGGACCCTGAGATCATGACCTGAGCCGAAGGCAGCGGCTTAACCCACTGAGCCACCCAGGCGCCCCTCTTTTTTTTTTTTTAAGATTTTATTTATTTATTTGACAGACAGAGATCACAAGTAGGCAGAGAGGCAGGCAGAGAGAGAAGGAGGGGAAGCAGGCTCCCTGCTGAGCAGAGAGCCAGATGCGGGGCTCAATCCCAGGACCCTGAGATCATGACCTGAGCTGAAGACAGAGGCTTTAACCCACTGAGCGACCCAGGTGCCCTGGACTCTGAGTTTCTTAATGGCAACCATGGTTAGTAAATTCCTTTTGCTTTTTTCCTGAAAAAGTTCTTGCTTTTTAAACGTTTATATTTAAACATATAAGACACACATGTTCCAAAAATACAAATCAGAGCATATATTTGCACTGCTCTGAATTTTGATTTTTTTCATTAAAAAAATACCTGAGGATATCTCCCCTCAGTCAGCTTGTACAGAAACATATGACATCATTCTTTTAATTGCTGCATCTTACTCTATTCAGTGTTTGTACCATAAGGAATTGAAACAAATTCCTTGTCAGAGGACATATTTTTTCCTCAGGTTTTTGGTTATTTCCAAATTTTGAAGCAGTGAATGTGCTTGGGTGTGTCCTTGCACACACATGTATGTGTGGGAAGCTATCCAAATCAGGGGTCACTTATTTACCTAATTCTTGTGGGTGTGGCAGTGTGTAGACTGCAAGACTGTCCTCAGTTAAGATAGTCTCCTAAAGATGAAGTGTTTTCTAAGTTCTAAAGTTGGAGCATTTAAGACACTGATGTATATATTTATGATGTCATTAATAGTGTTTGAGGTGGCCTGTTTTCTCTGTGGCTTTCATAATGTACAATCTACAATGTTGTGTGAATGGTGGCTCCTGGGGGTGTGCAACCTGTAAATGGTGGCTCTGATTTCTAAAAACTCTGTCATCAGACTGAGTTAGGAGACTATTAAGTAAAGAGTAGTATACTTTTTTCATTTTAATTTGCATCCAACTAATTGTAAGGGTGCCTCACCATGTTTTTATATTAGTGATCCCCTTCTTGGTGTGTGTGTGTGTGTGTGTGTGTGTATAGTTTTATTCATGCTGTTTGCCTATTTATTTTCCTATGGCTTATAGGTTAAAACTCTTTATATGTTGAAGACTTAAAAGTTAAAAATAATCATTATTTTAAATGCGCTGCATATAATTTCTCAGTTGCATATCACTCTATTGATTATGTAAAATTTAATACAGTTTGAGTTGAGTGTCTTTAATCTAAAGACCTTTTCCATTCAATGGTAATAAAAAATCATCCATAGTTTCTTTTCCATCCTTTTTAACTTTTGAAGTAATTTAAGGAAAGGAGTTGATATCCAACTTTTTCTTTTTACTCCAAATGGCCTGTTATTTTGATACCATTTATTGAATAGCATATATTTCTTACTGACTAGAAGTGCACTTTTCTTGTATGCTAGATTCCCATGTGTGTTGAGTTGGTAACATCTTTATAACTGAGCTAGACGAGCAAGCTAGGTACAAAATACATACAAAATAGGGAGGAGGAAGAATAAAGGATTCTTTTGGGGATATGTTCCTTTGAATTATGTTTAAAACAAACATAAAGAGATTCATAAGGTGTTTGGGATTTCTGTGTTCAGACTCATTTTAAGTCAGATTCTCACGGGAATTTAGCCACCATTGCTTGTTTGGTCAAACTGGATTGCCTCCAGATAGTTTAACTTCTGTGTCACCATAGTTTATCTTGTATGGAAAGGACTTCAGTCTTGGCTCTAATAGTTTAGGAAAGTAAGATGGTTCTAACTCCAAATGAGTGGTCAGATAATTCATCCATGACCTTTTATATTTTGATTTTAGGTAAAGAGGTGTATAGAAAATGCCTTTTATGAGTAGACAGTTCTAGTAACTTTGTTTTTTTTTTTTTTAAGATTTTTTATTTATTTATTGGACAGACAGAGATCACAAGTAGGCAGAGAGGCAGGCAGAGAGAGGAGGAAGCAGGCTCCCTGCTGAGCAGAGAGCCCGATGTGGGGCTCGATCCCAGGACCCTGGGATCATGACCTGAGCTGAAGGCAGCGGCTTAACCCACTGAGCCACCCAGGCACCCCGTAACTTTGTTTTTAATAGGTTGGCTATATTTAATGATATTTAATGATAAAATGGCTGAATTCTTTTGATGTCTTCAATTGTTCCATGTAAATAACCTGTTCAGGAGGTAGATTTTCATGGAGAATCTATGTAAACAGTTGTCTTTTTATAAAATTCTATTAATTTTCAGAATTTGAAGACTTGGTTTCCACAAATTTATTTGTATAAAATTAGCAATGACACTTGCCTTAGGAAAAAACATTAGGAACTTCGGCCAAGAATCCTCTTGGAAAAAATATTCCCTGAAGAAACCAAAAAGGTTATTGACTGTTTACTCCAATTTAATTTGGACTTAGTCAGAACATTGGATGACTGTAATCTTCTGAAGCCTTTTCATTTTTAGTTAACGTTTAGCTGAATCTTTCTTCTGTGTTTCCCCCTGTCTGTTATGAGGTACAATCTAAAATCCAGCCAATTCATTTCTAAATTTTAATTAGATTACCACCTGTCCTTATCACATTTACATGAGTCATTTTTGGAATGGATGTGTATATACTGAGCCAATTTGTACGAGAGATAATAGTATACAACAGTCAAGATGTAGAGTATTGCTAGGTTATAATTCTCACTTCTACTCAAATTTTCCAGGCATCTAAATTTTATGACTGGATTTTAGATTCATCCAGGATGGATCCCAATACTTGGAAATTATTTGAACCTAAGCATATGATAGAATGAAGTGGAATGAATTATGGACAGAATTCTCATCTAATGTCCAGAAGGCTGGTCCCTTGGCAAAACATTAGAAGATTATGAATAAACTCGGAATGAAATATGTTTAGGTCATTATTTTCAAGGCACTAACAAAAGAAAACATTTTAACAGGAGAATGGCTTTAGAAGCTCAGACACAAAATTCTGAAAATAGTATAAAATATTAAATGTGAAACTGGTTTACATATTCTGGGACATGATGGAATTTATAGATTTGTAACTTAAATTGGGTCTTCTTTCCTGGATATATTTATATTGTCCCCCTGCATCAGCCTTGGCATTGGCACATCAGTCCAGGAGGGCCTATATGAAGATTTTTAAGAACAATATGAAATAATGCAGCCTGGACTTGTAATGCTAGACCTAGTAGCAGCAGCCAATGGAGCAACTGGACCTGGTCCAAGAGTGTACCTTTAAAGTAGTTTCCAATCAAGTTTTAGTTTTGATTTTCAAGTTCTTAAGTTTTAGATTTCTTTTTTTTTTTTTTTGAAGATTTTATTTATTTATTTGACAGAGAGATCACAAGTAGGCAGAGAGGCAGGTGGAAGCAGGCTCCCTGCTGAGCAGAGAGCCTGATGCGGGGCTTGATCCCAGGACCCTGAGATCATGACCTGAGCTGAAGGCAGAGGCTTTAACCCACTGAGGTTTTAGCACCTCAGTCTGAACAGACTCCTCATAGGCCAAATGGGCGAAACTCCAAACTTCCAAACAACAGCAGTGTCTGAAAATTGTGTTGTCTGAAATTCAAAACCCTCAAATTCTTGATGAGAACTACCACTGTGGTAGGTTCATGGGGAAGGTTCCCAGAGTAGACGATGCAATGTACACTCTCACTGTAGTTACCAGACCTGGATCTTTGGTGAGCTGGGCTTGGACACACGAATTCCTTTTGAGCACCTGGCTGAAGGTGTAGCTGCCACGGAACTGGTACCATTTAAAAATTTTGCCACCTTGGAACTTTCTCCTAGGCCCATATTCTCAAGCTTCTTACCACTCCCATAATAAGAAAAGGCTCAGAAAATCTCACCCGGGTGAACTCAAAAGAAATAGCCATTTGTGCCCAATATTGATAGTGTTTAAAGAAACTTGTCCATCTCTAGTCCTCTGTGGAGGGTTTTTATTTTGTTTTCATTTTTTTTTCCTAATTGAATGCCAACTCTGAAGTTGGTTGGGATGATAAGCCACACTAGGGCATCTGCAAGAGGCCACGCCTCACTCTATTTGTGAGTCAATTGCTACCTGCAATCGTCCCCGTTTCCTCAGGTCCTTGGTGGGTGAGGACTTGGTGACCATGCTGGGTCTCTTCTGGCTGAGGTCTGAGTGACCACTGTTGAGCATTCTCCCTGAGGTACCATGAGCCAGAGGGAAAGCCACAGCAGAGTTTGTGAACCAAGTTTTAGATTTTTTTTCTTTTTTTTTTTTTTAAGATTTTGTTTATTTATTTGACAGACAGAGATCACAAGTAGGCAGAGAGGCAGGCAGAGAGAGAGAGGAGGAAGCAAGCTCCCTGCTGAGCAGAGAGCCCGATGTGGGGCTTGATCCCAGGACTCTGGGATCATGACCTGAGCTGAAGGCAGAGGCTTTAACCCACTGAGCCACCCAGGTACCCCCAAGTTTTAGATTTCTTTCTTTCTTTCTTTCTTTCTTTCTTTCTTTCTTTCTTTCTTTCTTTCTTTTTTAAGTTTTAGGTTTCTAAGACACAACACAAGTTATCAGTCCCAGAGGGCCAGTAGCCAGATCCAGTTCTAGCTGAAGGTCCAAGACTTTGAGGCCAGACTTGAGGCCAGATCAAAGTAGCAGCTTGTTGAGACCCAGAGTTTTGTTGTTGGTTGTTGTTGCTGTTCCCAGGTTAAAAACTTTCTTTTTGGAAGAAAACAAAACGAAGAACCACTTAAAAAAAAAAAAAAAAGTCAGGGGAAGAACACTATAGAAGGTCAAGCCGCTGACCTCTGGCAGATCACAAAGAGCCAGCAGTGAAGCTGGCCCAGGAGATCCCCATCTTGGTGCTGCCATCTGTCTTCCTCACCCAGATCTCATTGGCCCCGACAGAGCTGGTCCCACAGCTCAGCTTCTGGCTGTCCTTTGAGTGCAGATAGATGGCTCTTGGGGTACCATCTTTCATCCTAATACAGTTTCCTATCTTCTCTCCAAGCTTCAAATTTCTGGGCTAGAGACTCTGCCAGTGTGGCAGGCAAGAGTTCAAGAGAGGATGGGGATGCAGGTCCTTTGGGTAACTTAAGCTTCTCTAACATTCTCAGATACCCCATGATCTGTTTGTCTGTTGACAAATAGTTCCGCTGGGCAGGAGCCGGTTTTCTCCTTTCATCACAAGCAATTGTTGCATGTAGCTTTGGGTATCTGTGGCTGATATTTATTTGTTACTTTCAGCATTAGGGGAGGTTGGGCTCATTTGAGGTCTCCATGACAATGCCAAGCAGGGCTGCTATTGCCTGATTGTATAAAGGTCAGGATGAATAGGGTAGGTTTAAAAAAAATAATATTAATAACCACACTGTAATATGTTATTACTTGACAAACATTATTCCAAGCAATTATTACATAAACACAATTTATTTAGTCTTCAAAGCAATGCTCTGAGGCTGGTACTATTAGCATCTCTCATTTACAGATTCATATGGAGGCTTAAAAAGCATGTGGCAGAGTCCAGATTCCATCAAAATGCCTGGAGTCTGCACTTCTAACCACTGTGCTATACCACCTCCTGTTCATCACCGAGGTAATGGACAGTCATGATATCAGAGAGAATGGGACGTACTGGTGGGTTTTGGGGGTCTGGTGGAAGTAACTTTATCAGATGCCTCTGGACAGACTGGATGTTATCCCTAAAAACTTTCATTGCAAAGAAATGGCTGTGGAGTGCTTAGCAAGGGGCTGTTTGTCATTTATAAAATGATCCTTCTGGAGAGTTAGGTTAGGTTACTAGGGAGAGCACAAGAAACCGACCCAAGTAGACCCCTGGAAGCATTGCCTTGTGTATCCAAATCAAGTCCTTAAAAAAGTTGGAATTGCTTCTGTTTACTGAACTGTTCTTTTGTTCCCTTGGGGAGAGACCTATGTCACGTTCATTCATTCAGCCATGTGCATTGAGTCTCACTCTGTGCCTGTAGTATACAAGATGCTGGGGATGAAAAATGGAACGATGTTGTCCCTGCCCTCATGTAACTTCAACACAAGTGAGGGAGAGAGAGCATCAAACAATAGGATGCTTCCTTTAAAAAAGTAAGTGCAGGGGTGCCTGGGTGGCTCAGTGAGTTGAGCGGCAGACTCTGGATTTCGGCTCAGGTCATGATCTCAGGATTGTGGGGTCAAGCACTCAGCACGGAGTCTGCATGAGTTCCTCCCTCCTGGTGCCCCTCCTGTCCCTGCTCTTTTTCTCTCTCTCTTCTTCATATAAATAAAGAAATCTTTAAAAAAGATAGATAAAAATGTAAGCATAGGGCACCTGGGTGGCTCAGTGGATTAAGCCTCTGTCTTCGGCTCAGGTCATGATCTCAAGGTCCTGGGATCGAGCTCCACATTGGGTTCTCTGCTCGGCAGGGAGCCTGCTTCCTCCTCTCTCTCTTTCTCTCTGCCTGCCTCTCTGTCTACTTGTGATCTCTCTCTGTCAAATAAATAAATAAAATCTTAAAAAAAATTTTTTTTTTAAATGTAAGCATAAACCAGACAAGTGGCACAGCAGGCTTTCTGGGGGAAGTCAAGGAAGCCTTCTCAGAAGAGGCAGCATTTTAATGGAAGCTTCCTGAAGGAAAGACTGTCAGGCGCACAGGCAGGGGAGGCTGTTCCAGGGCGAGCATGTGTAAAGGCAGGATGCCAGCCCAGAGCCTGGTGCATTCAGAGAACTCTAAGTAGTTCAATATTGCTGGCTTGCAAAGAGCAAGGCAGGAAATGACAGATGAGACTTGACATTTAGGCAGTGGCCAGATCTTAAAATTCTTTGTATGCCAAGGAAAAGAGTTCACAGTTTACTCTGTAGACACTAGGGAAGCATTTTAAGGGTTTTACGCCAAGGTTTCACGGCTAGATTTTTCATATTGGAACCATCACTCTGGCAGCAAGTATAGAAGATGGATTGGAGGGAGCTGATAGTAGAGGCAGGGGGCCAGGAGGCATGTTAGGCTGCTACTTTGGGGCATTTCCTGGCATTGGAAAGAGCAATAGCCTTGGGCTTTCTCAGTGAGTTGGGTCAGACCTCATGGAATTGCCGAGACCAACGTCAGGTAGGATCTGAGAGGTACGAGAAAACAGTGGTGATTCAGTTTGAGTGAAGGTGCGCAGTGTAATAGGTCGAGTTTGGAAATCGAACCAAATGTATTTGCAAGGTGGAAAGTCTTCTCAGTCATCCCCACATGTTCAGATGACTGCAGTGTCATCCTCAAGTGTACAATTTTACATTAGAAGCAGTCGTTTTCATCGTGGGGCATAGATTGCCTATGGAGGCCAAACCTACTCAATGCAGGGTTGTTGGTTTTTTTGTTGTTGTTGTTTTTTTTTAACTTCAGCAAGTCAGCTCTCTTGGATAGTGTCCAAGCTGAATTTCTAAACAAGTTCTGCATTGCAGAGAGTGTGTTTGCATTGTGCATTTTAGTGTGAAATGTACTGTTTCTTATTTCAGAAAATTATTGATCAGATTAGCTGAAGTTTCGTAATGTTTATGCTGTAGTTTCCCTGAGTTGGTTGACAGGAAGTTCATTCCTCTCTTCTCTTAGAGGATTTTTTTTTGGGGGGGTGGCGGGGGGTGCACCTACACACAATATACCCACACACAGCTTAAAAATACAGCCAGAGCTAGAGAGCATAATGTTAAGTGAAATAAGTCAGAGAAAGACAAATATCATATAATTTCACTCATATGGGGAATTTAAGAAACAAAATAAATGAACAAAGGAGAAAAGACAAGACAAAGAGACAAATCAAGAAACAGACTCTCAACTACAGAGAACAAACTGATGGTTCCCAGAGGGGAAGGGGGATGGGAGTTAAGCATACACTTATCATGATGCGCCCTGAGTAATGGATAGAATTGTTGAATTGCTGTATTATACACCTGAAACTAATATAACACTTCATTTTAACTATATTGGAATTAAAAAACTTAATAAAAACTTTCTTAGAATTATATCTACACATGTAAAAGATAAAATGTCTGGGGTTTTCTATAGTCTCTGGAAGGCAAAGCCTTGATTTGCTGATCTGAAGTCATCACTTAAAATTCTTCCTCTGTAAAGAAAATAATCCTTCCAAGATACTTAGAATATAAGGCTTATTTTCATGCCAATCTCATTCCATTTACATTTGTGCTGTATTTCTTACTTGTCATCCTAAAATAATACTTCTACCAGAAGTGTCAGTATTAAAATAAACACCATCAATAAATGCACTCGAGAGGTGCTGGGACCCTGGCTGAGTTTCTTATGTGAGTCATTCCATTAGCGTCTGACCCAACGCAGCTAAATCTCCATTGGCACCCAACTCCCTGGCATTTTACTTATTTTTTTTTTAAAGATCTTATTTATTTGTCAGAGAGAGAGCACAAGCAGGGGGGAGCAGCAAGGCAGAGGGAGAAGCAGGCTCCCTGCTAAGCAAGGAGCCCGATGTGGGGCTCGATCCCAGGACTCTGGGATCATGACCCACTGAAGGCAGACACTTAGCTGATTGAGTCCTTCCCTGGCACTTCAGAGGGGGTACTATTAATTGGCAAATTTCTCCTGAGCAATATGCATTGTCTTGATGCTTTTATGCTTGGGTTCTGTGTATCTGTGGACACATGCATGGGCCATGTAAGAACTTCTGTAACCTAGACAGCTGCCACGTTCTGTTTTCATTTTACTGATTACACACTCGAGCATCTCCCCTAATAAAACGAGCCCATCTGCAATGACGTGAGCAAAACAGAAAACATATAGGATGGCTGGGGGCCAGGAAGCTTATATGTACATTCCAGTAAGCTAATGCCTCACATACGGTATTGTGTAGGCTGTCACAACTCATGAGCCTCAATTGACATCACCTGGTACTGGTTTTTCCTGAATGTTCTACGTCATTCATTGTCTTCAAAGCTAATCTGGACTTGTGGTACTTTTGGCATGTAATCATTTCAGAAGACTGAGACGTACATGTGACCAGTGTAGGGTGGGGGGAATTTATTGGATAAAGGAAGTAATGTGATTCTGATGCATACTGACAGAGAACTGTAAGTAGAGATTTTAGGGTTAGACTCTAGAGGATTCAAATTTCCCCGACTTATTAACTATGTGACCTTGAGCAAGTTGTGTAACCTTTCTGTGCCTCAGTTTGCTTATTCATAAAAATAGAGGTGTAAGAGATCCTTTCTAGGAGGTTATTATAAGGACTAGGAAAATACATGTGAAGTGCTCGTCACAGAGTTTAAGTGTTTAATAGATATTTTCTCTCTTAGCACTCAAGTATCAGTGTTTGATTATCCTTCGGCCCACTGTGAACACTAATGTCGCTTAGTTTATGCAGGCAAATTAATATTCTGGGTTATCACAGATCATAAAGATGGAAAAGCTGTCTTCCAGAGAGGGTTACTTGAGTAAACCTGACTGAAATAGTGTCTTCCCCACCCCAGACAAGCCCCAAAACCTTACCCAAAATGGTTCTACTCATTTGTGCTTTTAACAGCCAGTGGATGCTAATCAGAAGCACATAAAATGTAAGTTCTGTGCAAAAAACAGCTTTTCCTACAGCTACCAGAAGTCGATGGTAATTGTAATGGAGAAGCGTAGAGCTGGGAATTCTCCTGAAGCACCTTGTAAATATGCAATTAACTGTTCTGTGTCTCATAAAGTCATCAGAAAGCACATCCTGCAAATGTGAGAAAAAGAACATATAAATATTAAATAATTATGCCCAGGACAGAGTAATTTTTTTTTTCAGAGCTGCAAATGCCAGTAGATCATAAGGAATTTATATATTCACTAAAGAATGTTTTTACAAATGAACTAATTCCAGACAGACATAACTCAATTCAGATGATTGAAACAAAGTCAAAGTTTTCCTGCTGCATCTAAGCAGAGGATTTAATTTTGTTTTCAGATGTTGTGAACTGTGTTGTGATTATTTTTCTATTCCTCATTTCACATAGTGCTTTGCTGAATTTTAGTAGCAGTCTTAGAAGAAAGGACTTCAGCTAAAATTTAGCTGAGACTGTATTTTACAGAACAGGGTTGCCCAAACTCTTTGAATGTGTTTTAGAAATAAACACTGGCATCTGAATGTATGCCCCTGATTAGAAGGCTTGAGCGTGAGCCACTTATGCATACAGAGTGCTAGGTCATAGACCTCCATCTCCTTTGCCCCCTCAGAGGTAACAGTTGTTACAAATGTGGTCCTTTCATTTGGCATTTCTTTTCCACTTCCTCTACAACTTGAATTTGTTAATTTGTATCTAGCTGTGAAGTCATCGCCTTCATGTTCATTCATGGATTATATGACTGAGCAGCCCTCAGTTCAAGCTTCTTATTATCTCTGCCATCCTGTGATTTTACAAGTTTTTCACTCCTAATGTTTTTGTAATTTTTCCTGTGATTTGGCTTGGTCAAACATGTCTGAAATTTGTTAACATTATTATCTTTTCCAGAGAACATGATGTAGGTATGATCAATCTGTCAGTTGGTATTTTCTATTAGTAATAATGATGAAAGTGCCATTACAGACATAGCTGGAGATTAAATGAGATGATGTATATAATGACTTGAACGAAATGAGCACTTAGTGAAGGTTAGCTGCTTTTGTTAGTACTGTACATCTGACTTTATTCATGCCTTATAGTTTCAACACTTTCAGTTGATGCGGTGCTTTAAAGTTTCTAAAGAAGCCCTTTCACATATTTATTGCGCAGTAGCCTTCTGCTGTGTACTGAATAGTTGTGCCTGCCCCCATTCATATGTTAAAATTTGAATCCCCAATGTGGTGGTTTTGAAGGTGGTGCCTTTGGGAAATGATTGCATCATGAAGGTGGAACTCATGATGGGATTAATGTCCTTCCAAGAGGAGACCCCAGAGAGCTTGCTTTCTCCCAGTCTCTCAGTATCTGTCTCTCTCTGCCACATAAGGGTATGGGAAGACAGAGATCTGCAAGCCAGGTAGAGGGCTCTCACGAGGAACTGCATTGCCTGGCACCCTGATCTTCCATTTCCCTATCTCCACAACCATGAAAATACATTTCTGATGTTCACACCACATAGTCTACCTATGGCATTCTGTTATAGAAGCCTGAACTGACACCTTCAGAACAGGCAGTATTAGTTCCATTTTTCAATGAAAGAAATTAACATAAGTTACTAGGACAATAGGATTTTTGTGAAAGAGAATTTTTATTATTGAAGTATATAGGAGTAGGTGGTGATCTTTTTAGGACCATTAACACCCTGACAGACTAGTCATCATGCTGTTTAATGAACAATAGTAATGTTGCCCCTTAAAAAATAAAAATTAAAAAAAAACCCCCAATATTTGAGGATGGAGGTAATAAAAGCTTAGGAGGCATAAACAGAATAATGCTTAAATAATAAAATCACCCATCTGTTTGTACAGTCTTTCCATTTTATTTCATTTAGCATAGAGATAAGAAAAGGAAATTTCGAAGGAAAGTGCTTTAGTCATTGAAAATGCCATCCTTTCTGTACACTGTTGAATGATAAGGTGGTTATCAGGTCCTTCCAAGGACTTACATTACTTAAGCGACCTTTCTCTGGAATAAAGACTTTCAATAAAAGGAGTGAAATTCTTGGAAAATGTTTGTGGAAGAGAATGAAATTTCCTTGGTTTATTCTCTGAGTGGTTTCTGAACTTTGTTTTGAGTTCAGTTATTCCTAACATGTTTGGGTTTTTAAGATTTTTGAGACTCTGACAGACGCTGTGATCCCTTTTTCCAGAAAAGTGCAGAGACACACAAAAAGTGTACTATCTCACAGGGATCAGGAAACCTAGCCTTGGGCCCCAAGATTAAGAAATACAGTTTAGGGGCGCCTGGGTGGCTCAGTGGGTTAAAGCCTCTGCCTTCGGCTCAGGTCATGATCCCAGTGTCCTGGGATTGACTCAGCAGGGAGCCTGCTTCCTCCACTCTCTCTGCCTGCCTCTTTGCCTGTTTGTGATCTCTGTCTGTCAAATAAATAAATAAAAATCTTAAAAAAAAAAGAAAGAAACACAGTTAAGATTTTTAAAAATATGTGTTTTTATAAAACAACTTCTTTTTTAAACTCCAAGTCCCATTTCTCTTTTAGGTTTGCTTAGTAAGCCCTCTTATCTGTAAATGGACCATTTTTTTAGGTTATGTGCTGTCAAAGAGATCACTAAATGGGCCATATTTTAAATACAAACTCTCATCTATACGTAAAGGTATATTACGGTTTAAATGTCTCTATACGTTAGTGATTACATTATTTTGAAGTATTTCGGCTAAGCATGGGTATGAGGTAATGTTAATATATTGATCATATCAATCACTAACAAGGTTGCCAGATAAGGTGCAGAAGACCCAAATGCAATTGAATTTTATATTAAACAACAAATAATTTTTCCATATAAGTATTTTATGCATTGGCAATTTCTCTAAAATTCAAATACCTCCAACGTATGGGTCCTACCTATACTAAAAATGACGTATTATCTGGAATTCAAATGTAACTGGCTATCTTGAATTTGTTTTATTCTGGCAGCTCTAGACTAACAAAATATTTTTCCAGTTGTTGCAGTAATAGGTTCACATATCTGTTTCTGTCACAATTCCTGTTCCTTCCCAAAGGCAGGGATATATTATCTCATGTTTCATTCCCCATCCACCCCCTCCCACACACACACTATTAAAGGCCCTAGAACATAATAGATAGTTGTGAAATTTGCTAAATGAAGAAAATGATTCAATTTCTAAGTAAAAGTGTTGGTATTTGAGTCAAGTATTTCAAGGGACTTTTTACTATGGACTTGAACTCCAAGCCATCTTAATTTGAATAGCTTATCCAAAGTCCAGCTAAGAATTAGAACTCAGGTATCCTTAACTCCAAAACCAATGTTTTATTAACTTCTTTTAGTGGTTCCCAAAGGAGGAAATACTGTATTTTTTTTTTTTTTTAAGAGAGAGAGCACAAAAACAAGTAGCAAGGGAGGGGAAGAAGGAGTAAGAGAGATAATCTTAAGAAGGCTCCATGCCCAGCACCCAGCACCCCACCGAGGATCCCCAGTGGGACTTGATCTCATGACTCTGAGGTCATGACATGAGCCAAAATGAAGAGTCTGACGTTTAACGGACTGAGATATCTAGGTGTCCCAGGAAATACTGTATTCTAAAAAGAATTTTAACTAATAGATCCAGTGAGGGTTTGGGGGAAAAAGCTACTGGAATTTAGTGGGTAGGAGCCAGTGATGCTATGCATCCAGCAATATGTGGGAATAATCCCATACAACAAAGAATTATTCTGGCTCCCATAGGACTTTTGAAATTACTTCCAGATATTCAAAAAGGGAATAAACTTATTCCCTTTTTCATTCATCTTAAAAATTATCTCAAGCTAGAACCTAACACGAGTGACATATATGCATAAAGTTTTGCATTGCATTAATACACACTGAATTTTCCAAGAATGAAACTAGCAGATAAAGCAAGAGAAGATTTCACATAAAACTCCACAATAGCATGATAAGCGGAGTCTAAAAAGCCAATAGTGTATAAATTGCTGGGTAATGTTACTGTAAATTAATTAAATGGCCAAGGTAAAACTGTACAGTCAACTGAGAAGTGATGGTTCCATTGGCTTAAATGCAAGATCCACAATCCAAATATGTCCAGGTCTTAGATGGAGTATGGTTCTACCTTCAGGCACTGTCTACTCCAACTTAGCATTTTGGGAGACAGTTCTGGGTTCTGGGGCTGGCTGGAACTTCCCGAACAGCAGCAGCAATTCCAGGAATCTCCTGGGTAGTTGGTTATTAGTTCATGACCCCAGTAGAATAATCCAACTTTTCCCCACTGTTCCCCTAAATAAACTGCCTGTTATATTTATGCCTGGCTTTGCTCTTACATCTGTGTCTTCGCACATCAACAAGAACAGAACATCAATCAGCTCACCTCCAGCTGAGAAGGGGGTGGGGCAGAAGATGGGAGCAAATTGCCCATGTTGTTTGACTCATGTTTGCTAATTAAGGAATGAGTTCTCTTGTGTTTTCCTGCTCTTTGTTTATTTTGGAACCTTACTAAGAGTTGTTTACTATTTTAGAAAATTCCTTCACTGATGATAATCCCCTTATGATATTCGGTTCTTCAGTCTAACACATTTGTATCTGTCAAATTCATGGCAATTTTATGGAGAGAAGCAAACATCTGTTTCATTTTGTTTTCTATGGAAATCACATTGAAATAGTAATTATATTATTCTAAATTTTAAAAATTCTTCTTTATAATATAGATGTGACATTGTATTCCTTTTTGAGATTATACTTGTCATTAAAATTTATATTACCTATAAATATCATTTTAAAATATTTATTGAGTGCTACTGCTCTGAGTTATCTGATGGAAATACATATATCAAAACACCAGCCAATCTGAGCAATGTCTAATATTCAGGTAAAGTATACTATGATTCACATGTTGTCAGATTACCAAGTATCAAATTGTATCTAAGAAAAACAATGCAAAAAATAATAGTAAATAATGTTTCTTTTTTTAAAGATTTATTTATTTCCTTTAGAGATTGAGAGAGAGGGAGAGAGTGGGGGGAGGGGCAGAGGGAGAGGGAGAGTGTTAGGCAGACTCTGCACTGAGTGCTGAGTGTGAAGCCCCATGTGGGACTCACTCTCACCATGCTGAGGTCACAACCTGAACTGAAGCCAAGATTTGGATGCTCCAACTGACTATACCACCCAGACAGCCCATTAAACATTTTTTAAAATTTTTTAATTTTTTTTTTGTTTTTAATTTACTTGACAGACAGAGATCACAAGTAGGCAGAGAGGCAGGCAGAGAGAGAGAGAGAGGAGAAAGCAGGCACACTGCTGAGCAGAGAGCCCGATGTGGGGCTTGATCCCAGGACCCTGAGATCATGACCTGAGCCGAAGGTAGAGGCTTAACCCACTGAGCCACCCAGGTGCCCCCCATTAAACATTTTTAAAACAGATTTCTTAGGGACAATCAGTGCACATTTATAGAAATTTAAAATTGGTGATTTACTTTTTATAAAGTTTTTTAAAAGCATTCTTAAATATGAGAGAAAACTCCTTATCACTTCACTATTTCCCAGGTAGGTAACATTTGGACGGAATACACCAGGAAAGGTAAAGATTTCTTATGGAAGCCTTGAGGTTGCATTGATAAAATGGCAGCCCTTCAGTTCTTGTTAAAGGCCAACAGACACAACTGGGCTGGATATTCTGGGGAAAGAGAGCACCTTCTTTGAACACTGCAGGACACCTTGGTGCATTTTAGTAAATACAGGATGTGACTAAGACCCCCCCCCCCCCTGTGGAGTCAGACTGGGCTAAGTTCAAATCCCCCATCTGCTACTTCATGGGGGCTTAAGCATTTTACATAATCTCTCTGAGCTCTGGCTTTCTTTTTTGTAAACAAGAGTAATTAGCGGCCCTTTTATCTCTATGTAAGGTAACATGTGTAGGTGTTGTATTAGCCTGTGTCACCTGCCATAAGAAAATACCAAAGACTGAGTGGTTTCAAGGATAGAAATTTCCTCACAGTTCTGGAGGCTGAGGAGTCCAAAATCAAGGTGCCTGTGGACTTGATTTCTTGGGAGGGCCCTCTTCTTGGCCGCACATGGTTGCCATCTTCTCTGTGTGCAGTACACAGCAGGGGACTCTCTCCCTGTGAGGACACTAATTCCTTTGGGTCAGGGCTCCATCCTTAAGAACTTACTTAGCATTAATTACCTCTTTAAAGGCCTAATGTCCAAACACACCAGATATAGTCCCTAGCACGGGGCCAGACCCTTAGTAGCGCTGGTGAACATTGGTTATGAGTGGCACCCTATAACAAGTCTGATCTTACACAACCACGTTGGGAAGTAAGCGTGATTATCTTCATTTTAGACAGAAAAAAACGGAGGCCCAGAAAGTGTGGGTCACTTACTTTAGTACAAGCATACAGGAAGTGGTAATAACAGAATTTAAACTCGGTTCAGGCTGTGTATCAGCAATACACGGCCTGATTATATTCAGATTGTATCTGCTGCTCAGAATAATGACGTTTTAATTAATTATTAACAACTCACATTCTTACAGTACTTTGTAAATTGTAAAGTGCTTCCCCAGCCTTTAATTGTTACCATGGAGAATGTTAGGAGACTAGTTAAAAGGGATGGAAAGGGAGGACTGGGTTTCTCGGAGCCAGCAGCAACAAAGGTGCTGCAAAAGAAGATAGCTTTCGAAAGCAAAGCAAAACTCAGAGGACTTTTCAAGATCAGAGAGGGAGGCAAAAGGAGCAGGAATGTGAAATCGAAGAAAGGGCAAGCCTCAAGAAAAATCGAAGAAAGGGCAAAACCTTAAGCAAAGCCAGGAATGAGAGGAGAGTTGGCATCACTGAAATGAGGGGCTACAGAAGGTACCGTGGCCGGCAGCTGCCTCAGACGATGCCAACAGGATGGGAATGGTTTGGTACAAATTAGCATCACGATAGTCCCCAAGTGGAAAATGAGCAGGCTGGTTTTCCTGTGTGAAAAAGAAGTTCATGGTTGTTAAGAGTACAGTGGTTTAAGGTGCTGGATCTGGAGGCGAATGGCCTGGGGTCACATTCTGCCTGTGTGAGCTTGGGGAAAATGTAGGCTTCCCTGTTGTGATTTGGGAATGATGATGCTCCTGGTCTCAGAATATTGATGTGTTGAATAATGTAGTGAATGCCGTGTGCTTAATACTGGACCTTCAAGTTAGTAAAACATTAGCGATGATGATGATGATGATATGATTATCTTATCTCTAGAATATTTACATTTTGGCTAATTATGTACATTGCAAGCATGACTGTCTCTTACACTCCAGATGAGAGGTCAGGAGGTATAATATTCCTACAAAACATCGTTGTCTGTGTACAACCTTTTCTAGGAAATCCTCAGGAAGATATAGCACCCTGAGGGCCTGACAAAGTGAACCCAAGGTCCATCAGAACCTCAGGTGAATGGAGCAGTCAGGCTCATCCTGGGAGTCTAAGTTCAGTATCAAAGCTCTGGGGGTATGTTAGCAGGAAGCTCTCCTAAGGAACATCTCTTGCTTTCCTGTCTTTTTTCTCCTATCTGCACATACTCACTAGAAGTCCCCCTTCCTGGGCCATGAGGCAGTGGCTGAATGTTTCTGATAAGGAACTTCTTGCTACCCTCAGAATATAGGTCCCAAGGATGAGAGAACAAGTGAGAGAGCAAAAATGACAATAAGGAGAAGGAAGGAGAAGAGGAAGAGAGTGAATAAGGCAGAGATGGCTCAGAAAATTTCTCACAGCTAGTACATATGAGAAAGGGGTTATGATTTTCATGTTAGAGCTGGAGAAAATGAACAGGGCAAGAAATGGATCTACTAACTCAAAATTTCTTGCCCATTGTACTAAGTTCTGCTTTTCTCCCCACA
Source organism: Lutra lutra (assembly GCF_902655055.1). Classification (NCBI taxonomy): domain Eukaryota; kingdom Metazoa; phylum Chordata; class Mammalia; order Carnivora; family Mustelidae; genus Lutra; species Lutra lutra. The sequence goes on along the minus strand of NC_062280.1, from coordinate 49,666,315 downwards.
AAGTATGGGGATACCTAAAATTCCAAAGAGGTCATGGGTTTTTCAACTACCCGCTGCTGTGTAGAGAAAAAATCCAACATTGTTTAGATGACCTAAAACTTTACTTAGAAAAAAGAGTTACATCCTCGTGTGGTATTATCTTATAAAAGCAGTTCATTGCCAGGGCTAAATATGAAAGACCGTCCATAAAATTAAAAGATGAACTTTATGATTTTTCTGTTTCCCTTTATATATATGTGCATAAAATTTTCTACATTTATCTGTAACATTTTTCTTAATTTCACATCAGGGAAACTGCAAACTCTGATATTTTATTCTGTGTGTAACTGAGGTCAGCCTCTGCAGAAAACTGGGACATCTCAATTATATAACCCCTGTTCCGTCCACATTATCCTTATTATTTACTGCTTCTATCTTATTCTCTGTTGCCCATTTCTAAAATAAGAGACATTATATGTACTTGTCTTATATGAACTTTGATGATTTGTTACTTTAATTAGAAGAATTTTTAAAGTGTTGATGCAAGACAACATTGATGATTTCAAACAAAATATAATTCCCGAATAAAACAAGCCATAAATCTCACTTGAGACTATCTTTAGAAAACAACACTTTTGATCATATATCCTCTAGTAAGATGTTCACTTCCATTCCAGTGGTCAAGAAGTCTTGAGTATCTTTTGTTTCCTCGAGGGATGTATATATTTGAAATCTGGCACAATCCACTGAATGGCAGTGCATCTGATCGAGGGGGAGGAACGATGAAGAAAAAGAAAATATATGGAAATAGACAGATGAATTTGGGAACCTTACTTGCCTTGGGGGAAAAGAGCTATGAAATAGCTGCTAGCACCCTTGAAAATACTGTGTATGTGCCTCATTATACCACCTAGATTTCCAGCCTGTCACATTCCATGAGGTCTTTGCAAGCCGATGACGCTAGGTCTGTCAGCATGATATTCTCTACCTCGGGATGGCTCCCACCCCTACCATTTTGTAAAACTTCCTGAAAAACACCTTGCCAGATGTTCTTTCTAACTCCGTTTAATAAGAGTATTTTCAGATTTCAACCAGAACGGCTCTACGCTGGTGATATGCTGGAGCATCCACTCCTCAGCGCCACTCATTTTATTTTCATGGAAATTACATTTGATTCCGCTCAGAGCTGCTGTCGTTGGATATAGTGCCTGCAAATTCACCACATTACCATAGTTGTGAGTCCCTCATTCGGCTTGCCCCATTTTCCCAGTTAAGTTGTCTCTCTGGCAAGATTCTGACTGCCCATATTAATATTAGTAATCAATACTAATAATACTAATTATTAATATTAACAGCCCTGTTTTTTTGAGAGTTGAGAGAGCCTTTTTAGAGAAAGAGTGCATTGTTTAGAAGCGGGGCAGTGGCTGCCTTGGAACATCTTGAGTTCCTCATGAGGGCTGGGAATTCTGTGCAGTCCCAGAGGGAACAGTGGGTTCTTCTTTCTCTTAGTGTCTGCTCAGTGATGCAGAAGTGAGTGGAGCTGCTTTCCCTGAGCCCTCCCACATTCTGTCCCTTCCTTGGCTTGAGTGCAACATCACTGACAAGAAGACCCAGAGCGTTCAGTAACATGTCCACTGTAGCTTCCAAAATCCTGGTGGTGAAACAGAGCCATTAGGGGAGTAAAGTGTTGTGACTGAGCTCTTGAAGGAACTAGCAGCTGACATGGCCAGAACCCCAAACTCTGGAAATCAGTGAAGCAGAGATCATTTAGAGGGCTACTGCCCTAAAGAAAAGGGTGAATCACCTTTCTTCCTTTTAACCACCTCCCCAAATTTCTCTCCAACTTGAGAAGACAGCCACCTCCCGCTTGCTACTCACATCCCTTCAAGGATAATAGAATGGGACTTTCTATTTTTAATCAATCAAGAGAAACTATTTTGTACATACAGCTCCTTTTCTCACCTCTTATTTTGGCCAGTGTGATATATGTTTGGCATGGGGATAAATTGAGATTGAACTCTTTGAAGTGCTGCTGATGTGATCGCAACAGAATGATGACAGAGGAAGGGAAGGGTAGACAAGAGAGTCTGAATAGAGCGTTCCAGTCATGGCTCCGGATTATTTTGGGAACAGCATCTTCCTCTTCCTGACTGTTCTCTCCCTCAATGTGTGTCCTTGTTTTCTTGCCTCACACAAATATTCAGATGATCTCAGTGCCCTCCATTCATGTATTTTCATAGCTAAACAAGAGTAAAGATTTCTGTTCACATTTTTCTCTTACTGTTGCTTCTCTCACACCATGAGGTTATGCTGCTAGAACATTCCAAGGACGGTGCACTTGGGTTAGGTGTATTTTCTGGCAATATTGTTCTTCCTGCTTGATCTAAGAAAAGTCTCTCATTCGCTCTCCTGCTTTCTCTGACACTTTCTCCCTTCAGTTGAGTACAAAGACTCTGCAATCTGCTTTCAGTCATCACTGTTGACACATCAAAGAAATATGACTTTAATTTTTCAAAGAAAATATGAATCATGTAGTGTTTCCCACACAGACAGTACCCTTCTCTGTTAGCTAGCTGTACAATCCAAAATTCTTAGCTTTATTTTATACACAAGCAATGGTCATATTATTGGAACTGTACCATGCAGAGTGCCACCCCACCAGGATATGAGCTCATCTTCTCTGAGAAACTAAGTGGGGTTGAGCTGGGTCAGTGTTTGGAGGAACTCATTTCCAATGAAATCCAAGAGAATCTCAGGAAGGGACAATTCCGTATTCTGGACAATGGCCTCCTTATTTGATGAGAACATTTCAGTTGAAAATTAAAAAGCAATGATAGACTCATTATTGTCACAGGAAAACTGCTTAATTGAAAATAAACCCCCATTTTATATGATTACCAAACAACAAGAAACATCAACTAAGTGCCACCGAGAGAAGGTTCGATTCATAGTTCACCTTTGTGTGAGTGACACAAAGTAAATAAATAACAAGATTTTTTTCCCCAAATTAACAATTTCGAAGGTATGTGGTATGGTCAGAACAGTTTCAGTTTGTTTTCTGTACGTATAATGCTTTACATGAAGTGTTGGTTTTCCTAAGGACGCCCCTGTCATTGCAAGATCTTGAATATCTTTGTGACTCATGCAGGTATGTGTTTGCAGGGACATATGGTAAAATGCAGAATATCTGTGAATCCAAATTAACTATGAAACCACGGTGGCAGGACCCAGGGAAGAGAACGTTTGATGCACCAAAGCATGGCCTTCTCTAGTTACTCAAATAAAACAGTTTATTGTCTGGTGATGGCGAGACAAAGGAAAGAGATAAGAAGTGGCAAAAATGAATAATCAAGAGCAACACATAAGCCGGAATCCTGTAATTACACTCTGCCGCTAAAGGTTTCTATCCCTGGGATTCAACTCTCTCGATCTCTCATTACTTATGACTGTGTCCCCTGAAGGTTTGTTATCTGACCCACGGTGAGGGGGATGTCCTCCGAAGCTGGGGGTATTGTTTCTACTGAGTTATGCAGGTGGGTGGGTGAATTTACAGTTGCAGGCATCCAAGTATGTATCCGTGACAGCAAGATTCCTGCAGCTTCATTTCAGCGCCGAAGAAATGACTCTGCTGAGTATTGATTGTGTCCTGCTTTAGGTATTACCCTTGGAGGCAGTCACCATTGACAAACACATACATGGCCTTGTCCTCATGCGTCCCACACAGCAGCTGCATGGTGCTCCCCAGTAAAGTCAGGCAGTGATGTTTGCTGGGATTGTCTCTGGACAGAGAACTATTCTAGATTGTGTGTGTGTCCTGGTCATGGAGAATAGAGGATGTTATATAAAAAATAGAGAACATGTTTTATTCATCTAATGATACTGATGATTTCATGAGAAATGTAAAATAAAAATAAAAACCTACTAGGAGGGGCGCCTGGGTAGCTCAGTGGGTTAAGCCTCTGCCTTCGGCTCAGGTCATGATCTCAGGGTCCTGGGATCAAGTCCCACATCGGGCTCTCTGCTTGGCAAGGAGCCTGCTTCCTCCTCCTTTTTCTCTCTGCCTGCCTCTCTGCCTACTTGTGATCTCTCTCTGTCAAATAAATAAATAAAATCTTTAAAAAAGAAAGCACAAAACCTACTAGGAAATACATTAAAATGGGCCATACATGAATATGTAAATAACTGATCTGGTACAGTGGAGGCATAAGTCCCAAGTGTTTTCATAGGAAGGGAAAAAGGAACGAGGAGAAAGGAAAGGGTGGCTTGGAAAAGACAGTAAGTGGGATAACAGGCTTGTAGTTAATACTAAAATAGATTATGGAAGAGCAGATTTCTTTTTTCCTGGTCTTAGAAGAGAGACATGAAGACAGTGTTTTTAAGATGAATGGATGCCCTGGGGTAGCATGTTTAATATTGTCATTCTGAAAATCTGTGCAATGTTCAGGGAGGAGAGGGTTTGAGATGGTGTTAATGAAAGACCCTGAACTCAGCTCCATGCAGGGACACACCAAATCTACAGCTACATCTAGAACAGTTCTTTCTGAAAAAGACCTGAAAACCAGCTGAACAGCTCCTTCACAGCAAAGGATCAAAAAGCCACATGGAGATAAATGGGAGAGGCAGAGGCAATTTCACCAAAACCCCTACCTGTGGTGTGGCAACCCACAAGCAGAAGGGATCTCACAAATATGGAATATATCCCCGAGGGGCTAGTGGTCTGAGCCTCACATCCAGCACCCCAAACCCTGGGATTTGCAAGTCTATTCCTAGTAATTAATTTTATAAAAATGTCCCTAAAACTGTGTTTCAATGTGTATAGAAATACATAGAGATGTACCCTGCAACATTATTTATAATAATGAAAATGCAGCATTATTTGTAATAGTGAAAAATTAGAAATCATCTAAATTGCCTATCAATAAAAAATTATAGAATAAATTGTGATTCATTCATACAGTAAGAAGATCAATAAGCCATTAGAAGCATGAAGATCTGCAGATCTTGACAAGGAAACATGTTTATGACAGGTTAATTGTAAATCACAAGTAACAAAACAGTTCATATAATATGATTTTATATTTTAGGTAAATACATGTGTATATTTGGGGGTGCCTTGGTGGCACAGTTGGTTGAGCATCCCACTCTTGGTTTTGGGTCAGGTCATGATTTCAGGGTCGAGATCAAGTCCGGTGTTGGGCTACATGCTGAGTGTGAAATCGGTGTGAATTTCCCTCTCCTTCTCTTGCCCCTCCCCACCCCTGCCATCTCTCTATCACTCTCTCAAATTAATAGATGTTTTTAAAAAATGCATGTGGAGGTATGTATCTAAACTATGTAGTTTTTTCTTTTCTTTTCTATGCACATTTGTATTTTTAAGCTTTTTAAAAATTAAAAGCAAAATAAAATACTCAAACAAAAACACCACAGATGAAATTGTGCCATTTCACTATACCTATGCCTTTTTTTTTTTTTAAGATTTTTATTTATTTATTTGACAGACAGAGATCACAAGTAGGCAGAGAGGCAGGCAGAGAGAGAGATTGGAGGAAGCAGGCTCCCTGCTGAGCAGAGAGCCCGATGCGGGGCTCGATTCCAGAACCTTGGGATCATGACCTGAGCCAAAGGCAGAGGCTTTAACCCACTGAGCCACCCAGGCGCCCCTACCTATGCCTTTTTAAAGTAGTTTTCCAAGTCAAGCAGTATGTAGATTCTAGCAAATTTTTAAGGTAGATAAAGCGAAACTCCAGTCATTTTGCAATGGCCATGCTCAGTCACTCGCTTCTCATCCTTCCCCTGGATTACTGCCTTAACCTTCAAACTGATCTCCTTGCTTCTGCTGTTGATCTACAGCACCCATTTTCTTTTCTTTCTTTTTTTTTTTAAAGATTTTATTTATTTATTTGACAGAGAGAAAGATATCACAAGTAGGCAGAGAAAGAGGGGGAAGGAGGCTCCCCGCTGAGCAGAGAGCCCGATGTGGGGCTCGATCCCAGGACCGTGGGACCATACCCTGAGCTGAAGGCAGAAGCTTTAACCCACTGAGCCACCCAGGTGCCCCAACACCCATTTTCAACACAGCAGCCTGAATAGTCTTTACAACATTTAAAATGATATTCTTGGGGCGCCTGGGTGGCTCAGTGGGTTAAGCCACTGCCTTTGGCTCAGGTCATGATCTCAGGGTCCTGGGATCGAGTCCTGCATCGGGCTCTCTGCTCCGCAGGGAGCCTGCTTCCCTCTCTCTCTCTCTTTCTCTCTGCCTGCCTCTCTGTCTGCTTGTGATCTCTCTCTGTCAAATAAATAAATAAAATCTTTTTAAAAAATAAAATGATATTCATATCACCACCTTCAATGGCTTCCTGTCACACTGAAGAGGACACCCAAGTCCCTAATCTCTCCTATAATGACCTCCGTCATCTTAGCCTCTTCTAATGGCATGCCACACCCCCCTCACTATGCCGCAGCCACTCTGGACCCTTTCATTTGTTCAAAGGCACTGAGTTCTTTCTTTCCACAAGACCTTTGTGCATGCATTTCATTTTTTCTGGAATACCATTTTCTTGCTTCCAAACCCACCCCATGTTTCCCCTTTTCTTGGCTAAGGCACAGCCAGTGTTCCATACTCAAATAAGTCTTTCTCAGAAATTTTCTTGATCATCTCTACTAATGGAAATTAAATTCCTGTTTCCCATATTTTCTCATAGTTCAGTTGACACGACACAATTTGTAGTCTTATTTTTATACCATTCTTTGTTTGGTGTTTGACTCTCTACCAGAGCAAGACTCATGCAAACAACAACTGCATCCTTAAAACAACCTATAAAATCACTTTCCAGCAGGATATCTGACAGCATAATATATATTTTTGAATGCATGGATAAATGAAGGAATACTATTAGTGCCCTCTTACTGATTCTTTTATTTTTTTTTTAAGATTATTTATTTATTTATCAGAGAGAGTGAGCACAAGCGGGGAGAATAGGAGGCAGTGGGAGAAGCAGACTCCCGGCTGAGGAGGGAGCCTGACGCGGGACTTGATCCCAGGACCCCAGGATCATGACCTCAGCTGAAAGCAGACATTTAAATGACTGAGCCACTCAGGAGCCCCTTGATGCTTATTTTTAAAAGAGCTTTTTTAGTGAGCTTCAGTGAGCACATCAAAATACTCTGAAGCAAACCAGAACATAAAGCCAATCAACCATAACACAAAAGTATTTTTGTTAATGAACTGGAGTACTGAACTAAGTAGGAATCTCCTTGGGTACCACTTACAAAAATAGACTGCTCTTTTCATATGCTTTCAACCTGTAGGAGAGTGGGTGTTGCAACCCTGCTAAGCATTTGTACTATTAGAATCCCAATTACCAGGGGAAGCCAGCAACACCTTTGGTTAAGCTGTTCTGTCTCAACTCACATGTTATTTCTGGTAATTTAACCTACCCTGTAAGTACTTATGTCATCTTGTCCTCCCCAGTTTTTCAGTTTCCTATAATGGCACACCGCCCTTCTACCTTTTTAAATAGGACCACAGCTGATCCTCCACGTTTAGAATTTTCCCTTTGAGGAGGGAGGTGATAAGATGGAGAAATGCAAGAAAATCTCCCTACCAAAAATATCAGTTCTCTGGGAGGAGAAAGGCAAGCAGAAATCTAATCCTGTGTTCATGAGTCAAGTGTTGCTTGCCTTCCTTAGAAGAATTTTGTGAAGAGTTTTATTAATGTGCAAACTTTCTTTCCAAGCTCCCAAGTTACATTTGTCTTGTTCTCATTTGCCATTTCCACTAGAAACATCAATCCAGAATTGATACAAGTTCTAAAGTATTTTACTCTAGGAATTGATTAAATTTCTTTGAGTCATATGCAATAGAAACCAGAAGATGATTTTTGGGGCGCCTGGGTGACTCAGTGGGTTAAAGCCTCTGCCTTCGGCTCAGGTCATGATCCCAGGATCCTGGGATCCAACCCCCTATCGGGCTCTCTGCTCAGCAGGGAGCCTGCTTCCTCCTCTCTCTCTGCCTGCCTCTCTGACTACCTGTGATTTTTTAAAAGATAAGAAAATACAAAAGAAATATGTTGGGTAGACTCCAAGATATCAAACAAAACTTGGACAATGAAGTATGAGAAAGGATGAAGACAAATCTCGTCCAAATTCATGAGCTTTTTCTCTGAAGTTCTGGAATGAACATGTGTCAGATCCCTTCTCTTTATTGTGTGCTGCTTAAAAGTCTCAAGGCAGGTTTCTGATTGGACCACTTTGAGTTAGGAATCCACTTCAGTATCCAATTAGGTATTACCAGCAAGACCCTCTTCTATGAATGGAGTAGACTTAGAAAGGTGCTTGGAAGATATCTTAATGGATGCTTGTTGTACACAGTATATTGTTGAAACTATTTGTTGATTGATAAAAAAAGAAAATATAAATATACATGGGTAACTCACAGAGAGGTTTTGAAAGAGCCATATTTTTTTTATTTACTAAGTTTTTATGTTAATTCCAGTGTAGTTAACGTACAGTATTGTATTAGTATCAGGTATTAAATGTGATCATTCAACAATTCCATACATCACCCAGTGCTCATCACAAGTACCCTCCTTAATCCCCATCACCATTACACACAGCCCCACTCACCTCCCCTCTCTGGTTACCATCAGTTTGCTGTTCTAGAGTGACATACTTTAACTTTGTCCAAATACAGAGAAAGACATAGGAAACTGAGGTACACAGGAAGTCCTTAGGTTTGGGTACATAACGCTGACCTTTAAGCAATATGGCTTTACATTTATTCAGTCTCCTATTGGATGAAGAGTTTCCTAGTGCGCATGGTGTCTTCTTAGTTTTGGTTGCCTTTCTCCCTTCTCACTTATCCAAATTCTCATCCTCAGTTCTTTTTGTCCTCTTTGGTCTGTCATTTCCCACACACCCCACGTTATCTTTGTAACTTAACTATGACTCTTTTCAGCTTATTCCCAAATATTGGCATTGGCTACCAAGTCTTCTTGCCTGGAGTATTTACCTCCTTTATTTCACCTTTCATGTGTTACAAGAGGAATCTTCCTTCCTAAAGCACTAGTTTTGTCATGATGCTTATCTCCCCCCAAATATTTAATCCCCTGTTTTCCTACTTAATAAATTCTGATCTCCTCTGCTAATCTGTTCAAGTCCTTTGATAGTTTGGCCATTCTTTACCACACTTCGGTTTCTATTCTTCCTTAGCCTGAATGCTTGGGTCTATCATTTTCACCTCCTTAATGTCTTCCTCTGACTATACCAATCCACCTACTCACACTCCTGGCTCACTTTTGGTCCTTTACTTCCTTAGAACGTTATCCCTCATCTCTTTGCTCACCTTTTAAAATTCAAATTGTTTTTCTAAACTCAACTCAAGTCTCAACCTCCTGGGAATTATACTTATGCTTACTGTCCATCTCATTTTTTAAAAATTTTCTTTTTGAATATATTATGTGTGACAGTCTTATGAAAGGCTATCCTATTTTTAATGTCTGCACACATTTTGCAAATTTAACATATCAAAATATAGAAAGGATATAATACATTCCTATTCATTCATTATTTGCAAGAAATATTAATTGGGTACATCCTATGTGCCTGACCCTGTTCTAAACAACACAGATACAAAGAGCAAGAAAGGTAAAGACACCCACTCTCATTGACCTTAATTCTGGTGGGAGAAGATAGCCTGCAACTGCACAGGAGAAGTGATCGTGGGTAGTGTAATTATGAGAATTAGGTAGACCCAGATTGTGTAGGAATTTGAAAACTATGAAGCTAGGGCAATAGCATGATGATTTCTCTCCTTCTCTTCCGTCCCTCCCTCACCCTCCATGACAAGGCTAAATAGTGTGGATTTTTTCTTAAGCGCAATGGATGATTACTGACTTCTATGCAGAACAAGATTATAGGAGGGAGAAAGAAAGAAAAAAAAAGGACATGAAAAAAAAAATCTGGGGATGAGATGATAGCATCTTGGGCCAGGGTGATAGTAATGGAATTGGAGGGATTATTTTATGTGTTTATGTGTGACCTCTCCTGCCACATTTAAAAAACAAAAAAACAAACAAGAAAAAACCACCAGAGACAAATGCCATATCTTAACCCAGGAGGTATTACAATGGTAAAAGCACATACCGGATGTTCCATATATATGTTTAAATGTTGGCAAAATGGCTGAATTTAATTTTATCTTACTTGAATGATTCGCAAGATAGAAGGTAAAAGTATGGTGATATATACTCAGTGAATTGACGATTCTTTTTATTGGATATTTCCCTTCATCATCATGATGGATACTTGACAATTTATTTGTTAGAATTTGCAGGCACAATGATATTCAGTCAAGGTAGACCCAAACTACTAAACTGAAATTTCCTTAAGTTTTTGAAATTTTAGATGTGTCCCCAATGTGTCACAATAATTTAAGGATTTTTAATAAGAAAATCTCAAGGCAATGTGAGATATTTTGTCATCCCACAAGTATGTTTCTTTTTAGCCCAATGTGTTTGCTTATATATATCTAAATACCATGGTAATGTTACAAATAATTATATAGTCCCCAATGTATGGTTTTGAGTAGGATGTGCCAATGATTAAAAATCTATGTATGGAAATAAAACTGCTGCTTGTAAAGGCTGCTAAGTCTCAAGACTGTGCTTGGGTGTGTAATTCATATTTCTTTATATAACTGCAACTTGGCTATTTGAAAGTGAACTTTTCCCAAGCAACTTTTTAAAAAATTTAAATGCCCACAAGAGAAAGACATTCGTATAAGTAAGTTGACCCAAAAATCTAGGTAATCTGCTCCACAGAGAGCAATGATATGGCTGATGGAAAACCTGGAATATCAGGTTTCTCATGCAGAGCTCTTCTGAAAAAGTTACAGTCAAGGCAGAGAAAATGAAATAATAGATACAAAACACTTTGAAGAATTCAAAAAACATCTGGCACTCTTTATCACAACAGCTTCTCAATTCTTCATTCAGACCACCCCAAAGCTCTTCTAACGAGTTTATTTGGAATGTTCAAATTAAATATAAAAATTCATTTCACCAGCCTGAACATCTTGTAATACCTTGCTTTAATTTATAGAAGTAATTTTTCAGTGGGAGGAGCTTCCTTCAATGATATCTACAAATACCATTTGAAGAAATACTTTTCTAACCAAGTAGTTCACTCTCAAAATGTTTCCCAGGCCTGAATTATGGTCCCGTTGGAATCACAGTGTCACAGAATTTTAGAGATGTACAGGGCGCTGGAGACTATGTAGTTCAATTCCCTCATTTGTCATATGAGTAGCAGAAAGCAGGCTGCCTTCCTTTGAAAGGGGATCCATGTACTCTAGCTTCACAGTAAAAATAAGCCCAAACCTTTTTGCAGCAGTGCTAAGATTCACCCTCAAGTCTCTGAAACTGAGACCCGTTCTACTTACCCACAACAGCTTGTTTACCCTAAATTTATTATATTATTGAAACCACGTCTCAACTGTAAAAAATCAAATAGAAATGTTTCTGTGACTTTACTGCATTCAAGGAACTATTCCAAGCACTTTATTAAATTGTTTAATCATCACCCCACAATCCTATGAGGTACAGATCATTATTACCATTGTGCAGATGAAAAAAAACTGAGGCGAAGAGCTGTCTGGTTATTCATCAAAACTACTGAGCATAAATATGAGTCCATACAATATGGAGGCTAAATGCTTGTCTGTTACTTTAAGACTATCCAGAGTAGTCAACTTAAAATTATATAAGACTTAAGAAATCAAACAAACTGTGTTCTTAGAAAAATTGTATATGAAATTCTGATAATGACTACTTCTTGCTTTAGTATAATAATTTATCTTTCAGCATTTAAAGTTTGAATATATCATCAAAGAGGAAGTCTGAGAGATACTTGGTAATGTTAGGAACATATTTCCTAATTCACATATTCATATGAAGGCTTCATCTCTTCCAATCTTGTTTCTGTCCCTACTTACCAACCCAGTATTTAGAGCATGGTAGGAGCTCCATAATATCTGTTGAATAAGTGAGGATTTTAGTGTTGGATGAATTATTGAATATGAATAAATTTTATACCTAAAATTGTTAAAGATTTTTATTAAGGCTTATCTGGAACCTGAAATGATTCATGGAGCTTCCCCAAATGTTGCCGAATTCCTAAAATATACTTTACAGAACAAGCTTAAACATTATAGATACTGTTAAATAAGTTTATAAGTAATTTTAATGTCTTTCTGTAAGTATTATATGAGTTGAATTGTACTTTTTAAATTTGGAGCATTGTAAGTACTTACTGTGAGAAACAGAAATTTAAAAATTGAATTGTTACTATCAACAAATTTTTTCTTAATAAATCAGTTTTCTACCTTTGAAATCCAGCAGATTTAATAATAATGGCAGGTCAGTTTAATCCACAGATTGAGAAATTTTTGCCAAGGAAAATATAAACAAGATCATCCTCTCTCTCCCTCCTCTCTCCACTCTAACGCCCACTCAGTCTTTATTGAAATCCAGAACGGTAACACAGGGTATAAATACATATCTTTACCAGGGTTTGTTCTAAGTTTTCCACAGAATATTTAAAATTTAGTTACTGAAAAAGAACCTTTACCAGGAATAAGTGCAGAACCCTTGCAGATGCTCTGGACTGAGGCCCTATTAGCCTTCATTTGATCCTTTTGGTCAGAGTTTCCTTCTTCCATTCTTGGAAAATGATTTTCTGGTTTCAAAGAAATATGTGGTGCGAAACTTTTTAAAAAGTGATTTTCACAACCATTTTTCTTCTTTTTCCATGGTGTAGGAAGGGCTTCCCATTTCTCAGGGAAGGATCTGCCAGACAGCACCATAAAGGCCAACCTCATCTGTCTGGTGGCCCTTTTTGAGGGACCTTGGTGCTGTTGACAAGTACATGCTCCACAGATGACACCATTTTTATCTTCCAGAAACTCCTGACCCTGGTAGCACTGGGTTGTACCCTTACAGAAGTAGAAAAAGTGTGAACATCCTTCCTCTGATGAGCAGTAGGGCTTGCTGTGCGGATCTCAGAGCTCATAAAAGATGTCCGCTGGCCAGTTCATCGCAGCATCTGTGTGCACTCCATTAGCTATGCCGTAAGGAATTCCACTTGCTCTTTGTGTTCTGTGAAGCAGAACAATAGGTCTCTCTCCTCTGGAATAGCTGCCGATGCCTTCAAAGTTCAGTCAAAGCCCACATTTTTTCCCCTCTGAATAATGTATGAGTGTTGTTCACCCACGTGCTGCTAATCTAGTAGGGAGGGACCTTCCAACAGCATCAGCCTTCTTGTCTGATGTCACTGAACAAACTCACTGGTTCAGACAGGAGGGCCTTGTGAGCCGGCGTTGTTCTGCAGAGGGTTGTGATGGAAAGGTAGAAGTGGGAGAAACCCAGATGTGTACGCGTGAGCACCCGGCAGTCTGGACTGCTGACCTGTGAGACAACATCCAAGTCAGTAGCATTCACTTCACAGGCTCTATCTAGATGGAAAGGTGAGCTCTGTTCCCCCATGCACAGCTGTTAGTAGATGTTCTATTGAGGAAGTACCTCCTCCATTTCCCTTTCTGAAATTCCTGGCCCAGGCAGTGGTCCCCTCTCAAGCCTTATCATTCTACTTAGTCAGTGGCCCCAGTGAGAGACCAGCTTCCATTGTTTACCTGTGTATGTGTTTCCTAGGGCTGCCATAACAAATCATCACAAACTGGGTGGGTCAAAACAACAGAACTGTATTCTCTCACAGTTCTGCAGGCTATAAGTTCAAGATAAAAGTGTTGATAGGTCCATGCTCCCTTTGAAGGCCCTAAGGAAGATTTCTTCCTTGTCCTTTCCAGGTTCAGGTGGCTTCTGGTATTCCATGGCTTGTGGCAGCATAACTCTTGTCTATCTCCATCTTCCCTGTGTGTCTTCACATACCTTCTTATTTATAAGGACTCAAATCATTGGATTTAGGGTCTACCGGAATCCAGTATGTTCTCATCTTAACTAAGTACACTTGCATCTAATAAGGTCATGTTCTGAATTTCCATGAGAACGTCAATTATAGGGGGATGCTATTCAACCCAGTGTAACCTATGAAAGTAGAAAAATGACCCATAATTTGCAGAACCCTGTTCTTATCTCCAGAAATGTCTAAAAAAGCATGCTTAATGCCTAAACTTTCATGAGAAAGGGGGTGAAGAGGCTTCTAAGGGTTATATCCCACTTCCACAGGCAGAGGGAAGCATGTCCATGCCAGCACACCTGCTGATCTCCTAGACAGAGTGGCTTTCCCTTCAGATATGTTATCAAGCACACATCCCTCAAGGTCTGCCTCTCATACCTTTTCCCTGAAGCTGCTTTTTTCAGAGGGTATTGGTTCTTCTTTTAACCCCATAATTCAAGGAAGAGTTTTATGGATTTGGAACTTCTTGAAGTCCCCAAAAATCCATTGTCCCAGGATTTCTTTGTAGAACGGAACACTCAGAGCAGCCAATGAGGAATCATAAAAACTCCAACAAGTCTGAAGGAACTTTAGGGGCCAGGCAATAAAACCTTTATGTAAGATGTCACCTTGAATTTTTAGTTAACACTGACAATAGGAATGACCAAGAATAGAATCTAAGAACTTTACCTAGGGAAGAGTCTCTATCATAAAGAGAGTAGGTGAGCCTAAAACAAACCTCATTTATTTTATAATTTTGCCTCAAACTTTCCTGAAGCTCACAGTAACCTCTTTCCATTATCTCAGTTCTTGTGCACCTAAAAATCAATGTGGGTGTTGTGTTTATCCCATGTCATAGTTTGCCAATATCTGCCCTACTTGAACTTGTTAAGTCCTCTAAGAGAGGAGGAATGTGAGGGGGTGGTGTGTAAGTGAGGGCATTGTCTATGCTTAGGTTCCAGTGAACACACTGGCCCTCTCATGCCCTGCAGAGTGATTGGGGAAAAGCAGAAACTGCATTCTACTAGAGGACTGGCTATAAATTTGAACATCAGATAAAAACTCTCCAGCTTAACACTGTTCTTGTCCCTTTGTACACTTTTTTCATCAATGTGTAATTTTTCCTATCGGAATACTTTCAGTTGTGATGAATGAAAGACACAAGTAAAAGTGGCCTATAAAACAAGGGATTTATTATCCCATATAGTAAGAATTCTTGAGTCTGGGCAGTTTTCAAGGTGGGTTAATTTAGTAGCTTAATAGTGTTAAAGACCTAGGTGCTTTTTGTCTTTCTTCTTTAACTTGGCCATCCATGTTCCTCTTATGGTCTCAAGATGGCTGAGGCAGACTCAGGTAACATATGCAGACACAAAGATGAGGGCTGGCTTCATGGGCATGGAGTCAGGATGCTTGGTTGGGGCCCTAGACTCAGAAAAGAGCCATGCCTAGGGGCTAATATTCTGTGGTCACCATCTTGAAATTCTTTTTTTTTTTTAAAGATTTTATTTATTTATTTGACAGAGAGATCACAAGCAGGCAGAGAGGCAGGCAGAGAGAGAGGAGGAAGCAGGCTCCCTGCTGAGCAGAGAGCCCAATGCGGGGCTCGATCCCAGGACTCTGAGATCATGACCTGAGCCGAAGGCAGTGGCTTAACCCACTGAGCCACCCAGGTGCCCCACCATCTTGAAATTCTTAATTTTACTTTGGATTTGTGTTTTGTAAGTGTTTTGTAAGGACAAAGGAGCATAGGACTGAGGGCTTGGAGCCTTGACTCATGTGCAGTCCTGCCTCACCATTTGAGTTCAACAGGTTTTAGATAATCTTCTCCTTGGCCTCTGCCTAAAATACTGCCACCCTTTGCCTCCAGTGGGGTTCTGAGCATAGATGTGGGTAGGGTCAGGGAAAGGGTAAGGTGAGCTCTGCATGCTGAGTTGCAGGGAGAGGCTTCAGATGTCTATGAGGTTGCCCGTGCCAAAACAGCAAGTAAAAGACACCATGACAAGTGGAGAGAGACAGGTGAGGAAGGGAACAAGGATCTTCCCATTTTAAGCCTTTGCTGAGCTTTGCAAATTATTATCTTTATTTTTATTTAAATTTTAGTGAGTTAACATATAGTGCAATATTGGTTCCAGGAGTAGAATTCAATGATTCATCACTTACATACGACGCCCAGTGCTCATCACAACAAATGCCCTCTTTAACACCTATCACCCATCTAGCTCATTCCCTATCCACCTCCCTCCGTCAGTCCTCATTTTCTATTGTTAAGAGCCTCTTATGGCTTGTTTTCCTCTCTCCTCCCCCCTTCTTCCCAACAGATGTTCATCTGTTGTTTCTTAAATTCCACATATGAGTGAAATCATACAGTATTTGTCTTTCTCTGATTGACTTATTTTGCACAGCATAATGCATTCTAGCCCCATCCATGTCATTGCCAATGCAAGACTTCATTCTTTTTGATGGTTGAGTAATATTCCATAGAATATATATACCACATCTTCTTTATCCATTCATCAGTGAGCCCCACAAATTATACAGCTGGCCCTAAATACTGAGTTCCAGCAGAGGAAACGGACTTTACTGTGGGTTTCTTTTTTCTAGCAAAGGAAGACTTTTGCAATCACTCCCAAGAGATTATACTTGTACAAAGCCCAGAGTAAGAGCATATACTCATAACTAAACCAATGACTATCTAGTGATTAAGACTACTGTGATTGGCATAGACCAATCAAGATCATCTCTAGGCCAGGGATGGTCTCTATCCCTGAACCCATGGTTGCTGCAAATCTCAGAACAAAGTCAGTGATCTGTGAATAAGGAAAGATAGTAGTGAGGTGGAGTGGGGTGTGGGATCTACAAAAACACCAGTAGTGTCTGTCACACTATTCTCTTCCTGATTCAACTCTTTTTTTATTCTATCATAACTACAGAGGCCATAAGGATCCTCAGAAATAAATGAGTCTGATGCTTTTATTTTTATCAGTGGGTACTATTTTTTCCATGAAATCACACTGAGATCCTCAATATCAGGAGGCATTTAAGAATGATAAAAGGGAGCTACTTTGGTTGAAACAGATGAGTATTGCTTGGATCCTAATAAATTAGGAAATTATTATCCCCAAACAAAATTCTATCAAACCAATTCAGTGGTGTCTACTTAACTGTTATGCTCTGAAACATCTTTCTGTGCTACTTAAGTTCATTTTATTAAGGTCTCAAAAATATCTTAAAAATTGGTATTTGGCAAGACACATGTGCATTGCAGCTTATACCATTTTCTAACTGAAGCGTAACACTGTTCCTCTTTCAGGGCATATAGAATAAACTAACCCATTAGGAAGCAATAGTACAAGAATTAATGTTTTTCTAGTTTAATTCTAATTTTATGTAGGATTTAGTATCTCACCATGCCTTCTGAGAGTTGGCTCCTATGTTTAATCTCTGGAACTCCAGAATTACTTTAAAATCATTAAATGTTCAGGTTTGGTTGACTTGTTTGACCAGCACAATATTACTGGGCAAGTTGGGAATTGATTTTATTTTCTTTCCACATCAAACTCAGCTTCTGGGCAGGAGATCTTATATCTTTCTTTCATCATTGTCCGAGAATATTTCTATACCAACTCTTCAGTATCCAAGCAATCAGGTACACTCCCACAGAAGTACAAATGCAACCAGCTGAGAATGTTGGGAAAGGAAATCCAAGCCTGACTGTACTCTTGGGCTTTACAGAAAATATTTGGCAACTTGGAAAGGACTCAACAGAGTGTATCCTAACCCTTCCACATTCCATCCATCACTTAACTTTGGTACAAATCCATGCACCCCAAGACTTGCCCCAGAAATACACACTGTAAGCCACAAAACTACATTCCTATGTCTACACAGTCAGAAATAGTGGATTTCTTCAGCACAGAGATTCTGAAAACAAAGACCAGAGTCTGAGGTTTTCACCACAAAGACTCTGCCAGGATTAACACCGCAAATACTCCACCTGGGAAAGAAATGCCACACAAAAGTTTGAGCATGGTTAGTGGAAGGGGAGGAAGGACCCTAAGGCTCATGCAGGCGGCAGTGTCTTACTGGCCATTTTGTAATTCTCAGAATTTGGCTTTAGTTTAGCAAGATCTGGTGCACTGAGGCTGGAGATTTTTTTATTCTGTCTCCCAGGGTTTCTTAACTTTGCTCTAATATTAGGCCTATAGCATCAACTAACTGAGGCTGGTTACTTGGAAGGACTGTACAGAGAGAATGGAGTAAGTGGTGGGCACAGGTTAGTACTGGAAAACAAAGACAATCCAAACCCTTAACATACTCTGCTGTTTGAGCAATACCTCTGATGTAAAGAAGGACATGGTGGAAAACAAGAATCATACTTTGACCTGCTCTTTCTAGACCATTGCAAGGCTGCCAAGCTGGTTCCAGCATTTCCAATAGCATTTAAGTATGGAAGAGATGCATGATATCTCAAATCATGAAATAACAATATAGGATGACACTTGTGAAACTGCCTTACTTTATTTTATTTTATTTCTTTTCAGTATTCCAGAATTCATTGTTTATGCACGCCACCCAGTGCTCCATGAAATACGTGCCCTCCATAATACCCACCACCAGGCCCACCCAACCCCCCACTCCCCTCCCCTCCAAACCCTCAGTTTGTTTCTCAGAGTCCACAGTCTCATGGTTCGTCTTCCCCTCCGATTTCCCCCAACTCACTTCTCCTCTCTGTCTCCCCATGTCTTCCGTGTTATTCCTTATGCTCCACAAGTAAGCGAAACCATATGATAATAGACTCTCTCTGCTTGACTTATATCTTTCTAAACTAGGAAGAGCATTTCCTTGTTCTTTATTCCAAACTCCTCATTACCAGAGTCAAACTGACACCCCAAGTGGGCGAGTGACTTGCCCATGACTTCCAGTCTCCTGGCCTTCACTCTAGTCACCACAAAGCAGACAAATCGAGAAACAAACACACAGAGCAGATTTTTCTTCGCTTAGCTAACTCTGTCAGGTACCTTGTTGTGCACATAATATTGGTAACTACAATCTATCTGGAAACCAACAACATTAACTACAGTAAGTTTTGGATGGGAGTTCTTAAAGATAGTCATTTTTCTTACATCATTCAGGTGATTTTGGAACTCACAGAATGAAAATGTGATCATTTGCCTTCTATGTCCAGTCAGCATCTGTCTGAATCTTCTTATAAGACAAAAGAGCAGTAGTAGTCACAGACCGGTGAGGTACCTGTGGCCCAGAGCTTGGGGAAGCTTTTTTGTGTTGCCCTTTAAAGGGCGGGTTTATCATATGTTCTCAGCCTCCCCAGACTCTGGGCTATGCCAGTGTCAGGGTCATCTTGGCCCTTAGCCATCAAGTGTGGGGTGACAAGTCCAGCAAGTAACCACAGGTTGAATAAAGAGGATGAGTCAAAAAGAAACCAAAGTTCTGTGGTATCACATAGTTGGTGTTATGGAGAATGGTAATGGGTCAACAGGAAACAATTTCTAATCAAGGAAAGGACTACTTTCTGGAGGGGTATTTATTTAACTTTGTAAAAAATAAATAAATGAGGTGGGCATATTTGGTTACTAGTTTTGCTGCTTCTCTAGTATAACCTTGTTATAAGTTGAACTTAAGCATCTTTTTGACCCAGTATTTCTTGGCCATAACATGTAATTTAGTCAGTCCTCTAAGCTATGGGATTCTATTACCAATAGAATAGAAAACCAAATAGAAAACCAATAGAAAACCAAAGTTTTTTAGTAAAGGGCCAGAGAGTAAATATTTTAGGCTTTGGGTCCCTACTCTCTTCTCTGTACTACACATCCTTACCATTCTAGCATGAAAACAGCCACAGACAATTTGTACAGAAATGAGTATTACTGAGGCACCTGGGTGGCTCAGTCAGCTAATCGTCTGCCTTCAGCTCAGGTCATGATCCAGGAGTCCTGGGATCGAGCCCTACATTGGGCTCCCTGTTTAGTGGAGAGCCTGTTTCTCCCTCTCCCTCTTCCCCTTCCCCGGCTCCTCTCTTTCTCTCCCTTTTTCTTTCAAATAAATAAAATCTTAAAAAAAAAAAAGAGTATTCTGTGTTCCAATAAAACTTTATTTATAAGGCAGGCAGCTAGTCAGATATAGCCCTTGGAGTCATAGTTTGACAACCTCTGTTCTAATAGTTCTGAAGTTTCTAGACTTACTATAGTGAATGAGAAGGCAGATCTTGATGGGTTTTAAGACGCTTTCAGCGTGGAAGAAAACCATGTAAGGGTGGAAAAATTGGTCAGAGTTCTATGCTTTAGTCACCATTAGGAGTCTGGGGAGGGAGATATTTGGACGTTCTAGTCACCAAGTGACCAGACGTTCTAGTCCACCAAGGCCCCTCTAGAAAGATCCCAAATCCTCTGTGTGTGAGAGAATTGATTGAACTGAACCTTTTACGACATTCTGCAAGTTCTTTTCACTAAAAATAGTAGAAATCATTTGAAGGAAGTTTCCCCTACTATCTCTGCCCTACTGCCAGCTTGAAGACAAACTGAACCTCTTTTGACATGGTTGTAGATGCCAACGAACGTGTACTTTGAGCTTATACCCCAGCGTGTGGTGAAATATAATTTTGGCCAGGGCAATGTAATCTGTGGGCATGGAGACATCTAGTTTGAGGGGCTTGAGCTCCTGCTCTGTGTGCGTGTGTGTCTATGCAACAGAAAACCATACCATCTGACTAAATGGTAGGCTTAGTGCCAGATGCCAAGCCAGCTGAGACAGGCACACAAGCTAGCAAGCTAACCTCAGCCTCCACTTCCTCCTTCTCCTCCAAGAATCTATTAAAAGACTCAAAGGGCTGTTTAGCATCAGGGAGTGGGACATGACGCTCAGCAGCTGCAGCCCGGTTTGAATGACAATCCTCACGGCTGCCCTGCCCCAGCACATCCCAGAAGTCAGAGGAGGAAACGGCAGGACTTCCAGGATGTGGCGATGGGGCAGGAAGCGGGACAAAGCACTCTTTATAGAGCTGGAAGACAGCTGTGGGGAGGCGGAACCTTTCCGTGCCGCTTCTGGTCCACCACACCCGTCCTCCCTCTACCTCTGAAAATGTGTGGTTTGATGCTCTGAGGTAAAACTTGGGAAAAGTAAGTGAAGTGACAAAAGGCTTTGATCATGCCGCAAAGAGGCCAAAATCCCAGGGACTCTGAAGTTTCCCAGTTCTTCCAAATGTTTGCCTTTATAGATACAAAGTGAATTGTTTATCAAGTGAACAGCATTTTTACATTAAATATATATTATAGAACTTTTCACACATAAAAGAATTTGCCAGAATATATAACAAAGTCCTGTGTATCCACTATGCAAACCTATTGAATACTAACACATCAGCCATACCTGTGTCATTTTTTGGAGGAAAGAAATTATTACAGATATGGTTGAAGCCCCCCTGTGTATCACTGGCTTCTCGTCTCTCCGCTTTCAGAGGTAACTCCAATCGTTCCTGCATTCGGTGTGTATCTTCCCTGAGCATATTTTATACTATTATACATGCACAATATGCATGCATAATCTTTAGACATTTTGTATGTTTTTACTTTTTATAAAAATAGTAATTGTAATATCTATGATACACATGTATATTTATATATACATATATATGTATATACATATATATATACACACACACAGGTTTTTTTGTGATTTTTAAAAATTTTTTATACATATAATGCATTATTAGCCCCAGGGGTACAGGTCTGTGAATCGCCAGGTTTACACACCTCACAACACTCACCATAGCACATACCTTCCTCAGTGTCCATAACCCCACCATCCACTCCCTACACCCCCGCCCAGACAACCCTCAGTTTGTTTTGTGACGTTAAGAATCTCTTATGGTTTGTCTCCGTCCCGATCCCATCTTGTTTCATTTATTCTTTTCCTATCCCCCAAACCCTCTACGTTGTATTCCTACTTCCTCATGTCAGGGAGATCATATGATAGTTGTCTTTCTCTGATTGACTTATTTCGCTAAGCATGATACCCTCTAGTTCCATCCACGTTGTTGCAAATGGCAAGATTTCATTTCTTTTGATGGCTGCATAGTATTCCATTGTGTATATATACCACTTCTTCTTTATCCATTCATCTGTTGATGGACATCTAGGTTCTTTCCACAGATTGGCTATTGTAGACATTGCTGCTATAAATATTCAGGTGCATGTGCCCCTTCGGATCACTACGTTTGTATCTTTAGGGTAAATACCCAGTAGTGCAATTGCTAGGTCATAGGGTAGTTCTATTTTCAACATTTTGAGGAACCTCCATGCTGTTTCCAGAGTGGTTGCACCAGCTTGCATTCCCACCAACAGTGTAGGAGGGTTCCCCTTCCTCCGCATCCTCGCCAGCATCTGTCATTTCCTGACTTGTTAATTTTTGCCATTCTGAGTGGTGTGAGGTGATATCTCATTGTGGTTTTGATTTGTATTTCCCTGATGCCGAGTGATGTGGAACACTTTTTCATGAGTCTGTTGGCCATCTGGATGTCTTCTTTGCAGAAATGTCTGTTCATGTCTTCTGCCCACTTCTTGATTGGATTATTTGTTCTTGGGGTGTTGAGTTTGATAAGCTCTTTATAGATTTTGGATACTAGCCCTTTATCTGATATGTTGTTTGCAAATATCTTCTCCCATTCTGTCTGTTGTCTTTTGGTTTTGTTAACTGTTTCCTTTGCTGTGCAAAAGCTTTTGATCTTGATAAAATCCCAATAGTTCATTTTTGCCCTTGCTTCCCTTGCCTTTGGCGATGTTCCTAGGAAGATGTTACTGTGGCTGAGGTCAAAGAGGTTGCTGCCTGTGTTCTCCTCAAGGATTTTGATGGATTCCTTTCTCACATTGAGGTCCTTCATCCATTTTGAGTCTATTTTCGGGTGTGGTGTAAGGAAATGGTCCAATTTCATTTTTCTGCATGTGGCTGTCCAATTTTCCCAACACCATTTATTGAAGAGGCTGTTTTTTTTCCACTGGACATTCTTTCCGGCTTTGTCAAAGATGATTTGACCATAGAGTTGAGGGTCTATTTCTGGGCTCTCTATTCTGTTCCATTGATCTATGTGTCTGTTTTTGTGCCAGTACCATGCTGTCTTGATGATGACAGCTTTGTAATAGAGCTTGAAGTCCGGAATTGTGATGCCACCAACTTTGGCTTTCTTTTTCAATATTCCTTTGGCTATTTGAGGTCTTTTCTGGTTCCATATAAATTTTAGGATTATTTGTTCCATTTCTTTGAAAAAAATGGATGGTACTTTGATAGGAATTGCATTAAATGTGTAGATTGCTTTAGGTAGCATAGACATTTTCACAATATTTGTTCTTCCAATCCAGGAGCATGGAATATTTTTCCATTTCTTTGTGTCTTCCTCAATTTCTTTCATGAGTACTTTATAGTTTTCTGAGTATAGATTCTTTGCCTCTTTGGTTAGGTTTATTCCTAGGTATTTTATGGTTTTGGGTGCAATTGTAAATGGGATTAACTCCTTAATTTCTCTTTCTACTGTCTTGTTGTTGGTATAAAGAAATGCAACTGATTTCTGTGCATTGATTTTATATCCTGACACTTATTTGGATGCCTTTAATTTCTTTTTGTTGTCTGATTGCTGAGGCTAGGACTTCCAGTACTATGTTGAATAGCAGTGGTGACAATGGACATCCCTGCTGTATACACAGTTTTTAGACTGGCTTTTTTTCCCTCCCCACCTGTTCCCAAGCCTCCAGGATCAGAGTCCCTATACACCAATGACCCATGCAGAGCCCACGGGACCATTGGTGGGAAGTCCTGCTCTAGAATGGAATTCCCAGGCAAATGGGTGGGGTCATCTTCAACCACAGGAGATGATGCCAAGTGTTTCTTTCCCAAAGTAGCTTTACTAATTCAGACTGCCCTTCAACAACACATGAGATTTGCCATTTCACCACTGCAACAGAATGTGGCAATATGAGCTTTGAAAATTTTTGCCTCATCTGTTTATATTGGCATCTCCCATATTAGTTGTCTCAGTGAACATCTTTTCATGTATTTATTGGTCAATGTTTCCTCTTCTGGGATTCATATCTTTATATTCTTATCTTTTTTCCATTTTTCTACTGGGCCATTAGCTTTTTTTTTCTTATGAATGTCTGGAACTACTCTCTAGAATCCAGGTACTAATATTCTGTCACTTATATGCTGATATCCTCATTTCCCAGTCTGTGGCTTGTTTTCTAATATTGTTTATTAGTACTTTTTGTTCCATAGACATCTTGCAGAAACCCTACAACCCTACAACCTTACTACATTACTACATTACCAGATTTTACTACATCAAAGTAAAATCTGATGTAGTAAAATCTGGTAATACTTCCCTTTAGGGTTTCTGCATTTTTTCCTTGTTAAGGCTCCTTCCCTGTCTTGAGGTCATATGGTAGTTTTCCATCTTTTCTTATGAAAATGTTCCTGTTCACATTAAAGTTCATGTGAAATTGAACTTTCTCTGACACTGATTTCTTGAGATCCACATTAGAGAGGTTTACTTTATTTTATGATAATTGTTGGTCCTAGGACCATTTACTGAATGGTCCTTCATTTCCCCATTGACTTACAGACCAACTTCATAGACATGCACACCTTCTTTTTGCAATGTATGCTCCCTTATTTGAGAAAAAGAGCCTAAGAGCAACACTTAGCACCTTGCCACAAGGTTCCTTGATAGCCTGAGGGTTAGTTCTTGTGCTGCCCAACACAGCAGCTGGGAGAAACTCCAGCACTGGAGGGAGTCTCTCTTTGTGCATTTATGACTTGTGGTAATTGAACTTTGAGAGAACTTTTTGACTTAAGACCTCTTTAAAAATTTCAGTGCCTTAGTCCTGCCAAAGCTCATGTGCTATTATCATGTGCTCCAGCCTTTAGAACTTCAGAATGAGTCATAGCCAAGATACAGTGTGTGTCCCATAGTTCTCTACAGACTAGAGCCAGCCATCAAATTTCATATATTCCAGGTTTGAGAAATGCAGTTAGTTGACCTGCAATAAACACACTTTATCACTTATGGGTGTTTTGCTCTGTTCCCTGCAAACTGTGAGACACATGCATTATAATCCTCATACATTATTAAAACAGTTTGTTTTCTTTAAAAAAAATATCTTGGCAAAATAATATTGGAATTAAACCAGAAATTCAACTTTCTGGACTTAAAAATGGCACAGATCCAGACCAGGATTCAGAAAAAAAAATAAATAAATAACAACCCTCAGCTATTTCAATTAACATACCACCACCACAACAAATCAGCAACTTGAAGAAAACGTCACAAGTACCTTATGGTAGAAGTTAATGGAAATACCACAGACATGCTAACAGAGGAAAACAGAATGGAATCTACCCTTTTCTGGACACCTATTATCAATCAGTCACCGCAGAAAGCACTTTTATGTATACTGTGCCATTTAAAAATTACCCTAGCCCTCAGATATATTATTTAAATTCCCACTCTAAGGATGAGAGGGTCAGATTTACAGATCTTGGTAATCCTGTCACAGGTGCAGAGCCAGTAAGCAGTAGTTCAGGGATACAGACTCACGTGTTGCCCGGCATCTTTGCACATCCGTTTTCCACCATAGCTTCTGGTTCTAGCACTCGGATGTGTTGCTATGAGAGGAATCATTCAAATAGCCTCCTTAGTTTCAGGACCAGGGATCAGGTTGAAGTGTGGGACTAGAAATGTGTGACGTCTGTGAGGCTGTCCTTAGTCTCGTCAGGAGCAGACCCAACCTGTAGTTGACATCAGAATCACCCAGCCTCTGACGTACCAGAAAAATTCACCCAGAATTGTGGGGTCCTGTCATCAGGACATCTGTAAGCTGGGTCACTGGGGCCCCACTCCATATTACAAGCCCCATGATGCCTCCAAAATCTCTAGGGTCATATGTACATTGGAGTACAGGATGTTTGAGTTTTAGAAAGATGATGTGCTGTGTTAGCAATTATTCCAGAACATGTCCTACAGGTGTGAGGCAGCAACTTGTAACCTTATAATTATATTGATATTTCTTCTGTGGAACAAATGAATAGTCATACCGAATAGGGGAAAACAAGACAATAAATAGGTCTGTCAGTTCAGGTAAGACTCTGCTGCTAAATGTGTTAGAAATACTTTTGGCTGAGAGTTTTGGAGAGGTCAGAATTACAGAGAATGGATTCTCTACCTGTTTCTCAAAAACTGAATGCTTCTAGGAAACTATCCTGTTACTATTTCCAGGGAGAAAAAGAGTAAATATAACATGAACCTTGAGTAATAACTTTGCTGTCAACAAAACTGTTTTCCACACATTATTTCACCCACAGAATAACAGTGTGAGAGATTTTTATTCTACTTTATTGGTGAGGTTGTTCAAGTTCAGAGAGCTTGAGAATCTTTTAGAAGGTCACATAGCCAGGAAATAGTGGTCCTGGAATCACTTTTATCCTTGACCTCTATACCTCTGACCGGGTCTATAGGTTCTAATTCCAATTTCACCTTTTTGTTCTGTGGGCTCTCGCAAGCCACTTGAGTAGGAAAAACCCAGTCCTTCTCCGAGTTTCTTCTTTGGCCTCACATTCCCAACACTTGTGACACAAGCTATGTGGGGGAGGGTGTCCCACACCAAGCCATTATGTGACAGCAGCCGGGTGCCCTACAATTTAAGTCCATTCTGGCACTATCTACCTGGAGAGAGCATCCGGTCCCACATGTTAAGGGCTCAGTTAAAGGGGGTTAAGTGTCCCCCCACTTTAGATACCAATTGCAAGTCTATATTGTTACCTGTGCTCCTGCTTGATCAGCTGTAATTGGCAGTTCCCGCAGCCTCCCTCCTTAGACTTGATTAATTTGCTGGAGTGGCTCTTAGAACTCAAGAAAACAGTTTATTTACTATTTATCAGCTTATTATAAAAGGATCTGATAAAGGATACATGTGGACATCCGGATAGGTATACAGAGGGCAAGGTGTATAGGAGGGGCCACGGAATTTCCATGCCTTCTCTGAGCATCTCCGTGTGTTCACCAAGCCAGCAGCAGAAGTGCTCCCAACCACATACTTCTGGGATTTTTAACAGAGATTTTATCATGTAAGCATGATTTATCACGAACTTCTTTTCCAATCCCTCTTCCCTTTCTGGAGAATGGGGAGATGGGGCAGAAAGTTCCAAGCCTCTAATCATGGCTTGGTCTTTCTGGTGACCAGCCTCATCCAGGAGCCATCCAGGAGTCTTCTCAGAGTCACCGCATTAGAACAAGGTCCACTCCTATCACTGAGGAAAGTCCAAGGGATTTAAGAGCCCAGTGTCAGGAATCAAAAATTAAAACAAATACTCAAACAAAAGATGCTCCTGGTGCTCATATCACTTAGGAAATTACAAGGGTAATTTAGGAGCTCTGTCAGGAACCGGGGGCAGAGACCAATTGTGTGATTTTTATTATCTCATACCCCTAAACCTCACCGAAGTTTGGTTTCCTTGTCTATAACCTAGAGACAAGTAGTTTTCTTCAAAAGACTGCAGTGAGAAGCAGATAATATTGTGCTGTGCAAATGTAAGATCTTATTACTGTTCATCTGCATCATTTGGCTCCAAATCCATGTAACTTGGTCCGTACAGGGAGTTTTATCTGTGACTCTCTGGGGAGCTCATCAGAACTTACAGAATGGCCAGAAGGGGATCCTGTCCTGCTGAGCTCAAGCCCAGAGTAGCCACAGCTGCAAAGTTCTCCTGTGTTAAACTTCTAGCTGATCCCTGAGCATATTCCATTCCCATAATGTGCAAATTTTAAAGGACATTGGCCTTTAAGAGTGCTGGAAACAATAAATTGAAACCTCCTTTTCAGTCTTTGGACCTTGGAATATATAATTCAGGTAATAAAAAATATATCACATGTTTTATTGCACATTTCTATGTAATACAGAAATAGATATTAGGGTGGAAGTTATCTTTCTTTTCTATACAGTCTTTTCAGGACCTCATGGAAAAGCAGCTATGCCAAAATCTACTTTGTGGAAAAACTCTATAAAAAGGTGTCCAGAAAAATGCCATAAAGGTCGTTATTATGCCAGGAATTTGGTTGAAATATTGACTAAACCAGTTCCCACCTACATTCTCTGTAGATTACCACTTGACCTATAACATCACAGCACAGATTGGGTGTGGCCTTGTCTTCTCAACACTGGCATGATGGAAATTTTATACTACACTTGTCATTCTAATTTTACACACACACACACACACAATTTCACATAAATAAATAAGTTATTATGTGCATGTATGTAAATATTGCACATACCTATGTATATATGTATATGCATTGAACACAAATACCTATTGCATGTGTGTGTGTGTGTAGGCACGCACACATTATATGAGTGGTCATTTACTCAACAAACATATTAATTACCTCATGTGAATCAGCTACTTACATGAGGCATTGGGTATAGGAAAAAAGAGTATAATCTAATTCCTAACCTCTAGCAGACAGACATTCATGAAATTGAATAATTTGGTTAGCGTAGTAGAAAATCATTATCGCAGCTTTATTGAGGGTCCCGGGAAATTGCATGGGAGAGTATATATATATATATATGTCTTCTCAATTAGAGAATCTAGGACTACAGTAGTACTACTTCATATTTTTC
The DNA here is from genome assembly GCF_902655055.1 of Lutra lutra. NCBI lineage: Eukaryota > Metazoa > Chordata > Mammalia > Carnivora > Mustelidae > Lutra > Lutra lutra. The sequence continues at coordinate 49,637,705 of NC_062280.1, read as the reverse complement.
AAACACAGAATATTGTTTTGTATCTAGTATATGTTTAATTTATATTTTGTTGATTAATATCACTTTGTTTAAAATATCTGGAATGCGTTGTTCTGGAAAAGTGATCAGACTTTGTATTTGCGTGTCATCCTTGCGCAGGCACCGTGTGGATCATGTCTGTCCTGTTCCAATTTCAGTGTACCTGTTGCCGAATCGAGCACTTAGATTTTGTGTTTGACGGTAATGCTTGCCGGAGTGATTCCTGTATAGGACCAACCCAAATGAATGCTTTTTAAATCTGGACCATGCAGACAATATGTTGTCTTTTCGTTTGTTAATAACTTCTGAAATTCTAAAACATAGCAATTAGAATTGGATCACACATATAAAAGTTTAGATAAAAAGAAAGAAAAGTTATGAATTAAAAGTGTGTATGGGGTTTCAAAATGCTTCTGTCATTTCTTTGCCAGCATTGTCACATTTCAAACCCATCATTCTTTTTTTTTTTTAATAAACATATAATATGTTTTTATCCCCAGGGGTACAGGTCTGTGAATCGCCAGGTTTACACACTTCACAGCACTCACCATAGCACATACCCTCTCCAATGTCCATAACCCCACCCGCCTTCTCCCAACCCCCTTCCCCCCAGCAACCCTCAGTTTGTTTTGTGAGATTAAGAGTCACCTATGGTTTGTCTCCCTCCCAATTCCATCTTGTGTCATTTATTCTTCTCCTACTCCCTTAACCCCCCATGTTGCATCTCCACTTCCTAATATCAGGGAGATCATATGATAGTTGTCTTTCTCTGATTGACTTATTTCGCTAAGCATGATACCCTCTAGTTCCATCCACGTTGTCACAAATGGCAAGATTTCATTTCTTTTGATGGCTGCATAGTATTCCATTGTGTATATATACCACTTCTTCTTTATCCATTCATCTGTTGATGGACATCTAGGTTCTTTCCACAGATTGGCTATTGTAGACATTACTGCTATAAATATTCGGGTGCATGTGCCCCTTCGGATCACTACGTTTGTATCTTTAGGGTAAATACCCAGTAGTGCAATTGCTAGGTCATAGGGTAGTTCTATTTTCAACATTTTGAGGAACCTCCATGCTGTTTCCAGAGTGGTTGCACCAGCTTGTATTCCCACCAACAGTGTAGTAGGGTTCCCCTTTCTCCGCATCCTCGCCAGCATCTGTCATTTCCTGACTTGTTAATTTTAGCCATTCTGAGTGGTGTGAGGTGATATCCCATTGTGGTTTTGATTTGTATTTCCCTGATGCCGAGTGATGTGGAACACTTTTTCATGAGTCTGTTGGCCATCTGGATGTCTTCTTTGTAGAAATGTCTGTTCATGTCTTCTGCCCACTTCTTGATTGGATTATTTGTTCTTGGGGTGTTGAGTTTGATAAGCTCTTTATAGATTTTAGACACTAGCCCTTTAACTGATATGTACTTTGAAAATATCTTCTCCCATTCTGTCTGTTGTCTTTTGGTTTTGATAACTGTTTCCTTTGCTGTGCAAAAGCTTTTGATCTTGATAAAATCCCAATAGTTCATTTTTGCCCTTGCTTCCCTTGCCTTTGGCGATGTTCCTAGGAAGATGTTGCTGCGGCTGAGGTCAAAGAGGTTGCTGCCTGTGTTCTCCTCAAGGATTTTGATGGATTCCTTTCTCACATTGAGGTCCTTCATCCATTTTGAGTCTATTTTCGGGTGTGGTGTAAGGAAATGGTCCAATTTCATTTTTCTGCATGTGGCTGTCCAATTTTCCCAACACCATTTATTGAAGAGGCGGTCTTCTTTCCATTGGACATTCTTTCCTGCTTTGTCAAAGATGAGTTGACCATAGAGTTGAAGGTCTATTTCTGGGCTCTCTATTCTGTTCCATTGATCTATGTGTCTGTTTTTGTGCCAGTACCGTGCTGTCTTGATGATGACAGCTTTGTAATAGAGCTTGAAGTCCGGAATTGTGATGCCACCAACTTTGGCTTTCTTTTTCAATATTCCTTTGGCTATTCGAGGTCTTTTCTGGTTCCATATAAATTTTAGGATTATTTGTTCCATTTCTTTGAAAAAAATGGATGGTATTTTGATAGGAATTGCATTAAATGTGTAGATTGCTTTAGGTAGTATAGACATTTTCACAATGTTTATTCTTCCAATCCAGGAGCATGGAATATTTTTCCATTTCTTTGTGTCTTCCTCAATTTCTTTCATGAGTACATTATAGTTTTCTGAGTATAGATTCTTAGCCTCTTTGGTAGGTTTATTCCTAGGTATCTTATAGTTTTGGGTGCAATTGTAAGTGGGATTGACTCTGTAATTTCTCTTTCTATTGTCTTGTTGTTGGTGTAGAGAAATGCAACTGATTCCTGTGCATTGATTTTATATCCTAACACTTTACTGAATTCCTGTACAAGTTCTAGCAGTTTTGGAGTGGAGTCTTTTGGGTTTTCCACATATAGTACCATATCATCTGTGAAGGGTGATAGTTTGACTTCTTCTTTGCTGATTTGGATGCCTTTAATTTCCTTTTGTTGTCTGATTGCTGAGGCTAGGACTTCTAGTACTATGTTGAATAGCAGTGGTGATAACGGACATCCCTGCCGTGTTCCTGACCTTAGCGGAAAAGCTTTCAGTTTTTCTCCATTGAGAATGATATTTGCGGTGGGTTTTTCATAGATGGCTTTGATAATATTGAGGTATGTGCCCTCTATCCCTACACTTTGAAGAGTTTTGATCAGGAAGGGATGCTGTACTTTGTCAAATGCTTTTTCAGCATCTATGGAGAGTATCATATGGTTCTTGTTCTTTCTTTTATTAATGTGTTGTATCACATGGATTGATTTGCGGATGTTGAACCAACCTTGCAGCCCTGGAATAAATCCCACTTGGTCGTGGTGAATAATCCTTTTAATGTACTGTTGAATCCTATTGGCTAGTATTTTGGTGAGAATTTTTGTATCTGTGTTCATCAAGGATATTGGTCTGTAGTTCTCTTTTTTGATGGGATCCTGGTCTGGTTTTGGGATCAAGGTGATGCTGGCCTCATAAAATGAGTTTGGAAGTTTTCCTTCCATTTCTATTTTTTGGAACAGTTTCAGGAGAATAGGAATTAGTTCTTCTTTAAATGTTTGGTAGAATTCCCCCGGGAAGCCATCTGGCCCTGGGCTTTTGTTTGTTTGGAGATTTTTGATGACTGTTTCAATCTCCTTACTGGTTATGGGTCTGTTCAGGCTTTCTATTTCTTCCTGGTTCAGTTGTGGTAGCTTATATGTCTCTAGGAATGCATCCATTTTCCAGATTGTCAAATTTGTTGGCGTAGAGTTGCTCATAGTATGTTCTTATAATTGTCTGTATTTCTTTGGTGTTCGTTGTGATCTCTCCTCTTTCATTCATGATTTTATTTATTTGGGTCCACTCTCTTTTCTTTTTGATAAGTCTGGCCAGGGGTTTATCAATCTTATTAATTCTTTCAAAGAACCAGCTCCTAGTTTCGTTGATTTGTTCTATTGTTTTTTTGGTTTCTATTTCATTGATTTCTGCTCTGATCTTTATGATTTCTCTTCTCCTGCTGGGTTTAGGGTTTCTTTCTTGTTCTTTCTCCAGCTCCTTTAGGTGTAGGGTTAGGTTGTGTACCTGAGACCTTTCTTGTTTCTTGAGAAAGGCTTGAACCGCTATATATTTTCCTCTCAGGACTGCCTTTGTTGTGTCCCACAGATTTTGAACCGTTGTGTTTTCATTATCATTTGTTTCCATGAATTTTTTCAATTCTTCTTTAATTTCCTGGTTGACCCATTCATTCTTTAGAAGGATGCTGTTTATCTCCATGTATTTGGGTTCTTTCTAAATTTCCTTTTGTGATTGAGTTCTAGCTTCAGAGCATTGTGGTCTGAAAATATGTAGGGAATGATCCCAATCTTTTGATACTGGTTGAGACCTGATTTAGGACCGAGAATGTGATCTATTCTGGAGAATGTTCCATGTGCACTAGAGAAGAATGTGTATTCTGTTGCTTTGGGATGGAATGTTCGGAATATATCTGTGATGTCCATCTGGTCCAGTGTGTCATTTAAGGCCTTTATTTCCTTGTTGATCTTTTGCTTGGATGATCTGTCCATTTCAGTGAGGGGAGTGTTAAAGTCCCTTACTATTATTGTATTATTGTTGATGTGTTTCTTTGATTTTGTTATTAATTGGTTTATATAGTTGGCTGCTCCCACATTAGGGGCATAGATATTTAAAATTGTTAGATCTTCTTGTTGGACAGATACTTTGAGTATGATATAGTGTCCTTCCTCATCTCTTATTATAGTCTTTCGCTTAAAATCTAATTGATCTGACATAAGGATTGCCACTCCTGCTTTCTTCTGATGTCCATTAGCATGGAAAATTCTTTCCACCCCCTCACTTTAAATCTGGAGGTGTCTTCGGGTTTAAAATGAGTTTCTTGTAGGCAACATATAGATGGGTTTTGTTTTTTTTATCCATTCTGATACCCTGTGTCTTTTGATTGGGGCATTTAGCCCACTAACATTCAGGGTAACTATTGAGAGATATCAATTTAGTGCTATTGTATTGCCTGTAAGGTGACTGTTACTGTATATTGTCTCTGTTCCTTTCTGACCTACTACTTTTAGGCTCTTTCTTTGCTTCGAGGACCCCTTTCAATATTTCCTGTAGAGCTGGTTTGGTGTTTGCAAATCCTTTCAGTTTTTGTTTGTCCTGGAAGCTTTTCATCTCTCCTTCTATTTTCAATGATAGCCTAGCTGGATATAGTATTCTTGGCTGCATGTTTTTCTTGTTTAGTGCTCTGAATAGATCATGCCAGCTCTTTCTGGCCTGCCAGGTCTCTGTGGATAAGTCTGCGGCCAATCTAATGTTTTTACCATTGTATGTTACAGACTTCTTTTCCCGGGCTGCTTTCAGGATTTTCTTTTTGTCACTAAGACTTGTAAATTTTACTATTAGGTGATGGGGTATGGACCTATTCTTATTGATTTTGAGGGGTGTTCTCTGCACCTCCTGGATTTTGATGCTTGTTCCCTTTGCCATATTGGGGAAATTCTCTCCAATAATTCTCTCCAATATACCTTCTGCTCCCCTCTCTCTTTCTTCTTCTTCTGGAATCCCAATTATTCTAATGTTGTTTCGTCTTATGGTGTCCCTTATCTCTCAAATTCTGCCCTCATGGGCCAGTAGCTGTTTGTCCCTCTTTTGCTCAGCTTCTTTATTCTCTGTCATTTGGTCTTCTATATCACTAATTCTTCCTTCTGCCTCATTTATCCTAGCAGTGAGAGCCTCCATTTTTTTATTGCACCTCATTAATAGCTTTTTTTGATTTCAACTTGTTTAGATTTTAGTTCTTTTGTTTCTCCAGAAAGGGCTTTTATATCTCCCGAGAGGGTTTCTCTAATATATTCCATGCCTTTTTCGAGCCTGGCTAGAACCTTGAGAATCGTCATTCTGAACTCTAGATCTGACATATTACCAATGTCTGTATTGATTAGGTCCCTAGCCTTCGGTACTGCCTCTTGTTCTTTTTTTTGTGGTGAATTTTTCCGCCTTGTCATTTTGTCCAGATAAGAGTATATGAAGGAGCAATTAAAATACTAAAAGGGTGACAAAGACCCCAGGAAAATATGCTTTAACCAAATCAGAAGAGATCCCAAATCGTGAGAGGGGAGCAAGGGGATAAAAATAGGTTCAGAAAGAAAAAGAAAAAAAAGAAAGAATTAAAAAATGAAAACGAATAAAGAAAAAATATAAAAAAATATATATATATATATATATTAGATAAACTAGTTAAAAAACGTTAAAAAAGAGAAAAGGGTAAAAGTTAAAAAAAATTAGCAGAAGAAGAGAGAAAAAAAATTGAAAAAGAAAAAAAAATTAAATTAACTGCAAGACTAAAGAATCATGGGGAGAAAGCCATGAGTGCCGTGCTTTGCTTTCTCCTCCTCTGGAATTCCGCTGCTCTCCTTGGTATTGAAACTGCAGTCCTTGGTAGGTGAACTTGGTCCTGGCTGGGTTTCTTGTTGCTCTTCTGGGGGAGGGGCCTGTTGTAGTGATTCTCAAGCATCTTTGCCCCAGGCAGAGCTGCACTGCCCTTACCAGCGGCCGGGCTGAGTAATCCGCTCGGGTTTGCTTTCGGGAGCTTTTGTTCCCTGAGCGCTTTCCGTAGAGTTCCGGAGGACGGGAATGAAAATGGCGGCCTCCTGGTCTCCGGCCCGGAGGAGCCGAGAACCCGGGGCCCCACTCCTCAGTGCGTCCTCAGAGAACAGCGCCCAATTACTCCCGTCACCCTGGCCTCCAGCTGCGCTCTGAGCTGACCGAGCCTGCGACCGGTTCAAGGTAACCCCGAGCTTAGAGCTCACTCTTCGGCTCTGTCTCTGTAGCCGGCTTCCATGTTCTAATACCTGTAAGCTCTGCCACACTCAGACACCCCCAATCCTTCTGTGACCCTGCAGGACCTGAGGCCACTCTGACCCTGCGTGGGCTTCACCCTGGTTTAGCCTCTGGAGTGATGTCCCTCAGCGGAACAGACTTTTAAAAGTCCTGATTTTGTGCTCCGTTGCTCCGCTGCTTGCCGGGAGTGGCCCCTCCCCCCACGGTCTATCTTCCTGTCGCTTTGGATTCACTTCTCCGCCAGTCCTACCTTTCAGAAAGTGGTTGATTATCTGTTTCTAGAATTGCTGTTCTTCTCTTCAGTCTCCCGTTGGATTTGTAGGTGTTTGCAATCTTTAGGTAAGCTATCTAGCTGATCTCCCGCTACCTGAAGTAGTCTCAGCCTGCTACTTCTCTGCCATCTTGACTCCTCCCCCTCAAACCCATCATTCTATCTTTGGAGCCAGATATATCAAGTCCTATCTCTGTTGCTTTTTGGAAATTTTGGTAGGCGAAGAGATGGGAAGAGAGGTTGAAATTCTTAAAAAAAAAAAAAAATATATATATATATATATATATGTATATATATAAAGTGGAGGATTATCTATGGATTTTAGCAAACCTTGGGTAACTGAAGTTGGCTCTGATAGCTGAGGCAAAAGAGACCAGGAATGTACCTCGACTGAGATATTAGGGAGAGGACTTCTTGAAAGTATTCATTCATGGCCTTGGCTTTCCTTAACTTTATGTGTTGGTTAGGGTTGTGTACAGAGACAGGGTTGTCACTGTTAATTTCTGTTTATGAGACATTCCAAAGATATTGTTGAATAAAAATAATAAACCCACATTGTTATTCTCAGGTATGTGAGCTGTAAAGCTGACACTTTGGCCCTCTGGCCATTTTTCAAGACATTACCTAATCCATAACCTCATAATGATGACTAGAGGGAAACATTTTCAAAAAGCACAGTCATAAAGTGCTTCGATAAAGCTCTCCCTAGGTCTTGTAGCAAAACCTGGACATGAATGCCTCCTGACAGGAGTTGGAGGCACCAGATGTCTCTGCCATTGAGGCAGTGTCATTTATATCCTTTAAGAGTCTCTGTTTCGTGTTGGAGCAGAGATCCGGGCCGGGAGACCACAGATACAGATTGTACCTAATCCTGCCCCAGGGAGGAAAGAGCCTATTGAGTAGTTATGGCAGATAATACACTGTTGCCCTCTTTATCTTTATGGGGGGGTGGTGGATCAGCATCGAATAAAGCCTCGCTCTTGCATCTGTGCCTGTCAGTGGTCCAGACCCCTACGAAGGGGTAGGGTGGGACACAGGGGTCCGGAGTAGGGAGAGCAGCCAGCCAAGACAAGACATGCTGGGAACCCATAAAAGCTTGTATGGCTGGCAGTTCTTCCAGAACCAGATAGAAACGATAGAGAGCTGGCAAAGGGACTGTAACTGGCAGGGGCTGGTGTGCAGCTCATTTTCTACATTTACTCACAGAGTCCAAACTCTAATCTGTCTCAAACCCATGGCATCTGCAAGAAACATCCCTGTTGACTCAGTTCTCTTCCATGGTGACTAGTCTGTCTTCTCTTTCTTACTCATTTCTTATCCTACATCCTCCACCTCTGCCTGTGCCATTTCTGATCCAGAGCTCCTGAAAGGTTATCTCAGATGGTGGTTCTCTACGCTAGTTGTACATTCGAATCACCTGAGGCACCTTAAAAAGAACCCCTGTACCCATGCCTCCTTGCACAGCACTTCTAATTCAGATGGGCCACGCGTCAGCAGAGGTACGTCCTTCACCAGGTGATTCTAAGGTGGAGCCAACATTAACAACCATTGGCCCAAGCACTTAGGGCTTTTTAAAGTAAGTAATGAGTCAATAGTGATGTTTCTGGATTGGGAAGTGAGTGAGCAAGATAAATCTGGTGACATTTTGCAAGGTATATGAGAGAGGGGAGAAAATGGAGGCGGAAAACATGGGTTTATCTATGCCATCAACGTTCGAGGATCATTCGTGGTGGCTGGAATGTCATTGCGGGTGAAATGGTTCCACTCACAAGTCTTTGTGAGGACCCCATTAAGTTTTTTGTTTAAATGTCATTTATTTTATTTTTTCCATTTTATTTCATTTTTGTTTAAATGTCATTTAAAATGTCTTCTGTGATAAAAGATAAAATACTCCCAGAATGTGTTTCTATGCAGAAGGATTTCTAAGTGACAGTGATTTGCACCTGTAGCTAAGAAAAGTACTTGGTCTGTAAATCTTGGGATTAACTTTCTTTCAGACTAAGGAGACAAGCAGATACAAACCTGTTCTCCATTTTTATGTTAAATGATGCATTTCTCCCTCAGATAGTCTGGTTGGAGGCCAGCAAGGCTTGTTTCGGTCAGATTAGAGATGGGGAATATAGAGAAGAATCCCATCCGCTCACTCGGGACCAGAGACCGTGGGGTCACGGAAGCCACCACTCTGCAAAGGTAATCTGGCCAGAAGATAGAGAAATTGGGAGAAGTTAGTTATAGAATATATTCATGCTGCTGATACGGACGTACAATGACATGTTCCTATCGCTCTCTTTTGCAAGATGGAAGCAGAGAGAAAAAAGTGATAACAGTTTGCCAGTTAAATGCTAGAAAGGTATAATAATTCATTCAATCATTAATTAATTCTTTTTTTTAAAAAGATTCTATTTATTTCTTTGACAGATAGAGATCACAAGTAGGCAGAGAGAGAGAGGAGGAAGCAGGCTTCCTGCTGAGCAGAGGCTCAGGACCCTGGGATCATGACCGGAGCTGAAGGCAGAGGCTTTAACCCACTGAGCCACCCAGGTGCCCCCATTAATTCATTCTTTTAAAAAGATTTTATTGAGGTGAAATTGCAGCAACATAAAATTAAGCATTTAAAAGGTAAGAGTGACATGTCATTTACTACATTTGCAATACTATACAATCACTACCTCTACCTAATCCTAGAACATTTTTAACAGCTGAGCATTAATTTATTCTTTAAATATTTATCCATTAACCTATATACAACCCCTGTTGTGCCAAGCATAATAAACTTTAAAAAGAACAACTAAACAATGAAACGGAATTTATTTAAAAAGTAAATTTACAGTAGGGAGCTTGGCCATTTTACTTTAAATTGTAAGACAATATATGATGATTTCTATTAAAAAAATGACACATGGGGCGCCTGGGTGGCTCAGTGGGTTAAAGCCTCTGCCTTCGGCTCGGGTCATGATCCCAGGGTCCTGGGATCGAGGCCCGCATCGGGCTCTCTGCTCGGCAGGGAGCCTGCTTCCTCCTCTCTCTCTCTCTGCCTGCCTCTCTGCCTGCTTGTGATCTCTGTCTGTCAAAAAAAAAAAAAAAAGTTAAAAAAAAATGACACAAAGTAAAGGAGAGCTAATTTCTGATTTGTGGATGCCAGTAGGTTTGGTGTGAAAAACTTCAGGAAGGAGGCAATTTTTGAGAAAGGCTTTGAATGATGGAGAAAGAACAGGAAAGGAGGCAGTGTATCTCTGATAACAGGAATATCATGAGCCAAGGAAAGAAGAAGAGGCATAAGAAATAGTCAGGGAGTGTGGCATGATTACTCGTGGGCAGGATGGGAGGAGCATAAGTTGAGCCAGTATCATTCGTAGAGGTCTTTGAATAATGGACAAAGAATTTCGGATTTTATTTGCTAAGCAGTGAACAGCTACTGAATATTTTTTAAGCAGGAAGAAATACGGACAGTGCACTGTTTTAGGGAGATAAATGTGATGACTGGGTAAGGATGGATTAGAGAAGGAAATTGTCCCTTTAGGTAATTCCGGCAACACTCAGGGCACTGGTCTGTCAGTGTGTAAATCAGAAAAGAGAGGCTCCCAAGCCCCCCAAAGCAAGCTGGTGGTAGCCATAAAAGATGGAGTTTTTTGGCTTGCTTGTTTATTTTTTGTGTGTTTTTTTTTAAGTAGGCTCCCTACCTAACATGGGGGTTGAACTCATGACCCCAAGATCAAGAGGCAATGCTCTATTGACTGAGCCAGGCTGGCACCCCAAGTACGAGGTTTTAAGAAACCCCAACCACCACATGTTGCTTCTAGTGAAGAACCAACCGTGGTTGCCTTGTCTTAGGGACTCTGTCTAAATACTAGGCCAGTCTTACTGGTAAATCATGGGGTCAGCTTTCTAGGTAAATAATGGTCATGAAGTTAGTAATTGTCGTTCAGTGATAATTCCTCTAGTCCCCGGGAACATGGGTCTCTACTGAACGGGACCTATTTGACTGTATGCATGTCATGGCAGTGATGGCTATTCCACTCACAAATCAAAGGCAATTTCCTCTTCAACAGAAGCTTGTGGTCAGATGTGCAAAGAATCCTCTCAAACATGAGGTACGTAGATATGTTCCACTAGTCATGTTATGTTCATTTAACAAAAATGTGCTGAATGCCTCCTGTGTGTGCGTCCCTCTCTCATCAAGGACTGTCACAGGGCAGAGAGAGAACATTAAGTGCATTTGCACTGTTTCCCTAAACTAGAGATGACAGGTACGTGGCAGGCTTTCCCTCCACTTCCTGCTTCTCACGCCAGGCGGTCACAGTGTGCCTTCCCACTGGTCGCAGCTCGCGTCGTCCTCAACATGGAGCTGCAGGCAGCCTCCACATACACCGAGTAGGGGGACCCTACGTGATGTTGCTTATTGTCACTTACTCATGTGCCTACCTTGAAACGAGTAGTCTCTCCTTGCCTCCAGTGTTAAAATGCCTAAACTGGAGCAATATCGGCTTTATCCTCTTATACAACTTTTAAGTCTCTGCCTTGTTGGGTCTCCTACAGACTAGGAGACTTGCCGTCCAAAAAACAAAACAAAAAAAAGGTATATTCAGTCTCCTTTTGATATCCTTGCTACATACTCCATGTTTATCTCCTATTTTATCTCCTATTTTCTAGATTTCCCTTATTTTCAGTTAAAAAAAAAGTCTAATGTGACTGGAAAAGTTTCACTGGAGACCTCTGGGTACAGTATTCAAATACGAGTCTCCACTGAGTATTTTTGACTCATCCTTTTACCTGCTGGCAGCCCTCAAACTTTGAATAATGCTTCTCTCTCCACTGGTCTCCTCACCCTTGCAGAGTCCCTCCCAAGGATGTCCTTCCCAAAGGACATCCCAAGGTAGACCACAAGGAAAATTTTTCCTTTTCCTTTCCATTATGGAAGTATCTGGTTCCACCTTGAATCTGTCCCTTCCTTCTGCCACCAAAAAGGAGAAACTCTAGATAGAGCCTTGTTCATTGACATCCTTTTGGGAATGAGTCAAATTCTAGTTGACTAGGTGTTCATAGGACAGATTCTCTCGGAGTTCCTCCTAAAGCCATCCCTCACTTGGATTGAGATGAAGGGTAAGTGGCCCTCATGTCCTTCTTAAGTGGGGAAGGATGAATGTCAAGCACACCAACAATTCTCCCTTTAAAATCTTACTATTGGGGCACCTGGGTGGCTCAGTCAGTTAAGCGTCTGCCTTTGGCTCAGTGATGATCTCAGGCTCCTGAGATTGAGCCCCATGTCCGGTTGCCTGCTCAGGGAGGAGCTTGCTTCTCCCTCTCCCTCTGCTTGTGCTCTCTCACTCATTCTCTTAAATAAATAAAATCTTTCTAAAATCAAATCAAATCAAATCTTACTATTAATCCCTTTAGCCCTCAAATGAATTCTTGGTCATATCTTCTATAGCCTGGAGGTGGGTGACGGGCTAATCACGACAGAGTAAGTATCACAGTCTCCAAGTGTGTCCTGCACAAGTGGTTTAGCATCCACTTTAGGTGACAGCACTTTTCTCTCTGAAAATCTAAGACAAGAGGAAAAGTTAAATTTAATGACCAATTATATTTCTATTTTTGCGTGAATTAAAGTTCAGACAAAATTTGCAAACTACATGTCTGCAGGCCTTTCTCCAAAACTTCTCAGAGCAGGTGAGTTTCAGAATGCATTATTTTTTTCAGATTTTATAAGGGCAGTATGATGCACATATTGTGAATTATGCCACACCCCCAGCAGGATCAGGGGCAGCAGGATTCCATAACGAAATTCAGCAAAATGTGCACATATTCACCCAAAGTTGGGTGAATTAAGATTACATATTGTGGTGTGATCATATATGGAGAAAATTACTTAGGGCATCAATTCTGCTCTGTGAATTTTTGGGAAAGAATTTTTAGGAAGTTTTGGTTTTGTGTTGTGAATGGCAGACCTTCACGAGACTCTCCCATGTTTTCAATTGCTTTTCAATACCTCTCAGGATGTTTCTTTTGTGTCTGACACATACTTTGATAGGTCACAGTTTTATTAGTTATATTTTTGTAACATCTTTTTAAAGTGCTCTTTAATGTGACTGTTTAACTTTATTAAGTAATTCTTCTTTTGAATTTTAAACAGCAAGTTAAAAAGGCTTGCTGATCTTTTCCTTAACCAAGGTTCCGTTGGAATCCTGGCAATTCTGAACATGTAGCTAGAACCAAACCAGAATACCTAAGGCAGTCTTTGAACCGTAAACTTGGAAACTGAAACCTACAACATTATAGCATGAAATATCCCAACCAAAAAAAAAAAAAAAAGTATTTTGTTTTCTAGTTCGTGAACATCCTGTGTTCTTAACTCAGAAACAGGCATACGGAGGTTTTACAGGCCATTCCCACGGATGCATTTCAGCCACATTTCCTCATTGTTTGTGATGAAGTGCGTGAACGATTCTGGCATCGCTGCCTATTAATTTCACACACTCTCTTCTTCGAGTCTATATGGTCCCCGCCCCAGATCCCTTCACAGAAGGACAGTGCACCTGGCCCCTCTCTGCAGTATTTGCCACGCCCATCTTTGACATGTGTGTCTTTGTTCTGCCTGAATGTGTAGCACATCTTTCCCCAGCCATTTCAAACCTGGATGTTAACTTCCCATCCCTTTTCCAGTTCCTTTTGTTTATAGGAAAGATTTCTGGTTATTTTCTAGACTTTGACTGCTGGCTGATGGACTGATAGGTTCTGCTGGCAAATTTGAACAATTTTCTGTGTTTACATCTGTTTCTTCTCAGGAGCACCCAGTGTTAGACTGGTTTTTGGCATGCAGCCGATTTCCTTCTCTTTGGCCAGGTCTCGATTTTAAAACAATACAACCTCCACAATTTGCCCTGAAGTAATTATCAACACTTCTCCCAAATGCATGCTGGCAGGAGTAGGGTAGGGATTTCTTCCTAATAGATGGAAGGCATTTTCTTTTCTCTGAAATGACTTCAAGTGTCTCTACCGTTGCTTTCATTGTCTGGAACCAGTGCTTTGTCTGGGATCGGTCTAGCAGCCTTTGCTTTGTTCTGTGCACTGTCTATGCATGAGACCCTGTCAGTTTCACTGCACATACAATTCCCTTTTTGTCACCGTACTTTTCCTAAAGCTAGTTCTAGGGACTCCTAAAGATACAATGGGTTATATATTGGTGTGTTTATGTCTATGATTTTTCAGCACCCCCCCCAAAATCTGAGGTTATTGATGAATAGTACCAATTAAAAGGTATTTGTCATCTACTAAAAAGGCATATTACTTAATTAAAGACAAAATATTGTTAATGGGTAAACTATGCAGAATTCTAATAATTCTTTACTTTCCAGTTATCTGTTTTAAAGAACCCGTGCAGTTTGGCAAGGCTTTAAGATTGCCAGGTTTGAATACTTAACTGCAAGAGGCAGTGTTGCAGAATGGAAAGTACGCAGACTCTAGAAAGGACAGAGTTGGAGTCAGGTCGTATTCATAGCACTCACAGACCCATCTCCCCTTTTACGAAATGGGAACAATAGTTGTGCCTGAGTGGCTCAGTTGGTTAAGTGTCTGACCGGCTCAGGTGATGATCTCAGGGTTGTGGGATTGAGCCCCATATTAGTCTCCGGGCTCAGAGGGGAGCCTGCTTCTCCCTCTCCCTCTGCCCCACCCTCCCGCTTGTGCTCTCTTTCTTGTTTATTCTCTCTCTCAAGTAAATAAATAAAATCTTTAAAAAATACATAAATAAAATGGGAACAATAACTTTTACTGTGTAAGATGTATTTAAGATACATTCATACATAAAAAATGCTTAGAATAGGGGCGCCTGGGTGGCTCAGTGGGTTAAAGCCTCTGCCTTCAGTTCAGGTCCTGATCCCAGGGTCCTGGGATTGAGCCCCGCATCGGGCTCTCTGCTCCGCAGGGAGCCTGCTTCCTCCTCTCTCCACCTGCCTCTCTGCCTACTTGTGATCTCTGTCTGTCAAATAAATAAATAAAATCTTAAAAAAAAATGCTTAGAATATAATAAGCACCCTTCCGATAGTAGCCACTTCTACTTGTATTATCGATTTTTCTGAAAATGCCCTCAGTCTGCCTCACTCAAGGGCTCTCCCTGGCATGATTAATTTTATTCTTGAATTTCATAAACCACATTTGGCTTTAATGAAACGATGCATATGTCCATCTGGAAAGTAAGTTAAAAAAATAAATATAATTCTACAGGATGACTAATGGCCCCTTGGGAAGAGCAAAGCACTTGGCAGGCTGAGGATTTTTAGGTATAGGACGTAGAAAGTTTGTCTGGGAGTAAACAATCAATGCCTACTTTTTCATTAAAAATGCCAAGAGAAAGATATTAACGTATTCAGAGTCTCTATTTCCAAGGGTTTGTTTCAGCAATTCCCCCACAGTAAACATCACTGTACTCCATTTATCTCCTTGGAAAACCAACCCAGTTCTGGGATATAATAGGTCTGAAGGAATATTCTACTTGCTCACTCGACTCCCAAAAGTTTTCTAAGATGCATCATGAACGAGCTTTAAAGAATTTATTTCTCAGGAAACATAATCATTCTTGCTTGTCTAGATTAAAAACCAAAAGATGTGAATGGCTGAAGGGTCTCTCCATTTGGCAACAGAACAAACTTTTATAGAGCTCTCTTAAGAATTCCTATGAGGCAAATGGTTGCATGTCAGCACGGGTCTGACCCTAGAGAACCCAAGAAACAAAATTGAGACAAAAAGGGGTTCTATAAAAATCATAACGTAAAATTAAGTTTGTGAGCTATAATAAAGATATTCATGGATGGCTCAATTTTCTGGCAGTTCTGCTACTAAATTTTTGCATTTGGCAATTAAATTCAAAGCACGTGTAAAAAGGTACCAAGCACACGAAAAAGCAAGTTTAACTATTTACCAAAAAATGTATTTTACATGTTTAAGGTCTTTTAAGCCAGGTACCCTTTCAATGCTTCATTATGCATGGGGCTAGGATGAAGCATTGTTTTCATTAATTCATCGTTGTTCCGTCCACCAAGACTGTGTCTCTTTTCTTAATATTTCCTCATTTACTCTCAGTAAGTACTTTAAACCACTTCACCAACATTTTAATAAGTCATTTTTAAGTTACTTGATGTAAAGCTTCTCATGTATGTATGTAATGTCTTTAAATGACCTGCACTTTGCTGCAGAGATTTCTAATGAAAAGTAGAACTCTTCCAAGGAGCAGAGTTAATTTTCAGACTTAACTTTCAAGGCTCCCAGAGACCGGTGACAGATTCACCATCGGTTATGATAAAGGAACATGAGACTTGCTCAAGAAATGTGGGGTCAAACTGATGTCGAAGCAGGGAAGAGATTTGATGGTGGGTACAGGAGAACAGCACGGCTGTGTTGGGGATGTCAACTTTGACATTTAACTACACGTTTTCTCCAGAAGGTGGTGCTTGTCAGTCACTCCTGGATGGTTTTTAGAAAGGACTAAAACATAGCCTGATTCTTTAAGAGTTCCCCTCAAGAAAAGGAGCCAGTGAATACAGAAGCATTACTAGTATAGCAACAAGACCTAATGTGTCTGCATGTCCATGACTCCACCATAATAGGCACCAGAGAACCTGGGCTGGAGGAATGGGTGGGGACAGACCAGTCCTTCAGCCTTGGAAAGGGAAAATTCACGAACCATACAATTTTAAGCTAAACAAGTCTTTAAAGATCATCTGCCATTAAGAGTTCTTAACAAAACCCTAAGCCCGAAGTTGTTATATCATTTTGAGCTTGAAGTTGTTATGTTATTTGGGGGTCATTTGCATATTTCATAGGTGTACTTACTGAGGAGGGGGGTTGATAGCTTTCATTATATTCTCAAAGATGTCTAAAAATTAAGAAGATTAAGTAACGCTCATCTTAAAAAAGGAGGAAGACGAATCACAGTATGGTTAAGTGAACTGTTTGTGTTTCTTTCAGAATAGCAGTGGCATACTAGACATGGAACTCTGAGCGATGTTGCAACACACAAAATTCTGACAAGTTTTCTTTATTTTTAAAAAATAGAAGTGTTTTTAGGGTACTCTGCTAATAAACTTGTTTCTGCATGTTCTCAAAATAACTGTAAGTTTGGTTCAATAGCCAAAGCTATTAGCATTATGCTAATCATTTAAAAAAATACTTCATTGACCAAATGTTTCCATTTTGATTGATTATGTTGGCATTATCCAGACATAGTCCAAATAACAGCACACTCCCATGACCATGATCCTGTAAATATTCTGGCATCTCCCCCATTACCAATAAAACTATTCAGCACAAGTATGCAGCATAAAAGGGAGAAAAATGGGAAACATATGTCTGAGTTCTCCATGTGAAATCTATAGCCATTAAGGGAATGATTTGCATTATGTGACCTAAGCATGCAGTTCGTTAGCAACCCTGGGACCCAACAAAGTGAAAAGGAGCGAAGTTGGAAGAGGTATTTCCAAAGGGACAGGATTACAACACTTTTTTTCTAAACCAAAACAACTCAGATGCAAAACTAGTGAGAAACCATTTATACAGGACAAAAGAATACATGCTATAGTTCCTGAAGATTTATCATAGGCTGATAAAAGGCTGATATTCTAAGAAAACCCACAAACGAACAATTGTTGCAAAGTAACCTTAATAATGTGGCCCAAACCTAAATGAACAAAAAACCCTCCACAACATTATCAACAAAATAACATCTAAAATCCCAAATGAGTATCATAGGATAACAATCATTAGCCTGACTAGTGTTCATATCTTTCCCCACCTTTGAATACTTTGCTTTTCCTACCACTGAGGAAGGTTAGAAGTCGAATTTTCATGAGAAAATGGATTTAAAGAGAAGGTAAATCCCCTGGGGTCGCTGCCTGGACCAGGAGCCTGGGAGCCTGGGCTCACATGGCAGTACATGATAGAAGACTAAGAGACTCAAGATGGCAAGGTAGATGGCAAGGAGAAGAGAATGCTGTGGGGTAGAGAGGTAGAGACTCTGGGGCAGGGGGTTGTAGAAAATAGGAGAAGATGAGACTGCTTCATAGGGTTGACGTGGGCAAGGATAACAGAAGCCCTGATAATCTTGAGGGAAATACGATAATGCTTGACAATTCCACTTTGGAGGATGTCTCCCTAAATGTGATACGATGGAGGGGGAGGCAAGGTCAGAAAGCAATCAAGGTTCTATGAGAGACTTACACAAGCCAAAAAAAAAGTAAACAGATTGTCAAAAAGAATGTCCAGGTTGTGTGTGTTTATGATGTGGATACCCCATGTGTGACCAGATTTTCACAATGGGTCATTTTACCTTGGGTGTGATGGGTATATTTGTCACCGCACTTGCCACAGAAGGAGATGTTCCGTGCATAGTGGAATCTCATCGTATTGATGATGATAAGGACTGGGCTACAAGGAAGTGAGGAGTGAAAGACAAAGGCTAGATACTTAAAACTTAAACCTGTGTTAAGGTCAATTGCAAGTTTCAACACTTGGTAATCCCAGGAAGTGAGTTAAGTTAGTAAATCCTTTCTATATTTGGGATGGCTGCTATCTACATTAGTCAACTAAGAAAACAAACTGGACTTCTTCATGCTTGTGAAGGTGTGGAGTGTAGCAGGTTACGGTGAATGTCCACAGCCACAAGGGACAGGCCCAATCCTGCCATAAATAGTCAGAGTCTTTGGAGGCTCTGTTTCCTTTTCTCATCTATGTCCTGAAAGTCTTCACTTTCGTGACTTGCTTGTCAGGGCAGGCTTTGAATCAGGGATCGTCACATCAGATCTTCAGACTGCGAATCAGTGGAAATGGCTAGGAAGAAAGGAGTGTATCAGTTGTGAAAGCAGTCTTCAGAATTATGTGGCCTGCTGGAAAATATCCTTCCTATGGGGGCATTTATACTTCAATGGCGGAAATGAGTTTTAATTACTTGCCACTTTACCCTCACTCCGTAAGCCATATTATATGCTAGGCAGTGGGTGTTATTTACTTACTGTTCAGTATCTGCCAGTGTCTTCATGATTTAGGTCAAATCCCACCTACGTTTGCTTCTGTGTGATGTTTCCATTGTGTTCAATATTCTGGAACTCCTGTCAAATTAGAAATGTATTTCATTTTGGGAACTAAGTCAATAGTCACACTTCTTGACTATCAGATACCATTTTTCTCCTCGAAATGTATAGGAGAGTGCCCCAATCTATGGCAGGGTTTTTTTTAATTTTATTTATTTATTTATTTTTAAAGATTTTATTTATTTATTTGACAGACAGAGATCACAAGTAGGCAGAGAGGCAGGCAGAGAGAGAGGGGGGAGCAGGCTCCCTGCTGAGCAGAGAGCCCGATGCGGGACTCGATCCCAGGACCCTGAGATCATGACCTGAGCCGAAGGCAGCGGCTTAACCCACTGAGCCACGCAGGCGCCCGCAGGGTTTTTTTTTAAATTGAGATATAACTCACATAATATTATATTAGTTTCAGGGATACAACATAATGATTTGTTGTTCATATATATTGTGAAATGATCACTACAAGGAATCTAGTTAACATCCATAATCACACACAATTACCGTTCTTTTTCTTATCATGAGAGCTTTTATGATCTACTCTCTTAGTAACTTTCAGATGTGTAATACAGTGTTATTAACTATAGTCACCATGTCATATAGTCATCATTAAGACTTACTTATTTTATAACTGGATGTTTGTACCTTTTACCTCCTTCACCCACTTTGCCCACCTCCCACCCCTGTTTCTGGCAACTATCAGTCTGTTCTCTGTATCTATGAATTTGTTTTTTTAAGAGTCTATATATAAGTGAGATCATATGATATTTTTCTTTCTCGGCCTGACTTATTTCAATTACCATAATGCCCCCAAGATCCATCCATGTTGTCACAGATGGCAAGATTTCCTTCCTTTTTATGGATGGATAATATTCCATTGTGTATATACCACATTTTTTTTATCCGTTCATCTATCCATGGACTCTGGTTGTTTCCATACCTTGGTTATTATAAATAACATTGCAATGTGCATGGGAGTGCATATGTTTTTTTAAGTTAGTGTTTTTGTTTCCTTTGAATAAATACCCAGAAGTGGAATTGCTGGATCATACAGTAATTCTTTTTTTCTTTTCTTTTCTTTTTTTTTCTTTTTTTTTTGAGGAACTTCCATCCTCTTTCCCACAGGGACAACACCAATTTACATTCCCACCAGGAATGTACATGGGTTCCCTTTTCTCCGCACCCTAGCCAATGTTTATTTCCATTTCAAAGGTATGAGGCAATATCTCACTGTGATTTTGATTTGTATTTCCCTGATTATTAGTGATGTTGAGCACCCCTTCATGTACCTATTGGCCAACTATATGTCTTCTTTGGAAAAATGTCTCTTTAGATCTTCTGCAGGGCAGTTTTTGTGCCTTCAAAAATCCCGCCATGGAAAATGTATCTGGGGCATGCTATTTTACAACGTGGTTTATGAATCATTTGCCCCGAGTGCATCACTGAGTAAACTCTAGTCCAGATTAGCAGACAACCCAAGCTCCCTCCTCCAGATACGTCCCCCTTCAATCTTTCCAAGTATGACCCGGGATGTACTTCTATGTATCACAGGGTTGGTTCTGTTTGCACGCGATTGCCCCTGGAATGTGATGCCCACACACTCTCCTAGATTTGGAGAACATCAGCCAACTCTACAGACCAGCTGCCACAGAGGGGATCCTACCCATCTTATGACGACTGTTGCTGACAAACTAGAGAACCACCAGGCATCTAAAGACCCAAACGAAAGAGGTCTGGTGCCACGTCTCAAGCAGCATGTCAATGTGTGTCATTCATACCTGAAGCTGAACTGTGTGAATCTGAAACTCATTATTGAGTCCCTTCCATTAATGCAAGTCTCTGCCCAGGCCCAAAAGATTTCAAGACTTGACATTTCATCCAAGGGCATTCTATTCCAAGATAGTGTCTGCTCCCAAGTCTCTGTATTCCCAGAAGCACTTTCCAGCGAACATGAATAAGACCAAGGCAGGTTCTGGTGTTCAGGTACTCAGCACATGTTTCATATCACCAATCTTATTTTTTTCGTACTATCAAGAATTTTTTTTTCCTCTGGAGCTTTTGTTGCCCTTCCCAGCCACTGGGCATTGGTGAACACCACCGTGACTAGCTATAGAAGCTTTGAAATTGAGCAGAAATGTAAGAAGAGCCGTGGCTCATTGCAAATTTGCCGAAGCTCTCCCTAGTTATCCTTAAAGTTCATACATCAACAGTTGTTTTCCTAATCCCATCACCAGGTACCCCACTATCCTGAGTATAACGTAGAGGCAAAGTGTGAATGTTTGAATTAGGAAGTCCTGGCTCGGGAGATGAGCTCCATTCTAGACAATTGTCCTCAAGGCAGTTACTGACCCTCCTTAACTGCTTTCCTTATCTGCACACTGAAAATAATAAAGAGAATAATCTTATGGGGTAGTTAATGAGTTTCAAATTAGTGATATAAAGAGTTTAGAGCACCTTTGACATGTAGTAAGTACATGGCAAAGGGTATTTCTTGTGAATATCAATAATTACCTCTAATAAATATCTGCTGTAAGGTGAAGATGTGGTACAGCCAGTCATAAATGGGGCTTAGGAAAGATTCATGCTATAGGAGCACTTCTCTGTTCTTTCCTTCTTGAGCAACAGAATCTCAACCACAATTGGCAGGTAGAGACCTCTTATTCCAGATACCTATCTATAATAATACCTGGTATGAATCTTAAGTGAGGACTTTATGAAGATTAAAAAATTATTAGCTGAAAATGAAGGGGGCCCACCCAATGTAATGAAAATTATATACAAGCACTACACAGTTAACTCAGATACATTAGGATACAATAAGCATGTGGCTGTGAATTAACATGCAGTTTCTCCTCACTAAAGAAGCTATAGAGTTGATTCTTTTTTTCCCAATTATT
Source organism: Lutra lutra (assembly GCF_902655055.1). Lineage (NCBI taxonomy): Eukaryota > Metazoa > Chordata > Mammalia > Carnivora > Mustelidae > Lutra > Lutra lutra. Next base: position 49,616,072 of record NC_062280.1, on the reverse strand, counting down.
TTTATTATTCTCTTCCTTTTTTTCTTGAAATGTTTCAGAATTTTAAAAAGTTCTTGTATTATATAAACCAAATGCTCAGTGTTAAGACAATTTATGAATCTAAAATCATCTGAAAACAGTAAAAAGCTGTTTTAACAATTCAAAAGTATAAAATTGTATAAAGTAAAAAATATAAGTCCCCATGAACTCTATTCCCTACTCTTTATCTTCCCACTCTGGAGATGGAGACACGATAAAGAGTTTGGTCCTGCTCTTCTAGACATATTTCTGTCCATGTGTAAACATGCATATATGTGAATATATGTACTTTTTCTTTGCATAACCTATCTCATACGACACATGCTGTTCAATGACTTACTTTTTCCCTTAGCATGTGTTTTGGGCAACTTTCCACATGAGGACATTTAAATTTTCTTAATTTTTAACCATCGTGCAATTTAGATTAAATTTACTTGTTTAAAAGGGCATCAGGGTGGCTCACTCAGTTTAGTGTCTGAAATTTTTTTTTTCTTTTAGTGTCTGATTCTTGATTTTGGCTCAGGTCATGATCTTGGGATATGAGATGGAACCTGCATAAGGCTCTGGGCTCAGCTCAGAGTCTGCTTGAGATATTTTTCCTCCTCTTCTTCTGCCCCTCCCCCCCCATTCATACACACACCCACTTTCTCTCTCTTTCTCCCTCAATCTCAAATAAAGTCTTTTTTAAAAATTAAAAAAAAAGACTTAAGCAATGTATTTTGTTATGTTTATGAGCTAGGCTATGCAATTTCAATGTTTGTTTGTTTGTTTGTTTTCTGCATCCTTATATCTTTTGTCAAACTTGTCTTCTTATTAATTTATAAGAACTTTGTTCAATTTAACCCTTAAGAGTCACATGTGTGGCAACTATATTTATCCAGGCTATTATGTTATTGTTTTATCTCATTTATGTTTTCTGTTAAATAACTACTAAATTTTAGTGGTCAACTTATGTAGGTTCTGGTATACTTACGAATTTATTGTCATGCTAAGAAATGTATTTCCTAGTGTAAGATTACCAAAAAAGAGTTCATTTTTTTTCCCTCAGGGTTTTACACTTCTAAAACAAGTTTAAACTTTTATTCCCTCTAGAATTTGTTATGATGTAAGGAGCAAGTATTGTATTTTGTTCAAATGCCTACACATTTGAACCAACAATATACCCTGAATAGTACATCTTTACCCAACTGTTTTGAAAATCCATTTTAACATATATAAAAATTTCCATTTTTCTGAGAATATAATTCCAGGCTTCCCATTCTCATTCATTGATTTCCTTATCTATACCTGTATCATTGTTTAAACATGATCTCTTTTTAATATATTTTAATATTTTGTATATTATTCTTCCCCTTATTAGGTTTTTACATTTTTTCCTTACTTTCCATGAGTTTATTCTTTCTAATAAATTTTAAAATATTTTTTATAGAAATAATTCATTTTTTTTTACCAAGATTACAAATAATTTCAACATTATTTTAGGATGAATATGCATCTTTATACTGGAGAATGAGTCCCCCCCACCCAGGAACAAGTGTATGTTTTTCTATTTGCTCAAGCCTTCCATTATGTGACTCAGTAAAATAGAAATATTTCTCTTCACATAGATCCTGTGTATATCTTGTTGATTTCTTGATATTTTAACATTTATTTTGAATGGGATCTGATGGTTAATTTTCTTTTCCTATTTTTATAAAGGACAATTATTCACTGTGTTTATTTTTTTAACTGCCATCTTGAGTGATTTCTCCTCTTTTTTCTAATGTTTTCTCATGCATCTTTCAGGCATAAAATTATATTATTTGATAGAATTTAGATGATGAGTATATTGGTATTTGCTGTACAACTCTTTCAAATTTTTTGTATCTTTCAATGTCTTCTGTATTTTTAAAAATTTTCATAATAGAATGTGGTAGTGAAATAATTTCATCTGATTGCACTAGCTCAAGCTTTGGGTATTTCCCTATGAACTACTTATAATTATATAGCTACATGAGATACTATATATCTCAGATTTATTTGGCAAAATACTTATTAGCTTACTAATTATTCTTATTAAATACATTTTCATTTCTTTTTTTAAAAGATTTTTTTATCCATTTATTAGAGAAGAGAGGGGGGTGTGCGGGGGAGGAGGAACAGAGGAAGAGAAGGACATTCTGCCCTAAGGGTGGAGCCCATCAGGGGGCTGGATCCCAGGACCCTGAGATCATGACCTGAGCCGAAACCAAGAGTCAGACAGACACTTAACGGACCCGAGCCACCCAGGTGCCCCTTGAATACATTTTCTTTTTCTTTGTATCTCTAATTCCCCTTCCTGCCTTTTTAAATCAGAGTAGTGGTTAATTAACCCAATGATTAGGAATTATTTTATAATTTCTTAAACTGAGAAATTTTTAAAAAATCAGTTATTGTTTTTTAACTGATTTTAGCATAATCCATTATTTGTATTATTAATTATTATTATCTTCTATAAGCACATGCTGCACAAGGTCTCTGCCCTGGGGAGCATATCAAAGCTCACATTTAATTAATATCTTGAATTTTCATGGTATTCCAGGTAACAACAAAAGCTACAAGAGCCTAGAAATAATTAAAGTATATAATTAATATTACCAGTTTAATGTTACCATACACAATGTCCAATCAACCAAATAAATAATTATTAAAATCTCTACGATTATTAAAATTAACATCTGTTGGGACAATTTGACAATAATCTCAAGTCATGAGACCTTATCATGCACATGCCATTAATTTTACTGCTTTTATGCTTCAATGTTCAAATAGAATAAAAGGATTAATTCTGGTTGAGGTTTTATATGAGAATAAGTACACAAATGCCTGGTTTATAAACTGATTCATTTATTCTATTATACATTTTCCTGATAGGTTTTTTAGAGCAAGTACTTTGCTATAGTCTATATGTTAGACAAATCCAAACCCATGGACTTACATGAGGAACTTCTTAGGAAATCAAACGTTCACATGTACATACACTGTATATCATTAAGATGAGCTTAGTAAAAGGACATATTTGAATTCCATGATATACTTCTAAGCCTTCTTTAATTGCATGACAGGAATGTCTTCCCCATTAGATTTTAAGTCTCTACAGGACAAAAACATGTTCTCCCTTTTTCATTTTACCTCCATAAGCCAACTGGGGAGCTACTTTGTTCATAGAGAACAAATAAATATAATAAGTAAATAATTGTATGAATGACAGAGCTCGTAGGAAGTAGTAGACTTTCTTACTGTAAACATTAAATGCCCTCCCTATGTTTAGTTCTGGTCACAAAGAGCCAGGGAAGAACTCTAATAAGACCCTATGTGTTTTTAGACATTTGCTGCATGAACACTTATGGACTGAATATCATTGGGTGTGATTGGGTTCTTCGTCTGGATTCTGGCCCTCAACAGGAAATTTGATGTATTGTTACACTAGCCTCACAACACTGAATAGTCACTGCAGCAGTATAGCTTTTACTTATTAAATGAACAAATAATAGGGACCCTGTGAAAAGTTGTTTTTAAAACAGAAACCAAAATGAGGACTATGATCCTAACCAACCCCAGTTGTGCACCATCCATTCATCAAATGATCTGAAGCCTCCCTCCTGTGGTTCACATGCTCCTGGAAAGTGCCTTTGAAATGATCCGGAGTGCAGGAGGAAAGCCAGGAACCTCTGCCTTAATGAAAGCTGTGAACTAGAAGAGTAATGCCTGTTAGATTTTCATATGGTCCAACTTTTCTTCTGACTACATAATTTGTCTCTTCTAGTTTTGTGTTTACGATCTCATTCTATTTTGATATTCTCCCCTCCCAACAATATCTGGCTTAAGAGCATTTTATCATTGGCCATGATTTCTTTTCCAACTTCCACCTTTGCTTCTCTGAGTCATCTGGTGGTTTTAGTGGCCTCTCTCTGGGACTGGTTCCTTCTCTGTCATGGAGGCCATCATGCGAGCCAGCCTCTCAGTCCTTTATAAAGTTGTAAGTCATGGCCAATCCAAGGGCTGCTTATTGTTCTTGAATCCTGGAATTGGGGTATAGTCTTCCTTCTAGTCCACCATTTTTATAGAAACAAATTTCTAAACTATTGTGAACCTTACTAATGATCCCAACCCTTTTTTGTCAGTTACCTCTGTATCCATTGTCTATTTCTTTTTTTAAAAAAGATTTTTATTTATTTATTTGACAGAGAGAGATCACAAGTAGACAGAGAGGCAGGCAGAGAGAGAGAGAGGGAAGCAGGCTCCCTGCTGAGCAGAGAGCCTGATGCGGGACTCAATCCCAGGACCCTGAGATCATGACCTGAGCCGAAGGCAGCGGCTTAACCCACTGAGCCACCCAGGCGCCCTCCATTGTCTATTTCTGAAGTCTGTTGACTGGAGCTCCCTGCCCTATTCTTTCCCAAGGCCCTGGCACAGTGTTTTCTGACCACACCCAGCACTCTGCTCATCTTTTTGGCTTCGGCAGCCCAGTGAACTGATCTCCTCAGACGACAGTCTACTGCACCTGAAAGATCTTTCTCCTGTCATGTTAGTATTTGGAAAGTAGCACTTTCCTTCAGAATTTTTGGGATTTTTTTTTTATCCAGGGGCCAGCTTTTGTCAAGCCTTGCGATGCTCAAGCTCTGGTAGTTTTTTATAAGAACCAGTTTGATCACAGATATTGGTGAGTGTCCTGCATAGAATCGCAGAATTTTCCTCTCCTACACTGACAGATGTACCTGTAGAAGACGAACAATATTCATATTTTCCTGTGTTCTATTTCTCTTAATCTAAAATGGGTTGTTTCAGAACTGGAGTTGATATTTCTTGCCTTTTGCTTTATTTATATAGCACATATTTATATATTAGTTTTATATTATTTATTACTTATTTTAATTTTAATTTATGTCATTATATATTTATTATTTCTTATATTATTATATATTGAACTATTATATATTTAATGAAATATGTATAAATATATTTGTGTATTAATCTTTTTTGATAAAACACTTGACCATGATAGTCTATTCAGGAAGTATATTAAGGGATATAGGTTATACTGTTCATTGCTCATCCTGTGGCAGTTCTCCTCTTCCTCTTTGGTGATGTAACCTTGGCTTTCTCCCAGTGGTTATGCGCCTAAGCTTCCTGGGCTGGATCATAATTGACCTGTGCCATGTGGGGTAATCTTATGTCCATAGAAGCACATATGACTTGGTTTGGGCCAATGTGAAATAGGGGTGAGAGGCTTTTGGGAAATCTTTTCTTCCCCAATGAAGGGAGGGCTGATCCCAAGGGCTGTGTGTTCCTTCTTTCCTGCTTTGAATGTTGTCATGTGGTAATATGATGCTTGGAGCTGCTATAGGCACCTTGCTTTATGAGAGACAGGCCCAGAAAACTCAGAAGTATTGTTTTAAGTGCTTACATTATTGAGCTACTCAACCAACTACTTGAATCACACATCTCCAGATACCTGTTATAATAAAATATTATTACTTAAGCCATACTAGTTGTAGATTCTGTTTCCTTCTGTCAAAATAATTATATCCAACCCAAAATGTAAGGAAAAAAGAAGTCCATGAGTATCTCCCACTAGATATAACTAAGATATTTGTCACATTTCCTTTCAAACACTTTCCTATGCATATATACAAATATATTTAATTTAATTTTTATAAAACTAGTATCATATTGATATATAGTTTTGTATTCTGCTTTTTACTTATCATTGTATTGTCTTGGAGTGTCATTGAAAAGTTTCTAAAACCATGACTGACTATATGAATTGCCATAATTAATTTGCATAGTCATCTTTTAAATCTTTTTGTTTTAATACCAGTATAGTTACCACACAGTGTTTTATTAGTTCCAGGTATTCAATACAGTGATTCAGCAACTCTGGACATTATCCAGTGCTCATTGCAACAAGTGTACACTTCATCCCCATAGCCTAGTTCATCCTAATTTACATATTCCTAAACAGAATGTATCTTTCCTTATTTTGTGTAGTGTTTGGGACAGAAACATTGGTTGCCTGAAAGGCATAATGCTACTTTCAGGAGAAAGAACAGATACACAGTAATTGTTAGGACTAAAGAAACTTTTAAGGGAAATTAAAATCAACCTCTCCTCTAGAAACTTATTACAGGGAGAAATCAGACAAAACACAATGTAAGCGATATGACCTTTCCAAAATAGAGCTGTGAGTCGCTTTAAAGATCCAAAGAGAATAAAGCTAAGGTTAACTTTTGAATGTGGAAATAGGTAATAGTTTTAAAGTCTGCTTTCTCTAAGGAATGATCAGTAGAGGCCCTCATTCTGCCATGCTAGCTTCAGGGTCTGAAGTAATTTCAGCTGTTTACGAAGCCAAGGGGCACATAAAGAGCTCCTGGAAGTACATGTGGGACATCGAGTTCCTTATGTTTTCTGAAATTGTGACCAAGAGAGCACTCAACCCTAGTTGAAATGTCTCCTAAAATGTCTGGCATGTTTCCTCTTCTATAAACTAGAAAAAAGAATGGGGGAGGAGAATTCCCTAGCTCATGGGCTCTCGTGCACAGGGTCCTAACCTCATGGCATCTGCATTTGACCGAAGCAGCAGCAGGTGCAGGGCAACCAGACTGGCTGTGGTTAAGGCTTATCCTGCGAGCAGAATGGCTAATACTTACAGAGAGAACACGCGCTCTGTACCTGGTTTTCATCTCCCTCACTTACATAAACTGACTTTTAATGAATGCACACAATAACCCTACTGAGGTGTGTCCCAGTATGGTCTCCATTTCACAGGTGAAGAATGGAGGGTAAGTTCACAGTGGCATGGCTAATATGTTATGAAGCTGGGATTCCAAGTCTGGAGTCCACATTCTTACCCATTGGGACAAAGATTCTCAAACATTCTTGTTCCAGTGAACTTAGTATTTCAGGATATTTTTTAAATTACCCCAAGGCCACAAGAAAAACCTAATGGTCTCCTTTATTTAAATAGTTGAATCAAAACTAACTAATTTTATGTCTTAACAATTTACTAGCCATTTTTAAAATTTTTATTAATTTTTTAAATTTCTTTTCAGTATTCCAGAATTCATTGTTTATGCACCACACCCAGTGCTCCATGCAATACACTAGCCATTTTGAAAAAGAATACAAGTGTGGTGAAAGGAAAGATATTTTAGTTCATTCTTATGTAGCCACGATTCTTTTTTATTTTTTAAGATTTTATTTATTTATTTGACAGAGAGATCACAAGTAGGCAGAGCGGCAGGTAGAGAGAGAGAGGGAAGCAGGCTCCCTGCTGAGCAGAGAGCCCCATGCGGAACTCGATCCCAAGACCCTGAGATCATGACCTGAGCAGAAGGCAGAGGCTTAATCCACTGATACACCCAGGTGCCCTTGTAGCCACGATTCTTGCTAATGTGATGTGTGCACCTGCTGGGTACGGCACCGCTTCTCAAATCTTGGAATCACTGCAACCCTTATTTTGGATTCCCATCAATTATGGCACCACATCCACTTTTTATTATGGCAACTGCCAAAAACTCAGCTTTATAATAATAAGCTATCATTGAAAGAAATATAGCATGATCTAATGTTTCAGTTTGAACTACCTCAAACTAGCAGTTCTCATAGTGTCGACAGATGTTAATTATTACTGTGTTTCCCTCCAAAATTTAAAATATCCCATGTAGCCCCTGTGAGTTCCCTGTGCAACTCTGAGGCATCTCAGTGCAGTTTGGGAACTGTGGCTTATGGGGGAACATTACCACTCGAGTTCAGGACCCAGTAGGGGAATGAATTGTGATTATTTTTAATTAAAAAAATAGGGTAAAATTATATTCAATGTTGCCAGCTTCATTAATTCAAAGCTTTATATATATTTAAGTGAGGGATTCTTTCATTTGATTTAGTTTTCCTTAGAGATTAGTGTTACAAATCAGTGGAAATGCCATGACGAGAAGCCATTTTGAGTCTCAGCCATTTTGGGGCTTCTATAGAAAAACGTGAAGCTGGACTACATAGCTCCCTCCCCTTTTTTTCTGACTAAATGGTTTCTAAAGTTCTTCCTAAACTTCGCTAGAATTTATATACTCAGTTCTTTTCTTTGCACATTGTTGTTCCACACCCAGATTTTCTCCTTCTAATTTCCTTAAGCATGGAATCATAAGCCATGATGTTGTAAACAGATTCTAAATCAAAGAGGGCAGACTTTCTGGATTCTACTTTGAACTCCTCGGTATGCCATCCTCACCTTTTTGTACCTCATTCTCTTAATCTATAAAATAAGGACAACTGTATCCATGTCACCAAATATGGTAGGGCTAAAACAGTTAGTGTTACATTGTAAAGCATTATATGCCTCTGTTATAAAGATGGCGAGTACAGGTTTATATTCTAGAAGTGTTAACTGTCCAGATTAGCTGTGGGCTGTGGTAATAATTGCAAATTTTTAAGGAAAAAAATGTTTTTTAAGTTTTCTTAATTCACTATCTATATGCCAATCCCATACCACAATTTTGCCTATGATCATTTTAATGTTGGGTTGATTAATAAATAGTTTTAATGCAATGTGTCTTCAGCCTGTCTTTGTTTATCTTGATGCCTGATCATTTTGATAGTATCTAACAATTTTTTAAATATTTTGAACATGTTTTTAAACAAAAAATGGACAAGTATCATATTACTCTAAACTTGCTCATCATTCCATCAAAAGTTACTTCCTAACCATCCGCTCCTGCCCTCCTTCCCCCTAAAATTGGAAACATCATTTTATTAGTATATTCTTTACAGATTTTTCTTAGCAAAAATCATAGAGGTCAGACAGTAACATTTTGATGCTTTGGGGAATAAGGCATTAGAAAACATATTTTCATCTGATTCATGAGGTCATTGAGAATGTGCTAAAGCTGCCATTTATAACATTACAGTTTCTTCTTTTTCTTAATGGAATTTTCTCTGTTCTAGGTATAAAGAATGTTGTACTTCTATAACCTGCTTTTTCAACTTTTTTTTTCCTCTTTTGCTTTGGCTACTACTAGTAAGTTCAAAGACAAGTTTAGCACATGCACAGGATTTCATGGTTTCCGTTTTATATGCTAATAGAGCTCCTGATCCAATGAATTCCTTGCCCCTTATTTTTCCTTTGCCTCACTTTATCCGAACAATATTAATTTCATTTTATCTTGTCTACTTGATGCATTATTTAAAAATACACCAAATCCTTTGTAGAAAGATTCATGGACTAGATAAAGGTTAATTATCATATATTTTAAAAATATTCAAATGAATGAAAATACATCAGGCTGACTTTCTGTCAGTCCAGGGCCTGATGAAGAATGGCATATCCAAAAAGGAACAAACACCTCAACATTCTTTTTTTTTTTTTTTTTTTTTTTTGGCTCGCTGATCTCCTGCCAGCATTCAAACCCAATAGGAAGATGGATGGAGGGCAAGGGAGCCTAATGATGTAGTCCCAATAGACCAGCCTCTGTCAAGGGGCAGAGAATAAGGTGGAGAAGGGTGGCGAGTAGTTCTGTATGTACAAAATCAAAGATTGCAACATATCTAGCAATGGTTAATAATGGAGATAAATAGTAAAGAGAGGTGAATTTATAGACTGGAGGGAATAATATATGGCACCTACATTCGTATAGATCAGTATTTCAACAAGCAATAGTCAAGAAATCCATGTCATCTAATAATACAGAATCAAATATACTAAAGAAAACTCAACGCTGAATGAGTATAATTTCATCATGTAAAATGAAATAAAAAATTATAGCATATTTTCAAGACCAAAAGTTGTAAAAATAGGAATTGCATACATGTTTTGCTCATCACTAACTGCACTCATTTTAAATAGAAAATTTAGTGTTGAAATTCAGAACATCTATGTATTCTTTGTTGTTTTTTTTCATGGTACATTCTCAGGGCAATAGTTGCAGAAATAACGAGACAAAGATGAAGTACATAAAATTCAGCACATAAAACATTAGAAGAATAATTTCAGACATTTGGATGTGGACATTTAGAGAGTCTCGAAGACAGATACTTTTGTCAGCCAACATGTTATATGCAAATAAGAATTTAATAAGGACAAAAGCTGTGAACTAATATTTTAAAATGTTTTCTACCCCCTATTCAACAGCCCCTCTCCCCCAAGCCCAAGTAAGTTGTTATAGTTATTAGCATTTCCCTCAATCTGGTTTCTTTGCTCTAGCATGGAGATGAAATAATTCCTTTATTTCTCAAGGTAAAAAGAAAGAAAGGAAGAAAAAAGGCAAATGAAAGGGAAAGGAAAAGAAGGCTGGGTACTTAGAGGAGACAGGATGAATTTAAATGATTGGAATAGCTTGAAATGGGTGTAGTCAGGAAAATAACCCCTTGCTGTTATGTCACGGAAATATTTACCATTGTCACTTGCTCTGATAATTACTGTGGGTCTTTGTGGATTTTAAATTAGTTTTGCCAATTGTGCCTGTTCATGTTCTCTGCTCATTTAGATCTAAACATTTATCAGCGAGTTAAATAATAAATTTTGCTTGATTTGAAAAATTAGACTGTTGTTCTTTCTATCAGTCACTTGGTGAATTAAATCAGATTCCAAATGCTACTTAATAGCAACTAAGTCTACTGAGTATTGACTTTAATTAATTTTCTGCCTCTGCCTCTGACAAGCAATCAACAATTAAACCAAATTTAACTGCTTGAAATGCAATCTCCTTCTTTGGTATATCTTCAAATCCCTGTTAATATAATAGCTCAAACCCATTCGTTGTTCTTACAGTGAAAACTCTGTGTAGGTGCAATTTTTTTTTAATTGAGCTCTCCATCTTGAATGCATCAAGTTGCTGAAATTCTTGATCTAAAACTCAGGCATTTTAGAAACATTAGTTAACTCCTATCTCCTAACTAAACAATACTCTTAATTTTCTGATAGTCTTCAAGTCATGTCTACCAAACCATTTACTCCATTCCTGAGAAGCTTCAGTTTCTGAAATGAGCTTTCACTTCTTCCTGATAAAATAACAGCTTTGTTGGACATGCTACCGGATACTTATACGTTAGCCTTCTTCTGGATTGTCTTACATCCCAGAAGAAGTGTGTATGGGAACAAATAAATGGAGGTGACTCCAAGGGTCATGGGAAATTTCCATGGCATACAGAGCAATGTGAGATATGTCTAAGGAAAATATTTAGTTTCATAATTTGGGAATAGGATTTCATTTAGCACTTTTGGAACATGTGTTTAAATCAGTAGGCAGTAAGCTCAGGAAAATAGCGCTGAAGTGCACGAGCTTTCCATCGTTTTGTCATGAGCTTTGACGGCTCACAAACACTGACAGCGATGAAAGAACATGGACTATGGAAACATACCCACTCTGTTTCCTAAGTGTTGCATGTAGAAGTGTCGTGGGGTTGTTTTTGTTGTTTTGCTGTGTCACGCCCAGAATTTATTGCATTATTACCTTCATTCTCCATTTCCTCTAGGCTTACAGGACTCTGGGCTCACAGGAAGCTTTAAAGCTATTTTGTCCAGTCTACCAGCTGGTGCCAAGTCTGTGCACCCCCTTTGCATTTCCCAATCTCACCGGCAGTAGCAGATGTTGAAGGAAACACATTAGATGAGCTATAAATATCTCTGTTATTTGCTTACCTTGGACTTACCAATTATCAGTAAGTCCCAGTTCTCTGTGAGCCAGGTAAGAGGGGGCCCAGATTGAGGCTACCTAGAAATGGATGCCTTTGATATGCAGAGAACCCTTCTTGCTATCTCTGTAGATTTCTATCACCTCCAGTTTTTTACCCTCAGAGGTTAACTTCTACAGTGCCCACCAAGCCAACTGCCGAAACCAAACCAAACAAGACAAGGTTTGGTCCCTGTAGGATCACCCTGCCGCGGGTGCTGGCCAGCTGAAGGCCACAGGTGGACTGTACTACCACAGCCCTCGCAGGACAGGACAAACGGTGGTCACCACACTAACTCTAACAGGTCTTCACTCTAACAGGCTGTATCTGAAAAGTATGTTACTGTGATTTTGGGAATGATCTCATGCTGTTGGGACACATGTCTCTTTCAGAACCACATAGGTACTATTTAATACTAGTCTTTGTGTTTATGGCACAGAATTCACAGCTAGGAGCCAGAACTGCAGAGCAGTGTAAAGTGTAAACTGAATACAGAGTATGTGACTTTGAAGCCTGCATCCATCCCTTGCTGGCTGCATTGCCAGTGACCTTTTTTTTTTTTTTTTTAAGATTTATTTATTTATTTTAGAGAGAGGAAGCCCGCAAATGAGGAGCAGGGGAGGGACAGAAGGGGAGAGAATGCTGAAGACAACTCCCTGCTGAGCACAGGGCCCGATGCAGGCCTTGTTCCTGGGACCCTGAGAACATGACCTGAGTGAAAATCAAGAATTGGCCGCTTAACCAACTGAGCCATCCAGAAGCCCCTGCACTGCATGACCTTTAAGCAAGTTACTTAAACCTCTTTTAATAAAATGAGAATAGGGGCTCCTAGGTGGCTCAGTCAGTTAAGTGTCTGCCTTTGTCTCAGGTCATGATCTCAGGGTCCTGGGATTGAGTCCTGAGTGGGGCTCCGTGCTTCCCCCTCTGCCTGCTGCTCTCCCTGATTGTGCTCTCTCTTTCTCTCTGACAAATAAATAAATAAAATCTTGGGAAAAAAAATAAATAAAATGAAAGCAATAAAAAGACACATAAAGTGCCCTGGACAGTGCTTGCCTTTGGCAAATGTAAAATGAACATTTGCTATTACTTTTATTAGTTTTGGATAGACTCTGTTGAGGTCATCTTTAACTAGTGTCAGGCCAGTAGTGATAAATTAAGTCCAGGCAGAACTCTGGACATTTTCTGTACTTAGTTTAGATGCTGCAGACTTTTCAAGGAATCATCACACTGGATCATCTACCCTTTATCTTTAGGCTTTACTGTGCTTCTATCTTGAAAGAGATTTGGAAAAGGCTATTCCACAACTTCCTCTTATGACAAGCAGATGCTGGCACCAGGAAATGTGTCTGTATCTTACCTAAATCTTTTTGTGTTGCAGTTTGGACCTACTTCCCCATTCTTCTCTTGATCAAGAGGAGAGGCCCCAGGAGGCTGGATTTTGTAAGTGGTGAGTGGGTGGGGGTGGGCGGGGAAAGAGAGGCAGGGACTGAGAACGCCCAACTTGACGTAGGAGATCATTATTCTGGACCCGGTTTTGTCCCAACCTTTCCCGGATCAGCCACCAGTTTTCTTGCCGTAGATGATCTTTCAGATTTATTTCACCTCCAGACTGCTGTGACTTTCATAAACTTATCGATAGGTGAATAGGTCTTTGAAATCATCTTTTGGTATAACCCAAATAAATTGTCTCCCACAGGGCCTGGCTTATAGTAGGGATGCAATCAGTTTTTCTTCCTCTTGATTCTTGTCACCCTTTTTACCTCCCTTGGCATCAAGAGGAATCCCATTATTGGAAAATGGTTTCTGTGATGATGGTCTATTGTAATTCTTAGATCCCTCACGTATTGCGACTTAATTAAGAGCCCTTTAGCAATAAACACTGGAAAAGAAATAGGGCTCGTTCATTAAAGATAATGGGCAGCAAGGAAATAACAATATCGCTTGTCCTTGCTCTCCTGGTCAAGGTGCTCATCAGTGGGATAGGGGGTGGTTGATGGTGTTAAAGACTCGACTTACTCCAGGATTGCCTTATGGCTGGTTCACCGACCCCCATTTTGAGTTGTTTTGCTTATTCTGATAGAAACTAAGAAGTCTAGTTTGGTGTTAAAATACATTTAAACCCAATACAGCCCAACACCCACCTGTAGGGGGCTTCACTCTATTTTCATACTCTCTGCATCTACTTTTTAAAGATCAGAGCAAAACTAGCTTCTTCCAAGTCATTCATTTGTCTTTACTGATTACATTAAGTGTGCGTTTGTATGTGTATGTGTGTGTGAGTTGAGGGAATAGGGAGAAGGAGCTTACCTCTAATGAACTCAGTTATTTTCTGCAATATGAGATATCAAAATATTTCTCCAGCCAGATTTTGCTGACTGGTACAAAATTATAACTGATTCCCTCTCGCCATTTGCACCCTGAACATGAGTATATCCAGGAGTGGAAACATAATATCTTGCAAAAGAATGTCTCCTGTGGAGAGCATAACACATGCCTTACCTTTCCAAGGCAAATAAGAGCAACCACGTTTAATTAATTACAAACAGAACTCGAAAAATGCTCTCTATGGGTGGTTCTCAAACTTGGCTGTGCCTGGGAACCACCTGAAGAGCTTGTAAAATACTGATGTCTGGGTCCAACTCCCCAAGGTTCTGCTAGAAGTTGTCTGAGATGCAGCCCGGGCATTAGATTTTTAAAACCTCTCCAGGTGACTTTAATAGGTAGCCACGTTTGAGGATCAATGATCTATATCGGCGCACCTCCAAGTTCAACTTACCAAAAAATTCTTTGAGGGGAGAAGCAGCATTAAATTTAGATTCCTTAATGACAAATCAATTGTTTCTGAACTATGAACATAAATACTTCCCTCTTTAGATTACTGTGTTACAGAAAATAAGTTGTTGGGTCCCCAATGCTGGGTCCCCCAGTAATGGGTCCGTGATTAAAGGAGCGAGACTGATACAAAGTGAAGGTCAAGCAAAGCTTTATTTCGTGCCAAGCATTGAGAATCAAACTGACCCTTCGGGGCTGCACCTCTTACAGAGAGGGCAACCTCTCTCTGCTTCACAGACTAGCTTTTAAGGGCAAAGGCCATGCGGTTGGGCCTGGCCACGCACAGGTGGCCAATGAAATTGTAACACATAGAGAAAGCTGCACAGTCATGCTAGGTGACCAACTGAATTACAATTTACCCTAGTAGATATTTGAACCAGCCTATCACCTTGGTCAGGATTGGCACCCAAGAGGTGCCCAAAGGGCAGGGCCCATACTCCTTGGTAGCTAGGGAGACAGTAAGCACGCTTTACTGATTGGATGTCTCCACATGACCCAAGTCATCCCTGCATTTGGGCTGTTATCTATATCTGACCTGACCCACCCTTGTATTTGCGCTTTGTTACCTGGGACTGGTTTCCTGGACTTGCTTTTAAGTAAGTTCCCCTGGGCGGGGTGGGGGGGGGCAGGGTCTATTTAAGTTTTACAGCATAAACAACAAAATGACAGTTCAACCGGGGTGGGGCCGCTCTGGCTGAATAGGCCCTTATAAACTGAAGGTAAGGTCTGGGAATTGTGTCCTCTTCAGTGGATCCAACATAGCCATGATGTAAAGGAGATAAACCTGTATGCTGTTCTTAACTAACATATCCAGAGATGGCTATGGGTGATTCCACAGATCTAAGGCCTGGGTGGTTCCACAGATCTAAGGCATGCTCCCTCCTCCTATCTTGTTGCCCTTCTGTTTTTAATAATGTGATTCCTCAGAGCAGAATAGCTGCTCAAGCTTGAGCTATCACAGCAGGACAGAGGAAGGAGCAAAGGATGAACCATTTCAGGATACTTGCTGGAAGTAGAACAGGATGCCACCACTTACATTCCTTTAGCTCATTGGTTCTCAGCTGGGGAAAATTTTGGCTCTCAGGGTATACTGGACAACGTTTCAAGATGTTTTTGGTTGTCACGATTGGGATAGCATGAAGGTCAGGGGGATTGGTATCTGGTAGGTAGGTATCTGCTGCTAAACATTGCCCACTGCCCAGGATAGTGACCACAACAGTGAATTATCTGACCTAAATTGTTGATGGCAGAAATGTTGAGAAACCCTACAAAGTCTAGCTGTAACTTGATCATTTGATTATACCGAGTTGCCAGGAACATAGAAAATTGTAGTCTATATTCTAAGAGATTATCTGCCTATTTAAAAATCAAGGATTTTATTACCCAAAAAGGTAGAATGGACATGGGGGACAAGGGACAACTATTTCTCTGTACCATATTGTCCTGTAACTTCCGACTCCTGCCAAAGAGGTTTGAAAGCTGAAGTTTGTTCCCTTATCCATGATCCATCACTTAGCCATGGTGCAAACTCATACCCTGCATGGACAGGCCACTTTCTGAAGCAAAACCAGCCATTTGCATAAGCAGAAATGCAATTTTAATGAGGGCTTTTCTGGCTACTGTTCCTGGGATGCTGGGGTTATATTTTCATGAGTTAATCTCTCATGAATATTCAGGAGAAGCCTGCTGGGCATTGACTACAGCAGTAGTGGAGTACAAAAGGAGTTGCCTGTACATAATGTGCACTTTGCATTTTCCTCCCCCCTCCCCTTAGGTAGAATGAGAAAGTAGAGCAGGGGCACCATGATGTCCACCTCCTGTGGTCTCTTACAGTGCTGAACGTGTGCAGAAATAATGTAATAGAATAAAGTGAAAGTTCAAGTACATCCAAGACACCTCTTTATCTTACGGATGAGAAAAGCATGCCTGGAAACTGGGCCTTGGGTCCCAGCCCTTCTTTAAAGTAAACGTGCAATCTCAGGCAAGTTCCTTATCCACTCTCAGTGTTAATTTTCCAGTCTCTAACAGGAAAGCACTGGACCAATGTCTTGGGTCCCTTCTAACAGTAAGCTAGGTGGTGCCATGAAGATCTCTGATTCTAGGAGGTTATCTAGGAGCTTCACCTAGACTTAGAGTGTGCGGAGTGAAGGAGCTGAGACTAGAACCCGCCTTCTGTGTCTGAGCTCCTTTGTGGGTTTTGTGTTTCTGCTTTTGTTTTCAGGTTTATACCGGCTATCAGTTAGTATTATGGGAATGTGAATATGCTGAGAGGCCAGGCTTTCCATGAAGAGGAAGTTGTTAAACAGTGTTAAAAGTAGAACATTCTAAAGACGTTTTGGTTCTGTTTCAACTCAATTCAATTTCAGTTCTAGGGTAGTAACAATTCACAGATAATGAATAACATTGCCTGAACTTTGGAAGAAAAATCACGGAGATTCTGTCTATAAAGCAAATTCTTCTTAAAGCCCATGTCTTTTTATAATGACTCTATACACATATCATATAAACCCTTTCTATTTTTTATTTTTTAATTTTTAAATTTTTTTAAAGATTTTATTTATTTATTTAACACAGAGAGAGATCACAAGTAGGCAGAGAGGCAGGCAGAGAGAGAAGGGGAAGCAGGCTCCCTGATGAGCAGAGAGCCTGATGCGGGGCTCGATCCCAGGACCCTGAGATCATGACCTGGGCTGAAAGCAGCGGCCCAACCACTGAGCCACCTAGGCACCCCAACCCTTTCTATTTTTTAAATATCAAGGTCAACTATTATATCTGATCTGGATTTATTGTGGGGGTTAGAAGCTTGAAAGGAAGGACATCAAGATAGGATTTAGCTGATTGCCATTAAATTTTCCTCAGATGGGGAAAGTTTCCCCACAGTGAATTTTTTCCATCTGATTGATACACTTATGTACAGCAAGCTTCATCTACTATGCAGAAAGCATCACAGAAATGCTTTTCTTTGAAAGTTACAGAGACTACTAAGTCTTCTGGAATATCTTTTCTTGGGCTTGATCTCTTGTGAATGTTGGAGGAGGCAAACACAGCCATATTGGGGCAGTGACAGCATAGTGACTGCCTCCTCTCCTAAACTACACAGTTTCCTTCAAAGGGATGAGAAAGAAGACTCCCACTGCAGAGAAAATGGACTGTCCCACCAGTGGATGCTGCCCAGTGCCATTCAAATGCAACATTGTGGCTCATGTGGATCAATAATTTCCTTATAATTTTTATAACCTGTTGCCTCTTCCCAAAATTGCTCTATGCCTTCTGAGAAAAAGCTGTGGGTCAGGGTTAATCTCCCTTGTAAATGAAACTTGAAAAACTTGAAAAACTTAATATAAACCTTGAAAAACTTAATATAAAGCCTTGAAAAACTTAATATAAACCCTACCAGTTGACATGTATTGGGCCCGTTTTGCAATCTAGAACCCAGAATAACGTGGGCCTTAACTGCATCATAATCTCAAAGTTGATGTCATGTTTTCCCACATTTTGTATTTTACTTCTCACAACACGGCTTTATTTGCTTTTCATCCCGTAGAGTTTAACCTCTATAAAACAAGTTGACAAAACTTACAATGAACAGAAATACTTTTAACATGTTGATAAACATTTTCCTAGTTCCTATCAGAGAGTTTTGGAAAAGTTAGTAAATTTTTAAAGAGCTCTCAGTATATCCAAATATTTCGAAAAGTGAGTTCTTTGGAAGTTGCCATAGCAGCAGGTGTTTGAAGCTGGAAATATCTTTGAGATTATATGTTATGTCAGTGTTGAAATTGTCTTATTATAGAAAATGTCACAGATTTTCAGTTCAACATTTCTTGGTAACAGTCACGGCAGGTAAGAAAAATCTGAGAAAGAAGTAGGGAATGCAGCTATTGCTAATACTTCATTTAACCGAACCTTCCTAGACAATTTAAAAAAAAAATGAAATATGTTACTTTGTGCATATTTCTTTCATTCAGAATAACCCCATTTCTTTGATAATGACATTCAGCACATATCAATAACCAGGTGTAGATATCTGCCAAAGATGCAGATTGTATTTCACATGATATGTCCAATTTTGCTAGGCTAGTTGTGTAAACAGAAGATGATTACTTATTCAGCTGAGATCAAACAAAGTAAAAGAGCAAAAGTGTTAGATGTTACCTTCATGGTGACATCCGGGGAATCTTCTTCAGGGTTGATTAACTTTACGTGGGACTCCGAAATAATTATGACTACACATGCTGGAGAATGAAATGTTCCCATCAGGCAATGATTACAACCAACATCAAGAGAGAATTTCAGGCAGGCAATCAGAAATCACCAATTATGCAGAGTTTCTGCAAGAGATGAAGTTAGCTCATAAAAGTGCTGAAGTGAACAACTCGATGGGATTTTAAAGGAAGCAGATGGCCCCATTTGGGCTCCTTACAGTTGACTTATCCAAACTGTATACACAGGTTCAAACAGATTATGATCTGTGGTAACAACCAGCTTATATTGTGACATTCATCATTACCCACATTCGTTTACAAAATGCTCTTCCACCACAGGGATGGTGATCAGAGCAGAGAAATGATTATTTAAATGGATTCTATTTCTCTTGGACTTTGGCTGCCCACACCCCATGTTTTTCCTCAAAATACAAATTTCTAATTTACATATAAATGAGGCACAAAATAACTATTATATTTGTTTGCCTGTGTGTGTTTCAAGCATATTGTTTTACCCCAAGGTAGCCACTTTGTCTATCCATCTTTAAGATTTGTCCTGTTGGTCATTCTTGATGAAACAACTTCACAGCTCAGGGATTCAAACTAGCAGATTCGAGGGAAGTTCCCATAACATTGGAGCAAGAAGGGACTTCAGCTTTGCGTAATGAGCATTTCCACATCTTAAATGTGAGGTCATTAAAGTACATAGACTCAATCAAATATATTGTCCACATCACAACTCCTTAGGGGCAAGGCCCAAACCAGAATGGAGAGATTTCCTTTATCTCTTTATTGCTGATTTAAAATGTACCCCAAAACTTAGGACTTAAAACCACAATGATTTATTTCTCATGATTTTTTTAGTTGACTGGGAGGGTTTTCTGCTGGTTTCATCTGGGCTTCCATGCATGGTTGCATTTAGCTGCAATGTCATGTGGGCCTAATGGAACCCAATGGGTTTCCTCACCTGCCTCGTAGTTGGTACTGGTTGTCAGCTGGGCCACTTGGGATCTGTGTGGCTTGTCATTATCAAAGGAGCTGGACAAGTTTCCTTACACGACAATCTCAGTCAGTGTCCAAGAGAGCAAAAGCCAAAGTTGCAAGCCTTCGTAAGACCTAGGTTCAGAGCTGTCAGTGTCCCTCTTGTCCTATTCCGTTGGTCAAAACTAGCTATAGGGACAGATCAGGGAAAAGGAGGAGAAATGCGTTCACTTCTTAATAAGAGAAATAGCCGAGTCCCATTGCTGAGGAGGCTGGAAAACATTGCCATAGCCATCTTCGAAAGGGCACTTCACCAGGCTGTCAGTTTCAATAGGTAAGGACAACACTCTGGGTAAGTCCAGCCCCCTTGCCATCTGGATCACTGCTGCTTTCACAGAGAATGCGTGCAACCGAGTCTGTCTGTAAACACTTGGCCAACATCCCATTTGTAGAGAAAGAGCTTCTTAATTGTGATTGTTTGGTTTTATAGATTAGCGAAAACTTTAAAACCATCTAATAAAAATAACTAGGTTCTCTTTAAAATTAAATTGATTTGAAACCTAATACACTTTACAAAGTAATAAAACCTTGAGAAAGCCTTTCTCTGCTCTTAAGTAGAATCCTTAAAGTTTGATTAGTTTCCAACTGAAAGCTGTCAAGTTGAGCAAAAAGCCTGTGTTCACAGTTTATGAGGGATGCCATTTGGTAACCTGAAGGTGGCAGATGTGAAGGCTGACGGTGGAGGGTGGCGGTGGGGCTGGGGGCCAGGGGCCTCCAGCTGCTTTCCTGATGGGCTTTCTGTCAGAATCTCTCTTCTGAGGAACGTGACTCCTTGCGAGTGGCTGTAAGTCTTAGAATAAATATTTCACTAGTCATGATGGTTTTGAAAACTTAAAGCTGTGAAGGACACATTGGAATCTCTGTGATTTACGATAAAGCTGAAGGAAACTTGATCATTCCAGGCCTGCCGTATGTAGCTGTATGGAATGTGCAAATGAATTAAACTAGCAAACCCCACAGATTTTGTTTCTTGATTAAAAAAAAAAAGTCTTAAGTCAGATCAGCTAACAGGCAATTTGAAACAGGGATTTAGCGAGGCAGCTGTTTTAAATGAAATTCCTTCCAAATGTTTCTCTCTCCCTTCCCCCTTCCATATTTTTCTTGCAAGGACTCAGAGAAGCTTCTCTTCCTAATTTTCTTGGTTCTGGATATGAGTGATTAAAAAAAAAAAAAGTCTGCAATAGTCCTGTAACTTCACACATTATTCCTCTTCGGTTTGCTCTCAGAGGATAGGTTATCCTAGCATACCCATACAATCTCATGTCCTGGGCATAGTAATTCTTTGTATGGTACATAAGATCAATAAAATGTGCAAATGTGCTTTTTGGTATATTACTAAATTTAATTATGACAAATATCGTTTTAAATTTAAAAAAAGTTGTTTTTTTTTTTATTACAAATGTCTGAAGAGAAAGTCAGAGGGAACATTTCTTTTTTCTTTTATAAAATGAGCATTGAATGACTCAAAGAAGTTAAATAACTTGCCGAACTGGTTTAGATGGTAAACCAGTTAGAGCCCAAGTCCCCTGACTTGTAGCTCTGTTCTTTTTCTATTATTCCATGTTGCAATTCTGTTATAGGTGTTCAATAAATACTCATTGAATGAATGAGTAAATCTTCTTGTTATTGTCTTTGTTACTGGACATTATAGCTTCATGAAGATGGCATATTTTAGAGTCTAAAATTCAGATTAGCACTCTTGTTCTAAAACAGTGATTCTTTGACTCTTGTCTTTAGTAACCCATGAGCAAATCGAACTGGTTGAAAAAGCAAGGAAATGATTCAGGTCATTTGGATAAGGACTGGTCCGAAATGATAGATGCTAGGAAGTGGTCAGACATTGTAAGCTGAATTTTCTGCTCCTTGTGGCATACATCCACATTCCCTTGCCTAAAACTCTTGGACAAAATTGTAAATATTTTAAGTTTTGGAAAAAAATATAATATATATTCTGAATACTATATATATATATATAGATAGATAGATAGATATATGTACATGAACATTAGGTAGTACCACATAACAAATGTATTAATATTTTTGCAAAGAAATGAATATTTTTAGTAGGATAAAGTCTATTAATAACCTCAGGTCAGACTTTGACACTCAGTGAGCTATACAGCCAAACTTACAAAAACACATATAGTTTCTGAGTTTTCAATTTTGGAATTCTGAGTAAGAGATTGTGAACTTGAATTCCAGCGAGAAGGCTGGTCATGTATAAGTAGACTTTCTTCAAGAAAGGGAAGACTTCCTTTGAGTGACAACCATTTGGAAAGCAAACGCTCAAACAAAGCCAACACACCCCGCTGTTCGTCTTGTGCCAACGGAAGAGAAAAGGGAAGATTTCTTCTCTAGATGGAGAGGCACTGCTTCTCTAAATCTGTGTGGTATGCATTTCTCCACTAAATAGCTAATAACAAATCTCATCTCTCAGGCAGAGAGCATCATGTGGAAGCTTTTTCATGCCCATTTGAGTGAACTTTGTAAATAATACGTATTTCCAGGAAAATTTCCAGGGAAATACGTATTATTTCCACGCTTTATTTTTATTATATGTCAACCCAATTATCTGACCTGGCATGTGTCAGGAAAACAAATACAATCTCCAGCTATGTTTTTCTTCATCTGTGTGCTCAGTAACCAAGGGTCCAATTAATGGCTACTTCTTTTTTGGCCCAAAGCTGTCATATTCCCAGAGGAGACACCCAGTGGAGAAAAGGATCACTGTGGAAGCTCAAATGCTATAGCTCAAGCCACATCCATCCACTCAACCCTGAAGAAGGGAGTGGGGGTGGGATGCTTTAAAATAATGGCTCTTACAAATCCCACCTCTTAAAATCAGAGACCAGATTTCCTCCATGTCATTTTCAAAGTGGAAAGAGAATTATTTTCTTAAGTCACATTTTATTTTTCTGGGAACCTCTTTCCTGCTGGTTTCATCTGGTGTATGCATGAACTACCATAGCAACAATCTCTGTCATCCTTTGTCACTGATCCGGAGTCAAAGTTACCAGATAGCTTCTTGAGAAAATGTGCAATAGAAAGAAGTGTGGATCCTGTGAAAATGTGAGTCCTGTTTCATTGTAAGTCAACCAAAGATCCTGGCAAATGGATATTATCTCCAGCCACCAAAATGTCTCTGCATAAATCATATGTGATATGAATGTCCCTGTGATATGTACAGCTTCAGATAAAAGTGAGCTTTTAAAAAAAACATAGTGTTTTCTTAAAAAAAAAAAATGAGCCTGGCATGGTTGTGAAACCCAGTTGGATTGAGGCTTGACATTAATAAAGAGATCAGCTGTAGCTAAAGGACAAAACGGGTATCTTTCAAGGTATTTGAGAGCTCAGATTATGAAAGTTAGCAAAATGAGATTAAGTCATGTGGGAAAGGAAGAGGGAGACTACTAGTTATCTATTACTTCCCTAGTTTGAGCCAGCCACTGAACTCTGTGTGTGTGTGTGTGTTCCTATTTCATCATTACAGTATTTCTACTGAAAGAGCCCCCTGACTCACCCTCTTCCTTACTTCCACCTTCTCTGTCCCTAGCAGCTATAATGATTGGTTTACACATGGAAACATAACTCACCTACCTGAAACTCTCCAGTGGCTTCCCATCTCACTTTGAAAATGCACAAAATTTGTAACATGCCCACAAGGCTCCATATGGACTGGCCTGGGTCTACCTCCAAAGCCTCATCAGGTACCACCCACCCCCTGTCCCCCATGCTCTCTACACATTGGCCTTCTTCTGGTTCCTTGCCCATGCAACTTTCTTTCTTCCTGCAGGCCTTTGCACATGCTGCCTAAAGTCCCTTTATTCCAACTTGCTGCCTGGTTTCAATTTAAATGTCACATCTTCTGGGAAATTGCCCCTGGTCGCAGACTTGATTTCATATATATATATATATATATATATATATATATATATATATATATAGAAAAACCTGCACTTTTCTTTGACATAACTCCTTACTATTTTTAATTATATAGTTACTGGTGTGATTGTGATTTCATACTCTTTCCACAAGCTTCTCAATTCACTTAGGTGTGGAATTGTGTCTGCTTGTCCCGTTCTCAATTCCCAGTGCCAAGCCAAGCTTGTGGAACATAAAACCATTCAATAAATACTTAAATAAAAGAGACAGATGTCACTTTTATCTCCTGTGTCTTCTCTTATTGACAATTCATTTGCTTGTCCAATGAGTCCCATGCCCTGTGCTACCTGACCAGTTTCTCTCAGATGTGAAATGAGCACAAGCACATATTTCTTACTCAGTTGGGGTGGGACCGGCAAGCAGAGCCTCATGATGAAGTAGGGAGAAGCCTGGGTAAGGAGCAAAGGCACCCTGCTCTCTTCCAGGCTCCCCATCCAGGTCGGTGGCTTTTCCCAAGTCAATTTATTTCAAACACTTCTTATTTGTAAAATGTGATAATATCTCTTCCACCTCTTCATAAAATCATATCAGAAGTAAGGTGATGAAGATGAAGGTCGTCTGGAATATCTTATAGAATCTAATTATGTAGTCAATTTTTTTTAATTAAAGTCATGTTCCCGTACATACTTAAAATCAAAATCAAACTGTATTGAAGGGAAAGGATCTAGGTTTCCAAATACACCTTCAAAATGATAATAAATAAGTAACAGAAATTCCTGGAACTACATCCTAGCATTCCAGAATGCAAAAGATAATATTGATCTGAACTTCTGGATCTGAAAGCTGAAGCTCTTATTAGAAGGGGGAGTAGTTACACCTGCAGAATTATGTAGGAGAAATAGTCTGTCCCAGATAAATTATCATATGTCTCATTAAACAACTACTTAAAACAAGACAGTTCTAACTGACAAAAGGCAGATGTAGACACTGAAAAATAATACTGGATCTTTAATTAATTAATTAAATTGTGTGTGTGTGTGTTCCAAAACTCATTGTTTATGCACCACACCCAGTGCTCCATGCAATACGTGCCCTCCATAACACCCACCACCAGGCTCACCCCCCCCGTACCCCCAACTCCAAAACCCTCAGTTTGTTTCTCAGAGTCCATAGTCTCTCATGTTTTGTCCCCTCCTCGGATTTCCCCCAACTCATTTCTCCTCTCCATCTCCCAATGTCCTCTGTGTTATTCCTTATGTTCCACAAGTAAGTGAAACCATATGATAATTGACTTTCTCTGCTTGACTTATTTCACTCAGCATAATCTCTTCCAGTCCTGTCCATGTTGATACAAAAGTTGGGTATTCATCCTTTCTGATGGAGGCATAATACTCCATTGTATATATGGACCATATCTTTTTATTTTATTTTTAAACTTTATTTTATTTTTTTTCAGTGTTCCAAAATTCATTGTTTATGCACCACACCCAGTGGACCATATCTTCTTTATCCATTCGTCTGTTGAAGGACATCTTGGTTCTTTCCACAAGTTAGTGACTGTGGCCATTGCTGCTATGAACATTGGGGTACAGATGGCCCTTCTTTTCACTACAGCTGCATCTTTGGGGTAAATACCCAGTAGTGTTATTGCAGGGTCATAGGGTAGCTCTATTTTTAATTTCTTAAGGAATCTCCACACTGTTTTCCAAAGTGGCAGCACCAACTTGCATTCCCACAACAGTGTAAGAGGGTTTCCCTTTCTCCACATCCTCTCCAACACTTATTGTTTACTATCTTGTTAATTTTGGCCATTCTAACTGGTGTAAGGTGGTATCTCAATGTAGTTTTGGTTTGAATCTCCCTCATAGCTAATGATGATGAACATTTTTTCATGTGTCTGTTAGCCATTTATAGGTTTTCTTTGGAGAAGTGTCTGTTCATGTCATCCACCCATTTTTTGACGTGATTATCTGTTTTTTGTGTGCTGAGTTTGAGGAGTTCTTTATAGATCTTGGATATCAGCCCTTGATCTGTAGTGTCATTTGTGAATATCTTCTCCCATTCTGTGGGTTGCCTCTTTGTTTTGTTGACTGTTTCCTTTGCTGTGCAGAAGCTTTTGATCTTGATGAAGTCCTAAAAGTTCATTTTTGCTTGTTTCCTTTGCCTTTGGAGACATGTCTTGAAAGAAGTTGCTGTAGCCGATGTTGAAGAGGTTACTGCCTATGTTCTCCTCTAGGATTTTGAGAGATTCCTGCCTCACGTTGAGGTTTTTTTTTTTTATCCATTTCGAGTTTATCTTTGTGTATGGTGTAAGAGAATGGTCAAGTTTCATTCTTCTACACATAGCTGTCCAATTTTCCAGCACCATTTATTGAAGAGACTATCTTTTTTCCACTGGATAGTTTTTCCTGCTTTGTCAAAGATTATTTGACCATAGAGCTGAGGGTCCATATCTGGGCTCTATACTCTATTCCACTGGTCTATGTGTCTTTCTTGGGCCAGTACCATGCTGTCTTGGTGATCACAGCGTTGTAGTAAAGCTTGAAATCAGGCAACGTGATGCCCCCAGTTTTGTTTTTCTTTTTCAACATTTCCTTAGAATTCTGGGTCTCTTCTGGTTCCATACAAATTTTAGGGTTGTTTTTTCCAGCTCTTTGAAAAATGCCAGTGGAATTTTGATCAGGATGGCATTGAAAGTATAGATTGCTCTAGGCAGTATAGATATTTTAACAATGTTTTTTTCTTCCGATCCATGAGCATGGAATACGCTTCCATCTTGTTGTGTCTTCTTCAATTTCTTTCATGAGTATTGTGTAGTTCCTTGAGTACAGATCCTTTACCTCTTTGGTTAGGTTTATTTCCAGCTATCTTATGGTTCTTGGTGCTATAGTAAATGGAATCGATTCTTTAATTTCCCTTTCTATATTTTCATTGTTAGTACATAAGAAAGCAACTGATTTCTGTGTTGTTAATTTAGAAGTGGGCTTGGTGCTCTTCCAGATTTGAGAAAATCTTAGACTACAATAAAGGTATCCTTTATTTTGAGAACATAGGAAGGAAGGAGATGGAAACAATTATTAATTCTTTGCCCTTTAGAAACTTGATGTATTTATCTTGGAGTCAGGGGAATATTGGGATGCAGATAATTTCTGATTAGAAATTTTATTTCACTGCCTACTCCATCATGGTTTATTGCTAATTGTGTGTGTGTGTGTGTGTATGAGAGAAAGAGGGAGGGGGAGAGAGTGTTTTAAGAGGAGTGGTATGGTACTTCAAACAAATAATCCTACAGCTGACAGCAGCTGTTCCTGATTTCTTTTAATAATCCATGACAAAAATATTGAGTGTACAATAATGCAAACAGCCAAATAATGAAATGAAAACAGGCAGAAGCAATCATTTGCTCTCTTTCCATTTTATTTGAATACACTGAGTGTGTTGAGATGTTAAAATAACTGTTAGTGTTTTGGAGATCATCGGCACTGTTGTAGCAACGATGTGTGTGTGTGGATGTGTGTGCATGTGTGTGTGTTTTAATTCCATTTAGGGGCTGAAGAATGGAAAGTCAATATAGCTACTTTTGTTCTATACCTAAAAAGTCTTTCTGCTTGGCTAATTTGTCCTTATTTCTTTCTCCTTTGTGTGAATCATTGATTCTTTCATGATCTAACTCAGC
Organism: Lutra lutra; assembly: GCF_902655055.1. Lineage (NCBI taxonomy): Eukaryota > Metazoa > Chordata > Mammalia > Carnivora > Mustelidae > Lutra > Lutra lutra. Next base: position 49,588,736 of record NC_062280.1, on the reverse strand, counting down.
CAGACGTTGGGGTAACACTTCAGATGAAAGGTGTGAAAATGAGTTAAATATATATATTATTTTAATAGCTGGTACCAGAAGTCTTCTTAGAGTAGAAGGTCTTTCATCAGGAAAAAGCCTCATTAGGTTCCATGTTGTTCACCAGGCTCTTGACATACTGGCTTTCCCCCAGTTCTTCAAACCAGCCACTTTCTATCCTGCCCCAGGGCCTTGGCATGTGCTGTCTTTTGGGGCTCAAAGGTGAGACTGTAATGGCAGTAAATGGCATAGGAGAGGGAATGGAAGAGATGGGAACAATACATTAAAAATGAATTGAGAATTGTGCAGTTAAGGTTCATACATTGAATTCTACACATATGAATTTTCTGGGGCGGCTGTAACAAATATCATAAACTCGGAGGCTTAAAATAGCATAAATTTTACTCTGTCACAGTTCTGGAGGCCAGACATCTGAAAGCATGGTGCCCCAGGGTGGTAATCCCTCTGAAGGCTCCAGGGGAAGACATGAACTTCGCCTCGTACAGCTTCTGTTGGTCAGAGGCATTCATTGGCTTGTGGCCATGTCACTGCAATCTCTGCCTCGTGGCCACATTGCCTCCTCCCTTCTGTCTCTTCCTCTTCAGTGCCCCATTTATAAGCTCACTTGTCATTGGATTTTGAGCCTACCTGAATAATCCAGGGTAATCTCCTTTCTCAAAATCTTTAACTCAATCATATCTGCAAAGACCCTTGTTCCAAATAAGGTTACATTTATAAATTCCAGGGATTTGAACTTGATAGTTTTGGATGGTCATTATTCCCTTAACCTCTTCAAACTGAACTGCAAAATGTTTAAGTTGTGTTAACGTTTCTTTTAATAAACTCTTTGGTTATTCCCACATTGTTATTTTTGTTCATGTATTTTTACATTCTCTATTTTTTAATAATTATGGTAGCTAATATACTCACATTTTATAGACTATTTTAAAGAAACAGCTCATGAAGTTTGTCACTTTATAATTGTTATTAATAATTTTTAATAGAAATGTTTGCATTTATCTTACTATCTTTTAGAGAGAGAATGTGTGCGTGCACCACACAAACAGGGTTGAGGGTGGGGGCAGAGGAAGAGGGGGAGAGAGAGTCTTAAGCAGCCTCCACAAGCTCAGTCTCCTGTACTTGAGATTATGACCTGAGCTGAAACCAAGAGTTGATCACTTAACCAATTGAGACACCCAGACTTTTCTTGTGTTAATTTTTTTATTGACTACATTCCCTATGCTATAATTTTCATCCCTGTGACTTAGTTATTTTATACCTGGAAGTTTGTACCTCTTAATCCCCTTCACATTTGTCTCTCCCTTAATTATTTCTGCTTTCATTTGTTTTGTTTTGTTTTTATTTATTTTTTTTTCTAGGTTTTTTATTTGGATATTTAACTTACACATTTGTATTCTTTCTTTTTGGTTGACCTAAGATTTCACTGCTATCTAACCAAATCCATAATTGTACTATGTACTCAAATCTTTGCTCCAAGTGTTGGTTTAAGAAGAGATCTCTGATTTAGAAGTACCATTATATTTTTGTTTGTTACCTAATTTGTACATTAAGTACTATTATATTTTATCAGAGGATGTTGCCTCTGTTATTGTTGACTTTTACAAATTTATCCAGTCTTTCTTATGGCTAGATTTCATGACTGTTCCATGAGCACCTGAAAAATATGGTCTGTGCTCAGAGTTAAAAATTGGGTAGAATTCTCTTATTATGTTATTTAGGTCTCCTGTATCGTTAATTATTTCCCCCTTTTTAAAAATTTATTTTTTATTTAAATTCAATTAATTAACATATAATATATTATTGGTTTCAGAGGTAGAGTTCAGTGATTCATCAGTCTTATATAATATAGCCAGTGCTCATTCCATCGAGTGCCCTCCTTAGTGTCCAGTACCCAGTTACCCCATCTCCCCCTCCCTCCCCTCCAGGAACCCTCAGTTTGTTTCTTATGATTAAGAGTCTCTTATGGTTTGTCTCCCTCTCTGATTTCATCCTGTTTGATTTTTCCCTCCTTTCCCCTATGGTCCTCTGCTTTGTTTCTTAAATACCACATATGAGTGAGATCATATGATAAGTGTCTTTCTCTGACTTATTTCACTTAGCATAATACCCTCTGGTTCCATCCACGTTGTTGCAAATGGCAGGATTTCATTATTTGATGGTTGAATAGTATTCCATTGTATATGTATACCATATCTTCTTTACCATTCATCTGTTGATGGACATCTGGGCTCTAATTGTTAAGCTTGATCAAGGATTGAGTGATATGTATATTTTATGTGAATATCTCTCTTTTCTTTCTTACTTTATATGGTTCTCTTTAATTCCTGTATTATAGAATGATACTAAATCAGATTCTGTTTTTCCTAATGTGATTCTTCCTATTTTTATTTGCAGTTCCTGTTTTACTACTTGCTTTGAAATTATTAATGTTAGATTATTTGGTATATGGGTATTCATAACTGCTAAATATAGTGGCAAAATTCATTTTTAATTTAAGTTGCCCATAATTCTGTCATCTAATGAGTTTTCTCTCAATTCTCTCAAATACTAAGATAGTGACCCCTGATTTTCTACGAATTTACATTTTTCTCACGTGCGTGTTCCCATATCTTGTCAACCTTTCTGAATCATTTGAAGTATGTATTATATAAAGCATATAATTGAGTTTAGCTTTGTAATTCCAACAAAACCATTTTTTTCTTTTAATAGGTCAATCTACCCCTTAGTACATTTACTAATATGAAAATAATGTTTGATTATAGGTGTGTGTAACATTTTAGGTGATCATCTCTCTTTTCTTTCTTACTTTATAAGGTTTTCTTTAAGATCTGTATTTCCCTTGCTATGTGTGTACCTTTATTCTTGAAACTTGTAAGATTTTCATGTTTGTTCTGTGTGATTACCATTATATAGCTTTATACAATATCCTTAATCCTCTACTCCTTTTGAAAGTCTCTCTTAATTCCCTTGCATTAGCAGTGTCAGAATAGGTATTGTTCTATTGCCTATCCCCTTTTCTTGGCACCATCCAATGCATGATCATATGTCTTTAAATACACATCATTCTCTGTTACTTACCTGTGCAGACTTAAATAAACTTGCACACATACTCCACATGGGTTGAATGTTGCCCCTGGGAGCTTTCCCCAGCTGCAGCTTCCTTTTTAGGTACAGGAGGCTTCCTTCACTTGGATGGAAGCCCAGAGGCAAAAAAGCGAAGAGCGTGCTTTGAGCTGCCCACACAACTGCCCTAGAGTCAGAAGTGGGTCCTGGGATGTGACTTAAGCCCCAGAAGCACCTGTTGTGGCATCTCCGGAAGGGTGGGTGTTAATTTCCTCAGCATCAACCTGGCATTGATAGTACACTTGAGCCTCAGGTTGCATCCCCTCGATGGCACCGGCCAGGTGTGGGAAAGGCTGGAAAAGGCTGAGAGGTTCACGCCGTCTATCTTTCCGGCTTATCTTCTCTTTTGTGCTCTGAGCTACAGCTACTATTGTTGCTCGTCTTGTTCCCATGAGAACAAACACAGGCCAGAGACTGGTAATGGAGCACGCTAGCACCTGAGGAGCAACCTGACTTTGGAGACAGACTAACTAACTAACTAACTAACTAACACTAGATCCAGTCTAGGAAACACGGGTCAAAAATACCAGATTTGTGGCTGTCAAAGTATTACTAATTACAACCTCATAAATCAGACTTAAAAAGAAAAGTCACTAAAAAGTGGATTTCTGTGCCTTTTCTTGGCCTAAAACAAGAAGAAATAGATCACTTTTGTAGGCTACTTAGGTGTATCTGTTTTTCTAATTTGCAGTTAGTTATTAAGCTCATAGGCCATTAGGCATTACATCCCGAATTAAAATCCTGCCTTTACCACACACTGACCATGTGACTTTGGCAAATTACTGAAACTTTCTGTGACTCAGTTTCTTGCTCTGTTAAGTGGAATTAATTAGATGAAATAAAATGACATATGTAAAGTGTTTTTAGAGCAGTCCATAGTGTACCCTGTTACAAGTGTTATTTCTTATTATTATCGCTTTTACACCCACAAGATTGATAGTCCCCCTTGGTGTGTGTCCATTATGATTTTCTTCTCTTAGTTACCATTACTTGTACAATGCCAATTTTATGTACTCAAATGTACACTCCATGAGAACAGGGACACTGTTGGATATAATCCACACCTTATCCCAGCTCCTAATAAGTGGAGTGGAACACAGTATGGTTCAATACTTTTTTGCATGAATGGATGAATGAATCAATAAATCATCCAATCAAGACTGCTCATTTAGGGCCCTGATGTGTCAATTTTCTGAAGTAAATCACATATTTTGAGCTCATTCTCTCATTACAGAGAAGTGCTAATTTCAGCTATAAGCTTTGAATATACCTTTTAAATCTATACTTATATTTAACTTTCAGTGGAGAAATACAAATCAGACTGACAGATCAACCCAACCCGTAAGTCTCCTCTCTTCCCTAACCGCCAAGCAGGCATCAGTTTCAATTACCCAGACACCCTGTATTTTTCCTCATTGAATTATCCAGGCTGAACGACCACTCAAGCAAAATTAAAAAAAAAAAAAGATTCTCAGTTCTGCCCACACCCCCATCCTGTTCCTATTTTCCTGGAAAATAGTCGCTGATAGCTTTGCTGCTATATGGATATCAAGATGGATTAATTTCAAACTTCTCTGATATGGATAATTACTTACTTAGGCCATCCCCCCCCCCTTTTTCTTTAAATTTTGTGTCCTAAAAGCCAGAATTGACAAGCTTCAAACTGGATACAGTGACATTGACTCAAATAGTTTTGATTTCCAGGGAATTGAGATGATTTAAGGGTATAAAGCACTATGGTGAGGTAAGCCTTGGATGAGATGAAATTGGCCTTTTCCAGGAGCTTGGGATCTGGTCCAAGTACCTTGACATGCATTCAAATGACACATTAAAATCATGGGCTGGCCACACCTGAGAGCAAACTGTGAAGAGGGCAAGACAGGAAGAACACTAACGTTTACCAAACCCCGGTCATGCCAGGCGCATCATCTCATTCAATACAACTGTCCTCTGAATTCTATAATCGTACCTCTTTCAGATGAGAGGAAATGGAGATTCAGAGAGTTGAAGCTACTTGTTCAGGGTCTATAGAGAAAGAAGTAGCAGTTCCTAGATCATACTTCACTGTGGGTAACTATCACAGGCTCATCCCAAAGCCTCGGTTGTAGAGCTTTGGCTCCACTCCTCATTCTTCCCCTCAGTGTGTAGGAACGCACACCATAGGGAATGCTTCCTTTGTTGTGTCCACGGCATCTGCAAACCACAGACATTGGTCTCTCTGTCAAACAGGGCCTGTTTATATGGAGCTTCTGCATCTTTGCACTACTCATGTGGAGACTAATTAACAACTTGTTTTGGTATTTGCGTGTTACTGTGTATATAGACACTCCAGTACACGAGACCTATTCTTTCTTTTTTTTTTTTTTAAGATTTTATGTATTTATCCGACAGACAAAGTAGGCAGAGAGGCAGGCAGAGAGAGAGAGAGAGAGAGGAGGAAGCAGGCTCCCTGCTGAGCAGAGAGCCCAATGCAGGGCTCGATCCCAGGACCCCGGGATCACGACCTGAGCTGAAGGCAGAGGCCTCAGTGGGTTCACTGAGCCACCGAGGCGCCCCCAGACCTATTCTTTCTTAACTTGGTCACGTTATTCCTGAGTTCTTCTCCAAACTCTTTTTTGACTTTTCAATCTCCCTTGCTGACTCATACCCCAAGTAAGAGTCTTTATCTCACTTTATCCTCCTTTGAGAACTACACAATGTTTTCCCAACCAACTATCATTTCTTTTCAGATGAATCACGTCTCTCTTGCTGACCTCTCAGTTTTGCTCAAGACTTGCATTCCCAATACCCATTTGGACATCCAATCAGTGCTTGCTTAGGTTTGGACGTGTTGATTTTCAGATGCTGGCCCAATACCCGTTTGAAGACTTCAGACTCATCTCTGTATTAGTTGGTTCATCTTTAAGTGGACATCAAACTAATAACTCAAAATCGATAAGCCCAGTCTTCCTTTCATAGCTTGATGAATATTATCACTCACTCCCTCAGATGTAAAGCCTCCCAGTTACCTTTGTCTTTCCCTAAGCAACCACATCTGTCAGGTCGCCAAATTTTGTGCATTCTATTCAACCATAGTCCTCCCCTTTTCACTGACCCTTTGTTAGAATCCTAGTTCATCTTCCCCTTTTGCTTGACCCCTTCCAACCTTCTACCTAGTCTTCATTCCTTCACATCTTTCTGCAAGTTCATTAGCACTGACACCATATTTTTTCCAATCTCAGATCTGATCTTATTTTTTCCTTTACTCAGAAACTCTAGTTTCACAAACCCTATTGCCTGTAGAATAACAATACAAGTCCTGGACCTTCAGAAGAATCAGGTCGGTCTGCCTTTCTCATCAGTCCTAATCATAATGGACTACACTGAAGTCGTGCCAGATGAACTCAAAAGCCCTGAAGGCCCCAACCTGTCCCAATCTTTATGCCTTGCTCATGTTGTGCTACTGTGCTCAGGATGGCCTTCCTTCCTTGCCCCATCCCTGTCAGCCCAAATCCAGTGCCCTGGACCTTTCCCAATCAGAGTGTGTTGCTCCCTCATTTATCTTCTATTATATTTAGCTGAAATCACATAAAAGTCTATCTTTATATCACCTTTCAGAATTTTTTAAAAAGATTTTATTTAGCTATTTAACAGACAGAGATCACAAGGAGGCAGAGAGGAAGGCAGAGAGAGAGGGGGGAGGAAGCAGACTCCCTGCTAAGCAGAGAGCCCGATGCAGGCCTCGATCCCAGGACCCTGACATCATGACCTGAGCCAAGGCAGAGGCTGTAACCCACTGAGCCACCCAGGCGCCCCACCTTTCAGAAGTTTTGATCAGTGAAACCCCTCATAATCATTTCTATAACTATGTTACCTAAAGTAATTCTATAAAATTTCCGATCTCAAAATCTCTTATATCTTGGACTAGAAATCTATCACTAAGACTTTTATATTTAAGGAGCTCAGGTCAAATCATATTGTCACTGACATCTTTACTTTGGGACTGTAAATTGTTAGCACCATTTTAGAGGTAAGAGAATAGGGATACAAAGTAAATATTTGATGAAAAGTAATACAATTGTGAAAGATTTTGGAATAGAGTTCAGTACTCTTCATTGTTAGTGCTATTTTTGAGACTTGGGATATCTAAGACAGAAGCCACTAGCCAAATGTAACTATTCAAATGTCATATACACAATGGAATATTATGCAGCTATAAAAAAAAAAGAATGAGACCTTGTCATTTGCGACAACATGGATGGAGCTAAAGGGTATTATACTAAGTGAAATAAATCAGACCGAGAGACTAATACTATATGATTTTAACTCATGTGTGGAATTCAGAAAAATAAAACAAGTGAATAAACAAATAAAACCAGAATCAGAACTATAAAATACAGGGAACAAATTGATGGTTGCCAGAGGGGAGGGTATGGGAAAAATGTGTGAAAGGGGGTGAGAGGTACAGGCTTCCAGTTGTGGCATGAATAAATCATCAGAATAAAAGGCACAGCATAGGGAACAGAGTCAATGATATAGCACTGATACAAAACACTTACATCATCAGAAAGTTCTTTTCAACAGCACTGTTTTATTCCCTTTGTAGGATATACTTGATAACACATTCCTCATTAAGGAAATCTTCTATTTCTTTTTTGGCGTTTTTGTCATTTATTTTCACTTGCTTCTACAAATGTCAGTTCTGTTGTTTGTGCTGCGTCAGAAATAACAAGGAGCAAATGATTTTTCAAAGACCTTTTATAAACTGGCTTGATTTCTTCCATGTTCTCAGAATTTATTTCAATTTCTTCTCAGCTGGGATGATGAAAAAATGACTCCCTTGCATATGATATTTTCTTCAAGGAATTGAACAAAAAATTGTATGATTTTGTGCAAATCCATTACATATCTTAGTTATGAATCCATATGGCTCCACTTCACTTATCCCAGCTTAGTTATCAGCATAAGCCTGTAAAAGTCAGATTTTACCCACAAATGGAAGTAATTGCAAAGAGATCTAAGGACAATTTGGCCCATTTAGGAAGAACGGGAAGCAGAGGAAGAAAAACATTTGCTCAATCAACATTTTCACTTAGTGCATGCACAACACCCTCCCCCCCCCCGCCAATATTATAACTTACTCCTCGAAAATGAGGACATTAGTGTCCAGATAAAAGCTACAGCATATTTACTTTTAAGATATTTTGTCAACTGTACATTCTGAATAAAAATTCTCTTACCTTAATGTATGAGAAGCTTGAACTTGTTCTCAAGGCAATGAAGTGATCACTCCTGTCTTTGTACTTCTTCTGTAGTTTAAATATTATCACACACATTTTATATGTTTGCAAAGTTATCTATTTGCATATAGATCTCTCTGACAATACTGTCATTACTTAAAGCAGGAAAGCCCACTCATCCTTTTATCCCCAGTATATAGTGTAACGCTTGGCAAATATTAGAAGGGCTGCTGTAGCTGATCCATTCCTTAGATCCATTCCTCAAGACCTTTTTTTTTTTTTCAGATCTTATTTATTTATTTATTTATTTGAATATGAGAGAGAGAGAGAGAGAGAAGCCGATTCCTGGCTGAGCAGGGAGCCTGATGTGGGGCTTGATCCCAGGACCCTGAGATTATGACCTGAACCAATGGCAGGCACTCAACCAACTGAGCCACCCAGGAGCCCCTTCTCCCTCAAGTCTTGAGAGGTCTTACCTTCCATATTCCCAGCCACACTCCCCATCCACCATCACTCCCTCATCGCGGTGTTTTGGGATAAGAAGATACTTAGAAGCAATATTAATCATATCTCTTCCAGTGATAGACAGCCCTCTGCTCTGTCAAATGCAATCCTGCTTGCCCCCCGTCCCAACTTTATACCTCCTTGTCCAACAAACCAGTAATGGGCGGTGAAGAAATCCGGAACGCGGAGGAGTTCGAGGGGCATCTCCTTCCTGGGCACTGGCTGGATTACAGTTGGAATGGACTCTCAAAATTGCTTGCTTCCAATCAGGGCATGGAGAGATCAAATGCAGTCCACCACCTGCCTGTATCTGAGATGAAAACATAGTTAGTCATTTCCTAAACTCCAAGAGGATAGCTGAGCAGGTTAGTGCTCCAGAGCTTGCCCAAGGCAAAATGATGATTTTTCTAAAAAGTTTTCTCTTTTTAAACACCCTTTTCCTTTCGCACAAAGCTTTGATCAAACTAGTTTTTAACCGATGATTTCAGCTTTTGAAGACTCAAAAGATTTAAAGACCCACTACCTCGTTACTAATGGTGTGTTAGGCCAGTCGGATATTACTCAGAGGAGTGGGGTAAGCTCAGGAGCCTGAAGTTTATACCGTTTGCATTTGCCTGCCTCCACTTGTCATGAGTCCACCCTGAAATGGCTGGGTTCACATGAAGAAAAATCCAGAAGGTGAGCATAATTCATTTAGCTTCACGATCAGAGTCTAAAAGCTGTGGAAAGAATTTCACATTTTCCTCCAGGAAGGGAAAAATTATAGTCTGCTCAGTCTCCAATCAAGCCCTTTTATGACATATGGAACAGCTAAGTTCTTTTTTTCCACAGAGGCCAGCTTTCATTAATCAAAATTTTCAACTCCTATAGAAGTAAGTCTCACACATAACTTAAACAAGTGGTTAAACCAAAAATATGATGTGGTTTTTATTTGGTTCATCAATGATTTAATAGTTTCTGCTGGATTTTTAGAAACATATTTATTTTCAATCTTCTTTAGCAGCAGAATTAGATCTATTACATGGCCAAACTGCACGAAATTGCTCATTAAAAAGACCCCCCAAAAAGAAAACAAAGAATGGGAGAAAATCAATGCAAATACCGGCATAGAGACAGAGTCATTGATGTTAGGAAGCTTCAGGAAGTTTATATATCATACAGAGTTGGTTTTTTTTTTTCCCCCCCAAAAGCTTCCTTTAAAAGGAGGATATTGATCTTTTTTTGGACAAAAGCTGATAATATTTTCCCTAGGCCCACCCTATGTATTCTAAAATTGTCTGATTTTTTTTTTTAATATTCTTTCTTCCCTTGGCCTGTTAATATAGCCTCATAAATAATACACAAAACCCTGTTGGAAAATGTCTATTGAGACCAGGAAACTGCTTCTCTGTATTAGCTTTGTTCTCTTTCTTCTCATTTGTTTGTGACTATCCTTCCTCCTTTCATGTTTAGAGCTTAAGATAAAAAAGAAAAAATAATAACAGTAGTAGAAGAAGTACAGCAGAGGTTTGAGGATAAGGAAGCAGATCGAAATCTCCACAGAAGTCACGTGAGCCATGCGTTTTTTGTTTTGTTTTGTTTTATGCCCATGTCAAGTCTGCATGGGGCAGTCAGTTTGGGCTGTGATTTTACCACACACAATTTTACCAAGCAAGACACCACGTCTCTGCAGAGGTTGGTCACACTATGGTGCCAAGGAAAAGTAAGCAACACATGGCTTTGATCGTGATTCCTCTGTTTAATATCCATATCAACATCCTTAAAGATCTGGCTATATTCTGTATAGAATATACTGGAAGCTACATGCCTAGTGGGAAGTTCCTTGACAGGTAACTAAAGAGCTGACATCGGGAGCATACACTTTGGAGCACTAAAGCGATTGTGAAAGGCAGATAAGCATTCAGCCTTGAGAGTCCATTTTCCTTTTAAACATCATAGATGCCGATAGCAATCGGTCAAGGTTACATTTTTACACGTTTGGTGTCTGTCTTCAACTACAGCATATAAAATGCCCCAGACAATGCATGCTTAAAATTGACAGTAACAGAATTTGGAGAGGGAGTAGTGATTGTGCCACTAGATTACAGAGGCCGGCTGCCTTCCAAAGAATTCACATTTGCTCAGCATCTGGGAGAGTTTAAAGCTTGTAGAAAGTGGGAATGGATGTTGACAAAGGTAGAATAATACACATCAAGTTCAAAGATAATACAAACAAACTCCTATAACCAGTGACATTTTATGTGAAGAGAGGCCTTTAACGAGAATGGTCAGAGGCAAGTCTGCACACCCTTTTGGGTGTCTAGACATTTGGAAGGAAACACCAAGTGTTCCAAACCTGTCTCTCCTGCAGTGATTGAATTTGGCTACAATGGCTTAGCCTCTGCTTTAAGCAGAACAGCTCATGCTTCCTTTCCCTCTTTCTCTGTGGCTACCTAAGTTTCAGAGTTCATAGTTGGGGTCAGGGTATAGTTATAGGCAACATTTGACTCCTGTATAAAAACCAAAAAGGAGCCCAGTGATCTTAAACCTTAGCTAAATATTTCCTTCATTTAGGTGTGCCCTGCCTTTCCTGAGCTATCAGCCTTCAGGTGCTCAAACCAGATATGCCTGGTGGAGACAGCTGACCCCCACCAGTTAAGCCGCATAAGCCTTACTGCTGAGCACATTTGAAGGCAGGGGTTTCTCTTGAGTGTCTGAAACTTTTGCTGATTTCTCCCTAGAAACCCAAAACTAACTCCTAGTGAAGAGAAGATGGCTTTTTCTCTCCTTACCAGATATTTGGATAGTGGTGATTATTGATTGGTTGATGATGTCCATTCTTGGACTAGTTTGAAGCCCTGTCTCCAAGGTCACCTTTATTTAAGGGTCAAGAGTTCAATTTGGGTCTTGAAAAGAGAAACAATTATTGGCATATATGTACCCATTACAAAGAAAGTGTAAGGGCCTCCTATCACTTAATTCAATTGAACTAAATGAGATGAAATTTTATAGCAACAGTTTTAAATTCACCTACCACTTACAAGTTTTCCAAGAATCTTCCAGGACAGCATCTACTGAAGAGAGAGCAAGGTTAACAAATAAAGGGGGAAAAAAATGAAACAAAATAAAACAAAACAAAAAAAACCTAAAAGGCCACTTTGGGTCAGACTATCTTCTGCCAATTTTTTTGTTTTGTTTTGTTTTTTCCTGTTAATCAGGGAATTTTTGCAAGATAACAGTTACTTGCTAAAATCAAACTCTGAGAGATTAGGGATGTGCCCCAAACACATAATTTTCTGTAATCAAATATATTTGGTGTTAGGTTCTTCAGTATCACTGCTTGGAGCTTCCTATTTCATGGGTTTATTATGCCCAGTTCAGTGAGGTCATCAGTGTGAACATGCAGAGCAAAACCATTAAGAATAAATTTATTTACGAGCCTGTGTTCACTGATAGCTCTGGCTTCATAGAAGGGATGCTTGGCCAACCTCTGACATTCTAGAATTTTTGTTATCCTCCCTCTGGGGGGCCAGGCTGTCTGGGGCCCCCACCTGGCTCTACCACTAGTAGTAGTAAGAGCAGCAGCATAGTGTGTGACTGTACTTGTCAGGGTCTCCAGAGAAACAGAGCCAAGAGGATGGATGTGCATATGATACAAAGAGATTTATTTTAATGTATTAGCTAACACAATTTTGGAGGCTTGCAGAGTCCAGAATCTGATAAGGGAGGCTGGCAGGCTGGAAACTCAGGAAGGAGCTGCAGTTCAAGTCCAAAGGCAGTCTGCTGGCTTTCCTGGAAGACCCGGTGCTGTAGATTTGTGAAGAATTGTGAAGGTGGTCTGCTGGCAACCTGGGACTTCTAGATCAGCCCTTATTCCATTCAGTCCTTCAACTGACTGGATGATGCCCAGCAACATTACGGAGGGTAATCTGCTCTACTCCAAGTCCGCCAATTCAAGTGTAAATCTCATCCAAAAACACCTTCACAGAAGCAACAGTCATGTTGGCCGGAATATGTGGGGACTGTGGCCCAATCAAGCTGACGAATAAAATAAACCAGCATGGTGACCTTAGGCCACTTACTTAACCTCTTTGTGCCTCAGTAGTCTTGCCCATAAAGTAGGAGTCCTTCAAGTCTGGGCACAGACTTCACAGGATGACTGGGAGGATTAACTAGGTTGGCTTCTAAGTGAAGAGTGGAGAACAGTTCCTGCCCACAGTAAGCATTTTATTACAGATCGTTGGAAAAGAAAGGAATTTTTGAGATATCAAGTCTACTTTGAGATCCAGAGAAGTGAAATGACTTGCCGCAAATTGCAGAGTGAGTTGACATCAGAGATGGGATTAGAATTCGAATGTCCAAAATAGCTGTGGGGTGACTATTGGAGACCCGCTTTGCTGCTGTGTTCTTTAGCTGGGTAATTGTTGCAAGAGTCTATCAGGCGAAGCATATTATTGTTAAAATTTAGAATCCCTTCATGTTTGAGATGTTTTAAAAATAAGTCCCTGGTAATCACTATTGCAGAAATGTGTGTTCAGTTATTTATATCTTCAGGTTATTGAAAAATACCTCTCTTGTCTACTGGATGATTCATTGAACTTCAGATTCCTTTATGCTTCTGCTGTTCCACATGAGTCATTTGATTCCCTTGAGACAGACTGAGCTAACGCTAACACCTGGTACTTCCACAGAAACTGCCCTCTAAGGTTCAGTGAGAGTCAGGGTATAGCTAATTGAAAAGACTTGCATAGTTTGAGTTGTTCTGTTTTTTCTTTTCTTTTTTTTTTTTTTAAGGGTCTGATCTGCTTCCATCCTAGGACTGCTGAGAAGATGCAGAATTTTGTTTCCTTCCTGTCAAAAAAGTTACTTGAGGGGTGCCTGGGTGGTATCTGCCTTTGGCTTGGGGTATGATCCTAGGGTCCTGGGATCAAGCCCCGAATCAGACTCCCTGATCAGCGGGGAGTCTGCTCCTCCCTCTTCCTCTGCCTGCTTGTGCTTCCTCACTCACTGTCTCTCTTTCTCAGTCTATCCAATAAATAAAATAAGTTATTCTATCTAAGATGCTTTGTCCATGTTTCTCAGAGTGAATTATGCTAAGATTAGCTGGATTATAATTACTCAGAGAGCTCGATTAAAAAGTACAGGTAAGGGGCACCTGGGTGGCTCAGTGGGTTAAGCCTCTGCCTTAGGCTTAGGTTGTGATCTCAGCGTCCTGGGATTGAGCCCCACATTGGGCTCTCTGTTCCATGGGGAGCCTGCTTCCTCCTCTCTCTCTCTGCCTGCCTCTCTGCCTGCTTATGATCTCTGTCTGTTGAATACATAAATAAAATCTTAAAAAAAATTAAAAAATAAATAAATAAATAAAAGTACAGGTAACTGCTCAGCACTATAGATCCACTGCACTTGAACGTCCAGGGGTTGGATCCAAAAAAATAAATTTTTTACAAGTTCCTCATGTTGACTCTTATGCCACAGAAGCTTGAGAATTGCTGCCCTAGATTACCATGCTTTTGCTAATAAACACTGCATCCTGGAATTTTAAAGCTGTAATTGTGACTTGTAAAGTTCCTAGGTTGATCCATCTCCACTTGTTTAATTACATTGCATTCTACATTGCTTCTGGCTGAAAACAGTTTGGTGCTTCTGCATTAATGAAGTGTGGCTGTGCTTACATACTGTCTCCTGATTTGAGCTGCTGGCTTAGTAAGTCTTGTTAGCTCTGCCTCATAGGAGTGCTAGGAAACATAGTGCTTGCTTTTAATGCTGACTCTTAGCATCCATGGTTTATTACATTTAGTGCTACATTTTTAATCACCCAGTATAAAAGTTTCCATTTTCAAAGCACATTAAATCTCAACGATATTCTGGACTGAAGTCATTCCCATCCTTAAGAAAAGATTTACTAAATAACTATTTTTGAAGGACTGACTTGTATCAGGTAGAAATATGCATGTGTGGACATTGTTGCTGAATGCATACACCTACCTCTTTAAGTCATGGAAATTATATAAACTCACATCATTATGTTAAGGAAAGAAATCATTGCATCCAAAGGTAAAATGACACAGAACCCACTGGGCTTGGTTCCTGACTCCTACCTGCCCAAATGACAGTAGTAAGATCAAGAACAATCTTACCATTAGGGAATGTTTACTACATGGCAGGTGGAGGGTGGGGGGAATATGGTAAGTACATTCATGCATTTATTTAATCCTCCAATGGCTGTAAATTCGATAATTTTCTTTGTCTCCATTGTTCAGAGGAGAAACTGGCGCTTAGGGAGGCCATGTTTCTTTCCCTAGTCCCATAGCTTGTCAGGATTTGAATAGGGGCCAGTAAAACCGATGAGCCCATGTTTTAACCATGCCTCTCAGTAGACCAACTTCTTGCTCTGCTCTGTTCTATGTGACCTTATCCATAAAAAGAGATGCTGAGATTTGGTCTTTGAGAATGTATCACTCTCAAGAGGATTTCAAGTGTGCTGCCCGTCCAAAACTGAAAACAGACCATTAAAGGACTGCCGAGGGGCATGGCCCTGCCGGGGACCCAGCAGAACCATGCTGTAGACTAGCTCTATTACTTGTTTAATATGGGACTCGGTGTGAGTCATTTAATTTCTCTGGGCAACATTGAAATCGATCATACATTGACCAAGGCGTCTGGAATCTCATCTTTTCAAGCTACAATCTACTGTGATTTTGTACATTTTCACAGAATGGGCAGAGATCTTCTGGTCAGGAATCATTGGGTTGTAAGGAATAGAGACCCATTCCAGCTTGTTGGGGTAAATGAATCTTATCATAAAGAAAATGGTTCATCTTATAGAAACAAAGTTTGAGGGGGTACAGCCAAACTTCATAGGACCTGAAAAACTGTCACCAGTCTCCTGGCTCCTTTTCTCAGCCAGCTCTACTTCTGTTTTGCTACTTTGCTTTTCTCCACCTCTGCAGATTGGCTTCCTTGCCTTGTTTCCTCATGTCCAGTCAGAGCTGCCCAGCACGGCGGCTCCCAGCACCACCTCGCTTCAGTCTCTGGGTATCAATTCCAAATTTCAAGCTGAGAGCATATCTAACTGGCTGGGTGTGGGTCACATGTCCACTACTGATTGAATTTTCTGGGCCAAATGGATAAGATGGGATGGTTTGATACTTGACACTGTCCATTCAAGGAAATGACTTCAGTAATTTATGCAGAAATTAGACAGCCTTCATGAGAAATTGAGAATGGATCTTTAATGGATTATAGAGACACGGTTCAACCTAAGAAAAGCAACTGCATTTTTGAGTTTCTTTTTCTCACCCCAATTTTGTGTCTTTTGATCCTATCTTGTTCCCATTTTTTCTCAATGCCCTTGTGTCACCCTCCATCCAGTCTTTCCATCTCCCTGGTTTCCTTCCTTCTTCTATTCATAAGTTTCTCATTTATTTGAGGTACCCATGGGCAGATTTTCAAGGTAGAGCAAAACAAATCTAATCAAGTAATTCCTACCTCGAGTCAAAGTCACTATTTGCGGAATGATGACTATGTGTCAGACACAGTGCTAAGCCCTTCACGTATATTTTTTATTTACTCCTCACAATAGAGTCACCAAATAAACATTATCAACTTATTTTTCCATTTGAGAAAATTGAGGTTCTGTGTTAAGAACCTCAACCTTAACCTGTGTTAAGTAGGTTATGCAAGCTCACACAGCTAGTAAACATACCAGCTGGGATTCAGGTCCAGCTTCCGGAGCCTGGACCACTGTGGATATGGCTGCTGTGGTCATGATATGCCATTCCAGGCAGCTGCCTCGCATTGACCCACGAGAGCTGAGTGGGGGGGCTTTCAAGAATTTTGAAAGCTAGTTATTAAATATAGCCATTTTGAAAATTTAAATTATAAAAACTTATAGTCAAATTAAACAAAGATAATAAATATTCAAAGCTCATCGTAGTTATTTTACTGTGTTTTACCGTGACCTATGCACACTAGCTTTTTTACTTCCATTGTATGTGTATGATGTCTCGAGATACGATAGCATGGCGAATGGCTTGCTACCGCACCCCTCCTCCCAATTCTGCGTCTGTGAATGTCATGCTGGTGGCCTAAAATCAAATACTGGAAGAGTATTTACACAACAGAACTTGGCAAATGCCACATCTGAACACAGTGACCGTCTTTTTCAAATGAATAAACAGACAGCTGTGTGACCTACACAAAATCCATCTGAAGGCTGAATGGGCCACCAGTGTCTGACCTCTGCCTTAAAGAAATGCATCTCTAATGGATGAATCGTCCACTGCCCTGAGAGTGCTCTGTCGAGAGTAAGCACTTGACATAACCATACATCTGGTCAATCATGATCGCCTTCAGGAACCACCAACAGTTTGCTGGTGAGACGAAACAAAGGGAATCAAATTTGCCCTCACCGGTGTTTGTGGTCACCTAAACTGAGGATTCTTGAAGGTCCAGCTGAGGTCTCCTGTCCCACACAGCCTGCCATTTGTACTGGCCGACGTAGAGCCAACACAGTCTCTGTGAAGAGCTGGTGTGGCTCCTTGACTGTGGCACCAGTGAGCAGGGAAGAGCTGACCCAGACATTCAATTAAAGTGCACTGGCACTTTTTATGCATTCCGCCTTTGCATCTGTTTGAGACTTTGTTTATTCATTAGTGTCTTCTTTGTAGGTCAATGGGAAGCCAGAGAGAAGAGGGTCTTGCAGCTGGAGGAGATAAATACGTGACGGAGTGTGTGGGTGGCCATTTAAGGCTGCTCTCTGGGATGAAATGATGCTGGTTTCTTCTGTTGTCTGTAGAAGTAGCAATTATCCTTCTCTCTTTGACTGAAGCAGTTATTTTGGGGGAAAAGCTTTTAAGTCTTTTGACTAAGGACATTTTGGGTACCCTGTGGTTGGCTGGCTATGTTTAGAACACTTGCTCTGTGACCTCAGACCAATCTCCCATCCTTTCCACTTCCTTTTGTTAAGCTGAAATGTTAGAGTGACGTGTCTAGATCCTGGATCATGGAAACAGAAAGGTTTTTAAAATTTTTGAGCTTCTAGAAAATTATTTAAATTCTTCAGTGTAAACTCCTATGTATTTATTTAAATAATTACCCCATTTATCGCTAATTTATTTTGTGCCTTGAGCACTGCATTAAATCCATATTTAAAATTTTATCCATATTTAAAATTTGTATTCAAAATTTTAGTGCAGGAACCATACCCTTTGTTTCCTAAATGATTTTATGTTCTGAGGATCTGTCCTAGTTCTTGGAATATCGTTTGAAGTGTGGACCTCTACAGCGTTTCCTTTTTGTGGATTTCTAGAAAGTTTTTTCACTTTACCTTGCCAGATGAGTTTCATCAGCAAAAAGGATTTATTGAATACTCTATTTTCATTATAATGTCGGTATGATTTGTTGTGAGGAAGAATCTAGGGGACTCTTAAATAATAATCCTGCCCTCTACAGCCAACCACAACAGTCTACAGAGAAAGACAATTTCCACCCCTTCCCCTTCGAAAGCTGGGTATCATCAGAGTCAAGCAATGATAGATATAAATATAAATGAGAAGAATCTTTCTTTACCATTCACTTAGCGCTCTGGAAGACCTTCAGCTCTCCATCCACTCAGGATCAAACATTGCCATAGCAGGCTCCCAGCTCCCAGCGAACTTGCCACCCTCTAGGATATCTGCAGTTGAGTACTATGCTGTCTAAGCATGTCTGTTCCACATGTCAGTGGTACTTGTTATTAAAAATCACATAATTAAATCAATAAAATGTGGGAGCATAAAGAGAGGTGTGGGATTTTGTTTGGAAATGAAACTGATTGCTTTATAAAGACTTAAATATAAATGGCTAGAAACCATTGTTAACAAATGAAGTATTACCAAAAAACAACAACAACAAAACCCCAAACAAACAAACAACAACAACAACAAAACCTGAAAAGATTAGGGAGGAAGAACACAGAATTAGGAGGTTTGTGCAATCACAATATTTGGAAGGTTCTTGCTTCACTTTATTATTTTTAAAGACTTTATTGATTGATTGGTTGCGCAAGTTGGGGAAGAAGGAGAGAGAGAATGTCAAGCGAACTCCCGGCTGAACTTGGAGGCTGACACATTGCTCAATCCCATGACCCCCAAGACTCATGACCTGAGCTGAAATCAAGAGTCAGACACTTAACCAACTGCTCCAGCCAGGTGCCCCTGCTTCACTTCAAATGAACCCAAACTGGGAAGCAGGGAGGATGCATTAGGGATGTGTTACATGAAAGAGAGATGCTGTAAAATTCTATTAGCAGACTCTCAATTTAAAAAAAAGAAAAAAAAAGGCTTGGGGCACCTGGGTGGCTCGTCATTAAGCATCTGCCTTTGGCTCTTGTCATGATCCCGGGGTCCTGGGATCAAGCCCCACATCGGGCTCTCTGCTCAGTGGGATGCCTGCTTCTCCCTCTCCCACTCCCCTTGCTTGTGTTCCCTCTCTCTTGTCTCTCTCTCTGCCAAATAAATAAATAAAATCTTAAAAAAAAAAAAAGATTTCATTCCTTCTAAAAATAAAAAGATAAAAAAGGTCCTATACCAAAAGTTTATGAATTAATGTATAGCTTTTTAAGTTTTATATTGGAATATTTATGATATATATGTATCATGACTATGATTCTTTCTCTAAGCATTCTTTCATTCTTTTTTTTTTTTTTTTTGGTAGTTGATGGACCAATTAGCTACTGGTCAATCTCATCAGATCAGAGAACTTCTACTATATTGAAAATTTGGAGGAAAAAGAAATCAGTTAGTTTCAAAATAATTGGAGGATTGACCTAAAACTATTGGTACGATTTTATCACTGCAGAGGAGCAAAGCAACGTTCTTAGATAGAGAAAAAACATACAAAGGGTAGGAGAATGCAAAATTCAGGCCATGAGAGGTAAAAATCTCTGTAGAAAATTAAAGGGAGGGGAAGAAAAGGCTGAGAAGAACATTTAGAAAAATCTTGGAGGAGCTAAGGGATCTGATTTTAGGGAGTAGGCAATATTGAGCCACTGACTAATTTTGATCAGGACAGTGAAATTATTTTTTTAAAAAGTATTTTAAGGAGATTTTTCTGGTAACAGTGCAAAGGATGAGATGAATCCTTGATGGCAAATATATGTGTATATATATATATATATATATATATATATATATATAGTGTGTGGGGGGGTGCAAATTTAGATACCTGGTCTAGTTTCCCAGAACACTGCAATGAAGAATAGAGGATGACACTGGCTGTGGGAAGACAGGTGCCATTTTCTGTTGGTAATGTTTGCCACAGGCAAAGAAAATGAGGCTGTAGTTTCTATACCTTTCATTCATTGGCTCTGGGTCAGATTAAGGGTAAAGATAGTGAATGGCATTATGCCACTGCAATAGCATGAGACATGATAAGCAAGGTATGAGAGATATTTTGAAAATAAATACTGATTTGGTTCTATGGATGAAATTGAGTGGAATTAAAAAAATATCTTTAAGTCAAGCAAGATGCTTTGCCTTATTATTGACATAAAGAAATCATTAAAATATAGTCGTCAAGAGCACATAATTTAGAGTAAGACAGACTTCTGTTCAAAATCATGGGCTAGCTAAATAATTTGAGACCTCCAAAATATTAAAATTACAGGAAGTATTTAAAGCATACTGTCTATCACAAAATAAGGACCGGGGAAATAACATTTATTGTGTTTAGATCGTGGCCAATGAAAATCTGGCTTCAAAAATATTTTACTAATTTTTGTCTCATTACGTACTGCTTTAAAAATAAAAATCCATAAAGTTGTTGTTCTAATAGTTGGGATTTTCTAGCTTCTTATCCCCAAAATAAAACTGAACTGACTGTAGATAAAAAATAAATTATAATCCATATTTCCTGGGCTTTAGAAAAGAGGCACCAACATTTGTTTTTCTACGAGAAACTAGAAATTATAAAATCCCCCTCTGTCTGGACCACTACTTGCCCACCATTTAAGGAAATTATCAAAAGCTTTGTAAATGAGGGATTATCATAGCTATGAAGCTATAGTCTGAGCTGCAGAATGTTGCTACACCCATATATAGACATCGCAATCTAGTCCTCCTTCTATCTCTACCCAGTGGGCAGTGATTGCTTGGCAATGCACATGAAAACACTGGGCATCCATTCACAGGATTTCCTGATTTGTTTGTGAGAAGCTGTGATGTTCATTTGCAATCAGGTTTTGGCAAACTCTTGGCAGAGAATTTCTTCACAAAAAAGTACAGAGCTCTTCATTTGGCAGAACTCTTTAATATGTAGGTTTGTATTCCCTGTCTTCTACTTTTCTTTAAAAAACGTTGTAGAAACACACATACCCATTCATTAAGCAGTCTGAAGCAGCAATCTGTATATTTCCAAACAAAACATTGCTTTACCAACATGGTTGATTGTTCCAAACAAAGTCTCCTCTCTGCGGAATTCTACCAACTGAAATTTGAGACTGAAAGCCAAAAAAGTAGACTTTGGCTAGCTATATAGTTTGTTACTTCTGGCAGAGAAAGACATCAACCAATTTTAATGCAATGGAAATATCATGTCTTCATGTTATTATGTCCAGATCTCCTATGTTGCACGGAGAAACCTGTTCAGGGTCTGAAAACCCTAGAATTGATGTCTTTTCAAAACCGATTCCTTCCCAACAAAATTTCCCCCTGAATCCACTTGGAAATGGAGAACTTTTGAGTTCATTGTAAAAGCAATAAAGCTGTGACATATTAAATTATATATTATTTACACCAATGACTAATCATTGTGGTTCTCTCTCTTACTGTTGATTATCCACACACAGCCAACTCTGAGTCTGAATGCGTTAAAAGACAACATCGAAAATTCTGACATTTGAAATACTATTGCATGGAATGAAATGTCAGTTAACTGGCTAAAAAACGTCCATTCGTGGCATGGACATTTGAGAGACTTTCTGCCTTTATAATGCGAGCAGAAGGAAATCCCAACAGAGGGTGTTCCATTCTAAATCCTCTGCCCCCAGCTTTTCAAAGGGCCAGCTTTTCAAAGGGCCCAGAAATTGCACCCAGCAAAGATGCACTGTCAAAATGATTTAAAAGGAGGAAAGAAAGTTGCTAGAGGGGAATTCATATTCCAGATAAAAGAAAACAACTTTAAGTGGTCTTCGCTGGTGGCCTATGTTGAGACATGTAACAGTCCAGACGGCTGTTTTTCCAAGAGGTTCAATTTCAGAAAGAGGAAACAGCAGCAAACAGGCTGCCAATTTACTGAACAATGTCACAGCCGACTGGAGATGTGTTCAAAGTAAAACTACTGACTTACCGATTCTTGGGTCTAACGTGTTCTTAAATATTAACACTTCTTAGGAAACTTTAGAGCTTGTGTGTCACATTTATGACTCTTGGTAGACAAGGCTCTATGCAAACAGACTGGTCCTCATGACAATGCTTCGTCCTGTCATTAAGCCCTGTGGGGGAAAGCCACTGTGAAGTCAACCTTTGATGCCTGAGCAGCCCCAAAGACACAGGCTGGAGTTCACACCCCACCCCCATTTCTGCATGGTGTAGGTTGAAGGGGGATGTTTATAGCATGACTCCAAAATAATAAACATAGCAGATAGAACATTATGTATCCTTTTTACCAAACACTAAGAGCTGGTTTGGGAAGGCGAGTGGCTAGACTGTGGTTCCTTTTCCCTTGGATCCTTTGCACAACTGGAAAGCTGGTCACTGGCAGGGGAGACAGCAGAGAAACCACCTCAGCGTGTTGGAGAAGAGGGTGGGGACGGGCCGTGGAGAGGGACTCCTGGAAAGAAGATGTGGAGAGGGAAGGGGAGCACAGAAATAGAAGGGCAGTGTTGAAGAGACATCATTCTAATATTTTAGAGAGGCTTTAAGTATCCATTATACCTGAGGCACTGCTTCCTTCCAGAAAGTAGAAATCTCTCCAACTTATTCAGCTGTAAGCAGGGTCCAAGGATCCATTCACACACAAAAAAATTTAAGTAGGTCTGGTGAAGGTTTCAGGACTGGATGTATGAAACCATTAAATATATATTTTTAAGAAGAGAAACAGTAACCTTTCACTGGAAAAATACTTAAATTGTCACCTAAAAATATGTATGCAAACACCTAGAAAAGCATAAGACGTTGCATGAAAAGCTGCATGACAATTAATTGTACTGTAGACATTCATTTTATGTATTTATGTGTTAATTCATGTATATCTGTCCATCTATCATTTCTACCTAGTTATCCTTGGAGAAGGAAAAACTGTAAGAGCAATATCTTAGAGGAAAAGATAGTGTTGATGGTAACTATAGTCTGAAGTTTCTATAACATCAGTGAATGGTTTTTAATAAATCTCTGTTACTCATCCAGAGGTAAAAACATATACAGTGACAGAGTGCAAGTGGACATGTTATGGACTATGTTATGTCCAGTTTCTGTAAGTAAAAAAGTAACAACCAAGATTGACTGAGTGTTTTTCACCTGCCACTATCTATGCAGAGCACTTTATACATCTTATATCATTTAATCCTTACAAGAAACCTAAGGAGACGGAGCCCGTTATGATACCCATTTTCAGCCAATAAGACTGAGGCTTAGAAAAACAACTTGGCCAAGGCCCACTACCTACTAAGCAGAGTCATATGTTAATGTTAATGGGCCATAGATTTATCACATTGGTTTAATAATTAGTAATGTCATAAGTGGTTCCTTTTATATTGTCTAAGGAAGAGGTTTTAGAGAAGTTAGTTAAGGTTTAAAAAAATAATAATAATGCCTGAGAAAGCAGCCTACCAGGACACAGAGCTCATGAACTTTGGGAAACAGATGACCTGAGTTTCTCTTCTGGCTCTATCATTTCTAGATGATAGCTGCATAGTCTTTGGCAATGTGTTGATACATTAGAAAGGGATTACTTCAAATCTTATCACACGAATGTATGATTTTAACATTTACTTGATTGAGTTCTTTGGTTCTTTATGTAGATGATGGACATTATTAATTCTAGAACTAACTTTGTTGTCCAGGAATGCACAGGCCTAGAAATCCCCCCCCCCTTTTTTTTTCATATCATTGTAATGAGCAGGCATGTTTTTTTTTAGCTATAAAGCAATATTTCCAAGCTGTCATACCATCATGACATCAAAAAGTATGCACCAGAAGTACATATTGCCCACAGCTAGATATAATTCCTCATTGCTCTTAGGTTATAATAAAGGAAATTTGAACTTTAAAGATAATGTCTTATGAAAGATGGTTTGAATTTTAAACAACAATATTCACCAGCAAAAATCAAATCACAGCAGCCCTGAAACTAAGCTTTGGGTTACTTCTCATAGACTGTTTACTCAATTTAATACAATGTCACATCATGTATCATTTTTTTCTTAATGTAAAGAATTGCCACTCCCATGTCATTGGTCCCATAAGGAACTAAAAGATGTTATTTTAGAAGTGCCTATTTATGCTGAAAAGATAAATGTTTTTTTCTCAAGTATCAATGTGTTGTGTTCATTATTTCAATATAAGTGGTTATGTTCCAGAGGTGGGGCGGGGGAATCTGCATTTTTAACAAATGTCCCAGGTCATTCTCATACATAGCCCAGATCGAAACCTGCTGGCCTGGGTGGTAGGGTTTCTGTTGCTTGGAGGATACTGCTATAAATTTCTTTTCCAATCTTTCCTCCCCTTCCTAAGGAAACTGCTTTCACCCTGTGCCTACGGGGCCCACAGGCCCAACTATGGACCATGGTTAATTAGAACAGAGATGTTCCCCGGAACCAAAATGGGTCTTGAGCCATTCTCTGGTGAATTGTCGTTCAGACCCAGAGACTGGTTAATCTCTGCTGGTGCTGAGAGTAATGACAAATGAATCATTGACTTGAATAAAGATGAATTTCCTAGCCCCAAAGTTGGAACTGCGATAGATAGATAGACAGGGAGGTAGATAAAGATATCTTTACAGAAAAAAATAAAAACGAAAAACTCACATAGTATGAATAAAATTAAAGGAAATTTAATATTTTCCCATGTCCCCAAAGCCAAGTGTGAGAAAAGGGAAGAATTCCTAGCTAAATAAGAACTAAAGACTCTAGCTCCTCACCTTGCCAGGCAACATATAGCCTATGTTAAAATGGATGCTGTATTTAGAATCAGTTTAGATCATTCAGTCTAGACTGAAAGCTGACAGGCTTGGAGTATATTATCCGATAGTCTGACCCAAGGCAGAAAGCTTGCTTCAAGGTGGCAAGGGGAAGGGGACAGGCACAAGCTGCTCGAGACAACTTTCCCAGAGTCCCTTCTAGCACTCCAGGATAGGAGTGGTCATGCTTGGCTGAGAAAAAGTGAGAATGAGTCTGCAGAAGAAAGAATTACGTATTTGTGAAGGGAGAAACTCGTCCTGCCCTGGGGTTTTGTGAGATACTGTTGATCTTCCCCATAAATCCTTCCACTTGACTTTCTGAGGTTTTTTCCTTTTGTTTTGCTTAGTATACTGTGTATAGTATTTTGTTCTTTGCAGTGAGATAATTCCTGACCAAGGGAGCCTC
This sequence comes from Lutra lutra, assembly GCF_902655055.1. NCBI lineage: Eukaryota > Metazoa > Chordata > Mammalia > Carnivora > Mustelidae > Lutra > Lutra lutra. The sequence goes on along the minus strand of NC_062280.1, from coordinate 49,563,311 downwards.
AGTAGGCAAAGAATTAGGACTATTAGAGCCTGAATTTACAAGGTACCTCGGCTACTTGGTTCACTGATGCTTGAAATTCCATAGAAGATTTTTTACTATTTTCATGTCATTTTAATTTCATGTCATTTGTTTTATTTGTACTCATTCAAATGTAATATTTTGGAGAATAATAATAACTCGTGAGGGTCCATAAATCATCCATGCCGTCAGGATATCAGACTCTTCCCTGTGTGCAGGACGTGATACATAAGCCCCCAGAACAAGGGGCGATGCCTATGCCACTGTAATCACCACTAACTTCCTCCAGCAACCGACTCCTGCTGATCCAAACCGGGAGAGGAGGACCCTCCGAGAGCCTCCTTTTGGGTTTGCAGGGGCCAGTGGAGGCATTTCATACACAGGGAGGAAAGTAATACAGTAGCCAGATTGTGTTATCAACATTCGTGCTCATGAAGACTTGAAGGATCAAGGAGTTCAAGACAGTACCTTGGCAAGAACTAAAATTAGAATGGTCTGCCTGACTCAGTCTTATCTTTTTACTTACTTATTTTTAAAGATTTTATTTATTTATTTGACACAGAGAGAGCACGCAAACAGGGGGAGCAGAAGGCAGAGGGAGAAGCAGGCTTCTCACGGAGCAGGGAACAGGATTTGGGGCTCAATCTAGGACCCTGGGATCATGACCTGAGCTACCCAGGTACCCTAACCGTCCAATTCTTGATTTCGGGTGGGTGTGGAGCCTGCTTAAGATTCTTTCTCTCTCCTTCTCCCTCTGTCTCTCTCCTCCTCTTACAAATAGATAGATAGATAGATAGATAAAAATAAATAAATATGTACTTAAAATGTAAACTAGTATTTAAAAAAAAAGATTTTACTTATTTATTTGACAGAGAGAGAGAGAACACAAGCAGGGGAACCAGCAGAAGGAGATGAGATAGCAGGCTTCTTGCCAAGCAGGGAGCCTGATGGGAGACTCAATCCCACAACCCTGGGATCATGAGCTGAAGGCAGATGCTTAACCGACTGAGCCACCCAGGCACACCTCAGCTTATCTTTTTAACCCCAGAGAGGATAAAAGAGGAAGCTAGAGTAAGTGATAGAGCTAAAACAATTAAGGTTGTGAATACATTATACAATTTAACTTTTTGCTTGGTCTCTCTCTGATAAGAAATTAATTACTTCTCAACGTTTGTAAGCTAAAACGATCTGTGCTACATTCACTGGGAAAAGCCCACCTTATTATTATATAGAGATAGAGCAACATCACATTGACCTAAACCCACCATTCTCAACCTCAGGTTTTCACATAATGCTCTGTAAATAGTCATGAGAAGATGAAGTTTAGAAGAATTTTTGCTCATAAGAATGTTCATGCTCATAGTATGTAGATGAGAACTGAAATGAATTAAGAGGACTCTTTCATCAAAAAGTCCTTAGGAAAGGGGTGCCTGGGTGGCTCAGTGGGTTAAGCCTCTGCCTTCAGCTCCTGTCATGATCTCAAGGTCCTGGGATCGAGCCCTAAATAGGGCTCTTTGCCCAGCAGGGAGCCTGCTTCCCCATCTCTCTGCCTGCCTCTCTGCCTACTTGTGATCTCAATCTCTCCCAAATAAATAAAATATATTTTTTTAAGAAGTGCTTAGGAAAGATGAAATTTATTTAAAATGTTAGGTGTCTGTGATTTGTGATCTTTTAAAAAACAATCAGCATGACCTCCCTTTCCCATAATTCTAAGTGGGAGATGCTCTCTCATTAACCGAGTTGCATTAAGAGTACGCACCCATGGTGGAAATTTCAGTGGAAGGCACTTAGTCCTTGAGAGTGGGACACTTCTCTAATGTCACAATTAGAAAAGTCATCCTGCCTCTTATGTGGAAGTTTATAAGCCCTTTGACCTACCTCTCCCAACACCTTGATTAAAAATAAGCTGGACCATGTTTGGTAAATACACAGTGAAAGGGCAATCTCATGCATGAAGTCCTTTTAAGAATGAAATAAAATGACTTTTCTCGCACAGATGCCTGGTAGAAAGAAAACCTTTATTAAGTCAAGTTCTTTAAGAAATCTGATTGTTAACTTAGTGTTCATGAACACAGGCTAACCATCTACATTATAAAATATGAGCATTTAGAGAAGCTTTTTTTTTTTTTTCCAAACTCAAATTAGGAATTGAATGAATGAAAATTGTGTAATTCTTTCGACAGTTCGACACTAATGCATACTATGACATGACCCATTTGGTGAGAGGATAATCTGTATTGCAAAATATAAAATGAACAGATGATCTGTACTAGACTGTGGTCTCTTCACCATTTTCTTTGTTGCTTCTGAGAGCCCGGTTTTTAAATAGGAAACAACTGCCGTGCTACAGTTCTCGTCATTTGGGTCTGTCCCGACTTAATAGAATGAAATGGCAAATTTTCCATTGTTCAATTTACGTACAAAGTATAGTTTTTCTTTTTTTTTTTAAAGATTATTTATTTATTTATTTGACAGAGAGAGATCACAAGTAGGCAGAGAGGCAGGCAGAGAGAGAGGAGGAAGCAGGCTCCCTGCTGAGCAGAGAGCCCGATGCGGGGCTTGATCCCAGGACCTGAGATCATGACCTGAGCCGAAGGCAGAGGCTTTAACCCACTGAGCCACCCGGGCGCCCCTCAAAGTATAGTTTTTCTAACTGGGTAATTTATAGGTTGCCTGTCATGAATAGACTGGTTAAATTTTCAGATTAACCCCATTGACTAGGTTAGGAAGTTTATGACACTACACTACATTAGGAAGTTTTGGCTGACAAGTTCTGGCAACGTACCTAGAAGAATTGGAGTCAACACCACCAATATAGTTGTAAAGGATTTTAAAAATCATTCTCTTTAAATATTCATTTGTGTAATTTTTCACCTCATAGATAGTGGTTATTCTTTCTTGTTTTCCTAAGTAGTGCTGTTGAGTAGTATGTGATAAGTTTGTTACACTCACAAAAATCTCCTTATCCACAAGTTTCCACAACAGGAATACACCTATTAAAATTTATTTGTGTTATTTTTTTAAAAGGATTTTTATTTATTTATTTGACAGAGAGATCACAAGTAGGCAGAGAGAGAGGAGGGAGTGGATGCGGGGCTCCATCCCAGGACCCTGAGATCATGACCTGAGCTGAAGGCAGAGGCTTTAACTCACTGAGCCAGACAGGTGCCCCTATTTGTGTTATTTCTTATAAGAGAAATTAAATTGAACCATGTTACCCAAATAAGGTGGAGACATAATCGTCTTCAAGTAATGTAGAGACATTCAGATCTGGCTTGACCTCACCTTTAGGCTCTGAGGAACTTGGGGCGTGAGAAAATAAACAATACTATAGTCCCTAAGACAGCAAAAAAAAAAAAAAAAAAAAAAAGTAGGTAATGCGCCTTAGATATTTACATAGATTAATGAGACAATTCAATAAGAGCAGTGGCTCTACGAAAAGTCCCTCCTTCATAGCTCTGGGATTGGTTTATCATAGAAGATGGCATGTTAGCCCTTAGCACCTGAGGCTGTTTATCCTGCTTGACCTCCAAGCCCAAGAGAGTAAAAAGTGAGAGAGCTCAGATTTCTCTACTTCCCCATCCCACCTGAGTAATCTCTTCTTCTACGCTTTCATGCTTAGTAATCTCTTCTTATATGCTTCTATGCTTCTAGATGAGTAAAATCCTTGTTGTGTGTTTGAAACCATCCCCCACAGGCGGTGGCCTCTTGGGCTTTAGCAGAATAACTATGCCTTCAGTCAGCACCACCGCAATATTCATGTAGGAGATATGAAGCCACGTGGCTTGTGTGTCCTAATCCTGGCTTTGCTCCGTGTGATCTGCAGGAATGCAACGAAAGCAGAGCTACTTTAACCTTTACATGCTTTGCCGACGCCTGGTGTGTATGTGTGTGTTTACAAAAAGTTTACTACACTATCTTAGAATACGTACAAAATATGGTACTAGAGAAAACAAAACAAAACAAAATTGGGGGTGTCTGGGTGGCTCAGTCGGTTGAGTGTCTGCCTTCAGCTTGGGTCATGGTCTCAGGGTCCTGGGATCAAGCCCCACACTGGGTCCACTGCTCAGCAGAGTCTGCTTCTCCCTCTATGCTCTCTCTCTCTCAAATAAATTTAAAGATTTAAAAATAAATACATAAAAATAAAAAATAACATTTTATCAAGTTAATCAAATGTCCTGTATACTCTTCCCTAATTGTACCTACTTAACTTCCTGATAAGAATTATTGCTATTTTGAATTTGGTAATTATCACTACTATGCATTTTTTTTTCCTTATTCAGCCTTTCACACTGGCTAAAAATTCTAACATGTCTATCTTAGGATGATTAATTTTATTTTATAATAAACCAAATAAAAGGAGTGAATTTTAATTAAATATAAAAAAATAATTCTGTAGAGAATAGCATATTAAGGTAGCTTTGCTACCAGTGTTTAAAAGAATCCAAGTGTTCAATTTTGGAGACTTTATCTTATGCTAAATATACTGCCCCTTAGACCACACCACTTAGTTATTCTCTTGATCAGATTTGCAATTTTAGTAACTGTTGAATGCTGTAAATCACACAAAGAGTTTTAAAAAGGAGGGAAACTAGCATTAAAAAAATCTGATTTCTGAAATGGGCTGACTGGTATGAAGGAGAAAAATGGAATAATCTAGAATTAGAGAAAGACATATTTAGAAAAAATAAATAAAAATAAAATCTAAATAAAAAATAAAAAAATAAAATCGAATTGATTTAAGGGCCAATTAAGGTGACTATGAACATATATCTAAGCTGAAACATAGATGATTAGAACTCGGTTTATTTTAGCAGCGCTCTTCCAGAAGATTTTATAAAAACAGAAGATGAAACAAAAGGAAATTCAGAATAAGTGCTTAGCAATACTCTTTGAAATTCATAAGGGCAATTTCTTTCCAAACTTCATTTACCTTTTCTTATGAAACATTCCAAGAACAGACTAAGAGTTATTGAAATCATTTATCATTTCCCCCCTTTGGAAAAGCGATGCCACTTTAGAGTAGAAGTGTGGTGAATTTCCACTCATTAGAGCTGGGAAATCACAATTTCCAAGCTGGGCTCTGCCTTTTCATAAAACATGCCACATACTGTTAAACTATTTATACTGCATACACCCCATTTTAAAAATTTATCCTGCAAAATTTCAAAACAAATAAGACAAAAAGTAAGTATTTGTATTCCAAAAAGAATTCACTTGAAAATGGGGAAGTTTCCTTCAATGTGAAAAATGTATATATGACTTGATTTCAAAATAATAAAAATACTGTTTATGTATTTCTAAAATCGAATTTCAAAAATCACCTTTTCTGTTTTATCTTTCTTTTTTAGCATAAATTTGTCTGCATTATTTAAAAATGCAGGCAGGATTCAAGGTACTGTCCAAGGCAAACTGTCCAAGTAAACCCTCCAAAGTTTTTTTGTTATTTTTGTATCCACTATTTTTCCAGGCACATTTATAAAAGAATCAGAATCCTCCAAGATTATTGCTCTAGGAGTCCAAGAAAATTGACTTTTTTCAGTGCTCAAGTACAAAGCAATACTGGCAGACATTGTACCTCCTGAGAGGAAAAACATTGAACTTGTTCTGGTATTAGGATTAAAAACAATGGATTTCAACAGTGATGTAGGTCTTGTCGGCCATTGCTTATTCACAAAAACAAATTATGTCTATCTAATTCAAATGAACTGTTGCCCTTAAAGAAATGAAAAGGTCACCACCGTGGATGCTTTATTTTACAATGTTTTCTTTTGGAAAACTTGTTCAGATAATATCTAGGCATGAATTCCTTGCCTTTTCAGGAACAGCTGTTCTATTGGGGAGAAGGCTGGTGGGCAAGTGCAATAATATTTTAAAAGAACTAAAACTTTATTTAGCAGATCCTGGAGAACCTAACCTAAGAGATTGGCCTTGAGGATTTGATATCCTGCGGTTTTTCTCTCCCAATTTCAGTTTTTCATAGAAATTTGGAATATATATTCAAATAGAGAATAAGGGTATCATTAGATTATATGAGACAGAGAAAAAACTCAGTGCAAATTACAAGAAAACAAGTGTAATACAAGAAAAGTAATCCATTCTATTTTCCTGGGGGTTCCAAAGTTCTGCAGTTGACTCTGAGCAGATACCCCTGTAGGTAAGAATCTAAAACCAGGTGCAGTGGGCAGAAGACGGCCCTGGAGATCCCTGTACATCCTGCAGTCCGGTCTTATCTCCCCCCACTTGAGTGTGATAAGAACTGTAAATGGGACGGAATGTGTGTCGCTCTTATCAGTCTGTTAGCCAGCCTGGCAAGGTGAAAAGATTATGGCAACGTAACCAGCACCCTGAATCAGTTGATTGTGATTTAAATAAAGGGGGATTATCCTGAGAGTGTCTGTCTTAACCAAGTGATTCACTTCAAAGAGACTCTGGTGGTCAGCAGTGTACTCTCCTGCCAGCCTTGAAGAAGCAAGCGGAGAACTACAGCTGCAAGAAAGTGGGTTCCCATGGCAAGCCCCAGAGGCTGAAGAAGGATCTTGAGCTTCTGATGAAATTGTAGCCCTAACACTGTCTCCCATTCTCCTACGCCAGTTCCTTCTAGAAGCTTCTGTCCCTAGAATGCTGGTAGTTTACAACCATGGGCCTTTGAGTATGTTCAGTTGTGGGTGTGAATCCATGACGCTAGCAATCTGAACATTCATTCATTTTTCATTCTAGGAAATATTCATGTACTCGCTGTTTGACAATTTTCCCATTCTGTTTTGTTCTGTTCTTCCTTTTTAGAACTTAGATTAATCAGAAATTAGACTTTATACTGTATCTCTTATAATTTTTCTCTCTTATATTCCTTTTATCTGCTACTGCTTTCTGAGATTTATCTTCAATGGTAGCTTTTAAATTTCCTGGTGACTTTTAAAGTCATGTTATCCTACCTTTAAGTACAAAGATCTTGTCTTTTTCCTTCGTAAGGTCCTTTACATAACCTGCTCTTGTTCGCAGATGTAATACCTTTTTCTGCAGCTCTGAGAAAATTAATTTTTAAACATTTTCCTACTCTCTACATGGTCTCTGTTTCCTCCAGGTTCTTTTTTCATCTTTTTGGGGGTGGGGGGGGGTCATTTCCTAGTATGTCAGTGTTTCCCGTAATATCTGTTGATTCTTGGTTGTCAGTTGACATTTTCAGAATAAAGTTTTTAAGAGTAGATGCTGATTAGAAACTCTGGTTTTCACATTGGTGGAAGTTGCCATGGGCTTCATCACGGGGCTTATAAGGGGCACCAGGCCATTACTGGGAAAGCCCCAACAGGGAGCATCATTAACTCAGTCCACCCTGAGGGCAATGTCCTCAGCCTTTGGTCCTCCGATATCAAATCTGTTTGCTAACGTCCTATAAGCTGAGCATAAGACAGCTCAGGTCTTTCCAGTCAGAGTGTTAACCATCACTTAATTCCTCTGGTTTCATTATAGCACATCACTCAGTCTCAGGAAGCCTGGGCACCACGGTTTGTAGCCTGTCATATTTAGGCTCTCCTCTCTTCAGGTTATGGGAGGAGTGACCGCCGGGTTGGATGTAGAAGTTAAGGGGAGCCAAGGCTCCAATTTCTCTTTTAATAACCTTTCTTCCTATTTTCAGCCCTACTTTGCGCTTCTATTTTCATAGGCGACCGAGGTTCTCAATACAAAAACCTTTCCAGAGTTTTCTGCATTGAATAACTTTCTTGGGATGTTGGGGGAAAGGGGAGGTAGGCCTTCCCCCAGTGAAGTCTTTCCTTCTTTCCTTCAGTCCACAAAGTCAGCGATCACTTAAATATGTATCTGCCTCCTAGCTTCTGAATTCATACCAGTAACTCCCACCTGATGTTTTCTTGTTTCTGATGGTCTTTTTCCTTATGGGTATGTTTCGTGTTGTGCTGATAAATGGCTGTTTGGCAAAATGAAAGAAAGAAAAGAAAAAAAGAAAAAGCTCTGATTTGTAGCCTTTGCTAATTTCAGTGGCGTATACTCCCACTATGACTGTCTTCAAGCTACCAATAGTTTAATAATGACTTTCAAGAGACCTGAATATTTAACAATGGGTCTTGACACCAGGTGATAACTGGTTCCAGTCCAGCACTGTTTAGACCTTTTTAAAATTTGTGTTGTTGAGCATAAGAAGAGGCTCTGGGTCTTAGCAGGGCTTTGGGAGAGGTTGACATAAAGCTAGAAATTCACCCCACTATATTTAATGGGAAGTGTTAATTTCTTACTCAGCTGCTTTGTGTAAACATAAAAACACAGTGACTAGAAAAAGATATTCACATGAGTGGAATAAACATAAAAAAATGAAAATTATCTGGAATATATGATGAATTTGTTTTTTCTTCATTCAACTTCACTGTCTTCACCTTTTTCTCCCCCTCACTCTTTCTCTCCCTTGCGTAATAAACGCATCTATTAAAATGACTACAAGACTTAAAGAAAACAAAGTTTACTTCCTTTGAACATAGGCTTACACTGAAAACTTTACATAGGACTATGTATTTTAAAACGCTGAGGGGCTATTAGGGCTGGAGTGTCCTATCATCAACTCATAAGACATTATCATTCATCTACATCTCAGAGGTGTGGTACAAATAAACTTAAGTATGGAAATAGTATTTGCTTTCACATTAGTCACTGCTCAGTTCCTCAGAGCTGTAAATTAGAAAGAATATCTAACTTGTAAAAATTACCTTACCCTTTCTAATTGGACTGTGAAATATCCAGCTCCGTTTCAAAGAAATCTCAAGACAAAACCTGAGGGCCACATAAAACTGCCTCCTGTGGGATGGCAGGGATGCTGCCTCCTGTGGAACTGACTTGTTTTCTGGACGGTGACACCAAACTAACCGCAGCGCGGAAATGTTAAGAATCATGGTACAGAGGTTACTGCATTTAGGCAAGCAGTACAGGGAGTGGATTAAAACTGCACTTCTTTTAATGAGATAAAGTTGTCACACACCCACAGAATTCATGAGGAAGTACTGAAAGAATCATACACTCACCAAATTTAGAATAAAAGCCATCCCAGTTATTGTCTTTTCACAGCGTTCGTCTGTAGGTAGGAAAACAGGTCTAAGTTGGTGAAGCCAGTAGTCAAATGGGGACTACGGAAGGTTCAGCTTTTCTTTCTCACCTGGAAATCTCATGTCTAAAGACATCTACCACCCCACCATTCTCACCCAGGATTAGGAGAAAATGAAACTGGGAAATTTATACTTCACACACTTCTCATATGGAAAGAATGCTTTTCATTCCCCATGCCACTGTCTCACCAAGATAGCAGCATACATTTTTGCCATGTTCTACTTGTGTGAAAAAATTAAAATCCATGGTTTTAAGGGTCATGGACTTGTTTTTTGTTTATAGTTGACTTCTGCTACTGCTCATCACGAGATCTCATGTGAGTAACGTGAGTAAGGAATGTTGCCTTTGGCTGTCTTACATCCTGTGTCTAAAATACAGAGGAGCGTGACCAAAAAAATGTTCTGAAAACCCAGCACTGCTAAAGGCAAAACAAAAAATTGTGACTTTGGTAACTGCTCTCTGTTTTATGTAAAAATAATCCCAGCTTTTACTTTTTTTCATTATAATTTCTTTGCTCCTCCAACCAAATGTTTGAAGCGGAACCCATGTTGGACAAAAGCCATATCTTGGCGTTTGTTGTCATGTGTAGTATGTTCAGAAAATCTGTTTTGGTTTATTTTGCATGATGTCATATTACATGAAACAGTCTTTAAATGTAGCTATTCATGAGAAATTTCCTGAGAGAAGTTACAAAATGTACACACGACTTGAATTAACTATTGAGGCTTAAAATTTTTCTTTACAAAATAAAGACAAAGCTTTTCCATTAAGTTAAAAAATAGCCTTGAGGTATGTAGAGCCTCGGCCAGCTTTCATGATAATTATTCAGTTCTCTGATCTTTCAGTGGGGTCTGACCATGCCGGCATCACCATCAAGAAAAGATCCAAATTGTACTTTCAGTGAATGGCCTTTTTGAGTGAATAAATGTAGGTAAGATTTGATGATCAAAACTGAAGTGCATCCTGTATGAAGTATTAAGCCTTAACAGTCATGGCTTCCAGGCTTTCGGTAGCATTTCTGGGCTACTCTCGGTAACTCCTGGTCCAGGGAAGTGAGGGCTACTGTTCACCATGTGTCGTCCTAAATTGCCAATTGCCGTTGGCCTTGTGGAAGTTTCATATCTTCTTAACATTTTGTCAGACTCCCTTTCAGCAATTTATGTACTTAATGACTTGTGATTTTCTTGGTATCTTGTGATTATCACTGAATGAGGGAGAGAAGGTTTGTCCTTAGAAGGCCCTGATAAAGGAGAGTCCCAGCAGCAGAGGAAGAGAGGACAAGGGGACTGGCCTGTCTTAGTAACCCATCAGTGGGTTGTGATTTAGGGGCAAGAAGATGAAAAATAGTTCTTTTGTAATCCAAGGAAGCTTGTGGGATGAACAAAGGAAAAAAATCTTAGGGTTCACTCTTCTATGAAAAATAGTACAAGGGAACCTCCAAGAAGGTAGAATTACAGATACAACCGGATCCTTTAACTTTTGACTGTGACCATGCTAAGTAGCTCATTCAAGATATGAATAAGCGCATGCGTGCTCCTACCTGTAGAGACACTGTCACTGCGGCAGGAATTCCAGATAAATAACAATGAGACTTTTAGAAAGATATTGCTGATGATATGCTGAAAGTCTATGTACTCCTTGTAACTGTTCTAGGGTGAACTCCTTGTGCATTCTTGCGTGGGTAGATGTTTTCGTTAAAATCACGGTATCCAAGAATTTACTTACATCCATGCTCACCTCATTTTTCTAAGGTAGCACTGTTACCACTCTCTTCTGGGGAGTATCTTATTTGAGTATGGCAGGGCTTACTTCTTTCCTGTTGCTTTTCCATCACATTCGATCCCTTGGCCCATTACAGATCCTTTCCCATAGATGTTTGGGTCTCAGCTGGCGTTCCTGGTTTGCTCTTCCTGAAAAGTCACATGAAGGCCTGAAAGTTCCTTAAAAGCCTATATGTGTCACTTCTTTCCAATTTAATCATAACTGGTTTCCTACTTTTCTCCCTTCCCCACAAAAAAAAAAAAAAAAAAAAAAAAAAAAAAAGGTGGGGTAGAAGAAGAATGAACAAAAGATTCCTGCTGGCTTCCATACTGTGATCTTAGGTCTGCAGGTTATGTTAAGGTTGGATAGCTTCTGGTTTGCTTGGTGTCTTATGACTGTCATTGGCCATACAGAGTTCAGGTGTCATGGAGAAGTTCTAAGCAGGAGGAAGGGAAGCATCATGAATCAGCAGGAGGTGCATAGGGTAGTGAGCATTTGGCTGGAGACCCACAGCAGGTTGTGTTTGACTGGCTGTTGGCCAAGAAGGCTCATTCCAGGGCATAAAGAACAATCCAGACAGATTCCTTGCTCTTTTATCACCTACAAAGTATAATAATCCCAAGTATAGGTAGATGCCAAGCATCAAGGCTGGGAAAAATCTATGCATTTGCTCACATCTACCCCAGCACAGAATACGAATGCCGGGAGCCAGCAACACTACCAGGGACATCCGTGACAGGAGTGGCTTTCCTCTGTGATCCCACAAGTTGGCCAGAGAGACATAATATTTGTAAACATCACTGTGATTCAGTCTACAGCATCCGTGGTGTTGAGATTAGAAACAAAACAGGACAGGGTGCCTGGGTGGCTCAGTGGGTTAAGCCTCTGCCTTCGGCTCAGGTCATGATCTCAGGGTCCTGGGATCGAGTTCCGCATCGGGCTCTCTGCTTGGCAGGGAGCCTGCTTCCTCCTCTCTCTCTCTCTCTGCCTGCCTCTCTGCCTACTTGTGATCTCACTCTGTCAAATAAATAAATAAAATCTTTAAATAAAAAAAAAAGAAAGAAAGAAAAGAAACAAAACAGGACAAATGCAAAAGCTGTAACTATTGCTGCCTTTGAATCATTTCCTGTTGAAGAGGGGCGGCATGACCATGTGTGTAGCGAGACTAGCTGATCCAACAATGTCAACTCTCTGGTGCATTTTTCCACTTTCACTTAGTCTTTTGGCAACATGCTGAAATAAGGTAGTACACTCACTTCTATACATAAGGTCTAAGAAATAGTTTATCAAATTGTAAAGGAAAGACAAAGTCAAATATGTTAAATTTTGTCTTCAGGAAAAGAAAAAAATTTAGCCTACAAAAATTGTACTGGTTGATACATGACAGGCTTCTCTTTTATAGCTGCACTACCTCAGGCCGTAAAATTGTTTCAGGAATTACTATAGAAAGTTCACTGGATCATTTTTCTCCTACCCATGCAATCTACCTCCTTCTGATTCCCTCTGTCTGATAGAATATGTATAGTCTGTATATCTGTATACGAACATGCACACACATAAATATAGCCCTCACTCAGTCATTGTGAATAGAAATTTTTCAAAAAACTGAACTGCGCTCCAAAGTCTAAACATTTTAAAGCAAAATGCTTGAAGTTATTTAAAGCTGCATATCTCTTTTACAAAATAGGCATAGCATCTAACTTATGAAATTATTGTACGAATTTGAGTAATATATGTCAAGCACCTAGATCATTTCCTCACTACTGATAGTTGCTACATAAATCACAGGTATCATTACTATATTATTAAAACTTTTCCAACATTCAAGTAAGCCCCATCATATAGAGCACCTCCAAGCTAAGTGATGTTTTGTGAAATTACCATTTCTGTTATACATAGTTTGCATGTCATTATACACATAGATTCATGCGGGGCTTACTTTTCTGTGGGTCATGGTCAAAAATCTTTGAGAGCCATTGAGAGAGAATAGGGTGAAGTAGCAGGCAGGCAGATATGTCTAGAGGCTCATAGCAAGGAATTGTGTGGTCCTTCCAGCTTTGCCCTTTGTAGGAAACTGGAAGACAGGGCTTTCCAAGGCGAAAAGCCTATTCTCTGCAGGTATTTCTGTGGCTGAATTCCAAGGAAAGTGGAGAAAATCAGCCTAGGATGTAGTGGTCTAGGGAGTGCCCAAGCTCGGGGCCAACCAATCCCATGGCCATATACGTGTCCACATGCCCTAGAGTATTTGGGATGGGTGGGCCCACGGCCAGGTGCTCTTGGTGAACCTGCTGCTGATACAGTTGCCAGGAAGCTCTAGGATTTGCCCACGAGGCTCCTGTGCCAGGATTTGCACACACCGTCTGTGACACTGGAGTGGAAGCTGGGACGAAGAGAGATCTAGATCTGTGGGTGGGGGAGTCAAATTATGTGTTCCTCTTGCCTGTGCGTCAAAGCCTGTGGTGTTAGTTCCTCCATGGTGCCAGAGCAAAAATCAGCCTCCTCTGTATTTTCTTTTTTTTCTTTTCTTTTTATTTATTTATTTATTTATTTGACAGAGAGAGATCACAAGCAGGCAGAGAGAGAGAGGAGGAAGCAGGCTCCCTGCTGAGCAGAGAACCCGATGCGGGGCTTGATCCCAGGACCCTGAGATCATGACCTGAGCCGAAGGCAGCGGCTTAACCCACTGAGCCACCCAGGCGCCCCTCCTCTGTATTTTCTGGCTGAGAAAAGAAGGAGACAGATGTTTTATAAATTCCAAAACCGTGTTATAAGATTAGAAACCCTACAGCGTTCTAGGGAAAGATGTTTAATCAGGACATGGGCAACAGAAAGTGATGAATGTCTAGAATTGTCAAAAAATGTAATATTAGGGCGCCTGGGTGGCTCAGTGGGTTAAGCCGCTGCCTTCGGCTCAGGTCATGATCTCAGGGTCCTGGGATCGAGTCCCGCATTGGGCTCTCTGCTCAGCGGGGAGCCTGCTTCCCTCTCTCTCTCTCTCTGCCTGCCTCTCTGCCTACTTGTGATCTCTCTCTGTCAAATAAATAAATAAAATCTTAAAAAAAAAATGTAATATTATTGTTACCATCCAGGAAGGTGGAATTGTCCTCACTAACAAAAGAAACATTCACCCAAATGAAGAACTTGCATGTGAGAGGCTTCTGTGGGAGTGTGGGCAAAGCTCGGCAGACTCCTTGTGGTCAGTAAGCCCACTCTTTGCACATCTTGGGCCCTTGGAAAGCTGAGGGTCTCAGAGGAGCCAGTGCCTTGGGGAGTAGCTGGCTCACCTCATTGTCAAAGAGACGATGCTTGGGACGTCTGAGCACCACTGGGCTTCAGCCTCAGGTTCGGATTTTAAGCCGGCAAGAGCAATTCCTTGAAGTTTAGAGTCAGCCCTGGGTACAGTGCTTTGGAAGTTATGGGGAAGCAAAGCCAGGAGGCCCCATGTGTGGAGCCGGCCTCAACTCCCCGGTTCCCCCAGACTGGAATCACAGACCCATCGGATTCGAGGACGCCCCGCCCCTGTGCCACCGTCTTTCTGCCTTACTTCTGCTTTGTTTTCTGAATACTTCTCTCCTCCCACCATTCCCAGGCACTTCTGTGTCCTTCTCTGGCCTAGGAGGAAACAGAAGAGAGAAGGGGGAGGCATGCCTGATGCATGAAGAGTCACAGAACACCTGTAACTGTCCTGCTGTGAGTGCCTTTCCAGCAGCTGTCTGGGTGCTCATTCAGAAACCCTGGAATCACTCCTCCCTGGTGTCTGGTGACTGAGAGTAGAGCAGAGAGGAGAAGAAACCCACAGACTATGCCACTGTCCCTACTTGGGAGAGCGAGACTGCCCTAGTTTCTCCCTCCTCCCCTTCCAAAGGCACAGGTGTGCACCCCCACCACTCAGGAAGGTTAGTAGACATGCTAACTAGGTAAAAAAAAAGAAAAGAAAGAAAGAAAGTGAATAACCTTGCACATGTAAATGAAATTCATGCAGATGCATAATATAAAGTGATAAGAGAATGGATCATTGGCATAGAGTTGCTCCATTTCCCAAAGCATGTTGCTAGAAGGTGTTTTACGCACATGCATACACACAAGTGCCACGTGTATACTCCCCTAGCCACTAGAAGAAGCTTTTCTAAGTTACATGTCAGAAATCCTGTATTATTCAGGGTGATATTTGTGCAATTGTGCGACTGGATGGCCCTTGGACCACTCCACAAATTTCACTCACAATTGAGTTTTTAGCACAGGGCAGTCATTCTAGGAGTTGGCTGTGTGTTTTTAGAATAGTCCCAGACATTTTTGAATAAGAAAGCAATTCAGCGTCTTGCAGACTCTGTATATTAAATTTTCCTGTTACCCACCTTTTTGTCTTTTTCAGATACATTTCATAGTCCAAATCAAGGGACATTTTTGCCAGGAATTTCCCTTATAACTTCTTTAAAAGTTTATGCATTTGGAGGTAAATGTAATCCATATGTTCCCCAGTTACTCTAGTTTTTCTTTTTCTTTTTTTTTTTAAATCAAATGTTAGTCTCTACAAAGTACTTGATCACCAATAAGTTATATGAGATTTTTTAAAAAGCCTTTTTTTCTTAGTAAAAGGAAACCACATTTGATCAATAACACAGTTAGTCATAGAGTCAAAGTTACACAAGGACTTATGAAGATATATTGTTTTACTATTTAACTTTAATAAGTTAGGCTAGAGATTTTTTGGAAACTCACCAATCACTGTCAGAAAAATGCACACTATTGTTTTCTTTTCTCTTCACAAGCTAAAAACTCTATTTTTTGTTTATAAGATTCACTTTATCTTCTCATTACAGTGACTTTCAAAAAAAAAATTGGTTCCTAGCTCTGTAGTTAGAATCTGTTGCAAACAACTATGTAATATAACTATTTATTACATTATGTTTGAGTACATGTGCCCATAAAGACCCTTTACAGAAAATCCCTAATTCTGTAAACCTGAGCACATAGTTATAATACAAAGTTATATACACATAATACAATACAAGACAGTAACTCTTTCCAGATGATGAGCTCCCTAAAGGCAAGAAGAATGTCTTCCTCATTGTGGTATCTCCGCATAGTAGGCCTTTGATGAATATTTGGCAAACAAAGAAAACATGATTAAAAATAACAGGAAGAAACATAGTTACAGCAGTCTCTGGTTTTAGATGGCAGAAGGATGGCAGCTGAGCAAGGAGGAGTATGTCAACAGGATACAATAACACCAAGCCCTACTTTAATCCAACTGCAAAATGGATTAAAGGTACATGGTGGAGGGCAAGAAGGAGCTGGGAATGTGTTCAATCACACAGCTGTTCATCCTGTGTCCTTCCCAGCACGTTCCTTTGTTGGGAAGAGGAGCTGGGCTGGACTTGGTTCCAAGGCTATAAATTAATTTATATTCAAATATTTAGTGTTAACATAATTGGTACGCTTCAGAGGTAAACATATTTCTGTTTTTCTACATAGAACTATATATTGTATATAAATACACACAACTAATGTAACAAATACATATTTGTTCAGCTATATATTTTTACATTCTGGGTATAAATTTGTGTGTATATAACAAATTAGATTTGAGATGTTATATGAATTGCCCTACACATAGATATGTACATTCTTTATAAAGGAGACCAATATCATTACAGTTCACAAAGTCCTTTTATATCATATGTTATTGACCCAAAGAACATTCTTCTCTTATAGACTCTTCAAGGAAGAGGGTGATGTTCTCTGATGTCTGAGGTTTATTTGCACTCAAAACTTTATGTAAATTACTAAAGAATATAATAGGAAACTCCCTAGGGACATTTAGGAAATGTGAACTCTCCCTAATTGACATAATCAAATTTCTAGAATCACAGAAGAATAAAGAAAACTTGTTTGAAGGCTACATTCCCTACCAAAGATTTTCAGTGGATTATTTTTTTAAGCTGCAAAGACTATGAAATGGAAACCAAAATGGGATCTGAGCCCCAATAACACTTTCCCACATACTACACATTCCTGACTTCTAAACACAAAGTCATAGATCAGAGTTTCAGGCTCATGGAATTCCAAGCTTACTGTCTCCACAAAACCCACATTCATCTTTATACAAAAATGTTGATTCATAACGTAGACATTGTGAAGGATAGTTAAATGTGTAAGCAATTTTTGGGTTTTAAACACCTGATTTACTAATGACCCATACTTAGAACCATTATGATCTTTCTTCTTCTGTGTTATCTTTTCTCTCATGCTAAAGACCCTGGTGATTCTGCCAAAACAAACACACAGACCATCCCCCACACACATCACACACACCTCATAGCAATAAACAAACGGGCAGAACTTGGAGAAAGTTGTGTAGTATAAATGTGGAGGAAGGAATCTATGAAAAGCAGGAACTGATATACTTTGCTATGGGGCAAGTCATCAAAATGCAAATAACAGAAGAATTAAAAGTGCTATTAGTCATTCAAACCTGAGTGGATGTTAGCTTATTCAGAGATGGCGTCATTCTCATTAAAATCAGCCTCCTCTTTTAATTTTTCTTATTGCCCATTCCTGCAAAGGTTTGCAGTGATGGGGTAGACCAGCAAAAATCCACTGTGGGGTGGGAAGTAGGAGTGAGTAAGAACAGTCCCACAAAGTCTGGGACACAGTTGCAAATAATAAAAAATTGAATGGGGAGGAATATCTCAAATGACCTTTATCTGTTC
Source organism: Lutra lutra (assembly GCF_902655055.1). Taxonomy (NCBI): domain Eukaryota; kingdom Metazoa; phylum Chordata; class Mammalia; order Carnivora; family Mustelidae; genus Lutra; species Lutra lutra. The sequence goes on along the minus strand of NC_062280.1, from coordinate 49,545,711 downwards.
TAGAATTTGGACAAAGCCACATCAGGTACCAAAAAATTATCTTCTTTTCCTTCACTGTTCCATACCCATCTGCTTCCAGAAGGCAATTCGACACAGTCCCTTTACCACACTCATGGGACCCAATCCAACAGAGCATCTTGATGACTATTAACTACAAAGATGGTCAGTGGGTTTATGGTTCATACAACTTCAGGAGTGCTTTCTTGAATACAACCGGTGTGTAAGCTAAAGACTTCCACTAAGCCCAAACTTGTTTCAAAGTGATAATAAAACATGCTTTTTAAATTTTTAATTTTTTTAATTTTTTTTTTTTTAAGATTTTATTTATTTATTTGACAGAGAGAAATCACAAGTAGGCAGAGCGGCAGGCAGAGAGAGAGGAGGAAGCAGGCTCCCTGCTGAGCAGAGAGCCCGATGTGGGGCTTGAACCCAGGACCTGGGATCATGACCTGAGCCGAAGGCAGCGGCTTAACCCACTGAGCCACCCAGGCGCCCAATTTTTTTTTAATTTTTTAAAGGTTAGTTCTTTTTAAAATTATTTTTATTTATTTATTTGAGAAAGAGAAGGAGAGCACAGAGGGAGAGTGAGGAGAAGCAGACTCCTCACTGAGCAGAGATCCCAATTTGGGCTCGATCCTCATGACTCTGAGATCATGACCTGAGCCGAAAGCGGACACTTAACCGACTGAGCCACCCAGGTGCCCCAGTGGGCTTTTTTTATTCCACCAGGCAAAGGAGAGGAGACCCCCTGCCTGTGTTCATTATTGGACATGTAATATGCTATAAGCTGAGCAAACCACCAGGAAGCACACAATAATGAACCAGCTGTTGTCTCTGTCCTCAGGGAAATCAATCTTGTTGGGAAGATGAATTTGTACAGAAATGAAGACAATTGAGTATTTAAAGGTATTGTGAGTGGTGTTGTTGTCTGGTGTGAGTGATGCAAAGAAACAGGGCCAATGTAAAATCTATTTGGTTGGTGGAGCCTATTTCTAATATTCGGTGTTCACAGGCAGAGTGGATTCATAGAGCCCAGTGGTGTGGCAATGAGGGGCTCGTGACAGGAGATGATATAGTTGAATATAGATGAATAGCAAGAAATGTATGCTTTCCTCGCCTAGTTACGTGTGCGGTCCTAGAATCGGGATACCAAAGTCCAGCACCTTCAGCCTACAAATAAAAACTTGCCCACTATTCAGAGGGTTAGTGGGTAAAAGAGATAATCTAAGCCAGTATTAGCAATATCTATATATTTTATATGCATATATATTTTTAATATACATATGAATGAAAATTAGTAGGTTTCTGTGACTCTGAGGGGTGACATAAGACCATCGTGTTATGAAGCCTTTGGTTCAGGGTGGGAAAGTGGAGTTAAAGGTGTTCTGTGAGTTTCGACCTTGAACACAATGTCCTAATGCATATGTGTTTGTGCTGCAGCAAAGAAAATTGGCCGAGGTATGGTGGGAAGTGAAGAACCAGTGAGGGAAAAAACAAATATCATTTTTTGACACATGAAAAGGAGACCTTAAAAATTGTTTGTTTATTTATTTGTTATTGAAGCATAGTTGACATACAAAGCTATATTAGTTTTATATGTATAACGTAGTCAATTGACAATTCTTTATTCAGTGCTCACCACGGTAAGTGGTATCACCATTTGTCATCCATACCATGTTATTACTGTATTATTGACTATATTCCCTGTGCTATACTTTTCATCTCTGTGACTTACTTATAACTGGAAGTTTGGAATGAAGAAAGTTGGGAAAGAAGACTATTCAAAGTTACTTTTATTGGTGTTTTCAGTGGGGTCAGGAGGAAACAATTTTTATATATATATATATATATATATATATATATATATATCATGTTAATAAATATACAGTAATCCCCTCTTCTCTGTGAGGGATACATTCCAAGATGCCCAGTAGGATGCCTGAAACCTCAGATAGTACTGAACCCTATGTATACTATGTTTTTTCCCTATACATACATATCTATGAGAAAGTTTAATTTAAAAATTAGGTCATAAGAGATTAACAATGATAATTAATAAAACAGCAATTATAACAATATACTGTCATAAAAGTTATGTGAATGTGGTCTCTTTCTCAAAATAAGCTATTTGGTACTCACCCTTCTAATAAGATGATAAAATGTCTACATGAGGAGATGAAATGCAGTGAGTGACGTCGGCACTGTGACATAGCATTAGGCTACTACTGACCTTCTGGCAACATGTCAGAAGAAGGGCCATCTGCTACCCTACTGTGGGTAACTGAAACCACGGAAAGTGAAACTGCAGAAGAAAAGGGGGGACAGCTGTGAAGTGAGATAGAGAAGCAATTATTCAAGGAATTATAGCCAGCAAAGAAAACACACAATTATTCCTGATAAAATGTTCAGATAGGTAAGTAAAAAATTAGCTTGGTTGCACAATCTTGCCATGTATTTTTCTCAGTTCTTTTCCTTTTTAATGGATAAAAACTAACGAAGAGGCCTAATTTAATAATTTCTAGAATTTTTTAAAAGATTTTATTTGTTTATTTTAGAGAATGAGGAGTGGGGGGAGGAGCAGAGGGAGAGGGAGGGGGAAAAATACTCAAGCAGGCTCCCCGCTAAAGGCAGAGCCCATTGGGGGTCTCGATCTCAGGACTGCCAGATCATGGCCTGAGCCGAAACCAGGAGTCAGATGCCTGACAGACTGAGCCACCCAGGTGCCCCTAGAATGTTTTTAACATATCTTTACATTTATTTTCATCTTTGAAGAAAAGAGGTGATCTAAAACAATGATTTCTACAAAAGAAAAACAATACATTTGAATTAATATATATACACAATATGTAACTACATATAGCTATATACATATATATGACTGTATATACCTACTTTGAGGTATTTATGTTGAAGATAATATTGAATTGAGATTAACAAAGGAAGCATATTCTTTCCATCACGCACAACACCTTGGCATTTTCAGATGCTAAAAGAATTTCTTGGAATATTTTCTCCTTCTCTCAGATAAGAATAAAAATTAAGTTGTTCCAAATGTCGTTTTCTGTAATGCAGAATAGCAGTAATATGTCCAAAAGATAACCAATGATGAAAATATCCTTTGAGTGTTCCTGGGCATAGGCGACTATTTTGAAATGATTTCAGAAAAACTCTCCTGTCGTTGTGCCATTTTCCCAGTAGTGGTGGCAGCACCAGTAACCAGACAGATACTGGCTTTTCTGGTTCTGAAGAGCAAAGAATGTTGACAGAAAGCACCACCCCATGATTCATGTGTCAGAACAGGGCTTAAATCATGCTTCAGTAGAAGAATTTCCAACATTGTTCCTTCCCATAAGCTTTATATTTAAGATACTCTGCTATCCCCATGGTTACCAAATGGGGAAGGAAAAAACCCCCCCGACATACTTCAAATTTCAACTGTTCTACTGTTGAATCCAAAGCACTGAGTGACCTTCACCTGAACAGTGTCTTCCAGATGGCTTCAGTTTGTCTCATTTGATTCTGGATATGACTTATTTTTTAAAAACAATGAAAAAAATTATTCCAAAGGATGTAACAACAGTACATATCTTCTATACAGAATAATAAAAGCTAGATTTTTGCTTCTAGCTATATTGTTAAATTTTAAATAATCTGAGGGAATTGGGCAGCAGCAAGATCTCCTAGAAGAAAAAAAAAGTGATTTGAGAAGATTTTTGAAACAATGATATGAGGAAATGAAATGAATTATGCCTTGAGCTGGGTTGCTGAGGCTAATAAGCCATGTGAATGATCCCTACCAGCTCCAGCTAAAGGGAATATTAGTAGTTAACAGGAAATATTACAACATGAGAGGAAAAACCATCTAGGTTATACAGGCCATTGGTCCTATCAATTCTTTTTACTTCAAAGAAAACATAAGAAAGTGAGGCAAACAAATCAAAACAAAAAGACTGAGAAGGACAATAAAGCATACACTTGTCTTTGTTTATCTAAGTGGGTCTATGTTTCTGGTTTCAGAGTTGGCTCAGGTCTCATTATCCATTATGGGGATGTTACGGGGTGGGTGTTTCCAGCAAAGTTCTGTCCCATTCTGGCCCTGAAACAATGACACAACCTAATCGACGCAAGACATTCAATACTTCTATTGTGTCCTCAGTATGCTAGGCATTGTTGTACAAGATCCGCAGTTGGGTGTAATTGAGTCCTTGTTCTCAGGGAACACACAGCTTAGCTGAAGAGCTAAACACCTTAGTCTACCTTTTGTTGCAATTGGATTTCCTTTTTGGTGCTTGCACAAGGAATGAAGTGAGAGGTGAAGGAAAAAGAATTAATATCTCTTTGGAAAATTCAGAAATTATTTTCTGGAGGCTGACTTTGAAAGCATGGGGAAGGGCAGGATTTGCATAGGTGGCAACAGAAGGGCATATTACAAGCAGAGGATGTAGCACCAGCAAAGGTGTGGGAGCTGGTAGTTGGGTCCTAATGAGTTTGGAGTTGGTATTCTAGAAGGAGTAGATCACAGGTCAGAGACAAGTAGCAGAAAAATAAGTAGAGTCATTCTATGGAGAGTCTAAAATGCTGGTTCAATAAGAATACATTTCAATCTGTATATAATTGAAAGTCATTAAATGGCTTGTTAAAAAGGTTGAGCTTCTTAAATGCAGTCCTGACCATATTGTATCTCGAACACAAGGAACATTGTCTACGCCAAGTGCAAAGTGGATGCTTAAGAGGAGGTGGTCTTCAGAAGGATCTGTGTGGGGACTGGACTGTCATCTCCTTAGTCTTCGTGTTGCCCTCATTTCTTTCCTCGCCCTGACTGGCCCCCAGCCAGTTTTCCTGCGCTGGCTGACCAGACAAGCCCCCTCCAACGTTGATCCTCTTCCACTGGGAAGGTTTCATAAACAGTGCATGTGCTGGGCAACACATCTGTATCCCCAGGCATTTAGATAAAGAACCAGGCAACAATCAGCCTGGTATCAGGGGAATGTTTTCTGGCTGGTTCAGTGGTTAACTCCAGAGAAATGTTGTCCACACTTTATTGTTTCTCCACAGCCCCACCTCTGGCCCAAATAGCCTCATGGACATTCCTGATGCTTCCTAATGCTGAGAGGGTATAAAGTGAAACGCACCACGGCTGAGAAGACTGTGGGGTGATGTGCACAGGAGAATATCTCAAGTAGAAAATCTAAAGGCTAGAGACCCTGCTTATGTCAAACTCAGAGCCAGTCCTACCTCAGAGACACAAATCCATAGTGTGCATTTTAGTGGGGATGATATCACCTCCAAAGGGTGAAGATTGGTTCTTGGGAAGAAAAAGTCTCACGTTTGCGGTACATATAAAACACAGAAACACATACGGTGTATGAACAGTATGGTATACCTGTGGTATTAAATTGTCATGAGGGAAATTTAATTAACTTACTAATTTATTAAGAAAAAAAAACATGTTTTAAGAAACTCCTTAGTAGAGCAAGGATGAAAAAAAGATTGAAAAGCGCTGTCATAGGAGCATAGGAACCTCAGACTTGCCCCTGTGGGTTCACGGTGGAAAGGGGCCAGGCGAGAGAGGGAAATCTGTGAGCGCACCTTGATTCTATCCTCTGAGCCAAGGCACAGCTGTCCTGATACTTAGCATCTGCTCTGATAAGGCTGAGGAAGGTGTTCAGACTGCTGAGGGCAGGAGATGAGATTCCAGGGTTTTCCGAGGCTCTGGAGTGAATTGGCAGAGCCGCGGCTGGGGAAGAGGCAGGCTCCGCCAGCTTACAAATGTGTGTTCAACTTGAAGGTGGGAATTTCCCAGGGCCCGCATTAGAGTTCAGGCTTACACAGACAGGGCTGGGGATCCCCGATATTGCTCTGTACTTGGGGACAAACATGCAACGCTGAGCTTACCCATGAATACTGTCTTTCCAGAGCATGCAAATCTCCCTTCTCATGGGATATGGAAAGATTCAAGAAGGATGTGTTTGGGTGCATTGGGCTTCCTTGTAAGCCAGCAGGCTGGAATGGAAGAACACTTTGGTAACCAAATTCCGCATGGAGTGATGACATATTCTCTTCTTTGTAACTGAGGGACAAACAGATGGAGAGAACCAGCAGAAGTCTGGGGCCATCCATGACATCGGACAGGGAGTCTTCTTTGTTTCTATTAGAATTTCTATGTAATTGTTTTGTCCACCTACAAACAGTTGGAGTCTTGCCCAGTATCTGAGACTCGAGAAGAGGGTGGAAGAACGAACAGAACTGGAGAGGGAGGAAGGAGGTGGCCCTGCAAGGAAGGCATAAAATGTTAAGCATGGTGTAGGAGAGCCGGCAGCGGGGAGTGGGGACAAGTCAGACTGCTGAACATGGAGGTGACGGTGGGCTCCAAGGGCTATTTTAGCTGAGGAGAAAGAAAATATGAAGAAAATTGTTCTGAAGACTAATCGGCTAGATATGTAATTTTCTCTAATGATGTTGTAGGAAAAAATTATGCATATTTATATAAGCCAAGACTGTATATCCCATACAGACATGCTAACACATGTATATCTCGTCTTATTATAATGTGTGGAATATTTGGGTATGTAATTTTCTAATTTGATAATTATTTAATGAAGTTCTTCTTTCAAGGTGCCTTCCTTTGAATTTCTTTTTGTGTTCCTGTATGTGAAGCAGAAAGTGAGAGGATACTTCCAAAAATGGAAATGCATCAAGGTAGGCAATGAAAACTTGATGAGGCTGTCACCCTTTAGATCTTAAAGGGATTTCTTATGAAGGGTTGAATAATACTCAATATAATTACTTGCTGAAGGATTAGGATATATATTTTTTAATTATAAGTTTATACAGGTAAATGTTCATGGGCTTGCACTGACAAGCTCAAGAGAGGTAAAGAAGTTTTAAGTTTTATGGGAGGAGAAACAGGTCCACAAAAGGATGTCCTACTGTTATCCCACGTCATTTAATGTGGAATCATCTTTGGAATTTATGTTCGTGCCTTTTATGGTGAAAAAAATGGAGACTTGATTTGCATTTGTAATATGTGCTCAGGTTCATATCCTGTTAAATCCAGCTAAGCTCACACGCCCATGTCATTCTGACGAGACTGAGGTGCCGACGAAACTAAGGCTTTTCTAAGTTGTTCAGACCAGCGTTATATCTATGCCTGCAGAATGCAGTGGAAGGACAGAGATTTTTACCCTGTGAAGTTCGAGAAGGAGAAGGCCCCAATTTTCCACATGTCTAATGTGTTTGAAACCTAGGTTGTCCACACCAAGTAACTACTTTGGTAAGACAGAATTCAGCCTCATCTAAATTTCAAAAGGGAAACTAATTATATGAGGGTGCTAATATGGCGTGGAGAAAAAGAATTCTTAGTCATCAATCAAGTATGCACCATTGAAACCACATGCTTTAAAAAATAATGGCTTCCATCTTTATAAGAAAAAAAAATCACAGTACTTGAATACTGCAAGCTTTTGTGCCCAACTTGCCCCCCTCCATCCCACTGAGAAGGGAAGATCCACCTCGTCCTCAGTGCTTTCCTCTCCACAAATCTCTGTACCTTTTAAAAAGGCACGGCTAGAAGCCAGGCTCATTCCTAACAGCACAGGGGCTCTGGCTTTTGGGTGCTGATTCTTGCCTCCGAGCGCATACATACCTAGAGATGAAATTTCTTTGTGTGAGATGTGCCTCACAGCTTGTGTTTCTAAATATGCTTTTATTTCTTTGGTTGGTTGGTGTCACGTGTTCACTGCTAGTCTCCATATAGCCTATGTGAAAGAGTCCCATAATGACAATTCTCAATGAAAATTTAGGTCTATGAAAGCTAAATAATGGAAGACAACTGGGCTTGATCCAGGCTCAATAAATGTACTCTGCCATTTCCTTGCGAACATTCCTAAAGAGTTGTTTCCATTGAAGACCCTTTGTTCACAACAATTTTTCCGACATGTTTTTATTTATGAAGGAACAAGGGTTAAAAGAAGTGAGCAAATGCCAAGACTACTTTTCTTTTTTTTCCTCTTGGATGCATTTTCTCTTTTGTTATTTCAAGAATTTGGGGGTGGTTTTGTTGTTGTTTTCTGTTATCAAAGTCCAGTTGATGCAAACCCTTTTCTAATTGCAGAATTTGGCTTTGATGTCATGTCATGAGCCATTTTTAAGGAAGTACAAAGTAGAAATAACTGAGGAGTTATGCTTCAATTACTAAATCATCCTTCCTCTGTGATAAAGCCCCATATATGGTGAAATAAAAATCATCGGTTCTGTATGCAGTGAGAGAAAATAAGGTCTCTAAAAACACAAAACCAAAAAGCTTCCATATGTAACATTATGATATTTGTGGATTTAAATATGGGATCACTCATTACTCAAAAGAAATATTTTGATGAAAAAAGTTTTCCAGATACAAATATCTACACAACAGAGTATTTCTTTTCTAGAAAATGTTAGGTTTAAACATCCAGCACCAGTATTGATGGGCTTTTGTTTAATTAGTCAGACATCTGCCTCTTCCCGAGGAAAAACTAACTGAATGAATTATTGGGTTTTCACAATATTCCACTTTCACTGGAATAGAAGCTAAAGAGACAAAGACAAGATTCAGATTTTTTCAGACCTGGGTCACTATGGCCACCACAAAAACAAAGTCAGAAGATCATGAATCATACAGTAATGAATGCCAAATGTTTTCTCTCCACCTGAGGAGATATTTGAATAGGCAACAATAGCTTGTAAAGTACGCCATATGCCCTGCGTAATCCGAGTAATGTGTGAAAATATTCAGTTGTAAAAAAGTCACCAAAGGTAAGAATCTATTTCTTCCACACCAAAAACCAAAGTAAAAAAAATGAAAACAGCATATCATGAAAGAAAAACAGGCATCTTATTTGCTCTAAATAAAAGAACTGAACCTATAAATGTGGAAGAATTTCCATTTCTGCAAGGAGGATTGCAATGCGACTGAGAATTATTGGCATGCAAAATACATGCAGAGCAGCTTACCCCATCCAGTGACTGGTTCATCACGCATTTGAAAGCTTTATAAAGTGACCTATACTGTAGGAACCCACTCAACCAAAGCTTATTAAAGTATAGCTTTTTAAAAAATTTTTTTAAAGAATTTTTTTATTCATTTGAGACAGAGAGACACAGAGAGAGAGAGAGAGAGAGGAAGCTGTGGGAGAGGGAGAAGCAGACTTCCCGCTGAGCAGGGAGCTGGACGTGGGGCTTGATCATAAGACCTGGAGGTCATGACCTTAGCCAAGGCAGATGCTTAACTGACTGAGCCACCCAGGCCCCCCTAAAATCTAGCTTTTATGATGTTGCTGCAATGTGCATTTTTTAATTCAGGTAGCCATCAAAATACATTCTAGAGAGATCATTCCACAAGGTTATTCCCTGTTCATAATAACCACCCTTTAGTTGGCTGATCTGGTGACCCTTACCATGTTCTCCCTATAGAGTCTTTTACATGGACAACTTCCAAATATTGACACAATCATTAGTAATAGTGCTTGTAGGATAAAAGAAAACCCTTGCAACATAGAATTCATAATCTAGATTATTCTCCAAGCTTCCTTACTTCTCTTTTATGTCGATGGTGCCTACAAACAGCTTGCTAAATTCCAAGCTGGTCTTTAAAGTCAGCGGATCAAATTGCCCAAACTCATACAGCCATTCGATAATCAGTAACAACCTCTAGCCATCTATTCCTTCATATGTAATATTAGAAGCCTGAATTGATTGATCTTAAAAATTCTTTCCAGATTTACAGTTCTTGTTCTAACAGCAAAAGAAATACAGAAAATCTTCAAACAAAGTTGGATGGGAAGCTGATATTTGTAATGTCACATGGAGAGATTAGCTCAGCAATTTCCATTAATAGGAGTCCTATGGTGAAATCCCCCAGAGCTATTTAGAAACAAATCTCTGATTGCTTAGAAGTATAGGTAGAGCCAATTTACTTGGACTTTTTATTGTTATTATTAAAAAATTCAAGGTATTCGAAGGTTATTTTATGTCTTTCTCGGGTTGAGATAAAAGAGAGATATTTAGAGAAGAAACTTTGCCTAGGTCAACACTTTACCTTCTACAGGCAGCAGAAGCTTCCTTGAAAATCTTTTTCAGATGAATCCTGGAAAAGAACTGAACCAAGCAGGGGATGGGGTAGAGAAGCATGCAGAATGCTGTAAAAGTCACAGGAGCAGAACAGGGCTGTGGATTGCCACGGGATAAGTGTTTCAGTGCCTTGTGGCTTCTTGTTGATGGTAAGCTAGCCTTCCAATTGTATTTAACACCTCAAATAATGGAAGAAGTTTTGAGATACTATGAGCGGTTGGATTCATCATTTTATGAGTTCGTTGTGGTATAGTTCATGCAAGACAAGGCAAATGCCAGAGTCAGAGAAGGGGAACCAATAAAAGGAAGTTTTCAAAGATTTAAAAGAAACACTTTATCATATTTTCCTCCTTTAAAGTGGGGATGTTTAGATGGAGGGGCTGTGTCGGGTGTTGGTAGGGAGTGTTATTTTTCATATAACATGCTTTTATAAATTGTTCCTAGACAATATTACTAGATGGCTCATATTTCTATAAATATGAAGAATTTCTGATTATTAAAAATTATAAAATTTGAAATATTAGAATAAATACTTTATTTTATTTATTATGTTCAATTAGCTGACATATAGTACATTATTAGCTTTTGATGTAGGTTCAATGATTCATTAGTTGCGTATAACACCCAGTGCTCATCACCACACGTGATCCTTTTTGCCTGTTACCTGTTTACCCCATCCCTCCACTTCCTTCCCTTCTGCAATCCTCAGTTTTATTCCTGGAGTCCAGAGTCTCTCATGTTTCTCTCCCTCTCTGATTTAGAATGAATACTTTAAAAATGAAATAGTTTTTGTGTTTCACATTCATATGACTCACTCTTTAATTGTTCTTTAAAAATACCTACATGATTTAATGGTAATAGGATACATGAATTTTGTAGAATTTGCTTATTAAAATTTTGAGAATAAATAATTTTTTTAAATGCAATATACTAAGGAGTTGTAAATTATATTTGATTCATACACTATTAGCATATAATAAGAATTCAACAGTCGAGGCAAACTGATGTGTACAAAAAAGTTAAGAACTCATAGAAATAACAAACTAGTTCTTTCCTCTCTCTTGAGTTTTTCTCTGATAACCCATGGGTAGTTTTTGGCATTCATTCTCGCCTTTCTCTAACGTATATGATGTTACAAATTTATTATAGTGGAATTGTGGTATTTTCAGGTCTATCTGCTCCTTGTAATAGACGATCTTTATAACCAGGGCTCGTCTTTCTACCTTAGCATCCTCTGTGATTACCGAATATAGTGGACATTCAGTAAGAATTTGCTCAATCAATAGCTTAGTTTTGCTTTGATTTATTTTTAATACAGACAAAGAGAAAAGTCATGATTTAATCGAGTTCTTTAAAGCCCTGGATGGGGATACAGGGACACTTATAAATTAAAAACTTAAAGACAACAGCTGGGAAGAAAATATTTGCAGAATATATAAAAAAAAAGGAATACTCCTAAGAAACAAAGAACTACAAAATAACAAGAAAATCACAAACAGCCAAATGGGAAAATAATAATAATTGAAAGATATGACTAAAACACATCAATGGCTAATAAACATATGAAAAGAAGATAAACCCCAGTAATAATAAAAAACCAAATGAAAACAATAGTGAGCTATCATGTCTGCTGGTTTACGGAACAAAATTTAAAAGGTTAGTAATATCAGTGATTGGTAAAATGTGGGGCAATGACTTCTCATCTATTTTTAGTGTGAGTGTAAAACAGTACAGCCCATTTTGGGGGATGGAGTTTTCACTTTCTAATCTATTAAAATTTAAAACACATGTATCCTTTGAACCAGCAAGTTCACATCTTGAAGTTTATCTTAAGAAAATACTTGTACAAAGAAGCATGTGTCTGAATGGTTCTAGCAGCATTTGTTGCATTAGTGAAAAATTGGAGGCAATCTAAAGATCTATTAATAAGGTGCAGGTTAAATAAATTGTGGTCTGTCCATCTGCAAAATCTGTACAGTTATAAAAAAGAATAAGCTGATTACGTGTTCTTTGATAAGGGAGTATATCTGTGACATGGCCTTGTGGGAAAAAACCAGTTGTGAAAGAATACAGATAGTATGACCTTTTTTTTTTTTCTTGGTAAAACATAATCTAATAAAAACTATGCATACTAGAGTTTGAGAAGATGCACAATGTTACTGACTCCTGAGCAGGTAGGAGGTGGCCGGAGACTTTGATTTACTTCACTTACTTTTGCATTAACTGATATTGCCACATAATTAAATTTTTTGGAAGATTTTATTTATTTATTTAGAGAGAGAGACAGCACGAGTGGGAGGCATAGAGGGAGAGAGAGGGTGAGAGAGAATCTCAAGCAGACTCTATGCTGATAATGGAGCCCCATGCAAGGCTGGATTCTTGGACCCTGAGATCATGACCTGAGTAAAAACCAAGAGTCATTCCCCTAACGGACTGAGCCACCCAGCCGCCCCGACACTTAATTACATTTTTAAAAACACAATGTTCTAAAAATAAAAATGCAGAGGGAGGGCTTTATGTGCTTAAAGTTAGTAACATTAAACATGCCGCTTTTTTTATCTTAAGTATTTCTAGTGAATGTAACACATGCATATGCTTTAAAAAAATCACATCATACAGGAGGAGAAGGTCCTTCTTCCTTCTATCTGTGCTGGTTGCTCTGTGAGCCTGTGGGGCAGCTGCGCTTCTGGATCTTCCTTCAACTGTTCTCCTGGTTTGGATACACTTGAGTTCATGCTTTTCTTTTTTCTTGGTTCCATCTCTCATTTTGCTGAAGATTATTCTCGAAAACTTCTGAAAAATTTTGCTTGGGAAATTGAATCTCTGAAAAGAGTTGTATTAAATTTTGTTTTTAATATAATGTGACATATACTAAAAAGTTGCAGATTAGATTTGAGCCATGTAATATTAGTATATAGTAAAAATTCAATAGTCAAGGCAAACTGATGTGTATAAAAAATTAAGAACTTTCCCACCATGGGGCTCCCGTCTGAGATGGTGGGGGCCGTGTGGCGCCGGGAGGGGCTGCGGGGCCTGCTGCGGGGCCTGCTGCGGCTGTGCTGGGCCACTCCTGCACCTTCAGACTGACCCACAATAAAGCACAGGTCTTGATGAGCCAAAAAAAAAAAAAAATTAAGAACTCACAGAAATGACAAACTAGAACTTTCCCCTCTATGACTCTATCACTTCTTCTCTGATAATCCGTAGGCAGTATGTGACACAAACTAAAAACACAAAAGACAAACAACAGCCTGGGAGAAAATACTTGTATCATATATTAAAAAAAATGAGTATTTCTAAGAGATTAAAAAAAAAACACTACAAAATAGCAAGAAAACCACAGCTAAATAGGAAAATAGTTCTAATTGAAAGATACGAATAAACAATACAAATGGTTAATAAGCATATGAACAGAAGATAAATTTCACTAATAATTAAGACAATAGCGAGCGATCATGCTTGCCCATTGCATAAAACAAAACATGTACTCAACCCACCATCTGGAACCAAAAGTCACAGATTAAGCTCCAAAGACAAATTTTCATCTCCATTTTAACATTATATTTTAAACCACCTTGTCATGCAATATTTATTACGTTTTCACCACAACTTCCTGAGATAGACAGAATTATCTCTAATTTACAATTAAAAATGAGATGCAGTCAGATTGACTTCCTCAAGGTTAAAACACTGGTTAGAAATGCAAAGCTAAGGACTGTAATTCCACTGCCAACAACAACATTGAGAGCTCACAGCTTTAGAGATGTGCTTTCAGTCACTGGTGTATTTTAGGATGTATGCTGGTATCTTGTAAAAAGCCCAGGGCTGGAAGAGTCAGGAAGCCTAACTAAGATGGAGTCTTATTTCTCCTAACTAGTCTACCACACCACCATGGACTTTTATTTCCTCATCTGTAAATTGACAGGGTTAGACGTGATGACATTGCCAAAGTTCTTTCCCGCTGTTCGTGGTTGATGTTTCTATACACCTAGTGACCATGTCACCAAAGGATCTTGTTTGCGACTTAATCAGCATGACTGTCGAGGTGTTTTCTGAGAGTGTTGTTGTGCCTTTACAATGCCCTGTCCTTAGTGGGATGGGCTTCCTCAAGAATTTTCCCGGGGCACCAAATTAAATCTAATAATATTTAATAGGGAGGACTCTTGCCTAATTGGGAGAGTCATGCTCACTTAGTTGAGATGCCTCTAGGTGATTGTGTGGTATTATCTCCAGAACATGGGGTGACTGAGCACTGGTGAGGCCGTGGGCTTCTTCAAAGAATTCTGTTAGTGCCATGTCAGCGGAGAAGCACGGAGGGCAAACTCTTCTCCAGCAAAATCATCTCTCCTAGGTGAGCAGAATCACTTCTCCCAGGAAGATTACTCTCTAGTTCTCCAGGAATGATCAAGTAGTAGAGAGCTTGCTTCCAGAGAGAAGGTCCTCATGGATAGACTTGGCGTCTAGAGTACCGAATGCTCAATGGAAGTGTTTACCACAGCAGACAAAGTTCTGAGGTGTCTGCCAGAGAGAATTTTATAATCTACATTAAAAGACAAATCCATATAAAGGAAGGAAGCAGGAGCTGAATCTGAGGCCCAATGAAAATCTTCAAATGCGCATAAACATGCACACACGATTTAGCCAGAATTTGAAGGAAAAGCACAGGGCCATAGATTCTTCTTTGCCGTCTCCGTAACCTCAACAGGAGGCCCTGAATGGAACACCTGACTCTTTTTAGCCATCAATCTCTCCCTTGGATTAAATGAGGTCTCTGTTTCTTTGGTTTCTTGAGTTGTTCTAGTGAGGTTTGTTGCCTTTGTATTGTGAAAATCTTGACTCTTTTCAATATAGTTTAATATAGTTTCAATACAGTTCAATATAGTTTCGACATAAATCTTGACTTTTCCTCCACTTGGCCTTTATGACAATATGTTCCTTTCAAGAGGCACTAAGGGAAATTTTATAATAGAGAATTTTATTATTTTAAGACCCAAAAGAAAGAACATTTAATTTTTCCTCACTTTTTTGGGTGTACAGTCTTATGAATTGTGAATTGTTTCCTTTCTGGGGAGATTTTGGCTTTATCTGATATATGTTTATGTCATCTAATAGTGAACATGTCCTAGAAGAATCATATTTCCTCAGTGGTTGAACACTCCATGCGTACAATTTGTTCTTAATCCAAATAATCCCAGATTGCATGTCCCATATAATCAGTGTTGCCAACAGCAGACTCCTGCTACTTAATTTTTTTTTTTTTTCAGAGAGAGGGGTGGAGCTTTTAGATCAGTCATTTAGCAAAGTTAAAGGTGTAAGTTTAATTATTGCTTTTCAGCAGTTTACATTACATTTGAGCTCAGTAACACCTCTGAGATTTCTGCCACCCAAAGCAAGAATGCTTCATGCCCTTGATTTAACCCCCTCTGAACCAGGTACTTATTTACACTATTATTAGCAAAAGTACTTTACAACACACAGCTAATCCCGAGAGTGACTTCTCTCCACTATCTCACCGGGGCACTCAAACTGAGGCAAGAGACAAATGGAAGTTAAGTGAGAGAGTATGGTGAGGGCACATAGATTTCAGCACCCCAAGAAGAGGCCTGAGTGACTCTTTGGCAAGGACAAGCATTTATTTAGAGCTCTTTCTTTTCCCTTAGTACCTCTTCACCCCCATGTCTGACTTGTTCTGAATAGTGAATTGACAGCTTTCACTACAATGGAACTCAATAATTTGGGATGGAATAAAATACCAAGGTTTGTGATTTTCATTTAAAAATTTTGGGGGTGCCTGGGTGGCTCTGTTGGCTGGGCAGCTGCCTTTGGCTCAGGTCATGACCTCAGGGTCCTGGGATCGAGTTCTATGTCAGATTCCCTGCTCAGCGGGGAGTCTGCTTCTCTCTCTCCCTTTGCTTCTCCCCCTGGCCCTCCCTGCATGCTCATGTTCTCCCTCTCATGCTCCTTCTCTCTCAAGTAAATAAAATCTTTAAAAAAATAAATAAAATTTTAATTATTTTGCCCTTCTTATGAAATCCTTTGTTTATAAGACAATGGATCTATGTTTCATATTAGTTTAAAATACTTTAAGTGGGGCACCTGGGTGGCTCAGCGGGTTAAGCCTCTGCCTTTGGCTCAGGTCATGATCTCAGGGTTCTGGGATCGAGCCCTGTATTGGGCTCTCTGCTCGGCAGGGAGCCTGCTTCCCCCCTCTCTGTTTGCCTGTCACTATGCCTACTTGTGATGTCTCTGTCAAATAAATTAATAAAATCTTAAAAAAAAAAAAAAAGTACTTTAAGTGACCTTGGAAGGTTGTCTCAATTTGGAAAGCAGAGCAATCATGCTTTTTTCTATTTGATACTATTTCCTAATAGGTACTCAATAAACAACAATTGTTGATCAGATAACTGCTAGAAATGTATTTTATAAAATAACCCGTATAATATTTTCTTAGTATTCTGGTCCATCTGATGAGTGTAAAACATGCCAGCAATTTCAAGTATTAAATAACTTGCTTCAGTCCAGAGTTGATGTCTTTCTCTTCAGGACTGTTTGTGATTACATTATTTATTCTTCTAAATAAGGTCATCTTGTGACCTATTGAATGCCTACTCACTTAGAAATTCAGATTTATTGGATCAATTTATAAGGTCAAAGTTGTGCCACCACTTCCCAGCAAAAGAATTTCTCCTGCTAGAGGCTCGGGTTACACCTTGTATGCATTCCACGGAAGGGTTTTACATTTAATTCTTGACCTTAAAAGAATGTGGGTACGAGAGAGGATGGTGGGTGAATTAATGAGGAAAGCAAAGTTCAGTGAAAGTCTGAAAGCTGATCAAGTTTGCAGAAGTTACTTATTTGTCTGTGATTTTGTGATTTTCCTTGGACCTCAGGTTCACAAGCTTTACAGTTTTCAGGAGGCACTGAACTCAATTTCTCTGGCCTCACAAGATGGTGTTCATGTTTCTTGCTCCCCATGTAGTTTTTCTAAAGCCACTTTATAAAGCTATGGTGATCTTCTGACCTCAACAGCTGGTGCTGTAACAAAGGTCACTTTCAGATTTGTAACATATCTAAATATATTTTATAAGTATAAGACTCTAGCAGAGGGGCTAGAGTGGCTCTGTGGGTTAAAGCCTCTGCCTTTGGCTGGGGTTGTGGTGTCCCAGGGTCCTGGGATCGAGCCCCAGATTGGATTCTTTCCTTGGCGGGGAGCCTGCTTCCCCTCCCCCCACCTGCCTCTCTTGCCTACTTGTGATATCTGTCTGTCAAATAAATAGATAAAATTAAAAAAAAAAAGACCCTAGCAAAGTCAAGCAAAGATGCAGAAGTACTTTACCATTAAGAAAATCTAGTAAAATAAAAAAAAATCAAATCGCATTTAGTCATACATCTAAATATTTGCCTTTCTTTAGAAAAATGCATTAAGAAATGGAGACAATGCCAATAAATCTCCGTATTTATTGTTGGTTATGGACTAAATTATGCCCCCCAAAGTAATATGTCAAAGCCCTAATCCCCAATGTGACTGTATTTGGAGGAGGTAATGACATCATAATGATGGAGCCTTCATCAGATGGGACTGATAGCCTTGGAAGAAGAGAAAGACACCTCTTTCTCTCTGTCTCTCTGTGCAAACAGAGGAAAGGCCATGTGAGGATGCAGTAAGAAGATGGCCACCTACAAATGAGGAAGAGAGGCTTCATCAGAAATGGAACCCTGTCAGACCTTGAGCTTAGACTTTCCAGTCTCTAGAGCTACAGGAAAGTAAATTTCTGCTGTTTAAGCCATAGTCTGTGGCATTTTGTTATGGCAGCCCAAGCCTTCAGAATAGTTGTTGTGTGGTTCTGTCTAGAATGCGTGGCTGTTTGGAAATGATGACATGGAGCACTAAAAAATCACTTTATTGGGTGGTCAGAAGGAAGTTCTAATCATGGTATAGGTCTAATTACCATAAAACTTTGTGGGATTAATATTCCAGGAGCATAAACCAAATGCGTCATTTTAAACTAAACAATGGCACAGTCTGTCTATTCACCAGCACTCAAAAGGATTCCTTAGGATTCATTTTACCCAAGATGGAGAGAGCTGCTCCCTCCAGGCTGGAGAACACTGTGGGAGAGCTGTGCAGCTATGACGTTGTCAGGACCAACTTTCCTGGATTTGCGGAGGTTGTTCTGCCTTCTTTCACGTGAGTAAGCATAGAGACAAACAGAAAATATTACAGAAGTCAGAGATGATTACTAGAAACAAAAGAATGTAATTGAGTCATCATCCACAAGCACAGAGAAGCTAAAGGTTAAGTGACTTGCCCACACTGCCCATTTGCAGGAAATAAATAGTCAAAAATTTGAAACCAAGTCTCTTGATTTCCATCGTCCACACTTTACCAATCCGCTACACGTAACTCCTCTCCCTTCACGAAGACTGTGACTGGCCGTACAAAATGTGTGCCACAGATTCCATGGCCTAACAAAATGCTTTGTAATATCGTATAATGGGTGCATGTTACTTGATGGAAAACAACCTGAAATATAAGATAATTTTTAACACTGAACCCATTTCAACCAGCTGCATATTGTAGTGTAACTGTTTTCCTTCCTTTATAAATTATCTGGGATGTGGACAAGTCAAACTGTCCCCACATATATTCAGGAGAAGTCAACAAACTTATTTACTTTCCTTGACTGGTTCTTATTTTGTTATCTCTTATAGAGGTACATTCTTGAAAGAAAATAATGATTTGGTTGTGTGATTTTTGTCAAAATCATTTGTAAACACTCTGCCCTAACAGAAAAGAATCAACTTTGAAATAAAATAAAACACAGTTATTTTTCTTGACTGAAAGTACTTGCCTAAAAAGAATTTCAATTCACTTTCAACTATTAAAAATGCTATATTGGTTTTTTTTCCAGTTTTATTGAGAAATAATTGACATACATTATTGTGTAAATTTAAGACCTACAAAATGATGGTTTGACATACCGTGAAATGATAACCACAATACGTTCAGCTAACATCTGTCATCTCCTATAAATACAATGAAAAGAAAGGGGAAAAGGAGGAAATTTGTTTTATTTGTAGCATAAGATCTTTGGGGTAGAAAATAAATAACAACAAAAAGCAATCTCTGAATTCCTAAGATCCTTAAGTTTGCTCCAAATTTATATTCTGAACTTATATAATACAGATTTTAATGTTAATTGAACCTGCTTTCCATTAGAAAACTCTTTGTCTCAGAAGCAAAATCCACCATAGGTAATGACTTCTAATTGTACTTTTTCATGTAGTTTGTAGTATCTAGGTTGGTTTTTTTATTTTAATTTCCTCAATAAAGTGGTAACAAATTATTATTTTGAACAATTCACATCTTGGCAATTTAAAATTTTGCTATAGCATCCATCAAGAAGAATTCCATTTGCTGCTCACAGGGAGTGTCATATTCTCCAACAGATCTTGGCCAGTCAAGGGAATGCTTAGGTAAATTGTCTCACCTAACACCACGGCCCTGTAGTTCATAGTAGAAGATGAAAGCTGAAATCATAAAATAAAGGCTCAACAGGGAGTCAGCTCACTCTGGGAATGATATTGGACTGTAACAGATATTGTAAGTTACCACATTAATAAGTAATGATTCTCGCTGCATGAAATAGTTCCCTTATGTGTTTCCTAAATTCCTCCAGTTGCATTTTATTGTGCATTTCATCCCATTTAGTCCTCAGTAAAAAATGAAGTTCCTTGTTAGAGAAGATGAAGTGTCTAGTCACCAACCTTTAAATAAGGAATTTTCATAGGCTTGATGATAGGTATTGTATATAATCTAAACATTTTCTTCTCTACAATGAATAATCTCACTTCCCTGCATCTTTCCTCATCTATTCTCATTTCAGAATCCCTTAGTTCACTCTGAGATTTGGAAGGAACAATAGATAAGGAATTAAGAGGTAAGGCTCTAGTCACAGTTCTCCACAAATTAACTGTATGCCCTTGGATAAAATACTTCAACCTTCTCTGAGCTTTGTCATCAGTGAAATGTGGAGTTTGGACACAATTATCTCTAACTATTCATCCAACTCTAAAACCAAACTTTTGATGGTTCCCTGAAATCTGTCTTGTTCGTCCATCTTAGTTAGGGAAGCTGCAACTGGATATAGAACGCTGCTGCTAAGTACAGAAATTAGGTCATCACTGTGACATGCTGTATTACTACTTCTGAATTCTGGTCTCATAATATTTTAAAGTTATTGGATATAAGGGGTTAAAGGATCATTTTATTATCCAGTGGACCTCAGGACTTTTTTTCCTGCTAATCTCTCATCCTTACTAGCTTTAAATTTTTTTTAGCTTTGTTTTTAAGTGTATCAGCTAAAGACATATCTAATTAACATTCATTTTGTTTGCAACTGATTATTTCTCCAACGTATTATTTTATTTTTATAATCTGGGCAACCATGGACTAACCAACCTTTCCACTTGGCAGTAATCATTTACTTCCGTAATTATTATTCTTACAAATCACCAAGGAAAATATTTAGCAGTATCAGGGCTAATGTTGGCCCCAGAGTAGTGCCACCAATGTTGACACTGATCCTCTGATAAGTCCTCTCTGCAAAATGACCATGAGTTGTGTGATCCACCCTAGACTATGTTCCCAACAGACTTATTTTTCATTTACCTATTTATTTGATTATATTTAATACATATATGTTGTATTGATCTACTTTTCTTGAGAGAGAGAGAAGCAGACAAGAAGATGACAAGAAGGTGCCAAGAAGATGACACCTAGGAACCTATTTAGATAATATGTGACAAAAGGAAACTTAGCATGGAAGGAAAAAGAAAAAAAAAACAGAAATATACCCAATTGAACTATATTAATTACTATATTAATGTGATTGGATTAAAATTTATAATTAAAAACATAGATTATCAGAATGAATAATAAGACTGAAAGGTATGTTGCCAATATGAATACACACTTCAAATAGAGAGTCACAAAGACTTTAAAAGTAAAAAAAAAAAAAAAGAAAAAATATACACCATCCAAACACAAATCATAAGAAATCTAGTGTAATTGTATTTCTATCAGACAAAGTAGGCTTCAAACAAGAAATATTGTCCACAATAAAGAGAGATATTTTATAATGATAAAGTATTGAATGTATCAACTGACACGGCAATTCTGAACATAATACACCTAATAACAGAGTTAATTCTGAACATAGTAACCTAATAACACCTAACAAACTGACAAAACTAAATGGGGAAGGAGATAAATTCACAATCATCACTAGAAACTTTACAGGCAACTCTCAGAAATGGACAGAACAAATAGATTTTTAAAACTCAACAGCAAAATAAGATTTGAACAGCACTCTCAACCAGTGACCTAATAGACTTTTATAGAACACTACATCTGACAGCTGCAGAAAACACATTCTTTTCAAGCACACATGGAATGTTAAACAAAAAACCAGTATGCTAGTCTATTAAAAGCCCTCAGTAAGTTTTAAAGGATTGAAATCCCAGAGTATTTTATCTGACCCTAACAGGATTATATGAGAAATCAATAATAAAAATGATCAATAAATTCCTCCAAATATTTGGATATCAAACAACATATTTCTAAAGGACCAATTGGTCTAAGAAGAAATCACAAAAGAAGTTAGAAAATATTTTTGAATAGAACAATAAAAAACAGAAATATTGAAATTTGTAAATGGAGCTAAGAGAGTGTCTAAAAGTTAATTTATAGTTTTAAATGCTTATATTAGAAAAACAATAGGGTGGGAGGTTGGGGGAACCAGGTGGTGGGTATTAGGGCACGGATTGCATGGAGCACTGGGTGCGGTGCAAAAACAATGAATACTGTTATGCTGAAAAGAAATAAAAAATTAAAAAAAAAAGAAAAACAATAAAAGTCTAAAATTAATTGCACTTTAAAATTATAGAAGAAGGGGCACCTGGATGGCTCAGTCGATTAGGCATCCAACTCTTCACTTTGGCTCAGGGTTGTGAGATCGAGCCCCACCTGGGGCTCGGTCCTCAGTGGAGAATCTGCTTAGGAGTCTCTCTCTCCCTTGGCCTCCCCAATCCCCCACTTGCACTCTTTCTCTTTCTCTCAAAAAAAATTACAGCAAAAGAAAAGGAAATTAAGGCCCAAATAAGTGGAAAGAAAGAAATAATAAATATAAGAACAGAAAGCAATGAAATAATCTTAAATAAGAATATTAATGACTTTGAAAGAATTAAAAGTTGGTTTTTCAAAAATATTAATAGGATTGATAAACGTCTATCAAAACTAATAAATTTTTTAAAAATGCCAAAACCAAGAGTGAAAGAGGGAGTATCACCACAGATCCTTAGAAAGAAAATAAGAAAATTCTATGAACAGCTCTATGCCAAGAATTTTGATAATATAGATGAAGTGGGAAAATTCTTTGAGAAATATTATTTCCAAAATGGATACAAGAAGATATATGATGTGAATAAAAGTATCTATGTTAAAGAAATTGAATTTGTAATTAAAAATTTCCTCAAATAAAATTCCTCACTCAGACACCTGGCTCAGGTTAAATTCTACCAAACATTTAAAAGAAAAAAAATTACACAAAACTTTTTGGAAAATAAGGGGGAAGGGATGCATCCCAATGTGGCCGGAATAAACTTATAACTGAAATTTGAAAATGACACTATAAGAAAAGAAATTATAGACCAATATTCCTCATGAACACACATACCCACACAAAACCTTAACAAAATTCAACAATATATTAAAAAGATAATACATTATAAGCAAATAGCATTCATCTGAGGAATGCAATATTGGTTTAATATTTAAACATCTATCAACTGAAATCACTGTATTAAACTAAATGAGAAACTCACCCAATAATTTCAGTAAGTATAGAAAAAGCATTTGACAAAACCCAGCAAACTCAGCAAACCAGAAACAGAAGAAAACTTCCTTAATATGATAAAGGACATTTATGAAAAACCTGGAGAATTAGTGAACACTTTCTACCAAGGCAAACCTCAAGCTAAGGATATTTCCTTTCACCAATCCTAGCCAACACTGTATTGATTCTTAGAAAAATTTAAACTGTCTTTATTTCAGACAACAGGATTTTGTATGAAGAGAATCCTATGGAATTTAGCAAAAAATGGAAACAACCCCCAAACCCAAACCAAAAATCTATTAAATGTAATAAATGATTATGTGATTTCAACAAGGTCACAAGATTTGAGATTGATACACCAAAAAAACAAAACAAAACAAAACAAAACAAAAAAAACTCTGCTTCTATATACTAGCGATAAATAGTCAGAAATAAACATTTCAAATTGTTGGCAAAAATATGTGACATACTTAGGAATATATTTAATTTAATATGTGCAAGATCCATACTTTAAAAAATACAAGATACTAATGAGAAAATGAAACACCAAAAAAAAAAAAAAGAAGTGAGCTAGATTCCTGGGTCAGAAGACTGAATATTGCTAAGATCCCAATTCTTCCCATATTCATCTATAGATTCAATGTAGTTCCAATCACATACCCAAAAAGTCTTTTTTTTTTTTTCAATAAGGTGGAACTAAAATTGATATTGAAAATGTAAAGGGCCTTCAATAACTAAAACAACATTCCAAAAGAAGAATAAAATTGGAGAATTTTCACTATATGATCGAAAGTTCATATAAAGTTATAACTGAGAAAATGTGGTTTTCCTGTAAGGAGAGATAACAGATTTATGGATCGATACAAAGAGTACAGAAATAGATTATACATTTATGATCAAAATGTTTTTTACAAAGATGTCAATGAAATTTAATAGTAAAATATTTTTCCCCAGTGAAAGGTGCTAGATACACTTGATGTTCATATTTTTTTACACCATATACAAAAATTAACTGGGAAAGGATTATAGACGTAATGCAGAAGCTAAAATCAAAGCCTATAAAGAAAACTGCTGGAGAGTATCTTTGTGAAGTTAGGGGAAAAAATATTTATAAGCAGAAGGCAAAAAGGGGGGAAAAAAAACCCTGATAAACAAAACTTAACAAAATTCAAAAAATACTGTTACAGAAATGAAAAAATAAGCCACAGGCTGGATACAATTTTTTCAGTGCATACAGCTGACAAATCACTTACATAGGAGAGTATTTTTTAAAACTACAAATCAATAGTAAAAATAGTACTACATAAGGGAAATACAAATTAAAACCACAAAAAGATATTATTATACATCCATTAGGGTGGCTAAAAGTAAAAGTACCAAATGTCAGGAAAAATGAAGGGCAGTGGAATTACTCACACATTGCTGATGGGATAGTAAATTAGTACATCAGCACTGGAAAGCTGTTTGCAATTTCTCATTAAGTTAGATATCTATTTAAACTTTGACCCAACAATTCCCTTCTAGGTATTAATATACACACACCCCTCCCCTGCCAAAGATAACATAAGTCCCCCCAAAACCATGTAAAGAATATTCACTGTAAATTTATTAGAGCGAAAAATTGGAATCAAGCCTAGATAAATTGGTAAATTCACACAATGGAATACTGTGCAGCAAGAAAAAGGAGCAAATCGCAAACACATGCAATCACATACATCAATCTAAACAACATATATTAAACAACACACAACATTCAGGAATAGGCAAAACTAATCTACGGGGCTAAAATAAAAAGCATACCTGTTCCTTTCAGAAGAGAAACTAACTGGGAAAAGAGGTAAGGAAAATTTTAAAGGCAGTGTTTTATAGCTTTCTTGGGACACTGATAATGTGAGAATTTGCATTCCTTAAGATTCACTCATCTGTACACTCAAAGTCTGTACTTACTACTGTGTGTCATTATACTTCAATAAAATAAAGAAAAAAAGTCCCCTAGTCCCTGAAGCTCTATGACATGGACATGGACATATATGATATGACACAATCTATAGTTATGTGTGCATGTGTGCTTCTGAAGAAACCAGTTCATTTTTTTTTTAAAGATTTTTTTTATTATTTATTTATTTGACAGAGAGAGATCACAAGTAGACGGAGAGGAAGGCAGAAAGAGAGAGAGAGGGAAGCAGGCTTCTTGCTGAGCAGAGAGCCTGATGTGGGACTCGATCCCAAGACCCTGAGATCATGACCTGAGCCGAAGGCAGCGGCTTAACCCACTGAGCCACCCAGGCGCCCGAAACCAGTTCATTTGATCATGTGGCAATATACTCTTCTGAATTGGACTTGAATGGATTTTTCCTAATGTCTTCTAGAAGATAATATTTAGACAAGACAAAAATTAAATGCCTTATAGGCCGATGACCTCAACATATCATGTAGTTGGATTTCTGAGTTAAAATTTAAAAATGCCTGTGGAGGATCCAAGTCCTAGAAAATGATATAAGTGCCCAAAGCCCTACATTTGGGAGCCAGCTGCTATAGGCTGATAGAAAGTAGGCCGTGGAGGATGTAGTTCTTCCTATTGATCTAAAACAACCCAGGGGTGCCTGGGTGGCTCAGTTGGTTAAGTGACTGCCTTTGGCTCAGGTCATGATCCCAGAGTCCAGGGATAGAGTCCCACATCGGGCTCCCTGCTCAGTGGGGAGTCTGCTTCTCCCTCTGCCCCTCACCCCTCTTGTGCTCACGCTCTCTCTCCCAAATAAATAAATTAAATATTTAAAAAAAAAATAATAAATAGGGGCACCTAGGTGGCTCAGTGGATTAAAGCCTCTGCCTTCGGCTCAGGTCATGATCCCAGGGTCCTGGGATAGAGTCCCGCCTCCGGCTCTCTGCTCAGTGGGGAGCCTGCTTCCTCCTCTCTCTCTCTGCCTACTTGTGATCTCTGTCTGTCAAATAAATAAATAAAATCTTTAAAAAAAATAATAAATAAAAATAAGAACAAGTCATAAACCATGACATATTAGAGCTGTACAAAATTTCAGAGATCACGTGGGTCAGCCATCTAATTTTACAGGTAGAGAACTTGACAGAGAGGTTAAATATTTGCTCAAGATCACACAGCTAGTTAGTGTAATCAAAATAACTATACTCCAACACCATGTGAAGCCATTATGTATAGATGCCTCTCATTTGTAAAATTACCCATGATTTTCAAAGTAAAAGTGAGTAGACCACCAGTGCATATACTCCTCAGTAGAAACATTGCCTTTTGAGTTTCCCGCAATCTGTTTAAAGCTTCCTTCGAGAGATATTCGAACCAGATTTAGATCAGAGAGGAAACAGTGAGTAACTAATGGTATTTGCCTGAGCCCAAAAGCCTCCAGGGCTGGCTCATGACTGAGAAAGGGTTTCATGGCAAGAACCCACATTTCAGATTCTTACAGCAGCTTTTCTGTAGAGGTTTTAAGATCAGATAGGGGACTGCAAAGCATCATCGAATTGAACCTGCCTCTGTTCCGCAAGGTGAACACAACCGTTCATTTGCATTTAATTTAAAAAGTAATTGTATTGGGCTTTTTAAAACGATGTAAGGATCATTTATATTTTCAAGATGTAAGCAAAATGCTGCTCTCCAAACTGTAACTTTGTTTTTGTTACGGTTTGTTTTTTGTTTTTGTTTTTACTCCTGTGAAATCTTAGAAAATCTAGAGATCATGCTTGGAGCCCAAATTTCCTTCGGAGATAGGGTTTGCTGTTGAACGTGCTGTTTATATTTTAATACAAACTGATTTTCCTCATAGTAGTGAAAGCCCTCAGGGACTAGTGTGTTGGGGGCAGGGAACAGTGGCTATCAGGGGCCTGGAATTACCCAGTTTGCCCCTCCTTTGCCTTCCGTTACACTGGTGCCCAGACGTTGGGGGCTAGTACCAAAAGACATTTGCACAATTAGAATTGCTGCTCCTAAGGTCTTCTCTTCATTCACCTGGGACTGTCTGAGGGCCCTGTGGCAAGTTCTACTGCCCTCAGCCAGTCTGAGGGACATTAGGAAGTCTGACAGCCCACAGAGTGCCCTAGTGAGTGTGGTCCAAGGAGCTGCCCAGGTGCCTTGATGCTCTACTCTCCAACTCTTTTGACCTGACTTTCTAGCCCCTCTGACTGGGAAGCACGGGCCGGGTAACACGGGCCAGGTAGCACTCAACAAGGCTGTTGAAAATGCAAACTGAGAACTCTGGGGAGAAATAAAACTATGAGTTTATGTATGTGGAAAGCATCATTTGGGGAAAATTTCTTAAGATGTATTAATTGGGCAACAGCTAGCTACCTTTTGTGGGAAAATGAATCAAAATTGAATGACCTCCATTGTACATTATAATAAAAAAGCCTTTCTTTAGAATGCTAACATTGGCCTTTCTTTCTAATTCCTGCTTTTTAATAAAAATAAATACATTCATATTTACCTTATATATTTTTCTTCCACATCATGCCAGGACTTCTGATGTGCTATAGAATTTGGTTTCCAAGGTCTGTTTTCACTGTATATGATCTGGTGTAAATGCCCCAGTGCCAACATGTCAGCAGCCTTTAGTGACCCTGCATGACACGAAGCTAGACTTCTCTATGTGGACCGGATGACACGGGGGACTCCTAAGAGCAGTCATTTGACTCCATAGCATTACTGTGACAATGTGAGAGCACCAGGAGGCATTTTCAGAGGCATGTGGAAGGCTATAAGCCAGAATAATGTGTACTGGCAGAAATCCTCAGTAAATATTTATTAAGATCAATGGCTACATGCAATGTGCTGATGGTAGCTTTTTGTTCAGAGTTAAAATTAAGATGAATTGTGTAATTGATGTATTAGGACCTCCCCTCCGCTTTTAAAGCACAGGACAGTTGTTCCCCCCATCCCCCTCCCACCGCCTGTGCCATATGACTTACACATCTTGTTAGTTACCAGACCTTGCATCATAAAGCTTACACATTCATTTAACCTATGGCCAGTCTGTTGTGCTTTGGTGACAATGATGTGACCTACAGAAAGGTGTTGGATGAGGGCCCGGATCAGATTGTGGTGAGTCATTTGACCTCTACTTAGGTGGCCTGTTTTAAGGCGCTAACAGTTAGTTCATAATCACAGTCAACAACACTTAGTAAGGGCCCGCATTATGAAAAGCAGTGCCCTTCAGAGAGGGTTCTTTGGAGGTTGGAGCAGAGGAGGGTCCAGAGGACCCATATTACTAGAAGAGGTTTATAGAAGACAAGATTGTTGCTGGTCAGGGATAAAAGAGTAATTTTCTTTCCCACATATATGCATTCAAAAATTAGTGGTTGCAAGATCTTATCTCAACCTGCATTATCTTAGATATTCTTAAGTATTATTTTGAGCATTTCAGGTATATTTTCCAGAATGCCTTCTTCCCTTAAACAGGTGTCCTTCAGAGGAAAGAATTAAGATTTGGGGTTTTAATTTATAGCCAGATATAAAGAAAACTTAACTGGAAGGATCTCTTAGGGTTAAGAACATAAACTACTTTGAATAATTCATGGAAAGCAGAGAAAATAATTTTCCTCCCATTTCTGCAACAAAAAGGAAGAAATAATTGATATTGTCATATATTCTATAGTCTTTAACAGGTAAGCCAAAAACTCATTGGTAAGGGCTACCCCTCCAGCAGAGACTATGTCTATGCTCCAGTCAAATTGGTAGTGTCAAAAAAGACATGTTTCCCTTCCAAAATCTGGTTTAGAGCAGTGATTCTCAAATCCTAGGTCTGGAATCACTAGCGATCCATTATGAGCCTTGTTCGTGCATCACACCCCATTTCAGTTCTAAAATAACTCATCTAAGGTACTCAACTTTTCAATAAATATTATAGACCGACCTGGACATCTCTTTAGAGGCTTATCATCAAAATAATTGCAATTTGACCTCTAATTCTGGATCTAGCATCCCAAGGACAACAGTGGACTTATTTCTTGGCTGGTGGGTTGGTTGGTTTTATTTATGAAAGTAGTAGCCCCTCTGCCAGGTCTTATGTCAAAAGCTACTGCTATAGGGTAATATCTACAGTTTAAGGGTAAATGCTTTGAAACCTACTGTTTTTGTCTTTGCCTAAGCTAATGAATCCTTTCAGTTCAACCTGGCCAATTATTTTGTTTCCTCAGGTTGAGTTCAGGAATAATAACATAGTGGCTACTGGGTGTTTTTGTTTTTAGTTTTATCTAACAATTACTGCCTTTTCTTTGAACAAACAGCAACCTCAACTAAACTTTCTTTTCTTTTCTTTCTTTCTTTCTTTCTTGGTAGCATTTCATTATAAGGGACATGAATTTCCACAAAGGATTTTTCCAGAAACTTGACAGGACATCTCTGACTCCCTCTTTTAAGACTTGGTTTAAAATACTGAATGCCACTTGACCATGCACAGACCCCTAAGTAACTTGGCTCTGAAAGTTTCATCAGAGAGACAATGCAGTTCTGGCAGTCTCTGAAAGATGGCCTGATCTGTGCTCAGTAATAATCTTTGCTTCTCTTTGACTACTCCTGGAATACTGAAAAGGGTGTATCTTTCGAGTGTACTATATGTCTTTCAAAAAGAACAAGTTACAAAGCACTCATTTTTTTTTTTAAGATTTTACTTATTTATTTGACAGAGATCACAAGTTGGCAGAGAGGCAGGCAGAGAGAGCGGGGGAAGCAGGCTTTCCACTGAGTGGAGAGCCTGATGCAGGGCTTGATCCCAGGACCTTGGGATCATGACCTGAGCTGAAGGCAGAGGCTTAACCCACTGAGCCACCCAGGCACCCTAAAGCACTCATTTATTGAAAATTTTTTCTTAGGGAAGTTCCTTAAATGTTTTTTTTTTTGTATTGCACTGACAAACTGATATCAAGTATATATGGATGTTTAGTATATTAATCAATGAGTCTTATAATCCTGTATGAATCCTTTATGTGTTGATCTTTTTGTTTCCTCTAGGAAATACTGAACTATAAAATAAAGAAATGCCATCAGAAATCAAAGACACTGAAGTTTGGAAGGAGAAGTTGGGAAGGGTTATGGGTACCCTATTAAATACAGAACCAAAATTATGTGGTTCTGGTCTCTGAAGAATGCAATTTCTTTGTCAAATTTGCTATAAACAGAGAAAAGGATGATCCACTGGGCAATCACTTATTATTCAACACTCACACAGCTGTGTCATTTCCTGTGGCTAAAGGGTAAGAGCTAAGCCTACACAGCAGCAGTAAATCATATTAGCAGTCAGCAGTAATGAGGAAAAACAAGACAAAATTCTGCGACCCAACTGGAGTACCCTTACCAAAGAGACTACACAGCTTAATGGAATGCCCCTGACAGGGCAATCAGCCATGATTTTAAGAGGAAATAAAGATAAAGATTGCCTTCCAAGAGAACAAATTCTTCCCAGGTAAAAGGTTCAATCCACTGAATTTTATGAACCTTTCCTCCATTCCTCTGTCTTCAAAAAAAAACAGAAACAAAAACAAACAAACCCAAACCTCCCATTTTGTTGATGTTACCTAAGGCCAGCTGAGTGACTCTCGCGAGAAGAGAGACCACCTCAGAGCAGAGTGCGCCTCTGCCTTTATTTTCATAGTGAACCTCATGTATTTGAAGCTATTGCCTATCCACCATCTTAATTAAATTCTCAAAGAGAATGCCCATGATTCACATCCCTATTTTCTGACATGACGTCTACGAAGTCACCCTGCACGTGTTCTTGTTTCTCTGACATCCCTCTGCTCTGCGGCTCATACCTGTGAGAGACCCGTGCTTTCTTTCTCCTCACCGTGCACTTGCTCCTTCAAACGCTTCCGCTGGAGTCTGAAGAGAGGCAGCAACTGTGAATAAACAATGAGGAGTATGCCTTACAATACTGCCCTGTGAGCCCAGAGCTCCGGAAATACAGTGAACCTGGAAAGGGGGGATGTCTGTAGTGGGTTCCTGACTGTCTGAAAGCATAGGGCACATGATTATCGAAGCAGCCTTATTTCACAATGTGAAGGAGACAGATGTTACCATCCTCTTGTAAGGATGAACCTAAGGGAAATAATTCAGTCCATGTTTGCCCAAGGTCAGACAGTGCATTCGTAGAACCTGGACCAAAATCCAAATCTGACATACAGTCCAGAAAGAACACAGAGCTGCTGTTGTCTAACTTTTGATGCGACCCCTGGATGGCTCTTCTCTCGCAATTAGCCTTCTCTCCAGGCCTGGCACCAACACTTTTTTTGTGTGTCATATGAAATGTAGTTTCCCGGTGGGGGGGAGGGGCTCCCCTAATAAGTAAAGGATTAACCACAAAGGAAAGAATTCTCAAGCTCAAACCTCTTAGGGCAGCTGAATGCTGAATACACATGGTTTATTAGCCAATCTGTTTTGAAATGTTTGCTATTTTTTCTCTCTCTTGAACTTAGGGGTTAAGGAGGAAGGATAGAGTAATAGGAAGGCAAACAGGGAGAATAAGAAAAAGACGGACATTAAGTAATGTATGATCCCTTGATGGGGTTTCACATCTTCCAAATGAATGTTTTTCTTAACGGAAAAACTTGCCTTGCAGTCTAAATGTATAGTCTCTTCTAGGACTTTAGATATCACTTCGATCTGAAAATCTCATTGAAGATGAGAAGTTACACCAGAGTTTAACAGTTAGTGAAGTAACAGGTACAGAACTAAACTTGGAACAATTCATTCATTCATTCATTCATTCGTTTGAGTAATCATGTTATTACCCAGCTTTAAGCACTCCTATGTCTGACTCCATATTACCCTTAGAATAAGTCCAGGGCACCTGGGTGGCTCCATTGGTTAAGAGTCCAAGTTCGGGGGCGCCTGGGTGGCTCAGTTGGTTAAGCAACTGCCTCCGGCTCAGGTCATGATCCTGGAGTCCTCGGATCGAGTCCCACATCGGGCTCCCAGCTCCATGGAGAGTCTGCTTCTCCCTCTGACTTCCCCTCTCATGCTCTCTCTCTGTCTCTCAAATAAATAAATTAAAAAAAAAAAAAAAAAGAGTCCAAGTTCGGCTCAGGTCATGATCTCGGGGTCATGAAATCAAGTCCCACAATGGGCTCTGAGCTCAGCGTGGAGTCTGCTTGAGATTCTGTCCCTCCCTCTCTTCCTCTCCCCACCCCCCACTCATGCTCACTCTC
Organism: Lutra lutra; assembly: GCF_902655055.1. Lineage (NCBI taxonomy): Eukaryota > Metazoa > Chordata > Mammalia > Carnivora > Mustelidae > Lutra > Lutra lutra. Next base: position 49,513,540 of record NC_062280.1, on the reverse strand, counting down.
TCACTTTCTTTCTCTAAAATCAGTAAAATCTTAAAAAATAATAATAAAATCCAAATTCTATGATCACATCGCCAAGGCCCAATTATTTAGTTCCTGCCTGCTCCCTTCTGCTGTGCTACCCATTTTCTCTCCCCTTTTGGGGGCCCCAATCCCTCTGGCCCACCTTCTTTGTTCCCCATACCTGCCAAACTCTTTCGCTGCATGGGACCTTTTCACTCTCTGTTCCCTTTCCTTTCAGGAGAGCTTCTTGTGGCTGATTTGCTCTCATTGCCCTCATTTGTTCATCATTGAAGACTCAACCTCCTTAGAGAGGCATTGCCAAGCCACTGGGTCTAATCCCTACCTACTGTGGTTTATCATGCCACCCCATTTTTTTCTCCATAGAGCTTAGCACATTCATTCTTATTTCTGTACCTACTTCCTTATTGTCTGTCTCTGTTTTGAAATATGCGCTCTGTGAGAGCAGCAAACGGAGCTGGCTTGTTTATTGTTACATCTACCATTCCTAGAAATGTGCCTGACATATAGCAGGTGCTTAATAAATGTCTGTTGAACTAAATGCTAAATGAATTTTTAAAAATATTGATGATCTATGAGACACTGAGCACTAGAGATCCAGAGAAGGAAAGGAAAGAACTCTTGCTCTAATGAGACTCAGAGACTGGTAACTTCAGGCGGTTGGTTTTCTACTCTATTACACAGCCATTAAATTTCACTCAGCAACTGGCAGATTCCTGGAGATTCAGGTCACCTGATTTCCAAAAATAGTCATCCACTATGATTTCAGATTATTCATTGGTAAAGTGATTATACCTCTCATTTTGCCTGGGACAGACCCTGTTTACAACTGCTGTTCTGACATAATCATTAGTAGTACCTTTTTTGCTCTCAAAAGTGCCCAGTTTATATGACAAATTACCTGCCTATTCACTGTCAGCCAAACACTAATAATTCATAATTACTGCTAGTTAGAATGGCTTACCCACATAGACGATGTCAATTCAGTAATGTGTAAGGTCACATCCTATCTCTAGAAAAGGGCAACTTATAACTTAAAAATCTGAGAGAAGAGAAAGATAGATCTATTCTCCCAGTTCCAATTAGTGAGCCCATTAATGAGGCCAGTATTTCCCAAGATATGTTCAATAATTCTAAGAAGTGTAAATAAGAGTTACATGCAAAATATAAAATAGAGCAGAGATTCTTTATTGTGCCACAAACTACTCTGCAAAGTTCACTTGCACCCCCTCATCATCACTATTATGATTCCCATTTTACAGATGATCAAGCTGAGGTTTAGAGAGGGTGAAGAACTCATCCAGGGTCACACAGATCCACTTCTTGGTGATCTTGACCCCAGCCATTGTTCCCATTGCTCTTCGAATGAAAGAACAAATAATTGGATAAAAGCTTCCTGTGCTTAAATAGGGCATGCTGGGTCAAACTATGTTAAGTAGGCTACTTTTCCTTAGAACTTTTTTTGTGTCTATAACTGGTGCATCTTCAAGGGGTGAAAAGGACACAGTGTCTCCATCATTCATGGGGACACAGGACAGTTTTTGTGAGGAGGACTGAAGTTCTGCTGAGAAAACTTTGGCCAACTCTGCTTTGGGAACTTGATTAGGGCCAGCTATCCCTTTCTCTGGGGGTCAGCCCTACATGTGTGTAAATACCCACCCACACACTGGGTCTGAGGCAGGGTCTTGCTTTGCGGTGGGCGTGGGGCGCCTCCAGTTTTTCTCTGCTCTGAATGGGAGACAAGACCATCCTTGGATGCATGAGGCTTCATGGTATAACCATCTAATACTTAACATCTCTGCCTTTAACCCCCTTTCAGTGTCTTTTCATTTCCCATACTGAACATTCTGGGTTTTCTTTCTTTCTTTTTTTTTTTTTTTAATTTTTGTTTATTTATTTGAGAGAGAGAGAGAGTGAGAGAGAGCACAAGCAGCGGTGGGAGGGGCAGAGGGAGAGTGAGAAGCAGACTCTTGGCTGAACAGGGAGCCCAATACCAGGTTCCATCCCAGGACTCTAGGATCATGACCTGAGCCATAGACAGATGCTTAATCGACTGAGTCACCCAGGTGCCCTGCATGTTCTGGGTTTTTACCTCACCTTCTCATTTATGAGCCTAGAAGTCTCCGCAGAGGTACCTATAATATTTTTGACCAATGTCCTTACTACAGTGTAATAGCTGAAACGTTTCCATTTGAAGCACAGGAGACAAAGATGAGAAAAGAAGGACTTCTGATGGGGAAAAGAGAACAAATGCATAGCCATTATTGCTCCTCTTTGAGGTTTTTGGGGTGGGTGGGTAGGGGGATGGGTGCTAAAAATGAGGGGTGGAGGGAGCAGAGTTGTACCTGAACTTTCCAGCTAAGTACATTTGTGTTGTCTGGATACATCTTTGATTCTAGGGAAGGGAAGGCTACAGATAGAGGAAACCAGGGCAGAATCAGATATCCTCTACCTGGTCTCCTCATTGCAACCGGGGCAATGGCTGCCTCGCCTATTTGGGCTCCTACTGCAATAGAGCTGAGTTTACAATGGCTTTTGCACTGAGTTATAAGCATCTCCTGCTTCTCTTTTTTCTCTGTTCCCACCTCTTCTACCCACTCTTCAAAACCTTTCTGCCTCCTCCTGAGTGACTGAAACTGACAGGTTTCAGAAGCCAGTGTGTTGCTGTGACCCAGACAAGCCAGTTCCCGCATCTGAAATAGCGAGGCTTAGCTATTGTTCCATGCCCTATATACGTGATATAAACCGTTTCTTTCTTTAAAAAAAAAAAAAAAACAAAAAAAAAAAACAAAAAACCACCAACCACTTAACCCTTCCCAACCCAAGAGAGCTTCCTCTGTTTTTTTAATGATGGTTTTAACTTGGATGAGAAATGCTTTTGCTTTTACAAATGTTCATGAGGCTTATGTACATCAGCCCCTATTAAAACGTTTTTAAAGGAATCCTAATAAAAATCCCCATGCACAGACATTCCGTTTCCCACTTCCTGCTGGACTTGCACCGTCCCATCCATCAGCAAAGCCTGGTTGGGGTCTTCAAGTTGTCTCAGAGGCTCAGTCTGGAAATAGATCCCGCACGGTCACCCTAGAGGGCGCACTGTTTACATTTTCAGGGAGTAACGAGACGGCGCTTGCTCCCAGGCTCCATAAAAGGGGAGGAGGCGGATCGGTTTCCTTCTCTCATTGAGAAAGAGGATTGGAAGGCCGGGCGTATAAAGCCTTGCGGAGAGCGTGAAACAAAGCAGTCGGATCGGAATTGGACTGGGGAAGCGCGGTGTGGAGTCAGGCGTAAAACTTGTTGGAGGGGAGTAACGAGCCTGCTCCTCCAGCCCCCCGTCTGCGCGGAGCTTCAAGAGTTCCCACCAGCTTCGGGTTGTATTTTTATATCTGCTTTTTATAGACAGAGAAGTATCTATATTTCCTTTTAAGAGAAAATTCCTGTTCCAAGAGAAAATAAGGCAAGATCAATGAAGGAGAGAAGAGCCAGCCAGAAATTATCTAGTAAATCTATCATGGATCCTAATCAGAACGTGAAATGCAAGATAGTAGTAGTGGGAGACAGTCAGTGTGGGAAAACTGCGCTGCTGCACGTCTTCGCCAAAGACTGCTTTCCCGAGGTGAGTGCGGCCGGCCGGCCGGGGCTCGGACGAGGGAGGGGGTCCGCCGGTGGGGATCCCCCCGTCTGGGGTTGGGCTTCTCCTCGCATTGCCCCCTTCACCCCATTTTCTTTTCCTAAGCAGTCTTTCTTACTACTTCCCCGCTGGTGAGACTGCCGGGAAAGGGAAAGTGAGCTGGAACGTTTAGGGGACGCGTCTGCACATTCCGCTGTTAGCCTCTGAAACTTGTTCGGTCCTGTGTGCGGAACCCGGGTTGGGAGGTGTGGATCCTCACGCCTTGGGGAGCAGGGCGGTGCAGGTGATGAGGCTGGGGTTTCAGAAAGGGGCCGCGTGTCTGGCGTGTGGGATTTTTTTTTTTTTTTTTAAATCGAGGAGTGAGGAAGCGATTTTCAGAGGGTGTTGTGCGGGTGTCGTGCTTTGTAGATAACCTCTTTGCCCTCTTTCCTGTCTCTGTCCATTTTGTTTGTCCAGAATTATGTCCCTACAGTGTTTGAGAATTACACGGCCAGTTTTGAAATCGACACACAAAGAATAGAGTTGAGCCTGTGGGACACTTCGGGTAAGAGAGTCCTCGGACCGCGTGGCGCTTGGGGCGGGTTTGCAGCGGCACCGGGTGCGTGGCGGGTCTCGGGACCCCGCGCGGCAAGCTCCCGAGCGCCCAACCGCGCACCAGCCGCGCACTCTGCGCCCATGGGTTAACTCTGCCTCTTCCGAGGGATTCCCGCGGTCCCTGCTGGGTGAACGTTTTGTCCTTTCTGGGTGGGGTGGGGGGACGACGAGGGGTGGGGGGAATGGGAGTGGGGAGAGAAGGGCTCTGTGTGCCCCCCGGGTGACCCCGCGGTGGAACCGCTTGTAGCCAGGTGGCCGGGGAGCGGCTGGCCCGGGGGGAGGGGAGGTCGTTCCCCAGTCGCCTGTGGGCGGCCAAGGTGGCCCGATGGAGGTGGGGGGAGAATGCGTGCGGGCCTCAGAATTACCGGGCTCGCGGCAGGCGCCCCTCCAGGAACTAACCTGATGACTCTGAGACGCGGGGAGCGCAGCGGGAGTGGTGGGAGGTGGGGGAGAATCCCCGAAGCGACGCAGTTACGTGTGTATTCAGCGTTTGGGGCGGGAGAGCAACGTGAGCGCAGGCAGCCGCGGCGCTCCTGACGCCTACAGCCAGGAATGCGCTGGTGGCGCGGGCAGCACCCGGCGGAGCGGTCGCCGGCCCTGGTCTCCCGCCGCCCACCGCCCGCGCAGCCTCGGTAGGGATCCGCAGATCCGACACCCCTTGCCAGCCCCAGTGATCACGCCGCAGCCCGCACCCCCACCCCGGCCCTCGCCGTTCGTTCTGGACTATTTCATCACCCTCTGCCCGCCTGCAAGGCCGCGGGCAGTGCTCTTCGCCTTTGACCTTTCTGTCCAGTTGAATTATTGGCGTCGTGGTGAATTATTTTCAAGGGTCCGGGGTTCAAGGCCGGGTTATCGCTTTCTCTAAGCCCACCCCCTTACGTAGTGGGCGGTGGTAGAAAGGACGGGTACTCCTCGGGGAGGTCCCCAGCACGCGGCTATTAGGGATCTAGCCTGGGTCTGGCTTGGTGGGGGCGGGAGGCGCCACCTGGAATCTCGGGCTGGTACCCACCCCCTCCCCCCCCAGTGCTCGGAGGATCGGAGGGGGAGAGGAGGAATCCCGTTTCACACAAGGGTGTCGCCTCTGGAGGAGGGGCCACCGGGAAGGCCGGGTGAAGGCCCCAGAGCTTAGCAGGGAGTCGGGCTGCTGCAGGTGGACCGAGCCACATCCCGGGCGAGGAGGAGCGCGCAAGTGCCAACATGCAGCCGTTGCTGTCAAGCAGGGAGGCCCCCGGGGTGGACCTGCGCCCAGCTGGGAGTGGCCTCGTGGAGGTGCTTCTGGACTGTGCGAGCTTCCCACAGCCTTGGGTTTTAACTTCTGGAGCCCCCCGGGGCGGGGGATACACGGGATTAGAGAGCAAAAGGAAGGCACCGGACTGACAGGGTCGCCAGAGGCAGTCCCTGCACAAAGGCTAAGGAGAAGTCTCGCACGAGCGCTTCTCCATGGCCGGTGCCAGATGTTCGTAGTGTGGTAGTGGGAGGCGCTGAATTTGTTTCCACCTGAGAGTCAGGCTCTTCCTCAAGCTTGGCCAAGGGTAGCAGAACCAGAACCTCACAGTGTTTTGTACCGGGGTGTGCACGCACCGTCTCGCGATTACAGGCACCGTGTGGATAGAATGGAAGTCTTTTTATTTATTTATTTATTTATTTATTTATTTATTTATTTATTATTTTCGGTAGTTCCTATTACCGGAATTGTTACATAGCCTAGTACTTAATGCGCTCTAATTCCCAGACATACCATCATATTTGTTATGCCTGGCGTGCAGGACAGCTGATACGGTACTAATAATTAGCATCAGTGCTTAACCCTCCCCCAGCCTGTTTGGACCTAATGTATAATAAGAATTACTTAGGCATGGGGTCTGTAATTCTGATGCAGTGTTGATAAAAACCCGTGTTTAGATCTCAGCTACGGGTAACCAGGGATTTCTCTATGCAAATCCCTACCCCCCTGAGTCTCATTTCGTCATCTGAGAAAATGATACAGAGCTAGACAGTGTGCAGGATCTCTCTTAGCTCTATGCTTCTTGGCCTTAGTACACCGGACAGGCAAGTTCTTTTGTTGACCGGGACCTGCATGGGCTTCAGCTCTGAGTCCCAGTGCATCTGGCATCCATCCTGGGGTTTTTCATCACCTACCCAGCAAGCCAGGTTCTGAACCGGGCCACCCCTTCCTGGTGGATTTAGGAAGGAAACGCACTTGGGTAGGGAGGGGGCATGGCTGGGTTTATAGGAATGTTGGTCTTGCCTTCCCTGTGTCCTGCTTCATGAATCACAGGACCACCAGTGGAGAATTTAGATTAGGCAACCAAAGGGCTAAATTGACATTTTTAGAAGAGAAAAGGCACATTGTTTTTTCAAAGGTTTCGAAAACAAACAGAATGTGGTCAATTTACAGTGGGAGGCTATGCTTCACGTGTGCAAGTAAAAGCACTTAGATATTCTCAAATATTTAATCCATGCCTGAGAGTGTGTAGTCCCTGCACACCTAACATCATGCCTTTCACACAGTAGTCACGGGGTAAAATCTGTTAAATGAACAAACGAATAATCATATGCATAGTTTCCAAGGCGATAAGATTCTCTGACATTTATTACCACTGAATTACCTGTGCACAAAGAATGGCAACTTTATCAACACTGCCTTTCATCAGATTAAGGATAATCACCTGAAATGAAGTCTGTAGTGAAATAATCACTGGTATTTTTATTTAATGAAACAAAACCTATGCATGTTTTAACTAAAATATAAAGGTTTCAAAAAACCATGATTAAGAAAACATCACACTGCAGAATTATCCAGTAATGAAATCTTAGTCAGAATTTAGATTTATACAAATGAGGGGGGAAAAAGGCATAAGGGAATTATTTAGAATCCTGTTATGCTGTTTGTGAGGTGAAATGTTGGTTAAGCACCGTCACCAAGCACTTGTTAAATTCTGAGAATAGATTATTTCCACCAAAAAGGGTTTATCATCCATGAGTGAAAAACATCTAGCAAGAACCATTGTATCAGCTATGATGTAGATATGATAATCATATTAATTACCGAACATTTTTCTACTTCTTCTCAGGGTTTTCCTAACAAATTTCTGAACAGCATTATTTTTTGACAAATATTTGACATTTTCTTTGCCCACCAAGACACTTGCTTAGTTCAGGTTGTGAAAATAATTGCATATGCCTGATGGCCTCTTGATAAATTTATTTTTTCCGGGTGCTGTCAGTCTCACTCTAGAGAGAACATTCCACCCAAATTTGTTCTTTAAAGTCCTAAATGTCAGATTTTCCTTCCCTTCTAGAACTCCGTGAAAGTTAACGATTAATAAAAAAAATGAGGTATGCCTCACTTCTCTTAGGTAGGAAGAGAGAGAGCATAAATATGGTTCTTTACATGGTGTTCACATCCTGTTTAGCGTCCTAGCAGAGGGGCAGACATTTAAGAGATGGAAGTAGTTGTCTTTTGTGGCTTCTGTACTTAGACAGCTTCTCATCAGGGGTCTCCTTTCCCCCCCGCCAGCAGTCATGCAATTATGCATAGGCAGAATTGCTACTTTGGGTATAGGAAAGAACATCAAGTGGAATTAGGACATGTGGGGCCTCTTTGCACCAAGAGAAGAGAATTCACTCACCACTTTTTGAGGCACAGACCTTAACACTTTCCACTCCCCTCCCATCTTTTCACACCTACTATGAACAGGCCCTCTGCTAGGCCTTAGAGAGCAGTGCTAATTTATAGTCTCGCCCCTAAGAGTCATACACCCCTGGTGGGGCAGAGAGTGGGGAAAAAGAAGCTCTCTCTGCCTAGTGTAGCTGATAATCAACTTATGTTGAGCTCATTTTGTCTGGTTCTTGTACCCAAGGGCTCTGTCCCACCTGGTTGCAGTGTATTTCCCTAGTCCGTAGTCCTTAGTGCTGATGCCTCCTTTAGATCCTGCTCAGGTAGGAAACAGGTCCTCCTTCCCACCCTCAAGGCACTCACCAATTAAAGCAACCACAAATGGCAGTTTGCGAGTTGATTTCTTATAGCTTCTTGAAGTTAGTCCAGCCACCCCCCAAAGTAAACAAAACCTTTTAAATAATGCCACCATAAGTCCTCTAAAAGGGGGATACTTAAAGGTAGTCTTTGGATGCAGATTTGCCATAGTCTGGGCTTTAATGAGAAATAGACTACCATTTCTATTACTAGTTGTAGAAATGCTGGTATTGACTTTCAGATATACTCAGTGAGTTCCTGCAGAACATTGCGTAATGGTTTCAACATTTTGAAGTGATAAGTGAGACCAAAGTAGTTCTAATATCTTGTGTCTCAGAATGTGCCACGTTTGCCAGGCACAAGCAATTTGTAGCATGAAGCCAAATGCGTACTAATAATAGGAATTTAGTCACTTAAGGATGACCATATCTTTTCCTAAGTGATTTGATTGCAGTGTAATATCAGCACACGTGATTTAGGGAGTAATAATCATTCATGCCAGGTTTTAACCTGTGCAAGTTAATGCACATTTCATTTAAGGTATATTATTAGTTATAAAATACTGAGTTCAGCTGCTAAAATCTCCCCACAATAACTGTGCTCTTGCCTCATGAACACTCTTTTGCATCTTGTCATGATACAAGCTGCCTTTTAGTCCGTGGGTGCTAAAGTTAGCACTTCCTGTGTTAGTTTTTAGCATAATTAACAGAGAATGTAGTATTCTTTAAATCTTACACTTGAAGGAAAAGGGAAAAAGAAAAATCTCAATTATCCTTGGCCTGACTTTGAGGACAAACTACCATAGAAACGAGTCAATGCCTATTACATGTGTACCTTACCCACCACATTGGAAGAATGGTCTTCATGACAAGCACTGAATTGAAATATTTCTTAACAGAGATAGAAGTATTTCAGCAGTGTTGAGGATTAATATATAGTTAATCCAGAAAAGCAGCTTCAAAAGAGTTCACTGGTCCCTTTTTTTAAAATTTAATATGTGAATTGACCTGTCGAGGCAAGACCTATAGAAATGATTACAAAACCAGTAAGTGTTTTTTAAGGTACTCTTTGTGCAGGAATTCTGCTAGATGCTGTGGGAGCAGGGGCGGGGATGGGGCAGAGCAGTTCCTCCCCTCAAGGTACTTACTGCCCCCCCAGTCCTTGGAACCTTAGTCCTTGTTTTTATAGGAGGGTGAGTCTAGGGATTCTAAAGCCAGATTGATCTCACAGAAAGAAGATCCAAAGAATAGTTGAAGGCCACTGGGTCCACCCAGGCCCCTGACTGGTGACTCATTCTCCTTGAAACCCACCACAATTCCTTCCTTATCTCTAGAAGTTGACTCAGTTCTTAAGTCTTTAACATCTCTTCCACTTGAAAACATGCCTACATTTAATGGCTATCAGTGAAAACAAGATTCTGAAAGTTGAAGAATTCTCACTTAGATTAATCTCATTAGAGAAAGGAAGAGGGCAACAATTTCCAAAGGAGCCAGAGAAGCAGGAAGACTTGTGACTCTCAAGAGCAAGGGCAAAATTGTGGGAAACCAGTTGGATTTTAAGGTGGTAATGATCCCTCGCAGCTTTGAGTTTCAAAAACCAGGCTCAATTCAATGTTCACCCTGAAACTCTGTAGGAGATGCAGATTAAAGCAAAACAGCTCTGAATTTGTGTAGTGATTTTCAATAAGCAATATATAAAACTAGGAGATTTGTTCATCATGTATTAAAGTATAAATTCCCTTTCTAATTCTTCATCTGTTTCTAGACCTTTTAAAAAATCTCCTTTAGTCATGTTTTCTCCCCTCCCAGTCTGGTTTCTTGCTAAATTGTACATTTCCATGAGGTGTCCAGCTTGAAATAACCAGATGTTTCTTCATTAATCCAATTCTTGCATGTAGATATGACACCAAGGACCAGTAGTTTTCTCCGGTTAGCTCACGGTGCCTGGTGGGCTGTGCCAAATGAATTAGTTGTGCCTTAGCCTTTCTCTGAGGCCCTTGAAACATCTTCTCAGTTATAACATATTAGCACCTTCACTCAGAGACCCCCTTGACAAACAAATTTCATCGGCATGGAATATAAGCTGCCTCAAGTTTCATCAGGTGTTGTGCACGTTGGTTTTGAAAACACGGCATGTGGCAAGGCGAATTCATGCATGGGACTCTCCTCCAAGGAGTTGGGTGCTTAAGTAATTATATCAGAATCTTCCATCCATTACTGAATGATAATTTAAGTTTGAAAATACCCGTCTACACGTAGATTCTGAAGTTCTGTGACCTACCATGGTTCTACTTGAAGTAAAATATTTTGAGTCTTCTATTTTTTCAAGTATCTCAATAAGATGAGGAATTTAAAGCTAAAGCTTTATTTAAAGCTCAAAACCAGCAATTGTTTCTGCCTCTTTGACTTTCTCTCCAACTGTGGACCTGCATTGCCCCCAGAAATTGAAAATATTGATTGTATTTTTATGGCAACACAGAAGTACCCTCAAATGTTCATAAAAATCTGTTCATAATTCTTACTAATCTGAACTTCTTTTTTTTTCTAATCTGAACTTCTAAAGAAATGAGGGAAACAGCCTCCCTGGGAATGTTGGTTTGATATTTATGAGCTTGGTGCTTAAAGTGCAGACTACTTGGGGAAATCATTCAGCAGAGTCTTCTGCTAAGTGAGACACAAAAGTTCTGCCCAGGCTTGATTCACATTTTCTTTTTTTTTTTAGGATTTTATTTATTTATTTGACAGATAGAAGGAACACAAGCAGGGGAAGTGGGAGAGGGAGAAACGGGCTCCTCACTGAGCAGGGAGCCTGATGTGGGGCTCGATTCCAGGACCCTGGGATCATGACCTGAGCTGAAAGCAGATGCTTAACCGACTGAGCTGTCCAGGTGCCCCTTGATTCACATTCGTTAGATGATTGCTGATTGGAAGCTTTCACTCTTCAGTAGAGACGGCATGAGGAAATGGAATCTGGTAATAATTGGGCGGCTCCTGCAGGCTCATATGTTAGCTGCTGTTCGGTACAGATGTTCTCTTGCTGGCCACTAAAAATACCAAAGGTTAATACATTTTCTCGGCCAAAATCATGCCGTGGTTCCCAGTTATATAGTTCTTGGTAGGAATTTCTTATAGGAGATGGGGAAGTTTTTCAATTTCAGGTTCAAGGAAAGGGAGTGGCGTTTATGAAATAACTAGGAGGGTTTGCAGCTCTGAAACTCCTGTAAAGCCTCAGTGTTTGAACTGGTTTTGCAAAAGGTTCCATAAAGCCTCCCTTTTGGGCATGAATGTTCTTACATATACATTTAATTATGGACATATATGGCATGTTCTATCTTTGTGCAAGGATGACTGAAGCAAGCAACTATGCGTCTCAGAATTAGTTTCTGGGTGAGGCACTTTGTGACTATTCTTGGGCTGGAAACACTGCTGTCACCCGGAATTAATGATCTTGAAGACAAAGATAATTAGACCTGAAGTTTCAAAAGCGTTTTAGAACTTTGCTGATGTTGGCCAAGCCTGAGGAACTCTGAGAGCCCCCAGTGTGCCCTGATTCTGGTCTACCCACAGCAAAGCTCTTGGACTGTATGGGGTGGGGGATGGGCACATTTTGCATATGTGCTGTAGTTGTGTCTTGACAGTACAGAGTTTTCTGGCGTTTTCCCTTTGGTGGTCTGAGAGGTGAATTAGGAAGGGCTTTGGAATAGCACTGTGTGCTTAGAGTTCCATGGAGTGGGGCAGAAATGCAGCATCTGGGAATTCCGTAGGCATGGAGCCTGGTGCACGCACTGTGGGAGAGTTGTACTTGACAAGCAAGGCTCAGGACCTGGACTAACTGAACTAGGCCTTAGCACATTCCTGGGTGGTAGAGTACCGGCCTTAGGGTACTGCCCTTCCAGTTCAGTGCTTCCTTACTTACAGAACGTGGGACGCCCTTCCTTGTTTCGGGTTCAGTCCTGCGTGTTTCTTGGAAGCTTTTCATGTGCATCTCCTGAATCTATGGAAGTTAAGTGTTTTGCTGTTCAGCTTCATGAGATGTTTTAGGACTTTTCTGGAGGAATGTAGGAGTTCGAGGCAGACACAGTCCTTGTCCCGGGCTTGCTTTCGGCTCCTTCCTTTGGTGTCACTTTTGCCTTCCCACATTGCTTGAAACTTCCCAGCGGCATTCCTGGAATTCCTCTTCTTTTTCCCTTGGCTGGTGAGTTACAGCACGCATGCTAGTGATGACACCCTGCACTGTCCAGCTTTGCTTTTCTTACTTCTTTGTGCAGGCTTTACGGGAAGAACAGGGAAGAATTCAGAGTGTAAACAGAGTAGACACTGTCAAATGACACAGGATTTTTTTCCTTTTTTTTTTAAACTGAAGGCCCTGCTTAGCTGATGAATTGTGAACGAGTTTTTCCTGGTAGAACAGTTCTCTATAATTCTATATCGTCTTTTTTTTTTCCTTTACTACAAAACAATAGAGACAGATTTCTTGATCCAAGAAGTTTTCACCTGAAGCCTATCAGAAAATAAAATTAACAAATGGCCTTTTTATTTTTAATGACAAATTATTCTTGTCCTTAGTGGTTAGACAAATTATGCTTATAACTAATAAAGGTGGGGATCACTTTTATTACCACTCTTGGACACTTGTTGATCTGAAAGTTTTGCTGTTCATTAGCAAAGGTAGTAAGATCGGATCAAAGTGTCATTCCTAATTAGATCTTGTTAAAGCTCCTAAAAATTATACCTCTGTACCTCACCAAGCAAGGTAGTTTCCTTCTCAGGAACCTTCACATACAAATATATTTTCATTCAAAATACTAAGCCCAATAAAAATAAAAGTAGAAACAGACCTCCATAGGAAGGTCTGTTTTCGTTTTCAAGTCAGGCCAGTGTCTCCATTCTGCAGATATATGGGTATACCTACTAAGCACAGAAGCCAGCTCACTTGATAGTAGTAAGCAGGGGTCTCCAGGCTTGACTGAGGCCTGAAGACAAAGTTGGATCCTCTTTGTGGCCATATGCTGGGTGGGAGAGGGAAGCCCGGTCCCCAAAAGGGGGAGAGGGTTATTCTTTGCAGCCCCATGGTGACCCAAGTGCTGAAACCATTCCTCTAGATTTTATAGTAGTCCCAGTGTTAATTATCCTATTTTAGTACCTTGGTAATTCCCCAGATGTCTTTTCTAATTTTGTATTGGGCAAAGATGGTCTCCATTGTTAGATAGAGTACTCTTTGATCCAAGATCAGTGGTGAGTACTCTTACCCAGTCCTATGTCTTCATGTCCTGAAAGCACCTGGAGCTGCCTTGTCTCTGAAGTTGAGGTCTGATTCAGGCTGGAAAGTTGCTGCCATGGGTTAGTTGCATTTTGTAATGTGAGTGATTACCAAGAAAGATGTCTGAGGCCTTGTTGGCCTCCTGACCACTGGTATTGTTGAAGAGCTGTGCTTTATGGATTTGGGGTCATGTTCCATCTTGCCAACTCGGAAAAGCAGAGGAAGTCCCCATGTACGTTTCTGGTATGTATTTTGGATTTCCACTCTGCCATGTGGAATCTTCTGACTCTTGTGTTTGGCAAGAGACTTCTAAATGTTTAGGGAAGAAACTGTGTCAAAGTTAGACTTTGGACCGAGAAGCCAGAGAGGCTGTAATGGAACTTCACAGAACAAACAGAAATAACCATAATACGCAGAAACAGTGATAAGCCACCTCATTTCTAAGACCTATCAAAAATGTTTAAAGTAGTGAACTGTTTGTGAATTACTCTCTAACCTCAGAATTCTTCAAGTGGCTGAAAAAGCAATCACGACTTGTCAGAGACAGCTTCTTTCCAGTATGCAGGCCTTAGTATTTAAAATGACTTGATTTTTTTTTTTTTTTAAACTCTAAACCCTTTAAGCTTTTGGAAAATGTCTTTCAGTTGTCAGTCTCTGTTACACCAGAGCTCTGATTCCAGATGTGTGTAGGGAGCTACTGTAGCTTGTGAAAAATTCTGGCTTAGATTTCTTCCTGGTTCCTAGAACATTCGTGTCTTCCTTGTAGACACAGCCGGCTTGAGGTTGTCATGACCTTCCTGAAAAGCAGCCAGTGAAAAGGCCACAGTGTCGGTGGGGTCAGGTAGTGAGCTAGAGACCCAAGATAGACTGTGAATAGGGACAGTGCACCTTGACTCTAGTAACTTGGAGATCTCCAGAGCAGCCTCCTGAAAAATGTTGATTTGATAGAATTATAAAGGATTGTTTTAAAAGCCTCTTCAGTCGCTCTTCTCCTGACTTTGACTATGGAGGTTTGATTTCTCAGGCGACAACATGGCATGTTTTTCTGCTGGAAATGGAAGGTGTTGTCAAAATGAAATTGGGTTTCAAAACAACTTCAGTAGCTTAGATTTTCTTTCTCTCTTCTGGACTCAAATGTGTATGCATGTGAAACAATTTTCACATGATGACTTGTGAAATGTCAGAATACACATTCAGTATACAGAATATGGATGATGACTTCCTTAAAGAACAAATAACATTGGCAAGCTGTGTTTAATTTTGTAGTCCCACCATTTTATAATAAGTGACTTCATGTAATGGCCCATCCTTTGGGATTCTTAAAGGAATAGAAGAGATTTTTCTTTCTTTTTTTTTTTTTTAAAGATTTTATTTATTTATTTGACAGAGAGAGATCACAAGTAGACAGAGAGGCAGGCAGAGAGAGAGAGAGGGAAGCAGGCTCCCTGCTGAGCAGAGAGCCCGATGCAGGACTCGATCCCAGGACCCTGAGATCATGACCTGAGCCGAAGGCAGCGGCTTAACCCACTGAGCCACCCAGGTGCCCTAGAAGAGATTTTTCTAAATGATGAGATGGTTCTGGGGTTGTATTAATTGGGTGGTAACTTGAACCTTTCGGGTACCCTGGATTTAGCTTGGGCTGAGAATCTTCCCTCTCCAAGATGGAACTGTGTGAAAAAGGGACATCATCCGATATGACATTTATTACATTTTTTGGTTGTAACAGGAAGAGAGCCCATATAGGGTTTGGGAGTATTTGGGGGTAAGTTTAAGTGACCAAGCTCAAAGATCAGTGGCTTATCTAAACTTGTAATTTTGCAATAGGGTGGCTTTGTGTTTGTTGCTGTTCTCTTTGCAGAGCTGGCCCTTTCTTCCCTCCCCCACTCAGTGCCTGTTGTCAGAAAGATCCTGAGTTCTGGTCTCCTTCCCAAGAAGTAGCGCCATTTATGGTGCTTGCTACCACTCAGCTTATAATAGCAACAACACAGCCATAACCATACCATGGTTGATGCTTACTCATCCCCCACTAAGTGCCAGTCCCTGCCTGGGTTCATTTAATCCTGGGTCGGTACTGTTGTCATCTTCATTTTAGAATAGAGAATCAAGAGACACAAGAGCCCTGAATCTACCTTGCCCCCCCATTCAGGGGTGGAGGTAGATTTGCGCCCCAGGTCCCCTGACTACTGATGCTTCCGCTCTGCACATCACCCATGTGCCTGCCGTTAGGGACTGGGGCCTGTGCAGATATCAACCTAAGGTCCTGGCTACTCCCCTTGAATTTGAGACACATACCTGTGAGGCTTCATTGTCTTCTGGTAGAAATGGAATATATTACCACTGGGCTTTCACTGGTTTGCATTCTTTTCTAAGATTAGAAGAGGTGGGAATGGGGCCATGTGATAGTCAAGGGATCTAGCTCAGAAGGGCGGAGTTCATGTATCAGGGATACATGGAATTTTGATCTGAAAAGGTATGTATCTTTGTTCCTTCTCAGGTTCTCCTTATTATGACAACGTCCGGCCCCTCTCTTACCCGGATTCAGACGCTGTGCTCATTTGCTTTGACATCAGTAGGCCAGAGACTCTGGACAGCGTCCTAAAAAAGGCAAGTGCTGGGGACAAGGGCGCAGTTCAGTCTGGCCCATGTGTAAAACAGACACGGGAGATTGGCTGGGGGGCCCCAACACTCTGCTTAATAACCGTGCCTACGTATTTCGTAATTAGAAGATTGAAAAAAACCCCTCTTATACCATACCGGTGTTTCCACACATACATGTCACAAGTTTGATGAACCTGCGTATGAGTTTCTTTCATTTTAAGAAACAAGATACCCTATAAAGAGCCTCTGTGTTTATCCTTTGGGCAGAAAGGTGTAGCTAAAAATAATGATACTTGATTACTCTCAAGCACGTGTCTTCTTTTTCCATCCTTCCTTTCCCCTATAGTTTGCGCCTTAGTTTACAGGTTTACATTGACCTCAGCTTAGTGAAATGAATGCAATAACTGCCCTTTTAATAAAGAAGCTGTGCCTCGATAATGATGTTATTTATTAGAAATAGAACACGGGGAGGGGAGGTGTGTTTACAGACATTAGACAAAGTGAATTGTGATCAGAGAGCAATCATAGAGTGATCAGAGAGCAATCATAGAGTAATAAAAACAGGAGTTGTAAACACGTGAAAGATAACATAGCCGGTTTCTGAGGGTTCGTGAGGTTTAGTAGGTGGAAAAGGGCCCGAGCAAGCTCAGGCTGGACGCAGGAGGATGTCAGGAGGAAGGGGGCATGTTGCAGGCTGGGTCACAGATCTCTCCCACAGATCCTGGGGAGACCCAGGGGGAGGAAGAGTGTTTCTGGGCCTCCACCAGCCTAAGACTGAACCTCTCCTGCTAGTCCCAGAAGGCATGTGTATGTCCATGCCTCAGCATGGATAGCCATTAGCTGTTTTCTCAATCCTGGCCTGAGAGCTGGGAGGTTTCAGAATCAGACCCTTCTGTAATGCACCCCCTGCGCCCCCGCACCGCCCCTTGCGTTGAGTCTTAGGCAGAGAATGTGGTTGGTTGAGAGCAAGGTAGTGTTTTCATTATCTTGCCTGTTTTTGTTACTTTACATTTCCCTGTTAGACTTGCTTGTCTTAGGTGTCATTAGGAAATTAGTATTTGGACGGTGATGCAGTCGCTCCTCACCCCTGTTTACCAAACATGATAAACACAGTTAGCTTCGTGAAGGATGAATTTCTTGAAAGATCAAAGGCTCTTTTTAACTCTGTTCAATTTTCAGTAATGTGTTTTCTTAACACAAATAATGCTGATGTTCGTCAGATTCAGGCAGGAATACACCTTTCCTGTCTTCAAGGCTTGTGAACAGTTGCTAGACATGCAGAGGGAGGCCAGAGTCACTACATAGCCCAGGAACAGAGCGACGACGTGTCTACGGCTTGTCTGTCGATGAAAGAGATTGCTTATTTACTGGGGTTTTCACTTGATGTAGTATCAAGTTATACATAATTTATGATGAAAAGCCTTGCTCTTGTTTTATTTTGCTTTTGTCTTCTGAGACCTAATGAATAGTGACTCTGGCCTTAGAGATATTAATGAATATGTTTTACATTTGTGTGAAGTTTAAGGCTCATGATAACCTGTGCTGTGGTTTGTCTTGATTAATTGACTCTTTAAGTCCTTGAATATCACAGAGTTTCGAATGACATAGAGCAGGATAGATCTTTTTATGGTGGATCAATTAGGCTCTCGTGGAAAGTGAATTACTTCCTTTAGTCTGCCCAAAGTACACGTCTGGACCTGGAGATGTCCCCTCTAGTGGTCTTTTATTTTTATTTTTATTTTTTTTAAGATTTTTTTATTTATTTGACAGAGATCACAAGTAGGCAGGGAGGCAGGCAGAGAGAGAGGAAGGGAAGCAGGCTCCCTGCTGAGGAGAGAGCCCGATGCAGGGCTCAATCCCAGGACCTTGAGATCACGACCTGAGCTGAAGGCAGAGGCTTGAACCCACTGAGCCACCCAGGCACCTCTCTAGTGGTCTTTTAAAAGAGTCCCGCAGGATGTTCCTTCTGTTCTAGTATTACATACATGGCTTTGTTACCCTTGCTCTTCTGTGAATTCCACAACTATGTCTTAATCTTTTTAATGACCACAGTACCTAGTAAAACACATGATGCGTATTTGTATGTGTGGTCTGGGAGAGCCAGCCTGGGTCCTGATATCCACCCTCTAGTCCCTCTTCTCCAGGAGCCAGAGCTCTCCTGGGAACACTCTGAACCCTTCACTCCCGTCCTGGTGGTCACCCTGACTCCCGTCCTGTTGGTCATCTCAAGCTTGAGGAAATGAAACCACAAAAAGCTGTTCGCTCTTGAAGAGGACAATTGGAATTCCTTGCTAGGCATTTCTGGAGCTTCTAATAATTCTGGTTAGGTCATGCGACAACTAGCCAAGTTGGACTAAATTGAAACATTTAACAACTTAATGTAATTTAAAACTAACTTAAGGGCGTAGCAGCCATAGGACCAGATGCTTTCCTGAGAGCTCAAAAGATGGGCCTTTGTAAATGTTATGGTCTGTGTTGTTCTAGTCACTTGAGTGGAGGGTGTGGGGTTTTTTGGTTGTTGTTTTTTGAAGATTTTATTTATTTGACAGAGACAGCGAGAGAGGAGCACAAGCAGGGGAAGTGGGAGAGGGAGAAGCAGGCTTTCCACCAAGCAGGGAGCCCGATCGATGCGGGACTCAATCCCAGGACCCCGAGATGATGACCTGAGCCAAAGGCAGACACTTAACTACTGAGCCACCCCGGCGCCTGAGTGAAGTTATTAACATTGTCTCCTGTCCCTAATACGTCACTAGAAATTTCAGCCCATGGTGGCTGTTCAGTCCTTCTTGATGGAATTCGTGGATGCATACCTGTGCTTGTGTTGACTCTGCCTTATTCCCAGCCTTCCATGCGGGGAACTTCCAGCTCAATGTATCTGAGGATATAGTTGCTTGTTAGAATATATAATTACTCCTAAGGCACTTTTATCTTTCAGAGATACCCTAATAATTAAGAAATTAATGAAGCTACCCCCAGCAAGTCTCTTGCAGTAGGGATGGATGATGAGTCACAGAGAGGGAGAATAGATAATACACATAAGTGGTCCCTAATGGGTCCACTTTAAAAAGTAGTAAAACTTTGAGGCGCCTGGGTAGCTCATTTTGTTAAGCATCTGCCTTTGGCTCAGGTCATGATCCCAGGGTGCTGGGATGGAGCTCTGCATCGGGCTCCCTGCTCAGTGGGGAGACTGCATCTCCTCCACCCTCTGCCCCTCCCCCCACTTGTGCACACACGTGGACATGCTCTCTTTCTCAAATAAAGACAAAAGTTTTAGGAAGTAGTAAAACTTGGGATGCCTGGGTGGCTCAGTCAGTTAAGCCACCTGCCTTAGGCTTAGGTCATGATACCAAGTTCTTGGAATCAAGCCCTGCATTGGGCTCCCTGCTTGGCAGGAAGCCTGCTTCTCCCTCTGCCTGTCACTCCCCCTGCTTGGGCACTCTGTCTCTCTCTGAAATATAAATAAATCTTTTTAAAAAATCATGAAATTTAATATCTGAAAGATAAATGTGAATTTGCTTCTTCATTTGAAGTGACACTTTCTTTCAAATGTTCTTTTTGAGTCCCATTCCCAGTGTCTGCCAGTGGAAGAGTGGTTGACCAATATATAGATGCCTTTGTTAATATATAGATGTACTTTGTTAAATTTTCATCTTTCTCCTCTCTTCCTGCCCCCTTAGTGGAAAGGTGAAATCCAGGAGTTTTGCCCCAACACCAAAATGCTCTTGGTTGGCTGCAAATCTGACCTTCGGACAGATGTCAGTACCTTAGTAGAGCTCTCAAATCACAGACAGACACCAGTGTCCTATGATCAGGTATGTATGTTGTCAGGGTGCAAATGTGGCTTTCGAAGAGTGACACAGTATCATTCCTAAGAAAATAAAAGTAGCTGCTCTTCTAAAGGTTCAGCCAGGGGTCAACTCCAGGTTGAATAAAGGCTCTTGAGTAAGATGCAGAACGAGCGCACCATGTTGGGATGGTGACATCTGGAGAAAAGGGCTGGCGATTTTGTGCCTCTGCTTTTACAGTGACCATCAGAGCCCCCCATGACAGCCCATAGCTCAGATTGTGAAGACTGCAAAGTGATGTGGGGCAGACAGGGGCTTGGCTGAAGTTTGGATGGCGTTTATGCCTGGCCCTCTCAAAAAACTTCTTGATATTTTTTTAGCAGTTTACTTTATATAAGGATTATATAAGGATAGATGTGTATGCATAAATAAGACAAGTTTGGGGAACATCTTTCAAAATGTGAAATGCCCTGTCATTGAGTAGGGTAATCACATGATACTTGATTACTGAGCATATAAACAGTGGGTCATATTCAGCTCTTTGTCTATCTCTGCAACTTTCACTGGGTTTAAAGTTAAATAGGTCTAAGAGATGATGTGGTCAGATTGGTAATACTCTTTGAGAGAGATAATCTTACTTTACACTCCGCAGTACAATCAAATACTTAAAGAGGACATGGTCAGTAAAAGTAGAACTTTCCATAAAACTGTCTTCTAGAGATTGATCATTTCTGTAGGTGTTTCCCCTAAGTATCTATCTAGAAGGGAGGAGGATCACTTTCAGATGTTCATTCTCCTACAACTTAAAACCAGAATTAAAGAGAGTTAAAGTTAACCAGCTAGAATTTTCCTTCGTGTTCATCATTTTAAATACTGCAGTCATGTTTGTCTTACGTGTCTAATTAATAACAACCTAGTTCCTTCAGTAAGTCATTTTGGTCCACACATGCTTATTACTGTCTACACCTTGTCTGGTCTGTGTTTAGAATGTCCATACGTTGTGTTTCTCACAGTTCTGGATGCCACAACAGGGTTACTCCTTTTTGGCCATCCATTTCAAAAAGGGTTCTAAATACCCTCCCCGCCCCCTGTTTTTTATACAGCCTATTCACAAGTTTTGAGCACCATTTACACTCAAGAAATCAGACTTTCGCACCTCTGACAAGTCACGCGCTATCTGTTGAGTGATGATAATTGAACATCTTAGGGGACTGAGTGTTGACCACAGATATTTATGAAATGATTTATTATTAAAATAATTAAAATTTTTAAACCGAGCGGATTCCTTTGGCAGCGACACTTGGGAAATAGCGCTCGCATATTAGAAATTTTTTGCACCGCACTGTTACTTTGTGGTATTGGGAAGACACTCTGTAACTTTCCCCCATGACTTATTGCCGATTATGATGGTATTCTTTTGCATTTCAGGGGGCAAATATGGCCAAACAGATTGGAGCAGCCACATACATCGAATGCTCAGCTTTACAGTCAGAAAATAGCGTCAGAGACATTTTTCACGTTGCCACCTTGGCGTGTGTAAACAAGACAAATAAAAACGTGAAGCGGAACAAATCACAGAGGGCCACAAAGCGGATCTCACACATGCCCAGCAGACCAGAACTCTCTGCGGTTGCCACGGACTTACGAAAGGACAAAGCGAAGAGTTGCACTGTGATGTGAACCCCCAGCCCGTTCTCTTTAAGGAGGACAAGGATGCCTCATGTAAAGAACACAAACCACAGAACAGAAAGGTGACACCCGAATGACGTGCACAGCCAGAGTCACATATTCTGGAGGCTTAGGAGGTGTTGGAAAAGAGGCTCTTCTTTTTGGAATCTTGTCCTTAGGTTCGGCATGTAGAACAGGTGGTGACGTGAACACATGGAAGGGTTTGGAAGTGTGACTTGAAAAATAGGCCAAAAAAAGAGAGATTCACATGGGCTAGAGGTAGATAGGAGGAACACAAGGACCTCCCCGGAGAAGAATCACGCTCTGAATGGTGCTTGCGTTTTTGTTTTTCTTCGTTACAGTCTATTCATGGATCTCTACTTTGATTTGATTTTTAAATGTTTTAATCTCCTTTACAGAAAAGTATATATTAATATTCCGTCCTCATTGGGGAACTGGCACTGTGACCTTAGCGTTTAGTTTTCTAGAGGATGTGATCTAATTTCCTCCTAGCTCATCATTAAAATGGAAATTGTATCAGGACCCATGGGATATCCAGAGGAAAAGTTGGGGAGGCTTTTTGAAATCTTGCCTTCCTGAAGATAGCTGAGCAAGGTGGTTCCAAAGAAAGGCTTTTGGAGTCTTGCAAGATACACAGACCAGCACTACAGAGATCAGAGAGATCAACTAGAAAAAAAGTTGTCCGTTTTTATTCAGTCTGATGGTTCTGTTCATCATTGTGATTGTCATGAAAAAGTGGTAAATTGCTCAGTGTGATATTTTTGTGCGCTGTTTAGAAAAGAGGGTGTGTGATTTCTTTGGCCATCATTGATGAAAATGCAAAGTCAAAGAAGAGGTGTCTTGGTTTGACGTCCTAAAATGATCCAAGGGGAGAAAATAATGTAGGTACTATTTTCGCCTGAAGAGTTGATGAAGGAATAGTAGCAGAAAGCACAGTTTGTGAGTAAAGCTGTCTGGAATTCAGTCACCAAAAGTACAAAGCAAAAGGCCTGTTAATTTTGGGATGAAGCTCCGGAAGTTAACAGCCTCTAATGATCTCTTGGTTTATTTCACTTTTCTTTAAAAGAACAGCTATAAGAGAAGGACCCTCTTACCTAAGCTTTAGAGAATCCTTAAGAGGAAAAGTCTGTGATGTCAGTCCCGATGCTGTACTCGGGCATTTCCAGAGAATGATTGCTAATCATCACTTACCCAGACTCACCCAAGGCCCGTGTTCAATACTTGATTGCTGTTGTTAGATAAAATAATCAGCATTTAAAAGAGTTTACAGATATTTTTTGACCAGTTCCTTTTAGAGCTTCTTTCAGAGAAGAAACCAGATCTGACCTGTTTATTGTTGGCGCTTGTTGAAAACGAGCTTTCTTTCCAGTGATAAAGCTTCATTTTTGAAGTGTTGAAGCTGTGCTCCCATTAAATTGTGGCAGGAGAGGAGATTAAGGTAATTATAACACTCAGTTCTTTGTCTCACAAGCACTTTGTTTTGTCTCTGCAAGAAAATGCCATTCTAGTCATTTCCCACGAAGTACAGACGTTTTACCAACAGAATATGCTTTGGTCGATGCCGCATTATGCTTCGGGCAGTGTTACAAGATAGCTGGCAAGTGCTTTCTGTATTTAAATATTGTAAAGAGAAAAATAAGTTATAACTGTTAAAAGCAGAACTTTCATTGCATTTTTTTTAAATGTTGAAGTCACTTTGTATGTTTGTTTGGTCAATGTTTCCGCAGTATTTATTAAAACATACTTTTTTTTTTCCTTCAAATAAAAAAGTAACCATGTCTTTGTCTAAATGTGATTCGTCTGTTATTATCTACTTCCTGATTTAACTGTCCGGTTTTGTTTAGTAGAGATGATGCAGGCATCTGGCCTCATGTTTTCTTGAACTAGCTGGCTTTGAAGTTTTTTTACTCTAGCCAGTAGTGAAAGTTTTCTGGGGATAGGAAAATCTGCCTTGATGAGCGGTTTTCATGAAGATTTCAAATCACAAGAAGAAAATGGGGTATTATCAGAATAAGTGATATGATCATAGACAAAAAGAGCTAGGGTACTGCATAAGATTAAAAAAATAAGGAAAGAGGGGCGCCTGGGTGGCTCAGTGGGTTGGGCTGCTGCCTTCAACTCGGGTCTTGACCTCAGGGTCCTGGGATCGAGTCCCCAGTCGGGCACTCTGCTCAGCGGGGAGCCTGCTTCTCTCTCTCTCTGCCTGCCTCTCCGCCTGCTTGTGATCTCTCTCTGTCAAATAAATAAAATCTTAAAAAAAAAAAAATAAGGAAAGAATTTTAAAATTGTAAAAAAAATAAGGAAATTCCTTGAACTCGTAAGTAGTGAGAATATGATGGGGGTCTCAGGTCTGGTTTGCGTTCCTGCCTTTGATCCCCTTCCCCATCACCACCCCCAGCCTCAGTCCCTAACCCAGCCAACACCTTGGATTGCATGTTCTTTTTCACAGAGGCCAGTTGTGTAGCTGACCCAGGACCTAGCTATTAACAATTAACGGGGAAGGTAAAAAAGGCAAGAAAAAAATGGCCATGTTTATGGTAGCAACATCTCTGAATAACACAGGGAGACAATATAAGCTTCTCCAGTGACCTGAGAGATGAAAGCATGGAATAACTTCGAAAAATCTTGGCACATGAGTTCCACAGAAATGTCCAAAGATACTCCGTGTAGGACTTCAAAACTCAGCTGTTCTTTCTATATAGCTAAGTCAGTTCCTATAAAAACTGCATCCTTGTGGCTTAAAAAAATTTTTTTTTCATTTTTTTAAAGATCTTACTTATTTGTCAGAGATCACAACTAGGCAGAGAGGCAGGCAGAGAGAGAGGGGGAAGCAGGCTCCCTGCTGAGCAGAGAGCCAGATGCGGGGTTTGAATGTGGGGCTTGATCGCAGGACCCTGATACCATGACCTGAGCTGAAAGCAGAGGCTTTAACCCACTGAGATACCCAGGCGCCCCATCCTTGTGTTTTTTTTTTTTTAAATGCCTCTAGCAATCTTTGAGGTATTGTTACTTGCTTGGAAATAATTCTCAGAAGCACAAAGGAGGGGAAAACCAGAGGAGCTGGCATCAGTGAACAAATTTTAAAGAGCATTGACAGAATAGGATAGCCTTATAAAAAAAATTGAGAAAGCATGAAGAATTACTGAAAATGTAACTCATTCTTGTCAGTAAGCAATAAAGGAAATAAAAGTACTTTCCTAATCCTTGGTGTTGAGTAACTTCTAGGCTTAATATCTAAATCAGGCTTGCAAGAAATGTTTCTTAACAGTGACAGGCACAGAAACACACACACAGCTGAGGTTCTGCTGACCTTGGCAGTATCTTATAGGTTGTACAGTAATGTTTCCCTCTAGTGCATTGTTCTTTTCCAGTGGCTTTAATTTGCTACACCAAAAAGAAAAGTTTGTCTTCAGCCCCGGGGCATGTATGCTTTCCTGTTCTCCTCTGACGTTTTGCTTCTGCAAACATTTATTCTAAGCGTTCTGTGAACATTCCTTTCTATTGATTAATGATCATGATTAATGCCTCTTTAAATACTAAAAGGTGATTGTCAAACTTGGAGTAAGACTTTAATTGTGTCTCTCTCACTTCTATTAATCTTTTCCAAGAATGGTTGCTTAGAAGATTCTGGCCTTTTAGAAAATGTGCCTTAAGTGCAAATTTAGGAAGAACCCAGGGAATTATTTTTTATTAAAAGGAATAAAAAAAAAACCCCCACCTCATTCCCGTAAGACTCCTGAAACTCTGAAAGCTTCATAGCCTCTTTTTGATAAGATTATTTTGACATTAGCATTCTCTTTTGAATCGCCCTAATTTTTATTTATGTCATTCTTAAATTGGCCACATATTTTTGGGTACTTACTATGTGCCTAGCATTTTCTAAACTTGGAACATAATCACAACTAAAAAAATCTTTGTTCATAGAAGTTATAATCTAGTAGAGGGCGACAGGATGCACAATGTATGGGTGTGATTTCCATCAATATTAACTGAATCGAAAATGCTGGGTTGGTGGTGAACACTACGATATGTAGCCAGGTATACCAATGCAAAGAACTACCAATGTTCCATGATGTTTCTATATGTAATAATGACGGTGCAAAAGGAATTTTCAAGTGATCGTAACAGCTGGAGTCCATTTATGGTGATGAAGGAAGAGCAATGGGAATGATGGTTGCCAGTCATCATTTTAGTTCTTGTACAATGACTTAGACTACTGTGACTGGTGAGAAGACCTGTAGGGGAAAGGATCATTCCCATCTGAACCTAAACAGCCACAATCTGTTATAAAATGTGCAAGCATTGTTAGAGATCTGTACTTTCTTTCTGTGAAGTCTTCATTTGTTGAACATACTGGAAAAGTGAAAATGAAATAAAGTTTGAAATAAATGGAAAAAAAAAACAATTACAAAATGAAATGAACTCTCGAGAGATTACAAAATTAACTCAGGAGGTATTTATGATAGCACTTTGGGTGAAGAACCCATTCTTTACCTAATGTTGAAAATAGACATTTAGTAGGAGTCTAAAAATCTTTGAAAGTATCGCTAACAGTGAATTCTAAAACTCTTTGTCTCTGACCCACTTGGGAACACAGGAAACAAATTCTAATGAACTTTAAACGCCAAAAAAAAAAAAAAAAAATTGAGGATTGGCAAAACGAATTCACTCGTTGGGATTGTTTTCTTGTCAGGTTTTGTTTCTTTTGAGGGCAATCATTAGTGCCTTTCTTGCATGAACACTGAAAGAAAATTTTTAAAAAGCATTCCACAATGGAAATGAAAATGAGATCAGTATACGGTCCCTCCTATCGTCAAAGTAATAGTTACCACTGAAATTGCCCAAATTGTGTGCCAGGCACGGTTCTAAATGGTTTCTATAATAAGTCATTCCCCACCACAAATCTCTTCAGTAGGTTAAGTCCCATCAAGTTCCCCTTTTTCAGCGAAGGAACCAGGTATTTTCTTTAGGATCTCATGGAAGACTTGAGCTTAGAACTCAGGCAGGGCAGTCTGGTTCTGCAATCCCATACTCTTCACCATGACACCGTCTTGCCATAACAAACACTTCATGTGGATGGTGTGTGTCCTGGGTGCATGAAAGCCAAATGTCACAGCCATGCATCTGCCTGCTGAGCCAGAATGTGACTACATGCAGCCCCATCTTCCCAGGGCCGCACCCTTCCTCATCCTTCCCGTGATCCCAGCTCCCTCCTGACTCTCCTCACACTCCTGCTCCCTCTTTCACCTCTGCCTTTACTTCTGCTTCTTGGGAGGTGAGAGCATTTTCAGGAGACAGTGTAAGGACCCGTCTTAGTCTGCTGAGGCTGCCCTAACAAAATACCACAGACTGGGCGGACTGCACAACAGACATTTATTTGTTACTCTGGAGAAGAAGTACAAGATCAAGGTGCCAGCCCACCTGGTGAGAACTCTCTTCTTGGGTTATAAATGGCCACTGTTCTCTGTGTGCTCACATGGCCTTTCTTCAGAGTGGCAGTGGAAGAGGAGGAGATACCTTCTCTTCTTAAAAAGCCACCAATACTATTCGATTAGTACCCCAACATTTATAACCTCCTTTAAACTTAATTACCTCCCAAAAGCCTTATCTCCAAATATAGTCAATTCAGGAATTAGGGCTTTAACATATGAATTTTGGGGTGCACAGGTCAGTCCATAGTGGGACTCACGGACGGTTGACACATAAGGCCTTTCAAAATCCAAGAATGCCGATTAGAGGAGTTGCAATAATGCCAATTATTCACTTCTGGTTTCACAAATGTGCACCCTCCATAAATTGCTGTGTAAGGATGTTGATAGCTAAAACTTACTTTCCTTCGCGGGCGGCTGACATAGTTCTAGAGAACAGAGATGGACAGAGAATGCTCAACTCGATTCAAACAAGGCAGTGATTTCCACTTGACTCATCATCACCAGGGGGAATTAACTCACCATAGCAGAGCTGAGGGAAATGCTACATGCCCCTGTCATCAGGATGGTGTGGTAAGTTTTCCTCTTTTTTAAGTGCCGTTGTACACCTCTGGAAAAGAAGTTTGTCATCCTTTGTTTGTCTAGTTCCCAACCTTCTCAGGCCTTGCCCTTCAACCACTCATTGTCCAACTGGGCCAAGGGGTCGTTGCTAATCATTTGTTCATCTTTCTTCAAACATCTCCTGTGGAAAGATGGTCAAAGGCAATCAGCCAATATGACTTTTATGGTCTTTTTAACATCTTCAGGCAGTCTGAGAAGATCTGGAATTTCTTAGTCATTTTGTGTGTCCAGATTTACTCCAGTCTGTGAGTGTGGACCTCTAGGTCTCCTTTTTCTGAGACAGCAGGAACTCCAGGGTGTCTTGAAATGCCCTTGACTCTTAGCTCTGCAAGGGAGGGACTACGTTTCATGTACCAATGTATACTCATCATTTGCAACAGTAGATGGCAGGTTAATTAACTAATTGAGTCACAACCTGAACTACCAAATGAAAGGGTGCTCCTTGGGTTGCTGAGGCCTGACTGGAATCATGTCCAATAATCTGGGTTAAGCAGAGGTCTCAGGATTGTCTCAGCCTCTGAGAAGCTGGCTGGGTCTTGAATTACCGTAATAGGAGGACAAGACTATGCAGGAAAACTTTGTGTACCTGTGGCCATCTGGAATGTACTCACCTCATTTTTACCCCAACTCTACATTTGCCCCCTTCTTCACCGCACACATCCCTACTGCCAGGAAAACACCAACCTATGAGAATATCACAGAACATTCTCATTTTATTTAGTTATAAAGCATAGTAATGTATTATGATAATATTATAATATATATTTTATTACTTGAAAATCCTCCCAATTTTCTAGCTTTGTACATAAATAATCTGGAAGTGGGGTATGTGACAAATTGCTGAGGAGGGGGGACTCCTTCATTCTTTATGTCCTCCAGTGGCAGTTGACCACTTGTTAAAAACTTTGGGTTTTCTTCTACTCCAAACACATAGTTCTTTCCCTCTTTTCTTACTACTTGTTCATGCTTAGCCATATGAATTCCTTTTCTGCTTTTTCCTTCTCTGCACATCATATCAGTGAACATGATTCTTCCTACAAAACTGTAGCATAAGAAGTAAATAGAGGCAAACAAATACACCTGAGGCTGAAGAGCAGGTCCCCAGGCATGCCTGCTTCCTAACCCCACTAACTGTACATGTTACCCTACATGGCCAAAGGCACTTCGCATATGTGGCCAAGAGAAAGATCTTAAGATGGAGAAACCATTCTAGATTATCCAGGTGGGCCCCAAGTAATCATAAATCTTTATCTGAGGGACACAGGAGGACTCAGAGTCAACAGCGGCAATGTGAGGACAGAGGCTCTACCGAGGGACAGAAAGAAAGAGAAAGCAAAGCTGCTGGCTTTGAATAAGGAAGCAGAAGACCCATAGAAAAGGACATAGTTGGCCTCTAGAAGTTGGAAAGGTAGAGGAAAGGAATTCTCCCCTAGAACTTCCAGAAGGAACGCACCCCTGAAGAGCTAGACTTCTGACTTCAGGAACTATACTATAATAAGTTTGTGTTGTTTTAAGCCACAAAGTCTGTGGCAATTTGTTAAAGGAGCTATAGGAAGCTAACACAGGTATGTTAAACAGAACTCTCCTCTTCCTTCATCCTTTGCATTCGGCTCCTTTATATTATGAGGTAATGGGCTTTGCTCATGGAGTTGCTACCAAAGACCCAAGACACTCCTTTCCTTCAATGTCTACCTGCCATACGTGGTAAGTGTCTGGGATCTTCCCTCCAAAGCTCCCAGGCTGCGGTCTCACCCCACTGGCCTGCCATGTGGAGGGACAATCTTGGGGGTGCTATCTCCCCAGCTCTTTTTGGGTTGATAGTATTTATAGCCCTAATCCTAGAAGACAGACTATTTGAGGGAAAAGAGCCAGTGTTTTAGCATAAAACATGTACAAAAATTTTTGTGGGCCTTGGAGGAGTGAGAGGTTTAGTTCCACACTTATTAATGTAGATGGAGTTTAAGCAGGATGTATACAGATACTTACAGCCTCATCAGAGGCAAAATGGACAATCAGGGGGAAAAAAAGTATTGTGGTTGAGGAGGTTTTTGATGTTTTCTTAGAAATGTAGACATTTTATAGGAGAAAATGATATCAGAAATAATCTATTCAAGATTTTCTTTACCTTTATTTTTTAAGTCATTTTTCTTAAAAAGAAAAATAACCTTGATGATAGGTATAACCCTCCCTCCCCCCTCCCCCAAAAAAATCCATATGTGCAGTTATCCATGTAACCATAACATTTTACACACAATTTCAGGAGGTCACTAGAAGCAACGTACTGGTAGAGAGGAAACATAGGCCTTGGAATTCCTGGGTCACTGTTTTCCTGAACCTTGACAAATGAGCAGCCTACAGCATGAGGAGGCCCAGTCACTGTGCATGTGCCTTTTGATGGGGCTAAATCCAGATGTGGCACTGCAGGCAAATGCAACAGAACTTTTCTGAGAGTGAAAAATAATACAACAGAAGTTATTGGTTGGGTGATGTCTTATGCTTTGGGGGACCTAGTCATTTCCATAGCCAACGTGGAAAAAGCCAATGCTTTTTGAGTACTTCTGTGTGTCAGACACTGTGTTCTGTGCCAGGCACAGATAGAGATAAATCTGACCCTGCCCTTGGCCTTATGGATGCCAGTCTAGTGGTGAGAAAGACAAATAAAAATAAAACCAGAATTCAGAGCGATAAGTTAACATTGGGAAAGTATAAACAGCTCTCCTGTCGCTGTTACTATTATTGTTGATGATGTTTTCTGCTCCTGTCCTATATTCCAGAGACAGAGCCTTAGAAGATTAGAAAACAAAAAAATAAAATCAGATTACAGTTTACAGGTATTTCCCCCCACTTTGTAACAGTGTTGAGAACAAGGACTAATCCAATTCCGTCAATGAAAAAAAAAAAAAAAGTGATCCTTTGTCTTCCAAATGCAAGCTCATACTTTTCTTGGGATTCAAGGAGAGAAGGCACAGGTGTTCTCCTGATCCCATGTACAGAAGCAGGAGGGTATTATTTTTCATAATCAATAACAAAAGGAGTGACATGATGTCTCAATGAAGACCCAAGCACCATAGTGTGAGTGTGTGTTGCTGGAGAAAAGAGGACCCTGATCTATACGGTAAGACCAATTAACTTCAAGAGCAAAGTAGCAGTCACAGCTGAGCTGTCCTAAATAACAGAATTCAGAAATTCAAATCCCAAGCCTGAATTCCTTAACGAGGGACAATGTGAGTGGTGTTTTTTCCTCTCAGACCAAGTCATTTTTTTTAATTTGTGAGACTTTCATACTGCTCACCCAGGATCTGTTAAACCCACCTTAGGCCGGAATGACTCATCCTCTCTGCAGCTTTAGATAAAAGATGGTGGGAAATCCCCTTAATGCTGACTTAATTATAAAGAAATGGGTGTCTGGAGAAAAAGGAACAGATTGCTTCTATTTTTAAAGAGTCATCTAGATTTATGTAAACCTTCCAGCTGCAGAAGTCTGGGTGTGTTGGCAAAGCATGGTCCTGAAATGGAGCTGTTGGCCAAGAGAAACCCAACCTCGTCCGGGTCCATATCATGGCTCCTTTTGTCACTCTCTGATGTCCTGCTGGGGTGGGAAGAAAATATCTTTCTAGATAGAGCGCTGCCAAATTCCTTGGCATCTCTCAACATCACTCAAGAGAAAAATTGGGTTGGATGTGCCGTTGGCGAATGACACAAAAAAAGGTTGAGGAGCGGTAGAGGAATGGTGAGAGCTGGCAGGAGAACAGAGGCAGAATAGTGAACAAGAAGCTTTTAGACAACAGATCCCAGATCTCTGCATTTTTTTCACATTGTTACTCCTTTAAGCGCCATCCACAATGAGATGGTGAGAAAATGTTTTTGGTGATAATTTAAATCTGGGTTTTTATTCTAATCAAACCACCCTAGAAGGATCGATCAATGGGGTTGTTTCTCATAAAACTGGGATAGGAGACAGTATCGTTTCAATTGATTTTTATTGCCGATATTTCTAGTTTAATGGAGAGCAAAGAAAGTCATAAGGAGAAGGGGGTATGGATAAAATACAATGCCTCCTACTTTTCCTTGTGAAACAACAAATTGGCTTAAAACTGGCTTCCCATTACTTTTATGGTCATATTCTATCATTTTTGCATGGTTTCTAAGGTACTAAGGTACAGCCCCCTCTGTTGCTTCTTTGGCCGTTGAGACTCATCTCTTACCACATTTTCCCTCTTCACAGCCACTGGTTTCCTCCCTTCCTGTAGTCTACTCCAGCCTCGAGAAGCCTCTTTAAGTTCTTTTGAGTCTATAACTCTTATAGCCCATGGACGACTAGTCCCTGCCCCTATACAGGTCATAATTTGATCCCAAAGTGTAGAGGTAATTGCTTATAAGGGAATTATTTATATAATACTACATATAGGACATAAGCTTTTTTCCCAGTCCCAACTAAAAGAATAAAATATTAATATATATTCTTCTGCATTCCTTAGTTTGCATGAAAACTAGGAAAAAGCCTACTGTCATTATATTCTCTGTCACATATGCTATTGCTTCTGCGAGAAATACTCTTTTCTCCTCCCATAGTTGGCCTTGGTTATCTGGCAAACTTGTTCTGGTCCTTCAAATCTCAACTCAGGTAACACTGATCTAGGTATATTCCCACTGACCTTACAAGCCGGGTTAAATGTTCCTGTTTTCTGGATCTAAGGGATTTCCCACATAACAGGATGTATCCCAGTATGAGGAGACATATCTGCCTTTTTCATCATTACAACCATACATCTGACCTTGTTTCTGGCCCACACTAGGCTCTCAATAAATATGTGTTTATTGAAGGAATGGCAAATTTGAAATTCTTCCTTCATTTTCGCTGCTAATACTAGCCCACTCCCACAGAAAAGAAGAAAGCAAATCAGGGCTATGCTCATCTGAAGCCAGGAGACTGAAACTCATGTGCCAAGAGCATGTGCCAAGTGGAGATGGGAAAGGGGGATGGAAAACCATAAAAATAGAAGACAAGACATAATGAACAACATTTGAGAAAATAGGAAAAGGGCCTAAGACATTTTAAATTTAACTCCAAGTGAATATATGAGAAAAAGTAAATAATTGTGGTTAAGAAAATGGATTCAGTCTTGGCATGAGGGGTAACAATGCAGAAGAAAGTCTTCAGGAAACCTGGGCCTAACCTTCCACTAAATTTTCAGAGACAATTTGTGCATGCAGTGCATGCAGATTGTAACACTAGATTCAGGCCTCCAAAATGAAAGAGGGATTGGAAGGGTCCAGAATAGACTTCATTATAAAACAAACTTCAAAAAATTGAGAATATTCTAAATATGAAAAGTAATGTTGTTATTGCTTTCAGGCAATCCATGTTATTTCAAGATAAGAAAATGAAGTAGCAAGACTTGCTTTTCAAAGGTGGGTCATAGAATATGGCTTAATCTCTTTGTTGTCATTATTCAACTGTGAGAGAGTATGGTCAACATTTTTCATTTTTACTTAGGAAATAAGAATTAGAAACTAATAGAAAATGCAATTAGAACACAATTTGCTCTAAAAAAGAACTGACCAATGAGAAACACTAAGTAAGAGAAAGGACACTGAAGCAAGCACTGAAGTCTTAGAACAGACCTCCAGCTGTCCGGAGGTAAGGTTGATGATGCCTTCCCAAAGCAAGATCCCTTCTGGTCCTAGCATCATGACTAATGGCATCATGAGCTCCTTATAGGCACGTACCTCAATATGGTAGATAAGCATGGAGACACAGGTTCAAATCCTGGCTCTTCCACTTCTCCATTGCTGGATTCTGAGAATTCATGCTTTCTCCTAAGAGACGGAATGATAATGAGGATAATAATACCTACAACATAGGTTTGCTATGAACATCTTATTTTTCCTTCCTCCCTCCTTCCCTATCCTTCCTCCCTTATTCTTTCAGAAATATCTGTCTCCTTCCCTCTCTTCTTTCCTTCCTTTTTCTCTTATTTTATTGCGAAAATAACATCAGATCCACCTTCTTTTTTTCAAGGTTTTATTTATTTATCAGAGAAAGAGGGCATGAGAGAGAGAGAGAGAGAGAGAGAATGAGAATGAGCAGGGGGAGTGGCAGAAGGAGAGGGAGAAGCAGATTCCCAGTGAGCAAGGAGACCAGTGCAGGACTCTATCCCAGGACCCTGGGATCATGACCTGGGCCAAAGGCAGATGTTTAACCGACTGAGCCACCCATGCGCTCTCAGATCTACATTCTCAACTGGCAACAACTACCTTTTAAGTATAGTATGTAATATTTTGACTATGGTTTCTACAATGTTGTACAGTAGATCTCAGAAGTTCATTCCTCTACTTCTTCTAGATCTTAGCATGATTCCAGGGAAGCTCTTCTTACCCCATCTAATGGTGTCACTTTCCTCATCAGATAGTCTCATAGCACTGTGTGCCTCTCCTTCTTAGCACTATCACAGCTGTAATCTGATACTTACCTCTGTGATTCTTTGATTAATGTGTGTCTCTGGTACCTAGTCTCACATCTGAAACATAGTAGGTGCTGAATAAATTTAGATTTAAATTTAGACTTAAATTTAGATTTAAATTCATTTAAAAAATGAAGATACACCTGAATAAAGATTAAGATTAATAAAAAGATTAAGAGATATAAAATGGCATATCCTTAGCTCAGTGCCTTGCCTCTTAGGCAATACCATACCCTTCACTAGCAAAATTTCCCATTGTTCTCATGGGAAAATATCATCAGGACTTTTCCAGGTAATTTCTTTATTTGCTTGCTTTTTCAGAAATGCATGTAACTTATATAGCTACGAACAAGCTAATGCAGGAGATATTTGGGAATGTTCAGGAGAAGGTTCCACAGTGCAGTTCCTTCTGTGTTTGCTCCCCAACAAGATTTATCTTTGTTTGTCCTCCAATCCCTGCCTATAACTCCCCAACCCTGCAGACAAACATGCCTCCAACAAGTCTACCCGAAACCACAGGGACCACATCCTTAAGCAATAGATAATTACACAGTAGTAGACTTTTCTTCTGGCTTGCTTATCTATAATTTTTCATCCTCCCTGCTTTTTTCTCACTGTCTCATGGTTCTTGTTCTTTTAACCCAGTGGAGCTGCTTGTGTTACTATGTATAACCCACCGTAGTTTTACTTATCCTTGGAGGATCTTAGTGTGCTGCTGAGGCCAAATGAAGATCACGGATACCTTTTGACAAAGTTAAAGAAATTTTTAAAAATTTTTTAAAGAAAAGTGTAACCCAATTCTTGTGAATGTAGTTCTTTAAATCTTTGTAAGTCCTCCACAAATCTGTCCTGTGTATTGCTGTGATAAAGATCACTATATTGTAAGATCTGTGAGTCTTGGAATTCTATCCCAGCATCTAACACAGTATCTAGTGCATAGTGATTATCCAATGAGTATTTTTTAAATAAACAATGAAAAATTATTACAAACTGAAAGTATGGGTCTTCTTTTTACAAGGTATATGATAGCAATGAAATACACTTGAATAGAATTAAAAATGGACCTACTTATGCCCTATATGAATTAGGATCATCAAATTATATTATACTATAGTGTAGTACAGTATTTTAGAGATGAAAGGGAATTCTGAATCTCCTTGTGTTGACTAAATAAAGAGTAGTGCAGAAAGACAAAAAAAAAATACACTTCTCTCAGGAATATAAGCAACATATATAGCAACTTGCAGGGGTTTTAAATTATTATTAAAATTATTAAAGCCATTACAAAAATTAAAGCCTAGAGAGAGTACTGATTGATATCTCCTGATGAGTGAGGACTGAGTCATATTCTTTTTATCCCTCCTTGGCATCTTTCATACATGCTCACTAAATATTGGTTTCCTGGTTGCTCAAACAAATAATGTACAGGAATTTCCCTGAATTGATTTACCCCCTGTTTTCTGTTCTACCTTCTTGATCCTTCCACTTTTATAAGCAGCATTATTTGGTGAAAACCATTAGCCGACATTTCCCCTGTCATGGTTCTATATGGGCTAGTTATAGTTCCATTTTGTTATAGTCAAATCTTCCATAGTGTTGATGTTTGCACACCCATTAACATAAAATACCACTGGGAAAAAAGTCATTTTTCTTCTTTTTGGGGGTCCAGAGCTCTGGACAGTGAAATTAACTCAGATGTCTTATTTGCCTGAAAGTTGGGCTCTTTTCTCTGTATCAAGCTGGCAGACAGTTGCGTTTTTGGTGATTCTAAGAATTCCTTTGTGTTAACAACAAACCATCTATTTAAGTCTTCCCTTTACAGAAGAGTTGACCAAAATTGCATCTACTTTAAAAACTAAACTTAGTATTACACTAAGCGATATAAGTCAATCAGAGAAAGAAAATTATCGTATGATCTCACTGATATGAGGAATTTGAGAAACAAGACAGAGGATCATGGGGGAAGGGAGGGAAAAATGAAACAAGACAGAACCGGAGAGGGAGACCAACCATAAGAGACTCTTAATCTCAGGAAACAAACTGAGGGTTGCTGGAGGAGTTGGTGGGGTGGGGTGGGGGGGCGGGGATAGAGTGGCTGGGTGATGGACACTGCGGAGGGAATGTGCTATGGGGAGTGCTGTGAATTGTGTAAGACTGAGGAATCACAGGACCGTACCCCTGAAACAAATAATACATTCTATGTTAAAAAATAAATAAATAAAAACTAACCTTAGATTAGGTTTTTTACTAAATGGCATTCAGTTTTAGAAAATCTAGTTATATATCTATATAAGATACTTCAGGTTAACATAGTTTTGAAACTTGATGATAATCACTTTAAGATTGAAAGGACCTAAGGACTTTGAAAAAAATAAGTTTTGGGCTCTCACTAGATTGCTGCTTGTGTAGTGATTGTGATATAGGTGAACTTTTAAGATGCAGAAATCCCAACCAGAGGGCTAGCTTGGTAGGCAACTACTTTCGAAATGAATTAATTACATAATGTAATCCACGAATGTATTCTTGTTTTCAGAAAACAAGACAAAGAAAACGAAATCCTCTATAACACCAACTCCATAAAACACCCATCCTATCTTCCACTCAACCTCACCTTAGCTTTGCTTTTCTCCCCATTTTAGTTCGCTCATTCACTGGTCTTAATATCTATATCCTTCACTTTTTATTACTTTTATTTACCCATTAAATTTTGGCACTTGGCAGTGAATCAAGAACCAGGTGACAGAACCATTTACTGTTAGTACAAAGGTCCTGTAGGAAATATCCACAAAATTATCCTCTAAGCTTCTTCATCACCATCACCACCACCACCATCATCATCGAGATATGATATGACTTAACTGTTTCTATAACTTCATCTTCATGCATCTGCTTTAGGTCCCCTTTCTGTTTTCTTTTCCGCAGAAGAGCTTTTCTTAATTTTTCCATGATACAAGATGAAACTTGAAATTAAAAAAAAAAAGGAGAATAATAATGGAACTAGATTTAATGGAAGTTCATTCCCTAAATCTTAATTCTTTTGTGAAGCCTTTTAAAATAATATTGGTTTATTCATTTATATCTTGCCATATTCCAAGAAGGATTAGAGGTGACTTGTAAGACATATATGGAACAAGATAATAAAATAAATACACAAAAATAAGGAAAGAAAAATAATTTGAATCAAGACCTGTATTACATATATCTGCAATTGCTTTAAAATGAATCGTTTTTGGCTTTGATTTTTCAGAGGAAATCAAAGAGGAAGTCCTTCAAATAATGAAAGACCACAGGTCATTGGAAAAAAAAAATACAGTTTTTAGTGCAGTCCTACTTTCAGTAGAAAGATTTTGGATAAATATCTCTATAATCGAGAGAAAAGAAAAAAAAAAGAAATAGCAACAATTGAAACTTCCATAGACATTTTGTTTTAAGATACATAAATCCTCCAAAATCCCTTCTCCCTAAAAAAGATCTTTAAAAATGAACAAAATTACATTGAACATACTGATTATTTGTCATCTAGTCAACCTTCGGAGAATGACACTATGTATCCTGAGCCGTGTGTTATTTAAGCTATAATTTCTTTCCTCTAGAATACCTCTGTTTAATTGGGAAGGCAAGTGAGTACACATAATTCCAGCAGAGCAAGAACATCCTAAGAGGTGGAAGTTCAAGGTCTTTAAGTGTGGTGGATACATGCTGATTGTAAAAATTGTAGACAGGAGTTCAAATCTTGGCTCAGCCACTTTTCTATTGCTAGATATATCTGAGACTCTATTCTCTTTTCTAAGATGTGATTATGATAAAACTTACGACAGTCTTGCTATGAACATTTTTACTTCTAAATCTTAGCATAATTCCCAGGAAAGCTTTTCCTGATCCATCCAATAGTGTCACATTTGCTGTCTGCATTAGATGTTCTCAGAGCACCATGTGTCCCTCCTCCTTAGCACTGGTCACAGCTGTAACCTTATATCTATGTCTGTGATTTTCTGATTAATGTGTGTCCCCAGGACTTAGACCAGTACTAGAGCCTATTGGAAACTATTGATACTCAATAAATTTAGCCTGATAAATGAATAATTGAAGAATGACTATAGGCATAAATAAAGGTTAAGAGATATAATATGGTACATACTTAGCTCAATGCATGTCCTCTTGAGTAATGTCATAACCTTGGCTAAGAAAATTCTCCCATTGTTACCGTGGGGAAACATCGTTATCAACAGACCTTCATCTCTGAATCTAGAAATCCGCTCACTAAAAACTTTGAAAAAGGTTATGGGTGTAATTTAAACTAATTGTTGTTCCCTTCCATATCTTAGAATCTAAAATTGTTAAGAGATTCATCTTGCCTTCCACTGGTCAGGAAAGGAACTTGGTACTAGGGTTAGATAATCAAATCAGAAAAGCCTTTAGGGGTGCCTGGGTGACTCAGTTGGTTGGGCCGCTGACTCTTGATTTTGGCTCAGTTCATGATCTCAGAGTCCTGGGATCAAGCCCTGTGTGGAGCCCCATGTCAGGCTCTGTGCTCAATGGGGAGTGTGCTTGAGGATTTCTCTCCCTCTTCCTCAGCCCCCTCTCCCTGCTCATGTGAGCTTTCTCTTTCTCTCTCTCTAAAATAAATAAATAAATCTTAAGGGAAAAAAAAAAAAAGAAAAGAAAATCTTTAAAAAAAATTATACCTTGAATCTTAGTTAATGTTTACTATTTATTCCAAAATCTCAGTTATGGTAGTGAGGTGAGCCTTTTTCTTGTTTTAACACAGTAGTGTATTAATTGACCTGTTTATTCCCCAAGTGTTGAATAAATGGCGGAAATAGGAATACCTATTCGATTAAAGCAGTTTTAATTTTGTGATGATAGAGGAAATATCCAAGTGCATAAGACAAAAATCTCTTCATTCTTGGCACTTGTAGATTATTATTTTCTAATATCTGGTTTAACCTGTAAGCTTAATGAGTACAGGAACTTTGATTTTTTTTTTTTTTTAATTCCTTGATCCTAACACAGTGCCTGGCACAGTATATGTACTCAGTAAATATTTGTTTAATGAAACAATATAAAGGAAGGATTGGGTAAATGAAAACAGATGTAAGAACTTAAGCAATATTCTCTTCCATCTTGCGAGAAAGCTTATCTGACCAATAGAATCTTAACATTGCCCATTTATTTTTTGAAAATCAGCAGCTTCTGTCACTAGACTGAATTTTGGAAGCTATTAAACGTGGGTTGTTACCTTGCTTCAATATCATCCACACAAAAGACCACCAGGAACACATCTATAGTAGATAAAATTGGATTGAATTTATTTCATTGCCATGAGAGAATCATAGAGAAAGAGGAATGGATTATTGTAGGATCTGATCTTGTCTTAGGTGATTTGGGGAAGGATTCGAGGAAGAGAAAATTCACAGTGGATTGAGTGCTGTCGGCAAATGGAGTTAGTGCTATAGTTGAGCAGCTTAATGAATTGTAAGTAGAGAAAGAGGAAGAATAGAGGGACACTATAGCTGTCATTGGTAAATATGCAACAGCGATTCATATTATCTGGACAGAGGGGTGTTTGGCATGTTGTGACAGGGACAATGTTCATGTTTTGTTCTGTTCAGACGTTATTACAGAGTAGTCTCGTTTTTGCCTTGATCTGTCGTGATCCCAGAGTACCCTCATCTGGTGTTAATGTTCTGTGAGACTGCTCTGTTTAGCAGAACACCAAGCCCTCTCTGTGATTGCCAGCCAGCTCCTGCTTGTCAGGCTGCTTTTCTCTTTCCTCTTTCTCACTGGGAAAGTGACATAGAAACAAAAAAACAAAACACCACAAAACCCCATTACCACCCATTTGATTTAGGTTAAATCATTTTTCCTATTTTCTAGCAAAGCCTACTAAGTAAGAAATTAGCCAAAGATTGTTGTTTTCACAGGGAAAGAAGGGGGGGGATACATTTTGAACCAGAAAGGCAGAAAGGAATATTTTATTAGAACAAAGTCAGGAAGTTGGGGTGTTTAAAGACACAGGAAACATGAGATGGAAAATTGATCATAAATTTTACTTTTTTTGTGTTTTTCATTGTTGAGACTGAGTTTTAGAAATAAGATTTTATAAAATAATGACAGAGAATGTCAAAAATTGTTTTTTACTAAATTTACAAAGAAATAGGATTTTTATAAAACTATGACACATAGAAAGTTAGAATTTATGGTTTTACAAAAGTTATGCAACACCATTGCTACAATATATGTACGAAAGTAGTGTAAATGACAACATGGGACTCCGTTTTGTACACAAAATGCTCTGATCAGTTTGAGATCCATACCTAGAATTTGTCACTTTTTTTAAAAAATAGCACTCTAGGGGCACCTGGGTGGCTCGGTTAAGCATCTGCCTTGGGCTCAGGTGATGATCTGGGAGCCCTGGGATCGAGCCCCACATTGGGCTCCCTGCTCAGCGGGGAGCCTGCTTCTCCCTCAGCCCATCACCCTGCTCATGCTCAAATAAAACAAATAAAATCTCGGGGCTCCTGGGTGGCTCAGTGGGTTAAGCCTCTGCCTTCAGCTCAGGTCATGATCCCAAGGTCCTGGGATCAAGCCCTGTATTGGGCTCTCTGCTCAGCAGGGAGCCTGCTTCCCCATCTCTCTCTGCCTGCCTTTCTGCCTACTTGTGATCTGTCAAATAAATAAATAAAATCTTTAAAAAAATAAAATCTCAAAAAAAAAAAACACTTTAAAGATAATTACATTTTTGAGTGCTTCATATTGTTCTCTCATCTGGTAAAATCAGAGACCAACATGAAAATAGCACCGAAAACAGAACTTTATTCTCAGATTAAATACTTAAGTTTTTATATATTTAAGTCTATTTCAAAGCTTTATGAAGGATCAATCAAGTAACCCAAAGATTATATCTCTATTCTTCACATATATATTTTTTTAATCATCCATTATATCCTGTCAGTGACATTAGCCATTGTTGGCTAGTTCCCAGGACATTTTACAGGCTTTCATCTTCAAAAACTCAATTGCTTCCTGTACGGGTAAACTCCGGAACAGAAAACCTGCCCCTCCACTGATTTGGAGGCGAAACTTGCAGCATAGCTTATGCTTGCCTTTTGGCTGGAGACATGATTATTCTGTAGCTTCTTACGCATGAAAATTCCTAACTCCCCCAACATCTTCATCAAAGCACATACTGCCAGAAAGAGCTCTAAGTCCACAATTAGTTTTGTTTTAGTCTCTGAAGTTTCTTTCATTCACATGTGTGGTCCTCTCCTTTCCACAACTTAATACAATATTTATATTTTTCATTTGAGGAAAAATGCACA
The DNA here is from genome assembly GCF_902655055.1 of Lutra lutra. Classification (NCBI taxonomy): domain Eukaryota; kingdom Metazoa; phylum Chordata; class Mammalia; order Carnivora; family Mustelidae; genus Lutra; species Lutra lutra. The sequence goes on along the minus strand of NC_062280.1, from coordinate 49,472,154 downwards.
CATGTATACCCACGTTCTGTGTACGCTACTGAAGTGGATTCTTTGCAAAGACTCAAGAAGCATACCATTAAAAACAAAACACTGCTCAGAGAGGTCCCTGGGCTTTCATCCACACAGCCATAATCAAGCAGAGATTTGTTACTTTTCTGGTTAATTAAAACTTCTCATTTTGATTCTCTGTATTAGGTTACAATCAGTAGACAATGGGCAAATCGTTACTACCACTATGTGGTAGGTAGGTCTGTCAGGTTCAGCCCACTACAGCTTCCTACATTTCTTCTATCATCAATTTGTTTTGGGAAAACACTAAACATGCCCGGTTTACAGTGAAGATAATTATCACATAATTTAAATAAAATGCTACTGTAGAAACAATTTATTTCCCTGTTATTTTTTGGAACTCTATCATTCATATTCAATTAATTCTCTGGCTCATTTACATTGTTGACTTTATTTATAATACAACCATACTGATAGTATAAGATATTAGTTAGGTAAAGACTAACTGAAGAGTTCAATAGTTTCTTCGATAGTAATTTTTCATAGTTCCAGGTAATTTGAATCATAAGTCACCTTACAAATCTGTACCTCTACAAAGGACATGAAATTTAAAAGTTGGGCTCAAGGGGCGCCTGGGTGGCTCAGTGGGTCAAGCCGCTGCCTTCGGCTCGGGTCATGATCTCGGGGTCCTGGGATCGAGCCCCGCCTCGGGCTCTTTGCTCAGCAGGGAGCCTGCTTCCTCCTCTCTCTGCCTGCCTCTCTGCCTGCTTGTGATCTCTCTCTGTCAGATAAATAAATAAAATCTTAAAAAAAAAAAAAAAAGTTGGGCTCAAAAAGTCAAAGGCAAACATGGATGTGGATACCTTAGCTGACAATTATTATTTATTGAACTGCTTCAGACTTTAATATTGCCCCCAATTGCTTCCCATTTTTTATTACATAATTACTGCCTTTTTGTGGGAACTTCAAATGGGCCAAAACAATGTTAGAAACTCCACAATAAAAACATGGATTGAAAGCATAGATAATACTCATAGTTGAAGTTAGAGGCCATTTTTCATCTGTTTTCCTTTTATTTCTATTATTCTGCATAAGCCTGTGCAAATTGAAGGGGATAAAAGGGGGAAAGAATTCTTACTTCTTTTTTTTTTTTTTTTTTAAAGATTTTATTTATTTATTTGACAGAGAGAAATCACAAGTAAGCAGAGAGGCAGGCAGAGAGAGAGGAGGAAGCAGGCCCCCTGCTGAGCAGAAAGCCCGATGCGGGGCTCGAACCCAGGACCTGGGACCATGACCTGAGCCGAAGGCAGCGGCTTAACCCACTGAGCCACCCAGGTGCCCCAAGAATTCTTACTTCTTCAAGCATTTCCAAAGTAAGTATAATCTTTGCCTTTATAATTTATGCTGGGAAGTGCGGGGCTCATTTGAGCAGTATTAAACAGAAGGAGACAGCTCAGGTAGGCTTGAAGCTTGGCTTCAGACTCTCTAGAGATGTGTTCCACCAAAGCACATCTTGGAAGTGTCCCTTCCTCTGATAATGCAGTATATATTTCCTACCAGCTACTTCATTGTTCCTCAAGATAAAACATCTCCAAAATTCTAAATCACATCACTGACTTTTATAATTTAGGTATTTCAACCTCAATTTAAAAAGGCTAGCAAGTTACTCCAAAGCTCATTTTAATGAAAGCAGTTTTGCACTATCCAGAAATGATGGCTCAGAATCACAGTTTATTGGTGGTCCAGCGTTTTCCAAGGAGGTTGGAAAATCATTCCCAAAGTTCTCACTGCCTTTTCCATAAAGTACCTGGGAAGACAGAAGAAACCAAAAACTTGCAACATCAGAAACCATAACTGACAACTGACTCACAACTGAGATCTTAGATAACTGACACTAATTACAAAGGAGTCAGATTGAGGGAAAACCTCCGAGGGCTGCAACTCACAGCAATAATGGCCAACAGTTATGTGATATTTACTGTATGCCTGGCGTTGTTCTAAGACTTTACTTGTTCTCATCACCATGTCATCTTCACAACAAACCTATGAGTTCAGTTACTATTATTTTTTCTATTTTCAAGTTGAGGAAAAAACAGAAGCCTAGGGAAGTGAAGGGACTCACATAAAGCTAGTAAATGGTGCTGTTGACAGTTAAGCCTAGAACATTCTAAGTCATTATTACACACTGCTTCTTGGTATATCATAGTTTTGTCTCATGAAAAAAAGGAGTCACCCGAAAAAAGTAGGCAAACCCTTCACAACTGTTCTAATATATCTTCATTACTTTACACTGAGAACTGTAAGAGCAAAGAGCTGGGCAACCATCACACTCTGTCCCCAGGTGCTTTTCCAGGGTCCATCCCCATACCCCCTGCAATGTCCAGCCTCTTTCTGCATGTATGTAAATAACATAAAACCCAGGAAATAATTGGAAGAAATGGGGGGAAAGATCTCAGCTGGGTCAAGTATGACTAAAGCTTTTACCTCAGTCCAGGATACTTACAGGAAAACAAAACTGGATCCTGAAGCAAGACGGGGAAAGCTACTGTAATAAGAAGGGAATGGGAACAAGAAGATCCAGAAGAAGATCTTGCCTTTGAAAATGGTCTATAGCCTTAGGGAAAAATTTCAGTCGACACTTGGCAACCTAGCAAAATAGCAAGGAAAAACATGTCTCCTACAAAACAAGAACTGACAATTATTAAAAGAAAAAAGATTGAGATAAAAAGGCATCTGAGTGAAGTAAAAAGGAAACTGGGAAAGTAAGTGATGCAAGTGTACTATCTATATCTACATATAGGTAGTATATCTACACACACGCACACACAGAGGAGAATTAATACCTCAACTAAAGACATCAAAGAACCATCACAGACAGAACTAAGAAACTTTCACAGAACAAAGAAGAGAACCAACATATGAGGAAAATTAGAGAGAAAAAAGGTTATGTTAGTAAACAAAAAAACATTCTTGCAGGAAATTAAGTAGAATAATTGAGGGTGAATGAAAGAACTATGCAATGACATGGGTAGGGCTAAGTGAAACTAGTAAAGATTGATGAAGCATCTAGAACTAGCAATAATGTAGACCAGATACTACCTGCAGGCTCAGAAGGGCTGAGCAAGCAGTGAGTAATGGAACCTAGACAAGGCAGTAGAAGAAGTTCTATGGAAGCTGTGGCTGAGGCACAGCCCAACCTTGACCCAACAGGGATGGAACTGAGGGAATAAATACCCAACTTTCTTGCCTGTCTGTATTCTGGAAACGTCTCTCTTTGCCTGGAGACAACTGGAAGGCAGAAAGCCAGGAAAACCAGTTATACAGTCACAAAGGTCAGACTCCCAGAGTAGAACATAGTGGGAAGGGATGGAGAACGGATCTGTCGGACAAATAGAGAATATCCAACCCAGTGACTTATACAGGAGGGGAGGGACAGAAAACTCACTGATATGTAACTGTGTGGCAAAAACAAAACAAAAACAAGAAACAAAAAACCCACAAATGGCAGAGGAAAAACAATGAAGAATAGCCTAGAAGAAAATTTTCCTTAGGAGGCTGCACGTTGAAGATCATCATGCTGTAGGCAACACGAGTGAAAAAGACTTATGCCTAAATACATCTTGGCTAAAGTATAAAGCAAAACCATACAGGGTTCAAGGAAGACAGTTTACTTATAAATGAAACAAAAAGTGGTCTCCACATGCATAATAGAATGCCAAAGCAACAACAACAGCAACACTAATAGAAATAGAGTTAAATCCACACGGTTTTGAAAGGAAATAATTTTAGGTTAAGAATTCCATACTCAGTCAACTTGGTTTTTAGGTGTAAAGAAATCAGAAATGCATACACAGAACATATAACACCTATATATCTTCCTTGAAAAACAGTTCTTAAATTATATACTATGAAAAAGAAAATAATATGGGCGGCTGAGAGATTGGGTTATAAAATAGTGCTTGTCCACATTAAAGCATTCTAAACACACACGTATAGCTGTAGGCTTAGCTACAAAACAAAATACAAGTGTCTAAATATTTTCAAAGTATGTGAAGGAATTGTAAGATAAAGTTTAAAACCATAAGAACACTGATATAGATTACAAATTTAATAACACTATTTTTTATTCTAAATCTAAGCTTCTATAAACAAAGAGGAAAAGAAGATAGGAATAATGTGTTAAAGTTCTTACCTTCTATATGGAAATATATTCTTCATTCTGACATTAAGAAGTGATAGTAGTAGTAGTGATACCATCATACTTTATTGAATACTAACTACATGCCAGGAACTGCTCTGAATAATTTACATGAATTTATTCATTTCAAACTTAAAATAGCTCCATTACATCGATTTTATTATTATATTCATTTTACAGATGAGACCACTGAAGTTAGATAACTTGCCCAAAGTCAACAAGCCAGTTTTTGAGTTGGTCTTTATAAGCACTATTTTATACTTACTGCAATTGTTTGACAATAGGAAGTCGATTAAATAAATCATGGTATATCTATAAATAAATCATGGTATATCTAAAAAATAGGGTATTCTCCTCCAAAATGTAAAAGCACATTTATTGATATATAACGATATCTATTTTCAATGACATGTGAAAATAGGTACTTGTATTACATAGTGGACATCTGTTTTTGCCTTCACAATACACAAGCATACCCTGGAGATACTGTGGGTTCAATTCCAGACCACTGCAATAAAGTCAAGTGAATTTTTTGTTTTCCCAGTGCATACGAAAGTTATGTTTACACTAGACTGTGGTCTATACGTGTGTAATAGCATGATGTCTAAAAAATACATACATACCTTAGTTTAAAAATACTTTATTGTTAAAAAATACTAACCACCATCTGAGCTTTTAGAGAGTCATAAATTTTTGCTGGTGGAAGGTCTTGGCCTTGATGATGACAGCTTCTGACTGATCAGGGTGGTGCTATCTGAAGGCTGAGGGGGCTGTGGCCATTTCTTAAAATAAGACAATGATGTTTGCTGCACTAATTGGCTCTTCCTTTCACAAACGATTTCTCTGTAGCATGTGACCGTTTGATAGCCATTTACCTATAGCAGAACTTTTTTCAAAATTAGAGTCAATCCTCTCAAATCCTGCCACTGATTTATCAACTAAGTGGATAGTCACATTCTAAATCCTTTGTTGTCATTTTCACAGTCTTCGCAGTATCTTCATTAGGAGTAGATTCCACCTCAGAAACAAAACAAAACAAGAATAAAAACAAAAACAAACACTTCCTTTGTTTATCCACAAGAAGCAACTTCTTGTTTGGTTACGTTTTTATCATGAGGTTGTAGCAATTTAGTGACGTCTTCAGGTTCCACTTCTACTTCTGGTTCTCTTACTATTTCCACCACACCTGCAGTTTCTTCCCTCACTGAAGTCTCAAATCCCTCAAGGTCATCTGTGACAGTTGGAATCTACTTCTTCCAAAATCCTATTCATGTTGATATTTTGACCTCTTCCCATGAATCACAAATGTTCTTAATGGCACCTAGAATGGTGAATTCTTTCCAGAAGGTTTTCAATTTACTTTTCCCAGTTCCACCAGAGGAATGACTATGGCGGCTATAGCCTTACAAAATAAATTTTGTGAATAATGAGACTTGAAAGTAGAAATTACCCTTCGATCCATGTGCTGCAGAATGTAAGTTATGTTAGCAGTCATGAAAACAATATTAATCATGTTGTGAATGTCCATTAGCACTTGTAGGTGACCATTGTCAATCATTGTCAATGAGCGGTAATAGTTTGAAAGGAATATTTTTTTCTGAGCAGTAGATCTCAACAGTGGCTTTAAAATATTCAGGAAACCATATTATAAACAGATGTGCTCTCATCTTGGTTTTATTCTTACAATTTTAGAGCACAAGCATGAGTTAGCATAAGTCTCAGGGGCCCTAGATTTTCAGAGTGGTCAGTGAGCACTGGCTTCAACTTAAAATCACCAGCTGCATTACTTCCTAACAAGAGTCAGCCTGTTCTTTGAAGCCAGGCACTGACTTCTCCTCTCTAGCTATGAAAGTCCTAGATCGCATCTTCTCCCAGCATAAGGTTGTTTCATCTACGCCAAAAACCTGTTGTTTATTGTGGCCATGTTCTTTAACGATCTTAGCTAGATCTTCTGGGTAACTTGCTATAGCTTTTATATCAACACTTTCTGCTTCACCTTGAACTTTTATGCTATCAAGTGTGCTGGCCTTCCTTAAACCTCATGAACCAATCTCCACTAGCTTCACAATTTCTTCTGCAGCTTCCTCACCTCACCTCAGCCTTCCTAGAACTGAAGAGAGTTGGGGTCTTGCTCTGGATTAGGCTTCAGCTTAAGGGAATGTAGCGACTCTTTTGATTTTCTATCCAGACCACTAAAACTTTCTTCATATCAGGAATAGGCTGTTTCCCTATCTTATCATTAGTGTGTTCACTGGAGTAGCACTTCTATAATTTCCTCCAAGAACTTTTCCTTTGCAGTCATAACTTGGCTAATTGGCATAAAAGGTCTAGCTTTCAGCCTGTCTTGTCTTTCAACATGTCTTCCTCACTAAGTTTAATCATCTTTTGCTTTTGATTTAATGTGAAAGACACATAACCCTTCCTTTCACTTGAAAAGTGAAAGGGGCCATTGTGGGGTTATTAATCAGCCTAATTTCAATACCATTGTGTCTCAGGGAATAGGGAGACCCACGGAGAGGGAGAGAGCTGGGGGAATGACCAGTCAGTGGAGCAGTCACAATACACACATTTATCGATTACTGTCTTATATGGGCATGGCTCACGGGGGCCCCAAAAAATTACAACAGTATGTCCAAGATCTTTATCACAGATCACCATAAAAATATAATAATAGTGAAAAATTTTGAAATATTGTGAAAAATATTGTGAAATATTGTGAAAATAGTGAAAAAATTTTTGAAATATTGTGAGAATTATCAAAATGTGACACAAAGACATAAAATTAGCAAATATTGTTGGAAAAATGACACTGACAGACTTGCATGATGGAAGGTTACCACAATCTGTAAAAAACACAATATCTGCAAAGTGGAATAAAGGAAAGCTCACTAAAACCAGGTATGCCTGTATGCCTCACAGAGTTGTCTAAAGTGTCAAATGATTACACTAGATTATGTCATGTCTCAATCTATCAAATTTTCAGTGTAAGAGCCAATAAATTTCCTGTTTTAAGTCAGATGGCATTTAGTGTCCTGTCATTTGTGACCGAAGGAGTCTTAATGATTCATATTTCTTAAGGAAAATGAATTTCCAAACTATATGATATCATTTAAAAATCCAATACATATATACATATATACTTACTGACTAAAATCAATGATTGTTATTAATCCTTGTTAATAGTAGTTAAATTTGGATGGTAGGATGAAGGACTTTAAAATTATCTTTTTCTAATGTGTCCTTGAACAAATATGTTTTTATTGTGCAATGAAAGAAAAATAAATATGAATTCTGAAACAACAGTAAGATAATTACCCTTAGACACCACTTCTCTCAAGTTTTTTATGCTACTTGTATTTTAGGCAATTTGGGGATCTTTTCTCTCATAAAAGTACAAATATTTACTGAATGAATGCATACAAACATTTATGAATAAAGAAATGAGAATCTGAAGGTATCTGGATAGATGATGACCTATCTCCTAATAGAGACATAGAAGGAGAACCTGCAGTTAAGACTAGACTTTTTCTGAAGACGCAAGTCTTACTAGTTTTAGCACATGAATGAAGAGTAATTTCTTCAAATTCTATAACATAGAGTCACAGATTATTTTATCAGAAAAAATTATTTAAACCAGTCATTACCAATCAACTACAACGGCCTTAGGAAAAAATGTACTGATGCTTTAACTAATGCCTAGGTTAACCAACCAAATGGTCATCTGGCCAACTACGTTCACAAGAAAAGGAAAGGGATTTCTATTTTTTTGTTATTGGAAAATATTTATTGTTTTGATCTTTCATGGTACTCTAAAAAGCAAACATGTTAGAAATAACAATTATTGCACATATGGGCCCAGTGCTTTATATACATTATTTCAACCCTTTAAACTACATTCCAGAAGGGGAAACTCAAAGAGGAAAGACCGATGGGGAGGCTCAAAGAAGAGAAATACCTTGTACAACGTTTTTCAGCTAATGTATTATGAACTTGGTATTTGAAGTCAAATCCACTTGATTGCTGAACATTTTCAAGACTACATTATCCTACCTTTTCTCAGGCCATGTGAGCTTATGCTCTGCATTTAAAAATGGTAGAATGTACAGGTGTGAGGGAATGAGAAATGCATGAGAAAGTTACCTGACTGATTTTTACAATCACTTACCCTAAACCAGGTAGAGTTCAAACTCCCTTGCCATCAGCAGGGATCACAGGCAGAGAACTGTAGGTCAAATATTCTTAGCTTTGGTGAGGCGGGTGTCTGTGGTTCTGAGACTGAGATCAGGCTGACCTCCTGAGTTTCACTCTGTCCTCTGCAAATGACTACAAAAAATGAGAGGCACCAGTAGAGATACTGGCGAAGAACTACACTGATGTAACATGAATAGTCGTTATTTTTGTTCTATAAATAGTAAAATGAGAGAATGCTGATTTGTAATTAGATCTTTATTTCCTATTATATGCTAGAAAATGAGAAAATAGGGTATTTCTTCTCTCATATTAAGGTAATCTTATTTTCTCTCATCTTAAATTATGTTTAAATATGACAAGGGCATAGTTAAACTTACTCTAATTATAATTGTAGATTGGTTCTAGCATATAAAAAATAAATACTAAAATCTATAAGGAAACGAATAAATGTCATATTCACACTAGACTTTAAATTGGGGCAAAGTAGTTATTTTAGGATGATGAGAGAGGCATGGCCATGGACACATTTTACTTACAAAAGGAGGACCAAGAAGAGATGGGTCAGACCACCATTCTCAAATGTATTATTTTAAAATGATGCCATAATTAAAGTTAGGAAGGAGAGTCTGGAATCTAAAGAAATTGCCTATATTTAAAAAACAAACCAACCAATCCCAAACAGTAAGACTATACCAGAGGTTAGGGACGCCTGGGTGGCTCAGTTGGTTAAGCAGCTGCCTTCTACTCAGGTCATGATCCCAGCGTCCTGGGATCGAGTCCCGCATCGGGCTGCTTGCTCGTCAGGGAGCCTGCTTCTCCCTCTGCCTCTGCCTGCCATTCTGTCTGCCTGTGCTCGCTCTCTCTCTCTCTCTCTCTCTCTGACAAATAAATAAATAAAATCTTAAAAAAAAAAAAAAAAGACTATACCAGAGGTTAAAGGGTTAGGTGATATTGTTTTCTTATTTTTGCTTTTTTAAAAAAAGGTTTTGCCTTCCCTGTAAAGGGATTATTTCATTTGGATGCTGGGATTTCTGAAGAGTCAAATTTCTCTTTCCAGATGGTTTCTCCTCCTTTAACTCAAAAACAAAACAAAAAAAAAAATTGCCTTTATGGGTATTGATTTTGATGAATGGATACTGTCATGGGAAACTGTTTTCTTTTTCTTGGGGAGAGCACAGACCCCTGTGATAGGGAAAAAGTTTAGCTTTAAAACCTTCATCTATCATTAACCCATCGGATCGAAAAAGACCATGCCTAGGAGTTCTTTCCACAGTTTGAGAAGATCAAACCTCCACAGTAGAATCTTAATTATAAAAACCTTTTGATTTCTTTTCCATTCTGCGGCTAGAATACAATGGCTGGTGAAGAGAAAGCTTATGACTCAAGACCTAATTTCGATTCAGAAATATAATTAATGTTCCCAGGGTCAGGCTCTTGCCTGGTGGATGCCCCATGGGCTTCCAATGGCTGAGCAGAGGGAACTAAGCAGGGGGAAATCATCTCTGCAAGCCAGCTGAGCTTCCCCTGTTACCCCTCTCCGGTTTGGCTAACCCCGCTGCATCCCCAACCCTGCTGGTATCTGCTATCAAGCAGAGCCAGAGGAAATTGATGGAGACAGTGCCAATATCAGTGCCCCTGAGGGTTTCCCCTTTGCCAACATTAGCTGTAAAGAAGCTGGTCTCATTCACAGTTAAAGCTATTGATGTTTTCCCTCCCTCAGGCCAGCCCTGCATTATGTTCCTTCCAGGTTCTGAAGGGCTGTGTCTTGCACCAGTATGTTTCTTTTAGAACATTCATTTACAGAATCAAAGAAGATCTCCCCTGGGTATTCTGTTATCTTGCCAGTCTTGACCTGAAATACAGCTGGAAAACGCAGGCAGCTTAGTAAATAACAAATCTGACCTTCATCTCTTAGCACTTCTTGGCATGCTTCTTGTTCAAAAAGACTCTAAGAAAATCTGGAGATTGTGTTCATTCACTGACTGCTTCTTCTCTGGGTGAGTGTGTTTAAATCCCCTCCTGGTTATGTGAAAACGATATTAATGGTTTCTATTTTCTCTTTGGTGGACCTACTTTGAAATTCGTTGTATCTGTCTTAAAGAGTCTGTTCATAGTCCGTTCGTGTAACCCATATTTGCTTAATCAGGCAATTCACTCATTCATGCATTCAATGTTTAACTTACTATCTACTTACCAACTTCATGCCAGGCGTTGTGCTAGATGATGAAGCTTTTGTATGGAACAAAACAGACCTGGCCCCGTCCTCATGATGCTAACAGAGTAGTGAAGCAGATAGTAAAGGAAGAAGTGTGCTATGTGATAACCAGAGAAAACACAGAGTGTTTTAAAACATTACAGCAATTTAGATAGGGGAATCTGCGGAAGTGACGTCAGAGGCGACGCAGCCAGGGGTTGGGGGCTTATCTCCACATGTCTTCTCTGTGAGGACTGATTGGAGGGAATAAAGGGCACTGCACTGCGGGAGGAGATGAATTAGCAGGTTAATGCTCAAATGCAGGGAGAAATGATTGCTCACCTAATGACACAGGAAGGACTTCTGGCAGTAACGGATGACGTTCTCCTTGTCTCCTATCATCTGCATAAAATAACATAAAATGGCATATTTTTTATTTGAAGGGGTGGCACATTCTTTTATTTCAAAAGAATTGAAGTTTCTGCTTGATCTTTATAAGCAAAATACAAAATAGGCTATCAAGGGAAATATAAATGAAAAAGAGATAATTTCCTATTGACCCACAAACTCCTTCCTCACCAGTCTCCTATTAGCAGGGACAGTTAGTCCTCCTTCCTCACCTGTTTCTGTGTGTGTGTGTTGATATAGTCACACATACATTACATAAATGGAGTTAATACTGTTTATATTACCAGAAAATTATTTTTTAATTAATATAGATGTCTTTCCATATTAGCACACATAGATAAGCCTTATTTTTCATGCTTCCATAATAGTGTATAAAATGTAAATGAAAGTACAATCATATTTTAATAATTCTACATTATTTCTATTGCTTTTTTATAGTTTTGGTGTTTTGCACTTATTTTTTTTAAGTCATTCAATATTATCTTTGTGTATTATTTGAAGTGAGATTTATTTACTTATTTACCATTTATTTTCCCTCCAAAGCATTCTGTTCTCCCAGCCTCATTTATTGAATACTTCAACTTTTCCTTACTATCATTATATACAAATTCTCTCAGAGACATTAATGTCCTTTTGGAATCTACTTTCTATTCCACTGATGTATTTATCTGTTATTATGGCCACACCAGACTGTCTTATTAAAGTTGTTTAGTGCTTTGACATTTTATAAGCAAAAGAACTCAAGAGTGGTGGTTAGGACTGTGATCACTGGAGCCAGGCCAAATATGGCCCCAAACTCTGGAGCATGGTAACGTATTTACTCTCAATGCTGTTTGTGATTGGTGCATTCTTACACCAGTATGGTACAATCATCAGTATATTGTAGTTCAGATGATGCTTAAAAATTGATTTGGTGTTACTCACAGTGATAGATGGCTAGTAAACTATTTTTAAGAGAAAAATATTGGAATTCTTTAAAGCACCATTCCTTCAAGAATTATCTACTTTCTTATAAATAATTGACTTGGACACAATGGTGACTTTAATAAGGTTGCAAATAAATATGGCTTACATAATTTGGTGACTGCCCCTGTTCACTGTGGAAGAGCTCTACTGCTCAAGTCCTTGGGTATAAAATGAAAATGTCTTGAGTTGTGTTTTCTGATTAGCAGCACGAACTGTGGGCAGCTCTTGAAAATAGGGAGCAGGAGCAGGAACAAAGCTTAATTTTTTTTTAAAAGATTTTATTTATTTGACAGAGAGAGATCATAAGTGGGCAGAGAGGCAAGCAGAGAGAGAGAGAGGAGGAAGCAGTCTCCCTGCAGAGCAGGGACTCGATCCCAGGACCCTGAGATCATGACCTGAGCTGAAGGCAGGGGCTCAACCCACTGAGCCACCCAGGTGCCCCAAAGCTTAATTTTTGACTCCAATAAGAATAATAATACCCACTAGAGCCCAAAGTTGCTGGACTGAGGATGGAGTAGAGAAAGTAGGGTACATCTGCAAAAATTTCAGCTGGCCCTGGGGATACTCGGAAGCTATCAGCTGGAAAAACACCATGAGCAAAACCTCTTGAATAAACTGAAAGAAAACACTCCCAAATATTAGTATTGTGTTGCTGGAAATACGTTGGAAGGCAAAATACGGCAAAACTTGAGGTATGGACTCTGATCAAGGGGCTGTCTGTGTAGAATGGGAGGTGGCAGGGTTGGGGATATCTGGAGGTATAATTTGACCTGCTAAGATAGGATTGTTGACAGCATTAATCAAAGAGCCAAATCTAGTGACCGTTTTGGAGCAACTTGAACTGAGAAGCCCAAGACAAGGATTTTTAAGAGTAAAGCACTGAAATCAGGGAATGGTCCTGGGGTGCCTGGGTGGCTCAGTTGGTTTTCTTTAGCTCAGGTGGTGATCTCAGGTTTCTGGGATTGGGCCTCATATTGGGACCCTGCTTTCTCCCTCTCTCTTCTTTCCTCTCCCCTGCTCATGCATTCTCTCTCTCTCTCACACACACATGCACACACACATACACACACACACACACCCCACTGAGAAATTGCTATCAATGGTGACAGTGTTAACTAGAGAAATAAGGAGGCACAGACCTGGTTACTCTCCCTTTCTCCTTTGCTTCAGTCACTCAGCCAAACCTATTAAAATTTTCCCCTGTCAAGTTTTCCCCAGCTGCTTTCCCCCCATTGCTGCTGTCGCCATCTTTGTTGCCTCGATGATGGCAATAGTGGACTAATGACTTTCTATCAGCCTTTCTTCTTCCAATCCATCAACTTCTCCATGAACACATTTATCTTTTCACATTGCACTCATCATCCTGTCTTCAAAATCTTTAATAGTTTCTCATTTTCTACAGAACAAAGGCCAGATTCTTTATCTTGGCTTCCCACAATTGGTTTCCAAACCACCACTCCAAGGTTGTGTCAGTGATTACTATTCTACAAACCACCTAGTGAAGCAAGCTGCTCTACTCACTTTTCCCCCACGTACTTCCCTGTCCACTTTTGCCTCTGTGTTTCAATGTATGTGATTCCACAAAATCCCCCCCCAATGCTTTTAAAAGTCTACCTCCTTTCCATAAGATCCAATTCATATTCCATATCTTTCCTGCTGTCTTCCATAACTTCTCCAGTGTCAACAACCACTCCTGCCTCTGAACTGTTTTAACAACCATTAGTCAAGTTGCTGTATTATACTAATTCTTGAATTTTTTTTTTTTTTTAAATGTTGAGAAGTGGAAAGGGGCAGCAAAGATGGCCTTTCAAATTGCAAGCTGTTTTCTGTCTCTGTAAGGTAAAGACTCCACCTCACTTTTGTGGAAGATAGTTTTTGGATGTGGCAAACATTAGTTTTAATCAAATATTTCCAGATCTGCCTTCTGGGCATATGGTGGGACTGCACATCTCTGCTTCCTTGAAGTTAGGTGTGGGTGCATGCTTTGCTTTGGCCAATGAATTGTGAATTTAAGTGACATGTTACACTTGCCTTTAAGCATTGAATCAATGTATGATTTTCCAAAGTCTTTCTCTCTACCTTAGCAACCAGCATTATACTCCATAGTTGTTGCAACTTCAACCTGATTCTAGAAGCTATTATAGAAAAGAGCCCCTCAAATCACCAAACTCTCTCTCCTTGGTGAACCAGAGCTTGTTAACTCTAAAACCCCATTAATATAAAGTTAACCTGCGATTAAAAGATACCATGAGCACGATATTAATCTTTGATTTTTTAACCTACTAAGATTTAGAGATTGTTTGTTAGTCCTGCATAACTGCTACCCTATCCTGAGTGATACACTTTGTTTAAGAAAATCTTCAAAATGCACCTTTAATTCCACAAATGAAGTGGTTGCTCATCCATTATTTGGGGGGAAACTATAAAGCATTATTTACTTAAATGCAGGTATTAAGTTACTGATAGTTGAGATGAACTGTTTCACTGAGAGTTTATACTGGAAGATCATGTGTGGAGAATCTGAGTGTCAACTTTTAAAAAGCATTTCAGGACTCTGGATTTGTACAATGATGCTCTGAAGATCCACTAAACAGATGTGACATATTCTTCAGAAGGGGAGGCATCTTCCCTCACTTCCATAGCAATTAAAACTACTATGGCTCCTGAAGGAGGGACTTCTGGAGCATCAGTAACACTGGCCATCTCCTGAAGACACTTGGCAGTAAGCTAATGAAGAGGGTCTCCTGTACACTTCAGAGAATAATGACAATAGCAGAGGCACCTGTGGCCACAGAAGAAAATCATAGCAGTTATTTATTGACTGAAGGCAAAGACTAATTCTAGTAGACAAACTCTTTTGTGAGCAAAAAGAAGTAACACTTGGGGAGTCTCAGAAATAATTGGAGGATATTATAGAATTAGGAGTTTGAGTCAATGTCATTTGGACGATACAGTAAAGTCGACCTCATTTATTAGCAGATGAACCACATAAAGTTATTAACATGATTATTATTTGTAATGTTTATTTATCATTTTTATTAGTTGGTTTATAATTATAGTTCTTCACTCAAGAAAAAAAATCTCATCTTCACAAATTTATTACTAGCTCCTTGAAAGCAATGTTCAACATGCAATGGGTACTTAATAGGTGATTATTAATAATGATGATGAAGTTGTTGTGGAAGGAGTTTATTTTGAGGAAAAATATTATTTTATCATCATTTTGGGTAGAATTCAGTGTATCTCTAGTAAATCGAGAATCTGAATTTGGGTAGAACTTAATGTACTTCTCAATAATAGGAAAAAATTTAGAGATAATTTTGTCCAGTGGTTTCAAAATGTGCTTGTAAAGCCTCTGCTGTAATTTCAACAAGATGACAGGTGCCTTATATATTTCCATGCAAGCAACTCACTTTTGTCTGCTGCTAGTGGGTTCTACAGTTGAATTCATTTGAAGAATGAGCCTGCTGTAATGTAAGATGGACATACACCTGTGACTAGATTTATATAGCTTACCTCCTTTATTTTATACATGCTGAAATAGGTCAAAAGGCATTAAATGGAGTTTTCCAAAGACACATAGCTGGTGAATATAAAAGCCAAGGAAGCATGTCTCCTGCAACTACAGTTACTTCCCACAGATGTTCTTACTGATTTTTATTCTTTATTTTTAATATGCATTACTTATTTACTTTGTAGGTCCATTTTACATACTTCTGCTTTAACCAGACACTTTTTTTAAAAAGTCTTTCAGAGGTGGATGAAATATAAGACTGAGGAAGAAATGATCCTGGCATGGCTGTAAAAGTCCCTAGATTTCTACCTTAGATTTGGAAATCGCTTGATTTGTCCTTCATACAATGGGTGAGTTCCCTTCACAGGACCTCTCCTGAGGGAAAATCTTGCCTGTGATGGATGACTGGGAAAACCAACATTCTGTCTTGAGCAAGTGAGACTGTTCTCTGCTTTTGTCTTTCACTGAGCTTAATTTAATATCAGTGTCACAGTCTAACCATCTTCCTGAGAATAGAACTACATATGCCAGTGGCCATACCTATGTTTAGCTTGACCTTGATGGAGTTTAAGTGTTTTTTTAAAAGTAGTTCCTATCATTCACAAATCAAACATGGTGCTGAATAGAAGCTGCCCTCTTTCTACAGGAAATGAGCTCTTCAGTTTTTCACAGACCTACCCCTCCTTACATCTCATGTAAAAATAACCTTCCTGAACACAAGACCTCAAAGATGGGCTCTATGTGCTACACCAGAAACACACCATGTTACTGTGTTTGCCATTGAAACTCCATGGATTTGAGCACACGTTCACACTTTTAAGGTCTTCAGTGAGTACATGAAGTTCCTGAAAAATGGTGCCTGCCAGTTTCAGATTCCAGTTTTGTGCTTTATTAGGAATGAAAGGGAGAAAATGGGTCTAGTGAAATATAAAAAGAGGAAGAAGTGTGTGAATAGTGAGGCTCAGGAGCAGTATGGATAAAAGAGTCCCACAGAAATGTATGTAGAGAGGAAGAAACCCAACGTGGCAGTCATGTCTGTAGTGGGGAGGTAGCTATTTACATTTTCTGAGAGGCGGAGTCAGATTCAGTCATCTCCATGAAAGTGAAGGACAGTTGCTGTGTGGTCTGGAAAAAGAATGTCCTGCTCTTGAGCCATGTCCAGATACGGAGGAGCTCTGGTCCGTCGGTGGCGGCAGCTTCTCCAAGTGCAGATGGACGCCGCCTCTGTCAAGCCAGCTCTCTCACCTTATGGCAGCTCTCTGGGATGCAGTCTGGAAACACCATATGGGATATAGCCTTTCCCACATAATCCCATGAAAACTGTTTTACAGTAACACATTATGAATATTTCATTTTTCTTCACAGATCCACTTCCAAGGTGTGGAATATTCCTTTTCTTTTCATTTTTTTCTCTGCTTTCTTGGACCTTGGTTTAAATGGATTTCACTTAGCTAAATGAATGCTTCCTTATCAAATTTAAGATGTTCATAGAGGGGTTTAAATTAATTCACTGTGGTGGTAGTAAATAAGAAGATGCTGGCCTTTCTTACTACTTGTCTACACCACAAAACCACTAAGCAGACACTTACACATAAAACAATTGATTTGATATACTTTCTTTCCTTCTTCTTCTTCTTCTTCTTTTTTTTTTTTTTGGCCAGAATTGGTATATTTTTTAAATAATGTTGGTTAAATTAATTTGGTGTTCTGGTTTCCTGGAAACATGGCCTCTCTCTGACCTAGCTTAAAGGAATAATCTTCAAAGTTTCTTTCCCATTCTCTGACTTCATTTGTAAAATATTAAGCATCAGTCATTTAAGTTTATATATTGTTTTAAAATCCAGCTTTGTGGCTCTTGCTTTGTCCCTCACTGTTACAGGAATCGCTCTATCCTCCTCCAGTGAGTGATAGCAGCTGGTTGACAGGAGAGGGCTTGCTGCAGACTGCGCCCTAAAAGGGAGGGGAAACACCATATCTAATTAAAGCAGCAGGGAACGTTTTTAGCAAGGCAAATTGTAATCCTTTATTTGGAAACCGGCCAGGGCATTAGGGTTAACAACCAGGTTTGTGAAAAATAATAATAAAAAATATATACCCACCATGGTTTTACGGGTCACAGTGTCTGGGATGTCCAGGTTTACATCTCATTGAAAAAGCTTTCTTACGTTCAGTATCCCAAACACCTGCAGAACAGCATGGCAACAGTTTGGCAGCCATGGAAAGAGTGTTTCAAAACTAGTCATGTACCTTATTTGTCCTAGATTTTTAAACAAGAATTCTAACTATAATCTGAGTGGGGGGGGGGAATCAATTGTACTTTTAAAGTAACACTACACATATTGCATGGAGCACTGGATGTGATACCTAAACAATGAATTCTGGAATACTGAAAAGAAATTTAAAAAATAAATAAAAATGTAAAAAAATAAAGTAACATGGCATAAAACGATTAAAAACAAGTTTCTTTTAAGTGGACCTTTTCTTACCAGGTTAGAAGTCACAAGAATCAGTTTCAGCTTCACCACTTCTGGCTGTGTGACGCCCCATGAGCCACTTGGCGCATCTCAGGCTCTGTGTCTCTGTTTGTAAAATAAGGGTAGTAGTATTCATCTACTACCTTCTTTGAATAATAGTGGGGATCAGAGCCAGTGCCATCAAGCTTGTGAACGCCTATGACAAACTGAAAGGCACTTACTAATGCAAACCATTGTTGTTATTAGGTTATTTGTTTACACAGTCCCCATTTGTGAGGTAACGTTGGCAAGCATTGGTTGGAAGAGCTTGACCCATGAATAGGCAGGAAAGTTTCTCAAGAACAGGTTTAATCAGTGAACCAAAACCTTCAATTTCATTCAGTCCATCTGAAAAATACTCTGGACATAGCCTCTAGGTGATTTATTAGTTACACATTGAATTGAATCTATTTCAAAGCGAGAGTTATATGGGACAGTTGGGAACTCAAACAGTTTGGGGTAACTGTTTATGGGACAGACTACATAGAATCACAGGTGAAAATTTGGGGAGAGGAAGTCAAAAGTCATGCACTTAGAGTGTTTTGAGCTTCAACCAAGAGTTGAGTAAGCATGTTCAAACTGGAGACTCTAAAATTCAGGCAAAATTACAAAAATGAAGTGTGGGCCACAATTTCTGTGTTTAAAAATGCCTAATATGCTGCCATTTCAAGCGGTGTCATAGTTGCCATAAGCTTCATCTCAGAATTACTGTCTTATTTCTAGGGAGGTAAATGCTAGCTACAGGACACTTCTCAAAATAAGAGAGATTCTGAGCTTAGTGGTAAAAAACACTGTTTATATCTATACTTACACTATTTCTGACTATATTAAATAAGAATAAATAAAAATAAATAAGAATGCCTACCAAATGTAAAAAATACTTATTTGCTGTTCTGAGTCTTTATATTTTAGAATTCTTTAGATACTGATTTTGAGTTTTAGACAAAGTACTTCTTTATTTTATTTTTTAAAGATTTTATTTATTTGACAGACAGAGATCACAAGTAGGCAGAGAGGCAGGCAGAGAGAGAGGAGGAAGCAGGCTCCCCACTGAACAGAGAGCCCGATGCGGGGCTCAATCCCAGCACCCTGAGATCATGACCTGAGCTGAAGGCAGAGGCTTAACCCACTGAGCCACCCAGGTGCCCCTCAAGAATTTCTTTATTTTAATTTAGAGTTTATTTATAACTGCAAAGATTTTGATACAGAAGCCTAGCTGTTATTTAGAAGCAAACATCTACACGATAGTTAGGATAGAAACAATGTTGGATCTATTCTGGTGGTATTGTTGCCATTGTTAAATTAATGTGTTAAAAAAACAACAACAACAACAAAAAAACCCCCCAAAACAAAAAACAACCCAAAACCAGAAAGTCTGGAGTAACATGCTGGCCAGTTGCATCTAGGTGGTTTCTCAAGAAGAGGTGCTTTTCCTTAGTGATTACGTGGTGACCGTGGCCCCAGGAATCCTTTTCATTTAACCCAAGTCACAGTCCAGATGTGGGAACATAGCAAAGACCTGGGCTAAGGGGACCTGCTGGATACAGCACAGAATTTGCATGTCTTTCCCTTCACTCCCATTCCCCGGTCTCCCACTAGCCTACAGCATGGCTTTTTTGATTCCGAATTGTCCTTCAAAAGTACACCTGGAAAGCTCTGATCTTCTTTAGGGTCAGCGTCGTTGTTTGACCATTTCCAGCAAACTCTGGGGCAGAAGGCTCCTCTGGTATCAGTGTCATTCATGTGCAAAGTAGAAACTGAACTGAACACATTATCTATGAGCTGAAATTGGTCTCTCCAACAGTACCAGCCTCTTTACGGGGTGGCGTGCACTTGAAGGTTAGTTATTAGTTCCAAATGCTGCAGAAGCATCTGCTCTCGACTAGCTAGAAATCATGTTTAATAACAAGAAAATCTACTCCAGCCAAATCCCTGTTGGGAGGGCTCTCGCATGAACAAAAGGCCCCCACTACCCCTGATTTCCATAACAGATGTAGTATCTGATGCATGACAGCTCAGCGCAGCCCCGCGCCATTATTCTCCTACATATCCATCTGCAAGAAACTGTGCTTTCATTTTATTAATTGCTCTGGTGGGCTACACGTTATTTTTTTGTTGCCCAGAGAGTATTCTGTTTGTGCTTCATGCTACACTGGTCACAATAATAGTTATTTTTCTTAATGTTAAAGGTTATTAGCTTTCTTCCCTTACTTTGCTATGCATCTCCCATACCCAATAAACTATTAATGCCTCCCTGGGGGGTTGACAGTTTCACTTAAGTTGGTGTGGTCTGGTCCTCCCATCCCTGGTGCTGCTGCTTGTTTTCTTATTGAACATTCTTGGGCCAAGCCAGTTATGGGGGGAAGTCATTAGCAGGATCCCAAAGAGAGAATGTAATTCCTAATGACTTGAAAAAAACCAAGAGCTTTCATTTTGACATTGGTAAATCAGTAGCCACTTTAAAATCACCTTCCACACACTCATAATTGTAGATAAAAGTATTTGCTACTTTGGAAAGACAAAGGCTTTTAATTTATAATGAGTCCCAAGTCAGTTTTCTCCTTTGGTAGAGCTTTAGGTAAAGAGTGAGGTTTGCTGCCTGAGGCCACCAGCTGGCCGGCTGTAACCCAGGCTGGTCTTCATCCCGGGTCACTTGGTCACAGACCGCTTCGAAGGAGTTGTGGCGCTGACAGAGCGCAGGGAAGGAGGAGGAGTTGATCAGGGGCTTAGAGACGAAAAGGATAAAGAAAAGATAGAGTAAAAAGAAGAGAAGTCCTTATAAGTGTAAAATTGTAAGAATATATAATCTCCACATTTTCTTTTTTGGTAGAAAGTTGGTTGATTTATTTTTTTTAAACGAAGTTTTAATTGTTTAAAATGAAGCTTAGAATTTAAAACATCATAACTTAAAAGAAATATTGAATTTGGTACTGAATCCAAAACAGCACAAGAGCACCTTCTGCTCACAACATTAAAAAGGTATAGGTACAACTACAGCTGACCAAGGGCAAAAGCCACCCCAGCAAGTATATATGAAATTGCCAAGGTCCAGCACATTTACATATAATTTACATGTTTGTGTTAGCTGGTCCTATGGAACTTGGATGAGGAACAGCAGGATAAGTCAACTGTCTCTATTACCAGAATCTCTTGGATGGACTGACAAAACATCAGAGCAAGACTGAAATATCCCAAATGGTATTTTATAGCATAAGTGAAAGACATATAGAGAAAAATAATGTACACTTATATTAATCAATTTCTTTTATGGTGCTGAATGTCCTTACCCACTGACTCTAAAACATAAAAGGGGAAAAAAATCAATCAAAATCAAAGATAGCAGCAAAAGCAATAATGTATTTACTTATAAGCACCTTATCACTGAAAATTTTTCGAAATCTTTCTTTTTGGACCTGGTACATGCTATACACCCATGTATAAACCCACAGATGAATCTTTAAAAAAAAAATAAATAATAATAATCATCATCATCCTTCTACCCCCCATGTTATAGGCGAATGCTTTTATGTTAGACATTTCGTTATGCATAGGTTTCCGTTTTGAAGAACCGGGCTTGAAACAAGTCTGCACAACTAAACTCAGTGGAATGTGAAAGCATGCTCTAAACTACATACACGATAGTTCACTTCTTGCTGGGGACCTTTCAGAGCCCCCCCCCCCCCATGCTAATACCAAGAGAGAACATATTTACTATATTTTGCCAAATATTATCTCATAAAAACAAACACAATAAATACACATTTTACATGAGGCTTTCTTGTGTATTGCATTGGATAACATCAAGAGGAGGAAAGAAATGATTTATAGCGGTAAGGAGAAGATTGTCAGTGCTCCGTGTTCTGTCCCTGATTCACCCCAGTACATTTCTCAACTCAGTTAATGAGGAGGGCAATTTATCCCTCAGCCCCGGTCACTATAGCCAGAGTCGCAGCTGGCAACCAAGAAGCACTAATCAAAATAGCCCTTTGTGGGATTTTTCGTCTTGAAGTCTATGATGGTTACATCGACTCTATTGCTTTCCTTCTGCTTCCCAGTCCGACTTCACCTGCCCCACACAATAGGGCTAATCCTCGGTGATCATTCTAGTCCGAAAAGAAACATTAGAGAGACTCTCACTCACTTCCTATGTTTCACAGATAAGGAGGAAGAGTGTCAGAGCCTTCATTACGTAAATTGCTTAAGGACAGTGTAAGTCCAGATTCTGTTTCTGGATTAGAAAAAAAAAGCTTATGATGATCTAATTGGCAAAATAATAAATATTCTACCATATACGTGGGAGCTTCTTAAAAGCACTCAAACACACTCACATGTAGTCTGCATAATATTCTTATCACTGCAAACTCTCAAAGAAGCTTGGTAGACATCATTATCTCAATTGGCCACAATAAAGATAGAGGAAATGTTCTGGGACAATTAGCACAAATTCAGGCAAAATGGAAGGGTGAGAAAGAGGTGGCGAGAAGTCTATTTAAACGTACTCTGGTACTCTGGAAAGCACTTACTTGCTCCTCCCTACGTGCCAGACTCCAGGGCTCTAAAGATGAAAGACATAGTTCACATTCTTCAGGAGCTGATGGGCTAACTGGGCAGTGGGCTGTGAAAGGCAATACTCATACAGCAGGGCTATCTAGGCTGCTTTGGGAGCAGAGAGAATGGAAATATGTGCCTGCGAAAAACAGCATGTTGGAGAGAGCAGGATGATTTCTTGCTGGGCCCTGAAGGGTGGGCTGAAGTTTGGGTTCACCAGCTAGACGGGGAGAAGTGCTTTTGTCATTAGGAGCATCACATACAGAAGTACATGCTGGGGCTCAGGAGGTGATCCCTTGAAGGGTTTCATGGGGGTGTTTCCGACAATGCCTTCGACTGCTTCTCTGTTCTGCTCTTTGTGTTATTTTTCATCATAAACAGTGGCCAGTTACAGAGAAATGCTTGGGAACACGTATGTTAGAGGAAGTGTGGTGAGAACATAGCAGTAAATAGTGTCAGTAAGTTGGAGGAAATAGAAGAATGGAAACAGGGCAATAACATAAAGAACAGGGTCATTTGTACAAAGCCCTTGCCGGTGGCAATGGTGCAGGTGTACCCAATGAGGAAGGGTGGCCCATTATACTGATACCATTTCCTTAAGCCTGGCTTAGTTTATGCCACGCTCCCAAATTTACCTTTTTTTCCCCTCCTTCCCCTCTAACACAAGAAGTGTCTAAACTTGTGGCTAATGATGATCTATGTCTTGTTCCAAAAGACTTTAACAAGTGGCTGGCTTTGGAGCCAGCAGCAGTCCTTTGCTCATGAGGGACAAGAGGTGAATAAAGAGAGAATCGGCAGCCTGCTGAAAAGGCTGAAGAAAAAGAACGAGTTTACAATATTCAGATGCACCGGGAAAATGTTTCCCCCCACTTGGCAAAGGGATACGAGCCCCTACTTAGCCACGTGCGTTTTCCCCTCATCACTGGAAAATCCTGGCTGGCTAGGGCTCTGCCACCTTTCAAAGGCAGCATAAGACTAGTTCCCTTCTCTCAGGTTCCCCCAAACTCACAAAGATCTTTGGAATGAAAATGAAAAGTGCATCTCATTAAATGGGTCTAAGGCATTCACGCAGAGTCAGAGGAAGGAAACTGGGACAGGCACTACATAAATTAATATTATGAAAGGAGGAAATTTCCCTATTCCGCTGCTAAACAGCATTCTGGATTTGCATAGAAAATCCAGTGTTGAAGCCTTTAAAGTTTTAGCAGCACTGTTTCTTCTCTCCACCATTGTCTTCATACTAGAAAAGGAGGCGAGAAAAACCTGAGGAGGCCATTTTGGGGGTGCCTAGAGGTGGGGTGTGCTTGAAAAGGAAACGTAAAAGAGCTTAAGTCCATTCATTTCACCCTTTCATTTTGCTCTAAATGGAAGCACAGCGTTAATGCCAGTGCCCGGGCCGGGGGAGCTGGCAGAGGGACTCCGCACCGCAAGGCAGCTGAAGCCTTTCATGGTGACAGCTTTTCTCCCAATGTGTCCCCGTAGGAGTTTGAGTTGACAGACAACAAAGGATGGGGAGGGGAGGGATTGGACAAACAAGCCGAACAACCAGTACCCTTCTCTCCATAACGGCGCCTTGGCTGGTGGACAAAGAGAACAAATCTACTCTGGGAAAGTGCCCCCCCCACTGCCCCGCCTCGGGTTATCTTTAGTGAACACAGGAACTCAGGGGTGAGGCACTGGGCATTATCCCCCCATGGATCAGCCATTTGGGGGGCTTGGGAAAAAAGAAAATCTTTGGGTCTAGTGGCGGGGAAGAAAGTCTTTTGGAAAAATTTGTTAAAACACTCCAAGGGTGAAAACTTGTTTCTTAAAACTGTGAGCAGAGGCTATGAAAACTCCCTTTCCCACCGCCCACGCGGTCACTTAGCTCCCCAAGGGTGCTCCAGAGAGCCATGCTGAAATCGAATGACGAAAAGAATAATAGGGGCCAGTATTGGGGATATTATCCAATGCCTGAAACCCACCGATCTCACACCTCAACCTGTAAGGAGCCCATGTGGGGTTTATTTGGAATCTTCCCTCTTCTGGAAAGAGCTGAGTGGCATGTGAGTATTTTGCAAGACAAGAGAAGAGAAACTCATTTTTACTTGTTTTTATTTCTGGTACAGATCTGGAAATATCTGATGATATTTAGAACATCGGGCTGTTAGGGGTATCAACCACAAAATCTTACCATAGATTACTTACATTATTTTTGATAAGCCCCTCTTTGGGGATTTTTCCACGTGTGGGTGGATTCATTAAGCAGAGCCTGTGAAAGGGGTCAGGAAGCGACTCTGACAAAGCCAACAAACGTATTTCTTCTTTGCTTTGCCTCCCGTCAGCATGTGTTTATATGTTATGACAGAGAAAGGACCGTAGCAATTCTGCATTGAATGTTATTAGAGCAGAGCTACCAAATAAAAACATGACTCCGGGAGTGGTTAGTGAATAGGTCTCCAGAGAAATGTAAAGGCTCTGTTTATGGACACATTAACAAACAGGTTGATTTGTCTGGACGGAAAGGGACGATGTGAAACCTGCGTGGTGGAGATAAGGTCCCCCAAATGGAAGGTTCACACACATGCTAGTGTCCCAAGCACCTCGATAAATATTCCAGACTGTTCTTTTGTGAAAGGCCTCCATGGGAGGAATAAATGATGTATGAAATAAAGATGCCCTGGCTCCACAGGGAACACGGAGAGGATGCTTCAAGCTATAATGTGTGGTTTCTGATGGGTTTTGGCTGTGACCCCTGGGCACAATTTCTATTCAGCTGCGTGGAGCCAAATGGCCTCCCGCGACTCTGAACACCAGAATCCACACACCCTCTTCTTCTCCTGCTGGAGAAACACTCTCTCACCCAAGTTTGCTTGCAAATTTCTTTCATCGCAGACACTTCACCACCTCAGCACCCCAACAGCCGGCTATAGTGGTGACACCTCGTAATTATAGTTATCCAGCAAGAAGCATTGCAAAATCTGGTGATAAATTACTTGAATTCTGTGAAATTACTGTCACCAGTACATCCAAAGCTTCTGTGTGAGAGAAAGCTGCAGGTGTGCAGGCCCTGTAGGACACCCAAACACTACTTTTTTTTTTTTTTACTCCAACTTCTGTAGTCCAGGTGGGATTTCAATTCTATGATAGGAAATCTAGGTCCATTCAAGCAGCACGGAAGTCAGGATGGGAAGGTCAGCACTGCAAACAGCAAAATGTGACTATCTCAATGATGGGTTATTGTGAAAAATAATGAGTTCTAAGAAGTTCCAACCATTAGTTACCAAGCATGCTTCTGGAAGCTCTCTCCCCAAAGGCACTTGATATATGTTAAGACATTAAGAATAATATTAGTTTCAGTAAGGAAATGATAATTTATAAAGAGAACACTTTGAAACAAAACATATAAACACATAGAAAATTGTAGGTAACACAGATTCGAATCCTGGTTACATTTAGAATGTTCACTTAGGGAGATCTTATTCTTCTATCCAAAAGTGAAAATAATTAAGCAATTAGTGCATGGATATGCCAAGGTACTCTACGTATGGATATCTTTTGTGCACACATAGCCCACTTGGCGACGGTCTGGATGTTTGCATTTCCCCAAATTCATGTTAAAACTTAGTCCCCAGGGTGATGGTGTTAAGAAGTGGGGCTTGGCAGGTGGTCAGGTCATGAATGTGGAGCCTCATGACTGGAATTTGTGCCCTTATGAAAAAGGCCCAG
This sequence comes from Lutra lutra, assembly GCF_902655055.1. Classification (NCBI taxonomy): domain Eukaryota; kingdom Metazoa; phylum Chordata; class Mammalia; order Carnivora; family Mustelidae; genus Lutra; species Lutra lutra. The sequence continues at coordinate 49,445,914 of NC_062280.1, read as the reverse complement.
GAAACCTCCCTTTCCCTTCTGCCCTGTGAGGTTATAGTGGAAAGATCCCCGCCTGTGAGGAAGCATTATTTCTTTCTTTGGGAGCTGCCCCATCTAACATTGCTGAAGGTACTTGGGAGACCCAAGCGGATGCTATTGTTGTATCCAGTTCTCTTGGCCGTTGGGTCCCCAACTCTTATTGGGTTATTTAAACACAGTCTTGCCCTGGGTTCTTTAACTTGGAACTATAGAGCATATGAATCAGATTCCATTGATGGCAAAGCTTGTGGGATTAAGCTTGGAAGCTCTGAAATTTCCTGCCATGTGGAAGAAGCAGACTGCTAGGAGGGAAAATAGCAGCGATTTGCAGAGAAAGGCAGAGGTACAAGACAGACTCCTCTCTCTTTCTTGCTCTGCTCTAGATCAGGGTTGCCAAATGGAGCAAACGAAAATATAGGATAAAGCTCAGTTAAATTTGACTATCAGACAACGGATACTTTTTTAGTATAAGCATATTTCATGTAATATTTATTATTTTCTTTCACCACAAACACTTCTCTACCTCACTACCTTGACAGCTGGCTGTGATGGTGACACTTCTAATTACACCTCAAAATTCAAACTGAACTGGCATCCTTGTTTTATCTGTTTTACCCAACTACAGATATACAGACTTCTCGATGTCTTTTGACAATCTGGTGGGATTTAGGAACTACCTCCTACTTTAGGGACTATGACTGAGATCTTCTATCTGCCAGGGTTAGTCTTCCCCTGGATACCCACCTGGCTAACCTTCAAGTGTTTATACAAGTTTCAATGTTTCTTCTCGGTAAGGGGTACACTGTCCTAAATTTCCCAGTGACGGAATCCCCATCACCCTTGCCCTGCTCTAAGTTTTCTTTTCCTGTGATGTATCACTGAAACCTCCATTCTTTATTATTTGTCTCCCTCTGTTAGAATGCAAGCCCGATGGTGGAAAGATTCTGACATATAGTTGTTATATGAATAACTATTGAATGAATGGCAGAGAATTCACTTACTTTCTGAGACCTATGTATGTTATTTAAATTATTTGAGCCTATAACTTCCATTTTGCTTAAACTTGTTCACCTTCCAGCTTTTTTGTGCCACCCAAAGACTCTGGCTCTGTGAAGCCTTTCCAGGTCTTGAGGAGGGTCAGCGCCTCCTGCCTCAGGATCCTCATTCATCTGCTCTCTCATTCGTTCATTCAGCTAAATGTCACGTGACCCTGCATTCTGAACGCTGTGCTCGGCATCAGAGGCAGATAGAAGTATTTGACCCAGACCTTGCTCTAAAGCATTCACAATATATAAGAAGACCTTGGGCAAATCACTTGTGATCTATGGGCTTCGGTTTCCCCATCCATAAACTCGAGGTAGGAAGGGCGCTCACTTCCACGGTTTTGTTACACAGAAATAATGAGATGACAGAGGAGTCGTGCTTGGCTTCTATTCCATAAGAAGCAGCTACTGTTGTTAATACCGGTAGCACAGGCAGAGCCATCACACTGACAACTCATGCGTTCTATATAACATGAACGGTGTTCTCTGGAGTTGGAGGGTACAACACTTGCGTGGCCATATGGGGCAATCTGAGGTAGAAAAGGGACTTGTCAATCAATAACCTAAGATGTCCTCTGTGAGATACAATAACAAAAATATGCACAAAATGCAAAGAGAACACAAACAAGGCAGTGATTGACTCCTGGGAGCACAAAAGGACAAATGGCTCTCCAATGAGAGGAACAACAGATGTCAAAGACAGCAGAATGACGAGTAAGCTGTTCGATTCCGCCAGAGCGATAACTGATGGTGTAGAGAGATAACAGCCAAGACACAGGCGGGAGGCAACTCATAAGGGATATTTTATGTTCCACAAAGAGGCTGGGACTTTGGAAACAGGGAGAGATGCCATCAGATATGTGCTCTCAGAGAGCGCAGAGAGGTAGAGGTTGGGGAAGGTGAGCAGGGAGGAGGCTATCAGGACGGACACATCATGAGAGCCTGATCAGGTTTCAGGAGCTAAGAACTCCCTGATGCTGCTACCTGTTTGTTCTCTTCTGATTTACTTCAATTTCTCAACAAGACTCTCAAAGTATTTGTGTTATGCCTCATCTACTCTCTCTTCTGAGAAAGAGGGATCAAGCTGACCACGCTGGGATATTCCCTAACCACATAGTAGTAGCTGCTGCTAGTGCACTCCCTGCTGAATAGGGCTGTGAGAGGTTCTAGAGGAACCTCTGGGCACAGACCAACTGAAACCAGGTAATCTTACACCAAGAGCAAACTTCCCGTCCCCACCCACTCCCCGTTCTTATGGTTGACCAGCTCACTTTTGGGTTATGATTCTAGAGACTAAATAAAACTCTGTGCATATAATTATCTTCTTCCCTTCCCTCCTTCTTGGGATCATTTGTGGACATTATAAATGGAAGTTTTCTTCAAGAGCTATCCCCAGAGATCAGCGATGATATAACCATTTCCAAGACAAAACTGAAGGGTAAAGGCAAAGAATGTTTAATTTGGTGTTACTTTTCCCGGAGTAAAGGCAGGTACAAGACCATGGGTTTGCTTTGCTTTTGAACAGAAGTTTTAAACTAATTCCACCCCTCTCTTCCCCCAAATGCTATTCCCTGAAAATGACTAGAAAACAATAGTTTACAAATGTTAACATGGAAAGAGAGGAGGATGGAAAGGAATAAAAAGAAGAGCAAGAAAATATCTACATCACACTCAGAAGCTAGACAACTATAATCATTTTGTTAATCTTTGCCTTCTTAGGTAACTGGGAAATGACTTTTCCAGCTCCCTTATGATTTAAAATAAGTAAAATAAACAAACAAAAATAATGGAATAACAGAACAACAGAAACAAAAAACTCCTTGTCAGACTTGCACTCCTAAGTTTTGTCTTTTTCCAAGAAATAGTTCTTACATCAAGTTGATAGTGGTCTTCAGGAACACGAGACTGAACATTTTACGTACACACATAATAGAAGGAAACATTTGAGGTGTTTGTTTACTCATCAAGACCATATTCTATAGAAGAACTTAGAGCCAGAGCACGAATGCAATTTTTCACAATTCCCTCAAGAGAATTGGAGGATGATTTCGGTGAGATGGGAAGTCATATTGAATGATGTACCAAGAAAGGTTGCCTTTCCTAATTCTCAGAATATTGGAAGAAAGAAACATTTGAAAGTGGATATAAAAGTTTGCAGATAAGGGAATGAAAAAACATTTAAGAAACTTTTAATGTGCCAGGTACTTTTCTGGGCTCTGCAGAAATTGAGATACATTAAAAAGGTGCCTGACTTCAAAGTGCTTAAACTTTAGTGAGCATTTAACTCAAAGGCAAATTAGGATTTAGGGGGAAAGAAGAAAGAAAGCTAATCATCTTGGGTGACTACTATGATTTAGGCAATATATTGCTTCCTTTTAGTTATGTTCTCTTTTCAGTTCTCACAACTGCTCATGGTATAGAGATGTGTAAGAGGTCATATTTTTATAGATAAAGGCAGTTATCCAAGTAACATGGGGCTTATTCACATAGATTATCAATTTGCATTTAAAAAGTGAAAAAAATTTTTTTAATTAAATTTAATATTTAATTTAATATTAATATTAAATTTAATATTTAATATTTTAAGAAAACAGACTGAGAGTCCAATCTTCCAGGGAAATGCTTTCCAAACTCTTTCAGATATGACACATGTGGAAAATGATAGTATTTATATAGAATTTGGAACGATTTGGAGAATCTTCTCTCATCCTGAAGGAACAAGCCTCAATAGCTTCTTTTTGCCTTGTAGTATTGAGGGGATCAAAATCTTGGGAAGCCTGTTTTCTATGTGGAGGAGGCATACCCGTTTGCTTTGCCTAAAGAGCATGCAAACAGTTAGCAGAGTTTAACTCTGACTAAATAAATAAAGTAAATCCAAGAAGAGGGGTTTGCAATGACCAGAAAGATTATTTATCAGAAACATGGCTTAATAAGAAACAAAAACCATTGTTTCCCAATTCTAACTTTTTAAGTGAATAAGGTGCAAGTACTGCACCTTCAATTCCTTGTCCGTGTTTTTTCTTACATATATTTTTAAAACAAAGACAAAAATCTAGATAAATTTTAATACGCTTTTTTTAAGAGTAAATCTGTGTACAGAGTAGAACAAAGAAATGTTTTCCGCTGTACTGAGTCCTCACCAGCACGGTGTCAGTGTTTTTCTTATATTGTAACTCTTCCTCCCACATCCTCCTTCCTATTGATTGCACAGCATGGATCTAACATGATAAATCTTGCCTTCTGGAGCCACCATATCGCTTCTTCTATTTCAAAATAGGATTTCACTTTACTTTTATACAATGTTATATGTCAATTATATCTCAGTAAACCTGGAAGGGAAAATAGTAAGTCAGGAACATACCCTGTGAATATTTAATAAAATATTTAAAAATGAGACTCTTAAAATGTAAACTCTGGACATTAAGAAAATCTTGATATGAGGAATATTACATTTTCTGATGATTTTCATAAAAAGTTAACTTTGGTTAAAAAAATGAACATCCTTTTTTTTTTTTAAAGATTTTATTTATATTTTTGACTGACAGAGATCATAAAGTAGGCAGAGAGGCAGGTAGAGAGAGAGAGAGGAGGAAGCAGGCTCCCTGCTAAGCAGAGAGCCCGATGCGGGTCTTGATCCCAGGACCCTGGGATCATGACCTGAGCTGAAGGCAGAGGCTTTAACCACTGAGCCACCCAGGCTCCCTGAACATCAGTTTTTATTAAAACCATTCACCAAAAATATGTCCATCAAGATGAGTAAAATTACGTGGGCCCATTTGTACGCTTGCCGATGTTGCCACATGGTATGATACAAAGGCCTGGATCCAGGCTGAGTCCTGACCCTGCCTCTTGAATTACTGAACGACTTTTAGCCTCAGATGTCTTATCTGCCAAGCGGAAATCTACTTCAGAAAATATATGATGTAGCAGTTAGTACACTGTAGAAGTTCAATAAACGTTAATTCCTCTCCGATTGGTAGTTTCAACTCCCTGGGCAGCGAGCAGCAGAGGAAACTAGGGCAGACTCTCAGGTGCTGACAGTGATACCCAGGTGCCTCAGGCAAATCACCGCATAAGCCCTTCTATCAGCAATTTGACACACACTCCATCACCTCATTATTTCAGGCAACCAATTCTGTATCATTCGGAGTCCCTAATTTGTCTTGTTAACATTTTGTAGTTTGGGTCCTAATGGAGGGTTTTCCAACGTGTGCTTACAGTGTATTTTGTAATTTGGCAGAATCTATGAAATATATAGTCTTCCCAATTCATGATCATTTCCTCTATCAAAGATTTGGCTTGAGGAGGTTAAATCTCCTGACTGTCAGATAACTAACAAATCAGCCATCTGGGAGGGGAGCTTATACGTACTGAAATTGTACTCAACTCAGTAGTAAAGTAGCTCAATAAAAATGAATAAACAAAAACCATTCTGTAGACTTGGTTGACCAGCAAATAATGCAGAGCTAATAAATTCAGAAACAGTTTGGCATTTGGATGAAACAGAGCTGGTTTTGAGGCTACAGAGAACATTTTAGGAAAAATCTTACCTAATTAAAGCCAATTCCTGCTTAGAGAGCTATGGAAAATCTGAGATTTTGAGATTTTGTCTTTGTTTCATTTTTAATTTTAGAGTTTGGATCTCTCTAAGATATTTAATTATTTACATCTCAGTATAGTTAGAATTAGCTAAACTATGCTGTGGTAATAAATAATCCTGTCATAAAAGATTTAAAAAAAGTTTGTCATTCGTACTACATGGTTGACAACTGGTCCATAGGAGCGCTGCTCTATAGTCACTCAGGAAGCCTGTTGGACAGAGGCTTCACCATTTTGTCACAGGAGCCCCCTCCATCATGATAAGGGGAAGAAAGATCAAGAAATGACCATTGGCTCTTTCCTGCCTTAGACTGGAAGTAATTTCTGGAAGTAAATTCTGTTACATTTTATTGGATAAAGCTAGTCGAATGGCTCAGTCTAAGCATAAGGAGACTGAGAAATGTAGAGAAGCAAATTGAATATTGGTAAAAATTACCATTTTTACCAAATTCTATTTTTCTTGCATTGACAATTTTTAAATTAGTTCACTAAGATTCGGCATTTATTTCCAAGCAAGCAACCTATTTTTTCCTTCGGTCATCAGTGTTTATAATGAAACAATTAAGTTTACTCTTTCCTCAAAGATACTAGGCTCCGTTTTATAACACAATCCAAAATTTTCTGAGCTTTCCATTTAATAAGAGCTTTGAATCATATTATTGAAAACAAACTTAACCACTTGGTAGAGTGCACTTCTCTGAAAAAATTTCAGCTTTCATTTACATAGCGGCAAGTTCACTGGCAGCCTGATTACATGGATCACTAGGTCTGTGAAAGGACTGTCATGAACCCCCAAATCCCAAAGCAAGGGGCTAATAATTCTGTTTCCATCCACTACCTTCAGCAGCAGAGGAAAAAGAAGAGAAACACTTTTTCCTCTACATCCCAAAGGAATTCACAGATAATATATATATTTTATATGTGTGCCAATTGTTGGTTGACCTGAAGGAATAATGTGGTACTAAGAAAGTTGCCCTTATGTAAATCATCTTTTATAAAGCAACAGTATTTCGCATGTAAGCACTGTGACCACGTTCCAGATATATACCTGTAACATCAACATAACATTTTAACTGTGGGCATGCAAGAATATGAGTGATGAGTGTATGTGTGTGTGTGTGTGTGTGTGTTAGAGAGACACCAAGAATTGATTTCCAAGGACCTCTATGCATCCATGTCACATTACTTATAGTACTGAAAGTTTCCAATCTAGTCAAATGACAAATTTTACTACTGATTCTTTCCAGCCTTCCTTCTTTTGTTCTCTTCTCTCTCTTCTTTTTTTCCTTGGACATTTTATTTGCTACCTTTGGAAGTAAATTCCATTGGCAGGATGGCAGTGTATTTGTGTGACCCGACGGCCAATATCTCCAGGCTGCGTATCAGACATCTAGATAAAATGGGAACGAGTCAGTGGTTTCTTCTGCGGGTGTCTTCTAGCTTTGGCTAGATGCAGCTTTGGTATTATTTTTGATCAAGCCTGTATGACAGATACTACAAATTGGCTCATAGCATACAACCTCCCTTTCTTCTATAATGACAGAACAGACAGATTTTAGCTGGAACTTATCCAGCAATCTCCCTCACAGCTAGCTAGATCAAGCCATGAGTTTGGCTATGGAATATAAGTGTCACATGAGACTTTTAGAGAACTGCACCGAAGAGAATATGGCTTATCTATGTTAGTTTCTTCCTCCTTTTGCTGGCTGGAATTCAGAGATACTGGCTAGATCTTGAGTTTTGGTCTTGGACCGTTAGGCAGATGTCACAGGTGGAAGATGGAATGGCGAGACAGCACGAAACAAGGCGCCTGGCTGGGTTCCTTATGACTGACTATCTGATGCCGCCCTCTCAGCCTTGCCCCACCACCTTCAGACTGCATGTGTGCACATTGTGGAAGGTATTTCTACCTTCCTTTAGCCATTTTTATTCTAATTTTCTGTCACAGTAAACTCAGTCCTAGCACATACAACATGTAACAGCATTAATGGCCTTAACAAACACAAATCATTTTCCTTGCCTATGTTCATGCTTAGACTCTGAGGTTTTTGAACATGTGGGGGAACAGGTTGACTGGTATGTGATGGCTCCATGCTCTTTCACCCATCATGTTTCAAGTAACTAACAGCTGTTTCCATGACTCGGTGCATTGGTTTCCTCTTCTCTCTTCAAATTCTACTCCGCTCATCTGCCAGCTGCTCATCCTGGGGAAGAGAGCCAACCTTCTCCCCACGCTGGCAACTCTGCGCTGACTCACTCTTTGAATGCGTCGGGGAGTTGTCAGGGGAGAGGGTTCCTGCCTAGAAAAGGTAGAGGGGGACAGGTCGCTCCACAGCCCTGACCTCTTACATGTCACCTCTGCAGCCCCTCTCGACCAGGCTCCCGTCGCCTTATTTCTCAGTGGTGGCCCCAGCCTCCAAACCTCTGGTCTGAACTGCAAGTGGCTCACAGATGAATCAAGGGTGAACACAGAGTAAGCATGCGGATAGTGTCTTATTGGCTGATTGATTGATGTTTATCTCTTGCTTTCTCAAGAGGGACTCTTAGAGCGGCTTTGGGACGGAAAGACAGCCGTCACCCAACTGGTACTTCTCAACACGTTCTTTGGTCTGTTGATCAGCCCCTCCCGCTGTTCCTAGACGGGGCTGTGCCTCAACTGCTCTCGCTGTCCTATACTTTGAAACTGTCTAGGATTTAGAAAGTATGTTCACACACTTCTCATGTATCTACACAGCAAAAGGAATGAGTTTGTTGCAGGGGCAAAACTAAGACCCAGGATTTCCAAGTCTAGTAGAGTTACGTAGACTGACGAAGGACGTTTTGACGAGAACTACCCTAACCCTCACATCCCACAAGGAATATCACTTAACATGGGCTTTGCTTGCTCTTTCCTGGGCCTGCCAACGTCGCTAAGAGAAATGCTCTGGAATACTGAAAAAGGTCAGGCCTTGGAGGAGAGAGACGCTGACTGGATTCCACTCGGATTATCTGTGTGATTTTGGTCCTCTTTTTTAACTTCTCTGAACCTCGGCTTTTGTCTTTTGTGCAACAGGAATATTGATATATCCATTTGTCAGTGTGTTATGATGATAAGGACCAGCGTCCAGCATGTGAAGTGACGGGCACATGTTAGGAATTCAATGTGTATTCGATGTTTACTGTGATTCAGCTGACATCTATTGATTGCCCGCTGTGTTCAAGGGCCTATGTTGGGTGCTGTCCAGCCGCTGAGCTGGCAAACCCTGGGAGTGATGTTCCACAGACAGTAGCCAGCCTCTTCTCTCCCCCTTGCCCTCCCCCTCTCCACTTGACTAAACGCGTCGGTGGGTGACTGGGCACAGGCTTCTTCAGAGAGCAGGGTCGGGTCAGGGCGCTCACATCTTTTTCACATGTTTCTGCAGCAGGCCTAGTTTCCAGAGTGAATATCTGGACACATTCTATAAAGTGGTCTCCAGGAAAAAAAAAAAAAACAAAAAAAACCCAAATACTTGCAGTTTTGCTCTGGGTTTTTCATTGAACCAGATGAATCCATGGTGCATGAAAAGGCTGTCAGGCTGGCGGAGGGAGGCTGAATGCTGGTGGAAAGGCGGCATCTGTTGCTTCACGCCCCAATGTGAGGTCTGTGCTCCTGGGGGAAGCAAGGCTTGGCTAGACAAGCGGGGCCATTGTGAAGTCTCGACAATAGACAAGCAAGAGGACTTGGCTGGGATGAAGAAATCCCACCCCCTTTGAGTTTTAAAGGAAGGGAAGCTGGGGTCCAAAGCCTGCCTTATTAGAGAAGACAAATCACCCAAACCAATCTTTGTTATGAATGCCGAGCTATTGAATTTCCTGGGCTCAATAAAGCCTATTGATTTTGTGACAGTCAAAGATAAGTTATGCGCATGGAGGCTTTTTTCTCCTCCCTTCCCTTCACAACATATTTTTTCAGACATATTGGCATTGGGGATTGTAAGTAAAACTGTTATTGGTTTCTTTCGATTTAAGTGTAGGTCCGTGCTCAAGCCCGGCGAAGGACCATTTTTACAGGGGTTTCCAGTGCAAAATAAAGGAAGCGGGAGTCTCTAGAGCTGGGGTCACTCTGTTCTGTTATTTCAGCCTCCAGCAGGAATGCTGCGGGCATCCCAGGCATTTCTGGAATTCTGACATTAGCCATGATCCACTTGCTCACATTTGTCCTCTCTCTACTGCACCGCCCTCCTCTTACTGACCCCCATTCCCTTTTCGCCAAGCCATATGCCATGGTCCGTGGACCAAGACTTTAAATGGCCGCCCTTGAGTGCAACGTAAAACGCTACGGAGTGTGTGTGTGTGTGTGTGTGTGTGTGTGTGTGTTCTATATACATGGAAGGGCTCGTACATGGTAGGTGTTCCTTTTTAAATGTGCAAATAGCATTCCCAAACTTTACAAAGAGAGTAGTTCCTCTTTTGGCAATTTATTCAGAATCCTATCCTATTACAAAAATATTTTGGTGATGCGCATACAAATATGTAAGAGAAGTGTGAAGACACCTACTTCTAGTGGCGTTTAAGGAAAATTGTTACGAACATACCGGATCACAGTAGCATCTAAGAGAGCTCCGATACCATTTTAAACCACCAAACAGAGCTCATAGGATATAAATATGCAATATTTCTGACTGTTCAAATGTTGGATAGACACGAGTGAGAAGTCCCTTAACATATTTAGTGAACTCTAAGGCCTGACTCAGACACATCAACACATTCACTCACTCACACAATCACTCACTCACTCGTACATTCATTCATTCATTCAACAAGCAGATGTTGAGCACCAACTGTGTCCCAAGCGCACAATAAGCATATTGTGGATGACTCTGTCTCTATTTTTCATTACGATGAACTTGATTCTGTAATTGGCTAGCTCAAAAGGTGAAGGCAGAGAAAGGTGAAGGCAGGCACTGTCTTTCCATTCTCTTTTCTCTGTTTCTCTTAAGACCCTCTATTTCAGTGCAGTAGAGGAATAGTGAACATATTTTTAGAAGGACTTATAAATAAAACCCTCTCTGCTTTTGTTCCTCATAGTCAATATGCATAGAATGGCTTTTCCCCAAGTTCACAGACCAAAACATCTTTTTCCCCCAATAAGAAGTATTTCATGGTAAAAATGTAAAGAGACATCCCAGCCGGCGACTACACAACTATTTACAACCAGGCACAAGGTCTACTTGACAATAGACTATGAATGAGAAGGGGGGCTTTTGCCCCCTTCATAAAAATTGTTTCACTCCCCATGCATACAGATTAATTGAAGTGTCTGTGCCCGATTGTGGAGTTATCAGAAAGTGCTACCACTGAAATATATCTCCTTTAGCAATAGGTCCCAGGGTCAGAGGGTCAAATTAGAAATATGAAATGTATTATCTGAGGCTCAGACATTACTCTCTCAGGGATCACCTTTCATAATATATACCTTATACCTTCTGATTGGAACACTGATGTCCTGGAGATTTTATGCGGTGTCGGAAAGAGGAGCATTCTACAACTTGAACGTTTGTTGGGAAGGCTGGCACAAGGCAAGGGCTGCAACAAGGAGCTGGGAGTAGCCAGCTTCTGGATCAAGTGGTAGGAGCCTCTAATAAAATGGGAAATAAATAAAAGGGACAGAAAGGCATGGAAAAAAAGCTTTCTCTGTAGTTCTGTTTAAGGCTGACTCTAATCATTACCTCATTCTACCCCATCCTTTCAAATGGTAGCATTACAAAAGAGGGTTTCTAAGATTTTCTAATATTTACACTCATTATTCTTAATTAGGTTTATATTTTAACTCTGTATAGAAAATATTCTCACAGTTTCTGCTTCATGCATAAATTTCTCATCGGTATTCTTAGGTTCTTATAAATCTTAGCATTGTAGTCTTTCTAGACAAAAGTATTGTGAAAAGAACATGGATTTGAGAATCAGGTAGAGTTTAAATTCCTTATCGGACACTTGCCAGTCTTCGGCAAATTACTTAACCCCTCCAAGTCTCTAATTCCTTATCTATAAAGTCAGATATACTTTCTATCTCTTAAACTATTTTAGCAAGAGAATTTTTTTTTTTTTTTTAAAGTACTTGACACAAGGGTGAGACCTAGGGAGAGACTGTATGGGTTGCCTCTGACAATATTCTACTCCCGATAAGGATAATACTCACTAACTCAGTGCCACGTGATTGTGTGTGCCAAGTATAACATCCTCACTCCATTGATGTATGGCTTGGCTTGGGCACAGACAAGCTCTGGATGGTAGGGGGTATGTGGTAGTTCCTACCAGAAACTTTTTATGATATCATGGGATTCTGCTCACTACTCTTGAGATTCTGCCCCACCGTGGTGAAAAGTGTATCCCCTCAAGTAACAAAGCATATGGAGTTTACTCAAGCCCAGCTGAGCCCAGCAGAGCCCAGCAGAGCCCAACAGAGTCAAGGTCAACCTGTAGACTGAAGAGCAAGAAGTATATGGTTTGTTGTTAAAGACAACTGAGACCCTGGTATCGTTTATTACTACAGCAAAAGCTGACTATTACGGTGTTCAAGAAGTCTTTGTATCCCACCCCTTTCTCTTTATAGAGTTTTTGTCCAAGTTAAATGAGAAAATTTAATAAATCCCTATACCAGTAGCTGACACACAGTTGGTTGCCTTTCCTTACACCTCATCCTCTGCTTAGTCTTCTTGGTTTCATACTTCTTCTGGTATTTACTTGGGATCCAGATAGTAACTAGATGGACCTGGAAATCTTAGCTTTCCAACCACTGCTATGGTTCCTTTGACCATCTGAGCTCGTAATTGGATCACTTTTACTCCCTCAGCTTCGTCTTACTAAAGGCCCTGGTGCTAGGTTAGAGTTCCAACACTAAGTTAGTGGTCAAATGCCCCCAAATTGTGGTGTAGATGCAACAGATAGGAGCCTAGGCTTGCCAGTCCCCAAATATTTAGTTGTGCTCCATAGAAACTAGTAAGAAGGAGATGGAAGCAAAAGCCTGGGCCCCAAAGGAAGGGCATTATTCACTGAGTACACTGGCTGAATGTACTTCACCCTTCAGTTGGTCTGTTGCCACTGTTTTTCCTTCTACCAAACCCAATGGCTGGCTACAAAAAAAAAAAAAAAAATCTGGAATGTGCTTGATCATTATACAGATTGCAATATCAGAAGTCTTGCTGAATCCATAATCTGGAAGTAAGCTTTGTGAGCAGATCCCAGAGAAATGAATGAAAAGGATGGACAATATGATTCTGAGACACATCTACAGGGGGTTAAGGATCTAAAGCTTAGAATTGGGGGAAAGCCAAGTTGGGAACAGAGAGATCTAACTGGCTGGAAATCAGAGTAAAGTCTCAGACAGAAGGCTCCGATAAATTTTCCCTGGTAGCTGTTCTCTTAGCTGTTACTGTTTTAGAAGAGCTCCCTGTCTGTAAGGAGACTCTTTAAGTCAGGATACCCTAAAAGGGATATTAAGCCTCTGATATACTCCTATAGGTGGGGGATCAAAGTGGTATCCCATAGGACCAGAGTGTCAGTTCGTCCTTCTAGAACTCAATAGAAAAGTGGGATGTGAGAAAGGCAAAACACAAAGCCCTTGCTACAGGCCTATCCTTTCATATATAAGGATTTCTTGTGCACTTGATGTTCATTAATCAACACTGCCCCCCAGCCCCCAGTACAAAATCAGAGCCGTTTCAATAATCACTAAAAATGTGAAAGAATTCAGGAAGTGAATAATTTTTACTTTTATTCATTCTCTAACTTTTTGGGGAGAGAAAAAGGCTTAGGTTGAGTTAAGAGAAGAATACAGATCAGCCTTTCTCATATAAAGGTGTCCATAACATAAAAAAAAACTCCCTTGGGAATGAGAAGTTTAATTAGAGAGACTGGTAAAGTCTCTTGTGGGATAGAAGAAGATTCAGGAGGTGAGAACTTTAAGAGACAGCATGCTTTATGAATAATGCAATAGCTAGACTTCACCATTTCTTTCTACAGATTTACATTTCTGAAAACAAAAGGTCAAAGTACATGGGAAAAGCATTTGAAGCCGTAGAAACCTCTAAGCTGGCAGAACCAGCCCCCACAATATATTTGCAGCCTGCCTTCCCAGCTTAATTCCTCTTACCCATGCTCTGGATTATAGCAAATTAAATCACATGAGGTCCCCTGCAAACACCCACAAGAGCATTCTCCACCCCTCCCACTGCCCCCCCTTCCCCCCTTGATAGCCTCCCCATGCCAAGGACCATGCAGATGCCTGCACCAGAGAGCCTCCTTTAGCTACAAGTGATGCCTTCTCCTCTAACATTTTGTTTATCTCTGATGCATTTGAAATTTTCTACTTTTTATGATAGTATGTGCTACAGTGTATCATTTCCACTAGACTACAGAACCCTGAGGGTAAGGATTGTATCCAATATTTCTATGTACCAAAAATATAAAGAAGGAGCTCAAAACAATGAATTACTAAATAGAAGTAATAAGGGGCACCTGGATGGCTCAGTCATTAAGTGACAATTCTTGATTTCAGCTCAGGTCATGATCTCTGGGTTGTGAGATCGAGACCCGAGTTGGGCTCTAAGCTGGGCATGGAGCCTGCTTAGGATTCTCTCCCTCTCCCACTGCTCCTCTCCCTCCCTGCGTGCACGCAAAGACATGCACTCTCTCTCTCCTAAAAAAAAATAAATAAATAAAGAGAGAGAGAGACGAAAAAGTAAGAACCAAGATGGCATCAGCTTTTTTCTTTTCATGTTCACCACCCTCTTCTGTTCAATTTTTTTCTTTTTCTTTTTTAAAGATTTTATTTATTTGAGAGAGAGAGAGAGAAAGAAAGAGCGAGAGAGCACGAGGAGGAGGAGGGTCAGAGGGAGAAGCAGACTCCCTGCCGAGCAGGGAGCCGGATGCGGAATTCAATCCTAGGACTCCAGGATCATGGCCTGAGAAGAAGGCAGTTGCTTAACCAACTGAGCCACCCAGGCACTCCTCATTTTTTTCTTTTTAAGATTTTATTTATTTATTTGACAGAGAGAGAGCACAAGCAGCCAGAGGGAGAAGCAGGTTCCCAACTGAGAAGAGAGCCCAATGGACTCAGGGCTCTATCCCAAGACCCTGGGACCACAACCAGAGCCAAAGGCAAACACTTAATCAACTGAGTCACCTGGACACCCTTTCTGCTCAATTTTTATTAATAGTCCTATTATCAACAAAAATTGTTGATTATTAATAAAAAGTGTTGATGCACATTAATACAAAGTGTTGATGTTTAAAGGGGTTAAATATTTCTAGGGAGCTAGTTGCAAGACAATGATATCCTGTCCAAATAGCCAGAGAAAACCACTTTCAATCATTTCTGTCCTATCTCAAGACTTGGAAGGTCTGAAAAATGTTTGTGTTCTATCCTCAGGCTTGACTGGTGGTCTGGCTTTGTACAGAATGCTAATTGTAAATAATTTTCAACCAGACTTTTGGAAGTGCTGTTTCATTATTACCTTTAAACTTCTAGTAGTTGTTGTGGGAAGTAACCATTCTAATTCCTGATCTTTCATATGTGAACATTTCTTTTCTCTCTGGAAATGTGTACGATCTTTACATTGTCCCAGTGGTTAGATGTGTCCCAGTGACAGCTTTGGTTGCAGATTTATTAGTATACATCATGCTGGGCGCCCAGCACAGAGTCTCATAATCAATATTCTAAAAACTAGACTTTTCAGAAATATTGTACATATATCTCATATTATTTTTGAAGCCACTTAGAATTTATTATTACAGAATTGCCTTGAAATATAAATGGCTAAAATTAGTATTCACATAATTCCGGTTTTTCAACAGGAAATACCATTGGTCTCTATGTGTTTTTAGAAACTGGAAGTGAATGTTGGGATGTGTAATCAGGAAGTAATTACCTATATGAACATTTGAACCCTGTTGAAATACCAGGTGTTTAACGTCAGACCTGGATCCTATGATAGGAGTAGCTGAGGGACCATAGCTGCAAGGAGCTAAAAAGGTCAAAGAAAACCATCAAAGAGCTAAAGATTTGAGGTTATTTCTGTCCCTTCTTGTAAGTTCATGGCTGGGCCTTGATGAGGAAGTGGAGGATGGCTCAGAACCAGCAAATATGTAGGAAATAATTTGTTTGCAAGAGAAACACTCTTAAGACCATTCACTGGGTTAAGGGAAGGAGCTAGAGGGGTCTCCGTAAATATAAAATTGAGCATTTATGTAAAAACTTAATAAATAATTTCTCCAAAAAAATCAGGGTCACTTAAGGGGGGGGGAGGAAGATGTTGCACTGCTTTGTAAGGACAAAAAAAAAAAAAAAACAAAAACCCAACAACAACAACAAACAAAAAACCACCAACCCCCCCCACCAAAACCCTAACCCCTACAAATCAGAGAATATGGAATTATAATTACAGAATGTTCTGTTTAACTCACCCATAAAGTAAGATGTATGGTAAAGGTCACCAAACCTTACCAGTGAGATAATTCAGATCTGTCAAAACACCTCCAATTATTCCTTAGGGAAATTAGTTTGCTAGTTACCCGAGCCAGTCTCACCATAATCCTACCGGACCAGAGCACGACTTGGGACCAGCAATTTGGGGTGTAAGGAGAAACCCTTCTGATATGGGTGACTACCATTGCACCCTTTGATCAGAAAGTCCTCCCCAGCTGCTGCTATCAATCACTGATTTCCTTCTTTCTGTAGGTCCTCCCTTCCCTTCCTGGACAAAGTTAAATTTCTGGCTCTGACCTTGAGCTATTTCCATCACTTCTGTTTTGCCATCTATATTTCCTTCTTCATTTTCTTCATGTCTGTTTTGAACTAACTTTCCTGGAGGCAAAAAGCGTTACCGTAGCACCCTTGGAAAAAAAATTCCCAAACAGGGCTTTACATGCTTTGAAAAGACGCACAATGAAACAATATTAAAAGAAGGATGGGTGAGGTTGAGAAGGTGGAAGAAGTGACATTGCAGATAATTGTGCATGTTAATTTTTAACCGAGATTATTTCAGTGCTCTGAGCAAAAGGAGTATCCCCGCTCATTCCTTGCACAGTTTGCCTGATCACAAGGTGATACGTTTTCGTTCCACACCCTTGCCTGATTGCAAACACATGTGTCCTATGTCAGGTGTGGATGATACAAATGAAACAAAAATTACTCATTGTTGCTCACCACATTTATTTATATCTTTGGAAAATGACATGCTTCATGATTTAAAAAACCTTGGAAATGGAAAAACATATAAAAATGAATGTAAAAAAGTCATGCCAAGTTTTATCACTGAACACATCTTTGAACATTGTGATAGATTTACTTTTGATCAGAAAAGAGCTCAGATATATGTGTTTGTGTGTTTGTATGAGCTTACCTATGAATATGAAACACTGAGGGAACCGGACTGCACGTATATGTCTGGATCCTAAATATCGAGTCAGATGTGTTTTCATAACATTGGATATATGAAACACTGAGCTTAATGGACTTTACTGTAGTACAGCATTTTACCCTTTGGATACATTCTAGATTTTTTAAACAACACATTATTTTTTGGACATTAGTGTATTTCTGAAATTCAGTTTATAAGTTGCCGTATTTTTGGCCTTCATTACATTACTCTTCATGTTTTTCTCTGATTGTTTCCTTTGGATAAATTCCAAGGAGTAGAAATACTGAGGTCACAGGTCACATGTTATGATTGTTTCTGGCATTCTTGATATGTATATTACCAAAAGGCACTTTAGAAAGGTTGTGTAGTTCTCACTAGTGTAGCAGAGTGTGAGAATGTTTTTTCACCAAGGATCTTTTCAACATATGATATATATAATTTATAATGCTGCTATTTGGAAAATAGGTTGTTAATTTCTAGGAAAATTAAACACACACGTGTGATTCATTCATTCTTGTTTTAATTTAAATTTAATTTAAATTTCTTTGATTATGAATGAGTTTGAACTTTTAAAAATGTGTCTATTAAAAATGCGTATATTTCTCTTTTTGTTCGTGAATTTCCCATTTATTTCATTTGCTAGTTTTTCTATTTGGGGTGTGTGTGTGAATGTATAATTATATATAATAAATATATAACACTGTAACAATATTATATATTATATTTAAAATTAAATTTAATGTTACATATTAAATTTAAATATTGAATAATATATAATAGTATTATATAATATATAATGGAGAAATACTGTATACAAAATTTTGTGTGTGGATTGTAAGTTTTTCATAGATCAGGATATTAACCCTTTCTTGATTTTTAACAGTTATATTGAGAAATGATTGATATACAGTAAACTATACATATTGAAAGCATACTTTTGACTTATAAAAGTATCACCCTAATTGAGATAATGAACCTTAGAAGTTTCTTTGTACCCCTTTGTCATGCTCCTCTCCCTCACAGCTCTCTCTGCACCTGCTGTATCCCAAGGCAACTACTGATTTCATTTCTGTCACCATAGGTTACTTTTCATTTAAAAAAAAAAAAAAGTATTATATAACATGTCTTTCTTCTTTTTGGGTTCTTTCATTCTTAACTATTTGGAGACTTATCTATGTTCTGTCATCTATCAATAATTCATTTCTTTTTAATGCTGTATTTGTATTGTACTGTATTGATACAAAAGCTTGGTATAACCATAAACTTGGGTTGCTTCCAGTTTTTGAGCTATTACAAAGACAGTTTTTATAAACCTTGCTGTAAACATTTTTGAACAAACATATGCCTTCATTTCTCTTGGGTTAATGGTTGGATCACATGATATAATATGTTTAACTTTTTTAGAATCTATCGACCTATCTTCCAAAGAGGTTGTATCAATTTATGTTCTCAACAGCAGGTTTTTAGAGTTCCAGTTGCTTTACATTCCCATTAACACTTGGTACAGTAGGTCTTTTTAATTTAATCTTAACCATTTCAGTAGGTGTGGATGGCATTTTACTGAAATTTTAATTTGCATTTTCTTAATGACTAAAAATGTTGACTATACTTTCATGCTTATTGACCATGTATATATTTTATTTGGTGAAATGTTTACTCAAATCTTTTGCCCATTTGAAATTGAATTCAGTACTAAATGTAAAGAACAATAAATCATGACAAGAAAAGTTCATCCAGGAGCACAAGGTTAGTTTGACATTTGATATTCAAAATGTAATTCACCATATGAACAAACAAAGGAAGAAAAATCATAGGATCATCTCTAAAGATGCAGGAAAGGTGGTTGGCAAAACTTAACATTCTTTTATAATAAAGATATTGTGATGATACTAGCAATAGAAGAGAACTTTCTCAACCTGACAAAGGGTACCTACCAAAAACCTACAGCTTCCATGATCCTGGATGATGAAAGTTTGAATTCTTTCTCCCTAAAATGAGAAACAAGACAAAAATTTGTGATCTCACCACTTTTATTCAAAATTATCCTGGACATTCCAGCTATTTCAGTAAGTCAAGAAAAAGACGTAAAAGGAATCCAGTTTGGAAAGAAAGAACTAAAACCTTTAATTCACATTTGATATGATTCCTAATATAGAGCATCAGTTGCAATCTTAAAAAAACTACTATAATTAATAAGGGAGTTTATCAAAGATATGGGATAAATTACATACATATGTCAATTATAATATATACTAAGAACAAGCAATAGGAAATTGAAATTAAAATATAACACAATTTGAAGAGTATAAACATTATGAAATGCTTTGGGATAAATCTGAAAAAAGAAGAACAAGATGGGCATACTGAAACTATAAATAACTACTAATAGAAATTTTAAAATACATAAATGATTTAATGATATATCTTGTTTAGGGGCCAAATACTCTATTTGTAATGTATCTATCTTCTGGAGGTAGTTTATAGATTCAATGTAATCCCACTCAAATTCCAGCAGGCATTTTGTAAAAATTGGCAAGCTAATTCTCAAAGTCATATGGGAATGCAAAGGTCCTAGAATTGCCAAAACAACTTTGAAAAGGAAATATATAGTTGGAAGACAAACACTCCCTGACTTGATGCACTAATTTAGATAAGGTAGAATTGGTGTAACATGATAGACAAATAGATCAATGGCATGAAATAGAAAGTTCAAAAATATTTCTACACATTTATGGACCAATTGATTTTTACAAAGCAAGATAATTTAGTGAAAAAAGATCTTTTCAATAAATGATGCTGGAATAATTAGATATATATGCCAAAAAATTGCTTCAACATGTATTTCATACTATATACAAAATTTAACTCAAAATGGGTTATAAACATAAGTTTAAAAAAACTATAAAACTTCTGGAAGAAAACATAGTAGGAAATCCTTATAGATTTTAATTAAGCAAAGATTTCTTAGATAAGAATCTTAGATAGATTATCTTAGATAATTAACTAATAGTTATTAATCTTAGATAGATTATCCATAAAAGAGCAAATTGATAAATTAGACTTCATAGAATTAAAAAGTTGTGCTCTGTAAATACCTTATTCAGAGAATGAAAAGAGAAACCAAAGATGGAGAGCAAATACTTATAATCAGATGCCTGATAAAAGATTTATATTTAAATACATAGAAATGCCTCTAAAATAAAAACACCAATTTGAAGGGATACATGTGTGTCTTGCAGACGCCGCCAACCTGGAGCCACCCTCACTATCCAGCTATGGTCAACCTTACTGTGCTCTTTGACATGGCCATGGTCAGAGAGTCCTTGGGCCATGTCTCCGAGCTGTTTACAGACAAAGCTCCAAAGACAGCAGAGAACTCTTGAGCTCTGAGCACTAGGGAGAAAGGATTTGTTTCTAAAGTTTCCTGCTTTCACAGGATTATTCCAGGATTTATGTGCCAGGGTGGTGACTTCACATACCATCATGGCACTGGTGACAAGTCCATCTGTGAGGAGACGTGTGAGGATGAGAATTTCATCCTGAAGCACATGGGTCCTAGCATTTTGTCCATGGCTAGTGCTGGACCCCACACAAACAGTTCCCAGTTTTTCATCTGTGCTGCCAAGACTGACTGGGTGGATGGCAAGCAGGTAGTCTTCAGCAAGGTCAAAGAGGGCATGAAGAATGAGGAAACATGGAGTGCATCGGCTCCAGGAATGGCAAGACCAGCAAGAAGATCACTATTGCTGACTGTGGACAAATCTAATAAATCTGGCTTGTGTTTTATCTTAGCTACCAGACCATTCCTTCTGTAGCTCAGGAGAGCACCCTCTACCCCCATTTGTTAGCAATACCCCAGAATCTCTGTGCTCTCGCTGTGGTTCTGTGGGCTCCATGGTTCCTTATCCCCAGGTCTAGCTGGATTGCAGAGTTCAGTTTATGATGATGAAATAAAACCTAAACCACAAAAATAAATAAATAAACAAATAAATAAATAAATAAATAAATAAATAAATAAAGGGATACATGCACCCTTATGTTTATTGTAAAATTATTTACAACCACCAAACTAGAGAAGCAGCTCAGGTGTCCATTGCTAGATGAACGGATAAAGAAGATGTAACATATACGTGTAGAAAGGAGTATTACTCAGCCATAATAAAGAATGAAATCTTGCCATTTGCAGCAATGTAGATGGAGCTAGAGGGTCTAATGCTAAGTGAAATAAGTCAGCCAGAGAAAGACAAATGCCATATGATTTCACCCAAATGTGGCATTTAAGAAACAAAACATGGGTGAAATAGTTGATGGGCATTAAGAGTAAACTTATCTTGGGGCACCTGGGTGGCTCAGTGGGTTAAAGCCTCTGCCTTCAGCTCAGGTCATGATCCCAGGGTCCTGGGATCGAGCCCCACATCGGGCTCTCTGCTCAGCAGGGAGCCTGCTTCCCTTCCTCTCTCTGCCTGCCTCTCTGCCTACCTGTAATCTCTGTCAAATAAATAAATAAAATCTTTAAAAAAAAAAAGAGTAAACTTATCTTGATTCCTGAAAAAATGAAATGATGAAGACAATAAAATAAAAATAGAAAAGCTCCCAAAACTCAGCAATAATAAATTAATGTCTTTCCCCCATTTAGTGAAATATTCTTCTAATATTATCATGTATCTTTTATTTTCTTAATGTTTTCTTGAGCAAAAATATTTTGAGGTTCTTAGAGGATAGTTAAAATTCATTTTCATAACATGTGATAGTGATTTTTTTTAAACATACAGGTTTTAATTCAGTTCAATAGTGGAAGAAGGCTAAATCCTAGCTTGATACTGACTAGCTTGATACTATGTGGAAAGATATCTCAAACTGTTGGTCATTCGCGATTTAAAGGTACACAAGATGTTCTACATTATAAATTGACTATACCAGGAAAAGCTGCCCATACCTCTGATCCGAGCTTTGTAACCCCAGTAAACTTCTGTTTGGTGATGTAACTGGTGTGAAGGACAAGGAAAGAGTGCTGGAGAAATGCCCTGGAGACACTCTGAAGCACAAGTCAGAAATCAAAATACTTTCCAGCCAGTGGGACCTTAGAGATGACTTGTAGTCTGTCCTGGGGAAATTGAATAGGAAGATACCTGAGTGAGCTAGCACACAGCAAGGAAAAACTAGGAACTACAGGCGGGTAGAAACGTCGAAAGACTATGCATCTAAGATGCCAAATTCCCCAGATGGCTAGCTCTTCTACTAATGCCCCAGTTATACGGCACATAGCACTGGGCAGGGCAGTATCCCAAATTTCAAAGCCCAGTCTTCCTATGAAAAGTAGGATTGTTGCCCAAACATACCAGGGACAATCAATCTATTGTCTTTACCTGCCTGTCTCACTCAGTTTGTGGAGTTTTTGGAAGTTCAGCAACTTTTGGAATATGATGCATTTGTCTCTTTTTTGCTTGCTCTCTTTTCTCTCTTCTCTCACAGGATAACTTTGAGATGTCAGAGTTAGGGCAGGAAGCCTCACTGTCCTGCGCAGGTGTGCTCCTCACAGTCCCAAGAGGACTTGACCCTATCACAAGTTTGAAAGTTATTTGAGTAATGTATAGGAAATTAATAAAATCAATGGTGATTGACTCAGAGAAACTAATTTCTTCTGGCTGCAAATATAATCAAAACCAGTTGTCTTCAAATTTTTGCTGAAGTATTTCCTAATAAGAGTTATGAAAAAAAAAGACACATGAAAGCCATCACATATTTTAGGTAGACATAAAATTTTTATCTAAATTTAAGTAGTGGAAAAAAAAATGTAATTTCTCTTGTATTGTAAACAAGAGCATCTTAAAAGAAAAACATTAATTACCCTTAGAAATGTATCCAAAGACCAAAATATCTTAGTGAATTGACAGCCACTCTCACCTGTTTTAAAACTAAATGAATGTTCCTGGGGCACTGGGGTGGCTCAGGTTAGGTGAATAACTTGGTTTTGGGTCTGGTCATGATCTCATGGGTACTGAGCTTGAGCCCTGTGAGTGGGCTCCTGCTCAGCAGGGAGTCTGCTTGAAGATTCTCTCCCCCTGCTCCTCCCCCACCCGTGCATACACGTGAGTGTGCACGCACGTGAGTTCTCTCTCTCTCTCTCAGATAAATAAATACATATTAAAAAAAAAAACCAAGTCCCTATATGAATGCTCCTGCTTTAACTGTGTGAAATTATACATTGTTTTATTTTTCTTTGACCTGATATTTTTATTTTACTTGTTCTCAATATCCTATCCTAACATATTCATGTTGGAAAGTTTTTATTCATAATTTCATGATATTTATATGCTATAACATTTCCATACATGAAATTTTCTGGAACCACAGGACATAATTGTTAATTTTTTCCTGGATTGAGTTATTAAATTATTACTGAGTTATTATTATTACTAGTTATTATTATTAAACTTAGTAATATTGATCAAAGCAATATAGCTATAAATGAAATATTGAACAGATGATTAATAATCACAAAGAGAAAATTTTCGTTGAAAGAAAGCCCTTAGTAAGAAGGAATGGGTCTTATTTTTCAATGTGTTCATGGATCCATGAGTAAAAATTACATATGCTAGAGTAAGATAAGGTCCTGTCTTAATACTCTTCCTCTTTTGTTTAAATAAGCATAAACACTAAGAAACTGTATTCATGTAAATAGGTAGATAAAGATGGAATTTTTTATTTTTTATTTTTTTATTTTTTATAGAAAGAGTGTGTGCATGTGCAAGTATGGGGGTGTTTGGGGGGTACAGCAGGGGTAGAGGGAGATGGGGAGAGAGAATTCTAACCAGGCTCCATGGCTAGCATGGAGCCCGAAGTGGGGCTTGATCTCATGACCCTGAGATCATGACCTGAGCCGAAATCAAGAATCAGAAGCTTAACCAATTGAGCTATCCAGGCACCCCAGAAGGAATTTTTTAATAGTAATTTCACTCAGTTCTCTGAATTTTTTCCTGTTGGGGAAAGTTATGCATTTTTTTGTTCGTCTGTTTGTTTGTAAGATGGAAGAAGAGCAATGGCAAAAGGAGAGGTGTGAAAGTGCAACCACTGGTGAATTCTCAGTTGGATTATTTTATTAATTGGGAAAGAAAAACATAGGAATTGAGGATCTAGAAATTTGATCCTGTTAAACTACCTCATCCCCTATACCATTGGAAAAGTTTTTGGGTATCTCTAGGTGTACACACATATGAGTTTGAGTATTGTTTGTCTACACCAGGGCATCTTAAATGCAGTCCCACACTAGTTACATGAACATTACTTGAGAATTGGTTAGAAATACAAATTCTAAAAAAAAAAAAAAAAAGAAACACGAATTCTTAGGGCCCACGTTAGAATCAGGCACTGACGTCTACTCAGCTAAGATCGGGAAACTGCTATAATCAAATAAGCACTAGATTCCTCTGTTCCTCAAGTAAATAGCTTGGAGAAAAGGACACAAAGAATTTAACCCTTTTAAGAATCGCCATTCTCCTTGCTCTCTCAAATGGGGAGAGCCTCTCCCTCACTGTGTACGTGCATTCCCACCAAATGCCTTGGAGTGAGGGATTATTTGGGATCAAGCTGACAAAGAGACAGAGGACCTAAAGTTAAATGTAGTCCCAAAGGTCATTTTCTGATAAAATGTCTATCTTCCGCACAAAAGTTGTAGGTCTCCAAAGGCAGGGACGAAGTCTTTATTTATATAGCGAGGGCACAAAGCTGTTTGTTAAACTAAATTTAAATGGTGGTATTTAGACCATTTGGAATGGAAGAAGTGATACGTTTGGCATCTAAACAGTTGTCAATGAATTGATGCTTTTAGGTCAGTTTTGCCAAGACCATGAAAGGGGACTCAATGCAATAACAAATCCACTAGGATAAGGAAATAGAAACCGAGGCAGTACGGTATGAACAAGGAGCAATTGTTGTCACTCAGGACCACAGAGACTATCAGTTTTGGAAAATACTTCAACATTCTATGTCCGTCTGTTTCCTAATCCATTTACTATATGCCTAGCCCATTTCTGCTTTCTGTGGTTTTTATTCTATCAACAAAAGTGATTTTTTGTTTTTTAATATAAAATCATGAAAGTGGTTGTGATTATACACTGTTCGAGTCCTCACTGCCCCTGCTGCCACGTCAGCACATCTGATCTCAGCTGACACTCTCAGTCTTCACGTGATGCCCAAAAGGTTTATGCCTCCTGCCCAAGATCACACAAGACATCGGTTGAGTTGGATGTGATCAAGTCTTCCCATTAAGTCCTTTACTGGCCACAGCACACTGCTGTAAGATTTTCTAGAAGAAATCTCTACTTTGTACTGGGAAACTCAACTGACTGTGGTATCAGGATTCTAGCAACAACATGACCATGCAACATCACACATATTGGGTAGGCCATTTTATGTCACTAAATCTTGCCCCAAACCCTATTTGGTTCTAAAATTTTATGATGTCTGTCAACTTCAAGACATTTTTTTCTGATGAAATTGAAGCTCAGAAATTTACGCTATTTGTGATTTGTTTATGACTTCTATTATCTCCCATACCCTTCCCTACTCTGTTCCATTTGACTTGGCTAATAAACCTTTTATTGTTCTGCCCCTGGGGTTCATAGAGTCTTTTGTGGATGTTTTAGAGTTTAGGCTTTGAATAAACAAAGGAAAATAAATTCTCATAAGAAAGCTTTTCCTTATTTCGTATAAAAAACAAAATTAGAATTTATATTTTATTATTGAACAAGAATATTATGAAGAGTTGGAAACCGTTCAGCTATAAAAGGACTTTTCTTGGAGGTTATCTTTTCTTATGCAGAACATACTCCATTACTGTGGTTCACTGCCCAGCCTGAATGACCTGATCCGGGCACAGTAACTCCTGCAGCAAGCTCCTCTCTCACCTTCTTTAACAGCTTCCAGATCATGCACACACACATACACAAAGGATATTTGATCCCCGAGGAATCCACTTCCCACTCTGCCAGTCACACATGATTTTTCTCCAAGATATGCTATGGAATGATGAGGGGAGAAAACCCTCTTTCCATTGGTTGGGGGGTGGGAGGTGAGGTTCTGGAGTTCTTTAGAAATGGTTGTGTTGGAGGTCTAATAACTCCTTTGAAGGACCAAGTCTCTGCATTTTTTTGTCATTGTGTTCCCATCTATGCTATTTTCTGCAGTAATTTACTTGTCAGAAAGATCACAGGAAACTAGTAATTTACTTTGAGTGCAAAGCATTGTGTGGCTGTGGATGCATTTTCTCATAGGGCTGTCATCTTTCATTTGTCTAAATGGAATGATGGATGAGCCGATTTCACCACTTGGCATGCCCACGCTGCTATTTGTCCATGCCTCTCCTGCCTTCATGGCATGGCCCCTCTGGCTAAGACACCCCTAAACATCGGGGCCACAGGATCTACGAGAAAGGCTTTTAAATGAGGATCTGTGAGATAGGTTAATAATCACTGGAAACCAATCCCTACACCTGGACATATTTACGTTGCTCAGTGTATCATACTCTTATTATATAAGAGCTAGATAAAATACCTTGTTTTACTTATGCAAGAAAGTTGAACACACCGAACATCTCACAGCTGTCCATCATGAGGCAAGACAGAAAATGCATCGCCTGTGGTTGACCCCACTCCCTTTCCCAGCCAAAGGAAAACAAGCTTCTGCATCTGCTCATTACTATTGGATTTAGTTCATAAGGGTGTTTTCACACAGTACACCTTTTAAGCCCAAACTGTATACTGAATTGATCAAAAGCAGGATTAACCTCTTCATAATTATCCCAGGCTTCATTCCTATCCACCCATTTCACATAAATGACAATAACTGAAATGAAAAGTTTAAAATTTAATAAGAAGTTTTCACTTGAGATAATCATAGAGATTCTGTTGGGATTTCAGATCCCGCTTTATTATCAGAACTAGTTTGGAGTTTTGATTTCAGTTTTGCTGGGCAATTTACAGTCTGAGTACATGGTCCATGATCTCTTTTGTCAAGGATGGGAGGAAATGTTAAAGTCAAGGCAGTTTCCCATATGCGAATGTCAAGCCCTCAGGGTCACCCCTGTCAAGGAACTGGGAGCAAAAGGTGAAGTCTTTAATTTGGCAAAGAGTGTCTACAAAAACCTGGAGCAAAGATCATATTTAATGTTGAAATATTGAAAGTTTTCCTGCGGGAGTTGTGGGTGGTGGAAATTTTGTCAAACAGAACTCCTCCCCTCCCTTTGCAATAACCACACACTTCCTTTCCAGGAGGCAAATTCAACAAAGATATATGAAGCATCTACTTCACGCTTCAACATTAAAGGTACAAGGATAAATAAGACATGGGGCTTGCCCTGGGAGAGCTGATAAGTTATTGGATAGGGCGGGTAGAATCAAACTGACTAATACATTTTGCTAAGTATGTACAACCAATGCTAGAGTACTCACAAAGTACTGTGAGGCCAAAACCTCTCAAAACATGGATTACAAACCCCCCCCCAAACCAGAAAACAGCAACAACAAAAAAAATGCATTAAACATACTCGAGTGTGCATGTGTGTATATATATGTATATATATAAATATGTATATATGTTTGTACATAATTTAATAAAAATTATAATATAATATAATATATAGTATAATATATTCATATAATATATAACATAGAAAATAAACTATAAAATATATAAAATATAAAATTAACACAATAATTATTATAATTATTAAATCATAATTAATAATAATTTAATAATTAATATAATAATTTAATAATGAAAATTTGTATTTGTATATATATAAATGTTTATGTAAAGAGCTTGGGAAATAATGGGTCTAATGCACAGGGTTTCCGAGTAATATTCATTCATTCATGTATTCACTCATTTCAAATATTTATTGGGTTTTACTCTATGCCAGGCTTTATGCTAGGTCCTGGGACTTCAAAGATCATTTTGAATTGGGTCCTTTTGTCAAGGAGCTGAGTGCTGAATATTAGAAAGTAGGCTGAAAGGCCTTGGATGATATGTAGAAAGGAGCCATGGAGATTTGGTTGCTTTTGTTTTGTAACAGGAGAATAAATGCTATAAGAATTTTGGAATGACTGCTGTAAGGGATAAGCAACCATCTGTCTAGATGATAAGGGCTTGAATGAGGGTAGACAAATTAGATCCGGAGGGAAGACATTTTTACAATAAAACAGGAAGGAAATAGGACACAGTTGAAGACTTCTTAACAGCAACTAAGAAAAATTGACACTGGCTATGTAAGAAGAAAAGATGTTATTGGAAGGATTTTATCAGATGAGTCTGGATCATCCTTGTGAAGATTGAGAATCAGATTCAGAAAATGTGCAGCAAAGGTACGTCTGGTCCAAGGATAGGGAGGACCTTCTCCATTTTTAGAAGGAAAAATATATCCCAAATGTAGGGCGCTACTGTTGCTCCTTGACTCCCTCTGAACTTGCTACTCTGAGTCCGCCTCCTGGTTCTGAATGCATTCAGCTTAGTAGGACGCAGAATTCTGGGTGTCAAGCCTGAGTGTACAGGGAGAAGGGAGGGAAATATGGGCCGATAGCTCTGGTGGTTTTTTCCCAACTCCAATGGGAGGTTTGTTCATTTCATGGCCTCCTGATGACAACTGTTCATTCCAAGAGTATTAAGTCTTTATCATCAGGACTTCAAGGGATCTAGATTTATTGGCGTATTGACAGAGCAGACGATGATGCCACAGCTGTCAATGGGATACCAAACCGAAAGGAATGCAACCATGAGTCAGGGTCAGATTTAGTTTGTGATACCTTCGAGATAGCGGAGTAAATACCCAGAAGTTGGACTCTGTGGTCTGGCTATCAGGACAGAGGTCGAAACTAAAGATAAAGACTGTGGGTTTCCTTGTCTGGAAGCCCCACCATCCCTCTACTACTGGAGTCTGTCTGTCCAGAACCTCTTGCAAGAATTCTTCTCATCCCTTTTGAGCCCCCGTTGTCTCCCTCCTTTGTATTCCTGTATTTCATTCCATTCCCCAGTCTTTCAAAAAGGCATTTTGTCCAGTGGGGGAAGTTAATCTTCAACTGCCCAATCTCAGCACTGATTATTCAGAGGAAAGAAAATGCCAGGAATGTCCCTGCATCCACCCTACACTCAACACCTTTTCTTCTTGCCAAATTAATCACTTTCGGGTGTGCTCACCAGTGATTCCACACATACTTAAGAGATGGGTTGGGGGGCACAAGGCAAGTCTTTTTAAGCTCAAGATCTCCCGGCTCTTGAGGCCATGTCAGTTGGCAGACTCAGGAGACAGAGGAGGCACCCACATCTACAATCTGGTTTAAAGCTCCCCCGTAACTTGGCACGGCTTGCACCAGACCTCGTCCTGCACTCCCACGAGGCCTGGGGTGCTGCGGTTCCTGACACCCCCATAGCGGTCCGTTGACACCTCAGTGCAGAGATTTTTAGACTGGGATTCTAGGGACACTAAGGAGGGAGGGGAAGGGGTTGGAGGAGGAGGGCAAAACTGGGGACGGCTCTGGGTCCTTTTTCCCTGCTTAACCAGAACAACTCTGATTTTCCCTCTTTTATAACTTAGACTTTCATACAAAATTTCCTTTGAGGACACAGTCTGATGTTAAAAATCAGTTTCCAAACCCTTGCTTTCAACTGGCAGTTCTCAAAACATCTTGATTTCAGGACACCTTTACACTTTTAAAAACGATTGAGAACCCTGAAGGGCATTTATTTATAAGGATTTTATCAACTAATATTTACCGTATTTGACATTAACTGAATAATTTAAACCATTTATTTATTTATTTTTGAAAATAACTATAAAACCCCACTACACGATAATGTAAATACCATATTTTGGTTAAAATAACTATACTCTCCAAAACAAAAATAATGAGAATGAAGAGAGGCAGCATTTTACAGTTTTGCAAATATCTTGAATGTCTGGCTTAGTAGAAGACAGATGGATTCTCATCTCTGCTTCCGCACTAAATCTGTTACGATATGTTGCTTGGTTGAAGTATATATTTTAGAAAAGCAGATCTCATAGAGATCTATAGTTGGAAGAAGTAGGAATATTTTAAGTCTTTCTTGATAATTGTGGCTATTCCTCTTTGACACTCCAGCAAAACTCGACAATTAATTGTTTCTTAAATGTTAATTGTTATATGGAATCAAAACTCATATTAACAAAATTTTAACTCTATAACATTAAAATCTATCTTGCACTTTGCATGGTTCTTTAACCCATGCATAACTTTGTAACACCCTGTACTGGTCATCTGAAAAATACTCATTCACTGAATTATGTTTTCAAAAGGATACAGTTCATTTTACAATCTCAAAAAATTAGATTTGATAATATGACTACCAATCTCATCAGAAAAATCTCTAGGTACTGGGAAGCTGTCAAACTGGCAATGGTGGATACAAGTTTTCAAAATTCTAATTTTTTCTTGAAAGCATTAATTTTATTAACAAATAAGCTATTTATTGGCAAAATAACCTATTTCTGAATAATCATAGTTCTTCTGAATACCCATAGTTTGCCTATCAGTCATTCTTTGAAGGTTAAAGGTATTTCATGGGAAAAGTATCTAGTTCAGCTTGCAACTAAAACAGTCACACAAATGCTTTCCCTCAGGGCAAACATCATACTTTTGTATGCAGCTTAGAAGGGCTGTCTGTGTACACACCATTTCATCACAAAGAATACTAAAAAGGCATGCACTCAAAGGTAGAGATTTAATAAAATGAACCCATATTTATTCCTCAGAGATATTCATAAGTGAAACTGGCTTATTACGATTACTACGAGTGCCTGACACTGACGTCTGGACTGACTACGGACTTGGTGACGCGGACTTGATTCCAACCAAGGCATCCACAGTTTGACTTTAAGCATCAGTGAGAATGTTACCAGGGGGAAAAAGGTAAATACCATTTTAGTATTATCATGAAAATACACAGACATGTACATTTACACATATGTTACACACTTGTACACACACACACACACACACACACACATACTGCTTTGCAGTATTGGTGCCACTGGTTTTTGTTTAATAGGTGTTATTTAGACACTCATGAAAAGCAAAAAAACCTTGAAAATTCTATTTATACTCCGTAAAAAACTTAGCTTTCTTTGGCTTCTGATACTACGGTGGTGAAGTCAGTTTCTCCACTAACTGCATTCCTGGCCGCATGGGCTGTATGTACGGTGACTTGCTGTTCTCGAGGTGTCCATGGTGAGCTTCTAGGGCGCCCGTGCAGAAGAGAATGCTGATGGGTGCTCTCCCTGAAGTGGAGTCTGAAGCTCCCTGGCGAGGATGCGGCCTCAGAGAATCACTGGTCAGGACAGCTGCCCATCTGCATTGCCTTACAGGGCGGCCCGATAGTGCACGCAGACTTGGCTACCTCCTCTTTGGAACATGACTAATTCCATTTGCTTCTGGCCCCTGGTGAGACTATTTTGAAATCTCCTCCTGACAGGTGCTAAGTAAAGGAATTATTTCACTTAACCGGTTTATTGATTGAATTGAGTCATTGATTTGATGGTTTGTAGTAAATTCACTTCGTACTCTGTAAAGAAAATACTCTGTGCAGTTCACAAAAAACTGAATGTGGGAAAATATCTTAGTAGAATCGACTAGAAATGAAATATCTTTGTGAAAGATACAAGGATTTCAGCAAGCAGCACTCTTCGGCTGCCTCAAACCTTACCTGTCCCTGGTTCCTAGTGGGCTTGTCTAGGCAACACCACTAATCTTTTGTCAGGAAAGCCCTCTGGTTATGTGAAATCATTTCTCATTGATGTACTCCACTGACAACACCATCCATCACTGTTAGGGCGGGAGGTAGAGAACTGAGATCTTGAACTCTGAAGAAATGAACAATTAAAACCGATGGGTGCTTTTCCCTAGCCCACAAAGGCAAACTAAAAACTGCTACTGAAGATCAAATAAGCCCTACTCTCGTTTTTGGTGGCACCATTGTAGACAGGAGCATTGCAAAATTATATCCGTTGTGTTACGGCAGTTCATTTATTTTTTTAATTATGAAGTTTCTATTTAAATTTCAGTTAGTTAACATACAATGTAATATTAGTTTCAGGTGTACAGTTTAGTGATTCAACGTTTCCATACAACACGTGGTGCTCATGACAAGTGCCCTCCTTAATCCCCATCCTGTATGTCACCCATCCCCCCAGCCACCTCCTCTCTGGGAACCATCAGTTTGTTCTCCACAGTTAGGAGTTTGTGTCTTGGTTTGCCTCTCTGTCTCTTTTCTCCCCTGTGCTCGTTTGTTTTGTTTCTTAAATTCCAGAAATGAACCCACAACTATATGGTCAATTAATCTTTGACAAAGCAGGAAAGAATATCCAATGGGAAAAAGACAGTTTCTTCAGCAAATGGTGCTGGGAAACTACAGCCACATGCAGAAGAATGAAACTGGACCACTTTCTTACACTGTAAATGAACATAAATTCGAAATGGATTAAAGACCTGAATGTGAGACAGGAAACCTTTAAAATCCTAGAGGAGAACATAGGCAGTAACCCCTTTGACATCAGTTGTAGCAATTTCTTACTAGATATAGTAGTTTAGCTTGGGTCGATTCTCTGTACGTCCTTTGAGCTTTGGCTTGGAGGTGTGGGTGCAGAGTATAGCAAGAGTGGGCATACTGAGATATCCAGAACCCGTCTCTTAATTCTGACCATAAAAAAATATTTAGCTTAAATGTCTGCCTTAAATGTAGTATGCAGAAAGAAACGGCAGAAATCAGACTCCTTTCCCACGGTACTTCCTGAAGATGACCTTGTCAGAAACTTGGTCATTACCATGGCAGCTGAGGTCAAAGAGTAAATTCCACTTGTGCAACTTGAAACCCAGCTTGCTCTGTGATTTAAACTACTTTGAGGCCCCTGGGGCCAGGTTTCCACAGGCTTTGAGGAAAGCTGCCTGTTTGCATAATGTTCAGGTGCCCCCTGCTTACTGAATATGCACAACTTCCATTTGTTCATGCAGATTTGGTAATTGTCTATTTAATCACCTATTTGCATGCACAATTACTCAGTTTGGGCACATCCACACACATTTGCATATGTATATCTTGACTTGGGCTCCTGCAAAATGACTGCACCTGCAAACCGCAGCCGGACCCATTTAAAAACCCATAGGGTTCAGCCTTGTCCCATGAGGAAAAGAAGGGCCGAATGGGTTTCAAGTCCAAATATTGAGCCTTACTTGTATGTGTCCTGACGTCGATTTATTCTTCTAAGCCTCAAAAAGAAAAAAGTTAGAAAACGTATGGATTATTCTCTAATAGGAGGGAAAGCAGTAAGTTAAAAACTTCGATAAGAAAATAAAGGAAGAAGACCTGAATAAAGAGTGTTGTAAGATAAAAAGAGCAATGTTGAGTTGAATCTCGCCCCCCCCCCCCGTCAATATAATATTTGTTACCTTTGGTATTTAAAAGAACAGAATTTTTGAAACTCCAGGCCAGAAGACCCAAACAGAGGCAGCAGCCATCTTTGATGGGAAATGAAACAAGTGACAGAGACGCGTGGCCTTATGAAGTTCTCCTTCTCTCACCAATAACAAAATCGCCTTGAGGTCCTGTGCATGAGATTGCTTTCTCTGCTTACGGAAGAATTCAACTCAGCTCTCTGGTGCTTCTTTAATGGTTTTTAACTGTCAGCATAGAACAAGCCCAGGGAAGTATGGGGAAAACCAAGGAGTGCAGAGAACGGAGGCGAGCAAAGCTTTGTGCTATTATGCATAGAACTTCTTGGCCACTGGGAAAATGCAGTTTCTCCACCTTTCCTCTGAATGTTTCATCTGGATGATTGTTTATAATTCAGATTATGAAGCCATCTTAGACACTGATTTAATAGATGTGGGCCTGGGCCCCAGAATCTGCATTTTATCCAATATTCCAGGGAATTCTAACCAATGTAAGCTTGGACCACACTCTTTGAAACCCTGATTCCCGTGGCTTTCAAGAAAAGTGGTGTGTCTGTGCATGCATGTGTGTGTGTGTGTGTGTGTGTGTATTTTTCCTCCAAAAACACAAAAAGCACTGCTTGATTCTAAGAAACCATCTCCCTGACTTCCGGGTAACAAACATACACTGTAGGGCTGGTTTACAATGAGTTGTGTAAGAGCAGTCAGGTTTGGCTTGGTATTGCTAGTAATGCAGGTCTATCAAATCAAACCCCAGCTTCACATGTATTCAACCTTCCTTTCTTAGAAGCCAAGGAAACAGAAAAGCCCTAGGTCAGCCCCACCAAAGACCAGCTCTCCCTGGAACAAGTTCCAGCCACAAGGCCAAACTAAACCTGAGATAGAGACATTCATAGGTCTTGATGGCTTATGTGTTGTTGTTGTAAATATATTCATTAATTTTTCCAATGTTTCTCTACTTACAATTTTTTTAACAAGTCAAGAATATTTTAATCCTGTCATTGCCACCTGATATTTTTCTTCTGCATTTTCCAACATCATTCAAATCCTTTCCACATAGGTTTGTTTGTATAATATTCTATCATATGAAGGTGCTGTAATTTACTTTATTATTTGCTATTTTTGATTTTAAATGTACCGGTCATTTCCACTTTTTAAAAAACGTGAGTAGGGCATAACATTACAATGCACATTTTTGTATACATTTAGACACTTTATTTTTTAAATATTTCTTTAAGAGGCATCTGGGGGGTTCAGTCAGGGAAGTGCCTGTCTTCCAGCTCATGTCCTGATCCCAGGGTACTGCGATCGAGCCCCACATCGGGGTTCCTGCTTGATGGGGAGTTTGCTTCTCCCTCCCTTTGCTGCTTCCTCAGCTTGTGCCCAATCTTGTTCTCTCTCTCCCTCTCTCTCTCAATCTCTCTCAAGTAAATAAATAAAATCTTCAAAAAAATAAAATATTTCTTCGAGACAGATTGTTAAAAGAAAGAAGTTGATACAGAGGGTAAATTATTAATGGTTTTGATCATAGGAACAGCTATACAATAAAGAAGTGTTTAGTGAATTTTGTTTCCAAAGAGTTTATTTTATTTCAATTCATTTTTTGAAGGTGATACATTTTAAAATGTTCTGGGTCTGATTTGTTACAGTTGCTGTGACAACCAGGAAATATCGTTTCCCAAAATTTCTTTAATGGGAAGAACTGCAAAAGAGAAGGATGGCTAGATGTTGATTGTGTTTGGGGAGGCTTCCAGATAGATTAATTGAGTTAGTTTCTAGAAAGGGGATGGAGACTGATTATCTCATTTAATGCTCACAAAATACCTGCAAGATGGGTAGTACTTTCTCCATCTAGCAAATGAGGAAGCTAAGGCTTGAGAGGTTAAGGCAGATGCCCAAAGTCACAGAGCTAATCTGAAAGATGCAGGATTCGAACTCTGGGCTTTCCTCACCTGATTCTGAACACTGTCCTTGCTGCTTTCAAACAGCCTGGGAAATTGACGTCTTCATCCATCCTCTTCTCCTGTGAATGTTCTCCCAGAGGAAGGGCTGGCCATTAGTTCCTCTTTCTACCACTGACCTTGAAAACCATCTATCTCTTCCAGTAATTACTTGGATGAAAATGGTGAACCCAGCTGCTTCCCTGGTGATTTTTTAGCTCAGCCTCATAAAAGCTGCCTTTGTAAAAGCTGCTGCTTGTCTCTTTCTTTTACTTGATAATTCCCAAGGGCAAGATTACCTACTACCAGCTGCTCCTCTCTATATGCAAAGGGACTGAGGAAAATCAAATGCTGATTAAATCTACACATTGTCTTTCCCATTCCCCTCCAGTGAACACCAAGAAAAATCACTGGCGTCATAAGACATTGGCTTCAAACATTCTGGGAAACCCCAACAGGATTATTAAACTGACGAAAACAAGAAACAACAGAATAGTTCCTTTTAATCTACATGGAGACTGTGTCCAATATTTGTCTGCATTCTTCCTCCACCCGGGAGCTTTTTATTTAAAATTTAGCCGTCATAGATGTACTCATGAGAGACGAAGGATCTTTCAGAGTCAGGCTGCCTGTTAGAAACACTTCCTCTGTAATTCTGCCCCTTCCAGGCTATCAGGGGAGTTTTTAGGATCTCCTGTTTATTATATAGAAATTGAACATTCTCTGCCTAGGTACACCTTTTACTAATTAATTGTTGGTAATAGCCACATATTACAAATGCTGAGCAAATAGACCTTGTTTTGCAGTTGTTTTGAAACATGTGTCTTCTTGTTCATTCTAAAGAATCACAGGAGAGCATTTTAAAGAGAATGCTTAACTTTCCCTAAGAGGTGCTTGTGCTAAGAATCAATCTCTATATTACAATAAGATGTTAAAATGGAGCTCTTCCAGACTTACTGCCTACAGTCACAATCATGTGAGAACTATTAGATACCAAATGTGCAGAACCCCACATGCAGAATTTTTAAAGGATATTGTGAAAGTCCAGTTCTCTGACTCTTCAGTCTTTGGAAGATCAAGGATACATAAATAAGAATCAGGAAAGGAAAAAAAAAAAAAGGAATCGGAAAGAGAGAAATGGTGCAACCACTTTGGAAAACAATTTGGCAGTTTCCTCATAAGTTAAATATAAACTTACCATATGTCCCAGCAATTCCATTCTTAGAAATCTACCAAGAAAAATGAAAGCATATGTCCAAACAAAGCCCTGTGTGCACGTGTCGATAGTAGCATTATTCATGACAACCAAACCTGAAAACAAGCAAAATGACCCAGGGAATGGATGAGTGGAAAGTTGTACATCTGTATAATAGAATACTATTTGGCAATAAAAGAAAGAATACTGACACATGCTGTAACTTGGATAAACCTCAAAAATATTGCACTAAGTGAAAGAAGAAGACCACACATTGTCTCATTCCATTGGTATGTAATGTCCAGAAAAGGCAAATCTATAGAGACAGAAAGTAGATGAGTCGTTGCCTAGACCTAAGTATAAGAACAGGTAGTGATTGAAAAGGATCTTTTTGGGGTGATAAAAACGCCCCATTTTAACAGCTTGTTATAATAGAGATTGAGTCTCAGTACATATACCTTTTGGTACTGGTACTCCTTAAAAATTTGATGGTATGTATATAAACCTAAATTAAGATGCTTTTGAAAATGGAGAAAGTAGAAGAGATGTTCAGCAGACCTGAACTGTCCAGGATGATAGTCACCAGCCACAGGTGGCTGGTCCAAATTGAGATGTGCTGAAATTGTAAAATACATACTAGATTTCAGAGTTAGCATGGGGGGGGGGTGATAAGTCATCTCATGAATAATTTTTATATATTGGTTACTTGTTGAAATGATATTTTGGTTGTATGGAGTTAAAGAAAATATATTATTACCATTATTTTAATCTTTTTTGTTATCTATTTTATTTTATTTTTAAAGATTTTATGTATTTATTTGTCAGAGAGAGAGCACAGAAGAAAGGGTGCATCAGGCAGAGGGAGAAGCAGGCTCCCCGCTGAGCAGGGAGCAGGATATGGGGCTCCATCCCAGGACTCTGGGATCATGACCTTAGGCGAAGGCAGATGCTTAACCGACTAAGCCACCCAGGCGTCCATTTTATTTTATTTTATTTTCTTATTTTAATATGTGGCTACTAGAAAATTAAAATGATCTGTGTGGTTCTCTTTGCATTTCTGTCAAACAGTGCTGCTATGGAGAGCTGTCGCTCCCTCCCTTCTTTGCCTGGGAGGAGAACAAAGTCTGCTACAGTCTCATCCCAAACTTAGTGAGGAGGTTTTTCAAGTGCCACTTTCAGATAGTTGATAGGTGGTCACTGTAGTCAAGAGAGTGTGCCCCTCCCTGACACCCCCCCCTCCCCGGCCCAGGCAGCCTGGATAAAAGCAGCAGGATCAACAGATCTGCATTCTGATCAGTCAGGGCAAAGTGAAAGCTGAGGGTTGGTTGGAAGAAGCTAACTGGAAGAAAATGCTCATTGCCCATATCTTGAAAATTGAAAGACAAGTAAGAAGGAGCTAGGTTCTAATTTTAACTCAAATTCTGTGTATTCAGTATACTAACTACACACTAACCCTCTATTCAAAAACAAGGCTGCTTCAGTGCAGAATTCCAGGAGGTGCCCTTCCCATCTGAGCCTGGTGGGTGAGGTGGCCAGGCAGCAGGAAGGCCCAGAACCTCACAGGTGCTGACAGACTCTTCTTTTTTTTTTTTTTTTTAATATTTTTTTTTTATTTTTTATAAACATATATTTTTATCCCCAGGGGTACAGGTCTGTGAATCGCCAGGTTTACACACTTCACAGCACTCACCATAGCACATACCCTCCCCAATATCCATAACCCCACCCCCCTCTCCCAACCCCCATGACAGACTCTTCTTTAAGCGCATGCCCTCCCCCTGGGGCTATGAGCCAGCTTGCAGAGGCACCGGATCAAATGAGAATTTTCTGATCCCTGTGCTATCCGCGCCCTCTCTCTCATAGAGGGGCCAGAGACTGGCTAGGGTGAGAGGGAGATGGAAGGAAAGAGAAGCTGGGAGAGAAATAGATCTAGGCTGCTTCTGTCTTCCTTTCTTATCTCAGACTTTTAGCCTATGACCAACTTGGGGGAAAAGACCTGACATTGAATGGATCTCTGCCCATTGATTAATACTATTAGACTAGAGTCTAATTTCTGATTTAAGAACTCATTTATGACTTTGAGAGGCCATATGATTGTGATTTAGTTAAAAGCCAGGGGGAAAAAAGTCAAAGGCCTGCCTGAATTTTCATCTAAGGGCAATAAAATAAATAAATTTAAAGTGACAGTGACACCCAAGAGCTGAGTTCTGATCACACGTCAAGTTGTGCTTGTTCAAAGTGATGATTACCCCATAAAAACCAGTCTCGTCAAAGGCAGGGCTGCCACAGAGCACAATTCCTGCGAAGGACATCTCCGGGCATTTACTGGGTAGAACCCAGGGGCCCTGCATGGAAGCCCGGTTCAGAACTGAGTCCATGTAGGCAGGTATTGTCGGGAATTAGGCCAACCCGGCCTGAAATTTCTTTAAATGATGAGAAAATCGGAAAAACTTCTGAGTCTAAGTTTCAGTCTCAGGCTAATCCTACTTCCCAGCCATGTTATCCTACAAGGATGGTAAAGGGTCAAACTCAGCACATCTTGAAAATGATTCTCTTTTGTGAAATAGGATCCCTTGTTCAAAGGCCTTCAGGGCTTACAATGACTTCTAAAATCAACAATGCTATCACTACGATCAATAATGCTATCAGGGCCTCATTGATTGTTGCTAAGTGAGGGTCAGAAACCAGGAAGATGAAATGTACCCTACACACATGTGAAATCCCATGCCCTTTGTACTACAGCTCTGTGTTCCCGGTGGACAGTGCTGAAGTGAAACGGCAAAATAATACAAAGTGTTAGGCACATAAGACTAAACAAATTAGCTGTGAGCACGATCTAATATTTATCACGAGTCTAGGTATCCTGAAAAGATATATTTTTGGGATTTTTACTATAGTGTAGGAAGTTATTACACAGCAAAGTCATACTTAATACTTCCGAACAGTCTTTTAGGCATAACATTCATATGAAAATATGATAAATAGGTAACAGACTGTATTATTAAATGTACCTTAGACATAAATATTTTTAGCTTCTCACCTAACTTTAGACTTTCATGCCTGTGTTCTCTTAATTGATGGCTCAGGTCTATTTTTTACCTTGTGAATTGTGTCTGATTTTCCTTTTGAGTGCTGGCCAAGCTCTACCTTGTTCACATGTAATGCCCGAGTGATCTTATCAAGATGATAAGAATCTCTAGATGATGACACAGTGGTCATGGCTCAGATGGCAAATTTATGTTTTAATATTCTAACCACTCAAAGAAGAAGCAAATGAGATGTAACACACTGAATGCAAACCAAAGCGCTCCAGCCAGCCTCCCAGAGCGGTAGGCTTGGCCAACCACCTTCTGGATCCCTTTTCCCATGTGGCTAGCCAAAGGCAGGAGTCAATTTCTGTCGACGACTCTATCCCACATCAGAGCCTTGGCATGTGTCCTTTTCTTTTCCTGGAATGATTTTCCTTTCCTTGTCTACATATGGCCACAGCCTTTACATCCTTTGAATCTCAACCACATGCCGTCTTAGAGATGCCATCCTTAACTCCGCAGTTAGTGCGGTTCTTCTAGCACATTCTGTCTCTGTCCTTTTATTTTCTCTTTCGTAGCACTAACCACATTTTAAAACTATTGTATTCACTACTTTATTCCCTTCCCATTCTAACAATTGCTCTATGAAGACAGGGACACATCTCTCTTGTTGACAATCATATCACTGGAGCTGAACTCAGTTCCTGATACAGGAACTTAGAGTTTAATAAACACAACTTGAATAAATAAATGGATGAATGAAAAACAACCTGGCATTCTGATGATAAGACTTTAGGCTTCTTTGGCCAGATATTTAAGAGACAGTATCATACAGTGATTAAGAGCATGAGTCCTGTGACTGTGGTTTTGCTGGTCACTAGCTGTGTGGTCTTGGGTACCTTTCCTTCAGAGCTTTGGTTTCCTCATCTGCAACAGTAACCAACTCACTGAATTGCTAGGATAACAGATGAGCCATCATCCAGGACACTTAGCAAGAACTGTCCTCTATCTATTTTCCAGTAAGTGCTATCTACTTTTACCTAAGATCTCTGGAGAAGGATATTCCAAAATCATTCCAATTAAAATAACGAGATATAAAGCCTCTTTGTTTGGAAAACTCCACCCCCGCCACCCATACGTAACCTATTCTTTAACCTTAGCTCAAATATCTGTTCCTCCAGCAAACCTTTCCTGAAACCCCCACCTTGCATCAGTGCTCCTGAGGAACGTTCCCTGGTACCTATATGTTTCCAGGGCTGCCATCGGACACTAATTCAGTGTTTCCAAAGTGGTCTGCCCCAGGGGTGTGCCTCCCACTACACGCCTGGGGTGGGAGGCAAGTGTTACAAAGTCTATTTTGGAGGGAAAAAAAACAACAACAACAAATCAAGACACAAAAGAAATGAAGTGCGACTCCTGTTCAATACATTGTTTGATCTTGATATCTCCCCTTATTGTCTCCCCTGACAGTGGGGTGTTGGTGGTGCTGTCCATGGAGCTCCGGAAGAGAACCGGATGTCATGGTGTTGCAGGAATATTAGTGTACCCTTGCCCAATTGCTCTCCTGGTGGACTGTGTGGTCTGGCTGAGCGGACATTTGCATTACATTTTCTGGGTTAAGGTCACCCTCACAAAAGGACAAGTGGCTTAAAAATCCTCTTAAATAGAA
This sequence comes from Lutra lutra, assembly GCF_902655055.1. NCBI lineage: Eukaryota > Metazoa > Chordata > Mammalia > Carnivora > Mustelidae > Lutra > Lutra lutra. The sequence continues at coordinate 49,404,571 of NC_062280.1, read as the reverse complement.
AACACGGATTAAATTAAGTGCTAATAAGGGAAACATAAATGAATAATAAGAAGATGGCAGAACTGACATTTTACTATTATTGAGTCATGGAATCAGATCTGTCAGGATTTGGGGGAAAATGAAAAGTGAAATTTTCAAGAAGACTATTTGTTTTTTGTTTTTTGTTTTTTTTAAAGATTTTATTTATTTATTTGACAGAGAGAAATCACAAGTAGGCAGAGAGGCAGGCAGAGAGAGAGGAGGAAGCAGGCTCCCTGCTGAGCAGAGAGCCCGATGTGGGGCTTGAACCCAGGACCTGGGATCATGACCTGAGCCGAAGGCAGCAGCTCAACCCACTGAGCCACCCAGGCGCCCCTAGAAGACTATTTGAAATATAGATTTACACTTGTTAAAATTAACAAAGAACCCCAAACAAGTAAATTTTGTACCTTGAGTGATATTCATATATTATTATATAACTATAATAAACACTATAATTTAAATATGTAATTATGTACATATACCTGATAATAGCATGTATAGTCCCGATAAGAAAATATTTAACTGGCAGAGATATGTGATCAAATAAATATGTGTGAAGACCACTGATCCAGTTAGTGGTTTCCTTCTGGATTTCACTCACCATTGTGTTCTGCTGCATGTTCCCACTGTGTGACTTGTGGTCTAAAGACCCTATGTGTCTGTTTGAGGCCAGATTTTCTTCAGATATGTCAACCGAATATGACTCAATAGACTGAATGTAGAAGCAGATATAAGAACACAGCTATCTTCTATTAAGTATATTATTAAGAAATTTGCAAGAGAATAAGATAATGGCATACTTTTATTATTTTTGTTTATAAAATATAGTGCTTTTCGTAAACACATTGTTATTTATGCTAATACATAACAGTTTATAATTGTTATGTTTAAAACTTAGCAAATAAATATTTAAACAAACAAACAAATGCTCTTCGGTGTCTTCAGCAGTTTGTAAGAGTGTGAAAGGCTCTTGGAATCAAGAAGTTTGAGGGGGGGCGCCTGGGTGGCTCAGTGGGTTAAGCCGCTGCCTTCGGCTCAGGTCATGATCTCAGGGTCCTGGGATCGAGGCCCGCATCGAGCTCTCTGCTCAGCAGGGAGCCTGCTTCCCTCTCTCTCTCTCTCTCTGCCTGCCTCTCCATCTACTTGTGATCTCTCTCTGTCAAATAAATAAATAAAATCTTAAAAAAAAAAAAAAAAAAGAAGTTTGAGGGGTTCCTGGGTGGCTCAGTCAGTTAAATAAACGTCTGCCTTTGGCTCAGGTCATGATCCCGGGGTTCTGGAACAGAGAACAGAGCCCCTTTTCGGGCAACTTGTTCAGCTGGAAGCCTGCTTCTCCCTCTCCCTCTGCCCCTCCCTGCAACTCATGCATGGTATCTCTCTCTTGCTCTATCTCAAATAAATAGACAAAATCTTAAAAAAGAAAAGTTTGAGAATTGCTGCCCTCGTACAGGGATCATACTGTATTTGTGAGTTTGACTTCAGAACTTTGCACAAAACCTGGCATATCATAGGCTTCTATGAAAATTTGTGAGGCAAAAAAATTTTTTTTGAGTGAATAATTGAATGAATGAAATTTTTAAAAAGCAGACGTGTTATTTGGCGAGTTCATCACCTTTCCTTGGTAGAGCTAGCATCTCTCTGCTTACATCCCACTGATGCTTAGTATAATCACCTTTCTTGTGGGCATGGACAGGGTCTCCACAGTCTCGGTATCTAGCTCAGATCCGGATGTGAAGTAAATAGGCGCTTCCAAATGTTTATTGTCTAAAGGCTAAAAGGAATTAATGACAACTCCAGTATCTGGACCCTGATTCTAGACTCTGAATTGCTTGTACATTGAAAATCACCGTTTATGAAGAGGGCTATGTAACTTTCAACTTTTGCTTATGTTTTAACACTTTTTTTTAAAAATTTTTTTTTTTATTTATTTGACACAGAGAGAGAGAGAGAGATCACGAGTAGGCAGAGAGGCAGGCAGAGGGGGGTGGGAAGCAGGATCCCTGCTGAGCAGAGAGCCCGATGCGGGCCTAGATCCTAGGACCCTGGGATCATGGCCTGAGCCAAAGGCAGAGGTTTTAACCCACTGAGCCACCCAGGCGCCTTTAACACTTTGAAGAGGCCAATGGCACTGGACACCGGTGGAAAAACAAGGTGATAAGATGAAAAGTAGTCTTAAAAGTGTGACCCATCACCTGCAACAAAGCCGCCTGGTGTAGTTGTTAAAAATACAGAGTGCTTGGGGCACCTGGGTGGCTCAGTGGGTTAAGGCCCCTGCCTTCGGCTCAGGTCATGATCTCAGGGTCCTGGGATCCAGCCCCACATCAGGCTTTCTGCTCAGTGGGGAGCCTGCTTCCTCCTCTCTCTGTCTGCCTTCTGCCTACTTGTGATCTCTGTCAAATAAATAAATAAAAATCTTAAAAAAAAATAATACAGAGTGCTTGATGTACTCCTGATCTCTCGGATTGGAGCAGAGGCCAGGAATCTGCACTGCCATACACTTCCAGGGCAGAGTTACCAGGTAAACACACGAGGCCCCAGCTAAGTTTGAATTTCAGATAATCCAGTTGGGACACATGCTAAAAAATTATATTTGGCATATCTGAGATCCAAATTCAACAGAATTTGTAATTTTTTTTTTTTTTTTAAATCTGGCCATTCTACCCTAGGGAGAATTGTTTTACACAATAGTCTAAGAAACACTGGATTTTGAACTTCTTGTGGGAATTTGGTGAATGGATTAGAAGCAGCTCATTTGTCAATAAATTTAGAGCAGTGTTTCTGAGCCATTGGGATCACATTTCAAAATTATTGGGCCCCAACCTCCAGAGATTCGGATTTAATTGATCTATGGTGCACCTCAGGCACTGGGCATTTTTCAAAGCTCTTTAGGTGATTCAATATCATCTAAAGTTGAGACCAAAGTTGAGACCCAGGATGGGAAAGGAGAAGGGGAGAGATAGCAGAAATTCATTACAAATGGATGGCGTTAAGACTGGAATATAAGGTTACGCAGTCAGTGTGCCGGTACGTAAATCACTAAGGTGTCTGGTAAATAAAGCCCTGGGCTTGTGGTCAGTGATTCTCAACTTTTTGTATGCAGTGGGGATGGGAGATGGGGGGTTACATGTCTTGGGGAAGATGGACAAGGAAAAGATTGAGGCTGGATATCAGAATCTCCTCGGAATTCTCCAATACTTGGACATACTTGTCTAATCTACTCATACTTGGCTAACCTAGTCCATCCCTTATCCAAGGAATTCTAAAGCATCTCTCACTACCTGTCTAACTAAATATTTCTATAACTAAAAAGTTAGAGAACTATTAGTCTAGCTAACAGCCGATAGAAGTTGAAACAGAAAAGGAGAGAAGCCATGAAAATGGCTTAGGACTACTAAGAAGGGGAGGGGAAAGAAAAGAAGCACAAATTTAGAATAAGCAGAAATTGCACATAACAATGTAACAATATGACCACATAACACATTAATATGTAGAAAGTTAGTTTGGTCAACATTTGCTCAAATTTGGTGGAAATAAATAATATGATAAGTAATTAGTAGAAAGAAATAAGTAAAATAAATAAGCATTAAGTATTCTTTGCTAATAAAACTTTTTTGGAAAAAACCTTGCTCAAGTCAATGGAGGGTTATATGGGATATATCTCCCAGTTCCTTAGTTGATGAAAGCTTAAATAAGCCTAAGTGTCCTGTGTCTGTCATTTGCCTGGGGACTCTTCCTGAGGAGAAGCTATGAGGCCTCAAGCAATGAAAAATCTTCTTTAGAGCTATCCTGGCCTCTCTCAAACCTTTTTAATGCACAGGGTCTTTTAAGCAAATTTCTTTGAGTAAAAATCTCTTTTTTCACATGAAAGTAGAATTTTCTAATTAATTTTGACTTCTTTGTATTTGCTTTATATCATGTCAAGGGCTGGGTGGTAAAGGCTGGACTTATTACATAGGGATTGGACTCAGAAGGATTTTATTATTTTTTTTTTTTTATTTGACAGACAGAGATCACAAGCAGGCAGAGAGGCAGGCAGAGAGAGAGAAGGAAGCAGGCTCCCTGCTGAGCAGAGAGCCTGATGCGGGGCTCGATTCCAGGACCCTGGGATCATGACCTGAGCCGAAGGCAGAGGCTTCAACCCACTGGGCCACCCAGGTGCCCTCAGAAGGATTTTAGAAGCGAGTAGACTTGCAATGGCTTTCAGGGCTGCCAGAAGCCAGCTGACTGAAAAGGTTCACTCAGGTAAGTGTCTATGAGGCCCCCAGAGAACACCACCCCCATCAAAATAGAGCAGCCCTCATGGAGCTCCAGCTAGTCGTTACTATGACGGTAATGCATTTTAAAATATTTTAGCAGAAGCTGATTGTCAACCCTGTCTTGAAAGTCACCTGAGGACCTTTAAAAATATATTGACGTTCAGGCCTTACCTAAGCCATTAAATCAGAAACCTCTGGGGGTAGTGTTTTGGCGTTGGAATTTTTTTTAAGTCTCCCTGGGTGATTCTGCTGTCCCACCAGGGTAAAAACTGCTGGCCTAGATGATGTGAGATGTTGTGTGTGGAAGGTTAAACTGTGAACCAGATGTAGCAGGCATTGTGATCAGAAGGTAATTCACACTGCAAGGATAATCAGCCAGTATTATATCAAAGAGGTCATACTCCAGAAGTGACTACTGCAAGTGCTTCTGTCAAATCAACATCAGAAAGTTAGTTAATTAACATATGGGGTGTCAGAGTTTTTTTTAATCAGTAAATTAGTGATTTGCAGAAAGGACTTTAGAAACGGGCTTTCGTGATAGGATTGAAGTATATTTTAGACTGCTCCCCTAACTTGTACAAACATTGAAGAAGAATCTAGGAACACTTGCTAGGATGGTGCAGAAAGGGCCCTGCATCCAGCCACTGGGTCAGAGCACTGAGGGCTACCCTATTCAGACACAGATGTACTACAATCCTGCTTCTAGAATCTTGTTGCATCATTTGTGTCAGGTCTGAGCACCTAAAAGGACCAAGAGCTTGGTAGAGCATCATCAGCCTTACAGAAGAGACAATTGCTAGCAAATGTTTACTTCATAAATGCCAGACAAGTGGCAGAAATTGGTTTGAGACTTAATGAGCACTTGGGAAGGATAGCTAGCTCTCACCTTCTTCTTCTTCTTCTTTTTTTTTTAAAGACTTTATTTATTTATTTGACAGACGGAGATCACAAGTAGGCAGAGAGGCAGGCAGAGAGAGAGGAGAGGAAGCAGGCTCCCCACTGAGCAGAGAGCCCAATGCAGGGCTCTATCCCAGGACCCTGGGATCATGACCTGAGCCAAAGGCAGAGGCTTTAACCCACTGAGCCATCCAGGTGCCCCTAACTCTCACCTTCTTAAAAGATTTAAGTGTTTACTGTTCACCTATCAAAAGAACCCAAGGGTTATACATGGTCAAACCTACTTGAGTCAGTTTGTAAGTCATTGAGGGACAACATGACTGTGTTGTCAAATTATCCTAATTATTTTTTAAGACAGAAAACTATTTTCATGTGCAAGTTTTAAATGTTGCAACTAAATCTCAGTTTATAAGGAAAAAAAAAAAAAACAAGCAAAACCCCTTTGTGTAGAATCAACAACTTCTCTCTGGGCCAGACTGGACTGGCAGGCTATGTATGAGTTTGTGCTCTCTAGTCTCAGCCCCTTGAGAAGCCCTATAGTCAACCTTGGCCCTCAGGAAACTCAGAGTCTGAGAACTCATGGATCCATCCAGGCAGGAGGATAAAAACCAGTCTTGATGGCCAAGGTGAGGTGGTGGCAGGAATTCAGAAGGCGAGAGAATGGGAGTGTCACTGGTAGAAACCGTGGCAGGAGACTGTTCCTCAGTAAGTCTGCCTTCCGCAGGCAGGGGGCAGTTCTCAAAGGCATAGCCAGAAAGAAGTTGGTAAACGTGCCATGAGTCTCCATGGAGAAAGCAAGAGGAGCGAGGGAGAAGTTTATTGACTTATTTACTTTATCGATATTAGAGTGAGCATCTGCTATGTGCTCAGTCTTGGACGAAGGCACTGGATTAAGGGAGATAGTTGGTGTTTAGGAAAAACATTCCTGTGTTTCCCTTTACTCCCCCCCACAGTACTTCTGGCATCAGGCGTGCGTGTTTTTTTTCCCCTCACCAGGCAATTCTGTAAGACACCAGCTGGGTATCCTATAATTCAATTCAGTTCTGGCACTACCTGGAATTAACATCAGATACCACGAGTTACGGCCTACAGGACTGCACCCCCTCCAGATGCCAATTGCCAAGTCCCAGTTTGTCATTTGTACTTCTGATCTATTGGCCATATATCAGATTTTTCATAATCCCCTCCTTGGGTTCAAAAATTTGTTAGAATGGCTCATAGAACTCAAGGAAACCCTTACTTTTACCACCTTATTATAAAGGATATAATAAAAGATACAGATGGACAGCCAGATGAAGAGATGCATAGGGCAGTGTCTATGGGGAGGGGCGTGGAGCTGACATGCCCTCTCTTGGCATGCCACTGTACCAGCGCTTCCTTGTGTTCACCAGTCTGGAAGCTCTTTACAGCCTGTGTCTGTGGGATTTTTTATGGAGGCTTCATCACATAGGCATGATCAATCGTTGACTCAGTCTCCAGACTCCCTCCCCTTCCAGCAAGTGGGGTGGAAGGTTCCGAGGTTCTAACCATGGCTTGGTCTTTTGGGTGACCCGCCCCCATCCTGAAGCCATCCAGGAGCTCACCAAGAGTTACTTTATTAGAACAAAAGATACACTGATCACTCATGAATTTCACAGAATTTAGGAGCTCTACGCCAGGAACCAGAGTTACAGGTGAAGTACTACAATAAAAGAAGATCCTAGTGTTGTTACCACTTAAGAAATTACAAGGAGTTCTATGCCAGAAACCAGGGGCAGGCACTTAGCAGATCTCTAAGGAAAAGTCAAGAGAGGTTCCCAGAATCTGAGATTTGCCAACAGAACACACTCTAGGGTCTTTGGGCCCAAGGTGGGAAAGGCTCCTGGGAGCACCAGGGATCTGTTCCTTAGGTAACTCCTGGCCAACCATATGCAGACACTCTTTACTATTTCACTTCAGTCAAAGGTGTATCGTATACTAGGGTTACATGTAGGTAGATGTAGAGGTCTCTTTTCTCCGGAGGTTTGGGATTCAGTGAAGGTGACAGGCAAGAATGAAGCATGCCACAAAGGGGGTACAGAATGCAAGGAAGATAGGAACTGCTGTGTGTAATGTGACCAGTCTGAGCCAATAAATTAAAAGAAGAATGACCGGTCTGAGTGATTAAATTAAATATCGGGGCACGTTCTGTGTTTGAATCCAGACAAACTCATGCAAATGGGGAAGAAATCACCATATTTGGGGCTAAAAAAGCAGCTGTGTTAGATGAGGAAGATAGACATTTTATTTAACATCCTTTTTAAAAAGGAAAACAAAAGGGGTGCCTGGGTGGCTCAGTTGGTTAAGTGTCTGCCTTTGGGTCAGGTCATGATCTCAGGGTCCTGGGGTTGAGTCTCACATCAGGATCCTTACTCAGCAGCGAGTTTGCTTCTCCCTCTCCCTCCTCCCGCCTGCTCATGCTCCTTCTGTCTTTCTCTTTCAAATAAATAAATAAAACATTGAAAACAAAAAGAAAAGAAAAAAATTTATTCATGTATGTGAGAGGGGGCAAGGGCAGAGGCCGGGCATCTTCTCACTAAATATGGAACCCAAGAGGTGGCTTGATTTCATGACCCTGAGATCACGACCTGAACTAAATCAAGAGTCTGATGCTCAACCGACTGAGCCACCCAGGTACCTCTCTTTTTTTTTCTTTAATTGAAAAAGTAATGCATTCATTAAGAAGGCCAGCTCCCCAAACGATACTAAAGGAAATGGAATGCAACTTTAGTTTTCCTTCTATTCTAGACCTTCTATCTTGGGAAGGAGAACATTAAATCTTATTCCAACGTTATGGTCTGAGACAGCACTGGGTAGCCTGGAGTTCCAAAGTTCATGCATGAGTTAGTATTTTCACCACCTGGTTTCACTGGGCTAGGCAGATAGTACAAACACTTTGTCTTATTCCCAGACCACATCACCACTGTTGCAGGTGACGTAGCATGTTCTATAGAATGTGGAAGCTAGAAGGAAGCCTAGAAGTTACCTCTATCAAGCCTCATGTTACAAATTGGAAAATCAAAGCCCAGAGTGTTACTCAGCTCACATTAGATCCTGTAGCAGAGCACTGGCTGGGGCCTGTCTAGACTCCTGCTTCTGCTTATTCCCAACTGTCCCAAAGCAGTGTTGGACACTGTGTTTTGATGCAGTTAAAAGAAAGTAGTGGATCATGGAATGTGATATGGATTTTGCTACTGCACTAGGAAAATCTAGTTAATCCCTAATAAAAAGTTGAAACTATTAAAAAGCAAAGTTAAACATTTTTTTTTAAACAAATAAATCAATGACTTAGGATAGAGGGGGCATCCAGTATATAAAAAGTTCAGGATAGATTGAAAAAATAATTTGTAATCAGGACACTGCCCAAAGTTAGTAATTTATCTATTTCCAAGTGTTTAAAACTCAGTTCAATTCAAAGGTGTTTTTTTTAGCATCTTCCATTACTCAGAATTATACTGGGTGCTGTGGAGAACAGAAAGGCCTAAACCCTGTCTGTGTTGTGCAATGCATTGAACGCTACTGTGCTGGCCCCAACCACCTTGTGAGGATGTTACGTTTACAACAGTGAGAATGGGGACTCTCAGAGTTTACAACCACCTCTCAGAGTTTGTGTCTAGTAAACAGCAAAAAATTGGGCTCCAACACAGATTTTTAAATTTAATTCTACATCAGAAATATTTTCCATTATAGCATTTTCAACAACAATCTAAAAAGTTATGCAAAGGCGCCTGGGTGGCTAAGTCAGTTAAGCATCTGACTCTTGATTTTGGCTCAGGTTACCATCTCAGGGTGGTGAGATCAAGCCCCGTGTTGGGCTCTGTGCTAGGCGTGGCACCTGCTTAAGATTCTCTCTCTCCCTCCCCCTTTACCTCTCCCCTTTACCCGCCTAAGTACAAATAATAATAAAAAATTTAAAAAATAAAAAGTCATATAAAGCGGAACATGATAAACACTAAAGAAGTGACATGGTGCCTTTTTCAGTAAGTTCTGCGAAGTGCAATTGAGGGGCTTAAAAGCGTTGACTTTGGAGCCTGAGTTTGAATCTCAGGGGGCTAACTCAACCAGGTATATGATCTTGCCCTGATTACTTGAAACTCTCCAAGACCCTAGTTATGGAATATGTATGCCTATCTCATAAAGTTGTTTTGAAAGTTAAACTAAATGACATAAAACATATTAAGAACTTCATACTTGCTGACTACATGAATGCTTGAGAAATAGTAGCTAAAAATGATAAAACAAATATGGGAAGTCATTAGAGACCACTTTTTTTTTTAAAAGATTTTATTTATTTATCTGAGAGACAGAGAGTGAGAGAGTGAGAGAGAGAGAGCAGGAGAGCAGAGAGGATCAGAGGGAGGAGCAGACTCCCTGCTAAACAGGGTGCCCAGTGCAAGGCTCTATCCTGGGACTCAGGGATCATGACTTGAGCTGAAGGCAGACCTTTAACCAACTGAGCTACCCAGGCACCCTGACACTGAAGATCTTTTATAGGAGGTGGCATCATGCTTTGTTTCTGGTGTGGGCTCCTATTCATTGTGGCTTTCTAGAAATATTGAAGGTGCACAGCCTTCCCACCCCCTACCCTCCCTAGCAATAGAAAGGCATGGAAAACTTTTCCGTTTCTCTCCCAGTCATCACCCGCCTCAAACCCACAGCTTCTGCTGCATGTACTGTCAAGATGAAAATGGGATGAGAAATAGCCCAGGGCAGGGTCATCGAGGAGCTGATAAGTTTTCTCTTCCGGTATTCTCTGAGAGCTTGGCTCCATCTTCCCTGGGTCTGTAGTCGGGGCCACAGACCAAGGGATCAGGCAGGCTGCTTTGGGTGGTGGCCAAATGACCCTTGGGCTTTAGTGTGACAGACACAGCAACATTTTTGCTGCCCAAAAAGGAAAATTGCTTTATCTGTCTCCTCACTGCTACTTCTCTTCTTGGCCTTTTTTCTCACCCCTCTTTCTTTCCTCCTCCTCAAAATTAGTCTCCAAAGAAAAAAATCAGTGTTTCAAGACTAGAAAAAAAAAAAAGCTTTCCATCTTGCAAGTTCTTACCCTCTATATATTTAGCCCCCTGAAGATAGTTCTTCTCAGAATGGAAGGAAACAAAGACAGACAAATCTATCGATCTCCTAGTAGGCATGGAATAAGAGCAGAATTCCCATGCTCCAATGTGTGTGAGCTAACTTCGTTATCAGGGTCACTATGATAATACTTTAAGGCCTACCATACTCAGTCCTGGTGTCCCAGAAGACACTTCAGTCTTCAAAGTCCACTGATTAAAAAAAAAAAAAAAAAAAAAAAAATCCAGGTGGCTGACATTTTTTCTCAATTTGTTTTCCACATGAAACACAGGGGATATGTTTGTATCTTAAAGCCTGGACATTAGCCATTAGCTTTAGAGCCCTTATAACCTGCTGGGGTCACACCAGATGCACAGTTTCTGAATGCACTACTTTCTGAATCTTGTGTGAGGGCTCATGACACCAGGCACTGTCAGAGCTTAAGTACTCCACTGACTGACTTTGCTCTTTTGTGACTTAAAAAGAGAAAGGCCCACAGGAAAAGGAAACCATGGCTCTATGTGTTATGCAATGAGAAATGAAGCAATAAAATCACCACACCATCCATTTTGGAGACTGTCACACCTCAGGATATCTCCTGCTGTGTTAAGCAATGTCATAAAATTCTCAACACAACATCTGTACTGAAAATAAATACGTATCACCTAACACCTGAAGGGGGTTGGCTAGAGAGTAAAAATGTCACAAAAAGACAAAACCACTAAGCCCTAAGGTGGTTAAGAAGCCTTCATCTGTATGTGTAACTAGACCAACGTTATGACAATGGATTAATGTTCCTCAAGACTCACCTTTTGTTTTCTGGCCGTCATGATTGCCCAGCACCCATCATGGGCTGTTTCTAAACACTTCTCTGCTCTGCTTGCCTTCACTGGTCAGCTGTGGAGGCATGGAAACTCTGTTCTGACCCCAACTCCCATCCTGTTCTTGGCTCCCTCCATACCCCTTTACAAAGCCTATGCTTCAGTCACACCAAACTATTCTCATTGTGTAGACCCAGAATGCTCCGCAGGGACGGTGCGCTGTTGGGTCGTGAGGACTCTGAGGACAGACTGCTTGGCCTTGCATCCTGGCTGTGCCTTCACTTCTTCTGAAATCTTGGGAGGGTGACCTGGTCTTTCGGGACCCGAGTTTTCACATCCTGTACAAATAAGTGTGTTCACCCTGTAAGATCATTATGAGAATCAGAGTTAATACATGAAGTGCTTAGAGCACCTGGCCCACAGGAAGTCCTCAGAAATTGTAGTCCAGTATTACGTCAGACTTTTATGGCTTTGCTATTTCCTCTGCCTGGAATGCCTTCAGCTTCGTTCCCCTTCCTCTGCCTCCTTGTTCTAACTCAAATGTCACCTCCTTTCTGGCAAAATTCCCTGCTTGCCCAAGCATCCCCAGGTATTCCCATGCCAGTGCCCCTGAAATCATCATTGAAGCATCGTTACTAATCGTCTGTTATTCTATTTGTGAGCTTCCTAAGGATAAGGTCACTGTGACGCCTTTGAGTTTGCTTCCACGCCAGTTTTTCCCAGGGAGGATTCTCAATCGATATTTGTTGAATGAATAACCTCAGTAAGCAACCAACCAAATAATCGAATGTTGTCTACTCTGTGTAAATTAAAGGAATTCTTAGTGATACATAGAAAAGGTAGAATAAAAGCTTGTATATTGTGAAGGGAATGATTAATTCAGTCCTTTCTATGAACTGCTACAAGGCCAGATTTTCTGTGTTGCAATCCAACTCAATTCACTTGCCAAGTCTATACCAGCCTGAAGATAAGTCTATGCAGTGCCAGCTGATGTGGATATTTGGAATTTGTTAGCCATATAACTATGGTTGGCAAATCCAAATAGTCTAGACTCTACTGTATATTTTTAGAGAGTATGTATTATCCATTTAGCCCTTCTGTGACCACCTAATTTACTAGGCCCATTTCCAAATCCATCCTTCCTTTTTCCACATCAACATGTGGCTCACCCTATTATGAAAAGGCCCCATTCACAGGAGCCTCCACAGATGAACTTACTAGGGGTTCACATACTGTTACAGCTGAGTATACACTCAGTTGGCCACGGTCTGCAGGATATTGACCTAAAACAGTCCTGGAGGGCAACATAACCAGAAGAAAACCCCTTTACCCACTGGTGGAGTTAGAGATCAGGTTTTCTGGAAAGTCATGGCACTTTTGCATGACTTTTTCCTTGTAATGAGTCTGCCTTAAACACCAGAATGTTTTCTCCTTTCCTTGGGGATTTCTCTTTTCCCCCATTTCCCCCAAAGGAACTTTCTAGCATTTTAATTGATGGAACATGGGGCAGAGAGTCAGGACATCTGGGTTCCAGTCTCAGCCCTATTGCTGACTGAGGCGTATCACTTTGTGTTTCGGGGCCTGAGTTTTACTTGGTATGAAATAGTCTCCCTCTTTGGGCCGTTAACACAGAACAGTTTGTTCTTAGAGCCTCATAATAAAGTAAGCGCTCTGTTAATCCAAAATAGTTTGTCTTCTTTGGGATCTGATGACTGCAATCCCTATGGCTTATATGCAGCTGGGTTTCGGCAATTTTAAAAGGATATCCTTTCTTCTGTGCAGGAAAATAAAAAAGCTGAGCCAAATGTTGTCTTCAAGAGCTAGCAATTGTCTTGGACTATAAGTTAGTCTCTTCTGTGTTTACCTTTTTGCTTACTTCTAGGAGGCAAAAATTTCTGTGACAATACAGTCCTTCTACAAGACTATCACTGATGGTATTCATTCCTTAAGAATGTGCTATAGATTTTAGGGTAATAGTAATCACTGGAGACTATGAAATAAGCCCAGGTGAAATAAAGCTCCAGATACAGCTGTTATTCAAGAAGCAGATTTGATAGTAGGAATACAATTTTCATATTATAGGCTCGTTTTGGTGACTTGAAAAACTTTTACTTGATCAAAGAGTAAGAATAGGATGCTCTAATTGGAGTTGCTATATTAGAACTGCACTGGAACATTTTAATTATTATATTAGCATCATTTACATAGATAATTTATAAAACTATTATATATAACTTACTAATTAATCCTAATCTGAAAAATTTACCTAAAAAATTGTCCTAATTTTATTAAATGTCCTATTATCATTCATACTAAATAACTATATAATGCCATCATTGAGATTCATTTTGTGCAAACAAATGGATTCTTTTCAAGTTAATGAATCATGAACTCATTAAATAATATACCACTGGAATTAACACTTCTTTCATTAATTACAATTTTAATATGGCCTCTACAAGGATTTATAATAGAGAAAGAGGGTATTTAAAATAAAATGCAGCCCCTTATTCTTGATTAGTGATGAGTTAGTTGTTGAATTTCCTAAATTCTCCTTTCCCCAGGCAAGAAAGTGAGGAGGAAGAAGGATTGGCGTGAACTTAAGGTTACAGTTCTGGCCAGTGATCCAAAGTTAGAGTGGGAAAGAAGAAAGTTTCCCATCACTGTGGACACAGGGACAAGAAGTGTGTAACTCAAAAGGGAGTTTTGGTAGCAGAGCTTCCCTGAAATCCTCTAGGGCAGGTTCTCAACGGGATGATACTGACATTTTGGGAGGGACACGCTTGATCATGTGAAATCTGGAGATCGGCAGAACAATGTAAATCTCAGACCTTCACTAATGAAATGACAACTGCCCTTTCCAGCCCACCATTGCCCCATTGCCTCAACAAGATAAACTATCTCACTCCTTTCCAAACATTTCCCAGCCTACCCGTGCCTTCATTCTCTTAAAACAAATTATGTAACTGCTAGGGTAATTAGTGAAATGATGGTTTTCCTACCAAATTGCCAGGCCTCCCAACCTTATGCTATATTCCAGAGTAGGGTTTTTATGGAAAATGAGTCTGCCAAGGCAGCTTTACTTGTGTTCTGAGTGTGACCGAAATCCTACTGTTGCCTAGAGTATGACTGATTACCCACCTGATTGATGCCTACAAGCTCACCATTTTGGAGATACATCTTCCTTTTGTCAAGTGTGGTTCTTTCTCCCTTTTCCAGATGTTTGCCTGCAGCATCAAAGCACTAGATACCTTTGAGTGTATTAGTTTTCTAGGGCAATAAACCAGCCCAAACTTGGTGGCTCAGAACAGCAGGTGTTTATTGCCTCACAGTTCTGGAGGTCAGGAGTCTGAAACCAAGGTATGGGCAGGGTCAGGCTGCTCCCAGGGCTCTGCAAGAGAAGCCACTTGATGCCTCTCTCCTAGATTCTTCTGGCTGCTGGCAATCCCTGCTCTTCCTTGAGCGGTGACTGCCCTCCTATCTCTGCCTCCATCTTTACACAGGCCCTTTTCCTCTTTGAGTCTGACTGTGACAAATTTCCCTCTCTTTTCTCTTTTAAGGACTTTAGTCATTGGATTTAGGGCGTACCCTAAATTCAGGATGATCTCATCTCGATTCTTAACTTGATTACATCTGTAAAGACTACTTTTCAAGTAAGGTCCCATTCTCATATGGGTCATAACTTTTGGGGTCCACTTTAATCCACTGTAAAAAGTGAGTTTGAAAGGAGAGAGCTCAGAAAGACAGGTGGCAGGTGCTGAGGACATGCTTTCCAAATTTCGTCAGGTCCCCTAAGCCATCAGGTGCACATTTACTTTTAGTTTGGGTTCCCAAGTTGGGGTCCTGAATCTTCTCTGTATGTATTTATGTAGAAAATGTGAAGGGCAATGTCAGGAAGGGATGATTTTGGATACAAGTACAGTGGCTTAAACAAAAAGAAGGTTAATTCATCTCACATAACAGGACATTTGGAAATAAGGATGGTTTGGTGATCTAAACTGGTTAGGGCTTCTCTATAATTTTTCTTGGCTATTTCTTCCTATATGTTTCTTCATAAGATGGCTGACTCCGCTCCATGTTGCAAAAGTATATTCAAGGCTGGAAAAAAGAAAAAGACAATGGTAGTTCTAGATATCTTTTATCCAAAAAAGGCAAAACCTTCTCTTGAGCCCCTGGCAAACATTTACTTTGCATTTTGTTGGCCAGAACTATGTCAATGAGGACCACTAACCACAGCGGACACAGAAGAGGGAGGACAGGTCTCCCCAGCTTTTTGAAAGTTCATGGTATACACTACTTCATTTTTACCAAAGATGTACCTTAGGACCTGTTTGGAGTAACCAGCTGAAAGAGGTTATTACTTTTATGAGGAAAAGAGAAAAATGAAAATAACCATTTAGGATTTTGCAGCGAGCTGTTAGGGAGGCAGTGCACCCTCGAGCAGTGAGAATGGCCACGAACTGCTTCCCCAGGAACTACGCTCAGCATCTCCACATCAAGCCACCAGATCTTTGAATTGTGTCTGTGAGCATCTGTACTTTATCTTGATGAATTGCGCACATCCGCTGGTAAGATGTGTCCTAACACATCACAAAAACTTTAGAGAGGTTATTTTTGGGGTCTGGGGATGCTCAAAAATGTTTTCCATATGAATTCATGGTAACTGATTTTTTTGGTTTACACCATCTCAGTTTACAAATGGCTTCAAGGAAACGCTCTCTTTTTGGATACGGAGGAAACCGTATTCAGCTTCGCTGGCCTCTACTGTGGAGGTGGCAAGAAGAAGGAAGTCATCTATTGGGTCTGCTAATGAAACAAACTGCTAGAGGGAGATAAGTTGCTTCCATTATTTTAGCAGCATGTCTCCTTCATATGTCTGGACAAGAGGAACAAAGGACAAGAAGAACAGTGACATAGGAGAGCAGGATTCCAGTGCTTGTTGCATCATTACTCGCCTTTGAATAGGTGATCTCAGCTGACTGGACCAGACGGCGTCTCATGTTATCTCTAACTGAAAATTTATGCTTCTCTCAATCCGTTATCAAGAGGGTATTTGTTTTTGGTACTTTTATAACTGCAGTGATGTTTTTCTACTTATTTGCCACATCTAGGAGCATAATTACCATTGATGGAATCAGAAGGAACTATGGAGATAAAACTCCCTTATTCCATGAAGCATGCTTATACTGAAGCTAAGGAGAGAAAATTAATCTTTTTATTTTATTCTTCATATCTGTTTATATATTCATTTTTTAATCAGCTGGTTCAGAAGAGAGCTAAGGCTAGGGATGGCTGCAATCATCAAAAGGTTTATTTCAAAGCAATTGCAAAATTAGGCCTGAGCCTAATAATTTCTGAAATGCCGTTTTTTGGTTGGTCGCCAAAGGAGCCTCTGGCCTTTTTTTTTTTTTTTTTTTTTAAGATTTTATTTATTTATTTGACAGACAGAGATCACAAGTAGGCAGAGAGGCAGGCAGAGAGAGAGAGAGGAGGATGCAGGCTCCCTGCAGAGCAGAGAGCCCGATGTGGGGCTCGATCCCAGGACCCCGGGATCATGACCTGAGCCGAAGGCAGAGGCTTTAACCCACTGAGCCACCCAGGCGCCCGCCTCTGGCCTTTTTTGAAGCCAAAGGATGTGCCCTTTCTCAGAGCAAACCTGAGTTCAATCGCTTGCAGGCTGCATGGTTTTCTTGCTGGGCCCTGGTGAGTAAGACATCTTCTTGCTGAGGAAAGAGAGGCCCCACTCCCATTTTCCTCAAAGGACTGATTTATGAGGCTATTCTGACGATGCTGAATAATTGTCTGTAGAAGTACATGAACTCAATCAGGCAGGAAGTGAAGCCCTGAAATTAAATCAAAGATTGTGGCAGCATCTCTATCTGCTTTTGCAAAACTCATGAAAGACTGGGTTTCATTTCACATGGTATGAAAAATCAGTAAGCAAGGAGTGGCTTCGGTCATTTAAGTGCAGTATGACTAAAATTGCCTGAGGAGAACCCCAAATGGAATTCTGACAGTCATTAAATTTTGACAATTTAGGGCGCCTGGGTGGCTCAGTGGGTTAAGCCGCTGCCTTCAGCTCAGGTCATGATCTCAGGGTCCTGGGATCGAGTCCCGCGTCGGGCTCTCTGCTCGGCAGGGAGCCTGCTTCCCTCTCTCTCTCTCTGCCTGCCTCTCTGTCTACTTGTGATCTCTCTCTGTCAAATAAACAAATAAAATCTTTAAAAAAAAAAAATTTTTGACAATTTAAAAAGCACACAGGTAAGTGAAGTATATATTCTGCTGAAACTGTTCTTAAAGTGCCTTTTTACCTGACATGGAAACTTCAAATATTTGATGTTTGTGTAGTGAATTGGGGAACTACCACTTTCATAAAAAAGTCTTGTAGATAAGGTCTATTGCAGTATGCAAGAGTAATGAGATGAGCTACGTATAAGCCTATCTATGCTATTCTTGACTCAGGCCTATTCCTCCATGTCCACTCCAGTCCTGACTCTTGAGTATATTTTCTCAGCTTTCAGCACATTGTCTCCAACCAAGGGCATTAAAGGATTACATGGCTGAAATGCTCCTCCAGTTTCTGTGTCCTAATTAGTTCGACTGTGGGTGAATGGTACCAGTCTTCCTAGTGAGAGATGTAAGGAAGTGGTATTCAAGCTCTTATGGCCATATAAGGAAAAACAACCTAAAATGTGTTCAATTTTCATTAAAAAAGAAAGCTATACCTTTATACAGCTTTAGTTGGATATCTATATATTTCGATCATAAGTAGTTTTAAAGAATATAATTTTTAAGTATTTCCTAAGAATATTAACTCAGTCATGTTGTAACATTGACATCCAAAAACGAAATGGTTACTTCAATCTTTTAAATGTACCCAATAAAATTTAGATGATTTAACAATTTGATATTTATGATCATCCATTATTAAATACAGAAACATGCCCCTCTTGGGGCACCTGGGTGGCTCAGTGGGTTAAAGCCTCTGCCTTTGGCTCAGGTCATGATCCCAGACTCCTGGGATCGAGCCCTGCATTGGGCTCTCTGCTCAGCCTGCTCCCCGCCCCCCTCCCCCGCCTGCCTCTCTGCCTACTTGTGATCTCTGTCTGTCAAATAAATAATTTTAAAAAATCTTTAAAGAAATTTGCTGTTTAGATTAAAAAAAAAAGAAACATGCCCCTTTTAATTGCATAAAATTTTATACTGTTCCCTTTTTCATGTAAATTTTTATTTCCATTCCACTTTTTCATATTTTTATGTTCAAAAGTCTTTTATTAGTCACCTTATAACTTTAAAAAATGTATATGTATTTAAATATGACATTTTGAAATCTCATAATCATGGGTTCTTATTATTTAATAATATTATGAATTAAGATAATTATATGAGCATACTACTGACCCAAACAACATAAATAATGACTCACTTATTTAAGTATAAAAAGCAAAACTGTAGCAAAGATATATTTCTTAATAAGATGCATTGAACCTGAGGGGCACCTAGGTGGTTCAGCTAGTTAAGGGTTAGACTCTTGATTTTGGCTTGGGTCACTATTTCAGGGTCATGAGTGGAGCCCAGCATGGGCTCCATGTTGGGCTCCCCTGGGTGTGGAGCCTGCTTAAGATTCTCTTTCCCTCTCCTTCTGCCCCTCCCCCCAACTTGTGCTCTCTTTCCCTCTCTCTCAAAAAAAAAAAAAAAAGATTAATTGAACTTAAAAAAAAAAATCAGTCCATAAGCCCATGAACAAATATTACAATGTTACTTGTTAAGCAGAGTTCATTCTTACAGTGATTCTATTTTTTGTTTTTGTGGTTATAAGCACTAAAAAGACTTGTTTGCATAGATAAATAGATAAGAATAGAAGGATTTATACAAAAAATCATTTAATTCCTTTAACATTATCTGAGTTATATAATTGCATTGGGATCTACCATAAAAACAAAAACATTTCTAGTGATCTATCTTTAATAACTTGATTAGGTCTTCCTTCAATTTTGTGGATAGCAATGATGTGGAAACCACATGACTCACCAAAGAATGTGTTAGCCACTAGGAAGGTTATTCACTCTTTCAAAAATCAGCCCAATATTTCAGTTTGGTCCTAGATTTATTGCCCTGGTGGTTTTTACATGCCAGAGGAAGGGCCAGGGTCAGATTCAGGAGGCCAGCATCAACCCTACTGAGATTGGAGCTGCCAGGGGCTCTCCTTTCTTGTGCTATCTTCACAGAACTCTACACATAAGAAATTGTACAGAGCAAGAGGGTTGTGGTACTGCTTGCACAAGGTGGACAAAACTCAAGACTTGTACTCAGTGTACTGTACATTAACAATCTGGAACATAGCTGGATCACAAAGAATATGAAAGAATGTGAAAAGTAGGCCTTTGGAGAAATGGTTAAAGAAACTTTAGTCGGGATTAGAAAAGGCATAGGAAAACATAGGTTGTCTATACATAATTCAGGGAAAGACTAAGATTGTTCAGTGTCCTGCTGGGAAGCAAAACTGGGATCAGTAGGAACTTTGGACAACTATCACTCCCAACAACACAATAGGAATCCTCACTCCTGTTACCGCCAGAGATAAGCAGAGACTATATTATTTTTGTTAAGGAGGGTCTATGGAAAAGTTCTTCATCATGCAGTTGGGTGGACCAAATGATTTACAGGATCCCTTCCACTTTTGAGATCTACGTACCTTAGCCTAGAGAAAACAGAAGTGTTCTAAGAGCAGCAATCCCTAGCAGCAGGAGTAGAGCAGGATCTGTGTTGAAATAGTAATATGTTTTCTATTCATAAAATGTGTTGCCAGTTACCTAATGTAGTGGAACATTATTTGAACTCTTTGTCCGGTAGTGTGGATGGATTTGCATGGATTAACCACACTCCTCTGTCTAATCCCCTTTGTGGCCAAGGGCATGAAGTTCTGAGATTACTGGGTTTGGAAGTACAGACTGTGGCTAAGGCATAGAACCAAGACAGGCTGCCCACTTGGGGATCAAAGCAAGACATTTGGCTGTACTCAACCAGTTCTCAGACCAATTTAGCTAACCACATGTGCTTTTCTTACAATTAACCTCAACTCAGGGGGGGTTGAGCTTCATTTAAATGCTCTACTTCATACTAAGACTGGCGGTAGTCAAACATTTAGTTATCTAAGTAGGTATTTGAATGATTATCGATTCTGGGAGGCTCCAAGTGTTTCTAAGACATCTTTTTTTTTTTTTTTTTTTAAGATTTATTTATGTATTTTAGAGAGGGTGGGGAGCGGCAGAGGGAGAGAGAATCCCATACAGACTCCAAGCTGAGTACGGAGCCCTAGTGGGGCTCAGGACCCTGAGATCACAACCTGGGCCAAAACTAACAGTCAGAGGTTTAACGGCCTGCACCACCCAGGCGCACTTGGCTCATCTTGTTTTGAGTATGTCTCTGGGTTGCCGTTTGCGCACTTGTGGCTTACTATTTGCCTACATATTCTCCAGGTGTTATAATTAATACATTCATTTGTTCTGCACTCTACAATGCTTTTACGTGCGATGATTTCACTTAACCTCATCAGATATGCTCCTTGACCAGACTTTGTTCCCGTGCATCGTGCAGCTATATCTTCCCCAAACTAAAGTCTCCAAATGACAAATGGGCAATTCAGCCAATTTGTTTGCCTTTCCAAATTCATATACAGTGCTTAAATGGTGTACAAACAAGTCCTAATATAAATGAAATTATTATTTAATATGCAATGTTTTATTTTAATTTTTAACATACATATATTTTTATTTGGGTGGAAATGTAACTTCTTCTTTTTTTTTTTTTAAAGATTTTATTTATTTATTTGACAGACAGAGATCACAAGTAGGCAGAGAAGCAGGCAGAGAGAGAGGAGGAAGCAGGATCCCTGCTGAGCAGAGAGCCTGATGCAGGGCTTGGTTCCAGCACCCTGGGATCATGACCTAAGCCCAAGGCAGACGCTTAACAACTGAGCCATCCAGGTGCCCCATAACTTGCATTTTTAGATTTAAGTAGTTACTTTTATCCAAATTATACACTTCCAGGTTTTAAAGTCTGAGCTTGTTGAGGGAATAGCAGTCCCCAAACACCACCCTCCCACCATTTCCTGCTCCCCAGAGTTAACCACTAAAATTTTTAGCTACTTACCTTGGTATTTACAGTTTTATTTCTTGGCAGTATGCTTAGAGTGTATTCTTCTTCTTTTTTTTGTTTAAGAATTATTTGTTGACCCCCCATGCACACACGTGAGCTCATACACATACACACTCATACATCCTTATAAACCTTCATCTTCTTTCCAACCTACAGGTATAGTCATAGAGTAATTTGAGTAGATCAATATTCAGTGTTTACATTACTATGAGTATGTACACATTATTCCCATTTGAGCAATGTGGGAATTCTATGATTAGTTTTCCTTTCCTGCAACCCTTCCTGTTTTCCCTGAACTTAAAAGTTGTCTTTTTGGTTTATTTATTTGCTTGCTCATTTTTCTATAGACTTATCACAAATGCATCTTTAAATTCTTCCAAACCAGTGTAAATCTAAATTCAATAGTCTTAAAGATAGGCATTTCACCAACTTCATCTTTTTAAAGGAGTATCTTTGATAGATGTGTTAAGGAAATAAATATTTTAAAAGGATTTTGGGTCAATCTTTTCTGACTTTTGTCATTTATACATACAACATATCATTCATATAGTATATATACCTTATATAAGTAATTTATTCTGGTTGAGTATGTCAAAACAAATTATGAGTGCATTCTATCCACCCTACTGCATATTTCTTACTATTTTGCATACAACCAGTGCTCAGTAAAATTTCCAGGTAAATACTGAATAAACATGTCTAAAGGCAAAGTTGTCTTACAATAGTTTTCCTTGACTCTGTGCTCTTCATACATCTCAACAACAGCAAAACACCTTGAGGACACAGAATCTTCCAGAATTTGAGAAACACATTTTTATTCTGTGAAGCCCTTTGGGAAAGCTCTTGTTGAGTCAGGAGGGTTAGAAATGAAACTGTAGTGACTCCAACAGGAATAGTTCTCACTCACCTCTCTCAAACAGGTACTTAGGAGTAATTGAAATTTGCTTATCTTTCCTTCTCATCACCTCCCCACTCATGCCCACTCTGATCTGTATCTAGCAAACCCACTGTGCAAATAATATATATTTCCTGGCCCATTTAAAAAAAAAAAAATCTTTCCAACCCCTTTCATTTCTCCTCCTGTAATAACCATTTCCTATTGTTGCTTTGACTTGCTTTGTAACCACCTCTAAGTCGACAGCATTACTGACCTGTAGAGCTATAGTGCCTGGGAAGGAATGGGAACCTGTGTGCTCTGGCAAGAAGCTCAACCCCAGCCACCCAGTTCTCCTGAAGTGGGATCTTTCTCTGGTGTACAAGTTATAATGAGATGGAGTGACGATACATACTTCATGAAGTGATTTTTATCATGAACCACAAAATTCTTTTGTGAATTCTAACAATTGCTAGAGCAAGGACAAAGGAATGTGATGTGCCACTAGTTATTCAGTTGGATTTTCAAATCTGCAAACTATCTATGAACATAATAGGTGGAATAAGAATAGGAAAAATGAGAAGATTTTACATGCACCTGTAGGAGAACTTATTTCATTTCATTTCAAAGCACTTTTCAGATATTCCTCTGTTGCTATTTTTCACATGTAGGGATATGTTCTTTAATCCAAGCCCTCTCATCCATTATTTCAGTAATTCACACAACATAGATGGATGAGCACAAGCTCACACACATCTGCTTGAGTGGGTGCAGTTGACTTCTGAGCCAATTTCATAGCTCTCTCCTCAAGATACACCCATAAGTTCTACCTGATGGTTGTTTTTAGCATCTGTAATGTGGTTAAAAGATTTGGGTTTCCATGATGTACAAAAAAAGTATGAATAAGTATTTATGTAATGTAGGCTGTATAATGGTCCTTGTTTAAAAAAACTTCATGACAGAATTTTAACCAGGCATTTCAAAAACCCAAAGCTATAAATGTTCATATTTCCACTAATGGCCAGTAGGAGACATCTTTATAAACGATGATACTTTTAAGTTCTCAGTCTGTTTCTATTATCATTGTACATATAGTGCCCTGTACCTGCTTGGTGCTCAATAATTATTTGTTGAATGAAAGGATCATCGGATTTCCGTATTAAGTAATGCCAGTAAGAATTGCCTTCTTTATTAAGTTCCTCAATATGAAATCCAATGGACACACCTTAACTCTTATAGGTCTGCTCCACACATTTCAAGTGTTGATTACTCCTTCGTCCTCAGTGATTTCACGTTCTTTGGCCTCTTTCAGCAAATAATTTCTGTTATCTTTTCAGTCTTCTTCTTCGGGGGCTCTTCTTTTACTCCGTAAACATTAATGTTCTTCAGAATTTCTGACAGCATCTGCTCTTCTCACTTAAATTCTTTCCTGGGGCCATCTTATCCAAGATAATTATCAATTATAGGTTGCATGTGGCACATGGGAAAACGAGAAAAAAGAAGTGAGTCCAGGAGGAGTTTATTTTTCTTTCATGTGACAGGTAGGCTGTCCTATGCTAGTGTAGTGGCTCAAGGATGTTGGGGCTGATGTCTGCTGGTCTTTCTCTCACGGTCAGTCACAATATAGCTGCAGGAACTCCAAAATCTGTAGATATTCTGTAGATATTCAGGCATCAGGAGGATAGGAAAAGGACAAGAGCTAGTTGAATCTGTCACCTTTCTTAGGAGTATTTAAAGAATCTCTCCTCAATAACATGAACTTAACTTTTCACTAGCCCAAATCTGTCACATAGCTATACCCATCCACAAAGAGCACTGGAAAACAATTTGCTTTATTTTAAAAATAGAGTTCTGCTAGTAAGGAGGAAGAGCTCTAAAAACTTTTATATTCTGATGACTCCAAATTATTGTTTTAACACTGACTTCTCCTCTAGATTTAAGCTCATTCATCCAAATGCTTACTAGATGTCTACACCAGTACAAAAAGTCCCAATGGTCTTTCAATCCCAACAAGTCTAGATCTCTAAATTTTATCTCCATTTTATAGTTGCTTTCTTTCCCTCATCATCTCATCTACATTCACTGAGTCAGCCACATTTATTTTATACCTACTCCCTGCCAGGCACCATATTAAGAGGTGGCTTTACAAATATGAATGTGACATACTGCCTATCTAAAGGAATATAGAATCTACCTAAAGGAATCCACAAGTGGGGGACGTCAAGTGCTACCCAGATCCCCCTTTGGGATTGCCCTCCTTCTTCCAGCTGCTAGGAGTGTTGGATGTTCATTCTCCCAGAATTGCTCTAACTCGAAGAGGGAGGATTCCTTGTCTATCATCAGGCACACTTCTCACAAGCAGCTGGTTGAAGTAAGAGCACAAAGCTTCTCCTTCTTAAGGTGGGGCAAAGGTGAAGAATTGTCCCAGCCACAGAGCTTGCTATGAGGCTTATGAGGCTTTTGAAGTGATTGCATCACAATTGGACTCCTCTCTCTATTCAATCTTACTTCATTCACTCACTCACAGGCATTGTTTCTGTACTTCCCAAATGCAAAACTAGTACTAATCTGTTTTCCAGTGAATCTGATTTGCAACAGTGTACCAGGATTGGTACTACAAAGTAGAAACTAAAATGTCATTTTGAAGGTGAATGGCTGGTAATATATATACTCCTTCACTTAGGTAATAATGAGAGCCCTGGAATGCTATAATGGGACTACTTTTCCAACTTTCATAGTTGGAGAACTGGAATGCATTGTGGTATATGAGAATGAACTAGTAGGGCAGGGTCCCTGGTCTTGGAACTGTTTGAGGAAGTGGTTATTAAAGAACCATTGAGTTAGAGGACTGTCACTGGAAGCCACTGATGCACTGGAGAAAGACAAGCTAAGGCTGATGAATCAACAGTTCAAGCGAAGTGTGAAAACCGGAGTCTCCTTGTCAGCCAATAATGAAAATCTCATCTGCAACTAGAGGGCAGAGAAAAGGGAGGATCAGATTCATCAATGAATTATAAGAACAGCAGAATTCTTGAGGTTGAATTCTCAATCTCAGCAATTCAGCTAAATAGAGTCCAGGGTGTTACTTGGGAAAGAGTGGGACCCTGAAACGGGGATGGGGACATCTGGATCAATGCATTAAAAAATCTTGAATCCCCAGGTCCCTTTGTATTTTCTGGTTCCACAGAAGTGGCCCCCTCTTCCCTATGAAATTCTAGCTCTTCCTCCTCTCTGCTTGTAGATAATGGTGAAGGTTCTAACTTGCAAGACTACATGAACTCCTTTCAGTATGTATCCCCATGTCTCTTCCTCGATACAGAAGAATAACTATAGCTAAGTCAAAACATAATATAGATCAGGAAGCCCTGAGTTGCTAAGGGAGGAAAGGCACTATATCACAAAGAAGCTGCAGAATCTGGCGGGGTGTGTATGTTTGAGACTAAAGATGTTGATCAAGAGGGGCAGAACATAAAGTTAGAAAAAGAAAACCTTGTCAATATGGGAGCACTTCCACAATATAGGATTTAATACCCTGGCAGGGACCCCAAGAACCTGGAAAGATGTGCAGATGGGCTGGCTTTTGGAGGTTAGAAGAAAATGATGGCTCAAATTTGGTGAAGTAGAAATGCCAGAACTGCCATGATTGAGAGTGGAAGAAGGTACTGAAAGGCTCAGAAAACTGACATGTTAGACTAGATGCAATAGGTGAGGTGGGAAAGCCCAATAGCAAACACTCTTCTGCGAGATGGCCTAGAGGATACCCTATTTAGTACAGTGATAAAAAATACATTGATGAAAAGACAACCTACTAAATGGAAGAAGATATTTGCAAATGACATAGCTGATAAAGGGTTAGTATCCAAAATATATAAAGAACTTATACAACTCAACACCAAAAAACAAATAACTCAACTAAAAATGGGCAGTAGACATGAACAGACATTTCCCCAAAGAAGACATCCAGATATACCAACAGATACATGAAAAGATGCTCAGCATCATTCATTATCAGGAAAATGCAAGTCAAAACCACAGTGGGCTATCACCTGATACCTGTCAGAATGGCTAAAATCAAAAAGTCAAGAAACAACAAGTATTGGCAAGGATGTGGAGAAAAAGGAGCCCTTGTGTACTATTGGTGGAAACACAAACTGGTGCAGCCACTTGGAAAACAGTATGGCAATTCCTCAAAAAATTAAAAATAGAAATATCCTTTAATCCAGTAATTGCACTACTGGATAAAAAATATGAAAACGCTAATTCAAAGGGATATATGCACCCCTATATTTATAGCAGCATTATTTACAGTAGCCAGACTATGGAAGCCACCCAAGTATCCATCAATAGATGAATAAATAAAGAAGATGTGGCATATATATATGTAGGAATATTACCCAGACATAAAAAGGAATGAAATCTTGCCATTTCCACAACATGCTAGGTGAAATAAGCCTGTCAAAGGAAGACAAATACCACACAATTTCACTCATATGTGGGATTTAAGAAACAAAATAAATGAACAAAGATAAAAAAGAGACAAACCAAAAAACAGACTCTTAATTGTGGAGAACCAACAGACAGTAGTTATCAGAGGGGATGTGGTTGGGGGGTGGATGGGTGAAATAGGTGAAGGAGATTAAGAATATACTTATATTGATGAGCACTGAGTAATATATGGGTTTGTTGAATCACTATATTGTACACTGAAAACTAACATCACACTGCATGTTTACTACACTGTAATTAAATTAAAAAAATATATCTTAAAAATGCAGTGGTCAAAGTGGCACAACCATTACCAGGATGATTATTCTCTACTGGCCTGGACTGATGGTAGGAGTTACTCTTACAGAACTTGGCTTTCAGATAGCCATGAGGATGATGGAGTCCCAGAAATAATAAGGACCAGGTGGCAGTGCTTAACCAGAAGCCAGGTGGGCATAATTTCATAATGAGTGTTGAAGTTGGAGGAGCAGCCAGGAAAGCTTAACCTGTAGAGAGAGAGTCATGGAGATGGTTAACAGAACACAGCATCTCCAGGGGCAAGATAGAAGGGCAGCCAACGAGAGTATTGCTCAATCTAGTTATTAAAAAGAAATTGAGGATGGATAATCAGAAGGCTGAGGGCAGCTGCTCGCCAAAATAGTCATGAGTCTTTTCCCAGTTTATAGGCTAGATCCCCAGTAGGAAGGATGCTGTTTCTGATCCAATGTCTCATAATGGTTCGTCTGTTAGTTGTTGCGCAAAAGACAAAATATCTCCTATGAGCATGAATACTCAAACTCAAACACACACACATCACAAATCATGATCCAAAAACAGTTCTCAACATGAGATTTTACCTCATGTACTCATACTTGAAATTAAAACAAAACAAAACAAAACAAAAAACATAAAGGAAAGAAAAATACGGGATTGGGTCTATAAATTTAGAGAGAGATATACTATAGGCCTCTTTCTCTCTTTTCTCTTCTATTATAACTTAGATTAGACTGGGGATTTTCAAAATTGACCATCCAAGAGGACTGTAAGTTTGATTGGCTAAAGGGTATTGAGGGAGGGCCATAAACAGGCAGGGGAGTGAAGGGAAGAGAGCATTCCTTGAACTGAGCTGTTTAGAATGCCTGAAAACAGGGGCGCCTGGGTGGCTCAGTGGGTTAAGCCGCTGCCTTCGGCTCAGGTCATGATCTCAGGGTCCTGGGATCGAGTCCCGCATCGGGTTCTCTGCTCGTCCTCTCTCTCTCTCTCTCTGCCTGCCTCTCCATCTACTTGTGATCTCTCTCTGTCAAATAAATAAATAAAATCTTTAAAAAATTATTTAGAATGCCTGAAAACAGAGTTTATGCACACTATGGACTGAGCCATCAGTTAATTCATTCAACGTTCGAGTACCTTCTGTGGCCAGGCACTGTCCAGGTTTTGAGAACTTAAGTTGAGTAAGACATGGTTCATGCTCTCCTGCAGCTTCTAGGGAGAAGCAGAGACCAGCAAACCAAAGATTATATTTCAGTGTGAACTGATCAAAAGGAGAAAGTAGTTCAGCAGTGGCTTGGCCATGTGCTGATTCATGTTATTTTTCCTCTCTGCATCTAAAGAAAATATCAGCACCCACCTCTGAGGCTCATTTTTGTAGGTAAAATGCAATAAAGCACATGAAGTAGTTAGCAGAGTACCTAGCACATTGTAAGTGCTCTGCTAATATTTGTCATTATTACTACTGTTGTTGCCATCATTGTTGTTGATATTATTAGTAAATTAAGAAATGCTTTGGGAAAAAAACGACATCAAGTCTGTTATTGATTTACACTCTTGCTTTAATTTTTAATTAAAATGCAAAAGTGGCTAAAGGCATAGTGACCTTCGATTTCCTAGTAAGAATTTCAGTCCTTTATACAAAACTTTTCCCTTTTTGTTTTAATAAAATAAAAAAAAAACCTTACCATTGACTCTTTTACATCTACCCTTTCACTCACGCTCCTTCATTCAAACCGCTTCAATGAGTGCCTACTCTCTCCTGAGCAGAGAGAGGTATAGAAGATACCAGGATGAAAAAGATTGGTTGGTCCTCAAAGAACTATCTCTTTTAATTCAACCACCACCCTATGAGTTATAGATTATTATGTTCTTTTTTAAATAAAGGAGTCATTAGGTCAGAGAGGCTAACTAATCCCTCCAGTGTCTTAGAACCACCGAATGTCAGGGTCAGACCTGGGGCCAGGTCCTCTGATAGACCATAAAATCTACTCTTCTTTATGTGCTAGGTTAGACGGGGTGTTCAGGTGCAAGAAATTATTGGTCTTCTGTGATGAAGCATACTTCCAAAAATAATAAAAGAAATAAAAGGAGCAATACGTTTTGTTGGGTCTATAACCTAAAGTCTGAGACATGGTCCTACATTGTACCCTGTCTACAGTGGCGGTAAGAAACTTGGAGAACATTTGATGCTGCTGTTGGTGGAATAGCTGGAGACAACAGCTGGAATCACTGTCCGGTCTCTGAAAAGGAATATTGAATGTACAAAATAGAAAACTGGAATAGAATCATCTTCATAGATCATGAGTATGGGAATAGCTAATTTGGGGGAGTAAATGACAAGCAGGGAAGGAATGAAAAATAAAGAAAAACTTGGGAGGAAAATGGGCCTCATAGACTCAAATTTGCCAGTGCTGTCTGAAGTACCCAGAGGGATCTGAAGCCAAGAGAGCACCACAACACAGGGATCCAGAGCAGAACTGAGCAAGGAAACTCTTAGACCAGACAAGACCTGGAGAGGCCTTAAAACAAAACAAAACAAAACAAAACAAAACAAAACAAAACTTTACCTTGTCAAGAAAAGAGCAAGAAAGGAATAAAACTCATGTATAGGTTTTGGATTATATAAAATTCTTGAGTTTTGTTTAACAGTTGAAAAAAAAAAACAAAACAAAATAGGGGAGCCTGGGTGGTTTGGTTGAGCATCTGCTCTCAGCTCAGGTCATGATCTTCAGGTCCTAGGAGGGAGCCTACATCTCTCTCTTTCTCCCTCTGCCCCTCGCCATTGCTCATTCTCTCTCTCTCTTAAATAAATAAATAAAGTCTTTACAAATTTTTTTTTTAATTAAAAAAACAATAAAACAGAAGAACCCTCTCATGACATTGCACTGTAACCACTAAACTAAACCAGAAGAGACTACCATGAATAATCTGCAGAAAAATAAGGCACGCACAACACGGGTCTCTGTATGACCTTCTGTCAAACATTTTTGGTGATAAATAAATATGCTGAAAGTTTAAATTCAAGATCCACCAGTTATTAGTTCTTAGTCCTGCTTCCTGGAAATAGCTACCATACTCTTTGATTTTGATCTGACACACTCCCCCTCCCATCCATCTAGAAATGGCAGAGCCCTACACAGTTTCCAGAAAAACTGGAAAACCAGTGTCCGGTTTCAGATTGACCAGTAAAACAGCCAGTGATATTAGGTTCATTTTCCTTGAATCTTTTGGGGGAGTGGGAACCCCAGGAGGTGAGGGATGGACAGGAGGGGAGGATGGGGGGATGGGAAGGCCAGGTGGGGAAGGTAATTGAGATGTCGATATCCTCTTTATGGACAGCCCTGGTGAAGTACCCACCATCTGACAGATGAGATCCGTGTGGGTAACTGAACAGAGTCATTCACTCTCTGCATGATTTCTTTAAAAAAGCAGCCTTACTTATCTGTTGTGGCTGATGCCACTAACTACATTAACCAAATAACCGCAGCTTTGCCTTTCTTTTTTGGGGGTGGGTAGATAGTCATTTTAAAAATAAGGGAAAGCTCCAGCGTTAATTACAGCATGGTCTGAAAGACCTTAAAAAATAACAAACTCCGGAAACAAACGCTGTAGAAGACGTTGCTTTCCTGCAGTTCCGCTAGAGAACTGTGCCCAGTTCTTCCAGAAAGAGTGTTTCCTTAGCTTGATTTAAATAGAGATTAGGCAGTGAGCAGATGGAGCCTATTGGAGGCGTTTGGCCGGCTGGCTGGTTAGACTGAGTAAAAGGAGACTGGGTGGGGGAGCCACCAGGGAGGAGGAGAGCAGGGGATTCCAAATCGAGCAACTCTTTCCAAAAATCCTTCACTTTTACGAAATATTGGGACCTGGAACTGGATCTGAATCTGGATTTCAAGAACAAAATCATAAAACATGTTTGGCCTTGCTCTATTACTCAAACAGAAAGAAGTAGCTAGAAGGGTGTCAAAGCTAACAAGGCCCTAAATGTTGAGGTTCAGAAAACCCCTAAAAGAAAAATCTAGCTACTTTTGAATTATCTGGGGGAATTCAGTTGATAACTGTCCCAAGTTTCAATCCTTACCTTCCTCTAGGTTCTAGGTAGTGAAAAGGAAAATTCCTATTCAGGCGTGCGTAGTGTTAGAGTAACCCTGTCCAAAAGGAGTTTCCGTTCTATTTCATGCTGCACTGCCCATTCCAGAAGCTGCTGGCCACATGTGACAACCGAGCGCTTGAAAGGAATTTTTCCTTTGCTGTAGCCAAATAAAAGTTTAGTAAATAAGAAAGAAGAAGTTTGGGGGAGATATAAAAAAGTAGTAAATCTACTTTCCAGTGTACTCAGTATAATAGGAAGGAAAGTTGAGAAACTGGGATTTCTCAATATGGAATTTCTATTATGACTTCACAATAAATAGTAAAAGGCAGAAACTAGGTGAGTAATGAATATTGCGTAATGCGGAATTCAGAATCTAGGTCTATTTAATAGTAGTAAAGTTAAAAAAAAAAAACAACAACCCAAAACAACAACAACAAAACAGGGTTGTAAAGATCCAGGGTTTCTCAGACCTGTTCCAAAGACTTATACTGGTCAGGAATAAAGTCTAAAAAATAAGTAACTACTCATATTTTCATAAAGCTGGGTTTAATAACTTTTCTGGTGCTATAATTTCCTACTCTTTATGAAATCATGGTGAGAATAGACTGATGGTACTTTTTCCCTGTTTTTGCAAGACTGAAATTTGGCAATGTTCATCCTGTCTAATGTGTATTTAAACTACAACTGGACAATAAAATGTAAAAAGAATTTCATGAGCCCCTAATTTGGTTTACTTTTTATTTTACAAATGAGGAAAATGAGTCCTGGGAATGTTGAATCACTTGCCCACACCCAACCCTACTTTCCAAGCAGCAATGCAGTTCCTGTGGTCTTCTCCCCATCTCTCTTTACCACAACCCAAGTGCCTCACAACCAAAACCAGAGCTTGTAGTAGGTTCCCAATGTGTCTACTCCATTAATACTTTCAATTTCAACTTCCCATGGTTACTTGGGAAAATCTTAGTATTAAAGATGAATGATACTCAGGGCATCTGGGTGGCACAGTCATTTGAGCAACGGACCCTTGGTTCTGGCTCAGGTCCTGTTCTCGGTGTTGTGGGATTGAGCCCCACATGAAGCTCTATGCTCACTGTCGGATTGCTTGAGATTCTCTCTCCTCTGACCCTCACCCTTCTCTCTCTCGCTCTCTCAAATAAATAAATAAATCTTAAAAAAAAAAAAAAAGATGAGTGATGCTCTTTTTTTTTTTTTTTTACAAATTATAACTTAAAGGACACCATGAGCCTACCCATGCCAAAACCATCATGCCTTTAGTTTTATGTTTTATAAAGCATGTCATTGAAAGTTCAATATACATGCTCAGTGTGGGTAATTCAACTCCCAGAATTCTGTCAGAAATGCCTTTGCACTTAGATTGGATTCAATTGAGGGGATGGACCAATTACATAGTATTGACATCTCAGTCCATTCAGTCACTGTGTGTCACTTAGTGAGTTTCAGACATATATTGTATTATGACAAATTGTACTTACCAGATGTATTATTATTATCTAAATTAACAAGATTTCCATAACTCCCAAATTTGTTTTTTTATGCACAAGCTGATTTGATTAAGTTTGTCAGAGTTAACAGTTGAACGTAAATTATCAGCTTTGACTAAATTTTTAAAATTACTGACCCAAACCAACTGATACATAAAACTATTTTCTAAAACTCTGTAAAATCTCTGTTACTCATCTATTTTCTGCTGGTTATGAATCCTTATTTATCAATTCCTAGTTGAAATCTCTTTTTGAAGACTTTTCTTTCCCATTGAGATGGGTGCCACAGGAAGGGCAATTTCATATCTTTTTTTCTATACAGAAATATGTTCTTTTTTTAAACTAATATTTTGCTTCATAAGGGAAAAAAACAAAAGTTCCCTTGCTGTGTTCATTAGCCACAGAAGGCTCGTGACTATTGAGCTGGGCAATGCAGATCTGGAACATTTTTATCATCACCGTAAGTTTTCCTGGATAGGACTGGTCAGAGTATGTCATGAATATGAATTTGTTTTTCTACCTAGAATTATTGATTGGGGTTGAGAAGAAGAGGAGATTTAATCTTGGAAAAGTTATGGACTGAATTTCCAACAGAAGTAAAAATTAGCTTGATTTTGTTTGCTTTTGAGAAAGGGAAATACAAAATATTCAAGTGCATTTCAAATGAAGAAGAATGGATCCAGATTCTATTAAAAATATTAGTCTTCAGTACACATTAGAGCTAATTAATGCTGAGAAACAAAACTGGGGGGAGGAGTATATACCTGTGCAGCAAGGGAAGGACCCTGGGAGGGTTAAGAATTTAAGTAGTCAAAACTTAAGCATTTAGTACTGCCCTATGCCCTCTGAGGGATCCAGCGGAGGTCCAGTCATTCTGAAGGTGGCAGGAAGGGAAGGGGCAGAAAGGGGAGAGGAAGAAACTGTAAGAAAGAAGCAGAACTAGGGCTCTTTGGGGGTAGATAACTGATTGTGAGTATTTGAGTAGACCATTAGTGGTCTTCCCTGGCCTTTGAAATTCAAAATGCACAGGCCAAGCTCTCCTTGGATGTCGGTGTATCCTCCCAGGAGAATGTTAATCTCAGGGCTTCAGTGACTCAAACCAGAGAAATGTAATCTCCCAGAGCATTTGCTGCCAGCAAAATGAAATCAGGGGTAGACCTTGATCTATTTTGCAACTAATGTCTTCAGAGGGATTTGGAGAGACCAATGTAAATTTTGATATAAAAATATCTCATAGATTTCACACACTCCTTAGAGAATGCAGGACCATAATGCAATGAATAGATTACACCATGCCATTAATAGAATCTTACCCTCTGTAAAATGTGTTATTTTGCCCCATATTATTTCATTTTTCATTATCTCTTCAGAATTCCAGCATGCGTAGTTATCCAAATGGTTTATAGAATACACTGAGGCAAACATGTTTAATATCCAGGATACTGGGTGATGGTAGAAAATTCACTCCAGACAAACAGCAATGGAAATGTCAGTCCCCCAGTTACAATTGCGAATGGTCTATGTAGCACGCTGGATAACCCCCTTAACCCCTGAGATCCTCTGTATGATACCATCTGTATGATACATGATGTCCGTTGGAGTTTTGGAGTTGGAGTTTTGAGGATGAGTAAGTAAATAATCGGCAAACGAACAAAAGCACTTGAAAGGAAAACATAGAGTAGAAAAAGAAAGAAGCAAAAGAAAAAGAGGGGGAAAAAAGGAAGAACAACAGATAAGAAGGAAGCAGAAAACTGAAGCCTCAAAAGAGAAGGGTAAGAGGGAAAAGAAAGGGAAGGAAGGGAGAAAGGACTGGGGGTTCGGAGGGAGGAAGAGAGGGACAGAGAACAGGAAACACAGTGATGAGAAGAAGTGAGATGTCCCTGATAATTATCTTGAGTGCCACTCAATGAAGCCATGTCTGCTTTATACATCTGTACACAGGTATTTATCTGAGAAGCATTTACTGAGCATCTATTATGCAAAGTCTCTGAGGGGATGCAAAAACTTGTCAAATGAACCACAAGGTGCACCATTGTGGACGGCCCTAGAAACATCTCTTTACCATTTCAGGACTGAACTATATTAGTCAAAAGAAAAAATTGCTAATAGAGTTCAGTTAAAATAAAAATCTCAGTAGAAGAAGAATAATAATAACATAGTCCTTTGAAAATATTTCAAGCCTAGTATTTCTTTTCACTCATTTCTAGGTCAGTATTCTGGTTTCTTTCACAAATTCCTAACATTCCTTCTACATTTTATATCAATTACAATTTTGACAGACTATAATAGGGAAGTCAATTTGGCCTTCTTTTAGCTGCTTGCTGCTTTATTATTAATCTTTTTTTCTCTTATTCCACATATTATATTTCAATTTCAAGAGGACAAGTAAGATACAAAAATGCACCATTGTCCAATTTGACATGAGCCTGAAGCTGAAAATCATAATTTATTTTCACTTTTTACCTTTATTTAGGAATGACAGGGTGGCCACCCTTTCTGATGTGAATTGAGTCAAAATGTTCTTCTCAGTTTAAAAAAAAAAAAAAAAAGAACAGATTCAAATAGCTCATGTGTGAGAGGGGCAGAAGTGAAAGACAACAGAACACAAAAACAAAAGAAAATGTGAAACAAAAAAAAAAAAATAAACAAAAAACTATGATCTCCACACAAAAACCTACATGCAGATATTTACAGCAGCTTTATTCATAATTGTCGAACTTGGAAGCAACCAAGATGTCCTTCAGTAGGTCAATGGATAAATAAACTGTGGTCCATCCAGACAACGGAATGTTATTTAGTGCTAAAAGGAAATGAACTATCAAGCCTTGAAAAGACTGGAGGGCAGTTAAGTGCATACTACAAAGTGAAATCTACCAGTCTGAAAGGTACCTGCTGTGTAACTCCAATCATATGACTTTCTTGAAAAGGTAAAATATGGACACAGTGAAAAGATTAGTGGTTGTCAGGGGCTACAGAGGTGGGGAGGGATGACCAGGCAGAGCACAGAGGAATTTTAGGGCAGTGAAACTGATCTGTATGATACCATAACAATAGATACATGCCATTATACATCTGTCCAAACCATAGAATGTACAACATCAAGAGTGACCCCTAATATAGACTATGGACTTTGGGTTATAATGATGTGCCAATGTTGGTTCGTCAATTGTAGTAAATGTTCCACTCTGGTGGTGGGGGGGGGTGTTGGTAATTGTGGTGGTTGTGCATGTGTTGGGGCAGGGGTATATGGGAAATTCTGTGTTTCCCCCTCAGTAGTGCTGCCAACCTAAAATTGCTCTAAAAAAATAGTCCTAAAAACAAAACAAAAGCCAAACCAAAGAACCCCCAACTAACTAGCTAACTAAC
Organism: Lutra lutra; assembly: GCF_902655055.1. Lineage (NCBI taxonomy): Eukaryota > Metazoa > Chordata > Mammalia > Carnivora > Mustelidae > Lutra > Lutra lutra. Next base: position 49,368,755 of record NC_062280.1, on the reverse strand, counting down.
TAAAATTAGTTCTGGTAAAAACAATGTTATGTATATTTAACCAAGTCTACCTAATCCTGGCACACCTAGAACTCCATGCCGTAGAAATGGTCCCTCTACTCAAGCAGCCCTTGCCCAAGACCTGTTTTGGCCTTTCACCTCCTGCCGCAGGCTGATCTACCTTTGTGCACATAAGAGTGGGCCCCACCACCATGCTTTTCTTGGCAACTTCCTTGTGATAACTTTTTCTGTCTTGCCAGGGCTCAACAACCTTATTTTATTATAGGGCAAAGTTTCTTCAGCGTATTCTCAGCAGCAGGGAGGTGGCTTCCTTAATAGAAAATCACATCAGAATCCTGCTCCATAATCTCCATGGGCTTCAGAGCCTCTGCCTCACTTCTGTCATTACATCTCTAGGTGACATGACTCTTCCAGGAGGAGCATTTGGACATGGCTCCAGCCCAGCCCTCTGGGCTCTACTGTACTTACACAGACTCTTGCATTAAGCAGTCCTAGATCAGCCTTGCTGAGGTGCTTGTTGCTAATCTAGTGTTTGACCCTGGGTTGACTTCCTGGTGAGGAGAAATGTGCCAAAGAAAACTGGAGAAGGAGCATTATTACGATGGCCATAGCTTGCTCTCCCAATGAGAGGTAGCTTTTGCTCTTGATTCACAGCCACCAAAAGCCATCACTTGGTGCAGAAAGCACAATGGGGCAACTGAATCAACTATATGCAGACATTCCTTTTTTAGCATCTTTCCTTATCAGCACAGACCTCAACCTTGCAGGCAGCTCCTGGATTTCAAAATCATGTGAGCATTTAGAAACATGAATGGGAATAATAAAGCAAAATCTTAAAATGACTTCAAGAGGAGGCTCTTTGAATTAATACACATAGGAATGTTAAAGGCAAGCAATTGAATTGCTCATTGTACCATAAAAAAGGAAAATCAGGAAGAGAAGAACTGTTAAATACTGTAAAGACATTAAACAGGAGACTATTAGATGGAGGTGGCTATAATCCCGTGGCAGCTGGCGTAAGCCGAACCTAGACCAGTTGAGTCCTGTAAATGCCTTCAGATTAAGAAATCGAAACTTAAGAACAACTGGTAACAGTCAGCCAGCTAGGCTTTCTCAAATAAGGCAACCGCTTGAGCTATATCCAATCCAGGAATTTCCTACCTTTGTACCACATCTTCTCTTCTGAAGCCTTTCCCTTAACTCCTTCATGCAGAGTGAGCCCCATCACTTTCTGATTCAGTGCTGCCCAGTTGGACTCTGTGCTCACTCATATAAACTCTTATGAATTTTAATGTGCCTCAGCTTATCTTTTACTTATATTAAGACAGAAAAACTAATGCTAAAAGGATAATATTTTAAAATTTATATAAAGATTAAATTGATTGAATTGAACCTCAAGAAATTATCCCCTCCTCCAATGGACTCTTCATTTCCAATACTTTTTAGAATTACTTTGAAATAATTAAAAGACAGTCCATTGTTCTTGGTGATAATGACACACAGCTCTTTTCCTTTGAATTCTTTTTCGGAATAAATCATCTATGGTTATTGACTCTAAATCTTTATTATTTTTTGCTCTTTGTATTTCCCTTTCCACTAAGACAACTATCAGTCGAAGATACCAATGATCTCAACATCATTTCCTTCCCACTTTTTACTTATCCTCATGAATTTCTGCACAAGGATTTAATACTGTTGAGCATGGTCCTCAGAGTCACACAGACCTCAACAGGACACTCCCACCTCTCATGAGGTGTGTGTTTGCCGCAAAATTATCGAAATTTTCATAGCCCTGGTTTCTTCAAGTGAACCTCCCAGGATAGTTGAGAGAACTAAATAAGTTAGTGCATGTGAGAGTATGGAACTGCATACTTGCCAGGCCCTGTGAGCAGTTTCCCTCCCCATAACCTCCCTCAGCCTTGTGTAGCCATCTGCCCACGTGCCACCATCATGCTATGGAAGCTAGGTTTCCCTCCTTCTCTGAACACTGCTTCCAAGACTTTTTCTCAAATGCTGTTCCTCTTCCAAGGCAGTTTCCTCGGCGCCACCTCACGCATGCCAACAGCTCAGATGCTGCTACAGATAACTGGGTGCTATGTAGCCAGCTTGGGTTTGAGCACTCCTCCCAAATTCTCAGACATATTTTTCACCTATCTGCTTGACAACTTTCTGTGGGTGTCCAAACCTCACCTCAAACTCCATTTCACCCTTCCAGAACTCTACATTCTCCTTCTACACCTGAGCTCTCCCTTGGGTCTTCAAGGAACCATGAATTTGCTTACATCAGCTTCACCACTTAGAGAAACACTTCCACTGGCTTATCTTGCATTTAACTATCACACCTTCATTCATGAGATGGTTGTATGGAGAAAACATCTAACCACCTGCAAATCCAGTGTTGAAGACACTCATTTATGGTTTTCCAAGATCTTTACCAAAGGCAGTGTAAAGAAGAAAACACTGGATCTGGGAATAAGATTGGAGGTTGAGTTTTAACTCTGACATTTAATGGATTTTGCAGGTTTCAAGTGATTATTTTGCCTCTGAACTTTAATTTCCTCAACTGTAAAATGGGGATGATAATCACAGCAATGATTCATAGTCTTAGTTTAAACATTATATCATATATGCGGAAGTCCTATATATGCTAGGATGTGCTATAAAAATGAATCTGGTTTTGTGATTCTTTCAAAGCCTGAAACACAGTAAGTACTACGGGGATCTGTTCTGAATGTAATTAATATATAAGAGCTAGCTGTTGACATTCTCATGCTTGATCCTGACAGCATTCCTTTGAACATTTTCCTTCTTTTTAGGTAATGCCATCGAGGCCACAAAGTAGTAAGTGACTGTGGGTCAAGACAATGGATCTTAAGTAATCTGTTTTTAAGTCTAGTCTTTCCCCCAGTGTTTCATGCTTTTTCTCATTATGTTGTCAATGTTCAAGGCATATATATCTTATGATAAATTTTAGAAAGCAAATAGAACAGAGTTCAAGGAGCTATTCTACTTTTCTCTGTTCCCATTTACTCAGACCATGTCAACTTGATGTCCAGCTCATGAACAACTCAAACACAAAATCTGCCAAACAGTTCAGTGTTTGACTAACTTTCTAGTGAGTTGACTGAATGTTTGGTCTTATATAGACACAGGGTCCTTTTAAAACAAACCAAATAATTTTGAGATTGTCACAAAGAAAGCTTTCAAGACAACATTGACATTTACTGACTAAAAGTAAATTATTTGCAGTGGTCCTACTAGAAACATAATTCTGTGTAATGGAAAATTAAAAATAAAAACATTGCTCATGCCTACATGTATTTCTGACTCCCATAATATAAAATATATGCAATTATTCCATTTCATTATATATATTCCTACCTGGACAATATTATCTATAAGATATAAAAGCCTTCAATGAAGTAAGAATTTGAAATTATCTAATATTGTGATGCACTCAAGGAATCTAATCAGATTTTAATCTAATCAGATATTAAATGGACATTAAAAGGAATCTAATCAGATTTTAATCTAATCACATATTAAATGGACACAAACATAAAAATTATATTGAATTTTAGTTTCAAAAGTCTTCAAAAGACTGGTAACACACAGCCATTAAAAATGATGATGCAATCATACTTACTGACTTAAATGTTCATCTATACATATTGTCAGGTGAGGAGTCAATGTGTCTGAAAACATTCTGTCTGTGTGAGCTTGCATGGGAATATACAAATGGACTGATTTATCAAAAGATGTTAAGAGTAGTTTTCTCCAAATGGTGGAACATCGTGTGAGTTTCAGCAAACATTTCTTATGATCATCTGCATTAAGTAAATTTCTTTTTTACAATGAAAGTTTATAATTTTTAAAATTAGGGGTAAGTATTTTCAGTTTGAAGTTAAAGGAGCAAAACCTAATCACTCACATATCCGCGGTAAGGTGAAGTTAGGACCTGGCAGGTGCACCAGAAAGGTGACGTGTAGCGCCATATTCAAAACCAACAAACCTGAATGTTGTTATTGCCACTGAAGCACCCACTAGAGAAAAAACAAACAAACAAACAAACAAAGAACAAATTCATTGAAGTTGAGCGACGTAAAAGAGAGCCAGACATAGAAAGAGTGTAATAAATGAATACATATGTGGCCACAGCAGGGGTTTTGCGTAATGACATTCGCGAATGTCCCGTGCAAATACCAACCCTAAAGATGGAGCTGTTCCACGTCACGTCACGTTTAAGAGTGAAGCCTGTCCCCTTCCTGCTAATCAGGTCACTGCATCTCTAAGTGCCTCCTGTGAAATGCAAACGCAGACACAGCCTAAGGCTGTTGGGTCCTAACTCTTGGGGACCAGTCATTTCTGCAGTCTTTAGTCAAAGCAGAGCGATGGTACATTGGCAAAAGTGTAGGCACAATTTAAAAGCATGTGCATGTGCCAGCATTTACAGGGATTGAGAAAAGACATTTGTAGAAAGCAAAATACCATTTTTTTTAACCCAGTTTTGTTGGGCCTTAATTAAAGAGGCCTTTCCCCTCTTTTCTGCTGCTTGTGCTGTGGGCTTGTGGCTTCTCCTGGCTTAGAGGGGCATTTCATTGGTCCCGGGGCTAATTAGGAAGGACTCACACTGTTCCCCAGCCTCCTGAAAGACCAGAACAAAGGCTGCTGCTGGTAGATTGCAGCTCTGCCTCAAATGCAGAGGCTCAGGAGTAAAAGAGAAAGAAAAGCTTTTGGATAGAAAAGCCTTTTGATGCCGTGAAAGAAATTAAGAACTAAAACAGAGGCCTAGGCGCTGCTGCACACAGCCCTCGGCGCAGACTCCATTGTGTGTAGGAACAAGGTCAACAAAGCCAGTCTGATCCTGAACACTTCCCATTAAAGAGGCATCTCTTAGCTTCTGCATCCCGAGCTCTTCCACCGTGAAGCACTCTCCCAATCAGACCGTCTGGTGCCGTGATAAACACAGATAAATGTGAGCAGCATCACGCATTCATCTGAACAATTAATGCATAATTTCCTTGTTGATTGTTTGCAAATACAGTGCAAACAATTGTGTTTTCTTTTTTGAATCGAGCTCTAATAAAGAAAGCTGTTAAGGAAAAACGTGCACACACACCCATCACGATATCAGCAGCTCATTGATGTTCCACCCAAATTTAACCAAATCCCTCTCTGTATTTTAAAATAATTGCAGTTTAACCAAACAATCTGAAAAGAATATGCTTGTTTTTCTCCACGGATGTATGGAAGTCCTGGGTGCCAATGACCTTTATAATAGCCCGGATCTCCAAGTCCCAAGTCACTGAAGCTCAACGTGTCCACTTGTTCTGAAACCTGCAGTTTTCAAGCACAGAACTGAAATGGAAGTCCTTTTTCTAATGGTATGAACTTTAAAAATGGAGCATCCTTTTTTCAGAGATCTTCCAAATAACGGTCATTGCCCTTTAATGAGCACTTTTACAGCAACTCCCACGTGAAGCACTCTCCACACATTACCTCATTTAACTCTGAGAAATCTGTGACTTCAGCAGGACTATGATCTGCGGTCTACAGACAAGGAGGCCAGGGCGCTCTGAGAGGCCACACGTAAGAAGGAGGATCCAGGTACCAGGGCACAGTGGAAATTTGAAATAATGGCTTCCTGACTTCAGAGGCCAGACTTTCAACCCTGAGACACTAGTGGGTGGAATTGACAGTTGAATGTGTATGTAATCATGTGGAATTACAGAATCAGAAATCACAGAATCCACACTCCTCAATTTGCAGATAAGAAATTAGCCTCAGAGAAGTTCGAGGATTTGTCTGTGTTCACACAGTTGATTTGGTAAATTGCAATCTCCTAATTTCAGAGATCTTCTGAATCGGAAGATTTGTACAGTCTGGATTCAAATGACACGGGGGGAGGGAGGGGGTTGGGCTAGCAGGGCCACATGGCCGTAGTTTTCTGATTTGGCGGGTCTGGGACAGAGCGCCGGCATTTGCTTTCTACCATGTTCCCAAGTGATGCTGATGCAGTTGGTCTGGGAACCCCCATTTTGAGAGCCATCCCAGTGCGTCACAAGCTTCTCACGTCACTGTGAGTGCAAAACTGATAAAGAACCTGAGTAGACTTAAGCAGCAAAATAGGCATAATTTTATTCAGTTGAATGAGCCTCAGCGATGCCTCCTTGAGTGTTGTGTCCTTCTATCATCCATCCACTGATCACACTCAGAATTTTTGTGACGTCTAAAGGCAACCATTTATACCAACATTACGACCAGTGCAAGTATTTGCGGGAGATTCTAAGACCTTTGGATTTGTTTTCCTTCTTAAAAGACAACTGTAAAAGCTAGATATTTTCCTGCATGCATTAAGTTCCTTTCACAGTTCCTCTCAAGCCATTTCCAACATGGAGATTTGGATAATGCAGCCGTATGATTTCTCTTTCAAAGGGGCTGGTCCCACCTCCTTGTTGTGCAGGTGACTCAGCATTGAAATGTAATTTACCAAAATGATTATGATCTGGTAAATGCATTTCTTTTCTTGGGAAAATTGAAACATCCATCAGCCAAGTGCATTTTTCTTATCCTCTTCTCCCAAATCATTTTCACTTATTCAAGTCACAATCTGCAATTGCTCAACATGCACAATAATCCTTACTCAAACCTGTTTGTTATCTAGAAAGGATACGAACAATCTTGAAGGATCCAAGGAAAACTTGGCTAAGTCCTGCTCTGTCCTACAAAACTTCCCTTCTGGGTCACGTTCCAGGCCTGTTTTATCCCATGGCCACACGACCAGCCATCATCACCAAATATTTGCTGATCAGCAGCCTGTGTGGGCAAGTCAGCTGAGACTGTCACCAGGATGAACAGGTGGCTTCCACTGCCAGGAACGTCAGTTGTAATTTTTATCACCTGTTATTTTGAGATCTACTTGCTGCAAAGGTGATCGATTCGATTAGGAGGAAATAGAACTTTTTTAAAGTGAGTAGAACTAAGTACGTGGTCTTCTGAGGAAGTCTGGAGAAGGTTTGAATGGGAAATATATAACAGTGAAGCAGTGGCTACGTGAACCTGGTGCCTTCTCACAATTAACAATTCTCAGTCTTCTGAGCAGCCTTCTTTCCCTGGGAGCAGAAGGCACTTCCAAGCAAGGACACCATTATAGGGCATGCCTGGAAACATTCCAGCAGCTTCAAGGGGAATTGCATGGCAGGTCAGCTCCCACGGTTACTGGGATCCTGGCATTAATGCAAGAACTGGGCAAGAGCAGGAAGTACTAAAGCAATAATGATTACAATATAGCAAATGGACTCGGAGTGGCAGAGATGATCTGTAATTTAAGGTTTTGCCCTTCCAGATGGAGAATTTTTGAACTTGATGTTGACTGATTTCCTAAGCATTGATAGCAGGTAGCAACCCCTGGGACGAACATGGGGCAGAAACAGAATGTTGTAGAGCAAAGACAGAGGTGGAGAACCCTGGACAGGACCAAAGAGATATCACCCTAGCGGGGAACGATTGACTGTTGACTCTGACCTCACATCAGAGATTTTGTTCTTGGGTTGGTAGTGTTTTAAAATATACGTCTGAAACATGATTCTAAAAGCGTAGCCAGGGTTGGCCCACAGCAATACAGCTAATAAAGCTGCAAGTAATTTGTACTTTTATGGGTTTTAGTCAACTCTTAGTAAATCTACATAGTTTATTTCCAGGTTCCGTGTTTCATTTGTCCCAGTTAATCCTTTGATGACCTTGATATAATCTGAAAAACGAATAGCTTATTCAAGTGTTATTCAGGAAAGATGTAGAAATCAGAGAAGCTCAACCAATGTTTATAGTTACTGTGATGTTTATGGAGTAGAGATGAATATCACCTATATTTATGTCAGATGGGTCGTGCCATTCATTAAGATTTGTCCAGCATTTAAATACCCTAGCAAAACTGTGAAAAAGGTAAACCGGTTGCTTTCCTATTTCTTGTGTGAATGTCCCTTCATCTTTGTTTCTCTTCTCTGCCTCCCCTATGCTGTTACTTGGATGCTAATTTTTTATAGAGCACTCTGTTCTGCACCCACCAATTCTTGTGAGTGCTAATTGGCCCTCAAAGAACAAAGAGCCTCATGGTCAAGAAAACTTGGGAAATGTTGAATACCAGATTCTCTCCTAGGAAAGTCATAATACCCATTAGCATATTAAAGGCTCTGAAAGGTCCTGCAGGGAGAAAGAAACCTCTCTAATTTGCTTAACTATTAAACAAACCTATTTGAGCCAGGAAAGACTTTTTTTTTTCCCGTTGGCACATCTATTAACACACTCCAGAATAAAACATCCATCACCCTGAAATAGGAAATATGAGTGTGAGCAAAACTTCAAGTTACAACCGTGTCTAGACCACTTCTATTTTAGCAGTATACTTGGTAAAGCCTTCTCAATGCAAAGGATGTTTACTGGGACGATCAATAAAGTCATCAAACAATCTGTTCATGAAGAAGAACCTGAAAAAAATACAGAGGAATTTATGATACCATGAGGCAGAAGCCATCATTTCATATTAACCTTAAGACAGTGTGATCCATCTGTTATGTTCCCTAAACCAGGCAACAAATAAACTAGAACACAGACAGACAGACAGACACACACCCACACATAGCACCAAGTGGCACATAATTCGTTGTTCACTCTAATTTCCATCTATCATGGTGTTTCCACAGAACACCATGGGTTTTAGAGACAAACAGAGCTCAATTTCAAATTTTAGTTGTGCTACTTAACAGTTGACTGACCTTGGGCAAAATACTGCACCTGTGAATGGACTTCTGTTTCTTCATCTGTGAAATGAAATATTCACCTAAATATGTTGCAGGGAATCAACGAGGTAACATGAATGAAGTATCTAGCATGTAATAGCCACTCAATAAATTACAGTTTCCCCACAGCACTCTGATTCTCCCCTCCACATTTCAGAATCATTTGATGTTTTGAGAATGACAGACAGCATTCGTCTCACGTGCTAATGATGAACTGCTGTTGCACTGAATAAATTGTAATAAAACTGGTGTTCCTGTCTATCACCCTATTGTGAGTTCCTGAGAAGCAGGGCCGGTGTTAAATTCATCAGGCTAGGGTCTTCCACATAGAAGGAGAACGGGATGCTTGTTTAATAAATTAATAATCTCCAAAAAACAACTAACCTTTATCTTTCACAGTCTTGTTTTTCCAGCTACTAACGATGGCTAGTCAAAGCTAGTTCGGCTCTCTCTGCAATAATGCTTCTCCTCTGAAATAACACACACATCAAAATTTCAGTTTAATACACATAAATTAGTTGCTCATTGCACTGTGATATTAGTTAATTTTGAAATTGCATTATAGATTTCTAAATTAGAGAGACTGCCTGCCTGTCACTCATGTCACATAAAATGAATGCCAACATCAGGCATCACCTTTTTCTGGCTTTGCCAGACTGAAGGTCATTATCAATTGCTGTTTAATCAGCCAAGTCATGCATATAGACAAAGGTTAACTGAGCATGGGCCAATCTGACTTCCTTTGTCATGGCAAGACAATTTGCGGCTTAATAAAGCTGCTCTGATTGCACTTAACAACACCTGCTTAAAAATCCAGCCTCATTAATAGCACACTAATGAGTTAGGGATCTTCTGGCAAGGGCATGATCAAAGACAGATGATTTGCTTTCTGATTAAATGACCTAAATAACATAAAATGAAATCTCCCCATTTCCTTCAGGGAAAGTCTTTGGAAAAAGTTACAAAAGCTGTTGGCATCTCCAGATATGCTTAAACAAGAAAAGACAGAAAAGGACCATCCTATAGCTCTTTTAAATGTAGAACCACACTGAACAATAAATGCAATTGAGCCAAATCAACCCCTTGACCTTTGAACTCATACCCCAAAACACAATATAACCACTGAGCAAGAAAGCAAAAAGATGTAAAACTCATAAGAAGAGCAAATTTGGGGGATCTTTACAGAGGCAGTATATTCATATAAATACTTTTTTTTTTTTTTTTTTAGAAACTGCTTTGTTAATAGTAGAATAAAAGTGATTTGACCCCTTTGCACACCATAGAGTTTGGAGTTTACTGTTGACTTACTATCCAAAGTCAGGCGTGTCATCTGTTGCTCCAAATGGAGCCATGTGGTCCAATTCAATACAACCATTGGCTGAACTTTGAACACCGGGAATCTTGTGCTTTTCCTTTTGCATTTATGCAATTATTCTCTCTGTACTAGAAATGTCAATCATGCTTGCTTGCCTGCCTGCCCATGGTTCCTGGTAAGGGAACGGCCCGTCATAACTTCTGCTACAAAGGCTACTGAGGGACTAGAACCCAGTGTCGGAACCCTACCCTGGGCCGCCAATCCAGGGACTTGCCGGGCACCACAGATCATGGTTGATTGGCTAATCTGAGGTCTTCTCAGAAATGGAACGGAATGGGAGGTCCAGAGAGAATATGAGGCCGGCAGAGAGAAGCCGAAGTGGTAAACACGGGAACAGACACGAGGAAGTTAGCAGAGTCCCGTTCATAAAGGAGTACAAAACAAAATTCAGCTAGGTTTATTTCGATCATTTGCTTTTAATCTTTCATTCTGATGTTCTTTTAAGCTTACAGAAAATTTGTAAGGGTAGTGGAAAGATAATGCTTTCTACTGAGATTCCCCTAAAGATAACATTTTACTACATTTACTTCACCCTTCTTTAGAGATATGTGTGTGTGTGTGTGAATATATGTTTGTATTTGTCTTTATATTTCCATATCTGTAATTGTTTTTTCTGAATATTTCAAGTTGCTTTCTGATGCCCCTTTACCCCTAAATACTTTAGTGTCTATTTCCTATAAGAAAAGCATTCTCTTACATAACCACTGTATAATTATAAAAATCAGGAACTGAACATTGATGTGATATTATTACTTAATCTGCGGTCAGTATTCAGATTTCACTAATTGTCCTCATAACGTCTTTCATTGCAAGAGAGAACCTAGAATGATGCATTACGTTCCGCCCACGCTGCCTCTCAGTCTCCTCTACTCTGGATTTGCTTCTGCGTTTTTCTTTGTACTCTGTGAGTTGACAGTTTTGAAGAGAATGGGGCAAGTGTTTAGTGGAATGTTCCCCAGGTGGGGCATGTCTGATGACTCCTCATGATTAGATTCAGGTGACCCTTGGTGACTGCGGTGTGGAATGAACTTCCCTGTCTGTGTGTTTACAACTCAGCCCAGGTGACACACAGCTGTCAGATTCTCTCTGAGTCTTTCTGATGGCTTAGTGTGCATCCTTTGAATTTTCTTGGGCAAGAAGTGAGAGTATGAATATTTTTTCCCCTCGAAACCTGAAAGCTTAAACCTTCCTATCTCAGTTGCTTGTTTGAGAGGAAAGACAGTGAGCATATAGTTAACAAAATGGAATCTGAATCCTATCTGGGTCCAAATCCCAGCTCTCTTACTTACTCTCTGAGAGGTTATGGGCAATGAAATCTCCCCATGACTTGATTTTTTTATCCATACAATGGGAATAGTAATAATTAAAAAAAAAGAAAAACCACCCTTCTGGGGTTTGTTGTGAGGATTAAATAACATTATAGTAGAGCGCTGGAAGGAAATTTCCATCTGGGTCAGTGTGGCACATTGGACACTCAGGAAAAAATCTCAGTAGTATATCACTCATCAAAATGCTGAGAGAATAAGTAAATAAAATAGGAAAACAAATATGAATTCCCCATAGCCAGTGGTGTGATGGAGCTGACTTGCATTGGCTCACAGAAAGCGATCTTTTGAATTTTTAGAAACTTGGCAAGTCAGTTGTTAAACTCTGCCATTATTAAAAATAACACTATATAAACTTATAATTAAATAAGTTGCATTAAAAACAGATATTAAACACTAACCCACATAATTTCCTAATTATTTTGTTTATTGTACTACTGCCTATGCTCTTTAAGTCATTCCTATCTCTTGTGCTTGCACAGTGGAAATGCTGTAAGTTGGTGAGCTGCTGTTTATCGCTTCAGTGAAGTCACATTAGTACTTTGGCCCTGGTGGCAAGATTTCCACTGTGGAAACTGGCAAACACTACAAACCAGGGATATTTTTTTTTTCTTTTTTTCTTGGAGAGCCGGTTGTTAAACATTTACCAGTATGCTGCTGCTCCTAGCCTAGATGTGATAAGAAAGCAGGATTCACGGCATTTAATGAGATCCAGAACTGAAATTTTCCCTGGAGACCATCTCCAAATCTCTGGTGGCTAAAATCGGTTGTAATGGCCACAAATCTGGGTAGAAAGGAAACAAAGTTGGTGGATTGCAAACTGGCTTGTAAAGCTGGATTTTCTAAGGGATGACACACCCAATGGGTTCGATTTAGGAAAATGAAATTGCTTTTGGAGGAGGATTGCAGAAATTTTGTCTGGACTGGGTTTAGCTTCAAGAGGAAAGAAATAAAAAGAAAAAAAGAAAAAAGGAAAGAGAAATTCTAATTACAGACTCCTACTCCTCTCTGTGTGGGGCTAGACCCTAACTGCCCTGCTTGGTCTAAAGATCTCTAAAGTTAAGCCTCTTAATTATTAGTTTACAGTGATCCAGGGGAGGCAGGGGGCCCATAGCCAGTACAAATGCAATTTCTTTCTAAGGGGGCACGAGGCATTCCTGCAGATAGTACTCTAAGGAAGTAACAATCAGGATCACTAACTGCGAAACAATAAAAAAGCAAAAGGGAAAGAAATATGACAGACATTTCTAATAACTTTGCAAAAACATATGAAAAATGTCGGGGCGCCATGAACAGGAGAACACACAGCAAAACCTTGAGGATACACCACCGCTACATAACCACAAACGTGACCAAAATTAGTAAGGGCGATGATACCAAGTGTTTATGAGAATCCGGACTGACCAGAATACTCATTGGAAAAATAAAACTGGCATTGGTTTCTGTAGTTGAAGATACTCATCACAGCTTGGTTTCTCTGGAAAGCAGACACCCAAAAGGTTATTGGGGAGGGACGCCTGTGAGAAAACAGGAAGCAAACATGGTAGATAAATGAGTAGTGAGACTACCACCCTGTCAGTGCATGGATTAGAGAACTTGGGCCATTTGCCCTCTCCCATATTATTTCCTACTGCTTCCATGAACACTTTTTCTAGGTAATTTAAACTTCTCAATACATTATTTTTAAAAAAGATTTTATTTATTTATTTGATATATAGAGAGAGTGAACACAAGCAGAGGGAGTGACAAGAAAGGGAGAGGGAGAAAAAGGCTCCCTGCTGAGCAGGGAGGCCAATTAGGACTTGATCCCAAGATGGACTTGATCCCATCATCCTGGGATGATGACCTGAGTCGAAGGCAGACGCTTACCGGACTGAGCCACCCAGGTGCCCTTCCGTACATGATTATTAATAATACTGCTTTATACATGCAACATTCTTTTGGCTATCCACATCCTGGTCCTTCCCAGTGCCTTTCTGTTCCTCTTGCATATTAAAGCTGCCATCCAAGACCATTTTTCTTCTGCCCGAAGAATCTTTATTGTTTGCCTTCATGTGTGTCTGCTGATGATAGATTCGTCTACCAGTTTTTGTTTATCTGAAAATATCATCGTTTTGCCTTCATTTTCAGAAAGACATTTTCACTGGTAATAGAATTCTAAGTTGAAATTACTTGCTCTCATTAGTTTGAAAATATCATTCCATTGTCTTCTGGGTTCCATTGCTTATATTGAAAAATTGGCTCCTTCTCCAGGCACTATTTCTGTGTTCAGAGGTCCTTTTTTACTTCTTCATTTCTCCAATGCCTGTTTAAATAAATGTTCATGTTAAAATCTTTATGATAAAATCTCTAGTGTCATTTCTGTGTTCTTGATTAAACAGTGACTGATACAATATAGTTATTTTGAAGTGTATATCTTCTATTTCCCATTTTATTGACAAATTCTGTTTTTTTTATACCTTGTTATTTTTGAGTGTTGAATATCATTTATGAAAAATAGTTACATATACATATAGTTATAGGTAGGATATATGTATATATCTATAGTCTATTTTGTTCTGGTCACTGTGATAAACATTTCACAAATTACCTAAAAATTATGAGGCAGAAACTATTATTATTATCCTTATTTTAAATATAAGGAAACTGAGGTTTAAAGAAGTTACATAGCAAACCCAAGATTACATGGTTAGTAAGTGGTAGAATTGGGCTTCAAGCTCAAGTCTATGTGATTCCAATTTTAGAGCGCTTAACCACTAAGTTAACTGCCTAAACATAACAATGAAAAATTCAGTTTTATTCAGAATATGAAAATCTCACCACCATGGCAGCCTGACTCCCAGGGAAACACATAATACCATAACATGCTTATGTACACGTGTCCGTGTATGCATACATGTGTGGGTGTGCTGGTACATAGTTCAACATTTTTTTTTAAAGTCAAGTTGATAGTGGTTAAACTCAATTGATATTTCTCTGGTGGATGATTCAAAGTGTTGAAACAAAAAGTTCTTAGGCCAAAGATGAATAGATTAAGGAGCTAGAGTCTAAGTGAGTTTATAAAAAGGACTTGAGAAGGAGAGAAAGTGTTAAAAGCACTTCGAATATTACTCTCGTGTAATAGTTTTTGTTTAATCTCATCAAAGCAACAGGTATATAGGATGTTCATTTGGTCTACTAGTGATATCTTTTTAAAATTGAATTATCAAATTCAACATGCTCTTGTTATAAAACCTCTCAGCAAAGTAGGAATAGAGATGAACTTTCTCAACTTGATAAAGGAAATCTGCAAAAAACCTACAACCAACATCTTAATAATGCAGGTCTATAAGATTTTCTATTAAGATTAGGAACAAAGTAAGGATGCCTCCTCTCACCATTCATTTTCAAGATCTTACTGGAAATCTTAGTGCAGTAGGACTCTAAGAAAGGAAAATTAAAGGTGTATGGATTGTAAAAGAAAGAATAAAACTGTTTTTGTTCACAGATAACATGATTGTCCATGTAGAAAATCCCAAAGAATTGGCAAAAACAAAAAACAGAAACAAAATAACCTCCTGGAAATAAGTTTCAGGACAGAAGATTTATGTTCAAAAGTCAATCACTTTCCCATATACCAGCAAAGAACAAGTTGAAATTTAAAACAATACCACTGGGGAGCCTGAGTGGCTCAGCTGGCTAAGCATCTGCCTTTAGCTCAGGTCATGATCCCAGAATCCTGGGACTGAACCCAGCAACAGGCTCTCTGCTCAGCTCCTGTCCCTCAGCCTGTTTGTGCTTTCTCTCTTGCTATCACTCTCAAATAAATAAATAAAATCTAAAAAAAAAAAAAAAACACTTACTTTAGCACCTTCCAAAATAAAATATTTGTGTATAAATCTAACAAAATATGTATAAGATCCATGTGTGGAAAACTGAAAAACTCTAGATGGAAAAAACTCAAATAAGAACTAAATATATGGAGAGATAGTCCATGTTCATGGAGAGGAGGATAAAATTGTCAAGATGTCTGTTCTTCCCAACTTGATCTATAGATTCAGAGCAATTCCCATCAAAATCTCAGCAAGTTACTTTGTGGATATCAACTAACTGATTCCAAAGTATATGTGGAAAGGCAAAAGACCTAGAATAATCAACACAATACTGAGGGATAAGAACAAAGTCAGAGTACTGACCCTACTTCCCTACTTGATTTTAAGACTTACTAAAAAGGTATGGTGATCAAGAAAGTGTGGTATTGGGGAAAGAATAAAAAAATAGATCAAGGGAGCAGAATAGAGAGGTCAGAAACAGAGCCACATAAATAGAGTCAACTACTATTTGACAAAATAGTAAAGGCAATACAATGGAGTCATGCAACAAAGCATGCTGAAATAACTGGATATCCACATTAAAAAAAAAAAAGTGGAGGAGGAAAAAGAAGAAGAATCATCATCTAGATACAGACCTGCCATCCTTTGCAAAAATTAACTCAAAATAGATCATAGACTTAAATGCAAAATACAAAATTCTAAAACTCCTAGAAGATAACATAGGAAAAAATTTAGATGACCTTTGGTATGCCAGTGATTTTTTAGATACAAAACCAAAGGCATAACTCGTGAAAGAAGTAGTCAATAAGCTGGATGGATTTCAGTAAAATTAAAAACTACTGCTCTGTGAAGGACCCAGATAAAAGAGAAGACAAGCCACAGACTGGGAGAAAATATTTGTGAAAAACACATCTGGTAAAGGGCTATAACCCAAATATAAAAAACTCTTAAAACTTGAAAATAAGAAAACAAACAACCCAATTGAAAATGGCAAAGTCCTGAACAGACACCTCACCAAAAAAGACATACAGATGGAAAATAAACATATGAAAAGATACACAATATCATATGCCATTAGGAAAACAAATTAAAGCAACAATGAGGTACCATGCCCTGCTACTAGAATACCCCAAATCCAGAACTCTAATAAGGCTGAGGATATGGCACAGTAGGAACTCTAATTCATTGCTGGTGGGTATGCAAAATGGTACAGCCACTTTTGAAGACAGTTTGGTGATTTCCCATGAAACTAAACCTACTCTTATCATAAGACCCAGCCATCATGTTTCTTGATATTTACCTAAATGAATTGAAACTTATGTCCATACAAAAATTTGCATCTGGGTAGTTGTAATGGCTTCATTCATAATGGGCAAACTTGGAAGCAATCAATATGTCCCTTAGTGGGTGAAAGTCTCAATAAACTGTGGTACATCCAAACAAGGGAATATTTTTCCCTGCTAAAAAGCAGTAAGTCACCAAACTATGAAAAGACACAGAGGAAATTTAAATGCATATTATTAAGTGAAAGAAACCAATCTGAAAAGAGTACATACTACATGATACTACTACATACTACATGTCCAACTATACAACATTTTGGAAAATGCAAAACTATGAAGACAGTAAAATGGTCAGTGGTTGTCAGGAGTTAGAGGGGAGGGAAGAATGAATTGGCAGAGCACAAAGGGTTTTTAGGGCAGTGAAATTATTCTGTAAGATGCTATAATCTGTATGATACTGTAAAAATCATAATACAATAAATCCTAATGTAAACTATAGATTTTGGGTGCTAATCATGAGTCGGTGTAGGTTCATTAACTGTAACAATTGTACCACTCTGGTGGGGGAAGTAGACAAGGAAGGAAACTGTGTATATGAGGGGGCAGGGAGTTATATCCACTTTCTGTATTTTCTGCTCCATTTTGCCATGAACCTAAAAGAGCACTAAAATAAATTCTGTTAAAATTGTGTTCTTTTTCTACTTTAAAATATGTTTTGGGAATTTGGTTCTTTAGTTTATTATTCTGGCTACATCATAGCTGGCTCTATAGGTATCAAATGTTCCCAGCAGTCACACTGTTCTGCTTAATTCCATATTTCCCTGAATATTTTATGTCTGCCTGAAACCAGAAAGAGGGTTAAAACTGTAGGTAATAGAACATGGGCACTTGACTCACTGTTCACACTCAAGAGATCTTCATCGGAAAATGTTCTTTCCATAAGGTAGAAAGAAATATTTCCCAGCATTAGCAATGAGTCATATAGTAAAGGCTAAAGCAAGTAATTCCAACTTGTACCCACGCAGCTCTTAAAGGACTTTGTCTAGACTACTACTTTGTTGTTGTTCAGAAAGATCTGCAGTTACAAATACCGAGTGACTGGAAAGGTGTAGTGGGGTTATGTCCAAATGTAATCCCTAAAGAGGCAGGTGTGAGGAAGTTAAAAAGTCATGTGCTGTCTGAGATGCTTTCTCTCTCTTTTTCGGGAAGCTAACTACTCATTTTAGAAGGTCCCATTTCAAGTCCTCTCTCCTCCCTTAAACATAACCTCATGAGCCTTCTCTAGCTTGCTAGAATTTCTTCTTCACACTCAAAGTCAGTAGCTTTTATTTTAAAACACTGAATTGATTTGCTTTATGTTTTTGTGATTTTTGAGGGTCAAGATTGAAGGTTCCTTAAGGGTAGGACCAAAACTTATACCCCCCCTTTTTTTTTTTTAGTTTTTTTTTTTAATTTTTTCAGCATAACAGTATTCATTATTTTTGCACCACACCCAGTGCTCCATGCAATCCGTGCCCTCTACAATACCCACCACCTGGTGCCCCCAACCTCCCACCCCCCCACCCCTTCAAAATTCTCAGATCGTTTTTCAGAGTCCATAGTCTCTCATGGTTCACCTCCCCTTCCAATTTCCCTCAACTCCCTTCTCCTCTCCATCTCCCCTTGTCCTCCATGCTATTTGTTATGCTCCACAAATAAGTGAAACCATATGATAATTGACTCTCTCTGCTTGACTTATTTCACTCAGCATAATCTCTTCCAGTCCCGTCCATGTTGCTACAAAACTTGGGTATTCATCCTTTTTTTTTTCTTTTTTTTTTTTTTTTTTACAGCTTTATAAACATATATTTTTATCCCCAGGGGTACAGGCCTGCAAATCGCCAGGTTTACACACTTCACAGCACTCACCATAGCACATACCCTCCCCAATATCCATAACCCCACCCCCCTCTCCCAACCCCCTCCCCCCATCAACCCTCAGTTTGTTTTGTGAGATTAAGAGTCACTTATGGTTTGTCTCCCTCCCAATCCCATCTTGTTTCATTTACTCTTCTCCTACCCCCTCAACCCCCCATGTTGCATCTCCTCTCCCTCATATCAGGGAGATCATATGATAGTTGTCTTTCTCCAATTGACTTATTTCGCTAAGCATGATACCCTCTAGTTCCATCCAAGTCGTCGCAAATGGCTATATCCCTTTTGCCGTCTTTGCATCCCTAGTAGAGCACATGGTAAGTGCTTAGTGAATATTTATGAACTGATGGTGTAGTGATTCTGTGTCATATTACTCTGAACTTCATCATTAAAAGGAAATCAACTCAACCATCAGTAAGGATTAGCTTAGACAAATTTTAAATATAGATATATCAATAATTAAATCTTCTTGTGAAAAAAGTCAACAGATTAATTTTCCTTGTTTCTAGGATGGCTCTAGAGAGGCATGTTGATATGACAGTGAATGGGAGTCCGATGCTAGAGTTCTGGTTCAGCTTATCAGGAGGGGAAAAATTGAGATTTCTGTGAATCTTGATAACCTCATCGCTTAAAAGGGGATAATGTGCACTCTGCCACCTCCACTAAGTAATTTCCAGAAGAGAATAAAATAAGCTTCCACCATGCTTATTTTTTTTCCTGTATTCTATTGTAGTCAGCATATTGTTACTCATTGGAGGTAGTGATGTACTAGAGCTGGCCTGTATAGGCTTGCAAGAATGGATTTTTACACTTTGAAGGATTTTGTGAGCTGGTTGTTAAACACAGCCATTATTAAAAATTAAATTACATAAACTTACAATTAAATGAAATACATTAAAATATGAGCAATAAATAATCAAAACTCATCACTTCCTAATTATTTTTCTATATTTTATTATCTATGATCTTTTTTATTTTTAAAAGATTTTATTTATTTATTTATTTGGCAGATAGATCACAAGTAGGCAGAGAGGCAGGCAGAGAGAGGAAGGGAAGCAGGCTCCCTGCTGAGCAGAGAGCCCGTTGCAGGGCTCCATCCTAGGACCCTGGAATCATGACCTGAGCCGAAGGCAGAGCCTTTAACCCACTGAGTCACCCAGGCGCCCCTATTATCTATGATTTTGAAGTTTTTATGTCTATTTTATCTGTGTGGTAGAAATACTATATAATGGAGTGCTATTTCACACCTCTTTCCAACTCTGCATTCAATAAGCCATATTGTTAGCTTGAAATTGGACATGATGAACGTATTTTCACCATGGAATCAGGAAATGCTACAAATTAGGGTTTTTTTTGTTCAGATAGCCAGTTTTTAAACATTTATAATACACCATGGGTATTCGTCCCCCAACTTGATTATTAGCATCTTGAGAAAAGAGCTGGTGCCAAACCTATCTTTGTATATCCCACAGAGTGGAGTACAAGATTAAGTCCATTGCACATTAGAATCCACTGGAGAGTTTTAAAAAAGAGAAAATAATCTGATGGCTGGACAGCCCACCTCCAAGCTTTTGACTTAATTGATTTGACCAGGTACTAGAGTATTTCTTAAAAAGCTTCCTGTTGAGTCTGATGTTCATCAAATTGAAAACGACTGGCCTAAATATCACTGTGAAACTATTAGGCATTAGCAAGTGATTATTGAATAAAGTGTTAAACTTTAAAAACTGCAATGTTGTCTATGTAAGATTTTTTTTAAGATTCTTGTAGGAAAAATACTTCTTTAAATTAGTTTGTGGTAGTTCTTCTCAAATGCTTACCAACTTCCAGTGGTGGACCCAGTGGAGAAAGAAACTTAATATCTGAAGAAAGAAATGAGGTGTTAACTTACTCTTTACTGGATACCTTTTCAATTTTGCACCATGAGTATATATAAAAACCATTCAAAACACATAATTCTTTATGATTTATGTTATAAAAATATTTAATGAACAAACTGACTTTTAAAAATATAGTTTTATAATTTTTCAATCTGATTCTTGGAAATTGCCTAATTAACCCCTTTAGGGTAGAGGAAAGTATTGAAAGTAATTTTTCTTCTTTTACAATTAGATGAAGCCCTAACATAGGACCACAGGAAGTGGTCAGCTACAGATGACAAACCAAAGTAGATTATTTTTAAAGTCTCTGAAGAAAGCAAGTCTGATTAAGAGTGTGTCAGAACTACCTTAACATAGATTGGGTAAATCTTTCCTTAAAAGCAATAAGGGAATATTAGTTTTAAACTTGGTATTTTAAGTTTGGGCACATCCAACCATTTGAGGACAAGGATGATCTAAAATATCACTAACTAAGATATTTCACAATGTTATTTTTAACATACATTATGAGATTTTACAAAATTATATACAGGTGAGCTATTTATAGTAGCTACATAAGTTAAATGGAATTCATCATGTGAAAACTCCAATTCTAATATTCAATCATATTATGTCAAATGTAAGCACTATATTCTTATTTGTAACAGATGTAGAAAGATATTTCTTCACCTGGAGAGTGAGTATAATAATAGTACCAAACACATATAATTATTATGTGAATTACTCCTGTCAATAAATGTAAAATATATGGAAAATGCCTTGTAGGCAGTAAGTGTTTGAAAAATATTTGCTAACACTTATTTTAGAGAAGATATAGTTGAGTCCCAGAAAGGCTAGACCACAGTCACATAGGTCGTTAATAAAAGAAGCAGATGTACTGAACACAAAACTCCCTCATAATCACATAATTAAAAGTTCTTCAACAAATCAAATTAGCTCCATCCTAGGAAAAGAATAAAACTTAAATTTCCTTAGTAATTTTTACTTAAATCATTTTTGACCACTTAAAAATCTAGTATCCTCAAATGACCTGTATTTTTTATTTTAGTATGAAATTATGATTAATAAATAAATTATATCAGGATCCAATTATACTATAGGTTTTTCAAAGTCAATTTGGAAATGTAAGAGTTCTCTATTTTCCCATGGAAAAGGAATTATTTAATTTTAAGTTTGATAATGACTTTAGAATTAGTTGATTAATGCACATGGAAAGGTTCTATAATAAGTGCGATTTAATGTTTAGTACAACTGAAATCAATAGAAAATTGATTGAAAAATCTATTTTTATCACTGCCAATTAGATCTAATGAAAGATATAATTAAATAACATGAGTGAAATTATTATATCCCTCTGCATTTGTAACTATATGTCTTTGGGAAAAATATCTGTTACTTATAGTAACAGAGACTGCTAAACTTGGAAGACTAACCTGAAATAGAAGCTGGAAAAGCTATACAAGGGGCGGGGAGGGGAGGATAGTGTGCCAAGACTCACAAGAAGAAGAAAATTCAGAGAAATGGGACCAGCATTTGGGGGTGTTAAACACTAGAGTCCTCATCCTGTTCTTCAAGAGGTACTTGAAAGTTGAAAACCTGAGCAAAGTTGACAAGGCACATGGCACAATGAGAACAAAAAATGGGGGTCAGGTGTGACCAACAAAGGGATCCAGGTAACCCTGGAGGGCTATATTCTGAGCCAGTAGTTCTTGATGATGGACAATTTTGGCAATCTGTAAATATTTTTAGTTGTCACAACTGGGATGGGGACATGTTAATGGCATCTGGGGTTAGAGGTCAGAGTTGCTGCCAAATAGTCTACAATGCACAGGAAAGCCCTCCTACAACAAAGACTTAGTGTCAAATTGAGGAACTCTATTCTGGGCTCTAAGTATTTGGATGAACTGGATATAGACCAGCCTTTGCAAGAACAGAAGCTTAGTTTTGAATTATCTTACTTCCTTTTTAAAAAAATTAATTTTTTATTAATATATAATGTATTATTTGTTTCAGGGGTACAGGTCTGTGATTCATCAGTTTTACACATTTCGGAGTGCTCACCATTGCACATACCCTCCTCAACGTCCATCTCCCAGCCACCCCATCCCTCTCACCCCTCTCCCCTCCAGCAACCCTCAGTTTGTTTCCTGAGATTAAAAGTCTTATTGTTTGTCTCCCTTTCTGGTTCATCTTGTTTTGTTTTTTTTCCCCTCTTCCCCTATAATTCTCTGCCGTGTTTCTCAAATTCCATATATCAGTGAAAGATCTTATAATAATTGTCTTTCTCTGATTGACTTATTTTGCTTAGCATAATACCCTCTAGTTCCATCCACATCATTAGAAATGGAGAGATTTCATTTTGGATGGCTGCATAATATTCCATTGTCTATATATATATATTACATCTTCTTTATCTATTCACTGTTGATGAACACCTAGGCTCCTTCTGTAGTTTGGCTTGTGGATATTGCTACTATGAACATTGGTATGCATGTGCCCTTTGGATCACATTCATTATATCTTTGGGGTAAATACCCTGTAGTGCAATTGCTGGGTCATAGGGTACCTCTGTTTTCAACTTTCTGAGTCACCTTCATACTATTTTCCAGAGTGGCTGTACCAGATTGCATTCCCATCAACAGTGTAGGACGTCTCCCCTTTCTCTGCATCCTCGCCAACATCTGTCATTTTCTGAATTGTTAATTCTAGTGATTCTGACTGGTGTGAGGTGGTATCTCATTGTGGTTTTGATTTGTATTTCCCTGATGCCAAGTGATGTTGAGCACTTTTTCATGTGCCATCTGTTGGCCATCTGGATGCCTTCTTTGCACATTCTTTTGTCTTCTGCACATTTTTTCATTGGATTACTTGTTTTTTGGGTGTTGAGTTTGACAAGTTCTTTATAGATTTTGATACTAGCCCTTTATCTGATATGTCATTTGCAAATATCTTCTCCCATTCTGTTGGTTTTCTTTTGGTTTTGTTGACTGTTTCCTTGACTGTGCGAAAGCTTTTGATGAAGTCCCAATAGTTCATTTTTGCCCTTGCTTCCCTTGCCTTTGGTGATGTTCCTAGGAAGAAGTTGCTGCAGCTAAGGTCGAAGAGGTTGCTGCCTGTGTTCTCCTCAAGGATTTTGATGGATTCCTATCTCACATTGAGGTCTTTCATCCATTTTGAGTCTATTTTTGTGTGTGGTATAAGGAAATGGTCCAGTTTAATTCTTCAGCATGTGGGTGTCCAATTTTCCCAACACCATTTGTTGAAGAGACTGTCTTTTTTTGATTGGACATTATTCCTGCTTTGTTGATGATTAGTTGACCATAGAGTTGAGGGTTATTTCTGGGCTCTCTGTTCTGTTCCATTGATCTATGTGTCTGTTTTTGTGTCAGTACCATACTATCTTGATGATTACAGTTTTGTAATAGAGCTTGAAGTCCAGAATTGTGATGTCACCAGACTTGGTTTTCTTTTTCAACATTCCTCTGACTTATTTGGGGGTCTTTTCTGGTTCCATATAAATTTTAGGATTATTTGTTCCATTTCTTTGAAAGAAAATTGATGGTATTTTGATAGGGATTGGATTAAATGGGTAGATTGCTCTAGGTAGTGTAGACATTTTCACAAAATTTGTTCTTCCAATCTGTGAGCATGGAACGTTTTTCCATTTCTTTGTGTCTTCTTCAATTTCTTTCATAAGCTTTCTATAGTTTTCTGAGTACAGATTCTTTGCTTCTTTGGTTAGATTTATTCCTAGGTATCTTCTGGTTTTGGGTATGATTTTAAACGAGATCAACTCCCTAATTTCTCTTTCTTCCATCTTGTTGGTGTACAGAAATGTAACTGATTTCTGTACATTGATTTTATATCCTGCTACTTTACTGAATTCCTCTAGGAATTTTGGGGTGGAGTTTTTGGGGGTTTCCATGTAAAGAATCATATCATCTGCAGAGTGAGGATTTGACTTATTCTTTGCTGATTAGGATGCCTTTTATTCCTTTTTGTTGTCAGATTGCTAAGGCTAGGACGTCTAGTACTACATTGAATAGCAGTGGTGATAGTGGACAGTCCTGCTACATTCCTGACCTTTGGGGAAGAGCTCCCAGGTTTTCCCCATTGAGAATGATATTTGCTGTGGGTTTTTCATAGATGGCTTTGATGATACTGAGGTATATACTCTCTATCCCTGCACTGTGAAGAGTTTTAATCAAGAAAAGATGCTGTACTTTGTCAAATTCTTGTTCTGCATCTATTGGGAGGTTCATATGGTTCTTGTGCTTTCTTTTATTAATTTATTCTATCAAGCTCTTTGATTTCCAGATATTGAGCCAAACTTGCAGTACAGGAATAAATCCCACTTCGTCATGGTGAATAATCTCTTTAATGTACTTTTGGATCTTATTGGCTAGAATTTTGGTGAGAACTTTTACATCCATGTTCATCAGGGATATTAGTCTATAATTCTCCTTTTTGATGGGATCTTTGGTTTTAGGATCAAGGTAATGCTGGCTTTGTAAAATGAGTTTGGAAGTTTTCCTTCCATTTCTATTTTTTGGAACAGTTTCAGAAGAATATGTATTAATTCTTTAAATGTTTGGTAGAATTCCCCTTGAAAGTCATTGGGCCCTGGGCTCTTGTTTGTTGTCCCATTACTGCTTCAATTTCCTTGTACTTTTAATGTCATTCTGATCAAAATTCCACCGGTATTTTTCAAAGAGCTGAAGCAAATAATCCTAAAATTTGTATGGAATCAGAAGAGACCCCGAATCACTAAGGAAATGTTGAAAAACAAAAATAAAACTGGGGGCATCACGTTACCTGATTTCAAGCTTTACTACAAAGCTGTGATCACCAAGACAGCATGGTACTGGCATAAAACAGACACATAGACCAGTGGAACAGAGTAGAGAGCCCAGATATGGACCCTCAACTCTATGGGCAAATAATCTTCGACAAAACAGGAAAAAATATACAGTGGAAAAAAGACAGTCTCTTCAATAAATGGTGCTGGGAAAACTGGACAGCTGTATGTAGAAGAATGAAACTCAACCATTCTCTTACACCGTACACAAAGATAAACTCGAAATGGATAAAAGACCTCAACGTGAGACAGGAATCCATCAGAATCCTAGAGGAGAACATCGGCAGTAACCTCTTCCTGGTTCAGTTTTGGTAATTTATATGTCCCTAGGAATGCATCCATTTCTTCCGGATTGTCTAATTTGTTGGTATATAGTTGTTCATAATATGTTCTTATATTTGTTTGTATTTCTTTGGTGTTTGTTGTGATCTCTCCTCTTTCATTCATAATTTTATTTATTTGGGTCCTTTCTCTTTTCTTTTTGATAAGTCTGGCCAGGGATTGATTGATCTTATTAATTCTTTCAGAGAACAAGCTCCTAGTTTCATTGATCTGTTCTACTGTTCTTTTGGTTTCTATTTCATTGATTTCTGCTCTGATTATTATTTCTCTTCTCCTGCTGAGTTTGGGCTTTATTTGTTGTTCTTTCTCTAGTTCCTTTAACTATAGGGTTAGGTTGTGTATTTGAGATCTTTCTTGTTTCTTGAGAAAGGCTTGTATTGCTATATACTTTCCTCTTAGGACCGCCTTTACTGCATGCCAAAGATTTCGAAAAGTTGTGTTTTTAGTTTCATTTATTTCCATGAATTTTTAAAAATTCTTCTATAATTTCCTGGTTGACCCATTTGTTCTTTAGTAGGATGTTCTTTAGCTTCCATATATTTGAGTTCTTTCCAACTTTCCTCATGACTGAGTCCAAGTTTCAAAGCACTGTGGTCTGAAATATGCAGGGAATGATCCCAATCTTTTGGTACCGGTTGAGACCGGATTTTTGAGCCAGGATGTGATCTATTCTGGAGAATGATCCATGTGCATTAGAGAAGAATGTGTATTCTGTTGCTTTGGGATGGAATGATCTGAATATATCTATAAAGTCCATCTGGTCCAGTGTGTCATTTAAAGCTTTTATTTCCTTGTTGATCTTTTGCTTAGACGATTTGTCCACTTCAGTGAGGGGGATGTTAAAGTCCCCTGCTATTATTGTATTACTGTTGGTGTGTTTCTTTGATTTTATTACTAATTGGCTTATATAATTGGCTGCTCCCATATTAGGAGCACAGATATTTACAATATTAGATCTTGCTTGATAGACCCTTTAAGTATGATATATTGCCCTTTCTCACCTCTTATAGTCTCTGGCATAAAATCTAATTTGTCTGATATAAAGATTGCCATCGCAGCTTTCTTTTGACGTCCATTAGCATGGTAAGTTGTTTTCCATCCCCTTACTTTAAATTTGGAGGTGTCTTTGGGTCTAAAATGAGTCTCTTGCGGGCGCCTGGGTGGCTCAGTGGGTTAAGCCGCTGCCTTCGGCTCAGGTCATGATCTCAGAGTCCTGGGATCGAGTCCCGCATCGGGTTCTCTGCTCAGCAGAGACCCTGCTTCCCTCTCTCTCTCTCTCTGCCTGCCTCTCCATCTACTTGTGATCTCTCTCTGTCAAATAAATAAATAAAATCTTTAAAAAAAAATAAAATAAAATGAGTCTCTTGCAGACAGCATATTGATGAGTCTTTTTTTTTTTTTTTTTTTTAAATCCAATATGATACCCTGTGTCTTTTGATTGGGGTATTTAGCCCATTTACATTCAGGTAGCCCTTAAAAGGTATGAATTTAGTGCCATTGTATTGCCTATAAGGTGACTGTTACTGTATATTGTCTTGGTTCCTTTCTGGTCTATGTTACTTTAAGGCTCTCTCTTTGCTTAGAGGATATATATATATATATATACACACACACACATACATATACATGTAAAGTAAGGTTAAATACAATGAAGGGATAGAACATGACTGTAAAAATGAAACTTAAAGAAGATTTTAAAAAAGGAATTGAAAAGACAAGATGTTAGAAAGAAGAAAGAATTAGGGGGCTCAGTTGGTTGGACGACTGCCTTCGGCTCAGGTCATGATCCCGGGGTCCCAGGATCAAGTCCCACATCGGGCTCCCAGCTCCATGGGGAGTCTGCTTCTCCCTCTGACCTTCTCCTCGCTCATGCTCTTTCTCACTGTCTCTCTCTCAAATAAATAAATAAAATCTTAAAATTCTTTAAAAAAAAAAGAAGAAAAATTTAAAAAAGAAATAGAAAAAGAAAAAAATAAAGAAAATTTAAAAAATTAACTTTGAGGGGTGCCTGGGTGGCTCTGTCATTAAGTGTCTGCCTTCAGCTCAGGTCATGATCCCAAGGTCCTAGGATCAAGCCCTGCATTGAGCTCGCTGCTTGGCAGGAAGCCTGTTTCTCCCTCTCCCACTCCCTCTGCTTGTATTCCCTCTCTTGTTGTGTCTCTCTCTATCAAATAAATAAATAAAATCTTTAAAAAATTTAAAAAATAAAGAATTAACTTTGAAAGACTAAAGAATCATGGGGGAAAAGCTATGAATTCTATGTGCCATATTCTCCTAGCTCTAGAGTTTTGCAGTTATCTTTGATCACTACACTTGATCTTGGCTGGATATTCTTGCTGATCATCTGGGGGAGGGGTCTGTTGCATTGATTCTCAGGTAAATTTGCCTGAGGCAGAATTGCACTGCCCTTGCCAGGGGCCAGCCCGAGTAATCTGCTGGGGTTTGCTCTTGGTAGCTTTGTTTCCCGAGTGCTTTCCCTACCACTTTGGAGGATGGGAATGAAAATAGCACTCTCCCAATGTCTGGTCCCAGAGAATCCAAGAGCTCAGGGTCCCACTCTTCAGTGAGTCCTCAGAGAAAAGCAGTCAATTGCTCCTATCTACCTGGTCTATGGCTGCACTCCAAGCTCAGCCAGCCTGTGACCCAGCGTTTCTTTCTGTGGCACATGACTGACCTGATTTGGAGTCTCCCAACCTAGCAGATTTCTGTGATGCACTCCCATGCCACTCCTCCTGGGGGAGGAAGAGGAGTCTCCCCAGTTCGGCTGCTTATGGGCCCCTGCTCGAAGAGCAGTTGTCTGACTGTGCCATGAATCATGGTTTATGACAACCCTGAGCTTAGAGCCCACTCCTTGGCTCACTCTTTGCAGTTGGCTCCCTAGCTCTGATACGTGGGAGCTCTGCCACACTCAGGTACCCCCAGTCTTTCTGTGATGCTGCGGGTCCAGAGACCATACTGTCCCAGTGAGGGTTCCACCCCTTGCTTATCTACTGGAGTGACATCCCTCATCAGAGCAGACTTCTAAAAGCTTGGATTTTATGTTCTGCTGCTCTCTCACTTGCTGGTAGCTGGCTGATGTAGGCTCCTTCCCCACTGTGGTCTCCCTTCCCAAATATTGCCTCGGATTCACTTCTTGGCAGATCCTACCTTCCAGAAAGTGGTTGCTTTTCTGTTCGTAAAGTTGCTGCCATTCTTTTCTTTGATCTCCTGTTGAGTTTGTAGGTGTTTAGAATGGTTTGCTAACTATCTAGCTGAATTCCTGGAACCATATGAAATTTAGGTCTCTAAATTTAGGTCATCTTGTTCAACTCCCCTGAATGATCTCAATTCCTGATTGGAATAAAGTATCATCATACTGCTAGAAGTGCTAGCTTATCCACTTATCAGGGGTAAAAGTAAATCCTCTCTGGAACAGGAGTCAGCAAACTACAGTCTTTAAGTCAACTCCATTCCACTGCCTTACTTTTTAAATGAAGATCTATTGGAACACAGCCAGACTCATTCATTTATTTACATATTGTCTGTGGCTGTTTTTAAACCGCAATGGCAGTTGAGTCTTTGCAACAGAGACCTTATATTTGCTCTGCAAAGCCAATAATATTTATTCTCTGGCCTTTAGAGAAAAAGCTTGTCAGTCTCACAGCTAAATGCAGGATGCAGACTCTCAGATTGTCTCAACAATATTTCATATACGGTATTCAACATTCAGATGAAAACAGTGAAGTGTGTGTGTGTGTGTGTTTCCGGGTATACAGGAAACCACATGGTATATCACTAAAATAAGAGAACCAACCCAACAGATGTTGGAGTAATTAGATAAGCACTTTAAAATAACTGCACTATCTCAGACAGACATAGTTCAGTCAGAAAAACAGACCCAACACTAAGAATTTTATCAAAGAGAATGTAATACAAAGATTTATTCAAGCAGATGTTGGAGAAAGAGGATGCACAAAGGGACTTCTGAAAAAAATGCAGTAAACATACCTGGAGAGAGAGAGCAACTTTTTAATACAAACAATGGAAGCCAGAAGACAACAGAATGGCATCTTTAAAGTAATGAAAGCAAGTAACTGTCAACTTAGAATTGCATTACTAGTGGAAATAACAGTGGAAAACAAAGGCAGAAAGAAGACATTTTTGGACAAATACAAACTGAAAGAATTCAACAACAGACACATGGAGACAAACAGTAAAGGCTATTCTTCAGATGGAAAAGAAATGGTCTTGATGTCAGCTTGATAGGCATGAAGGGATGAAAAGCAATGGGAAGGGTCACAGAGTGAGATAGCTAAAGAAATATCGAATGTATAAAGCAATAATATTAATACAATGTATTGAGGAGTTGAGGACAAAGAAAATAAAAACTCATGAAGATGACCTGTGGCAGAAGTGTTCTCTAGTGCTTGCATTGACAGGAAAGTGGTAAAAGTACTAATTTATATTAAAATTTAATATTTAATTTTAATATTAAAATTTAAATTAAAAGTTATGGATGCATGTTATAATTTTTAGATCCTGCTAAAAGAGTACTATATAGTAGTATAATTACTAATCATTACCAAGCTAATGGAGGGGAAAGATGGAATAATGATTAAAATTTAAATTTAAGAAATAAGTCCAAAAAGTTCAGAAGTGAGAGAAAAAAACAACATAGAGCAGGTCAGAGAAATGGAAATAAAAGTAATAATGTAAATTTAAACTCAAATGCATTACTAGCTACATTAAATGTGAAAGACTTAAATACCTTAAAAGGTATTCAGTTTTCAGACTGAAGAAAAACATGACCTAACTGTACCCATGTTACAACAGATGTACATTAGCTATAGGGATACCAAATGGATGAAAGGAAAATACACAAACTAGATTATTATGAGACAAAGTAGAGAAGTAGATTTTTTTGGGGGGGGGTAAGGGGGAGAGTTGGGAAGAGGTACAAGGACAGAGAAAGAGAAACCTAAGAAGGCCTCATGCCCAGCACTGAGCCTGATACAGGCTGGAACTCAACCCCAAGATCATGACCTGAGCCAAAATCCAGAGTCAGATGCTTATCTGACTGAGTCACCCAGGTGCCCCAAGACAAAGCAGAATTTAAGACAAAAAGCATTACTGGATATAAAGAAAGTTATTTAATTTTGATAAAAAGGTTAATTCACTGGAAAGTTAAAACAATTCTAAATTACTTGAGAAAACCTATCATAATAGTTTTTAAATGTATTAAGCAGAAATTATCTGAACAAAAATAGGTAATCTACAATCATAGTAAAGGATTTTTAATACATTTCTCTTAGTAACTAATAGAATAATCAGAGAACAAAGTTAGTAAGGATATACTTTATTTGAACAATATGATTAACGTATGACTTATTTGACAAATTAACATAATGACTTAATTGCATTTAGTAATTATATAATATGAATTCCCTTTACATTTGGTAAAGCAGACCACATGTTGGGCCATAAAGCGTGTCTCAACAAATTTCAAATTGTTGAAATTATACAGAAAATGTTCTATATCCTCTGTATAATTAAGCTAGAAATTTTTTAAAAAGTCTGTAAAATTAAGTTAGAAATCAATATAAAAGGATAATTTGGTAATTTTATATGCTAGAAAATTAATATACTCCTAAATAACAAATGGATCAAAAAGGAAATGACAATGGATTTTTTTTTTACTTTTTGTTTATTTATTTATCTTTAAGTAGACTCCACACCCAATGTGGGGCTTAAACTCACAACTCTGAGATCAAGAGTAACATGACTACTCTGTTGACTGAGTCAGACAGGTACCCCAAGGATACTATAATGGAAATCAGAAATAGTTGTACTGCATGAAAATAGACATTATAATTTTGAAACTCGGGGATGCAGCTAAAACCATGCTTTAGAGGATAATGTATAGCCTTCATATTCTAGGAGGGGAAAAAGACTGCAAATCAATGAACTGAGCTTCCATCTCAAGACAGAAAATTAAGCTTCAAAAAGTAGAAAGAAGAAACTGCTAAATTTATAGATTTTTAACTTAAAAAAAAAAACCTGCACAGAAAAAGATAAGGTAACTGAAAAGCTTAATAAAATTCATAATACCCTGCAATGCTGATCATAAAAAAGGCATTAACAATCAATGCCAGGAATGAAAAGGTGACATCACCTTTAGAATAGATGACAAGAAGATAGTACACACCACCAAATTCTTTAAAACTTGACATCAGAAAAAACAGAAAAACTGGTTTTAAAATTGTAAAATATTGGGGTGCCTGGGTGGCTCAGTTGGTTGAGCGACTGCCTTCGGCTCAGGTCATGATCCCGGACTTCCAGGATCGAGTTCCTCATCGGGCTCCCATCTCCTTGGGGAGTCTGCTTCTCCCTCTGACCTTCTCCTCTCTCATGCTCTCTCTCACTCATTCTCTCTCAAATAAATAGATAAAATCTTTAAAAAAAATGTAAAGTATTTGAATCTGTAAAAAAAAAAAAGTTTCCATAATGAAAAACTCCAGACCCAGCTCCAGATGGCTACGCTGATGAATTATGTCAAATATTAAGTAAGAAATAACACGAATCTTACGTAAGCTCTTCCAAAGACTAGAAAAAGAGAGAAATATTACCACTCTATTACATGAGACCCACATCTTCTTATACTAAAACTTGGTAAGGAAATTAGAAGAAAGGACTATATGGGGCAATCACACTCACAAATATAGAATTAAAATGGCAAAATAACATTGCTGCTGCTGCTGCTGCTGATAGCAAACCAAAGCCAGTAATACATAAAAATGATGACACATTATAGGACAAGTTGGTTTTATTTCAGATATTTCAGCATAAAGAGTTAAAAAATCATGTGATCACGTCTGATATATTAAATTCACATGATGACAAATTCAATATCCATTCATGATAAAATTTCTTATCCAAGTAGGAACAGATTGCAATTTCCTTAATCTTATTAAAAATTTTCCATAAATATTCAGGAAATATCATATTTAATGATGAAATATTGAAATACTTCTTCCCTGAGCCTGGAATGACACAAAAATGCCTACAATTGTTTCTTCACTTTGACATTATTCTGAGGTCCTAGCCAGTACAGTCATTTGAAAGAAAAACATCTATATTAAAAAGAAAAAATTCATTTTTTTTACAAATGACACAATTATATATACATAACATAGAGATATTTATATCTATGTGTGTCTTTGTCTGTTCAGGCTGCTATAACAAAATACCATAGACTGGATGCCTTATAAATGAAAGAAATTTATTTTTCATCATTTTGGAGGCTAGAAGTCCAAGATGACAGCGTCTGCATAGTCAAGTTCTGGCGAGGGCCCTCTTTCTGGTTTCATGCTGCCAACTTCATGCCTTATTATTTTAAGGGGGAAGGGGCAAAGGAGCTTTCTTAGGCCTCTTTTATAAGGGAGATAATCCTGTTTAGGAGGGCTTGGCCCTCATGACATAATTACTTCCCAAAGGTCCCACTTCCAAATACCATCACTTAGGGGGTTAGGTTCCAATGTATGAATTGTAGAGGGATACAAACATTCAGACCATAGCAGTACATGTAGGAAATTTGATGGATACATGGTCAAAATGTTAAAAAAAAAAGTATATTTGCATATATCAGTAACAAACAATAAATTACATTTCTCAAAACATACAATAGCCCCAATACATAAAAATCACTTTCATGGGAACAAAACCAACAAAAGCTGTGCAAACTACCACATATAAAACTAAAAATAATTAAGAGACTTTAATGAAATCCTAAACAAAGGAGGGATGTGCCATGTTTATACTGTAAATAGATTTTTAGATTTAAAGCAACCCAACTGTGAACAAAATTGGGAATTTGACAAGCTGTTTCTAAAATGTACATAGAAATGTAAGGAGATTAAAAAGAAAATAAAATGAAGAGAACTTACTCTACAAGATATTCTAGGAAATATCCTAGAGGATATTAGATGTGCAAATTAGATTAGGAATAGAAACATGTTAAGAGTGTTGAAAGGGCACAAAAAGAGATCACTTCCACAGACAGAGAATTCAGAAACAAGCTTATGCATATATAGATATTTTATTTATAACAGAGATAGCATTATCCAGGAATGAGGAAATCATGGTCTTGTCAATTAATGGTGCTGAGTCCACTGTCTATCCAATGGAAAAAATGAAAATTGACCTTGACCTTACACCTTCTAAATGTAAAAGGTAAAATAATAAAACATCTAGAAGGTACAAATAGAATAATATCTTGATGCTCTTGAAGTAAATGAAGTTCTCTTAAACAGTATATACAAGTAGAAACCATAAAGAAAATATTGATAAAATGAAATACAGTAAGGTCAAGACCTTTTCATCAAAAGACATGATTAAAGGAGTAAAAACCAAAGTCACAGAGTGGGAGATTATATTTGCAAAAAAAATAACAACAAACAAAAGGATTTGTGACCTACAACACACACACACACACACACACACACACACACACACACACACTCCTAAAAATAAATTAGATAAACATAGCTAAACCAATGGACAAATCAATAAGAAAATTGAATAAACATTTTATAAAAAAGCATAGTCTAATTGTCCACAGACATTTGAAAGCATGCTCTAATTCACCAAGTTCTCTGGAAAATGCAAACTAAAACCACCACAAGACACCATTACACACCCTGCAGAATGATGACAATAGAAAAACTATAGCTAAATAAAAATATAAACAAAAAGTGATTGAGAGAATAAAAAACAGTGGGATATCTCATCCTTTGTTGAGAGCAAAGTGGCACCATCACTTGGAAAACATTTTAGCACTTCCTATGAAAGGTGACCCAGCTATCTCATTTCCACATAGGTAGCCAAAAACATTCAGGCACAGTTATATGTAAACACATGTACAAGAATATTCATGCAGCATTATTTGAAATAGTTCCAAAAAATGAGATAATAGAAATACCCCATAACATCAAAGGAAGTGCCTCTTCAAGGAACTTCCCCTCCTCCATTTTATTTTATTCATGCAATGGATGTTACAAAGCAATGAAAATTTTAGACCATAACTAATATCAATCAAAAGAAATCAGATACACAAAAATATATATCATGTGATTCAATTTGTATAAAGTTCAAAAAGATGAAATTAGATTATGGTGTTGGAAATCAGAACAGTGATTATCCTTGGAGGGAGTGAGGAGAAGTGCTTTGGAATGGCCTGCTAGTCTCTTCTGCGATGCTGTTGATGGTATGTTTTGAAATGGGTCATGGTTACACGAGCATATATATGTACTTTGTGACAGATTTCTAAGCTATATTCTATGATTTCTTCTCTTTCTTAAATGTCTGTTATGCTTTAATGGAAATAATTTTTAAATTAAACAAACAAGTTCTAATTTAACAAAAATAATTTTAACCATCAGCAAATGTTAAAACCACTATTCTAAATAACTTATATAAAAGAGGAATATACTACAGGTATTACAAAGTATTTGCTGATGAATGAAGTCAAGAACACTTCTTACCAAAATCTAAGGAGACAGCTAAAAGCTTATTTAGAAGAATTGTATTACTCAGTTTGGGCTGCCATAACAGAATACTACAGACTAGGTGGCTTAAAATACAAACATCTATTTCTCAGTTCCAGAGGCTGGAAAGTCCAAGGTCAAGGTGCTGGCCAATTTGGTTTCTGGTGAGGGGTCTGTTCCTGGCTGACAGATGGCTGCCTTAGCACTATGTCCTCACATGGCCAAGAAAGAGGTCTGCGCTCTCTTCTTTGTCTTATAAAGGCTCCAGATCTATCAGATTAAGGCTCCACCCTTATGACATCATTTAACCTTTATTATCTCCTCACTTGGCTGATCTCTACATATAGGCACTTGGGGATTTTGGCTTTAGTATATGAATTTTGGGAAAGTGAAAATATTCAGTCTATAATAGGAATGTTCACAGCTTTATATTCTATTTTACTAAAAAATTATGTAAAAGTACTCAAAAGACATTGTAAGACAATACAGAGACAATACAAAAGTATTGTTCACCTTCCTAAATTTAATAAACAAATAGACAAAATAAACCAAAAGAAAACAGATGGAGAGAAATAATAAAACTGCATAGAAATCATTAAATTTGTATACAAAATACTCCCCCAAAACTAAAGGGAATTAATTAAGAACCAGAATGAATTAATAAGTAAATCTGAACAAGATTTTTTAAATACTGACATTCCAGAAGCCACCTTCATCTTGGGAATGAATCTGAAAACATGGATTATTTGTAGATTGGTTGCTAATGAACTTATCATGCAATTTCTATTTTGGAATAATTACTATGTTAGGTTGGCCACATGGTGATATGATTGATTCCTGGAGATCAGCCATTTAAATAGCTAAAAAATAAAAAACCCAAATGAGCACTATTCTGGTTGTTTCAAAGAAGTCATTTAAGCTATGTCATAGCTGTTGCCAATTTTACCCAGGGATTTGTGAAAGACATAGAGGACTCATTGGCTACAGTGTTAAAGTGTATAAATCAGCCAAGATAAAATAGAATAAAATAAAAATAAGAGGCTATGTGCATTCGTTTTCCTACACCAGAACTTGAATCATTTCCTCTTCTGTTGGCATGTGAGTTTGTGTGTTTGGTGATGTTGTATTTGTATATATTAAACAATGACTCCATTTAGGGGAGTGAGATGATGTTCCTTTTATCTCTGGGAAAGCACTGGCCATCCCTCCACTTGAGATTAAAAATTCTGTTTTGGATGGAAAGCCAATCTCACGTATCTTTTTAGTCTGTTTCTTTTATGTATATGAGCATGTCATGCTGTCAATCTTGTTGCTTTGCCAAATCCCTAATACTTTTAGCCATGTATTTCAATCAAATGGCCATTTAACTTGGGCATTTCACCAAAGGACTAAAACTTTTGGGCACTGGGTCAACTGAAAACTTGCTAGTGACTCCAGTTACATTGCCTAAATAGATTTCTGTGAAAAATGTGACCAAAAAAAGAAACAAACTATTCATGAATATTTTCAGCTCCATTAAATTATAAAAGCATTTAAGGGATTGAGAACTCTAAGTTAATATGATTAAGATATTATGTCAAAATGAAGGAGCTGAATATAAAAGCCTCTGAGATGTTCTTTGTGTAACCAAGAAGAAGATGTGGCCAGGAATTTAGCTTCACTTGTTATAACTGACAATATCATCAACATTTTCTTAACTACATATTTACAATTTCAGAGTTACTCATGTCATCAAAAATAAAATATTTTCTGTATTCTGTATTGATAAATTCCAATATATTAACAATTAACTTCCAGGTTGAGCATAAATCATCATTCAAATTATTGACTGAAAAAATGCTTATAAAGCAATAGAAATTTTAAAGTCTTGGAGTTTTCTAACCAAGCTTCTAAGTCCAGAGTCTTTCCTCTACATGTTATTATTTCTTCCTCCATCCTTACAGGATAAATCTAGATTGACCTCACCTTTTATAATAAGACCAAGATTCATTATCTGCATACAGAGATGCCCAAAATGGAAAAGACCAGCAGTCAAATGTTATAATCTCATAATTCATTGTGTTAACAGTATTTTAACATATAAATAAACTTGACCACACCTTAATAATTGTGGTGGAATCAGACATGGCTGAGAAAATTAATTGGGGTCATTCTCCACTTCTTCTGAAATAACACCATTGAGAAGGACATTTCCATGTTTCTTACCAGTTGAGGGAGGGTTCCTGTTTGAGGCCTAAGATAAATGGAGTCTATTGAATGAGGAGGGTATATCGAATTCTGTTGCCATTACTAGCCACACTATTTTCGAACCCGAGTTTGTAGTATATATAAAGTTTCTGACTCATGTATCAGAGTGAGGGAAAAGACATTGCTATGAAAGCAATGATAGCAATGATTGCTAAGTGAATTAAGTCTTTTTCTAAGTAAATGGGATTCAGTTTTGGGGAAATAAAATTTAGTCCTTGTTAAATATTCTATGGCCTGAACTCAATTCTCCTCTTTGGCTCAGGATGTTATCTCTGATAATGCAGAGGGGAGAGAATGCTCTTCCGAGGTCTCTTTTACACCTATTCTCTGTAATACCTCACACTGTATTTTAGGAGCCAGGTACAAAGTAAATGTAGCTGATACTGCTTCCCTCCTATTTCTGAAGGTCAGAAGCCTCTTTAGTTTCTGCTTCCTCAGTGAAATGGAAACCTGACTCAGAGGTGATAAAGCAAATACTAGATGTCTTAAGCCTCTTTTCTGATGTTGCACTCCTCTTGCACAGGACAGTTATATAATAACCTCCTATCCCGCAAGTTAGCATACAGTAATGGTGGCTTTGTTTTTACGTTACTTATGATACCATCTGTTTCTTTAGAAACAGTTGTTCTCATTCCCTTGAGGTCCCTAGATGTTGTCAAGATATTTTAGGTAAGCCTCCGTGCCTGATCTCATATGCAACAGGACATCATGTATGGCTGGGAAAATCAACTATCTAAAATAATAATAACAAAAACAACAATACTAATGATGGTGGTGATACTAATGATAATAATGATAGTAATAATAATAATATGGGATGATGATGAAGCAGAGCTATATGAACCTCAACTGAATCAGTGTTTGCAGAACTGATAAGCTGTTGACATTCTTTTATGTCTATAACCATTGGTTGATATCCATAGGGGATTTACTTTTTGTGGCTCAAGGAAGAGTTTCATGTATGGCAATGCAGGGCACCCTAGGAAACAGAGGAGGGAGGATCAATAATGGGAGAATGGTTAGGATAACATCTATGCACCTAGGAACTGGATATGCACTTATATGGAAAAAGGGTTTAGGTTACAAACTGAAGAAGTGATATTCATAAAAGACTTTGTATTGATAAAATTATACAGCTCAAGGCTTGAAGATAAAATTCAGTAGTGAAAGGAGAACCATTTGAGGTTCATTATTTGTTCCTGTCCAGCCTCGATTCAACCTTGTGGCAAAGGCACTTCAAGGAACTTCCCCTCTTCCATTTATAATCTGTGAAACTTGGGTAGTGTTGACTCTAAGTCCCAGACACAGGATAGGACACATGATACCAAATTTGCTTCTCCTCTTGGTCATGATTAATTGATTAATTCATAGCAAGCCGCATCAGGTCAAGAGACTTATTTATAGGTCTTTTATTGGGAAAAAAAGGTAAAGAGAAGCTCTTTTTTTTTTTTTTTCAGACATAGGACTTAGATGCTTTAATCCTGAAATTATAGGGCCCACCACATGGAAAAACCTATCTGAGAATGAAGTCTCCAGGAGAATAGTAGAGACAAAGTCCCGTTGGCACTCTTTGAGTCTTTGTGCGCAGCTCGTTCTGCACACCGCGATCGCTTCTGTTTCATGAGCTAATACATTCTTTTCTATATGAACAATTTTGTATGGGGTTCCTTTACTTGTGATGAGGTTCAGGATATTCTATCTTAAAATATGGCATTTGGGCATATAAAATATCTTAAGTTGAAGGAATTTTTAAAAATGGCAGAAACAGAAATGTCACTGTGAGCCCCCACTCTTGCCCTTCTTTCTTGAAACAGATCATAAAACTCCCATGTCAATGCTACCCTCCCTGTACCAGGAGGAGGAAAGATATTCTTATCACCAGAGACAGGAATTTGGGGCCAAGATTCAGGGCAAACAAACCTTTATTAAACTAACCCCTATCTTCCTTTACCATTCACTAGCCCAGCCTCAACCCCTCTGTCTTGTCAATTTTCCCCAAATTTATTGTTTCTTCAACTGAAAGGCATAAAAGCTTCTTGCTCTGGTCACTTCTTCAGATCTTCATTATCTTATGAAGGCTCCCATGTACATGTAAAAATTCAACAAAATTTGTATGCTTTCCTTCTGTTATTCTGTCTTTCTCATTTTTCAGACCAAGCCGGGGACCCTAAGAGGATCAAGGATAACATTTTCCTCCCCTAAATTTCCAACTCAAAAAGTCCCAACTATGACCCAATTCCTTTCCTCTATCATCCGAGCCCACGTTGTACTTTGGACTCAGAACAGGCCTCAGTGGAGGCTGGCCTTAGTGGAATAATGTGGCGTTCCTATGGAAGTCACTGGCAGCAGAAGCAGTGGCGAGGGCACTTGGAGAGATGGAAGAACACATGTGAACTTGTTTCTCAGCTCAGGTTCAATGCCATCATCCTGGGGCTTTCCAGCAACCACTGAGAGAGGTCTTGAGGGAAGACAGGGAGAATGTGTCCAGCAAGTGGAACTCAGGCATGAATTAATATGAAAAGGACCTCAGTGTTCTTTCACAGGCTCTCTGTTGGAACTGAGAATAAATAGATGGGGATTAATCTTTCCTTCTATGTGTCTATTCATTTCTCTCCTACAGGAGAGGAAATAGCTGACCTCAGGGTTTAAAGCTGTCTCCTCTGCACAGAAGCCAGGAGCCTTTCTGATTTTCAATGACTCCTGTACTGCTCTGTGTGATGGTGGAAGCTCAGTTCACAGCAGATGTGGTTATGGAGTAAAAGGAAGTACAAATGGGCTCTAGTGTTATTTATTCAGGTAATTCTGTCTCTCTTGAAGTTACACACAAGAGTTCTAAATAACATAACTATGGAGATCATGACCTTGGATGGAATAAATATGCAGAGCCTTTTTCAAGGAAGTTTTACCTTTAGGTCAGGACTTCTGAAAATTATCTGAAAACATCTGAAATTTAAAAAAATATCTAATTTTAATTTTTCTGAAAAGGATTTCTGATGACTAATTAGAAAAAAAGTCCTGAATTGATATAAGAAGAACCTCAAAATTGGAATTACTGATATTGCTCCTCAGACACTAGCTTAAAGAGAGTCAAAACCATGATCAAAGAAATAAATGGCAGGGACATGGGGCCCTCCTGTGCATGCACACAGGTCCCTTCCAAGGCTCACTGAGGATCTTCGGCAATGTATTTACATAGTTATTGGTTTTGTCATATTTGTAAAATGAGATACTCTTTTTCTTTTCTTTTCTTTTTTTTTTAAAGATTTTATTTATTTATTTGACAGAGATCACAAGTAGGCAGAGGCAGGGAGAGAGAGAGGAGGAAGTAGGCTCCCTGCTGAGCAGAGAGCCCAATGTGGGGCTCGATCCCAGGACCCTGGGATCATGACCTGAGCCGAAGGCAGAGGCTTTAACCCACTGAGCCACCCAGGCACCCCAGAGATACTCTTTTTCTTAAAGAGGGTCTACAAACTACAGAAACTTCAGGTACAGGGAAATTGCCTCTGCCCCTCCAGCTACTCCCTGGAGCTCCACTCAGGTGCATGAGGCCTGCTCACTCAGGACAGGCACAGCCTCTGGCAGACAGGTGGGTCTCACACAACCAGCTCAGCATCCTCTTGGCTTCAGTTTTTTTCCATCTCCAAAACGGGAATGCTAAGGCAGATATTGTATATGTTCCTTTTCAGTTCTAATATTCTATGATTTGAGGTGAGCTATTTCATATCGTCTGTGAGCTAAGAATAGTGTGAGTAAAGAGAGGGAGAAAAGAGAGTTGGTTTTTAAAAGGCTCTCTGTCTCCACTCCTCTTCTACCTCAATCTTCAATGTTAACATCATAGAAGCAGCAGTTTGAAAAATGCCTGGGCTGAGGAGAGGGAGATTTGCTCACTAATCTCAGAGCCTGTGCTGGAGGAGCAGGGATCCTTGGGAGACTCCTCCAGAAACGAAGGAGCTGGCAAGTGCCTTTTGCTCCCCTGCCCACCAGCCAAGACACTGGGACAACCTTCTGGAAGCAGTGCAACACCCATACTCACGACCTAACTTGCTAACAACGCACCCCACACCCATGTTCTACTACAGATGTGCCCCCTCCAGCCAGGCCTCAGCTCTGGCTCCCCTCCTCCAGAAGACTGGTACAAACCGTGCTAGCATTGTTGCTCTGCCCCCGGTGTCCTCCCACAGACCTGTCCCCTCTAATACATCCTAGGCCAGAACCCATCCTAAGCTGTGCCAAGCCTGGCAGGGTATAAGCAACCCTCAGGGACCAGCACCTACAAAGTGACTTCTGCCCTGGGGAGAAGGGAACATAACCACATATACCAGTCAGATGGCAGCCCTAGCAGTGGGTAGGGACAGACATCTGGTCTGATTGTAGGTCCTCCCCACCAATGAAAGCTTCTCAGGAGACAACACAAGAAAAGCACCCTGCAGTTTGGTGCTACCAAATCTCTGGAAAGTGCCTAGTCTGACAATTGAATCCCAAGGCAGCCTCAGACTGGCCCACTAACAACACAGAGACCAAACCCTGCCCACAACAGGCAAAGAGAGCCATTGCGGATGACTAGACTGAAGGCAATGCAGCTCAGCCAGAACAGTAGGGCACACACAACACAGACAGAGGACATCCTGAAGCACCAGGTTCTGGTGAACAGGGGACACTGCACTGCAGGGCACTACAGGACCTCTTCTTCATATGGCCACTACTTACAAGAGCAGGAGATGTAGCTGACGTTCCTAACACACAGAAACAGACACAGAGAGTTAGAAAAAATGAGGAGACAGAGGACAATGTCCCAAATGAAAGAAAGGACAAATCACAGCAGGAGATGAAAGGATTCATACCAGGAATTCAAGAATAAGCAATGTTAGTAAATCTAGCAAAATATTTTCCCACATTGCCATATCAAAAGAGGAAGTAGGTTGTAAAAAGATTGTACATAGATTGTAAAAACACATTTAATAAAATTTAACTTTCATTATTGGATTTTTTCTTAAAGACTGAGTAAGGGCCACTGAATAAATTTGGTTCAGTTGGTTAAGCGTCTGCCTTTGGCTCAGGTCCTGATCTCAGGATCCTGGGATTGAGCCCCAGGTCGGGCTCCCTGCTCAGCAGGGAATCTATTTCTCCCTCTCCCTCTGCTTCTTGACCCTTCTCGTGCTCTCTCTCTCTCTCTCAAATAAATAAATAAATAAATAGTCTTTTAAAAAATAAAATTAAAAAACTGAATAAAATATGAACGTAATGATTATTTTGGTTACTTCCTTAAAATTTTGCAAACTAGGGGTGCCAACATCAGGCTGAATAGTAAAATACTAGGCAAGGATGAGGTAAGGAACAAGCCAAGAGTATTCACTAACCCCATTTCTATCAAAACTTATTCTAGAAATACCAATCAATACAATTTAAAAAGAGAAAAAATACATGGTTAAATAAGTTAAAAAATGATAAAAGAATCATTGTAGCTGATAGTATACTTGCAAAGATAAGAAAATTAATGAGGGGTGCCTGGGTGACTCAGTGGGTTAAAGCCTCTGCCTTCAGCTCAGGTCAGGATCCCAGGGTTCTGGGATCAAGCCCCGCATCGGGCTCTCTGCTCAGCAGGGAGCTTGCTTCTTCCTCTCTCTCTCTCTCTGCCTGCCTCTCTGCCTACTTGTGATCTCTCTCTGTGTGTGAAATAAATAAAAAATGTTTAAAAAAAAAAAAAGAGAATTAATGAAAAACTATGCCACACAATAAACCATTAAGTGCATAGACTTATTATGAATTTAATAGTCTTCATCATGATTTTTCTGCATAATGAAAAGAGCTAGTTTGAAAATCTAATGGTGAGAAATTATTTTATTTTCAAAAAGACAAAAATAATGAATGCACAGAAATAGCTTTATGAATAGGCATCATTTTAAAAAATAGCAACTATTGAGACAAGAAAATTTGAATAAAGAGAACAACATTGTCTGGGTTGCTCGTCTTTTAAAAATGTTATTATAAATATGTTAGTTTCCCTAATATTATATACATGTTTAACAGAATCTTATTTCAAACTTTACTAGATTATTTTTTTGCATTCCAGGAAATATGAATCTCAAGTTCATACATTGCAAAATAAACCTTCACCAATAACTAGAAAAATCTGAGAAAAAAATAAGAATAATGAAAGGAAATAGGTCTACCAAAATTAAAACATACTATAATGTTAAAACAATTAAAGTAGCTTGTAATAGATTATTACATGCTATTATTATATCTGTTATTAATAGACCAACTAATAGATTAAAAGATCAGTGGAACCAAAATATAGAAACCACAAGACACATAAAAATTTAATATAATCAAGGAAACTTTTCCAATTTGTGAGGCAAAAAAAACCAGGATATTCAATAAACGGGTAACCTATGGGGGAAAATTGTATCCTCCCCTAATTTTTGTATAAGATTTTTATCTATTTATTTGACAGGCAGAGATCACAAGTAGGCAGAGAGGCATGTGTGGTGGGGCAGGGGGAAGTAGGCTCCCCGCTGAGCAGAGAGCCCAATGCGGGGCTCTATCCCCGGACCCTGGGATCATGACCTGAGCTGAAGGCAGAGGCTTTAACCCACTGAGCCACCAAGGTGCCCCTCCTCTTGATTTAAAAAAAAAAAATTTTTTTTAAAGATTTTATTTATTTATTTGACAGACAGAGATCACAAGTAGACA
This sequence comes from Lutra lutra, assembly GCF_902655055.1. Lineage (NCBI taxonomy): Eukaryota > Metazoa > Chordata > Mammalia > Carnivora > Mustelidae > Lutra > Lutra lutra. The sequence goes on along the minus strand of NC_062280.1, from coordinate 49,324,710 downwards.
GAGAGGCAGGCAGAGAGAGGAAGGGAAGCAGGCTCCCTGCTGAGCAGAGAGCCCGATGCGGAACTCGATCCCAGGACCCTGAGATCATGACCTGAGCTGAAGGCAGCGGCTTAACCCACTGAGCTACCCAGGTGCCCGATTCAAAAATTTTTTGATTAAAAAATCAAGCTTTAGGGATCAAAAAGTTGAGTTCAGGAGCACCTGGGTGGCTCAGTGGGTTCAAGTCTCTGCCTTCCGCTCAGGTCATGATCCCAGGGTCCTGGGATAGAGCCCCACATTGGGCTTTCTGCTCAGCAGAGAGCCTGCTTCCCTTCCTCTCTCTCTCTCTCTGCCTTCCTCTCTGCCTACTTGTGATCTCTGTCTGTCAAATAAATAAATAAAATCCTTAAAAAAAAAAAAGTTGAGTTCAGCATAATTAAATGATTTATAAAAATAATAGAGTAAAATATAGGAAAAAAATTTTAAATATGTAATTTTAGAGAAGGAAAAAACCTTCCTCAAGGTATGTCACAAACCACAAGCAATAATAATATAGATAGACAAAATTAAAAGTTATGAATGGGAAAATATTTAATTAAGTCAAAAGACAAGAAAAATTATTTGCAACACTTATGATAAAAGATTAGTTTTCTTACTCTTTGCTAAATTTTACTAAATAGTAATATTAAAAGGCCAACAAAAAGTAGAAGAGTTAGCTAGGAACATAAATTGATATTTCACTGCGCAAATGACTTTTATTTTTTTAAATTTTTAAAAAGATTATTTATTTATTTATTTAACAGAGATCAAGTCAGAAAGCACAAGTGTGGAGGGATTGGCGGAGAGGAAGAAGCAGGCTCCTCGCTGAGCAGGGATCCCACCTTCCTGTCAGCTCCACTGGATTCCAGGACCCTGGGTTCATGACCTGAGTGGAAGGCAGATGCTTTAATAGACTGAGTCACCCAGGTGCCCCTCACCCTAATGACTTTGAAATAGATGAAGAAAAAGTCAACCACACTCATAATCGAGATAATGTGAAATAAAATGACAAATGAGATTTGGGAACATGACAGATTGGCAGAGGTGAAAGCATTAGATACTATTTAAGTTGATAAGACAGTTGAAAAATGGAAACAATTGTTGTTGCAAGTAGAATTTTCATGATCTCTTTGAAAGACAATTTGTTTCACATATCCTTTGTCCCAGAAATTTATATACATTTTTAAGAAGTAATGAAGGATACTTGTTGTAGCATTTTGTCTTAAAGCAAACCAACAAAAATACAAAGAGCCAACCAAACAAAAATGGAAAGTAATGTGTCAACTTAAAAATAAAAAGCAAATGACTTATAGCTCATCCATAAAATGGAATGTCATGTGTGGTTAAATAAATTAGATGGCTCTATCATATACTGATACGGAATAATTGCTAAAGAAGAAAAAAAAAGGAGCAGAACAATGTGTATTGGTTAGATATATAAAAAAGTAAAGAATATCTATGTGTACACACACACACACACACACACACACACACACACACACCCTGGTAAGTGTAGAAGCAGCTTACAACAGTGATTGTCCCAAGAGAAGTTACTTGAGAAACTAAAACAGAGGGTCAGAGTTGGACAGTATGATTTTTGGTGAATTTCATTCTGCACTGTTAGAAAGTTTGGAACTGTTCATGAATTACATGACCATGTAAAAGGTCAAGTGATGAATTATCCTTAGTTCTTTAGAGTCGTGATTCCTGAACAGCATGTAATGAGTGCATTTCTCAAGAATTTTTACATGGAGTGCGTTTTGCATCGGTAGCGACATAGTCCAGGCTCTAGTGTGGCTCAGTCAAATGCAAGTCACAGAAGACTATGTAAGTGAGCAAATTATTATTCTCCAAGCAAGTGCTAACTATAGAGACATGAATTCTTACTGTCTGAGAGGAATGATGGCTCAATTTTCAAATCTCAAGTTATGTCCTTCTTGGCCACGATACTGGATTGAATTGTGCCCCCCAAAACATTAGCCTGAATTCCTAACTCATGGTACCTTGTGAATGTGACCTTATCTGAAAGTAGGGTCTTTACAGATGTAATAAGTTAAAATGAGGTCATGGGGGAATTCTCCAATTCAATGACTGGTATCCTATAAGAAGAGGGGACTCTGGACATAATCACCCACAAAATGAAGATGGCAGAGGGTGTGAGGATGGAGGCAGAAAGTGGAGTAGGCTGTCACAACCTGAGGAAGGCCAAGGATGGCTGGTCAAGCTGGAAGAGGCAAGGAAGCACTCCTCCCTACAGACCAGGGAGGGAGCATGTCCTGCAGATACCTTGACGTCAGACTTCTTGCCTCCAAAACTGTGAGAGAATGAATGCCAGTTGTTTTAAGCCACCCACTTTGCAGAAATTCCTTATAGCAGACTTTGGAATTGAATACTGTCATCTTCCATAAACTGAAACACTCACACATTCTTCTTCTCAGTAACTGCTGCTCTGTTTCTACCCTGATGTGTCTTGAAAACAATGTTATAAAGTGAATCACTCTTGAGCAGATCTTATGTCCCCACATTCTAACTGGGACTGTGGTTCTGATCAAGTATCTAATGAAAAATTAAAAAAAATATATTGTCTACATGTGATAAAATATATATACAATAATAATAAATCTTTTTTCCTGTTAAAAAATGAAAATCATTTCAAATGTCATAAAAGGGAAAGAAATGGTAAAAGTATCAATAGACAAAGAGTTTTAACCACCAGGTTCATATCTCGCTTATAAAAGTATAACAATATTCTATAATTTTGACCTAAATTAATGTGATAAATTGATTACAAGATAACTAATACTTTTTTCTTTTCTTACAATTGAGAAGAACTTTGAAAGGATAATTGGAATGTTTTAGATCTCAAGATAATCCCATTAGAACCCGAAACTAGTGTTTTTCCCTAGATAAATTTTCCAGTCATTTGTAAATTAAAAAATCATTTCATTTGCCTTTGTTATACAGAGTTAAAATACTTTTCCAATGGGATTATTTCTTATTTATTTATTTATTTATTTGACATAGAGAGAGAGAGATCACAAGTAGGCAGAGAGGCAGGCAGGTGGAGAGGGGGAAGCAGGCTCCCCACTGAGCAGAGAGCTCGATGCAGGGCTCGATCTCAGGACCCTGAGATCATGACCTAAGCCAAAGGCAGTGGCTTAACCCACTGAGCCACCCAGGTGCCCCTCAATGGGGTTATTTCATTAGGGAAAAAAAAAATGACATGTAGCTCAAATCTCAGGTCTATTATTGACTAGGTGTGTGACTTTGAGCAAATTAGTCTATATACATTGTATTTTACATTTAAATTATTTCAGTTAAATCTCTCTGTCATTTCATAATACAAACAGATATGTTTTACAGGCCTTCCTTTATTGAGAGAGCAAAAACCAGTTAAATTCCTTTTTGAGAATAAGCACAAAATAATCAATTTTTAAATATATTGTTTCAAGTTACCCCAGAATAGAACATAGCATATAAAGATATAAATGATGATTGGATATGGAACAAAGGGGAAATGGCTGCAGTGTGTAGACCATTAAGACTGCCCTCCATCAGAAGCCACCCTCAATGAAATGGTCATGCTCTCTCTCCCTGGGGCAGCAGGCAGAATATTATCCTGGGTGGGCAGGGCAATGAGCTTACAAAATCTTGGAAGAACTGATCCGGAAAATGAGGATGGTCCAGGATCTTGCAAAAATTAGGCCTGTACACAGTGGGTACACAATAATTATTGGTTGTCTCAGCACTATTTCAAAGTCAACTTTAAAAAGGATTTCAAATATTAACTGAGAGATTGATTGGCTTATGGTGGAATAAAGAGTTATTGACTTCAAATGAACCATGCACTGCTCATTGAGGATTTGCATTAGTGATTAAACCATTATATCCTTATGCAGGAGCAGATGCTAAATAATATTCCAGTGCTTCTGGCACATTCCTGAAACACAGAGAACTTGAAAGGGGTCTGGAGCACAGGGTCTCTGGCTGTACTTCTTAAAGGAAGAACGAAAGAAAGAGAGAAGAAGGAAGAAAAAGGAAAGGAGGGAGGGAGGGGGAAAAAGTGACAAAATCCCCAACATTTTTTGGATTTTGGCAATAATTGTAGGTCAAATGGGGATTAAAATATTGAGGGCATTCCATTATGCACAGAAGAACTGGATTCAGTAGGCTTCAGACTCGTGGCTCCATCTGAATACTAGAAATTTCTTTTTATGTCTCCCCCGTTTGAAAACCTGCATCAACTCAAGACACGGATTTTGTTTCAGCCCTCCTGTTTCACAAGCTCAACTCCCACATGCGTGTGTAGTGAGGAGCTAGAGGGAAAGACAGGGTGATGCATTTTACAAGACTCCTGTGGACATGTTTTGACGAGAACATACTGCAGACCATCAGAAACACATGCCGGACAGCTGCTCTGGGCTCACACACCCAGGGTAGGTGCTAACACACATCACATGGTGTAGGCACAGACCCACAGCAGTTGTAAACATGTGGATATGGCACAGGATCTCACTCTAGTGCACACAAAGCAAACCCTGGTTCACAACAAATGCCAAAAAATCTCCCCAAAGGTGCACTGCTCTTCTTTGAGAACCTCCATTCCCTTCTCCCCCTTGGAGGAACTGAATTTGCTTAGTTGTGGGTTACAGCTTCCGTTTCATTCTGGGAAGTAGCTCGGCACATCTTAAATTCCATTTCTATACCTCGTTGGCTGGTTTGAGATCCCACATGTGGAGAATTCAAGGGGGGAGAGGGGCAGGGAGGAATGAGGACATTCTCTTTGCACATAGAACAGCAGGAAGTTTGGGTTGAGGACTGATGGGAGTGAAGGGGCACTGTTGTAGGACTTACTCTTGTTCATCTGCTTTGTACTTGGCTTTGCTCTGCTCGGGGTGTTGATTCTCAACTGGCAAGTTGCCTGAGAATGGGAGCCCATGAGCTTTACTGCAAAAGCCAATATTACTGAAAGGAGGGGAGGAGGCAAGAGAAGGGCATTAAGGTCCTCAAACACATTAGTTTTTCCATTGTGATATATTTAGTAGAGTATTTTGAGAAGGGATCAATTCTTCTTTTTAGGTGAACCTGTCTAAACAGATGTAAAAAATCAATCAGTAAGAAGTTGGGAGTATTAACAGCCTGGCTACTTAGTCTGACTCTAATAATATATGCCATTTCTATACCTCTCACCACTATCCTGTCTTTCTTCTTCCCCACCTCTGTGTGCCATGTTTTAGAACTGTGCTGTTTCCCTGGGCCCTGTTCTCTGTATCTAATCTGAGTATCTTCTTCCTGGGGCTTCAGGTCCCACTCTGCTCTGGCCTAGCCTTTCCAGGTCTAGAAATCTTAATCATAGACCAGTGGCCAAAACATTACTTTTGCACTGAAAGAAGGTTAGGCAGGCAGGAGGTCTAATTGCATTACAGATTTTGAATTTTTGCTATCTGAGCCCCAACAGCAGCACCTGCAGTTGAACTAACTCATGTTTGGCCTAATTGTCCCTCCTCTGGGCAGACTTCTAGCTGGATCAGCTCCCCTTATCCCTTCTCCCATTCCACTCTCTGTTCCGTCTTCAAACCCGACCTTTCTTTCTTTCTTTCTTTCTTTCTTTCTTTCTTTCTTTCTTTCTTTCTTCCTTTCTTCCTTTCTTTCTCTTTTTCTTTTTTTAAAAGATTTTATCTATTTATTTGGCAGAGATCACAAGTAGGCAGAGAGGCAGGTGGAGAAGCAGGCTCCCCACTTAGCAGAGAGCCCAACTTGAGGCTCAATCCCAGGACCCTGGGATCATGACCCGAACTGAAGGCAGAGACTTAACCCACTGAGCCACCCAGGTGTCCCCAATCCAGCCTTTCTGTTTCTAGACCTGCTTCTGCTGTTAACATTGAAGACACAGTTCCTCACCTGAGTAACTCTATTGTACTAATGGATCCATTTTCCCCCCAAAAAATCTTTTCTGTATGAAAGAAACAGAAAAACAAAAGCTCCAAAAAGTGTTTACAGGACAAGTATTGGGATGAAAATATCATCTCCTAAAGATCTCACAAAGATTTGCAGACCTCAAAGATTATATCCAAAAAAAAAAAAAAAAACACAAACAGATATTGTAAATTGTATTTAGCAAATCAATTTTTGGAATGGCCACATCTGTTTCTGGAACAAAGTGAGAAACAGATGTGGAAGCATCAGTGAAACTGAGACAGGAAGCTTGTCAAATGTGAAAATGGAGCCAGCTCTCTGAATCCAGAAATCAGAGCCACAAAAGGGTGCTAAATCCAAAGGAGCTCTTGAAAAAAACAGGCAGTCCTTTTAGGGGTGCTTTTGGTACCAAGACATAAGAATGTTATCAATGGACATGATTATAGCAGATGCTAAACAGATCTCATTAAACTCTTTTAGGTTCATTATGAATGAGTAATAAGATAGAAAATTTAATTTAGGGCCCTAAAGACACATGTTTTACATAAGGAAATGTGTTATATTCATGCAGCTCCCAAGTCCTCATCTTCCTGGTTGTCGGTGCCCAAAGAAAATGTGGAGATCGTCTCTGTACTGAAGGATGAGGAGAATGATGCCATCCATCTCCCAAGGACACTTCTGCCTGATTTCAGGGCCTTTGTCAAAGGTCTGTGGAAGGCTGTGGAAGGAACGCTCTGAAGCTGACATGTAAGAAAGCACACAGGAAAGAAGCAATTCTGTGGATAAATGAGCCACATGTGTCTGCACTGGGTCACACGAAGTCTCAGGCTTCTGTCCAAGTTCAGTATCCCCGAGGACCTCCTCTGAAGCTTTTTCCTGTGTTTTTTTCAGAGATTCATGGAACACTGTCAGAATTAGTGATTATGTAAAAGTTTCTCTTGAGTCTGAAACCACAGAAGAGGCCTCACTTTCTTTCATGCTGTAGGAAAAGAAAGAAAAAGAAGCAGAAACTGTGCATGTCACTGTATTTCTATCTTAATTCTCTTACCACAAATGGATGTGGCATAGGGAGAGCTATATTCTGTGACTATTTCTCTAGCAAGAACTCATCTTTGAATACTGAGAAAAAATGTGCTGAATTCACTTTTACATAAAAATGTACATAGGGATTTCTGGGTCGTAGGGGAATTCTATGTTTAATTTCTGGAGAAACTTCCATACTGGTTTCCATAATGGTTGCACCAGTTTACATTCCCGCCAGTAGTACACAAAGATTCTGTTTTCTCTACACCCACACCATCATGTGTCATCTTTCTTTTTGATGGCTATTTTTGATACTAATCATCCCAGTGGGTACAAGATGATATCTCAATGCAGTTTTGATTTGCATTTCCCTAATGCTTGCTGATGGTGTCCTCCATCATCCATATACATGTTAGCTATTTGTATGTTTCCTTTGAAAAATACCTATTCAGGTCTTCTGTCCATTTTTAATTTTTTTTTTCCTTTTCTCTGCTATTGAGTTACATGAGTTCCTTATATATTTCGAATATCAACCAGGTATACAATTTGCAAATATTTCCTCCCATTACATAGGTTGTTTTATTTATTTTATTCATTGTTTCCTTTGCTGTGCATAAGCTTTTGAGACCCATTTGTTTATTTTTCCTTTGGTTGTTTGCACTTTTGGTGTCATATCCAAAAATTATGGTCAAGACTGAGGTCAATGAACTTTTCTCTAGCTTTTCTTCCAGGAATTTTATAGTTTGAGATCCTACATTTAAGTATTTTTGATCGATTTCAAGTTAAGTTTTTACATGTGGAATACTTTCAACCTTGAACAGCAATGTTGAACTTCCAACATTGAACAGCAATCCAACCTTGATTTTTCAGCACCAAGTCTAAGTAAGAGAGGAGATTCTGCCTATTGTGAAGTTGTTCGGTGCTTACAACATCCTATGTCAACATTTTAAAGACTCTATCATCTGGACGTAAATGAGATTCACAAAGTTGATCACATGCAGTTACACCAAGTAAAGGAATTTGGAAAGAAAGTTTGGAGCATTTTAATAAAACAAGAGAATCTGTATTTGGACACATATGAGGTGTACCTTATGTTTTTATCTTTCAATTTAATTTTGAGAGAAATTAGAGAAAATAGAGGGAAAAGGTAGTAGGAAACAGAAGTAATACACAGGGACAATGAAATCATTAGAAATTATTCTGACTTCAAAAAATCAGCTGCGGGGCATCTGGGTGGCTCAGTGAGTTAAAGCCTCTGCCTTCGGCTCAGGTCATGATCCCAGGGTACTGGGATCGAGCCCCACATCGGGCTCTCTGCTCAGCAGAGAGTCTGCTTCCTCCTAACTCTCTCTGCCTGCTTCTCTGCCTACTTGTGATCTCTGTCAAATAAATAAATAAAATCTTAAAAAAAAAAATCAGCTGCAACAAAATATTTTTTTTTCAAGTCATACCAAAGGAGTAACCTATTAAGAGGAAATAATAAAATTTGAAAAGAAGAATTAAAGAAATCTTTGGATTATTTGATAATCCATTAGTGAGGAGGAGGAAATCATATGAAACCATTTTTTAAAAGCTTTAAATTTTTGATTTGACAAAAAAGACATTAAAAAAATGACATAATACTTATAATACCACAAAAATGAGGACATTGGTGACAAACTGGGTAATGAATACTATCACTTCAAATGTATTTGTGATTAGTTCCTGCACCAGAAAAGTTTTGAACTTTCCACTTGTCCAAAAAAGTAACAGTATAGAGGTTTTCCCAAATTTGACAACAATCTGAAAAACAACATTAGCAACATGGAATCACGGAGTCAAAACTTTTCTAAGTTATCATTGAAAACAAAACAAAATCAAACATGTTGAATGAAATTGAGTTATCCTTTTTATTTTTATTTTTTTGAAAAGTAGATTGTTTTCTGTTCCTCTCTTCTGTCAAGTCTAGGAGTCCCGCCCCATTTCAGGCCTCAGGAAGAGAGCGCACTGGACACAGTCATTCTCGTCTCAGCAGAGGCCATGGCAGCAGTCAGCACCAAGACCTCTCAGTCTGGATTTGTTTCCCCAAGTGCAATGAATTTGCATCCACCTAGATGCAAAAACACTGGCTAACATGGTGCATCCTGGAAAGAAGGAAAGATCTACCTCATGCCAAATTCTATTTCAACCACAGGCTGCAAAATGTTACTTCTCCTGCATTAATAATTTTTAATTCTCTAACTTTATTCCACCTCATACAATAGAAACAAACAAACAAACAAACAAACAAACAACAACAACTTACTGGCAGCTTTAAAATGGGAGTTTGTCCCTGGTTCACACTCCAGCTATTTTTATGAATTCAGTAAACATGGCAGTCTGGGCTCAGGATTGCGTTGGATAACGCTCTTCAGATTTCAGTTTCACTGTACTCTTGGCTAACTGCTGGCTGGGTCTGCATGACACCACTGAAGGTTTGTTTCTGTCGTGGTCAGATGTTTTGCACTCTGCCCATAGCTGAGTCAACTCCGCAAATATCTGAGTCAACAGGAGGAAAACAGGACTAGCGGAGGAGAGCTGTCTGAAAGCAAAACCCCACTGCGTCACCTCAGCTGGGTCTTGGGCTCATTTTACAGAGCATTTGCCCTTGGGAGAAATTCACCACGTACAGAGATAGTGCAGTCCCTTGGATTTACCTCACTTTCTGTACTGAAGGAAGTACCAAATGGCTAAGGTCTTTCAGAATATTAGGCTTATTTCAGATATTTGCCTAAACCATTTGAGCTGTTTTCATGCTTTCAAAAATAATCTCATCAGAATTTGATTTTTGGGGGGGAGAGGGGAGAGACATATCTATTTAAGAAAATATTTATTTGGGAAAATTTCTTTTTTTTTAAAGATCTTATTTATTTATTAGACAGACAGAGATCACAAGTAGGCAGAGAGGCAGGCAGAGAGAGAGAGAGAGAGGGAAGCAGGCTCCCTGCGGAGCAGAGAGCCCGATTCGGGGCTCTATCCCAGGACCCTGAGATCATGACCTGAGCTGAAGGCAGAGGTTTTTACCCACCCGGGCACCCCGGGAAAATTTCTTAATAATGTAAATAGTAATAGGTAACACACAGAGCATTCATACTGTGCCAGGCACTGTTATAAGCATAGTAGATGTATTAAATCACGTGACTGTTATAATAACTCTATGAGTAGTAACTGTTAATATTTCTATTTTATAGATAAGGCATAGAGAACTTAAGTAACTCACTCAACATCACATAGTAAGTGGCACCAAAGCATAGATTTTTTTAAAGGTAAAAAACAACTCTCAAATATGTGCTGAGAACATATAAATGATGTATTTAATTCATTAATGAGGAATCTGGCAGAATGGTTCAGGGAATTCAAAAAAGAATCTGATAAACAGAGTTGTACAGTCACTCAGGGGAAGCATGAAAAAGCTGACATAAGTTTGCTAAATTAGAGACAACCTAGTTTATGCCTTATAAAACAATCAACCCATCACTTTCAGGTTGCATTCTCTACCCCACAGAAATCATCTGCTACTCTCCTGGTTCTAAACTCTGCCATCTAAGTCGCAAATCTCAAACTGTGGTCCGTGAACTTCTGAGGAGACTGAGCCTTTTTCACAGGCCCACAAAATCAAAACTACTTTTATAGTAATAATGACATATTATTTACCTTTTTTTTTTTTTTTTACTGTATTGACATTTGCATTGAGGATGAAAAACAATGGTAGGTAAAATTGGTAACACTAAACTCTACACGTAGCTATTAAGCACTTAACTACCAGATAGTTACAGATTTAAAAAATTAACAAGTTCATCTAAGATGTCCTCATAATAATAAGAATCATTAAATTTATTAAATTTCCACCTTTGAATGCATGTCGTCTTAATATCCTTTGTGACAAAATGAGAAACACACATAAAGTACTTCTGCTGTCTAGTAAAATGCCACAGTAGTCTTAAGGAAGCATACTTATGTGGTATTTTGTGCTGTCAACTGAACTAGCTAATTTTTTACATGGAGTGTCACTTTATTTGGAGGAAAAAAGAGTCATAAACTATTGCTATTCTGATCCAAATATTTCACTGGGGTTTTTCTCAAATATATACAAAAGCAAGCATAACTGCTCAAGGAAAAAAAAAAACTAATAATATCTGTTGACTTGATAAAATTAAACTTTTCAAAAGAAAATCAAAGCTGGGGACATCACAATACCAGACTTCAAGTTATATTACAAAGCTGTAGTAATCAAAATAGTGTGGTATTGACACAAAAATAGACACATCCATCAATAGAACAGAAGAGAAAACCCAGAAATGAACCCACAACTATAGTCAATCTTTGACAAAGCAGGAAAGAATATCCAATAAGAAAAAAACAGTCTCTTCAACAAAAGGTGTTGGAAAAGCTGGACAGCAACATGCAAAAGAATGAAACTAGAACAGTTTCTTCCACGAAACCCAAGAATTAATTCAAAATGGATTAAGGCCTAAGCATGAGATCTGAAACCATAAAAATCCTAGAAGAGAACATTAGCAGTAACTTCTTTGACATTACCATAGCAAATTCTTTCTACATAGGTCTCCGGAGGCAAAGGAAACAAAAGCAAACAAATAAACAAACAAAAAACCCAAAACTTTGGGGACTACAACAAAATAAAAAACTTCTGCACAACAAAGAAAACAATTGACAAAACTACAAGGTAGCTTATGGAATGGGAGAAAATATTTGCAAATGACCTATCAGATAAAGGATTAGAATCTAAAATATAAAACTTATAAAACTCAACACCCCAAAAAGGAATAATCTAATTAAAAAATGGAGAGAAGGCATGAATGGGCATTTTTCCAAGAAGGCATACAGATGGCCAACAGATACATAAAAAGATGCTCAACATCACTGATCATTAGGGAAATACAAATCAAAACTACAATGAGGTGTCATCTTACACCTGTCAGAATGTCTAAAATTAATAACACAAGAAACAAGACGAGCTAGTGAGGATGTGGAGAAAAAAAAAGCCTCTTGCACTGTTGGTGGGAATGCAAACTGATGCAGCTACTGTGGAAAACAGTATGGAGGTTCCTCAAAAAGCTAAAAATAGAACTACCTTGTGATCCAGCAATCGAGTTACTTGGTATTTACCCAAAAAACAAGAAAATACTAATTCAAAGTGTTACATGCACCCTGATATCTATAGAGCATTATCTACAATAGCCAAATTATGGAAATAGCCCTTGTGTCCATCAATTGATGAATGGATAAAGAAGATGTGATACACACACACACACACACACACACACACACACACACCTGGTATATTAACCATAAAAAAGAATGAAATCTTGCTATTTGCAATGACATGGATGGAGCTAAGGAGTATTATGCTAAGCAAAGTAAGTCAGAGAAAGACAAACACCATATGATTTCACTTGTAAGTGGAATTTAAGAAACAAAACAAATGAGCAGAGAGAAAAAAGAGAGAAAGGCAAACCAAGAAAAAGACTCTTAACTGTAGAGAACAAACTAATGGTTCCCAGAGGGGAGGTTGTGGGGAATGGGTGAAACAGGTGATGGGAATAAAGGAGTGCGCTTGTCGTGCTGAGCCCTGGGTGTTGTATGGAAGTGCTGAATCATTGTATTGTGTACCTGAACCTAATACTCCACTGTATGTTAACTGACTGAAATTTAAATAAAAACCTAAAGAAAAAAATTAGAGCTTTCAAGTTAAAATTAGAATTTTTGAAAAAGTGCGTCTGTACCTGTGAGGTTGATAGTTTCCTGACATTTAAAAGCTTTTCTCATAAGATCGATGGTGATATAAATAGATGTAATTTTTTGATATCATATAAAAATGTGTTAACATTGGGAATATGTACATAATTCAATAAGCCAATATTTTCCGATGGCAATGCATCGTATTACAAATTATAGTCCATTTAAACTACAAAATAGGCCAGTACACTTTAACTTAATGAAGTACCAAAAGTTCACTGATGTGGTTTCAGATTCCACATTGCAAATACACTTTAAAAACAACCCCTTGCAGAGTTTTGGCATACCAACAAAGGGGAATATCCACAATTGTCAGAAAATGCTATTCAAGACTTCCCTTTTCCAGTTATACATGTATCTGATGCCAAATTTTCTTTACGTACTTCAGCCAAAACAATATATAGGAACAGGTTAAATACAGAAGAAGGTATGGATATCATTCTATTATTTGGCCAAAAATTAAAGTACAAAAATGTAAACAATGCCCTTCTTCTCACTTAATTTTTTTGTTTAGGAAAATATAGATTTTTAATGTTATTTCTGTTAGCATGTAAACAGCTTCTTGTTCTTGTTCTCCTCTATTACTATTATTACTTCACATGAACTAATAAACACTTCAAAATTTTCTCACTTTAAATTTATAATAAGATAAATATCCATAGATATAGCTGCACAAACAGAAGTTATTTGCCTCTGCCATAATTTATTAAAATGTAAAGGGTCCTGAGACCCAAAGTTTGAGAGAAGCCAATCTAAGTTGTAAATCAAAGTACATGCTCTAGTCAATTAAATAATCCTTGTTTGGGTCTCTTAAACAACGCCCCAGTATGACACTGAAAAATCTTTGTGATTCTTCTGCCTTATATCCCGTAATTATTATGTATAATAATTACATAATTATGCTTAGTGGTAATGGGTCCAAAATTTGAATCCGGGCAATCTGGCTTTGGAGTCCATGCTCTAAGCCACTAAGTCATATTTTATACATAGAGGGAACATGTAAGTATCAATGAGTAGAATCATCAAACTCAAATGTAAAATGCTGCTTTCCTGAAAAATATAGAGGACACAGAAAGGCAAGTTTCAAAAATAGAACAAATCTCACCTAAGGATTGAACCTTACCATGGAGCCAATGAGTCACTTTGGACTGCTTAATTTTCGAAATCTCTGGAATTTTTAAAATCTTATTAAGTAAATCCACTAATAGAACACTAACTGGCAATTCAATCCCAAAGAAAAAAAGTAATTCTAATAACATTCAAGTTTTCTCTTTGATGGTGGCAATAGAGTTCTCAGAAATGTTCAAAGGTAGCAGAGGATTTTGATAAAAAGCGTTTTCCCATCCAGAGAACTTCACTTTAATAGCAAAGAAGAATAGAATGCTTAAAGGGAGTGGCACTCATTTGAAGGAGTGTGAAAGCTTTTGACCAGTTCTGTAGGGCTGTCCTGTGCTACTGCAAGGGGATGGGGACAGATTGGTGGGAGACTAATCCTTCTTGACCTTTTCAGTGTTAAGCCTACAACCTAAAACAGGAGAATGAACTGCACTGAACATGTGTTAACATCTGAACATACAGGTCACCAAATTTCTTGGCTTTTTAAGTGGAATTAACATATAGACAACCTTTGGTCATGAAATGGTCTCCTTTTACACAAAGGCAAAGCCAGAGCATTTGACATTGAAGCCTCTACTCAGATTAGTGAATTCCACGACCCCCCTCCTTCCTCTCAGGGGGTGGTCAAAGAAGAAAAGACTTCTTGGAGTCTGTACATTCTCAAGATTATTGAGCTTTACTAAGAAACAAAAAAGATCCGGGATGTTATCAATTTAGTCATCAAAATAAAAACAATAAATTAGAAGTGTTCAATGTGCTGTAATAGGCATTAGAATTAAAAGAATACATTAGAAGACCAAGAAACAGAAACAAATACATAAAAACATTTAAAGTATGGTAATAGTAGAACTTTAAATCAGTAGGAGAAAGACCTACTATTGAGTAGGGAGTATTAGGGTTGTTGGTTAATATTTTCTTGGAAAAAAATAAGTTATATCCAATAAGCTATATCACAACAGATAATATAAATTGGTTAGGGGTTTAAATGTAAAAATAATATTTAAGTGAGTATTTATATTCTTGGTATTGGGAAAGTTTTGTAAGCATGAATTCTAAAATAGAACCAGATAGCAAGTGTTTGATATAATTGATTTTAATACAGGAAGGAAGATAGGAAGATTGGAAGGAAGGAAGGAAAGAAGGGGAACAAAAAGAAAATAAAGAAAAAAATCAAAGCAAAAAAGAAACACGTTTTAGACCAAACTGAAAAAGTATTGGTATATTTTGTGTTATAACACAATTACAACAAAGTGTTACTCTTACTTATATAAAGAGAATTTTTCAAGTCAAATGAAGCAATAATAGAAATGGACAAAGGGTATAAAGAGATTATTAACAAAACAAATGACCAGTGAGCAAAGAAATGCAAATTAAAATAATGACATAACAAATTTTTTTCTTCTACAATGGCAAAGATTATTTTTATTTTAAGAACGTAATCCTAAATTTTGAAGAGCATATAAAGAAAAGTTCATGCTCTTACAATGCTGGGAAGCATATAAATTGCACAGCCATTCTGTAGGGAAATTTATCAGTACATATTAAAGGCTTTATTATTTTTTTAAAAAGATTTTATTTATTTATTTGACAGAGAGAGAGGAGAAAGCACAAGAAAGAGGAGTGGCAGGCAGAGGGAGAGGGGGGATCAGGCTGCCCAAAGACCAGGGGAAGCCTGACGTGGAACTCAATTCCAGGACCCTGGGATCACCACCTAAGCTGAAGGCAGTCACTTAACCAACTGAGCCACCCAGGCCCCCCATGTCAAAGCCTTTAGAAAGAACAAAGCCTTTAACTGAGCAAAGCTACTTGAGGGATTTTAAACTATGAAAATTCATTAATATGCTTACAAAGAGTCTGGAAGAAAAATCTATAATTTAAATATCCTTCAACAGGAGATTTGTTACATGAATTATATTACCAAAGTATAATGGAAGTCTTTATCACATTTAAATATTTTAATAAAGATGTTTATTTTTATAATTGATATTCAAAATATATTTTCATGTGGAAAAAGTAAATTCAAAATGGTACCACAGTATTCTCCTCATTTGGGGAAAATATGCATATAAATCCATATAAAGGCTGACAAATTTTAGCTTCAATAGCTATTTTTTAATTTTTTAAATTATTTTTATTTTATTATTTATTTATATAAATAAATCATCTATTTTATTATCTATTATTTTATTATTAGCATTTTATTCTTTATTATTTTTATTATATTATTATTATTAATTATTTTTTTAATGTAAGTGCTAGGTATGCTTGTTGCTACTGGAGTGTTACTGCTTGTAAGCCATATCAGCTGATAGAGCAAGGAAATATATTTGCTCTAACTGCTGCATATACTCAGATCTATAAATATCTCTTTCTGTAACCATGTATATTTACCTTAAGCTAAACAAGAGCTCATATTGCTGTCTCCCCATCTAACCAATGCCACCCCCTGGATCATTCTAGCCTCCTCTACTAGCTAATATAGTAGTATATTAGTAATATAATTAGTAATACAATAATGTACTCCAGCACTGAGAAACCTGGCTACTGCCATCCCCCATCCAATTATTGAATTAGTCAACTTCATTTTATAAGTATAGTGGTTTTAGAATTGTTAACTTGTAGGAAACAACTTTATCAACTATAACACTTATGGACTGTTCCTTTCACTTTTGTTCTAATAGAGTCTACCCCATTTCCAAACCTGCTTAAGTTAACACGTTTTTCTTCCACCTGTCAGTGACACCAATTCATAACCATTTGTAATATAGTTAGATTCACTTTTCACCTTTCATCTAAATGATTTTATTCACAAGCATTAAGATTCATTCGATGTGCTGTAAAATCTGTGAGTTTTGATAAATGCAACAAATAATCTCTTAACAATCTCACTAGTTTGCCTTTCCCAGGTTTACTCATGTTATCTATTACCTGTTGTATGAGTTTTGACCAAGGAATCAGTCCACTTCATCTAGGTTATTTGATGTGTTTAAAGCTATAAAATTTCCACTAAACATTGCTTTTCCTGTACTCTACAGATTTTGATAACTTGTATCTTCAGTCTCATTTAACTAAAAATATTTTAGAATTTATTTTGAGATTTCTCCTTTGAGCCATCTGCTATTTAAAAGTATATTGTTTAATTTCCAAATATTTTAGAATTTTCCATCTGTCTTTCTGTTATTGATTTCTATTTTAATACCACTTTCTATGATTTCTATTCTTTTAAATTTGTTAAGGTATGTTCAGTGGCTCAGAATGTAGTCTTAGCAAATATTTCAAGTGGACTCGAGTAAAGTGTGTATTCTGCCTCTACTGGATGTAGTATTCCAAAATGCCAATTGCATCAAGTTGGTTGATAGAACTGTTCTAATCAACTGTATAGTTATTGATATTTTGTCTCCTTAATAAATCGATTCCTGACAGAGGAATGTTTAAGGTTCTATTTTAAATAGTGGATTTGTCTATTTCTCTATTTAGTTCTATAAATTTCTACCTCATGTATTTTGATACTCTTTTGTTAGGTGCATACATGTTTAGAGTTGCTATGTCTTCTTGGATATTATCATTATATAATATCCCTCCTTGTCCCTGAAAATATCCTTGTCCTGAAGTCAACTTTGTGTGAAAATAGTAGACTACTATTTCAAATTTCTTTACTTACTTCATATTTCTTTTAATTACTGTTAGTCTGGTATATCTTTATTCATTTCTATCTGAGTCATATCTTTATCTGAGTCATGTCTTTAATTTTCTACAGTCTAATTAAGATATGCTTAGGTATTACTTCATCTTGTTGTTTCTAAGATTCCTGGATCTGTGAATCTGTGGTTTGGTACCTGCCATTAATTTTAGAAAATCCTTATCCATTTAATAATTCAAATATTTCTTTTGCTCCACTCTTTCTTCTTCTGGTATTCCAATTATTCACATTTTACCCTTTTTGTGATTTTTCCACTCAAAATGAATATTTGAATGTTTTGATTTTTTTCTGTTTTCTTTTTGTATTCTAGTTTGAAAAGTTTCTATTGATCTGTCTTCAAACTCACCATTTCTTTGATCAGCCATGTCAAGTCTACTGATAAGCTCATTAAAGACATTTGCCATTTTTGTTACAGGGTTTTTTATTCTTAGTATTTTCTTTTGATACTTTGAGCTTCCATCTCTCTGTTTATATTACCTGTTTTTATATATTGTCTACTTTTTCCACTAGAGTCTTTAACATATTATTCATAGTTATTTTAAATTCCATCTATTAATTCAAATCTTTGTTTTATACATCAGTCTGGTTCTAATTGTTACTTTATCTCTTCAGAATGTTTTTTTCTTGCTTGTTGGCATGCTTCATCATTATTTATTGAAAGCTAAACATGTTGTTCCAGGTAGTAGGAAATTATTAAATAGGACTTTATCATTATTTTTAAAGATTTTATTTATTTATTTGAGAGAGAGAGAGCATGAGTGAGGTGAGGGGCAGAGAGACAAGTAAACTCCCCACTGAGTAGGGAGCCAGTCACAGGGCTTGATACCAAGACCCTGAGATTATGACGTGAGCCAAAGTTAGATGCTTAACCGACTGAGCCACCCAGGTGCCCCTTAAGTAGGCCTTTAATGTAAAGTTTTATGTTAATCTGAGTTGGAATAGGTCTTATTTTGGCTGGTGCTCTAGGTGGCACAGATTTCAAATTCCTTTAGGATCCTTGTGTTGGTTTCTTCTATTGACTTTGATCTCCCCAAGTAATTCCATTCAAAGAAAGTCTATCTTATAGCTCTTTCAACTATAACCCACTGTAATTACACCAGAGCATTGTCGATGTGGTGGTAAGGTATGGGAAAGGGGAATGTTCTATAAGCTTCCAATTAAATGTCAGTCTTTTTAGTAGGCCTGTGTCTCTGGACTCCGATTTTCACAGTCATTGTGGTTGTTGTTGTTGTTGTGTAACCCTAACATCTGTATTCACTTTCCTACTTCCTTAGCTACATCATTCACAATCTATTTTCTCAAAAGAAAGAGTTCATGACCTGGCTCCATTGACTATTTCTTGACTATGTTCCATTCCTCCCTTGGTGAGGCAGGAGGGCTGGTAGGGAATGGAGTTGGTGGAATGTCCTTTCCATGTGGGATAAGGCTCTGAAAAAGTCTTTTCCCTGGAGAGAAAGCCTTTGTTATGGAGAAAGCTCTGGTTGTATTTCACAATAATTACTCTTTCTTTCTGTTGTCAGAGCCATGAGATCTTAGGTTTTCACCATGAGAACCTTGTATGGTTCTAGGAGTTAAAGTCCTTAAAAGTATAGGGCTCCCTCATAAGACAACCCCAAGAAGCATCTCACTTTTAGAGTAGTCTATACTCAGCCTTTAGCTATTCATCAAAATTACCATATAAGTGTCTTATTAGTTCATGAACTCTAGCTTTTTTTTTCCAGGCAGCTGATCTCAGCTATTGTTCTCTCTATGTGCCTGTTTCTCCCAATTGCAGGGTATTGATTTGCCCTGAAACTTCAGTTTTCTGATGGGTCCAAGAAAAATTATTAATTTTTAATTTGTCCATTTTTTTCTTGTTGTGAGGGTAGGAGTGAGCATTTCCATGCCCTTTACATTTCAGAGCTGACACCAGAAGTCTTTAAGAATAATTTTAAAAAATTTCATTCATAGCTATCTTTTTATAAAGTAAATAAAACTTGAATTACAGTTTCTTATTCCCAAATAATATTTGCTATCCTTTTTTTTAAAAGATTTTATTTATTTGACATATCCTTTTTTTTATCACTATACTTAAAGTTGGTTGATATAAACCAAAATACCTCCATATCAGAGACCTATATTATGAGGTAGAGAAGTTTCATGTTGTATTTTTGAATTTTTGTTTCCCACTTCCTACCTCTGTGTAAATTATAATAATGATGATGATGATGATGAAATCTAAATTGAATGACTTGTCAACAGTCTTCTGAATAAAAACTCCACCCAGCCAATTCTATTAGGCATGCCCAGAACCAGCAGTTAGCTCCTCCGGGATCCACAGAGGACTCCACAGACACTAGACATGTACAAGTGGAGCTGAAGAGGAAGACTGTATCTGAAAGATTTCCTTCTCCTTAAAGAATAAATATGGGATTAAGCTTCTTGGTCAGCTTGTTTGGGGAATCCACTTTCTCTCCTTTGCTGAAAATTATCAAATCAATAAAGGCTTTCTCGCTTCAGAGTTGGAGTAAGGATTGAATGGAAGGGAAAAGGAAGTAGAGAGCATTCCAGCATTTACCCACTCCACAAAGGGCTGTGTTGCTGAAGCTCCATAATTCAGACACTAATGAGTCTTTGCAATTGAATAGCTTTGGCTGTCTTTACCCTTTCCTTTGTGTCTGTCCAGAGAGACAGTTGGAAAGCTCCCTCACAACTAGCACGACCACTCCCAAAATGACGTTTCTTCTGTGAGAAAGAATAAGCATCATTAGCTACTGTAACCATTACCTGTGGTCTCCCATCCCACAGTCTCTGGAAAAAACACAAAAATAAGTATTATTTTTGGACATGTAAGAATTGACTTTTAAAAACGCCTACCATTTGTCGGTTCTTTGGGTCTTATTTAGTCCAATAAGATGGGAAGTTTAAAGCTTTTTTTTGTTTCTTTCTTTTCTCCTCCTTTTCCTCATTCTTCACCTAATACCAGGATAATCTAGAAAATCAGGAAGTTGGTTCTTTCTTAGAGATTGAACTATACAGTTATTTTACTCTTTTTTTCTGTGAAACTTTCAAAACATTAAGCTAATTAATATCAATTGTGTGGGATAACCAAAAGGATAAATATAATTCTATCAATTTATTTTCTGGTATTACCTAAAATGAGAAAGAAATTTAAAATGAATGCATCTATTTCTTTCCCTTCACTTTGCTCTGTTATGTTTTAACATTCTTTTAGGAATGTGTAATTCCTGACATTTTCCAGGGATCACATAGCCTTCAGATGTTGCTTTGGAGTCTCTACTCTGCTCACACTGTTATAAATATCTTGTGCAGTGAACATTGCATATTTTCTGCATTTTGGTTACTACTTTTAACAAAAGTATCTTTAATGAGGAAATGTGAATTTTCTCTCCCAGTTTATGTGTACGTGTGTGTATGACAGGGAAAGAAATTAGAGGTTAGACATCCCTGCCTTGAATACTTATTATAATGAAGTTATGACTGTGTATGTTTGGCACACATGAGTAGTATTCATGATGAATAAGAGGCTATACAAATTATAGTTTCGCATAAATGAATAATTTCATATATGTTGATAATTCATGCACTGTCGAGTGATCCAAAGAACACTGATGCTTTCCAAGTTTTTTCTTTCCTCCCTTTGCTAAAAGGGACATGATTAGATACTTTCTTTGATAGGAGAGTAGACTAGACCAAATGCCCCTCCTCACCAGCTTCCTACAACTTGACAGACTGAAGAGTTGACCTTCAATGTGTGCCTGCTTCTTGTGTCTCAGCAGACCAGAATGCCAACTGTTATTTCTTCTTCTCCCCAAGGAAGGACTGGTAAATGTTATCCAGATGAAGGTAGACAAGATCCTATTAAATGTGGTCTTTAGCTAATTGTGCCAGGCCTTATGAAGCTTTAGCAAGAGGCAACATTACTCGTGATTTCCTGTAGCAATTTCTCCTCCAGGGCTCATCAAACTGGACTTCTCTGCAAGATGCAAACTCAGAAAGTTATCAGCTCAGTGGCTATTGACTCAAAGAGAGAAGCAAATCTTTTATATCATATTAATGTCTTCCTCTTTTAAAAAATCAGTGTTCGGTAATAAATTTTTATATACAATGACAATTCCATGGTTTATTTGTCAGGAGTTCCAATTTGAGTTCAGGCCGATCTGGGCACAGGTCTTTGCATGTCTGATTAACTGTGAGCATGGACCAAACAGAAGCTGGTAGCTGAGGAGCTGGAGGATCTTCCCGGAGAATAACAGTATATTGAAGGAAAATGGAGTTAGGCACTGAGTCAGCTACAAAGTCATATTTGGGATTCTGAGCCCAGCGTGATGGCTCTTCTGAAAATCTGTGCATCGCCTAATGCAACACTCGCCTGTGTGGGTCCTAGGAATAAACATGGGAAAACAAAACAACCCAAAACCGAGGGAATTGTTTCACCAAATTCTACAATATACTGGAATGCAAGTAGTACTGATTTGAATATGTAATGGACTATGACTCAGAATGGGTAGGGCATAATGCACCATCACAAAACACTGTTATACAGTTTTAGATTTTGGGGGGAGTGTTAAGAAATGGAATATCAATTGCACTTTAACAAGTATTCACGTTTGTGAGCCCTCATGAGGCTCCCTTGAGGACATCAAAAAATATATACGAGGAACTTTACAGAGGTCTAGAGTTCTCATGTCAGCAAAGATAGTGCCAATTGAATTATTACTGTGAATATGATTTCATTAATTCTTACAGGATGGTGTGCACTGAGAAAAAGCATATATAAAATATAGCATATATAAAATATAATTTTATATTTAAGTTATTCCTCATCATACCCTCCAGTCTCAATGCCACCTTCAATGTTTCCCATAAGCTGAAGGAAATTAACCTGTGTGTTTGTGTTTGACAGAAGATTATTTCTTAGCCCTGATTATATATAAGCTAGAAACACAATAATGCAGATGACAAAAAATGAACTGAAGATAAGTAGTACAAAAGATTAGGGAAGATATGTAATATATTTTAAAACAATATTTTTCTTAAGTTCATCTATTTGGTTTGGAGTATCCTATGATATTTCAGAATTATGTTCACTATTTTTAATATAAATTACATCCAGATAAGCAAAATAGGAGAGTTTCTAAAGGAGGATTTAACCATCATTTTCGAATTCCCTAACTCTCTAAGAATTTAATCAGCTAATGAATGAATTAACAAACTGTTATTATGTACCTACGGAGTTCCCTGCCCTGCCCTTCCATGTTCCATTAAGTGATAATACTGGTTTCTCCTTCAGTTTTGCTTTTGTCTTTTGGCTCTACAGTAACTTGTGTAAGACGTCTGGGCACAGTGTATCCAGCTGTGAATGAATTCCGGGCTTTAGTGTTGTTTTTGTTGTGTTGTTTTTTTCCCAACTCAAAAATTAAAGGCAGATTGCCATGGAGGGAAATATTTAGACAACTGCTGCAAGTATAGGTAGTTCCCAAAAGGCAAAACATTAATATCATACTTTTAGTTAGGGTTCCAAATGTTAATAGACTCTTTCTAGGAGCACACTAGTAAATATTATTTTTACAACCTAATTAAATACTTGACTCCCATGAATGGGTTTAATTCTTCCTCACATTTCCAGGAAGAAGTTCTTAAAGGGCCTTCTTATAGATTAAAATGAATCACACTTGTTTTACTTGCTATATTGGGCTATCTTGCTACAGTAAGAGAAAAGATTGGGAAAATATAAAGTTTGTATCATGTTCCTGGAATTTAGGGCCACTCTGCTCCCAGTATGGCAATTGGTTTAAAAATGACGCCAATGTCCTCTCCCTCCTCCCCATCTAAGCAATCTTAGAGTAATAAACAAGGAGAAGACAGACAAATATGCATTCTCCCAGCTTAACACATAGGTAGGTAGGCTGTTCTCACATTTAACTTGCTTGTGTAATTTCCAGGTCACAGTTTTAGGGAAGGTCTCCATCCTGCCGTGCAATGGGTTAATGTATTTATATCCATTTTCCCATAAAGAATATTTCATTTTAGGGGCGCCTGGGTGGCTCAGTGGGTTAAAGCCTCTGCCTTCGGCTCAGGTCATGATCCCAGCAGGGTCCTGAGATCGAGCCCCGAGTCCGGGCTCTCTGCCCCGCAGGGAGCCTGCTTCCTCCCCCTCTCTCTCTGCCTGCCTCTCTGCCTACTTGTGATTTCTCTCTCTCTGTCAAATAATAAAATCTTTTAAAAAAAAATATTTCATTTTACCAGGTTTGCTGCTTGAAACTTGTTTGCTTTGAGTTGAAGGACTGAGTTTAAACACATTCAAGGTTTATCTTGGTACATTTTTTATTCACAAAGCCAAAGAGCCCACAAGAGGTAAAACAGCATTTTGGCCAAGTCTCCACAACAAAAATACATAAAGGTTTATTGTAGCAACTGACTAACTTGGGCCAAAGAACCAGACTTTAGTGTTAATTGTAAATGCTGTAGACATATTTTTTTTTTCCTCACTAACAATTAACACTTATTCCAATATATGCTTTCCTGGATTAAACATGTGAATGGGCATGACTGTTTCTTTTCAACTGGCAGCTGTAATGCCATTTAAAAACCTAACAAGTTTTTCTAATACCACTTCCAGGCTTACAGTTACCAGCTGGGTCTTTAACTGGAGTTCGAGCCCAGTGTCTAATTTAAATTAGGGTATCTATCAAGCTTGAACTCCGGAGTGCACATGTTCCTTTCTTATGAAAAGTCCTGAGGCCTTTGCCCCCATCTGTGCTTGTGGGACTGCTGTCTGAAATGTCAACGGGAAGAGAAATTCGAATGGCATCTTGTCCATCATTCTGCATGGAATAATACTCTGAGTAATGTATGTGTATCCCTTACATCAACAGCTTTGCCTTTTGAGCCCAACAATATTTAAGTGTTGGACTGGCTGAACTGTTGAGGCTTGGAGAACAGTTCTATTGGGATTAAACAACCAGTGAAAGAGTTCAGGGAAAAGGAAAGGGAATGTAAAGAGGGAAAACTATTTTGTAAGAGGGAGAGAGAGAATAGCATGAATTAAAGATCAGCTTGCTTTTAAGATGACACTATTTTTTTAAACCCATCTGTCATTTACCCTTTCTGGTATTGTTCTCAGGCTGTATTGTCTATCAGGTTCATATTTGTTGAACCTGTAGGTTTCAATCATCTATAAGTTGCTAGAAGTAGCTTTTCAGTAGAATACTATCTGGTTTGCATTTTAATTTCCAACAACTTAAGATCTGAGAAAGTTAGGATATATTCTCTGATTTTTAAAATACAGATCTAGTGAAATTGACAAGAAAAATATTGACTGTGATAATTACAGATTTTGATGCATAATGAAAGGGCTGGTTCCAGCTCTGGAGTCAGACTCTGTGTCCTGAATCCTACCTCTGCTTTATGGACTGGCTACCTAAGACTGAACAAGTCACTCCATCTCCTTTTGTTTCAGTTCTCTTATGTGTGCTATGGGGAAAATAACTATACCTACCCCAGAGTGTGTATATGAAGATCAAAAGATTTGATATCTTAAAACCCCTAGTATAACATCTGGTATAATATTAAGTGCCTCCTAAATATCACTGTTATTGTCATTTCCAGTTATGAAACGTGATGGTTCTCTCATCTTTTGAGTAACCTGTGCTGAGCTGGTTGGACCTATATGACCTGGCACATCAGCAGAGGAAGGAAGATAAGAGAAAAAAATGGGTAGCTAAAACACAAAGCAATAGAAAGTGGAATTGAGAATATGTTTTGGGTGCCAAAGTAAAATAAATCATTTAGTCAAATATCCTGATAATTAAGCTCAATGTATCCTTTCATTTAAACTGAAAATTCATTGAACTTTAGGCAAAGGTGCCCTGCTTTCAATACACTCATAAGAAGACACATATAGAAACATATAGGAGGGAGGCTGACTGGGAGTTTCCCAGGGCATCAGTGCTGTATTTTATTTCATAATTAGAGGCATAGCAGTAGATGACCAAAAGGATCTTATAGAAGCAATAAAATATTTTCATGTGAAATAATTCAATGATGAAGCCATTGGCTCTATCCTGTACCAAACTGGCCTTGAGCAAGAGCTTTAAAAGAATTGTAGACATAAGGAATAGCATGGAGGACCTTAGGAGAAGGAAGGGAAAAAAATGAAGAGTAGGGGGGAATCAAAGTGGGAGAGGAACCATGAGAGACTGTGGACTCTGAGAAACAAACTAAGGGTTTTAGAGGGGAGGAGTGGAGGGATGGGTTGGCCCGGTGATGGGTATTACGGAGGGCATGGATTGCAGGGAGCACTGGGTGTTACACGTAAACAATGAATCATGGAGCACTACATCAAAAACTAATGATGTACTGTATGGTGACTAACATAATATAGTAAAAAATAATATAAAAAATAAAAGAATTGCAGAAGCATTGATAAGCTAAAGAGCATATTAACATACAGTTAATTGAGTTGCAAGGGTAATGGAGATGGCTCTGTTGTGTTTATTCCTTCCTGCTGACCACTCCTTTGTGTTTCCTTCACTATTTCCTTTCCACTGTTTCTTTATGTGCATGCTTTCCAGGCTGACCCACTTCTGCCTGTAAATTCTATTTCAGTAATCCAACCCATACTCACAGCTTCATTATCAATAAGGGCTCTCCTAAGATCTGGGTGTGTATGGGCAACTCCTGATGGATCTAGACCTGCCTTATGAAGCAATGGCATTTTATCCTCATAAAAGCTATTATCCAAATATACTAGCTTTCCTGCAAACCAGAGCCTTAGTCTCAAGTATCTATTTCTTACTGTTTAAATGATAACCAGACTGGTTGCCTTAGGAACTAAACATTTGATTATTTTTTCTTCTCCTTCCTCATCTGATCCATTGTCTAACCTATAGAATTTTCCTCCGTGATACCTTCTCCTTACTCCCCTTTTCTATTCAAATGTCATCTTTCTAATATAGGTCCTTATGGATACATTTGTAATAGCTGTGCCTCCTGGACAAGCTACAGGGAGAGAACTGATATGTTATTTGATTCAATTTTGGTAGCCTCTTAATGTAGTACCTTGCTCCCAATCTTATCACTATCACATTCATATTCTTGTACCAGTTATACAAGAACTGCCCCATTCATGTTCATTAAAATAATGTCCTTTCTTTGTTTGAAACCTTTAATAACTCCCTGTTGTTTATCTTAGAAGTCCTAAATATGTTACCAAGTATCATACATTGATGTTGCAAGCTCACTCCAGTGAGGTATGCCCATGTATGATTATAGGGAGGGAACTGTAAATCCTTCCCTTTTCTTTCCCACTCAAGAAAACATGGCCAAATGCAAATTGGGGTAAGATTCCCTGTGAGCCCTCTCCCAGCAAAATAACAATTTAACTGATGAAAGTTAAAAAAAGAGATAATTAAATGTCTCAAGAAATTTTCCTAAGGGCATACAGCATATGGAGAAATATTCATTCAAGAAAATCTACTAAACTTTAGTTAGAACAGCAAGAATCCATGGTATTTGAGCTGTAATTCACTCTGTTTCTCTCCAGTACCCCCTGAGCTCTATGACAGCAAAGCAATAAGACAGAGGTCCTACTCTAGATAGCAGGTCAAGAGGCAGACTTCTTCTCTGTCCAGCACCCAGTCTAGGGCTGTAGTTTCACCATGGGAGGGGCAGACTGTTAATATTTCTCAGCCCCCATTCCCTCCCTTCACTCCCATTGCAGGAGCTTTATTCCTGCAATGGCACAGTCAACTGGACCAGGTTTCTCTTGTCCTACCCAGCCCTGGCTTGTAGATCTCTCCCAGGCACGACAGACTGAGAATACTGGGCTCCTGATTGCCCCCATCCCAAATCCCTCATAGGATGGACGTTCCATGCCTAGGGCAAAGCAATATAACCAAGGGCTGCCACCCCCTTCCATGCCCAATCGCAAAGCAGAATGTCACTCTTGAAAAACCAATCTCCATTCCAGCTCCAGGAAAGTGATGCCAGGTTTCTGTATAAGAGTAAGAAGTCAGGCCATAAGGGCAGAGTTTTACAGCTCTGCCTTTAGGGAATGATCTTATTTGGGATAAAACCAGAACTTCATTCTTAAGGTCATTGTTTAAAACAATGGAGGTTTTTTGTGGAAAAAATCTAAAGGTTAGTTAGATCTGATAAATGCAAAATGTCAGAACATCCAGAAGTTTAAAAGAGGGAGCCAGGTGAAGAGAATCAAGAAAAACCTTCCTAGGATCATGGACAACTCTGTAGGCTATACCCTGGCACCAGGCTCTCCCTATTCAGGGTCAATGAGAGCAGGATATGAGGCCCTCTTGAAAGCATTTCAAGTCACCAACACAGGGCAGAAGATTCACTGACACAACAAACTTAAACAAGACATTTGAGAAAACCCTGACTGAACCCCACTCACCTAGGAGTGATTCCTAGAATGTGGCCTTAAAAATACTCTCCCAACATGATAAAGGCCATCTATGGAAAAGCCACAGCTAACATTATACTAAATTGTGAAACACAAAATGCTTTCCTCTCCAGATCAGGAACAAGACAAAGATATCCAGTTTTAGCCTTCTGTTTGATATTGTACTAAAAGTCCTAGTCAGGGCAATTAGGTGAACATAAATAATACATATGTACATACATACATGCATACGTACATATATACATGCATACATACATACAGAGTATCTCAATTGGAAAAAAACTAAATCTCTTCTTATTTGCAGATGACATGAAATCCCAAAGAACCCACCCCCCATCCAAAAAAAACAAAAGCAAAAACCCTGTAAGAGCTAATAAATGAGCTCAGCAAAATTGCAGAACACAAGATCACTATATGAAATCATTTCTATTTCTATACACTAGCAATAACATTCTGAAAACAAAATTAAGAAAATTCTCCCTGCAAGGTAAGGGCTGCTAGTTTTCTCATTTTGCAGAGGAGATCATTAAGATAGCGAAAGCCATGGTGGCTGCCCCGGATGCCGCTGAGGGAATTGATTTGACTGTTTTGTCACTGTTCCTTCATGGCTCAACCCAACTTTCATTGGAGTCATTCTTTGATTCAGTTTCCCTTTCGCCCTGTGGCTTTGGCACGTTTTCTCAACATGCCCTGCTTATTATTTCATCCATGGGGCAGTTTTCATTTGATGCCGCACAGTTTGTAATCTTAGAGGACGGCTCATGTTTGCTTTTTTGCTTTGCTCCCATAAGTCAGGGTTCTGATAACCACCACTCAGTTCTCCCGGTGGGGGGAGTAATCAAGGAGCCTTGGGAGAAACAGGCAAGCTTACCATTGGCGGCCTGTGGGGCCTTGGCTGCTTCCTGCGTGATGAGGAGTGAAGGCTGGGTTTGATAATAAAGGGTCTTTCTTGTGTTCTCTCATTATTTATGCCACATCTGCCTCTCAGCATTTGTGTCAATGAGTCACTGTAATTATAGCCATTGGATAATTTCCTTCGTTTTGCACACATTCCCGACTGTGTGAGTGCCACATCGGAGAAAACCAGCCTTCACACCCTCGCAGCACCAGCAGGGAGCAAGGTCCACTCTTCCTGTCTACATGGTGATCAGCCATGTCAGGCTTGAGATGCTTCTATGCTTCTCATCCTCCTGGAAAGTGAGACTGTGGAGCTGGTGGACTGTGAGGGACACAAGGGACAGAAACTCCTTTTTCTATGTAAAAGCCAAAACTTGCCCCCTAAATGCTGCTTTAAGAATGTAGGGTAGGAGGGAACTGGGAAACTCACACCGCCCTATCATCTCTCTCACCCAAACAAGGAAGGACCTCCCTGACCATCTAACAAAACATTATAAGGCAAATATCTGGTTTAATTAACTATGACAGGAATTATTGAAGGAGAAAAAAGTTAAACAAAAAAGTGTCCTAAAAGTGAGGAAAGTCCTATGTATGTTTTTAGCTCATTCACAGCATTAATGCCTAGTCACTAGGATGCGTTGTAAAAGGTGGAGCTAAAGTTCCACTTCGCCATACAACGGCATCCATCTTGTGATTCTACTACATTACAAGAAAAAAAAAAAGGGACCTTGCCTATGATGGTTTTCTTTTCTGATTAATGCCATGGGTGTTCAGTGACCGAAGCACCATGTATATTTTGTATTTGTGACTCACTAGGTGAATTGAGGGACATTGTAAATGAGCTCTTATTTAACCGTGTTTTATGTTTTTTTAAGGAAAATACAAATTCCCATTTGTGCCCAGAGCACTGTATTAAAGCAAAGGCTGCAAAAAACAAACAAGAACACAAAGAGGTGGGAAGGGAGGAAAATGTTAGATATTTTCTAAGATAACAGAGAGAATGCTTTCCTTGTTGCTACTGTGTCAGCAATGCCTGCCTTCGTACCTCTAACCCGGGCGGGCTGGCTGTCCCTGTAATTTAAGATCACATAAAAACTAACTGACCATAAATGTCCATCCTTCACTTCTACTCTGTCTTAGATCCACAAGGTTAAGGCATTGCCTCGAGAATGTCATTGTGAAAATCCCGACACTTCCATTAATATGGATAACTTCTGTGATTATCTAGCTTTTCTTCTGCCTCAAGCGGGATATTTTTTCAAAAGAAAGCTTATGGTAGAACTTGAATATTACAAATACAGAACAATGGAGATGCTCTGTTTGAAAAGGAAAAATCAGACTGGACCAGAGTGCTCCCAGTTACACTGAAGAAACACTTACCAGCAATGACCCTGAGACCTGTCAATGAACTTTACAGCTCTATGGAACGTTCTTTAGAAAGCACTCGATTCATGATCAATTAAAAAAGGACAGGGTGGCAGGGCAAACTGACTGGTTATCTTGTGGTAAGCGAGAGTCAGGTATGGAGGAAAGAAGGGTGAGCAGGGGAAGCTGATGTCAGTGGGGCGGTTCTCAGTGGGCCCTCCACCCGGGCAACTGGAGTAGGCATTCAACCATCAATGCAAAGGTTAGCAGTGGCATTTCACTTAACGTCATAGGAATCCTTTAAGTGTTTCCAACTCTTAATGTTATGTCCGAGCTTTGGATGTCAAAGATCTCTGGCGTACATGTGGATCATCTTCTCAGTGTTCTGGGTGGCCTTTTATGATGTGCTATGCTTGGAGAAATTAATAAAGCGACACAATGAGCCTACACATCAGGGAGTGTATTAGAGAGCAGTTTGAATGTGAGCTTATCCCAGTGTCAGGATATGCCTCCCTCACAGAAAGGCAGAAAAGCAAGAGATGTATGAGACTTAAGGCCGTATCTAGACAACTTTTGGTTTGATTGAGGTAAGACTAAAACCTCAGGAAGAGTTCTCAAAACCCTGAGCAACTCACAGCACAGAACTAAGTCTACAGGCCAAAGTCTTTATTTGTTAAGCAAATAAAATAAGTAAACACTTATAAATTACCCGTAAATGAAAACAGTGAACGAATAACATTTTCTCTCTTTCAACATTGGTTTGGCTTTTCTTGTTGGAAGCTGATAAAAGCTTTCTTGTGATCATCCTGTTTTAGGAAGAATTATTCTTCATAGTTAAAAAACAAAAAAAGTGCTTTAACTGGGGCAGTGTTGACAAGAAGTGCTTCCAGCAATTTTGTATAATAGAATTTCACAGTAAAAAATTAACTACAAACCACTGACCTAGCCCATTGTCTTTCTCAATACTACAATTTTGCTGCTGAAAAAGAGGGCTTGCTATTCAAGAATGCAAAAGTATGATTCAAGAATCAAGCCTTTTCATCTCTCATGGGATATTGTCCTTTATCAGAACATGCTTGGTGGATAAATATGTAAATTATTATGCAAAGCAGGAGGGAGTAATTCAAATTGACAGTTGCCCTATTTTTTTTAAAAAAATTAAAATGTGAAAGCCTTGAAAATGTGTCTGCTAACAACAAAGGAAGTTCTCGTTAAGATCAACATTATTTGGTATCATTTTCATGTATTTTTCAAACAGATGAATTCTTCTTACTTTACTATTTTGAATTTTTCCTCATCAGTGTATTTGATAAAGGTAGTTTCAATGGGAAAATTTAAATTATATATGTATATCTCATATATTTACCTATTATATAATTATATATAATACATATATATGTATATATTAGAGAAAACAAGAGATTATTTTCTTTACTATTTTTCTATTCTCCTCTAGGACTGCTTTATTGGACCCTTAATAAAGAATATCTCCAGCTAGCAATTATTTACAAAAGAATTAATTGCTGTATTTGAGAGAGCACACGATGACAATTTGCTATTGAGCTGCAACCAAGTCAGCCCATTTTCATATTAGTACCCATTGGCTCTGCCTTTCCTTCGATGACAACAGTTGAGGTGACCTTGTTCTTACCTACAAAGAGCCCTCCACTGAAGCTCTGGGTTCCTCTGCCTCATAACTTCTCTTGGCCTTTGCTTTGCCAGGATACCCTTTTTTCCTTTGTATCATTCCTTTCTCCCTACTTTTTGGATCATCCCACCTTGAGTCTAATATCACCTAAACACACAAAAAACTACCTTCGCTCCAAACTATTACCACATTTCTCTACTTCCGTCCATAGCAAGACTCCTAGCAAGATTCTTTACTTACTGCTTCTACTTCTTTACCTTCTGTTCTCATACCCCAATCCAAATCAAGCACACAACAATGTGGCTTGATTTGTTGATGGCTCCCGTGACCCACATCCTGTTAAAACCATTGGTTAATTTTTGTCTTCCTCTTTCCTGGTTTCCTGGAGACTCTTGGCATGCTCTTCTTTAAAATGTTCTTCTCTGGACTTAGAGAAAGCAGTGATTTTCTTCAACTGCAAGATCTTTTCCAACTGTCTAACCATTTATGTCTGCATATATCTCTTCTATTACTACACTCACCCCCTAAGCAATTTAATCTAGTGTCATGGATTTGCACATAATCAAATGAGAATTTCCAGTTCTGACTTCTTTGATGAACACCAGACTCATATCCAACTGCCTACTTGACATCATCAGTTGGAAGCCCAATAGTCACCAAAAATTTACTTAACATAGCCAAAAAAGAGCCATTGGTTCCCTTCACCTCACCCCAACACAAACCCCAGAATCCTTAGCTTACCAAGCCTTCAACATTTAAATAAATGGTAATATTATGCATCTAGCTCCAGGGTCTAAACCCTATCTTGAACTTGTCACTTTTTATTCCACATCTAATTAAATATAAACTCTTGTTCTGCCAACAGTATCTATTTCTCATCTGAACTCTACTGTTAAAACTAGAGTCAAAAATATCATCTATAATCTGGCCTTGGGTAACAGTTTTCCTGACCACAGTCTTTCTACCTCATTTTAGAGAGTGTGATTAATTTTTTTTTTTTAAACCAGGATCTACTAGGCATTACATGATCTGATCTCTCAAGCCCATGCCCCTGTACTATCTCACATGTCTGTGACTCTTCAGCCACAGCAGCTCAGAGGACTTATTCCCCAGCACATGGCTGCCACTGTTCCATATTCAAACATCAACCTAAATGTTTTCTCCTCAGAGAAACTTTCTCAGACCAACATGGCTAAATAAGAACCACTGAAACCCCCCACTCCCTAACCACCTTCTCTCTTGTACATTATTTTATTTTATTTGTAGCGCTTAAACATTACCATGGAGGACATTTTTAAAATATTTCATTTTATTTTATTTTCCTGTTACCTACCTCCTCATAAATGAGTACAAACTTTTTGGAAGCAGAGACTTTGCTTTGTTTCCTGAAATCTGAACTATGACCTAACATATAGTAGGTACTCAATGAATATTTGGTTATGGGTATTGACAGCCTTAATCATTCACACTGGAAATTTACCTCTGTAGTTGTGTCTTTTGTACCTGAGTATGGCTCACTAAACCAAAGATGGTAATTAGATTCTCTGTGTGTGTTTGTGATTTCAGATAAAAAAATGTGGTTTTATGTTATAGCAGTCCTATTAAAATGTCCTA
This sequence comes from Lutra lutra, assembly GCF_902655055.1. Taxonomy (NCBI): domain Eukaryota; kingdom Metazoa; phylum Chordata; class Mammalia; order Carnivora; family Mustelidae; genus Lutra; species Lutra lutra. Next base: position 49,291,215 of record NC_062280.1, on the reverse strand, counting down.
ACATATGTAAGTGAGATCTTTAGACAATGTTTATCTGTGTAATAAATGAAGGTAAACTAAATAGATGAATGAATAAAATGAAACATCTCTTAGTAAATTTGAGAGATGCTAGATGTAGTAGATAACTCAGTTCAACAGTGTACAGTCTTACTGTTTACATCATGACACCATGAGTCAGGTGGCAGACATTGAATAAATACCTAACAGACTAGTAGGTGACAACATATATTGCCTTGACCTCTTCTACTCCCACTCCTTTCAAAGTATATATGATGCACAAAGCATTTCTGATTTACATTCTTTCACTTACAGTTAGAGGAGTAACTTTCACTTACAGCTGGAGTGGGTAAAGATGTTGTCAGGCAACATAGCTTATAAGATATGCTATTATTGCTGAAGATATGTTACAAGAAAAGAAACACAGTATTTTGAGAGGATTCAGAGAAAAAAGTGACCACCTATAAGAGTGACCATAGAAAAATAGTGGCAGTAAATACAATCATGAAATTAACTGTGTCTGTATTTATAGTAAAATATATTTTATATATATGTATAATTATATATAATCTTTTTAAAAAACTATGACAGCAGCGCCTGGGTGGCTCAGTTGGTTAAGCGACTGCCTTCACCTCAGGTCATGATCCTGGAGTCCTCGGATGGAATCCCGCATCAGGCCCTGCTCGGCAGGGAATCTGCTTCTCCCTCTGACCCTCCCCCTTCTCATGCTCTTTCTCTCTCTCTCTCAAATAAATAAATAAATAAAATCTTAAAAAAAAAAAAACTATGACAGTTTCTCCTATGGCAGTATCGAACTAGAGACAAATTTTACAAAATGTGTACTGTTTCCAAGAGGAGCAAAGAATTTTGGAAGGTGAAGGATGGAGTTCCAATGTTTACCGAACCATTTTTCAGGGATAAAATTGGACCCTTATATCCACATTATGCTGAGACACCTCTACCTTGTCTATTTTTTCTTCTTCTTCTTCTGTCAGTACTGCTGACTAATCCTGCAATTTTCTGAGAATTAGTTTTTAATTGTAAGCAAAAGGCAGAGAGCAGAAATGTTCACCAGAAATGTGGGAGAGGGGAAATCTTACAAGGATCCTTCAGAGTATTTAAACTCATGTGGTTTTCTTATGTGAGAGGAGCAGCAAAGCACACACCCAGACTGCAGAGCCCAGCCAGGACCCATTATGCCCGATGATATGAATAAATCCTAACAATCATGAAATGATAGTTATTTTGTCTTTCTCTTCTCTTTCATATGGGTAAACTGAGGCAGAGCAGGTGTGGGGACAAGCCACTAAGTATATCAGAATTAGTTCCTGGGCAAACCACTGTCACCTACTTGTTAAATTACAATGCCAGCATGTTAGTCACCTTCCTCTTAAGCCCTTTGCTGTAAGTGAAAAATACACCAAGTATGGTATATACAGCAAACACCACATATGTGTTGTGTGGGCTCGAAGCCTGCTGAATGCTGTGTGGGACATAAAGGTGACAGAAGACAGAGTAGGCTCTCACAAGAACTTCAGTTTGGAGGATGAGGGGAGGATGGAGAAGAAGAACATATTTAAACAAGAAGAATAAATATTTATAAAGCATTTTAGAGATTTGAAAACATTTCTACATATGTTATCCCATAAAAACAGTAAGAACACAAGACATCACCCAATTAAGAACTAAACTCTGTAGTACATTTTTAAATGGTCAGAGAGATAGAGAATGGACTGAGGTCTTAAGAATAAGTGGGACATGACGTAGTTAGAGGATATGAGGCTTAAGCTTGGTAGGCAGGAACCTGAGACTAAGCATTTAGAGCTGAGCAAAGGGAATGGGTGGTCCAAGACAGGTTTAACATTTAAAAAAAAAAAAAAAAAGTCACATCGTACTCAGCAGGACTGGCTGGGTTTAAAAGTGACTTAGAAAGGGGCGCCTGGGTGGCTCAGTGGGTTAAAGCCTCTGTCTTCAGCTCAGGTCATGGTCCCAGGGTACTGGGATCGAGCCCCGCTTTGGGCTCTCTGCTCTGTGGGGAACCTGCTTCCCTTCCTCTCTCTCTGCCTGCCTCTCTGCCTACTTGTGATCTCTGTCTGTCAAATAAATAAATAAATAAAAATCTTAAAAAAAAAAAAGGGACTTAGAAGGATCTCTCAGCTCTAAAGGGGGAAAGCTTGGGATCAGTGTTAACTGTGAGAGTGAAAATTAAGATATCGGGCAGTTATGTGGATGAATCTATGATAGTTTTGTTACTCAAAATACCCTGTGTTTCTTGTTGAAGTGTGTGGGGTTTGGTTTTTGGATTTTTGTGGTGTCTTTTTTGCTTGTGTTTGGTTTTGGTTTTGGTTTTGGTTGATTGTTTGTTTCCCTGAAAGGCTGCTATCAAATATTAGGTAGGTCTTAAAATGGAAGACATCTTAGAATTTAGGAACTATGCACTATTTTTTTCAATTCACAGTAGCTACTTTAATCTAACCTCCTGCTTGTTCAGTTCTGCACAAAGAAGCATCCACCAGACACTGAATGATATGTTGGGCATTCCTGATGCACTGTTTATTGCTCTTGAAAAGTGGATTTTAGAGGTGACTTGAATCCACTTAAAAGTGGATTTTAGAGGTTAGTTGACAGCAGTGTGACCTACATGGTAAAGAAGCCACACTTCATCCTGATGGCTACATCTGAACTTAGGGACACCCCCAAGGGGCCCAGAGAGTGGGTTCACACTCAGCTTCAGCTTCACCTCCCATTTCCTTTGCTTGTCCTTCAACAGGAGCCACAGTTTACTTGGGTGGCTGTGTTTTCACATTAATTCTAACAACCAACTCGTTGCTTAAGATTTTATTTGCCAAATTCAAATCTTTTCTTCAAAAACTGATGCAAACATCTGGGAATAAACCACTAGATGTCTTTATTACAAATGTAGTAATAGAAAAATAGTCTCAATTGAATGGTTAATAAAAAAAACATATAGTGAGTCTTCTATTAAAAACAGGGTATTGAGTCATTCCTTGAAGTGTCTGGGAAATGTTTTTGAGCTAGACTCTCTATTAAATTTTTTTTTTTTTGAGCTAGACTCTCTATTAAATTTAGAGCGGAATGTGTTTAATTTGGAGTAGCATGGGAGGGATTCCTAAGCAGAAATTTGACATTCCCGAGAAAAGAGGAGAATAAATTAATGTTAGGTGTATTTTTCCAGTGGTATGCACCAGTTAGCTCTCTATTTCCCCTTTGTTATAGATAAGTTATCATTGCATTTGCTTTTATATGCTGAGCTATTTTTGTGCTATAGTGAGTAGTAAATCTAATGATATACAGCTGAAGTCAGGCACGCAGTCATCTTGCACAGTAGGGCATCAATTACTTGCACATCATTTTTCCATTTAATTTCCACCAAAAAAAAAATTGGCAACTAATGTCCCCATTTTACAGAGAGGACACTGAGGCTCAGGAGCTGAAACATCTTGCTTGTGATGACATGATGAGGGAGTGGCAGAATGAGATGCAAGTCTTAAATGCTCTCTCCAATGCCAAGATTCACAGACCTCAGAGATGGATCAGAAAGACTGTAAGACCCACTCTGAGAAATGCTGTGTTATTATTATACACACTGCAGTTGTATCACAATTAGATATTTATTTTTCTGCTTCCTCCCTCTGAATTCCTAGGTCCTTGAGGGATAGGCTTTAGGGCTTCTTCAAAGTTCAGTTCAGCATTGTTGAACCAATAAAGCAGTCTAGCAGGCCTGAGAGGGCTCCTCTAGCTTTATTTATTATTTATAAATATTTATTAGGAAATAATTTATTACCTCCTTCCTAGCAGATGAAAAAAACAATTAAGACATAATAAATAAGCAGAACACAAAATAATCAAGGCTCGGTGACCTGAAGTCTATTAGACAAGAGGGTGTTCTAGGGTGGAGAGATGTAGTTTTCCCAGAGACAGCAACACCAAAGGCTTTTTGACTACGTGAGCCTTGAGTGGATCTTCTGCCTGGGAAGAAGGAACAGGGTGAGAAATATGCCCCCATTCTCTCCTCAGCCTACTGTCCCACTCTCTTAAGTGCACTTCCTAAAACCTAAAGAACACTCAAATCATGTTTCTTAAGTAAATAAATAAATGTAATACTAAAGCAAGTGATACTCCAACCGATGAGTTGTTAATCACATGAAATTGACACCTAGCCCTTGAGAGCAGAATCACACACCCATGGACCATGACAGTCCACCGCGCTCAAGCGAGTGAGCTCTGGGTCATTTTGCAATCCTCATGAGCTGTCCACATGGTCATTATGGCAGCCTGGAACAGATGGCCCTGGTCCGGCCTGCGGGGTGAACACAAGTATCCCAATATGTCCACACAGTAGACACAATGCTAATGCCAAATCACTGGAAGTTCTTTGATGAGGAAGTCTGGATGCCCAGGGATTTACATCATTTTCTGGTTTTAGGGCCCTGAGTCCCGAGAGGGGTGCTATACCCTACGAGACAGCCCAGGCCTTTTGTTTTACAGTTGCTTCCGGCATTATAATTTGTAAAAGAGAATTTTACCATTACAACAAGTAAATTCTGCCATGTGAAAAATTCTATTGTTTGCCTCCAGTGACATTATAGAAATGAAATCTCCTCCCCCTCCCTGCTTAGAGTTCTGCATACAAGGCTAGACGAATGTGACAGATATTGTAATTTAAATACAATTGTTCACTTAGCAACCCCCTTGGAAACCTGTCTCTTGCAACCTGCCTTTGGGTAGAGTCCTCAAGACAGTCCTGTGAAAGAACAAAGCCCAACAAGATTTGAAAACAGAAAATTAGGGTGGTCTTATCAAACCAGTCATCTCCAAACTTCTCTTCACCCTTCCCTGTTGTCCCAGGCTTAGAACCCTATGTCAGCAAAGTCAGAATCCTAAGTTTATCCGTGCAGAAGGAATAGTGATGTTCCAAACTCTGTGTCTCTGGAAATAAAGAAACTATGCACACTTCACCCATTTTTTTTCATTCTGAAATCTCTGTGTTATATTCAGGAGAATGATATTTCTTCCTCTTAAATAAACTGTCCTCTTTATTATATTCTTAGCACAGCTCCTGAGTGGATATCATAGAAAGTTCTGGAGAACAAGCTTTGTAAATATTTTGTCTTTATGAGACACCTTGCATTTGATTTACTTAATCCTTTGCCTTAATACAAAGCAAAGCTAATTTCCCAAAGGTTGCCCATTTTTTCCAGGTGGCCCCTGGACAGGGTAGGGCTGAGGTGTGGGGAATGTAAGGACCTATTTTATTTTAGCCAGAGGCTTCCACTGAGGTTAAGCAATAACTTTGTTGTTTAACCCTTAAACTGTCCCTGCTCCCCTTCCCCCAGGGGACTTACTTAAAAACAAGTCCCAGAAACCAGCTCCAGGTAACAAAGCCCAGATACAAGGGTGGGTCAGGCCAGGTGGAGACATCTGATCAGCGCAGTGTTGCATACTATCTCCCTAGCTACCAAGGAGTATGGGCCCCCGCCCTTTGGGGGCCTTTTTGGCGCCAATCCTAATCAAGGTGTAATAGGCTGGTTCTAATGTCTACTAGGGTAAATTGTAATTCAATTGGTCACCTAGCATCACTGTGGAGTTTCCTGTGTGTGTTACAATCTCATTGGCCACCTGTGCATGGCCAGGCCCGACCACATGGCCTTTGCCCTTAAAAGCTAGTCTGTGAAACAGAGAAGGGTCACCCTCTCTGTAAGAGGTGTGGCCCTGGCTGACCAGTTTGATTCTTGATGCTTGGCGCAAAATAAAGCTTTGCTTGTCCTTCACTTTGTATCAGTCTCACTCCTCTAATCGCAGACCCATTATTGGGGCATAACAGGGAAGTGAGACTCTAAATAAAGCACAACTGGGAGAACTCACTCAGCCCAGGGTGTTTGTGTTTTGGGGGTGAAAATGCTCTTCTGGAAGAGTCTCCATTCCTGAAGATTTTTTCACCAAAAATGTTTGTGGCTTCCCTTAAAGCAACGTATGGGCACATACTAACCTGTCTTTTTCTTACTGGAGAATTTCAGAAGCTTGATTCACTTTGGGTCATCCAAACAAGGTTAAACACACTGGAAATCTTTTTTCCTCGAAATGCCTCGATTTGTGTTTGAGGAACATGATGTGTGGCCAAATGACAGACAAAATTGATTCTTGCCTCACTCTAAGATGGGCTCAGTCTTTACACCAATGAATCTTTCAGCAAGTAGCACACATCCCTCCCCAGCCCAAGACCTATCTCTAGAGACTAGAGCTGTTTCACACATTTTTATCTTTAAAAGCTTGAAATCAGAGCCTAGGGTGTAATGCAAATAAAGACCTAAGCGTGTATTAGGGAAAGCAATTTGACACTTTAAGAATTTCATCTCCTTCAAGCCAGCTCACAGACAGATTACATACAGAGAGGAACAGGTTAATACTTACATAACTGATGGAAAATTGGTGCTAATTGGCTTGAGGTTTAAATGAGCAAGCTCTGTCAGACAGCTGGGCTAGTCGAGGGTTCTGGATATGAAAGTACTACACAGAAATATAATTGATATCTATGTAATGATGTTTATTCTCTAAAAATTAGGTTAAAATTGAAGAAATCATTTCCCTCATCTTCAATTAGAACAAATAGCTAACATTTGTCTCAACTCTGGTCTGCATGGCCTTGGACATAAATTTCCTCCATTTTGCAAGTAAGCCGCTGCCTACATTTTGCTGGGACGAATGGTCTGGAGGATCAGAGTATTTTTTAAAAGGTTAAAAGAAATTGTACCACATCCAGGAAGGCTAATTTTCATGCATCAAGGTTCTTTGAGCTGAATTTGTGTAATGAGTGCACTGGAAATTGAAAGACGAGATTAAAGTGCTGTTCGTCGTGTACTGAGATTTCAGAAATGCTTATCAGCCCTTCGCAGCTGAACACAGCCCAGATTAAAAACTGATCTGACAGAAAGGGAGGCTGACTGCAAATGTGGGGCTTTACATCCACGCTAATTACAAAGTGCATATTAAACATGAGGCCTATGATGAGAGCAGCTGCAAAAGGTCTTTATCTATATTAAGAGACTGTCCACCTACATAATAAGAATAATTACCAATGAGAGAATTCTTAAAAAGAAATAGCATTTAATGACACATCATACAATTTCTTGTAATTACAAAAGTCTATCTCACCATCCCCCCCAATAAGGTGTGACTTTGTCTTCTCCGTGGAGCCAGGTGACAGATCAGATTTTTGAAGACAAGATCCATTCACTTATATTTCTACTAAAGCAAGCCCATTTGCTTTGAAAAGTACAAGTGTAGAAACTCTGTGGCGTCCCCAATCCCTGTCTCTGATGAACTGACACAGAAGCAATGACAGTTTTTCCAATCCACTGGAATTACTTGAGAGAAGGGACACCTCAGCCTGTGTTACTTCGAAAGTTGTCAATATCACCAGAAATGGACTCCATCATTTTTTTCCTTCCCTCCTAATAACTGGCAACATTAGAGCTATAATCTAGGAGCAATCAAATTGAAGAGCTATAAGAAATTCTCTTGGAGTTTCTCTCCCCCTTTGTAAACAGAAAATAGCCCCCACTGTCCTTGGGATATAAATGTAATAGTCCAAAAGCATCTAGCATGCATTGAACACTCCAAACATAGTTTTATTCCTTTCATCTTTTCTCTCATTTCTTCTTCCATCTCTTTCTTTCTTCCTTTTTTATTCTTCATACTTTTTTGGGGTTGATAAAAACCTGAGTTATCCAACTGCTATTCAGCTTGGATGCTGTTTTTCAATATTCATTTTTGAAATGAGATAGTTATACACTTTTTTCTTTGCTTCTTATAGTTGTTCCTGAAAACCTAGGTCCGAAACAAATGACTAAAGTCTAATAAATGATAATTGTGAGGTACTCAAAAGAGCACCCAAGAAATTCAGCTTCTTGGGAAAGGCAAAGTGAGAGAGGAAAGGTCATAAAAATTGCAGTAATGTGCTAATAAAAGACATGTTATTTTGTAATCCAATAAAATTCTTTAGGATTTCAGACCGAAATCCCAAATATCTAACAGCCATTTAAGCTCTAAGAATACTAGGAAAAAAAATACGTGCAAAAAAGTTTATAAAAACATATGTATCAGTTGCCAGTAGTTGTAAGGTAAGGACTCATGCAACTGCATCAATGATAAGAAATGGAAGGTGGTGGCACCTGAGAGGCAGGTCTCTTCTGTGTGTATCTCTTCCATGAGCTTTTCCTCTTCTTAAGAGTCATCTTCTCATGAATGTTATGACACTCATTTCCTTGCTTCTCTCAGACTTTTCTTCATCTTCTTTTTTTTTTTTTTTAATTAAATGTATTGTTTGCTTCAGGGGTATAGGTCTGTGCATCATAAGCCTTACACAATTCATAACACTCACCTCAGCACATACCCTCCCCAATGATCATCACCCAGCCACCCTATCCCTCCCTCCCAACACCCCAGCAGCCCTCAGTTTGTTTTCTGAGATTAAGAGTCTCTTATGGTTTGTCTCCCACCCCGGTCCCATCTTATTTCATTTTTCCCTCCTTCCCCCTATCCCACCCCCCCACCCTGCTTCTCAAATTCTTCATATTGGAGAGATCATAATAATTGTCTTTCTCTGATTGACTTATTTTGCTTAGCATAATACCCTCTAGTTCCATCCATGTCATTGCACATGGCAAGATTTCTTTTTTTTGATGGCTGCATAGTATTCCATTGTGTGTGTGTATGTGTGTGTGTGTGTGTGTGTCTCACATCTTCTTTATCCATTCATCTGTTGATGGAAGTCTAGGTTCTTTCAGTCTCTAAGGCTTTTCTGTATGGTGAGCTGTACACTTTCATCCTGTAATCTAAATCAATTTATTTCCTATAAGTCACCTGTCATTAATGGAAACAAAATGTTGATTATTAGACTTGTTTTCTTGAAGTTTCTCAGCTTCAGTTCCTGTCTCAGTCTGCTTGGGCTACTATAATGATGACCAAAGACTTGGTGGCTTAAACAACCAATATTTATCTCTTATAGTTCTGGAGTCTGGGAAATTGAAGATCTTGATGCCAGGAGATTCAGTATGGGTGACAGTCGTCTTCTTTGTGTGCTGAGGGCCTTCTAACTGATGCATTTTTATATGGTAGAGAGAAGAGATGGAGATCCCATGTCTCCTCTTCTTTTTGTAAGGGCATTAGTCCCATCTTGAGGACCTCACCCTCATGACCTTATCTAATTATCTCCTAAAGGCCTCATCTCCAAATACCATCACTTTGAGAGTTAGGATTTCAACAAGTAAATTTTGGAGGTACATAAATATTCAGTCCATAATAGTCCCTTTATGTTTCCCCCTTGATGGCAATAGGGGTCAAAATTTCCAGGTGGGACCTTGCTCCATTCTTAGATGGTTTTAATAACAGATTAAATAGTTTAAATAAGACCCCAACAAAAGGGGGAAGTAGAAATTTTGGGGGATTTTGTATCTACCAACATCTGAGCTTCCTCTCTCTTGTTTGTTTTCTGTCCATAACAACCATAATCACCAGTAGTACAAGAAGAGAGAAAAATAACTCTACTGCAGAGAGAGTGTGCTATAAGAAAAGAAAATCATAGGAGTATTGCTGGGAATCCCTGAAAATCTCTCACTCTTAGAGAAAACTTTACTTCAAAGGCAGCTTTGTTCTAAAGTGTTTGAAGAGAAATTCATAGTACAGCTCAACATTGTTCATAAAAGAGACCCCACATTTTTCCTCCCCCCAAATAATTTTCCTAATGATAAATGAAATGATGATAAAGGAGAGTGTTATTCTTTTTCTTGAGGCTGAGAAAAGGTTATGGATTTGAGCCAGTTGAGATGCCCCTGCTATCTTCACCTGCTGATCTCACCACTGAGGCCTGAGCATTGCAGGCAGTGGATACCAAAACACTATTTCCTGCAGCCTGGAAGGAAAACCTAATCATTGCTTGGTAACAAGAAGCCAAACATGAATTTAGAAAAGGTGTGGTGATGGTGGTCATCCAAAGGAAGAGCTTTCACCTAAGCACCTATCACAAGAGGCTGACTTACTCTCCCTGTCGTAATGAGAGTAGTTGTTGCCCCCCATCCGTATCTTCAAATGCTCTCTCAGGTTTGTTTTCCAGGCCTACCACAGATGAGTCCCCCCACTTCTAATACAACACCTCCAGTAATTACACCACTATCTTGTTCCTGCCATGCCTGCCTCATGGGAGGGCCCTATGGAAGCCAAATACAGTCATTTTAGACTTTGACATATTGAAGTCAGGCCCCCTCTCCTTCCTGCCAACATATAATTTGATTAAAATATTGTTAAATAACACTAGTTCTAAGAAATATATGTGAAAGATTTTCCTGGAGGTGGTGGCACAGCACTAGGCTGTCTTGACCTGAGTGACATGGGATCTAGTCACTAAATAATTTGTGACTTTGGAGAAGTTTTTCCACCTTTAAGATGAGCAGATTGGCCAGATGGTCTGTAAGATATCATCAAGTTAAATATTCTATTCTATTTGTAAAAACTGGCTACCTGGACAGTATTTTAGAGATTTCGTTTCTTACATGAGTTTTATATAATATTTTTATGGTGAGAGATTAAAAAACATAATAAAGAGTAATAAAGATTATTTTTTAGAAGAATGGAGAAACCCTGGGAATAATCATCATAATGATCAAATAAAAAGCAAACAAACATAAAACCTTCATATTTATCTCCACCTGTACTTTTGTTGTATACAGATTATGTGGGTGGTCCTAAATACTTGAGGGTTGTAATTGACGCAGAATAGGGGATAAACTTTTTTTGAACATGCATTCTGTTCTAGGAATTGTGCTAAGTGCATTTGTCTTCACAGTAAAGACTGTATAAAGATAATGATACTCCCTTTTAGAGACCAGGAAATTGAAATTCAGTCACTTGAAACAAGTTACCCGGTGATCAGTGGCAGAAGTTCTCAAAGTGCCCCTCCCCCACACACATGTCAACATCATTGGCATTACCTAGAAATTTGGTATGATTGCAAATTCTCAGGCTCCACTAGGACCTACTAAATCAGATACTCTGGAGGTGAAACCCAGAGATGAGTTTTAAAGTTTGAGAAACTCTGCTCTCATGAGTTAAGAAACAAGGAATCAATCCTAGATTTAATATCCAAACCTGACTTTTCCCACTACCCACAATTATTGTGGGTATTTCTAATTTTAATTTGTCTGAATTATCTCTGATAGCTTTTCTTCAACTTACCTTCAAATGTTTTTCCAGGTAGGGAATATTGCAATCACCTCTTTACCAGGTTAACTAGAGGCAGATGAAAGAGTGAAAACAGAATCATTTCAAGTCTGGGAGACAAAAGGAAAGCAAGAATTTTTAAGAAGACTCATGACAATAACACATGTACTTACGTTATGCCCACACATAAGGGATGGACTTGAAGACCTTTGAGATCCACCTCATTCTGAATTTTCTGATTTGATTTTAGAGGTGGCTAACTACTCCTTTACATATACAAATATATACATTTATTATTTATTTGTTTGTTTATTTTTAGAGAGAGAGAGAGGAAGAGAGAGAGGAAGAAAGAGAGAATCTTAAGCAGGCTCCATACCAGTGCAGAACCAATGTGGGACTTGATCTCATGACACCGAGATTATAACCTGAGCAGAAATCAGGAGTGGATACTTAACTGATTGAGCCACCCAAGCACCCTCCTCTCCTTTATGTTTATAAATTTATTTTTAAAAAGTTTTTTTAAAGATTTTTTTAAATTTATTTAAGAAAGAGAAACAGAGAGGGCACAGGTGAGGGGAGGGGCAGAAGGAGAGGGAGAAGCAGACTCCCTGCTAAGCAGGAAGCCTGAGGTGGGGCTCAATCCCAGGCCCTGAGATCATGACCTGAGCCAAAGGCAGACGCTTAAATGAGCCACCCTAGCACCCCTATATTTATAAATTTTAATAGCATGTTTCATTCAAGAAATAGATTTGAGGATATGTTATAATTTTTAAATCTCATATGAAAAATGAAGCAAGAGAAGATTTTACTTATTTTACTTACTTCCCCACATCCAATTCCATGGTTTCTTATCTGTGGGTGTTGAACAATATTTCCTGAACAAATAAAGTTAGATCCTGGGATTATTTAGTAATTCCCCTTTAGTTTTAAATTTTATATCTGTTGATATAAAATTAGTCTGTATGAGATAAAAAACCTAAGTCAGTTTGTAATAGCTTTGCCATACAATTACATGGAGGACTTGTGGTTTCAAAGCTTCAGTCCTTGCCAGATTCAAAATAAAAAATCAAAATTTACTTTTCTTTTCTATTCTGCTTTCGGAATACAAGTCTACATATTTCATATAGCCTTCTTCGTCTTTTTCCTTTACAAGGAATTGTTTGGAGATAAGAGCTAATGCCGATCACATACATCAGTCTCATCAATGACAGGTCTAGAATTTATAAGAAGAGAGGTGGTAGTGATGAGGTTGTAAGTCTTATACATTTATATTATAGTGGCATACTCAGGGGCAGTGAAGATTTCCTCATTGCCATGAAATCTCCACAGCCTTTGCAAGAACTAAAGTCCGGGTGGGCATAGGCTGTAAGTGTAGGTCAAGTTCACATCTTCAGAAACCATGAAATTTGCTACTTTTCTTACTTGAATTTCTTCATAAAGCAAATGGCATTTATCTAGAATTTTGAGCTGCCTGAAACTATCTTTTGACTTGCAAATGTCTTTTAAACTAATGCAAGCTCTAAATGAGTCTTGATATTGTGTTCACCAACTACTGTTTTCTTTTCCATTCCAGGTTATCAAGAATATTAGGGAAATAGTGGCATTTGGATTTCATGCAGAGGTCTCATTACATAAGAAGAACTTTATACAGAATATATAAATTACTGATTTTTGCTTCAGAGAGAGTTTGCAAACTTTCAATGCTGCAAAGTAGTTATCCAATCATGTATTTTTCCTCTGTCCAGTACAACAACTAATATTTTCATTATTCAAGCTTTCTTGTTTTTTGTACTGTGTGTATGTGAAATTTGTTTTGGGGGGTTCAACAAGATATTCATTACACGAAATCACAAAAGAACTATAATCTAATCAGTCAGTGTTTTAAAAGATTATAACAAAAATTGCCTCAAAACATTTAGTATTGGCCGATTGGCATACTGTCTAGACAGACATTGGTTCAAAGATCAGTGCAGCCACTTACCAGCTGTTCAGTGTAAGTTATTCAGCTTCCACATCCCACTTTTCACTTCTATAAAATAGAACCATAGAAAGAATATACGCATGCATAACATTTGAGAGAAAACTAAATTAGACAATCCATGCAATTCACTATCCCAGTGCTTACACATGGTTAGAATTCGTTATTATTAGTTTATATAATGTTTTAAGGAAGTATTAGAACAGAAAATGTTTCTAATCTAAGGATATGACTAAAAAACAGTCCAATACATTCTGAGCACAAATGTAAAATAATCCAGAATATTAATCAGAATGGTGCTTGACCAGGGAAGGAAGTCCCTACAACTGGTTCTGTGGTTTTATGGTTCCTCCCTACTAAGAGCTTATCCTCCAATAGGCGAACCCTGGTTAAGGGCTCTTGCTGTTTCTTTATGCTTCAAGTAAAGTAACACTTTATGAAAGAACATGGTAACTGCAGGTTACCAACTCTAGCTGTGAAGAATTCCCTCTCTGGTCAGGAGGTCACACTGACTGTTTGCAAAAGGAGTTGTTAGATACTGTTTGCATAGTGCAAATCAAAAGGAGTTGGGAGAAAGTCCTTACCTTAATGAGAACATTAGACAGCCTTATGATAGGACGTGGAAAATGCACTTTCCTTTTCTATCCTCAATTTTCCATCAACTTCTATATAAATAAGTGGCTTAGGCAGACAAGGGATCTCAAAAACAAGCAACTGGGCAGAGAAAATCTTATCTTGGATTTTCCAAGGAGCTTCCATTGCACTATTAATATTAATACTATTTCTTGGTGAGGCCAATTTAATGCATCGTTGCTTCTAATTGTGTGCTTAACTTACACTCCTTTGAACATTTAGCCTGGGATGTAAATAAATGTTAGCATTCACACATTCACACATCTAATTAATTTCCACCAGAAAATTCATTACAATATTACACCATATGGACTTATCTTCATTAACTGTAATGGAGCCCTTTAAAATGAAATGTTTCCTAGAATATCATATGTTGGGCAGGGGTAATACAACAGGCTAAAAAAAAATAAATAAAAAGGCAAGGCTGTCTTAAAATGAAAATTCTAAACTTCATATGGATTTGTAATTTAAGTCTCACTTGCTTTGAATACCGAAAAAATATGTAACTATATAAAAATGTAAAATATAGTATACATTACAGTTCATAGGCAATCTTTCAGAAAATCATCAGTTTTTAATTCATCTAAGTCTGTAAACATGTCTTAATTTCTAGAGTGTTTACTATGTCCCCCAAATTTTTAAAGAACTATGGTAAAATTTTAGAAAATTGTGATAAAATTTTCTCTTAATTTTTTCTTTCAGCTTTGTATAATGTTTCTTTAAGACCCACATTAGTGGTTATTCATTAGAAGATGAACCCAGGAATGACTTGGAGCCATAAGAATACATAGAATTTAAGTCTAAGCCACAATGTTGAACTTTTATACCTCGTCTAGGTAGAAAAAATCTGACAAAGTTTTCATTACATCATGGCTGTGACATACTTACAAATGCAATGAAAATGGTGTAATCATTGTCATGGCCGAGCGTGAAGGAAGGAAGAGGTCTTAAATGCAGGCTTCTCCTGAATGTTGTAGAAGTTATTCTTTAAGAAAATATAATTTTAATTTAAACTAGGAAGCATTTTCATGGAATGTAGTGTAGATCATGGATTTTAAATTGTTCACGTTTTCTTTTTTTCTAAGTGTTCATTTTTCATACTAAGTCAAGGTCATCTTTTTCTTTCAAAATTCACATTTTCTGCTACACACACTTTATAGAAAAATCTCAAAATGTTCTCTAAGCAGCATCCTTAAGTCCTTCATCAAGCATTTATTCACAAAAATTCGCACTTCAGGTTTATTCTGTGCTTTTTATATTAAACCATTTTCATATATATTTTATTTTATTAATTTCTGTTCAGAGTCAAGTGTTGAGAAGGAAAGAAAGACAAGAACTAATGTCTTTTCCTGTCAGCATTTATGTGTGGGGAAATAAAACACACCTTCTCCTAGATAATGCTAAACCATATATAATCAAGGTAGACAGTGTGTGGTAATCCTGTTTGCTCTGCAGAAATTGGAACCATTCTTCTTTGTTTACTGGAGTACATGAGGCCCACATTCAGCGTTGTCCTAGTCCAATATTGAACCAACTGCCGTCCTCGCATGTGAAACAGTGGCTACTCCTAACCAGCTCATCAGTTGACAGAGGGATTAAATAGCATATTGCACGTGCCTGTCCTATGATAGGCTCTTAAACATTCAATTCACAGATCTTAATGGGCCAGCCGGTTTTTCTTGAGAAAGTGAGATTTGAGCAGAGATATGGAGGGTGAGGAGGATTATTAAGCAAGGAGGGGGTGTGAGGCAGTGTTTCTCACAGAAGGACTAGCAGGAGCAGAGAGCCCATAGGGGGAGGAGCATGGCTCTGCCCAGACCCTGAAGGAAGGTCAGTGTGTCCAGATGCAGGTTGTTCTGGCCAGAGGATCCCAGGTGAGGCTCTACCAAGAAGGCAAAAATGGGCCTGTGGTGCCATTAAAGAACTCAAGTCTTTATGCAGAGAGAGATCAGAAACTACGGGAGGGTTTTAAACTGAGGAAAGGCATCTGAAGACATCTTTGCTTTGTGTCATGACCTTTCCTAGGTCACCAAGAGAGAAGCTCAAATTCATAAAAGCAGATGAGGAGAAATTTTATTGGTTGTTGATTTGTCCTTTTTTAATTTTTAAATTTGTTAAATGAAATATCATAAATCCAGTCCCCAGAATGGTACCCGGGCCATAGCAGGCACCTCTTCTCTGGCAACTCATATTTACCTGGGCTCCTTAGAATGACCTTCTTCAGTGGCTCAACCACCTACCAAGTCATATCAATTTAGAAAAGGTACTAACTTTTCAGTGACAAGGATCGCCGTTTCTGCGTAAGTTCAATAAAGTTCTATTATAAAAATTGGGCATTGAAGGGGTGGTTTAAATTGCTTTATTCAATATCAAAATACAGTCTGTATTCAACTTGTGGAGAGTCAATATATTATGATCCTTTTTTTTTCTCAAGCAATTTTGTTTTTCAGTACTTCCAATAATATATTTCCTCTTGTCAGTATAGGAAAGCTCAGCTTACACAATATTAGATATTATCAGAATTGTAGAAATATGAATTGGAACTTTCTTACAGCTTAGCTGTAAAACAAGTTTATATTTTACATGTGCATAAATGGCTTTTAAAGATAATTTTGGAAAGGGGCACCTGGATGTTACAGTCACTTAAGTGTCTGACTCTTGATTTCAGCTCAGATCATGATCTCAGGGTCCTGGGATCGAGCCCAGTGTTGGGCTCTGCACTCAGCGGGGAGTCTGCTTGAGATTTTTCCCTCTCCCTTTGCTCCTTCCCTTGCTCTTCCTCTCTCTCAAATAAATAAATAAATAAATAAATAAATAAATAAATAAATCTTAAATAATTTTGGAGATTATTTTATTGGTAACAGCAGCAGTAGCTTTGGAAAGATTTTTGAGGTTCTTTTTATGATGGACAAAGTCATGTCCAACAGAGGGAGGGATGCCTTCAAAACTCAAGCATTTGAGCAATATAGCCAATGAAAAACTGTCATGGAGAGAAAATGTTTTCAAAATCAGAAGCAAATTTTATCTAACTCCCATGGTGATCTTAGCACATCAAAGGCTGCTGATTTGCTATTAGATACATCATCTCCACAAAATTGTCAGCATATCAGCCTCACCTACATTGTTAGAAACGCAAATGCTCATACCTGACCATACCTCAGACCTCTTGAATCAGAAACTCTGGGGTGTGTGCTCAGCAAACTGTGTGTTAATAATTGTTCTCGGTTCTCAAATTTAGGAACCCCTAACCCAGGAGAAATGGTATCCTTCAGAAATCATATCTGTCCTTCAGCCGTCATGTCCTCTATGATTACTAAAATAGCTCTTAGTGTTACCAAAAATAAGGAGGGAAAAGATACAGCCCAGAACCTGCTCCTTTCTTCCTGTCTAGTAGAACCCTTCCCCAAGGAGCTAAAATGCCTCAAGGAAATCTGACTGGTTCCAGCTGCAGAGGAGGACAACTGATTAGGCTGAACCCATGATGGCAATCCTAATTCCCTTATTGTTTAGGGATATTGTTTAAGGATATTGTAGATCTGAACTTGTTTGGACCAATGAGATGCATAAAAGATTATTCAGCCTTTTGGGCAAGGAGTTTCATTATTCTCAGGAGATAAAAGAGACTTTCTTCCACTGCCTATAAACTTTGGTGCTACCAGCAGGCATCAGCCAGCATGAGGAGAACCAGCTAGAGGAGGATGTGGGTTTATCAGGTGGTGCAGAACGGAGAGTCAGAAAAAACTTGAGTGCTGGAAGACATTGCTGGGCCACTGGATCAGCCCTTCCTGACTCTTAATTAAAAATGTTACCTGTCGGGAGGCCTGGGTGGCTCAGTAGTTAAGCATCTGCCTTCAGCTCAGGTTCTGGGTTCGAGCCCTAAATCGGGTTCCCTGCTCAGCGGGAATCCTGCTTCTCCCTTTCCCACTCCCCCTGCTTGTGTTCCCTCTCTCGCTGTATCTCTCTCTGTTAAATAAATAAATGAAATCTTAAAAAAAAAAAAAAGTTACCTGTAACCAAAAGCGTCCTCACTTATATAGGATACCCAGTAAACCATGAGCTACTGGGAGGCAGGGTCATGGCCGTAATCATCTTTATATCCTGGGGGCCCAGTTCATGCCTGGAAGATGTGACTGCTTAACAGATTTTTGCTGAATGAATGAAAAACTGAATGCACTTATATTTGACAAATATATTCCACTAACCACAGCATCCAAAGAGGTAGAAATGCAATGTAAATACCTCAAAAATAGTTTTATCCAGAAGGCAGTTATCTTGTGGTATTTTTCAAACTGATTGCTGTTGGAAAATGTAGTGAGGAATCCTTTTATCTGGATGGAAAGGAAGTACCTTCACCGTAAGCTTTATTTTCAGTATTTTAAAACTTTATTTGCACAACAACAACAAAAAAACTGCTACTTTTAATGACAAGAACATGTTCCTAAATCTACAGCTTAATAAACACAAACAAGTCCCTCCCTTTCATGGGTTCCGTTACTCACTTACATGTTTTTCTTTCTTGTGATGGCAGATGCTCTTAATTGCTCACAAGCATGAGTGGGAAGTGACTATAAGCTCCAGATTTAATAAGAACATCAAAAAAGAGGAGAGATGGATCAAAATGCTCCATCAGTTACAGGGGTGTTCTGGTTTCATTTTGTATTTCCTTTTCCCACATTTATAAAAGGCCAAATAAAATGATCTCTACCTATGTGGTCTTGCATGCCAGAGGCTTCTTCCAGAGGCAGAAGGAAAACAAAAGCTTTAAGCTTTCATTAGAGAGACCCACTGAAAAGTCATGCATGGATAGGACTAAGGCTGAGCCCCACCTCCTTGTCTCCTGAGAACCAACCCCAGACCTTTTGCATTCCGAGGTGGGAATGATTACTCCAACAAGTATATATCCAGCATTTGACATATCCCAGTTGTGATTTCAGACACAAAATTTTACCCACCTACCAAATGTGGCCAAGGTGGTGAGTGCTCCCCACTTACTCAAAGGTAGTTCTGATTCTTCCTGAATTGAAATTTCAATGCTATTTCCAGCTATCAATGACAAATGTTATTATTCTAGTACTTTCACTCCTGAATCACACACGATTTTAATACAACGGAGCCGTAAACTTATTCTTTAAATGCATTAGGCATAATAAGTAGTTGTTTTTTTGTTTGTTTGTTTTTCATTAGACTAATCAGTAAATGAAGCAAACCATCATTACTCGAGAGCAAGAGAGCATGATGTTCTGGGGGAACAATCACTCTTCCCCATCTTGACCTTTCTTCCCTATCTAGACCTGCCTAAATTTTCTTCAAATTCCCTCTTACCATTTTAAATTCAAGCATATCACAATGTAACTGTCTGGGAGAGGCTCCTGTATGTGTATGTGTGTAGAAGTTAGACATTTGCATTCTAGCAGAGGATGAGCCCTTTTCTCTGGAACTTCTGGCATCTATAAGCTGGAGAGGAGCTGAGGGAGGAAGGCAGGCGGTGCCAGCGCTCTCGGCTTGGTGGAAGGATGCTAGCACAGGTTTTCACCCAGCCACCAGCTGTCCCTTGAATTGACACCCAAACAAAACTAAACGACTCAGTGGCAATGAAGAAAAGCTCAAGATTTCTTTGAGGGGGCCAACACTGAGAAACCTGACGGCCAAGGAAGTCGATCGAGTTGACCAGACACAGTTTACATCCAACCAAGGATGGAACACTCTTGCCCAAAACAGTTTTTTATTGAATGGATATTGCACTTAGACTTCTGGTTTTGACTTTTCAGTCTTTTCAACAGCTTGTGGTCCTCATTATTAATGCTGATCATGACAAAATAGGACAGCAGATTTATTTTTGCAGGTGTTATTAAATGTGTGATTTAGCCACCTGAAAACAAAGCTGGGTTTTGCCAGTTGGAAGCGAGAACTCTCGCTGGCTACCTGGACTGGTCTGGGAGGCCATTGAGACACACTGATATTCTTTCAGGTGCCCCCTGAAGGGAATTATTTACCCTTGCTGGTTGTGTGAAGAGCTCCCACCCCAGCCTGGAAAGAGGAGGCTTCTTACCCGTTCCACACCCTGCGATTTCGCAACACGACAACAAGCTGTGCGCGTACTTCATCCCCCTTGGTTATACCTGGACGGGTAAAGAGATAAGAATTCAAGTTCCCCTAATAACGCTTTGACGACACACCAACAGTACAGCGGGCTTGATAGCCATAAGCCAATTAAGGCAATTAGTGCTATTTAATGTGAAATGTTCTCCAATACACACACTGGCAGAAATATTGAAAAATACAAGCATCGCGAATTCTCATTTATTTTCCCATCGCCAGAGCCAGCTGCTGAGTGCCAAGCTGCACTGTATGTGTTCCTGGCATAACTTTATTAATAATCTTGGCAAACAAAGAATCCTTCAACAAATAGCAGTAGCCTTTTGATTATATTGTGCCACAGATAATAATTGCTTCAAATTGAGTGTAGTGAAGTCTATTTGCTCATGCATAATGAAAAAAAATCATATAACAGCTTGATTATGAAAACTAACGGCATGTTGGAAAGCTACCAAGAATTCCCCCAAATTGGACATTTTAATTGTTTTACCTCAGTTGCTGATCCAGGCCAAATTCATTTAAAACAAATTTAACATACCAAAATCTCTATAAAACACATTGATTTCCAAGCCTACTGGCCATAACTTAGAGTTAATGAATGTGAAAAATGTTTTTTAAAGCTACATAAAAATATAATAATAATGTTATTATTGGAACAGTAGTTAAATCAGCAAAATTCCAGTACACAGGAAAATTTAAATTGACTCTCTCAGGTCTCAGAAAGAGGATTTGACCTGTACTTTACTTCTAGAAATTGGAACTGTGCAGGTTTGTCTCTGTTTACGGGTATTCTACAATTATTTAAATTTGAAAATGGATATGCTTTTTAACAAAGATGTGGAAGCAAAACTTTATTTCTATTACCATAATAGCTACCATTTTTTGAGCCATTGCCATGCTTCAGACGTCAGGCTACACAGTTTACAAATATCATCCAACTTAGTTTTTACCCCATCAGGTAGATTTTCTTCCCATGAGAGGTACAAGATCAAGATTTGTGGCATGAATGGAGAAGTAACTTGCTTCACATCTCAAGTAGTGCACCAGCATTTAAAGCCCAGTGATGGTGTTCAGTAGCTGTCCTCTTAGACCCCTTATTTACACTTTTTTCCTTTTCTAGGAGCAATGCTTTAAGGGTCCCCAATTCTAACAGTCCCAGCAAGGCGAGGTTAAGAACAACCACATTAGGAATTCCCCTAGGTGCAAATTCTTCAAGAGTCCAGGCAACGTGATGCCTTTAGTTAAGGATGGTGGTTAATGGTCTTCCAGCTCTGCTGAAGGAACTGCTCCTTGATGTTTCAAACACTGCGCAGGGTGAGGGAAGCCGACACTGAGAAACCTGATGGCCAACGAAGTGGATCAAGTTGGCCAGACACAGTTTACATCCAACCAAGGATGGAACACTCTTGTCCAAAACACTTTTCTTATTGAATGAATATTGCACTTAGAATAGTCTGTGGTTTTGATTTTTCAGTCTTTGCAACAGATTGTGGTCCACATTATTCGCTGATCATGGCTGTCCTAGGCAACATGCTTCCTAGGGCACCCTCTCTACGTCCTTCCAGCACCCTGTTCCCTCTCCACCTGCTCCAAGTCCCAGCCCATTACCTTAACTACTCACATTTATTAAAAAGAAATTAAAATATTTTTATTATTTTAACCATGGAACTCTTGTCCAAATGCAATCTTAGTTGGAAGCCCAAGTAAGAGAAACAAGCCTAATCTTCTTTCTAGGGTATGGAACTTAAAGCCTAGAAGCAAACTGACTCAGTATAAACTCAACGCCTTTAAAACCTCTGTGGGGCTTCTTCCTAGGTCTTACCCCAAGGTCCACATCATTCAAAGAATTTTCAGATACCTACAATGACCCTGTTGATCTCCTCTCTGATTTCCTCTGTTCTAATAGCCACTAACACAGTCTAAGCCCAATACGTCTCTCTTTCTTATATGCAGGTTAACTTTCCTGCTCGGTTAAGCTGTGAACTTCCTCATGGCAGAAACCTAGCATCTTTTGTGTTTTTCATTTCAGCAGAAGATCCCATCTATAACAAATAGTTCACCAAAAGTCCACCTTAGAAACAATTCTCATCAAGTTAAAGCAAAACAGAAAGAGAAAGATAAGGCAGAAGCCCTTCTGCTTGCACTGTTGTCCCCCTCTAGCTCTGGGTAATCAAGCACCAGTTAGTAGTCAGAAAACTAGACCTGGAACCTGGCAGTTATAACTTATGTGTAACTGGGCTATTTTATATACCTCTCTGTGCCTCCATTTCCTAACCCATTAAATGGGGATAAAAATCTTGTCAACAAATTGTGAGGACTTGGCAATATTTTGTAGAAAGCACACATAATAAACAGTAGCTTTCAGCCTCCCCCCCTCCCCCGCTCCCCTCACCTCCGCTTTGGGATATTTGACCTAGTTAATTAGGCCACTGGTTCCTTACTATAGACTAACTGGGTTAAGAAAAACTTCCTTTTACCAATACCGCCTTGTAAGCTCCTGTTCTGAGATTTAATCTCTCTTATCACGTTATCCTGGATACAAACATTACGGACCTCATTGTTCTATGTAGCTGCGTATTCATACTGTGAGCTGACCGTGTGCGTGGGTGGTGATTGGGGTTTGAAATAAGGGTGTTGGAAGAATAGACAAGAAACAGAACACTGCTTACATCTCCTGACCCAGCAGCCTTCCTGCCTCCTGCCATCCCGCCCTCTTCCACACAGCGATGACTGGCTTTGACCTTTCCTCAATTTGATTATTTCTAAAAATGTAAAAAAACTATTTGTCATCATGATTTTGTAGACCATGGCTTCTCATACTTTAATATGCATAAGAATCACGAGAGATCCTGTAAGAGTGGAGATTCCAAATCAGTAGGAGTTGGGGGGATAGTGGGGCGGAGAGCAGAGAGCCTGCATTTCACCCAAGGCCTAGGTGGTGTGGATGCTGCTGATGCACAAACATACTTGGAGTAGCCAACACCTACATGATGGCATCAAGGCAATCGAAGCTAGTCCCATCAAACACAAGGAGGAAAACAACCGAAAACTCAGTTGCCAGTGTCACAGGGGCATTATGGGAATAGAAAGAATACATGTGCTTATTTGTGCATTTGAATTTTTTGTTGTCATTGCTATTATTTTTACCTTCTTTTTGCTTAAAGACTAGTTCAGATTCTCATTCTTGATCTCATCCTATTTATCATTGGTAAAAGCTCTATCCTTTATATCACACACACACACACACACACACACACACGCCCCTACCTTTGCTTCCTACCTAAAGATTTTAAGAAATAGTTATACATATCCTGGAAAACAAAGAAAATGGAGCAAGCATGTGTTTTGGAGGGTTTTCAACACTGATCTCCTATCTCCGCACATATCAGTAACAAGTATGTGAAAAACACTGTGAAGGTCAGTGTGGCCCTGAACTTGAGCCAGATGGGCTATGTCTGAATCCTGGTTCCAGCACAAGTTAGCCTTGGGTTTTGGTTTAACAATTCTGTACATGTTTCCTCATCTGCAAAATGAGGCTTGTGATAGTTTTTGTCTTGGGATGGTTGTGAGGATAAATTGAATTAAGGTAAGTCAAGGGCTTAGAATAGTACTTCACAGGCAGGAAACACCATATGAGCAGAAGGTATTCCATAACTTGTTTATGTAATTCTTAACTGTATGGAATAGTTTGACTTTAAGAAGTGAGCATATGCCTTGTGAGCTGTGTTTAGGAAAACCAGCATTTGGGGTGTTTTTTAATAATTACATGTCATGGATCCTGATTTTGTGTGTGTGTGTGTGTGTGTGTGTGTGCATATTTGAATGGGAGTTTGTGATTTTACTCAATATTTTACTATTTTAACTTTGCTGACCAAATTTTTATGTTTTTCTTATGGTAATAAGTGTGTTTATGAGCCAGTAGTTTCAATATACTCTAATCTAAGTGAAATTGTATCTCACAAGCTCTTGGTGGAGAAAATCAGTATGTTATACGTTTAAAAGTTTCTTAACACTAAATAACTTGAGAGGCATATAATATAGTGGTAAAGAGTACGGGTTTTAACTTCACATCTATATACAAGTCTTGGTTTTGCTATTTACAAGCTGGGTGATCTTGGCAGAGTCACTTTGATTTATTTTAACTTCCTAAACAATTATGAGCACAATACCCACCTTATGAGACTGTTGTGAAGTATAAGGAAGACAATACGAATTAAGTCCTCAGCATAGTGACAGTGTTATAGTCATTCCCTAACTCATGAAATGATAAGAGCACACAATAATAAATGAATTTGGAGATCATGAGCCTAGGAAAGGACCAAATCTGAAAGCCAGTGCAAGCGCATTTAATATCAATGGAAAAATCCTTAGCATTGTAGGAAAAGGTCATATATTTTCCCCTTCTTCAATCTACTTCAACCATCTTTCTGTCTTTTTTCAATTACTAAAAGTAGGGAAATTAGATGTCCCAACTTGCCGAACACTGTTCCATTTTATGCCTGTTGCCCCAGTACAATTGCTAATAACACAGTCTTTTGCTCCTCAAAGTATACCAGTTAGAAATATAAGTGTCATTGTCATTCACCTGAAGGTACTAATTTGGCCTTGTGCCATATTTAAGATGCCCTTCCAGATGATCAAAAATATGACCATTTTTTTCAAGTATTACAAGTCCCCAATTTCCCTGAAAATAGAATTGATATTCCACAAATATATTTTCATTGCAATGAGCATCAGTGTATCTTTTCTACCTTTGTCCTAAAGACAAGTATTTGAGATCATTTGACTTCCCCCAGGTGAGGACTGTTGGGTACCAAGAATCACACATGTGAAGAAGCAGGATGGGAAGGAGAGAATCCGAGCAGACAGCGTGTGTGGGGCCGGAATGGGTGCCGTGGGGGAGAGTGACAAAGATATGGTTAGGGGAGTACTTCTGTTGTGGATCCATTTTCCAGTATTGCTTCTCATTTTTACCTTTATTTTCCCTTCTTCTGTTAATTGCATTATGATGATTACACGTTGCAGCAGAACTTGAATTTAAACATAGAATCTGAAATTAAACAGCCTCCATTCACCTTCAGGCTGCAAGACACACTAGCTGTGTAACTTTGGGGAGGTTACTTAACTTCTCTGTGCCTCATTTCTTCCTGTGGTAAAATGGGACTACTGGCTTACCTCATGGTACGGAAGTCGAGATTAATGAGGTAATGTGTGTAAACGTCCTAGGACAGTGCTTGTTACCCAGTCAGTGCTTTTGTGCTTACTTCCATCTTACTTCAGGTCTGTTACAATGAGTAGGTCTAAGATTCATCCTGATTCTGGTTTTAGGTCCAATGAACTGATCCATCTTCTAAGCAATAGTATTGTTATTACTATCATTTTTTTTTTTTTGCTTCATCCTACCAAATTTTTTTATGCTAATGTGTGTCTCATTGAATTTTCATCCCTCAATGTTTACTTTCACACATATGACTAAAAATCGCTCGAAAAACATATGCACCAAAAAAGTGAAAGATGAGCTTTGGGTTTAATTGTAAGAAAAATGAAAGTAACCAGGAATAGAATAAAAATCCTTTAATGGGTACTGTTGTTTAAAGGGAGTGGTATCTCTATCACTACTACATGCCTTCTTCAATCACTATTCTAGACTCTGTTATACTGATATTGTAAAGACATACTTTGGTAGCAGAAGAAGAAATGAGTTGGGCCATTTAAAAGTGGTGGTTTAGAAATAATCACATGTCATGAAAAGAATAATGTCCATTTCCCAAGGAGAATAGTATGAGGAAATAATTGTTTTGAAATGTAAGGTTCGAATGAGATGGCTGATTTAAATTGTATAAAGAGTAATTAGCACTACTGACATAAATTATAGGTAAAAGACCTGCTGGGTCATGCATGTGTCCTTTTAACCAGGTACCATGGAGACAGGTACCATAGAAACAGGTAAGGCTTATATTTTACTTTTTAAAGCCATTAAACTTACACACAATTGCTTTAGCTTTGTTTTTATATATAGGACTGTAGGAAAACTATGAGATAATTCAAAAATTTAAAGTCATGTTTCTTTTTCTCTTCAGAGAGAATACAGGTCTTTCTCTACTTAAGGATAATTGTCTCAGTTCCTCAAAAAAAAAAAAAAAAACCACCAAACCCAACAACAACAATAACAACAAACCTGTAAAAATATGTTCGCAGATGTTAAAATGGAAAAATCCAAGATTAAAAGTGCCTCCTGAATAATCAAAAAGGGATAAGAAGAAAATTTGGTATCCTTCTGTAACATTAAGTGTTACATTTAATTCCTTGAAAACAATAATCCACAGACCACCCACCAGATTTGTGGTGGATGACAAATAATTTGTGCAGCCACCAGAGAGTTGAATTAGCTAATATATCTGATTCCCTAAGCATTTGTCACAAAGAGAGGTTGTTTTGCATTTTCTCAGAGTTCCCATTTGGCTAGTGTTTCTGTTTTACTGCAGAACCACTGCCATAATTTCAGAACAGTTCCAAGATTCCCTCTGATTCTACTTTTTGATCAAATGAACCAATGGGTTCATTTACACAGCAGCAGTCCAGTGCCTGGTGTTTCTGGGCCTCTGCTCACTGTGCCATCATGGGGGGTTTAGTCTGACCATCTTAAGATTACCACCCAAAGAGCTCTTAGAATCAGTCTCCTACACCACAGCTGTTGCCTCACTCTTGAGAATGGGTTCTATACACAGTAAGTTTATGTTTGTTCTGGCAGAAGTCTATTGAGAACCAGTGCAGGTAAATCTACTTTGAGGGCTGTGGGCTTACTTTTGCATGCATATGTATGTGTGTATATGTGTGTGTGTGTGTGTGTGTGTACAGATAGATAGATATATGAAGATATGTATTCTCTCTCTCTATATATATATATTCAAAGATACACACAGACACACAAAATAAAGTTATAGCAACACCATCCAAATTAGGGTGGGTTCTATTTCCCATTCCCAACCCCTCTTTATATATAGCTTTAGTCCTGTACTGATTTATTCCTATTACAGAAAAGCAGTACACAGAACTGTAGCCATTCCTGTAAAGCAGCTGGCCAAGGGTCACCATATCCGTTCCTTTAAAGTGCCTGCTTTGTTTGCATTGAAAAAATAATAATAATAAACCCCCTCAGAGCTCCTTTATGTGGAAAGACTGCTTGTTGGATATATGCCCTCTAACCTATTTAGGGAGGGACTTGTTTCTTTGTTTAAGGTCCAATGGGATTTCCACTGGGTGAAGTTTAATGGGATTAAGTTTGGAAAGATTGTGAGAAGATTTCATCATCAGCCTTCAGTTTCTGCCCCAGACAAGGTTATACAAAGAGTAAAGGTATATCCTTTTGTTAGTATACTCACTTGCGTGTCCCCAAAGACCGGCTATGGTTTCTGAACCAAATCCAGTTTTGTCCCGTCCCATCACCCAAAACAGCACTTTGAGGTCTGGGTCCCAGGACTGCTTGAACTAGGATTTCTACTTTCTGGAAAAGACTGAAAGAAAGCAGCAGAGGGAATTCTTAGTTTTCTGAAGGTTGCATTTGATAGGAAAGAAAAGGTGTATGAAATCACTTGATCCACATCTATCTCTTAGTACAGTGAAATGTTTGTCCCTTTCAGACCTAACGAAGAGAAGTGGTCAATCATTCTGTTAGGAACGCTTTCCTAATTGTCCGAGAAAAAGTCTGTTCATGTTTTTGCCTCTGGTGCATTGCTAACATTACTCTCTACTGCTTTTCCAGCTAATTATCTCTAGGACAATATCAATTCCATTGATCTCTGGCTTGACAGCAGAGTGAAGTTGTTTCTTTTACTATTTTCTCAAAACCCACCAAAATGAAGAAAGGTGACCAAAAAAGGAAAGAGACTCCATCTTCAATGAAGGTAGGAAATGGGTACAACCATTTATCAGAGAATTTTAAGAACAGCTGCCAAATCCTATAGTGCCATACTGAGGGCAGACACATAATCCATCGAGTTCTGACAACATCTCAGCCACGGCAGGCACAATTCATTGTCTATTGGATAGCCATTCCTTCCACCCACTTCCTTCCTACACATGACCCTCGTCCTGGCTTTATTCGTTGCCAACATACCTTGGGTTTTGTGTAAAATGGGGTGGCCATGAACTTCAGAGGTTAATTATAATTAGTCTTGGCCCATCACCATAACTTGTCAGTGTCTGTTTTGAGATGGAGAAGTGACACAATTCTAGAAAATGGACATGACAGTATGCTTCTTGAAAACTTGTTCACTTTGAAAAGGAACACAGATAAGTAGAGAGGTGAGGCCTTTTACTGACTCTAAATATTATTATTTTAGAAATATAGCAACTGTCTTGGGACCCTAAAGGCAGCCGGCCCCAGGGGAAAGAAAGCATGCAGAATTTGATAGTCAGAAAAGATGCAAAGGATTTGAGCCCTTAGTAATTTCTCTGTTCCACTGGATAACCACCCTGCCAGTGCCTACCCGCTGATTCTTCTTATGTGAGATAATGTATGTCCTGGGGCTTTAAATTCTCTAACTCACAGCTGCCATAATCCTAACCAATATAGCTTGGTCCTTAAAAGTAGGGCATACTTCTATTGCACCCACTACTCTTAAATTACAATGACAAACTCTGGGGGTGAGGACATTATGAGGACACTTCCCTCAGCTCTGCTCATCCACTGGGGGGAAAAGCTGGATATAAATAATCAATTTATTCAGAGCAAGCATTAACAATAAGGAAATGTAAGGATTATGGTTTGGCTTTTTGGGGGGAGGATTATGGTTTTAAGATCAGAATATAAACATTTAAAACTTAGAAATAGCAATATAATAAACTCTTAAAGGCAGTGAATAATGGAAAGTAATATAATTAGGCTAAATTTCTAATCTTTTATATTAAAGCAGACAAATCATCAATAGAAGTATAAATCAATTAGTTCGTGATGTAAAGGGATTCATAAGAAAAATTTAAGTTAATAACATAACAACCACAATCAGGAGATGGAGTAGAAAAGAAAAGTGGGAGAAAAATATGAGTGTACTAGTTTATTCAGTGTTTAAAGGGAATAGTTGATATGTATGCTGTAAAACTAAAAAAATGAGAAACATTAAGATTATTGTTAAAATTTATAAACACCAACTCTATAAGATCTAACAACAGAGTATGTACCCTCCAAGCCACTGGTTGGGAAACACTCAAAGCAGATATCCTACATAGAAAATGATAATTTAGGAGGTGGTAACAACAAATCAAAACAACAAGGACTAGGGTGCCTGGGTGGCTCAGTGGGTTAAAGCCTCTGCCTTCGGCTCCTGTCATGATTCCAGGGTCCAGGATGGAGTCCCACACTGGGCTCTCTGGTCAGCGGGGAGTCTGCATCACCCCCCCCGCCCCCCTCACCCTGCCTGCCTCTCTGCCTACTTGTGGTCTCTGTCTGGCAAATAAATAAATAAAATCTTAAAAAAAAAAAAAAAACAAGTACAAACATAAATGTCATGTCTGTAAATATAAAGAAGATAAACTCAACTTAAAAAAAGAAAAGAGAGACTCTCTGACTGGAGGAAAGCCTCTTGAACTCGGGGTGCTAATGAGATGCCATCCAGGTGTAAGTGGGGAGAATCTCCTTCCATTGTGTTTTCAGCTGTACCTTTTCATTTTTTCCCCAAAGCAGCCCTGCTTGTACTTAGAATCTCACAAAACGTTTCATGAATTCATTTTGTTCAGTCGAAGGCTCTAACGCTTTCTGTTGATAATCAAGTCTCCATTTCAAGCGGACCTAGAGAGATATTTTCCTTTCTCTTTCTTTGTACCTTCGAGGAAAAGTCTCCAGTCATGTCAAGCTGTAAGTTACCAACAAACCATCTTATTCAAAAACTTCAAGACTTAACTTTTTAAACCCGGGCAGTTGGGATACCCCGTCACACTAGCATAAAAATTCTTGTGAATTAATTCAACAGCAACATGCTAGACAGCAAACCAGTTGCTGACACTCCAAAGAAAGCTCCGTGAGTCCTGATGAGGCTGCATGTCCTAGGCTACGAGACTGACAATTAGGTTCAAAGAGGAACAAACGTACAGCCTGAGTGTAAACATGGGATGCCACCGCATTCAAATGGCCACATCGGCTTTCACGTCTCCACAGACTTGAGTGGGAAAATTCATTAAATTAGAAAGCCCTTCTGAAGAATGAAGCAGGTAGATGGATTATGAGAAATATTTAAAAGCTCAGTGTGTGTGTAGGTTCAAACTGGTAAATCACGACAGGCGGGTCAAACTCTGTGTCGGTTTAGAAGAATGACTCTCCATCTCGGGGAAAGCATTTGGATGACGCAATCAGAGGTTGCATGTATTGCAATTTGTTAGCAATAATAGTTCAAGTGTAGAAGTTTGAGAATGATTTACTGAGTAAAAACCAGAGCAGGTTCAAGGCTACCTATATAACATTACTCTCGCTTGTATTTTGATATGCCTTGCTGAGCTTTAATAAAAGAGATTTCAATATAATTACTCCTTAGAGTATCCCAAATAAATCTGTGTGTAGCCATGGGAATATGTATAAACCATCGGTTTAAATACTGATGGCTTGAAAACAACCTAAAAGCAGGATTTGCAAAGGCACTGAAACCAAATGATATAGGGGTATTAGAGGAATAAACCAAAACACCACCCTGAGAACACTTGGATTTTCCTAGGAAATCTAAAGTGACTATGAATTTTCTTTTAAAGAAAATAAACACCTGGGAAAACTACCAAGAACAATGTGCAAATCCCCTTCCTTCATTTGTCCAAGTAACTGAGCTGGCCCACCCCAAGAGGCATAAAATCTGAGGAATTTTTGTTCCCTAGGAGATGGAGTACAAAACCCTAAAGAAGCCAGGACTGCCGTCTTTCATAACCAACTATAATTTTATTGATTTTCATCTGTTACCCAAGTCTTGTTAAGAGAGATGAGAGGTCTGCCAAAGCAAATAGAAAGATGCATATCCTGCCATCTGAGTTTTATGTTACATAGGCTACGCCTATGGATGGAATTTAAAATTGGAGGTTGCCAGGAAACCAGGAGGAAAGTTCAGAGTGATATATGTTCTCAGAGAACAAATAATACTTCTTTCTCCAATTTCTACCTTTTTTCCCCCATGGAAGTTTACCCATATTTTGGTGATAAAATACAACACATGATATATTTATCAATGCCAATAGTGATTTTAGTATTATGGGTTATTGCTAAATATCATAAGTCCTAGACCTAATGCCTTTTTTGCCCCCTAGAAATTCCAGTGAAATTGTTTAGGTTTTATTATACTAAAGTTTTCATTTTAGGATTTATGTAGAAAATAGTCAAGACTGCTTCTAAGTTAAAATCATTGAACATTTCATTATAAAATTTAAATTTCTATAGATGATAGAGCTGAATTTTTTTTTTACTATACTTTAGTATTTCATAGAAGATAAAGGGGCTAGATTTATAGGAATTCTCTGTAAACCAGTCTTAACTGGTGATCATCCAGTTTCATTTCTGTTATTTCCATAACATTTACTCATGTATTTACTATACAATATAAATGATATTTTCATATTAAGAATCTCAGATATTTTAAAACATTTATCATGATTCCTTCCCAACATTTTCCTTTCTAGTCTAAATATCTGCAGCCCTAAGCCTTCCTCGATTTAAGAAAGTCTGGATGCTGTTCTATTTCTCAGTTTTAAGCATATCTTATCCCTGGATCCTAAGAGTATTTTTTTTTTTCCTAAAAGAAATTTCAAAATTGAAACTTTAAATCAGGTTCAAATATCATGGCAGCAGAAATATGTGGGAGAAAGCCTGACACGGAATTTGCAAAAATACTTGTAATAACAATAATTTAACCCTGTGGTATGTCAGAGACTTTGCCAGATGCTATGCAAGGATTAGTTCACGTATTTGCCACACTGATACCATGGATAGGTGTTAGTGATAGCTTTCTTATACAGAGAAGGACTAGTCTGCCTCGAAGAATATCTGACTAAAAGAACACACGTGAAAATGCTCTCAAAACTTCAGTCTCTATGTCAGTGACATATTTTTTATTAAAGTTCAGTCACTCTCTAAATATAATAGGCCTATGCTTACCAATAGGTAGAAATAGAGAAAATAAGGTTTTTTAGCAATAAAAATATACAACCCATAAATCTGTTGAGAAATTACTTTGTTCCAGACACTTGCTGGGAATGCAAAGGTGGAAAGACACCATCTCTGTCATCAAAGTGCTTGGAGATGAATGGGGAAGGACTCC
Organism: Lutra lutra; assembly: GCF_902655055.1. Lineage (NCBI taxonomy): Eukaryota > Metazoa > Chordata > Mammalia > Carnivora > Mustelidae > Lutra > Lutra lutra. Next base: position 49,258,989 of record NC_062280.1, on the reverse strand, counting down.
AAACATAGATCATTGCCGTAGCCGAGGAACTGTGATCAAAGGTACTCACAGTCTTGTGAGGTAACAGAAAGGCCCCTAAACCAAACGAGGAATCTGAGAGACTTCTACAAAGGCACAATGCCTTACTCTGAGTTTTGACCACTTTCCAAAGAAGGAAACGGAAGAGCTGGAGGTGGACAGGGTGCTCCAGGAAGAAAGGGCACCGTGAAGAGGGAGGGTCCTGAGGCCAGAATCAGGGCATCCTGTGGGGAACTCTCAGCAGTGCTGAGCTGCTCAACAAAATCGTGGAGGGGGAGATGAGGAGAGTGAAAATGTAGGGAGAACTCATGCTTTATTCCCGACAGGCTAAGGAACTAGGAAAATGTTTTCACCCAAAAAAGGTCATAAGTAAGTTTGTATTTTCAGGCTTTATTTTAGGCAAGTCATTAACTACTTGAAAGCTCAGTTTTCTCATTTGTGAAGTTCAACAGGGGAAGGGTGGAGTAGATAACTTCTGAGATCTTTTCTGTTCAAAGATTTAGAAAATCAATTAAAGCAGATCCCGCCCATCCCCCCTCTGTAGTTGGCCATAAAGCTTAAAACCAGCTCGCACTCAGGGCCCTGGGTGGCTCAGTTGGTTAAGTGTCTGCCTCTTGATTTCAGCTCAGGTCATGATCACAGGGTGTGAGTTCAAGTCCTGAGTCAGGATCACATTAAGCGTGGATCCTGCTTAAGATTTCTCTCTCTTTCTGTCCCTTTGCCCCTTCCTCTCCCCTTCCTGTGCTTGCTCTCACTCTCTCAAAAACAAACAAACAAACAAACAAAAAAACTCAGACAGAGCTTAAGGTCTTTAACTGAGACTGTAATTCCATTGACCCTATGCTCCTTAATTGGAAATCCTGTGTAAACCAAGAGTGACTTCCAGCAGGCTCCACGCATGCACGGGGCTATGTTGTGGAGGGAAACAACGGGCAGGTAGGAGAGCTGGAGCTGACCTTTGAAAGAGAAGCCATACGGATCAGTAATGTTAATGGACTTTCAGAGAAAATTACTCCTAATGACAAAAGATTTAATAATCCACGAGTATTGCTATCATTACTGGCTTAGGAAAATTGGTTAGATGTGCTTGAAATATATTTTTGTGCAGTCTCTTTGATTCCAGAATATTTTTCCTGTTCAAACAGCGTTGGAAAATAATCGATCATCTGCCTCCCTCTGTAGAATTTATATACAGACCAACATTCTTGGATTGTTTCTCTTTTCTTCTGCAGTTTGACAAGCTGGAGAACCGCCCTAAGATTCATCTTCAAGTATATGAAGATGTCCTTCATATACTTTGTCCTTCGGGGCAAATTTTCAACAAAGTCCTGAAAGTTATTAATGCTTCATCTAAGCCTCCTTTACCTCCTTTAACTTTACCTTTAACAAATGTACGTTTGGAAACACTGAAGAATGTGTTTCTCCCTTTCTCCCCAACCCTCTCTTTCTATAGACACACATGCACACACATACCCCCCTCCACCAAGAACACTCTGGACCTCCCTTCCCCACCCCTACTACCTGAACTTCTTTTAAAGTATAATGTAGTGGTTTATAATATTGATAAGAAATACCTCACAGCATGAATTGATGTCCCTTATAAACCAATCAAAATCACTTTAAATCAAGTGTGAATTATCTGGACCATTGCCCCAAACCTGCTCATTTTGCCCCTTTTGTTTCAAATCCATTATTGTGAGATTTTTTCAGGGAGTTTATTGCATCTTAATACCAGCTGCCTATCCTTTCATATGCTGGCTTATGTAACTTCAAAGAAATGACATATTGCATGAAGCACTGGGTGTGGTACATAAACAGTGAATCTTGGAACATGAAAAAAATAAAATAAAGTTAAGATGTTAAAAAAATAAATAAATAAGTGACTTATGTACTTGGAGGGGAAAATGCCATTTTTGCTGAAATTGGCAAGGCAAGCACTCATTCTCTATTCTGCCCCTCTCTATTTGAATATATTCCAGCTTATAAATGTATGTGATGGATTTAATAGAGATACAAGCCACATATGTGCCATATCATTGAAATAGTATGCATCTGCCTATTATCTATAGCTCTTAATTTTATCTACAGAACCAGATGTGAAATCCGGAGTGCTCACGACTGAAGTACATGCTTACCTGTACCTTCGTTAGGGTTCAGAACATGTTCAGAAATCACAAAGGAAGAAAGAATAAAACACGGTATAATCCTGGCACAGATTGTCTTCTGCTAGGTTTCAGTACACACACAGCCTATGTGTTTGCATCAGAACAATGGCTGTCCATATATGAACTCCGTATACAAATTATCAGCCATCCCGGGTCTGTGTTTGATCCACAGCCTTCCACTTCAGGCACTGAACGCAGTGGATGCCAAGTAGTATCAATCATTCTATTTTTGCCGTGTCCCTGGTAAGAGATGGCATTTGTTTTCCTGATTCAGAAGATAAGCCAGACGTACTGGGAGAAAAATGCGAACGTGAAAAAACAAAACAAACAAAACAAAACAAAACACAAAACCAAAAAAACACCCAGGCCTAGTTAAAAAATTTTTGAACTAAAATGCATCACGTTCAATATCTTTTATAAAGTGGAATTATGGTGAACTTTTAATTATCTGAAATAAATGGGCAAAGGATGACCAAAAATAACAGAGAATCAAAAAGAAATTTAAATATCACTCTAAAGTCAAGGGTATCATTTTTTATAGGTAGCTGATTTAATCGCCAGATTGTTTCCTCGGGCAGAGCAACCCGTTTTACACTTGCTCCATGCAGACCTTCTTTGTTCAGTGTAATCAGGTCTCTTCCATGGATCTCTTCAGGCTGGAAACAGATTTCCATTAAGAAATTATTACTGCGTTTTCCATTTTCATACGTAAATTGAAATGTGCAAATAGCTTCCATGGTTTATTCTTTTCTTTAAAAAAAAAACAATTTTTTCCATAGGTATTGAGCCCAACAACTTCTTCTACCGCCTTTTCTAGCAGCAAATTATTTGTCAGCAATCTGAGTGAGACCACATCAATTAATTTCCCAAATGAAAAGCTCACATGGTATGTATGCGATGACAGCCTGCGAACTTGGAACACCAGAATTCAACCCCTGACTTTCAGAAGTGGCATCTGAAAACATTATTTATAGAAAAGTCTCTCTAAGGCTTTTGGGGCCACTGAGTGGCCGCAGAACATGAGCCATCTGCACTTTCCAACCAGAGTGTGCTGTAAACAACCTACCTACAAAGAATCACGCTAAGGGAGCTCCAGAAGAGAGTTGTACAATACATGTCCTCAACGCCGACAAAAGCCACACGTTTCAAGGAGCTAAAAATTCCAATGAAATCAAATGTGAGTAAAGAGTTGCTTTTTCAAAATTGGACCAGAATTGGACCTGAGTGGAGACAGAATTCCTGGCCAAGCCAGTCCCAAGGCCAGCCCAGCCGCAAGGCAAGAGGAAATAGAGTCTGCCTGTTAATGGGTGGCATGGCGTGGGTGGAGTGGCGTGCCCCTGTGGAACAAAGGAAGGGATAGAGGCTCCAAAGAGTCTTTGGAGACTAGTTACCACCAGGGATAAACAGGGCAATCTCTGAAGGAACTTGCTCCTACTTTTTAAAGGAGATATAAGCAAGGGCTGGAAGCACATGAGTGGTCAAACACTGTCACCGGCTTTTCTTAAAAAGATTTTGACTATGCCACTTGCCTCAGACTAGTTTGAGGAGGTAAGTTGGGGTAAGTTTTTCTAGCTCATTTATGACCTAAACACAAACAGACCAGCCAACAAACAAACCAGTGTTCCATTTGGGATTTTCAACCTGGTATGTGCCAAGGAAGATTTATTCATTTGATGTTTATCCAGTGTTGACTGGGGACTCTTGGAAGCAGCACGCCCACCTAGCTAGTCAGGCTTCCCACCACCTTCTCTTCCTCTCCCTCATTTGCTTTTCAACGTTGGATACATAATTTCAGCCCTACTAGTCAACTTTCTATAGAAAACTTTTCCTGAAATTCATTAGCATGTCTGTCTCAAGAGAAAAAACTGGGATGACCAAATAGTCCAATAAATAAAGGAAAAAAAAGTTTCTCACGTTTGTATTTCCTGTCACATAAAGTCTCAGTTTGCTATTTCTGGTAACCAGCAACCTCTCAAAAATCAAACAAACAAAAACCAACAATAAAAACAAACAAAAAATAAAACAAAACAAAACCCCCAAATACCGGTAATCTGTGCTCGAATGTCCACTTCGTCTCCAATTCGCTCTTCAGTTAACTATGACCAAAGTCCTTCCTTAATCCTTGACCAATTTGCCATCTCCGAGATCATCAGTGATCTTGTTGCAAAATCCTGTCACTATTGTTCAGTGCTTAATCTTACGTGACTTTTCTCTTGCATTAGACATTGAGATTTTCTTTTTCCCAACTCTGCAATCTTTAGCTTTTAAGACACCATTCTCTTTGGATCTCTTTCTGTCTTTTTACTAACCCCTTCTCAGTCTCATTCACTGATTTCTGTATATTCTAATCACTCCTTCTATACTGGTCATCCCTCATTATTGTCCTTCTTCTTCTCACTTTCTCCAATTAACTAAACTATTATTAAATATTATTAAATGTCTACTAGATGTATCCACCAGGATATAAGCATGACATGAGCTCTCAACATATGCAGTCTTTTCCTCCTCTGTTAATTCTTTATCATATTTAATAGCCCTGCTTTCCAGCTGGCCCCTAAATCATCATCTTGACATTATCCCTCTCTTCATCAAATCGCATTTCAAGTTTAAGCTCTATCAATTGTAATTTTTCTCTTCATCTTCACTAACATTGCCAGGTTTAGGTACCTGTAATCTCTCATCTGAACCACAGAAGAAGCTACTCATTGTTTTTATTTTATTTATTTATTTATTTATTTATTTATTTATTTATTTAAAGATTTTTATTTATTTATTTGACAGAGAGATCACAAGTAGGCAGAGGCAGGCAGAGAGAGAGGGAAGCAGGCTCCCTGCTGAGCAGAGAGCCCGATGTGGGGCTCGATTCCAGGACCCTGGGATCATGACCTGAGCTGAAGGCAGAGGCTTTAACCCACTGAGCCACCCAGGCGCCCCTACTCATTGTTTTTAAATTATAATGCAACACAAATCACATCCTGTCCCTCTATAAACAATGACAAGCTTGTCGTTGCCAAAGTCTCAAAAACCCTGTGACTTTCTGTGGTCAACAAGCTTGTCCTTGACTTGGTCCTTAACAGTTTGTCTCTCTCAAGGTCATCTTCTTCTAACTCATGCTCTAAGTGGCAGTCATACAAAATGACTTATTGGCTAAAGACACCGTGTGGTCTTAACTTGAACCACTCACTTTTGGGACATTGGTTCACAGGTTCCAGATGTCAGTTCAGGTGTCATGTAGGCACCTAGGTTTAAGTTTAAGCTTACCACATACTAGCGGGGTACTCTTGGGAGAGATACTTAACTTTTCCAATTCTTACTATCCTCATCCATAAAACAGTTGTAATATAAAACCTACTTTAGATAATTATAAATATTAAATGAGGTAGTACCTCTAAAGTGGCTTTACAGTGCCTGACAGATAATAAGCACTGATAAATATAATATTTTTACAATTATTAAGTGCAGACATATGCAAAGGGATTTGATTCAACTACCAGCAGAAGAAAATGTTTTCAGTGGGATTTGCATATACTAGGTTGCAGGCAAAGGCTTGTAGACATGTGGCATTTGTTTGTGTCATGGGGCAAAGAGAGGAAACAGTCCATCAGTTACCCCTCTGAGCCGTAGAGAAATTAGGTTGATGTCTATTCCTCTTTTGCTCCAATTTGTAATTCTCTCTAATGGATGAAATGGAGCATGATGGTAGCTTTAGGGGCTAAAGAGCACAGTCAAGTATATATTTTACCACTTGGACACTGAAATCAATCAGGAAATATGCAAGACTGACTTTAGGCATTAGAGGAATTCTGGAGTGGAGTAGTATCCAGTCTGCTGTACAAGACAGGTCTCATTGTCAGTCAGATGATACATTTTTCTCCAGGTTTTCTTCTCTCACTCCCAGTTAGTGTCAAGTATTTCTGATTAAAATTTAACAGCTGCCATAGTTCCTGCCCATTTATTTACTGCTGAAACTGATACTGCTGCTTACAATGGGTGTTCTGTGCTATTTTACCCAGTTTGTTCCAGATATACTTTATTGTTTTAAGTGTGTTTATTGGCCAATTGCTTTATGGCCATTTTTAGTATTCTTTACAATAACCATCTGTAGCTAACATGAATTTGAAGTTTTCCATTCCAAATACACCCCAGTGACTATCAAGTAAGGAATACAGAATTTTGTTCTAAGCTGACTAGTCAGGCAGTTAAACCTAAAGTAAAACTCTAAATTATAAAGTTTATAACTTTAACATTTAAACAAAAACATCTCATTAATCTATTGGCTTTTTTTTTTTCTTATACAAACATTTGTTGGCAGTATTCAAAGCTTTTCAGAAAATCACTTCCAGTTCCTGGCTTTATCTTACATGAATTTTTATATAGCTTAATGGATTCTAAATGTATACAAGTAATAGATAAGGTGTTATAAAATTGATACTTAATGCTAAGTTTATAGAAACTTGGATATTGCCAAAGTATGTGGTGTCTAGCCAGTATTTATTTTGAAAACAGAAGAGTATTAAGAAAAGAGTAAGATAAATATTATAATGTGAATTAGTGTTTAGAAAATTTGAGAGTATGAGAAGTTAAGATCACAGAAGCAAAGTAAAATTGGATAGTTAAAAAGTTATATCTATGCTATTATAGCTATAAAATATTGGCATGTGAAATTGTAACTATTTCAAGCTGAGGTCATGTTATTTTCACCCCTTTTCCATAATAAAAGAGACCTGTTTTCATAATTACTCAAGACATGCACTAAGAATAATCAGAAATATTGTGAAATCATTCTTAATCAATAGATTCTTAGGCATTATTAAACTCATAACCAAAAGCTATCTGTAGTCACAATTCCAAATAGTGAATCATTGTGTAGGAGTTCTAATCAAACAACCTGGGTAGTGATCCCACCTCTGTCATTTTTTAGATAAGAAACAGTAAACACATTATTTAACTTTTAAGCCACAGTTTTCTCATTTCTAAAGTTAGAGATAATAATTAGTGCCTTATAGTATACTGTAATGTGAAATGCCTATGTATCTGTAAAAAACATAAACATGTGGTACAGAGTAACTTCTATAGATGTTAATGAGTTCCTTTATTAATAATTTGAACTTAGATATTTTTAATATATAAAATATATTTTACACATTTCATATAATTAAGCTTTACATATTTAATTTATGTCTCTATATTTATATGGGTTTATTATAGGTAATACATACATGGGTCTTATTTTTTCTTCAAACCGATTATCTTTTAACTGATGTATTTAGACAATTCACAGTTAAAGTGGTTATTGTTATGGTTGGATTATTATCTAACTTCTTGCTAGCTATGTCTTTTTGTTCCATTTGTACTGTATTTCTCTTTTTGTCTTAGGTTCATTTTATTACATTTTATTAAGTAAGTTCATTTTATTACATTTTATCTCTACTGACTCATTAACATACATTTCTAAAAAATGTTTTAGTGATTACCCTGGGACTTACAGTACACATTTCAAATTAATCTGAGTTTACCTTTAAATAATGGTTCACTCTTTTACATACAGCACAAGGCCATTACAACAATATATTCTTAATTCTTCCTACCCATCCTCTGTGCTATTATTGTCATAGGTTTTACCTTCACATATGCCATATGTATTAGTCCGTGATCTCTTAGCTCATTTACAAATAGGAAATAATTTTTACCTATTTTCATTCATTCCAGTTCCTATTCACTTCATCCATTCACTGGTGTTTAGCTCTAGGTTTCTGACTATATCATATTTCTTCTACTTGAAGAATTTCCATTAGAGTATGTCTGGCAATGAATTCTCTTAGTTTTTATTTGAGAACTTTAAAAAAATGTATATTTCACTTCTTTTTACTGGGTCTAGAATTCCGAGTTGACATATCCATCTCCCACCCCACCGCCCTGCAATACTTACGTATGTCACTGCATGTTCTTTCTTGAACAGTTTCTGATGAGAAGTCTGGTTTAATTACTGCACTTTTTCCACAGTAGATAGGATTTTTTTTTTTTCTTCTTATTCTGGTTAATGTCAAGATTTTCTCTCTGTCTTTGATTTTCTGCAGTTTGAATACCATATGCCTAGAGACATAATGCTTGCGTGTTTGGCATTTTTCCTGCTTGGTGTTCTGTGAGCTTATTGGATCTATGGTTTCCTGTTTGTCGCTAATTTTGTAAAATTCTCTGCCATTACTTCTTTGCTCTTCTCTCCTCGCTTTTTTCTTTTTCTCCTCTTTCCTTTTCTCTTTGCTCTGCTCTGCTCTTTTCTTTTTAGTAGGCTCCATGCCCAGCGTGGAGTCCAATGTGGGCCTTGAACTCACAATCCTGAGATTAAGACCTGAGCTGAGATCAAGGGTCAGATGCTTAACTAACTGAGCCACCTAGGAGCCCCATTTGCCATTATTTCTTCAACTATTTCTTCTGTTTCCATTTCTCTCTCTTCTCCCTCTTGTGTATACGCTACTGTGTTTGAAATTGTCCCACACTGTTTTTTGTTGTCTCACACTGTTTTTGCTCTGTTTTTTTTTTGTTGTTGTTGTTATTTTTGTTCATTCTTTTATTTTCTTTGTGTTTTAGTATGAGTAGTTTCATCATCAACTTCACAGAATCTCTCCTTGACTGTGCTGAGTCTACTGATGAGCCTATTAGAGGCCTTCATATTTGTTACTGTTTTTTTCTTTCTTCTAGTATTAGCACTTGATTCTTTATTACAGTTTCATCTTTCTGCTGAATGTCTCATCTGAGATTGCATGTTGTTTACTTTGTTTTATTAGAGCCAATAACATATTAATTGTAATTACTGAAGATTTTCTGTCTGATAGGTACAACATCTGTGTCATAGCCAGTCTGATCCTAATAATTGCTTTGCCTCTTCTGTAAGTGTGTATGTATGTGTGTGTGTTTTCCTTTCATATGCCTTAAATTTTTTTTTTTGTTGAAAGCCAGATATCTTGTGTAGGGGTATAGAGACTGGGGTAAATGTTATTTAAAGTTAGAGATGAGCATCCATTTTCTATAGCTTGATACTTCTGTTTTGTTTTGTTTTTAATTTAAATTTTAGTTAACATATGGTACGATTTTGATTTCTGGACTAGAATTCAGTGATTCATCATTTACCTATAACACGCAGTGTTAATCACAACAAGTGGTCTCTTTAATACCCACCACCCATCTAGTCCATCCCCTGCCCACCTCCTTACATCAATCCTCAGTTTCTTCTCTACCATTAAGAGTCTCAGAGTTTGTCTTCCTCTCTCCTTTTTTTCTTTTCCCCCTTCCCATCTGTTCATCTGTTTTCTTTCTTGAATTCCACATATAAGTGAGATCATATAGTATTTGTCTTTGTCTGACTGACTTATTTCACTTAGTATAATATACTCTAGCTCCATCCTTGTTGTTGCAAATGGCAAGATTTCATTATATTTTATGGCTGAGTAATATTCCATTATATATCAATCTCATCTTCTTTATCCATTCATCGTTGGATGGACATTTGGGTTCTCTCCATAGTTTAGCTATTGTTGATAATAAGGATGGGGAGTACCCCTTCAAATCTCTGCATCCTCACCAACACCTGTTATTTCTTGTGTAGTTAATTTTAACCTTTTTGACAGGTCTGAGGTGGTATCTCATCATGGTTTTGATTTGTATTTTCCTGTTGATGAGCAATGTTGAGCATCTTTTCATGTGTCTGTGAACCATTTGACATCTTCTTTGGAAGAGTTTCTATTCATGTCTTCTGCCCATTTCTTAACTGTATTATTTGTTTTTTGGGTGTTGAGTTTGATAAGTTCTTTGTAGATTTTGGATACTAACCTTTTATCAAATATGTCATTGGCAAATATCTTCTCCCATTCTGTAGGCTGCTTTTCGTTTTGTTGATTGTTTCCTTTGCTGTGCAAAAGCCTTTTATCTTGGTGAAGTCTCAGTAGTTAATTTTTGCTTTTTTTTACCCTTGCCTCTGGAGTTGTGTTTAGTAAGAAGTTGTTACAGCTGAGGTCAAAGAGGTTTCTTTAGGATTCTTTAGGATTTTGATGGTATCCTGTCTTACCTTTAGGTCTTTAATACATTTTGAATTTACTTTTGTGTATGGTGTAAGAAAGTGGTCCAGTTTCATTCCTTTGCATCATGTCGGCTATCCGGTTTTCCCAACACTGTTTGTTGAAGAGACTGTCTTTTCCCTATCGGATATTCTTTCCTGCTTTGTTGAAGATTAGTTGACCATATAGTTCTGGGTCCATTTCTGGGCTCTCTGTTCTGTTCTGTTGATTTATGTGTCTGTTTTTATGCCAGTACCATACTGTCTTGATGAGCTGCAGCTTTGAAATATAGCTTGAAATCCAAAATCATGATGCTTCTGGTTTTGTTTTTCTCTTTTAGGATTGCTTTGGCTATTCGGGTTTTTTTGTAGCTCCATGCAGATTTTAGGATTGTTTGTTCTAGTTCTGTGAAAAATCCTGTTTGTGTTTTGATAGGGATTGCATTAAATGTGTAGATTGCTTTGGGTAGTATAGACACTTTAACAGTGTTTGTTCTTTCGATCCATGAGCATGGAATGCTTTTCCATTTCTTTGTGTCCTCTTCAATTACTATCCTAAGTGTTTTATAGTTTTCAGAGTACAGATCCTTTACCTCTTTAGTTAGGTTTATTCCTAGGTATCTTATTGGTTTTGGTGCAACTGCAAATGGAATGGATTCCTTGATTTGTTTTTGTGTTGCTTTGTTATTGGTGTATAGAAATGTAACAGATTTCTGCACATTTTCTATCCTGCAAACTTGCTGAATTCCTGTGTTAGTTCTAGCAATTTTTTTAGTAGAGCCTTTTGGGTTTTCTATATAAAGTATCATGTCATCTGCAAATAGTGAAAGTTTGGCTTCTTCCTTGCCAATTTGGATGCATTTTATTTCTTTTTGTTGTCTGATTGATAGAGCTAAGACTTCCAGTACTATGTTAAATAGTAATGGTAAGAGTGGACACCCTTGTCTTGTTCCTGACCATAGGGGAAAGGCTCTCAGTTTTTCTCTATGGAGGATGATATTAGCTGTGGGCCTTTCATATATGGCCTTTATGACGTTGAGGTTTGCTCCACCTATCCCTAATTTGGTGAGGGTTTCTATCAAGAATCGATGATGTATTTTGTCAAATGATTTTTCTGAATCTATTGACAGGCTCATATGGCTCTCATATATATATATAATTAATATTATATATTATTATATATATATTATATATTATATTATATATAATATAATATATAATTAATATATATATAATTAATGTGATATATCACATTCACATTCATTGTTTTGCAAATATGAACCACCCCTGCTTTTTGGCTTGATCTTAAGCACAGGATTTGTGCTAATCTATTCAGGAATTGGGCAAAGTTTGGGGTTTATTGTTCTTATGGTTACCCTGAGTGTACCTCAGGCTTAAAATCCCCCTAGTGATGCTCTGTGTTTACAGTGTGGGCTGGTTTGTTAGAGGCTCTCTCATTGTATATTCTTCCTTTGCTTTTCACCTTCCCTTTATGCTATTGCCCAATAAGGACTAGGGTTTTGCATCTCTCCCAGTTGTATTCCACTACTATTTTTCTCTAAGGTCATTAGCCTGGTTGGGGGTTTAGGGGAAAGAGCATTCCCTGATGTTTGATTATGCCTCAGTCTCAGGGCTCTATTCTTGGAACTGACCAATGTCCTTTACAAGTACCTCTCCAGCTGCAGACCTGGACCTTTCAGGCGTTTCTCCCATAGCAGAAATATAGATACTGAAATGGTATCCTTCCATAGGAGGGATTCTTCTCCTTCTCCTTCTTCTTCTTCTTCTTCTTCTCTTTTCTTCCCTGCTTCCTTCTCCCAGATACAGTGGATTTCTACCAGTACCTTAAGGTGATGGTTTTCATTGCTCTTCCCATCCTGTAGTGGAGATGGAGGAAATGGACTTGGGCTTTTGGGCAGTGACTTCTGTTCCCTTTCTCAAGTCAGCAGCATAAAAAAATCTTTCTCAAGAATTCTTCCAAATATTTTCTACAAGAGCTACCAGTAAGAATGTGTCTCTGTATCTTCAACATCCAGAGGCTTTACATTCTCACACTAGCCCCCACTCAGTCTCTAACAATTTCTGAAAGCATTTTAGCTGTATCTTATTCCATTTTATGTAGAGTCTAGCAGTGCTATTTATCTTTTTTTTTTTTTTAAAGATTTTATTTATTTATTTGACAGAGATCACAAGTAGGCAGAGAGACAGGCAGGGAGAGAGGAGGAAGCAGGCTTGCTGCTGAGCAGAGAGGCCGATGCAGGGCTCGATCCCAGGACCCTGGGATCATGACCTGAGCCGAAGGCAGAGGCTTAACCCACTGAGCCTCCCAGGCGCCCCAAGTGCTATTTATCTTTGTAGGCATCTGTCTCTCTCCATATTTGAGGTGTCTTGTTTGCCCTGAGACCTCAGTTCTTTGATGGATCCAGCTTTTTTTTTTCTTTTTGCAAGAGTGAGAATGATATTCTCTACAGCTATCTATATCTCCAAGCTGAAACCAGAAGTCTTTTAATCATTAATTTGCTAACAACATAGAAGCAAATAAGTGAAAGCTTCTATGAAGCAGGTATTATTATTATTTTACTTACATTAAAATGGAAGTCATTTGAATATATTAAATGAGTCAGTAATTATCAGAACAATGAAGAAATATCAAGATGTATTTTGGGAATTTTCTTAGTTGTATCAGAAAAAAAAATTGGAATTTATTGTCTTTGTGAATTTTGTATATAATTGTTAAAAAATTAAAATTTAAATTTAAAAAATTGACATTAAATTAATTAATGTCAATCAATCACCCCTTTCAAAGAATGAAAGAAGAGAATCATATAGTCATCTCAGTAGATGCAGAAAAGGCATTTGACAAAATTTAATATCAATTCATGTTAAAAACACTTAGTAAATTAGAAATAGAAGTAACATATTCAGGCACCTGAGTTGCTCAGTGAGTTAAACGTCTGCCTTTGGCTTGGGTCATGATCTTGGAGTTCTGGGATCCAAGTCCCACAACAAGGTTCCTGCTCAGTGGGGACCTTTGCCTCTCACCCGACTTGTGCACGCTCTCTCTCTTGCTGTCTCTCTCTAATAAATAAAATCTTTAAAGAAAAAAAAAAAGAAAACATATTCAACATAGTAAAGAGCACATATTGACAAGCCCACAGCTAATATCATACTCAATGGTGCTGAAAGCTTTTCCTCTAAGATCATGAACAAGACAAAGATGGCCATTCTCACCACTCCTATTCCCGTAGCTAGAGTAGTCAGGCAAGAAAAAGAAATAAAATGAATTCAAATTAGAAAGGAAGAAGCAAACTTGTCTCTATTTGCAGATGACATGATTCCATATATAAAAAATTCTAGACAAAAAACTGTTAAAACTGATCAATGAATTCAGTAAAGTTGCAGCATAAAAAATTAACATGCAAAAATCAGCTGTGTTTTTATACACTAACAATTTTTCAGAAAAGAAATAAAGAAATCAATCCTGTTTACAATAGCATCAACAACAATCAAATACTTCAGAATCAATTTAATGAAGGAGGTAAAAGATCTCTACTCTGAAAACTGCAAGACAGTGATGAAAGAAATTGAAGAAAATATAGATAAATGGAAAGGTCTCCTGTGTTTATAGATTGGAAAAATTAATATTGTTAAAGATTTTATTTTTATTTATTTATTTGAGAGAGAGAGAGAGAGAAAGAGGGCAAGAGAGAGCATGAGAGGGGCAAGGTCAGAGGGAGAAGCAGACTACCCTCTGAGCAGGGAGACCAATGTGGGACTTGATCCCAGGATTCTGGGATCATGACCCGAGCCGTAGGCAGTGGCCCAACCAACTGAGCCACCCAGGTGCCCCAATTAATATTGTTAAAAGGGCAACATTACCAAAAGCCATCTATAGATTCAATGCAATCCCTATCAAGATTTCAATGGCATTTATGACAGAAATACACAAAACCCTCCTAAAATTTATATGTAACCACAAAAGACCCAAATGACCAAAGAAAACCTGAGAAAAAAGAACAAAGCTGGAGACACAACACTTCCTGCTTTCAGGCTATGTTATAAAGCTACAGTCATTAAAACGGTATGGTACTGGCATAAAAACAAACAGATCAATAGATCAGAGTAGTGAGCCCAGAAATAAACCCAAACATATACTGTCAATTAATATTTAACAAGGGAGCCAAGAATACTCAATGGAGAAAATATAGTGTCTTCAATAAATGGATATTCTCAGATAAAAGAGTGAAACGACCCTTATCTTACACCATTCAAAAGTTAATTAAAAATGGATTAAAGCCTTAAATGTAAGACCTGAAACCATGAAACTCCTAGAAAAAAACAATGGGAAAAATTTTCTTGACATAGATCTTGGTAATTATTATTTTGGAAATCACACCTAAAGCACAAGCAACAAAACAAACAAAAACACGTGGGACCACCTCAAACTAAACATTTTTGCACAGCAAAATAAACCATCAATAAAATAAAAAGAAAACCTATTTGCAAACTATGTATCTGATAAAGGGTTAATATCTCAAATATTTATAGAACTCATACGACCCAATAGCCCCAAACCAAATTATCCAATTTTAAAATGAGCAAAAGACCAAATAGATATTTTTCCAAAGAAAAGATATAAATGGTCTGCAGATACATGAAAAGATGTTCAACATCACTAGTCCTTAGGGAAGTGCAAATTAAAGCCACAATGAGATATCACCTCATGCCTGTTAGAATGGCCATCATAAAAAGATAAGTGCTAACAAATGCTGGCATGGATGTGAAGAAAAGAGAACATTGTGCACTGTTGGTGGGAATGTAAATTGGTGCAGCCACTATAGAAAACAGTATGGCGGTTCCTCAAAAAATTAAAAATAGAACTACCATATGATACAGCCATTTCACTTCTGGGAATATATCCAAAAGAAATGAAACCACTAACTTGAAAAGATAGCTACACTCATAACAGCATTATTTACAATAGCCAAGACATAGAAACAACCTAAGTGTCCACTGATGGATGAATGGATAAGGAAACTATATAATTACTTATATAATTATAATTAAATGATATATTAATATTATATAGATTATATTAATATTAGCTATAATATTAATATTAATATATTCTATTCATTAAATTGGATACATTATGGCTGGATACTATTCAATCATAAAAAATTATGAAATCCTCTGTGACAAAACAGATGGACCTTGAGGACATTATGCTAAATGAAATAAATCAGATAAAGAAAGACAAATCTCACTTAAGTGTAGAATCTAATAATAATAACAATAATAAAACCATCAAATTCATACAGAAAGAAGTCAGATTGGTGGTTAGCAAAGGCAAGGGGAGGGAGAAAGCTGAACTGTAGGAAGGTGGTCACAAAATTGCAGTTTTAAGATAAATATACCATAGACATATTGTGCAAAATGGTGACTCTGGCTAATACTGCTCTATGATATCTAGGGAAGTTGTTAAGGTAGTAAGCCCTAAGAGTTCTCAGCATAAGGAGTTTTTTTCTTTCCTTTTTATTGTATCTATATGAGATGATGGATGTTAACTAAACCATTTTCGAAGATATATATATCAAACCATACCTTAAACTTATACAGTGATGTATGTAAATTATTTCTCAATAAAACTAGAATAAAAATAAATAGACTTGTATTGTTATAGTCCAACTATCAAAAAATACAATGTGATTTAATGAATTCTTGCTCTGATCAGGAGGTTCTTATTTCCATAGCATATCAGATGATAGGATAATTTGGGCTGCATGTATCAGCGAATTATGACTTAAATCATTTAAACAATAGAAAACATGATACCTTGAAAGAAGTCTGGAGATGATGGTTCTAAGCTCGGTGAATTCAGAGTCTCAACAAAGACTTGTCTCTAGGCTGAAATAATGTGTGCAAAATCATTTCCAATGACTCATAGAAGCCAAGCAAGAGCAGACGTGGAGCCCAGGCAGCGGAATAGGTGAATGTGTCATTCAGAAATATCAGTGCAAAAACTGCATAAATTCCCAGTAGAGAAGAAGTGGGGTTAGTATTTTCCAGTTTCTGCATACATCATTCAGATTGTCTGTGGCCATTTGACAACTTCCTTTCTGCATCAATTCTGACTTTGATAACCCTGGCTTATTATGAGCTAGTATTATTCTAAGTACTTTATAAGCAATAGCTCATGCAATGATCACAATAATGCTACAAGACAGTTACTGTTATTATTCCCATTTTGCAAATGGGGAAAATAAAGTCCAGTGGTGCCCAGTCACTTGCTTTAGGTCAGAGAGCTAGGAAGAAATGAATGCAGGATCTGAATATGACTTCCTCATTCATACTCAAATTTTTCCCCAACTCCCTTTCAGCTAGTGCATTGCTTCTTATACCACCAAAAAGAGAAAAATACTTAACAAGAGAACTTCCACATGGTAGCCACCAATCCTCCATATTTGTTTATTTTTTCTAAATTTCTTTAGAAATTTCTAAATTGCTTCTTTTCAGTGTCTTTTATTGTTTCCTTCACTCTTCAGATCTCTAAACAATAGCTTCTCGTGTTCAGATTTTGAAACTTATTCCCTCAATTCCTTAATGATTCTCACATCAATTTCCAGTCCAGACCTTCCATCAGAACTGCTGTGTTTGGCTTGTCTCTTTGGTGTCTCTCCTTGTGGCATCATAGGCATTTCAAACAGCAACCCCCAAACTGAAGCCCCATTGAACCCACCGCGAAAACCTACTCCCCTGCTTCTTCTCCAGCTCTATAAAAGACAACTGTCGGGGCGCCTGGGTGGCTCAGTGGGTTAAGCCGCTGCCTTCGGCTCAGGTCATGATCTCAGGGTCCTGGGATCGAGTCCCGCATCGGGCTCTCTGCTCAGCAGGGAGCCTGCTTCCCTCTGTCTCTCTCTCTGCCTGCCTCTCTGTCTACTTGTGATCTCTCTCTGTCAAATAAATAAATAAAATCTTAAAAAAAAAAAAAAAAAAGACAACTGTCATTTCAGTGTTCAGACCCCTGAACCATGGAGCCATCCCTGATTCTTTCAACACTCTACATTTAATTAGTGAACAAATTCATCTGCTTTATCTTCAAAATATATTCAGAATACATCCAGAAATAGATCTAAGCTACCACCACCTCTTACCTCAAATTTTGTAATGACTTCTAATGGCAAAGAGTACCATCTGACACAATGTATCCTTCTTTATCTGGTATATGGTCTTTTAGCTGGTACATGGTCTCTCTGAATAAAAACTATACTAGTCAAGCTTCCATACTTCTAAGCAAGGCACATATCCAAGTTCTGACCAATGGGACAGTAGCACAAGTTTATGTGAGCTTGGAAGGAACACACCCAAAGTGAGGAAGCATGCTTTGTTCTGCTCCTTCCTCCAGCTTGGATGCCCCAAGTTCTGCCCTTTTCTCTCTGGAATGTGGGTGGAATGGCTGAAATAAAACAATCCCCAGAACCAACCTGTGTGGATTGGAATTTTATAAAGGGAGCTTATAGTTTTCCTTATTAAAAGATGTTTTTTCATCCCTTCCACTGGCTAGGGAGGTGTATAAGAAGACCCTCAGAACCTGTGTCTGTGACTTGGATTCTTATGACTCATTTTATTCATTCCATTTTATCTGTATTATTTAGCACAATTAAAACTGATTTAGGGCTAAATTTGAGCATGTAAAGAAGGTGAATATTCCTTACTCTGTCAAGAAGGGAGACCGGAAAGGGAGAAAGTGGTATTTAAAAATAGTAGGAACGACGCTCTGGTCTTTTTTCAAGTTGTCAGGCCGAGTCCTCATAATAACCCTGTTTGGCAGAGTTATTACTGCCTCTTATGGATGAGATAGTCAAGGCTCAGAGAGGTTCCCGCAACCTGGTCCTGACATGGCAGGGTTAGGTCTGACTGTAGCGACTGGGTACAGATTTGGTGATTTAAATAGATTGGTATAGTGTGGAAAATATTGGGCTAGTGCTAAAGTCTTATATGGATTTGTCCCATAGAAATAAAGAAAGAGTCCTCACTCATCAATATGTCATCATTTTTTAGTGATGGCATCATGCAATGTGGAGTGCTAGCGCAGGGCCCAGAACATAAAGGCTGCATAGGAAACACTAATTCCCTATCTCATTCCTTCCTTCTCCCTCTAGGTAAGACATAGCACGAGTGTAAATGTGAGCTTTGAAGAAACACACACATAAAATAATGTAAGGGCTTTGTGAAATATTTGAAATAAATATTTGAAAGCTTGAAATATGTGAAATAAATAATTGTATATAAGGCATGTTCCAGAAATGGTTCCTATAATACTCACTGTTTAGTGTTTGATCTAAGGGTGTTTTGGTTTTCTCGTTTGCACTGTACGCCTGAGGAACAAATTATCAAGGGTATTAAAATAACCCCAAGAATCACTGTAACCATGGTTTTCAGATAAAAATGCTTAATATGGTTCATCTACTGGTGGGAAATCCAGAGCAGTACCATTATCTATTTCTGCGCCGAGAGCCCACCTCCAAGATGCCCAGACCTTTTGTCTGCCTTAACCTCAGATTATTAGCAAAGATAGTCGGCATTTATGGGTTGTCCCTTTGTAGGCAGCTACAGTGAGGTGGCAGTTTTCTCCTGCCTATGGCCTTCCAAGTTCCAATGAGTGAGTTCAACGATGTCTCATTTATAACAAAATTGGTTTTCGATTCAAATTTCATCAATCTGCCCAGGCTTGCAAAGAAAGGCAACAAAATCAAATCCTCTGCTTCTGGTTTCAATTTTTCTATGTGGAATTTTTTAAAGAACCCTATACTTTAATGCTAAACAGTAAAATTCCATTTGGCATCACTTAGGACCATACTTGGGAAATATTCATTAACATTCAGTAATTTAAGAATCCTTAGTGTCTAATTATCAAAGTGAGTTTAATTACCACAGGCACCCATTCATTTAACTGGCTGGAAACACAGAAGAAATTAAATGATACTGATGCCAATTTGGCCCCAAAGTCTTCATTCCATATTTATTTATCATATTTATAAGAAAGGTGTTCCTGGTGATTGCCTCTAGCTCTGTGGGCTGAAAACCAGCCCACCAAACTACAATGGCAGCTCAGCATTCTCTGTCCTAATCAGGAATCCAATTAAAATTAAAAGGGACTTATATCTTCATATATCACCTGTTCTAAGTTGTAAATACTATCTTGCCACTTGAGGACAACAGGATAACTGGTTTCATAACAAATCAACATAAATCTAAAGGATATTTACCCCCGGGAAATGTGACAGGTAGTGGAGAACAGACTGAGAATAAATGAGTGTCTGCAGTATTATCATCATTTAACTCTGCCTAGAAACGCTGCTGTGTCATTGCTTTGCTCCTTCCCAAAGCAAAGGAGTTCTCTGAGCGTCAGCGGTCACTGATGCTGATTTCACTGGCCAGAGAGCCTGACTACTTCGTCTCTTTCCTCTGGAGGTCAGCCAGAGGTCGCAAGGGGAAGCGTGTCCTGTTTACCCAAAGAGGACCTCCTGTTCTGTTCCTGGACATGATCACTTTCATGGTTGCCTACTTGGAAAGCCCTGGGCTCTGCTGGCAAGGAGTATGTATGCAGGTCAGTTCTACTGCCTTCTTGTGTGTTCAGCTCTAGGAACATCATTTGCAACAACTTTTGGAGGGATAGGGAGCCCAACCTCTGGAAAAAAGGAGAGGAGAGCACCTTAGAAAGTGTGATAAAAGTAATCTCAGCATCTGAAGAAAATACAGACCAAGCTGGCAACAAGGGCTGACAATGTGATGTGGTCACAGT
This sequence comes from Lutra lutra, assembly GCF_902655055.1. Lineage (NCBI taxonomy): Eukaryota > Metazoa > Chordata > Mammalia > Carnivora > Mustelidae > Lutra > Lutra lutra. The sequence goes on along the minus strand of NC_062280.1, from coordinate 49,238,951 downwards.
GGATTCTGGGGTGAAAATGACTGCTTCCTTCCCACCGCTGCTCATTCCTCTTTCCAAATCCATTTTTTTCTTTTTCTTTTTCGTGTAAGTTGGTCTCATTTTCATATTTCAGATTTGGGTAAATCTGTTACCCAATTTTATTCATGTGTATCTCAACTCCTAGAAGGTATTCAAGGAGCTATCAATGGCTATAATTTACTACTTAGAGAGGTGATGAATGAAACACTAACTTTTTTTTTTAACAAAGTGCTTTTCTGAGCTTACACAAAATACCACAAGTCATTGAAAAAGTACCAGCTACTTAATCAATAGAAAATCTGAGGTTGTTCTTTTTCCTCCAGCTTACTGTAAAAACAGAGTTACAATTTCAATTTCCAAGACTCAACATTTACCAGAGTAATTGGCTGCATCATTGTGGAACCATGTTCATGCTGTCTGCTAGCTGGCAAACTTTTTGATTTATATAGCATTGAAAAGTCAATGGTGAGACTTACATTCCTTCTAGACCACTTTCAAAATCTTGGCAGATCTTATTTTCAAAGTGGTCTGATGGAATGAAAGTAGGGCTGCTGAAACCACCTGATTTTTCAGCATGAATCTTGTTTAAATCTTAACCACAAATTATTTAACGTGTATGTCACCGAAGGATGAAGCCAAGTCTTTCCCATATTGTTCGGGAAAGTTAAGACTCAACATAATGCCATCCCCAGCCACCTCTCTTTTTACATTGTGGCCAACTGCAGTAATTTATTTTGGGTTACAGTTTCCATGAGTTCACACGTTCATCTCATTTTGTTGTAAGAACAAAATTTAGTGATTTAGCAGAAATTTTCAAAAGGTAAAAAATTTATATAACAGTCTTGGACAAAGTGTTTCATAATCTAGTGCTAAATTGCTTGATAATACACATTTTTAAAAAGACAAAAAGAGAAAGAAAGGATCACCAAGAAGGCCATGGCCAAACTAGAACCATGAAGGCTGTAACCGAAAAAAATATATTTATGTAATGGAGCCAATTTCTGTCCTAATGTGAGCCTGCTGCATCCAGATATCAGATTTATTCTTATTGATCTTCATCTTCAATTTTAAAAGCATCTCTTAAAAGGTTGCTTGTACAGCCAAGAAAATAACATCTAAAAAAAAATACCCTTGAATGTCAGTATTGGGTCAGGTTGACTGATGCTTCATACTCATCACTTTTGAGTATCAGTGCAGCTATATTTTCTGGAATCCAGAGTAGCAGAGTGGGCAGGTTTTGTGAATAGAGATGGAGGTAGAGATAAAGGCAGAGAATGACAGAGAAAAAGAGAGTAAGGGTGGAAGAACCAAGACCTGAAGGGCTGGCTATCAGTAGCAGAGTAGAACAGTAAGCAAGTTAATTAATTATACCTTCTTACTTCAAATGAACAAGCTAATTATTTGTTTACTTAAGAGTCAATAATGCCTTCAGGTTACAGACAATAATAAACACCAACAAAGGCAACTATGTTTGCCGTGACATGAGTTTGTGTATTTATTTTTTAAGATGTTATTTATCTATTTGAGAAAGAGCACTAAGCTAGAGGAGAGGAGAGAAAGAGGGACAAGCAGACTCAGACTCCCCACTGAGCATGGAGCCTGATGTGGGCCTTGATCCCGGGGCCTGGAAATCATGACCTGAACTGAAGGCAAACACTTAACCAGTTGAGCCAACCGGGTGCCCCAACAGCATGAGTACCTTTAAATTTCAAAGTTTATGTCTATCCCACCACAGAGGAAATTTCAGGCAATATATTTATATGAAACACCAAAACATAAAGCACAATCATTGTAGTATAACCTTATGAAAGAAGTAAATACATTCAAGTAAATAAAAAAAAAAGTTTCTCCCACCTATCATGCAATTTAGTGAAATGTATTCATCTGTTTCAGGTTGTCAGACTGCATGTATATGTCATTATCAAGACAGTATATGTTAAAAATGGCATAGATTCTATATTCTATTCATAGTAAATTATCATATATGTCTGTATATATAATAAAAATAGGGGATATTTAGTGAATATGTACAATGTACTAGGCACTTGTAACTGGTGTATTATACATGAATAATCACAGAGTAATCAAAAGACTTGCTTTGTTTTGTTCTTTTTTGATATTCTACTCTCTTTTTTAAATGTTTAATATCTTCCCCTGCTTCTAAATGAAGACTCAGGTAGAACCTTGAATTTCTCTCCTGGGGTCCTAAAACCACTTTAGGAAATACAAGATTTTCATGTCAAAAATTAGAATATCCAGGGCCACCTGGGTGGTCAGTAGGTTAAGTGGTTCAGCCGGTTAAGTGTCTGACTTTGGCTCAGGTCATGAGCCCAGGCATTTTATGTGTCCACTTGGCTAGGCCACGGTACTGAGATATTTGGTCAAATGTTATTCTAGATGTTTCTGTGAAGTTATTTTTTAAATGAGATTAACATTTAAATCAGTACATTCTGAGTAAAGTAGATTGTCTCTTATAGTATGAGTGAGCCTCATTCAATCAGTTGAAGGTCATAATAGAACAAAGATGGGCCTCTCCCAGCAAGAAGGAATTCTACCAGTGGACTGCCTTCTCACTGCTAGAACTGAAGCTCTGCCCAGGGTCTTCAGCCTGCCACCAACCCTGAAGATTATGGACTTGCCAAGCCTCACAATTGTGTGAGCCAATTCCTTAAAATATATACATAGATGGTTAGATAGATAGATAGATATTCCTATCTATGGTCATGTCCCTATGACCATGGGCTTCAAAACATGGAGACACATTCTGCTATCCCTACCTATCTTTATATTTCCCCACACATATCCTATTGGTTCCGTTTCTCTGACTGATACAACCAACTACTTGCTAGCCAATGTCTGGTCTTTTGAGGCCAGAATTATGGTGAGGAGAGAGGAAAGAGATGGCTAGGAAAGGTCTTCCTTGGATAGCCCTCTGTGCATAGCAAATGATGGAAAAGCTGTCATTTCTCTCTGGATGACTTTGTTGATTCTTTGCAGACCTCAGTGTGGAGGCTGGATGGATGTGCCATCTTGTAGTAACCTTGACCCAACTTCTTCGTTTCTGTATTGGGTGGTCCCATGTGATTCCTTTCACAACCTCTGACATTCTGTCACTCCTTTCCTGCTTTAGATGCTGGGGTCCTCCGCCCCTCCCAGCAACTCTGTCAGTACTAGGACCAGATAACTTTTTTCTGGGTAGTCAGCATCTGATCCCTGGAAATGCTGCTGCCTCCTTTGCCTTCACAACTATTGTCTGCAGTGGCCCCTACCCCAGCAGCATGGAGTGCTTCCTCTGCTACCCAGGCACTGAGCACATCTCTGACTATTCAGCCTTTGTAAGCACTGGAGCAGGAGTCAGGTCCTGTTACACAATGCTCTCCATGCCAGGACAAGCGATATTGAGATCTCAAAGTGGTCCCATCAAAGACCTTCTCACTTCGAAGTTACAAAACAGTAGATTAAATTGTATTAAAACCACACACCCCCATCACTCAAAAAGAGTTGCTGGGACTCAAAAGAGCTACGGGTATCTCCAAAGAAACCCCTTCATAAATGGTTACTCTTTTTCTCTTCTTATATTTGATAGTTTCTAAGAGGCTGGGAGTGCAACAGCTGTGTAGCTAATTCATTGCACTTTTATTTGCAGTTTCTAAAATCAGCTTCACAATCATTTTGATATCTCTATCTATCACTCAGACACCACAGTGAAAACAGACGTGAGGAGTCACATTTGAATTTCTTGCTATACACTGTTTTAAGCACTACACAATAATTGTCTCATTTCATTGCTGCAACAAACCCACAGGGAATATACTTTATTATTCCCATTTCACATAAGATGAAACTAAGCCAAACATATTAAATAACCTGCCCTGGGTCACCTGGATCATATCAGAGTTGAGTTGCAGACCCAGGGGACGGGATTCTGATTCAAAAATCCTAACCACTGCAACCTAATGCCAGTCACCGAATATTTACTTGGCACTATTCCAGAATGCAAGCATACATCCTAATTGGTGAGTTTATAATTGAACTAATTTTTTTTTTTCAGGGGGAGAGAAATGTCTATCTCTGACTTTCAGATGTTCAGTCAATGCTCTATAGACCAGGGCACTGGACCTTTCTGTAGGAATCCATTTAGCACCTATTAGGAAGTCAGGGTTATTCTGTGATGTATTTGGAAGATGATTAAGGAAGCATAAAGCCTATATTAAACTAGTACTCTGGATTGGAAGAAGAAGAAATGATTTTACTTGGAGCTCATCCACTTTAATTCTTCTATTAAAGTAAGCTAGTCCAGGAAAGGAGGGGAGGAGTGGGAAGATGGCATAGGAAGTCACATTATGGTGCATGATACCAAAGGCTGGGAAGGCTCCTGTCCTTCAAAGACAAAATCTTTGCTGACTTGTGGATGATTAATAGCCCACAGTCGGAGACACTCTTGTTTTAAGCTCTCTGGTCTTAAGACTGTACCACACATGAAAAAGTCATGCTTTTGGGAGAGTTAACACTTGATTACTATTCTTTTCCTCTTTTCTCTGTAAGTTTTCATTAGCTTCATTACAGAAAGCTAGCGTGGTAAAGGAAAAGGAGGCCAATTCATGATAAAGTGGAGAGGAACGAATGCTTCCACCGAAATTGAGCTATGTCCAAGGTCAGCTGCGCCCACTGCAGTGTCTTATGAATGCATAGATGCAGCTTCCACGCTGGAGTGGCTGTGGACCACTGCCTGGGACATGCCCCAGCAGGTGCCAGGGGGTGCACCATGCTTTGCTGTAGACCAAATAAATAATTCTCAGCCTTATGTGTGGCACCGGGGGGGACAAAAGGGATGTTACAAGTTGGCTGACGTTTGGGCAGATGATTCTGGGAAAGCAGAAAGAAAGACATTTAATGGGACCTTTTTAGGTTAATCCTAACACCCAGGATAGTCAAAAGGAGGGATTGCAGTATCTACGTATTGAAATAGAGATTTTCATTTTACCCCTGATGCCAAAGACAGGGTGGATGGAAATCCTGACTGCTTTGGTGAGGGACTTGTGTGGGGAAGAAAGTTTTTGAAGGGTAGGGAGTAGAGATGGGGGAAATTCTTTGTTAAAAGGGAACAGATTCAAGGAAAACAAATCCAAGCAAGTTCCTGAGATGAGAGAGGAGAAGTACTATCTGGTAGGGAGCACAACGGAGATGTTTGCTATTCAGCTTTAAATTGCTTCCTTTGCTATGATGTGATTACACCCTTGCATAACCCTGAGGTCTCCAATGAAAGCCAGATGGACAACAGTAGTATATTGGTGATATTTTAGCAAGTGAAGAGGAGGAGGGCGTGTCCATCACGGGATGATGGATTTAGGTGGCTAGACAGCGGCCCTGAAGGCAAAGTGAGAAGTAGAAAAATAGAGAAAAGAGTCAGAAGGAAAAGCATCCTTCTTGGGAATCTTCAGAAGCATGTGGGAGGTACTGGGCATATCACAGACACCTAAGGTGGGGACCTGGGGAATTGTTCTGACCCTCAAAGGACTACAAAATATGATGGAGACACAGTAAGTGACTCGTATCATATTTTTCAAATGTGTGCAAGTACAGTTTTACTTAATTACATATATATAAACACATATAGAAACATATATATATATCAAATGTTATAAACATATAAAAAGCATGATAAATATAATGTATAACATTGTTGAATTCATAGGAGTTTTATTATTATGTATTTCTGTGAGTCATACAATTACATAGGAGTTGACAACAGTCACTAATATTAAAAAGGAAAATGCTTGAAGGGTATGAAAAAGAAGGCCTGCAAAATCTCATTCAGAGTTTCCAATACACCTACAAAAAGTCGATCCAGAAGAACTAGATTTAAAATCCATTGGAAGGTACGGTTTTTCCATGCATAGGATGGCTTCTCCCAAACTAACTTCCTATAATCGTGTTTTTTTCTCAGCACATGTGTTTTTTTTTTTAACACTTTTTTTTTTTTTTTAAATTTATTTGACAGCCAGAAATCAGAAGTAGGCAGAGAGGCAGGCAGAGAGAGAGGAGGAAGCAGTCTCCCTGCTGCGCAGAGAGTCCGATGCGGGGCTCGATCTCAGGACCCTGGAATCATGACCTGAGCCGAAGGCAGAGGCTTTAACCCACTGAGCCACCCAGGTGCCCCAGCACATGTGTTTTGAGAATGACTCAATTTCACTTCCCCACCTCAATGGTGCTCCAGGCCTTGACATCAACAAAAAATTAAGCCAGAGACAAGAAAAATGTATTGATCTATTCTTCTTGCTTTAGATTGTTCCCCCTTTTAATTTTAAAGATTATATATTTATTTATTTGACAGATAGAGCTCACAAGTAGGCAGAGAGGCAGGCAGAGAGAGAGGGGGAAGCAGGTTCCCCGCTGAGCAGAGAGCCTGATGTGGGGCTTGATCCCAGGACCCCGAGATCCTGACCTGACCCAAAGGAGAGGCTTAACCCACTTAGCCACCCAAGTTCCTTCCCCTTTTAATTTTAATACATGCATTTTCTTTCATAAATAGGGTATTTAACTACGGTTGTCATTTATTAACTTTTCCCCCCAATTACAACTATCCCGTCAAGGTCAGGGTCCCTAAGGAAGCAGTCAAGGGAACGTAAACTGCACACATGTGCCAAATTATTCTGCAGGCTGAGAAATTAACTAAAAATGAGTAATATGCTCTCAATTTAAACCTGGCAGGGGGTATCGTACTTTCATCCTCAAATTGGAATCATATTTCCTCCAGTGGGGCTTCTCCAGCTTTGGGCATAGCTTATTAACAAGGTGAACTTGGTTTCTTGCATTACCATGACAACCCTGGGCTGGAGGTAGAGTTCTAGGTGTAGTAGCCAGGAAGCAGAGGTGACGATCAAGCTATTGGATGAAGCCTGGATTTTGCTTTTGTCACCAAACAAACAAACAAGCATCAACAGAGCCTTAAGTAAAGCTCACACTATCAGTTCTGAATGCTGTTTTCATGATTAACACCCGCCCTAACATCTATAATTGGAGGGCACATATCATTTCTCAAGGAGAAATTCCTTTTCTGTAAGACTAGAAATATCTGGGATGCATATTAGTAAGATATGTATTAAGATGTATTAAGATATGTAAGCATATTAATAAGTGGCTCTTGATTTTTCTATTTTTTTATTTGAAGGTGTGGTTTCTCTAGTTCTCTGACCCTTTATTACTACAGAGAGAGGAAGGGAAAAAGTAATGTGGAACTTATCAGTGATGGGTCATTTAATACTTTCTTAAGTGTGTCAATGAATTTTAAAAATATATTTTTCTTAAGTAGAATCTGAAGCTTCCTGAAGGGGGGTTAAATGTTGTTCATTTCATATTCATCCAACACAGTAATATCTCAGTGATTCTCAGCCTTGGCAGCAGACTAGAAACAGGGAGAACCTTTGATCCTACCAGTGTCTGGGCCCCCTTCCAGGTCAAGTCAGTCAGTCTCTCTCTGGAGTGAGGTGTGGACCTAAGTGGGGTTCTCCAAGCTCAGGTGATTCCAACACACAGGTAGGTGGAGAGTTAGCAAAAGCTAGCTCATTGCCTTATGTAGAGTGGGTGTCATTGCTATTTTAATGAATCACTAAATCACACTTCCCATGAAAACAGGAAGCTTAGTGTTTAGTGCTTTATACAATCTCATTAAGCCATCACTGCCACCCAGTGAAGAGGGTACAGTCACTATGTTCATTTTATGGATTTGGAAACTGAGACTTACCAATTCCAAGCCTCCTAGCAATTTCAAGTGAAGATTTCCTTCAAATCTGAAAATTCTTAAATTCTTTCTGCAGAGATGGGTCTAAGGATCCATACTGATTTTCTTCTTTTTATTTTCTCGGATATTTTCATCTCAGATGACATTCCAGTTGCATGTGGATATGCAAGTCAAAGCACAAAACCTGGAGAAAGGAGGAAGAAGCTTCCTTTGTCTACGACAGTGATACCCTCAGGCCTGCCAGATTCTAGTTCAGGGGGACAAGGATTCTCTCCACCGCCTTTCCTTGAACTCCACCAGACTCTCAAAAATGCACCAAATGCCTTCTTTTTATATATTGATTATGTGATATACATGTCATTGCTATTTAAAAGATGAACTCTAGATGTAGGGCTTCCAAATTCTCCAAAATGTTTCAACTCATTTTCTTCTTGTATTTCATTTTAGGTGGAATTACGGTGTCATGGGAAAGATTATGTTAGAGGACGTGGCTGTGCGCAATTCTACTGCAGAGGTAACTCTCAGCCGAGGAGAGAGGAGGAAGAAGGAGGGGACCTGAATGTTGTTCTGACATATCTGTGGGGTGACCAGACCCAGCATGTCATGCAGCTCAATAGATAAGCGAAGACTTTTGCCACCGTGTGTCCTTTCCTTTACAATGCCATCTCTGACTTATCTCTGTCCCCCAGATACTACTGATCTTAATGATGCCTTATCATTATACAAAAATTGGAAATCCATTGGCCTACGTCTCAGGCACAATGTATGGGAGAATCAGCTGTGAAAAGCAAGAGAAATAAATTCAACTTGATGCTGACTTTGGCCTTAGTTTTGGTTTCATTTTGGCTTGTATTTTATTTTAACTACATTATCAAAACTTTTAAGGAATGCAGACTTTCACCTTTTAACTTCCAAACTCAAAGTATCAGTACCAGGAATGGTTTCAGTAGACTTCCACAGTGTGTTGAGGCTATCATGAAAAATAGTTTGCTTAAGTTTGCAAAAGCTTTGAGGACAGGAATGAAGATAAAACGATGATATTTGTTCAGTCTTTTCATATATCCTCTGTTGAAACCACACGAGGGCCCAGGGGATTTCTTGGCAAGAAGCAATATTGCAAATGGCCGATTTATTGGCACAGAGGGCAGCGATTTGCAACAGTTAAGGTCTGCACACTTTCTCCAGCATGAAGTCCAAACAGAGATCTGACTATGTCTGTTTATCTGGAATGTTTTCCTAAGTGATTCATTGCTTTGAGTTTGTAAAGAACTGGGGTTTGGCTTGGAGGGTGTAAGCATTTAGGGGGGATGGAATATCAACCACATGGAAGAAAAACAGAGAATTTTGCTAAGCACTACAAACCATCACAAGCAATCATAGTTTTGTCTCTTGATTGTGCCACTGGTACAGCCTTCCAAAATGCAAATGTCCTCAGATGGACTGTGATTAGCTTCAACCCTGTCTGTCTTCTACACAGCTCCCTGGAGTCTGCCGGGTCACTCAGCCCTTGTCTTGACATCCTGTGTTTGAGACATTTGCATCACATCAGTTTGGTACTACCAAGTCTTCTGCTTCTTGTGTGCTGGGAGTCAGTACATGTGCCACTGAATTCCACTAAAAGTCACGGCATTCGGGTGGGGAAAACCTAATTTCCAGCTCTATCTTTCTCATTTCCCGAGCTTGTGACTTTGGACAAGTACCTCAACTTCTTTAGAGTTTAACAGTCCTTTCAGAAGGGGTTAAGGTCTCCTCCCACGGGTGAGGCTCTCAGGAGACCACGTGAAAAGCCCTTTGGAAATGCAAAGCATTGCCTGTTAGTGGCCACCCTCTTACACCTCCACCACCCATTCCCCTCTCCCCGGCCCCACCTACCCCCACCCCTATCTCAGGCCACTTAGCAGCCTTGGGGAGCTTGTCTGCGGGCAAAACTAAATACCGCATTTTCCACATGGCCTGGCCTCCAGGCAACAATTAAGATTTGTTGAGCTTTTTCATCATTTTCCTCTTCTTTACTGGAGTCTTGGATTTCAGCAGAAAATGCCTTGACTAAGACTTTAGCTGACAGGCTGGAAATATGAGCAGGAAAGCTTATGTGAACGAGCCATACGAAAACACACAAATTTCTTCAAGGTGAATCAGAACATCTTCCAAGCTTCCAAGCTTCTATGTGTTCTTTTCTTTCCTTTTTTATCCTTTATTTAAAAAAAAGTTTTAAAAAATATTTAAATTACTTTATATACAAGAAATTATAATGAATAAAAGCACAGAAAATAAAAATATAAACATCCATGAAACCACCACGCAGCTTAATAAAAAGAATGTTACCTGTGTGTTAGAAGCCTCCCCTAACCCCAGAATGCTTCTTGCCAGTCATATCTGATGAATTTCTAGAACCTAGGTGAGGTTTGGTGGGCTGAGGTCCGGAGCCGATGAACAAGAAAGAATTCTTGAGACATCTTTGGAGCAAACTGGTGGTTTATTAAAGCGCGGGGACAGGACCCGTGGGCAGGAAGAGCAGCTGCCCCGGGTTGTGAGGGATGGCGGGTTGTGTACCTTGAGGTTGGGGGAAGGTGAAAGGAAGGAAGGTTTCAACGGAGTTTTCATATGCTAAAGAGGGCCTACAAGGTGCCAGGATATCCTAGGCCTACCTGAGGCCTTGCCCTTGTGGCTTGATCAATGTTGTCTTTAGGCCAGCCATTAACATCAAGATAGTTGGGGAGATTTTTGGTGGGATGTCACAATCCTGCTATCCATCGTCTTTGTTAGTGAGATTTAGGTTTAGAAGAGATTTAACTATATTTACATTCCCTTCTACCTCAGCCTCCTTCAGTTTTGTTTATGGTGGGGAGGGAGGCATTAGGGCTTGAGGAACTGAGTTATTTGCCTCTGGAAATTGTGCTATTGATAAGGTAACTTCTTTGTAGATCTCTAGGACATTTGTAAACTGAGGGAGACTCCTGTCTTGTAAAATTGTGATTTCTGCAAGTTAACTATTTGTTTCTTGCTTGTGGCAGTCAGGGGTGCCTGAGGAATGTCACACACATTACCGAGGGGAGAGGATGGAGAGGGGGTTCAAGGTGCCAGCTTTTGCTTTGTCTTCAGCCAGCCTCCTGCTCCCTCATCAGTACCCACTTGCTTTCCCTCTTAGAGTCAACCACTACCCTAAATGTTGTAGTAATTGCTTTCTTGCTCTTCTTTACAGTTTTGCTACACAACAATGTATCTCCTAATAAAATAATTTCGTGCTGATGGTTAGTTTCAGGATTTTCTATAAAAGGAATCATAGTTTATATACATTGCTGTTGTCTTGCTTTTTTTCGATTCAACACTATTTTTTTTTAAAAAGTCATTCGATTAGTCGCATGCAGCTGCAGTTTATGAACAAACATTCATCGGAGACTAACATTCCCTTTGTGAGTATACTGCACATCGCCTGTATCAATATCCTGTCCATGGACATTTGGATTTTTTCCAGTTTGTGCCTCCTAGGAATGATGATGTTTCTAGTAGTTCCTGCACTTATACTCATGTGCGACAGTTTCTTGCCTTTGTAGTGGCCATGCTCAGTCAGAGGTGTGCACATCTTCAGCTTTATGAGATAGTACAAGACCGTCTTCCAAACTGGTTCTACCAATTGGCAATCTTCCCAGCTTTTGTCTTTTCTCTATATGCAATCGCATGGATTTTGCTTTTACTTAAGCTAAACTTATGAAAAATTCCTGATTCTAATATCAGTGCCGCCTTTCTCTGACATAGCTTTGGGGTGTGGTCTAAATTAAATATTATTGGTGATCTGGATGGGTTTTGGGGTTGGCCCAAAAGAAAGGTTGGCCCCCTTTCTTAGGGCCGCCATAACAAATTACTACAGACTGGATGGCAGAAAATATCAGGAGTTCATTCTCTCACAGGTCTGGAGGCTGTAAGTCTAAATCCAGGGGATCAGCAGGGCCATGGCCAGTCTTGCCTTGCTTCTTCCTAGCTGCTGCTGTCTCCAGACAATCCTTGGCCTGCCATGGCATATAGCGGTATCATTCAGTCTCTGCCCCTTTCTTCACATGGCTCCTTTTCTCAGTTTTCTCTCTCCTTGTAAAGACACCAGCTATTGAATATAGGGCTCACTCTGAATCCAGGATGATTTTATCTCGAGATCCTTAACTAATTACACCTACAAAAACCCCATTTCCAAGTAAGGTCACATTTCCAGATATTGGGGGTGAGGACTTCAACATATCTTTCTGGAGGGCACTCTTCAAACCACTGTGACTTCACTGAAGGAGAGGAAGGAGAGGAGAGGGAAATTATTAGCTTGTGAAACAATTACTATACACACTATATAATTTTGGATTGCTTAAGACATTAACGTTTCCCACAGGAAAGAGGTTAAAGGCTGCCCACTCAAAATAACATACTTGCTTTAAAAAAAAAAAATCATCCTTTGATCCTATTAGGTTGCTTTTACAGACAAGCAAATAGTTGAAAGAAACAGGTTTGAGTTCTGTGGAGCTCACCTCTGGCGTGTGTACACCATCTTTGCTCCCGACTTCTCTACTGAATCTCACCATCCAGATAACAGAGGGGGTACCCAGAAGTTGTCGAGAAAGGAGTCATTTTCCCAGGAGATGAATTCCTAGTTTTCAGTGCCCTAAAAATAAAAGTTTTTGAAAGTGACCACTCATCTCATCTACATAAGATTTTCCTTTTGCTCAGTCTTGGTCTGCATTCGTTTGTGATTTGACAGGGCTAATCTCATTGTTAGAGAAAAGGGCATCTCATGGTTGCAAGCGCTGAGCCAAGAGCTCCACCAAACCTAACCTTGCCCTTCTGAAGCCACAATGCCTGCATTACACCATCAGAGAGTTCTCACCATGGATTTCGCTAATGAGCATGAGAGCAGGCTGCTGAAATTCAGAGGTCTCAAATGCAGGGAGGGAAAAGACGTTAAACAATTTTCAGACATCACTTCTGGACCCATTAGGTTAACAGATAACATCTAATAATTTACTTTGGCAGGCTTCTAAGGTGTTAACCTCAGACCCTAGAGCTTTACTGGGGACGGGGAGGGAGCGTAAGGAAGAGTTAAGGAAGAATTGGATCAAAGGACACAACTCGATCAGATAACATCTTCCATTAGGGACACCAGAACCTTTGAAAACTGTCAGAGTCAGAGCTGGTAAGTTTCCATCTCTTACAATTAGAACCCAGGGTATCATTCTCTGCCCTGCCTTTCTTCTTGATATTTACCAGCTAGCTCCGTCTCTTGGCCCCCACCCCATACTCCAACTCTGATAGTTTACTTTTCTCTCAATCCTTGGTCATTTCTCTCCCGAACAACGGTTAAGTGGCTGAAAAAGAGCAATTTTGTTGCAGTATAATTTGTGCACAGTAAACTGCATACATTTAATAAACAAAATTACTGGAGTTTGGTTTCCATATACACCCAGAAACAACACTACAATTGAGATATAGAACAATTTTGTCACCCCCACTGCCCCTAAATTGCATCTCACCCCTTTAAAAACCCATTCTACTCCCTACCTTTGCCATCAAGAAACCACTGGTCCATTTTCTATCATTATAAATTAGTTTGCATTTCCTAAATTTTATACAAATTGAAAAATGATTGACTCTTTTGTTTCTTTTAATTGACATAATAATTCTAGGATTCCTCTGTTTTATTGCATAAATCAGTAGTTTGATCTTTTTTATTGCTGAGCCGTGTTTCTTTGCATGGGTCTATCACAGTTTATCCATTCATCTATTTGACAGAGGTTTGGGATCCCCCAATCCCCACACACAGTGTTTTGCTATCATGTAAAATGCTCCTATAGACATTTGTGTACAACTTTTCTGTGACTATATGTTTTAATTTTCTTGAGCAATTACCTAGGAGTAGAATGGCTAGATTTTATAATAGGTGTATGTTTAATTTTATAAGAAGTTGCTAAACATTTTTTCCAAATTGATTTTGTCAGTTTATATTCCTCAAAAAACAGTATAAAAATTCCAGTTGCTTCATATTCTTACCTACTTTTGATTTTTTTGTTAAGATTTTATTTGTTTATTTGACAGAGAGAGATCACAAGTAGGCAGAGAGGCAGGCAGCGAGAGAGGGGGAAGCAGGCTCCCTGCTGAGCAGAGAGCCTGATGTGGGACTCGATCCCAGGACCCTGAGGTCATGACCTGAGCTGATGGCAGAGGCTTAACCCACTGAGCCACCCAGGCGCCCCCTACCTTTGATTTTATTAGTCCTTTTAATTTGGGCTATTTCAGGGGATATTTAGTGCATCTCACATGATTTGAATTTTTGTTTCCCTCACGACTTAAGATATTGAATATTGTTTCATATTCTTAACTGGCTGCCATATATTCTTTTCTGAAGAGTTTCTTCAAGTCGTTTGGTCATTTATTAAGTAGGTTGTTTGTCTTATTATTGAGTTGGTATGTGTGTTTATGTGTTTTGAATAAACTTCTGTATTAAATCCACATACTGAAAATATGTTCTTCCATTTTGTGGCTTACTTTTTGTTTCCATAGTGATGTCTTTCAAAGAACAAACATTTTTAATCTGATAAAATAAAATTTATAAATTTTTTCAATTTACCATTTGTGTTTTCTATGTTCTGTCTAAAAATATTTGCCTATCTTAGGGATACAAAGATTTTTATTCTGATGTGTTTTTGTTTTTGCTTTTGTTTCAAGTTTTAGAGTAAAGGAGTACCTAGGTGGCTTTGTCAGTTAAGTATCTGACTATTGGTTTTGGCTCAGATCATGATCTCGGGGTCATGAAATTGAGCCCCTTCTTGGACCCCCCATCCTCCCCCCTCTGCTCCTCCCCACCACTTGCATGCACTCTCCCTCTCTAAAATAAATAAATAAAATCTTTAAAAATAACTAAAGTTTTGTAATTAAGTTTTACCTTTAAGTCTGTGATCTATTTCAAGTTAGCTTTTTTATATGCTATGATGTAAGAAATGTTGACCATTTTTTTTCAGACAGATATCTACATCCCTTCAGTGCTACAGTGTATCATCTATGAAAATTTCTATAGCTATCTGTATCTATATTAAACTAAGCAGCTTAGTACAGATTGTCTCCAACTCTAATCCACCATCATGTGGGTTATTCTAGCTATTATCAGTTCCTAGATTTTAGCACTTGCAATATATGTGCCATGGTTGTGGGAGAATTTTAACTAGTAATTCAATTTGTTTAATAGATATAGGCTATTCAGAATTTCTTTTTCTTTTTGTACTATTTCAAATACTTTTGTCTTTAAGGTGATGCTCCTTTTGGGGGAGAAGTCTTCATCTATTTGGAGATAGTACCTGACTTTGTTTTAATGCTGAAGTCTCTGCAAAACTGTTACAAGTATTACTGTGGCTAAATATCAGTATCGTACTAAGTATTCTCAGGTATACCTCAAATTTGCTTATATAAAATGAATCACTCAGTGAACAGGCTACCAGGCTTCTTTAGTTGTGATTCTGCCAGATACATATTTTATGCATAGATATGCTTTTACTTTCTTAAGGGTTTAAATAAAGGCATATCAACCATCCCCAGACGCGAACTGATGTAACAGAAAAAAACTCTAGAGGGGCACCTGGGTGGCTCAGTTGGCTAAGTGGCTACCTTCAGCTCAGGTCATGATCCCAGGGTCCTGGGATGGAACACCGTATCGGGCTTTCTGCTTGGCAGAGAGCCTGCTTCTCCCTCTTCCTCGGCCAGCCGCTGCCTACCTGTGTTTTCTATCTCTCTGTCAAACAAATAAATAAAAATTAAAAAAAAAAAAAAAAGATTGACTAGAAAATCCATTCCTATTTTATGACATAGGTATTTATTAGGGTGAGTATTGAGGTCCAATCCTTACATATTTCCTTTCTTAAAAAATATTTCTCTTAGGGGTGCTTGGGTGGCTCAGTCAGTTAAGCCTCTGACTCTCAATTTTGGGTCAGGTCATGATCTCAGGGTCATGAGATTTAGCCCTGTGTTTGGTCCATGCTCAGTGGGGAGTCCACTTGAGATTCTCTCTTCCTCTCCCTCTGTTCCTCCCCCTGCTCCCATGCTCTCTCTCTCTCTCTAAAATAAATAAATAAACAAAATCTTTGAAAAAATGTTTCTCTTAATTTCTTTTTGAAGCTGGCAGGTCTTATTTATATAAGCAGTAGAGAAATTTAACTTGGATTCTCAATTATATGCAAGAGAAAGAGGAAGATATACATTTTTTAATTTATAGCTAATAGTATTATTTTTTTTTTAATGCAGAGAAGTACAAAGAATAAGAGCTGGAGTACAGTTTCCCTGCTCAGATAACCTTACTAGAATTTTTATAAAATAAAATTAATAGTGTGTCAGGCTAGAAGATGTAAAAAGGGACAAAATGAAAAATAAAATTTTTTTCTTTGCCCTCAGCCCAACTCTCAGTGCAACTGATTAATAGCTTTTTGTGTATCTTACAGTGAGGAGGGCATGGCATGTGCTTGCATCTCTCTCCCCAGTATATTTTTATCTTTACTTTATAGCAAAACGATCGTTCTACATGTACTATGCCACACTTGGCTTTCTTCACTTACACTATGAGATATTTCCATATAATGTCATACAAATTAAACTCATTCTTTTTAATAACTTTACATCATATCCTTTAATTTGTCTAATCCCTGTTGATGGAATCTGATTGTATCCAGTTTTAGTCTTTTACAAACAAAGTAACAATAAACACACATTTGTGTGATGGTACAGTCATACCACATACATCCCTATCCAAAATCACTCATGTACGTATTTATTTTTTTTATTTTTTAAGTAATTTCTACACTCAAGGTGGGGCTCAAACTCATGACCCAGAGATTAAGAGTCAATGCTCCTTTCACTGAGCTCGCCAAGTGCCCCACATACATACATTTATATAGACAATTTTCATGGGTATCAAGGGAAATTCTTAGCAGTAAATTTTTTATTTGGGGGTGTGTGTGTGTGCAGTAAAATTACTGGGTTAAAAAGCATGTGTGTCTTATATTTTGATAGATATTGGCAAACTTTCCTATCATAAAGTACCAAATTATTATCTCATCTACACTGTGTGGAACCCCTTATTTCCTAGATCTTTGACAGTACAGGACAACCTCAAACTTTCAGCATTTCTGCAAAGTGAAACATGGTATCACTTTACATGTTTCAATTACATTTTCATTAACGAATGAGACTAGCCTTCTCCTTCTGTATGCTAACGGGCTATTTGAATTGCTTTCGGCAAACTGACTCTTTACATCCTTTTTTACTGAGTTGTAAGTCATATTGCTATTGGGGTGATTTGAATAAGCTATTTATAAATAGAAAAATAGAGCTTTTTGTTGCTCATATATACGACAGATATGTTTTTCCTTGCTCTGTTGAGGTGATTTGTGTTTTCGTACAGAGGTTTTTAATTTTTCCATTATGTAACATTTCAAAAACAAAATGACTTAATCGTATAACCAAATGCCTTCCAAGGAGTATCTCCATTTTATTCCCTTAAAGTTATATCTCACTAGGTAATGATTGTGCTACTGTTCAAAGATTGCTGATTCCTTTAGCAGAGAACAGGGAAGAAGAGGGAGTGGCTTCAGCCAGGTGCAGGCTGCCCAGGTGAGGGGCTAGGCCCAGAAGGTTCAGTTGCCTCCTCAGGCAACTGATAAAGCACTGTTTATTTCCTTCCCCTTCTCAATTAATTTGGGGGCAAAAGAAGCCTGAAATACCTACTAAGAGAAAGAAAGGGTATTTTTGTTTTGTCTTCAAATTTAAACCTTATTCTATAAATGACATTAAATATACATTAAGATTCTCTATTCTAAGCTTTTAACACTTTATTTTGGGTACATTTATTTTGGTTTCTAAACACAAGTCACACACTCTGTATGATTTTTCTCCATTTAAATAAGCTTCAGTTTGGGGCATCTTTATGTAAATGATGCTTTTATCTTTGCCCTTTAAGAGGTTTGAAGAAATTGTAGAGAACAGGTTTATCTTAGGAGCTCTCCTTTTTTAAAGATTTTATTTATTTAATTGAGAGAGAGAGCGAGAGAAAGCGAGCTTGAACAGGGGGAGGAGCAGAGGGAGAAGCAGGCTCCCTGCTGAGCAAGGAGCTTGACAGGGTGCTCAATTCCAGGACCATAGGATCACAACTTGAGATGAAGGTAGACGCTTAACCAACTGAGCCACCCAGGTGTCCCCATAGGAACTGTTTAGTAGAGAAATAATAGGAGTTTATATTAAGATTCTCAGATTTTCTTTGTTCCTGCCTATACCTAGTTGTGATGAAAGATTGCTAGAATTTTTTTTTTAATATTTTATTTATTTATTTGAAAGAAAGAACAAGAGATAGCAGGAGTGGTGGAGGGGCAGAGGGAAAGGGAGAAGCAGACTCCCCACTGAGCCCGGAGCCTAATGCGGAAATCGATCCCAGGACTCCGGCTCATGACCTGAGACAAGGCAGACACTTAACCAACTGAGCCACCCAAGCTCCCACCAGAAATTTTTGAGAATGTGATACAACTTTTGAAACTAAAGAAGTAAGATTTTTAACCAAGTGATTTCATGAAGGAAAGATCATTGTCTCTCACAAGATAATAGAGAAATTCACTGAGCCCCAGGTTTGCTTCCCAGCTGGCCAACTCTTGGCCATGCGCTTGCATGGCAGGCATGTTTGGAACTCCTAAGGGTCCTGGCAGCACTTCTAGTCTTTTCTTCACAAGCTGCCTTGCTGGCTTGGGCTTCTGTCATGAAGCACCAACAGTTGCTGGCCAGGCTCTCTACCCAGCTTGGAGCCTAGGAGGGGCTTTATAAAAATGTCCTTCTTAGCTAGAGGAGTCATTCTGCAATTGCAACGTCTAGGGTTCTGCAAAATCTAAAATTCACCTAAGGTATGCTGTCAATTGAACCCGTTTGGAAAGAAATTAGTGTCAGTAGCTTCACTCTTCCTCTTTTCTTTTTAAATATTTTATTCATTCATTCATTCACTTAGAGCATGAACAGGGGGAGGGGCAGAGGGAGATGAAGAGAGAAAGAATCTGAAGCAGATGCCGTGCTGAGTACAGTGTCTGACCTGGGGTTTAATCTCACAACTCTGAGATCATGGCCTGAGCCAAAATCAAGAGTCGGAGGCTTAACTAACTGAGCCACCCAGGCACCCCTCATTCTTCCTCTTACACAGCCTCAAAACTCAGTAGAATAGAAGCTGTAGGCTATTTTTTTTTCATTGTGTTATGTTAGTCACCATATGGTACATCATTAGTTATGATGTGCTCCATGCAACCCATGCCCTCCTTAATACCCATTACTGGGCTCACCCATCCTCCCACCCACCTCCCTTCTAAAACTCTCCATTTGTTTCCTGCAGTCCATAGTCTCTCATGGTTCACCTCCCACTCTGATTTCTCCCCCTTTATTTTTCCCTTCTCCTAATGTGCTCCATGCTATTCCTTATGTTCCACAAAGAAGTGAAACCATATGAAAATTGACTTTCTCTGTTTGACTTGCTTTATTTAGCATAATCTCTTCCGGTCCCATCCAAGTTGATACAAGTTGGGTATTCATCCTTTCTGATGGCTGAGTAATATTCCATTGTGTGTATGGACCACATCTTCTTTATCCATTCATCTGTTGAAGGGCATCTCAGCTCTTTCCACAGTTTGGCTATTGTGGACATTGCTGCTATGAACATTGTGGTTGTTTTTCCCTGGTGGCCCTTCTTTTCACTACATCTGTGTCTTCGTGGTAAATTTCCAGTAGTGCAATTGCTGGGCCATAGGGTGGCTTTAATTTTTTGAGGAACGTCTACACTGTTTTCCAAAGTGGCTGCACCAGTTTGCATTCCCACCAACAGTGTAAGAGGGTTCCCCTTTCTCCACAACTTCTCCAGCACTTGTTTCTTTGCAGGCAATTTTTCATATGAGATTTGGGGTAACTTGGAAATGATTGTGATTTTTTTAGACTTTAGTGTCTCCATCAGGGCTAAGTCTGAGCATAATTTCCAAGTAAGCAAGATATTCCCTTGGATTCTTCCCATCTCCTCTTCTAAATTAATTCCTGTGACTTTGAATGTCCCAGGCTTGACTGTAGTTAAGTCCCTATTCAGATGCATTATTTTCCGTGTTGCTTCCTGTGCTCTAAATCACCTCCTTTCTTCTGTCAGAATTTATTGCCACCAAAATCTCTTTTCTTTTCTTTCTTCTCCTCTTTCCTTTTCTCTTTCCTTTCCTTTCTTTTCCTTTCCTTTCTTTTCTTTTCCTTTCTTTTTTCTTTTCTTTTCTTTTTTCTTCTCTTCTCTTTTTTTCCTTCCTTTCTTTTTTTTAAATTATTGCTGATTTGATATCAAAATTTTTCTCTTTCTCTTCTGGCTTTTTTGCATTCTATTAGCTGTACTCTTTTACTTAGTTACATAAGAGTAAAGAATGTGCTCATGACCCTGGGCGTGTTCCATAACTGGCTCCTTTTCAGTGTTTGTGATGACTCAGCAGAACAGGAGGGAGCAGTGTGCAAAGGGGTCCACGGTAGTCACCCCGTGACACTAGCAGGAATGGGGCCTAGTACACTGGAAGGACAGATTCATGAGGGCAGGTGTTTTCCACTTTGTTCACTGCTCGATGCCCAGCACCTGGAACAAGGCTTAGCACATGTAGATGGCCTGCAGAGACTGACTGACTGAATGAATGAATGATTTGTTTGTTTTTCCTTGCCTACCAAATAACCAGGCCTCCCTACACCCAACTTCAATCAACCCCTAGTCCTATTCTTCTCATCAGGGAACCTAGAGAGTGGGTGGGTCCCCTGGGTGTTCTGTGAGCCTTCCATGGTGGTGTAGCCTAGCAGTTAACAGTGCCCACCTCATGGATTTATTTTGAGGATGCATTGTTAATATCTGTACAGTGCTTAGAATGATGCCTAGTCCATTAGCAAGTCCTCAGTAGATGTTAACTTTTAAAATGAGTAGTAGTAGTAATTCAGTTTTTATCTTTTATTGACTTTTTAAAAAGTAGAATAAAGTTCACAGCAAAATTGGGAAATACAGAGATCACCCATACACTCCTAACCCAACACATGCACAACCTCCCCCATTACCATCATCCCCCGCCAGAGCTGTGCATTTGTTACAGCTGATGAACCCACATTGACACATCATCACCCAAAGTCCAGGCTTTACATTATGGTTCCCTTTACACTATGGTACACTCTTGGCATTCATAACTATTACTTCGAACAAGGCTATTGATTAAAAAAAAAGTTCCATTCAGAATTACTGCCTTAGTATTTGTAATACCAAGGTGGAAAACGTGTAATTTTGAACTGATGGATCTCCAAATCAAGGAAAATGAGAAACAGGTACATTATAGTTAACCGTTGCATTGTAACAAATCTCCCCAAAGTGTAGTGACGTAAAATAACCATTAGTTATTATCGCTCATAGCCTCTGTAGGTTAGGGCATGGTTTAGCTCACAGTCTTATAGGGGTTGCTCTTAAGTATTAGCTAGTGTTAGGGTGAAGACCCATCCACTTGTGGCATCTCTGTGTGGCCTGGGCTTCCCAATGACAGGGTGGCTGAGTTCTAAGGGCAGCCTTAAGATGGAGAGAGAGAGAGAGAGGCAGGATAAGTATTGCCTTTTATGACTTTACCCTGGAAGTCAGGCATCACCACTGCTACCACATTTTCTTGGTCAAAGAATGTGTCAAGATTCTCCTTACTTTCAAGAGGAGGAAACAAAGAACCCACATCTTAATGCAGGAAGGCTAACATTTCATCATAAGAAAAGCATGTGGAATGGGATATGAACATATATTGATGGAACTACTTTGGGACCATACTTGTGGACCATGGAGCTATGTCTTCAGTGTACCATGCAGGCATGCACACAAGAACATACATGCAAATGTACCCACAAGTCTGGATATAGTGAGGCTGGGCCTAACTGGGGCTCATCAGCTTAGATTTCAATTAACAAAGGATTATGGGGGTGCTTCTGAACTGTTTGCCTATGGGGATGAGAGCTGCTGTGTATAACCGCTCACAAAGCATTCATTGAATTGCAGTCTGACACCCATTTGAAGGGTGTTTAAAGAAAAAGAAGTCTAGGAGTAAAAATTGAAAGTGCAAATTGCAAATGCTTCCCTTTTAGAGTGATAGGGCTATAAATACCGAGGCTGTTTCTGTTAAACAACAAATGGAAAAGCTCCAGAATCAATGAGAGGTGTTAGCACCAGGGAAAAACAGCATCTTAAATCCTTACGCTAACAATTAAATCAGACACATTTGACACTTTATCTGAGACACTCCTGGCAGTACTTTATTCTTCATGGCATGATTTGGAAACTCACAGCAGGTGACAAGCAGAATTTGGAGCATAATCAGTTCGGCTTTCTCAGCACTCTCCCCAAACATAACTCAATATATTTTATTCAAGCCAGTTTCATGGTTTTTGAGAAAGGGCAATTGGTGAAAATAAATGGGTTTCCAAAAATGTATGCCGTGGCCTCAAGATGCCAAAGTATTGACCTGCTCAATGACAGTCGAATAGTACCACAATCAGAAAAAAAGTGATTTATCTGTAAGACCGCAAGGATGTTCAGTTACAGTCTCTGTGAATCATGAGAACTCTGTCTGGGAGAGCATGAGACCTCAGAGATTACTCACCTCACCATATGTCATGCTTATTCAATTAGAGGAAAAAAATATTTTTCCTGCGATCATTGTAACTGGGCTATTTTTATAAGATGGCTAAGCTACTAAACAAGTAAGAGGGAAACAACATAACTTCAGAACTTTAAGAATCACACTTCTTGAAAGTGTCCTAAATGCCTGATGTCTGCTGGAGGGGAAGTCCTAGAATGAGACTCTTAGAGCAATTCTGATGGCTTTCTAGACCTCTCTGAGCCTCCGTTTCAACATCGATACAATGGTGACTGCAGTATCTCCCACATGTGTTCAGGACCTAGCAGTGTCAGTCCAAAGTAAGTGGGTAACAGGATTATTGGCAGTGTCTGGTTCTCTCCACTACCCCATCTGTAGTTACCTAGAGAGAGTCCCAAGACTTTCAGTGAGGGCTAGAGCCATTTACAAAAGTTCTACCAAGTAGCTCTGCCAGCAATGTGAAGCTGTTCCCCGGGAAATATAGACTATGGTGTAAATGGTGCCAGGTGTGCAGATGAATGTAACTGCCAGTACACTGTCCAGGTGCCCCCCCCCGCTCTTGTTTCAAATTATAAAGGACTGGCACCCAGGCTCATCTCTGGGATTTTGGAGGATGGGAGAAGATCCCGGTACAGACTTTGAGTTCTTGACTTCCAGTCCATCATGCTCATTGTTAGACAGGGTCAAGTATGTGCTCTGCAACTTAGCAGAACATTTATTAGAAAGCTTGATCAGTACCTGAAGGAGGGTGGGAAAATGGCAGCCCAATGTGGTTTCTAACACCATCTAGATGGAGAAGGGGAAAGGCAAATTCCAGACCCATATCCACTCCATCCTTCCCTCTCTATATTTCCCTCTCGATGTTTCATTGCAGCTCGGACCTGTTTGGGGAAGGGAACAGTAAAGAGCAGCAAACCAGGGGGGCCTGGGTGGCTCAGTGGGTTAAGCCGCTGCCTTCGGCTCAGGTCATGATCTCAGGGTCCTGGGATCGAGTCCCACATCGGGCTCTCTGCTCAGCAAGAAGCCTGCTTCCCTCTCTCTCTCTCTGCCTGCCTCTCCGTCTACTTGTGATCTCTCTCTGTCAAATAAATAAATAAATAAAATCTTTAAAAAAAAAAAAAAAAAAAAAAGAGCAGCAAACCAGAAATTCTCTCACTGTCCAGAGCAAGAGTCTGGGAGACAGGAGAAAACTTCTCAGCTCTAAGTCTTTTTTTTTTTTTTTTTAAAGATTTTATTCACTTATTTGACAGACAGAGATCACAAGTAGGCAGAGAGGCAGTCAGAGAGAGATGGAGAAGCAGGCTCCCTGCTGAGCAGAGAGCCCAATGCGGGGCTCGATTCCAGGTCCCTGAAACCATGACCCGAGCCGAAAGCAGAGGCTTTACCCCACTGAGCCACCCAGGCGCCCCTCTTATTTCTTAATCTTTGTGCACCATGCAGCCTCAGAATGGAAGCTCCAAACCTCCCAGTTTGAACCCTAGAGTAAAAGTCATCTTTGGTGCTTGTGTAACCCCCAGGCTTCCTGGTTTTTCTCTTTGTTTGGGATGCCTGTAGCTTCCTACCTTCACAGTGGCCCAGAAAGTTCTTTTGTTTTGTTTTGTTCTGTTTTCAAATTATCCAGAATTTTCATTGACTTTACCAGGAAACTTATTAAACGTACTCAAACAAAACAGAAGTTCTCTGTCGTCACTAAGGACAATCCGTCATGACTCAGGTGTTCAGACATCTTGAAGCAGGCAGTCCCTGAGACGGCATCCAGCTATGACTGACTCACGAAGCACCTGCTGCTTGTTTAACAGCTGCTCCATGCCCTTTGTGTTAATGACCTCCTCGTCTGGCGTTCTTCTCCAAGATTTGGAAAGAATGAGGTCATTTTCATACTTCTCTCCCTGCCCAGGGAGCCGGGGATCATCTACATAACCATCATGGGAGGTGCCTCAGGAAGACTGAGAAAACAATTCTCTAATTAGATGACCCCTTGAATGGCTCAAAACAGGCCATGAAGTATAATGACAGAATGGTGAAAACCAAGGGGAAACAGAGTTTAGGAATGTTGTGTCCTCTTCTTGGCCTCTGGAACAACGCTTTCTCTTTGGGCCACCCAACTTTTCCACGTGTGAAGCATGACAGTCACACATATTTGTAAGATTCCATTGCTTCACCCTTCCTTGTGCAAATGCTGATTCTACTGCCATATAACTAGGCTTTCTAATACAAAACTTCTGAACACTTAACTGTTTCTTCAATATCCCATCAACCCTTAATCTAGATGGCCTCCTTTATGTCCTAGCAATTTATTATGCAACAACAATCTCTTATATCAACCAGAATTTACTGAGTCTGGTGTTTCAGAATAATTGGGCCCCAGATTTATGTTGAAATCCACATGCTGGTATTTCATAGCTGGGTGGCTTTGGGCAAAGGGTAAAACATACTTTCCTTAGGTGTTAAGTGAGAATTGTTATAGTATCAGATTTTGAGGATGCTAAATAAGGTAAATTATATAAAATGCTTAGCTCATGACCTAACACATAGCAGATGTTTGCTAAATGGAAATGTTTATATTATGAATCAGTTTTCTTTTTCTAATATGGTTATGACAGTGCATAAAATGTTTGGCAATGATTTTACCTTAATTATCCTTTACCAGCCTTGAGTTCAGAGGAATAGTTGTGTTTTCTATGGAATTTAGGGCAGTGTTTTGGCACCTGGGTGGCACCAGCTCCAGAGGGACAGAGCTTTCGTCTGTTTCATCTCCCCTGCAACTCTGATCCTGCTGCAGTGTGAGGGGAAACACTCAATAAATACATCTGTTGAGTTCATGAATGAATTAATGAATGACAGAGGGTCAAAACATATCAATGGACTGCAGCATTATACATAAAATAATAGAAAATCAGGGATGATGCTTTTGTTACAGGGGACCAAACTCCATTCCAAAAATAAATCGCCTTTTTTGAGAACTTTATACAATAGAACATTAATTTAATCTAATTCTTTTTACAATTTAAAGTACTAAATGTATACAAGGTATACCATGTTAACATAGAGAAAATATTTTCTTCTCATAATTAGTATTCACTCACTTCTCTTTGGAATTATGTTTGATAATGTTCCTTCCCGAGAAAATTCTAAATGTGTGCTTTTGGTTTTGAGCTACGTGGTAGCAAACATCTCCGATATCCTGAAATGGATAAATGGCTGTGAGGGGAAGATTTTTACTGTTCTGGTAATACGGATATCTGTTCCAGATTGAGACAGTAGACACATTTTGCTACTTGATTCTACTTATATTTCTAAATTTTGTTTTCTGCCTTGTAGAAGTGAGTTTTCCAGGACTAAAAATTATCATTTTTCTATTATGAAATAGGTTCATTTTCCATATTAGTAAAATTTTGTTAATCAAAAAATCCATCTGACTTTTTTCTAATTTTAAAAGCTAGTGGAGGAAGCATCATGACACAAGTAAGTTGTAGTTAGATAGACAATTGTTCTATGGGGAGCAGTCTTACATAAGCAAAAATAGCCATAAAATGATATAATAGGTCATAGATGCATCTCATTTCCTCTCCATGTGGAGAAACACCAAAGGAAGTCTTTAATACAATGGAAAATACCTTTTTTTTTCAATGCATGAACACAGTAAGTATGGGGGCTTGAACACTAGAGTGAATACTAGAAAATCCTAGTTTACCTTTGCTATGTTGTAACCATGAAGTGAAGAAATCAAGGTGTGTTTCAGAGAGCTTTTAAATGTTGTGGCGATAAGACTTCCGTGCACTTTGTACCCCCATACATAAACTAGCACATGATTTGTAAAAATACTTGTGTACTAAATATTCCTGTATCTCTAGAATCTGAGTTCCAAATAAGACAGCAAAGACATGGTCACAGATTTCCTTCAAGTTCAATTAGCAGAGAGAAGGAATAAGACTGTCTCAGGTGATCCATTCTCCTAGTTTTTTTTTTTTTTTTAAAGATTTTATTTATTTATTTGACAGACAGAGATCACAAGTAGGCAGAGAGGCAGACAGAGGGAGAGGGAGAGGAAGCAGGCTCCCTGCTGAGCAGAGAGCCTGATGCGGGGCTCGATCCCAGGACCCTGGGATCATGACCTGAGCTGAAGGCAGAGGCTTTAACCCACTGAGCCACCCAGGCGCCCCCATTCTCCTAGTTTTTCAGTGGAAATCGAAGTAAGTGATGACACAAACTTTTATAACTTGCTTCTTCTTACCTTCTTGTAAAACTTGAAAAAAGCCCATGAGAATAAGGGTTAGGGGAAAACTTGTTCTGCAGTTATTTGTTTTAATCATCTCCAAATAACAGTATCTAACATCTACTAAGTGTCTACTTATTTAACAAACATTGTTAGTGCTTTATAGGACTTTACTCCCTTAAGGTCATTATTTGTTATCATTAGAAAGATGCCCTTGTTATTCTCATTTCTCAGACTTGGAAGCGAAGGCACAGAGAGGTGCTGAGTTTGCCCACAGCCACACAGGAAGAGGCTGAGGGACCCTGGCCCCCAACAGTCTGGTTTCTTTGCTCGGCTTGTCCTAACCCCACACTGGCTTCCGTGCAGCCACTAAAGGTCAGCTTCTTCTGCTTTCTCCCCCAACTAGGCTGAATCTGGCACTTTCCCCTGCTTTCGGTTTATCTCTCAGGCCCCCAGGAGTTATGTAGAATACAGATGCCAATTAACTTTTCACTTGATCACACTGTGGCATTTGCAGGCCTTCGTCTACTCTAGGCACTGAGTACCTACACTATTTTGCCCTTCTTCTCTAAGGGAGTCTGGACTGGCTTTTAAGGGTGTACACAGCATGAGTGTGCACAGAGCAAGGCAGCCACACTCACTGTAGGGCTCCTTATGGCTCTGGGTCCTTTCCTGTTGAATTTGCGCCCCCCCAGCCTTTCTGGATTTTCTATCAGTGGTTTTTGGGTTTCTCCCCTGGGGTGTCTTGCCTAGCACTCATGCCTACTAAATCAAGCTTGCTTCTGACAGATAATTTGTATAATTTATTAGGATGTGGGAATCTCGAAATGTTTTTGTATCTCCAGTGACTCGGTGTAAACTGGATGGTGATGGTCCAGAAAATCATTCTCCCAGCCCGGCAGAAATCGCTGCGTGACTCACACCATGATTCAGTTGGAGGCAGCTTAAATGTTGTGTTGGACTCTCATGCAGTTTGCTGTCAACCCATTCTGAAATCACTATAATAACCTGCAGATTTGAAGTGCGCTCTGTTTGGTGGGTGGCAGATCTGTTTCCAAACATGTTTCTTCTTGGAGCAAATTCCTAGCGGGCTTTAGATTTCTTAACTACTCTTTATAGTAAACATCATCCCATCATGGTTGCGTTTGCATGTCATAGTAAAAGGGGTGTGTGTGTGTGTGTGTGTGTGTGTGTATGTGTGTGAGAGAGAGAGAGTGGGTAAACACAGAAATACAAATCCACTCTTATTTTTGTTTCCATGTTATCATTTGAGATTCATGCCTCTTGAAAGGATCAGGGATGCAGAGTCATATATAATTAAAATATCAAAATACTAGATAATGATTTTGTTAATTTCAAAGGAAATTCCTCATTATCTGATCCATTCATATGGTAATTTAAAAATTTTAAATTATCTGGATAGTTACAATTCCTCATGTTACAACATCAAGTCCAGAAAAAAAACGTGAACTTGGGAGCTGTCAGTGCACATAGATTTCCCTGGATTGGTAATTGGCGTGCATTAAATTAACAAAGTCAACATAATACCTTACCATATCTTTTAGGTCTTAACACACTTAATTTGAATATTTCTCTCTGATTAGTTTTTTCAAAATTGTGGCAGGCAGAGATGCCATGACGTTCTTAGTCTGTATGGTATCTAACCAGTTAGATATCTAACCAGTTAGCCTGTATGGTATCTAACCCATGCTAGCAGTTCGCTTTGTGGGTTTGTTGTGAACATTTTGAATAATAATAAAATCTAGGCCAATCACGGTTTGAAAAAAAAAATGACCTTTGTGTATATTTTCTCTGCTGCCAGAACTTCAGAGAGATGTTACATAAAGTGAAAGCCCTATAGGGCTTCTGGTTACCATCAGACCTTTGGAATTTCAATAGAAACCAGGAACGGTCTGTGTAGAAAGCTTCTTAATATTTTATGAGCATGTTCGACTTCCTACAATTTGTTTTTACAGAAAGTGTGCTTATTATTTTCCATCTGATTTTCTTCAGAATGTAGCCGTGAAACTCTGAAAATGAGAAGGGTCCATAATATTTATCCCAGGTCTCTCTTCTAAGTTCCAGATGAACAAATACAGCTGTCTTGTGATGTGTCCTCTTGGGTGACTCAGAAATCTCAGCGCTCGCACAGCAAAATGGGTCTCCTGATTCCTCTCCCAATCCCCAAGGAAACTTTTCCTATTCCAGGCCTCCCCAGCTGAGAAAAGGATGCTGATATCCACACGGTTGCCAAGCCAGAAAACTTACGTAAGCATTTTTACTTGAGTACAGTCTATAGAGCATAAAGCACATAAAATTCATGCATCTGAAACATACATTTCAAGAAATCTCTACTTATAAAGACACTTGCGATCATTTTCAAATCCCAGAAGTTTCCCTGGTGACCCTCTGGGAGTCACCAATCCCTCCTTTTTCATGTCTAGACCTTCACCAAGTCCTGACTATTCTTTCTTCATCATTTATCTTGAGCCTTTTCATGTTTCCCCTCCTCCACTGCTGTCACCATGATCCTCAGTCTCCGATAATTGTCTCCCCACTTCCAGTTTTGCCCGTTCCTTATCTTTACAGAGTGATCGTTAAGAAAACATGACCCTGAACATCACATTTCCCTTCTTCATTAACTTCACTTTATACTTAGAACAAAACGGAAACTTGTTATTGAGGCTGAAAGTGAATGCCTTGTGCCTTAAAAAGTGGCCCCTTGAAACTTTCCAGCCTATGTGTCCCTATATTCATCCTTGTCCCTCCTCCCCCTTGAAGCTCTTGGAAAATGCCCAGAGGGCCTTCTGCATACCTCCGACTTGCTGTGAATGCTTTCCTTCTTCTTCCCCCTCACTCCCGCCCCACTCCCACCTACACTCACACCCACACTCACACCTGTCCCTTCCCTTCACATGGCCTGTTCGTCCTCACACTTCTTTCTCAGATCATGGATCATCAGACCATCAAGCATTTTCCTGCCCTCAACCTAAAGGACATCTCCCCAGTTAGTCTCATACAACAGTTTGCCATGGATATATTTAAGTATTGTTTCCAGTTGTGTATGTATTACCTAACTTCCCTCGAACTCCATTAAGGACCAAGAATGTTATTTCATTCCCTCTTCCCTAACAGCTAATAGTGCACCTGGCATACAAGAAGTACTTAGTAAATGACTGCTGAATGAATGCATAAATCAATGAATGTGTACTTGTCTCTGAGAACAATGCAGAAGGGGAGAATTGAGAGGAAACAGAGGCAGGTGTGGACAGTCCCTCTGAGAAGTTAAAGTTAAGAAAGGATTATTTTTTCCTCACTTGAATGAATTTCAGAAACAGTTCACAGACAATTCCTCTTTTCCTGAGCGGAGTATCACTCTGAGAAAAGCATGACTTCCTACAATATCCCTGGAGAAGAATTCAGCTGGCAAAAGTCAGCTTCTCTCTTGTTCGACTCCTCTGTCTTTGACCCCCATAGCCCATCTTATTCCGTTGGGTCTGGTACCAACGGGGGGATGATTTTGCAGACATCTCACTAGTTCATTTTTGTAATTTCTGTGGAATCAATAGATGATCTGAATCCTGGAACACAGTGGCAGGCTAAGGACAGGGGATGGGATGGGGTGGGGAGGTTTCAAAGAGAGATGATAGCAGATCTTTTTGGAAAAAGAGTATGAGGTTGGATTCTATGAGTAGTGATTTTGAATTTTATTTTCTCCTTTTGTATCACAATTCACTTCTGGTAGTCTCAAGCCTTCATACAGTTTTGTGAATACCTAACCTGGTGTTTGTTGTGTTTCAGAAAATTCCGGGAGGATACTAAGTGACTGTCTCATGCCTAGCTCTATAGAATGGAAGGGCAGCAGCCCAGAGCAGGGCTGTGAGGTGGAAAGAGGTATCTAGCAAAGATGTTCAGAGCAACAGATCAGAGCCAGAGCTGACAAATCACTATAGGATGAATTTGTCCAACATGTCACCATTCCTTATAAGTTGCAGAAATACAAGCGGTAGAGAGCTGACATCCCCTGGCTGGACAGGATTGGGCACATTCCACATCAGCTGGTATTAATAGATGAGTGAACCCTGAAGCCTAGAGAACTTGGGACGTTTGGGTGACTCTTTTGGGGTCATGTGATTTAAAATTCTCTCGTAGACATTCTTACCTCAAAGTAGACTGCAACACAGAAAAAAAACAACAACTGTATTTTGGGCTGAAAGCTTCTCATTTAAGAAAAGTAAAAAAAATGTGGCTGAATCAACTGGACCTTCAGGCAGGTACCCTTTGGACTGAATTCATCCTGTTTTCTTTTGTCAAAATGGTTAATGCAATCTGTCAATTTAAAGATTGGAAATTTAGGGGACATTCAGGGGGATAGCACAGGGAAAGGTCATCTTGGCCCCAGTGCTCTGTCAGAGTGTAGGATGATGAGAGGTTAGGGCTTCTAGGAGTCAGAAAGTTACAAAAAGAATGTTTGGGATGAGAGGCGAGATACTGCCAGAAAGAAATGCTGCTGACTTGGTGATTTTGTTCTTTCTATATTCAATCATTAAATGAGTCAGTGACACAATTGGGTGCAGTTCTTAAAATCAGCCACATAAAACCAGCCCCGCCACATTTGAATAGTTTGGAAGATTGGGAGAGAAAGAGTGGAGATCTAGAATGTGGGGCTGACACTACCCCACGGGTCCAGCCTGCTCTACAGGTTTGACTTGAGTTCTGAGTAAGAAGGATGCAGTCAGTTATGCTGACTTTGTTGGATAATCGACCCAAATTGTCTGTTTATTTCATGGAATATGATGCCTTGATCTAAGAGGAAATCCTTAAAACACTTCTTTCCTATTACAGATACCTGTGTGTGCTAATTGTGGTGAGACTAGAAGCTCAATGAAAACAGGCCCTTCCTCTGTATCCGTGGTTTAGAACAGTGGCCAGAGTTCATCAGGGGCTCGCCATATGTCAGCCCCTATGCATATTTTACGTCATCTTCACCACCATCCCCTCCCCCACTGATGGAGAAAGAGATGCTCCAGGAAATTGGAAACTTACCTCATCTACCCAAGTCCTCATTCCTAGTGAGAGGTAGGGCCAGAAATTGAGTAGGTCTGTCTAGTCCAAAGGCCCTGAGCTACCCACTAGGCATTCCTGCTGCTGCAAGTCAGCAGTACCCATCAGTACTATCACTTGCATGGAGACATAGTAAAACGATGGAGAAAACAAGAGGGCCTTTAGCGTTGGAAATATTCATTAAGTGGATTGTAGTTCATTTACAATGACACACGGTTGATCTCAATTTTAGTATCTGATTGTAGCAGGATGTGGAACAGTGACACAAGCTTGGAGTCAGCACGCTGGTCCCCTGCCTCCCGGTGTGGGTCTTCAGACAAATTACTTAGGATCCCCAGGCCTAAGTCTCCACCTCATTTGTGATAGGAAGGAATTAGATGATTTTATAAATAATAGAGCTTTTCCAGCTCTAAAATTCCAAGAGTCTACAAGTCTTATGAGAATGGGAATCTCCCCACCCTCTTAGCGCATGGAATTAATTTGCAACATGCAGTGTGGCAAGCTCTGATGCAGTCTGATCCATGATGTAGCCCACGACGAATGTAGGTCTTGTAAATGGACTTGGGCCAACACGAAAGAAAAACGTACCAGCTGGTCACTTGGCAGCAGAAAACAACTTGCAAAAGGGCAAGAAAACATTTTGTCTACATTTACTCCAGCACATTTTCTTCTGATGTCCTTTCTCTCACGATTGTCTTGAGGTACAAGTCTCCAGGCTCTCTAGGTGGAATCCACATCCTGGCTGGTTACGATTCTCCCAGGGGCCAACCAACCCTCTGTTAGCTATTCCCATGGCTAGGCAAGGTAGCCAAGAAATATGAAGCGCATTTTGTCTGTATATGTGTTTATTTTTTATAAGTACCTTTATAAATTCCAAGACAGTGGGCCTGATTCTCTCCAAGCTGGGCTGCCACATAATATACAGGAGGTCAAATTAATTTTGAATTTCAGATATTAAACTGGTAATAATTTGAATGTCTGCCGAGTTACATGGGACATACTTATCCTAACAGATTGTTCTTTGTTTATCTGAAATTCAAATTTAACTGGTGTCCTGGACTTTTGTTTCCTAAGTATGGCAACCATACTCATAGAAGGAAGAATATTTTGTATTGCTTTTTGGGTGGGATTTAGGTCAAAGGTAGTACACATTGGAATATTAACTATTTGGACTTGTATTTATTACTTACCCATTTCAGGAACTCTGGTATGAGACATTGGCCATGCTATCAATGTGTTTTCAGTGGGTTTACTTCTGTTTAAACTTCTCAGGTTGTAAGTCTCTCTTTTTTAAAGGAAACCTCCCCTCTGCCACACACACACAACATTAAACATGAAATCAAAGAGATCCTAACCATTGATAGGAGAACTTCTAAAGGCTGTAGCATATTTTGGCCAACATCTATGACTGAGCTCTTTGAACTAATTGGGAAATGTTGTATGCTGGCAGGCTTTAATTGAGAAATATGTTTCCCCTTAAGGGTGATTTGTCTAATGGGCTGTAGAAATGCTTTTTCTCTGCTTCAAAAAGCCTTTTCCCATTTGCTAATGGTCCAGCTTCCTCACCTTTTCCCCACCCCAAAGCTGATGTTCTGGCGAGTTCACTGAACTCAGAAATCGTGTGATTAAGCCAGAGAAGTTTTCAGGCCTGACTTCTACTTGAACCAGGGATTTCAGCTTTCTGGGTGGCAGTTACTTTCTCTAGAGATGGTTTTAATGAAATCACCTGTGAGGTCGCACAGTCAACACTTATTGATCCAGAACAGGGCTGGGTCTGGAGAAGAGGAAGACAGTAAATCAAGAAAGTGAAAAATGGAATCTCATTATGGTTTCATTGCAAGACCCCGCACCCCAGCCTCTGCCCCAGGTCCTTGGGCTATGGTGGGACTAGGTGGCCCAAGGAATTTTTATGTCTGTTTCCTCGTTCAAAAATAAACATGCTCTGAATTCCAAAGAATTTAACATTTTGGCATGAAAACATAAAATTTAGCAATGACACTGGAGTCCAAAGAGATACTTTGTCTATGTAGTTCCAAAAACATAGGGTTTGAATGCATCTTAATGTTTCCATAAAATGTTTAGGCTGATGTTAGGCAAAAGGAAGGTGAAGTCCATGACGTCATGCAAAAGAACAGAGAAGCTAGTTCACGTAATGCTGTTAAATATGGAGAGTCAGATAATCCGTTCAGTCAGGAAGCCAAATGAGTCATACTGACTCATATTTTCGTGTCATTGCAAAGACAATGAATATAGAAGGCTGTGTGGGATCTGTTTTCAGCCTTGGTTCATTTCTAGTCTCATAACCCTCATTACCCTACACACTGTAGATAAGACAGTGATGTCATAACAGGATGCAGCAGAAAAACAGATGAAAATAAACACTGATGTCCTTCCCCACTGAACAGTTGAACATCAAAGCAGAGAGGTGTGAGTCTCATTACTTCCTTTCCGATGCTGAAACCAAGGTTGTTTCATTGTATTTTCCACACATCTTTGCTGGTGAGAGAAGAGTTTTGGTTTTAAACTCAAAGGCATATGCTTAATGTCATTGTGAAATAGAAGGCCTATAACACCTCTTAGAAATAAAGACTCTAGATTGTTACATTTAGAGCAATGATTTGTAGCTCGCTACCATCTAAAAACTGAGATTTATTTATTTGTTTAAAAGTGCATCACTAGGGACGCCTGGGTGGCTCAGTTGGTTAAGCAGCTGCCTTCGGCTCAGGTCATGATCCCAGCATCCTGGGATCGAGTCCCGCATCGGGCTCCTTGCTCATCAGGGAGCCTGCTTCTCCCTCTGCCTCTGCCTGCCATTCTGTCTGCCTGTGCTTGCTCTCTCTCCCTCTCTCTCTGACAAATAAATAAATAAAATCTTTAAAAAAAAAAAAGTGCATCACTAGATATATCACTGTTTTGCAGAACTTCAATGGTATCTAAAATGTAAACTGTCAGCACAGTCACAGTTCTTCCATCTGGTGAAATCTCAAATCATCCTTTTTAGTTTTTAAAGTGCATGGAATGGATTTAGTTGGTCCGCAGCTGAAGAAGAGGAGAAAGGAAATCCATGGGGAGGGGGGACACTCGGTGGCCAGGGCTGCTGTCTGGAAGGTGGTGAGCTTTGAGAGGCCCAAAGTCATCCCTGCTTGGGCCTGCTGGGACATTGAAATCTTTTCAGCTGAGATTCATCTACCATTTCACTTCCTCTCTCTTACTTTCCCTTCACCGAAAGTGATGGACAAGTGATTTAAACAGGGGAAGAGCCCCTCTGAACCATTCCAATTATAATTCATCAATTACTAACTGAGTGGTTTGTTGTTGTAATTGTTTCATTTTTTTTTTAGTTATTATTATTTCATCTTGTTGTTGTTGCTGTTGTTTTTCCTTTAGAAAGAAAGTTTTAAAAAAGGGCTGGGGGATGTATGATTTCCCAGTAAGTGTGTTCCTATAGACCTGTGTCACTAGGGCATTAAAGGTCCAATGTGGTCTTTAAAATTTCAGTAAATAAATAACCCTCTGCCATTTGATTTTTTAATTTATACGGACTTTTTTGTCTTTCTTTTAAAGATAATCCCTCTTCATATCCCTTACCTTTTAACTTAATCAACTTAAGGAAAAACAGAAGAAAAACAATAGCCCTGCACTTTACCTTTTGGATCTTTTTTGGTTATTGATTGCAAGATTCAGTACTTCATCAGGAAGCAGTATTTCTGTACTGTCACCAGTTGATTTTGTTTAACATAGGAAAAAACCAGAAGCACTCAATATGAGCACAGTTCTTCTAAGGGTGAGATAGTACATAAATTCTTAGAGAAACAAATGACCATTTCAAAAGATTTTTATTTGAATATTTATGCTTTGGCATGAAATTGAACTTTTAAAGTATAGGCCTGTATATTTTTTATTGGCTAAGCCAACCACGAATATATACTTGTAAGACCTCACAACTGTCAGTGTGAGCCTACTAGAAGAGAAATTATAGTATTAAACTTTATCTTTATTGTATTTTTATTCAATATTACTGAATACCAGTATTGGGTGATGGAATTTGGAGGTTATGCCTGAGGAGAACAATGTAATATTTTGATATATGAGAGCTATTAAAATAAGTAGAAATGGTGTATTTTTAAATGGTAATATTAATATTTCAAAACAAAAAGATAATCAAACCAGCAAGAGATTTATAGGTATAAATTTATTTCTGTCTCACACACAGGTTTATTCTTCTGATGGATAGGGATAATCACTAAAAGAGCTAATAAGGAAGTAATTATATTTGTTCTATACCAGCAAGATGAAACAGAAAACTAAAGTAATTATCAATTTGAATCAACCCACCCTATCTTCTACCTCCAAAAATAAAAAAAAAAGCAAAAATAAG
The DNA here is from genome assembly GCF_902655055.1 of Lutra lutra. NCBI lineage: Eukaryota > Metazoa > Chordata > Mammalia > Carnivora > Mustelidae > Lutra > Lutra lutra. Next base: position 49,202,871 of record NC_062280.1, on the reverse strand, counting down.
CACACAAACACCGAACTGAAACCTTAGTCATTAAACCTTCCAGATAACAGACATTTTAGAGGGCTTAGTTCTTGCTTTTGCTTTCATAGGAAAATGTATGGTCTTGTAAATAAAAGTAAATGATTTGGGGCGCCTGGGTAGCTCAGTGGGTTAAAGCCTCTGCCTTCGGCTCAGGTCATAGGATCAAGCCCCGCATCGCAACGGGCTCTCTGCTCAGCAGGGAGCCTGCTTCCTCCTCTCTCTCTGCCTGCTTCTCTGCCTGATTGTGATCTCCGTCTGTCAAATAAATAAATAAAATCTTAAAAAAAAAAAGTAAATTATTTATTTCTTATAAAAAGCACTCTTGTGAATATAAGAAAAAAGCTAGAGGCTAAAATGCAACAAACATTCAAATATTTCATGTCACTTCTAGATCATGTTAATACGTATGTTCCTTTGGTTTCCCACAATAAGTGCAGGAGAAAAACATGTGAAGCTGACATGAAAACCTGACAGAACCCTGGGCTTCTGTCTTTAGATTACTTTATACTCTTTTTCTCTTGGTAATTGTTTGAGAATTCACTTCTGCAATTTACATGGAATGCCTATGAACAGAGTAAAGATTGCTATCATCCTCCTGTATAGCTACATTTCTTCTTTGCTACTTTCACTAACTGGCTTCACTAACTGCCGCACGTTTTTCTAAACAAAAAGAGGGTAGACTAAACATGAGGGGATCATTTTGACATTTTGACTCTTATATTGTTGGTCTGAATGAAATCTTCAGAGAACTGGAAATTTCGTTTGGATGGTCATGATCCCGACCTCACAGACATCTTCTGAAACACGGATTCCTTGTATTTTATGGTCCAATGTTCTCTGTCCTTCATTCCCATCATTCTAGGAACTCACGTAATGAAGACACAGGCCCTGTCTTAATTGTTACCTTCCAGGCTTTAGAAGTCAGCTCCACTGACATTAGTAAGTGCTGGCTTTAGCATGCAGTTGCGTCTTGCCGTGGCTTCAGGCTGGGAGCAGCACATTAAACATCCTGGAGACACCAGTTCTTGTCTTTCTGGAAGCCTGGTGTGCAGCACGAGTCATACCTCAAGTGTCTTCTCATGTACCCCTGTTTTTCCACTTTTCCCGTACTTTACAAAAAAAAAATCTGAGAAGTTTGAAATAAGATTATGCTCCCTCTGGAAGGAAAATTGGCTTGTTCCTATAAATTCCTTACTTTCATGATCTTCAGGCGTTTGCATCCTTGTGTTTATTACGTTCCAGTGCTATGTCCCTCCCAATTTATTTACAACCCATTAAAAAGGCAAACATTTGGAAGCAAATCTAATGTAAATATTGAAAGAATTCTTGGTTCTAATTGACATGACATATATCGACTTAGTCTTCACAAAGTCAAATCATGCGTTTTGGTGTTTTTCTTTTTCTTTTCCCTAAGGACTTTGTCTAAACTGCACATGCACAGTCAAGAAAATGGGTCTCTGTTCAAGCAGCAAAGGTCAAAATAAAAGCAAAATGGGGTCCTTGAGGAAGCGTTTGTAAGAGTATATTACTCCCCAACTTCATCGATTTTAGAATGGCTTTAAGGTTCTAGGACTGAAAAAAAAGTTTATTTTTTCAGATCACAAAAGTAATACATGCTCATAAAGAGAACTTTGAAAATACATGGGGAAGACCAGGAAAAAATTTATGTACGGTCTCAACACTGGAGAAGCCCACTGTTGAAATATCGCTGTACTTCCCACAAATAATACAGTAACTTAAAAAGTATAATTATTCTAGATATACAATTTTGTATCATTCATTTTTTTTCCTTCTAGTGTTCAATAGTGAGCACTACCCTTGCATACACTGAAAACCCATGGAAACCATGGCATAGGTGTACTAGCAGTCTCTGACCTATGCTTGGAAATTTAGCAATCAAGTCTTCTCCCTAGGATAATAATTCCTTACATATGTGTATTTCTCTAAAGGCTTTTCAGATGCTGTACCCAATTTAGGTCCTCAACAGAGCAGGGAAAATACTATTATCATCTCTGTTTAACAGATGAGGAGCTGAGTCCTGGAAGAGATGCATGCCAAACCCAAGGCCAGAGGACTCTGGCCCAGAGCCCATGAGTATCTACTTCCCCACTGCATGTGGTGTTAGAGGCAATCAAAAAGAAAGTAGATGTTAACCAAGACTAAAGGCAAAACTGAAGTCCCAATCAATCTCAAGTCCCCTGTTTCTATCAATGGTGCCTCCCGAGATTCAGATTGGGTACCATCTTTAAGGCAACCCTTTCCCTTATTTCATATCAAATTGAACTGTCAGGAAAAGTAGCTCTTTATTGACCATGAAACAACTAAAAATTGCAAGGCCTGAAGTCAAGGCTATCTGCAACCCAGATCCTGCCACGTTTCTTACATCTCTCCACAATGCAAGTTTTCCTCAGAGGCCTGTGGGTCCTTTACAACAGAATCCCTTGTAATGATGGTGAAAAGATAGGCTTATGGGGTGCCTGGCTGGCTTAGTTGGCAAAGCATCTGACTCTTGATCTCAGCTCAGGTCTTCGTCTCAGGATTGTGTGTTTGAGCCCGACATTGGGCTCCATGCTGGGTGTAGAGCAGACTTAAAAAAAAAAAAAAAAAAAAAAAAGATAGGTTTTTGGAAGTAGACCCAGGAATCTCCAACTTTAAATAGTTAAGGATTCTTAAGTATGAGAACCCTCTAGGCAAACTGAACTGTTATCTTAGGAGACTGTCCACATTTCTCTGCTTTCATGCTGTATTTTTTCCCCCAGATTCTTACTTCCTTTTTTTTTTTTAAGATTTTATTTTTTTATATGAGAGAGAGAGAGAGCAGGAGTAGGGGGAGAGGCAGAGGGAGAGGGAGAAGCAGACTCCTCACTGAGGAGGGATCCTGATGTGAGGCTCCATCCCCAGACCCTGAGATCATGATCTGAGCTGAAGGTAGCTGCCTAACAGACTGAGCCACCCAGGCATACGTAGATTGTTACTTCTGTACAGAAGTCTGCCTTTGCCTTCTAAACGTTCAGATCCTGCTCATCCTTCAAGGTCCACCTGAAATGGCACCTCCATGAAGTGTACCTCGCCAGAGGCTTCTCCCCTCTCTGGGCTCTCATGCACGCAGTGCTTACGAAAACAATCAGCCTTGCTTGCATATTTTACTCTCCTACTGTAGTTCAGAAACTGCATTTGTCAGAGTAACTCTGTCACATATCCTTTCTATTAGTTGTGAAATTCAGGATGACATTTTCTTTCTTTTTTTTTTTTAAAGATTTTATTTATTTATTTGACAGAGAGAAATCACAAGTAGGCAGAGAGGCAGGCAGAGAGAGAGGAGGAAGCAGGCTCCCTGCTGAGCAGAAAGCCCGATGTGGGGCTTGAACCCAGGACCTGGGATTATGACCTGAGCCGAAGGCAGCGGCTTAACCCACTGAGCCACCCAGGCGCCCCAGGATGACATTTTCTATCTGGAGGAATTATGGAGCCTCTGTTAATGCACAAGAGTCTTAGTGTGCACACAGCTGGTCATGCTCTCTGGGTAAGCAGACATCATCTGAAGCTGTTGCCAAATATGCTAGAGAGCTGAATCTGGATTCTTCATGACGACGTAATGACTTGCGTACCACTTCTCAAACATTTCTCATGGATGTTTTAGAAAGTAAGAGTTACAAGACAACCAAAGAAATTTTATGTTTATGCCGTTTCTGGCAGTCACACTGGGAAGTATTCTGTGAAACAGGTGCACCAAGGCTGTACTAGCATTTTCAGACAGCAGGGAAAGTGGTTAAGTGGCAGAAGAGACTGCATGGCCTAGAGCCTGGGTCACGACTTCAAATGCATATAGGCCAGGCAGATAATGTAAATGAAGGAAGGCAGCTCTGGATAAGGTGCTACCTAGCTCCAGTCACCAGGCATTTGCATCAAACTTACACTGGGAGACATGGTGACCAGAGAACTCATGCTTTGTCTAAAGAGTCAGATTGATTCAAGGTGATGGGCACCTCAAGGAATGTAGGCCCAATGTTGTCAAATACTCAACATTTTCAAGAGAAAACACAAATTGATTTGTATGGGACACCCTCTCATTTTTTTTTTTTTTAATCTTAGCCACTTAATTCACATTTAAAATACTGGGTCATCTGCATGGGTCAAACACATCCACAGGTGATTTATCTCACTCAGCAATAAAATGCCAGCTGTCACATAAGCCAGACTTCCACTGCTCTCTTGTTGATTCTCTTGAATCCTGAACCGATGTTTGAGAGTCAGCACCCTCTACCCAGACAGTCTGAAGGGAGGTAGAAATTATTTCAATAGAGTTCTCATTTCAGTGAGAAGAAAAGAAAATTTTCCAGTAGGCCCTAGAGTTGGATATTCCAGAAATAGTGAATTGTGGGTACTGTTAGTGGAATCTGAGTCCTCATTCTGGGTCTCTGAGGAGGAGAGACAGGTGTGGTAGAAGTGGTGGGGTTCATTTTCCTTGATAGACCAGGGAGGGTATGTTGGCTTTGTCATGGCTCACCCCTCAGCAGGTGGGAATAATTGAGGGACTGCAAGCTGCTGCCCGAATCAGAAGTAGAGGCCCATGGGAGCTTCTACTTAGAAGCTCACCCCCAGACCAGGGGTGAGCGTCTAAGGTGGCCCTGACACCTTCTAGCTTCAAGCTGTGACCTTAAGATGGTGACTGTATTTTGTAGCTTTGATGACAAAATGCCAGCTAACATCATGTGGTGTTCACTCCTAAGTGAGTCACTCTACCACAGCTGACCATCTCATGACACAGTTCACCTAAGTTCATGGGGTCCCTTTGAAGGCTCTCTTTTGAGGGTTCATGAGCATTTCAGTAGCACTTTCTTGTTCAGATATATATCAATTTTTTTGACATCTTATTTATTTGGTACTAACATGGATTCAAAACAAGTAGGCAGTTTCTTTTACACTAGAGCAAATCAGAAAATGGAGACAGGACTGCCATCGTGAACTCTTAACCACCAGAGAACAACATCTCTATGAGGTTGGCCTGAAAAGACACTCAGATTCTACCAGTTTTTGAAACGTTCCATATTTAAGTAGTATAGGCACTGTGGTTGTGTTCAGGTTTTTTCTGAGGTTATTATTTGGATTTTTTTAAATGAGGTTTTTCTCCGACTTGGCAGTAGGTGATCACACATCGTTCACTGACATGCACCGTTAGCCCCTCTCCAGGGCGACTTCAACCTGTGTGCAGTCGCAGTTGAGGCCCCAGCTCTTTCCTCAGGCGTCCTGGGCACCCATAAGCCAGGCAACAATGGTGTTGCCGCTGTGAGGCTCCCTGGCCCAGCTGAACTCCTGCGAGCCAAACATGCCCACGTCCTCGTCTTTCAGATTTGGAGGCCAGGGCAGGGCGGAGCTCCCCAGGCAGGCTGGAGGGCATGGCAGGAGCCGGCAAAAGAATTCGGTGTAGAGAGAAACAAACCTCGGCTTCTTCATTCCTTTTCCTTTTTTTAAAAGATTATTTATTTATTTATTTGACAGAGAGAGACACAGCAAGAGAGGGAACACAAGCAGGGGGAGTAGGAGAGGGAGAAGCAGGCAACCTGCTGAGCAGGTAGCCCAATGCAGGATTCGATCCGAGGATCCCAGGATGACCTGAGCCGAAGGCAGATGCTTAACGACTCAGCAACCCAGGCACCGCCCCCCCCCCCCCCCGGCTCCATTTTTAAACTGTGTGTGCCCTACATAGCAAGCTGGGGAGACAGAGCCCTTAGCTAAACAAAGCTGAGTAGCTACCAAATCCCATAGATACTCCAACAGCAAAGAGAGAGGCCCTTCATTGCCCTCACTCATAAACCAGGGAGTAGTAGCATGAACCAAGAAAGAGGTAAAAAGGGGGACACTGGACAAGGCCTGGTACCTGTTATGACCTCATTTATAGGTCGAGCACTCCAGTCATCAGGTGATCAGAGGAACAACAGTGACTTATCTCTGTTCTTTGCTGTTGCCTAGATGATTAACTCAAGATATTATTTTTAACAAAATAAACGAAGGTATATTTAATGAATACTTTTAATAAAATCTTAAGAATGTAATAAAACCATAGAAAAGTAAAATATTTTTAATAAATGAAAAATGTTTTGAGATTTCATTTTTAATCAAATCAGAAAATTTTCAGAATAGAATATTCAAAACATTCCTCAGTTGTGTTCTCCCCAGAACATCCAGTTAAGCAAAAACACGGACGAATTTATTAGGCATGAGGAACTTCAGAGCAGCTGAAATAATCTCAGTCTGCTCCTCTCACCTTTGGGAAGAGAGCCATGCTGTTCACTTTGTAGCATCTAAGGCTCTGGCAGCAAATTGGCCAATTTTGTTTGTTTCCTTTGTCTCATCTGTGGACCTTCCACATTTTTCACACAGGGAGGAAAAGAGGAAGCTCATATTCCTCTGGACGCTTTAGGGCACCAGGGCTCAGAACCCACCTTCCACTGAGGGTGGGAGGCACAGTTCAAAGCCTCTGTCTTTGTAATTGTTAACAAATGTCCCCCATCCCAGGAGGGAAACTGAGAAACGGCAAGTAACTGTGAGAAATAGCTCTGAGCTGCCCGAGGACCTTAGGCCTGGGTGCACATCAAAATGATCACCATAGACGTTTCAATGCCAAGCTGCTGTTCCAAGACATTGTCCAAATGCCTGGCTGCTGAAGTGAACGGTGGCCAAGTAGATTCCAGAAGTCTCATGGGAACGACATCTGCCACTGCTGCTTCTGTTTGCTCTTTGAAAAGCCTTAATACATAAAAGGAGTATAAGAAGATAACCTTTGAACCACCCGAGTGAGGTGTTTGTCTTGGGCCTGGGATAACCACTCAGGCTCCATATGTTTTTGTTCTGTTATTACCCCCACCCCCCCAACCCCATAGCTGTGCGTGGAAAGTGCTCAGCTCTTCCATAGCATTTTCTCATTCTTTCAGCAAATATTTTCAAACATGTCACGTCCCTGGAATGCTAGCTTGCAGCCGTTTGAAGCTGGGGCTAATGCAGTGGCTACTACATATTAGTAACTGCATAGACGATGGACCTTCAAACTGGATCACCAGCTTCGACTACTCAGAGCAACAAGGATAAATAAGGATAATAATAATAAAGATAAATAAAGACTGGATTAAGCCTGGGTTAGTAGTTTTCCATAAAACACAGAGGAGTGACGGAAACCTCCATAACAGAAGTGGGTAGGGAGACAAAATTCTGGAATCCCTAAATCCACTTCAATCAAGATTACCTTTGGTGCTTTCTCTTATACCTTGTGTTCTGTGAGGTGCGTCTCTCAGATTGACTTTGACTCCTTCCCCTGAGTCAGCAACGGTTTATACCGACCTGCATTAGAGTACTTCTCTCCAGAATGGTCTTCAGCGGAGAGAACTGTGGGGTGGCTACATTGTATTAAACTTGAGGGGCCCGGGGGAGAGGCAGCCCTGCTGCCAGAGTGACATCCACCAACCTTAGGGGCCACTTAATGAGAGGGCAGGTGAGTCAAATCCCTTCTGGTATCTGTGAGACCAGGAGACCTCCCCCCCACCCGACTCCCTGGTTCCATAATGGTAACTCCTCCAATGGCCAAGGAGGAATTTGATGGGAAATCGGTGTTGCAGCAGCGTTCCTAGTAGCACGTGATCCAGAGAGAGGGCTGTTCTCACACGTTGACCCCAGTTCTCGATCGTACTACCCTTCATTGGACCACCCTTGAGAGCTGTGCTCAAGCCCTATTTCCTCAGTGAAAACATCACCTCTAATGTTGCCACTTTCTGACCTTTCCTGCCCCACGGCTGCTTTTCCAAAGAGCCTCCAGGTCACACTGCTTCAGCTTCCCCTTCACGCAGCATTTCACTCTGGGGGTTTGGTGCAGACATTTTAGGAACTGGTCTCCCGGCCCTCAAGGATCTCAGACAGTGAACAGGGATTGTCTCTCACTCTTTATTTCTTGTTTTCTTCTTTGTTAGACGCATGGTAGACAGCCAAGAAATGTGTTGCTAGATTAATTTGTGCTTGACCCATTAATTTAGGAGGAACGGTGCAGAGAGAATCTGGTCCTTGCCACTTCTAACCAAACTCACGCGTCTATTCAAAAATACTGGAAAGCTCTTCCATAAGTGAGGAAATAGTCATCAGAGAGGATCTACTTAAAAATTCTGTGCGATTATGGTTGGTTGATGATAGTTCTCTGAGAAATATTCACTAGTCTGCAGTGGTGTGTGTGTGTGTGTGTGTGTGTGTCTTCTTATACCACTGTCAAAGAGTTTCCTATCAGAGTAAACTCTTACCACTGTTTATTTCCCTGTGAAGGGTATAGCAATATCCATCCTTTTCCTTTCATTTATGTTTAAATCTTGTTTGCAGCAATTTGAATATGAAAATCCTATTGCTCTTGAAATAATAGAAAGCGCTTTCCATGGCTTTGACTTCCTTAGACAGGATGGCTAGGACATCGCGACAGAGGAACACTGTCATGGCCTTTAATATTTCTCTTTAATTAGGTGGGAGGAATTTCAAAGAATGATATACTAAATAACACCCACTGAGAACTCTGAACTCATGAGTTTTTTAGTCTTTCAAGTTAGGTGACTCTATTATGTTGAATACAAAATAATCTTACATTTATTTATTCCCAAAAAGGGGAAGAAGAGGGGCGCCTGGGTGGCTCAGTGGGTTAAAGCCTCTGCCTTCGGCTCGGGTCATGATCCCGGGATCCTGGGATCGAACCCCGCATCGGGCTCTCTGCTCACTTGGCAGGGAGCCTGCTTCCTCCTCTCTCTCTGCCTGCCTCTCTGCCTACTTATGATCTCTGTCTGTCAAATCAATCAATCAACCAATAAATAAAAAAAATCTAAAAAAAAAAAAAAAAAGGGAAGAAGACCTGGGTAAGAAATGTGACTGGGGATTTAATCGGCAGTTTACATCTGAGAGAAGCAAACTTTAATGTGGGTTTCGTGTTCCATTGTCTCCTCCACCACTTCAAAATGTTTGCAGTCACATAGGGTTAAGATAATGGCCATCAGGCCATTCCATTCTTCACAACTCTGGTCAGAGATAAATGAGAATACGCTTCCCCACTGTGCAAACATCCTTTTTATTAATACTGGGTGAACAAGAATGTAAGCACATTTGGCTGCAGAGAAAATGAACAGAATTGGAAATGCAGAATATTAAAGCTCAGAGCCTAAGATCAGGCATTGAAAGTACAAGTGAGTAAAAAGAAAAAATATTACAGAACAAACAGCAGCGTTGCAATAGAAATGGATCCGCACACGAAAATGGAAGTGTAAGACCGGTGTGTTTTGCTGGCGTGCCTGAGTGGCTGGGGCATGGTTTGCTCCTGTAGGAAACAGTTACGGGGCTTCAAGACCGCGACCGCTCTCACTGTCTCCAAGGTGCAGTCTTCAATTTGAGCTCATGCTATTCGTCTGAACTCATCCCACTCATTGTTTACGCAAACATTTGGTAATGAATCCCCCCCTCCCACGGTGTCTTGTGACACATATTCTATTTTCATTTACTGTCACTTAGCTGTTAAGTTACTGTTTTATCTTCTATGCCCATATGGTGTGTCTTCCCAGTTAGAGTCTAAATGATTTGAGGCCAAGGATGGTGCTACGTTCATTTCCACAGCAGCTATCCCGACCCCTGGCACACAGTAAGCACCAGCAGCACCACACGGCAAGCCCCCCGGGCACTGTCCACTCAACACAACTGCCGCAGTCCAGGGAGGCACCTGGGGGGGCTGTCCATTTGATGCCATCCAGGGAAGTCTGGCCCCATGTAAAAATTCTTGCCTGGGGGCACCTGGGTGGCTCAGTGGGTTAAAGCCTCTGCCTTTGGCTCAGGTCATGGTCCCAGGGTCCTGGCACTGAGCCCCACATCGGGGGGGGGTCTCTGCTCAGCGGGGCGCCTGCTTCCCCCTCCCTCTCTCTCTGCCTGCCTCTCTGCCTACTGGAGATCTCTGTCAAATAAATAAATAAAATATTTAAAAAAAAATTCTTGCCTGTTGCTTCAGTGGCCCGAAGAAAAGGAAAATCCCTCAACCTTAGTGAAACACAGTGCTGCCACTTTGAATAAATGCTCTTGGGATTTTAAAATATTGAGAAGAGTCATATATGTTTCCACTTTGGGTGTGAAGCCATCTCTACACATGCATTTTTGAGCCAACTAAGGACATGAAGGTACAGTGGCCAACCACACAAAGAAACAGAAGCCTAAGAGGATTGCTCAAATTTAGAAAGTGTCTATTTTTTTAAAAGATATTATTTATTTACTAGAGATAGAGAATGAGTGAGAGAGAGAAAGCATGAGCTGGGGGGAGGGGCTAAGGGAGAGGAGAAGAAGACTCTTTGCTGAGCAAGGAGCCTGATGTAGGACTCGACCCCAGGACCCTGGGATCATGACCTGAGCTGAAGGCAGACGCTTAACTGACTGAGCCACCCAGGTGCCCCAAAAGTGTCTTTCTTTTTTTCATGAAGGGAAGTGTTTATAGCTAACTTTCTACATCACAATGCCAGCTGCCCTGACCTAAAGATTGGCCTGGGCCTCTTAAGAATTAGATTTAATGGTGATTCAGTGGGATAAATACTGCATCTGGGCAGAGAGGAGGACACAGAGATTTCTGAGTAGGAGGATTCTGCCCATTTTTCATACCAGAGGTTCTTTGGAATTTCAGAAGTTTCAATTCATCAGCAGGAAATAAGATGAATTCTTTCATGGATCCATAAAAAAATGTATAGATTCTATTTAAGAATATTAAGCATGTTCCCTTTCAACAGACAGCTCGTGTTAAAACTGGAAAAAGCCACCTGTAACCATGATTTCAGCGATATCATCATTAATGGCCATTGGCTTTCTAGGAATAAAGCAGTGTGTTCAAAGTAGACCTTATAATTAGGAGACTGTGCTGTAATCAAGGATCCACATCCAGAAAGCTGAGAGAGCAAAGGGCCCATTTGGGGGAGAATGGTCTTGACTCTTTTGATTTTGCAAAGCTCATAATGTTGGCTCAGTTTGACTTCTCAGGGCTGGAAAGAGATTAATACATTAGCAATGCTGATTGGCTTTTAGGAGAGGTTTCTGAAAAGAAATAACTATGCAAAAGTAAATTAAAACCTTCAACAAAACTTGATTTTCATAGGTCAGCTGTCTGGGTTTGAAAACTATAATCCTACCTGATCATTCTCTGTGTCCCTTTATCTTTGTTTTCTTTGTTCTTTTCCCTTTCCCTCTTTGCCTCTCATCTTTTTTCTTTTTTTGTTATTTTTTCTTTTTGTAATATGCTTCTGTTAGAATAAGATTTTCATCTTCAAATGCTGTATTTTCAAGAAAATGTAACATTTTTACAATACAATAAGGTGATTTGCAATCAGTGAATGCACACCGGCTCAGGACACGCTTTGAATTGTGCTCACATTCTCCTGATGTGAGTGGAAACATCTAGGAGCCCAGGTCTTTGTAGACTTCCGGCAGTACAAGGGTACGTAACAAAATAAAGAACGTCTCTCCATGAACAGTGTGATCTGCCAAGAGGAGACAGAGACCCTGGGATCTGAGTGACGACGAAATGTCCCTAATGAACTCTCTCGCTCCGTTTCCTCTGAGCTCCCTTCCAGAGCACAGCGACTACAAAGTAAGCCATCCTGCTTGAAAGTGTGGCTACTAGGAAGAAGAAAGACAAGTCTGAGGCTGAAGGGAGATTCTGAATTAGTGATAAGCTGCTGCATGCCACATGCAGAGCCTGCTTTCAACTCCTGGGGAAAGTGTTTTATTAAACACACAGTACTCCTTTGCAGTGTCCTTCATTAATTTTTTTTTTTTTTTTTTTTTTTTTGCTAATATGGCTCCTGGAAATAAGCAGATGAGTTTTCTATTTATCCATATGTTCTGTAAACAGCTACTACAGGCTGGGAGGCAAACAGCAGGGTCATATTTGAAGAGCCTTGTTATTCTTACACTGAAACCAGCAAAACACTCACTGGGCACACTCAGAGGCTGTGGAAGCTGCTTACAAAGGGGGTGAGCTGGAAGGAAACTGGGGCCTGAGCAGATTAGGTGTGAATACGGTTTTAGCTATTTTATTCTTGTTCTCTCTCTCTCTTTCTCTTTCCTGTGCTTCCAATTTTATTTTGTTTCCTTTCTAGAGATTCTCATAGGAAGAAAACATAATTAATTAATTGGATCCATTCAGTATGAAAATGCATACATTGACAATTTAGATTCATGATGTAACAAACAAACCCCCCACCCCTACCCCATCACAACAATCAGACATTTCACCACTTTTCCCTCTTTGGATAGTTGTCCCCATGGTACTTGGGAACAGCCTTTTTCACATGCAAATTTCCAACATCAGGAATGATTGATTTGGACCAACCTTGGTGGAGCAACCCATTCATACAGTCCCGGCTCTAGGGCACAATGAGCCCCCTCTGTGCAGGGAACAGCCCCAGGACTGGGGACCAAGGGAGAATTACATACTGGAGATAATACACAGTAGTGAGTGTTCCTGCCCTTAGAAATCAAGTGCCTGATGGTGGAGACTCACAGGCATGATACGTTTTTATTCTTACAGCATATGTGTACGCGAGTACACACACAAACACACACACACACACACACACACACACACACAACTTAGAAAACAGACTGTTCTAGACCATTGAGTATCCTAACAAAAGCTTGCCAGTTCTCAGTGAATGAAATACTATGGAGCCTGGATATTTAATACTACAGTACGGCTGAAGATCATTTCATCTCTCTCCCCGGTGATTCCAAGGGCTGTGAAAAGCTCGGTGGCCTTTATTGACTGTGGGACCTGGGGTACAATCTCATCTGTAAAATAGGGAGAATCATAGTATTTACCTCGTATGCGCGTTGTAGGCATTAAGCAGGATTATACAGAGACTCAGGCAGTGTCTGGAACAACGTGAGCAGTCAAGACATGTTGGTTATTATTAACATAATCTTGTAATATCTTTTGTTAACCAGGAATCTGATGGTTAGAAGTAAAAGAACATTAACTTTTTGGTTTGCTTTTAAAAACCTTTCAGGGGCGCCTGGGTGGCTCAGTGGGTTAAGCCGCTGCCTTCAGCTCAGGTCATGATCTCAGGGTCCTGGGATCGAGCCCCGCATCGGGCTCTCTGCTCAGCAGGGAGCCTGCTTCCCTCTCTCTCTCTGCCTGCCTCTCTGTCTACTTGTGATCTCTCTCTGTCAAATAAATAAATAAAATCTTTAAAAAAACAACAACAAAACAAAACAAAAAAACCTTTCAGTTTTGGAATAATTTGAGATTTACCAAAAAATTGCCAGGCTCGGGGTGCCTGGGTGGCTCAGTGGGTTAAGCCGCTGCCTTCGGTTCAGGTCATGATCTCAGGGTCCTGGGATCAAGTCCCGCATCGGGCTCTCTGCTCAGGAGGGAGCCTGCTTCCCTCTCTCTCTCTCTGCCTGCCTCTCCATCTACTTGTGATCTCTCTCTGTCAAATAAATAAAATCTTAAAAAAAAAAAATTGCCAGGCTCTTACGGTGTCTCCGTATATGCTTTATCCAGTTTCCCACCATCACTGTAGCGAGGTAGTCAAAACTAAGAAAACAAGACTGGTACATGGCTATTAACTAAGCTCCAGGCTTTACTTAGATTTTCCCAGTTTTCCCATGAATGCCCTTCTTTCTGTTCCCGGACTCCATCCACTGTCCCTACCTCACATTCAGATGTCATGTCTCTTTAGTCTCTGCTGGTCTGCGAGTTTCTCAGCGTTTCCTTCTTTTTCATGACTTTGACAGTTTGAATAATACTGGTCTTTTGAAGACCGTTCGTTCTGTAGACTGTCTCTAACTTTCGCTTTATCTCAAGGTTTTTCTCATGATTAGACCAGGGCCATAGGTTTGGGGAAGAAGACCACAGTGGTGAAGTGCCATTATCATCACGTCCTATCAGGAGGTACGTGGTATCTGTGTGATTCGGAGCTGGTGACGTTAACACAGATTGTTTCCTTAAGGCAGTATCTTTTGGTTTCTCTACCATAATGCTACTATTTTGTCCTTTCAGGACCAGGAAACTAGTCCCGATGTCCAGTCCAAACTTTAGGGGAGAAGGATTAAACTCCCCACCTCCTGGGGAGTTTTATTATACTTTATTTCATTTTTTGAAATTATCTTTGGAATTCTTTTCTAAGAAAGATTTTTCCCTTTCCTCCCTATATGTATTTCTTTATTCAATGATTTATTCACATCAGTATGGGCTATGTTATTTTGTTCAAATTGCTTCAGTTTGGCCATTAGGAAAATAGTGTTAACTCACACAACACATGCAACAAACTCTAGGCGTGTCTTTTGTAGCATGGCTTCAATAATTCCAGTAAGTGAAGGTGAATGGAAAGAAATTTTGAGCAAAATTCTATAAAAGGAACTCCTAGTCAGGGCACAGTCAGAAGGCTGCACAAACAGGTAGAGATTGGTGGGGGAGTGGCATTTCATGTGATGGCTAGATACATTAATGAAGGTAATAAAAAGTGTGATATTTTATTCAGTGGAGAGCTGATTCTGCTTGACTGCATCTAATCACTTTGGAAAGAGGTTTTGTGTTAACTGATTACAAGTTTTTGTTTTAGACTGTACTGCTTTAGAGATGACATATCTAAATGGATCAGAAATATTAACACAGACAGAACATAATGTAAAATTTGATTTTACTATCACTCATCGTAATATAGTGAGAATCAATGAAATTTTGATCTTTGGGACAACAAAGACACTAAACTATAACTTACAGTTCTACATGTGAACCATTAAGTATAAGGAGGTAATCAAATGTGGAAATTAGGTCTTGTAAACCATATCAATTCTCTGATTTTTATGAGCAAGAAAAAGGAAGACATGTAGACAGCTGGATGTTTACTGGCTGTAAAAATTACATTAAATACTACCAGGGGGAGATGAAAACTAGTTACCAAAATTGGCCTAATTTCCATAATGCAAACCATAATGTAACATTAAGTTTCATATGTACTGGATATATGAGATTTGAGAATTAATCCATATAGAATATGTACTTTATTTCACTTGTCCCTTAATATTTTCGAAAGTCTTAATGCAGCCATGATTTTATTTATTTATTATTGAAGTGTAATTGACCTGCAATGTTATATTAGTTTTGGGTGTACCACATAGTGATTGGACAATTCCTACATTACTCAGTGGTCACCCCAATAAGTGCAGGCACCAAATAATAGTATTCTAATATCATTGACTATATTCCCTATAATGCAGCCATGTTTTCCATACCACAGGGGAGTTTCTTAAAATGTTATTGTTTATAAAAATGACTCTACAAGAGAGGCATTTGAGAACAGTATGTACATGATTTCTGTGTTGTTGTTGTAGGGCATCAAGAACATTCTTGTCTCAGTTTTACCCACGCTATGGGTTTACTTGGGTAATGCTCTCTTACTTTCTCTCTTTTTCTCTCTCTTTAATTACCTGTTCCCTATTCATCATTCAGGACACAACTCAACCTTCACTTTTTCCTCCTTTCTCATATAGTGTTTCCTGCACTCCCTTTTAAATATGTCACCCTTCTGATTCTTTTTTAGAGCTCTCTTTTCTTGACCTTGGTGGCATTTCTCACAATTTTGCTAGATTACTAGACCATAGTCTCTTTGGGTCAAGAATCTTGTCTAACACTCATCACTGTATACAAAATACCTAACGTAGAAACTGAACCCATACATTTATGGCTAAATATATCTGTGAATGAGATAATACTGAAGCAAAGAATGTTTTTGTTGCAATAAGATAATCTTTCCCTGGTTTGAGATTTAAAACAGAACTGATATACTTTGTTGGAGGAAACGCTGATAAATTTTAAATTGTTTATATTGATAAAATTACTCACGTAATTTTTATAAAGTGCTTTTTAAGTAATCTTCTTCCTCTTCTTCTTTGGATTTTACTTATTTGAGAGAGAACCTGAAGCAGACTTTGCACTGAGCACAGAGCCTGATGTGGGGCTCGACCCATGACAATGAGATCATGACCTAGGTTGAAACTAAGAGTTGGACACTTCACCAAATAAGCCACCCACATGCCCCAGCAATTTTCTATGTACAGATTCAGTCTGCCCCCAAATTTCCCTGAAAAGCTTCCTCATTTCTCAAAAGAGGAAACTAAATGAGATTTCAGGAGGTTAGATAAACTAGCAGAACAACAAAATACTTGGAGAACAGTGAGGAACTGAGCACTGCTTCTGGTTAAAAAGTCAGCCAACTGACAAAGGCAGCTGACACCTGGCTGACATGACTTGATAATGATGAGGCATCATGGTGTCGCCTCATGATATGTGGGCTTATAGTTTATTTTTTCTTGTCTGTGGTTTCAATTTTATCCCTAAATTCAGAGACACACAGACTAAGTTCTTGCAAATGTCCATTAGAAACAAAAATTTCCCTTAGGATGCCTGGGGGCTCAGTCAGATGAATGTTTGACTCTTGGTTTCAGCTTAGGTCCTGATCTTGTGGGTCATGGGATCAACCCCTCGGTCAGGCTTTGCGTTCAGCTGGGAGTCTGCTTGAGGATTCTCTCTCTCTAAAATAAGTGGATAAATCTTTTTTTTTTAAAGATTTTATTTATTTATTTGACAGACAGAGATCACAAGTAGGCAGAGAGGCAGGCAGAGACAGAGAAGGAAGCAGGCTCCCTGCTGAGCAGAGAGCCCGATGCGGGGCTTGATCCCAGAACCCTGGGATCATGACCTGAGCTGAAGGCAGAGGCTTTAACCCACTGAGCCACCCAGGTGTCCCTAAGTGGATAAATCTTTAAAAAAAAAATTCCTTCAATTAGATTCTATCATCGTTCCTTCTACAGTTCTAGAGTATGTCCTAATTACTGCTGTTAGAAATTAGTTTATTGTATCATAGCCATATGTTTGTGTATATAATGGGTTTCACTAACTTATTTTTATGAGAAACAGGGTTTTCTCCCCTTTCTTTTAAATTTACCCAAGACCCTCTCACCCAGCCCATGTAAAGTTCTATCTCACTCCTCAGTAGGAAATCCTCCTTGTCCATTACTGTGCAGAGGTCCCAGTGTCTGATATCTCTCAGGAGATGTAAAACAGATGCTCCAGGCACTGGTTAGTCTCACTCTGTCTATGTCTTAGGCCAACCAACTGCTGCAGGGAGAAGAGCTCCGTTATTCCCATGCCGTGGGGAAACTGGGAGCCTCACATGACTGCAGCATCAGACCATTCACTCTGGGACCACCATCTCCCTGGCATGTTGCCAAAGAGGTGACAAGCTCCACACCTCCTTGGAGCCTCTACCCCCATGCACACACTTCTTCCCAGCTGGAGGAGACCGTCTTCCTCTTTTCTCTTGTTTTTTCAGAGGAACACCCTCTTTTCATACACCCTCTGGGATATATACAACACCCTTTCTATGAGTTTAGACATTTACAAAAGGCAAGGAGAAACATTGAATTCTGCTTCTTCTGTGTTCTGCCCTGGAAAAGTCCCTACAGCAAGGAAGTAATAAGGAATTAGTAAGCTGTGTGAAATAGGGGAAATAAAAATGTCAGAAGAACAAACACATGCTGTTTTTAACATAGCAACTTACTCTGCATATCTTTTCCCCATTAGCATGCAAGCATCTTGATGGTACAAAATATGTCTTTTCTATTATGTTGTCTAGTATAGTCTCTGACATAATAGATCTTTACATGTTGTGCAAGAAAAGAAAGAAGGAAGGAATGGAAGAAGGGAGGGATGAAGGGAAAAGGAAGGATAGAAGGGGAAAGGAATATAATTATATATATCAACGCAGCAAGCAAACATTGGACAAAGTATGCCAACTATGTGGCTACATATTACTGGTCATATTAAAATGAACCAGCTCCTCAGGACATCAAAAGTTAGAAGATGAGACATGTGTGTAAATATATATGAGTAACTCGAAGACACAGCAGATGTTGAGACATGCTCTCCAAGATACCAGATATCTGCCCTATGCACAGCCTCACTAAGAGATGGCTCTGAGGCACACATTCTCTGCTCAGTGTGACGCCAACCTCCAGTCCCAGATGACTGCATTAATGGGGGCACCTGACCCCAAGGGGTTCAGCCAGCAAACTAAGATGTAGCCTTTGTGAAAAGATGAGCAGAGCCAATCAGATTCTCTCTCAGGAGCATAGCTGCAGCAGCAGGAGCTGAGGATGATAGGTCATTACAGCAAGAGTCTGGGCAGTTCTCCCGGATCAGGTAGAAATTGAGGTCAGGAGGAGCAGAAATTAAGAGGAAGTAGAGGCTCTCTTATAGACAAAAAATTGAGTACATCAAGAATGAAGACACATTTCTATAGAGAATGTAAAGAAAAGCAGACATGCCGTGAGATGCAGGGATTTTTTTTTTTTTTTTTGAGAGAAATCTGGTGAGAGAGAGAGAGATGGAAAATGTGGCTCAGGATAATGAAGGAACTTGGAAATAGAAGGTTGGCTCAGCTTGTGAGTTTTCCAGTTCCAGCATATGTGTGTCCTTATTATCAACTCTCTTTTTTTATGAAGGGAACTTGTGTGAGACCTTCTGTTCCTCATACTGTAGATCCTGACTAAAACACAAGCGATAGGGAGCAAAGGGAACCAGTCCAAAAGCATCCTGTCCCTCCTCAGAAACAACGGCTGCAACCATCCTTACCAGGGGTCCTCAGCACTGGCAAGCTTAAAATAGACTTTAAAATACACTGAGGTCTGGAAATTCTGATGAGTTTAAAATGGGCAGATCTAAAGTGAAGTCCAGATACCGACTTATTTAATTATTTATTTATAATTTAAATTCAATTAATTAATATATAATGTATTATTGGTTTCAGAGGTAGAGGTCAGTGATTCATCAGTCTTATATAGTACCCAGGGGTCATTACAGCACCTGCCCTCTTTAATGTCCATCACCCAGTTACCCTGTTCCCCCACACCCCTCCCCTCCAGCAGCCATGCTTATTTCCTATGATTATGAGTCTCTTATGGTTTTATCCCCCTTTCTGACATTGTCTTGTTTTATATTTCCTCCATTTCCCTATGATCCTCTGTTTTATTTCTTAAACTCCACAATGAGTGGGATCATATGTTAATTGTCTTTCTCTGATTGATTTATTTCGCTTGGCATAATACCCTCTAGTTCCATCCACATCGTTGAAAATGGCAAAATTTCATTTCTTTGATGGTTAAGTAGTATCCCATTATATATATGAACCACATCTTTATCCATTCATCTGTTGATAGGCAACTGAGTTCTTTCCATAGTTTGGCAATTGTGGACATTGATGCTATAAACATTGGGGTTCACGTGCCCCTTTGGATGACTATGTTTGTATCTTTGGTGTAAATACCTAGCAGTGCAGTTGCCGGGTCATAAGCTCTATTTTCAACTTTTTTAGAAGATTTTATTTCTTTGAGAGAGAGGGAGGGAGAGCACATAAGTAGGGGAAGGGCAGAGAGAGAAGGAAAAAGCAGACTCCCTGCTGAGCAGGGAACCTGATGCAGGGCTTGTCCCAGGATCCTGGGATCATGACCTGAGCCTAAGGCAGATGCTCTACCACTAAGTCACCCAGGTGTCCTTATTTTCAACGTTTTGAGGAACTCTCATACTGTTTTCCAGAAAGGCTGTACCAGCTTGCATTCCCACAATCTAAGAGGGTTCCCCTTTCTCCTCATCCTTGCCAATGTCTGTCATTTCCTGACTTGTTAGTTTTAGCCATTCTGACCAGTGTGAGGTGTTATCTCATTGTGGTTTTGATTTGTATTTCCCTGAGGCTGAGTGATGTTGACCATTTCTTCATGTGTCTGTTGACCATATGTATGTCTTCTTTGGAGAAATGTCTGCTCATGTCTTCTGCCCATTTCTTGATTGGATAATTTGTTTTTGGGTTGAGTTTGATTAAGTTCTTTATAGATTTTGGATACTAACCCTTTACCAGATTTTGGATACTAACCCTTTACTTTTTTATGACATCACGGGGGGGTACCTACACCCAGCCAGAGGCAAGAAGACTATGGTAACTACGTCTTTGTGTTTGAAGACAGCCTTGAGCATCATTAACCTTTATAAAAGGTCTCTTTTTTTTTTTTTTTTAATTAGTGTGCTTGGAAAACTTTGGGTTCCTGACTCTTTCTTCCAAGTTAAAAGATGTATCATAATGTGAATTGTTTTGGTTTTCATCAATGATTAGGTATCAGTAGAGTCCCAACTTATGAACCATTATTTCTATTTCTATTCTGTATTCCCTTCTGTTTTCTTACTTTCCTTCTTAATTCATTGAGTGTCTACTATACTCCAGTAATCAAACTTGCAGCCTAGCTTGGGAGAAAATGACACATATGCATATGTAATTACAAGCCAAAGTAAGAGATGATATATATCACAAGAGTGATGGCTACCTAACGTTCATTGTGCTCAAATTGCAAGGTGGTATCTGGTGATACAGCTGATTTTAAGATTTCTAGGTTTGCTTATATGGTCCTCGATTTTTAATTTTCTCTGAATCTTCTTCCTTGAACTGCTGCTCTCTGACTTCAGAAGCACTGCTCTGGTGATGTATAGAAAACGTTTCCAACTCTGAGATACTTCCCACATGCTTCTGTCATCAAAATATTTACCTACAGTCATTGTAATTGGACAATAACATGCATTATCATTTGTACCCAGTCCAAAGGAAGGCTTAGGTTAAAAATATCATGCTTAGATGATAGGATATCCCTGGAAACAAGTAATAGTCATATCGAATCTTGATTCAATTTGGTAAATATTATCTGACTACTGGGAAATCATGAGACATATTGTAGCAACAGAGCAGCATGTCTCCTACAATAACCTTTTTATTTATTTAATCCAGCTCATTAATAAAGATCTTCTTTTCATTTTCCTGATGTACAAATACTCCAAAAACCACAGGCTCACATTTTGACAGCTAATTTTGCAGGATATAATTTTCCTGCTTAACCCAAGAGGAAAAAGATGGATGATTGAGATTAATCATTTGTAAAATTATAATTCTGTCACAGATAATAATTTGCAAGATCTTTCCTTTTTCTGAATTCCCCAGAATGCACCATAAATTGTCACACTTTGTAAGAGAATGTGTAACATATTAGGAGACTTCTAATGAAGCAAATCTGCTAGAAAAACAAACCAATTGCCTTAAAATTGGCATGTTTCTCACGTGACTATTCTCCTGTGAAGGAACACTGTGCCTTGGGTGAAGAAGGATTTACAAATTATTATTCAAGGGGTGGTTATCTCTATCTTACTACCCTTTGAGCTGTAATATAGGGTGTTTCTTTACTTCGTGTAAGCCTGTGAGATCATACAATTGTGAGCCCAGAAGGTGAATTGATCTTTTTGGAAAGGTGAGCAAATTCAGAAATTTTTAAATTATTTTCAATAAAAATGCTATCAAAATGGACCTATAAAAATATTGATTTTTTTCAGAATGGCCACGTGTGTGCAAGATGGACAGGGTTTCCTGTTTTACTGGCAGACCTCTGTGTAAACTTTGCTTTATTTTCTAAATCCATTTTATAGGCATTTACTACTGTTTCAACAAAAAAGGCAAAAAACTTCAAGGATTTTATGTGAGGTTGACAGACAGTGCTTAGACTGTTTAGGACTCAGTGGAAGGTGGGGCATGGATTTCTGTAGTTCCTTGGCCCACATTTAGCTAGATTGATTAGGGCAGAAGCTAATGAGATCAGGGTCATGAGTTCAACGCCTGTGTGGGCCAACTAGCTTTGCTCTGTTCACATCTGCAGACTACACTCAAATCCCATCAGCCCCAGCAACACATGCTGAGGGGTACAGGCTAGAGAGTTTAAATGGGTCAAGATACTCCCACCCCCAATTCTTATTCAAAAGTAGCACCCAAATGCCTGCTCTCCCAAGAGTTGACCACTTCTTGCCAACCTCACAACCCCTACTTTGGTTTGAGCTACTATCTCTTACCAAGACTAGTGAGTAGTCCTGACCCCCTTCCCTGCTATATCCTTTGTCTCCTTCAGATTATTCTCAATAAAGCAGCAGAGTGATCTTGTTAAAATGAAAGTCACAATATGTCACTCTTATGCTCAAAACCCTCTGGTAACTTCCCATCTAACTCCAAATTAAAGCCAAGATAACCCCTGACAATTTGCACTTCTCCCCTCCCCATCTTTCCTCAATCTAATGGGAACCCTTTCCTCCCACTCCCGCAACACCTGGCCTATGCTTCACAATAAGCTTAGTCTTTCACAACATATAGGGCAAAGTTTGTTTACCAGAAGATCTGGCTTTCCGAGTCAGCACCTGGAAAAAGGAGGGGCAGAGGGCTGGGCTTCCTTCTTTAAAAACTGGAAGAAGGGAAAAAAAGAGGAGAACACATAAGTAGATCACATTCGTTTTGTTTCTTTGACAACAATCAAAGCAAAAGACACAATACCGCAGATACCTCGGTTAATACAAATTGTCCAACTACACATGGAAAGTACTCTCCTGATTGCCACAAAGAAAGGAAATACTTCCCTAATTTTATCATAAGGACACTGTCCCAGGGAGAGACTGGTGTAGAACGTACCCCAATTTAAAGAAGGAAGTTTGGTTTGATCCTCAATGCTCAATGTCTGCTTAGGGAGAACAAAATTGTAACAGAACCAGAATTAGGATCCCCAGAATTTTTGGAAGAGAATCATACAAATCTTTCCTGAGTATGTACTGAGAAGCTTAATGAAGGAAGTCATACTACTTAATTAGTTTTATTTTAGCTTTTTAAGATTTTATTTATTTGAGAGAGACAGAGAGTGTGAGTGTGCACACATAGGTGGGTGTGGAGGGGCACAGGAAGAGGGAAAAGCAGATGCCCCACTAAACAAGGAGTCTGACACGGGCTCAATCCCAGGACTCCAGGATCATGACCTCAGCCGAAGACAGACACTTACCCGACTGAGCTATCCAGGTGTTGCACATAATTAGTTTTAGTAGTTAATCCTCTAATTAAAAAATAATGATTTACATGTATGAGCTCATGCAATATCTCTTTTGAGTATGTGGTACACACGTAAGGCATTCATGCACTTGAAAACAATGTAAGGGGCATCTATTATAAGGTAAGCAGTGTTCTAGGTGCTGGTGGTAGATAAATGAACAAAACAGAGAACAGCACTCTCTTCATGAAGCTTATACTCTAGTAGTGGAAGACTTAAAGACATCATAAATAAGTACTTTATATACTATATCATAGGTTGGCAAATACTATGGATAAAAGGAAAAAGTGGACTTCAAGAAAGGAAATCAAGAATGTTGGGGGTAGGGTGACACTGGGAGGGCAGGGTATGTGGCTAAATGTTATACACGTTATAATATAGCAAGAAGAACATTACTATCCCATTCCATATACTTTGGATGTAAATGACTTCCTAGGGGATGGGAGACACTAACTAGCAGAGATAGGTATGAAGCTTAGCTTAAAAAAAAAAAATCTCTTTTGTTTTTAATCTACAATTTGCTGTCTCCTTAGATAATGGAAAAGCATAGTTTTGATCAGAAAGCCATACATAACACTTCAAAAACACGTTTAAAAGCCTGGTTCTATCCCAAGCACTCGGGGCCAGACCTCAGTCCATATGCTTCAATTTTATCTGTGCCCACCCATGATTTTTCTACATATCTCAACACAACTATACTTGCAGAAAAAGCAAGCAAGGATGGAGAGGCAGGTGCTTACATTCTATGTACACTTGCAGATAATCAGCTCAGTCTCTCATACTATGAACTGTATTTTTTTTAAGACAACACAATAACAGGCTAATACAATGAACAGATATATGGTGATATTTTATGAAGGTGTGGCATTTCAAGAAAGGTCTCTCTAGAATTTTTCATTTACTTTGGAAATTTACATTTCTAGGAAGTAAAAATAGTCTCTCTAGAATTTTTCATTTTCTTTAAATGTTTACATTTCTAGAAATTATAGAAAGCCAAGGGTAGAATCCAAATGTATTTTAGTTGATTGGGATGAACACAAATTCTAATTCTTTTGAGTAATCTGATAAAATCTGATAAAAATCTGATAATCCGATGTCTATAATTCTGCTTAGAAGTAGTCAGCTTCTAAAACAAGAATTCTCAGGAATACTCTCTGAATTAATGACACATTTCCCTTCAGACTTACATCTAATAGAAGACAGAGCTTCAGATAATTCTATCTCTGAATTGTCTTTAATCAATATGCATTTAATATGCTGAGCATTAGTGATATGTTAATCAAGTCCAAGACACCTGTTTAAATCCCACCATAATGAGATAACATATGCAAAAAGTAACCCAGGACTGGGAAGTTTTGGTCCCTTCCTTTTCTCCCAGCAAGCACACAGGGATGATATAGACAACGTTATGACTGCCCCTAGAAAATGTATATTCAAAAGCTGTCTCAAGTTAAAATGAGGCAGTGAAAATGAAAAAAAAGACAAAATAACAAAGAGAAATAAGCCCCTACTAGGATGCCTATATGTTCACTTTCTTCCTCAGAAGTAAAGACAGTATAAAACAATCCACCCAAAATAATTGAATCAGCCATGATTTAGTGGTGGTAAGTATATCTGGGTTAAAAGCCTAAGTAACATTTGTTTTTTGATTAAAGCTAATATCTTAGGAAAGTTTGATTTTTATTTTAGTTTAAGTAAGAGGAAACTTCTTAAATGCCTGGTGTATGCTCAGAGTCTGGATCTTCTATGATATGCAAAATGATCTGGGCTTACCCTTCAGATGACTATTTTTCTTTTTCTTTGTTTAAAAAATATTTATTTATTTTTAGAGTGAACAAGGACATATGAGCTGGGGGAGGGGCAGAGGGAGAGAAGCAGACTCCCAGCTGAGCGTGGAGCCTGAAGCAGGGCTTGATCTCATGACCCTGAGATCATGACCAGAGCCAAAACCCAAGGGTTTGTTGCTTAACCAACTGAGCCACACAGGCGCCCTCACATGATTATTTTTTCTGTAGACATTTGCTTTTGACTGTTGCTTTGTTGAATCTTCTTTATTAGAATGATATGAAATATGGCTATATTTTTACAATCAGTGATCTTCCTTAACATTTGGATTTCTTAGACATCTGCTTGAGACCACTCACCACTCTCTAGACCACCAGGCGACCTCCCACCACAAATACCCACATGGCCTTACTGGGAATTAACTGATACACTGAGATACAAACTCACCCTGGCCGGGAGGGTCATGAGACAAGGGAATCAGATTGGGGGTCTAATGGTCAAATTAACATCCTCTGCTCTTGCTATCTATTCTTTGTTGTGGAAGTCTGACTTTCTCGAAGTGTGTTTTTAGACTGGTAAATGAGGCTATGCTTACATCCAAACAACTGGTGGAAAACTGGAAAACTCAGTCTACCAGGTGTTTTGCTTACACAATCCCTTATGGCCAGTTTGGCTAACTGATTTTACTGTGCCTATTCTTTTGTAATCCTTTTATATAAGATAATGTACATTAATTGAGGGAAATATACACAATACATTAAAGTACAGATAGGAATTTTTTTAAAAGCTCCAAATTTCTAAACAATTACTTTGTATGTCTTTGAAAAAATTCCTTGTCTATCTGTATGTATGTGTGTGTGTTTAACATATACTCCCTATCTACTATTTCATAACCTCTTTTTCTTACCCTCCAAAAAATCATGAGTATTTTCCTGGGTTGTTAAATATTTTTTTGCATCATGGTTTTTGTTTTTGTTTTGTTTTTAAGATTTATTTATTTATTTTGGACAGAGAAAGAAAGAGTGAGCAAGCAGTATGGAGGAGCAGAGGGAGAGAAAGAGAGAAAAAGGATCTTAAGCAGACTCCCCTCTGAGCACAGAACTTGATTCCACAACCCTGAGATCATGACCGGAGCCTAAATCAAGAGTTGGACGCTCAAAGGACTGAGCCACCCAGGTGCCCCTCCAGCATGGTTGCAAATTATGAAATAGCACCATAATTTTCTTTAACCAGTACCCTGTTTTTATACAACTGGTGTTCTTAATTATACACTTATAAATACATAAAATACTAATGAAAAATCGTGTACATAAGTTTTGTACATATATTACATTATTAGTATGGGTTATAATCTTAATGGATTTTTACTTAAATAATATTGATGAAATTGACTAGTAATTGCATGAAGGAGCCCAAGTAAATTCCTTAAACAATTACTTATATTCTTTTAGTTCGGTATGACCCTCCCCAAAGCAGAATAATACCATCTTAAAATTCTGCAGTGAGGTGTTTTTACATATATAAGCTCATTTTGACAGAAATACTTACATCATCCCTATGTGCTTGCTAGGGGAAAAGAAAAAAGCTAACTTCCTAATTCTGAGCTAGTCTTTGCATATGTTATCTCATTGTGGTGGGATTTAAACAGGTGTCTTGGACTTGATTAACATATCACCATGACTCACAGTACTAAATGCATATTGATTAAAGGCAATTCAGAGACAGGAGTGTTTGAAGCTTTATCTTCACTTGCATGTAAGTCTGAAAAGACATGTGTCATTAATTCAGAGAGTCTTCCTGAGAATGTCTGTTTTAGTAGCTAACTACTTCCAAAGGAGAAACAGGTATTTTTGGGTGGAAATTTTATCAGATTACTACAAAGGATTCAGAATTTATGTTCACCCCAATCAGCTAACTATCTCTAGATTCTGTACTAGTCATTGCGTTTGCCTCACCTTCTCTTCTCATATCAAAAGACTCTTCTCCAGGAGACTGCCCTTAACAGGGAGGCAGGGCATGGGGTTTTTGAAAGATCTTTAGTGGTCCATTTGGATTTGTAGAATAGCATTCATTTGGGCATAGTTATCAGATATCTCTTGGGACTTAGTTGAACTGGAACTCAGAAAAATACCTAAAGCCTCCAGTCAATCTTTTCCTAATTGGGTTCCCTGCAACTCATTACTTCTAGTGAGGGCTATTAATTCCCAATGCTGAAGTTACAAAATAACTTCTCTAGAATCACCCTTTTACCCTTCTGCACTCTTTGGAACCTGAAATGCAAAAGATTTCTCTGGGTGGAAAGCAAGTCAACTTATAGTATATCTTAACCTCTTTAGCAGAAGTCTGGAGGATATTGAATCTATACAACAGTACTTTGTGGAAAAGACTGCACATGGAAACCAATCATGGACTTCCAATGTATGTTTTTATAGAACAAATCATATGCTTCAGTATTATTGTAGTAGAGAATAGATTGTATGGGAATTCAGGCCATTCTGGAAGAGATCAACTGTTTGATTAACTATAGAAGTAATCAGTGAATTGGAACAAATGCTAATTATAGTTTGTCTATATACATCCTATATCAGCCCTAGATAAATAGGATGTAAAGAGGATATGAGTATGTTCAGCAATATGTAATTTTTAAAAAATATTTTATTTATTTATTTGATAGACAGAGATCACAAGTAGGCAGAGAGGCAGGCTGGGAGAAAGGAGGAAGCAGGCTCCCTGCTGAGCAGAGAGCCCGATGCGGGGCTCGATCCCAGGACCCCAGGACAATGACCTGAGCCAAAGACAGAGGCTTAATCCACTGAGCCATACAGGTGCCCCAGCCATATGTAATTTGATAACAAATGTTTTTTACTAACACTGTATTCAGTGTTAGTAAATAAATTCTATTCACTGGAATTTTGAGTGGTAAAGAACTCAAAGAAATTGCTTTTTTACACTTCAGATCTGGGTCATTTAGATTATTGAATGGAGAAAGAAAGGCTCAAAATTTTGAGCCCTTCGGGGGCCAAGAAATATGAAGTATGTGAAGTAAAAAGATAGCTAAGTTTCTATATAAATCTGAATGGCTCTTTAGTAATTAAAGCCTACCCCAATTGTCCTGAAGCTGTCCAGCTGGAATAAACCTTGGCAACCTTGTCTACTTCCCGCGGAAAAACCAGTTCCACCCCAGTATGACAGAATTGAAGGAACCCATGAGGGGCCTTTGGCCTAACACCATACTGCATTCCTTCTTCGACGTCCACTGAGTAGGCAATTGGACCATCCAAAAAACACTCCCTCTCAGGGAAGTGAAGATGAGCGACAGATACAGAAAACCGTAACAACGATGAATCTTAACAATGAACAGTGGAATATTTGTTCAACTTGAGTCATGGCTTTCAATTTGCAGGTTCACGCAGGGAGGAGAATTAGTAATGTCTAGAGAATGAATACGTGAGACTAAAAATGTGCCTTCGGATATATGGGATCATCTTTTAAACAAGGTCCCGATTCTGCCATGGAGTGGCAGCTTTTCTGCTAGAAAAGCCACATTGCAGTGTTGCTACCTTTAAACGTACCAGTTCACTTCCTTTCTTTTTATCAGTTCTGTTATACTTGTACTCCCCAACTTGCGAGCACCTTTCTGTGTATATACCAATGGCTCCAGTTGGTTTGCTTTACTGGTTTAATCTGGGAGATCTAGAATTCTTTTAATTGATTTTTGGTTCTGGTTTTGTCTTTAACAACAAACGCAAACATAGAAACAAAAAGTTGGCATTGCTTTAAGGGATACTGGCTGTCATATCAAACCATTTTTTCGAACATAAGACTGTGCAGTTTTAGCATCAGGCTTAGTAATTACATGAGTGCCATTTTAATTAAACCAACTAATGTTCTCTCAGTGCCTATTAGAGCCTATAAAGCTAGGAAGCCTAAATTTATTGTGCTCTCCTACGAAGGAAGACAGCATACCTCAGAAGTGTACACTGTATTTTGGTTTGATGGTTATGGTGGCCAGAAGTATCAACTTTGGTTCTAAAACCCTGAGGTGAAATAGAACACACTTCAGTTTGTGGTGATTGTTAATAAAACAATCTTATGTGACACTGTTTAAGGAGCTAATGCAAGGAGTGATCATAGATTTCGAAAGTAAACTCAACAAGGCAAATGTCTATTAATAATAAGAATAATACTCATAAACGGTGGTCTCTGAGTTGATGACCTAAATAAGCTTATGCCTAGCCAATTAGAGCTTTGCTGTAATGTTGCTGAGCCAAACTACATAAGATAAAATGTATCACCCACCTTTAGGAGTAGTGCATCCATATTCTTTAACAGAAATGCTTTATATACATTACATAAAGGAGAGGGAATGAAATCACGAGATATTCATCAAAATATTTTTATATTGCTCTGTCATGAGAGCTGTTACAGGCTAGTGTTTTGTCATACTTCTGTTAGAAAAGAGAGGACATTCTCATTTCAGGGCCCCATTTTAAGAAATGAGGTGGGATTGGATGTCATCACTACCGATCATTCACGTATAAAAGAGAGAAGTGGGTTGTCCAGTTCCTAGAGAAATGAGATCAAAAAGTACCCATCTCATCTCTGGCAGTCTCTCTATGGATTTAACTTTCTTGCTATAATCCAAAGAAAGAAGCCTCCCAACAGAAAGATGGCTGAAAATCCAACGTGTGATATACACGAAAAATACCTAATACTATCTAGAGCAGAAACTAAAAGAACTCGTAGAAAATCCTTTTTGGCTCATCTTGGAGCTCTTAAGTGTTCTCTCAATGCTTATAAAATGAGCAGATTAATTAAGGCAAAGCCTAGAAAAGAGAAGGGACTCTCCCCTGATCTTTCGCCAAGAACGCTCTTTAAATACTTCCCAACCATCTGGCAAGGTAGCATTGTATCATCATTATTTCACAAACAAGGAAATTGAGGCTGCAAAATATCAGACATCTTTCAATATCATCCTGCAAGGAGGTACTACAGGGGAAGCCTTGTCTCCTGGCTCCGTGCGGTGCTTTTTCAAATGAAGAGTAAGAATGGCTAGGTAATTGGGAAAGATGTGTGAATAAAGAGTATGCACATACTTAGTTAAATAAAATAGATGATTTGAAAACTAGAAGGAAAGTGACTTCTTTGTCACTGCTATAAATCCCAGGACCTCCCGCCCCCAGGCAAAGTGGAGGCATTTGTCTCTTCAAAAAGAAATGAGACCTTCTTTGGATTAGAAATGAAGGTCCCTGAGTTATTTCCTTACCCTATCATGAATAAAGGTGTAATACCTCTTGAAAATAAGAGTATGCAATGATAAATTCCGGTTGGAATTGCTGAAATATATATGAAGTTACTTAGTTTTCTGGATTTGGAGTTGTTTGGGTTCCAAGAGCCAAGTTCTTTCTGACTGCAAACATGTTAGGCTTTGGTGAGTCATAAACCTTTTTATCTCTGATGCTAACACAGGTCTGCACATTTTAGAAAACTTTTTTTTTTGGAATCAACCCTAGAAATATTTTTGGAGCCAGACAGCATAATTACTCTCATTTTTTAGTCAACTGTGCCTGACTATTGAACAATGACAAAACTGTTATTAGTCATACTGCAAATCCTCTGTCCAGCCCAAAGTGGTTTCGAATTATTTATACATAGTAAAAACTTAGGGCATTTTCAAAGGACAAATATCTGACCTCTTATGCATATTCAAAATAATATCCCAAAGTGTGGGAAGACAGTTTCTAGAAAGGAGCTCCAACAATTAGAGAACAATGTCAGGGCAATTTAAACAGTAGCCTCCAAGGTGACTTTAAGTGACTACATTCACTTGGGTGTTTGGGTTTTCAGAAATGCTTATATAATTAGTTTAAGAATTCTTCTCACAGTGAAACTTTCTTCAAATAAAATAATGGCTTAAAGTGTCATTATTTTCAATAGTAATTTCCCATTTTGATTATTTATTATTAGAGTTTACCACCATGATTTTTTTTCTTTCCAATTGATACACCTTCCAGTAAAGGACACAAATCTCATGTGGATACCGGAGGGATTTTAACATATACGTATACGTCTGTGGAGTCAACACCAAGATCAAGATATGGAAGGTTTCCAGCCTCCCACCAGGCTCCCCACGTTTCCCACCAGTTAGTACCTCCATCCGGGGATGACCATTGAACTGACTTCTAATCCCAATAGGTCAGTTGAGAAATTCTGAATTTGATATAAATGTGATCATACAGTTGTGCTCTGACATATCTTTTTCTACTTCACATCATGCCTATGATATTCATCCCTGTTGTTGTATGTAACAGTATTCTGTTACTTTTAATATTCCATTTTATGGCTAGATCCCAGTTTGTTGAATTATTCTACTATTGTGATGTTTGAGTTTTTTACAGTTTGGATACGGATAAAGCTGCTGGAAGCACTCTTGCATGTGCCTCTGGGGAGATCTAAGCACTCATATCTATGGAGTAAATTACCAGGAGAAAAATTGCTGCTCATGTTTAACTTTCATAAGCACTACCAACAAGTTTTCCAAAGTGTTTGTATGAATTTACACTCTTGTCTCTTCTAAATGACATAAAAAGAAAGACCATTTGAGCAACTGACCTTCCTATATCCATCATTATTCCTTTACATAAGCTGTTTTGTTCAGTTTTGTTTTGTTTTTTGAGGGAAGCTTAGAGATTTTTAAAACCAAATTACTGCCACATTATTTTCTTCTTTGCTTTCTTAGACTATTTCTAATCCATTGGATTGATAAAGCCTGCATCTTCTTTCTTGCTGTTTTCTCTGGAGATAGAAGGTGGTGCCTTTAATGGCACTTTACTATGGATTTCCGTGTCCTGTGTTTGCAATGGGAGCAAGTCACTGGCAAGAAAGTGGGCCATGCTCTTCTCTTTCACCCCTTGCATGTGTGGAAAAGACTGAGCAGCAGCAGTGGTGGGGAGTGGGTGGGACTTACCATTTGTGTGAGCAGACATGAGACTCGGGAGGTTTGGTGAAGGCAGGATATCATTAACAGCATCTCATAAAACTCAGAGAAGTAGAGTGACAAACTCCATTCCAAATCCCACGCTTGCCAGTTTCTCAGCCTTCATCTTCTCTCATCACTACTTAGGATTTCATCATTAACTTGCCCAGCTAATTACCCTTTGATGAGGCCAAGGTTCTAATTCTTAGTCAAGAAAACAAAATATCACTGGTGGCTCTTTCCAGCTGTATGTTTTAGTGATTCCAGATGTGCAAATCAAAGAAATGTTGGCAACAATGCACTGACCAAATAAAAAGGAAATGAAATGTGCAGACTGTTTTCTAAACATTTCAAAGACCCTGGAAATCCAGCCAACACCAAAATCAATATTTGCATTTTAATCTTTGTTAATTTGAACTATTAGAGCCTGTATCAAAGATAAAGGCCATTTGAAGTTGAATTTCCTTATTTTCTCCCATTATTATTTTTGTCCTTACTACTGTTTTGTAAAACACTGTGGAGGAAGCAGATATTTGATTTAAATCTTTCATTCTCAAAATAAATATCCTCCTTTTCTGGGAACATAAATCAGGAATCCTGAAATGGGAGTTCTGTTTATAATATGTTATCCTATTATACATGGCTTTATTTTTTGTTTTTAATATAATGAACCTAAACTGAAATCAGTTGGTATTAGTTTCATATATGTGTACTGGATGTAACTACCAAGTAACAAAATAAAACTATAATGACTAGCAAAATGTTATAATACAATTAAAAAATTATTGCCTCATTACAAAATAATAGAAATGATAAAAGTGTTGTATGATGTGATCATAGCCATAACCCATGCTAGTTTATAATTTTGCTCTCTGATCAGTCAACCCAACTAGAACATGAGAATGAGAAATTAATAGGGATAAAAGAGCCACTGTGTAGGCTAACCAGACACATCAGAAGTCAGAGCTTATATGCTTACTAAAATTAATAAACTTTTTTCCGTTTCATTGAGATATAATTGATATATATCACTGTATACATTTAAGGTGGACAGCATAATGGCTTGACTTACATATATTGTGGAATCATGACCCCAATAGGTTTAGTTAGCATCGTCACGTGCTTGTTAAAAATTGCTCCAGCCTTCCACTCAGGGCCCATTTACTCATAACTTTATGTGCAGTCCTAACCAACTATGCAATTGGCTTTCAAACACAGAGTAGAAGAGGAACCAAAGATAAGTGAGAGATTGAAATAGTGCCATAGATGAGCACATGAATGGTAGTAAGAAATCATAGCTATTACCAAAAAAAATAATAGTTCTAAGAAGTAAACAAGCAATAGTAATTATTATTATTACTAAAGAAGCATAACTAGCTGTAGCCGTTTTGCTTCAGGGAAACAGCTTACCTGCCTCAGCTACATCTTTTTTAAAAATTTGATTTAATTTAATTTTTTTTCAGTGATCTATAATGCATTGTTTATGCACTACATCTTTTTTTACTCTAGTCATGGTTGCAGTGACGGGCTGCAGGCAGCCCGAAAGCCTCTTGTTTGGGTTGCATTGTGTGGATCTCTTTCTGCTCTGTTTCTATGGTGTTGCCACAGGAACACCACAAGGAGCCCTTTTTGCTCAGAAGCAAACCCGGATTTAACACTCTTGGAGGCCGCCTTTGACCTACGGGGCAGAGTCAGTGGATAAACAGCCCCCTCTTCTGTCCCTTGGGTAGATAATACTGAACCATCACCCTCAGAAGGTCCCAAGTCAGGATGAAGCCCAGTTGGCCACTTTGTGAGCACGTGAGAGTGTGAGCATGTGATTATGACCCATGGACTGACTCTCCAGCTTCTTCTCAGTTCCATTCTTCCCTGTCCTTGACCTCTATTCCTTGTGATTTTTTTCCCCAAAATTAATGACTTGTGTGCAAGCACTTGTCTCAGGCTCTGTTTTTCCAAAGAACCTACAGTAAGACAGTTGATACCTAGAAATAATTCCAAAGAGCAGACTCTCAGAAGGGATTCAAGAATTTGATCATTTGTTTTCTGCCTGACAATTGGCTTTGTCACACAGCCCACAAGATACAGCAGACCTACTGATGTCAGGGGTGTCCATGGTGACTGGATGCCATTCCCAATAGAAGAGTCACGGCAGAAATACTTAGTAGTCCGGTAGTCTACAGCATGTCTGGGCCTTATGTAGCAGAAAACTACTCACTTTTAGCAAGGCAGCATCTAGCCTCCTAGAGACTGGGCTCCTACCATGGGACATTAAGTGACTAATCTGAGTCTACATGATTCCATCATATCCGCCAGGTCATAAGGTCAGACAGATGCCCCAATAATCAATTATTTGATGGAAGTGGTACATCTGTTAGTTGGGCCCCAGTAGATTTGGAGGACATACCAAGTTGATAAACAGGTCATCCTTCCCCCCATGTCACTTCTCTCTGTCATATTACTGCCTTTCCCTCACCCTACACTTTGGCCACATAGAGTTTTATAGCGCCCAACCAACAGAGGAGAAAACCCCTTAGGCCTGCGACAGAGATGGGCCAGACTGTTGCATCAGAACCAGCTAACAATAATCTACAGTCCCAGGCAAAGAAGGCACTGAAATGGTGGTGAAGGTAAGTTCTCTCATTTGACCAATATATGAGCTGAGAAATTCAGTCTCTGAATGGGGAGTACAGATTTGGGTGAACAACAGCAGTCTTACCAACTCCTTCTTCCTATGTCCTTCCGCCAAATTATTTGATCCTTACTATGTGGCAGATATTATTTTACTCAATTTTTATACTCAACTCTGCCAATCAAGTATTATTTTGATATATGCATTTTGCTATTAAATAACTGAGATAGGTTAAGTTATTTGCTTAGGGATACAGCTGGTAAGTGAGTTATACACTCCGTAGTCCATGCTCATTCTACTGTATTGTATTAACTATAAAGTATAAGAGCATATACTGTGGTTTCCGAATGGTGATTCTAGGCTAAGAAAAATTAAAATTCATTTGCCATACTGCTCAAGAATATTAGGAGAAATACAATATACTTGAGAACACGAAATCAAAGCTGGTTTTCATCTAGACCAGCAGTTTGCAAATTATGTTCCAGGGAGCCCCAGGATTGCACGAGTGTCCCGGGCATATTATGGGTCTGAGGCAGTCTTAACAGGGGGCAATATGAACCTCCTTTCCTGCTAGAATAGCATTCTCACTTTCCCATTCTAAATGTGGGTGTTCTACATGAAATTAAATTTGAAAAAAGAATTTACTGTTATAAAAATAAAACGTATAAACTACAGTTGGAAAGCTTCACATGTACCATACAGACAGATCGAAATACTGGAGTCCTCCATGCTTGGAAGGTAACTCACACATTAGTTCTTTGAAGTACCAGCAATTTCTAGCCCAACAATGAGCTATTACTGTGTACCCAGCTAACAGTGTCTCTGCCATTACATGTTAACATCAGAGTCAGCTGGTCTATAATATTATAATGATGTTCTTATCTAGTGATATAAACAAACATTTCTTTGACATAACTTTAGACCTGTGTCCAGGCTTGGGCTTGGCTTTTTGTGGTTGTGGGAGTGAAATGTTCAGACAAATAATATTTTTAATTGGCAGAAGCCTAGCTCCCCATCTGCCTTCTTTCTGTCTGCAATAAAAAGTTCCAGCAGTTACCCTGTGGCACTGAGCTATGCCAGAGACATGGGATTTGACGGTCTCTAGGCCTAACATGTGCAGAAAAAACTTCAACAAGTGGAAATAAGAAGGTCTTCAAAGTTTGAGGGCAACTTTTTGGAGGGAATGGCGGCAGAACATGTCCAAGTGTCGAAGTTCGCTCTCAGTAGTGGGAAAGGACACCTACAAAATACAGGCTCCTTTTCCTAAGCCACAGAGCAGCCTAATGAATTCATCTGGGTGCCGAGTTGTTTGAATGTCCTTAGAGTTGTTGGAAGGCAGACTCCAAGGTCAGACTGAGTTGCATTAGCCTTCAGGCTTACTGATTCTTTGGAAACATGCAAGAGCCCACAGCTTCACAATAAGAACAAGCAAAGTTTTCAGGTTTTTAGGCAGGCTAGATTTTTTTCCAAGGTCATCTTTTTATATTTCTTTCCTCTTTTCCTATTTAGGTTATAGCTTTTCGCCAAACCAAGTGAGCCCCTTTTGGATAATTTGCCTCCTAATAAAATCAATTCACCTTTCCCTGACCTCTGCAGCCAATTACGCTATGTTTTTTTAACTCCCCAAATTACAATTTTTCAAGATCTGCTGTGAGTATGAAGGAATAAATCCTGTCATTAAAAAAAGCTTCAAATTAAAAAAAAAAAAAAAAGTTTTGCCTGAAACACAATATGAGCTCTGCTGCCTGGGTGGTTTGGTCGGCTAAGTGTCTGCTTCGGCTCCGGTCATGATCCCAGAGTCCTGGTCCTGGGAGTCCTGGAATCAAGCTCCACATTTGGCTACCTGCTCAGCGGGGCATTTGCTTCTCCTTCTCCTTCTGCCCTTCCTCTCTCTCTCTCTTAAAATGGACAAATAAAATCTTTAAAAAACACACACACACATAATATGAGCAGAAACAACGAAGACCCCATTCTTCCTCCTTAGGAGCCTAGCCTCCTCCCCACAACTGCTGAGGCAAATGCCACAAAGTCAAGTAGACCGTTTCTCTTCTTCACATTCAGTCCCTGTCCCCAAGCTCCAGAGTTTCTGTGGATTGGGGTCATTGAGGACTGGGGTTGGGAAATCCCGGAAGTGAGGAGGAATTCATTTGGACAACTAAGGTTTACTCTCAGAAGGGAAACAAAAGTTAGCTCCTGGAGAAGCGGCCATCAATGGGCAGCATGAAGGAAGTAGTTGGAGTAACGAGAGAGGGGCCGGGAGTAGCTTACACCTGATTGGCAAATTAGGGTGTAGAGAACTGAGGGGTGGGCAGAAAGGAACGCTCGGTACCCAGGAGCCTAGAGAAGAAGTCAGTTCTTCTGAATCCCTATGCGCCAGCACTATTCCCCTTGCCAGCGTTTCTCAATCTCTGCCTCTTGTTACCATGTGGATTCTGATTCCATGAGTCTGGCTTGGGGCCTGAGAATCTGCCTTTATGACTCACTCCTAACTGACGTTGCAGTAACAAGTTCATACAACCACTGTTCCTATTCTCTTCAGTGTTCTTCCAGAACAATTACCAAATGTACTATCACAATAGGTACCAGTGTTTAAAAAGATTAAAAATAACACACTGTTTCAGCCAGTATTCTCCAGAGAAACAGAGCCAACAGAAACAATCCATATACACCGAGAGCCGAGAGAGATTGATTTTAGGATATTCACACACACAGTTGTGAGGACCAGCAAGGCTGGAATCTACAGGGGCAGGCTGGACATTAAGAGTTGATGTTGTAGTCTTTTTTTTTTTTTAATTTTATTTATTTATTTGACAGACAGAGATCACAAGTAGGCAGAGAGGCAGGCAGAGAGAGAGGAAGGGAAGCAGGCTCCCTGCTGAGCAGAGAGCCCGATGCGGGGCTCGATCCTAGGACCCTGAGATCATGACCTGAGCCAAAGGCAGCGGCTTAACCCACTGAGCCACCCAGGCGCCCTGATGTTGTAGTCTTAAAGGAGAATTCCTCCTCCAGGAAACATGTCTTATTCTTAAGGACTTCAACGGATTATTTGAGGCCTACCCACATTATCAAGGGTGATGTGCTTTATTTGAAGTCAACTCATTATAAATATTAATTATACCTACAAGATACCTTCACAGGAACAGCCATATCAGTGTTTAAACAAACACGTGAATACCATGGTCTAACAAAGTTGACCCAAAAACTAACCATCACACACACTACATAATTTTCAGCAAATTTACTTTTCCCCCCCTAACATGTCTTACCAATAGCTACATTGCATTCTATTTGTTATATGTCTGTATCATAATCAAATAAGTAGTCTTTTATTGTTGGGTGTTTTACTCTTCAGTATTACAAAAATGCTGCAATGAACATTCTTGAGAAAAAAATCTTTAAGTCCAAGTGTGAATATATCTGCAGTATAATTATTTAGACTAGAAAATATTGGGCAAGGGGTATGTAAAGTTTTACTTCTCATAGCAATTGGCAAATTGTTCTAAAAAAATGGACTTTGCTAATTTATATACTCAGTAGAAATGGGTAAAAATTTGTTTCTACACATTCTCAATGACACATTATATTACAAAAATACTTTCAACTTTGCCCTTCTGATACATGAAAAACAATGTCTCTCATTCAAGTTTAATTTTGTGGATAATCACTTTCTTCTTACATTTAGAGGCTATTTGCATTTCTTTTTTTTTTTTCTGTGTCTAGAGTCCATTTTCCTGGGGTCTTTAGAATTTTTATAATTGATTTAAATTCAATATATCTTATGAATATTAGTCATTTTCTTATATATACAGTACGAATGTATCTTGTTCTGTTGCGTTGCTTGCCTTTTAACTTCAATTATGGTATTTTAAATCATGCAAATATTTTAATTTTATGCAAATCTATTTGTCTTTAATTTTCTAACTTTTGGGTTTTGTGTCTTGTTCTACAGACTTTTCCCTCCAAGAAAATATGAATTTTCCTATTTTTTCTTCTACACTTGTATGGCGTCTCATTTTGTGTTAAAAATCTTTGAACCATCCTGTTTATTTTGGTGTAAAGAGTATAATAGAGATGAACTCTTTTCCCTCTTTTCTGGCTAGCCAGTTATGCAAAACCCATTTATTTGATAATCCATTTTTTTAAAAAAATTTTCTCCATTATTTGAAAGAGATGGAGTGAGAGAGATAGAGCATAAGAGAGGGAAGTCAGAGGGAGAAGCAGACTCCCAGCTGAGGAGGGAGCCTGATGTGGGGCTCTATCCCGAAATTCTGGGATCATGACCTAAGCAGAAGGCAGCTGCTTAACCAACTGAGCCATCCTGGTACCTTCTTTGATAATCCATTTTTTAAAAAAGATTTATTTATTTATTTATTTGACAGAGAGAGAGACAGAGATCACAAGTAGTCAGAGAGGCAGGCAGAGGGGGAGGAAGAAGCAGGCTCCCTGCTGAGCAGAGAGCCCGATGCGGGGCTCAATCCCAGGACCCTGAGATCATAACCTGAGCCAAAGGCAGAGACTTAACCCACTGAGCCACCCAGGCGCCCCCATTTTTTTTTTTAACACATACTAAATTCCACCATGTATGGGCTCTACTTATGAAATACCTATCCTGGAAATTCCATTATATAATATTTATTACTTTTTTTAGTAATATGTCTAAGAAGAGCTAGCCCCCCTCATTATATTTACATTTTGAAACTTTTTAACATAGTCTTGTTTAAATCAGTGTATCTGTTTTGAATTAATTAAGGAAGAATGTCCATCTCATGCATTCTCAACAGGATGATATCACTCTTAAAGAATCAAAAATTGGTTCTTGGAGATGAAAAATCTTAATCTTTAAAAAAAAACCCTTAGGTTCCAAAGTACAGATATATATGCACAGTATGTAAACATATTTAGTTTATTGGTGGTATTAACATGTAATGGGAGAGAACAATTAAGAAAAAAGAAATGTTTGTAAAGGGGGGCTATAATGAAAGAGTTGAGAACACTGTTTATCTATGTAAAGTTGGTCAATCTTATCTAAAAACAAGTCAGTTCTTGATACTCATTTAATGTTTTAGCCTCCAGAGCAGAATATTAAAATTTTCTTCAAAGAGATCCAAATGTTTATTTCTAGGTGCTTTCTTTTTTTCATAAATCTACATTGAGGACAACAAGTTTTGTATGTTAATTTTTATATACCAATCTACTGAATTTCTAATTGTAGTGTGTTATAGTTATTTCCTCTCGTTTCCCAGTATTGATTTAATCTGCAAATAATGAAAAACATAACCAACACCAATCATGGTAGATATCCTTAGGGTGAATATGAATTTAATGGGAATTTTTTTCTAATATTTCACTATTAAGTCCATGATAATTTGGTTATAATAAGGGATTTATTAATCTATTTATGTTTTAAAAGTTTTAAAAGAATTTTATCAAATGCTTCTTTAACATTCATGGAGATGATCAAATGATTACTCTCCTTAAATCTATCAATACAACCTTAACCCTGTTAAGGTCCATATATTGAGCCATCCCTGCATTCCTGGTATGAACTCTATGTGGTATTATATTGTTCTTGTAATAAGTGACTGTAATTTATTTGATGATACTTAACTTCTGATTTTTGCAACAGTAATATAGGTGTGACTTTGAAATTTAATTTTTACCATACCATCCTATTTTGTCAGGTTTTTGTAAAAGTGGCTTCATAAAACAAATACATAAACTTTCCTTTTTTCCTTTCTATGCTCACAAACATCTTTAAATAGAATCAGAGTTTCTTAATTCTTATGGACTTTATATATTGGCCAGTAAAAATGTATGGGTCAGGCATTATTCGTTATGGATGATTTTTTGACAACTTTTTGGCTTTCTTTAATTTCTTGTCTTTGATTTTGGTTATTTATCCTTTACTTCCCAGGTTTCTAATTTATTTTTATAGAGTTGAGTAAACTATTCTTCTAAAATTATTTTCAGTTTCTCTGTAGCTATGCCTGTTTCCTTTATTGTGACATGTGATTTTGTGCATTCGTGTTTTCTGCCCCTCTCCACATAGGCATCATTTTCATTCTCCTCGCCTCCCCCACAGCCTCTGCCTCTTTCCTTCTCTGCCTCTCACTCTTGCATTATCTCTCTTTCCCCTTTTTTATTCTCAATTAACCCAGTCTTGAACCCAGTTACTAATTTTATTTTTTGTTTGTTTCCTGTTTTATAATTCATTTATTACTACTTTCATATTTACAATCTTTCTCTTTTTCCTTAGGTTTATTTTGTTGTTTTCTTCCAACTTTTTAATTTGATACTTTCTTCATTTTTTTTATGGTGGGGGAAAACATTTATTTTTGTGGGTGAAAGAGAATTTTTAAAAAATGCCACATGAAATGGATTTCTGCAGTGTTCTTTGGAATTTATAAGTAAGATCTGGAAATGATTCTTTTACTCTTCATGTGATGTACTGTTTTCATTTCAATATTACACAATACCAAAATCAGACCACATGAACCCCATATCTACTAAGGTTTTAAGCATTATTCAAATTGACTTTAAAAAGATTATACTTTTTCCAACATTTAATGATACAAGGTTCAATGACCTCATGAGTTCCCTAACCCTAAGGTCCTTCTTTTCTATAGCGCAGGTCACTTGACCTTCACCTTTAGGTGATTAAGGAGCTCTAGTTTAACACATAGGGCACACAACAGAAAGTTTTCTTTGTCCTGCTCTAACCTTGTGACCCCATTCTAATGTGGTATTTCTTGCTAGGGAAGTCTTTACCTTGTACCTCTGATCCGCAAATAGCTCACTGTCTTATTACCTGCACTTGAGTACTTCTCTTGATAACACATCTACTATCAATCTCCATTAAGGTGATGTTTGGTCTTGATCTCCACGACCTTTTTTCAACCTGCCATGCAGTTACAAGACTGTTGCTTCTGACACTGTCCTGAAAGGGTGGGCCTTGTTATTCATTGACAGACTTCCATACCTTCATTTTTTTACTCACTCATTCTTCAAGCATGTATCGGATGCCCACTTTATTCAAGCAGTGAGCTAAAAGCAGAGAAAGGAAAAAGCAAGATGTGGTCTCTTCCTTCCAGTAGCATCCAGTCTAGTGGAAGATGACCCAATGACATGCGCCTGCAATACTGATTAAATCTAGGCTTTTGAGTACTGAGTTCTGACATGATATTCTAAAACCTGTTGCTGGTTTTGCTGTTTGTTTATCCCAAGACACTTGGAAAATTTCCAAATTTACAAACACTGCTATTAAAGTTAATTTTTTCTAAGAAAAATGTACACCATGACAATTAGGGAACAAAACTGTGGCACCAAGCCGGAGACACATGGCATCCAAGTATGTATCTCAACAAAAATGACAAATGATTGCATATTATGACCTAGTGGTCATTAGCAAATAGTAGAAACTGTGTTTGTCAAGTCCAAGGAGGCCAAGGGTCTTCTGCATATCAGAATCTCATTGTAATGTGACAAAACAAGGCATGGGATTATTTCTAAAATGACCTGTTAGTTGTGATTAATAAGGGACTTTATTGTTGAGAATGAGCATCAGAAGGAATTTATCCTGCCCTTTCTCTTATAACGTGGTTCCTAGCTGGCATCCCAGGAGTGGCATTTGAGTAAGACTCTAGTATATTATTATGAAGCAGAGAGGAAGTAACGCACAAACTAGACCCACTTTTTAAAATTTCTCAGAGTAAAATTTTTGACACAATGCCAAACATCCAGATGAAAACCGAAGAAAAACAAAAACAACTCTCCAGATGTTTTCCCTAAGTAAATGTATAGGAGTTACTGTTCTTATCCTTTCTTTTTTGAAATAACTTATGCAGCAAAAGGGAACAAGAACCAGATGAAACATTAGGGTCAACAAAGACCATGTTGACCTTTTAAGAGGAAAAAAAAAGCACAAGTGATTTTGGATGCTCAGGATAACATAAGGAAGTCACCAAAATCTTGCCTTGGTGGATCTGGTAGGTTAACTTTTTAGCCCAGATTTCTCACTCCTTTGTGGATCCTTGCCTCATAAAACCTTGCATTTCCTCTTACTATAAACAGAGTGTACTTCTTGGCCTCTTGACTTTGAGTCAATGGGACATTAGCAAACATGATTTATGCAGAGGCTTGGAATGTGCTTATGTAGTTGGACTTAACCACTTCCACTTTCACCATGAGAGAAATAACCCCAGGTAGCCCACTGGTCCAGCAAAGATGAGAGATTTGTGGAGTACATCTGTTCTCAACCTAAGTTTCAGAGTTTAGAGCCAAGTCCAGCTGAGATCAGCCAGTTCCTGGACAACCTGTGGATGTGAGAGAGAATAAATAATTGTATTTTAAGCCACTGAATTTTGGGGTGTTTTGTTATACAGCAATATTGTGGAAATAGTTGACCTCTGGCATAGAGCCAAAACAGATTGAAAATGGCGGGATGTCTAGAACAGAGTGTTTCCCATTGGCTTCCACCTACTAATAGTGATGCTATCAGCTAGAAATATCTGAGGCATTCACCTAGGCCCATATTAATTGTGGCAAGACTCCACAAACATTTCCCAACCAGAGCCAATGTTGTGGTTGACCAACCCTTGTGGTTCTTGTTATGATTGCAAGATGCACCTTAGCAACACCTATCAGCAAGCTTAGAAAAAACAAGGTTTATTACTCACAGGCTCTGAGCGGACACAGCATGCCCAAGAGCCACAGTGAGGTCACAGGGAGAGAGAAAGAGCCGGGACCTGGGGTTCTGTGTCTATTGAGATGGACGGTGGGGAGACTAGGGTTTTGTGGTTTTAGGGTTTTATTGGAGAATTTAAAACATAAGAGCAGGAATGGGCTTGAGAGGGGGAAGCATGTTTATGCCGGTGCTCCGTTGTCTAGGTTACCCAGGACCTCCTCACAGGGGAGCTTCATGGAGGGCACAGCTTAATTCCTTATCTAGTTGTTTAGCTAGTAGCTGTGTCAAACAGTTGGCAGTATGTTGATTTGAGATGGATGTCTTTGAAATGGATGCCTTGGTAACGAAAAACTTAATGTCAGTCACTTACATTATAATAAACAAAGCTCACTGACAAACAAATTACACAGAATCAACATGAGGAATCAAGTTGCCACAAAGATGCAGACATGAGCCTATGTATCTCTCAAGCTTTACTGCCTAACATGCTCGATTTCACTTTTTGAGTCCACTAGAATATTC
Source organism: Lutra lutra (assembly GCF_902655055.1). Classification (NCBI taxonomy): domain Eukaryota; kingdom Metazoa; phylum Chordata; class Mammalia; order Carnivora; family Mustelidae; genus Lutra; species Lutra lutra. Next base: position 49,159,266 of record NC_062280.1, on the reverse strand, counting down.
CTCCTCCAGTGCTGTTTTCTCTCTCCCTACCTTCCTGAAAGTCTTAACGTAGCCATCATCTATTCAGGTATTGGGGCACCTTTGTCCTCTAAGTATGCCTCCAATGGCCTCAAGGAGGAAACTTAAAATATACTGGCCTGCAAATCAATGAAAGTAACTTCCTCAATCAGAACATAATTTGTATAATTTCTCTTTAGTTTGAACATGATTTAAATGAACACACACACAAGAGCACAGTTTCATGCTGAAAACATTCAGAACTACAATAAGGCATTTTAAAAATCTAACTGGCCAGGATTTTGAATTGACCAAATTTCTTTTGGCTTTCCATTGTGAGAGATAAGAGACATATTGCTAAAAAATAACTAACTAGAATTTAATCAAAGAAAATATTCACTTTTGAATAAAGTCTTTAAATTCTCACATTTGAACCTTGTAGAACTAGGCATATCAGGAACCTACAATTCATTAAAATGATCCTAAAGCAACACCTAATGTCCAAGGAAGAAATGTTTTCGTTAGTTAGAACGGGCATCCTTTTTTTTTTTTTTTTTTTTTTTTAATTTTTTTTATTTTTTTCAGCATAACAGTATTCATTATTTTTGCACCACACCCAGTGCTCCATGCAATCCGTGCCCTCTACAATACCCACCACCTGGTGCCCCCAACCTCCCACCCCCCACCCCTTCAAAATTCTCAGATCGTTTTCAGAGTCCATGGTCTCTCATGGTTCACCTCCCCTTCCAATTTCCCTCAACTCCCTTCTCCTCTCCATCTCCCCTTGTCCTCCATGCTATTTGTTATGCTCCACAAATAAGTGAAACCATATGATAATTGACTCTCTCTGCTTGACTTATTTCACTCAGCATAATCTCTTCCAGTCCCGTCCATGTTGCTACAAAACTTGGGGATTCATCCTTTCTTTTTTTTTTTTTATTTTTTATTTATTTTTATTTTTTTTTTACAGCTTTATAAACATATATTTTTATCCCCAGGGGTACAGGTCTGCGAATCGCCAGGTTTACACACTTCACAACACTCACCATAGCACATACCCTCCCCGATATCCATAACCCCACCCCCTCTCCCAACCCCCTCCCCCCATCAACCCTCAGTTTGTTTTGTGAGATTAAGAGTCACTTATGGTTTGTCTCCCTCCCAATCCCATCTTGTTTCATTTACTCTTCTCCTACCCCCTCGACCCCCCATGTTGCATCTCCTCTCCCTCATATCAGGGAGATCATATGATAGTTGTCTTTCTCCGATTGACTTATTTCGCTAAGCATGATACCCTCTAGTTCCATCCACGTCGTCGCAAATGGCAAGATTTCATTTCTTTTGATGGCTGCATAGTATTCCATTGTGTATATATACCACTTCTTCTTTATCCATTCGTCTGTAGATGGACATCTAGGTTCTTTCCATAGTTTGGCTATTGTAGACATTGCTGCTATAAACATTCGGGTGCACGTGCCCCTTCGGATCACTATGTTTGTATCTTTAGGGTAAATACCCAGCAGTGCAATTGCAGGGTCATAGGGTAGTTCTATTTTCAACATTTTGAGGAACCTCCATGCTGTTTTCCAGAGTGGTTGCACCAGCTTGCATGCCCACCAACAGTGTAGGAGGGTTCCCCTTTCTCCGCATCCTCACCAGCATCTGTCATTTCCTGACTTGTTAATTTTAGCCATTCTGACTGGTGTGAGGTGATATCTCATTGTGGTTTTGATTTGTATTTCCCTGATGCCGAGTGATATGGAGCACTTTTTCATGTGTCTGTTGGCCATCTGGATGTCTTCTTTGCAGAAATGTCTGTTCATGTCCTCTGCCCATTTCTTGATTGGATTATTTGTTCTTTGGGTATTGAGTTTGCTAAGTTCTTTATAGATTTTGGACACTAGCCCTTTATCTGATATGTCATTTGCAAATATCTTCTCCCATTCTGTCAGTTGTCTTTTGGTTTTGTTGACTGTTTCCTTTGCTGTGCAAAAGCTTTTGATCTTGATAAAATCCCAAAAGTTCATTTTTGCCCTTGCTTCCCTTGCCTTTGGTGATGTTCCTAGGAAGATGTTGCTGCGGCTGACGTCGAAGAGGTTGCTGCCTGTGTTCTCCTCGAGGATTTTGATGGATTCCTTTCTCACATTGAGATCCTTCATCCATTTTGAGTCTATTTTCGTGTGTGGTGTAAGGAAATGATCCAATTTCATTTTTCTGCATGTGGCTGTCCAATTTTCCCAACACCATTTATTGAAGAGGCTGTCTTTGTTCCATTGGACATTCTTTCCTGCTTTGTCGAAGATGAGTTGACCATAGAGTTGAGGGTCCATTTCTGGGCTCTCTATTCTGTTCCATTGATCTATGTGTCTGTTTTTGTGCCAGTACCATGCTGTCTTGATGATGACAGCTTTGTAATAGAGCTTGAAGTCCGGAATTGTGATGCCACCAACTTTGGTTTTCTTTTTCAATATTCCTTTGGCTATTCGAGGTCTTTTCTGGTTCCATATAAATTTTAGGATTATTTGTTCCATTTCTTTGAAAAAAATGGATGGTACTTTGATAGGAATTGCATTAAATGTGTAGATTGCTTTAGGTAGCATAGACATTTTCACAATATTTATTCTTCCAATCCAGGAGCATGGAACATTTTTTCATTTCTTTGTGTCTTCCTCAATTTCTTTCATGAGTACTTTATAGTTTTCTGAGTATAGATTCTTAGTCTCTTTGGTTAGGTTTATTCCTAGGTATCTTATAGTTTTGGGTGCAATTGTAAATGGGATGGACTCCTTAATTTCTCTTTCTTCTGTCTTGTTGTTGGTGTAGAGAAATGCAACTGATTTCTGTGCATTGATTTTATATCCTGACACTTTACTGAATTCCTGTACAAGTTCTAGCAGTTTTGGAGTGGAGTCTTTTGGGTTTTCCACATAGAGTATCATATCATCTGCGAAGAGTGATAGTTTGACTTCTTCTTTGCCGATTTGGATGCCTTTAATTTCCTTTTGTTGTCTGATTGCTGAGGCTAGGACTTCTAGTACTATGTTGAATAGCAGTGGTGATAACGGACATCCCTGCCGTGTTCCTGACCTTAGCGGAAAAGCTTTCAGTTTTTCTCCATTGAGAATGATATTTGCGGTGGGTTTTTCATAGATGGCTTTGATAATATTGAGGTATGTGCCGTCTATCCCTACACTTTGAAGAGTTTTGATCAGGAAGGGATGCTGTACTTTGTCAAATGCTTTTTCAGCATCTATGGAGAGTATCATATGGTTCTTGTTCTTTCTTTTATTAATGTGTTGTATCACATTGATTGATTTGCGGATGTTGAACCAGCCTTGCAGCCCTGGAATAAATCCCACTTGGTCGTGGTGAATAATCCTTTTAATGTACTGTTGAATCCTATTGGCTAGTATTTTGGCGAGAATTTTTGCATCTGTGTTCATCAAGGATATTGGTCTGTAGTTCTCTTTTTTGTTGGGATCCTTGTCTGGTTTTGGGATCAAGGTGATGCTGGCCTCATAAAATGAGTTTGGAAGTTTTCCTTCTATTGCTATTTTTTGGAACAGTTTCAGGAGAATAGGAATTAGTTCTTCTTTAAATGTTTGGTAGAATTCCCCCGGGAAGCCGTCTGGCCCCGGGCTTTTGTTTGTTTGGAGATTTTTGATGACTGTTTCAATCTCCTTACTGGTTATGGGTCTGTTCAGGCTTTCTATTTCTTCCTGGTTCAGTTGTGGTAGTTTATATGTCTCTAGGAATGCATCCATTTCTTCCAGATTGTCAAATTTGTTGGTGTAGAGTTGCTCATAGTATGTTCTTATAATTGTCTGTATTTCTTTGGTGTTCGTTGTGATCTCTCCTCTTTCATTCATGATTTTATTTATTTGGGTCCTCTCTCTTTTCTTTTTGATAAGTCTGGCCAGGGGTTTATCAATCTTATTAATTCTTTCAAAGAACCAGCTCCTAGTTTCGTTGATTTGTTCTATTGTTTTTTTGGTTTCTATTTCATTGATTTCTGCTCTGATCTTTATGATTTCTCTTCTCCTGCTGGGTTTAGGGTTTCTTTCTTGTTCTTTCTCCAGCTCCTTTAGGTGTAGGGTTAGGTTGTGTACCTGAGACCTTTCTTGTTTCTTGAGAAAGACTTGTACCGCTATATATTTTCCTCTCAGGACTGCCTTTGTTGTGTCCCACAGATTCTGAACTGTTGTGTTTTCATTATCATTTGTTTCCATAATTTTTTTCAATTCTTCTTTGATTTCCTGGTTGACCCATTCATTCTTTAGAAGGATGCTGTTTAGTCTCCATGTACTTGGGTTCTTTCCAAATTTCCTCTTGTGATTGAGTTCTAGCTTTAGAGCATTGTGGTCTGAAAATATGCAGGGAATGATCCCAATCTTTTGATACCGGTTGAGACTTGATTTAGGACCAAGAATGTGATCTATTCTGGAGAACGTTCCATGTGCACTAGAGAAGAATGTGTATTCTGTTGCTTTGGGATGAAATGTTCTGAATATATCTGTGATGTCCATCTGGTCCAGTGTGTCATTTAAGGCCTTGATTTCCTTGTTGATCTTTTGCTTGGATGATCTGTCCATTTCAGTGAGGGGAGTGTTAAAATCCCCTACTATTATTGTATTCTTGTCGATGTGTTTCTTTGATTTTGTTATTAATTGGTTTATATAGTTGGCTGCTCCCACGTTAGGGGCATAGATATTTAAAATTGTTAGATCTTCTTGTTGGACAGTTCCTTTGAGTATGATATAGTGTCCTTCCTCATCTCTTATTATAATCTTTGGCTTAAAATCTAATTGATCTGATATAAGGATTGCCACTCCTGCTTTCTTCTGATGTCCATTAGCATGGTAAATTCTTTTCCACCCCCTCACTTTAAACCTGGAGGTGTCTTCGGGTGTAAGATGAGTTTCTTGTAGGCAACATATAGATGGTTTTTGTTTTTTTATCCATTCTGATACCCTGTGTCTTTTGATTGGGGCATTTAGCCCATTAACATTCAGGGTAAGTATTGAGAGATAAGAATTTAGTGCCATTGTATTGCCTGTAAGGTGACTGTTATTGTATATTGTCTCTGTTTCTTTCTGATCTACTACTTTGAGGGTCTCTCTTTGCTTAGAGGACCCCTTTCAATATTTCCTGTAGAGCTGGTTTGGTATTTGCAAATTCTTTCAGTTTTTGTTTGTCCTGGAAGCTTTTAATCTCTCCTTCTATTTTCAATGATAGCCTAGCTGGATATAGTATTCTTGGCTGCATGTTTTTCTTGTTTAGTACTCTGAATATATCATGCCAGCTCTTTCTGGCCTGCCAGGTCTCTGTGGATAAGTCTGCTGCCAATCTAATATTTTTACCATTGTACGTTACAGACTTCTTTTCCCGGGCTGCTTTCAGGATCTTTTCTTTGTCACTAAGACTTGTCAATTTTACTATTAGGTGACGGGGTGTAGACCTATTCTTATTGATTTTGAGGGGGGTTCTCTGAACCTCCTGGATTTTGATGCTTGTTCCCTTTGCCATATTGGGGAAATTCTCTCCAATAATTCTCTCCAATATACCTTCTGCTCCCCTCTCTGTTTCCTCTTCTTCTGGAATCCCAATTATTCTAATGTTGTTTCGTCTTATGGTGTCACTTATCTCTCGAATTCTCCCCTCGTGGTCCAGTAGCTGTTTGTCCCTCTTTTGCTCAGCTTCTTTATTCTCTGTCATTTGGTCTTCTATATCGCTAATTCTTTCTTCTGCCTCATTTATCCTAGCAGTGAGAGCCTCCATTTTTGATTGCACCTCATTAATAGCTTTTTTTATTTCAACTTGGTTAGATTTTAGTTCTTTTATTTCTCCAGAAAGGGCTTTTATATCTCCCGAGAGGGTTGATTTAATATCTTCCATGCCTTTTTCAAGCCCGGCTAGAACCTTGAGAATCATCATTCTGAACTCTATATCTGACATATTACCAATGTCTGTATTGATTAGGTCCCTAGCCTTTGGTACTGCCTCTTGTTCTTTTTTTTGTTGTGAATTTTTCCGCCTTGTCATTTTGTCCAGATAAGAGTTTATGAAGGAGCAAGTAAAATACTAAAAGGGTGGCAACAACCCCAGGAAAATATGCTTTAGCCAAATCAGAAGAGATCCTGAATTGTGAGGGGGGAGAAAGGGGATAAAAAGGGGTTCAGAAAGAAAGAAAAAAAAAACTATTAAAAAAAAGAAAGCCGATAAAGAAAAAAATATAAAAAGAGGAAAAAATATATATATATTAGATAAACTATTTAAAAAACGTTAAAAAAAAGAAAATGGTAAAAGTTAAAAAAAATTTAGCAGAAGAAGAGAAAAAGAAAAAAAAAATTGAAAAAGAAAAAAAAAATTAAATTAACTGCAAGGCTAAAAAATCATGGGGAGAAAGCCATGAGTTCCGTGCTTTGCTTTCTTCTCCTCTGGAATTCCGCCCTTCTCCTTGGTAGGTGAACTTGGTCTGGCTGGGTTTCCCATAGATCTTCTGGGGGAGGGGCCCGTTGTAGTGATTCTCAAGCGTCTTTGCCCCAGGCGGAGTTGCACCGCCCTTACCCGGGGACGCGCTGAGTCATCCGCTCGGGTTCGCTTTCGGGAGCTTTTGTTCCCTGAGCGCTTTCCGTAGAGTCCGGAGGACGGGAATAAAGATGGCGGCCTCCCGGTCTCCGGCCCGGAGGAGCCGAGAGCCCGGGGCCCCACTCCTCAGTGCGCCCTCAGAGAACAGTGCCAAATGACTCTCGTCACCCTGGCCTCCGGCCGCGCTCCGAGCTGACCGAGCCTGCGACCGGTTCACGGCAACCCTGAGCTGAGAGTCACTCCTCGGCTCTGTCTCTGCAGCCGGCTTCCCCGTTCTAATACCGGTAAGCTCTGCAACACTGAGACACCCCCGATCCTTCTGCGACCCTGCGGGACCTGAGGCCGCGCTTACCCCGCCTGGGCTTCACCCCAGTTAAGCCTCTGGAGCGATGTCCCTCAGCAGAACAGACTTTTAAAAGTCCTGATTTTGCTCCGTTGCTCCGCCGCTCGCCAGGAGCCGGCCCCTCCCCCCGTGGTCTATCTTCCCGTCGCTTTGGATTCACTTCTCCGCCAGTCCTAGCTTGCAGAAAGTGGTTGATTTTCTGTTTCTGGAATTGCTGTTCTTCTTCTCTTCAATCTCCCGTTGGATTTGTAGGTGTTTGCAATCTTTAGATAAGCTATTTAGCTGATCTCCCGCTACCCGAAGTAGTCTCAGCCTGCTACTTCTCCGCCATCTTGACTCCTCCCCTAGAACGGGCATCCTTAAGCAAAGAAGTGGGCTATTGTAACTTAGAACAATTTAATACAATTAGGGATTTATTTATTTATTTATTTGACAGAGGGAGAGAGGGAACACAAGCAGAGGGAGTGGAAGAGGGAGAAGCAGGCTTCCTGACGAGCAGGGAGCCTGATGTGGGGCTCGATCCCTGGACCCTGGGATCATGACCTGAGTCAAAGCAGACATTTAATGACAGAGCCTTCCAAGAGCCCCCGATTAGGGTTTTTTTAAAAAAGTAAATTTGGGAGTGATCCTCAGTTAACTAAAAAATTCCTATAACTTTATTAACGTGTGTGTGTGTCCACATGTGTGTGGTGCATGTGCAGGCACGTATGCCCCCCCACCCCCCACCCCAGTTGGGACAAATAAGAATTAGTATTTATTGAGATCTATTCTTGCCAGGAGCTGTGCTGAGAAATTTACAGACATTATCTCATTTGATCCTTATAATAACCTTGCAAGATTATATAAAATCTGCTCCTCAATAGATATTGTAAAAATGCTAATTTGGGCCTGAGCAGTTTACACACGACACCCTAGAGCAGTGGGTCTCAACCTCAGCTGCACATTAGAGCCATCTGGGAGCTTTTAAAAAATCCCCAGACTGGAGCCCCACCCCAGGACATTGGAGTTGGAACCTGTGAGAGTACAGGCAAGCGTTACTATTTCTAAACTCCCCAGGTGACTGCAGTGGGGAGCTAAGTAGGTTTGTGAGTCCCTGGATTTATAACCCCAGTGATAATTTGAGAACCTAGACACTCAGTGATATGTGTGCTTGGCGTTAAGCATGGCAGTGCCTCTGCTGCTGTGGGAGAGAAGTCAGCAACTCAGCGGTCACCAGCACAGCGCCCATGTCCTAGGGGAAGAAGCACGGGCTGCAGGCACAGCTGCTTCAAAGCCTGCCTCAAGGACATCAGAGCCAGATTCAGGCTGCTCTCCTCAGAGATCACTGCCATAGAGACTTGAACACATGTTTTCATTATTTCCCAAGCACAGGACTAATCCTACACCCCTTTTAACCCCTTTGGCTGGTTAGCATTTGCCCTAGCCAAGCAAGAGAGGTGGTAGTCTGCATTTTATATTACCTAGGTATCAGGCAAGGACACAAGGTCAAGGTCAGACTGAAGATGAGGCGCAGATTCAGAGTCAGAGCATATACACCTGAAACAGGTGGACAGTCTTGCTCGGGTGATGTTCATCGGCTGAGTCATCAGAAGCCGTGCCTTGGTTGACCGTTCGGGGTATCTAAACAGCTCTGGCTTCTGTGCTGCCCCCGGAAGCTTGGTGTCAAGGGCGTGGGTGAAATCCATAAGGCCCCTGCCCTTTCTCCAGCCTTGGCCAGTCACCTGTGGAGCACAGGAAAGGGGAAACCAAGGTACCTGCTTCTTCAGCGTTCTCAGTACCTCTAGCAACTGAGCGTATCTCTGCAAAGGGCTATTGAAGCTCCAGGACCTGAGGGCTGATAGGGAGCTGACTGGTTTCTAAAACCTCCGTTTTAGGGAAGCTGTAAATAAGCTTTCAGTTCAGGTTTGGGGGGAGGCTGCTCAATGCTGTGCTTCAGAGTGTGAACTGTAGATCCACATGTGTATGCCTGTTTTCTCATCTATCCGATGAAAGTAACTAGTTTTGCTTATATTTGCTGTATGGCTTATACAATAAATAGATGAAATAGATATAAATAAGAGATGAATATAATAAACAGATGAAAAACTTTTAGAACAATTCCTGCACATAGTAAGGGTTATATAACTGTAAACTCTTATTATCTATGTATTCTTTCATCCGTGCAACTGTTTATTTTGGGGTGCAGTGTTTAAAAAGCCTTCCTGTGTGTCCGGTGCTGTGTTAAGTTCTGCTAATGCAAAGGGAACAAGATAATATGGTCCCGGCACTCAGGGGAAGGGAGGAAGACAGACAAGTAAAAATTATCTAGTCTCATTTTAGGAGTTAAGTAATCCAGCTGTATACCTTGGTGTTCAAGAGAAGAAACACTGCGAATCAATCCTCTTTGCTGTGGGCACCGCTGAGAACAAACTGATTGCTCCCTACTTTAGGATTCCTTTGCATATCTGATAACGGACAATAGTTTATTCTCTAAAATGACTGTGCTCCTGAAACTTATTCCAGAGCAATAAGACAGAATTGGTTTGTTCCCTTTAAATGCTATACGGCCCCAGCTACCTCCTTCATCTGTTTGGCATTGGGCAAATGGCTGACCTGTTTGTCAGTACTTCCCACTGTAAAATGTACACAATGTTACTTACTTTACAAAGTTGTTGTAAGACTGATAGATATTTATATAAACCTGGAGCTCCCCTTATATTTTTTGCAGCTTCCACTGGTTGAAGTAATCACCCTGGGTCATCCAACCCAAAGTCGTAATGGGTCTGCTTTCTCAGGAAGTTGCTGTATGCATGATTATAGTACAAAGGTCCTCTTTTGAGAAGTTCTCAGATATAATCTTGTATCCTTTCCTCCCCTTTTCTTCCTTTTCTGTTGTTCCTGATATTTTCTCACCCTATTCACACTAGGCTAAAAAAGGCACAGGTTTGTCTGTGCTATATAGCATGGAGGCTGATTCAACCCCTCATTCCCTAGGGCTCATAGGATGACTAGAACAGTCTACTCTCCCTACATCTACATCAGTTCACTGTCATGGACTAAAAAAATGAATTTTAAAGATAGTTTGGATTGTTTCTTACCATGGACTGATATTGTATATACAGATCACCCAAGTTGGGATCTTTTAACCACACTGACATATGAATATTTCTGTCCTTTCTTATATTTCTAAGTCTTGGTTTCCTTCCCCAGGGTTCTTCTCTATATAATCCAAGGAAAGGGAAACCCAACAGTAGACCAGCTCAGCATCTACCAAGGTGTTTAAAGAAAATATTCTCATTGGTGTCAAGCAGTACTGGAAAATTTGGAATTAGATAAAAATGAATAAAAGAAAAACAACACTGTAGGATCATATTACCAAGGAAGTGAGAGGTTGGCCCACAGAAAGCGAGAAAATATTTGCAAGTCATACTTCTAATAAGGGTCTAGTTACTATAATATAGAAAAAAACTTTATGACTTAAAAATAAAAAGACAACCTAATTTAAAAATAAAGGATTTGAATAGACATATCCTTAAAGAAGATGTATAAATGGCCAATAAACACATGAAAAAAATGCTCAGCATCATCATTAGCCTTCAGGAAAATGCAAATCAAAGCCAAGAGAACCTACTTAACACCCACTGGAATTACTAAAAATAAGTTTTCTTATTATTTCTTTTTCTGAGAACGTGGAGAAATTAGAACCCTCATGGACTGCTGGTGGGAATGTAAGATGGTACAGCTGCAGCACAAAACAGCTTGGCAGTTCCTCAAAAAGTGAAACATAGTTACTGTATAACCCAAAACAATTTCATTCTTTCATATATACCCAAGAGAATTGAAACATACATTCCCACAACATACTATACAAACATACATTCCAATACTATTCATAATAGCAAAAAAGTGGAAGCAATCAAAAGACCCTCAAATGATGAACAGGTAAACAAAGTGTGGTGTAGCCTACACAGTGGAATATTACTCAGCCATAAAAAAGAGTGACATACAGATACATGCCACAACATAGATGAACTCTGAAAACATAACGCTAAGTGAAAGGAGCCAGACAAAAAAGGTAAACTATGGAATGGAAGAAAGTATTTGTAAACCACATATCCAATGAGGAGTTAATATCCAAACTATATAAGGAACTCATACAAAAAAAAAAAGAAAAAAAAAAGACAACAGAAAAACCCAAAACCCAATTTAAATATGGGCAAAGATACGAAATAGAGAGGTGCATGAAAAGGTGCTTAACATCACTTATCCTGGGGCACCTGGGTGGCTCAGTCAGTTAAATGTCTGCCTTTGGCTCTGGTCATGACCCCAGGGTCCTGGGATTGAGCCTCACATCAGGTTCCCTGCTCAGTGGGGAGCCTACTTCTCCCTCCCCCTCTGCCACTCTCCCTGCTTGTGCGCTCTCTCTTGCTCACTCTTTCACATAAATAAAATCTTAAAAAAAAAATCACTCATTCTCAGGAAAACGCAAATCAAAATCATAATGAGATATTACCTCACACCTGTTAGAATGGCTGTCATCAAGAGACAAGTGTTAGTGAGTATGTGGAGAAAGGGAACCCTTGGCACTGTTAGTGGAAATGAAATTGGTACATTCACTATGGAAAGCTGTAAGGTGGCTCCTTAAAAAAAGTTTAAAAATAGAATTGCCATATGATCTAATAATTCTACTTCTGGCTATAAATCCAAAGGGAATAAAAACATATAATGTCAAAGAGATATCGATACCCTCATGTTCACTGCAGCATTATTTACAATAGCCAAAGTATGGAAACAACCTAAGTGTTCCTCTACAGAAGAAAGGATAAAGACAATGTAGCTTATATACAATGGAATATTACTCAGCCATGAGAAAGGACATTCTGGTGTTAGCAGTAACATGGATGGACCTTAAGGACAATATATGAAGTGAAGTAAGTCAGAGAAAGACAAATCCTTTTTGATATCATTTATATGTACAGTTTCAAAGGGCCAAACTCATAGGAACAGAAACTAGAATGGTGGTTACCAGGCATGGTGATGGGGGGAATGTCATCAAAAAGTATAAACTTCCATATAAGATGAATAATTTGGGAGATCAGACGTACAGCATATAGTTAATAGATTATAGTTAATAATACTGTATTATATACTTGAAACTTGCTAAGAGAGTAAATCTTAAGTGTTTTCACCATAAAATAGAAATAAATTATATAATGTGATGCAGGTGTTAGCTAAGGCTATAGTGCTAATCATTTTGCAAGGAATAAGTGTTTCAAATCAACAGATTGTATACATTTAAGTTACATAATGTTATATGTCAATTATATCTCAATAAAGCTGAGGTAAAAAGGAAAATAACTCTTAGTGAGAATATAGAGACACTGAAACCTGCGTACATTGCTAGTGGGAATGGAAAATGGTTCAGCTGCTATGGCAAATAGTTTGGCCATTCTTCAGAAGGTTAAATATAGAACTACCACATGACCCAGAAATTCTACCCTTAGGTATATATCTAAGAAAATTGAAAACACATGTTCACACAAATACTTATGCATGAATATTCATAATAGCCCCACAGTAGAAACAACTCAATGTGCATAAGGCGATGAAGAGATAAACAAAATGTGGTCTAGCCCACAATGGAATATTATTCAGCCATAAAGAAGAGTGAAGGACTTCTCTATGCTACAACATGGATTAGCCTTAAAAACATTATGCCAAGTGAAAGAAGCCAGCTGCCAAAGGCCACATATTGTATGATTCCATTTATATAGATTGTGCAGAATAAGAAATTGACAGAGACAGAATGTAGAATAGCAGTTGCCAGGAGATGGAGAGAGGAAGGGAATTTGGACTAACTGTTAATAGGTACACGATTTCTTTTGGGGGTGATGGAAATGTTCTGAAATTTGATGGTGATGGTTACATAACACAGTGACTATACTAAAAACCACTGAAGTGGTACTGGTTTTAAGCGATTGATTTTATTTATATAAATTATGTCTCAAAAATGCTTTAAAAATAAAAATAAACTACAAATTTTAAGAAATAATTCTTTAGGTGGTACGTGGGTGGCCCAGTAAGGTAAGCACCTGCCTTTGGCTCAGGTCATGATGCAGGGTCCTGGGATCAAGCCCCATGTTGGGCTCCCTGCTCAGCAGGGAGCCTGCTTCTCCCTCTGCCTCTGCCTTTCCCCGCTCATGCTCTCGCTCTCTCTCTCTCAAATAAATAAATAAAATCTTTAAAAACAAAAAAAAAGAATAGTTCTTCAGTGTTGAAGTGACTATTTGTGTAAAGTCTTCTTAAGCTCATTGTTTATTTTGTCTCTAATACAGCTGAATACTCTTATCTCTGTATTATAAACTTGAAATTTTATGTGTCTATGAATATTTGAGCTTGAGACTGTGTCTCCTGGGAGATAAAATAAAGTTCAAAAGAAAGAAAAGAAACACAGTGTTGTTAAGAATATTTGCCCAAACTTTTTTCTTTCTTTCTTTCTTTTTTTTTTTTTTTTTTGAGACAGAGAGCACACGTGCACCCTCCTGTGAGCAGGATGGGGTGCAGGAGTTAGTCTCCAAGGGGCAGAGCGAAAGGGAGAGAGAGGCTCTCATGCAGGCTTCATGCCCAGTGTGGAGCCGGACACGGGGCTTGATCTTACAATCCTGTGATCATGACCTGAACCAAAATTAAGAGTCAGACACTTTACCGAGTGAGCCCCCGAGGCGCTCCTATTTGAGCAAACTTTTTTTTTGTTTGTTTAAAGATTTTATTTATTTATTTGAGAGAGAGACAGTGAGAGAGAGCATGAGCGAGGAGAAGGTCAGAGGGAGAAGCAGACTCCCATGGAGCTGGAAGCCCGATGCGGAACTCGATCCGGGGACTCCGGGACCATGACCCGAGCTGAAGGCAGTCGTCCAACCAACTGAGCCACCCAGGCGTCCCTGAGCAAACTTTTAATTGATAAAACTGTTTGTTCTTTTGGATCCTAGATTATGTCTAAAACACTGAACAAAAAATAAAATTAAAAAATAGTGACTTTGTATTATGTGAATTATATCGCAATTTTTAAAAAAATTCAGGAACTCTCTAAGGAGTTCTCTGGCTAATGTATAATAAATATTTCCAAGATGTAGATACGGAATTTTTTTGTTTTCCATCTTATTTAACAGTGGAAACTTTTTTTCATAGGGTAGCTCTATGGGAACTGCTAAGGGAAATATTGCTCTAGTGAATCCACTCCAAATAAATATTAATGTGAGAGCATCCAGTACTTGGAGTAGATGGTTTAGTTTAAATGATTCATCCTTGTTGATTCTAGGTCACTGCCATTTCTCCATTTCATTTTGGCTCTGTTGATAGTAGTCCCCCTCATCATATGTTAAGCTCTTCATTTAATTGCTCCCGGTGTGAGAAATGTGACTTTAGAAACCTCTCTTAAAAATAAAGTAATATCCTGAGAAGTGAGCACAAAGTAACGAAGATGAATTTAATTTACTGGGACATGTGGAGCTTAAACTACGCACAGCGTTTTTAATCCAGCTAAGGCTATAATGCAGAAAGCATGACATTTTAAGTCTATTAAGTCATTCCAACAAGATTAGTCTTCAGGTTAGGCACAGTACTCTGGAGACTATTGTCACAATGTCATGGGGATATTTATGCCAATGGATTTTATTGGTACTGATACACATTGGTGTTTTTACCACACTAGGTAGAACAGCTCAAGTAAAACCTTAAATGTTTCAAATCATACTTATAAAAAAAGTGATATTGACCAATGCTTCCTTCTTTCTAAATGACAAAATAAATACATCTGCTTTGATTAAGGAAATAGCATGAAATCACCACACGGAAAACTCAGATTGCATCCTTGATGTCAACGATAACTTTGTAGAATACAAAAAACACTGAATCACAAAAATGAAAGGTGAAAAGTGGAGGCAAACAAACGGGAAGAGGGAAATTAAAAGAAGAAAGATCAGGGAGGAAACGGGGACGTGGTAGCACAAGGACAGAAACAAAGCACTCAGCGCCTCTATCTCAGTGTGCCTCTAACCTGAGCACTCACTTTGCTTATGTGACAAATTCAGATATTTCTGGACAAATGTCACTTCTAATTATCTTGCGCAATACTGATCATTTTGTTTTCTATTTGTGAGTAGCCATCACTGATTTTCTTTTTTTGCTTGTTTAGATTCTAAATATTGTATGCCAGAAAATAAGTTCGTTTTGTTTTGTTTTGGTTTTTTTTTTTTTTTTTTTTTTTTTTTTTATTTTGGTTTTTGGTGGTGGCAGAGAAAGTGAAGCCTGATATCAAATGAGCCAGATGTACTCATTTGGATGGCGTACAAGAAAACCTGTGAAGATTAACAATAAATCTTTCTCTGTGTTTACAAACTGATGAAAAATTGGCATAAAATGTGCTACTACTAAGTAAGTTATGCATGTATACCTTACTGGCTACTATGAGTGAGTGACCAAGGTAATATTTGCTTTTTAGTAAAAAGAGGCTTAAGCAGAGCCAAGGGTACATTTCACATCCCAAAGCATGCCTCCCACTTGCCTCCTTATGTAAATTACTGAGAGAACTTAGCTGCTTCCGGTGGAACTTTCACCCTTACAGGACATTGCCTGTATAAGCCTTATGATCTGGAAGAAAGGGCATTTCCCCTTGCTTGAGCTCCTGACACAATTACTGTCTAAGTGCACATTCAGAAGCTGATCTTATATAGTAAGTACATGCTTTAGCATGTTTTGAATTATGTTATCTTTGTTTTTACTGTTCCGCCTTTTACATCTGTATGTCCTGCTTTCTCAACTAGACTATAATTTCTCTGAGTTCAGGGTACATATTTTATATGCCTTTCTACATGTCCATAGCATCCAAGAGTACTGTAATACCTGTGCTCTAAAGTCCTTCAATTTAGAAGAGACCTTTCCTTCCAGAGAATGTATGGTATAATACTGGGTTAGTGTTTGGATAGCTACCTTATTTACTTATCAAATATTCATATAATCCCTACCGGGTGCCAGCCACTAATATGTTAATGTATTTTTCAAATCTATTCACTCACAGAACTTCTGTAGATGAGTTCTATTATTATTACTCCCATTTTGCAAGTGAAGAAACTGAGGTATAAGGAAGCATTATCACCAACAGACAATAGACAGCTGATGCAGAAATCAGACCCAGGCAGCCTGATTCTGGAATCTCTGCTCACTTCTACTACTTAAGTTCTGCCGCCTGTGGGGCCGTGCTGTGTCGACTCTAGTTTCTCTGTACCTCAGTTAGTCGTGCTTCCTGCCAATTGCATATCATACATCCTCTAATCCACCATATTGATTGTGAGGTGTCTTGGACCAGTTTGTTTCTTATGCGGTAGAGAATACACTTACAAAAGCATTCCAAATACTATGTTGCCACCTCTCTCATCATCTTCTAGCTAGTAATTGTCACTGTTGCTTCGGCTGCTGCAGCTCCGCTATCAGAATGTAACTTACAACAATGCTACCCTGTTCCTTCTTAATTATTGTTTAGTCATTGAGAATAAACATTCCTATTCTCCTCTCTTTTCCTCTAATCTATGCTGGCTATGTGTACAGTGCTGATGTCTTTTGATGGAAAAGAGAACACCAAGAACTTCTATCTTGGCATCGGTCTAAGTCACCACAAAAACAGACCTGCACCCAACTCTCCCTGGCACTGAGTTGCGGCTAAGATGGGAAATTATCATCATCATATCCTCAATCTGCTCCCAGAAGCGACTCAACAGCTCCAGCCAAGCTGTCCTGAAACAGGAGTTCACCCTGAGAATCTGCATCTATTAAAAGCAGTCTTTTAAAGTCTCCTTTATGCTAATAAAATAAAGGTCCATTGTAGAGACGTCTGCACTTGAAGCCGAGAGCTGGTATCCTATGTGAATGCTGCCGTCGCATTCTTCTCGGCCTGTCCACTAGCCACAGGATGCCTTTCTCTACCTCTGGGTGTCAGAGCATCTGGATAATGCAAGCAGATTTGATGTGTGCCGGGGAAGAAAGGAGCCAGGGGATGGGCGAGCCTTTGTGAAGGAAACCTTTTAGCATGCGCCCCCCCATCGAGGGGTGGAAGAGAGAAGTGATCAAAGGCTCACAAGAGGCCAAGTCTTCTCGAAGAGGACACATAAAGGACAAAGATTGTTATACTGAAATATCTAAGGAGCTCTCAATGCAGCATGGAGAAACAGAACTCTAGTACAATGCCTCATTTATGCAGGCCAGCCTACTTTGTTTAACAGTGTTAAATATGCATTTAGGCCTAACCAGTCATTCAGGCCATCATCCTGCAGATTTTCGTGGAAGAAGGTCAGAATGCCCATGAAGCGGTTGCCCATGCAAGCCCGCTTTTGGTAGTCCTTCAAATGGACTTAACCTGAAACAACAGCTGAAGGGGACACTTCTCTCGTGTTGCTTAAAACCACTAATGGCAACTTACATCCTTAAATTCAAATCTCTGTTATGTGCCCTGGGCGTGAGACTGACAACAGACACAGCAACACATGCAATTCACTCTGCAAGTACCGAGTATACTCTAGGGTGGGCCAGGGAACTCCCCACTGACTGTGCTCTCAAGAAACTTCTTCACTATCTACACTATCTCGTCAAGACAAGAAGCCTAAGCAGGTGATCATAATACAAGGTCAAAACCAGTGGGCTATGCAAGGATCTGTTTCCAGGGTGTAATGGACAAAATAGAGGAGTAGACCTCTTAACCAGGGTGGGCTTCATGGAGGAGTCAGAGCCTATGAATTTACTGTTAGTGGGTATATCCATGTCATGGATTCCCTGCCTGGTGAAATTATGTTACAAATAGTCTGACATGTTTAATTAACACCTAGCCCTTAACATCTCACCTGCTTTTCTGATCTTACCACAGACACAACTCTCCTGTCCCTAAAATGGTTGGAACTATTGCCATCAAAGTCTCTGTTTTAAAAAAGTTAAAAATGGTGAATCTCATGAAATAATTTTTCAATTAGCAATATTCAGACGAGCCCTTGTCCCTTGTTCTCAATAATTCTTTTGCCAGGTTATCTTGCTTTATTTTTCATTTGCTTGCTTCTTTATTTGTTTGTTTTTTAAGATTTATTTATTTGAGAGGGAGAGAGAGCATGTGAGTGTGGGCGGGGGAGAGGGTGACAGAAAGACTCGCCAGCAGACTCCCCACTGAGTGCTGAACAGACTGGGCTGGAGGGTGTGGGCGGCAGGTCTTAATCTCATGACCATGAGATCACTTGAGCGAAAAACCAAGATTTGGACCCTTATCCAACTGCACCACCCAGGCACCCCTTGCCTTACTTTTTTTTTTTTTATGCATTTCTCCTCTTTATGACAACTTTTCTTCCCCCACCTCATTTTCTGTCATCCCCCGACCCTCTACTCTGCTGCAAACACACAACCACACACACTTGTGGTCACATTGTACCTGCCTAGCTATACCTAGGACATGTTCTACTCATCTCTTAAACAGTTGTTAAATATAAAAAGATAACATAGGAAAAGCGGAGAGTCAAATGAATTATGTTAACTTCAGAAAAAAAGTTCTGGAGATAATATGATAGCTGCATTAAATTCTGATTTCCAAATATTTCTGTCTGTTGTATTTACAAAAAACAAAACACACACACACACACACACACACACACACACACACACACACAAAACCAAGCTATGGTTTCCATTGTGATCCCCGGTGAAACAAAGAGGCCAACCGAAGATAGATACCAGGGAAAATCGGGTCAGTACAGGATAAATAACAGGTGTAGTGCATAATCCAAAAAGTCAATGGCTAGTGCAGTTCTAAGTCTTTACTGAAAGATATTTAATCCTCGAAATCGCCTTATGAGATAAATACTTTCATTATCATCCTAATTTTACAGGTGATAAAATGGAGGCCCAATGTTAAGATAAGGAAACAGCTAGGGATTGGCAGAATGAGGATTTGAAGTCAGATGGGTTGGCTCTGGAGTCCAAGCACCGGAGTGCCCACCATGTGCTCCATGCAGCAAACTGTCAAGGTCACTAATGGGGGCTCCCCATGAAGCTTCTCTGAAGTGGAATGGAGCTCTGGTCCAGGCAGGGAGCGTACATCAAAAGGCAAGGCAAGGACTTGCATTCCATTCTAGGGCATCTCAGAGAGACTCCTACCAAGGGTTTCTCCTTGCTTGAGGCTGTTTTGTTACTTTATTTTGCTCTACTATTTACAAGATTATTGCTAGGCTTCACCGCACACTGCATTGTGAAAACAACTACGTAATGGGGGCAGGGGGAGGCTGTGGAAAGGACACACACCAAGAAACACTGTATCTCTAGTCAGGGAGGGGTTTGCTGTAATTGAGGACTTAACACTAGGGATCTTTGATCACCTACATTTTTACCTAAACACTCTGATCTATTTTCTTAAAAATCTGCTTAGAGCTCAGTGAGCCAAAGTAATAATATTTTGGTATTATCACCCCACCTTATGGTTTTCATACAATTTGAAGAAATTTTTGTCACCATCTTCTTCAAAGTTAGGGGGAATTATTTGTCAAGAGAATTTATTATATTTTTGGATATGTCAAATAACTAGAAAGCTTGTCCTGATACTGAATAAACTCTACTGTAGCATTTTGAATAGCAGTAGATACGTTATAAAGACTGCAATTATTAGCTTCATTATTATTAATTGTGGATAGTTTTTATGAGATGCATCGTGGAGGCATTCTTACGTATTGAAAAATTTTTAACAATTGTGTGCTTCTTGGTGTTTTGGTTGTTGACACACCCTTTGACCAGCCAACTTTTGTACCATAAGGAAGATTATCTGAACAACACATAGAAAAAATTGTTTGCTCCTAGGTGACAGCTGCTGCAGTAAAGTACCTTCTAATTACCCAATATCAAAAACCTACTCACTCATAAAGTGTCGCTATCACCAGCAGGACAAAATATGTTTCTTGAGCATAATTTGACAATATGCCAGTCAGTAATGTTCACGTAACATGGCCTTCGTTTGACCAAAGCATCCCCTCCTCAATCTGGAGCAGATGGAGTAGAAATTGCATCTATAATGGCCACTGGGATCCTGGACCAGGAACCAGAGCTGCAAAGGGCATCAGACCTCCCAGGTCAGCTAAGAGGAGAAGAGAGGAGAGGGGAGGGGAGGGGAAGGGAGGAGAGGAGAGGAAAATAGGAGAGGAGAGGAGAGTGCATTGTGCAAAGGGATTTGACATCTTTCACGAAAGAGAAACTACATAGAGGGGGAGAAAAACTGATTGTTGACTGAAATACTAATGCAGCGTCACCGTTCGATGATCCAACGGAAATAACCCAAGAGTCTGAATTATTTATCACCAGCCCCTTTCTGCCCCTGCATGCCCCCGCTGGCTTTGTTATGCAATGATAGTTATTATTAGGTTGGTTGCTAGAGCATCAGGCAAACAAGCTGCTAGTCTCAAAACTAGTCTGGAAAATATTAATTTCAGTTTGGGGAAAGACTTTAAATGGCTGTCAGAAATGCGTTTGAAGTGGAACGAAAGGATGAATTGACTAGAGCGTCAATTTTCACAGTTTCCTATAGGATAAGGAAAACAAAAGAAAATATTGTTTTCTAGACAGCATTATTTCATTGTAATTATAATGAGCAATTCTAACCATTTATTCTCGTGCTGCTGGGGACCATCTCTTGTCACAGTATATTTTGCATAATAAGTAGGGGGCAAAAAACTAATCTTACATTAATAAACTATGCAAAAGGATACTTTTTTGAGAGGAAAGGGGCATTCATGTTTAGAGTGGGCATTTGAAATAGACATTTAACATTTACATTTAGCCCCTTTTCCTCATGAAAAAAATCACCGAATGCCTTATATTTTTCCCTTATTGTCCAAATCTAATTGCAAAGATATCCACGTGGTATAGACATAAGGAGGTATTGATCCATTATAACAAGGGGCATTTGGGAAAGCCTACACCATGGCAATCAAGTTGAAATGTTGCTGTACCAGAAATGTCTCAATTCAGTTTTCACTATTTGTGGTCTTTCGTTAATTAATTTCAGTATTTATTGTTACTGATAATAACAACAGCAACAAATGTCATTTATTGGGCACTTATTCTGGGTCAGACACCATGCTAAGCTCTTTTCATACCTTTAAAATGCACAATAGTCTGCAAGATGGGTATTGCTAACCCCATTTAAGAGTTGAGGAGGGGCACCCCAGTGGCTCAGCCAGCTAAGCATCTGACTTCAGCTTAGGTCTTGATCTTGGGGTCCTGGGATCAAGCCCTGTGTCAGGCTCCCTGCTCAACGAGGAGCCTGCTTCTCCCTCTGCATGCCTGCCTCTCCCTCTGACCCTCACCACCCACCTCGACATCTCTGCCCCACAGCTCGTGGTCTCTCTTTCTCTCTCTCAAATAAATAAATATAATCTTAAAAAAAAAAAAAAGAGTTGAGGAAAATGAAGCTCAGAGAGGTTAAATAACCAGCATAAAGCATAGAGCAAGTTACCTTTGGGGCTAGAATCTCCATGCTTACCTCGGTGTTTCTGTAGCCTGTGCCCATGATACTACATCCCACTGTCTCTTGTGTTTTTTAAGACACCCTGTCTGTGATACTCCTTCTGTGTCAACAGAAATGTTCTAAGCTTGAACCTTTCAATGTCATTCATTAGTCACATGTGCCTGTTGAGCACTTGAAACGTGGATAGTGTGACTGTGGAAATGAATTTTTACTTTTATTGAATTTAAATTAATTTAAACTTAAATAGCCACATGTGGCTAGTCTCTACTGTATTAGACAGTGTTACTCTAAAACAAACTAGGACTGCAAGACAGGGCATACCTAGCCTAGGATAGTTAGCAAGGATGACATGTCAACAGGACAGTTTTTGATTGGAATCATCCTACTCTCATTCTTCTCCAAAGAAATTCACTTGTTGGCTGTGGGCATCCTGAGGAGCCCCTGGATGGAGGGAGCCTGCAGGAGGGTGCCCAGCGCTCCACTGCTGCCTCTCTGAAAGCTGCAAGTAGACCTGGTTCCTGTCCCTTAGTGGTCATGTCCACAGTCCACACCTATCATCCATTCTCTCCTTCAGTCCACCAAAATACCACACAGCCTCAACATGAAATGTCTTGCTGACCCACACCTTTCATTTTCCAAATAGTAAGGGGAAGACACGTCAAAACTTCCCTGCTAGAAAATTAGTTTCTTCTCTGAAGCATTATGAAATGTTATGTGCTAACACTGGTATGCACGGAGCTCTCAGCCTGAGGAACTTCACAGTGAGGAGTTTGGAACACCCGTTTCTCAATGTCTACTCTTGAGCTAAGTATCCATCTCATTCCATCATCACCACAGCACTATGAGGTAAGTATTAATCTATCCCCCAGTTTACCAGTGAGCAACTTGTCTGGTTCACCTTGAGGTCCTAACTTCTTCCCACCTCCGTACCCTGCCATTAGCTTTCAGACTTGTCATTGCCTCTTACCTCTGCTGCATATTCATTTTGGCTTGGGGACAAGCACCTCACACTTAATGAGAGCAATAAGACACATGTCGATGCCAGAGAGGCCCATGAAAGGCCCCTGTAGAATGCTAATCTTCTCCAGATCAATGCAGGGAAGAACAAGGGAAGTGTGAAGTTAAAACCAACTGAACTTATTTGGATTAAAAATGAAATCTGATGACTGCTGAAGATTAACTGCTTAGACTGCATCTATGACAATAAAATTAGATTAATGGAAAGATGAGATTGGATTAACCACTTAAGATCATCCATCAAGATTTCATTGTGTGAAACTTGATTCTATTAGGTAAGGAAAAAATAGCAACTGGTATAAAGTTATGCTTCTGATACACACCCTTGCAGTGGAACATTTGGTGGACACTCTGGGTTGAAACCCAATGTCTCAGCAGTGCCCTCTCAGAAGACCCGCAATGGCAAAGAAGACAACAAAGACAACGTTGCCTCCACCCACCGCAGCTCTTAAATTCAGCTATCCGAAGCTGTTAATCAGGAGCTACTTGTATTTGCATTTGGATTGACTCTAGGATTCCCAAACTCTTTTACAGAGGAGGATATTATCAAGAACATGCATCTCAATCTTCAGTATTTCTATTTCTTTATAAGAAAGCAGCAGATGGAAGCAATTGTTCTCTGAGTTTTTTAAAGTGCTGGTAGATCTAAAGATGGTTTTTCCCACTTAATGGTTAACCTACAGAATGGTATTTAGTGTGAAGCACGCTCGCACGCATGTGCGTGTGTGTGTGTGTATGTGTGTGTACACTTTTTATTCTGTCTTAGCCTAACTCTCACCATCCTATCTCTTGCCAATTGACATGTTTGCAATCATAGACAGGATCTATATTTTTAAAAATTAGAAGACAGATAGTAGGAGATATCCTGCTTTGATCACAGTTGGTCGTTTTTTCCATATAACATTCTTAGTGTGGATATGAAATTATATTAACTATTCTCTGAATCTCTTCAGTTACAATTCCAAACTGTAGGACCCTTCCCCTTGATCCTAATTTCCTGAACGGTGATAGAAGGGCATTTCCAAGCATCACTGCCATATTTTTTCTTGTGCCTGTGACAGTGATTTCCCTAAGCATCAACTAATCTCATTTCCCCCAAACTCAGTATCAAACTACATGGCTTCAGCTAGTCATTGCTCTGCACCCTTCTTCCAAATGTAAATGCTCCGTCTCTAGAGCACTCGAAGTCTATCTAGGGACCCATTGCAAATGAAGATAAATTGACACTGTGCCTGGGGAGCTCCGGTCAGAAATGCAATTTTCAGGAAGATGGTGACTAGCCTCCAAACGTATTCATTGTCAATGAAACATGACAGGTGTCACCAGGAACAGAGATCCCAGGCAAAGGGAAATTAGAGCCTCTCATGTCCCCACTCATCTGTGGTTTCCTAATTGTAGTTGTTGGCATTAATTGATGCCAGTGCCATTTTTGATCACGCAGGGCTGTCTTGAGTGCCTTCCATTTCCAAAGGGCTTGACATTCTGAGAGCCACCGCATGTTTGGATCAAATTTGCTTTCCACATGCCATGTTCAAGAATCTTCTTCTCAAAGGCCATTAGTGAAAATGACCTGGCAAATTCATCGCCCCTTGAAATTGCTCGTGCCGCTAAGGAAGCTATTCATGGCCTATCTCTCTTACAGCTGTAAGAGTTGCAGGGAGTGTAATAATTCATCAGCGTGGCTGTGGGGTTATATAATCAGATGTGTATTTCTGATAGCTATCTTCTCTCCCAAATGATATTGTATGTTTTCCTATAGGTGTGCTCCAGAGGGTAACTGCACTTAATAAATGTTTTTATTGGTTTGAATGAGACAAAAGTAATTCTGAGAAGCAAACAAGATTTCTTCTTTAAGGACAGAGTAACTAGATGATTTTAGACGCAGCATAAACATTTGTCATAAGAAAAAGAAAGGAAGCTGCTATGGCTTTCTCTACTGATCACAGATGTAATAAAACAAGGGAATTTATCTTCAAGAGATATTTTGCTTTTCAGGAAACACGTAAATGAAAATCTCATGAAATAAGCTGCTCCATTAGCCACGAGTGACCTCCTGTTGGGTCTGTTGAAGACACACACAATTCACAGGACTGGGGCAGTGATTTGCCTCCTTTGTCTGTGCCAAGAACTTAAGGATTAATATTATTTCAGTATTGAAATCTTCAAAAAACCAGGTCTAGGTTACAATGATACGCTGTCCCAGGTCATTGGCTCTGCATTTCCAATCTGTTATGTTTGCCATTTAAGATAATAAAGAATAACAGATAAATCCATCAATAACAATGAGATCAATTACCAATGTCTTTTTTATTATCATCAATACATGATTACCAGCATCATTATGTAATGTGATACATATCCTTTATATATTTCATTTAGTTTAATGAGAAGTATTTATTTGCCCTTGTCATATATGTTGTACAAATATGTAACATATCTTCTGGCACTTGAAATGAACTTGTTTGAGATTTAGTTGTATCAATAACCAAGTTAAGACAACTTCTCTTAATACTTCTTCATGTCAGAGTAAGTATTTTAGTAAATTGGCTCCTAGAGGAAAAAGTGTATATTTCAAGAATCTCTGACGAATAAAGCTTACAAATGCCTTTTGAATGACTACTAAGCGATTTAAGGAAAATGGTTCCATCCTTGGCCACCCAGATGCATTTATGCAATTCTGCAGAATCTCAGAGACAGTTCTTTTTTGGCTCTCTCCTTGTCCCTGCAGGTGGCTGTGCTCAGAGTGGCCACTACCTTCCCCTCCTCAGGGAGCTTCCAGAGAGGCTCTCCATCCAGAGGTTTCCAGGAGACACTTGATCGCGCAAGTAAAAAATACACTTCAAGAGAATTTTGTAGTCACTCTTTATGTGGAAATAAGACCCCCCCAAATCTTTTTGAAGTTTAGAATAGAGATAATGGGAAAACTTAAGATTTTTATAAATTGTATAAGTCAATTTTATAAATATAAATACAAATATATTATATATAAATATATATTATAGGTATATTATAGATATTTGTATATTTGTATATTTATAATATATATTCATATTCTATATTATAAATATGAATATATATTATAAATAAATACATTAAATATAAATATAAATATAAAATTTTATAAATCAATAAATTGTTTCCATTTTCCCCTCTGCCCTTAGCTAAGGGCTACTGTCACCAGGCAAAAACAAAGTCTAACAAAATATTTAAGGTCTATATTCCCTTCAGAACGGACCAGGAAGACAAAAATCCTTTAGGGAATAAATGGCATCCAAGGAACAACCTCATTACTCAACCCTGTGGAGACAAATGAGCTTTCTGATAAGGCAGCGAGTGCACATCTGGGCCCACCAGCTGTACACTCCAAACTCTTTTTGAATATAAGGAGCTCACATGCCCTATATATCCTTATTTATTTATCCTTATGTATGGGACATGTCCTTTTGTAACATTACGTTTGGTCATTTTTAAAATACATACATACAAAAATGAATTGTAAAAAGGTGAAGTAAAATATAAGTATATACAGGAGCCCTAACATTTTGTGGTACCGCTAGATCGATCATCTTGTGTACACTCTGGGCTATTGTGTAGGCCACCCATTTTGGAACTGATTCCTAAATCTTTTCATGCAGAATGAAGCCAACTTTAACCTTGAATGTTGCGTGTTATACTTTCACCTTTTTAGTCTGAAGGCAATGTTTGATGTACAGTGATTGCTGGCAGTGGTGTCCTGATTTTTCATTTCTTCCAAACGGTTTGGTAGCACAAACCTAACCATACATCTTTCACTCTCAACTTGTGATAGTAATGGATGGTGTAATTTACATAAGAAACATGGCAGTTTTCTCTCATGCATGATGACATAAAATCAAATGCTTCTGAGGAGAATGCAAGGACTCTGACCGGTGCAGTCTGGAAGGAATCTTAGGTGGAATATAACAGGAATCCTTTTTTTTTTTTTTTTTAATTTTATTTATCTGACAGAGAGAGATCACAAGTGGGCAGACAGGCAAGCAGAGAGAGAGAGAGGAGGAAGCAGGCTCCCCGCAGAGCAGAGAGCCCGATGTGGGACTCGATCCCAGGACCCTGAGATCATGACCTGAGCTGAAGGCAGAGGCTTAACCACTGAGCCACCCAGGTGCCCCTTAGGTGGAATATAATGAGGGCTCACAGTGTTTTATTTTTCATCCTGTAATACGACAAACCTTTGATGTCTCCATGAAAATATGGGGGGAGCAGAGCCCAAAGCAGCCAGTGTAAGGTATGAGGGAGTTCAGATGAGTAAATGGAGACCTCAGTGGACTTCACCTAACCTAAATAAGGGTGAGCACAAAAACAGTGTGGGACACACTTAAAATTGTGGCTGGCCAAGTTCTAGAACAGAAAAAACTAAGTGACTGTGGGCATTGGCTTGGAGGAGACACAGAGGAACTTTCTCGGGTGATGGAAATGTTCAATTTCTTGATTAGGCGGGTAGTAACATGGATCTATACATTTGCCAACATTTACTGAACCATACACTTAAAATATGTGCACTTTATTACATGTAAATTATGCTTCAATAAAAAGCTTAGCCAAAGCAAGTAAATAAATAAAATGGGCAAGTAAAGATTGAAAAAATACGAGACAAAGGAACTAAGAAGTGAAAGTGGGTAGATCCAGATGATATTTCTAAGATGATGCTAACCCTCCCTAACAGGGGAGGCGGCTGGGGGGAGGGTGAAACAGGTGATGGGGATTAAGGGGGGCACTTGTCATGATGAGCACGGGGTGATGTATGGAACCATTGAGTGACTATATTGTATGCCCCAAACTAATCTTACACTGTACATTAATTAACTGGAATTTAAATTAAAATTTTAAAAAATTAATAAATAAAGAGACCATGTTACGACAACAGGAAAACTGACGTTGGGATAGCTTTGTTCTTTTCATTGTTTTGTGAGATGTGCATTTAAGAGACAAAGTAGACTTAGTGATAATGCATTCAAGTGAAGAGGAACCTATATATATATATATATTTTAAGTTTACTTGAAAAATCATTTCTAGCCTGCTTCTCTGCCTACTTGTGACCTCTGTCTGCCAAATAAATATATAAAATCTAAAAAAAAAAATCATTTCTAAGTTCTCCCAGCTTGGATGTTATATGGATAATTACTGATAAAAGTAGATGAAGTTGATTATTTCCAGTAATCAACATGCCCATGTGTCAACCTGCCAAATCCTGTGCTAAGTGCTTTAAGTACATCACCTCACTTAACCTTCCTCTTCACTCTATGAGGTAAAGACCACTGTTATCTCCCTTTTGCTGATGAGGAAACTAAAACTTTGAATGGTAACTTGACCAAATTCCCAACTAAATGAAAGACCATGATCTTGAGACATAAAAATCCGTGCTCTTCAATGCTATACTTTGAGCTTTTGACTAAAGGAGGATAGAGGAAACTCAGTGCCTGCTTTCATGGTGTTAACAAACATAACTGGAACCAAACAAAATCCATTTCTCCTGTCGCCAATTCTATAATGTCCAACCCATTTCCACGTTTTGGGTGACCAATCTTCCCTTAACCGACAGGCTAGGTAACCCAGCCTTTGTTCTCTTTAAAATACCATCTGTAAGACATGTCAGCTGATATCCCTGAACAGCTCACCTACTGAACACTCTACCCACCTAAACCATCCTATTCCCAACAAATGAACTGAATATTTACTCAAAGTCCCTTGGGTTTATTAGAGTTGCTTTCGTTACTATAATTATGAGAGTTATTAAATAGGAAGAAAACTAATAAAGCATGAGTGCAAAACAAACAAACAGTTTTCTTCAGCTGAAAACTGAATTGCTTTGTAGAGTCTCAATCCAAGAAGGAGTCACTAAGATACTGTATTGATATACAACCTATGAATCCATTAAGAAAACAGAAAATTAATAAGAATTGGTGACTTGATCAGGCATTTAACACATGAGGATACTAATATGAAAAGGCACTCAACCTTCTTAATTACTAGGGAAATGTGAATTCAAACCACAATGCCATGTGATTACATGTATACCTGAATGGCTAAAATAAAAATGACTGACAATGCCTTTTGTTAATGATGGCGGATGAAGAGTAGCTGAAACTCTCACACACTGTGAGAGTATAAATTAACACAACTGCTTTGGAAAACTGACAGCATCTCTAATGATGAAAATTATATATGCTCTGATCCAGCAATTCAACTTCTAGGTACCTGTCCATGACAAACACAGTGTGTTCACCAAAATACAAGTACTGAAGTGTATATAGTAGCACTATGATAACAGCAAAAAATGAAAAGTGATCCAAACTTCTATGACTAGTAGAATGAAGTTGTGGTTTAATTGTATAATAAATGCTTCAGAGAAATAAAAATGAGCAAATTACACTTAAATCTAACAACCTGGATAAATCTCACAAATAAAAAATTCAGCAAAAGAAGCAAGATACAAAAAAAAAAGTTCTGTATTATTCTAATTGAGTCATATAGGGCAGAAAAATAATTATCTATATAGAAATCAAAATAATGCTAATTTTTGGGAAGAATGGTAGGAAAGTGACTGGAAGGGAGTGAATGGTGTATTTGGGGAAATACAACATTGGTAATGTTGTATTTCTTGATCTGGGTAGCAGTAAAAAGATGTTTTGGCTTGGGGAAAATTTATCAAAAAACGTATACTCACATTTACATTTTCTTCATCCATTCAATTGTAAAAACTTAAAAAGAATTAGTTTCCAATAAGGTAAGTGCAAAACAACAACAACAACAACAACAAAGAAAAAAACAAACAAAAAAAACCCCAATCAATAAAAGACCAGGAAGAAAATATAAACATTTGCATGCAACATTCAGATTGCTGAGCAAGTGTTTTTATTTTATCATTCCACTTTAAGCCACTAAAACTGGCAAGAGTGGATTATGAATAAGATTTGTGCAAAAAAAAAAAAAAAAGTATTGAAAAGACAGGAAATACCAAGCATGGGCAAGGGTGTGGAGAAAATGGAAACTTCCTGCACTGTTGGTGGGTGCAGCCAATCTCAGAAATAGTACAGAGGCTCCTCAAAAAACTAAAAATCAGGAAATATAATATGATTCCAGAATTCCACTACTGGGTATTTAGCCAAAGAAAGTGAGAAAGTGAAACACTAATTCAAAAAGATACATGCACCCCTATGTTTATTGCAGCATTATTTAAAATAGCCAAAATATGGAAGCAACCCAAATGTGTGTTTACTGAAATTTACTCAGAAAGAAGTTTATAATATCCTCAGAATTTATTGGTAAGCATAAACTACAAGAAAATTCTCAATGACATAGTTTGTAGTGAAAAGTGCCAAACAACTAATGTGCAAAAATAAAAATAAGGGTAATTTTGTGTCACTCAAATTATGTTTTACCAAGTACAGTTGAGTAAATGTGTCTTTTTAAATTGGAAAAAAAAAAATCCATAAATAGAATTGGTTTCCCTTCCTGCCACTCTATCTATTGCTCCAATCCTATGTTCCACAGAAAGCTAAGAATTTCTATGAATTGGTTCCCCACCATTTCTTCTCCCCTCCCCCCTGCTCTTACTCTCTTCTTCTGCAGCTACCCTCTCCTACGTGACCCTGCAAACATGTGGCAGAGACCCCTTTCCTCATTTTCCCCAAAACACTTTAAAACACCTGTTGTTTATAAACGCTCATCTCTTGGTCTCTTAGACATTCCTGACTCAGAGTACTTCTCAGTAGGAAGTCGTTCTCCTAAAGTCTCTGATTCCCCAGCAACGGGATGGATCCCTCCTCCATCTGCCCAGACTGACCTCCCGTCTGAACTTCGAGGATGGCTCCAAAACCATTCATTGCCCACAAAAAATAGTCCCGCTTTCTCTTTCACTTCTTTTCCCCAACGCACTCCAGCCAGAGTCTCTTATTTAAGTAACTAAATTCACCTTTTAGTGTGTTCTTAAATTGGCCATTTATTTCCTGGAGGAAAACTCTGCGGACAGTTCTTAAAGTTACACTTTTAATCGAAAGAAAAATATATGGGCACCATTATTTCTGTAATTATCTGACAGGCCTGCTTTATTGTGGGTCTTCTTGGGGCATCGGTCCCAGCGATTTTCAGGATTCATTTCTTCCCTCCAGCTGATCAGAGGCAGTCGGCTCTCTGTGGACCTGCCTCCTCTCCCTCCTCCCTCCTGCCTCTTCCTCTCCCCTCCCTCTCCCTGTCAAGGAAAGGCCTGACGTTTTGTTCATTAGCCTAGCTGTTTAGGCGCTGGGTAAAAAACTGGCCCTGAAAGTAGGATTTGCATATCTCCCAGACAAAGGTTAAAAGTGCTCTCTTACGTGGGGTTCTCTGTCTGTGCGCCCGCCTTTACTACCCTGGCGAGGTCCTGCATGGGGAAGGCAGGAGAGATAAATGTGCCCCTTTCAAATTCCAAACCCTGATAGAATGGATACCAGTGTCTGAGGGCAGCGATGTATCAGAATAGTAGACGATCTAAATTCTAGAAATCTAGATATGAAAATGGACTTTGCCAAATGGGAAAATATATTTAATTCGGGCATTCAGATTCAGATTACTCAAAAGAGCATTTCAGATAATAACAGTCTTGAGCATTATCAGTTCATCTGGAGACAAAGTGATTTGGGGAAAGCACATTAATGGAATGTCTATGGAAATCCTGTAGGGCCAGCTGGTCCCAGGAGACATTCAAGCCTTTCAATTATTTCCTCTGGGGCTAAGGCCCAATCACCACTATGAATCCTCCTTTGAGCAGTGAGTGTTTGCCTCACGCTGGTAGCTCCCTGCCATTTGGTCCTTCGTGGGGATTCAGAAAGCATCTTCTCCCAGCCTTGCCATCAGTCCCAGTCAGAGTTTGGCGGTCCTGCAATTATGTGCCTGTTATCTGAACCTCATCTTGTCCCATCTTCTGAGCAGACTTCCAAGCCCCATCCTGAAAGGTGCGAGCGATGGCAATGCCTGGTTTGTGCCCTCCCATGTCCTTTAAAATCAAGGTCTGAAGCAGGGAGGGATGGCATCGTTGCTCAGAAAAATACCGTCACGGATAACCAATTACAGTGTTAAAAGCTAAATCTTGTAAGCTTCTCCCCTGCCCCACAGGGATACAGAGAAAGAGTCTGGTGTGTGGAAACAAAGCAATCACTTAAAATGTAACAAGGCATATTCTCAAACTAAAGCCCTGACTCCCCCTGCACATGCAATATTGATATTTCAGATTATATATAATTGAACTGAGGTTGCAGTTTATTTTCCAAATGCAAACATGTGTTTAATTAGAGCAAAATGTGCATCTCTATAACACTGAATTTTAAGTACCAGGTTCTAAAGTTTATTGATTGATGATTATTGTGGGGAAACATGAGCTCTTATGCATAAATCTTTTGACAGGAGCTGTCTGTCAAAAATAATGATCCTTTTAAAACTCATGAATAAATAATGATGCAGGTCCACTTTACATAAAAATACATACTCATTTACACTCTGTCCACTGAAATGAAATATGGTTATTTAAAATAATGACTCTGTGATGGGTGAGTAATGAAACATTATTAATTTAATACACATGGTATTTTATCCTCACAAATTTCATGCATCTATTTTCAATATTAACACATTAGGCTATTTTTTTTTAAAGACCTCTAACAAAACGTCTGGTACAGAAAATCCTTTCATGGATGAGATTGTGAATTTTAATTCTGCCACACTGGGGTCTCATTTTGGTCACAAGCCGGAAAATAATAACCGGGCTGTCACTGTAGTGATGTTTTATTGTCTGCTCTGACTTGGAGCATCCAGGAGAAGCCACCTCCTTGTCCTCCCCTAGGAAAATGCGTGAATAGTTGAGAAGGAGAGCCAGAATGCCGTTTGCCTTTCTTCATCCTTTCCCATCTGGAATTCAGTTCTGTTAATATGTCTTTTCTCTGGTCTTTTTTTTTTTTTTTTCTTTATCCCACCCTGATTTTCCATCTGTTTGCAAGAGTTAGATTGGGGGACGGTCCTAATATTTGGCACTTCTCTGACTGCTTTCACCAGTAATTCAGGAACAGAGGAACAGGAAATAGGGGAAAATCAGGCTCTACATTTCCTTTTACATTTAGATTCACTTTTTCTTCTTCACCCTCTGACTTATCAATTATTCATTCTTGTTGCATTCTTTTTCTCCAGTCATGATCTGACAACAGAAGAGGTCATAAGGGGAAAGGGGGCCGGGGCAGAATTGGGAATGGGTGTGACCAGCTTTGGAAAGATGGGTGCGAGACAAGGAATTACTGCTCGGTTTCCATGTCCTCCATTTTTCCAAGCCTCGCTGTCCACCTTGGATCCCCAGCTGGTTTCCAAAAGCTTAGGTGTTTGCATATGAAGAACGCTCAAGATAGCTTCTGTCACCATTTTACAGATGAGGAAGTTGAATGACAACAAAATAATGTGCATGCTGCACACATATACAGAGGCATTCCCACTGCTGGCAAATAAACCCTTTGGGAGGAAACTGTCCCACGTACTGTAAATAGCCTCATTCCCAGGACTGATAACTGGGGACTTCCCAAGCACTGTTCCTTGATTCCACTGTTCCAGGTGGGCCAACATGGGTTCTGCTGCCTCAGCCTCATGCCATTTTCCAAATGGGAACTGCCTATGAGTCAAAAACAAAAAACCTTGTTCAACAGTTTAAGCCCAGCCAATGTTGCTCAGCCTATAAAAGCTTCCCATACTTGAAAGACAAAAGTTTCAACTTTTTTTTTCCCTCTTAATTGAAATCATTTTGGATTGAAGCATTTTGTGAAACCCTTGAGATAATTTTATAGCCCCTGTCCTGTTGCAGTAGAAAGTTTGGGAATCTTGAGGTCACAATGAGGGCTTCAAAGACAAATAGCCAAATGAAATTCATTTTAAATCTCTGGTGAAAGGTTGACTATTTTTTAAAACAGATTCGGAAAAGTGTCACTTCAAATGTCTTTCATTTTATCCAAAAGAGTGACTCAAAGTGATTCGTAAAAATATACATTTACAAATTTCATGTTTAGATATGCCCTTTCATTATAATGAAGTGTGAATTTAGATATGGATACCAAGAAAGGGTTAACTCTAATGAGCAAATAATTTTCTTTTTAATTGTCTTCACATGAGATTTCAGAGCTGAAAATGGAGATGGTATTTTTTTATATATGTGTCTTTCTCATGCTTATTTATACAACTAGATTGGCTCTTTTCCTTCATGCTATCCAATTCCCAATTGTGTGCTGAAGTTACTCTTTTTACACTTTATACATGTGATAAATTTTTGCTCTTTTTCATGTTCTAACTTTTTTGGGGGAAAGACAGATTTTTTTATAGGTCTTACCCAAACCTATGTTACTAGACTTAGAACACAATTTTTCATTGCATTTTATTATGCAGTATAATGCTCAACAAATTAATTAAAGTCAATAAGCAATAAATTTTGTAGTTTGTGCTCAGCACAGCATCAAATGGGACCAGACAGAAAGAAATAGTATTAAAAAGATAATCACAAACTTAAAAAAGAACATTGCAGGATGTCACCCTCACCAATATTTCCCCAAACAGGTCATAGAAACACCAGACAAACTAACACATTATTAATTCAAGCATTTCTCCTTAAGAATTTTAAGAATTTCTAAATATGCATGCCATTTAAGGATTCTTCTCTTTTTCTAAGTAAACCAGTTCTCATTCATACCTTAAAGTGATAACATCTGTCACTGATTTAAGTTTGTCCAAAATAATGCATTACAAATACTTGGATTTTTGAAGCAATAGGAGCACTGAAGTAAAAGTGAGCTCTCAGACCACAACCAAGAGGGCCATCCCACAGGCAAGTGACAACAAGGATACAATGGCTGACGTTACACTCCCTTTCAGGGGAGGCTTACCTCATCTTTGGGGCAAAAACCAAGATCTTAGCATTCTGGAGTCGATTTACCAATTTTTTGTTTGTTTTCTCATCCATTTTTGCCACCACATTGGTACTAACACTCATCTGTGTAAAGATAAGAGTTAACTATCAACGTCATACGTTTTTAAAGATAACTTATCTTTTGAAAACTGACAAATTAGATAAAGTCAATTTTGTGGAGGCACAGAGGAAATCAAAGCAAAATCATCATTCTTCAAAAACATAATTTATCTACATCTGCACTGGATATGAAAGTAAACAGACAAAAATCTGACATTCCGGCTACTTGTTTCATATATAAAAATACATTACTTATTTAGGTGTTTAATTTTGTTGTTTTTGTATCTTTGTGTCTTTGATTATTCATACTGTTGAAACATTATGTAACAAGAAAAAAAAATATTTTTAAGACTTTCTGAGAGAGGAAAAACTTCCTAAAAGGGAAAGTGAAAATAGCTTTGGTTTAGAGATCAAAAGCTGTGGCTTCTTTTTTTTTTTTTTTAAAGGTTTTATTTATTTATTTGACAGACAGAGATCACAAGTAGGCAGAGAGGCAGGCAGAGAGAGAGGAGGAAGCAGGCTCCGCGCTGAGCAGAGAGCCCAATGCGGGGCTCGATCCCAGGACCCTGGAATCATGACCTGAGCCGAAGGCAGAGGCTTTAACCCACTGAGCCACCCAGGCGCCCCAAAAGCTGTGGCTTCTTATGTTACTTGCTTTGTCATTATACGTATGATAAGTCATTGTTTCTTCCTGGGAGTTATTATTTAAATAACTGTAATGTTTAGGGGCACCTGGGAGACTCGTTCAGTTAAACACCTGACTTTAGCTCAGGTCATGATCTCTGGATCCTAAGATCAAGCCCCTGGTTGGGGCTCCAGCTCAGCAGGGAATCGGCTTCTCTTTCTGCCACTCCCCTTGCTCGTGTGCCCCCCATAACAAAAGAACTTAGATGCAAAATACTACAAGAATATGCACGTGTGAGTTTCTATATATGGGACACAAAGACAATGCTGTTAGAAGGACAGCAGCTTTCTCTGGGGAGTGCAGTGACTGGACAGAAGGAGGAGGGGGCCTTTGGCTGCTGGAAATGATCTTCATTCTGTTGGGGTTTTCTGTTTGTTTCTTTTTTATTATTATTTTTTAAAATCTCGATGCTGGTTACATGGATGTGTTTTTTTAAATGTAGTGAGCTATATACTTTTGATGTGACACTTTTCTGTATGAATACTCCATTGCGTTAAAAAGAAAAAAGGAAAGGTTGAAGTGAATTTTTCTAGTGGTCTTTTTCCAAAATTCAACTATTTTGTGAAAATTGCCTTCTCATATCAGGACACCCACCGTAAGTCAGACATTGGTAGGTGATGCAGGAACATCATTTCAGACACCTCGGAATGTGCTGTGGAGTAATAGATTTCCATTTGCTTTGTACATTTTTCTGCTTTTTCCCTCTATGCCCACTCTTGCTGCTGTCATTATGTGCAGCTCCCACAGTTTCTCATCCTTTACGTTGTTATTTCCTCCTAATCTGCTAGAAGCTGGAAAGGAAACTAGGGTTTGACAAGCGTGATTATCTGGTACTGCCGAATTCTGTGATGGAGATTTAAATGCCTTCATTCTGAAAGCCTACGGTTGCTAGAAATCTGCCCCGTAGAGAAGTGAGGTGCTTCTGCACTTTGCCTCAAAACCCCTTAAGGGCGAAAAGCACCTCAGGTTTCCACAGCGGACTTCTGCGTGGACAGGGGTTACTTCAGCTGGGTCCTCAGAAGGTGCTATTGTTGTGGCTGTTTAGGCTTTCTTTCAATACTTCCAAGGATTTTCAAAAACTATCTGTTTCCAACCCAGATACTCTATTGCAGAATATATATTGTTATCAAGATTCTTTACTCTTTTTTTTTTTAACCTCATGTGAAAGTTCCTATAATTTCTACACATTGGTCCTGAGACTTTCAACGGGACAAGCAGAAGAGGTCTGCTCTGTTGGTTCTCAACACCAGCTTTGCATCAGGGGGATCTAAGGAGCTTTGTGCTAAGCAGATGCCGGGGTGGGGGGGCATGGTGGGAGGTTTGGATTCAGTCGGTGTGGAGCAGACTGAGGTATCGGTATATCTGCACGGCTCTGACAGGTGCTGGGGATGCATCCACTGTAGGACACCCTTCCCTTCCGGTGCGGGAATATGGTTGTTTTGTGTCCTCTCGTCTCTAGGCCAGGCAGCTCTGGTTTCTTCCTTGGTGTACACATCTTTCATCACTTAGATCACCATCTCTATGCTTAACTTCCGTCACGGGCTTTTTAAATGTGGCCACTGCGTTTTGAACTCAAAGCTGCAGATGTGGTCTCACTAGGGTGGACTCGATTGATTTTCTCCCTCCCCTCGCCCAGATTCCTGTTGCTGAAGTCTAACGTCATGTTTTATTTATGATGCCGTGTTGTGCTGTTGTCTGACACTGGAGGAATGGCCGGTTTGTCATTGTGGGAATTTTTACCTGATTTTTCTTTCCCTTGTGCCTACTGCTTGCCCGCATTGCTTCTCTCCTTCATCAGGGATTACTAAGCGGTTCTTGGGGTTGGGCCCTGGAGATTCAGAAGGAACCAGGACGGACAGGGGCCTGGCCTTGCCAGAGCCGGGATTCAGACAAGCAGAGCAGCAGCTATGTCTTTGGGCTGGTTATCGCCTCTGCTGCGCTGGTGTAACTGACTTACCAACACCCCTGACTTGAGCCAGAAAGGATTTAGGACTGTTGGCAGAATTCTTGAAGCAGGGCTGCTGACCTCCTCTGGCTCACTGTGGACTACACAGTCCTGCTTACTCCCATCCAGCAAGTTCCAGGATCTGTGTTTAACAATGCCTAGAAGAGGTCAAGTCAAGACTTTGTGGGTACAGCTGGGGGATTTGACAAGAACGGTGGGACTTTGGTTGTGTAGTGAGAACTATAAACACTTCATTACATAGTCTTATATTCTCCGACCATGCCTGCAAGGTTGGTAGAGGCAGCCATTTCTGCTCTTGTTCCTCTGACTCCCCCCTTCTTCGTCCCTGATGAAGGCAATGACAGGTATGGGCCCTGGTTCAGGCTATGGTACTGTTCTTTGTGAGCTGTTATCAGTGAGACTGCCCGAAGGAACCATCTTATAACACTGACCTTAGTTTTCCCAGGTTACCTGTTTTGCTGGAGAGTAAGAACTGTGGGTTGTGGCTGCTGTTCTCAGGTTTTCAGTCCTGAAGGCTCTGTGTGTGCTTTGTATGTTCCCTTTGCTGATCCTCTCGGAAGCTTAATTGTTGTACAGCTTCCTGAAATTGGGTGGGTGTTTTAATTGCCCTTCGAATGCGAGAGCTACCTGTTCATGGGCATCCCAAAGCCAGATCAACTCACAAAACCTCCTCTGACATTTCCACAGGAACCGTGTGACACACTTCTTGGCAGCAAGCCCTGGGGCTTTCTCCGTCCCACTCCCGGAGTTTGATGTGCTATGCCTACCTTGTCTCAGATACACATACTCTTAATGGTTTGGGGCTAGAATTACTAGTCCGTCAAGACCATTTTGAATCTCGATTCTGTGCTCTACCTCAGTTTTATGCTTCTGAAAAGTTCATAATCACGGCTCTTTCATATCGTATAAATCTGGAGCACAAACACGGACAGTTTCAGATTAAAAAGAGAGAATTGAGAACACCACCAGACACCTGTAAGTGGGTATCAATCCACTAATTTGTTCTATTTTGTTCTGGTCATTCAGCCAGTCCACATGTTTTTGTTGTTCTGTTGTTTTGAAGATTTTGTATTGTGAAATATAAAACACACACTGAAAAGTCCTTCTCCCAAAAACATGCGGTTTAATAAATTATCACAAAGTAAACAACTGTGTAATTTCTGCCCATGTCAAGAATAGAAACTCCATGGGACGCCTGGGTGGCTCAGTTGGTTAAGCAGCTGCCTTCGGCTCAGGTCATGATCCCAGCGTCCTGGGATCGAGTCCCACATCGGGCTTCTTGTTTGGCGGGGAGCCTGCTTCTCCCTCTGCCTCTGCCTGCCATTCTGTCTGCCTGTGCTCGCTCGCTCTCCTCTCTCTCTGACAAATAAATAAAATCTTAAAAAAAAAAAAAAAAAGAATAGAAACTCCTCTCCCAGACACTACCTAATCATACCCTCCTAGTCTCCCAAGTCCAGAGATAGGCACTGGTCTTGTTTTATGGAAGACACTGCTTTGGTTTATAGTTTTATCACGTAACTATATATTTCTGAGCACAAGAGTTTGGTTTTGCTTATCTTTTTGAAGCTTATATGAATGGAATCATACGCTATGTCCTCTTCTATGTCTCGCTTGTAATTATTATACTTCTTGTGGTGTCTTTTAATGAACAGAAGTTTTTAATTTTAATATAGTTTATCAATTTTTCTCTTTGTGTAAGTATTCTTTCCTTATCCAGATCATGAATATAATCTCCTATTTTACATTATAGAAACTTTACCTTGTTTACCTTTTATATGTATATCTTAAATGAATCTAGAATTAATTTTTCTGTATAGTATGAGGTAAGGGGGGCAACATCCATTTATCTCTATGGATATCCAGTGTCCCCAGGACTGTTTATTAAGAAACCATTCTTTCTCACTGCTCTGTAGTCACTTTCTCATAAATCAAGTATCCATGTATGAAGAGAGACTGCTTCTAATCTCTTTCATCTTCTACTTGTCTATTCATCTTTGTGGGGAGATCACAGTGTCTTAGTTACTGTAGCTTTATAAGACTTGATACTTAAGAGAACAAAACCTCATACCTTTATTTTCTTTGCATTGCCATACAAATTTCAGAATCGGCTTTTCAAACACCAGTGTTTCAAAGACAAGAACAAACAAGAAAATCATGTTGCTTTTTTTTTTTTTAGTAGTTTATTGAATTAACATGGGAAGCAGTCAGCTATTAGTCAATTTTTTGCTCTTAAAAAATCTGTTTTTTGTTTGCTTTTGATACTATTAAGACATTATCATTGTTTTTGGTTCTCAGCAACTTTGCTTTGATCTGTCTAGATGTGGATTTCTTTTTATTTATTCGCTTTGAAGATTCACAGATTTCTTAATGTCCCCCATCAGTTTTAGAAAATTCATAGCCATTATTTCTCCACTTGCTCATTCTTATTATTCCTTCTCTCTCCTTATAAGACTTTGATAAACATTTGTTATATCTTTTCAATATGTCTGTATGTCCCATATCCATTATTCTGTCTTCCATCCTTTTACTCCTCTATACTTCATTCTAGATTTCTTTTTCTAATTTTTAGTTCTCTATTCCCCAACTGAGTATAATATGCTATTAAGTCCATTCATTTAGACCTTACTTTTAGTTATTATATTTTTAGTGTTACTATTATAATCTGTTCTCTTCTTAGTTTCCAGAACTTTGTTGAAATTTTAATGTCTTTAATTCTCTTAATATAGCAAGAAAAATTGCTTTAAAGTCTGTATCTGATGCCTCTGTTATCTGGAGCCCCTATGGGTCTGCAGTTGTGCTTGTTAGTTGTTTCTGTTAATGTCTACACATGTTGGCTTGTTTCCTTCTATATCAGGTTACTTTGGTTTGTTGCTATTCATTTTATTAGCAAGAAATGTTTGTAGAAATCATCTGAGGCCCGAGTGACATTATATTCCATCCTGTTAGGTCTCTCTGATTTTATCAATTTCAAGCATAGAGGTGATTCAAAATTGTGCTACGGCCCCCAGTACAATCTGTCCACTTGTAATTTACTATTATTTCTAGGGTCTCAATGTTCATGATTCCAACTGTAAGTGAAAGGCTTCCATGAGGACTCCTGAATGTGGGAATATTAGTTCCTGTCCAACTAGTTTAGTGAGATAGTCAAAAGCACCGTGAAGTCTCCCCCCAAACACAGCTTTATTGAGATATAATTGACATACAATGTCATGTAAGTCTAAGGTATACAATATATTGATTTGATACATTTCTATATTGCAAAATGATTAGCACCATAGCATTAGCTAATACCTCCACTTGGTCACATAGTTATCACTTCTTTTCTTTGATGAGAACATTTAAGATCTACTAACTTAGCAACTTTCCATTATATGATACATTAGTATTAACTATAATATCTTTAGATCTACATTAGACCTCCAGAACTCATTCATCTTATAACTGGAAGTTTGTACCCTGTGACCAGTATCTTTTTCCTTTACTCCCAGACCCTGCTGACCATGTGCTAGTCTCTCTATGAGTTTGGCTTTTTTAGATAAACATATAAGTGATATCATACAGTATTTTGTCTTTCTCTGACTTATTTCATTTAGCCATAAAGCCTTTAAGAGACTTTCATGTTGTCAAAAATGGATCAAGTCTTTTAGGTTCTTGGCAACTCCTACTGAAATTGGCAGGTGTACTTAGGAGAAGAACAACTCCAAAATACTGACTTCACTTCCTCTGGGCATCAGTTTTCTGCCGGGAATTCTTTACTATTTTGCTATGCCTCCAATGTCATCTAAGAGATTTAAAAAATATTTAGTTCAGGTTTGCAAGTAATCTTTATCAGGAGTGTTGGTTGAATTACCCCATCTATTATTACCAGAAGTAGTCTTCCAATGTACAGTTGATCCTGACCAATACAAGTTTGAATCGCATGGGTTCACTTATGCACAGATTTTTTCAATAAATAAGGTACAGAACTGCACATATATTTTTTCTTCCTCATTATGATGTTCTTAGTAGCATTTTCTTTTCTCTAGTTTGCTTTATTCTAAGAATACAATATATAATACATATAAATGTACAAAATATGTATTAATCAACTATTTATGTTATCAGTTAGGTTTTCTGTCAATAGTAGGCTATTAACAGTTAAATTTTGGGGGGCTCAAAAACTATGGATTTTTGGCTGTGCAGGGGGTTGGTGTTCCTAACCCCTGCATTGCTCAAGGGTCAACTGTATATGTTTTTCCCTTATCCATAGGTATATGACTAGAGATACTGACAACTGCTTCCTGAAATCCAGATACTGTGTTAGAGATTTTCTATAATACCTGTACGTAATTAACTTTACCAAAAGAGAAGAAGAACTAAAGGACTTGGTCTTAATTAGTAATTTTATTCA
The DNA here is from genome assembly GCF_902655055.1 of Lutra lutra. Lineage (NCBI taxonomy): Eukaryota > Metazoa > Chordata > Mammalia > Carnivora > Mustelidae > Lutra > Lutra lutra. The sequence continues at coordinate 49,117,760 of NC_062280.1, read as the reverse complement.
AGTTCCAGTGATTACTATATATATATAGTGTGTGTGTGTGTGTGTGTGTGTGTGTGTGTAGTCTTAGTGCTCCTTCACAGACTTACAAGTCTTAATTCACCATATGTTTCACACTTTACTGTTTGAAATTAATTTTCCCTCCATGTAGTGGTTTTCACAATGACCATCAAAGAAGGTTCTTCCTGATTCATTAGCTTAATTTTTTTCTATCACATTTGTAAATTTTAGTGGTCATGTAAATTATATTATAAACTTTTCTTATAAAGTTAAACTATATAATATTTCATAGAGGTGTATCTTTGGGAAAGCATTATTACTGATAAGACAGAATACGGAATGTGTGTTTCCCATGAGTTGCAGCTTCTCACTGTCACAGAAGATTAAAGGAAAAATAGTACTTGCCACTTTCAACTACACAACATAGATTATCTTGGGGTGGACTCTGATAAAGAAGTTCAAGTGTCCTACATGATGCATGGGATATGACAATGGGAAATGGGTGGTGGGATGGGCTGGGACTGTGGGATTAGTCCACCTTGACAGAGGGGAGCATTTTATCACTGACATTATTTAGAGTTGCTGGAGTATACTACTAATAAAAGGAAGACTGGCTTGTAGTTTAATTTCTTTTTGTAATCTCATTTTTAAGCCCGTTACAGATAATACACTCCCTTGATCATGTATACTCAGAAGGGACCCCTCTTCTTGCCTTGGGAAAAATGCTCTAAATCTAGGCTAAATGCTAAAGTGTGGGTAAACAAAAAATCTGAAGACTACAGTCTTAATTTTATGGCATAATTTTGATATTATAAAAATAGAGAGTAGAATGCATTAAAGCATAACTAATCAATATTAATGATACAGTTATATGTTTCACTTCAATCTTCACATGGAAATGTATCCTGATCTAATAAATACAAGCAGGGTAAATGAATTATGTCAGAGGTAATATGAGTTTTTTCAGAATAATGTCAAAATGCCACCATGTTCAACATTTAATCTTTGAACCTTGGTTTCTCCATCTAAAAATTGATGCTTATGACTTTTTGACGACTTCAAAAGAAGATTATAAAAATAAGAGATATGTCAAGTGAAAGCACTTTGAACATTGTAAACTTGTGTACAAAATAACCCAGTATTTTATAATAGTGAACAAAGATTTTAATAGGATATTTTCATTCATATTAAAGTATTACCAGCAGTTTCTGTGAAGTGGTTTAGTTTTATACATGTCTTCAATTTTTAGAATATATCTGTTTCTAAGGCTACTACATTCTTATTCTAAAACAAAGTAAAACAAGCAAACAAAAATCCTGATGGCCCACATTCAGCCCTTTAGAAAATAGGTAATCGTCACATATTAGCTGCATAGTTGTATTATATACTGAATCAAGCAAACGCTACACAACAAGCAGCACACTCTCAGTTCTGTTCCATTTCCAGTTTTGTCTAATGAACTCCGAGTTGAATGATACGTATTCAGTAGTGATTATCCCTCCAAAATGAGTAATTTCTTTGGTATTTTTATGTCTTTGAATATTACATTCTTGTCATTTTTATTTAATATTTTTATTTAGAAAATGATTTAATTTTCTCAACAATATTTGTGTATGGATTTATTCATGTGAATTTTTTTCTGTTAGCCTATTCATATGGATATTATTTTTTTTCTCTGTACACTGTATTTAGTGAAAAAGTAACATTTACTAGAAAGATTTGATTAAACAAATAGATACATGTGGTTTAAAGTACATAACCAAGGTAAAAATGGAGAGAAAACAAGTAAAACCCATCAAAATTTTGTCAATCTTTAAATTTTGCAGCAGGTATGAAGTTGCCACTAAAATATAAAGTCTTTGTTGATTTTTATAGAACCTATCACTCATGGAATCAATCAGTGGTATGTGGAAAACTTGAGCCAGTTCTTTTGAAGGAGCCATACAGGCATACATTTTTTCTCCCCTTGGTTTTGAAAACATGGGCCCACAGTAGTCAGAGGATCACTGTCTCTTGCAACTAAAGGTGTATGTGTGCCTATGTGTGTTTATATTTATATTTATGTTTCACCCAAATCTACTCATTACAACAGTCAAGAGTGTCATCTTGGTTCTGGTGTTAATTTTTTCAACTTTTTCTTTGCCAGTTTTCCTCCCCACAGCAGTATTTCATTTTTTTTTTCTCCTGTGAACAACAGAAGGATTATATCCTACTTAATGTCTAGAGTGGCTTTTTTTTTTTTTAAGATTTTATCTATTTATTTAACAGAGAGAGAGAGAGATCACAAGTAGGCGGAGAGGCAGGCAGAGAGAGAGGGGGAAGCAGGCTCCCCGCTGAGCAGAACGCCCTATGTGGGGCTTGATCCCAGGACCCTGAGATCATGACCTGAGCTGAAGGCAGAGGCTTAACCCACTGAGGCACCCAGGTGCCCTAGAGTGGCTTAATGGTGGAACAGAATTATCCCAGTATCTACAGATTGGCTAAGTTTTTACCCAACACGTTTAGGGAAACTTGCCCAATACTTGCATTCATAGAACTCTTTAAAAGATCTCTATTTAAATTCTTGGTTAACTTATTAGATAGAAATGTTAGCATGGCTTTAGTTTAGTAAGGAAACAAAACCAGTTGAAGCTAATTCTAAGGAGCACTCCTGCTGAAATAGTTTGTGTTTGATCCCATAAAGAGGCCTTTAATATGAGCAGACATTACAGAAGGGTAACCTTACCTTCTTGATTAGAACGGGATTCCCTCAACACGAAGAGGTATGTATTCGACAGTAAAATGTGGGATATGTAACCAAATACACTATTGAGATCTGGGTTCCCACTCTTTCACTTATATATTCTATGTTTTGGGACACACAGCAATAATTCTCTAACCATTTATTTCTTCATCTGTACATCAAGAAGTTTAAATAGTTAGACTTTAAGGTAGCTAATCTATCTCTCTGTAGAGAGAGAGACAAGATATTAGGAAAGATATCAAGGCATTATCAAAATCTTTCTTCTCATTAGTGTTGAGCAGCTGGAGTACTATCTCCTTGTTGGCTGTGTAAACCAGCAGTCTAATAGGCTTTTGATGCCAAAATGGCTGAAAGCCATATACTTGTGGAGCCAAATATGACCTTAGAAGAAACATTTGACATTTTCATTTACGGCAAATGGATTAAGTTGAAAAGGGATATGCTAAACAAGAATTTTGAATATTAAGCATTGGTATAAATTCAAAATATTTAAGAATTAGAAAGGCATTTCCATTTGCAAATATCTTTTCCCATTTGGAAGGCTGTCTTTGTTTTGTTGATGGTTTCCTTTGCTGTGCAAAGGAATTTATTTTGGTGTAGTCTAATAGTCTAATTTTGCTTTTGTTTCCTTTGCCTCAGGGGAGGCATATGTAGAAAAACGTTTTCTATAATTGATGCCTATGTTTTCTTCTAGGACTTACGGTTTCAGGTCTCACACTCAGATTTCTAATGTATTTTGGGTTTGTTGCTGTGCATGGTGTAAGAGTAGTTGAGTTTCATTCTCTTGCGTGTGGCTGTCCGATTTTCCCAGCACCACCTGTTGGACAGACTGTCCTTTTCCCATTGGTTGTTCTTTCCTGGTTTGTTGAAGATTAACTGACCATACAATTGTGTGTTTATTTCTTAATTTTTTATACTGTTCTGTGGATCTATGTGTCTATTTTTCTGCCAGTACCATACTGTTTTTGACTGTTCTATAATATATCTTGAAATCTGGGATTGTGGTATGTCCAGTTCTGTTCTTTTTCAAGACTGCTCTGGTTACTCAGGGTCTTTTGAGGTTCCACACAAGTTTTAGGATTATCTGTTCTAGTTCTATGAACAATGTTGTTGGTATCTTGATAGGGATTGCATTAAATCTGTAGATTGCTCTGGGTAGTATGGACATTTTAAAAATCTTTGTTCTTCCAATCCAAAAGCATGGGATATCTTTGAACTTGTTTGTGTCAACTTCAATTTCTGTCATCAGTATTTTATAGTTTTTGATGAATTGGTCTTTCACTACCTTGGTTAAGTTTATCCCTTAGGTATTTTATTATTTTTGGCACAATTGTAAATAGGATTGTTTTCTTAAATCTTAAATTATTTTCTGAGATTGTTTTCTTTCTATTGCATATCTGTACCCTAATAATGAAGAAGCAGAAAGAGAAAATTAAAAAATTATATTTGGTATATATTTCTAAAACTCATTTACTCCTTTCTGTCATCATTGTGTCCATCATCTGTCGCTTAGATTGCCTCTAATTGTTTCCTCACTAAGTGATGTGCCACTGTTCTGTTCTCTCCACTCCAGTCACTGTGAAATTTTGAAAGTACAAACATAACATTATTTTTCCCCTGAAAATTTCCAGTGCATTCCCATTGCTCTTAGAATAAGGTCCAAATTTACTAACAAGTTGAATAAGTCCCTGAATGATCTGCTTTGGACCCTACTCTCTCATCTAGCCTCATTCCTCACCACATCCCCTCCCCTGTCTTTATGCTCATCATACTGACAACCTTTCATTTCTTGGGATACTCTTGCTTCTTTTAGGCTAAGTACCTTTCACAAAATGGTTTCTATTCCTAGAATTACTACTGCATTCCCCAGCTTCTCACATTCGACTATTATAGACTCTTCATGTTTCAAATCAGCAAGACTTTTCTGATGAAGTTTTCCCTGATTCCCCACTTGCCAAGCTGGGTAAGATGTCTGTCTATATATTTGCACAGATCTCTATATCTTCCCAACGAAAGTCCTGACTATCTTTCCTTCTTCCCCATGGTGCATATTCTCCATGGGACAGGGACAGTGCTGATATGATTTACCCTCATACTTCACACCCAGTGGGTTCCTGAGGTATATAGTAAGTGCTCAGTAACTATTTAAGTTTTATTTTTATTTGTTCCATTTTCCCATTTGTTTCATTTCAAATAAACCATACTATTGAGTAAATCATGATGGAAGCTTTACTGCTCACCAGGGGTCATTGACCCTAAATTGTAAGATCAGTTTGTTGGAATCATGAAAACAATCCTTTGAAGGTTGGAGCCTACAGACAGAGATGTAACAGTTAACAGTCAAGGGTCATTTCATCCTGGGCAAGGCCTAAATTGGGGTCATATCTAACATGGCAAACTGTGATTTTATATAATGATGTTGATGATGATGATAATGATGGTCATGGTAAAATAAATGCCATCATAGCACCAGACTCCAGACACAAGTTGTTATTTTAAATCTGGCAATCAACACTCAGGATATATGATTTTCAGAATGTAGTATTTATAACCTGAGACTCATTATCCTAATCAAATCATGAACATTCATAGGCATTTTAAAAATCAAGTTTGTGAATCCTTTTAAGCACATTCAACTCCTGGGCCCCCTCTCTGCTTCTTGTTTCTGTTGTTAAGAAGAGCAGAAATCAAAGGAAATAAAATTTATACCTTCTAATCTTGTGTAAGGAAATGCTATCACCTTAAAAAAGGATCAGGTTGGGTGTGGGGAAGGATAACATAATAAATGAGTCTGGGAGACTCTCTGTGGATTTCAATTATGCTTTTTGCCCCCCATAAGGATAACCACTTAAAATTAAAAGTTAAATTTGCTGCTGTGTATAGGCAGCCCTGACTCACAAACTATATATATATATATATATATATATATATATATATAAATATATATATATATATATATATATATATATATATATATATAAAATGAGGGTTTTTTCCTGCAAAACCCCAAAAGGTTTTTCCTGACTCACAACTATATATATATATGTCATTTGAGGGTTTTTCTTATGTGATCCAGCGTCCTCTGAAAAATAAACATGAATTATCGCTATCCATCACATTCTTTTCCAGAATGGGGATTTGTAAACATCTTAGAGCCTGTTTTCCCTGAGGATTACACCATCATGAATGCCAAATGAAACATTGTCTTGATATGTGAAAGAAAATACATAGGCAACTTGTATATATTTGAAAATAAGGCAAGTTCACCCCCAAACTGAGTATGCCCATACAGGGAGTAGTCAAAATAGTATACAATATTCGCCAATTTGTTCATTAAAAAATAAAGCTCTTCTGATTTAATGTTGCATAGAACTCTTGATGAGATTCATCTGAGCCACATCAGCTTGAAATCAGAACCAAGTCCTTGCTTCGTATCTTTTATCTAAGTCATAATACAAAAATGTTTCAACAAAAGTCATGGAATAGACAAACCATAGCAGCATGAACAGAAATTTTTCCATGTATATTTTTCCTGGGAAATTAATGTTAAAATATTTACACACAACTCTTAGAGAAGCCATTTGGTATTTATGACACCCCTCCTCCATACCATCTTTATTCTGACTCCATAACAACATGAATCAAAAATTAAAAACAAAGACAGACCTAAAAACCCAAGCTTTAGAAATTGGCTTCCTTGATCTCCCTGATATGAGGAAGTGGAGATGCAACATGGAGAGGTTAAGGGGGTAGGAGAAGAATAAATGAAACAAGATGGGATTGGGAGGGAGACAAACCATAAGTGACTCTTAATCTCACAAAACAAACTGAGGGTTGCTGGGGGGAGGGGGGTTAGGAGAAGGGGGTAGGGGTATGGACATTGGGGAGGGTATGTGCTATGGTGAGTGCTGTGAAGTGTATGGACCTGGCGATTCACAGACCTGTACCCCTGGGGATAAAAATATATTAGATGTTTATAAAAAATAAAAAATTTAAAAATAAAAAAATAAATTAATTAAAAAAAAAAAGAAATTGGCTTCCTATCTTTCATTTCTGTAACTCAGAACTGAGTATAGGTGAGGCTTTGGGTTTTAAACTTCCAAAAGAAATTTAACAAATTACTATTTGTTTTAAAGCACCAATGAAATTTATACATAAGGATGTGTATTCTTACTGACAAACAACTTAAAAAAAAGATTTTATTTATTTATTTGACAGACAGAGATCACAAGTAGGCAGAGAGACCCCCAGAGAGGGAGGAAGGGAAGCAGGCTCCCTGCTGAGCAGACAGCCCGATGCAGGCCTCGATCCCAGGACCCTGAGAACATGACCGGAACCGAAGGCAGAGGTTTTAACTCACTGAGCCACCCAAGCACCCCTGAAAAATAACTTTTGATCTTGACTCGCATTTGGGGCATGTTTAAGGCTCTTTCCATCCTTGCTCACATGCTGATCACTGTAAGTCACAGAGGTTGCAGTGGTCTTGGGCTTTTGTTTCTCTATGTGATTGTTTCTGAGTGCAGGTGGCCTGCTCCAGTGCTTACACATCTCTGGCTGTTATAACTAGGAAAGGGGAGGTACTGTCTATGGGTGCAGTCATTATGGTTACATGTTGGAACAACTTCTGCCTCTTATCCTAAATCATCACCATGCATAGTTCTAAGGATATTTGTCATCTTTTACAAGACCCCTGATTACATCCATAATTGAGTCAAGGTACAAAATCGAAAATTAATTTCTTAGAGGTAGCATTAAATAATGCAGTTCAATTCTCTTCCAGTATAATGCTACTATCATCTAACTTCAGTTCATCATGATAACAAAAATATACATCATAATATGTGTTCCAGGAGAAAAGTCATCTCTCACAGTCCAAATGCGGGACCATGCCCTTTGTATTCTTATGTTAGAATTCTTATTATCTCAGCTACTCTCAGAATTAATAGGATGCTAAAAAGATTCCAGAAAATTTGATATTTTGAAGCAATATTTTAGTTCAAATGTGGCATAAAATATTCATCTTAGCTATTTGTAACCATTAATCTGACTGATTAAGGCATTTCAGACCATTTAAATATTTATTTTTAAAATGTTCCTTGTAACTGGGAATGGTGTGAGCTTCCTGAAGATGGGCTAGGTAGCTTGGGGCAGTTAGGAGGAAGACTTTCTATAGAACTTTGTACTTCTGATATTTGAACAATGTGCATATTACCTAGTTAAAATAAATAGTAATTAGTTTTAAAAAATGCAACACAAACTTTTTAAATACAAATTACACATGCATGTTTTAATGGCTCATAATCACTTCTGAGGGGAGGAGTTGAGAACTGTTAAGAATTCAGACCCATTTACCCTCTCTTATGGGCCTATAAATAATGACTATATGAATATTTCATGTGGCATCAAAAGTAAAGATGTTTGCCTCAGATTAAAGTGTGTGGTTTGATTAGGACATGAAAATTACTCTATAACGTGAACCCAGAATCTCAGGAAGTTGGGATTACTAAACATAACCCATGAGAAAGAGATAAAAGGATTGAGGAATTCCCCCAAGACAACATTCCAGAGAATTTCTAGCATGCTCCTCCAGTCTGCTGGCTTCCCACACGTGGTCTGCATTATCACTGCAGGGCCTGGAAGCTATAAAGAACAGCAACATGTACAAGAAATGGTTTTAAAGAGATAAGAGCAAGTGGCTTAACAACAACAACAACAACAAAACCAAAAGTAAAACAAAAAACAAAAAACAACCAAGGCTCTGTATACCATTATCACTTAAGGGAGGAAAGAGGAAAACAAAAACTGGAATCTATGAAAGAGAGGCTTACCAAACACTGACTGAAAATTCATTCACATCTTTAGTGAATACCACTAGTGAAAATATCTGTGAACTCCTCCACCCCTCACTAGGTAATTACCATATGCAAGTTTATACGGAGAACATACAGGAACTTTTGTATCTGGACTGTTAGCTTTTAAAGAGGAGGTACAATGACTTTTGTTGGATAGGCCCAGGGTTACAGAGCTAAGAGCATGTACCTGGATCAAATCCTAGATCCACGGCTTATTAGGTGTATGACCTTGGACAAGGTAGCTAACCTCTTGGATCATCAGCTTCCTCCTCTGTAAAACAGGATTATAATAGTACGTACCCAGAGAGTAGTTTTGAGGGTTAAATGAATTAATATTTGTAAAGCACAAGGACCAGTGACTGGCACATAGTAAGTGTTACATCAGTATTTGCTAATACATTTGAGTAAAACAGTGTAAATTTGTGTACCTACATTCTACTCAATTAGTTAAGGTCCTATTTCCTCTGAAAGCATTAGTCGAAGGCTCGAGACTCTGAACATCCATGATGATTAGCTACTCTCTTGTCTATCTTTGCTTCTACCTATGGAGTTGTTTGCAGATCAAGATTCCTTGTACTTATTCCCAGATCCATTTATGACAAAAATTTTTGCTTTTTTAAATTAAATAATTGAATCTTATGAGTACACCTATGAAATAAACATTCAAAAAGAGAAGTTTTTTTTTTATGAGAATAGATTAAAGGCTTTGGAGAAATTTGATAAATAGAGGCCATTTAAAAAATGCTCTTGAATTCAGTGTTTATGAAACAATGGAACAGAATTAGAAAAAAATCATAAAAATCTGGAAAGAGTTTATGCTGAAAATTGTTTTTCAAATGTCCTTAAATTCTGGGTCTACTTAATAGAAACTGAAACTGGAAATTGTAGACAATGCATTGTGGGTGTGATGTGTGCAAGAAAGACAGCGTAAGAGTCCAGGGGGATGATCTATATGCAATAGCAAAGCTTCTCTGCAGCAAAAGTTTGGTGAATTCTTATGGATTTACATTTGAAGCCAAGAGAAAACACATTTATTTATTAGGGATCATTTTCTGGTGATTTCCCAAATAAATGAAAATCTCAATGCCAGGTTAAAGGAATTTTGGCCACAGTAAAAACTGTTGGGTTTTAGGGGCACCTGGATGGCACGGTTAATTAAGCGTCTGACTCTTGGCTTTGGCTCAGTCATGATCTCAGAGTCGTTAGATCAAGCCCTATAGCAGGCTCTGTGCTCAGGGTGGACTCTACTTGAGATTTTCTCCCTTTCCTTTGGGCCTCCCCAGCCCCCACCCAACACACACTCTCTCTAAAATAAATAAATAAATAGATAGATAAGTCTCTAAAAATCAAAACAACAGTTGGGTTTTAAGATCAAAAGGGATAATTGTTAAAGACAAAAATAAAAAAGAAAACACCACAGGTTCAAAATGGCATTACTTGGGCCAGGCCAAGTCACCAAACCAGGGCTTAATACCTCCCCCGGAACCTTAAGTTTCAACTTCTCCCAGAACCTTAAGTCTTATCCTGTCAATCAGGAATTTTCTGAAAAGCACCAAAGAAATAATCTGTCAATGGGTCTTTTCCATTCTCCAAAGGAGGATGCAGTAAACTGCATAATAAGACCCCTGTCCTCCTACCTAAGGGAAATTTCCTTGCCCAGAGCAATCCTTTCTTTTCTTTTTACTTATAACTATCTTGTCCCACCCTCCTTCCTATAAAAACTTTACCTTTTGTACAACTCCTGGGAGCACCTCTTCAGATGGGGTGCTGCCCAATTTAATAAACTCATTTAGTAAAGACAACCAGATTAAAAAAAAGAACTATTTGGTGTTAGAATACTTGGCCTAGGTTTGAATCCAGACTCTATCACTTACTAGCAGTGGCACCTGGGGAAAGGAAATTGCTTAACTTCTTTAGGAGTCAGTTTCCCCATCTCTAACACTGAAGCATCAAAGTGCCTATGAGGTTTTTGGGAGGATTCAGTGCACTATTACATGGAAAGAAACTACCCCACACCATGCACAGCACATGGCAAATGTTGCACACTATTATTATGTTTGCCTGCATTCCATTCTTATCTCACTGCCTTACACGTAACTATTACAGAATAAATGTTTATTATTTTTTAGGTAACGATGAGGATTAAATCATTCAACAAATAATTATCGAACATACTACTTGTCAAAACCTAATATGTGATTCTGAGAACACAGGCACAAATTGAGATGTAGTTCTCTGCCCCCTTTAAAATCTTTTCATCAGCCAGAAGTTAGATTACACTTGTCAATGAACCTAACCACGACTGATCTTGTTTTACAGACAAACACGAAATTAAAACATTTTTTATATTGATGATGGTGAGTAAAAATAAACTATTATTTTGGGGAAATATTCATTCAACAATCACTTATTTATCAGGCTATACCGTAGAGCAGGAAAATATGGTCATTTTAAGTGATAAAAACACTGAAATTAAGAACTCTATAGAAATGAAATATGTTATGGGGAACACAAAGAAGGGAAAGAGTAACAGCAAATCCATGCAAAGATGCATCATGTTTCTAAATGCTTCTACCTACTTTAGTCATACATAAATCTGACATGTCTGCTCAGAAAATCAGACATGATGTCAAGTAGGATAAGCTCTTACAAGTTGAAGAAAGTATACGTTGTGGAAATGAGCATGAATTTTAGGACCAAGACTAGAATCCTAACCTTGCTGCTTATTAGTTGTTTGACACTAGGAACATTGCTAAACCTATTTAAACCTTAATTTCTTCATCTGCAAAACAGAGTGAAGACTAACTACCCCCAAGGGTGGTTATGAGGATCCGGTGAGGATTCAATGAGAAAATACACCTACGTTGTCCAGAACAGTTCCTGGCACAGCAACGCTTCAGAAGACAGCTGGTGTTGTGACATGTGAGAATGAACACTATCCTCAGGCTGCACGGCATGATGCCAAGTGTTCCCCAGACCACAGGCATCATGAACGCATCTTTAGAACTCTTGACATAGACTTACATGGAGTTTGCGGCTTGGCTTGGTGCTACGCTCTTATGTTGACCCAATGAGTCAGTCTCTTATAGGGCCCAGTTCTTATATCTCTGTTCTACTTTTTATGTGAAATCTGTACAGTTAAGTACATCAACTCTGTATTTCTAAAGAAAGCCTGTTAAGGCTTTTGTGTATTTGTTTGTTGGATTTATTCTATTTGGGGGATGCAATGGGATTCCTGATACTTGACTGTAAGATTTTTTTAGATTTCATGTGTATCACTCCACAAAACACGCACAATTTTACACAGACCTTTTCATAACATAGTCACCTCTTCTGAACACTTCCTAAAGAATTATCCGCAATATTTAATAAATATTAGAAGTTTTTGAGCTTAAGTTCTTTCTCTGTGGATTAGTAATATATTCTAACACCAACTCTAGATATCTTATTCTACCAATGGAGTAGATGTACAGTAAATGGTTGTTGATTGATTGATTTTGCTGAGTGATTGAACTCTAAGGTCTTAAACAGTGTCCTTACATGTAGCTGTGTAAACTCTATGGAATGAAACTCAAGCTTGTCACATTCCAAGAGTAATAAGAATGAGTTAGCCAAGTACCTCCTCTCTGACGTGTCGTCCATCAAACAGCCTTAACATCGTGCTGACATAAAAGCAACTTCAGGAGAACAGGAATACTGTGACAAAAAACAAAATCACTTGCTCAAAGTATTAAAAGAATAATAGTAAAAGTACCAAAATGTACGTGTCTATGAATGAGAGAGAGGAGACACTTGCAAGTTGTGAGAGTTAAGCATGATTTCATAAAGTTCTCATGGTTTCAGCTTCACCAGTGCAAAATTCTAAATCAAAATGCTAGGAGGCTGATGCACTTAAATTAGATCCCTACATATGTTCCTGAGTTTAACAAGCAACCTTCTACCTTCAGACAGACATGCTGGGGGAAGGAGGAATTGCTCCTCAGCAGACAGCACCTGGCTTTAAATGCCTTTGCTCTGGTCCACCACGGTAGACAGAAACAGAGAAGAAGCGAACACTGTATCTCCTCATATTAATCTCTGTTCATACTTGTTCCAAAAAAGAATTTCAAAAAGCTTAGCTTACATGTTAGGGTTCTCAGAAAATCAGTTGGTTTTCCTTTCTGACTTGGAGATGATTGGTCAGATACATTGATTGAACGACTTTCCCTACACCTTCCTATCCTAAGCATTTTCCAATTTAGGTCCAAACTCATTTCTTGCACGTATGTGTGACAGAAAGAAGCAGAAATGGCATTATATATGCTCTCTTGCCTAAGTCCAAAAAAGCAAGATGAAGTAACAGAAGAAAGAATGCACCTAAACTCATTGTAGGGTTTCCTATTTCCTGCAAAGGTATTTCCATTGGGGCTCCCGAAGGACTGTTCTCTGTCCATTTTTTTAGCTTTTGACTGCTTCCTTTAATTAGCGTCCAGCCAAATTCTTCAAGCTGCTTTGCTTCTTATCTAGAGGGGAAAAACTAACTTGCAAAGGAAAGAAAAGGGGGATAAGATTGAAAAGAAGGAAGCTATGCCTCAAATGCCACATTTTCATAGAAGCTGTCTGGAGCTAAGAAAAGGACCTGCTAACATCAATGAAGAGAGAAACCCCATTCCATATGATTGTCAAGGACTTTTGGCCTTGTCTTATGGAAATCACACCCTGAATAATTTTGTTTGGCTTGGAATGTAACATCAAGGAGGAATATACCTTTGAGTTTAGAAAGCAATCCTCATCTGGGGCGCCTGGGTGGTTTGGTCGGTTAAGCATTTGACCCTTGATTTCCGCTCAGGTGATGGTCTCAGGGTCATGAGACCGAGCCCTGCATCAGGCTCCATGCAATGTGGAGAGTCTGCTTGATAATCATTCCCTCTCCCTCTGCCCCTTCCCTCATGTGTGTGCTCAATCTCTCTAAAATAAATAAATAAATCTTTTTTTTTTTTTTTCTTTTAAAGAAAGTACTGCTCATCCTATGTGCTGGAGCTCAAATCAGAAAGAAGGAAGAAAGTGACATTCTGGACTGCAATTCACACTCCGGGGTTTATATTCTCCCCTTCATCCTACCAGCATTTAATTCGCAGTGAACTCCATGTCCATGACATTTAGAGGGTTCTTTCCCAGTTCATCCATTCCTACCTCCTTATCCTGTAGTTCTTCAGGAAACAGAGCTGAGCACCAGGCATTTTACCTGAGTCATTCAAAGACAAATGGGAAAATATTCCAGCTCTAAAGCTAAAGTATAAAGATTTACATTTTTCTTCTGTGGATGGCAACTGAAGTAAGCACACAACTGGAATGAAGACTGTTCTTCCTTCAAACACACACAAGTCTCCAAACGGAGTGGAACCCCTGTTCCAGGTCTTTATTGCCTTCTAAATTTCTGGCTTTCTTACGTGCTCTCTTTCCTATTTCCTATGGCTTCCTTCCATTCTCCTCCTTTTTTACACATACTCTTATTTGAGTTACCTTGATGAATGAGGCCTTCTACCACCGTCTAGCTGACAGCTCCCACATGCTATAGATAAAAAGACTATTGTCATGAGGATAAAGTAGAAATGTGCTCAAGCATCATTGTGTTTTACATGGAAATTCTCTACATGCCTTTACTATTTCAAGGATAATTAATTAATTATTACAAGATAACTTAAACAATAGAAAAGTTATTTTAAAGTTCTCGTTTCAGATATATGGTCTTACTCTATCCTTAAATATACTCACATACTTTATAACATGTATCTCAATTTGGGGTCTGGAAATAGTTTGTCATGCTCAGAGCTTCCATGTCTTCTAAAAGGGACATTCGGGTATATTGTATACAAAATAAACCCTCATAAACGAAACTTGTGTTTTCATGTGGGCAACCTGACCCAGTCAGGAACGTGAATGTGATTAATATCCAGTTCTCACTTTGCATCTCAAGCTTCAAAGACTTCTCATCCAGGCAATTCAAAAACCTTCACAAACAGTAACACTAAATAAGGAAGTATTTTTGAAATATGGCTTTAGGATGAAGCTCTGGTACAGCAAGTGAGGTGACATTGACTTGGTGTTTGATCCCACTGGGCCTCAGTCAATCGACAAAATGAAGGTGTTGTGATGTTGGATTGCTCAGGAGCAGTCCGACTCTACCATGTCCTTGTCATATGGGTGTGTGCCATTTACAGTTGTCTGTCCCCATTACCTTTTTGCAAGGATTTGATACTTTTCAAGGAATCAGTTTATAGAGGTCTCACTAAGCATAACTGTGAAAGAGTTCTATAAAACATAGCTATTCGTTAATCACATTATGTTTTCAAATGAGAGTCTTGCCTGGCAAATTAAGGCTTCCATTAAAAAACAAGAATAAAAACAAGCTATTACACCGATCTTAGAGAAAACTCAATGCATTATGTGTATAGATCCAGACATATATTAAACTTCAGTTTAAAAAGATGGAGAAACACCTGGCAAATGCACTATATGGCCCTACATTTCCTCCTTTTCTTCTGATTGTATTTTGCTAATACTACCAAAGTCACAAAACTTACTTTTAGAATTCTTCCCATCTCTAATGCTGATACTCTTATGAATCAGTGTAACTGAAACATCAAAAGGAAAGTCACACTGACTTACTCT
The DNA here is from genome assembly GCF_902655055.1 of Lutra lutra. Lineage (NCBI taxonomy): Eukaryota > Metazoa > Chordata > Mammalia > Carnivora > Mustelidae > Lutra > Lutra lutra. The sequence continues at coordinate 49,102,517 of NC_062280.1, read as the reverse complement.
CTTGCTAAATTATTTTGTTGAAGTGGAAACCATCAAGCCATGTACCAGGATGCTTTTGGTACCTATGACTGTTTGAATGTGGGCAATAGGGAACAACTCTTCTTAAGTGGTGAGTGGTTGTTACTGGTATACATCTAATACAAACACATCATCAGTGCTTTATTACTGGTCTCAGAAGAAAGATTTTTCCTTTTCATTCTAAGTAAAACAATACGACATATGGCACCATTTTAAAACTTAGAGAGGTAGAAATAGAGAGGTAGCTGGTGGAGTATTACCCAGAAGTTCATATCGAAAAGTGAAAGATCCTGATGCTCCATAGTCAGCCCCAAGAACAATGACTCCTGGGCGTAGTATTGTTCTCAGGGTACAGCAGTAGAAGATCACTGTGCATTTCTAATTACTCAACTCAAGCTCTCTTTGTCCCATGAGGGGAAGATTGTCAACGAGCAGAGAAATAGCAAAGGCAACGAGGTGTGCATGAAAAAATCATTACATCCCTGTGCCTAGGTCAATTTCTATTAGAACCAGGTTATATGGCTGTCTGTAGAGGGAAATGAATGCATGTATAACTCTACAAATGTTTAAAATGTGTTACTCTTTTACACATTTTTAAGAGCTCTTAAGAATACTTTTTCTGGCACATCTTAGTCCAAAGGGAATGTGGCAATGTACAAAATGGGTCACATGAAATACTGAGAACAAGACGATATGGTTGGTGGTTTCCTGGAATGACTTTTCCTAAACCTTCCCAATGAATAAAACTTTCCTAAGAGGATCCTCTTTCTCCTTTGTTGGTGAGAGGATATTCAGTTAGGAAATGTCACCTTAACTCAACATGAGCAAGGTCTCCGCTCGTCTTTATTATCTGAAACCTACAAGCAGGTGAAATCTTGCTTCCTAAGTTCAGTTATTTGCAGTGGTACTATTGTGTGATGATATGTAAGAGGATCCTCCTTTCCCTTAATGTTCCCTTAATGTTCCCTTAATGTTATTTCTTTCAATGGAAAGAGGAAAATCCCTTAAGAAAAGTTTTTCTTTTTTTTAAAATCCAGTATTCTAACCATAAACATATAAACTATTAAAAGTTTATTAGTAAGTTTAATAATAATAATAAGCTATTAAAAGATATTGATGACTGAAAACTATTAGAATAACCAGCATATCTACCACCTGAATTGTCTTCATTGAAGAGCTACACCGAATTCTTGACCATTTTAATCAAAGCCCAACAATCTTTTCAAAGTAAGAATACAAAGTGATTAGACTGCTTCTCACTTAATAAAGGAAATTTAAGTATGAAGGGAACTTCCAGCTATCCATATGTCATCTCAATTTGCTAGGATTTGTATCAAACATCAGATTTTCCCACATCAAAAAAACAGAGTTTGACTTGGAAGTGAGTATGCATTGTGATTTTGGCCAAATAAATATACCCAAGTATATCCAAATATACCCCAATATACCCATAAGATGGGGATAACAATATTTACTTTAGAGTTACTGAGAGTAGAAAACAGCCAGGATTAAATGAAAGTTAGTGGTTATCTCTTATCTTAATTTTTCCTTTGAGATGATGCTGAGTTTAAAGACATCACATCATCTCAAAGAAAGACAGAAAGTTATTGTTAGTGAATGTTTCAGTCATAGTCCAGTCAGGAGAACAGAAATGCTCTGAAAATTTTAATCAGAGGTGAATTTAATACAAGAAATTGGTTATGGGGCACCTGAGTGTCTCAGTTGGTTAAAGTCTGCCTTCAGCTCAGGTCATGATCTCAGGGTTCTGGGATTGAGTGCAGAGTCTGCTTCTCTCTCTGCCTCTGCAGACTTTGAAACATGTAACATTGTTAACTGATCAGAGCTTAATAACATGGGACTACATTTTTTTTGTTTATGAGCATAATCACACTATTGGTTCTTGCAATACATATTATTGAAATACTATTTATTGATTTTCAATCAGTTTAAAGTAGAAAGTTTCATTATAGTTACAGAGAAGAGAGCATGAAATAAATTTTGGCGAAAAATCAGAGGTGGAGCGCCTGCATGGCTCAGTCAGTTAAGCGTCTGCTTTTGGCACAGGTCATGATCTCAGGGTCCTGGGATGTAGCCCCATCCGGCTTTCTGCTCAGCTGGGAGCCTGATTCTCCTCCCTCTGCCTGGCTCTTTGCCTACTTGTGCTCTCTTTTTCTGTCAAATAAATACAAAAAATCTGAAAGAAAGAAAGAGAGAGAAAGAAAGAAAGATCAAAGGTAAAACAAACCAAGGTTGGGAGGGAAAGATGGAGGAATAGAAGTAGGAGACACTCATGCATTTATTTCCTCATTTAAAACAGTGTGAAATCAATAGTTCTGCCTCAAGTTGATGGGCCAAGAGACACATTTATGTGTATTGTTTAACAGTTGAAAGTTAGAGCCTAGAAGAACAGGGTAAAAAAATAACAACAGATGGAGAATAAAAGAAGAGATGGAAATTAGACTACATTTTCCAGCCTTCATTATTCGAGAGTAAATAGATAAGGCCCAAGATTGACAAATTAACAAATTGAGTTTCACATATGTAATTCAGTGTTGTGAATATAACCGTAGAAAATAAGATTAGAAAGAGTAAAAATTGTTGCCTCTTGTGAGAAGGCTACAGTTGGTGGAAGGAGGAGATATAAAATTTTCATTTCAGGGCTTTTTTTCTAATATTTTTTATTTTGCATATGTGTTGCAATTTTATAATAAATAAATATAGGGAAAATGTTCCTGTCAACGATGAAGGTATAGGGAGGGGCAGGCATAGAAACAGCCCCCTTTTGGCTCAGCTCAGTGTTTTGTTTTATGATTTTATGAATGTAAAGCCCCTAGAGATGTAAAGTGGAAAGAAAGAGATAGATGTTATTGTTTGATAAAATGAAACCAACAGCACATATGTTACAAGGGGCGCTGTACCTAAGAGATCACTTGAGAGTACAACCTTGCTTAGAGTCAGCTGCAAAGCAGTGCAGAGTTTTCAGGCTGGTTTAATCCTTTCTCCTTTCCTTCCCAATGTTTAATTATAACATTTAAACTCAAAGAGTTACTGGCAAGACAAACATAAAAATTTCTCAGCAGGAAGCATTCCTCAGTTCCTTACAGAAAAAAATCATCATCATCAAAAAAGTATAAAAATAAAACACGTGATAGCTGACAAATTTCTATGGTCAACAAGTCACTTTGTTGTTGTTTTTTTACATTGAGGAACAAATCAAGTTGGAAGCACTTTTCTCACTTTTAGTGAAGCATGCACAACACGGGGGCAAGTTCCCTTATAGTTTGTCTAAGTCTCCACAAAGGTCTTTGAAGTTGAAGTCCCAGCTTCTCCTACAATTATGAGAAATCAGCTTTCAGTGCATAACGAAGTTTCTGACACTCAGACCATGCCTCTGTCCCTCTCTAGCACGGTACAATAGTAGCTCACATTCCATTTGTATTCACTTCTTAACTAATCCATAAGAAAAAGTGTGAATAATCCCATTTGGTTCAAAATTGTCATGAGGTCCAAACGTCAGGATCAAAATGTTTGGGCTCAAATGACAAGGTAATACATCTTTTTTGATCATCTTTCCATTTGTGTTGTCTTCATTTCCTTTAGTAAAATCTTAGCTTAGCAATTTTTTTTGAATGGTTTATAGCTTACCTAGATTGTTCATAACCCTCATTTGCAAAAATATTGCCAGTCTCTTCCTTAAAATAAAAGCCCATTACTTCCAAATAATCTCACCAAGTTACTAGTCCCTGGATGTATAATGACCTAAGTATTCAGCTTTCCATTTAAGGCTCAGAGCCCAGAGCTCCCATTTCAAGTGGGTCCTACGTGTCTGAGGTCTTAACACAAGTTTCCAACCCCATCAAGAAAACAACATGGTCGGAGTATCCTTGGAAATTCATATATCCCTTGGATACATAAAGTTTCTCTGTTTAAAAATGAAACAGACCAGGATATAGCCTCTGCTAAACCATAAGCAAAGTAATTTAAGTGCCTGTGTGGAGAATGTCCAGCTTTTGAACGACCTGGTTCTCATATGGTCAAGATTAATGTCATTCCATTCTGACTGGCTCTTCCTGTCCCTATGGTGGAAGTGGGTTTGGAAACATGTTGGATGAAGAAATTTCCCAGTGTATCACAGTTACCAAGCCAGCTGTGCAGAGTCATTTTTACATGGATACAGTTGAAATGTTACCGATTTCTCACAGGCTTAATTACTGTACCTATTTTGTGAGCTTTGGGATCAGGGCCAGATTACAGAGAATATGAGAAGTTTGCTGGACAGTGGATAAGGATGCTCCTGTGTATCATAAAGAACTTTGGTCTGGGACTTAGCAGTTCCAACTCCATGTCAGCACAAACACAAACCCTTGGCCTTTGCTGTTTATTAGAACATAGCAATAGCAATTAACCACAATGTTTAGAGAATTAGGGGTTTGAGTTTCCATTTAATTTAATTTTCTGGTTGACTTGGGATTAAACAAACAAAAAAAACCCTTTTTTTTATTCAAGCCTTTGGAAAGGGGAAGGAAAGAAACTAGCATTTATTGATTATTATGACAAATATTATGCTAGATTTTAAAAGTATGTTACATGTCTTCATTGTAAAGTATATAAAGTATGTATTATTTTTTAAAATTTTATAGGTGAGGAAACAGACTAAGAAAGGTTAATTAGTTCCCGTAAATCACAAAGCCGGTGTTCAGAACATGTAAAATTAAAACCTAAGTCAGCTTGGGCACCTGGGTGGCTCAGGTGGTTAAGCATCTGCCTTTGACTCACTCAGGTCATGATCCCAGGGTTCTGGGATTGAGCCCCACATTGGGCTCCCTGCTCAGTGTTTACTTCTTCCTTTCCTTCTCCCTGATTGTGGTCTCTCTCTCACTCTCTCTCAAATAAATAAATAAAATCTTTAAAAAAATAAAGTAGCATATTTGATAAATTGCTTTCCAGATTAGTTTCTCTAGAAAGACTTGATTCTAGAGTTTTTGATTCTAGAAAGACTAATAAGTGAAGAATATGGAAAACTGAGTGTTTTCATTAATAGAAGTTTTACTGTACATTTCAAAAGATCAGTTACTGTTACTTCCCGAAGCTGTCATCCAAATCTCCTATAAAAGCTGGTCTCTTTATCTGCAAAGTGTCCCTAAACGGGGAGGGTGAGTGGATACACCAGGAAGTGTCTGGGGAGAAGACTAAAAAAGCTCAACACAAGCTTGATATTTCTTTGAAGTCATTTTTATTTAAGTCATGTAAACATTTTATTTAAGTCACGTGAACATTATGTGTTCATTTGAAAAAACAAAACAAAACAAAGGACTTCTGTAAATTACTTCACGGTTCTCTAAAATCCTTGAAAAAAATTTGAAATGCCAGGAAAATGTACCACGTTTACTAGGAGGACTCTTGTTCCTCCTCTGGTATAACCCCACTTTACTTGGAAAGTCCAGTATTAAACTGCGTGTGCGGTTTTTTTCTGTTTTGTTTTTTGTTTTGTTTTGTTTTGTTTTTTAAACCTTATTCACAAGAATCATATTTGTTGTTAAAAAGAAAAATCAGATTCCTGGGATTCATCCATGAAGGCTACTCTAATTTAACATGTCCATGGAAATGACATTTAAAAAGAAAAAAAAATGGACATAAGTGACTCTGTTGATGTTCTCCAACCCTATACCAAGAAACTCAGTTTCAGTGAAACTCTAGATTATGAACAATACCCCATGGCACACAGTCTCTATTATCTTCCACCATGTTTAACGCACTAACCCTGCAGCTGCCTGGGCCCCACGTCTCGGTAACATGTGATACAGCACAGATAGAATCCCAGGTAAAGCAGTCAGAGTTTTCACATCCTCTGCACTATGGGTCTTAATGCACTCAGAGCAGAACTGCTTGATAGTAGAACTGTACTAGATTATGCAAGCAAATGATGCTATGTGAAAGAACATTTTTAAAGCATATAAAACATACTATATTGCATAATAATGCTGAAGTAAAAAAAGACAATAAAAAGAGAAAGGCAATCTAAAAATCAATCGTTACAGGGTGCCTTCCAAAATCTGTTTAGTTGAGCCTTCTGTGATCATTTCAGTTTTGTAGAGTATGAAGGGAGCTAATAATTACTAAACACCCTCTGTCTATCAGATAGAACCGGTAATGAGGTATGAATATTTTCTTGAATTTTCCAAAGAGGAGACAAAGGTTTATTGAGATAAGTTCAATGGTAAAGTTAAACAAAAGAGTATTGGAACTCTTCCAGAATTATTATTAGGTTTTCTCTGCAAGCACTGATACCTGCTTGTAATGCGGAACTTGGCAAGCTCAACTTCCTTTAAGGCTGTCCATTCACATCTCTTTGCCACAGCTTGGAATCTAAACAAAGTTTCCTCACCCATGGAGGTCAAAGATAAGATGACTAATAACCTAAGGGAAACCATTCATCACTGGAGATGCCAGCAAGGCCCCAGAAAAGAGGAACATCATGCCACCGTCCTCGTTCACTTGCATGGCGTATACTAGCGCAGACAGTGCACCCCATACCACCCCGTACCATCTCATCCCTAGGCCAAGCATTCTCTCTCTGCTCCAAGAGTCAAAGGTGCAGACAGATTACTCCAGCCCAAGTGGACCAGCTAAGTGTCTCTGATTCTAGGAGAGGATCCCCAAGCAGTTACCAGGACCCCAGCCAGTTTTCAAAATCGAATGAAAGAATCAATTAGGCCTGTATTTCCATGCCAGATAGTGAATCCCATTTTAGCACTGGAATGACTGATATGAAACTAGAGAAACAGGCCTAAATATTTCCTGTACTTCAAAAGATGAACTTGGCCATGGAAGGTCTTCAAGGCAGCACTCAGTCCAGGGCTTCCCTAGGTTCCTGGGCATTGTGCTAAGACCCGTGGAGAGAAACAGTCCACAATCCAACAGGCAGAGGCTGCATCCTCTAGCGAATTTGCGGTTTAAGTGGCTTTATTCTGAATGAAGTTCTCAGCCCCAAAGGGCTTTACTAAAAACGGCAAGCTGGGAAATGCCAAAGCAATGCCTAATTGGTCACACCCAAATGCTGCTGCTTTCTGCCTTGGGAGTAAAATCTTGCTGTTACATGACTCTGGAGCCTTGCAGCTCAGAGACACACCTGGGGCCCAAGTCATGTAAGTCATGCACCCTTTTAATATAAAAGCTGACAAGCAGAGCTGCACTGCTCAGCAGGTTTCTTTCCCAGGCCCTGTTGTTGCTGGCAGGGGAGTCTTCGATGTTAAAGGCACATCCATTTTCTGGAGGTAACCCACAGAAAAGATATGGTGGCTATTCTTTAAGCAGCTGCTCTCTGTCCCCACATTGTAGAGCACCAACTTCCATCATTTGGGCAGGAAAAGTCTTCAGGGATATGGGGAACTGGCTCTTTCATGCCAGCATTTTATGGTGCTAACAAAATCAATTATAGATTGAACCCCAAAGTATGGTTTTCTTAGCTTCTGATATGCTTTGCCGGGTTCTGCTGAGCTAAGTGGAAACATTTCAGTCCTGGAATGTCAGAGGAATGAAGAAAAATGAAACCTACCAGTTGCTCACTCCAACAGAAGGAGGAACTTTCAATAACTACAATGAGGTTTCATGCAAACCGAAACCCAGAGACCTTTAGAGCCTCAGACACATCCATTAGCAGTTTGATACATATGGAGAACAGGAGACCCAGGTTCTGGTTCTAGCAATGTGACCATAGACAAGCCAGTGCCCACCTTTATGAAATTAAGATAAGGAATAAGTGATCTCAAGATTATTTTTCTGGGGGTGCCTGGGTGGCTCAGTGGGTTAAGCCTCTGCCTGCAGCTCAGGTCATGATCTCGGGTCCTGGGATCGAGTACCACATCAGGCTCTCTGCTCGGTGGGGACCCTGCTTCCCCCCACCCCCCGCCTACTTGTGATCTCTCTCTCTCTGTCAAATAAATAAATAAAAATCTTTAAAAAAAAAAGATTATTTTTATGATTAAATTTCCAAGATTCTGTTGAAGCATTGTATGTTGGAAAGAGAACAAGATCAAGACCAAGGAGCAAGAAATAATACTTTTCATGCAAACACACTGTGTCACTTGAGCCTCACAACAACTGTAGGAAGCAGGGTTGGTGTTCTCATTTTACAGATGAAGGAAGAGACATAGAGATGTAGAGGAGGCAACTCAAGGTCACATTTAATAGGTAGAGGAGCAGAGATTCAAACCCATGTCTATCTTATTCCAAAGTCTACTGTACTTCATGGCTTCCCATCTGGCTCACAAAAAAAGTTTTGAGGATGTTACACATTACATTCCTTCCTTGGACCTTAAACTGCCTTTACACTTGCCCTGAAGGGACTTAAAAGGTGTACCTCAAGGCTATCAGATGCAGGGAGAAGTTTGTGAGGAAGCAAGGGACAAATGTTCAGTCCTCACTCACCCAGCTCTCCTCCTCCACTTCCAGAACAGTTCAACTGTTAGATATTTATATATCGGTTTTCTTAATAAGTTTTTTTTTTTTTTTTTTTTTTTTTAGTGTACCAGCACTTGAAAGATGGAAGGAAGCGGGGGGAGAGGGGGAGAGGGAGGGAACAACAAAGAAGGAAGAAGAATGAATAAAATAAATCTAAAACTACAGAGTAACTCTCTCTTACTCCTTGACGCAGCAAATCGAGAGGAGGGATCACATTTATGAATTATTTTATAAGCTACTTTGTAAACCAGGTGGCACAATCAACTTTTACACTACAATGGGAAAAATTCCCAAATCGCAATGGCTTGCAGCAACTAATATTTATTTCTCACTCATACTGCTTGTCCTACACAGATTGACAATGGCTGTGCTCCTGATGCCTTCATTTCAGGACCTAAACTGAAGAAGCAGCTCCTATCCAGGACATCCAAAGACAAAAAGAGCTGTGGTGGACCTATGAGATACCATTTAAAGCTTCTCAGGAGCAGGGAATTATGTTGATCCCACTCTCATTTGATTGACACATGGCCAAGCCTAGGAGCCAAATATGGGGAGAAATTATCATCTGATATGAAATGGCAGTAAATAATTAGAAACAATATTGTTTCCTAGATGACTTGCTCATTCTACTGCCTAGTCACAAATTTTTGTTTCTGTCCTCTCCTTGAATAAAATACACTCCCCCCTTCTCCAAGAAAGATACTTCTAAATCCACTCCAATCCAGTCATAGCAAAGGCTCAATGTCCAAAATCTTACAGCATTATCTATATCAGGGCCTGATGGGAGTCCCTCAATCCAGAGATTACAAAGTTAAAACATGCTATTTGCCTCCTTTGTCTCTCTCTCTCTCTTTCTCACACACACAGACACACACACACACACACACACAATGTTTGAATAAAGGACAAAATAACCACAATAAATAGTCTTACCAAGAATGTGGAAAACAAGAGGAACACAGCAGTCACTGAGCAATTTTGAAATTGTGCTGATCACACTTTGCAAGCACCGTGTCCCTGGCTCCTGAGAATGCTCCTTGATTAAACTCTGGATCTGCTCCCTTGCATCTTGGCTCCCTTTTCTGAAAGGGTCTTATTTCTCATGATGATTCTTGGCCACATATGAAGACAGCACTGGACATGTGCTTTTGGGGAGCTGTGCAGCTTGCTTACACTTCTTCCTATAGAAGACTAGAACTACAAAGGTGTTTTCAATCTCAAACAGTCATAACCTCTTACAATCCAGCTAGGTGCCTCTTTTTTTTCTTTTTCTTTTTTTTTTCAAACAAATACAAATAGCCATGTTAAGTCTTTTGGAGACATACCTCTCCTACAAGCAAATAATTTAGGGCAATGATACAATGTACCATGCAGGACAAGGCAGAAAGGCCTAGTGGATCATATGGAAGATAGAGGTGCTGTAGTCTCTTTGCAGGTCTACATGAAGTTTAGAAAAATTCTGAGATCCTATGTATATATGCACGTGGTCAAAATTTAGATTCTTCAAGACTGGACTGGCTCTTTCTAGGGTATACACTGGCCCATGTCATCTTTCTCTGATAGCAGACATTGATCCACTGCCCTACCTCTGACCCCCTTCTCAGAGTTTTCTTCAAATACATTTAATGAGAGGACAGCTGGCTAAGTGAGACTATATCCACTGTTCAAAGTTTCTTGAGCCAGGGTTAGACACCTGAGCAGAAGAGCTTATCAAATTTCTTTATGAGAATTTGGTTTGGAAATCAGAGATTCTAGTTGGAGGTTTGAACAAGGACACTATTACTCAGGTTATATTATCCTGGGTTTAGAGAAACTAGTAGTCTGGAAAGAGAAAAAGAAAAGAAACAATGAAATATATACACCACTGGAAGCAGAGAAATATGTCTACTCATGGGACCTATGATATATTCCTATTCAGAAAATTCTTCTCTACTTAAACTATTCAGTGGATATCTACTAATTGCAACCAAATAATCATTCACCCAAACATTACTTAAGTTCAATTCTCTTCAACAAATCCTTCTTGAATTTCTATGTACATGCTACTAAGAAAGAATTCTCAAAGAGTAAAAAGATGAATATGATACAATAACAGGACTTAGGGTATTTATAAGCTTATAAGAGAGGTAAGTACACAAATTCCCATAATGAAGATAATGACAGAAAGCTTCAGTTGTAATAAGTGGCACAGGTCAAGACCCGGAATAAGGAAATGAATGCTGTTACAGAACAGCTTGGAGTATTATTCGACTAGAGTATAGGAAACATATTGAGAAGAGGAAGCAAATACCTGGAAAGGTAGTTTGGGATATTGTTACAAAGGATAGTGCATAGAAATATCCATCAACTTAACCAGGTAAGTAATGGAAATCCACAAAAGGAACCATATAATCATTCAGAGATATGGCCCAGTAGCAATGCATATGGCCATTTTCAATGGGAAAAAAATGACAGGAAAATGAATAGCCCATTGAAAGAAATCACGATGTCTTAAATCAGATAGTCTTATCGTTGATGAGAAGGAAGTGTGTATAACTGGCAAGTTAGAAGCAAGGGACCATGCTTCTGATTGGATATGAATACACAGGAGAAGGAGGATTCAAAAAGGAAAAAGCTTTCAATTCCATCAAAGGAAATCAGGAGAAGATGTTGGAGGGGAAAAGGTTTTGGACTTGTTGAATTAAATATGCCAGTGGGACATCCAGATTAAGAGAGCTACCTGGTCTGCTCTTAGATGACATGAAATTGTAATCTAGAGAATGCTTAGAAATCACCCTGTTCAAATCTCTTGTTTTACAGACAAGAAAACTGAGCTCTAGAGTGTAATGCTTAGTGACTTGCCCCAAATGACAACACTTATTAAAGATAATCTAGGAAATCTGTTGACAGAGATTTAAGGAGTGGAAATTCAAGGTTGACTGGGTCATGCGAAATACCCAGACTGAGCAGGAAGAGACTGTATAACAGTTCTCCACTTTGCCCGTCAGTGTGGAAAGTGTGTAAATGCTGGTCATTGGCAACATGGAGCACCTGCTGTGTGCTAAGGACCATACTAAACACTGTGCAATGCTTCAAAAGACAGGAACAATACAGACACCATGTGCCTGGGGAAGCACGGGGCTCTAATTGAGAGGGCAGGCCAACTCTTTGAGAGCAGGCCTTGCTGAGGGACTCCACCCTAGTGTGCCAATAGAGATACTGGAAGCTTTTGGGATTAAACAAGGAAGAATCATCCTAAATGTTTCTAATCCAAAACACAGACAAAAGAAGACAATTTATTAAGCCTTAATAACAAAACTAAGGTTTATTACTTTGTAAATTAAATTATACCAAGGGATAGAATCATAAAGAGTTGGAAGCAGCTTTTCTCATCTAGGGTGGTTAGATTGTGCTTACTGAACTTACATTCAGGAAAAGTGGTAGGATTACATGTGTTCTGGGAATATCCACACATTTTCAGATTAAAAAATTGGTATTAGTACAATAAATATCCTATATGATTTGTTCATCTTTAGGTTTTAGGGGCAGCTAAACTATTTTAAGAAGAAATTGGTATTTTTAAGGTAGAAGTAAAAAAGGAGGACCAATTATAATTAAATTTTATTAATGTTTATACCTACGTTATTTTAAAATAAAGTTTAAAAATATTCCCTTGGTAGACCTGGCTGTAGTACATGATTGATTTAAATATATATTTATTATTAAAGAGTCTTAAATTCCAAATGAAAATTATTTTGAGTCATGCAGTAGTAGAAGCATCCTTGAAAGATCTCAGGTAATTCCTAGAATAACACTCAGCTTTTCCAGTTTCCTCTGACCCTTATCTTATTTGAAAGAAATAAAGAAGACAAGATAGATACACCTGAAAAAGAATTCTCATCAGTGGCTATGTAGGTACTCTTGCTGCCTCTTGGTGATCATTTTGACCTATTTATATGCAAACAAAGAATGACCCCGTCCACTTTGATTTGGCGATCTTGCTTTGACAGCTGGGATTTTGCTTTCTTTATCACTAAGTACATTCTTATTTCCAGAATTTCAGCAATTTGATGAAACTTGCCTCCTCCATAAGCCAGTCTCTCAAAGGTCCCTGTCGGTGGGCACAAGGGAAAACACCTCACACAACATCACTGCTGTTAGGCAGTGTGTGGGAAGCCATGTTTTCTCTCAGGGACAAAGCTTTTCAAGGCACCCACGTTTTAAGAGACACACAGATGGTGCCACTTAAGATCTGAATAAGGCATTCTTCACAGTTCCACAATGCTTTTCTTTCAGAAGCAGCTTTTCCAATTCTGCAGGTTATCAGAATGTCAAATACATTTGGGCCAGAAACACCTACACAAACTCTCATGCAAAAAGAAAAACATACACAGCACAGTTCCTTGGATCAAACACATTCTAAGGCACTTTTCTTTTTTTTCCTGAAGCTAATGATTTCTTTTCTGCTTTGGGAAAAAAACCCATCCTCACAAAAGTTAGTGTCAAAATATCAAGGTAGCCCTGCCAAATACAGCATTTCCACCATGAAACATCTTTATCTTCCTGCAGGAGGATTTGTAGCTACAGAATAACAGTCATCATAATCCAAGGTCATCTGGAGGAAAAGTATGACATATGTCCTCAAAGCAGTCAGTTCAGGATACTCAGAGGTAACAAAGAGGTAACTAGCAATTGGATTTAGGCTATAGAACACTGATAATGTTCTTCCTCCACTCAGCATATTGATGTGTGACTCAGAAATTACACAATGTGAATAAAATAAAAACATGCTTTTAAAATGACTATGTAGTATAAAATAAAAGAACTGATTTTGAAGCAAAATAAAAAGGAACTTAAATTCTGGCTTGGACAGGTATCTGTCTAATGTAGATGTAGAATGCTGGGTAATTTATCTCTGTGAACATCAGACCCCTCCTATCTACAGGGCTTGTCAAAAACACTGCACACCAAGTTTAGGAACTGAGGCCAAAAATTGGTTTCCTGGAAAGCAGGTAGCTCCCAGAATCAGCTGAGAGTCTGGAGATCCCTGTTTGGAAACAAAAAGAAAGCAAGGCAAACTGGGTGTGTGAGGACACACATCTGGCTCAGGGAACAACCTGGTTAGAGCCCCAGTAGGGTCATCCCTACTCCTGAATCCTGGATGGTACGTGCTGCCTCCATAACAAATTTTCACCCATCCATGCTTGGGGACGCCTGGTTTATAAGTCAAATTCCTGCCAGAAGCACCGTAATCTTTCTTTTGCTTTCACGCTGCTGCCATTTTTGAGAACAACCATCTTCTCAGTTGGGGCTTATCAAATGCTACTTAACTAGATGCAGTTTGTGCATTTCGGACAGGAACATGATAGATGATGGTGCTTTGTCCTCAACACATCACTTCAGAAGGCATACAGGTGGGGTTTTTGTCTTATTACTGGTGACGAGAAGTTTTGATCACTTGATTAAACCTGGTGTCTGCCAGGTTTTTTCCAAAATAAAGCAATTTTTTTCTTCCATCAATATGTATTCTGTAGGGAGACACTTTGAGATTACAGTAATACTATTTCTCATCAAACTTCTACTCACTGGTTTTAGTATCCATTGACGAGTTTTGGCTCAATCAGTTAATACACCATGTGTGTAAAATGCTGATTTTTCTTCCTCCATTATTCTTTTTACATTTATTAATTGGTATCCCATTGTAAGGAAGAACTTTCTCTTCTATTAATTTATGTACTTATGTGTGTACGTGTATATACATGTATATGAGATATATATATATATATATACACATATATATATATATAAAATCTCTGGAGTTTCATAGATTCTTAGTTTATTCAATGGGCTATAATCCCTTACTATAATTATGGCAAGGTATTTTTTGTATACATTATAACTGTGTCTTGAGGTATAATAACCAGATTGATTGTGGAAACACTACCCTTTTTTAAATTAACTGACTACAATAAGACAGATCTGGGATGTGATCAGAGAACGATAAATGATGGATAAGACTGAAGCAGGGGGTACTAGAAGTAACCATCTGTCTGGATCCCTTTCCCAGAAGGAAGGAGGCTTTGCCTGTTGGACTACCACATGCTGGCCATGAATACAAATCTAAGCAAGATTTCAGTGTGGGTCACGCCATACCAATTGGCTACAGGTGTGGTAAAGAGAAGCCCAAGTACAGGGACACAGAAACAGCACTTCGTGTACACTGCTAACAAGGAAGTGACACACTCCTTCAGCCAAGAATCTTCAGCTGCTGGATGGACCATATCCAGTTCTCAATGGCGCCATTCATGAGGCAGTTATGTAGAACATTTTTGATTGCCAAAGAAATGGCTGAGAATGGAAAGGTGATAATTTAAAGAAAGGAAAAGCCCAAGTAAAACAAAAGAGAAAAGGCAATTTGACAACAGTAAAGGATAAAAAACAAATGGAATTGAAGAAAAGAGATGATTTTTTAAATTAGCAAATGGAGAAGAGGAGAAAAAAATAAACTACAAAGTAAGCAATCCTGAAACACATACTAATAGAGGCCAAGGAGTGAGTTCAAAGTAATCCACTGGGGCAATTAGAGAGAGATTATAGGCAATTTCCTCCCAAAAGGAGACTTAAGGAAATGTAACAGAGGGGAGTTATTTCTGTGACTGAAATGCCAATATGGGTAGGACAGCAGAAGAGGAAGGACTACATGTCCTGCCAGTGAGTGCTGAATGTCTCCAAGATAAACGGTAATCTGGACATACGTGAAGATTCTAAGTTTTTTTCAAATATAATATACATACAGGAAAATGCCAGTAAGTTCATTGCTCAATGGATTTGTACAATTGAGTATACCTGTATAACCAACATCCAACCAAGAAACAGAGTATTACCAGCACCCCAGCACCCAGAAGCTCTTCTTTTGCTCCTTCCAATCACTGTCTCCTTTCCCACTAAGGTTAACCTCTTGCAGTGTGGGTGAATTTACCTTAACTGGCATTTCATGTGAATGGAGTCATAGAGTATGTATTCCCTTGTGCCTGCCTCCTTTTCTTCAACATTATGTTTGTGAAGTTCATCAGGGTGCCTGTGTTGTAGTTTCTTTATCCTCAGTGCTTTGCAATATTCTATTTTGTGAACAGACCCCAATTTATTTATCCATTCTACTGCTGATCGGCCTTTGAGTAATTTTCAATTTAGAGTATTATATAGAAAGCTGCCATGAACATTCTAGTAAGGTCTTTTGGTGACTATGTGTACATTTCTGCTTAACGTAGACTGAAAAATAGAATTATTAGGCCATAGCTATGCTTTAGTCAATATCGACAAACAGGGAATACATGTTTCTATTCCTACCAGGCCTATGTATTTTTAAAACACAAAGGTTAATAATAATAGTTATCAGTGAATTATGGTGCTTTCCAGGAAGTAAAAAAAAGAATGGCATCATGGAGTAGCATTCACTCACATGGGTTACAATAAACACTGACAAGTGAACATAATAAGTACATGGTACAAGAAAGTGAAGATGAAAAATTCTTATCCTATAGAGGGATTTCCCTGAATTCACAGATTCTAAATGCTCATTTCTATATTTCCATAAATGCTGGTAGAGAGAATATTTTCAAGAAATGTTGGCTAAGATGCTTTTTCAAAAATGCATAAATTATATTATATTATTTATATTTCTTAATGAATGCACACACCTAAACACACACATACACACACACAAACACAGATTCCAAGAGAGGAGAGAGAAAGAGAGGAGCTGAGCTTTTACAAAGTGGAGCAACTTGCCCATGATTAAAAGAAGTGAGAACTGGAAAGTCAGATCTGTTAGGGCCCATCATCAAAACTCTGTCATTCAGTAATGACACAAGACTTGGCGCACTGTTTGTTGAAAGAATTAATTAGTGGATTATGACCAAATGACTTCGTTCCATTTGTCTCACATGGTATTAAAGTAGCAGTAAATTCTAGAAATTAGCAAACTTTTATAAAAAGAACATCTGGAGTTTTTCTCTTCCAGTCAAGTGGTGTGAAACACAGCGGCTGCCGTATTTACTGACTACATGAGATCACAAGGAACTTCCCAAACCCAGAAGAGCAACACATAAACCCACTTTTTTTTTTTTTTTTAAACAACCTAGCTGTGAAAGTAAACCATAATCACTAGAAGGGCCAAATGAAGATTCAAGGGTGTAAAATAAACAAGTAATCAATAAAATGAAAACTTAGAGACTCTCATGTGCCATAGACAGCAAGTGCACTGAGATGCCAGACCCCTGTGGGTGGCATGTATGGGATTGGACTTACAAAGAAAGAACTGGAATCAGTACTTGGAGGGAGGATGGAAGGTGGGTGATTACATAGAAGTTTGGAAAGATATTTCAGCTAGTGACAATATGACCAAGAATGGGGAAGCAGATATGCACATGCCAGTTCAAAGGACCCTGAGTAAGACTTCTTTGACTGGAGTAGATGGTTGAGGCGAGTCTTCAGCAGCAATTGCATAACTCAAAGCCAAGAGAAGATGACAGGCCTTGGAATGTGTGGCATTTACATTACTGTTGGGGTTTATGGCCCAGGCAAGCCCAGGTTTCTATGAGCATGAGAACTGTGGCAGGGTTGCTGGCACACCCATGCCTTACACCTTTGAAAACTAATCTCAAATGTGAAAGTTCATCCCCACTGCTGGAGGCTGGCCATCAGATGTGGGTTTCTCAGATCTATCGCATGGCAGACACAGTCAGCCTCCTGATCACATGCAGCTCTGGGAGTTTGGTGTATCATTGAGGGCAGATATGAACACTAATAAGCATGATCCAATATAAACACAGAAAGAGAGAATTAGCTGGGTAGATTCTCCATTCGTGAGGGAAGGCCAAAAACAGCCATAAAAACTTTAAGTGGATCAAAGGGTATCATGCAGATTTGGAGGCTGAACCATTTCAAGTATATGGGGGATGGAGCTAGAGGAGGCAAAGAGGAGGTATGCAAAACATCTAGTGGGAGTAGAGATCCACCACCTGGGCAAAACATGATTATTCACTTTGGAAAGAAATTATCTTGAACATCTAACAGAAGATCCATTTCAAAATTTAACCTTACAAAAAGACTGCCATTTTCAGTTAAAGGGGAAATATACAATATCATTCATATTTGCATAGTATTCAGAGAGCATGTTCTGAATTGCTGGAGTTGGGGAACTTAATGTTCTTGCACTGGGTGAGTAAGACAATATTTCTCTATATTTTAATATATTTGCAGTGCTATAATCCTCATATGCAGGCAATGTTGCTCTTAGAACAAAGTCTTTTTTAGGGGGAAAATAAAGACTTAGAATGTAAGAGAGGAACATTAACCACAGGATATTTTTTATACTGAACACACACAGGAGACCAGACAAAACATACCTCCCTGAGACTGAGCTCATAAAGATATTTAAGCTTTAGTTTAGTGGGTTTTTTGGTGGTTGCTTAACAACAGTATGTGAATCATGACTTGCAGAAAGTTAAAAGTTTCTATTTTACTTGGGAAAAGTGTTTTAAAATTTCTATGGGGAATTTAAATCTTAATACTGCCAAGTATAACCAAAACTTTCCCAGATTCCTATAGCCTATGGTAAAAATGGGGACCCACTGATATTAAAGTCCCAGTATCTTTGGCTCATTACCCATGTGTGCAAAGCTGGGGGCTCACCTTAGAGCCCTACTCACCAATCTCCTCATGCTCTATCCCCACTGTATATCTCACAAGGTCACCAGGACAAATCCACACATTGTAGATATTTGCTGCCTCAAGCTTACTTGAGTGGACACTTCAAACATGCCAACATCTCTATGAAGAACAGCTTTCTTGCCTGCCTGCCATCTCAGGCTACTGGTGCCCCAAAATCTGTCAGGGTGTCGAGTTGCACTGGCTTCCCTTGAACTTTCATGATGCTGAAGGTCAGATGGAAGAAAGCCATTCTCCCCAATTCCGAACCTTGAATTAACACTATTTGGAGTCCAAGTTTGATAAAGTCTTTAGTGAAAAATTTCCTCTTGGCCTCTGCCTGCAGAAAACCTAAACATTAATCTCTGTGATCGAAGTAGGAGAAAATTACAAATTTCTCCATTTCCATCTCCCTACTGTGTACCTTAACTCATGCTGGAGGTTATAGATCATTAATTTTGCAGGCACAGCCAGACTTTCTCTCCCAGTTTAGGTTTAGTCAAAATACCCCTATACTTGAGAATGTATGCATCCTAGTACCTAAGCCTTAACTATTTTAAAAGTATGCACATAATTTACAATAAAGTAGAAACAAATGTGGTTTGCTGTCCATGATATTCCCCATCTTGGGATATGTGCTTGTCATCCACGCTGAGAACAGAAGCCCACCAAGGTTCTTGATAAAAGAACATTCATAAGGGTCGAGGATAGCAGCCCTGAGAAGTCTGTCTTCTGAACAGCCTTCAGCTGTTCAGCATGACTCAGGAAACTGGACTCTCATACCTAATTAATCACTGATCATTTGGTATTTTGGGCAAGATGCCTAGTTGATCTTTTTAATGTAGTCAGATGAAATATTTTCAGGTTGCTCCCAGTACTACAATTCTACCATGCTGTTAGTCTAGAGGCTTTTCATAAAGCTCCCCCCTGACCCTGGCCCTCCAGAAAAACAGTTTTCCTTTGACACTGGAAGGGAATCAAAATGCTAGCACTGGAAAGGGTTAAAAACAGAGCCACACAATGATAAAGCATCAATAAACAAAAATGTTGCCAGCATAAAGCTAGTGAAATGGCCTTGGTATCTGAGGGACAATCACTTCTTTAAACATGAACAACAAGGTCCTGCCAGAAATTCAGCATCCGCATTTTTGTGGTCTCCTTTCTCATAGATTATTATCTTTGGATGCTCTTTGGGTGGGTGGTCCCTTGTGCATAATGGAGACTGTTGATTCTGCAGTATGGCTTGACTTAAAATAACCACAGGTTTGGTATTTTCTAGCACTTATGGCAGATTTCCTTTCCTAAACACTTCCCTGTTTTACTTAACCTCCAAAAGGAAGTTTGGAGTCCTGCTGGTAAATCTCCTCCCTTTTCACTAGGAAACTGCTGGTTAGCCATTTGAGGAGAATGAAAGCAAAATCTTGAGGCAGCCAGGCCTTGTCCTGCTGATCCTCGTTCTCTTAGTGGCAAGGAGCAGACAAGTTCTGGACCCTTTCTGAGGATACTAGTTCACCTTTGTTGTGATGACCACAAGCAGAACTTTAGACACTGACCTGAGTGAGCTAACCTCCCTTCTCCTGAAAGTTCATGTAGACTAGACTTGGCTGTAGATCAAAATCACCACAAGCTTTTTTATCTTAGATATACTTTCAAGGTATCAGATAACTGAATTGTGAATGAGAGGTGGTTGCCTCACTCTAAAAAGGGTTTGCAAACTATAGCCCCTGGCCCGGACTGAGGCTGCTGTCTGTTTTCATAAATAAAGTTTTATTGGAATATAGCCATACCCTTTGGTCCAGGTATTGTCTGTGGCTAATTTCACACTCAACCAGAGTTGGGTAGTTTTGATGGAAATCATATGTCACACAAAGTCAAAAATATTTACTGTGTGTCCCTTTACAGAAAAGGTTTGCAGACTCCTGCTTAAAACAATTCCATTTGGGGATTACCAAAAACAAAACAAAATTTTAAAAAAAACCAAAAAACAAAAAACAGAGGCTGTGGTTTTGAGAGCTCTAACTTCTGAACAACATTTAGTTATATTTATTGCATTTAGGACAGAGTCACCCTAGCTAAGTTTCCTGGAATACTTGCTAGTTCTACACAATGTTACCAGATTTAGCAAAAGAAAAAGAGAATTGTGGTTAAAGAAATTTGGCAAATGCCAGAATAAGCTAAGGGAAACAAACTGATTTTTGGTAGCCCTCTTCTGGTCATTTAATGTGCTAACATAAATGACAAGTCTACAAAAGAGGATTAGATCACACAGGCTTTCTAAAGCTGCTAGGCCTTAGCGAACCTTTTTCATGGGTGCATCTCACAGAGTTAATGTTCAAGAACACACTGTGGGAAAAATGACTTGTTTAGAACTGGCAAATCTGATAATACTATGTTAGATCACACCACGTCTTCAAGAATGCTTAACTGTAAGAAGAGTAAGTTGGCTGACAGGAGGTAGGTAGTTATCACAGGTTTTATAATTGCTCAGGGTTTATATGAAATTTTAACTCTTTCAGTAGCATTTAGCTCTAGATTGCTTCAGGGACAATGTTGCGTTGACGACATCGCTATGATGACACAGCAGGAAAGAACTTGCACAAAACTCCCACTCAATGCAGCAAAATTCTCAGGCTCTTTCCTCACCTCCCAAATTTTAGAAAAGCAACATGTCCATGGAACAAGTGTTCAAATCACAGTCCCCAGTGAGGGCAGCTGACTTCTGACCAGCCGGTACTTACTATGGGAAGCTTCTGTGGGCGTCAAGAGGTCTAGGAAAGCCTATGTGTACTCTGGGGGACTTTGTGAGGAACAATGGGCAAGTTCCTGAATATCGGGAAATGTTTTCTCAAGATCAAGAGATGTATTGGTATGTGGGAGAGATTCCAAAGCAGCTCTGCTGCCCAAAACATTTTAAATTTGACTTCTAGCTGCCAGTGCCAATTTTGTCGAAGGGCAGTTTCAGTACAGTGGCACACAGTGTCCTAGGCTGCCTAAGTAAGGCAGAACCAGTGAAATTGTGATTGTTTTCCACAGGCTAGGTTTTTACCACCAAAAATATTTTTTAAGTACCTACTGACATTGTCACCTATTTGCCTAACTAAGAATGTTATTGATGATAAGCCAGGTATTTTGTTCACTGTACTCAAGCAGGACTTGGAAATCAAAACAACTACTCCACAGTCCAAAAAAGACTTGGCAGCTCTGGAAAATGATTTCCACCTCAGAGAGTACTAGGAACTTGCCTGCTGACTTGCAAGAAGACTGAGCTTTCAGATGGCTCATGTTTCTCAGCCATCTAGGTCTGAGAAGGAAAGCCATCCTTGCTCAGTGAAGGGTAAGGAGCAGAGAGGTTAAAAGGCAGGCAGATCACAGCTGATCTGAAATTGCAAGCATCCCCATCATCATATCTTGTAAACATTACAAAGCACAAAAGAGGGGTCCTGCTCAGGCGTCCTTTGTCTAAAGTCTTTATCGTGGTGCTCATTATATAACAGTCCTTGGCTGGATGCTATGAGGAACATTCCTGAGGACTGGCACTACTCAGCCTCTCCACAATCAATAAACTCAAACTCAGGACTTCAAAAACCATCAAAAGGGATTGTTTGGGGAAAAACCAAAATAGTAACATCAACAAATGATTCTTAGCCAGATCCACTATTAATATTAATTATACTAATGACCTCTAAGTTTTGAATGTGAAGCAGACCACTATTGACAGGGCATTTGTTACCTCATTAATCCTAACAGTAACCTATGAAGTAAGGATGATTAAACCTATTTTACATAGGCGGAAACAAGCTCAGAGATTGGTTGCTTTGCCTTAGGCCATGTGTGATTCAAATCCAAGTGTGTCTGTTTCAAGACCTAAAATCTGTTGCCTGTGTTTTATGTGCTGAATCTTAATTAGGCCCAATTTCATTCCCACTATGAATACCCTACTGTCCAGAAGCTCACAATCAACTACTTGCTGATTATAATATTCATTTAGCAAATATTTACTGAGGGCCTGCTATATGTCAGGCAACGTGCTTGGTATTGAGGATACAACACAAACATCTCTGGAGCCTTTAATCATGTGAGAAAGGACATGTGCTTAAAAATAAATTCATTTCAAATTAAATCATATTATATTATATTAGAAGGTACTAAGTGCTGTGACGGAAATAAGCTAGGGATGAGGGACAGGGGATGCCAGAAGGATACAAGGTTGAATAAGGTAGTCAGAGAAGGTCTCTGGAGAAGTTACCATTTGAACAAGCAGATATGCAGGAGGTGAGAAAATGAACACTGAGCATATCTAGAAGAGTGATCCACGCAGTGGGAATAGCAAGGGCAAAGGCCCTGAGGTAGAAGTATAATTAACATGCTTGATCTAGAACAAGGAAGACAGAGTGGTTAGAGATGATGAGCAGAGAAAAGTGATGAGGCTACGGAGAGGAGCAAGACAATGAGCTTCCTTTTATGCTGCAGTGCATCTCTCCTCTACTCCATTCTCTTAGTACTTCTCTCTTCCATACAGGTGAGTATACTTCCATTCTTCTAAGCTATCCCTGTCTAACTTTTGGCAGTACACTTAATATTTCACCTTTCCACGTGTATTTTTTCTTTTATTTTTTTCAGCTCTGGTTCCACTAGCCAGTGGACATCCTAACCAGTGTGACATTATGGCAGGCTACATATTATGATAGCCTATGTACAAAAAATTCCAAAAATGTTATCATTGATTTGTCCTCCCCTCAACCCCCACCCCCACCCACACACTTACTCTTAGGACTCAGCCATCTGATTTGTATTTGTGAAGGGATTGGGTATATAAATTCTGTGGGAAGTCCATGTCTTTGTGAAGAAGATACTTACTTTCCATAATTTTTGTTTGATAAAGCCTGTTCCCTTCCTATCACTGCTTGCTTTCTTTCTCTTTCTTTCTTTCTTTGTTTGTTTCTTTCTTTCTTTCTTTCTTTCTTCTTCCTCCCTCCTCCCCTCCCTCCCTCCCTCCTTCCCTCCCTTTCTTTCTTTCTTTCTTTCTTTCTTTCTTTCTTTCTTTCTTTCTTTCTTTCTTTCTTTCTTTCTTTCTTTCTTTCTTTTCTCCCTCCAAACAGCAGTTATATGGATGGGGAGGAGCACTACCAAACAAAAACCATGGAAAATTATTCTTGTCTTAAAAAAGCCGTGGGATTTCCTCCAGAATGTAAGTACCTGACACCTCTCCCTATCTTCACCCACTTCAGAAACTCAGCTTCTTTTTTATTTAACCTAAATTTCAGTTGATTACTATTTTCACAGTCATGATCTGCTAGTCAAACATGGATGTCTGAAATTAGCACATGAAAAAAAGGAAATTTCCTTTGATAGCAAAAGTTGTCCTTACCCTGCCCATATCCTTCAGAACTCCCAGCTAACTTCCAAATGCCAATATTTGCATCTCTGTACCTAAGGGCACTGTTTCCCAGAAATCCAAAAGGCACTCAGCTCACCTACCAGGCCCACACAGTACAGTCCAGGGTTACCAGGGAATTCATTCCCCCAGGAGTAGTCCTTACCTATGACTCTCAGGAGTTGCTATATAAATATCCCAGCTCCACCGCCCCTCAGTAGAGATAGACTGAAGTGTAGGTTTTGTAGCATTTCCCTGCAGAATTAAGCACCATTCACTCACTGTAATAGATGACTTTATACCTTATCTTTTACAGGCCTCTTTCTTTCCTGGTATCAATTCCTCATTCTCCTATTGTTATTTCCTATACCTTCCAAATTAATTACTTGCACCAGAATCCTCATCTCAAGTTTTGGTCTGAAAGAATCCAAACTAAGCCATCCCACCATTAATGTTCAGATTATATGTCATATGTTATTTAAATGAAGATACTTTTCATTTGTTGAGGGAGTTAATTACTAATACTTTTCATCATCAAAGCTATTTGTGCCCCAAACAAATACTGAAGCCTGGCCATAAAAATAAAAATAAGAAAGAATAAACCGCTGATGTTTGAATCTAAGTATGTACATCTATGTAGGACATGCTGGTCAGAATACATATAATTTAGAGTGTGTGCTTTTAAAAAACACTGGAAAGTAGAATAATTTTTAGTAAAAACTGGTATTTACACCAAAGGTACAGATGTAGTGAAAAGAAGGGGCACATGTACCCCAATGTTCATAGCAGCAATGTCCACAGTAGCCAAACTGTGGAAGGAGCCAAGATGCCCTTCAACAGACGAGTAATGATGAGCACCGGGTGTTATATGCAACTAATGAATTGTTGAACACTACACCAAACACTAACGGTGTACTATATGCTGGCTAACTGAACATAATAATAATCAAAAAGAATGACCAAATAAGTAAATAATAAATACATTGATTAAGTTGGGGGGAAAAAAAGAAAAACTGAATGATCAGAGTAGAAAGACAAAGCTACGTAGAGCAAAATATTGAAGAGAGAATGATTTGGAACAGATAAACCTGGGTGCCTTGCCTGGACCCACAACTTTCCAAATGGGTCATTCCATGCAACTTAGAGAAATAACACAGCTTCATCCAATGATTAAATCAGACAATGTGTGACAAGTGCTTATCACAAGTCTTTGTGTGTAGTAAGTGCTTCATAAATTTAGATTTCCTGAAAAGGCAGGCAGGTGCTGCCCAGGCAGATGCACATTCCTGAATCATTTTCCCAGCCATATCACAACCACAACTTTCCCGATATCACACAAATAGCTAACAATGCTGCCTGGGTCTAATCTGTGGTTGCTCTGGCACTGGGTATGTGTCTATAAACAGACGACTCATATTACTTCTGGTATACTGAAGTGCCTTAGCTAGGATAAAATATTTTATTATTCCAGAAGTAATTTACAGCCATATTCCTCTGGTTCCTTCACTCCTTCCCTACTCTGAATTCCATATTTGATCTTTGGAACTGGCCAACATGGGTAGGCATTGGTGCTGGGGCTGGAGGACAGGTCTTCCATCTGGGCGTTAAGAGAGAAACTGGCAACTAGTCTTTAGGGCCTACATTCTCCAGCAGTGGACTCTAATCCTACTGCATAGCCCTGCTTCATGGCTGAACCCATGTATAGCTTCTACTTTAATCTTTCTACCCGCTGTCTCATTTCTAAATAATTTGTTCCCCTTAGTTTAATTCTATAAACAACTAAGTTTCTAGCACTTGGAAGAGAAAAAAAATTCAAAAGGGACTGATGCATTTAAAATCTACCAGGATTATGTGACGACTGAGGTCATTTAATACAATGAAAGTTTTCATCTGGCTTTAGCTTTGAACTTGAGAATGTCAGATACCAAAACTATAAGCTGCTTAGGAACAGGCTGGATGAGAAAACATTCTACTTATTTCTGAGATACTTTCTGTAAGTATTAAACCTCAGACACTGAAATTATGTAGAGCCTTCATGTTGGAAATTATAATTAGAAAGTATCATAAGGGCCTTTGCTGAGTTATTTATACATTTGTGTTTTTTGGAACTTACCATTATTGGCTCTGGCACTCTCTGTGGAGGTGGCTGGGCTCAGCTTTCTTTTTGCATGGCTGTCAGGGGCCTGAGGGTGCATGCTCAGTACACAAGGTCTGCAAGCTGAGGTGCCCCTGTTCTCATCCCTTCATCCCTCGCTCCATATAATGAATTGCTTTCTTCCTTCCTGAAAAGGGCCCAGGATAACAAGTCCGGCTTGCTTGTTTATTACCTGTACTGTCCCGAAAATCCTCTTCTTCTTCTTTTTTTTTTTTTTCCTCCCACCCCTAACCCCCAGCACCGGAAAATCCTTTCTAAAATGCATTTTGTTCTTGGGCATTTACAAGTAAATACATCCTCCCCTATGACCCTCAGGCAGAATTCTTCCTGAGTACCTTAGACTCTGTGAGTGTATGAGTTTGATAGGACAGCCATAATAAAATATCACAGACTGGGTGGCTTAAACAAAAAAAAGAAAAGAAAAAAAAATTTCACAGTCCTGGAGGCTAAAAGACCAAAATCAAGTGGCCAGCAGCATTGGTTTCATTCTGGAGCCTCTCTCCTTGCCTCACAAATGGTCACCTTCTCATTGTGCCCTCACACCGTCTGTGTATGAGTGTGTGCTGTGTGCGTGCGCGCGCGCACACACACACACACACACACACACATGCCCCTGGTATCTATATGTCCTAATCTGTTCTTCTTACAAGGACACTTGTAAAATAGAATTAGGGCCCACCCTGAGGATCTCATTTTAAATTAATTACCTCTTCTCTTCACAGGTCCTATAGTGGTCTCATTCTGAGGTACTAGGGGTAAGGGCTTCAACATACGTTATTTGTCTTTGATTATTTCACTTAGCATAATACCCTCAAGGTCCATCCATGTTGCCAGAAATGGCAAGATCATCCTTTTTTTTTATGGCTGAACAATATTTCATTGTGTATATCATATCATATTTTCTTGGTCCATCCATCTGTTGGTGGTTGTTCCTAAATCTTGGCTATTGTAATTCATGCTGCAATGAACATGGGGGTGCATATATCTTTTCACTTTCTTTGGATAATTACCCAGAAGTGGAATTGCTGGATCATATGGTGGCTCTATTTTTAGTTTTTTGAGGAACCTCCATACTGTTTTCCATAATGGCTGCACCAATTTACATCCCTATCTACAGAACACAAGAGTTCCCTTTTCCCATATCCTCACCAACACTTGCTATTCCTTGTGTTCTTGATAATAGCCATTCTAAGTAAAAGGTGTAAGGTAAGGTCATATCTCATTGTGGTTTAATTTTCATTTCCCTGGTGACTAGTGATGTTGAGTATCTTTTCATGTACCTGTTGGCCATCTGTATGTCTTCTTTGAAAAAATATCTATTCAGATCCTCTGCCCATATTCTAAATTGCATTTTTAAGCTTTTTGCTATTGAGTTGTATGAGTTCTTTATATATTTTGGATATTAACCCCTTATCATATACATGATTTGCAAATGTCTTTTCCGATTCAGTATGTTGCCTTTTCATTTTGGTGATGGTTTCTTTTGCTATGCAGAAGATTTTTAGTTTGATGTAGTCCTACTTGTTTATTGCTTTTGTTTTCTTTGTTTTTGGTGTCAAATCCAAAAAATCTTCACCAAGATCAATGTCAAGGAGCTCACTGCCTGTATTTTCTCCTAGAAGCTTTATGCTTCAGATTTTACATTCATGTCTTTAATCTGTTTTCAGTTATTTTTGCTTAGGCTATAAGACAGTAGTCAGTAGTCAGGTTCATTCTTTTGCATATAGCTGCCCAGTTTTCTTAACACTATTTATTGAAGAGACTGTCCTTTCACCATCATAGAGTCTTGGCTCTTTTGTCTTAGGTAATTGACCATATGTGCATGAGTTTACTTCTGGGCTTTCTATTCTGTTCCATTGATCAATGTGTCTGTTTTCATGCCAATACCATACTATTTTGATTACTATAGCTTTGTGATATAGTTTGAAATCAGGGAGTGTGATGTCTCCAGCTTTGTTCTTCTTTTTCAAGATAGCTTTGGCTATTCAGGATCTTTTGTGCTTCTATATAAGTTTCAGGATTTTTTTGTTCTACTTCTGTGAAAAATACCATTAGAAGTTTGATAGGGATTGCACTGGGTCTAAAGTTTGCTTTAATATTAACTCTTCCAATCTGTGAGTAGAGAATATTGTTTCCATTTATTTGTGTCTTCCTCAACTTCTTCCATCAATGTCTTATTATTTTCAGTGTACAGGTCTTTTACCTCCTTGGTTAAATTTATTCCTTCTGTATTTTATTTTATGTTTTGACAAACTTGTAAATGGGATTGTTTACTTAATTTCTCTTTTTGATAGTTCATTAACAGTGACATCATCAGCCTTATTAGTTGCTGCTGCAACTAAAAAAGCTATATCTCTTTGAATATCGGTAGCAAAAAGAGAAGAAAAATTAGTATTATTATTTATTTATATGACTATATTTACTTATTTTTAAGATGGTGGTACTCCTTTCATTTACAAAGCCCCACTTTTTATGGGTACTACAGCACATAAAGTATGCTGTATCAAAATCTGTATGTAGGTTCTAGCAGGAATAATTTGAATACCCTATCTGTGTCAACTACTTCTAGAACTCAGCAAGGGCTACTAGTTGCAACTGGAAGTCTTTTCAGATGTTTACTTTATTTTAGTATTTACTAATAACAAAAATTCCAAGATTTTTAAAAAAGAAACTCATTAATTCCCTCTGAACCTGAACTCTCATCTTTGGCTGGTTTCTCTTATAATTGGCCTGGATGGAAGAATCACACAGGAAACCAGAGCTCATCTGAAAAGTGGAAATCAGTGAATCCTTGTACATTTAACTTTTATTAAAAATACATGAACATATCAGTTTGCCAAATAGATGACTGGCTAATGTGGTCTAAAGTTTGCTTAATGGATTGCATTTTTTTTTTTAATGTTTGTGTAAAGAGATGTCCCAAATCTTTTTTACTACAGAGTACTTTATACTGAATTTTTTGCCCCGATATTAGGTCAGGCTTATCTTTCATTTGATTATTAAGCTATTCATCCAACAATCTTTAAATACTTTCTAAACTCTAAAAATGTTGAGTTTGATTTGGGGATTGCCACAGATATTGGAAGGAGCTTCTGGAAAAAAAAAAGTGGGAGAGTCTCAGAAGCTAGAACAAAGCTATAAGTTTTTGTTTGTTTGTTTTCAATGTAGGGTTTACCTTATTTATTTCAGAGAGAGAGAGAGAGAACATTAGCAGGGAAAGGGGGAGGGGGAGAGGGAGATGGAGGAGGTAAGGGAGAAGCAGATTCCCTGCTGAGCAGGGAGGAGACATGAGGCTGGATCCCAGGACCCTGGAATCATGACCTGAGCCAAAGGCAGACACTTAACTGAGCTACCCAGGCACCCCTAGAACAATGCTAGAAGTTTTAAGGATATTGTCCATATATTACTTTAACATGATTTTTTAAAAAAATCACAATTAGAGGGGCTCCTGGGTGGTTCAGTGGGTTAAAGCCCCTGCCTTCTGCTCAGGTCATGATCTCAGGGTCTTGGGATTTAGCCCCCCATCAGGCTCTCTGCTTAGCAGGGAGCCTGCCTCCCCCTCTCTCTTGCCTACCTCTCTGCCTACTTGTGATCTCCCTGTCAAATAAATAAATAAAATCTTAAAAAAAAATCACAATTAGAATTTTGAGTGCAATTCAACTTAATTTTGTTAAAATGTAAAAATGGGATAATTTGGGCTGAAATCATCTCAGTCTTTATTTCTCAGATCATAGGAAGAAGTTTTTTTCTACAAGTTACAGCCAATGCCAATTTCTCACTCCAGAGGAAATCAGTGGTAATGATTTCTTGTACGTCCCTACAGATATGTCCTATGTATTAACATATCTATCTTTTTTATGCAAATAGAACCCTAGTCTGCAGAGTACTACAACTTGCTCTATAAGCACTTATAAAATATCTTTATATTTGTTTGCAAGTTTAGCATTTAGTTAAATCTTTTATATGCCAAATGGTTTTCACATTTTGAATTTTGGGAATCAGTACCCAATCATCATCTATATACCATTATACACCTATTGGAATGGGTAAAAAAAAAAAAATAAGAAAATAAACAAAAGAACCAATTGCTGGTGAGGATGCCGAGCTGCAGGAACTCTAAATCATTGCTTAAAGGAATGCAAAATGATATAGCCACTTTGGAAGAAAATTTGGCAGTTTCTTACAAAGCTAAACAAGTATTACCATGTGATACAACAATTGTGTTCCTAGGCATTTACCTAACTAATTTGAAAACTTATAAATTTATATCCACACAAAACACTGCAGGTGAATGTTTATAGAATTTTTATTTGACTTTTAATTGGCCCAAACTCAAATCAATTATGACATCTTTTACTATGTGACTGGATGAATAAACTGGTACATAAGACAAAACTATATGAGCTATCAAGTCATAAGAAGACATGGTTGAATCTTAAATGCATTTTTCTAAAAGAAAGAAGCCAATCTGAAAAGGCTTGATAATCAATGATTCCAACTATTTGACATTTCCAAAAAGGCAAAACTTTTGATATTACTGGTTTTTGGATACCTTATCTGTATCAAGGGGTTATACTATGCATTTTATATAAATTTTAACTATTTTCCTTGTGTGATATTTACCTTTTGACATACTATTATGATTTATGAAGACCTGATTTATATCACCTTTCCTTCTCTCTCCCACACAGTCAGCCTTCTCAATTGAATTTTATCACTAATTTTAGTTTAAAATTGGTTAATCTTATAACTTAAGATAATAATTAGTTCTTTTTTTTTTTGTCCTACAATATGGAGAGAAGCTTGACTTTATTTTATAAGATAAACATTTTATCATCTATACTATTCCTTTCAGTTCACCTACTGTTTCAATTCCAAAATTATATATATTTATACATTTATATTCTTTTATAATCAGGACTAAATTTTAGTTTATAAATGTGTTTAATTTTTATAACTGCATAAATATCCCTGAGCTATGAATCACTATGACTTCACTGTGCTTCTTGTATCTTTTCTGACTTTTTGTCTTGATTTTACATTTTTCTTTTTTCCTTTTTTTTTGTGTTTGTTTTTCCTTTGCATGATTTATAAAAATGTATCTTTATTTTTTAATTTTTTAAATATATCTTTAAATTCACCCAAATTTCTGAGAGGGAGTCAACAGCCATCCTATAATCTCTTCCTTTTCAGTAGGACACTCTTAGTCTAAAGGAAAGAAAGCCAATGATCTGGCCTGAGGCCTGTCAACTGGACCTAAATGTAAAAAGGCTAATGACTTTTGTCAGGAGGAAAAGTCTTATTTTGTAGAGTGCTCTTTGTAAGATATCCCTGGCCAAAGGATCACCTGTAAACTCAGGTTCTACAGATTTTGAAGCACAGCTCCCTGGAGAATGCTGTGAAAACATATCAACTCTATGGAATATAGAATGGAGATGTTTCATAACCTAAACATTTTCTGTTTTGTGAACAAGCCCACAAGCTTCACATAGAGACTTAATCTATTATTCTAGGCCAGCTGTGCATCACCAATGTCAAAAGGAGGACTTAGGGACTCATGTAAGTTGTTTTATTCTTTTCTCTACTTGTATGATCAACTGTATCCTCAACATTTTTAGTAAACCTTGACATTGGCTAAGAAATCTGATTTGTGTGAGTCTGATTGACAACCCAGTCCTGTGGTTTAGCTCAATATTCTTGCAGTAAAATCTCCCAAATACTCTTGTTCTATAACTCCCCTCTTTGGTACTGATTTCCTTTCCAGATCTTTCTGTCCTGATATGAAATGTAATGAATTCATTCCAGTCCTGCCATAAAGAAGCAGGCTAATTCACCAAAATATTAATATCCAAAGTATCAATTTAGTAAATAACCAATTAGCCAAATTTATTAAATTGACTCAATTCACCTTATTTTCAGAAATATTTATAAATATTATGGTTTTAACTGTTTTGAATAAATATTATGTCTACCTATTGAATATTCAAGAATAGTTTATATAATTTCAAGTATATTTAAGTATATTTGATATACAATATTATATTCATTGTAGCTGCTCAACATAGTCATTTGACAGTTCATTACCATTTGACAATACATTTGACAATACATTACCCAATGCTTACCACAGTAAGTGTAGTTATGATCAGTCATCAAAGTTATTATTTGTTATATTCCAATGCAGTGCTTTTCATCTCTATGATTTCTTTATTTTATGACTGAAAATTTGTAACTCTTGATTCTCTTCACCTATTTTGCCCACCCTACCCTCCTCATCCCTCTGGGAACCACCAGTCTGTACTTTGTATTTTTGAGTTTCAGGCTTTTTGTTTGCTTCTTTGTTTTGTTATTTGGATTCCACATATAATTGAAATCATATGGTATTTGTCCTTCTCTAACTTATTTCACATAGCATAATATCCTCTAGGTCTACCCATGTTGTCACAAATGGAAAGTCCTCACTTTTCTATGGTTCAGTATATTTCATTATATATAATAACAACATGTAACATAATATATATGATACATGAACATTTATGACATAATATATATGTATCATATATATGTATATCTTACTATATATATATATTACATATATATACACACACATCCTTATCTATTCATCTATCAGTGGACACATAGTTTGCCTCGGTACCTTGGCTATTGTAAATAAATAATGCTGCAGTGAACATAGGGTTGCATATATCTTTTTAAGTGTTTTCATTTTCTTTGGGTAAACACCCAGTAATGAAATTACTGGATCATATGGTATTTCTACTTTTAATTTTTTTGAGGAATCTCCATATTGTTTTCCACAGTGGTTTTACCAGTTTACATTCCCACCAACTGTGCACAGGAGTTCACATTTTTCCACATCCTTGCCAGCACTTGTTATTCCTTGTTTTTTGACAATTGCCATTTTGACTGGTGTGAGGTGTTATCTCATTGTAGTTTAAAATAAATTTATTATGAAAATGAATATGCCAGAATTTGAAAGCATTAAAGCACTTAATTTTCAGTGATTTAAACATTCCTTAAAATAGTGCTATAATGGGAGTTTTGGTTCAAGATGGTGCTATAGAAGATCTTGAAATCACCTTCTCCATGAAACACACATTACACCTATTTATAGAACAATTCCTCCTGAAGAAGAACTGAGGGCTGACTAGGCAGCTACTGAAAAACTAAAGATAGAGGGGATGGCAAGAAAACAGCAAGAGAGACAGGGACATAGTAGTAACAAAGGGAAACCTAACCTCCTACACTGTGAATGGCAGTGGGGAGGAATTGTGCTGAGGGAACTGTACTGATCCTGCTGTCCTTGGGGACAAAAAGAAACTCACAGTTAAAAAGAACAACTAGCATATCAAAGAGACAATGCTAGAACTCTGCCAAGTAGTGGAGGAGCTGTAGGAAAGCTCTCCAGATCATGGAGATTAAAAAGCACATGGTTAGATTTCCATCCCACCTTAAAGGACTAGCTAGAGAAGGGTCTGGACACTGTAACAGGTGGGTCTGGTTATCTCAGTGAACTTGCAACTTCTGTAAGCCCAGGGTCCATAAGCCACACCAGCTCTGGTCATACTGAGACTCAGGAAAAAAGCCATGGTTTTTAAAGGGTGAGGAACTGTGGGAACATTCTAAATCCTATCCCTCAAACCCCCACCTTAAAAGCATAGACCAGAGCAGAACATGGCTCACAGCGAACTTGCAGCCTCAACAAACCCAGGATCCACAAGCCCACACCAGCTTCCCTGTGGTCCAAGGTATAGAAAACAAGCTGCAGTTATGTGAGTTTTGTTTGTCTGTTTGTTTTATTTTTACTTTTTACAATTTTTTCTTTTAGTTTTGTTCTTTTCTTTTTTCACTTTCTTTTTTTTCATCTTTTTCCTTCTGTTTTTCTTCTTTTATTATAACCTTTTTTCTCTTATTATTCCTATGTTTTGTCTCTATGCTTTCTGTAAAAAGCCAGGATTAAAAGAGTAACTAACATGTACACCTCCAACCAGCCAGCAAAATTCACCAAGCACACACAATCTGCATAGGGGACACCATACACAAAACCATTCCTCAACTTTAGGTGAAGTAGCTGTTTTGCTTCATTCATAGAAAAAAACATAGAAAGTCAGAGAAGTGGGTAGACAGAGGAATATGCTCCAAAAGAAAGAACAATAAAAACACTCAGAAAAAGAACGAAAGGAAACAGAGATAAGAAATATGCCTGATAAATAGTTAAAAGTAATTATCATAGAGGTTTTCACTGGTCTGGAGAAAAGAATGGAAAAACTCAGTGAGACATTTAATAAAGAGATGGAAAATATTAAAAAGAACCAATCAGAGTTGAAAAATATAATAACTGAAATAAAAAATGCACTAGAGGGAATTAACAGTAGATAGAGGATGTAGAAGAATGTATCAATGAATGTAAGATCAAAGAATGTACCCTGGAAGTAGGGTAATGGAAAGCACCCATACTGAACAGCACAAAGAGAAATAAATTTTTTTCTGCAGTATTTTTTTTAATTTTTATTAATATATAATATATTATTTGCCCCAGGGGTACAGGTCTGTGAATCATCAGGCTTATACATTTCATAGCACTCACCATAGCACATACCCTCCCCCATGTCCATAACCTAACCACTCTCTCCCTACCCCTCCACCCCCCAGCAACCCTCAGTTTGTTTTGTGAGATTGAGTCTCTTATGGTTTGTCTCCCTCCCAATCCCATCTTGTTTCATTTTTTCCTGCCCTATCCACCAACCCCCCCCACCTCTCAAATTCCTCATATCAGAGAGATCATATGATAATTGTCTTAAAAAGAAATAAATTTTTAAAAATGAAGATAGATTAAGAGATCTCTTCAGCAACATCAAATGAGCAAACATTCATATTATAGGGATTCCAGAAGAAGAGAGAAAGAGGTATAAAAAAACTTATTTGAAGAAGTAACAACTGAAATCTTCGCTATCCTAGAGAAAGATATAGACATTCAAGGCCAAGAAGCACAGACTTCCAAATAATATGAACCCAAGGAGTTCCACCCACAGCACATAATAATTAAAATATCAAAGATTAAAGATAAAGAATCCTAAAAACATCAAGAGAGAAACAAAAAATTACCTACAAGGGAAAACCTTTAAGGCTATCAGATGATGTTTCAGCAGAAACTTTGCAGGCCAGAAAGGAGTGTCATGATATATTCAAAGTGCTGAAAGGGGGGAGAAAAAAATCTGCAACCAAGAATACTCTACCTGGCAAGGTTATCATTCAGATTTAAAGGAGAGATAAAGAGTTACTGAGACAAACAAATATAAAGGAGTTTATCACCACTAAATCAGCCTTAAAAGAGAGGTTTAAAGGATTTCTTTAAGTGGAAAAGAAATGGTCATAATGAGACATAAGAAAAATATAATGCCATAATTTGTATTTATCTCTTTTTATTGTAAATGTATATCACAGGTATTCAGTTTGGAATTTTTAAAAATATCTTTTTTTGTTTGCTTGCTTGTTTTTCTACCATGAACTGCAAAGCTTCTTATTCTTGTGATGCAATGCACATGTACAAGAATTTCTCTGTGATTTCTAGAGTAACATTTGAAGAATATGCTCAGAGTTCTGCTAAAGACCATAGAAAATAACAACAGCATTTACAAATGTATTCAGTAAATCCTTATATTAGATATATATGAACAGGTAGACAAATGGAGCACAACAAAGAAGATGCACTATAGTTTGAATAAGTATTTTGCTTGACTTCTCTGCACTCATCAGTGAAACCTGGTGTACAACTAAGAATAAATGTGACATTGATGGAGAGACAGTGTGTATATATTAATGCATGTGTACATGTCCTTCTTTAATAGAATTTAGCTGCTTTATCTCTTTTTTTTTTTAAGATTTTATTTATTTGATGGACAGAGATCACAAGTAGGCAGAGAGGCAGGCAGAGAGAGGAGGAAGCAGGCTCCCTGCTGAGCAGAAATCCCGATGCGGGGCTCGATCCCAGGACCCTGAGATCATGACCTGAGCCCAAGTCAGAGGCTTTAACCCACTGAGCCACTTCTCTTCTTGAAGAAGATCCTATTGTGCTTTCTTCTTTTTTCAGAGTCATGAATCATTTAGAATGAAACCTATATTCCAAATTTTAATTTCAGTTACAAGAATATGAACAAAAATCTTCTCTCTAACTAGCAAATTATATATTTAGTTAATTTAAAAAAATCTGTCAAGCTCATTAAAAATTGAAGTTTCTGGCTATTTTTGTCATGGAAGACTAATGACTAGTATAAAGTCATCCCACTTGAGAAATGAATAATTTTTTATTTCATTTTATTTACAATATTCATCAATACATCAATACATACCTATATATTTCTTGGTCCATATAATTTCTATAGTTGAAAAAAAAAAGATCCAAACATATAATTTATTTGCAGAATTTTTTATCATGGTGAGTTTTGGTACTGTAATATTCTAGCACCAATAATGCTTTTCAACAGATTGATCTATGAAATAAATCATAAATATGTATAAAATGCCTCCAAACAAAATAATGCAGTAAATTCATGACAGCTGGCCCTCTGAGTGTTATCAAAACACCAGACTAATGCTATGAGATGTCCAAGGGCAATATAAATCCCATGAAGTAGAAAAATTATGAATTACTATGAATATATATTATCTGTAATACTTATTTTGAAAATATATTTGAATATTTATGCATTCTAATTTTTTTAGGACTACAAACATGACAAGAATAATTGTCTTTAATTCTGAATGCTTTAAAGGAGAGACTGGTGGAACAACATTTTATCTGCCTTTCTGTCCAGAAAAAGATAATTTATAACATAAATAATTCATGCCATTTTATGGGCATTTTTTAGTGATTCTTACATAAGAAATTGTGTATAAAATCTGATTCTTAACTTTAAGGAACTTACAGGGAGGTGGGAAAATGAATCATGTACACATAAAACACATTAAAATAGGACAAATAATGAAACTACTAGATCAAATATATCCTTCTGGAATGTTTTTTTTTAAAAACTTGAAATACAGAAAATAAACTCAACTTGAGTTGAAATATTCAAAATACCATCATTGTAGATTTCCCACACTTAAATTTGTTTCAAAACCACCAGATGGAAAGATAGAAAGATTAACCAAAGTAAGCTCCCCAAACAGCAAATTACTTGTCATCACAGATAATCTTCCTTCCCTCTGTCAGGATTATTCCTGGTCAGGATTTGGAAAACTAGAGAAAGATACCTTTAGGGAGGTAGAAGATCTCAGGCTTCACACACAGATATAGGAAGACCACCAAAATTTGCTGCAAGTCAATGTTTGTCTAAACTAGGCTAATGACTTTTTGAAGTCCATAAATAATAAGCTCACTCTTTTTTGAACATCTCCAATCTAAAGTAATCAGTGTAGTATGGTGGATTGAGAACTGGATTAGGAGGCAAAAGACAAACTTTTTATTGCTTGAATTTGTACTCATGAGTGGTGCTATGACACATATATCTTAGTGCTTTGTCAATTAACCTAGGATTAAAATATCTACCTAGGATGGTAGTATTAATGTTAAGGAAAGATCTGTGACTACAAATGTCTCATACAATGCCTAAAACAAAATGTATATTCTGTAACTATTTAAAAATATATAGAGATCATGTATGGAGAGTCACTAATAAATACATATTCTTGGGGCACCTGGGTGGCTCAGTGGGTTGAGCCTCTGCGTTTGGCTCAGGTTATGATCTCGGGGTCCTGGGATCGAGCCCCGCAGCAGGCTCTCTGCTCAGTAGGGAGCCTGCTTCCCCCCTTTCTCTCTACCTGCCTCTTTGCCTACTTGTGACCTCTCTCTTTCTGTCAAATAAATAAAATCTTTAAAACATTCACTTGCTATTATTATACAATCTTTAAAAATGACGTTTACAAAGTATATATTATAATGTTATAATATTAACTTATTATTATGATATAGCATATTTTAAAAAGCAGTATCAAAAGCTGGATACATACAATATGGCCATAAATACATAAACCAAATAAAGAGTATGAATTGTAAAAGAAAAAAATAGAGAGGAGTCAAGATGGTGGAGAAGTAGCAGGCTGAGACTACTTAAAGTAGCGGGAGATCAGCTAGATAGCTTATCTAAAGATTACAAACACCTACAAATCCAACGGGAGATCGAAGAGAAGAAGAAGAGCAACTCTAAAAACAGAAAATCAACCACTTTCTGCAAGGTAGGACTGGCGGAGAAGTGAATCCAAAGCGACGGGAAGATAGACCGCGGGGGGAGGGGCCGGCTCCCGGTGAGTGGCGGAGCGATGGAGCACAAAATCGGGACTTTTAAAAGTCTGTTCCGCTGAGGGACACCGCTCCAGAGGCTTAACCGGGGTGAAGCCCAGGCGGGGTCAGCGTGGCCTCAGGTACCGCAGGGTCACAGAAGGATCAGGGGTGGCTGAGTGTCGCAGAGCTTACCGGTATTAGAACGGGGAAGCTGGCTACAGAGACAGAGCCGAGGAGTGACTCTCAGCTCGGGGTTGCCTTGAACCGGTCGCAGGCTCGGTCAGCTCGGAGCACGGCCGGAGGCCAGGGTGGCGGGAGTAATTGGGTGCTGTTCTCTGGGGGCGCACTGAGGAGTGGGGCCCCAGGCTCTCGGCTCCTCCGTGCTGGAGACCGGGAGGCCGCCATCTTCATTCCCATCCTCCGGAACTCTACGGAAAGTGCTCAGGGAACAAAAGCTCCCGAAAGCAAACCCGAGCGGATTACTCAGCCCGGCCCTGGGTAAGGGCGGTGCAACTACGCCGGGGGCAAAGACGCTTGAGAATCACTACAACAGGCCCCTCCCCCAGAAGATCAGCAAGAAACCCAGCCAGGACCAAGTTTACCTACCAAGAAGTGCAGTTTCAATACCAAGGAGAGCGGCGGAATTCCAGAGGAGGAGAAAGCAAAGTACGGAACTCATGGCTTTCTCCCCATGATTCTTTAGCCTTGCAGTTAAATTAATTTTTTGTTTCTTTTCTTTTTCAATTTTTTTTCTTCTTCTGCTAAATTTTTTTAACTTTTACCTTTTTCTTTTTTAACATTTTTTAACTAGTTTATCTAATATATATATATATATTTTTTTTTTTCCTTTTTATACTTTTTCTTTATTGGTTTTCTTTTTTTAATTTTTTTTTTCTTTCTGAACCTCTTTTTATCCCCTTTCTCCCCCCCCCCCCCCCACGACTTGGGATCTCTTCTGATTTGGCTAAAGCATATTTTCCTGGGGTTGTTGCCACCATTTTAGTATTTTACTTGCTCCTTCATATACTCTTATCTGGACAAAATGACAAGGCGGAAAAATTCACAACAAAAAAAAGAACAAGAGGCAGTACCAAAGGCTAGGGACCTAATCAATACAGACATTGGTAATATGTCAGATCCAGAGTTCAGAATGACGATTCTCAAGGTTCTAGCTGGGCTCGAAAAAGGCATGGAAGATATTAGAGAAACCCTCTCGGGAGATGTAAAAGCCCTTTCTGGAGAAATAAAAGAACTAAAATCTAACCAAGTTGAAATCAAAAAAGCTATTAATGAGGTGCAAACAAAAATGGAGGCTCTGACGGCTAGGATAAATGAGGCAGAAGAAAGAATTAGCGATATAGAAGACCAAATGACAGAGAATAAAGAAGCTGAGCAAAAGAGGGACAAACAGCTACTGGATCACGAGGGGAGAATTCGAGAGATAAGTGACACCATAAGACGAAACAACATTAGAATAATTGGGATTCCAGAAGAAGAGGAAACAGAGAGGGGAGCAGAAGGTATATTGGAGAGAATTATTGGAGAGAATTTCCCCAATATGGCAAAGGGAACAAGCATCAAAATCCAGGAGGTTCAGAGAAGCCCCCTCAAAATCAATAAGAATAGGTCCACACCCCGTCACCTAATAGTAAAATTGACAAGTCTTAGTGACAAAGAGAAGATCCTGAAAGCAGCCCGGGAAAAGAAGTCTGTAACGTACAATGGTAAAAATATTAGATTGGCAGCAGACTTATCCACAGAGACCTGGCAGGCCAGAAAGAGCTGGCATGATATATTCAGAGTACTAAACAAGAAAAACATGCAGCCAAGAATACTATATCCAGCTAGGCTATCATTGAAAGTAGAAGGAGAGATTAAAAGCTTCCAGGACAAACAAAAACTGAAAGAATTTGCAAATACCAAACCAGCTCTACAGGAAATATTGAAAGGAGTCCTCTAAGCAAAGAGAGATCATAAAAGAAGTAGATCAGAAAGAAACAGAGACAATATACAATAACAGCCACCTTACAGGCAATACAATGGCACTAAATTCATATCTCTCAATACTTACCCTGAATGTTAATGGGCTAAATGCCCCAATCAAAAGACACAGGGTATCAGAATGGATAAAAAAACAAAACCCATCTATATGTTGCCTACAAGAAACTCATCTTAAACCCGAAGACACCTCCAGAATTAAAGTGAGGGGGTGGAAAAGAATTTACCATGCTAATGGACATCAGAAGAAAGCAGGAGTGGCAATCCTTATATCAGATCAATTAGATTTTAAGCCAAAGACTACAATAAGAGATGAGGAAGGACACTATATCATACTCAAAGGAACTACACAACAAGAAGATCTAACAATTTTAAATATCTATGCCCCTAACGTGGGAGCAGCCAACTATATAAACCAATTAATAACAAAATCAAAGAAACACATCGACAATAATATAATAATAGTAGGGGACTTTAACACTCCCCTCACTGAAATGGACAGATCATCCAAGCAAAAGATCAACAAGGAAATAAAGGCCTTAAATGACACACTGGACCAGATGGACATCACAGATATATTCAGAACTTTTCATCCCAAAGCAACAGAATACACATTCTTCTCTAGTGCACATGGAACATTCTCCAGAATAGATCACATTCTTGGTCCTAAATCAGGTCTCAACCGTTACCAAAAGATTGGAATCATTCCCTGCATATTTTCAGACCACAATGCTCTGAAGCTAGAACTCAATCACAAGAGGAAATTTGGAAAGAACCCAAATACATGGAGACTAAACAGCATCCTTCTAAAGAATGAATGGGTCAACCAGGAAAATAAAGAAGAATTGAAAAAATTTATGGAAACAAATGATAATGAAAACACAACGGTTCAAAATCTGTGGGACACAACAAAGGCAGTCCTGAGAGGAAAATATATAGCGGTACAAGCCTTTCTCAAGAAACAAGAAAGGTCTCAGGTACACAACCTAACCCTACACCTAAAGGAGCTGGAGAAAGAACAAGAAAGAAAGCCTAAACCCAGCAGGAGAAGAGAAATCATAAAGATCAGAGCAGAAATCAATGAAATAGAAACCAAAAAACAATAGAACAAATCAACGAAACTAGGAGCTGGTTCTTTGAAAAAATTAATAAGATTGATAAACCCCTGGCCAGACTTATCAAAAAGAAAAGAGAGAGGACCCAAATAAATAAAATCATGAATGAAAGAGGAGAGATCACAACGAACACCAAAGAAATACAGACAATTATAAGAACATACTATGAGCAACTCTACGCCCACAAATGTGACAATCTGGAAGAAATGGATGCATTCCTAGAGACATATAAACTACCACAACTGAACCAGGAAGAAATAGAAAGCCTCAACAGACCCATAAGCAGTAAGGAGATTGAAACAGTCATCAAAAATCTCCAAACAAACAAACGCCCAGGGCCAGATGGCTTCCCGGGGGAATTCTACCAAACATTTAAAGAAGAACTAATTCCTATTCTCCTGAAACTGTTCCAAAAAATAGAAATGGAAGGAAAACTTCCAAATTCATTTTATGAGGCCAGCATCACCTTGATCCCAAAACCAGACAAGGATCCCATCAAAAAAGAGAACTACAGACCAATATCCTTGATGAACACAGATGCAAAAATTCTTGCCAAAATACTAGCCAATAGGATTCAACAGTACATTAAAAGGATTATTCACCACGACCAAGTGGGATTTATTCCAGGGCTGCAAGGCTGGTTCAACATCTGCAAATCAATCAATGTGATACAACACATTAATAAAAGAAAGAACAAGAACCATATGATACTCTCCATAGATGCTGAAAAAGCATTTGACAAAGTACAGCATCCCTTCCTGATCAAAACTCTTCAAAGTGTAGGGATAGACGGCACATACCTCAATATTATCAAAGCCATCTATGAAAAACCCACTGCAAATATCATTCTCAATGGAAAAAAACTGAAAGCTTTTCCGCTAAGGTCAGGAACATGGCAGGGATGTCCGTTATCACCACTGCTATTCAACATAGTACTAGAAGTCCTAGCCTCAACAATCAGACAACAAAAGGAAATTAAAGGCATCCAAATCGGCAAAGAAGAAGTCAAACTATCACTCTTCGCAGATGATATGATACTATATGTGGAAAACCCAAAAACTCCACTCCAAAACTGCTAGAACTTGTACAGGAATTCAGTAAAGTGTCAGGATATAAAATCAATGCACAGAAATCAGTTGCATTTCTCTACACCAACAACAAGACAGAAGAAAGAGAAATTAAGGAGTCCATCCCATTTACAATTGCACCCAAAACTATAAGATACCTAGGAATAAACCTAACCAAAGAGACTAAGAATCTATACACAGAAAACTATAAAGTATTCATGAAAGAAGTTGAGGAAGACACAAAGAAATGGAAAAATGTTCCATGCTCCTGGATTGGAAGAATAAATATTGTGAACATGTCTATGCTACCTAAAAAAATCTACACATTTAATGCAATTCCTATCAAAGTACCATCCATTTTTTTTAAAAAAATGGAACAAATAATCCTAAAATGTATATGGAACCAGAAAAGACCTCGAATAGCCAAAGGAATATTGAAAAAGAAAGCCAAAGTTGGTGGCATCACAATTCCGGACTTCAAGCTCTATTACAAAGCTGTCATCATCAAGACAGCATGGTACTGGCACAAAAACTGACACATAGATCAATGGAACAGAATAGAGAGCCCAGAAATAGACCCTCAACTCTATGGTCAACTTATCTTCGACAAAGCAGGAAAGAATGTCCAATGGAAAAAAGACAGCCTCTTCAATAAATGGTGTTGGGAAAATTGGACAGCCACATGCAGAAAAATGAAATTGGATCATTTCCTTATACCACACACGAAAATAGACTCAAAATGGATGAAGGATCTCAATGTGAGAAAGGAATCCATCAAAATCCTTGAGGAGAACACAGGCAACAACCTCTTCGACCTCAGCCGCAGCAACATCTTCCTAGGAACATCGCCAAAAGCAAGGGAAGCATGGGCAAAAATGAACTATTGGGATTTTATCAAGATCAAAAGCTTTTGCACAGCAAAGGAAACAGTTAACAAAACCAAAAGACAACTGACAGAATGGGAGAAGATATTTGCAAATGACATATCAGATAAAGGGCTAGTGTCCAAAATCTATAAAGAACTTAGCAAACTCAACACCCAAAGAACAAATAATCCAATCAAGAAATGGGCAGAGGACATGAACAGACATTTCTGCAAAGAAGACATCCAGATGGCCAACAGACACATGAAAAAGTGCTCCACATCACTCGGCATCAGGGAAATACAAATCAAAACCACAATGAGATATCACCTCACACCAGTCAGAATGGCTAAAATTAACAAGTCAGGAAATGACAGATGCTGGCGAGGATGTGGAGAAAGGGGAACCCTCCTACACTGTTGGTGGGAATGCAAGCTGGTGCAACCACTCTGGAAAACAGCATGGAGGTTCCTCAGAACGTTGAAAATAGAACTACCCTATGACCCAGCAATTGTACTGCTGGGTATTTACCCTAAAGATACAAACGTAGTGATCCAAAGGGGCACGTACACTTGAATGTTTATAGCAGCAATGTCTACAATAGCCAAACTATGGAAAGAACCATCCATCATCAGCCATCAGCCATCCATCAGCCATCATCAACAGACGAATGGATAAAGAAGAAGTGGTATATATACACAATGGAATACTATGCAGCCATCAAAATAAATGAAATCTTGCCATTTGCGATGACGTGGATGGAACTAGAGGGTATCACGCTTAGCGAAATAAGTCAATCGGAGAAAGACAACTATCATATGATCTCCCTGATATGAGGGAGAGGAGATGCAACATGGGGGGTTAAGGGGGTACGAGAAGAGTAAATGAAACAAGATGGGATTGGGAGGGAGACAAACCATA
Source organism: Lutra lutra (assembly GCF_902655055.1). Lineage (NCBI taxonomy): Eukaryota > Metazoa > Chordata > Mammalia > Carnivora > Mustelidae > Lutra > Lutra lutra. The sequence continues at coordinate 49,058,561 of NC_062280.1, read as the reverse complement.
AGTGACTCTTAATCTCACAGAACAAACTGAGGGTTCATGGGGGGGGGGGTTGGGAGGGGTTGGGATTATGGACACTGGGGAGGGTATGTACTATGGTTAGTGCTGTGAAGTGTGTAAACCTGGTGATTCACAGACCTGTACCCCTGGGGATAAAAATATATTATATGTTTATAAAAAATAAAATTATTAAAAATTAAAAAAAATAAATATATCTTGACTGAAAAAGAAAAAAAAAGAAAAAAGAAAACACTGGTTATGAATACCTCAAAGTATTAGCAAGAATGGTTTCTGTGTAATGAGACAGGTCACGAATGATTTTTACTTTTATTCCATATGTCTGTATTTTCCAAATGCTCTATTCCAATTATTAGTAACTTTGATAATGAAGAAAGAAGGCTTGTCATTTTAGATATGTGTTTTATCTCCCCAATAAACTGATAAGTTTCTTGAGAGCAAAAATTGTGTGATTTACTCCTTTGAATTATACCATTATGCCTAAACTAAGTGCCCACTAAAACTTTTCTGAGTGGCTAATGACTGATAACTTTTACTCTCTCAATTCAAATACTTTTTAGGACATCAAGAGGGGAAAAAATGTCACTCAATTTGTTTTGTTTCTAAATCACATTCAAAAGATTCCATACAAGCACCTAATTATGAGGCTAAAGACTAGGCTGCTGTAAACTGTTTTGAAAGGGAAATATTAAAAAAGGGTCAGTTTGTTAAAGCTGTGTGAATAATGTAGCATGTGTAAGATTTGGCACCAACTCATACTCTGATAGCACCAGACTACCAGGAGAAAATCAGTTCTTGTGTTTTCCTCACTTAACAGAAGAAATAGCAACCCCCTTTTAGTGAGGAACTAAAAGATGAGGTGAAAAAAAAGTTGGTTGAGTATTTGTACTGAAAACCCTGTCCAGTACCATGGTGGATAGTAATACATGGTCTCAGAGTCTCCTATACTTGGTCCCATCTGTTAAAATGGCACCATGCCTAACTGCCAGATGGTATATTGGCTTCACAGGGACAGAGGCGCCAAAAAGATGGCTTTAGAAGACATTGTTAATACCACCCCCTTGGGCCTCCTGCCACAGTGACAACTCACCCATGTTGGCGTTCGTCACATCTCACACTGCTTTCATAATTTCTAGAAATAAGTGGCTCTAAACACTTACTAAGTCATTTCCTTGAGCTGCTTCCTGGTTTCTGATCTTACAAAAGTTGAAAAAGAATACCAAAATGGAGGACAGAAAGACTGAGAGTATCCAAACACTTGAAGTTGCCAACATCTACAGCTTGTGCCTGAGGGCCGTTAGGATTGTATGATGTGTCAAACTCTATTATGTAAGGGTGGAATGTGTAGGCACTGCTTGTGAAGTTTAACCAATCTCAGTGAGAAGAGAGCAGCTCTGTTACATGGAAGAACAAGTTTATGCAGTCCACTCATCCTAAAAACAAAACAAAACAAAACAAAACAAAACAAACCTCTAGTGATTGAAAAAACAAAAATAAACTTTTTCTCAAGGAGTCAGTGAAAGAAAAGAGAATTCCAAAATGCATGTATTGACAGCTTAAATATTTCTCAAATCAACTGTTGTGCTAAATGAACAGCAATAAGCTTAGATTCTGTCAAAGGACAATTTTCAAAAACTTAAAGACATGTCTTTTATATGAAAGATGTACAGTTGATTGTTAACTCATTAATTACATGACTAGTAGAATAGCAAAGCGGGTTTGAAGAACTTTTGAAGAACCAGTTAAATAGATATTTAAAAACATGAACTTCAGTAGTTTAGGTAAGATTCAAAGCTTGTTCAAGTCCAAAAGGGCAGTAACACCATGACCTTTGGAGTGATCTTTCCTGTGGGGAGAGAAAATATCCAAGTAATATGTTGCTTCAGAGTTATACTCTCCAAAAGAATCAAATAATCCAAGGGAGGATCTGTTAACAAAATGAGTTTGTCATTGAAAAAATATGCTGTATTCTGTTTTGTCTTATTTATGAGTTCAGGGTAAATTTTCTTAACTCCTATGGCTTCATCAGGATAGAACCTTTCTTGGGAGAAAGGAAATTCTGGAGAGCCACAGTAATTTTGACTACAGTAAAGATAGGGTGGATTCCCACTTCTCTGGGTTGTAATTAGTTTATCTTTATAGGCAGGTAATCTCTATGGAACTCTATCCCATGATATCCACAATCACCAAGGAGGTCACTTCTGTGTCATTCTGAATTCTTTTACCCTTGGAATTTTGGTGACTTATTCTTATCTCAAACGTTTAGCTATCTTCATCACACATATTATACCAACCTAGTATATGCATTTTCTTATGTAATTTGTATAAACACAAAATACTTCAACAAAATTAAATAGACATTGGCTAATTGCATTTGGAGCATATATTCTTCTTTTTCTGTCATCTATTCCACTAATGACTCCACTCTAAGATTAAATGGGTTTGGAAGAGATCTTTAGCCCTGTGGCTGTTATACAGGAGGCAGTCCTATATAGATCGGTGCTCTACATTCTTAAATGTGTGTGTGTGTGCATGCACACACCTATATATACCTGTATGTATGTACATATATACATATATACACAAATATGTATTTAAGCACACATATACATATGTAAATATATGTGTATATGTATGTAGTCTTGTACTTATTTAGAGAGCAATTCTAAGATTTTGGCTTTTCATATTTATATGAGTGCAATCACTCCATCATTCCCTCAGAAACTATTTTCTTAGTTAAGTAATATTCTTTCTGTACTAGATGTTGAGCTCAGTGCTAGGGTACATACCTTTGAAAATAAAAGTAGACACCAAGTCTCCCTCATGGAGCCTAAAGTCTTGTGGGAAAGATTGAAAAACAAATTTTCTATCTACCAAAATATGAAAAAGAAATACAAGGTGCTATGAGAATGCAAATCAGGGAAACCAGAAAAGTTTTCCCCAAGGTAATGACGAGAAAGATAAGAAAAGAAGAATAAGTAAGATACATTCAGAATCTCATGGACCATGTTTAAAATGACACTGGAAATTACTAGATAAGGTTTTTATATTGGAAAGCCAAAGGCTCTCCTGTATTTCATCGTATTCAAGAGGACAGTGATACCCATGTATGTTTGCTCTCTGTTGCGAGTGATGGAAAACCCAACTCAAACTTGTTTTTAAAAAGGAGAAATTTATTACCTTGTGTAATGAAGTAGTAGTTTCAAGTATGACTTATTCCAGTGTTCAAATAACTTCTCTCTCTTAATTTTTAGGTGTTACTTGTTTGGTATTGGCTCCTTTATCTAACCCCCACATGGTTGCAAGACAAAGCAATGGCAATATTCTTCCAGCTTTGAATCCAGCAGAAATGAATTGTCACCTTCATAAGATCTGAGATTCAAATTAGACCAGGAGGACACTTATCAGCCCCTGAAATAGGATCATAAGACACCAGAAGAAAAATAATATTTATACCTAACTACACCTCTATAACCTTACTATAAATCTCACTTTTCATGGCTGTGTATTCTTGGATTGTTTCTTCATATGATAATTCTGTAAAATTTTCTATAGACAAAATAGAAAGAATTCAATTTTTTATTCCAGCATAGCAGATACATTTTTTATTGGTAGATTAGAAATGTATCTTATTGTTATAGAATTTATCCATAATATTATGGTTTTTTAAGGAATTGTCATCGAATATGTGAAAAACTCTTAGGTTAAGCCGATGTCACTTACAGCCAGCGATTGGTCCTTATTGCCAGTTCCAAATCCCATCCTGATAGCTTTCCTGCAGCTGCTCTTTGCATCTCTATTATTACCTGGGATACTTCAAATACAGAGCCAGAGCCAAAGTCTTGAATGTAGTGATTTTAGTTAGAAAGTGATCTTGGAGGACAAGAGTAAGGGAAAGGGAGAGTGAAAAGGAAAGGACAGTAAGCCACTTGTACTGGACACCACTGCAAGGGGCCAAGCAGACACTTTGGAGAACGTTATTTGATGAGTCTCTGAACTGTCCTTTGAGAGAAGAAAGGGAAACACATTTACCGTTTGGATTCTATTTTTCCTCTGATCAAGGGTGACTGTTCAGCATTAACATCCTGCTGTATGTGTCTGAATGCCAGGTGAATTCCTACATGCATCCCATATCGCTGTGTTGAAGGCCTGGAGCAGGTGTTACGTCGGTATATTATGTAGGTCCAAGAGAGATTTTGCCAGGTTACACCTGTGCAAAGCTGGTCAAAGCAGGTGTAGAACCGGTTGGGGCAGCAATGACTGGAGCCAAAGTAGGTTTGAGAGGATTTGAAGGGAGACACACAAACCCTATTTCCTTTTATGGAAAAAACCCACAAAAACTTAGCCTAGAGTTTGTATAATTACCAATTTTTGGAATTTCAAAAGGTTGACAGTTTATATATATGTTTATATTTAAATACACGTCATATTCTAAGTATTTTTCATCCATGAAAAGCAATCTTAGAGAAATAAAATGTTCTTTCCCATATCTCTTTGAAGCATATCTCATATTATTGCTTCTTATCACATGTGTAGAAAGTAAAGGCCCTCTTTGATGCTACATATTATCTCTTAAATACATCATTAAGTAATAAACATACAAATAAATCCTTTCAGAGGGAAAAAAAACCCCTACAAATCCTACATAGAATTTATCTGGTTATTTCCATGTATATATCTTTACAGGTCTTTCTACAGCAGTGTTCCACTGAAAACCCCAGTTGTCTGAACTGGAAACATTCAAACAATACTCTCAACGCTTCTTTTTTGTGTGTCTCATTTAAGTCTTCTAAACGTAAAATAAAATAAAACATAATCATCCCCACTGGGCTAGGATTTTTCTTATGGATAATAAATTCCTAGTTGGAGAAGGTGATTTCCTGTCCTTGACTTATTTCTCAGCTGTTATAATCATTTGTAAAACAGATTAAGAAACACCTCTGACTTTCTCCCGTGGCTTTGCGACTACTTATGTAGCTATTCATCTTTCACACAGAAATCAAATGAATGAATTACTAGCATTTGACAAAAAAAGAAATACTTCCATGAAAAAAAGCTGGAAAATACTTGAAGAGAGCCGCAGACTGTAATCTAGTTAGTAAATAATAATGCAAACTACATAATAGAAGTGAAAAGGAGAACAAAGAGGTTTGCTTGATATTTCATAAAATTTTTGGTGCTGAACAACTGCGAAACTTCCCTTTCCTATTCATATCAGCCAAAACATTTTCTACTAAGAAAAAGGAAGATTTCTGTGGAGAGCTCTAACAGGTTTATTTATTATTTGTTGTCGATTTTTTGTTTCACCCTGTGTAAAAGCATTAATGATCTACAACACCAGGGAACCAGGTGTTGTAGTTATGGCTGTATATTCTTGGATTGCTTCACCTAATTTACCTTTGCAAGTTTTTATGTACAAAGTAGGTAGGAAATTGAGCACTTCTTAAAAACTATATTTTTTCTACCTCTCCAGGAATATAAATTTATACTTTTTTTTCAAAAAATATTTTAATTACACAAGTAATTCATGTTAATTTGAAAAATAGGGGAAAAAACATGAGAAAAAATACTATTTGTATATAACCTTAACACCTAGAGAGAGCCACTCAACATTTTAATAGTCCAAGTAGCTTTAATGCATCTCTATATACATAAGCACACACACACACACACACAGAGAAATCCCCAAATAGATCATACTATAGCTGCTATTCTAGATTTTGCTTATATGCTCCAAAAATCAGTAAACAACCCTACATTTACTATATATCTAAATATTTTATGTATATCTATATCTACAAATACAGGTTAGATATATAGATATATCCCTACATATGTGTGTATACTCTTTTCAAATTTATAAGTTAAAAACTATAAATCCACACTAACATTTCTGCAAAAATGGTGACTTCACATTTTGAAGTAAAAATGATATACTCTCAATTTAAATATTAATTCCAAGAAACCTAAATAAATTCCATGACTTGAAAACAACCATTGTTAACTTTGAAGACCAAACCTAACATTTTCCTTTGGAGTATGTTCAAATAGGAGAGTGGATAAGTGTATATACATAAATAGTTTTTAATGATATAAGATAGATATTTTCAATAAATGTATTATCCTTAATTTTCCTAGAATTTAAAAGCAAAAAAGAAGCAAGTGGCATTGAAGGAGATGTTCACATTCTGATAAATTTTTTTTCACTGTTACAAGTATTGGTTCCTAAAATACCTCTAAAACGTAAAAAAAAAAGTATATTTATGACAACATTAAATAGCTGCAGTTCCTCACAGTTTTATTTATTCCAACTTTAACCATTATTTTATCCTGATGAAAATATTAGCACATTTCCACATCCCCCCAATCCCATTCTCTTGTCTCTCCATTGTTGTTTGTTATTGCTATAAGATTTGTATTCTGTTCTCTTGCCATACTTTTTAGTTATTGATTCTTAGACATATTTTTAAATAAATTCTGTGTTCATCAACTGTGGAAGAGATTATAATGGCATCAAATATTTCATTTCTATGCTTCCACTTCCCAGCATCCTTGTAGAGGGTTATTGACTATTTCTGTCCAAGAACTATGACAAAGTGACACATGTCAATCCTGGGCTGAGGCAATGACAAGACTATGTTCAATTTCTGTCTCTTGTATCATGCCTCAACAACTGAGACGGGTGCATGTTCCAGATGGTGCAGCTATGAGCTGCTGGAGTTTGTCACCACTACCTCTCTACTGATAATGCTCAGGCTGACCTTAAAAGACATATGACATGGGGAAAAAGTAACCCTTGTTTGGTTAAGCCCCTAACATTTAGATACTATTTATTACTATAGCAAACCTAATTAATATATGAACATATTAATTATTCAACAATAATGCAATACCAGTCTTTAAACCACATCTTTTTGAGTTCTTAGGTTTAATGTACCTCTTGATAAATTGGATTTTTTCATATTTTGATTTTTTTTTTCAAGAGATCTTCACAGTTTTCTTTTTTTTTCTTTTTTTTTTAAATTAAGATTTTATTTATTTATTTGACAGACAGAGATCACAAGCAGGCAGAGAGGCAGGCAGAGAGAGAGGGCAGGGAAGCAGGCTCCCTGCTGAGCAGAGAGCCCAATGTGGGGCTTGATCCCAGGACCCCGAGATCATGACCTGAGCCAAAGGCAGAGGCTCAACCCACCGAGCCACCCAGGCGCCCATTCACAGTTTTCTTATTCCCTGACTCTACTCATGCTTGAGAATGTCTTCTAGTTGCCCTTATAAAGTTAGTTGAGGTATGAATTTATTGGGTCATGCTTTCTCCCATAAGTTTTAGACATTTTCTATCTTCTGGTTGAGAGTGTGGCTATGTAAGAAGTCTGAGGATGACCTCCATTTCTTCCTTGTGCATTACTTTCTTTTTTGGCTTAGATGCCTATACAACTTTAAAAAAAATCATCAAATTCAGTAATTTAAAATGAATTCTTTTAGGATGGCAGGCTTAGCCTTTAATATTTATTTAAAGATTACTCTCTGTCCTTATTTCCATAGAGTTTTCTTATACTAGAGCTTGGATTACTTTTTCCCTCCTATTACTTTTGTTTTCATCTTCAGGACCTCATCTATTACCATGTCTATGGTGTTTTCAGTCATATTTATTCTATTTTTGCTCTTTAAGTATGACTTCAATATCTAGAATGTTTTTAATTTGTATGCTTCCACTGTATTCCATTCTATCCCATTGTGTTCTTTTATTTCTTTAAGTCCTACCAGTTCATTTTTCATATTTTTCTGTTGTTGTATAGCCTCTTCCTGGAACCTTCTAATCTGCTCTTAAAGTTCTGTTTTAAAAAGTAATCAGAAAATATGATAATTGTCTTTCTCTGATTGCCTTATTTTGCTCAGCATAATACCTTCTAGTCCATCCACATCATTGCAAATGGCAAGATTTCATTTCTTTTGATGGCTGCATAGTATTCCATTGTGTGTAAGTGTGTGTGTGTGTGTGTGTGTGTGTACCATATCTTCTTTATCCATTCATCTGTTGATGGACATCTAGGGTCGCTCCATAGTTTGGCTATTGTGGACATTGCTGCTATAAACATTCGGGTACACGTGCCCCTTCAGATCACTAAATTTGTTTCTTTAGGGTAAATACTCAGTAGTGCAATTGCTGGGTTGTAGGGTAGTTCTATTTTTAGAGGAACCTCCATGCTGTTTTCCAGAGTGGCTGCACCAGCTTGCATTCCTACCAACAGTGTAGGAGGGTTCCCCTTTCTCTGCATCCTTGCCAACATCTGTCGTTTCCTGACTTGTTAATTGTAGCCATTCTGACTGGCATGAGGTAGTATCTCATTGTGGTTTTGATTTGTATTTCCCTGACGCCGAGTGATGTGGAACACTTTTTCATGTGTCTGTTGGCCATCTGGATGTCTTCTTTGCAGAAATGTCTGTTTATGTCCTCTGCCCAAAATGAGGGTTACGGGGGGAGGGGGGTAGGGAGAGGGTGGTTGGGTTATGAACATTGGGGAAGGTATGTGATATGGTGAGTGCTGTGAAGTGTGTAAACCTGGAGATTCACAGACCTGAACCCCTGGGGCTAATAACACATTATATGTTAATAAAAGAATAAAAAATCATATATATATAAAAGAAGCACACAGCAAGCTATTTAGAGTAAAAAGGAAAAAAATGTAAATGACAGAAGTGAGTAAATAATATGATCCCATTTTTGTTAAACACATATAGTATATGATATATACTTTACATACTATATTTGGAGTTTGCATACATACATGTCTATATGGATCTGTCTGCATATGTGTATGCATCTGTAAGGATAGATATAAAACTAATATTGTGGCCATCTCTGGGAATAAATAGAATTATGGAGAAAAAAAGTGATATATCTGTACCTATACAGATATATGTAGATACACACATGGTGGAATACCAGTGAGTCATCAAAAAGAAAGAAATCCTGTCATTTGCAGCAAAATGAATAGACTTGAGGATATTATACTAAGTGAAATATATCAGAGAAAGACAAATACTATGTGATCTCTCTTATATGTGTGCAATCATAAAACAAAACAAAACAAAAACCTTCAAAGAAAAAGATCAGACTTGTGGTTACTAGAGGTAACCAGAGGGGAGTTGAGGGAGGGTAAGTTGGATGCAAGTGGTGAAAACATACAAAGTTCCAGTATGTTATAAGATAAATAAGCATTAGGGATGTCATGTACAACATGAAGACTATAGCTAACATTGCTGTATAGTACATTTTAAAGTTGCTAAGAGGGGCTCCTGGGTGGCTCAGTGGGTTAAAGCCTCTGCCTTTGGCTCAGGTCATGATCCCAGAGTCTTGGGATCGAGCCCCGCCTCGGGCTCTCTGCTCAGCGGGGAGCCTGCTTCCTCCCCTCTCTCTCTGCCTGCCTCTCTGCCTGCTTGTGATCTCTGTCTGTCAAATAAATTAAAAAAAAAAAATTTAAAGTTGCTAAGAGAGTAAATTCTGAGTTCTCATCACAAGGAAAAAAACTTAAAAAATATGTATGAGATGATATATTTGAGCTAGATTTTTGTGGCAATCATTTCACAATACACACACACACACATAAATATATATACATCAAGTCATTATGCTGTACATCTTAAGGTTATACAGTGTTTTGTGTCAAATATATGTCAAATATATCTCAATAAAAGAGAAAACGGAGTTAGTTTTGATAAAGTGATGAATTGAGAATATTAATAAAGTGTCAGTTTTACTCACCTTTTAAATGTGGAGGCTTCAAAGAAAATGTATTATCCTGTTTAGATTAGTGTTTAATAAGCACAGTTTAAGGCAATTGTTCCACAGAAATTATTACTATGTTCTCTAAAACATAATCTTTAATCCCTGAAAACTTAGGAAAAAAGCAATCATATTGCCTATAATTTATTTGAGGGAATTGAGAGTTACTTCTTTGCGCCCTTCCTTTTCTTTGCGGAATGCCTCTATTCTTGTAATATGTATTTGCATTGCCTTTTAATTATGAGTTTCCTTACTTTCAAAAAATATTTGCTTCATTTCCTGTGGGTTCCATAAGGATAAAAATGGTTTATCAATGAGGATCCTACTGCAGCTGCTGCTCTTTTGTTTTTAGGAAAAAGGAACAGGTCTTCTACAGAGACATCTTCTTCAATGCCAATACTTAAATCCAAATTTTGTCACTTTATTCTATGCTTTTAATTACTGTGGCTACTTCTTTCAGGAAAGCATGAGGCTCTACCAAGACCTTGAAAATATATATCAGTTCTTACCATTCTTACCAGTTTGGGTTTCTGTGGTGTCACTGATCAGATATGGTACAACATTTATAATTTAGGTTTTGATCACTTTCTTGTTTCATTAAGACTGAGCTACTGTTTTTATTTCTAGTTGTTGTTGTTTTCTCCTGTTTCTTCTGTTCTAGTTGTTCTCAGATGAGGAAAACGTTATGGAGGGACAGTTGGTTATTCACCAATCCATTTCTTCTCCTTACTGGGAGGACAGCTTGATGAAAATTTTCACATTTCCTTGCATTAAAGGATGGTCATGTAACTGAGTTCCAGAAAGTAAGATGTCAGAGAAAATAAGGGTCATCACCTTCCAGGACTGGCCTAGAAAATCTCAGTCATCATTATCATCTTCTATGCTCTTTCCTATTCTGCAGCAATGTGGGAAGCTATGTTTTGAAGACAGTGGAGTTTAGGGCACCTGGGTGGCTCAGTGGGTTAAAGCCTCTGCCTTCAGCTCAGGTCATGATCCCAGGGTTCTGGGATTGAGCCCCACATTGGGCTCTCTGCTCAGCAGGGAGTCTGCTTCCTCCTCTCTCTCTGCCTGCCTCTCTGCCTACTTGAGATCTCTATCTGTCAAATAAATAAATAAAATCTTTAAAAAAAAAAAGACAGTGGAGTTTAAAGATGGAAGGAAATCATCCCTATATCATTCCTTATAGGGAAAACACCCACCCATCAGAAATTCCATTTGGTATATGTGACTGAGGCACATTTCTACTTTGTTAAACCACCAAAGGATAGGGATTTATGCAGCAGTTTGCATTGCCTTAATAACACAGGACTAGAGTAAAGGTGAAGATGAAAAAGCCCTGCAAAATTATTCTTAAGTACTAGATATCTGGGCCACCTGGTTAGTGAAGCTGGTTAAGCATCTGACTCTTGGTTTCAGCTCAAGTCATGATCTCAGGGTCATAAGATTGTATTATGTTCTGCACTTAGCATGGAGTCTGCTTGAGATTCTCTCTCTCCCTCTGCCTCTCCCCCCAACTTTCTCTCTCTAAAATAAATAAATAAATCTTTTTCTTTAAAGTAGAACAGGATTTCTGAAGAAGTTGGAGGAGTAGGTAAATCCAAAGCTCACCTCATCAGTGTCAAAAACTCAGAAAATGATCCCAAAATTGGCTTTCCACAGCTAAATGTAGAGGCCACATGGAAGCGGGTAAGAAGGGCAGAGATGGGTCTGGAGCTAAATAGACCTGTGGGACTACCGCAAGAGGTAGGGATGCCATGGGCACAAAGGGTAGAGAAAGAGACCCTCATACTAAGCAGCCCAGACACAAGGGAATCCACATAGGGAACATGAATCCCCATAACATTTGGCTTTGAAAACCAGAGGGGCCAAAGTTCACAATCAGCAGAGTTTATAACCTACAATTTTGAAAATCAGCCTGCTGGGCTCTGGGATAGCCAGGAAGGTGATAGAGAACTACATCCCCACTCATAAAGAGACAGCACCAAAAAATAGCCCCCACACCACCCCCCAGAGATACAGCACAGAAGCAGCATTTTGAAAAATGCCTAGAGTATACTAGAGGGAGATTTGTTTACTCATCTCAAAGCATTTGCTGGGGGTGGGGGGCAGGGATTTTGGCAGACTTCTCCAGAAACAAGGGAGCTGGTAGATGTCTTTGTCTTCCTGCATACCCCAGCCTAGGCACACAGAAATCTGTGAGAACCTGCACAGTACCAACACTCACTGCCTAGCTTGCTAAGAGGGCATCCTGCCCCTCCCCACCATTCTTCTGTGGTCCTGCCCCCTCCATTATGGCCTTGGCTAGAGCCCATCCAAAGTGATGCCACAAGGGTGACAGTGTGCAAGCAGCCTCAACAGGGGCTGGTACCACTCCAAAGTGACTCCTGCCTGGGGTAGAGAGGAAGATAACCACACACCCCCATCCAACTGTGGCCACAGCAGTGGGCTGGGGCAGTCATTGGGTCCGACTGCAGGCTCACCCACCAATGAAAGGTTCTAAGGGGACAAAACAGGGAAAGCTCTCTGTAGTTTGGTGCTATCACATCTCTGACAAATGCTCTGACCCAACCCAAGCAACTCCAGATTAGCTCACTAATAACAAAGGGACTAAATCTTGCTCACAACAGGCAAAGAGAGCCATTGCAATGACTGGACTGAAAGGAAAAGTGCCTCAGCCATGACAGTAGGGGACATAAAACACATATAAGAGACAAACCTGAACCTCCAGTTTCAGGTGAACAGGAGACATTGCACTGCTGGGCACTATAGGACCTTTCCTTCATATGGTTACTACTTTTGAGAGCAGGAGTCATAGCTGACTCTCCTATCACATAGAAACTGACACAGAGAGGTAGACAAAATGAGACAGAGGAATATGTCCCAAATGAAAGAACAGGACAAAATCACAGCAAGAGAACTAAAATGAAATACAGATAATATGCCTAATAGAGAATTTAAAGTAATGGTCATAAAGATACAACTTGAGAAAAGAGTGGAGGACCTCAATAAATGAGACCCTCAATAAGAACAGAAAATAAAAAAGAATGAAGCAGAGATGCAGAACTCAATAACTGAAATTAATAATATACTAGATGAAATAAAGAGTAGATTAGAGAAAGCAGAAGAATGGATCAGCATCCTGGAGGGCACAGTAATGGAAAGCAATGAAGAACAGGAGGAAGAGAAAAAATAATAAGTTAAAATAGACTTAGGGAACCCAGCAAACTTCTTAAGAGCAATAATATTTGCTTAACAGGGATCCCAGAAAGAGAAGAGAGAGAAAAGAGGCAGAAAATTTCCTTGAAGAAATAGTAGCTGAAAAATTCCTGAATCTAGGGAAGGAAATCAAGAAATCCACATTCAGGAGGCATAGGATTCCCAAGGCACAACATCAACCCATGGACATCCATACCAAGACATATAGTAATTTAAATAGCAGGAAGTAGTGATAAAGAGAGAATTTTAAAAGCAGCAACAGAAAAGAAAATTTACATACAAAAGAAACTCCCTAAAGCTATCAGCTGATTTTTCAGGAGAAACAATGCAGTCCAGAAGGGTGTGGAATGATATATCCAAAGTGCTCAAAGAAAATAAAATCCTGCAAGGAAATATACTTTATTTATTGGACAGAGAGAGAGAGATCACAAGTAGGCAGAGGAGCAGGCAGAGAGAGAGGGGGAAGCAGGCTCCCTGCTGAGCAGAAAAAACAATGCAGGGCTTAATCCCAGGACCCTGAGATCATGACCTGAGCCAAAGGCAGAGGATTAACCCACTGAGCCACCCAGGTGCCCCATCTAGCAAAGCTATCATTCAAAAAAGAAGGAGAGATAAGTGTTTCCCAGACAAATATAAGTTAGTGGAATTCATGACCACTAAACCATCCCTACAAGAAACGTAAAAGGGGAATCTTTTGAGTGGAAAGAAGACATCACAAATAGAAATACGAAAAGCAGGAAGCACAAAAGCAATAAAATGAAGAATATCTATAAAACAAGTAAAGGGATTCATAAAATAAAAAGATATAAACCTATATCCTATAGACTATATCCTTTATACTATAATCTAAAATGTGGGTGATGGGGAGAGGAGTTATAGAATGGGTTCAAACTTAAGTGACCATCAACTTAATATAGACTGCTACAAGCATAAGATCTTGTATATAAACCAAATTGTAGGCACAAATCAAAAATCAATAATAGACACACAAAACACCAAAAAGTAAAGAGTCCAAGTTTATCACTAAAGTAAGCCAGCAAAATGTCAAAGAGAGCAAGAGAAGAAATGAATGGAGAAGAACTAGAAAAGTAACCAGAAAACAAGTAACAAAATGACAGTAAGTACATACCTTGCAATTATTTTGAATGTATATGGACTAAATGTTCCAATCAAAAAACACAGTGTGATGGAATGGATGAAAAAACAAAATTCATATATACAATGCCTATCAGAGATTCATTTCAGACCTAAAGACACAGAAAGTTTGAAAGAGAAGGGATCCAAAAGCATTTGTCATGCAAATGGAAGTAAAAATAAAGCCAGGGTAGCAACACTTACAATGTACAAGACAGATTTTCAAACAAAGACTATAATAAGAGACAAAGAAAGACACTATATAATCATAAAGGGAACAATCCAATAATAAGATAAAACAATTTTAAATATTTATGCACCCAACATGGGAGAACTCAAATATACAAAGCAGCTAATAACAAACATAAAGGAAGTAATCAATAGTAATACAGTAATAGGTAGGGTATTTTAATGCCCCGCTTACATTCATGAATAGATCATCCAAACAGAAAATCAAGGACACAGTGGCTCTGAATGACCCTTTGGACCAGAGAGATCTAAGAGATATATTCAGAACATTCCAATGTCAAACAACAAAATATGCATTCTTTTCAAGTGCACATGATATATTCTCCAGAACAGATAACATATTGGGCCACAAAACAAGTCTCAACAAATTAAAAAAGATGGAAAATATCCTATGCATCTTTTCTAATCATAATGCCATGAAACTAAAAATAAACCACAAGAAAATATCTGGAAAGAACACAAATACAGGAAGGTTAAATAACATGCTACTAAATAATGAATAAGTCAAACAAGAAATCAAAGAAGAAATAAAAAAATACACGGAGACAAATGAAAATGAAAACCCAATGGTCCAAAATCTTTAGAATGCAGCAAAAGCTATTCTAAGAAGGAAGTTTGTAGCAATACAGGCCTACTTCAAGAAGAAAGAAAATTCTGAAATAAACAACCTAACTGGACATCTTAAAAAAAAAAAAAAAAGAATAAAGAATAAAGAAAACCCCAAACCAGCAGAATGAAGGAAATAATAAAGGTTAGAATTAAATGAAATAGAAACTCAAAAAAATTAGTACAGATCAATGAAATCAGGAGCCTGTTCTTTGAAAAGATCAACAAAATTGATAAACCTTTAGCCAGACTCATCAGAAAAACAAAGACAGAATGAGAGAGGACTCAAATAGACAAAATTAGAAATGAAAAGAAGAAATAACTAACATCATAGAAATACAAAGGGTAAGAAAATATAGAGAAAAATTATATGCCAACAAACTGGACAACCTAGAAGAAATGGATCAATTTCTAGAAACATATAACCTGCCAAACCGAATCCAGAAGAAATAGAAAATTTGAAAAGACTGTTTACCAGCAATGAAATTGAATCACTAATCAAAAACTCTCAACAAACAAGTCCAGGACTAGATGGCTTCCCAGGTGAATTCTACCAAACATTTCAAAAAGGGTTAAGACCTATTCTCCCTAAACTATCCAAACAATCAAACAAATCAAAAGCAAAAACAAAAACAAAAAAGAAGAGAAAGAGAAGCTTCCAAATTCATTTTATGGGGCTAGCATTATCCTGACACCAAAACCAGATAAAGATACCACACACAAAAAAAGAGAACAACAGGCCAATATCCCTGATGAACACAGACACAAAAATCTTCAACCAAATACTAGCAAACTGAATCCAACAACATGTTAAAAAAAAAATTCATTCAGCACAGTCAAGTGGGATTTATTATTGGGATACAAAGGTTGCTCAATAATCACAAATCAATCAACATGATATATTAGATTAATAAAAGAAAGAATAAAAACCATGATCATTTCAGTATGATGCAGAAAAAGCACTTGACAAATCACAGTAACCATTCATGATAAAAACTCTCAACGAAGTAGGTTTAGAGGAAACATACCTCAACATAATAAGGCCATATATGACAAACCCACAGTGAATATCATACTCAATGATGAAAAACTGAGGGACTTTCCCCTAAGACCAGGAACAAACAAGGATATCACTCTCACTGCCTTTATTCAACATAGCACTGGAAGTCCTACCCACAGCAATCAGTCAAGAGAAAGGAATAAAAGGTATCCAGGTTGGTAATGTGGAAATAAAATTTCATTATTTGCAGCAGACAGGATACTATATAGAGAAAACTCTAAAGACAATACCAAAAACTGCTATAGCTGATGAATTTAGTAAGCTCACAGGATACAAAATCAATACAGAGAAATCTATTGTATTTCTATACACTAATAAGGAAGCCGCAGAAAGAAAAATTAAGAAAAACAGTCTAATTTATAATTGTACCAAAAATAATAAAATAGCTAGGAATAAACTTCTCCAAGGAGATGAAAGACCTGTACTCTGGGAACTGTAAAACACTGATGAAAGAAACTGAAGACAACACAAACAAATGAGAAGATACTCCATGCTCATGGAGAACGTATACTGTTAAAATGTCCATACTACCAAAAGCAATGCACAGATTCAATGCATTTCCTATTAAAATACCAACAACATTTTTGAAAGAATAAGAATAATTCTAAAATTTGCATAGAATCACAAAAGACCTCAAATACCCCCAAGTGATTCTGAAAAAGAATAACAAAACTGAAGGCATCACAATCCAATTTCAAGATAGACTACAATGCTGTAGCAATCAAAACACCATGGTATGGCACAAAAACAGACACATAGATCAATAGAACAGAATAGAGAGCCCAGAAATAAACCCATAATTATATTGCCAATTGATCTTTGACAAAGGAAGCAAGTATATGTAATAAGAAAAAGACAGTTTCTTCAACAAATGGTCTTGGGAAAACTGGACAGCTACACATGAAAGAATGAAATGGGACCACTTTCTTACACCATACACAAAAATAACTCAAGATGGATTAAGGACAAGTGTGAGACTGAAACCATAAAAATCCTAGAGGAGAGCACAGGCAGTAATTTCTCTGACATTGGCCATAACAACACTTTTCTATATATGTCGAAAATTAACTATTTGAACTACATCAAAATAAAAAGCTTCTGAAGAGCAAAGAAAACAATCAACAAAATGAAAAGAAAACCTATAGACTGAGAGAAGATATTTATAAATGACATATATGATAAAGGGTTAGTGTCCAAAATATATAATGAAGTAATACAACTCAATACCACATAAATAAATAAATAAATAAATAAATAAATAAATAAATACCTTAACTTAAAAATGGGCAGAAGACATGAACAGACATTTCTCCAAAGACATCCAATAGACACATGAAAAGATGCTCTATGTCACTCATTATCAGGGAAATGCAAGTCAAAACCAAAATGAGATATCACCTCACATCTGTTAAAATGTCTTAAATTAAGAATAATAAAAAAAAAAAAGAATACCAGAAACAACAAGTATTGACAAGGATGGGGAGAAAGAAGGACCCTATTGCACTGTTGGCAGGAATGCAAACTGGTACAGTTCCTGGCAAAACAGGATGGAGATCCCTCAAAAAATTTAAAAATAAAACTACTCTATAATCCAGCAATTTGCACTACTGGGTATTTATCCAAAGACTACAAAAACATTAATTTGAAAGATATATGCACCCCTATGTTTACTGCAGCATTATTTACAATAGCCAAATTATGGAAGCATTACAAGTGTCCATGGAGAGATGAATGTTCAAAGATGATGTGAGATGTATATATATATACATATATATGTATATATATATAGATAGAAATATGATGGATATGATAAATATGATGGAATATATATATATATATATGTATATGATGGAATATTATTCAGCCATAAAAAGAATGAAATTTTGTCATTTGTAACAACATGGATGAAGCTAGAGGGCATAATGCTAAGCAGAATAAGTCAGAGAAAGACAAATGCCATATGATTTCACTCACACATGGAATATAAGAAACAAAACAAATAAAGAAGAAAAGATACTAAAAAACAGACTTTTAACCTCAGAGAACAAACTGATGGCTAACAGAGGGGATGTGTGTGGGAGGATTGGTGAAATGGTTGAACAGATTAAGAGTACAGTTATCATGATAAGCACTGAGTAATTTGTAGAATTGTTAAATCACTATATGGTACACCTGAAACTAACATAACACTGCATGTTAATCATACGAGAATTAAAGTTAAAGAATATTATTTTATTATTATTGTTTTAAAAGTAATTTATTTTAATTATTCTTAAGAACCAGAAAAGGTTAAAATAAAAAACAACAACACAGAAAAGGTGCTTTGTATTGTTTTGTTTTTTAAAGGAGACAGAGAGAGAAAATGGGGGTAGGGGCAGAGGGAGAGGAGAGAGAAAGAATCTTAAGGAGGTGCCATACCCAGAGGGAAGCCCCAACAGCAGGGCTCAATCCCATGACCCCAAGATCATAACCTGAGCTTAAATCAAGAGTTGGATGCCTAACCAACTGACCAACTGAGCCACCCAGGCAACCCAGTAGAGGTGTTTTAAAACTATCTAGCTAAAAAAAAAAAAAAGAAAAGAAAAAAAAAGCTATCCCATCTATGAGGAAAAAGAAGATACATGTGAGGAACTACAAACTGAAAAGCACAGAGTTTACATGGGCAGATAATGTAACAGAATAAGAAAAGGCAAAATATATGAAAATATCAATTAGTAAACATGTAACAAAGATTGCTATATTTTGGTTAAACTGTCCTATATAAGCATGCAAAATAATTCAACCATGCATGTTACTAGAGTATATTTTAAATTTTAAAAATTTAAATACATCAAGTGAATATAGACTTCAAATTATTATTATAACTTCTAGTTATTTTTCTTTCATCATTGTTATTACATTTACTTTTAACTGGAAACTTTACACATTCCTTCTGCACCAAGATATTAATTTAGATCCAATATTCAAGTTATGCAATAAATAATTCATCCTCAAAAATGCTAACTGAGAATGAGATTTACTTTTTTTCTGTTTCATAATGTAAAACATCTGTTTTCAAAGATATATACTTTAAACATGGAAAGAATCCATGAATGGTCCCTTTTAAGTTCAGGATAATTACTCCCAAGATATTTCAGAAACCTGGTATTCCAACAGTCACTGATTTAGTTTTCGTACTGTCCTGCACTTCAGTTCAACAATTTTCAGTTGTATTTCTTCATTCATACTATGAATATTGATTAAGAAAGAAAGCTAATTAATTTTACCTCATTTTTGTAAGGCCTGCAATTATATAACCTTCTCTGAAATTCAATTTTCTTCTTCATAATATCAGAAATGTAATTCAGCAAATTATTTTTATTTCTTGAAACTGATTTCAGCATAGAAAAATGGGCCAGAGTTTTCTTTGCCAAATGAATTTCCCAAAGACAAGTGTATTGGGCTAAATTGTGGCTCCAAAGGTAACATGACCTAACCCTTGGAAGCCGTCAAGATCACTTTATTTGGAAAAACTGTCTCTGCAGTTGTGGTTAAGGATCTTGAGATGGGAAGATTATTTTGGGTTGTCTGAATGGATCCTAAATGCCTTAACATGTACTCTTATAACAGAGAGACAGAGGAAGATTAAAGACACAGAAGAGGAGACATGTGACAACACAGACAGAGGTTGGTGTGATGTAGCCACAAACTGAAGCTTGCTGGAGGCCACTAGAAGCTGGAAGAGACAAGGAACAGATTCTCCTCTAGAGACTTCTGAGGGAATGTGGCCCTGCCTATATCTTGGTTTCAGACTACTAATACTGATTTTGGAATTCTGACCTCCAGAACTATGACAGAATAAATTTTCTATTGCTTAAGTCACCAAGTTTGTGGTAATTTGTTATAGCAGCCACCAGACACTAATACAACACACTTTCAGCAGAAATGAATGAGAAAATCAAATCATAAATATTTGTAATTAATATGAATCCCCTTGTAGAGAAATATTCAAAGAACTCTTTGTTAGGTTATTATTTAAAACCAAAAAAGAAAAGTTTGGTCTATTCTTCCATTGAGGAGCCTCCACAGGAATTATTTTTTAAAACATGAACAAATTAATTTTTTTCCAATGGCTTAAAAAATACCCCCCCCCCTCACATTATGACCTATCTTCAATGTAGTACAGCAATCTCCATATTGTGCATCCAGTTCAAGGGCAGATTAAACTGTGGGAATGAATTCAGTTTACAATGCTAATTACTATGTCCACTGTGTAGCCAATTTTCAAATATTTTAGCCCAAACCCATCCCAATATATAGTGCAATTTTTAACTTGAAGTTTCTTATTCCTACCAGGTATGTAACTTTGGGTGTAAATTTTCAAATGAGTCCAACATCAACTTTAGCCATTTTAGGAATATTCTTTGTAGATAAGCTTATTGATTTTGCTAAGACCACATTAAAGTTTTCAACACAAAAAAATAAGTCATTTTTTAAAATTCTGCCTATCATAGCTTAATCTCCAAAATTTGTTGGTCAAATCAAATTTTTTGTTAAGATGGCTTAGGTAGCTAAGTGGCATTTTTTTCTATGTTGTCACCAACTATAATAAGAAAAAGGCTAAAAATGATTCACATTTTCTTCTTTAATATTTCCTACAATTTCTAAGCCATAGCTTAAATAATCTAAGAAATAGTGGTTTAGCTATATTTACAAATGCAAATGTTTGTTCCTGTTTAGAAAACATAATTCTCACTGTATTCAATGGACTTTTAAAAAGAATGAACCTGCCATTGTGATAAGTTTTTAATTTGGGGGCAATTTTATCATTCAAAGTGTTCCAGAAATAAACGCTGTGACATGCTGAAATGTTAATACCATTTTTAAAAATATTTTGTACTTTGTTAAGGTTTTAGTTTCCTCCTTTTTTAAATTTTCTACTTAGTTCTATTTATGATTTGTTTTTTAAATATAATTTAAGTTACTCTTTCAGCACATATAGTTTTTGTTTTCATATGATGCATGAAGGAGTATTCTTCACAACCACAGGAAAATCATAGACTATAATATTTTCCTTAAACAAGCAACTCTCTCACTGTCTTTTATCCTCCTCTCCTTTCAATAAAAATATGTGTCTAGAGGCATAAATATATTTTATTATCTATTTAACACCAGGATGAAGGGAAAAACCCAGAAGTATAGTGATAAACTACAACTGAAACTTAGGCTCAGTGTTGGGAAGTGGTGGAGTTTATAGCAAACTGGAGAGAAAATGTTCCAACTCAAGGAGAAAATGACAACCTGTTTTTGTAAGCAGGATCTGATATGTACTGTTGCCAGACCTTTTAAATCTGGAAATTCAGGATTTCTAACAACTGTCTTAATTTTTACCTGTTGGCAACTTAATTAAAACTCAAGACCTGTGGCTTGGGGGAAAAAAGGAAATTGATGAGAGAAGTGGGGAGAAAGACATGGAATGAGATAAAAATGAGTTAGCCAGGAAAAAATTTCAAAGGCATATAAAATGTAATTCAAAAATTTAAATAACTATTTGGGTACACTAAAGAACAGTACTGTCATGAGAAAATCTAAACTGTCACCAGAAACAATTTTGAAAATATTTCCTAGCATCCAAACAAGAAGAAAAGTGAGGGACATGACTAGAAAAAAAAGATGAGGGATTGAGTCCCACATCGGGCTCTCTGCTCAGTGGTGAGCCTGCTTCCTCCTCTCTCTGCCTGCCTCTCCGCCTACTTGTGATCTCTCTCTCTCAAATAAATAAAATTTTAAAAAAAATTTAAAAAAAAAAGATGATTGATAATGAAGAACAGAGATTAAGAATTTAAACTATCAGTTAAGTTCTCTGAATTTGGAACAACAAAAGGTAATTGAAAATAACTTATAATCAAAGAAAAAATTGAAGAAAACTTCCAACTAGGGTATCATGATAGATTAGTTGTAAAATGTCTCCAATTCTCCATCCTCCTCAAATTTATGTTCTTTGGAACCTCTGTCATCAATATAGGTGGATTCTCTTTTCCCACCCCTGAATATGAGGTGCCCCTATAACTTACTTTGACCAATAAAATGTAGTATAATGACAATGTGCCAGGTGTCAGGAGGCCTTGTGACCTTCTATTCTCTTTCCTGAGAACCATGTGAACCAGCCTGAGCTAATCTACTGAAGGATGTTCATTAGAAAAATCATCCTACCTGAGGTCAACTGTCAGTGAACATGCTAGCTGATCTCCATCACCTGAGCAATTCTAAAGAAGAGCAGCCAAGCTTAGCTCCCATCATCAGAACCACCCAGCTGACCTGCAGATGACTGCACAATCATTAAATGCTTATTACTTTAAGTCTTTAAGTTTTGGGGTGGTTTGTTAATGCAGCAGTAGCCCTTGGATACAGGTAGTACCAGAATGGACCCATTATATCGCAGTCACAATGAATAGAAATATATTTATACCTAGATGAAAGCACAGACTATGCAAAAGAAAAAAAACTATAAGCAACCAGATGGTGGGTGAGAATGAGAATTAAGAAGAAGGAAGAGAGGGGGCGCCTGGGTGGCTCAGTGGTTAAAGCCTCTGCCTTCGGCTCAGGTCATGATCCCAGGGTCCTGGGATCGAGCCTCACATCGGGCTCTCTGCTCGGCAGGGAGCCTGCCTCCTCCTCCTCTCTCTCTCTGCCTGCCTCTCTGCCTACTTGTGATCTGTCTGTCAAATAAATAAAAATCTTTAAAAAAAAAAAAAGGAAGAAGAAGGAAGAGGGGCAGGGCAAAGAGGTAGAGAGGAGAAAACCTACTGTAATGGTCACAAATTTAGGCGGCTTTGTATTTTTCTTCTGAAAAACTAAATGCAGAAACAAATTCAAGATTAAAATGTGAAAATAAAAAAATACATATATGCTACAAAACTACTATACAAAACCAAGTTGTACATTGAGACGATAGAAAAAATATTTTATATATGCAAAAATATGAGACTCAATCTCTCCATTTTGGGGGGAAAACTTACTAAATATATATTTTTGATGTGATAAATTACACATAATTCCATGAATAGTTTTTAAGTGGCTACTATTTTACCAATTAAAAATGTCCCTTCATGTCCCCAAAATAAGAAAATAAATAAAATAATTATTTTTCTTAAATGATTACTCCTGTGCCAAGCACTGTTCATACTTTATATGCAAAATTACTATTTACAACATTCTTAAAAATTAAAATTAAATCCCATTTTAATAAGAACATCAAGAATAGAAAAATTGTGACATAAAACAATCCGTGATCAGCATTGACAATGGCTAAAAACTGATTTACTATCAAATAATTGTTGTAATTTTGGATCCAAACGCAATACCAATGCCAAAAATTGCAGTTAAAGAGAGTATGTCGCAAGTAGCATATAATAATGATCTGAAAGTCTATATTATATTAAAAATACTGAGAAATTATGGTGTGGGAGGAATAATGATATGTTAAGTTCCTCATCTTGTAGATTTCTTTTTAATTTGATACAGAAATATTTATTTAAAAACTCATGATTAATTAGGAATATAATATATATTTTTAAATTACTGGATAACTAGCAAAGAAAAAAATTTATATGGCAAAAGATAGAAAACAAAATGACAATAAAATACAAACCAAAAACCAAGAAAAGAGATGGCAAAAGTGAAACTAAGCATATCACCTTAGTAAATACAGATGATATTGACTTCTCCATAAAAGTGAAAGATTATATAATTGCTTTAAAAATATTTAATTCATGGGGCACATGGGTGGCTCAGTCTGTTATGTCTGACTTGGTTATAGCTCAGGTCGGGATCTCAGGGTCCTGGGATCAAGCCCTGAGACAGGCTCCCTGATCAGCGTAGACTCTGCTTGTCCTGCTCTGCTCCTCTCTCTCTCTCTCTGGAATAAATACATAAAATCTTTTAAAGAAATTAATTCATACCTGGGATATATCTTAAAAAGGAAATAGAAACTTGAACATAAAAGCAAATGGGAGATTTATTAGGCAAATATTACTACAAATATAGCCATAACATTAACTTCAAGGTGAATACTTTTATATGTATAATATAAAAAAGTAATATAACAATTTTTAAAAATATTTTTTATTTATTTATTGGACAGGGAGAGAGAGATCACAAGTAGGCAGAGCAGCAGGCAGAGAGAGAGGGGGAAGCAGGCTCCCCGATGAGCAGGGAGTCCAATGCAGAGTTCGATCACATGACCCTGAGGTCATGACCTGAGGTGAAGGCAGAGCCTTTAACCCACTGAGCCACCCAGGTGCCCCAAAAAGGTAATATAAAGAAAAACATAAAGTCATAAACATTTATGCAAAACATGTCAGGGAATCTAAATATATGAAGGAAAAACTAGAACCACAAGAGAAATTGATAGTAGCATAATTTTATAAGGAATTTAATGCCTCTTATGCCTGGAAAAAATATCATAGGAATTTACATTCTGCCAAAAGTAGAGCTATCTGGCAGAAGGTATTTAGAAATAATCCAGAGAAAGAACGGAGTTTTCTGAGTATTAAAGACTAATTATTAGAGGAATTTGTGGGCAAAGTACTCTTATAGAGTTTATAGAGGACTTATTAAAAGACAAGGATAGATTCTAAATTATTAGGAATGTTTTAATAAGGAAATGAAAAACTGGGATGGCTGTTGTTTCAATTCATCTAACTATGGTGAAGATTCTAGAGCAGGAAGAAGAGGTGGGGTCTCAAACCCTACTCAGTAAATAAGTAATCAAGAAAATAAAGAAAGCAAGAGGACTATTGAGAAGACTGAAGGAGTAGCTTCCTAGTAGTAGAACAGTGTTGGTTGATTGGAAACCATGGCCAAGTCCCAGCAGGAGTTGGGCAAAAGAAGAGCATTATAGTTGCGTCTGTGTCTCTATCCAGTTAGGCCTACACCAGTGCATCAGAATCCAAAGTCCCACATTATTCCCATCTATTCAGCTCTGGACAAGAAAGGAAAAGCAGCAGCCAAGAGCGATAGGTAACATCAAAATAGTGGCATTATTGAGCTTAAGTTGGGAGCCATGAATGAGAAATCCTTATTACCTGACTGGCCTCTCCTTGACTATTAAATGCAGCTGCTCTGACAAGAGTGGGCTGGAATACATAAAAGAGTTCTGGTGGAAGCCTGGGCAGCGGGAGAGGACAGGGAATGGTGGCACTCACTGCAGTATTACAGATTTTGAGATGCTCCCACCCCACATCCAGACCCTTTTAAAAAGTACAAAACAAGACCTAAACTTTTGCCCTTTTTTGTCTCCTTCACCAAAGCAATATTATCACCCAATGCACTTGTGAAGCCTGACAACAGAGGGAAAAAATAGCCACACTACAAATGGAACAACACAGAAGGAAATTAACTAATGGAATGCACAGAACAGATACTCCAAATGGGATATTGCATACATGATGTAACAACAAGCAGTTTTGGAGAGGATCCTATTGGAGATATTAGGATGAAACTTATTGAGATAGAGAACTCAGTGTGTGGGCTGAATAGAAGAACACTGAAAACACTGAAAAATTAGTCATTAGCTGGACAGTCAAGTCACAGCACTCTTCCAGAATGCATCAACAAGGGGTAAAATGATAGCAAGAATGAGGTAAATGTCATAAATAATTACATATATGTATATATGTATACACATATATATATTTATATATTAATATAAAATAAATGCAAACATTTGAAAAAATAATGAACAGAGAAATTAAATGAAAGAAAGATAGTTTAGACCTCTGGCTGAACAAATGTATAGTGTGCCAAAAAGGATGAATAAGGAGAAAGGAATATAAATTTTAAAAATTTAAAACCTCAACTAAGCACATTATAGTGAGATTTGAAACATATAAAACAAAGAGAATATTCTGAGGGTTTCTGGAAAGGAAAGGAGAATCACCTAAAATGAACACTGATCTGACTAATGTTAGACTTTTCAGTAGCAACACTGGATGCATAGACAATGGAGTAATATCTTCCTGATGAATCTAATAGGAATTACTTGAATTATTTTTTTCATTCTACTTTATTTTTTCAGTACTCTAGCCTCTATTATAGTAAAATAGATACTATATAATAGCTATTGCTATTGCTCTTGCAATAGCTTACCTACTGCATCCGCCATGTCATCTGACCCATCAATATATTCACTACAAGTAGCTTAAATAGTACTCACTACCTCCAAACTAGACTTTGTTACCTTCTCATTAAAACATACCACTTTGGAGAAAATATCAGAAATCCTAACACGGCTTAAGGCCATAACTTAAGCATCTCTGAATACTGGCTGGACATAAGAATCCCTGGGGAGTTTTGTACTTCTTCATGGGCCCTGCCCAGTGGTTCTCCTTGAAAGGTTGGGGGCTGCGCCCAGTTCCCCAAGTGACTCCCAGGCAGGGGGTTCAGAAGTCCTGATCTTGACCTCATGGCCTCTCCAGCCATCCCCCTTCTTGAAACCCCTTCATTCTAGTGCTCCTCCTGCACAGATCTGCACCTTGCACATTCCCTACTCCTTCCTGCTCTAGGCTTTGCACATGTTGTACCTCGCCCCTGGAATGCTCTCATACCCTTTCAGCAGGGTCATGCCTGCTCTGCCTTCAGATCTAGCTCACTCTTCACTTCTTCAGTGTACCCCTTTCCCAACTTCCTAAGTTTTGTATATGTCATAGAGACTTATAGCAAGAGATAGATTCTCCTTAATTGCACTTACAGCATTCATTACACTTTAATGATTTGTATGAGTCTCATAAAACTCTCCTCTTCTATACTGTGACTTCCACAGGATTAAGGTATATGTCATTTTTATTATTTAATATTGTATAGTTTTCAATATTGTATAACTATTTAATATTGTATAGTTCTCAATTGTATTGTATAGTTTTCAATTTATAGTTTCCAATGCAGTGTTGCCTAACATTTGTTGAACAAATGAATGAATAATGACACCTACAAACCTAAAATCAGCAGACATCTTAAATTTACATATGCCTTGGTTGCAGGTCATATATACATTTATTATATTATTTCATGCATATATGATTGTAAAGGTGTGGTAAATCTAGTGGGTAAACTAATGAATGATATAAGGCTATATTTTGAGTAGCACAAATATCATTTCAATGTTATTAAAAAATTATACAATTACTTTTCCCATGTTTGTTAAAAAAGAACATATAAACTTTTTCCTTTCCAGAGAAAAGTCATGATTGCAAACCTAGTGATCTATGAACTCAAAGACAGAAACATATCCATTACAGAAAATATTTCTATTTTATTGAGACCCTTAGTTTTTTCCCTATTATGATTCTTTTAAAATTGCTTTGATATAAAATGTCATTTCAAGATCATTTATAAAGGAGAGAAAAAATGTTAATTCTTTTATAAAAGAAGAATTAAGTGAACAATCTATTCATGAAGTGTTTTCAAGGGTGATAAATAAGAAATAAAGAATACAGGTTATCAAAATGAATCTTAACTTATCTAAATCTGGGGAATTAAAGCAAAACCCCCACAATTTAATCGCCATCGCACTTTGAAAAACAGAAGCAACTGACAGCTTATTTGAATGGCATCTGTCTTGGATTACAAATGTCATTAATGACAGGGAAAGCATGAGGGTAATAAGCAGAGGACTATTTTGAGCAACTATGAGAAAAATGGTATTTGATAGAGCACATCCTATCAAAGAAAACTGAGAATAGTGGATCCATAATGTGTATGACACTCAAACCACTGACTTCCAGATATGGAGCAAGTGCTTCCTAGAAAATCCTCATTATACATGAAACTTTTGCAGAGGCAGAACATTTGTGCTGTAAAGAGCTAAAAATCATGGAGCCAAAGGGCTCATAGTAATCCATATATGCATTTACCCATATAAAAATTGTGCTGAACTTGCTTTTTAATTTGATTTTTTAAATGAAAATGAACCATTATATATATTCATTACTATGGCAGCCTGCTTTTCACTTAATAACGGGTTTTTTCCCAATGATTAATGCCTACTCATGTAATTTTAACACAAGTGGGACAATATAAAAATATATATATCTTTGTTTGAGCAGTCTTTTCTGTTTTGCCTATGTCCCTTTCCCTCTCTGCTTCTTCCTCTTCAACCAGGGCTACCATGTATGATTGTACAAATTGCTAACTGCAAACATTAAATCAGATTGAGATCTATGCATTAGTTATTCATTGCTACATAACAAAATTACCACAAACTTGGAAGCTTAAAATAATACACATTTCTCATCTCACAGTTTCTGTGGGTCAGGAGTCTGTGCATGGCTCAGTTGGATCTGTGCTTAGGATCTGACAGCCTCAATCAAGGTGTCACTTGGGGCTGCAGTTCCATCTGGAGGCTTGCCTGGAGAATTCTCTGCCCCCTCCCCACTTCCCTGGCCCATTGCATAGTTGTTGGCAGCTTTTAATTCCTCACAGCTGTAGGACTGAGACCTTCCATTTTCTATTGGCTGTTGGCCAGAGGCCAACCTCAGCAATTCACCAGCAGTTCCTTGTCTTCCTCATAGCCAATTAGGGTAAAAGAGATTCCAAGAAGATGGGCACTACAGTCTTAAGTGACATAATCACATACATGTAATTACCTTTGTTGTATTATATTAGTTAGAAGCAAATCACAGATTTTTCCTACAAATAAGAGGGACTCAAAAAGGCCATGAACACTAAGGAAGCATAAATCATTAGGGATCACTTAAAAATCTGTCCACCACAATCTACCAGAATTATGCCCCTGGAATCATACAGTGCATAACCTGTGTAGCCATTTGCAGCTGTCCAGTCCATCAGTATCTATATCCCCTCAAGGCCACCAAGTAACTCATGTTAAGAACCTGGTATGTACATTTTTTTCACGTTTTTGTTAGCCATTTGTATGTCTTCTTTGGAGAAGTGTCTGTTCATGTCTTCTGCCCACTTTTTGATGTGATTATCTGTTTTGTCTCCTTAGCCATCAGGGAGATTCGAATCAAAACCACATTGAGATACCACCTTACACCAGTTAGAATGGCCAAAATTAACAAGACAGTAAATAACAAGTGTTGGAGAGGAGGTGGAGAAAGGGGAACCCTCTTACACTGTTGGTGGAAATTCAAAGTTGGTGCAGCCACTTTGGAAAACAGAGTGGAGATTCCTTAAGAAATTAAAAATAGAGCTACCCTATGACCCTGCAATTGCACTACTGGGTATTTATCCCAAAGATACAGACGTAGTGAACAGAAGGGCCATCTGTACCCCAATGTTCATAGCAGTAATGGCCACAGTTGCCAAACTGTGCAAAGAGCCAAGATGCCCTTCAACAGCCGAATGGATAAAGAAGATATGGTCCATATATATAATGAAGTATTATGCCTCCATCAGAAAGGATGAATACCCAACTTTTGTATGAACATGGATGGGACTGGAGATTATGCTGAGTGAATTAAGTCAAGCAGACAGAGTCAATTATCATATGGTTTCACTTACTTGTGGAATATAAGGAATAACACAGAGGTCATTGGGTGAAGGAGAGGAGAAATGAGTTGGGGGAAATTGGAGGGGGAGACAAACCATGAGAGATGGTGGACTCTGAGATACTGAGGGTTTTGAAGGGGGGGAGGGTGAGGCGTTGGGAGGACCTGGTGGTGGGTATTAAGGAGAACATGTACTGCATGGAGCACTGGGTGTGGTGCATAAACAATAAATCTTGGAAGACTGAAAAAATAAAATTAAATTTAAAAAAAGAACCTGGTAGGTATCTTTCACCACCTTTTCCATACTTATAAAATCATCTATATGCATGTAATAATAATTTTTGTTATAGCTTATTTTACAAATAGAGATTATTTTATTCCATCTTTTCTCTATTACTTTTGCTATTTAGCAATAATTCATGAAAAACACTCTAAGTCAACTGGTATAGGTCTACTACATTTTTCTAATGGCTATACAATATTCCAAAATGTGGATATGTAATAATTTATTTAATCATTCCACTGTTGAACAATACTCCTATTGCTTCAATTTTTTCTTCTCATCTCTGCATACCCTTTAAGCTTTGGTTTCTTTTGTTTTATATGACCAATTTACTACTTCTCCATCAGCTTTCAGTCTTCCACAGATACACTGAAATCTCCATACCACTGATGTATTCTCTCCTGTTCTCTTTGCATTTGAAAGCTTAGGATATTTTTATTTGTCAATCATTTATCATTTTAGTGTATTTAATCCCTCATCTTTAACTGGAAATCCCAGTTGTTTGAAAATAACTTGTTTTCAGACTTCAGGTCTTCATACAGAGATATGAATATCTTCCCTGAGTTTGTGAGGCAATATTGGACCAATCCTCAACTCTAAATTTGTTTTAGTAAATATAAATAAAATCAACGAAGAAAGCCACGTTAAATGATTTTTGTAAGTTGGTAGAGCATATGTAGTAATTAAAAATTAACTCTTCAATCTGGAAATGGTGAACATGAAGTTTTATTCAAATAAGGGTTAGATACATTCATAATATCAATGAATTTTTAGTGAAGGTGACTATAAAAAACATTTTAGAACTTCTTTGGTGGAGAAAATTATTACCCATATTCTGCAATATGTTCTTTGTCCTAATATTTTAAGGAGCTTTAGGTAGAGTTGGAGGTTGTCAGCCTATTTGAACCTAGGAATGTTTAAAAATCTAGAAGAGATAAATTATATTTCTGTGGTGGAAATGGGGTGAGGGCAGTATTTCTTTACAGAGAGAGGTCATATTCCAAGTCATGGAAGTGAGTCAGTGTTAACAGGTGCCAGAATTGTAAAGAAAAAGGAAAGAAAAGGTATGTGTATTATGGGGGTTAGGGGAACACAGGAATGCCTCTTAAGGATCTTGAAAATAAATTCTGAACTGTTTAAAATGACAATGGGTGTAAGACGAAGAACATGCAGAATAATGAGAATGAGATGAAGGGATTTAAACAATAGACAAATGAGAAAAAAGCATCACTATCAAGATCAGAAGGGAATGAGGTAGAGCTGGTCTAGGGTATGTGAAGAGTTGCTATTCCAGATTTAGGAAGCCAAAGCTGGGCCTCAGCAGATACTAAATCATGCTGTGCCTTGATCTTGGACTTTGCAACCTCTAAAAACGTGAGAAATATATGTTGGTTGTTAAAGCCATCCAGTTTAAGGTAGTTTTTTGTAGTAGCCCAAATAGAGTAAGACAGTAAGTTAGCTAATAAATACCAATAATCATTTCCCCCAGCATCTACTATGGGCAATGATGTAGAATCTGCTCAGAGAGAGAGAGAGAGGTCTTAGAGAGCATCACTTGAGTCTTTATACTTCCTAGATGCTGCCTTTTGCAACATTAGTATGTTTTTTCTTTATCAAATAAGATAATTTGTTATCAAATAAGATAATTAGTTATATTTTCAAATAAGATAATTAGTTACATTTTAACAAATTCATTAATCTTTTTTAGAAACAAAAGCAATTATTTTTAAAGTCATGGTAATTTCTTGCTTTGTCCCATAGTAAACAGTAATGTAGATAAGCCATTTTAAAGAAGGCTATGAAAAACTGCTGAATGCATGACTTGTCTTTGCACATAAACTAGTAACATTTAGAGCAGTTTTCTCTTCTAAGCACCTATAATGAAATTGTCAAGTTAAACATTATAGGACAATGAAATATTCCAAATAATTAAACAAATAAGGCTGGTGTCTTATGTGAGGCTTGAAAAGTGAATGCTAGGTGAAATAGAATATGTTCTGGGAAGAAACATCCAAACTACACTGAGGACAAGAACATTTAAAAAGAAAAATAAACATTCACAAATGAACATGAATGAATCATTTGTTATACTCAGATCAAAAATTTACATTAAATAAGATATTAAAATAAGCAAGTGCTATGTATTGGACCTCATTCCTCCTGGTCAAGATTAGGGCAGTCTTAAACTTGATTTCAAGCTTAAGGGTTTTGTTCTTAATCCCCAAAAGATATTGGATGGAGGAAATAGAGGCAATAATATTTCTATACCATGGCATTTCCTTTTTGTGTGTGTGGGGAATAAGTAGAAATCCCTTGAATGTTTCTAAATGAATGAAGAGAAAAAAATTCACAAAATACTAATGTAAATATATTTATAGTACTTTTTCCTTTTTGTGAATTTGACAGGGGTGACTGACCTTCTTAAGCAAGAGTGGGAGGAAATCTCACAATTTCAGGAGTTCTTAAACATCTGTGTAAATACCTCTTGGACCTATTCACTTATGACATTTAACAAAGATAACACAATGTTCTGATGGATCTTGAAAAAAAAAAAAGTATCTTAATTTGCAAGTAACTTGATTCCATGGGCTGGCAGTGTATTAATTCACTGAACATAGCAAGTGACTACTTTGTATCATATATGTTCAAGATGTTGAGGACCAAAATGAGGTAAATGCAGGTAAAACTATTATTCATTCACCTATAGAAATTAAAGTCTGAAGTCACCAACTGCTGTGAGAATGTACAGCACAGAAACTTACATGCATCGCTGGAAGAAAGGTACATTGGTAGCTGGTTTAGTACAGTCAGTCCTCATTACTCACAGACTCTGTATTTGTGAATTTGCCTATTTGCAACCCCCAAGTAGATACTTGCCACGCTTCGTAGTCATTTGTGAACATGCACAGAACAGTGACGAATTTGAACTACCCAATACACACACTCCCAGCTGAGAGCTCTGCCTTATTTCAGCTCTCTCGCTGCAAATAAGTGTCCTTTGTACTGTCTCTTTACTGCCATGTTTTTCATATTTTTGTGTCCTTTTTGAGTGATTTTGCTTTTTAACATGGCCCTGGAAGATGGTGCTGAAGTGTTGTCTAGTGTTCCTAAGTGCAAAAAGGCCGTGACGGGCCTTCTGGGAAAAAAAAAAAAAAAAAAAATGTCAGGCAAGCTTGCTTCAGACATGACCTATGGTGCTGCTGACCGATATTAGTCAATTTTAGTGAATCCATAGTATATGAATCAATAGTATATGCTAAATAAGGTGTCTTTAAACAGAAACACATTGAAAACAGGATTATATTTGGATAGGTAGATGAAAATGTGACCAGAAGTTCACAGGAACCTAACCTTGGATTTGCCCTGGGAGTAATATTTCAGTATTTGCTAATTCAGTGTTTGTAATGACTACATAACTAACACAGACAACTAGAATTGCAGTAACACGGAATTTACGGCACTTCCTCATTCCTATATACATTGTCACCTCATTGGTAAGGGCAAGGAGTAATTCTGCAACAGAAACGAAGCTTGTCATCTAATGTCATGTTCCTTTATTTATATCAAAACATCATTCTCCAAAAAGTGTGTGCTTCTTGCCATTACTTTCCTCAAAACCAGCACCTTATATTCTTTTTTTTTTAAATAAAGATTTTATTTATTTATTTGACAGAGAGACAGAGAGAGAGCACACATAGGCAGCGGCAGGCAGAGGAATGGTAGAAGCTGAGCTGGGAGCCCGATGTGGGACTCAATCCCAGGACCCTGGGATCATGCTCTGAGCCGAAGGCAGTCGCTTAACGACTGAGCCACTCAGGTGCCCCAGCACCTTATATTCTTAAAATTCACAGACATTCTGATACTTGGTCTTTGTTTTTTAAAGAAAGGGAGACGCCTTTGACTTGACGTTAGAGAAGAAAGAGGAATCAAAGGAACAAGGGTCTTCACAGACAACAGGACAATCGCCACTCCCAGGACTGCCTTGGGCTCTGTGGCTTAATTCTGATCCACAGAGAAATACTCCTATTTCTATCTCTTTGGCTTCCTTTTCTTCTGTACCTCATGGGGGCTCAAACTTTAAGACCCCATAGCACCATTCTCCCCGAGACCATTCCATAACTCTGATTTTCCATATTCAAAAGCAAGGAAAGTAAATGGGAGGGAGACAGGGAGATTTGTGAATCACCAGTTGGAACCTGCACATTGAAGTGAAAAACCCATTGCCAAATTGAAAACAGTTACAATAGCAGCTAAGGCATACTGACTTTTTCCTATGTGCCCAGGACTATGTTAAACATCTTACATGGACTATTTTATTTAATTCTCATATTAACTCTAAAAGGCAGGTGCTCAGATTATGCACAGTGTAGAGGTGAGGAAATTGAGGTTAAGTGAGTGTTCAAGGTCAGAGAACTAGGAAGTAGTAGGGATTGGATTTGAATCTGGCCAAATCTAATTTCAGAGTGTTCTCTTAAACCACTCCAGTTCACTTCCTCCCATGAGATGATACATTTCTTCCTCAAACCTAAGATTTGAAATTCCCTTAGTAGACACAGTCATCTGAGACTCCGTGCCACAGAGCTGAGTGAAGCACAAAGAAGAACTCAACTACTTTCCTGCTTCCTCACATCATATGGGTATAGACTTTCTTTTTGGAGGGAGGATGGGTGGGAGGGTGGTTATCTAATCGAAAGAAACTTTTAAAACTATATAAACAGAGACTGGAATTATTTCTCTCATTTTTAGAAATCCATTAAGTAGGTGAAACCAAACCATCTGTCTCCCATGAAAGAAAGGAACTTGGAGATGACTTGATATGCAGGCAATGTGGGTTGGGTAGGGAAAGCCAGAGCCTTTCAAGAGTGTGTTTGTGGATCATGAGCATGGGACCAGAGAAAGGAGTAAGCCTCCCACTGGTCACTTGTGAAAATCAAAGTTTACATTTCTATTTTCCTTAGTCCTGACTCCTTTGAGTATCTAGGTGTCCATGCTGGTTATGCTTTAATGGGGATTTACCCTTTCTCCTTATTGGAGCTTTTGGGACAGTTTTATACATGGGCATAGCAAGAATTTTCTAACTTATCTGAACAGGATGGTCACAGAGATGGCCACTTACTTGTCATTCTGGATGCCTGGCATCAAGAGAGCAGGAACCTGTCAAAGTGGGGTGCTACACATACACGAGAATAAATGGGTGTGTTGTTGGCTTTACGCAAAGGGATGGTCTATGAAGATTTAAGTAACATGAAATACACTATCAAGTATAATAAAAATTACTGTATTGTTTTCAGTTGTTCAGAATATTGCTCTGTAGAATGTATTCCTGTATCCAAGCTCATGTTTTCTCCTAAGGCAGAGTCCTACACATCTATACACATACACATATAAAGGTCTATAGCAGCACATTTACTAAAACCTCTGTATTTGTAGGAACAAATACTTTATTACTGGATTCTTTGTTTAACTATATATTGGCAACAGATGGAACTGCCTCTTCTAGGTAAGATATTATCAAAGTATTTATGAACCATTTTTTTAAAGGGACTCTCACAGATGAGATTAATTGTAGCATGTTTGAAATTTTGAGAGTAAGGTGAGGAAAAAAATTAGTGAAACACAAATAGAAACTATAGTTTATTCAGAAGAAAATAGTCAGTAAAAGTGCTTTTTACCCGAGTTGCCCTTTTTGGGGTACCAGAACTTTGGCTCTGCTAATCAGGGAGACTGATATCTGGCCAAATTAGAAAGGATCTAACACAGCATCTCTAGGGTATCTTTAACAAAGGGATTTTCATGGAGATGACCACCTATTTGTTGAGAGTGACTCAAGCCATGTGTTGAACTAAGGGCTATTTGCATTTTACGTGGGTCCACAGACTTGTGGGCACCGCAGGCAGACTAATACTTTGGTTCAACTTCAGATATTTTTAAAAGCATTTGTTGGATATTTTATTTAGAGTAAAAGCATGAAAGGAAAGTAGAAAAGGAAAAGCACTGATAGTATCTTCTCTGTTTCCTCTGCAATTTATCTCTGCTCTAAATTCCTGTATCATATTTTACAAAACCAGAGAGAAGAGCATTTTTTTTAGAGCATATGTTATCACATAGCCATGCTCATGGGGTGTCTCACCTATACAAAAAAGGTCCAAGGGCCTTATTCAAGAATTCATGCCACTAATTACAGATGTTTCTCTGGAATACATTTTTAGAAATCTCACTCATGTACAAGCACCTGTTACCTGATCTCCTTCCTTTGTCAGATC
Source organism: Lutra lutra (assembly GCF_902655055.1). Lineage (NCBI taxonomy): Eukaryota > Metazoa > Chordata > Mammalia > Carnivora > Mustelidae > Lutra > Lutra lutra. The sequence goes on along the minus strand of NC_062280.1, from coordinate 49,022,464 downwards.
TCTGACCACTCTCTGTCTTACTACTTATTAACTGCATCATAATCACCATGATGGAAAATACCATTCAATGCATCGTACTGACCTCCACTTGCTTCAGAACATCCACACCCCATGTTATTTTGTTTCCCTTGTTGCAGATTCTCCTTTGTGAAACCTACAGTTCAGCAGTTTTTCATTTTGTGATAGGCTGTTTTCACATTTCAGGTCTCTGGTAATATTTACACAGTACTTAATCTTTGCATCTGTAAGTGCTCAAAACTCACTCTAAGTGTTCTCTTTGGAGGGCTTCATTTCTTTCTATCATGCTTACACAAAATATGGACTTCCTGAGGTTTTCTTATTGATGTTTGGGAAACTTCTGGTCATTTTACTTGGTCCAACAGACATTTTTCTTACCTAAATTTTCCACCTCTCTACCAGCTATATTCTTTGTCTTTTCATGAAGCTGAGGGAAGGGGTATTTGGAATACCTTTCCTTTCTTTCTTTAGGTAAAGCTTGTTCTGTGCTCCTAAGTATCATTAACAACCATCATTATGGCCTACTGATAATTAATAGCACAATGATGTTACTGTGTAATCATGTTATATCCAACACTGTTTTGCTACACAGAACCACATACCTATAAAAGGCTTTCCTCAGCCAGCTTCCTGTAAACACAGTGACAAAAAGTTTCAGTTGAAAGAAAGGTCAAACTTTTTTTCTTTTGGATTTCGAGGCTGTAATTGCAACAGACACTGTTGAAACAGAGAAACCATGGGTTTTAAAGTTTCTTCATACCAAGTTTTCTCTGCTATGTTCCATGTTCTCAGTAAATTCCCTTGGCTATTAGAGAACTGCATAGGTATCTAACATTTATGAAAAGCAGCTAAGGGCAACTGACTGACAGCCTAAGCAATAAAAGTGTAACTCTGAATTTGAGGTTTTGGCAGATCATTTGTTGCAAAGTTTAGGGGAGCTGGATTTACCATACTTTAGCTCACAGCCCCCACTACAGAGTTCTGATGGTTCCAGATGCCTGCTGAATCCTGGGAAGGGTGTTTTGGTAATGTTAGCTCATTCCTGAGACTTCTCTTCCTTTTACAGAAGTGCTCAGCAAAGCAACAGATCATGCAAATTAATGTGTTCTGCAGATGCCAATGCCACCAGGCTAGGAGCTATTATGGAATGAGAAAGAAAAGAAGAGGGAATCACAGGGACTCACATTCATTGTGTTCTGATTCTGTGTCTTAGATCTGAATGAAGTCTTTAATAATTACAGAAAACTCTTCATTTTGTTTGAATTTCATTAAGAAGGAAATAGTTTAAGCCAAACTGATTCATGTACTTTCAACCAATAAAGAAACCTTCTGCAACAAAACTATTATCCCAAACTTTGTGAACAACCATGGGTTTGCTATACTAAATTAATAGTTTTCTATATAATTTATGTGCTAATTTCAATTTCAATTTCACTGTCAATCCCATCTGTTATTGCTTCAATCCTGAATTAATGAGGCAGGTTAGAGCTGGAAAATGTCAAATCATCTGAGGGTGTCATTCTTTTCTAAGGTCATATAAAATGAAAAAGTACTTTTGTCATAATTTAACAATTCATCCCATTTTATAGAGTCATAACATGTTAGAGCTGGAAGGTTTGTAAAATATCATCAGATCCAGATTTATAGGTAAGAAAACTGAGGTCCAAAGAAGCAAAGTGATTCATCCAAGTTTTTGTAGCCATCGTTCCTTGCTCACTGTTTCTAGCTTTACAGAGAAGGTCTGGATGTAACCTGTAAGTAATCAGAATGCTACATCCTCCTACTCTTCCAAGCAGATTTAGGAACTCCTTGCCTTTCAAATACTTCTGCAAGAGTAAAGAAGGATTTGAGTTGCTTCACTACTTCTTCTTCCTTTTTTTAGAGTTTTTATTTAAATTCTGGCTAGTTAATTAACACAGAGTGCCATATTAGCTTCAGGTGTAGAATTTAGTGATTCATCACTTACATACAATACCTGGTGCTCATCGCAAAAAGTGCCCTCCTTAATCCCCACACCCATTTAATCCATCCCCCTGTCCACCTCCCCTCCAGTAACCATCAGTTTGTTCTCTATAGTTAAGAATCTATTTCTTGGTTTGCCTCTTAAATTTGTTTTGCTTCTTAAATTCCACATATGGGTGAAATCATATGGTATTCGTCTTCTCTGACTGACTGAATTTGCTTAGCATTATACTTTCTAGCTCCATTCATGTTGTTGCAAATGGCAAGATTTCATTCTTCTTTTATGCCTGAGTAATATTCCAGTATGTGTGTGTGTGTGTATATACATATGTCTATGTGTATATATACATATATACACATGTATGTACCACATCTACTTTATCCTTTCATCAGTTGATGCACAGTTGGGCTCTTTCCATAATTTGGCTATTGTTGATTCACTGCCTCTTCTTAACACTTACAGGTTCCATTTACTCCGGCATTATTATGTGTCAGTCATTGTATTAATACTCTTACATGCATTAGCATATTTAAACTCCAAAGAGATAAGAAAAATGAGACTTTGAGGGTTCAGACGTTGGGCAAGTAGCATAGCTATTAAGGTGGAAAGGCAGAGTTCAGAGGCTTGGGGATTGTGCTCATAGCCACTATGCTTTGTTGCCTCCTGTGGGTTTTGAACATCTCTACTATGCTGACCTAGAAGCTTCAGCACTCACCTCTGAGCTCATAGTTCCACCCTTCTCCAGTACCTTTGTTTTATTAAGGGGGTTCCTACCAACAAGCCTCTGAGCCAGAATTTCCTCTGGAGGTCTAATTGGTAAAATTCATTATCTCCTGATTGATTATGAATTCTTGCCTACAAATTTGTCTCGCTCTCCAGCAAAAAAGTTTGACTTGGCATTTTATTTTATTTTATTTTTTATTTTATTTATTTATTTATTTATTTATTTATTTTTGCCTCTTTGCCTTCACAAACTCCACAGCCTGAAGGCTGGCATCCTGCTGCTCTGACCAGGGCCTGGTTGGGAATATTCAGTTATCGATAATTCAACAGGCAAAGGAGGTCTTATAAGGAAGTGGGAATCAAGATGGGCAGGAGTCAGGTCATTAGCACTGAGCAGTTTGGTCAGGATTCTCCAGGTGATGGGAAACAACAGCTGAAGATCTGAAAACAGGTGAGTGATGGGCCCAAGTTTTGGGGACTGTTAGAGGCAGAAAGATCTCTCTAGAAGTATGAAGAATATTTGGAAGACGATGAAGAAGAATGGCCTTTCTCTTGCTTTGTCTCTTTGAGTCATTCACACTCTTCAGAGTAGAATTCAAGTTCATTTTCTGGGCTAAAATCCCCTCTACTAGAGGGTCTATAGTGATCTTTCCCTGCTCTCAATTCCCCAAGCCCTAGCAGCTTATGTAAACTAATTAACTATATGCTGCAATGTGACAACCCTTGCACATTTTCCAACCTGTCTTGTAGAAGAGATATTTACATGTAAAAAAATATTTGTATAATAAAAATCTGTGTAATATAAAGTAGTTTGATGAGTATATATATGTATATTTGATATATATATATTCATGTACCCACCACCATAATCAAGATATAGAATATTTCCTTGACCTCAAAAAGTTCTGTCATGCCCCCTTGCAATCAATCTTTCTTCACCCTGGCCAAAAGCAACAACTAATCTTATTTCTGAATTTTGTCTCTTTCACAAAGTCAATAGATGGAATCATATAGTATGAAGTCTTTTGCATCTGGATTCTTTGATTCATCCTAATTCTTCCGAGATTCATCCATGCTATTCTTTCTATAATTCCTTTGTATTACTGAGTAATATTTCATTGTGTAAATGAACCATAGTTTAAAAATCCATTCACCAATTGATGGACACCTGAATTCTCTACTGTTATATTTTATTATTATTTATAACAAATAAAGCTGCCATAAACATTCACATACAGGGTTGTGGGTGGATATGTGTTTTTGTTTATTTTAGATAAATATTTAGGAGTGGGATTCCTAGACTGTGTGGCATGCAGTGTTTAAGTGTTAGAAACTGCCAGGTGTTTTTCAAGCAGTTGCATGCTCCCATAATCTCACCAGCACTTTATAAGCATTCCAGTTACTCCATATCCTTGTCAGCATTTGTTAATATCAACCTGCTTAATTTTAACCAATCTAGTAAAATGTGAAGTAATAACCCCCTTTAGTTTTAATTTATATTTATTTAATTCCTAATGATATTAAGAACTTTTCATATGGCTACTGATATTATGTTTTCTGGAAAGCCAAATCTTTTGCACATTTTAATTGCATCATCTTTTTTTTTTTTAAGATTTTATTTATTTATTTGAGAGAGAGAATGAAAGAGAGCATGAGAGGGGAGAAGGTCAGAGGGAGAAGCAGACTCCGTACTGAGCTGGGAGCCTGATGCAGGACTCAATCCCAGGACTCTGGAATCATGACCTGAGCCACCCAGGTGCCCTAATTGCATCATCTTCTTAATATTATTGAGTTGGCCCATAAAATATACACATAATATTAAGTGTATATTTGCAAATTTATCTCTCCCAATCTAGTCATTTGCCTTTTCAACTTCCCTAACAATAACTTTCAAAGAGCCTAAGTTTTAATTTTGATAAAGTCCAATTTATCTTTTTTCTTTAGTAGTTCATGTTATTGGTTCTAAAAAATGTTTGCCTAATCTAAGGTCACAGAGATTTTCTCCTGGGTTTTCTTCAGGAAATTTTATAGTTTTAGTTCTTACACTGAGGTCTATGATACATTTTTAATTGATTTTTATGTATGGTGTCAGGCAAGAGGAGGGATTCATAATTTTAATGTATATATGTCCTATTAATCCATTACCATGTACACTAGAGAGACCATTCTTTTCCCAATCGAATTACCTTGGAATCTGTCCCAAATCAGTTGACCACGTATTTCTTCTCTATTATTAGACCATATATTTCTTCTCTATTTCTCTACTTGTTATTCTGTTACATTGATCTATATGTCTCTCCTATGCCAATATTCCCTTACGTGTTTTTTATTTAAAGCTTGGATTTTTTGTTTGTTTTTGTTTGTTTTTACTATGTTTCTGTGTAGAAAATAGTTAATATACCAGGCTTGGCACTGCCCTCCTTATAAAAAACATGCTGCTGGGATGCCTGGTGGCTCAGTCAGTTAAGCATCTGCTTTCTGCTCAGGTCCTGATCTCAGAATCCTAGGATCAAGCCCCACATGGTGCTCCCTCCACAGGGAGCCTGCTTCTCCTTCTCTTTCTGCCCCTCCCCCCACTTGTATACTCTCTTTCTGTCAAATAAATAGAATCTAAAAAAAAAAAAAAAAGGCAAAGAAAAGGGAAGAAAAGAAAGAAAAACATGCTGCAAGGCTGACCCTTGACTGGCACCTGGGAACTTGGAATTCAGGAGTGTTTCCACCATTCCTTATGCAAAGAATGATTCTCCATAACTAAACTTTGTAAACACTAAAGTTATGCTGAACACCTGATTTCCTTCTGAAGTCTGAAATTTTGGTAGGTGCTAGGCAGATGGTCCCTACTTCACTAATCCCCAGTGAAAATCTTGTGCCCTGAGTGTCTAATGAGCTTTCCTGGTAGAGATGTTGTCACAATTCATTACTGGAGGAATTTAGCACGTCCTGGGTGATTTCACAAGAGTGAACTCTTAGAAGCTTAATCCTGGTTTCCTCTTGACTTTGTCCTCTGTGTCTTTTCCTTTTGTTATTTTTCTGTTGCATTTCCTTCCTGTAATAAACCACTGCTATTATGATTACATACGGTGTCCTGTGAATCTTCCTAATAAAACACTAAATCTGGGAGTGGTTTAGGGACCCCTGCCACACTGTCTCTTATCTCTCTGTCTAGATTATGGTTTCTTTCTAGGACAGAGACCAAGTTTAATTCTCTTTAAATCTTCCTATGCTGTCTTATATACAGTAGATATCTAATAGATGTTTATTGTCTGAAATAAAGGACCTAGAGAGATACAAACTAGACAGTTTCATCAGATCCTTACTTACTCAGAAAGAAAACTTAAGGGGTGCCTGGGCGGCTCAGTGGGTTCAAGCCTTTGCCTTTGGCTCAGGTCATGATCCCAGAGTGCTGGGATCCAGCCCCACATTGGGCTCTCTGCTCTGCGGGGAGCCTGCTTCCTCCTCTCTCTCTCTGCCTGCCTCTCTGCCTACTTGTGATCTCTGTCTGTCAAATAAATAAATAAAAATCTTAAAAAAAAAAAAGAAAGAAAACCTAAACCTAGAGAAGTATATTTATGAACTTATAGAGGGAACCATTACATATTACTGCTTTGTAATTATCTAGGAAAAAACTTTGCATTTGCTTTGTATGCAGAGTAAATTTTCCCAAGAGTTGAGGAGGGCAAACAGCAGTAAGCTAAGCTTCTACCTTACCTCATGATGGACCCACAAAAGAAGTTACCAGTCATAGAGGTGCTGTCCAATAATTTCTGCCTCATGGTTTGGAAATGTGCCCATCTTCCAGGCTGTAAATACATTTTGAAAATAAATGTCACTGATCTTCCCTACGCTCACTCCAAGTTTTTCCCATTTTGCCCAATCAATTAGCACATGGACTCACCCAGAGTAATTACATTTTATGAGATGGGGTTTCTAAAAGTTAGTGCAAAGATCAGGATAGACATTTTTCCCAGTTTGCAAAACCATAACCCTGATATATACAATTCAAAAATGGAGGTGTCCTCCTGTTGAGACAAAGTCAATTGACTTAGAGAAGACACTTTATTGTTAACCTCACCTTCAGGCTATCTTAATAAAATTTCTGACAATAATACACAAATAAGGAAAAGGCAAAAGAAAAACATCCTGTGGATTGCATAGTTAATGGAAACGTGTACTGAATCAAGGAATAAACAAGTCATGCTATATTTGGAACTTATCAGATATTATTAATCATTTGTTAAGAATTATGTGTCAGGAAAGTCCAAAATATTCTCTCCTGCACAGTCTTTCCTTCCTTTTTCCTTCTCTATTGGTCTTTACAAAAATTTAAGTTATCTATATCCACTGAAATATCCCTGCAGCATGATCTAGAAACCTACATGTATTCTTCACAAATCACTATGACCTTCTATCTTCTAAGCAAGGAAGTTTCATTTGCCACAAATAAATAAACAAATCCCAGAAGATTAGAGGTCAGTGTAGAAATCAAAAAAGCTATACAAGTTTGCCATACATTTTAAACATGGGGGAAAATTTCTTTCAAATTTATATATCTCACGAACTAGTAAAATTTTAGAAAACAAATTTGTTTTAACGTAAAGCTTTGTAGCCATAATTAATCCATGATGAGGGAAAAAAATAAAGTTTAAAAAATGTATAGAATATACAAAAGAAATTTCTATCTATTGACCTATCTCAGTTCAACAAATATGGAAAAAACTTAAGAGCAAATATTGATATTAAGATGGAAATAATAAATTTGGCTCACACACTATTTTTAAGTTAAATGCAAGCAAACTGTGTTCCAAATCTGTTGCACCAACTGGCACAGGGTTTAGTTAAAGAATAGTTTTGTGTCTGAGTAGTAGTACTACTCAAGGTTTTTTTGGAAGCAGTGTTTAGCATTTCCTTTATATTCCAAATAACTACAGATGTTATTATTCACATTTAAACTGGCAAATGTTTTCTATCCTGCAGGATTTCATGAAATGCTTGGATTTCTTTCTTTCTTTTTTCTCTTTCTTTATTTTAAAGAAATTTGTGCATCAGAGGAGCATGGCTACATTAAAAGTAATTGGAATTCAGCTAATTCTTTTACTATTTCTAACTAAAAATTGATGAAAGTTTACACAGATATATACAATTGACCCTAGCTACAGAACAGTTTTACATAAATGCTGGCAAAGATGTGTTGTATATAAAATTAATATTTTCATGAAGATAAAATTCCTTTTAGCACATAGCTAATCATCAATAGCCTAGAAACATGAATAAAATCGAAACTACATTTTTTAAAGCCATGCTATTTTAAGGCTTCCCTTTATTAAATTCTTTCATGGCACAGATAAGGCATCACCTTGAAAAATTAAATCATCAATAATACTGTCTGCACTAAATAGTTCTCCTAAAACCTACTGAATTTATTCCTTGAGTGTCAGCTTTTCCTTCTCTACAAACTACTCAGCTATAAATCCAGTGTATTGAGGACTTCTGAGTTGTAAAATGCTAAGAGTCTTTCTTACTTTTCAAATAAATAAAATGATAATCACCTCAGCTAAGTATTTAAAAATTCAGTATACAGTTTCTAAATCTATGTTTAGAGCACCCTGCTCTCTCATTTGTAGACCCCATAAATAAGATACACAAGGCCTGGGCAGCATTTCTCAGTATCTTGGATCCTTGAGCTCAGGACTCCCACCAAATTAGGTCAAATGCCACTAGACTCCAGCAAGTCTGTGTATTGCTGCCCTGCTGAGAGGATTAAAATTCCAGCAAGAGGAAGACTGTACTCATTTTAGTTTTAAATATTTTCTTTCCCCCACCCTGTTTTATTTGAATGAGCTGAGTCACACACAACCTTATCATGGACATGAAATTGTTGTTTTTTGGTGGATTATTCTCCACTTTAGGAAGCGCAGAGAAAAAATATGGCAGAAGGAAGGATAATAGTCTGTTAATGAAGACAGATCGAGAAAGTGTTTCTGTATAATTGAGAAGCAGTTTCTTCATTGCAGAGTTCAGAGTGGCTCAAAGGAAAGGTGACTGTCTTTCTTCTAGACTAGAGCATCCTGACCAGCTTGAGGTATTCAAAAATGAGACTCAGCTTATGGTTAATCGTCGATGTTGTGGACTTTAAAAGTCAGTAATGTGAAGTTTTATTTATTAAAGTGTTGGGTTATTAGTTGCCTTTTTTTTTGCTTTATTTATCAAAATAAAAATAGTTTTACCTTTTCTGATTCTTAAAGTAATCCATGCTTCTTACAAAAATTCAATTTAAGCAAAAAACAAAACAAAACAAAAAAAAGTATCCATAATGTTATTACTAAAAAATAAGCACTAGTAACAGAAGCACTATATTTGTTTCATTTTTTAATGCATGGGCACATGTAGAAAAATTTGGACAGAAGTGTACGTATAGCTTTTAAACTAATAATTTTTCATTAAACATAGTAACACAGTATGGCCTTCTTGCTACATCAAATATATATATCATGATTTTCAAATTTGCATGAACATACCATAATTTATTCACTCAATCTCCCAGTGATGTGCATTTATTATTTACAATATTTAAGTAAACGATGCTGTAATGAACATTCTGGTGTAATTTACTTTGCATATTAGTCCTGTTATTTCTTTAGAATTTATTTTTAAGAGTGGGATTTCTGGGTCAAATGTTATGCACATTTTCAAGCTTTTGATAAATATTGCCAAATATTTCAGAAAAGTTTCAACAAATTTTATTCCCACCCATAGTATAACTGGGAACAAGATTAGTTTTTCTTACTTTTTAAATTCAGTGCTAATTTAGTAAGGGAAATTCAAACTTAATTTTTGCTTTAATTTGCATTTTTTCAGTTATTATTGAGATTAGCTATCATTTCATGTTATTTCTTCTTTAATTGATTATTTATGTCCTTTGCCTATTTTCCCCTTTTGGTTGTTCATTCTGCAATTAATTTGTTAGAGTGCTATTTGTCGGTATTAGTTCTTTGTGTGTCATATATTCATGACTATCTTTCCCAGTTTGTCCTTTGTCTTTAACCTTAACTTCTTCTTTTCAATACTATTTTGTAAGTTGCTTGTAAATCACTTCTGAATGAGGGGATAACTGGCTGAATATGCAAAAAGACACTGAATTAGTAAACAGAATAGTAATTTGAATGAAGATCTATTTTCAATGTCCATGCCTTATACTCTATGTTCCCTCAAGTTTTGATTGTCCTGAATTTGGCCTACTGGTACATGTTTCCCACAAATACAAAAATAGTAATTAAAAATGTGGCCCTCTTACTATCTAAGGATGATATTATTCTCCTTCATACTTCTTTGGAGTTCTAGATCTTGATAAATAATGCAATTTTTCTGCACATTCCACAAGATCAAACCAAATTGGCTGGATTTGAGCTACTTTCATCATTGTGCAGTGGTAGTCTGTGCACAGCAGCACAGGTCCTGTAAGAACAGCTGGGGGAAGGTACAATTCCCTTGGGGATCTCTCAATCCAGTTAATGTATCTGTGGATCTACCTATATGCACAGGCTTAGTTTTCATTGACACAGAAATTAATTCTCAGAATTTGTCAATTGCTCTCATTCAGCAATTATTTCCATAAAACTTCTATTTTGTGATGATAGTATAAGCTGATATTTACTACATATCGGATATTCTTTTAAGTGTTCTCGTTTGTTACTCATCTAACCTTCACAACTCTAAACTGCAGGGTTATTATGATCCTGCTTTTATAGACGAGGACACTTTGAAGCTCAGACATGTTAGGCAACTTGCCCAGGATTGCCGTTTGTAAGTGGACTCAGGTTATAAGGGACTTGGGTTGTCTGTTTACCACTAGTTTGGGCTGCCTCCCAGCACAACATACCTGCACAGCATGAAGTGCTGATTGTAGAACTGAATACATAGACACATTGGACCTCACCGGGTCCTCCCACTATATGGTGGGAGGGACACACAAATGCCAAGCAAACCCCTATTCCCAAGCTCACTGCAGAGAAATAATCCATACAGCTTGGATTTTAGAAGCTACAGAAGTGAGAAAAATCTCTTCTAGAGAGGAAGTACCAAAGGAAATTAATGGGGAAACATGGGCTATATACTCAAAGTGCAACTTTTTAATGCTGACAACTTAATACATGAAAATAAAATTTACAAGTATAATTTATTTCCAAGTCTTCCAGCCTCCCAGGACTACAATTTCCTTTAATTCCCCAAACAAAATGGTTCAACCCCTTATAACACTTGCTATCAGAAGGCGAGTACTTCAACAATTTTAAAAGAACTTCTGAGGACCTTCTATTCTCCTGACTCATCTCCGATGATTGTTGTCCCTCCACTGGTCTTTCCCAAAAAACCCTACACATGTCTACTGGACATCTTTTACTGAGGGCTGAATATAACTGAGGGAAAAGATAGGAAACTTAAAATTAAAGTTTAGACATCATGGTCCTAATATTCCATAGCCACCACAGCCTGGAATTTCCCACGGGCTATCTGTCTTCTTAGGTTCCAACTTCTGCCAAAGTGCAGGTCTTTTTCTTCCCTTACTCAAGATCCCATTCTTTCAATGCTATTGGCCTCAGCCAAGTGTCAAGAATAACTATCCAGAGACACCTGGGTGGCTCAGTGGGTTCAAGCCCCTCTGCTTTTGGCTCAGGTCATGGTCCCAGGGTCCTGGAATCGAGCCCCACATCGGGCTCTCTGCTCAGCAGGGACCCTGTTTTTCCTTCGCTCTCTGCCTGCCTCTCTGCCTACTTGTGATCTCTGTCTGTCAAATAAATAAATAAAATCTAAAAAAGAAAAAAAGAATAACTATCCACATCTTTAATTTGCAGTAAGAAAGGACTGCTAAAATTATCATCCTTCCAGTGAGTATTTTCCATTTTAGAATACTATTAAAATACTTCAAACACATTTCAATGTGGTAGAATTTAAAACTGGAACACAAATTGAAAAAAAAAAATCAAGAATGTAGAAGGAGATATTTTCCAGAAAGGAGGAGGAAGAGAAGAGGAGAATAGAATAAAGAAAATGAATGAGTCCTGAATGCCTGGGATTCTGTCCCTGGAATAAAATTGATACATACTAGAAACATCCAGTATTTATTTGTTTGTTTTACTTTGATTCCCTTAGGAGAGACAGCAACTCTTTGGACAGAAGAGATGGCTGTTTCAGGATGTGATCCTTGTTTAAATGTTTTAGAAACATGTCCATTGCTTAAGTTAGAAGCACGTCCATTGTCTGGCAATGGCAAAAACTAAAATATCTTTACATGTTTGTTTCAATGGAACATTGGACAATGATTGTAATTTCCCCCTTAATTCCCTGTATTCATGTATACAACATCCCTGCATATAACATAAGCATGAGAGGTAAAAATAACAAAGAGTCTTGGATTATAAATCAAGAATCCTGCATTTGCTCTGGATGTGTCCATAATTAAGAAGGTACAAAATAAAAGAGATAATACTAGATGGTTTCTAAGGTTCTTTTGGCTTGAAAGTCACTTACTACTTGACCAATCTATTTAACAGCTCAAACTATGACCAAGATGTACTGGCAGATCCCCACTTTTAAACTGGCTTACTCCTTCCTCCAGTTGAGGAATGTTGTCAGGTGAAACCCACCCCAGAATGGCCTACTGCCAAAGGAAAGTGCCTCTCTCTGGGGTGTCCTAATTCTAAAGACTGGCCAATGTGAAGGTATAAACTCTGACCTTACATCAATTGAAGACAATCCTAAAGGTCTAGCTTAGCTCCAAAGCTTGCAGTGGGAAGAGCCGAAGCCTTTCTTTCAATTGTGTCTTAGTTCAACTTCTGCCAAATCCTGTTGTCTCCTCACTTCTTCACAATATCTTCACCGTATCACAGTGTTTGTAGGAAGGATATCAGCATCTTGAGAAGTTCACTGTTGTAGGAGATGCTGTTATACAATTAGGTTCCATGATAGCAACATGGATTACAGCAGAAATTTCTATTACTGCTCCAGAGAATCTTTAACAATTATTGATGCCTAGGTCCCACCCCAGACATTGTGATTTAATCGGTATAGTTTAAAATGAGGCATCAGCAATTTTAAAAGCTTACCAGGTGATTCTAACACACAGCAGAGTTTGGGAATCATTGGATTATAGGATATTAAATAATAGAAGCCAAGGGCCAGTGCATAACCATCAGAATCAAGATGAGTGCAATTATCATAGCAAGCAGCAAGGATAGAGTAGTAGCCAAGAAGGACTGAACCAGACAGAGCTAGGGATATGGTTAGCAGAACAAGGCATTCCTAGGGGCAAGATGCATGCACAGTCAACAAGGGTACTACTTGAACATTCAAAAGAAATTAACTATTGATAAGCAAGAAACTGAGGGCAGTTAGCCTGATAAAAAGCCATGATTCCTCATCCAGTTTTTGAATATGAACCAGTTTTCAGACCTAGAATACACTGACTGAAGGAGGGGTTAAGGCCCGAAGTAGAAGATATCTGAATCACCATGGCATCCCCAGTCCTTCCTCAAAGGACGTATGGCTATTTATTTGGATAAGCATTCACTCAGACATTCCAAGGACCATTCGATAGATACTCTTAGCTGACTTTAATACCTAGAGACCAGAAATATCATAATGGCCCTCATATGAAAATGGGGGCATATGGGAACTAAATAAGAAGTAGAGTCCTGAATTAATTCCAACTCACAGCAGTTTAGTGAGTCCACTGACCTCATTCCCATCCTCAGTGATCATCTCAGTTCCCTGAGTGAATAATTGGAATGACCTTGGCAGATGGCATTATCCCCACATTACTTTCTTTTTTTTCTTTTTGATCTGAAGGATTCAGATCTATTGTCATGAAGTCAAGGGAAGACCTCAGAAACTATTTTCCTCTCACTCCAGTCATTAACACACACACACACACACACACACACACACACACACACACACACACACACAACTTAGTGACATCCTGTAGGAACCTAAAGGAAGCAAGGGGAGTGGTCCCCATAATATCTTTATTTAACTTGCCAGTGTGGCCTCTATAAAATTGATATTGGAGGCCTGCTACAAACTCATTTAAGTAGAATTCTCAATTACAGTAGCTGTGCTGTAAGTGGTATCTAAATGAAAGCAGATTAACACAATCTCAAAAACATGGTATATGGAATTGATCTAAGGAATGTACTATTCCCATCTCTATCAAGAAGGAAGACCAGGGGCGCCTGGGTGGCTCATTGGGTTAAGCCACTGCTTTTAGCTCAGGTCGTGATCTCAGGGTCCTGGGATCGAGCCCCGCATCAGGCTCTCTGCTCTGCAAGGAGCCTGCTTTCCTCTCTCTCTCTCTCTCTCTCTCTGTCTACTTGTGATCTCTCTCTGTCAAATAAATAAATAAAATCTAAAAAAAAAAAAAAAAAAAGAAGGAAGACCAGAAACAGTATGTATTCAAAAGATCTGCAATCTTGTCCCAGGCCTATATTAGTTCTTCCATTCTCCATCATAACATAATCTGAAGTGATCTAAATCACCTGGACATTCCACAGACTATCACACTGGTCTACTACATTAATGAAATCATGTTAATTGTATGTAAGAAGTGACCAATATATTGAAGTCTTTGTTAAAACGTTAAGTGCTACAGAAAGCAGAACATAAATCCTACAAAGATTCATGGGCCCACAATATCAGAAAAGTATTTGAGGTCCAGTGGTCTGATCATGCTAGTAAACCCAATCCAACATAAAATGCAAAATATTTCATCTCATTCCTTCCAACATTAAGAAGGAAGCACTGTATCTGGTAGGTCATTTTGAATTCTGAAGGCAGAATATTCCATACTTGAGAATCCTTTCCCTGTTTACTCGGTGATATGGAAGACGGCAACCTTTCAGTGGGACACAGAGCAGGTAAGAGCCCTATAATTAGTCCAGGCTACCGTGCAAACAATCTGAGACATACAATTCCACAGAACCCAAGACATTAGACTTATTTATGGTGTAAAAAACACTGTTTTTATGACAAACCCCAGAAGGAGAATCATAAGTTTTCTCCTAGAGCTCCAGACTAAAGTCATGCCATCTACAGAACAGAACAGAATTGTATACCATACGAAGAACAGCTCTGGGACATTACCAGACCTAAAATGGAAAAGTGACCATTTGGCCAGAACTGTTAAGCATGATCTGGGTTCCATCAGACCCAGTAAATTATAGAGTCGGATGAGCCCAGCAATAATGCATCATTAAAATGGAAATTATTTATCTGGGATTGACACAGGCATGACTAGAAGATAAAAGTAAATTATAGGAGCAAGATACTTAGACTTTCATGTAACCTGCCTCTGATTTCTTTCCTTCAGCTCACACCTGTGACTGCATAGGGGCTTCCTTATGACTAGCTGATGGAAGAAGCAAAAAAAGCTAAGCTTGAATAATAAATGGGTTGTCTCAGTATCTAAGTAGAGGGTGAGAAAAGACTGCTCAGGGGTAGTTCTGAATGACAGCAGGGAGAGAAAACCATTTCACTGACATTGGGTAGGGGGAGGATCTGACCATCCACTTAGTCTGGAAAAAGAACTGGCCTCAGAAATGTATGGGCATTTCCTGCTTTGAAAGTAGGTAAACAAGTATAGCAGCTACAGCCTAAGAAGAGCATGGCGATCAGGGCAGACTGCTCAGAAACGACAACTTGGAACAGTCCTACCAGATGAGACACCTGGGCAGCAGGGGTGTTGCCAGGGAATCAACTAAAAAATCTAAAATAGGCAATAATGTTGAGTGTCAGTTACAGTCCCAAGACCAGCTACTGTGACAAGCACTGTGTTTTGTCTCACTAAACTTCTAATATGGAGACACTGTTCTTAAATAGGGAGAAATGATCACGTAATGCAAGTGGATCCCAGCAGCACAGGGATGGACTAAGCAGACACCAAGTTGCCTTATCCCAATCTCCTCTATAAAGCCCACGGAACATTTCCCTGGATGTTAGGGGTGCTGCCTGATGAGGGCTCACAGTTGAATCTCTTCCCCATTTATGCCCCTCACTAAGAGCCTCTTGCAACATTTCAGAACAACTCTGAAGGAATGCCTCAGTCAGCACTCCCTGAGGGATTAGGCTGAAGCCTCTGTACAACTACATCACAGTTCAACTCCCTCTGCCTAATCCTATGGCCCTCACTTCCCCATAGGTACTATTGCTTTGAGTTCTCTCCAGTAACATTTCTGCATGCCTTCTCCATCACAAAGTTGTTTTCTGAAGAATCTAAGAAGGCTATACATTCACTTTAGGGGAGTACAGTACCAAACTGGAAAACAAAATACGGAACAAATTTGTTTAACAGAGAAGGGGAGGGAGCCTCTAAACCTTGTTTCAGTCATGGCTTTTACCTAAAGCACTACCCAGATTATGAAACTTCTTCCCTACCATCCATTTTTCTATAAGGCTTTTCTTCAGGTCCTAGGGCTAGAATTACCCCAGGACTCAACTTTGGACTCAGGTTTCTACAGGCATAAGTGTGCTTCCTTCCTTCTTCTAAGAAACGATTTTTTAAAAATTACACTGTTGGGGACACCTGGGTGGCTCAGTTGGTTGGACGACTGCTTTCTGCTCAGGTCATGATCCCGGAGTCCTGGGATCGAGTCCAGCATCGGGCTCCAAGCTCCACGGGGAGTCTGCTTCTCCCTCTGACCTTCTCCTCACTCATGCTCTCTCTCACTGCCTCTCTCCCAAATAAGTAAATAAATAAAATCTTTAAAAAAAATTACACTGTTGGTGGGAATGCAAGTTGGTGCAGCCACATTGGAGAACACTGTGAAGATTCTTTAAGAAATTGAAAAGAGAGCTTCCCTATGACCCTGCCATTGCACTACTGGGTATTTACTCCAAAGACACAGATGTAGTGAACAGAAGGGCCATCTGTACCCCAATGTTCATGGCAGCAATAGCCATGGTCACCAAATTGTGGAAAGAACCAAGATGCCCTTCAGCAGACAAATGGATAAGGAAGATGTGGTCCATATACACTATGGAGTATTATGCCTCCATCAGAAAGGATGAATACCCAACTTTTATATCAGCATTCATGGGACTAGAAGAGATTATGCTGAGTGAAATAAGTCAAGATGAGAGAGTCAATTATCTTATGGTTTTCCTTATTTGTGGAGTATAAGGAATAACACGGAGGACATGGGGAGATGGAAAGGAGAAGGGAGTTGGGAGAAATCAGAGGGTGAGATGAGCCACGAGAGACTGTGGACTCTGAAAAACAATCTGGGGTTTTAGAGGGGAGAAGAGTGTGAGGTTGTGTGAGCCTGGTGGTGGGTATTATGGAGGGCATGTACTGCATGGAGCACTGGTTGTGGTGTATAAACAATGAATTCTGGAACACTGAAAAGAAATATAAAAATAAATAAAAATTAAAAAAAAAATCACACCTAGGACAATAAGCCCACCAGTGGTATTCGGTAACAAAAAACTCAGTTTCTTGGAGTTATAAGTGAGCTGGATTCTATATGTAAAGGACTGTTACACAGAGAGATTCACAGACAGACTTAAACCACACAGGTTAAAATATCTCCAATGTGGAAAATAAAATAAAATATCTCCAGTATGTATTTCAATGGATTTCTCTACTGGATCCCATTAAAGCTTTCTCATTAATATCCTATAATAGCTGTGCTATAGAGAGTCTAAACTTGTATTTGCTCAAGAGTAATTCTGAAAGATTGAGTGTGGAGTAAATATTCCCTTTTGAGGTAGTGAGAGGCACAGTTCAAAGAAGAAGGCGATTGAAAGGAGGATTACTAGTAAGGTGAGGGGATAAAAGGGAATAGTTTAAAAGGCTCTGCTAGTGAGCATGATTTCATGCAACCAAGAGAAAAAGGAGGTTAAATGGATTAAGGTGCAGTTCACAGGTTCGATCACACCCTACTGTGAAGCCAAGTATTTCTAACATATAATTACTCTTGAATTCTCTTTTCTGAGAACCAGAGCATGAGAATGCATGCAAGTGGAAAAGCCATCAATGGGTGGCAACCAGATCACTGGGAACTTAAGTAACTACTGGCTGTTTAAATAACTGCTACTCAGCCCCAGCAATCCAACTGTTTCCAGGAGACTCTGCTCTGTCTGGCCCTATGAAATGGGCTCTTTTTTCCAGCCCAAAGAGTGAAAGTCAACCAGCCCTCTGATTTTGACTATCACCCCACTACCTTACCTCTCTTTCCCCCCACCTGCCTTTAATCCATGTACATGGGGAAGGAAAGCTCCTTGATCCGTTCCACCTGGAGACCTCCATACCATCTGTTGGTGCTAAATGGGAAATGGGGCGGTATCGGATTGGTGCTTGTAAGCCATTTGCCAATATTGGTCAATGGAAGATTGCATACACCAAGTGTTTCCTCGATTAAGGCAGCCTCAGCAAACATAGACTATGACTGATAATCTAAACCCATACTGACCTATACTGATAACCAAGTAGTTTCTCACAGAGAGCTTCCACAGAGATTCCATTTAATCAGCCATAAGATGTTTCAGCCACTGAGTGAGGTGTGAGGTGTATCAAGAAAGAGAAAGCATAAAACCTGCATTCAAAGGGTTCAGTGTGGTTGAGGAACAGAACAGAAGAGAGAGCAGCATAGGATGGGGCTGGGGTTCTAGATGAGGCAGACCAGATTCAATTTCCTGCTCCACCATTTGCTTGCTATAGAACCTTCATCAAGTTTCTTAACTGTTTGGATCCTCAATTTCCAAAATCTGTTAAATGGAGATAACAGCCAATTTTTAAAGAACTAAATAGAACAAAATAAAGAGCTTAGCACTGTGCTTGGCACATCGAAAACATCTGACAAATGTCAGCTACTTTTAAAAATAATTATTCAGGATAGGGGTAGATAGGGTACTGACTGAGACTAACAAAGACATTTTAGTCAAATGTGCTAAAATGCCCAATGCCAAAGTCATTTGTGTTAAAGTCATGGGATATTGTCATTACTCAAACTCATTCTCCCCATTCTAATATCACTTGTTTATATGTTCCCACTCTTATCAAATGGTTGATATTCCATAAATCCAAAACAGCAGAGATTAAGGAAAGTATCCACATGCCCTGCACCCGTCCTGGATGGCAGCATCCATCCTGGATAGCAGCAACTCCTGCGTCCCTCCAGGTAAATAAGCAGGCATGGTAGAGTCACAAGGTAGATGTCCAATGCATGAGTGGAACAAGTGTCCTCACCTTGGCTTAATTTAAATGTTATTCTAATCTGTAAACTAGATTTATATTAAAAGGAAAACAAATAAATATATTAACTATCTAAGAAATAAAAATTTAATTTTAACAGTTACCTTCTTTGTGTACATTCTGTTTTAACTTAAAGTAGTAACAACCTGTTTGGTGTTTATATGGTAGGAGAACTTCTCTCCACACTCTTAAAATAACATTACATGGCCATTGCTTCATTTACCTACAACCTATCCATGTTTGCAAGCCCCAATTATTTCTAAAGTACCACATGTGAAGAAATTATCAAGTGTATTTATTTTTGAAAACTTTGAAGACTGCCAGAAATAACAGAACAATGCAGGAAATACAGTTCTAATATGGTAGCTGTCAATAAGTCGGTGCATATTTTATTAGTTGTTCACAGGATACATGATGCTTATATTAGATAAAAATTTGACAAAGATGCATTGCAACAGAAGAAACTTAGTTCAATTCAGATAACATACTCCACCAGGAATCAATTACCATAAAGGATAATTTTCCCCTGGAAACTTCAGATGTGTAGGAGTGTTTTTTTTTTTAATTCAGGTCTTGATTTATAATTAAAATTATAACTGTCTTAACAATAATCGGAATGCTTTTCTCTAAGTCTTCAAAGCATTTGCTAGGAAACGATATGATTTAGCAATTGCTTCAGACATTCATCTAAGATGAATTCCTTGAAAAAGAGCCCCGTGTCCAGACCATAACCTTTAAGAGATGAAAGGAATAATCTGAACCTGTAACAGCACCGACCGCTGTGCTCAAAAGTATAAATATTCCTGTCTTTGACTGGCATTTAGCATTATAAAAGAAGAATGATGTCCTCTATTACAGCAAGGAAAGAATCATCAATTCAGTTTACATGAAGATTTTCTAGGTCCTTATGTCAATCATTTCATAAAATTATTGATTAAAGGAAATAGGAAAGTAGGGAAATGGCATAAATAATAGAAAAACATTGAAAACCTGCACACACACAGTGTTTTGAGCTTATGATGCAGATCTCAATTCAAATTTAACCTTCAAATATAAATGTCAGGGAATGTGCCATCATTTTACTGAGCATCAGTCAAGGTCAATCAATTACTTCTGTCTACTTAATACACAATTAGACATTCATTATAAAAAATACGAAAACCTAGGACTCAGATACTAGTGTCTCTTTATTTGAATGTTAAATTTATCTGAATATTAAGAGGAGAACATCTTATAAGTGTGCAACTTGAAGAAGTATCATATCATAAAGTGAACAAAGTGGATATATCAGATACAGATCATCAGCACCTGGAAGACTTCTATCTGCCCCCTCTGAGTCAGCAATTTCTCCTCCTTCTTCAAAGGTCATAGGGATAACCCATAGATTAATTTTGCCACTCTGAACTTTATGCAAACTGAATCATATAGTATAGATGACTCTGTGCCTGGCTTCTATTGTTCAACAGTATAGCTTATAAAAAGCATACATACATATCTATAATTCATTTATTTTCATTGTTGAAAACTAATCAACTTTATAAATGAAAAAAAGTTAATATTACTATTGCTGGGCATTTGGATTGTTTATAGTTCAGGGATATTACACAAGTAATTTTGCTATGGATATTCTTGTACATGTTTTGACACAAATGTGCAAGGATTTCTACAGAAGACATTCCAAAAGTGCTGGTTCGCAGACAATGAACATATTTAACATTCATAAATGATGGCATTTGATGTCAAATGATGAAAAAAAAAAAAAACTTCCCAAGTAGATTTACCAAATTACATTCCCATGAACAATAAACTAGAATTCTTACTGCTCCACCTGCTCACCAACACTTGGTAAGATAAACCTGTTTAATGTTTAGGCAGAAATGTAGTTATAAAATCATGGAGGTTTAAATTTGTGTGTCCCAGATGACTAACGAAGTTGGGGGGTTTTACATCTGGTTATTGAGCATTTGGATATCCTGTCTAGGATATT
Source organism: Lutra lutra (assembly GCF_902655055.1). Classification (NCBI taxonomy): domain Eukaryota; kingdom Metazoa; phylum Chordata; class Mammalia; order Carnivora; family Mustelidae; genus Lutra; species Lutra lutra. Next base: position 49,001,533 of record NC_062280.1, on the reverse strand, counting down.
CAATCTTCTTGCCCTTTTTATATTGGGTTGTCTATCTTCTTTGTTTTGAAGAAATTCTTTATATATATTCTGAAAAACAGCCCTTTTATAGATTATACATATTGCAAATATCCTCTCCCTCTCCTTGACTTACCCTCTCACTTTTTTAATCAAATCTTTTCATAAGTGGAGTTTCCTAATTTTGATAAGCTGACAAAATGTCAATCTTCCCTTGATAGTTATTACCTTGGGTTCCCCCCTTTTTTTTTTAATTCCAACAATGTGAAGATATCATCCGAAGTTATCTTTTATAAGATTTTATTGTTTTTACCTTTGTTCATTAGATCTACAATCCAATTAGAGCTAACTTTTATTGTGGTTTGATGTACTGATGAAATTTAATTTTTTATATGAATATCCAAATTATATTTATTGAGAATACTTTCCTGTCTTCATTGCTACATGGAGCCGCTTTAGTCATGAACCAAGTGTTCATATATGCATGGGTGAATTTTCATTGTCTCAATTCTGTTCTTTTAGGTCTTTATTCTTGCATTAACAGTCCTTTTGTTTAAATATTATAACTTTATAATAAGTCTGAATATTTATTTTTAAGTTCTTGTTTCTGGTCCTCTTTTTTAAGGTTGTCTTTGCTCTTCTTGGTTCTCTGTTTTCCAGATCAATTTGAGAATTAGTTTATCAATGTTCATGAAATGATTACACTTGAATTTTCATTTGGGTTTTGTTGAATTTATAGAGAGATTTGAGACAGAATTATCTATATAAAATGTCATTATATGGCTTTGTTTATTTAGGTCATCTTTAATTTTTTTCCAATGATGTTTAAATTTATCTCTACAGAGGTCTTAAAACCATTGGGTTTAATGCAATAATATCCAAGTTATTTTAAACAGATTTAAACCTAGGAGTTTAGGTTATTTAATTCAGATTTATTTTATTTTATTTTATTATTATTTTTTTTAATTTTCAGCATAACAGTATTCCTTCTTTTGCACCACACCCAGTGCTCCATGCAATCCGTGCCCTCTCTAATATCCACCACCTGGTTCCCCCAACCTCCCACCCACTGCCGCTTCAAACCCCTCAGATTGTTTTCAGAGTCCATAGTCTCTCATGTTTCACCTCCCCTTCCAATTTCTCCCAACTCCTTTCTCCTAACTCCCCTTGTCCTCCATGCTATTTGTTATGCTCCACAAATAAGTGAAACCATATGATAATTGACTCTCTCTGCTTGACTTATTTCACTCAGCATAATCTCTTCCAGTCCCATCCATGTTGCTACAAAAGTTGGGTATTCATCCTTTCTGATGGAGGCATAATACTCCATAGTGTATATGGACCACAACTTCCTTATCCATTTATCCGTTGAAGGGCATCTTGGTTCTTTCCACAGTTGGGCAACCGTGGCCATTGCTGCTATAAACATTGGGGTACAGATGGCCCTTCTTTTCACTACATCTGTATCTTTGGGGTAAATACCCAGTAGTGCAATGGCAGGGTCATAAGGAAGCTCTATTTTTAATTTCTTGAGGAATCTCCACACTGTTCTCCAAAGTGGCTGCACCAACTTGCATTCCCACCAACAGTGTAAGAGGGTTCCCCTTTCTCCACATCCCCTCCAACACATGTTGTTTCTGTCTTGCTAATTGTGGCCATTCTAACTGGTGTAAGGTGATATCTCAATGTGGTTTTAATTTGAATCTCCCTGATGGCTAGTGATGAACATTTTTTCATGTGTCTGATAGCCATTTGTATGTCTTCATTGGAGAAGTGTCTGTTCATATCTTCTGCCCATTTTTTGATAGGATTATCTGTTTTGTGTGTGTTGAGTTTGAGGAGTTCTTTATAGATCCTGGATATCAACCTTTTGTCTGTACTGTCATTTGCAAATATCTTCTCCCATTCCGTGGGTTGCCTCTTTGTTTTGTTGACAGTTTCCTTTGCTGTGCAGAAGCTTTAGATTTTGATGAAGTCCCAAAAGTTTATTTTCACTTTTGTTTCCTTTGCCTTTGGAGACATATCTTGAAAGAAGTTGCTGTGGCTGATATTGAAGAGATTACTGCCTATGTTCTCCTCTAGGATTCTGATGGATTCCTGTCTCACATTGAGGTCTTTTATCCATTTTGAGTTTATCTTTGTGTATAGTGTAAGAGAATGGTCGAGTTTCATTCTTCTACATATAGCAGTCCAGTTTTCCCAGCACCATTTATTGAAGAGACTGTCTTTTTTCCACTGCATATTTTTTCCTGCTTTGTCGAAGATTATTTGACCATAGAGTTGAGGGTCCATAACTGGGCTCTCTACTCTGTTCCACTGGCCTATGTGTCTGTTTTTATGCCAGTACCATGCTGTCTTGGTGATCAGGGCTTTGTAGTAAAGCTGGAAATCAGGTAACGTGATGCCACCAGTTTTATTTTTGTTTTTCAACATTTCCTTAGCAATTCGGGGTCTCTTCTGATTCCATACAAATTTTAGGATTATTTGCTCCAGCTCTTTGAAAAATACCGGTGGAATTTTGATCGGAATGACATTAAAAGTATAGATTGCTCTAGGCAGTATAGACATTTTAACAATGTTTATTCTTCTGATCCATGAGCATGGAATGGTCTTCCATCTTTTTGTGTCTTTTTCAATTTCTTTCATGAGTGTTCTGTAGTTCCTTGAGTACAGATCCTTTACCTCTTTGGTTAGGTTTATTCCCAGGTATCTTATGGTTCTTGGTGCTATAGTAAATGGAATTGATTTTCTAATTTTCCTTTCTGTATTTTCATTGTTAGTGTATAAGAAAGCCACTGATTTCTGGACATTGACTTTGTATCCTGCCACGTTACTGAATTGCTGTATGAGTTCTAGTAGTTTGGGGGTGGAGTCTTTTGGGTTTTCCATATAAAGAATCATGTCATCTGTGAAGAGAGAGAGTTTGACTTCTTCATTGTCAATTTGGATACCTTTTATTTCTCTTTGTTGTCTGATTGCTGTTGCGAGGACTTCTAATACTATGTTACAAGAGTGGTGAGAGTGGGCATCCTTGTCATGTTCCTGATCTCAATGGGAAGGCTGCAAGCTTTTTCCCATTGAGGATGATATTTGCTGTGGGTCTTTCTTTCATAGCTAGATTTTATGAAGTTCAGGAATGTACCCGCTATCCCTATACTTTGAAGCGTTTTAATCAGGAACAGATGCTGGATTTTGTCAAATGCTTTTTCTGCATCAATTGAGAGGACCATGTGGTTCTTCTCTCTTCTCATATTAATTTGTTCTATCACATTGATTGATTTGCGAATGTTGAACCATCCTTGTAGCTCAGGAATGAATCCCACCTGGTCATGGTGGATAATCTTTTTAATGTGCTGTTGGATCCTGTTTGCTAGGATCTTGTTGAGAATCTTTGCATCCATAGTCATCAGTGATATTGGTCTGAAATTCTCCTTTTTGGTAGGGTCTTTGCTTGGTTTGGGGATCAGGGTAATGCTGGCTTCATAGAAAGAGTCTGGAAGTTTTCCTTCTGTTTCTATTTTTTAAAACAGCTTCAGGAGAATAGGTGTTATTTCTTCTTTGAAAGTTTGGTAGATTTCCCCAGGGAATCCATCAGGTCCTGGGCTCTTGTTTTTTGGGAGGTTTTTGATCTCTGCTTCAATCTCATTACTAGATATTGGTCTATTCAGGTTGTCAATTTCTTCCTGTTCAATTTTTGGAGTTTATAGTTTTCCAGGAATGCATCCATTTTATCTAGGTTGCTTAGCTTATTGGCATATAACTGTTGATAATAACTTCTGATGATTGTTTCTGCTTCCTTGGTGTTTGTTGTGATCTCTCCCTTTTCATTCATAATTTTATGAATCTGGGCTTTCTCTCTTTTCTTTTGGATTAGTGTGGCCAATGGTTTATCGATCTTATTGATTCTTTCAAAAAACCAGCTTCTAGTTTCATTGATACGTTCTACTGTATCTCTGGTTTCTACCTCATTGATCTCAGCTCTAATCTTCATTATTTCCCTTCTTATGTGTGGAGTTGGTTTGATTTGTTGTTGATTCTCCAGTTCTTTAAGGTGTAGAGACAGCTGGTGTGTTCTGGATTTTTTAATTTTTTTGAGGGAGGCTTGGATGGCTATGTATTTCCCCCTTAGGATCGCCTTTGCTGTATCCCATAGGTTTTGGACCAAAGTGTCTTCATTCTCATTGGTTTCCATGAATTGTTTAAGTTCTTCTTTGATCTCCTGGTTGATCCAAGCATTCTTAAGCAAGGTAGTCTTTAGCTTCCAGGTGTTTGAGTTCCTTCTGAACTTTTCCTTGTGATTGAGCTCCAGTTTCAAAGCATTGTGATCTGAGAATATGCCGGGAATAATGTCAGTCTTTTGGTATCAGTTGAGTCCTGATTTGTGACCCAGTATGTGGTCTATTCTGGAGAAGGTTCCATGTGCACTTGAGAAGAATGAGTATTCTGTTGTTTTAGGGTGGAATGTTCTGTATATATCTATGAGGTCCATCTGGTCCAATGTGTCATTCAATGCTCTTGTTTCTTTATTGATTTTCTGCTTCAATGATCTGTCTATTTCTGAGAGAGGTGTGTTAAGATCTCCTACTATTAATGTATTCATATCAATATGACTCTTTATCTTCATTAACAGTTTTCTTATGTAATTGGCTGCTCCCATATTGGGGGCATAGATATTTACAATTGTTAGATCATCTTGGTGGATAGTCCCTTTAAGAATGATGTAGTGTCCTTCTGTACCTCTGACTACAGTCTTTAGTTTAAAATCTAATTTATCTGATATGAGAATCACTACCCCGGCCTTCTTTTGAGGCCCATTGGCATGAAAGATGCTTCTCCAACCCTTCACTTTCAGTCTGGGTATATCTTTAGGTTCAAAATGGGTCTCTTGTAGACAACATATGGATAGGTCCTGTCGTTTTGTCCAATCTGCAACCCTGTGTCGTTTTATGGGCGCATTTAGGCCATTCACATTGAGAGTGAGTATTGATAGATACGTTTTTATTGACTTCGTGTTACCTTTGAAGTCTTTCTTTCTGTAGATTGTCTCTATATTTCTGTTCAATGCTATTCTTAGGATTTTTTCTCTTTTATAGAACCCCCCTTAATATTTCCTGCAATGTTGGCTTGGTGGTTGCATAATCTTTTAAGCCTTGCCAGTCTTGGAAACTCTTTATCTCTCCATCCATTTTGAATGTCAGTCTTGCTGGATAAAGTATTCTTGGCTGCATGTTATTCTCATTTAGTGCCCTGAATATATCTTGCCAGCCCTTTCTGGCTTGCCAGGTCTCTGTGGACAGGTCTGACATTATTCTGATGGGCTTTCCTCTGTAAGTTAGGAGCCTCTTTGTCCTAGTGGCTTTCAAGAGATTATATCTACAATTATGATTCCTCAATTTGACTATCAGGTGCCTTGATGTTTTTTTGGAATCTATAATCTTGGGTGGAGACCGTTCGGCCTCTAGTACATGAACGCTGGTTCCATTCATGAGATTGGGAAAATTTTCATGAAGAACTTTTTCTACTATGTGTTCTAGACTTCTTTCTTTCTCCTCCCCTTCAGGGATTCCAATAATTCTGAAGTTGGAACGTTTCATGGCATCATTTATTTCCCTGATTCTGTTTTTGTGGCTTCTAAGCTGTTTGTTCCAGGCTTCCTCCTGATCCTTTCTCTCTATCTGTTTGTCCTCCAGATCACTAATTCTATCTTCTGTCTCAGTTACCCTAGCTTTGAGAGAATTTAGATTAGATTGGAACTCATTGAGAGCATTGTGAACCTCATCTCTGGTAGCTTTTAGCTCTGCCCTAACATTGTGAACATCCTCTCTGGTCGCTTTCAGTTCAGCCCTAATCAATTCCGTTTGGTCATCCATGGCTTTCTCCAACCTAGCTATTGCCTGAATAATTGTTAGCCTGAATTCTCTTTCCAACATATTGTCTATGTTGATAGCTGTTAGCTCTGTTGCAGAAGGCCCATCCTCTGTATTTTTCTTCTGTTGGGCATTCCTCCTCCTAGTCATTTTGGTGAGAGATGACTGAACAGATGTAGCTGGATGTATCAACCGCGGTGCAGTCAAGGTGCACCCTGGAACACTTCTGAGCAATCAGAATTCCCCACCCAAACAAGAGAAAAAAGAAAAGAAAAAGAAAAAAAGAGAGAGAGAGAGAGAGAGGAAAGAAAGGGAAGATAAAAGAGAAGGTTCAGCCCAAATGGGCCCCAAGGTAAGATTTATGAAGTATACAAACAAAAACAGACAAACAAAAAGACTGCCCACTGGCGTCTTCTGCCCCTGTAGAGATCCAGACATGTATAATTCTGATTTCAGGCTGATTTCATGGGTGATCAGAGTTCTTTGGTAGGTAATCAGCTCACTTTGGGATACAGGTTGAAAAAGTGCCTCCTCCTACTTCCCAGCCATCTTGTCTCCTCTAGCTAATTCAGATTTTTTATTATTTTTCAACTTTATTGAGATACAATTTACATGTAACATTTTAGGTTTATGGTGTGCAATATGAAAATTTGATAGAAGAATATATTGTGAAATGATTACCACAATAAGATTAACAGTTCTATATAATCTCATATAATTATTATTTTTGCGTGTGTAGTAAGAACATTTAAGACTTACTTCCTTGGCAAATTTTGAGTATATAATATAGTATTGTTAACTATAGCCACTATGTTATATATTAGATCCCCAGAACTCACTCATCTTGTAAATAAAAGCTTGTATGCTTTGGCCAACATCCTTTCCATTCATTATCTATCTATCTATCTATCTATATATATATATCTCTCCATTCATCAATTAATGAATACTTAGTTGTTTCCATGTCTTGTTTACTATAAACAATGCTGCAATGAACAAGAGTGTGCAAATATTTCTTAGAGATAGTGATTTCACTTCCTTCAGACATATTCCCAGAAGTGAGGTTGCTGGATCGTATGGTAACTCTATTTTTAACTTTTTTGAGGGACCTCCATACTGCTTTCCCTAGTAGCTGTACCAATTTACATTCCTATGAAAAATGTAAAAGAGTGCTAATTTCTCCACATCCTCACCAACACTTGTTACTTCTTGTCTTTCTGATTATAGCCATCCTACTAGGTGAGGTGATATATCATTGTGGTTCTGATTTGCATTTCCCTGACAATTAATAATACTTAATAATTTCATATATTTGTTGGCCCTTTGTTTGTCTTGGAGAAATGTCTATCCAAGTGTTTAGCCCTTTTTTTAAGTTGGGCTATTAGAAGTGGTGTTTTGTTTTATATTGGTGTCTGTGCTGTTGAAGGAGCAAACACCTCTTCCAATCTTTATAGAATGGTTTCAGCAGGTAAATACCCTTTCTTGTTGGTTTCCCAAGTTAATGGGACTACCAGAATGCAGTCATACCAGCTGGAGCCAGTTAGGCTGTTTTGGGGTTTGCAGTGGGATATGCAGTTGGTAGACTTGTTATCAGGCATCCAGACAGGCATGGATCCTGCCTTATACTTGGTGGATGAGACTGCTTTCAATACCTTGTTCAATAGGGTGGTGCTGGGACAAGGGTCCAAAGTTGGGTCCTTAGGGAGCCTATTACCATGTGTGTAGATGGGTGTGGCTCTAGCCAGGTCCCGGGGAAAGCCCCTGTTTGATTATTGGATGTGTTCCTAGAAGGCAGAACTGGCCCCTGGACTGTGGCTGAGAGGACTTGGAAATTAGCCTCAGTACCGTATCAGGTCTGCAGCCAGGACTGCGGTCGGAAGGTTCGTCTTTGGAGGCACAGATGGGCATGTCTCCCTTTAGGTCCCTGGGCAGGCTGGGCTGCTCCCTGACTGCAACTAGAGAGGCTGAAGCTGAGTACAGGATCCCTTCAGAATTTCTGGGGGTTCAGATAGGAGTGCCTTCTTCTACCAGGTCCTTGTGCTACCAGGTTTCACTGTGGTCTGTGGGTGGGCTGCAGTTAAGTGTAGGGCCCCATTTTAGGATTTCTGAGTGCAGATAAGAGTGTCTCCTACTAGGTTCCTGGATCCTTGGGACTGCTGGCAGACTGTGGCTATGAAGTCTGGAGGCAAGTGCAGTGACTTTTTAGGATCTCTGGGGGCACAGACAGGAGATTTCCTGCCAGATTCCTGGCAGGATTGCTGGTGGACTGTGGCTATAATGGGCTGGAGCCAAGTTATAGGACACTTTCAGAATCTACAGTCCGAGTTGGTCAAGCTTACCTCCGGGTACACCTGGATTGCAGCTGAGAAGGGCCAGAACAGGTTCACAGGCCATTTAAGGGTCCACAGCTGGAACTGAGGTCTATATGCCTGTTACATGATGCATGGGTGTGCATGACTCTTTCCAGGTTCCTAGACATATAGCGTTGGTGACAGGACCAAGCAGGATGGTTGTAAAATCCGTAAGATAACAGAGCTATTTCCAGGTCTGTAGATGGGACCACTGTTGGTGAGTCAACTGTGTAGAGGCAAGCCTGCCTTCTTAAAACAGCTCTCTTCAGTGTTAAAATGCACTGTGGTTTCAGTCTCCTACCTGGATCCCATTGCTCCCACAAAGGCACTTTTGTCTATGGATGGTTGTTAAATTATTGCTGTTGAGGAGGATAAGCATGAGGAAAATCTTACTTACATCACTCTGGATTTAGTCCTAGCTATTAATGCAATTATCGTGTAGTTTAAAATTCTTACCTTGTTATTAGTATATAGAAATTAAATAGATTTTTGTATATTGACTTGCATCTGATAGTATGTTAAACTTATGTATTAATTCTAATATTTTATCTATAGATTATTTTGGATTTTCTGCACATATAATCATGCTATCTGTAAAACAATAATATCTCCCACTTCACTTAATGGACACTATAGTTGCTTAAGCCTAGAACTTTGGAGTCTTTTCTGACTCTTCTTTTCCTTATATTCCACATTCAATTTACTTGAAAGTCCTGCTCGTTTTCCCTTGACAATAACTCCAAAACTTATCCCTTTTTCATCACTCTATGAGTCACAATCATCTCTCATTGGGATTATTTCAATAGCCCCCAACTGGTCTTTCTGCTTCCACATGCGAGTCCCTTTCAAACAATGTGCAACAGAGCTACCAGAGAGATCCTGTAAAAACATGTGAAGTCATGTCACTCACAGTTCAACACTTGCCACACTCTCCATCCCACTCAGAGTAAAAGTCAAAGTTGTTAGAGTGGCCCACATGGTCTGCCTTGATCTGAGTCCTTATTACTTTTCTTCATCTCACTATTTTCTGTTGTGCTCTCCACCCGTGCTTACTGACTTCTCTATTTCTTGAGCAAGCAAGAAATCCTCCTTCCACAGATCATTTGTATTACTATTTTCTCTGCTGGGAACATTCCCTCATTTGCTCTTAATGTTTTCTCAGCGGGAATTACCCTGACCTATTTATGATGTAAACTGTTCTTGTGGAGAAGCACTCCCTACTTTCCTGACTTTAATTTTTTTCATAATATTTACCACTCATTGACATACTTAATATCTTATTTATTTTGTTCATTAATGTCTCCACTAAAAACAAATCTCTTAAAGATCATATTTTTTTCTCTTTTTTTTTTTTCCTCTACTGTATCTTCAATGTCTAGTACAGTTCTGGGAACATATCTGGCACTCTCTAAATATTTATTTAAACAATTAATAAAGCATGCATTTTTAAAAATGCTATAAGATTTCAACTATTCTACGGGCGCCTGGGTGGCTCAGTGGGTTAAGCCGCTGCCTTCGGCTCAGGTCATGATCTCAGGGTCCTGGGATCGAGCCCCGCATCGGGCTCTCTGCTTGGCGGGGAGCCTGCTTCCCTCTCTCTCTCTCTCTCTCTCTCTGCCTGCCTCTCTGTCTACTTGTGATCTCTCTGTCAAATAAATAAATAAAATCTTAAAAAAAAAAAGATTTCAACTATTCTAAAGAGATTCACAACAGTTTTGGAAAGTTCTATGACTTTCCTCACCTACCACTGGAAGCTTCATAACATCACCATCAACTTTCTTTTATATTTTTCCTTTATCCTTTTTCACTCTTCAAATTATATTGTCAAAGAACACGTCTTTTCTTTAAATTTGTTGCTGCATTTTATTTTTTATTTATTTTTTTTTAAGATTTTATTTATTTATTTGACAGAGAGAAATCACAAGTAGGCAGAGAGGCAGGCAGAGAGAGAGGAGGAAGCAGGCTCCCTGCTGAGCAGAAAGCCCGATGTGGGGCTCAAACCCAGGACCTGGGATCATGACCTGAGCCGAAGGCAGCGGCTTAACCCACTGAGCCACCCAGGCGCCCCTGTTGCTGCATTTTAAAAAGAAAAACACTATGTGTTAAGTCAAATGTGGACAAGTAAATTACAAAACAGTAGTAAACATCAGATCTCAATTGATTAGTGTAGGACTGGTCTTCTAAATATGAAGAAGAAGGTAAATAATACAACCTAACATTTGATATGCTGTACATAAACTCATATATTGGGCAAACAGGTTAGAGGTTATATAGCAGCTTGATTCTTCTTAGTTCTCTTTTTTATTTCAACTGATTTGTAGAATAATAAAACTTGTGATTCAAGACCATAATAATGTTCAATGGTAGTTCAAACAGTGTGGATATTAAGGTTTGATTAGTTTAGAGTCAACCCATGATGTTGGAAGGTTTTACCCATGTTAGGGAAGCTTGAATTATCTCTCTTATGTTATCAACCAAACCTCCTTAGATTAGTATTTAAACTTTTTCAAGCCTGATAAGCTCTCAGAAAAAAAAAAGGGGGGGGGGAGCTAGCATTTCTACATCATTTAAGGTAACAATTTGTCGTACTTTATAATTTCCAAAGAATCTTTTTGTGCATTAGCTTCTTTAATCCATAAATCACCCTCTGAGATTGGCGTGTGTGTCCCAATTCTACTGATAGAGAAAATGGGTATTGAAGAAGTTAATTGTGCTTTTGAAGGACAGCAAGAGATATAAAAGTCAAGAGTTGAAAATAGGACTTCTGACAACAAACATGGTCACAGCTCTTTTTGCTCTGTTGCATATTATAGTCATAATGCTAGGGGGGCTGTAAACCAAAATAATGTGATATAAGAAATTCTCTCAAGTTCCTAAGACTAAGAATTCCCCACTGGTAACTGTGACATTTCAGTGCTTAAAAAAACAGCTGTTGAATGAGAGAATAAATGGAGCATTACTATTTCCCATCATATGTTGATAATTCCCTTCTACCCTTGTAATTTTGGCAACTTTGGAAGTTGCTATCATTATATTTTTAAAAAAGCAATGTCAGGGGTGCTTGGGTGGCTCAGTGGGTCGAGCCTCTGCCTTCAGCTCAGGTCATGATCTCAGGGTCCTGGGATCGAGTCCCACATCAGGCTGTCTGCTCAGCGGGGAGCCTGCTTCCCCTCTCTCTCTCTGCCTACTTGTGATCTCTCTCTCTCTCTCTGTCAAACAAATAAATAAAAAATAATCTTTAAAAAATAAAAAAAATTAAAAAGCAATGTCAGTTTTGAATTTTACAAATCCATTATTTTATTAGCACATTCATTTTAAGGTCAAAAAATCTAAAAAGGACATGCGAAGGAGGGGCAAGATGGCAGAGAAGTAGGAGACCCAGTCTCAACTGGTCCCCTAAAGTGAGGTAATTATTTACCAGAACACTCTGAACAACCATGAAACCAGCCTGAGATGTAGGATTATACACTTCTGGATCTCTATGAGGGCAGAAGATACCAGTGGACAGGTAAAGCATACTGAGAACAATCAGACTGATATCAGAGGATAAACAGAAGGGGGGAGGGAGCCACCAGAAGCAACCCATTGGAAAGTAATACCCCAATACAAAAGTGCCCTGTGATTGGGGACCAGCATTGACTTGGAGTCTAGTTAAAAGCACTCAAAAAGAGCAAAAGATCTTAAAGGGAAACTGGTGGAATCAGGTGGTCATGGGAATGGGTCTAAGCCCATGGACCCAGGCCGACCACCACCGGTGACCACCCATGCCAGAGAGAGTGCAGCGGAGCCTCCAGCCCCCAGGGTTGCACAGCTTGCACCACCACTTGGCCAGGGCACACTCCCTCCCCCGCATGAGGGAGTCTGGTGAGTGCTCTCTAGAACCACAGCCTTTTGCACTCTGTGCTCACTGTGAGACCGGGGTCTGAACTATGCTCCCCACCTCCTCCTGAGAGTCCTTCGTGCAGGCGCTAGCCAGTGGTCTCTAGGACCTGCAGAGAGTCTGGACATTCCCAGCCTGGACTTGAAGGAAGTATCCCAGACAGCAGTGCCACCAAAGGCAGCCACAGGAAGCAGGCTCCCAGGACCAATATCACTCGAGGTTTTGGCATGGCGATGCAGTAACAGGCTGGCGCTTCCTGCGACCCCTGAGATGGTGGCTGGGGATGTGCACTGCCTGTGGGAGGTTGCACACCCCAGCAGAGTTTGCAGAGGGGGAGTCTGTTTGTCCTGAACCACCCAGAGGGGAGCAGACTGAGGCTTCTCTCTGAGACGGAGGTCTGGGTGCAGTTTGCTTTCCACTAAACCTCCGAAAAGAAAAGCTGCAAAAAGCCACCAAAGAACAAAAACCTCCAGAAAACAAAAGCCTGAAAAACCTGTTTCCACAGAGCCCAGCCCTTTGTTAGGGGGCAGGAGGAGGAAAAACAACAGGGCAGGCCCCTCTCCCAGAAAGCCAGCTGAAAGAACAAAAGAACAACCACCACATAGTCCCCATAAAACTGTAAAACCCCAATATCAGGGCAAAACAATATATTAAGCTCCTGGTATTGTCCTAAAACCTGTATATTTCATAGACAAAACTTTTATTTTTAATTCATTCTCACTATTCTTATTTTTTTTAATTTTAAAAACTTACTTACCATTACAACTAGAGGCTTAATACAACATACTCCATAAGAACTTTTTAAATTGAGATTTTTCATACATATACTTGTATTTTTCTTTTTATTTTCTATCTTATTATTTGTAATATACATACAGATATAAGCTTAAGGTAATCCTCTTTCCCTAATCAACACTACCCCTATATATAAACTAGTTTTAATCTCCCTGTATCTCTGGAAAGTTGAGCCCTTTAACAAAGATATCAAGATACACTGAGGAAGAATCAAAATAAACTTGCTTGCATACATCGAGGTTTTATAACCACAATACCATCTTTTTCTTCTGTCAGTGTTTCTGTGTATTTGTTTTTGTTCTGATATTCTATAAATCTCATCCTTGGGGTTCATTTTGCCTGGGTTCTTTTTTTTTTTTTTTCTTGTTCTTTACTTTTGTGGGTCTTTTTGTTTCTCCGTTTCTGCTTGTATATCTTATAAATCTTACCTTTGGGGCCCATTCTAGCTGGGTCTTCTGTTTTTTTCTGTCTCTCTCTTTCTCTCTGTCTCTTTTTTTCTTTTTTCTTTCTTCTTGGTGGAAACTTCCGATTGCTCAGAAGCATTCCAGGGGGCACCTTGCCTGGATTGCAGTTGATACACATCCCCTCAACCACCTCTCACCAAAATGACTAGGAGGAGGAATGCCCAAAAGAGGAAAAATTCAGAGACTCTTCCCTCCCCATTAGAGCTATTGGATATGGACATAAACAGTATGTCAGAAAGGGAATTCAGGGTAACAATTATCCAGGCAATGGCTAGGTTGGAGAAAACCATTAGTGACAACATGGAATGGATTAGAGCAGAAGTGAAAGCCACTCAGGCAGAACTTAAAAATGCTATCAATGAGATCCAATCTAATCTAAATACTCTAACAGCTAGGGTAACAGAGGCAGAAGATAGAATTAGTGATCTAAAGGACAAACTGATGAGAAAAAGGATCAGGAGGAGGCCTGTAATAAACAGCTTAGAAGCCATGAAAACAGAATTAGGGAAATAAATGACACCATGAAACGTTCCAACATCAGATTATTGGGATCCCTGAGGGGGTGGAGAAAGAGAGAAGACTAGAATATATAGTTGAACAAATTCGCCATGAAAATTTTCCCAGTCTGGCAAATGGAACCTGAGTTCGTGTCCTAGAGGTAGAAAGATCACCCCCCAAGATGAATGAATCTAGGAAGACCTTGAGGGACTTGATTGCAAGACTGATGAATCATAATTTTAGACAAGAGCTTTTGAGAGCAGTTAAGGGGAAGAGATTCCTTATGTACAAAGGAAGACCCATCAGAATAATGTCAGACCTGTCCACAGAAACCTGGCAAGCCAGGAAGGGCTGGCAAGACATATTCAGGGCACGAAATGAGAAGAACATGCAGCCAAGAATACTTAATCTTGACATCCAAAATGGATGGAGAGATAAAGAGCTTCCAAGACCGGAATGGTTTAAAAGAGTATGTGACCACCAAGCTGGCACTACAAGAAATATTAAGGAGGGTTCTATTAAAGAAGAAAGAACCCAAGAGTGTCATAGAACAAAAATTTACAGAGACAATCTATAGAAACAAGGCCTTCACAGGCAATGTGATGTCAGTAAAAATGTATTTTTCAAAATTCACTCTCAACATGAATGGCCTAAATACTCCCATAAAATGGCACAGGGTTGCAGACTGGATAAAACACAGGACCTGTCCATATGTTGTCTATAAGAGACCCATTTGGAACCTAAGGATACATCCAGACTGAAAGTGAAGGAATGGAGAAGCATCTTTCATGCCTCAAAAGAAAGCTGGGGTAGTGATTCTCATATCAGATAAATTAGATTTTAAACTAAACACTATAGTCAGAGATAAAGATGGACACTATATCACTCTTAAAGGGTCTATCCACCAAGAAGATCTAACAATTGTAAATATTTATGCCCCCAATATGGTATCAGCCAACTACACAAGACAACTGTTAGTCAAGATAAAGAGTCATTGTGATATGTATACATTAATAGTAGGGGATCTTAGCGTGCCACTCTTAATAGACAGATAGTCCAAGCAGAAAATCAATAAAGAAACAAGAGCACAATGAATGACACATTGGACCAGATGTACCTCATATATATATACAGAACATACCACCCTAAAACAACAGAATACTCATTCTTCTGAAGCACACACGGAACTTTCTCCAAAATAGACCACATACTGGGTCACCAATCAGGGTTCAACTGATACCAAAAGATTGAGATTATTCCCTACATATTCTCAGACCACAATGCTTTGAAACTGGAACTCAACCACAAGAAAAAGTTTGGAAGGAATTGCAACACTTGGAAGCTAAAGTCCACCCTGCTTAAGAATGTTTGGATTAGCCAGGAAATCAAAGAAGAATGTAAACAATTCGTGGAAACCAATAAGAATGAAGACACTTCGGTCCAAAACCTATGGGATACAGCAAATGTGGTCCTACGGGGGAAATATATAGCCATCCAAGCCTCCCTAAAAAAAACTGAAAAATCCAGAATACACCAGCTCTCTTTAAACCTTAAAGAACTGGAGAATCAACAACAAATTAAGCCAACTCCAAGCACAAGAAGGGAAATAATCAAGATTAGAGCAGAGATCAATGAGATAGAAACTAAGGATACAGTAGAACACATCAAGGAAACTAGAAGCTTTTTTTTTTTTTTTTTAAGAATCAGCAAGATCAATAAACCATTGGCCAAACTAATCCAAAAGAAAAGAGAGAGGACTCAAATTAATAAAATCATGAATGAAAAGGGAGAGATCATGACTAACCCCAAGGAAATAGAAATAATCATCATAAATTATTATCAACAGATATAAGCTAATAACTTAAGCAACCTAGATGAAATGGATGCATTCCTGGAAACCTATAAACTTCCAAAACTGAATCAGGAAGAAATTGACAACCTAAATAGACCAATATCTAGTAACGAGATTGAAGCAATGATCAAAAGCCTCCCAAAAAATAAGAGCCCAGGACCTGATGGATTCCCTGGAGGATTCTGCCAAACATTCAAAGAAGAAATAATACCTATTCTCCTGAAGCTGTTTCAAAAAATAGAAACAGAAGGAAAGTTTCCAGACTCTTTTTATGAAGCCAGCATTATCTTGATCCCAAACAGGGCAAATACCCCACCAAAAAGGAGAATTTCAGACCAATATGCGAGATGAATATGGATGCCAAGATTCTCAACAAGATCCTAGCTAATAGAATCCAACAGTACATTAAAAAGATTACCCACCATGACCAGGTGGGATTTATCCATGGGATGCAATGGTGCTTCAACATTTGCAAATCAATCAATGTGATAGAACAAATCAATAAGAGAAGAGAGAAGAACCACATTGTCCTCTCAATTGATGCAGAAAAAGCACTTGACAAGATACAGCATCCGTTCCCAATTAAAACTCTCCAAAGTATAGGGATAGAGGGAATATTCCTCAACTTCATAAAATCTATCTATGAAAAACCCACAGTAAATATCTTCCTCAATGGGGAAAAGCTGACAGCCTTCCCTTTGAGATTAGGAACATGACAAGAATATCCACTCTCATCCCTGTTGTTCAACATAATACTAGAAGTCCTAGAAACAGCAACCAGACAACAAGAAGAAATAAAAGTTATTCAAATTGGCAAAGAAGAAGTCAAACTCTCTCTCGTTACAGATGACATGATACTTTATATGGAAAACCCAAAAGACTCCACCTCCAAAATCTATAAAGAACTTAGCAAACTCAACACCCAAAGAACAAATAATCCAATCAAGAAATGGGCAGAGGACATGAACAGACATTTCTGCAAAGAAGACATCCAGATGGCCAACAGACACATGAAAAAGTGCTCCATATCACTCGGCATCAGGGAAATACAAATCAAAACCACCATGAGATATCACCTCACACCAGTCAGAATGGCTAAAATTAACAAGTCAGGAAATGACAGATGCTGGCGAGGATGCGGAGAAAGGGGAACCCTCCTACACTGTTGGTGGGAATGCAAGCTGTTGCAACCACTCTGGAAAACAGCATAGAGGTTCCTCAAAATGTTGAAAATAGAACTACCCTATGACCCAGCAATTGCACTGCTGGGTATTTACCCTAAAGCTACAAACGTAGTGATCCGAAGGGGCACGTGCACCCGAATGTTTATAGCAGCAATGTCTACAATAGCCAAACTATGGAAAGAACCTAGATGTCCATCAACAGATGAATGGATAAAGAAGATGTGGTATATATACACAATGGAATACTATGCAGCCATCAAAAGAAATGAAATCTTGCCAATTGCGACGACGTGGATGGAACTAGAGGGTATCATGCTTAGCGAAATAAGTCAATCGGAGAAAGACAACTATCATATGATCTCCCTGATATGAGGGAGAGGAGATGCAACATGGGGGGTTAAGGGGGTAGGAGAAGAGTAAATGAAACAAGATGGGATTGGGAGGGAGACAAACCATAAGTGACTCTTAATCTCACAAAACAAACTGAGGGTTGATGGGGGGAGGGGGGTTGGGGGGTGGGGTTATGGACATTGGGGAGGGTATGTGCTATGGTGAGTGCTGTGAAGTGTGTAAACCTGGCGATTCGCAGACCTGTACCCCTGGGGATAAAAATATATGTTTATAAAAAATGAAATTTAAAAAAAAATTTAAAAAAAAGGAATTTAAATCATGTAGTGGCATGATGAGAACTGCATTTTTAAAAGGTCACTTTGGTTGCTGTGTGAATAGTCTGAATTGAGAAGACACAAGGAAAGGATTTTGGAAAAGGTGGTGACTCACACTAGAGTAGTGCTGTGGAGATGGAGAGGAGAATAATGGGCTCACAAGAAATAAAATGGAGCATTACCCTATTCCAGACCCCATCCCAGGCACACATAACATGGTCTATCTGAAAACAGCCACTGGCTGGTGTATGATACCCATGGAATTCCAAGATCATTCCTCATGATTAGTAGGTATAAGAAGAACTTGCTGGTTTATGTTCATACCCCATGTCCATGCTGTGTTCAGTTGCTTTGTAAAATGCAGAAGAACATCTGGTGATATGTCATAGCATGTGCACTTTGCCACCTTAAGCTGGCACATGGTAGGTAGTGGGAGGAATGTTGACTGCCAGCAGGTCACAGGTGCAAAGGGAAAAGCTCAGCCACTCCCCATGGGCCCTTGGTTTAAAAGCTTAAACATCTGCCAAATCTGTAGCTTTAACTACCCTTTCTGAGCAGCCCTTTCTCCCACCAGACAGAAGGACAATAAATAAACAGATTCAGTCAAAACTTGCCTATAAACAGTTTCATGAAATGCACCATGTCCTTAGAAAGAATACATTAACCTTTTGAAATGTAGTACCAACAGCTCAACATAAAGCCCAGTGCAATTATCCTCTGAAAAAAAACGATAATAAGGAGGAATGGCAAGGACTGTCTCATATTAGGATAGTGGAGACTTTATAGGCAAGAGGAAAAAGAGTATGAGAACAAATGTTTTGTACATTATGCTTAGAACTTGACACAATTTACTTATTGGTCTAAACTGGATTGGCAAATCACAACCTGCAAGCTAAGTCTAGTCTACCACTCATTTTTTGAGTCAGCTTTAACTGGAACATAGCCTCAATCATTTGTTTATGTGTTGTTTATGGCTGTTGTCATGCTACAACATCAGAGTTAAATAAAAGTAACAGACTGAATGGCCAAAAAAATCTAAAATACTTATTATCTGGCTCTTCAGACAGAAATGTGTCAACTCTTGTCTGTCTCTAAACAGAACTTTAGAGAGTAGCAGACTTCTTTTAGGCAACTTTTACACCAAGTTCTTGATGTCTGCATATAGTTACTACTCACATGGATACCTTTCAATCCAAATTCTTTTGGTGCTAATAAGAGATATACATGGGCTTATTAATTCTTCTTGAAGTACAAAAATTAGGCCAAATATTGCTTTCAAAGTAGGTATTTTTGATTGTTTGAATAGCACAGTCTTCCATTAAAAAAAAAAACAAAACCAGATTATTAAATCAAGCCCTCTTTGAAATAGTAACAGTCTGAGGAGAAAATAGATTTTTTAAAATACAGAAAAAGCTTCTTTAAATCAATTTAATAAAGCAAAGCTCTTAATTTTTTAAGCTCCATCCAACTGCCCTCGGATCCACCAAATTCATAGCCCTCTAATAGAAAATATGGTAAATAGTAATATGCCATAGTGGATGTGCTATTTCAAGTGACTTTGTAACATCTGTTTAACTTGAAAAACTCAGTTGTAATCATCCTATTGCTCTAGGCAAAGTGTAATTCCTTTCCTACTCAACTGTCCTGTGTAAAAACAGTTATACAGGTTAGGTTCCTTACTCAGAAACTGACACTCAACTGCTTGATTTACATTCAGGGTCATCAACCCAGTGAACATCCTCCCCACCCAACATTTTAAGTTTTTATTTAAATTCTAATCAATTAACATGTAGTGTAATATTGAATTTGGTGATTATCACTTATATATAACACCCAGAGCTCATCACAAGTGCCCTCCTTAATACCCATCACCCATTTAGCCCATCTATTGCCCAACTCCCTCCAGCAACCAGTTTGTTCTCTATAGTTGAGTTTCTTATGATTTGCCTCCCTCTCTTTTCTTTCCTTCCCCTATGTTAATCTGTTTTGTTTCTTAAGTTCCACATGAGTGAGATCATATGGTACTGTCTTTCTCTGACTTATTTCACTTAGCATAATATACTCAAGCTCCATCCACATCATTGCAAATGGCAAGAGTTCATTCTTTTTTATGGCTGAGTAATATTTCATTATATGTATATACCACATCTTCTTCATGTATCCATCAGTCAATGGACATTTGGGCTCTTTCTGTAATTTGGCTATTGTTCATAATGCTGCTATAAACACTGGGGTGCAATGCACCTCTGAATCAGTATTTTTTTATTCTTTGGGTAAATAGCTTGTAATATAATTGTTGGGTCATAGGGTAGTTCTATTTTTAAATTTTTAAAATTTTGAGGAAGCTCCAATCAGTTTTCGAGTGGATGCACCAGTTTGCATCAACAGTGTAAGGAGGTTACCCTTCTCCACATCCTTATGAGCATCTATTGTTTCCTGCGTTGTTCATTTTAGCCATTCTGACAGGTGTGAGATGGTATCTCATCATAGTTTGACTTGTATTTCCCTGACGATGAGTGATGTTGAGCATCTTTTCATATGTCTGTCAGCCATCTGTATATCTTCTTTAGAAAAATGTCTGTTCATGTCTACTGCCCATTTCTTAACTGGGTTATTTGTTTTTGGTGTTGAGTTTCATCAAGACAGCATGGTAATGGCACAAAAACAGACACATAGATCAATGGAACAGAAGAGAAAACCCAGAAATGGACCCACAATTATACAGTCAACTAATTTTTGACAAAGCAGGAAAGAATATCCAATGGGATAAAGACAGTCTCTTCAACAAATGGCATTGGTCAAACTAAACAGCAAATGAGAAGAATGAAACTATGCCACTTTCTTACACCTTACCCAGATGTAGATTCAAAATGGATAAAAGACCTAAATGTGAGACAGGATATTATCAAAATCCTAACAGAGAACATAGGCAGCAACCTTTTTGACATCAGCCATAGGAACTTCTTACTAGACATGTCTCCAGAGGCAAGGGAAACAAAAGCCAAAATGAATGACTGGGATTTCATTAAGATAAATAGCTTCTGCACAATGAAGTAAACAGTCAACAAAAGTAAAAGGCAAAATATGTAATGGGAGAAGATATTTGAAAATGACATATCTGATAAAGGGTTAGTATCCAGAATCTATAAAGAATTTATCAAACTCCTGAACCAAATTAAATTAAATGTCTTTAGTACTGGTGCATAGTAAACTGGTGTAAATTTGATTTGTTTTCTAACATTATTTATATCAGTAGAGTTTGACAGCAGTAGAATTTAAGACTGGCAGGTGCCTTACAGTTTTGTGACAATGGTCCCACACCTTGTATTTAAGAGACCTCGTAAGAGAATCCAGGATTCCTATTTTGGACTAAAACACAGGCAAACATTTAAAAGCCTGGCAAGACCAAGATAGAACACAATAGCACAACTCTCACCTACTCTTGGTAGGAGTACGAATTGGCATACCATTTTGAACAAGCTGGTATTATCATGCAAACTGAATGTGTGCATATTCTATGACTCACTAAGTTTAGCTTTAGGTATACAATAGGAAGAAAACCTTGCACTTGAACATTAAGAGTCATAATCTAAAATGTTCAAGGCAACATTGTTTATAACAGGAAAAAAAGGGAATAACTCAAATTCCTCTTCAACAGGAACAAATGGCTAAATAAATTGTGATATATACATGCAATGGAATAGTCTTCAGCAGAAAAATTGAATAAACTAGAACTACAGTGTGGAAAAATCTCAAAACCAATATGTTAAATGAAAAAAGCAAATCTCTGAGGAATATACAAAGTTTGATAGTTAATCTTATATATCAACTTGGCTAGGTTCTAGTACCCAGTTTTTGGTTAAACACCAGTCTAGATACTGCTGTGAATTAATATTTGATGTTACTAATATTTAAGTTGGTAGACTTTGAATGAAGTCCATGATGTGGAATGGCTTCATCCAATCAGTTGAATGGCTTAAGAGAAAAATCTGGGGTCCCTCAAGACATGTGTGTGTGTGTGTGCGTGCATGTGTGTGTGTGTGTGTGTGTGTGTATCATTTCTATTAGATGTACTGTGATCTTATTTGATAAGGTGAAATTTAACAAAATGATAGCCTGAGAAACCCAAAGGCCTATTTCAACTTAAAGCCACAGAACACATTTCTCACTATATCCTTCAAGAATGAGATACTATTTTTCACTCATTAAGTGAACAAAAAGATTAGAAACATGCTTTGCTGATGGGAGTCCATACTCCATTGTACCATTGCTACAAATTTCTTGGAATATAGAAATGTTGTATCCACATCCAAAAACAAAATCGCATGTAAAAGTATGTATAAAAGTACGTATAAAAGTATGTATAAAATGAAAATAACTTGAATGTATATTAGTAATAGAATGTAGCAGTTGATTGTGCATATACATATTATGTAATATTCTGCAACTATTAATGAGTATAATTATACTATACTACTTACTGGACCATGATATTGTTTAATGATAAAGGCAAACTGCAGACTACTACAATCTGTTTAGCTAGATCCTGTGATTGATTTCAAACACAGACACACACACACACAGACACAGACACAGACACACACACACACACAGAAAAAACAAACCTGTTTGCATATGATCAAATAAATACAGAAATGTCTGAAAATAAAGACACAAACAATTAATATTAGGTAGCTCAAGTAACAAGGAGAGTTGAGAATATTAACTTCTCTTTTATATGTTTTTATTTTTTCACTTAAAAACGTAATAATATATTATTGCTATGAACAAATCTGGATGATGAAATTCCCAAGGTCCTTTAACTGTAGTTATTAACTGTATAGTCACTAATTATATACACAAACTTTGATCATAATCTTTTTTTTTTTAATTGACCTCAAATCTTTAGTTGGTATCAAGACTCTTTCAAAGGGGTCTTTGCTTCCCATCTGAGCCTGGAGGTAAACCTTTCATTTTTAAATCTCTCCAAAGCCTCCTTTTGCCCATTTGTCTATTTCTCAACTTGCACAAGAAAAAGTGAAGAAGAATATGTTTGTATATTTTCCTATCATTCTTCTGACTACTTTTTAAATTCTGTTTCTCTTGATACTCTCCAAGAAAACGGTGCATATGCTTTTAAAAATAAAACAAAATACAGACATAGTAACAAAGTTTCAACGTTAGAATGTTACTTAAAATTTTTTGTTTGCTCTTATTTATTTTTAATGGAGTATAATAAACCTTCATCCCTTTTATTGACATTTAATAGTTTGAGCTGGGTTTCACTTTATTTTGACAAAGTAACTATAATTACCCTCAAAGGAACTATATAAATTTGCAATATAAAAGATCAACTTAAATGTTATTAAAAACAATATTACATGATTACACACATAAAAATAATACTACTGGCCAATTCTATGACAACTTGTTTGAATTACTTTCAAAGAATAGAAACAGATTCATATTGATTCATTCCTACATTCTCACTAATTTTACTTTTGGATTTGAAATCAACATTTGGCAAAATAAGATCCATTTCTAGTCATTTCTAATAATCACTTACTTTAATGGTTCTTTTTGAATCCTATGACTTAGATAAATAATTCAGGTATGAGGATGTTTGCTCAATTTTATGCATCATTGTGTCTGAAGAATACCTCATTGTCATGGTACCTGTGATTACTGGCAAATGTTCCTCTTTTTAGCCTCCTTGCCCATACTAGGTACAGATCTCACTTGTGATTTCATCTTTGTGACTTCTAGAACGTGCTAGGGTTACTTATTTAAAGCTACAGTGATTTCATGCTTAATCTATGTGCCCCTTGAGATCTGGAATTTAGCCACAGTTAGCCTGTTACAGAGGCCAACTACAAACTGCTATGGTTTGAGTCCAGAATAGAGGTTTTACTCACAAGGACACAAACTATATAGTCAATTCACCAAGCTACTTCAGGCCCCAAACACTGACAAGCATTCCTATAGTGAATTCCAGATCAATCTGACCTTCCCTTCTCTGCAATTAATATTTCAAATTTCTCTACATTTCTCAAATTGTAAATCTGTTCATCTCTATCAAGAAGCTACCTCATTTCTAATTTTTCTAGAGAGAATAGAAGCCATCAATTGGACAATCCCTCTACTCCCCACCCACAACCCCACATGTGCTCATATACTCTTCTCTTTCCTCTGATTAATATAAGGTCAATACTTTTAGCTAGACTCTAAATTCCTCTCTTCTCAGAAATTTCACACTATTAATTATCCTTTCAAACCAACTGTTGTCCATTTATTTCTATGAGTCACTTTCATAAAAAAGTAATATTTCTCAAGTATCTTCCATCTCAAAGTAAAAAAAAAAAAAAACCCACACATACACAAAATAAAACAAAACCATACATTTAATCATATTCCTACTTCCCACCTAACAGCCAGACATTTATCATAATCATCAGAAGAGTGCCCAAAACATCCATACACAGTTCAGTAACTCATCATAAAATGAACACCCATGAACCCACTATCTGGGTGAAGAACTAAGTAAACATTGGCAGCTCTCATGAGACCCTCCCCCAACTCATGTTCTCTCCCAGTCACTACTCCCTTACTAAAGGTGACCACTATTCTGACTTCAGGACACTGTGATTTAGATTTACCTGTGTTTCTAAGGTGATCATTTTAATTATTTTATTATTACTATTATTTCTCAACATTATATTTTAAAATTCATCCATGGTGGTACAATGATTATTCATTTTCATTACTTATAAAAGATCAATGAGTTTTAATAAAAATAAAGTCATGTATCCACCACTGACACCAGCCATAGAAAACTTCTAGCATCCCCTAAAGTTTCTCATGTCTCTTTGAAGTCAACCCCCTCTACCCTACCACCCCCACACACAGTCCTGGACAACTATTGATCTGCTGCCTCTACAATTTTGCCTTTGTAGAATTTTACATAAATAGAACCATAGAGTATGCAATTCTGTCTATCATATTTCACATAGCATAATGCTTTTGAAATTCATCTATGTTATTGCATGTGTTGGTAGTTTATTCTTTTTTATTGCTAGGTTGTAGCTCATTGTGGGAAGGTACTTTAATCTGTTTATCCATTGACCATTGTACATTATTCACTGTAATATTTGTATTTCCCTTACTACTGATAGTGTTGTTTATCAACCATTTATGTCTCTTCTAAGACTCTTGCCCATAGTTCTATTCATTTGAAGGTGTTTTTATATAGCACAAATATCAATACTTTGTTATTATTTGGATTGCAAGTACTTCCTCTTACTGTGCATCTTGCTATTTATTAATTATGCCTTTTGGTGAACAGAAATGGTCATTTTTCTTATAGTCAAATGTATTGATAATTTCCCTTTCAGTTGGTGCATTTTGTGTCCTCTTCAAAAGTCTTTCCCTATCCCAAGAACATTAAATGATTTCCTTTACTATCCTATATAAGCTGCATTAATTTGAGTTTCATATTGAGATCGGTAATGTACCTGGAATTAATTTTTGTATATGGTGTGAAATAGGATTTAACTTTCTTTTTCCCTTGTTATCTGTTTAGTGTTTTGGTAAAAATATCTACTTAAACTAATACCATTTTTTGAAAAGTCCATTCTTCACCATCAGCCTATGGATCACTTTTAACATAGATCAAGTCTCTGTATATGCATTGTTCCCTTTCTGGATTCTCTATTGAGTCTTTTAATCCATAAACATAATGTGTCTTCCCATCGTTTAATTCTCCTTAAATTTATCTCTACACACACCTAAGTGTGTGTAGGTGATCTTTCACATTTTTAGTTAGACTTATTACTTATCTCAACGGGAAGGCTGCGAGCTTTTTCCCATTGAGGATGATATTTGCTGTGGGTCTTTCATAGATAGATTTTATGAAGTTCAGGAACGTTCCCTCTATCCCTATACTTTGAAGAGTTTTAATCAGGAACAGTTGCTGGATTTTGTCAAATGCTTTTTCTGTATCAATTGAGAGGACCATGTGGTTCTTCTCTCTTATTGATTTGTTCTATCACATTGATTGATTTGCGAATGTTGAACCATCCTTGTAACCCAGGGATGAATCCCACCTGGTCATGGTGGATAATCTTTTTAATGTGCTGTTGGATCCTGTTTGCTAGGATCTTGTTGAGAATTTTGCATCCATATTCATCAGTGATATTGGTCTGAAATTATCCTTTTTGGTGTGGTCTTTGCCTGGTTTGGGGATCAGGGTAATGCTGGCTTCATAAAAAGAGTCTGGAAGTTTTCCTTCTGCTTCAATTTTTTGAAACGGCTTCAGGAGAATAGGTGTAATTTCTTCTTTGAAAGTTTGGTAGAGTTCCCCAGGGAATCTGTCAGGTCCTGGGCTCTTGCTTTTTGGGAGGTTTTTGATCACTGCTTCAATCTCGTTACTAGATATTGGTCTATTCAGGTTGTCAATTTCTTCCTGGTTCAATTTTGGGAGTTTATAGTTTTCCAGGAATGCATCAATTTCATCTAGGTTGCTTAACTTATTGGCATATAACTGTTGATAATAACTTCTGGTGATTGTTTCTACTTCCTTGGTGTTCATTGTGATCTCTCCCTTTTCATTCATAATTTTATTAATTTGAGCTTTCTCTCTTTTCTTTTGGATTATTAAATAGTTAATATTTTTGGTTATTATAAAGGTATTTTTAAAGTTTATTTCTGTTTAAGTAATCTCTACACCCAAAATGGGTCTTGAAATCATGACCCTGAGATCGAGAGTTGCATTCTCTTTGATTTTTCTTTTCTTAGAGATTCTCACTGGTATATAGAAACAATTCATTTTTGTATATTGACTTTCACACATCAACCTTGGCAAAGTCACTTATTATTTTAAGGATTCACATATACATTTTTTTTTTACTTTTCTAATTATGCGGTCAGATCAAATGCAAATAATGACATATTTAGTCTCTCTTTTTAAATACTATATCTTTACTTATTTTTATTAGTTAACTGAAGCAGCTAGGAGTGCCAATATTTTGTTAAATAGAAGTCATATGCCTAATCTGAGAGAAAGCTTTCAATATTTCACCATTAGATATGATATTTGCTTTAAGTATTTTGTAAATATTATGTATCAGGTTAATGAACTTCCTTTTTATTCTTGGTGTTCTTGCTATGGTAAGAATTATTAATTTTAAATCATAAATGGATGCAAAATTTTATCAACTGCTATTTTAGGGTATCTATTGAAATGAATATATTATTTCTACCTTTTATTGTATTAATTTGGTGAATTACACTGATTCTCTTTTTTTAAAAGATTTTATTTATTTATTTGAGAGAGAGAGAGTCGGAGAGAGCATGAGAGACGAGAAGGTCAGAGGGAGAAACAGACTCCTGACAGAGCCAGGAGCCCAATTCGGGACTCAATCCTGGGACTCTGGGATCACCATCTGAGCCAAAGGCAGTGGCTTAACAACTGAGTCACCCAGGTGCCCCACATTGATTGATTCTTGAATGTTAAACCACCCTTGCATTAATAGAATAAATCTAAATTTGTTGTGATATACTGGAATTTTTGTATGCTGCAAGGCTTGGTTCATGAGTCTGATTGCCCTAATACTTTTCTCTAATATCCTTGTTAGGTTTTAAAATCAAGACTATGCTAGCTTTGTAACAGAAGTTGGGGAGTATTCATTCCTTTTTTCTGGAAGAGTTTGTGTAAGATTAGTATTATTTCATTCTTAAATATTTAGTAGAACTCACTAGTGAAGCTATCTGATCCTAGAATTTCATTGGGGGGATAATTTTAATGACATAAGCAACATATTTATGAGTTAAGAACAATTCAGTAGGTTATTTCTTATAGTTTAATTTTGATTAAGTATTTTTGTTTCCCTAGAAATTTTTACATTTCATCTAAATTTGTTTCATAATATTCTCTCGTGGTGGATTTAATGTCTGTAGGATTTGTAGTGATGTCCCCTGTTCTCACCTTTGATATTATTCATTTTTACCTTCTCTCATATTGTCTTCATCAATCTCATCAGGAGTTTACCAAATTTTTATAACTTTTCAAAGAACAAATTTGTTGATTCTGCCAATTATAGCCTTTTTTTTTTTTTTTGCTAATTTCTGCTTTTATCTACTTTCTCCTTCATTTTGCTTTCTTTGGATTAAATTTGCTGTTCTCTTTCAACAGTCTTGCTCCAAACATTTGAGACTGGCATACAATATTCTAAAACTTATAATGCTCAAATTGCTATTGATTAAAATATACTATCTATATAAAATATCCTTAAGATGCCAATATTTTAGAATATTTGTAGAGCCATGGTCATTATATAACTAAAATTAAGCAAAATATGAAGGTACCTAAATTTAAATATCATTGTACATGTTTGAGCATTCTGTTTTGGAATGACAGTGTTTGGATAGTTATAAAATAAAATCATGCCTATATCATAATTATGTCTTTTCAGAAAAAAATTTTATTCTTTTCAGCAAAATTATTAATTATATTAGTATAACTTAAACTTTTATATAATTAATTTTCTATTGACAAATTTAACCTTTTTTCTTGAAATATAACAGTCTTCAGATGGTTTTAAGTTAACCTCAATTTGGAGAAATTTTATTGCACTGAGACTACAGCAACTGGAACTGTCAATTGTCAAATTTATCCAAGAATTATACATACCATGTTTAAGTATTACAGTAGAGCTTTTTTTGATAGATTACCTCAAAAACATTACAAAATATTTAATTTCATAAGGTAAATTATTATCAAAAACGTTGCAATTTGCCCTATCTCTAAATATTCTCTAGATCTAAAGAGTAATATAAAGAATCAGTATTCTCTTCCTCATATCATCTGCAAACATAAACTCAAAATGAATCATATTCCTCAAGAGCTAAAAATATAAAACACTTAAAAAATACATAGCAGCAAATCTTTGTAATCTTGGGTTAGGCAAAGAATTTTTTGTGATGGCACCAAAAGCACAAGTATTAATGAAATATAGATAACTTGAGCCTCATCAAACTTAAAAACATTTGTGCTTCAAAGGACACCATTGAGAAAGTGAAACAACCACATAATGGGAGAAAATATTTTCAAATCATTTGTGTGGCATGGAAGTAATGTCTAGAATATGAAAAGAACTATTCAACTCAATAATAAAAAGATAATCTAATTTTAAAAATAGATTAAGGATCTGAATAGACATTTCTGCAAAGAAGATATACCATGGGCATAAGCACACGAAAAGATCTCAACATCATTAGCCATTAAAGAATGCAAATAAAAACTATAATGAGAGACCACATTATACCTACCAGAATGGCTATAATAAAAAAGGCAATAATAACAATTGTTGGCAAGGATAAGGAGAAACTGGACCTTTCATACACTATTGCTGGGAATGTAAAATAGCAAGCCTCTTTCAAAAAAGTTTAGCAGTTCTTCAAAAGGTTAAACATAGCCTTACCACATCACCCAGCAATTCTATTCTTAGGCATATACCCAAGAGAAATGAAAGCAGATGTCCATGGAAAAACTTGTCCATTAATGTTCAAAGCAGCATTATTCATAACAGCTAAAAAATGGAAACAACCCAAAATGCCCATCAACTTATAAATGGATAAAAAACATGTGGTATATCCATGCAGTAGAATACCATTTAGCAATAAAAATAAAGCACTAACACATGCTACAACATGGATAAACCTTAAAAACATTTTGCTAGGGGTGCCTGGGTGGCTCAGTGGGTTAAAGCCTCTGCCTTCAGCTCGGGTCATGATCCCAGGGTCCTGGGATTGAGCCCCGCATTGGGCTCTCCACTCAGCAGGGAGCCTGCTTCCCTTCCTCTCTGTCTGCCTGAATCTCTGCCTACCTGTGATCTCTGTCTGTCAAATAAATAAATAAAATCTTTAAAAAAAATTTTTTGCTAAATATAAGAATCAGTATCCAGCTTTATGTATGTTTCATCTACAATATGGGGAAGAAGTATCTTCCTTAGGCTGTATGCTTTGAGGATTCTTGTGGTCCTCCTTGTCTCATAAATCTATTGAAGGCTTGGCTCAATGTCTCAACCACTCAGCTATTTTTCTTAACCCAGAATCAGCAGAGGTCTCTATTTTTCCCTCTTTTCCAAAACATTGGCTTTTTGATTTATCTTAGTCTTGTTATAATCCCAATGGTTGGAATCTGATTTTTTTTTTACTTTTACCAGATTTTCAGAACAGTTGTTGAACTGTTGAACAGTTACTGAAATCCTCTCTTCTGATAATACCTTAAAAGAAGATTAATTTCATCATGTGTTGTCATGTCATTTCCATGCTTTAATGACATTTTTGTTATCCCTAGGATTACTATATGATTTTTCAAGTAGTTTACAGTCCCAAGACTATCCCCTGCTCCTGATCAAGACCATTACAGATGCTCTACCAGAAAGAACAGTAATCTTGTTTGCACAGTGTTTCCCAGAGTTTGGGGGTTAGGAGTGACAGCAAATCACTGGTGGTACCCATTTAGGGTGATAAACACATGCAGCAATTATTTAGTCATTTATTGCTTTTTGATTATACAACATTAAATTTCTTTTCTTTCTTATGGTACCAGAGCTCCAGTTTCCTTTGGAAGAATAAAACTTCTCTCCTTCTAATATTCAGGGTTCTCCAGAGAAACAGAACCATTTATACATATAAAAAGATTTGTAATAAGATATTGGCTTGTGTAATTATGGAGGCTAAAGTCCCACAATCTGCCCTCTGGAAGCTGGAGACCCAGGAAAGCCAGTGATGTAGTTCAAAGGCCAGAGAGCTGAAGAGCCAGAGGTGTAGATTCTAGTCTGACTCTGAAGATCTAAGAACCAGGAGCACTGAGAGCAGGAGAAGATAAATGTCCTGGCCCAAACTATGGGGCAAAAGGAAATTCAACCTTCCTCAGTCTTTTGTTCTATTCAGACCCTCTGGCAGATTGGATAATGCCCACCCACGTTGAAGAAGGCCATCTGCTTTATGCAATCCACCAATTCAAATGCTAATCTCTTTCAGAAACATCCTCATAGACACCACAGAAATAATCTTTAACTAGATTATCAGAACAACCCACGGAACAGTCAACTTGACACACAAAATTAACTGTCACTTTCCCATTGCATATATTCTTGTGGAATTGTTGCTCAACTTCATTGCCCTCACTGTTGAAGGAATAGAAATGTTCTCTAAGCCAGTTGGGTTTCCTGCTCTGAAGCATTCAGTCTTGACCATGGAGATACAAATTATGTATGTGGAGTGGTAGACAGTGGGACTGATTCAGAAACAACTTTCCAGTAATCAGTTCACATTATCTACTTCATGTTCTCCCAATATTGGTTTTTGTGGCTTGCAATAATAAAAAAAAAAAAAAAGCAAAGAGTAACAATGGTATTTATTCAAAAAATAAAAATATGATTCAATTTATAATTTTCCTTTAAAATGATCACATCAAAAAGAAATAAGCAGTTTGGGTGCCTGGGTGGTTCAGTCAGTTGAGAGTCAACTCTTTGTTTCAGCTCAGGTGGTGATCTCATGGGTCAAGAGACTGAACCCTGCATTGGCCTCCCCACTCAGCAGGGAGTCTGCTTGAAGATTCTCTCCCTCTGCCCCTCCCCCACTCTCTCTCTTTCAAATAAATAAATAAATCTTTAAAAAAACAGAATCAGTTTAATAATGACTTAACTTTAAAACTCCTGTGACACATATTGATCTCCATTTCTAGAACTAACAAAAAGGTGCAGCTTTAAGCTTAGAATTTAGGGCAAACAATAGCACACTGGTAGAATTTAATGAAATTGTTTAAATTTTACATTTCTTTCTATGTATATAAGGTGTCACAGGTTTTGTGTTTATGATATTTGATATACAATTATTTTTAAAAACATAATTTAAATAATAATAATTTTAAAAATTGAACAGTTGAAGGTTGATGAGAAAAAAATCAGAACATATTTTTGAAAATGACTGAAGTTTGGGAAACACAGACCAACTGAAGGAATCTGGTCAGTGGCCAGTTCAGTGGTTAGTCTAACACACTCTTCATCATTACTCCCACGGTCAAATCTTTCTTTCTTAAAGTCCCCTTCAAAAAAGTCTCAACTTACATTATTAAAGCTTGTTCCCTACTTTCTTAAATTTCTTTCCTGAGTGTCTTCTTTGGGGTTCTCAGATTGACTTAGTCTAAGTTCTAAGTAATTAAGGCTGACTTCCTACATGACAGAGTAGATTCTGCTGTGGTTGGTTAAAACAGCAGACACTCCAAGTCATCATAAAAGGAAAGCCTTTTAAGGCAGTTTATTTTTAATGTCTACATTAGAGAAAAAATGATTTCAAATGACTTTATGTGCATGAGGCCACCCTTCCAAGCCCAATGAATCCAATCATCCACAAATAACTTAGCTACATCCCAGCCATTGCACAATTCTCAAACTCATTTCAAGACAAACTCATTTCAAGACAGGCACTTTGAATGCACAGAAACTTTTAAGATGCAAGTGACTGCAGGCTCTATCTTTCCTAGTTACATAAAGATCTTCTGAAGGTGGCTGTTCTTTATATCCCTGTATACAATTTCTCTATATTCCTTCCACTCTCTCCCTACTTTTTTGCTATTTTTTTCTTGGCTCTTAACTTCTTTATAGCCCTTCTGTTTTTCATTTGTGGTGATGAAATCAATAATTAGACTACTATATGAGTCCAAATAGAGTCTTTTTTATTTTTTTTTTTGTTTTTTTTTTTTTTAAATTGAGGATTAAACCAAGGCTTTGTTTTCATTTCTCTTCTTCACCAGTCTTTAACAGCATTTCATCAGTGAAATTTTATCAGAATACTCAATGCTTATAACACTGACAATCTCATTTCCAAAGTTGGGGCTTTTCATGTGGGCTCTGCTTGGCGCTGCAGTCTGCCTGATTTGGATTTTATTTAATCACTTTGGCTTCAACGGACATCGGGAAGCAGGAAACCAGCAATCAGCCTGCCACGAATTTGCCATGGGACCACATGCTGTTGCAGAAACAACCATATAAATTTGCTGAGGAAAGATAAATTCACAGCAGGCAGATTACAGCAGCTTGGTCCCCATGCTAGCCAGACTCCAGGGAAAAGGGAGCCTGAGGTAGAACATAGAATGAAGAATATACCCGTTTCACAAGCAGGATTTACAGCACTTCAGTCAATAAAGGAAGGAAGGCAGTGTGACGAGGTAAAAATAGCTCTGGGCTAGGAGTTATGAAGACTGGGTTTGAGACCATGTTCTGCCATTGAATAGTTGTGTGGTTTGGGTTAATCATGCAACTCCCAAGCCTTAGTTTCCTTTTCTGAAAATGGGAATAATAACCACTGTCATGAATGA
Source organism: Lutra lutra (assembly GCF_902655055.1). Lineage (NCBI taxonomy): Eukaryota > Metazoa > Chordata > Mammalia > Carnivora > Mustelidae > Lutra > Lutra lutra. The sequence goes on along the minus strand of NC_062280.1, from coordinate 48,968,598 downwards.
TTTAGCACAGTTGTGAAGGTCAAATATAAAAGTGTTTATGATAATTGCCTTGTGTAATATAAAACTTTATATGAACATAAAATGGCCAAATTAATCATTATTTCAAAATTAATTATATTAATAATAGCAATAATAACAAATACTTTGCCCCTAAGTTGGGCAAATAGCTATTAGTATTTAAGCAGGATTAGCGTAAAAATAAATGTAAATGGCATTTAAATCATAGAGGAACACATTGTTCTTTCATTTTCAAATAGGGTTTCTTCATGATGGATCATTATTAAAGAGTTTCTGAGAGAAAAAAAAAAAAAGTCCATGGGAGAAACAGAAGTGGAATAAGTTGATTTTAACATGAAAAATGGCTATTTTTATGTATGATTACAAAGACTCTCCTTTTCTAGATTCTCACTGTATATTCCTCTTCCCAGAGAGATCCACTCACATTCTGCATTTTAACAACACTGCTGTTTTCTGAACAGTTTTAGGATACTGGGAAGTTGAAGTAAAAAATCAATAGATATATTTATGAAATTCAGACATGGCCACTAATAAAATGAGAGAATAAACAAGCAAACTTAAAACAATAGGATATATATTATTCTCCAAAGGTCCAGAACAGTGAGCCCATTTGGCAGGTAGAAACAGAACCAGAAAAAAAAAAAAATTAAAAAATAGGAAAACAAAACAAAAACCTAAAACCATGTGTATAGTCTAACTTGGTTAGGGAGTTTTGAAATAGTCATCAGATGAATCACCACAATACTACCAATTTTTTAAAGCTATTTAAAAATTAAGTTGAATGTAAAGTAAGTTATCACAACATGGTGTGTGTGTGTGTGTGTGTGTGTGTGAGAGAGAGAGAGAGAGAGATGGTCTGGTTAATCTAGAACACAGGACAAATAATAAAAGAACAGGTCTTCAAAAACGTGATTATTCAATAAGTAGTATTTGCTTCAAACTATTTTGATAAAAATATGGTTATATCATCTTTCTTTGGTTATTGACTGATTGAAACCCATACAGTATAACTTTCTGTATCCTTATCTTTCAAAAATATCTCTTATAAACAAGATTTGGTTTTAAGAAAACAAAAATCTAGCCTGGTAATCTTTGTTTTATAACTGGAACATTTAATCCATTTATATTTAATGTAAATTAATTTGCAGCTTTTTAAACTTTAAATTTTGAAATAATTACAGATTCACAGGAAGTTGTGAGGATAATACAGAAAGGACCCCTGTACCCTTTATTCAGTTTATGTCTTATGTAATTATAATATTCAAACCAAGAATTTGACATGATTACAATGTGTGTGCATGGTATGTAACTTTATTACATGTGTGGTTTGTGCAACCACAACGGCAAACAAAACACAACTATTCCATCACCACAAAGATTTCTCTCATGCTACCGCTTTATAGTCATAGCCATCCTTCACCCCACTAAACTAGCCCTAACCCATGGTAATCACTAATCTGTTTTCTAACTTATAACTCTGTCATTGTGAGAATGTTATATAAGTGGAATCATACAGTATGTAACCTGAGACTTTTTTCCCCCAGTAAACACAATGCTCTTGATCTATCTAAGTTATTGAATGTTTTAGTTTGGGTTTATTATAAACAAAATTCTATGAAAAATCAAGTATAGTTTTTTGTGTGGAAATACATTTTCATTTTTCTGGAATAAATGCTTGGCAATGCAATTGATACTAGGAACGGCAAGCATATGTTTAATTTGCCAAATGATTTTCCACAGTGACTATACCATATTACTTTACCATTAATGAGATATTCCATTTCTCTACATACTTGCCAGAATTTGGCATTGTCACTTTTTATCTTAGCAATTCTAATAGGTATGTAGTAATGCCCCACTCTGGTCCTAATTTGTTTCCCTAAAGGCCAGTTGTGCTGAACATCTTTTCATGTGCTTATTTGTCACTCATATATCCTCTCTGATGAAATGTCTCCTCATATCTCTTGCTTGTTTTCTAACTGGAGTGTTTTATTCTTGATTCTTCTATATTCTAGATATGAATTCTTTGTAAGATATATAGTTTGTAAATATTTTCTCCTGGTCCATAGCTTGTCTTTCAATCCTCTTCACATGGTTTTCTGCACAGCAGAAGTTTTTAATTGTGATAAAATGTTATCAATTTTTTTTTCTTTATGGATCTTGCTTTTGATGTCATGTCTAAGAACATTTCACTGAGCCTTAAGTCCTCAAGATCTTATTCTATGTTATCTTCTATCAGCTTTATGTTTGTATGTTTTACATTTAAATCTCTGATCCATCTTTAGTAAATTTTTGCATGAGGTTTAGGTTCTTTTTTTATGGAGTGGGATATGGATATTCAATTAGCCAGCACCATTTGTTAAGAAGATTATTTTTCACCCATTGAATTGCTTTTGAGCTTTGTTAAAAATCAGCTGGCAGTACTGGTGTGGAGCTATTTCTGGGTTCACTATTCTATTCTATTGATCTAAATATCCATTCCTCTATCAATACCACAGTCTTTATTATAGCTATATAATAAGTTTCTAAATCAGATAGAATGATTCCTTCACATTGTTCTTTATCAAAGTTGTTTTAGGGGGCACCTGGGTGGCTCAGTGGGTTAAGCCGCTGTCTTCAGCTCGGGTCATGATCTCAGGGTCCTGGGATCGAGTCCCGCATTGGGCTCTCTGCTCGGCGGGGATCCTGCTTCCCTCTCTCTCTCTCTCTCTCTGCCTGCCTCTCTGTCTACTTGTGATCTCTCTCTGTCAAATAAATAAATAAAATCTTAAAAAAAAAAGTTGTTTTAGCTACTCAACTTTACATTTCTATGTAAAATTTAAATCTACAATATTACTCTTTTTTTTTTAACTATCCCACCTGTTCTATGTCTTTGTTTTGCTGTGTTTATTTAGTTATTTATTTCTTTACTTTTTTCTTCTGGGATTATCTTCTATTACTTTAACACATGCTTCCTTACATGGAAGTTATATGTTGTTGGTTTTTTGTTTACTCATTTTTCAATGCTTCCTTCGAGACTTATAAAAATTGATTGCTATTTTATTCTCTTCATAGACAAGGTAATAATTATTTAAATACTTTATTTCATTTTCCCAACTACTGCACTGTTGTTATAATTTAATTTTCTCTATATGACAAATATTTTTTTTAATTTTATTTATTTATTTGACAGAGAGAGACAGTGAGAGAGAGAGAGCAGAAACAGGGGGAGCAACAGATGGAGAGGGAGAAGCAGGCTCTCCACTGAGCAGGGAGCCCAATGTGGGCTCAAGACCTGAGCCAAAGGCAGACACTTAAAGACTGAGCCACCCAGGAGCCCCATATGACATAAAATTTTATTATTTTATAGAGACAATATTAATTTATTAACTACATAATAATTATTTAGCCTTTTGTTTCTCCTGGAATCATCTCTGAGCTTCTACATGGAGTCATTTTTCTTCTGCCTATAGATTGCTATTGTTTTCATTGTGGATCTGCTGGTGAAGAAACATTGATTTTGTTTGATTGAAAATGTTTTTACTTCACCTTCATTTTCTAAGCATTTTTCCACAAAGTATTGATTTATTGTGTTTTTTTTTTTTTTTCAATCAGCTGTCATGGTTTGGAATATATCATTCCTCCTGGCTATCATTTCTGTTAAGTCAGCTCTCAGCCTTATTGTTGATTTTTTACATTTACTTTGTCTTTTCACTACCAATAACAGTCCTATCCAGAGATGATTTTAAAATTTTTTCTTTACCTTTTTTATTTGGTAATTTTACTTTTCCATATGTAGATATGCTTTCTAAAAAATTTATGATGCATAAGATTTTCAGGCTATTTTATGTACTTTCATCAGTTTTCAAAAGTTCTCAGCTATTCTCTTTTCTAATATTGCTTTTGCCCTGTATTCTCTCTCCTTTTCTTTCTTTCTTTTTTTTTTAAGATTTTATTTATTTATTTGACAAAGAAATTAATAGTAGGTGGAGAGGCAGTCAGAGGCGGGGGGCGGGGGAAGCAGGTTCCCTGCTGAGCAGAGAGCCTGATGCAGGGCTCCATCCCAGGACCCTGACACCACTACTGGAGCCGAAGGCAGAGGCCCAACCCACTGAGCCACCCAGGATCCCCTCTCTCCTTTTCTTTTGGGATCTCAATATGTTCCACCTTCTCACTGTGTCTTCTCTCTCTCTCTTTTTTTTTTCCTTAGAGAGTGAGTGAGAAAGAGCACAAACCATGGGGAGAGGCAGAGGGAGAGAGAGAAGCAGGCTTCCCGCTGAGCAAGAAGCCTGACATGAGGCTTGATCCTGGGGAGTGATCCCAGATGCCTGGGGATCATGACCTGAGCCAAAGACAGACGGGGTTAACCAGTTGACCCAGGTACCCCTCATTGTGTATTTTCTTATGCTCTTTCCTGTATATGCAGTTTCTTTAGTCTCGCCATACTACATTCTATATATCATCTTCTGATCTATATTTCATTTTGCCAATTCCTCCTTTAGTTCTATCTAATATGCTACTAAACCCATCCACTTAAGGTTTCTTTCTTTTTTTTTTTTTTGTGCCAGAATTCTCACTTTTGTCTTTTTTCTCTTTGAACAATAGAAAGAACAGTTAAAGGCTCATGTCTGAAAACACCAGTATCTGAAACCCTGATGACTTATTTCTATCATTTGGTGTTTTCATTCATTTATATTCATGTTATCTTGTCTTTTTGTGTATATGAATTTTTAAAAATTATGTGCCAGACACTTTATTTGTAGTTTTGTTTGTAGAAATAAATTGAGGACCAGGATAGGATACTCTACCAGGAAGTATTTTTGTTAATTTCTATGAGGTGCCTACAAGTACCTGCAATCTGGGATAACCTCAATTCAATTATAGGGATTAAGAGGATCCTAAAAGGAGCTACAGTTTCTGTGAGAACTTGCTTACTTTCAATCTACCTTTCTCCTAGGGGGCAGCCCTTTGGGGGTCCTCAGGAAAGCAAGGTCCAGCAGGATCTCCCCTTTGACTGAACTTTTAGCCCTTTAAATCTGTAGATGTGCTGTTCAGTCTCTCCCCTGTCCATCTGAACCAACAAAAGTGGCCATAAACACTGGTCTCTATTCTCCACTTGCTCTTGTTCTCTCCTATTTTTAACCCCTAAACCCAGTAGGCTCATTGTCTTATCTACTTCACTCCTATTCATTAGGCAGTTTTTATTTCAGTCTTTGTTTGACCTTTGTCTTATTTTTCAATAGGTTCCAACCTCAGTAAAGAAAAAAAAATGTGTTATTTTTTGATTCATTAAAAGCCTCCAAATGGCCAAAAACTTCTCTTATTATAATTCATTCTGTGGTAGAAGCTCTCCATCCTAATCTTCACCAGTGCTATTACCCCAGCGTTATGCCTATAGCTTGAAGCAATAATACTGATATATCCAACCACATGCTTTTTTCCCTCTACATAGCCATATTCCATTTACAGCCTAGGATTAATGACATGTTTTGAGTCACAGTAAGCTAAAAACAATGAATGTGAAGGAATTTTCCCAATGACACAGAGAAATAGGATCATGGAATGGTACAAATCAACTGAATAAGCTGTACATTCTATCCACAGCTATAATATCAAAGTTTATCTTCTCTAAGCGAAGTAATCAAACTGTAAACTATATTTTACTTTTTCATAGTATGTACGTTTTTAAAATAAAATAATACAAAGCCACCAATTGACACCTGATTTCATTTAAGCCAAGGGAAATATTTCCCTAACTCTGCTTGGACAAAAGGGTCTGAATACTATGAACAATGTAGTTCAGACCTAGTCCCTAAACCCAAACTACCTTTATATACACATAACAAGAAATAAACCTCTTTTTTATCTTAAAATGTTTCCATGAGCCATGAGATTTAAATTTTTTTTTTTTTTCTGAGAACTTCTGGTTATTTGCAACTATTTCTGGGCCACGATATCACTCCAATAGAGTGTTCTGGCAACAACCTCTGTTGTGGTCAGCAACTCCTTCTGCAGCTGGAATTTCTTGTAAGAAGTGAGCAGTATTTGCCTTATGTTGCTTCAGCAATAAAACAAGCAAAACGTGCTTGTGTTCGTGGGAATCAGATAGTCACAAAGCTTAACCCCTCTCTCTCCTTCCTTCCCCTCCTTCATGTGATCAAGGAGGTCAAAGCCACTGGTGCACATTTTAGCAAGTATGTCATTCACAGTAGGGCTAATACATGGATACAGTCCTAACCACTAAGCCCTGAAACAGATCGTGGGAAACTTCCTGACTACAGTGACTGTGGGACTAATAACCTGGGTGTCACAAGTTGGAGGACTTGTCATAGCTTAAGACTATATCCCCTTGTATTCCTCAGGGTGGATATGCTCATGTACATGAGTTTGTTGGGGAGTGGTTCAGCTATATAATTTGACCAAAGACAACAAGGCCATGGATTAAATAAACATAAATATCTAGCTTGGCCTTAACTATAGACAACAAAACAGAGCAAAACCAAACAACAACAACAACAACAACAACAACAAAAAACACAATTTTTCCTGGATAAGTAGTAATTCAGAGCAAGCCAGAGGTGGTTAAGACTTACAAGGTAAAAGTCACAGCAAGCATTTAAAATGTGGAAGTCATATCTGGCTAATCCAACTTGAACAGAGCCATTATAAGAAATCAGTGTATGGTGCCTGGGTGGCTCTGTTGGTTGTGTCTGCTTTTGACTCCGGTCATGATCCCACAAAGGGCTACCTGTGTAGTGGAGACTGCTTCTCCCTCCCTCTCTCTCTCTGCCCCTTACCTGCTTGTGCTCTCTCTCTGGAATAAATAAATAAAATCTTAAAAAAAAAAAAAGAAACCAATGTAAATATCTGGAAAATGCTTTGATATTTGCAAAAAATGGGACTGTGGAAATGTAGACTGATTAAAATTTAACCTAATACCTCCAAATGTTCTTTCTTCTACTGATGCTCAAACAACAAAATAACCAAAGAAACGCCTTTGAGTCACTGTAACTTTAAATAAGTATCATGATGGAATCATAGATTTGGAAACATCCTGTGAAAAATACCCTGTGGAGTCCTATAGATAATATTCACTGAAGCCTGAAAAACAAGCTGTAAGTTTTTTGTTTCTTTTAAAAAATACTAATCTTTTAATAATGATATTTTTATGTGAACCTAAAAAACTTCCTCTCAGTATCAAGCCCCTCCTGCAAACATCTGCCTTCACTTTGAGGGAGCAGTGATATTACCACCCCCAGTGGTCCCCAATGAGGGTCAAACACTTCCATTTTGATGACCAACAGTTTTCAAAACCCACATTAGGCAAAAGGGCATTTCTTAGAAGGAAAACATGCTGTTAGCTCTGACAAAGACCTGTCTGTGAGGTCGCCTCCTATTTGAATTGCCCCATAGCAAGACAGATGCTAGGAGAGGAAGTTTGAGAATCATTGGCATCCAGATCCACTTTTGGTTACTTCCTCTGCTTGCTTCCAACACAGCTGCACAGAATAAAACAAAAAGAGGAAATGGGGACACCCAGCAAAAACTTTCAGAAAACCCTCCCAGGAACCCCTGACATCACAGAGATGTGTCATCTTCCTTACAGAACTTTACTTCACAAGCAGGATTTATGCAATTTCTTTTTTTTTTTTAAAGATTTTATTTATTTATTTGATAGAGATCACAAGTAGGCAGAGAGGCAGGCAGAGAGAGAGAGAGGAGGAAGCAGGCTCCCCGCTAAGCAGAGAGCCCAATGTGGGCCTTGATCCCAGGACCCTGGGATCACAACCTGAGCCGAAGGCAGAGGCCTTAACCCACTGAGTCACCCAGGCACCCCAGATTTATGCAATTTCTACTGCAGACAATTAATGCCAAAACAAAGCTAGGGTGCAAGGCAGTAACTTAGAAAAAGGCAATACTCAGGCAAAGTCTTTTGAGAAATTAAAATGTTAGTTAACTCAACCAACTTTCCTTTTTCTTTCTTTCTTTTTTATTTTTTATTTTTTTTCAGTATAACAGTATTGTTTTTGCACAGTACCCAGTGCTCCATGCATTCCGTGCCCTCTCTAATACCCACCACCTGGTTCCCCCAACCTCCCACCCCCCTCCCCTTCAATCCCCTCAGATTGTTTTTCAGAGTCCATAGTCTCTCATGGTTCACCTCCCCTTCCAATTTCCCCCAACTCCCTTCTCCTCTCCATCTCCCCTTGTCCTCCATGCTATTTGTTATGCTCCACAAATAAGTGAAACCATATGATAATTGACTCTCTCTGCTTGACTTATTTCACTCAGCATAATCTCTTCCAGTCCTGTCCATGTTGCTACAAAAGCTGGGTATTCATCCTTTCTGATGGAGGCATAATACTCCATAGTGTATATGGACCACATCTTCCTTATCCATTCGTCCGTTGAAGGGCATCTTGGTTCTTTCCACAGTTGGGTAACCGTGGCCATTGCTGCTATAAACATTGGGGTACAGATGGCCCTTCTTTTCACTACATCTGAATCTTTGGGGTAAATACCCAGTAGTGCAATGGCAGGGTCATAAGGAAGCTCTATTTTTAATTTCTTGAGGAATCTCCAGACTGTTCTCCAAAGTGGCTGCACCAACTTGCATTCCCACCAACAGTGTAAGAAGGTTCCCCTTTCTCCACATCCTCTCCAACACATGTTGTTTCCTGTCTTGCTAATTTTGGCCATTCTAACAACCAACTTTCCTTTTAACCAACCAAATAAATAATGACATGACATGGAGAATTTGGTTCAGAGAAAGAGACACAGCAAAAATTGACTGAATCTCAGGGGCCTGGTGTTTTAATTCCACCTCTGTAACACTTGAGGTTATCTTCCAAATTTACCTCATTACTCTGAATCTTAGCATCCAAATAAAGAAAAGTGAGTTTGACTTGATGATACTCACTGTTTCTGGACATCTGAGTATGATGTTCCATGAAAACATAAAAGTATATATCTAGTTATAACTCATTATTCTACTGACACCCAACCAATACTCCCTCTTTCTCCAGTAATAACCTCAGGGTAGGATGCCACCAACTGTCTTGTTTCTATAGCTAGAAATCTGTTAGCCATCCTCTTCTTTTCCATTTTTTATAATATAGTCCTCCTTTAAGTGGTTCACCATCTTTTCATTACATATTTTTAGTTTTTGAAAACCTAGTCCTACCAGCTTAATACCTGAATCCTTTCCTGAACCATCAATTTTTATTGATCTTCTCAGGCAGGTCCTTATCTCAGATTTTCCCTCTTACTGGAGCTTTTGCCGAGTCTCCTAGCTGCTCTTCAGGCATTATGTTGCACTGTGTTGCATTCTCCTACAATCTATCTTTTTCAAAGCCACCTGAGTTTCTTCTTTAGAAACTTTAGAAGGTGCACACTGTACATCTCTCTCTTCTTACAATCCTTCAATCATTCCCCACTGGACACAGAATGAAGTCAAGCTCTTTAGCACATTAGGCAGGGTTCTTCAGTGCCATTTCCCACAAATACTCCACCCACCCTGCAAAAACTCCTGATTTTCCATATTCTTCTGAATAATTTGTTCTGTATATACAGCATCCTAAAAACCTTGTTGATATAAATCTATCCCTCAAGACTTAGCGTAAGCATTGCACCTCATGCTCCTAAAGCTACTCTGCTTCAGCTCTGCAGAGTCCATTGCTGGTATTTGCTTCAAAGAGGAGAAAGTTTAGCAGTGCAAAGAGACTTAAATGTTAGACATCCCTTCTTCTTTCTCTACATGAACAAAATTAAATTATATTCAAGAAGAAGATGAAGTAGAAAGAGAACACAACATCCAGAAACAATAATGAGCTGACAATCACAATCCTTTAACTTGGGCTTGTTCAAAGACTTCATCTCCACGAGTACATTCAAAGGTATATTTAGTTTATCACCTCTTCAAGAAATAAATATTATAACTTCATAATTGAACACCACTATGAATATGATAGCATTCAGACAACTGTGCATTGAGTCCTAGAAAAATTAGTATAACTTATAAGTTCCCAGTGCTGAGGAAAAGAAAGCACACTGTTGAAACTCTGTCCCTGCTGTGTTATAGTTATGGTTGTTAGTCTCAGGGAGCTAATTAGGAACATTCCTGGCAATCTGGCAATGATAGGAAGGCTACCTCTAAGAGATAAGAGAGAATGGTGCATAGATTGCTACAAGACCATGAGAAAGTTACTTAACTTTCTTGGGACTCAGCTTTTTATTTGACAATGTAGGGACAAAATGAATAATGTCACAGTGGCTCCTTCTCCAGTCTGTCGGAAGATCTGTAGCAGTGGTTCCAGAACCAACTGTGTATTTCTATAAGATGGAGATATAGGAAGATTGGCCAGTACTACTAGTTCTCTAGTTTGCCAAGGATGCTCCTGGGTTAAGCATGTTGTCTTAACATAATTATTTTTAAAATGGCTCCTTAGAGGGGTGCCTGGGTAGCTCAGTTGATTAAGCATCTGACTCTTGTTTTCGGCTCAGGTCATGATTTCTGGGTTGTGAGACTGAGTCCCAAATAAGACTCCATGCTCAACGGGGAGTCTACCTGAGAATCTCTCTCTCCCTCTCTTTCTTCCCCTCCCCCCACTGCTCTCTCGCTCCCTAAATAAAAGAAATAAAATCTTAAAAAAAAATGCTTCAAGTTTTGAAAATGTCCCATTCTGGATGATAACTTTTATCAAAACTCTAGTATGATTTTTATTTTTTTTTTTTCCTAAAAATCTTTAGAAATTAGGTACTTGTCTGGCTTTTGCTACTGATGATGGTGAAGACTAGGACTTCAGAGTCAGACTCAGAGCTTTTTCTCCTTCTAAATCTCCTTAAAAACATGTTCTTTTTTATGATGCTCAATCTTTTAGTGTAAAGCCAAATATTCATATACTACTATAAAATAGTTTTCAGGTGTTATTTACTTTGGCTCAAGTTACAGATTCCAGTGGGACCTTCTCTCTTTTCAAAGAATATCATTCTTAGTGCACTCCTCCACTGACAGCTTCCTTGCTGAGGGAATTCAGCAAAATATATACATCATTTTACCATCTGCAGGGCGGATGGCACTTAATTAGGAAAGCCAGGAGTATCAGACGACATTTTCAAAGCAGCACTTCAGGTAAGAGACTCCCTTCCCTCCTCTGCTGTGACTAATAGCTCTGCAACACATTGTATGTTCAATTGCACCACAGAATTTCCCCTAGAGAATATGGAATTTAAATCGGATGAACAGATGCTCACAAATTAAGGTACTCTATATACATACAGCAATCCTGAAGTGGTAGGTGGAGACAAGATAAAGGAAAAAATCAAATTTTGAAACCACCTTTATTTCTTATCTCTCTTTTCCCTTCTCTTTTCTCATCTCCGTGGAACTCCTCCCCTCCCCTCTGTTACCCATCACTGTATTATTTTCCCCTTAGTTTCCATAGACGGTTAGTGAGGGTCATGTGTTTTCAAATGCCAAGCCGATTGCCTTTTCTCTTCCTCTCTTTAGCGTCCTGGAACTTGCTCTCAGTAGTTTGAGAAGCAGAGCTTGTAAATAGTAAGCTTTATTTATTTATTTAGGTTATGGTTCAGCAAGCAGAGAAATTTGCTTTGTCCTGAACAGAAGTGTTTTTGTAACAACACTGATCCCCAGTTCCTTCCCCCTTGGATAGTTTCCCTCTAGATCATAGGCTTTGACCCAGGCTTGTTAGATGAGGATCACTCAGGCTCATCTTCACCCAGACTCTAGGTCTCCACCATCGTTTCCCAATCTCTACCCCAAAGTGTGCCCCTTCTGTTCCCACATCCCACCAAACATCTAATTTTCCCTAGGAAATAGGAAACAGGAAAGCTATCCATAATAATGTGCTTGATAAGGACATGCTTTATATCTTGTTTAAAAAAAAAAAATAGGGGCACCTAGTGGCTTAGTGGGTTAAAGCCTCTGCCTTTGGCTCAGGTCATGGTCTCATGGTCTCATGGTCTCGGGGTCCTAGGATCGAGCCCCGCATCGGGCTCTCTGCTTGGCAGGGAGCCTGCTTCCCTTCCTCTCTCTCTCTACTTGCCTCTCTGCCTACTTGTGATCTCTGTCTGTCAAATGAATAAATAAAATCATAAAAATATATGTGTGTGTGTGTGTATATATATATATGGAGAGAGAGAGAGAGAGAGAGAGAGAGAGAGAGAGAGAGAGAGAAACCCTTCCCTTCATGGGATATAACCTTTCTTAATTGAGAAATACTGCAAAGATCTCAAAGAACATTACCTCTGAGGATTGTTTTGTCTTTCCGTATAGTAGAGTATGTATCGGTGGCTCATGAAAAACAGCCACAGTTCACCAATAAACACTTTAATGAATGCCTTTTTTGGCACATTTTATTTCCTTCCATCCTCCTTTCCCAGTTGAATTTTAAAATGCATATTTGCTTTTACAAAACAATAATGATTTGTAATCTTTATTGTGAAGCCTATAGAGTACAAATCCACATTTCCCTATCTTCTTTCATTCTTCACATCACCTTATTTTACTCGTTAAACAATGCTTTAAAATGCCCTAGATTTATTTTTTCTACTCCAGTTACAACAGCTCCACGTTTGTCTCATGAGAGCCATTCCTCATCTGCCTTATCTGTTTTTGAGAACCTCGATAGTAGACTTGGCTGTGTGGCCACATGAAGTAAGGTCATTCATGCTCATCTTGTCAAACTTGTCATAACCCTGAGATTTCACATAACAGAATATCCCCTTGTGCATTCTTAGCAATGCCACACAACAGGGGATTTTAGAATTCAATATGCAATATCATATTCTCTAAATTGAATGGTTGTTTCAACAAAATTTCCAGCATTGTAAAATTGTGGAATATAAAAATAAACAGAGGAAGAAAAGTGTCTCACAGTACTTATTCTATCCAAAGGTAGAGAATTTATAGCAAAAGGAAAGAAAGTCTTTTCTACCCATGGTAGGGAGTTGGGGGTCAGAAGGGTGTGAGACAGTATAAAAGACACATTTCCTCTAGCCATCCAGAAAACATCTTTGTTTACCACTGTAGTGTTGCCAAGGCAACACCAGCTACTTATGACATCATGTTGAGATGGCTATCACAAGCACCACAGCACTGTTTTTTTAAATGTGAAAGTGAGTCTTATCCCTCCTCTGTCTTTCCTATTCCCTAAGGGAAAAGCAAAATCATCACTGGTAGCCAAAGATTGTAATGAAAGAGGGAAACTAGATTATAGCCTACATTCAGCTTCACTTGGATCATTCCCATTTTATTTTCAGACCAAGAGTGGCAAATAAATTATGCTTTGGGGTTAACAATTGCAGTATACATATCTAGCTCTAGCCTCATCATCTGCCATCTCTTTCCCAAAAATTTCAAAAGGGAACAGTAGATTTTGTTGTCAGTGGAAGAAGAAAAGAAAACATCCTAAACCTTTTCCTGAATCACCTCAGGTCTTTCTAGAATACCCTTGTATATAGCTGTGTTAACATGATTTGTTTATTTCTTTACATTTCTATCTGGTCTTGATGCCTTTGACCACGAAAACACAAGTGTAATAGAATGTCACCTTCCCTATGTAACTGTCCTCTCCCAGTTTCCATATGGTGCTCCTGAGAAAACCATTCTACCCATGGCCCTGAAAATGTAGGATGGATTTAAGCCAGCGCTCAGAAAGAAGTACATGGATTTGGTAATGCCCAGTAGTGTGTGCATAGGGATGTGGGCAGAGGGGAGAAGTAGTGAAAAAGTGCCCCTAAGATGAGGTATAAGCTTCTGCAAAAGGAAGAAATTACAAGCTTGCTGCATATACTTTTTAACACTTTTAGGTTGTTTTGAAAGTTCTGACAGGTTTTCAAGGAGGAAAATGATTATGTCCCTTCTTGGTTCTCTGAGGAAAAATTAATCTATGTGCTAGAGGGACTATAGCAGGCTTGAGAACAGGCTGGCACACTGATAAAATGCAGTCTACTCAGGGTACTCAGAAAGGAAGGGGGAGCAGCGTGGTGGGTTCCTGCGCAGGTATGACAAACCTCGATAGGGAGATCTTGGAGATTCACATGGAGCCTCAGCACAGGTCCAGGGAAGCAGACTCTGCCAAAAAAAAAAAAAAAAAAAAAAGTGAAGCCGAATGATTTTTGGTGCGAGAGGAAGATTTGGGAGAGGAACAAAGTTGCCATGACAGGCATTTGAAAGAGAAAGTATTACTTCTGTGAGACATGGTGTTTTGGTAAAGAATAAGGCAAAATGGGCAAGAAATCTACAATGATGAGGGGCCAACACCTCAGTGGTGGCGTCTGACCCTATGATTCTTTACAGCACAAAGGAAGCTGGATGAGGGGTTTCTCTTTGTTCTATAAAACATTGTTCTGTAAACCCTTCCACAAGTTGTATACACAACACTCTGTCTTCATTGGGTTCCCCCTTGACAGCCTGGACATGCTGGAGTCACCTACTACCCTCCCACAATTCACACCATTGTCAGATCCACCATCATGCCATCCTGGAGAGACCCCTGCTTCTTATCTTCACTGACTCTCCTCCAAGGTCTCCAAGGTCTCAACCCCATGGAATACAGTTCTCTATTCATTAAGGTGATAGGAAAAGCAATGTAATTAGAGGCCCATATCTGGACTAACAGCAATTGTTTTTGCCACTCAATTCACAAAGTAGCTCACTATTTACCAAACCTGCTCAAATCGCTAACCTTGCATTGAGTACACAGCATTCAAAGCCTCAGAAAAATATATGGGAGAACGCTATTTGGAAATTATTGACTGAAGGCAAAAATCTAGAAACCTAGCTCCTACCTCTCCTAGGTAGGAATAAGACTTTTCAAGCAGTCTGCCATATGTGGGTATAAAAGTGGTATCTATAACTCATATAAATATTTTTTGTTTTACATATTGCAAAATCTTAAGATGTGACACATTTTTCTTAAATGGAAAATGAGAATGGATACATTCTTGTTATTTCAAGTTCATGGATTTTGGAAAGGCAGAGAAAATAAACTGATGAAAAAGGAAGTTATGATTTTTAAAAAGATCAATGTCAGTTCTTATTTTTGTAAATTATTACTTTCTGCAGAAAGAGAAAAAATGTTAGTATCTTTAATAAAAGTGCCTCATTAAAAATTATGTTTTCAATGAGAAATAAATTATAAGTTAATAACCATATGAAGTTAAATCTAAACAATTGTCATAAGGAGAAATTGGCTACTTACTGACAACTTCAAGAGAGAAGCTAAAAATTGTACTGTTTTCTTAGTTGTATTTTAAGTTTATATTGTACTTGCTCATTATTATGTTAGAAACTGTTAAACTTTCTTTAATTTTGTTCCAAACAATTAATTTTTTAAAAAGTATTTTATTTATTTGACACACACACATGGTGGGGGGAGAACAAGGAAGGGGAGCAGCAGGTAAAGGGAGAAGCAGACTCCCCACTGAGCAGGGAGCAGGACACAGGACACGGGGCTAGACTCCAGGACCCTGAGAACATGACCTGAGCTGAAGGCTGCTGCTTAACCAACTGAGCCACCCAGGCGCCCTCCAAACAATTAATTTTTTTAAATTCAAATGTGGGACTTCGTATTTTCTCTATGAAATTGCACTTTATGGAAATGTCACATTATTGATGTTAACCTGATGTTATGAATGCTGAGGAATTTTTTTGCCAAGTTTACCTGATGATTCTCAGATTTTTCTTTCTTCTCTGAAAGTTAGAGGACTAATCAACTCTTCAGGATAGAATAAATTAATAGATGAAGCTTGCTAATTCTGGATGAAGAGGAATAGGTTGATTGGCAAGGGATAAATAGGGTCTACCTTGTAACTCCAAGGACTCTTTTGCATAAAATTTTTTTAGTTTGATGTACAAGGAACTCCCATTGTTTCTGTTTTGCCCCCAAACAATTTTGTTTTGATTTATTCTGTAGGTCTCTCTATTTGTATATGTATATATACATTTTTTTTTTTCTGAAACCATTTGACAATAATTTGGAGATCATGTGTTCTTTTACCCCTAACCATTTTAGGCTATGCTGCCCAAGAACATGAACATTCTTCACATAACCCCTGCATAATTCCCACAGTCCCACAGTCAGGAAATTTAGCACTGATACCAGAATGTTATGGACTGAATGTTTGTGTTTCCCTGTCCCAAATTTATATGTTGAAGCCCTAACTCCCTAATATGAAGACAGTTGGAGATGGGGCCCTTGGGAGGTAATTATGGTTAGATAAGATCAGGTAAGTGGGGTCCTAATCTGATGGGATTAGTGTCTTTTAAGAGGAGACACCAAAAATACTTTTCTCTACCTTCCTATCGTACCTTGTGCACAAATGAGATTATGTGAGCACATAGTGAGAATGTAGCTGTCTACAACAGAAAAGGAGAGTTCTTGCCAAAAACTGATCATGATGGCACCCTAATCTTGGATTTCCAGGCTCTAGAACTGTGGAAAAATAAACTTCTTTTGTTTAAGCTACCAGTCTATGGTATTTTTTGTTTTGACAGCCTAAGAAAACTAAGATACTAATCCCTAGTCTGTATTCAAAATTTGTCAATTGTTCCAATAATGTCTTACATGGCTGTTTCATTTTTCTCAGTTTAGGATCCAACCTAGGATCATACATCATATTTAGTTGTCACATTGCTTTAATCTTTATCTGGAATCTTTTCTCTGACTCTCTGACTTTCATGATCTTGATATTTTTGAAGAGTATAGATCAATTACTTCATAGAATGTCTGATGTTCTCTCATGATTAAATTCAAGTTATTTGTTCTACCATGCAAATGATGGCTTGTCTTTCTCTGCACCATATCTGGAGGTATTTGATATTGGTGTTTCCAAAGTTGATGATGTTTACCTCGGTATCCACCAGCTTTCTCCAGTGAAAAGTAGCTATTTGTCTCTCTGTAGTTAATATAGAATTTGTTTAGAGATACTTGTCTATGTAAATATTTGGGTTCATCGAAATTTTACTCACCAGGTTTAGCACACATTGATGATTTTCTAGCTCTAACATTCCATTTACATTTTTTAAGTTACAATTCTGCTGTAAAGAAGAGCAGCTTTCTCTTCTCTCTCCATTTGTCTTTTTTTTTTTTCAATTTAAGTAAGAATAGACTCATGAATTCTTACCTTTTATAATGGGTTGCAATTATTACTAATGTTATTGTTTTTATTACATTTTGATGATGCTCAAATTGATCCCAAATCTGCCCAGCAGAAGCCCATTCAGGCAGTCCCAATATCACTTTGACATGCCTTTGTCACTCTTTCGGCACCTTCTTATATTCTGCGACAATTAAGATGCTCCAAGTCTATTTTGTTCTTTCCCGTTCCAGTTCTACATTCAGCCAACTCTCCAAGAAGCTCTGATCCTGGCTCCTGGTGTGCTCCTTCCTTAGGTGCAGCTTTGCTTCAAGGCTTCCCAGCACACGGAGGTATGTACATGTGCACGCTTGCACATGCACACACACACACACACACACAATTAGTTTCTTTCTTCAACATCATTCAAAAATTAAGCAGCAATGAATTATTTCCTCATTTTATTTCCTATATCTTTTCCTTTTCTCTTCTGGTTACCTTTCTCTATCTTTCTCCCCTTCTTTTCCTTCTCTCTTTATATTTTTCCATGTCCTCTTGCTTATAATGAAGAGAAAAGATTCTCTGAATTTTCCAGACCTGGAAATCATGTACATTTCTCATCTATTCAAGAAAAAAATGGGAATAGATAGGAGAGGTGCTATAGTTGGGAAATGGCCCACAAAGAGAACTGACCCACCAGCCTTCAGCACCAGGTGTAGCCCACCAAGCCCCTTGTTCTCTATCAAAAGAATGAGGATGTTGCTGCTGGCAATTGCTCTTTGTAGCATCTCTTGGTCTGGACACAATCGCTACAGAGAAGTCAGAGAAACTGACCCTAATGTTAAAAGTATCCTGGACCTTAGTCTCCCAACAGTTAAACATAATCTTAAAAACAATGACAGTTTGAAGAAATACCAGACACTTTAATTTGTTTTAAGATCCTTAAGCAAAAGTTTCATAAATGAACAGTACTGCCAAAGAAGCAAGAGGTTCATAATTTGACACAAAGTATTTTTCTACTTTCACTTCCAAAAGATCTAATTTAACAGGGTAATTTATTTTCTTTTTCATACAATAGTAGGTCCTGACTAATGGGGTATGAATATAAAATATACATATCTGGTACAAATGTAGGACTCACAAGTCAACCTTTCTGGTACAAATCCAGCGCTCACAAAACTAAACTTTCTAAATCTGGTACACTTTTCTAGAATATTACAAAGAGTTCATCTAGGTTGATTTGCCTGCCTTATTCTTGGCCTTATGGCTTTTACCAAGTTTTAGATTCACAAAATTTTAGTATGATGGATACTTCAAAATTATGCAGTCCTACCTTATCATCCTATACTCACTTCTAAAGGAATTATTTATTATGACCATTTTAAAAAGAAGAGACTATTTAGAATTTTGCATCACTTTGAACTAAATCCTTTCAGTGCCTATCATAAGGTTATGAGCCAAGTAGCTTTAAAATACTTTAATCAAACATTCATTTAGTTCATTTACTGAATACTGACCGTGTGCCAGGAACTGTGTAGATGCTGTGGATACAGCATGGTGCAGATGGTGCTTGGAGAACAGACTGTAGGGGATCATGAACAGAACAGAGACTAGTTAGGAGGCTACTGCAGGCATAGCCTAGGCAAAAGGTAATTGTGACATGGACTAGGATAATAGGTAAGGTGGTGGGTTAGTTGGCTTGAGATATATTTTATTAGAACTCACAGAATATACTATTGGATAGGATGTGGAATGTAAGAAAAAGAAAGAAGTCAAAGATAAGTTCAGGATTGTATTTGTTTTTTAGCCTGAAAAAGTGGAAGAATAAAGTTCTTTCAATTTTGGGAAAATAGATTTGGGGTGGGAAAGAAGTCAAGTGTATATTGTGGGCATGATAATTTTGAGATGAATATTCTATTTCAAAGCAGAGATGAATTAGTATTTCAAGTGAAAAACTTCTGTGGAGTTCAATGCAGGGATAGGGACTAGAGCAGTCATCAGCTTATAGCATCAGACTAGGACCCAGGGGTGTATTTTTAGCTGGCATTTTACTGAAGTCTTAATTCCAGCAATTGTTCTGAGAGCCTTACAAGCCTTGATTCATTTAGCTTGTACAGCAATCCAGCCCAACCAGGTAAATACTATTATTATCATTATTATTTACAAATGAATAAACCAAGAGCAAAGAGAGACTATATAATGTATCCCAAGTTTTATACTGAGTAAATGTCAACGTGGAATTTGAACCTCAGCTCTCTGAATCCACAGTCTTGCTCTTAACCAACTAAAGGTTAGGTACTAATATATCTTGGCATTGACTATGAGGCAAAGGAGTTTAGAATATGTGTGAACTTCCAAGATAATAGGTCGCACCAGTAATTAGCTGCTTCATTATGATTAAATTATACACTAGAGATCTGGAGGAATTTAACAGGTTCCATAGATATCCAATTTATAGCCACAGATTAGCTTAGTCGTGGGTATTATCAAGCTCATAATAGCTAATCATTTAGATATTGTACACACCTTGCCCTACTGCCTACCACTTTTGTAAAATCTCAGTCATTTAAGTCCTTCATCAAATAGCAGTAAAGAGTGCTACTAAAAGGTTCATTTCATTAACCCCTTGTCTTCTAAACAGACAATTATACTCTCTGTTCATTACATTCTACAGAGTAAGAAAGAACTTAGGAACTTTGTGTGGGAATTTCAATTAACTCGAAGGATATTTATTGAGCACCAAATTTAGAGTGATGAAATACTTAGCCCTGTGAGACTCCCTTTGTCCCAAGATTTTGTAAGCTATATACCAAATGGTGATAATTAATTTTCCCTTCTTTGATGAGGATGTATTTCTACTTTTCCTATGCAGAGATGACTACCTAACTTCTAGAACCCTGATGTTAGACATTGCCTTTGCTGACAGTGCTGGAAGTTTGCACTCTGAGAACAGACTCTCTAGAAATGCTTTTCCAACTAGAAGAACCATTTATAGAGAGTAGATCTACAGTAGAAGTGAATGTTTGTCCTGTGCTTTAGGTCAGTTTTCAATCAACATGGCTCATCGACCAGATTACTTGTTTTTGTATGGCCTGAGTGCTAATGTTTTTTCCCAATTTTGAATGGTTGGGAAAAAATCAAAAGAATAATATTTCATAATATGAGAAAGTTATATGAAACTCATATTTCAATGTCCATAAATAAAACTTTATTGGAATGGAACGTGTTCATTCACTTAAATACTGTTGATGGCTATTTTGGTGCTCTACAACAGTAAAGTTGGGTATTTGTGACAGAAACAAATGTTCTACAAATGCTGGTCCTTTCCAGAAAAAGTTTTCCAACCCCTGCACTATATACTTGAAAAAAAGAATCAGATATAACATATTCTGTAATATAAAATAGTTACTTATTTTTGTACTGCTGTCCTTGAAAATTATGGCTCCATGTGGCAATGCTTAGTCAAAAGTAAGAGGATCATCTTATCAGTGAGCTAGAAAATAAACAGTACAGCACTGAAGCAAATCAACAAGTTTTATATATATATATATATATATATATATATATTTTTTTTTTTTTTTTTTTTTTTTTTTTAATTTGGTAACTCTCCCTACACAGGGCCAAATCTGAATTACTATTTGGTGCTTTTAAATGACTTTCCACTCTTCCTTTAAGACAGCTCATTTCTAAATGTTTTCAATGGAAAATTCCGGGGGTCTATACACACATTTCAGTGCTGGACATTTTTTATAGAAGAATGTGGAGAAGAAGGCTTTATGGTCTAAGGAAGAGCCCTTGGATTTAACATAAGCAAGATGATAATTTTTCAACTGCATAAGGCTTTGTCTAATCACATTTAAAATTCAATCTTCTTTTGCCCTCCTCACAACTTAACAAATGAAGTATATTTATCTTTGGTTTGAAATGAGGAAACTGAGATCCAGAGCATCCTTGTAGTATAATGGAGAAAACAAAACAAACCAAAACAAAACCAAAAAACCACCGGGCTTAGGGACAAAATCTCTGACCTCTTTCCCATTCAACTCTCTAAGTGTGTGTCCCTCACATAGAAATGAAAGAGAGAACTCTTAACCATCTAACTTCACTGAGCTGTTGTAAGATTAAGATATATATAAACATGCTCTGAAAACTCTATAAAACACTTTATTTTAAAAAAGAAAAAAAAAAGAGAAAAAAGGCAAGTGATTTGCTTATATTAAGTAACTCTTGGATAACAAGTGGGCTTCACCTGCCTTCTAGCTTGTCTTCATCCCATTAGCCAAAGCAAGTGGTGGTGAAAATGAAAATAATTTGCTATGGGAGTTTGTGCCTTCAGCCATCAAACGTTTTCGGCTTAGCTAGGATGAATTTTGTACCAGAGGGCCCGTGATCCATAACTGCATCGCTCTCATCTATTTCCTCTAGCAAGCAGAAAGACAAAAGCTTTACACTGACTCTATCAAATGCCATTAATTAAAGATTTTGTTTTATAGCATGGCTGCAAAAACCCAGAGTGTCAACAGTGCTCCAGATGTCACTCAATCTATGTATTTTTTAATAAATTGCAAATTTACTCTACTGAATAATATAATTGATAAAATCACCATATCTTTGGACTTCAATGAATTGTTTGTGTGATGGTGTTGTTCTTCATTACATGCCTGAATGCACTCATTAAGCTCACAGTGAACAATAAGCATAAAAAAGCACAAAGACAATGTGCCTGAACCAGCAGGAAGCCCACATATCAACAAGCACAGGGTCTGGCAGGTCTGCTCTTTGAGGAGAAGGTTCCAAGCACTGTATTTAAATTTCATATTCAAGAGGTGATTTAGCCTTTGGCTTTCTAGTGAGGAATGAGAACTGCGTATCCCTGATTATAAACATAAACCTGAGAGGAGAAGTTTGTTAAACTGAGAATTTATCTATTTTTCAAGGTATTGACACTTTTTGCCCTTATTGTTTAAAAGCCTAAGCTCATTTTCAAACTCATTTTCCCTCAGGTTGTATATACTCTTGCCTTCAAACAGCACTATGTTCTAGGGAACTTCTGATGCTTTTTCATTCTTTCCTTCCTGTCTAATAGCAAAGGAGATGCCCAACTAGCCTGACGAGGACTCTGTACAGGGCTATGCAGGTTCATTCCTATTGGAAAAATAGTGTCTGCGCCAGAATCGGCTGATGTAAAAGGGACTCCTAAGGTTAAAACAAAATACATTCATTAATTCATTTACCAAATATGTACTGAACACTGGACATTCTGGGTTTTGGGGATAAAAGTGACTAGAATAGATAATGTTCCTGTTCCCATGATCCTCACATTGGTGGAGGTAGGAGAAGAGAGACAAATAATAAATAGAGTATTAACCATAATATCTTTATAATATCTTATATTATAATATCTTATGTATACTATAATAAAACATTAAAAGGTGCTAGAAAGATGATAAAGATGTGGTAAGAGAGCAAAGTGGTAAATAGAGTTGGAAATACTATCTTACATGAAATGCTCTGGTCATCACCAATAATGTTCCCCAGTACTCCTAATGCTTATCTTCTAGGAACACTGGAGGGTTATATTTCCTCACATTTTAAAACTTGGGTGTGACATGTAATTTACTTTGGCCAATCAAATATGAATAGAAATGACATGTTATTGTCAGCCTAGAGAATTTAGGAACAATTCTCTAAAGTGTTTCCTCCTGCTGTGGCAAAGCTTCAAGTTTCATGCTAAAATAGTACCAACTTCTAGTTTCTAGTCTGGCATGTAAAAATCTTGGAAGTCATCATTTCTGTGCACACAACAAGAAAAGAGCTGAACAAACTAAAAATCGACACTCTTCTTAGATTCAACTGAGCATTGAAGTCACAGGGCAAAGAACTGAGAGAGACAGAGAGGTATATATTGAGAATTGCAACTTACTGGAGCAGAAACCCACAAGTAGAAACTCCATCAGAACCAGTATCAAGGCAGGAAAACCTAAATGGTAATTGATGGACTTGCTGAAATATTAGTATGGACAAATTTGAGAGTTAAAAAAACCAAGGAGCTCAGTCTTGGGAGAACTCCTGCACTTTAGTGAGCTTCTTATATTGAAGATCAGAGAAAAATTCCCTGGTGTTCTCCAAAGTGATGAAGAAAAAGGAACCATCATGAAATATATCCAGAGTAACCTGTCTTTATTAACAAAGCATGCCTCAAAGGGAACTATTTTACCAGAGCCTAATCAACTTAAGCTTTACCAGAATCCAACTGATCTGGAAGAAGGAAAATACCCAACTCCATCTCCCTCTGGTTTTCCCATGTCAATTAAATAACGGGGTGAAAGACTGAGAAGCAGTTGTGAAGATCACAGCCCAGGGGCACAGCACAGGCTCATTAAATGATTGAAACCAAAGTATAGAACTATAGAATGCTTTCCTTCCTCCCACATCTTACCACAACATCAAGGGGCTCCTGTATAATATAAGTGGGTAACATAAAAAGAACTGCATGCCTCAGAACTCATTTAGGAAGTTTCTAGGGAAACCCAAAGATAAAAGAGGGAACAAAAACAAGGACACCAAGGAGGAAATTTTAGCCTCTGTTACCAATAGCTACAGCAAACAATAATCACCACCTAACTACTAACCAGATAAACATAATACCTCACAATAAATAAAAGTCTATTACAGGCATACTAAAAGACAAAAACACAGTTTGAAGAGATAGAGCAAGCATCGGAACAGATATAGACATACAGAGATGTGGGAATCTTAGACTAGAATTTAAAGCAACTATAATCAATATCCTAAGAGTTATACTGAGGAAAATGTACAACATGCAAGAAAGGATGGGTTATATAAGCAGAGATAAAAACTCTAAGAAAGAATCAAAAGCAAATGCTAGAAATCCAAACTAACAGAATAAAAAATGCCTTTGATATGCTCATCAACGGACTGGATATAGCCAAGGAAAGAATCAGTAAACATGAGTAAATGTCAATAGAAACTTCCAAAACTAAAACATAAAGAGTAACAGTTATAAAAAAAGACAGAATCTCTGAAAACTGTGGAACAATTAAAAAGTAAGGCATGTTCATAATAGGAATACCAGAAGGAAAAGGAAGAAACAGAAGAAATATTTCAAGCAATAATGACTGAGAATTTTCCAAAATTAATAATAAACACCAAACCAAAGATCAAGAAATCTCAGAGAATACCAAGCAGAATGAATATATCGATAAAAAATTAGTACATAAGTCTATTCTATTCAAACTGTAGAAAATCAAAGACAAAGAAAACAATCTTGAAAGAAGCCAAAGAATAAAGCAGTTTATCTATAGAGGAGCAGGAATAAGAATTACATCAGACTTCTTTAGAAACCATGCAAAAACACAGTGAAATGAAATATTTAGAATGCTCCAAAAAAAAAACAAAACCCCAAAACGAAAACAACAAGCATCAACCTAGATCCAAGTTGTATCTGGCAAAATATTCCTTGATAAGTGAAGGAGAAATAAGACTTTCTTAGATAAACAAAAATTGCAAACATTTGTTACCTGCTCTCCAACAAATGTAAAATAGAAATTCTTCAGAAAGAAGAAAAATGATAGATCAGAAACTCAAATTTACATAAAGAAAGAAAAAGATTAGAAAAGGAATAAATGAAGGTAAAATAATACCTTTTAACTTTTTAAAAAAAGATTTTATTTATTCATTTTGAGAGAGAGAAACAGAAAAAGCACAAGTAGGGGGATAGGCAGAGGGAGAGGGAGAAGCAGACTCCCCCTGAACAGGGAGCCTGACATGGTGCTCGATCCCAGAACCTGGAGATCATGACCCAAGCTGAAGGCAGATGTCCAACCATCTGAAGCACCCAGGTGCCCTTATTTTTCTTATTCTTAATTTATCTGATTACAGTTTTTTCAAAATAATAATAGCAACAGTGTATTTGGTAATATAGCTTATGGATAAGTGAAATGAATGACAGTAATTTTTCTTAAGGTTTTATTTATTTATTTGAGAGAGACAGAAAGAGTGTGAGAGAGAACATGAGCAAGATGAGGAGCAGAGGGAGAAGCAGACTCCCTACTGAGGAGGGAGCCCAATGCAGGGCTCCGTCCCAGGACCCTGGGATCGTGACCTGAGATAAAGGCAGATGCCTAACTGACTAAGCCACACAGGTGCCCCAAATGACAGCAATTTCATAAGATATGGGAGGGAGGAATTGAAAATACTCTATTATAAGGTACCTGTACTTGAAGTGATATACTGTTATTTGAAAGTGGATTTGTTTTAGCTGTAAATGTATACTGCAAACTCAAGCACTAAAAAAAGTTAAAAATGATCCAATTAATATGCTAAAAGAGGATCACACATTAAAACCAAGAAGGAAGAAAAAGATGGAAGACCAAAAACAACAACAACAACAACAAAAACAAAACCCAAAAACAAACAAAAACAAACAAGCAAAAAACAAAAAAACAAAAACAAAACAAACAAAAAAAAACAACAACAAAGAACAAGGATAGTGAATGGAAAAGAGTAACAAATATGGGAGATATTGATCCAACTATATCAATAATCACTTCAACCATCAATGCCCTAAATATACCAATTAAAAAAGAGACTGGTATATCAGATTAAAAAAAAAAACCCATAAGATCCAACTATATATTATCTACTAGAAACCCACTTTAAATACAACAACACAAACATATTAAAAGTAAAGTGAAAGGAGGGAAGTAAAGGGATAGGGTAATATATATACTATGCTAATACTAATCAAAAGAAAGCTGAAATAGTGGCATCATGAAATGTCGGAATTTCCATCTGCCTGTGTCCCTCATGCTTACAATGAGCAGAACTCTCTTCCTTATCCAAAGTAGACATACAAGGAAATGAAAGCACACTTCTAAGTCAGTGAGATTTGGGGATTGTTTGTTGGCACAGCAAAACCTAGCCTGTCCTGACTAATCTAGGTAACCAGGGAGGAGCTGATAGGAACCTGAATGATGCATGACAGGTGGTCTTTGCATATGGTGGGGAAAGAAGATCCAGGAAGGAGAAACAATAAGAACAGAGGCCAAACAGGCTGGAGAGTTCTGGGAACTCTACAGAGAACAATGTGGTGGCAGTAAAGTAGAGAAGGGATAGAATAGAAGATGATAATACAGAAACTCAGGGCCAAATACCAGAATAAAATCCAAAATCCTTACTCAAGTCATTTTATATTTTCTTCAGTGAGAGATGTAAAGTTTATTAGCTTCCTACATAACACTAAAAATTTAAAACAACACAAATTCAGTATCTTACAGTTTTGTGGGTCAGCAGTCTGGACATCCCATACCTGGCTTCTCTGTTCACTCTTCTCATGTTGAAAGTAAGGTACTGCCAGGGGCTATGAACTCATCTAAGGCTTAGGATCCTCTTCCCATCTCATTCAGGGTGTTGACAGAATTCATCTCCCTGTGGTTGTAATATTGAGGTATGTAATTTCTTGCTGCATCACAGCAACTAGATCTTGGCCATAGATCTTTTTTTTTTAATTTCTTTTCAGCGTAACAGTATTCATTGTTTTTTGCACCACACCCAGTGCTCCATACAATCCATGCCCTCCTTAATACCCTGGTTCCCCCAACCTTAATACCCTGGCTCCCCCAACCTCCCACCCCCCGCCCTTTCAAAACCCTCAGGTTGTTTTTCAGAGTCCATAGTCTCTCATGGTTCACCTCCCCTTCCAATTTCCCTCAACTCCCTTCTCCTCTCCATCTCCCCATGTCCTCCATGCAAATAAGTGAAACCATATGATAATTGACTCTCTCTGCTTGACTTATTTCACTCAGCATAATCCCTTCCAGTCCCATCCATGTTGCTACAAGAGTTGGGTATTCATCCTTTCTGATGGAGGCATAATACTCCATAGTGTATATGGACCACATCTTCCTTATACATTCGTCCATTGAAGGGCATCTTGGTTCTTTCCACAGTTGGGCGACCATCGCCATTGCTGCTATAAACATTGGGGTACAGATGGCTCTTCTTTTCACTACATCTGTATCTTTGGAGTAAACACCCAGTAGTGCAATTGCAGGGTCATAGGGAAGCTCTATTTTTAATTTCTTGAGGAATCTCCACACTGTTCTCCAAAGTGGCTGCACCAACTTGCATTCCCACCAACAGTGTAAGAAGGTTCCCCTTTCTCCACATCCCCTCCAACATACATTGTTTCCTGTCTTTCTAATTTTGGCCATTCTAACTGGTGTAAGGTGGTATCTCAATGTGGTTTTAATTTGAATCTCCCTGTTGGCTAGTGATGATGAATATTTTTTCATGTGTCTGATAGCCATTTGTATGTCTTCATTGGAGAAGTGTCTGTTCATATCTTCTGCCCATTTTTTGATATGATTATCTGTTTTGTGTGTGTTGAATTTGAGGAGTTCTTTATAGATCCTGGATATCAGGATCTTTTGTCTGTACTGTCATTTGCAAATATCTTCTCCCATTCCATGGGTTGCCTCTTTGTTTTGTTGACTGTTTCCTTTTGGCCATAGATCTTGGCCAAATGCACACTCCTCCCACCACCCCCCAACTCGCAACATGGCTGTTTTCTTTAAGCACAGTAGGAAGGCATGTTGCTGACATCAAATCTGTCTGACCTTTGAGAAGACTTAGACCCCTCAAAAGGGCTCATACAATTATGTCAAGCCTAGGTAGGGTTAATTAACTCTATTATTATTCTTTCAAATAATCACACAGAGTATGTACACGAAGGGGTGAGAATCTCAGGGGCCATGTAAGATTTCTGTCTACCACAGGGAGCTATCCCATGATTTAGAGCAGCAGAGGGATACAATCTGGCTTATGTTTTTAAATGAATCACACTGCATACTGGGTAAGGAATATTCTGTGATGGGACATGGGTAGAAGCAGGGAGACCAGCAGAAGGTAATTAAAATTGTAAAGGGAAGAGATGATGGTAGCTGGAGTCAGGAAATAGCAAATGAGATGATAACATGAGTTAAAACTAAATATTATTTGGATTATCATTTCTAGTATATACCCACCAAATAACCAGCTAGTCCAATAATATATGCTCTAACTTTAGTACTGTGTTAAATAAGCAACAATATTTTCAAATATAATTATTTTAATGTTAAAATTTTATCATCCATTCTTTGCCTATTGGGCTATGACATGTCTATCTAAAAAGTAAAAACTGAGGGGCCAAAACGTAGACATTGTGCATCCCCATGTACCTGGCTCATTTTGACAAGTAACTCAATACATACTGGCAGTTACACAAAATCAGTTCTCCTTTTTCCTTCACAGCAGGAATCACAGAAACATTTTTGAACTTTTTAATAGCAGACATTGAGAGAGGATATTGTCAAGTCCTGGTTTCAAAGAAATCAAATAAAAGTGTGATATTACTAATTATTCAAATGAAAAATCTCCCCCCCCCCCCGCCCAAGGCTTCCTCCTCCCATGAAAATACAATGGAAGTAGAAAGATTTGGAAGTGTGATGCCTATCACTAGAGTAAATAATCTGATAATCCCTAAAGAATCTGTTCACTTAGCTCATAACTGCCCAAATATTTGACAATTCATTTTTTTAAACTTGTATTTATTAAAATTCCACATATTATGGGAAATACTTTCAAATTACTTGGTTCCATTATTTTCTTCTGGGCATTTTTTATTATATGTGTCATGTTTTAAGTACTTACTTAGGTAATGTAGACAGTTTGGCTAGAACTAAAAACAGCTAGAAAGTTTTCTGGAACTGGAGAATTTGTTTAATTTTGAAGTTCTGCAAGCAAACTTAGCTCTCCAAGAAGGAGAGAATTGAGTCCAGTAAAGCTAGAAACACACACAAATATGTCAGCCCAGAATGAAAGAAAGATTTCCAATGGGAAAATGCTCTCATAACTGGGAATTAGCCTTCTTTTTTTGACAACTAACTACTGTACTTTAAAACATTCTCTTTAGGATAACTGGAATAATTAGGGCTATTGCATCCTTCTAATGGAGAAATGGGTCATGGAGAGATAAAGATGGAGAGTAAGCAGGCTGAATGGTCCTAACTAATTAAAACCTGTCATCCAACTAAATACTTTCCCAGCAATATATGGGTCTCAAGCTAGTTTTCTGATAGGGAAATGGTGGTCCAAAACATTAGTCACATGATGAAATGTCTTGCTATATTCAGTCATAATTTTTTTTATGGAAACAGGACCCTAATTTTTTCTATATGCAAATTAAATAGAATATTTATTCTAATATACAGGTTACCTCTTAAAAATATGTTATTCCTTTTTCTTGTTGAATATCTTGATGACCTGGGCGCCTGGGTGGCTCAGTGGGTTAAAGCCTCTGCCTTCAGCTCAGGTCATGATCCCGGGGTCCTGGGATCGAGCCCCACATCAGGCTCTCTGCTCAGCAGGGAGCCTGCTTCCTCTTCTATCTCTCCCTGCCTCTCTGCCTACTTGTGATCTTTGTCTGTCAAATAAATAAATAAAATCTTTAAAAAAAAAAAGAATATCTTGATGACCTTTGTAAACATAAGTACCGAATTATAAATCTAGGCATCAATTATCCATTTTTCCATGCTTTTTCCTTTCTGTTATTACAGGAATTACTTTGTCCTCATTCTTCCATCCTAAGACAATACCGTACAGTTTGAATTTTTAAACTTCTAAGTCTTGAAAATAACTGTGCTTCAATTTTAGCTTGTCTCACTGTGACAGCCAAATCAAGTTAAAAATGTATGTACATATAAGTAGTTCTGACATCAAGATATCATTTGGCTATTAAACATTCATACCACTGTGCTTTTCTAAGCATTGCCTGTTTATCCATATACAAGACACCAAGATTCAAACTCCGTTGAAAATAAACATTTTGAAATAATTAATTATCTGCTACTGGCTTCATTCCCACTATAACCTTCATTTCCCCCAAAGTTAATATGGGCTAGTCCAAGTGCAAGGCCAGGTAATGTTCCTCATGCTCTTGTAGAACCATCCTGCCCACTTCACTTAATTATATGGTGTTCTAAGCCCAGTTTAGCTTGCCCAAATGCTGGCTAAGTTTTCTTTACTGCAAAGGGCACTAGCTACAAAGCTCTATCAAAATGTATGCACAGGAACTAAAGCTTTTTTCCAAATTTCCAAAGCAACTACTCCTTTTTTATGGCTAAAAGAGAGGCTACAGTGTCAGTTCCACAGAATTTCCTATTTAAGAAACTAAAATTGAGGCTTTAAACCTCCACTTTCTTGAGGGACTCACTTTGCAACCAGCCTGCTCCCATGGTGCTGTGCTGCCTAAAGTTGAATTGGGCATACATGTTTGTATGTGTGCAAGAGGAAGAAGGTCCTCAGTGCTGTGGAATGCTATCATTCTTGACTTTCCAGGAAAATGGACCTGTTCTCTGGCTCCATCACAATCACACTCATGTAAAATTCTAAAATGTCTCCACTTAACAGAGAAAGAGCTTATTATATGCCTCTCTGTTTTTCTCTTCTCTAGCAACTAGAAAGGTGCAGAAGAAATTTTTTGTTTATATCAAAATCCAAATGTGCCTCATTTATTTCTGTAGCTGTGACTTAAAATTTCCATTAGTACAGGTGATAAAATTCTACTAGGTATATTGCATAAGCCCACATCTTGGTATGTGTCTCCATCTATGCTGTCTTTTATTTTCTTTATTCTACAAGTTAACATCCTTCCTTCCGAGAACGGAAAACCAAGCAAAGCTTAGCATAACACCTTTAGTATAAGTCTACCCACATGGGGCTTTGCTATACAGTCTTCTCCTATGTGAACAAAGATATTTATCTGACTGTTTCAGAATCTACTTCAGATTCTTTATCTGTTATTTGGCTACATAGGCAAGGACGCTTGTTATTCATTTACCCAAATTGTCTGCTTTTGTAGATAAGAATACTGATTAGTTAAGTGATTGACCTAAAATCCCATGACAGAGTAAGGACAAATCAAGAATGGAAAGCAATTTCCCTTACTATAGTTTATATAATATTTGTATTGCCAAACAATCCTGCCTTCAAGAGTTATTGAAGTACCTACCTTGGGAGCCAGTAAAGAATCAAAAATGGAAAATTAGCACATTAATTTAGGAAAGTGGTCATAGTAATTTAGTTATTATTTTGGTGATGAATAACATAAAAAGTATATATTAAAATACATATATTATACATATAATTTATGTAATTACTTTGCAATGTTTTAACTTTCTGTCCCTTTAGGAGATGAAGTCCCTCACACAAGGAGATGTTGTGGCCTTTCTGAACGCTGAGGCGCTTAGCACAAACTCTCTTTCAGACCTAAGATGATTCTCCAGCAATACGAAATTGAACTTCCATGACAGACTGCATGGTGGTTTTCTAACAGTTCACTAAGCAGCACCACAGGTAATAAAGATGGAACCAGTGTTCAAATCACAAGTGACAAAAAGATGCTGAATCATTTTAAAACAAATTTGTGGTGTTTTTAAGATTTTTCCAGTCACGGTGGTTGGTTTAATTTCCTGAATTCAAACACATCATGCTGACAATTTCTCAAACCTTGCTCAAGTAGTAAATAATCTTATTAAACAACAAATATTTTGTTTTCCGTATTTGATGTTCTTGTTTAATGAAGTGTGACATATTATCCAGGTGGTGTCAAGTCTGTGAAATACAAGGTGATATTTCTCTATTTAGTGGCAAGGGATGGGGCATTAGTGTGATTGTTTATTTGCAACTTTTTTTTTTTTAATCTAAATAAGATTACTTGCTTGCTTACTCAGGGGTGGTAAGATTGTTTTGAAAACATCCTGATTGTGATTATATACAACAAAAATTGACCTTCAATAAGGCAATTAAACTAGCTCTGCTCAGAAGAGACATTAACAGGAGCCCCGTTGTGGTAGCTCGGGAAAAATGCCATCAGGTCTTTGCACTTCATTCTAGCTACAGTTTTTGCAAGGTAAGTGTGCTGTACCCTCCTCCCATAAATGGGCTATTACCATGTGACTTGCTTTGGCCAATGAATTGCAAATAGAGGCTTGAAATGGACTTACATATTTGGGCTTGTCCTCTTGTCCTCTTTTCCATGATAAATTTGCATCGACTAGACTAATGGTCCCAGAAGGAGCGTTAAAGTTATGTGGAACAGAGCCAATTCACAGATGCATATAAGTAAGCTATTGATCTGCAGACCATAAAGCAGGAACACACAAGCACATGAGTAAGCCCAGGTAAGTTCAGCAGAAAGCTTAGCCTATTCCTGCTGATTCCAGAAAGATAAACATTAAACGTTCATTGTATGTCACTGAAGTTTTGTGGATACTCATTACACAGCATAATTGTGGCAACAGTTGAATGATCCATCTGTGGATCTGTTTGTCCCTCCACATCTCTTGACAATGCATATCCTAGGTCCCACACTCAGACATCTTGCAGTCAAACAAGAAAGAAGTGTTATTTAGTAGTGGTCATGTTTCCAGCACTGGGAAGACACACAAGAAAAACAAAGCATGGTCCATGTCCTTAAGAAATGTATAGTCTCAGGGAGCCTGGGTGGCTCAGTCAGTTATGAATCTACCTTCAGCTCAGGTCATGATCCCAGGGTCCTGGGATTGAGCTCCACATCAGGCTCTCTGCTGAGCAGAGAACCTGCTTTTTCCTCTCCCTCAGCCTGCCGTTCTGCCTACTTGTGCTCTCTCTCTCTCTCTGTCAAATAAATAAAAATCTTCAAGAAAAAAAAAGTACAGTCTCATGGAGAAAGAAAATGCACATACTCCAAGAGATCATTCACATATCAGTGTATCTTAACTAGGGGCTTATATCCATTTTACTGGAGAGCTTTAATCAAAATGTGCATGTTTTTGGTGCCAGCAAGGACTTACTGAATCTAAAAACTCTGGGGGTTTGGCCCAGGAATATATACTTTAGAAAAGCCCTCCAGGGAATTCCAATGCTCTGTCCTGAATAAGAACCAATGGTAAGGGTTAAATAAAAACACACAGTGTATTTGTGCATGAGTGCAACAGAGTATAAGAGAAAGAAAGACGAAGTCAGCAGAGGAAGCAGTTGTCACAAAAGTCTTAAGAGGCAGAACCTGAATGAGATCTCAATCACAGGGTTTAGGTAAATAGAAAGAGGGGTGGAAATTCAAGCAGAGAGAACATTGTAGCTCTAGAATGAAGATGGGAATTAATATGCATGGATAGAAGAGATATTTATTTATTCACCAAGAACTTCTTCAGCATTTTCCATGTGGCAAGTACTAGTCTGACTTCTTCACAAATATTAACTATCATGGCAACACTATGAGGTAGGCACTGATGTCATTCTCACTTCATCATAGTACAAGCTGACCAGAATGGAAGAATTCCTATACTCTATTGGGAGTGGGATTACTATTTGACAGAAAAATACTAAATGTCTAGAATAATTTTTCTTTGCAAGGAAGCCTATAGAAAAATAAGTCACTGTCCACTACCTTGAAACTATACATAAAAATAAGAAAATTATATATCATTACATATCAATATAATAATAATAATGGTGATTAAATAGAATCAATATAATATTAATAATGGTGATTAAACAGAAGCACCATGATTATTATAATTCATTTTCTAGAGTATATATAGGTTGCAAAAAGGAAGATGGAAAGAAGGTAAAAAAAAAAAAAGCATCACATTGAATTTGATTGTATTCACCCAAAGTTCAATTTTTATCATTTAAATTTTACCAAAACTCTATATGTCACTAATACTTAGTAGGATATGTCTTTTCTTGTTAAAGTGATAAAAGGTGTTTTTTTTTTCTCCTTATAAACAAGCTCTGAGGATCATTCTAACAATCTGCTTTTCATCCTGGAAATCTCTAGACACGAACACCTACTTATCGTTCTGTTACATCATATTAAGAAGGTTGCAAATCCAGGCAGCTTTTATATATATTTCTCTATTTCCCAGAGTACCTTCCAAGTCCTTTAAGTCCAACTAATTGATTTCTATCTGAAAATAAATGTCTAGTAATGACATAATTATAAACTTAGCAGATATAACTTATAAATTTATAGTGCTAGAATGGACATCTATAAAGAACTACCAGATTCTAAGAAGAATTGTATGTGTGCTAATTCAACCAGATACCTCTTTAACTTTTCCCTGAACATTTTCAGGGGGGAAAAAAAAGTCAACACAAGTTCTCCGAGTAATCCAGTCTCTGAGTTTTGCATTCACCTTACAAAATGCTATGGTAAAGAGTAGGTGAATAAAGCTTGCCGTTTACCTCTTGATAACTGGATACTTCAAGATTTTTTTTTTTTGATACTTAAAGATTTTTGAAAGCCAATCAAAGTGTACAAAGCTAATTTTTTTAAAGATTTTATTTATTTATTTGACACACAGAGAGAGAGATCACGAGTAGGCAGAGAAGCAGGCAGAGAAAGAGAAGGAAGCAGGCTCCCTGCTGAGCAGAGAGCCCGATGCGGGGCTCGATCCCAGGACTCTGAGATCATGACCTGAGCCGAAGGCAGAGGCTTAACCCACGAGCCACCCAGGCGCCCCCAAAGCTAATTTTTAAATTAGCACTAACTTTATTCTCTCTGACAGAAAATGCAAATATAAATAAAATATTATTGGTATTGATTGATTGACTCAAATCTCCTTTGGCTTGTTTGCTTACAAATCCCTTCTTCACCCCTTCTTCTGTGCTGTGTCACAGGGAGACTGAACCTGCAGACTGTGTTTCCCAGGCCTGTGTGTGCTGGCTTCTGATCTGGTCAAAAGGAGATACTGGCAGCAGACTGGGGGTGAAGGCATGGTAGAAGGAAAGGAGAGATAGGATATTTTACTCTTTGAAAGTAGTAATTCAGGTGGAATGCATTGCTTCAGCTTCTATCAGATATCAGATAGGTATGCTAGATGGCCTTGGCATGTAAGGGCTGGTAGACTACCTCCTCTTCATTCATCATATCCTTTTAAATCTAGGTAGTAGCTGTTTCCTGCTGCTGTGAATTTTGGGGTTTTCTCCTTTCTCTGTTGGGCTTTTTAGCTCTTCTGTCACTTATGTTACTAATTATCTGTAGTAAATGCCCTCTATTTGAAACACTTCAAGTGGTATCTGTTTCCTGACTACACTCTATTACAAACAAGGAATATGTTCTAAAAAAGGATCTGAGAGAGCATACAATAAAGACACAGGATCACCAGATCCCCAACAACAAAAAAGAAAAAAAAAATGAAATCTATCTAAACCAAGAGGTAAATATGGTGGTTAAATAGAGAGACAGAAGGTTTGAAATGTATTAATTAAAATGTTTTCTGTTTGCCATGGGATTTTTCTCTCAGCCCTTTTTAACACCATGAACAAACAAAACCAACAAAACAAAAAGGCAATCTACTGAAAGGGAGAAAATATTTGCAAATGATATATCTGATAAGGGGTTAATATGCAAAATACAAGAAGAACTTAATAAACACACACAAAAAACATCCAATTAAAAAATGGGCAGAGGAACTGAATAGACATTTTTTCCAAAGAAGATATAAAGCTGGCCAACAGACACATGAAAAAATGTTCAATATCATTAATCATTGGGGAAATATAAATCAAAACCACAGTGAAATATCACCTTATACTTGTCAAAATGGCTAGAATCGTAAAGACAAGAAAAAACAGTGTTGGT
This sequence comes from Lutra lutra, assembly GCF_902655055.1. Taxonomy (NCBI): domain Eukaryota; kingdom Metazoa; phylum Chordata; class Mammalia; order Carnivora; family Mustelidae; genus Lutra; species Lutra lutra. Next base: position 48,932,813 of record NC_062280.1, on the reverse strand, counting down.
AAGGATGGAGAGAAAAAAAGGAACCCTAGTACACTGCTGGTAGGAATATGAATTGGTCCACCACTGTGGAAAATAGTATGGAGTTTCCTCCAAAAATTAAAAATAGAATTACTATATTATCCAGTAATTCTACTACTGGGTATTTACCCAAAATAAACAAAAACACTAATTTGAAAAGATATTTGCACCCCTATGTTTACTACAGCATTATTTATAATAGCCAAGGTATGGAGGAAACCCAAGTGCCTGCCCTGAATGGAAAAAGATACACATAATCACATACGTAAACATATATATGTTAGAATATTAATCTCAAAAAAAGGATGAGATCTTGTCATTTGCAACAACATGGATGGATCTAGAAAGGATAAAGCTAAGTGAAATGAGTCAGTCAAAAAAAGTGAAATACCATATGATTTCACTCATATGTGCAGTTTGAGAAAAAAAACATATGAATAAATAAAGAAAAAAGAGACAAAAAAACAGACTCTTAACTACAGAGAACAAACTGATGGTTACCAGAGGGTAGGTAGGTGGAGGATGGGGGAAATAGAAGAGGATTAAAAGTATACTTACCATGAAGAGTATCGAATAAGGTATAGAATATTTGAATCATTTTATTGTACACTGGAAACTAATATAACATTGTATGTTCATTATAATTCAATTAAAAAAAAGAAAAGATGTTTTCTCTTTGCAATGGGAATTTTTCTCTCAGACATTTTACCTGTTGAGTCTGAATGGTGAATATTTCCTGAAAACTGTTCAAATAAATTTTTCAGAATAATGTGAGATGGAAGCATATTGGTGGAGGGAGGGCTAAAGCACAGCCAGAAAAGCAGATTTTCTAGCACTAGTATTCTAGCTCTGCCTGGGCCAAAGTCTATCACACATGCTTCTGCTGTAAACATAGCACAAATACTAGTCACATATTCAAACCCCTCTCATGGGCACATTCAGGTTTAAAAGCAATTCCCTTTCTTTCCCTTCCTTTCAAGAAAGTATATCATAATGTATAATGCATAATAATTAATGGAACTGTTATAAGGCTAACCTTGAATTTTTTCTAATTTATCCTAAAAATTCAACCATTCATAACTTTTGATATTTTATTTTTGTAATATAATTAGTTGCAACAGAGCTAACAACTAGTTGATAACTCATTACCCCTTGGAGAATTTCTGGTGTGCGCTAATTGCAGAACCGTATAACTGTCAGGGTTGTTACCTCACTTTGAACACATGGGCATAATCTGTACGTCTTCTAAACATTACGTATGACTAGTAAGTTCCAGGTTTATTGGTAAGATTATCCATAATTGGCGGGTTCAAAATCACTGCTTGTATGTCCTTAAAAGGGACAAAGTAAATTTAAAAACAGCAGACTGATATACCTTTGTATAATTATGCATATCTAGTATATGCTAAATTCCACAAGGCCAAGAAAGAACTTCAATTAATACTGCAATAGATTAGCTTAGGTATTAGAACAAATAAAGTCACTGCTACAAATTAACTCTTTCATAAGTAACATTATTTCAGGACCCAACATTAAACAAAGTCTGTCACCTGTCTAAAAAAATGTTAATGTTTTCATCACAAGTAAATCAGAAACACAGAATGTGCATGGATTTAAATGAGCACATGCCAACCAACAAAAAATATCCTAATTGCACGGCCTGTTGAGGGTTATCCATAATTTTTATTTTTGTAATATAAAGTATAGCATTAAAGTGAAAATTTCCCATTATTTGGCATTACTTCATCTAGGTGAAAAGTTCCATAAAAATGGGAGTATGTTTATGTTGCTCATTTTGTCTCAGAAATATCTTGTGTCTGGCCCAACAAATATTTGTTCAAGGAATGAATACTATCCTCATTCCAATTTGAATGTCTCAGGTGTTTGATGTTTATGATAAATTGCTGATTTCTTAATAATATAATTTTAAATTACAAAAATGAATTAAAATCAAGTCCAGTCTCATCAGAGACCATTAAGAAGGTTGAATACACAAAACCTCACTCACTACTGGAATGATTTTTCCCACCATCCAGTGTACAATAGGGATGATTAGACTTTCCAATTGTAGAGGAGAGTATTTTCCATTTTCTTCATCTCAGGTTATAGATCTTTTCAGACTCCTTCTCAAGATTTTATTCCTTGAGATAACAATGAAGAGCTTACAGATGCCAATGATATACAAATAAGTGTAACAATTTCCATGGGGGAGGGGAGGACATCCCTTTTGGCAAATTATAATAGAATCTACATGGTTCGGTTAAGCAAACTTTCCTGGAAATGATCATCAGACATAACAGAAAACTTGTCCCTGCCAGTTTCATTCCTTTCCAGGAATAAACTCAAATGTAACCCTTAACAAAAGGCTCCCCAGTGACATCCCCTCACAATTAATCTAATTCTCTTCCCATAAAAAACTGAAGAAATATCAGTCCTGTAACATTTAAGAGACTGAACACATTACCAGAGTTGTTAAAATTTAACAGTTGTTGAAACATGGCCAAATCCTAAACTTTTATACTTTTTCCTTCCATCCTCATAGTCACCTGACTCCTACTCAAATATTTGGTAGAAAACTACAACTAAATAGCTCTCTAGTTTTCCTTACAAATTATTCTAAATAGGGCACCTGGGTGGCTCAGTGGATTAAAGCCTCTGCCTTCGGCTCGGGTCATGATTCCAGGGTCCTGGGATCGAGCCTTGCATTGGGCTCTCTGCTCAGAGGGGAGCCTGCTTCCCCGCCCACCCCCTCACCTTTCTGCCTACTTGTGATCTCTGTCAAATAAATAAATAAAATCTTTTTAAAAAAATTGTTCTAAATAAGCACCAGTGTAACAGCTGCAATATATGTCTATGAAAATACTGTTATGTAACAGACACCAATGGTCAGGGTTTCGAAGCATTACAGTATGTTAACAAATCCCAGCATTTGCATGCTATCCACCTTCCATCTGCAGCGAAAATGAAGCCTCTGGTTGCAAGTGAGTATACTAGAATAACTATCATTTGTGGCTCTGCCAGTAGTTCAATTGCCAATTCTATAACTGCTCTTCATCATCCTTCTTCTAGGATGAAAGAAACTAAGACAGTAAGCTGGATACATCCAGCTGGGTTCCCTCTAAGCACACTTCTCTTTCTATAATCAAACTCAACAGAAACAGGCTCTTGCTACTGGGCCTCAAACATGAAGAGGCTGTTCCTCTGTAGAAAATAAGTAAGCAGACATCAAAGATTTGTTAAGAAATTTGATTAAGAAACTTTTCCAGTCTTCCTACATAGCAGACACCTACTACTGGCATATGGTGTAGCTAGAATTGGATATATAGACTTTTACTTCTGCCTTTGGATCATGAGTTAATTAATACACATCCCTCAAGTTGGACACTGTAATGAAAGATTAACAAAATAACAACCCTCGCAGGAATTTAGTCTTTGAATCTGAAACCTCATTCAGATGTGTCAAGATATTTTTGTCATTCACCACTTAATTCAGGAGTGAGGTTTAAATTCCATGTAGAATTGAGAAGTTAGTAATACCTAATCAAAGACGATTTTACTCCAGTGAAATATCAAGGCAAAATGTTTCCTGCCCAAGGACAGTATTCCACATATTACCACAATGAAAACAGCATGTGGGGGGGGGCAGGGAGAAGATCTTATGGGCGGGGGAGCAACAACTGCCTTATTCCTTCAACCATTCATTTAGATTCCAAGATTGTCTCAGTGGGTAACCAAACTTCAAAACTGCAGAAGAATGCAAGTACTTAACATTGGACTTGTCTATAGAGATAAGCTTCCAATCTAAGCCACTTGGATAAAAATATATTAAAAAGTTAAAATAGGGACGCCTGGGTGGCTCAGTTGGTTAAGCAGCTGCCTTCGGCTCAGGTCATGATCCCAGCGTCCTGGGATCGAGTCCCACATCGGGCTCCTTGCTTGGCGGGGAGCCTGCTTCTCCCTCTGCCTCTGCCTGCCATTCTGTCTGCCTGTGCTCGCTCGCTCTCCTCTCTCTCTGACAAATAAATAAAACCTTTAAAAAAAAAAAAAAGTTAAAATATATTAAAAAGTTAAAATTGTAAAACCATAAAGTGGAAAAGAGAAGCCCATCCAGAAAAGGAAGAATTTGCATAACTTATGTAATTTGTTCAAATATCACGTTATTGCTCCAATTTCTACTTTGCTTTTCTGGGGCTAACTTTGCCTGCCAGATTCTCTTCGCTCACTCAACATGGCTGTCATCTTCACTCTCAAGGCTCTTGACCTCATCTAACATAGCAAGCAGACCTTTGAAAATAAATTATACTACGTTTCTGAAAGCTATAAGGAGATTGAGGAATGGCACATTTCAGGGGACACTGTTGACAAAAAGGTAAGTCTCCATATTAAAAACTCCAACTTAATTACCAATTGTTCCTAAAAAGTATGCTCATGATTTCTCCCCCTAAATTCTTCATTTACCTGTTAAAACTCACCATTCACCTTGTCTACAGGTCTAATATAAACTAGAAGATAAAGCAATTAAGAAAAGGCATCAGCCTCTAGTCCTAAGTAGCCTATCAGCGTCACACTAAAGTCCAGATGTTACCTCCAGAATTCTCAACATCCTCTGACTCACACAGGAACACCACCTTGATCTTACTTCAGGTGAATGGGGGTGTGAGGGTATGATTTGTAACAACGTCTGCAAAATTTCAAGACACTAAGTTTAAAAAATGCATTTTTAAAAATAAGAAATCACTGTAGAAGCAAACTAGCTGTTTGAGGGTGTACAAAGAAAGTAAGTTGTTTAAATTCATTGTTTTTCAATCAGTTGTATTGCTATGTAGCCAGAGGTACAGTTTGTGATTAAGGACCAGGCTCCAAACTCAGAAAGTCTTGATCCAAATTCTGTCTTTAACACTCACTAGCCATATAACCTTGGGTTCTTTCCTTCCCTCTAAGAAGCAGTTCTTTCCTCTGTAATGGAAATCACTGTAATAGCGCCCGCCTTACAAAGTTGTTGCGGGGGTAAACGAGATGCCATAGATAGTCTAGCTGTGTGAAGAACATATTTTTAATAATATATTGAGAATATATTTAATATATATTGAAAGATACATGTCTACAATGCAGGATGAGTGATTGAAACTGGGAATAATTTTTATACAGTTTATATATACCTTATGTACAGAAGTTATATATATATTTTTTTTAATTTAATTTTATTTATTTGACAGACAGAGATCACAAGTAGACAGAGAGGCAGGCAGAAAGAGGGAGGGAAGCAGGCTCCCTGCTGAGCAGAGAGCCAGATGTGGGACTCGATCCCAGGACCCTGAGATCATGACCTGAGCCAAAGGCAGCGGCTTAACCCACTGAGCCACCCAGGCGCCCCAGAAGTTATATATTTTATAAAATAAATACTTTGCTAAGTTTATTACTGTTTTCACCTAATTTTGTTTCTGTTTATTTAGAGGTGTTTTATTTTGCAATCATGAGATCTGTTATTCCATATGCCATATGGTATTTACAGATTATGCTTGAATTGCTCAAAAACCAGTAATTGACTTGGAATAACTGAGATAAATGAGTTCAAATTTTTTTCTCCACATTTCCTGTTTTATCTCGTTTATTGGTATTATTCAAGACAAACTGAAGTGACCAGTTTGATTCGTTCCTAAACTATCTTTTGTAGGGTAGTTGTACAATCAAACAATTCTTCCAAAAATTAAAGATTTTGGAGTAAGAATAAAAGTTGTCACTGACAAAATGCTCAGCTTTCAATTTCAGTGTGACAACTTGATACTTAGTTATATAACTGGAGGACCACATCTGTAAGCTCTATTACTAAAAGGACCTGATGCTCATAGCATTTAGAAACCTCAGTATCCTAGGTATTAAACAGAAGCCACTATCTAGGTGTCTTAACTTGAGTCAAACTATCAGAAATATTCAACGCTATGAAAACTCACCCAAGAACATCCACATAATCATGTTATAGGTGACGCTTTTGATCACACAGTTCTTGATAAAGTCTGTGTCAAATGCCATTGTAAAAGGTTTTTTGCTGAATTGATCTGAAGCTAACCAACACTGTAGATTCAATAACATACTTCACAAACACAAGAATGTTCCATTCAACTCTTAGCAGGCATGATGGATATCCCTAAGATCTAAAGCATACTGACATTTCTCAGGCACTGAATTGGATGTTGTCAAATGAAGCAGCCTCAGCCAGCTGAATCTATTTGGTCCATGTAAAGATCTTCCTATATAGCATGTGAATACTGATTTTCCCCTTGGAAAACTCCTTAGAAATTTCAAAAGATTGAGAGGCTCAAGAGTCTTCCCTCTAGCCAATGCCTGGTTTCATCTGGTCAGCCAACCTTTTAATGACACAAGAGTGGTCACCAATAAATCTCAGACTGTAATTATTCACCAGCACTCCTTAGGCGCTCGTTACTCCTTTCACATAATCAAACTCTTTGAAGTTTTGTGAGGGTCCATCTTTAATTTAGATGAAAGATTTCACTCTGTAGGTTTCTGAAATACACTCAGGAAAAGGATGAGTTCATTTATTCCTACAGCCATTCCTCACTCGCTTCTTTGTTCTTCAGGTGACATTTATTTTATTTTTTAAAAGATTTTTATTTATTCATTTGAGACAGAGAGATACACACAGAGAGAGAGAATATAAGCAGGAGGAGAGGGAGAGGGAGAAGCAAACACATGACCTAAACCGAAGGCAGATGATTAACCACCTCAGCCACCCAGGAGCTCCACCCAGGTGACATTTAAACTACCGTATTTTGAACTCTAAGGTCAAGGGAAGGGAAGCAATACTATTTGCCTCTGTGGTCTATAATTCAGAACCTGACTATCTGAGTTCCCACAAATATGGAGTAGTAGGTCCTGGTGTCAGTCACAGCCAACAACAACAACAACAACAAAATCACTTGATCAAACTGAAAGCTCCCAAAGTATGAACCCAAAGCAAAATAGCTAGGCTATGAGAAAGAGGACTTGCTATAAAACAGAAAAGCAACCTTCAGACAATATCAATAGCATATCAATAAACAAGAGAGATGCTAAGATTGCAAATTAAGATGCAATCTTAAAAATTTGTAAGATTGGTTGACTGCTAAGTTAGAATCTTTCAATTCAGTATGTATAGTTTCCCAGTTCAAGACACTTTTCTGGACCTCAACCTTGAATCTAGAGTAGTTTTTCTAGTATCTTAACATTTGGGTCTCAGCTTAAACATCACCTATTTAATGAAATCTTCCCTATCCTTCCAAACTAGATTAAATCATGTGTTATATGTTGGCATAATATTCTTTACTTCTTCATAATGTTCATTGCAATTAAAATTAATTATTTTTGCAATTAGTTGCTTAATTATTAGCCCTTCTGTTGGATTTAACATTGAAGTAGGTAGGACAATGTCTATTTTGTTTCCTGACATAGTGGATATGGCTGATATTTATTTATTGAGTTATCAGTATTTGAAGAATGAATATCAAAACTGACATATCTAAGAACCTTAATTTTAGACCAGATCAGACTTTACATTTCAATTGGTACAGTCTCTATTCCAATGTGGAGATCCTCTCTCAAAGTGTTTAACTGATGATCAACTGGTTGTTCCCTAAACAATTCCAACAAAGGGTCAGTAAATAATTTGTAAGAATTTGTTATTTGTCTACCATTCACCATTTATTAGAAAGTGTTCCATCAAGTGCTTCCGATAACTTCTGTGTGTCTATTGAGACTTAGAAACAATCCAGAATAAAATCCATTCCTTCTATACAAGAATACTTAAAAAGCAACTGATTTCTGTGCACTGATTTTATATCCTGAAACTTTACTGAATTCCTGTATGAGTTCTAGCAGTTTTGCACCCCAAACCATAAGATACCTAGGAATAAACCTAACCAAAGAGGCAAAGAATGTGTATGCAGAAAACTATAAAGTACTTAAGAAAGAAACTGAGGAAGACACAAAGAAATGGAAAAAACGTTCCATGCTCATGGATTGGAAGAACAAATATTGTGAAAATGTCTATGATACCTAAAGCAATCTACATATTTAATGCAATCCCTATAAAATACCATCAATTTTTTTCAAAGAAATGGAAAAAAGTATCCTAAAATTTATAAGGAACCAGAAAAGATCCCCAAAAAGCCAGAAAAATGTTGAAAAAGAAAACCACAGTTGGTGGCATCACAATTCCAGACTTCAAGCTCTATTACAAATCTGTGATAAAAAAAAATACAAATCAAACCCACAGTGAGATACTACCTCACACCAGTCAGAATGGCTAAAATTAACAAGTCAGGAAATGACAGATGTTGGAGAGGATGCGAAGAAAGGGGAACCCACCTGCACTGTTGGTGGGAATGTAAACTGGTGCAGCCACTCTGGAAAACAGCATGGAGTTTCCTCCAAAAGTTGAAAATAGAGCTACCCTACGACCCAGCATTCACACTACTGGGTATTTACCTAAAGATACAAATGCAGTGATCTGAAGGGGCACGTGCACCCCAATGTTTATAGCAGCAATGTCCATAATAGCCACATTATGGAAAGACCCTAGATGTCCATCGACAGATGAATGGATAAAGATGTGGTATACACACACACACACACACACACACACACACACACACACAATGGAATACTATGCAGCCATCAAAAAACCCAGAAATCTTGCTGTTTGCAACGACGTGGATGGAACTAGAGGATATTTTGCTAAGTGAAATAAGTCAATCAGAGAAAGACAATTATCATATGATCTTGCTGATATGAGGAATTTGAGAGGCAGGGTGGGGGTTTGTGAGGGGTAGGGAGGGAAAAAATGAAACAAGATGGGATTGGGAGGGAGACAAACTATAAGAGACTCTTAATCTCATGAAATAAACTGAGGGTTGCTTGGGGTTTGGGGAAGGAGGGATAGGGTGGCTGGCATGTGCCATCGTGAGTGCTGTGAAATATGTAAGCCTGATGAATCACAGACCTGTGCCCCTGGGGCAAATAATACATTATATGTTAATTTAAAAAGAAAGAAAGAAAGAAAGAAAGAAAGAAAGAAAGAAAGAAAGAAAGAAAGAAAGAAAGAAAGAAAGAAAGAAAGAAAGAGAGAGAAACTTAAAAAGGAGCCATAATGTGCTCCAATAGGTCTTTGTTCCTATAGGCTTAAATCCTTGGTTCTTCTAAATGTTCCTCATGTGATACAACATGTTAATATTGATTTCTCCTCACAATTTGGTTTTAATTCTCCTGACAGTCATTGTTCCTTTATTCAGCCTGTGTTCCAATGTAACCAAATCCCTTAACACTCCAAATGTGGTATGATCCAAAGTACAGTATAACCATTATCTTCCTTGATCTGAACTCCATAATTTTATTGGTATAGCTAACTTTGCATTGTTAGTAGTATCCTACCACCTCTATGAAAAATTGAATTCTACTGAGCTCAGCACCTGCTGAATAAAGCTATGATTTCTCCTGGAAATCTAAGGGTGACTTTTCTTTGCCATATGTTATCAGTACTATATTTAATTCCCATTTCTTTGGGAAAGATTATATGATATAGGGTACTTAGAAGTGTCCTAAAGCCGATTCCATAACAGACATTAAAAAATAGTTCTTTGTCCTCTTCCTTTCCTTTTGATTATTTTCATTTGCCTCAAGACTCCACCAAACAAAGCCAAGTCTTTTTGTGATGCTTGATGATCACTTCCAGTGGTAGAATCCTGAGAATTGCTTTGGTCTGCAAAGGGTACCAATGAAGTTTTCATTTCAGTGGTGACATATTTTCTGGGTTTTTATTTAAAAACCCAGCTACAGAAGGATGCAATGCGTCAAGTCTCTGAGTATCAGTGTCTATGGCTCCAAGTAGGGGCAGCCTTGTGGTATCTCTACCTTTCCATTTCCAGTAAGAAACCATGACATGAGCCTATTGCCATTTTTCACAAAGACCTTAGGGCTGTGAGTACAAAAAAGAAACCCTGCCACAGTTTACTTTCTGTTTCTTATTAGCTTATAAACTACACTATGTGAACTGCTGCAGAAAAATAATATCACCTTTCCTCTAAGTTGTAAAATGTCATGTTCTGATACTAGCAGGTACTCTTATACTTTCTTTTACTGGGTTCATTTGGCTTAATTTACTTATTTCTTTTCTTCCTTTGTATAAGAAAATGAATATCAACAGTCTTATCTGTTTATTTATTACTATTATTTGTTCATTTATTTACACATAATTATTTACACATAATACACATAATTTTAGAGACAAATACCTTTATAGGCAAAAAAAGAAAAAAAAAAGCTATTTTCTGCTCCATTTCTCTGTATTCCAAAGTCCTGATCATCACAAGTAATCATTTTCATCTTTTTAAAGTTATTTCTTCTGCTATCCACCTCTTACTTGTTAATAAAATATTACATACCTATATCTTGATTTTTCAGGTTTTTTTTTTTTTTTTTTTTTTGACAGGGATCACAAGCAGGCAGAGAGGCAGGCAGAGAGAGAGGAGGAAGCAGGCTCCCTGCTGAGCAGAGAGCCCGATGCGGGGCTCGATCCCAGGACCCTGAGATCATGACCTGAGCCGAAGGCAGCGGCTTAACCCACTGAGCCACCCAGGCGCCCCTATTTTTCAGTTTTTTAGAATATCTAATACCTTCAAATAATACAAGAAGAGTATTTGAGACTTTTTACAAATGTCCACTTCTCTCTCTTTCCCTCTCTTACCTTATCACCATCTTCTCAATCTGTCATAATTTTTATCAGATAAATATTTAATACATATATCATTATAACTATATTTATTAGAGCTCAACCAGATAGCATTCTTTAATTATGTTTCCTTCATTGCAAATATTTGGTTTTTCTGGGAGTTAGTAATTACATCTTTTTTTATTCCATTTACTTTGCTTTATAAGTAATCAACACTAGTTCATCCTCAACTCGTAAAACAGAACTTTAAAAATATGCTTAAATGTGGTCAAACACATCAGGTAAGCTTTCAGTATCTACTAGAAATTGTCTCCTCTCCAACTTGGACTTGGCTGAGTAACTATTTTCCTGAGACTTTCTTGCACTATTATCTTGAAATTCTCTTCACCTTCCTTCTGTTTCACCTCTGTATCTCAGATTCCATGTTTTATTCTTCCTTAGTTTACCCCACTTTGTTACCCCACTTTGTTACCCCATTTTTCAGGTGGTTTCCTGAGAGCGGTTTCATAGGAAGTAAATTTTTGAGACATTGTGTGTCTGAAAATATTTTTATTTCTGCCTTCACTCTTGATTGATAGTTTAGCTGAGTATAGTATTATAAGTTGAAAATCATTTTCCTTCAGGACTCTTATACAATACTCTACTGTTTTCTTTCACTGTTTTATTAAAAAGCTGAAAAGAGGTTGATACTTGAACTATATGTATTATTTCATAATTTTTTACACTTTGTTCTGTTCTCTCATCTGGAACTCATATTATTCACTAGTTGTACCTTTTGGAAAAATATTATTTTCTTAAATTTTCTTCCAATTTTTCACCTTTTGTCTTTTGGTGTTACTTCTAAGAAGACTGCCTCAAATATATATATTCCAACCATCTTACTGATGTTTAGGCTTATTCTTTTCCTGCTTGTAGTTTGAAAGAGTTCTTTCTTATTCAAGAGAAGCTCCCTTGTGAAAATATCCTGTTCTTTGTTCAAATGCAAAGTCTTATCTTACTGAGAACTTTACTTTACTTGCAGTTTCTTTCATCTTTTTTTTTTTTTAATTTTTAGGAACTGTTTTCTGTCAATTTTATTTCCATTTTGTTAGTCTCTGTGGAAGAGCAGTTGAAGATCACTCAGTGGTTGTTCCTATCCATTCAGTGGCCAGAGCAGTGGGAGTGGCAGACCAGTCTTCAGGGGCTGGCTGGGCATTCCAGTCTTCAGTAGGGAACTGCTGAGTAGGCATAGAGGGCACCTGGATGCCTTCTTCAGGTTGCAACTTCAGGTTGAGTAGCAGTGAACTCAGGAGCTGGAGCGATCCACTTGACCCTGAAACTCCTCCTTGGTCACAGCATTTTCAGCAGAGGCCTGTTCTTCCTTTTCAAGTTCTTCAGGATCTCTGAAGATGTAGAGATCCGGCCTGACCTCCCATGGTTTTTTACAGGAAATGGTGCCATGCTTGTGTAGAACTTCCAGGGCCAGCATCCACCACATCAGACCCACTGAGTGAGCTTCACTCTTGTTGCAAGAGATAGCAGTGTCCACAAAGTGCAGAGAAGAGTCTGTGTTACACACCAGTGGTAGGCAGGTTAATATAAGACACTTCTGTGAGAAGCTGATAGTCAGCTTTAGGATCAATAACCACCAAAAGTCTCAGCTCTTGGAAGGCTGCTTGGACCTTGTTAGTGAAGTTTTCAGGAGTGAAAGAGTGGCTCCAGTAGCAGCAGCAAATTCCAATACGGCTTATTGACCAGTATTCCTGGATGATATGACAGTGACATCAGCTGGGTTTTCGGTGCAACAATGACATGAGCTGCCAGTAGAAGCTTCTCCCAGGTTCTCTTCAGATTTATGATGTAGATGTCACCACTTTTCCTTCTGTAGATGTACTGTCCCATTTGAAAGTCAAGGTTGGTGCCACTTAACTGGATTCCTGCTGTAAGGAATTTGAGGACATCCCCCTCCTTCATTTGCAGAACATCAAGGACTCAGGACATCGTGAAAGTTTCCCTTTAAGTTATGATGGGAATGCAAAACAAGGCTGTATGAACCCCTGCCCAGGTAGTGTGTGAAGGCTCTTTGTTTTTTAAGTTTTATTGTCTTTCCTTTATCAACTTTGTTTCCTCTGAGTCTCCCTTCTCTACTTGTTCACTTCAGTCTTTGCCTTCGGCATTAAGAAGCTCCAATGTTTGATTTTCCCTAGTCAGCAATTTATATTTAAATATGAGATCATAAAACTTTGAAGGAGGAAAAAAATCATTGGATTGATGGCTCTCAGCAAGAGCAATAAACAGGGGACCATGCTACTTCACTTGAGATGTCCTAATGATAGTTTTGTAAACCTTTTGTTTTGAGCCAGTCTTTTGAGCCCAGGCTAGGAACTCTTTAGCTTACTTCTCAATGGCACTGCCATCAGCATTCTGAGAGCCAAAAAGAAAAGAAGGCTGAAAGACTCCCAGTATAGAACACCAATTTCCACTCAATCTTCTTGCTTCCATTTCAGGGCTACACCCTGTTCTTTGTTTTGCTTAATGTCCCTGAGTTAACAGTCTCTTTAGATCAACTTTGCCAGAAATGGAAACTTAATTTCCTCTGCTGGGAAATTCTTCTGACTTGGATTTAGCCTGGCTATGATGGCTTGGAGAGGTGATCTGGGAGTGTAGCTACTCCTAAGATAAAATATTCCTTTCACCAATCTTTCTGATTTTAGCTTTGTCTCCTAAGCCCAATTCAGAAGTATCTGGTACCCCCAACTCCTACAATTTTGGGGTCTATACAGGTAAATTGTTTATCTTATTTTTTGTATCCCCCCAATATATTCTTCTTTGTCAAGTCTAATTAATCAAATATAACTTTATCTACTGAAAAATGAATATATACAAAGTTGGGACAGGCTTATACTAAAAAATTTATTGTTGTTTATTTAAAATTCAAATGTAAAATTCAAATTTCATCTACTATTTTGTCCAACAACCCAAGTATGGTAGAAAGTAGAGTAAGGAAGTGTAAGGAAGTTAAGGAATGTTAGGAATTTTTACCTTACAATATCATGAGTCAAGAGAGTGTTTGGATTTGATACAAAAATAAATAGATGTTTTTCCTTTTTTTATTTTAAGAGATTTTATTTATTTGACAGACAGAGATCACAAGTAGGCAGAGAAGCAGGCAGAGAGAGAGGTGGGGAAGCAGGCTCCCCCTTGAGCAGAGAGCCCGATTTGGGGCTCGATCCCAGGACCCTGGGATCATGACCAGAGCCGAAGGCAGAGCCGAAGGCAGAGGCTTAACCCACTGAGCCACCCAAGTGCCCCAATAGATATTTTTCATATAATATTTAGATTAGCAAAAGTACCTAATAAAGTTACTAACCCAGAACTTTTTAGACAGAGAGGGAATAAAACACGGGGAGTGGTGTGACTAAAATCTTTAGCTATTATAGCAGAAAATCACTAACTTTCCTCTAATGTCTAAATGGAGAAATAAGAAAAGCAGTACATGAAGGCATTCACCTAGAAGACCTAAAAGCAGGCATGATTAAATAAACTAGGCACCACAAAGCTGCTGACATAGCATGTAGATATGGAGAGGATTATGAATATTAATTTTCAGACCTATAGTACTAGTCCTTTCACTTTTTAATAGATGTCTAACCTAAATTTTTTTCAATTTGTTTTAAGGAATACTTTAAGTAAATATTTATACCTCTATATGGTATTTATTTTTATAAAGTAGCAAAAATATTGTGCCTATAAGTGGCTATAGCCTTGACTTAAAAACACTTTCACATACATCTTAACTTTTGAAAAGTCAGAGTCAGAATAGCTTAACTTTCAAAGAGAGAAGTCTATTGGAGAAATTAAATTTTCTCTTTTTCTAGTAAGGAGAGATTTTTTTTCCTAGGGAAAATATCAAATATGAAAGCAAAATTCCCAGCAGGTGATAATAATCTTGCTTTCATGAAAGAGCAGTCAAGAAAAACACATTCATTTGTCTACTTTCAAAGCTTGCTGCAGTTACTGTCAAATATCTGAGCAATGTTCTCATTTTTAATAATGATTAAATAAGTAATTGTTTCATTAGTCTTAATCTTGGGGCTTACTATAATTTAGGTTTCATGAATAAGCATACTAATTTGTCTGATTAATTTCCTTCTAGCAGTAATTTTAGTTAATAAGAGTGATAAAGGCAATATACAGAAAATGTAACATTCTTGTAATTACTGACTAAAGTTATGAATATATAAATATGCAATTTCCAAAATGAATAAGAGTAAAAAATAATAGAAGGGCATAGATATAATACATTTCATAGTAATATCAAACAAACTTAATATATATCATGGTAGCGTCCAACAACCCAAGTATGGTAGAAAGTAGAGTAAGAAAGTGTTAGGAATGAAAGTAGAAAGTTAGTTCGTCAAGTAGAAAGAAAGTTAGTCAATGAATCCCCTTCAAGTCAAAGCAGTTGACCTCACACAAAGAAAGGAAAAGAAAAACTGTCGTAGCCCTCATGTTCAGTACTATAGGGTCTCTGATGGAGTTTCTCTGATAATAAAATAAAAATGCTCCACACTCACTACACACCATGACTTTATCAATAATAAATAAATAATTGATCTTATAAATAAGAGATAAAAATACTATTTTATGATCCAAATCAATGGTGAAAGTCATGTCTACAAAATATTGAAACCAATTTCAACAAAGTACACCTAAAATTCCACCTAGTTACGTGTTGAAAACTTATTTTTCTCAGCTGTATTTACAAGGGTAAGCCTCAATTTAAAAAGGTAATGATAGCAATACTGTAGCTTTAACAGAAGTCATGATTTGCATGAATTTCTTATGTTTAAAGGTTTTTTTTACTTAAGATTCATAATATAATGCACCTTATTGTACAACAGAAAGAGAAATTATGGTTCAATTTACTAAAATAATTATAATCATAATCACATCTGCTCTTAAAGACTGTCAAATATCTCCAGAGTGCACTGCATACATTTCCTGTATTAGATTCCCTCTTTTATGAGTTAATTAAACAATTTCACAGCATTATTGTACAACTATTCTACGTGGCATATTGTTTGTGCAGAACATTCCCTTTAATAGCTCTATTCTTCAAACAGATGTTCATTTAAATTTTTTCAGAGATTTTATTTGAGGAACAATTAGTACATTTATCCTGCTATGTTGTCACCTTTCTGTGGATTCTGAAGCAGCTCTATCTCTATCTCATATAGTCAACAATTTTAAAGGTAAGAAAAAAACATTCTTCAGCAAATAGGTCAGTGCACAAGAATATCAGAGCAAATTACCCTCAAATGATGGCTACTCAAACTTGCCCTGGTATTAGAGTAAAAATCAACAAGAACTTTTCTCAAAGGCATGGAAAAATAAAAATACATGATAGCACATTTCCGAAGTGTACTAGCTTTGTTTTTATAAATTTTTACTTACACATCCAAGCAGATTGGATTCATTCATTATAAACCAGAGTAAAGTGACAGATTGAAGGAAAAGAAATGGATGCAAGACCCCTTAAGGTTTATTTATCAAAAGAAAACTGAATCAGTCATTCCCTAAGACATGTTTTCCTGGGAAAGTGACACTGTATGTTGTTATGAACTAGCTTATCTTACCTAAACATTTTAAAGGAAGGAGATGCCACCTACCATGTGTTTTTTTTTTTTTTTTAAGATCTTATTCATTTCATTTGACAGACAGAGATCACAAGTAGGCAGAGAGGCAGGCAGAGAGAGAGAGGAGGAAGCAGGCTCCCTGCTGAGCAGAGAGCCCAATGTGGGGCTCGATCCCAGGACCCTGGGATCATGACCTGAGCCGAAAGCAGAGGCTTTAACCCACTAAGCCACCCAGGCACCCCACTACCATGTGTTTTGAAGAGGAAGTTTCCCTCCTTGCTTGACTCAAATCAAGTTTTACAGGATTTCAGTCTCTGGTCAGGTTGGCTTTGTGCAACTCTCTCAATGGATTTATCTCCTTTCATTCTCTCCTAGAGAGCTATTGCAGAGACAGCGGTGTTTGCCCATGTAGATGTTGCATCTCATGTGAAGAAGAATAATCTCACTGCAATGAAATCAGAATTGCATTCTTTTACTCTCCTTTAAATAAATGGTGGCACAGAAATAACATTTGTCCTTGCTTTTGAACTATGGATTAATGAATTATGAACATCTGTTTACCACTCTGAAAGTATAATATGCATTCATTCGGATGGAAATACAGTGTCAAGAAAAATGAGGAACAGTATGTTTTCAGAGCTATTCTATTCCTTTCTCTTTTTTTCATTTTCTTTTGAGCAGAATTTGGTTTTATTCAAATAAGAAAGCCTGAAAAGTTGAGGCATTACTAGGAATTTAAAATATGCTCACAAAATGAGCACTTCATTTTTAGGTTAAAAATATGCAAAATGTTAGTTACTGGAAAGTTTCAGAACAATTGCACCATAACATCCCAGCCTCCTCAAAGAATACAGCAGAGCTGAAGGTAATAAAGTTGAATTGTTTCTTTACCTAGACCTTCTAATATCTCTAATCAGGAGTGGTCTCAAGGAACATTATTTTAGAATAGGCTTCTGAGATGCCATTCTGGAAAAGAAGAGTTCAGTTATGATTAAGAATACTGGTACGGCCTTTCTCTCTGCCATGTGAATTGTGTGCACCTGGCAGTGAACAGTGATGAAATGGAATGTATATGACAGATTGCCAGAAGCAGAGCACTCCAGACATTGTAAAGGGAGACCTTTTAGGCACTGTTCAGAATGGCAGTAATTTGAAAACCACCTAAAATGTTTAGACAAAGGTAATTTTTAAATGGATTTTAATATATCTATGTAATAAAATGCTCTTTGGACAATAAAAAATGATAATATATTTTTTTTATTTACGAGCACTGAAGAATGATTACAGTGTAAACCCTTTAGAGAAAAAATGAGGGGAAAAAAAGCAATATGCATATTATGGATTGATCTATTTATACATTTATATGAGCACCTGCTGTCCAGACTAAGCAACTTAGTTCTTATTGTGTTTCCTTAATTTTTTCTTTCTTTTTTTTTTTTTTTTTTTTTTTTTTTTTTACAGCTTTATAAACATATATTTTTATCCCCAGGGGTACAGGTCTGCGAATCGCCAGGTTTACACACTTCACAACACTCACCATAGCACATACCCTCCCCGATATCCATAATCCCACCCCCTCTCCCAACCCCCTCCCCCCATCAACCCTCAGTTTGTTTTGTGAGATTAAGAGTCACTTATGGTTTGTCTCCCTCCCAATCCCATCTTGTTTCATTTACTCTTCTCCTACCCCCTCGACCCCCCATGTTGCATCTCCTCTCCCTCATATCAGGGAGATCATATGATAGTTGTCTTTCTCCGATTGACTTATTTCGCTAAGCATGATACCCTCTAGTTCCATCCACGTCGTCGCAAATGGCAAGATTTCATTTCTTTTGATGGCTGCATAGTATTCCATTGTGTATATATACCACATCTTCTTTATCCATTCGTCTGTAGATGGACATCTAGGTTCTTTCCATAGTTTGGCTATTGTAGACATTGCTGCTATAAACATTCGGGTGCATGTGCCCCTTCGGATCACTACGTTTGTATCTTTAGGGTAAATACCCAGCAGTGCAATTGCAGGGTCATAGGGTAGTTCTATTTTCAACATTTTGAGGAACCTCCATGCTGCTTTCCAGAGTGGTTGCACCAGCTTGCATGCCCACCAACAGTGTAGGAGGGTTCCCCTTTCTCCGCATCCTCACCAGCATCTGTCATTTCCTGACTTGTTAATTTTAGCCATTCTGACTGGTGTGAGGTGATATCTCATGGTGGTTTTGATTTGTATTTCCCTGATGCCGAGTGATATGGAGCACTTTTTCATGTGTCTGTTGGCCATCTGGATGTCTTCTTTGCAGAAATGTCTGTTCATGTCCTCTGCCCATTTCTTGATTGGATTATTTGTTCTTTGGGTGTTGAGTTTGCTAAGTTCTTTATAGATTTTGGACACTAGCCCTTTATCTGATATGTCATTTGCAAATATCTTCTCCCATTCTGTCAGTTGTCTTTTGGTTTTGTTCACTGTTTCCTTTGCTGTGCAAAAGCTTTTGATCTTGATAAAATCCCAAAAGTTCATTTTTGCCCTTGCTTCCCTTGCCTTTGGTGATGTTCCTAGGAAGATGTTGCTGCAGCTGACGTCGAAGAGGTTGCTGCCTGTGTTCTCCTCGAGGATTTTGATGGATTCCTTTCTCACATTGAGATCCTTCATCCATTTTGAGTCTATTTTCGTGTGTGGTGTAAGGAAATGATCCAATTTCATTTTTCTGCATGTGGCTGTCCAATTTTCCCAACACCATTTATTGAAGAGGCTGTCTTTGTTCCATTGGACATTCTTTCCTGCTTTGTCGAAGATGAGTTGACCATAGAGTTGAGGGTCTATTTCTGGGCTCTCTATTCTGTTCCATTGATCTATGTGTCTGTTTTTGTGCCAGTACCATGCTGTCTTGATGATGACAGCTTTGTAATAGAGCTTGAAGTCCGGAATTGTGATGCCACCGACTTTGGCTTTCTTTTTCAATATTCCTTTGGCTATTCGAGGTCTTTTCTGGTTCCATATAAATTTTAGGATTATTTGTTCCATTTCTTTGAAAAAAATGGATGGTACTTTGATAGGAATTGCATTAAATGTGTAGATTGCTTTAGGTAGCATAGACATTTTCACAATATTTATTCTTCCAATCCAGGAGCATGGAACATTTTTCCATTTCTTTGTGTCTTCCTCAATTTCTTTCATGAGTACTTTATAGTTTTCTGAATATAGATTCTTAGTCTCTTTGGTTAGGTTTATTCCTAGGTATCTTATAGTTTTGGGTGCTATTGTAAATGGGATGGACTCCTTAATTTCTCTTTCTTCTGTCTTGTTGTTGGTGTAGAGAAATGCAACTGATTTCTGTGCATTGATTTTATATCCTGACACTTTACTGAATTCCTGTACAAGTTCTAGCAGTTTTGGAGTGGAGTCTTTTGGGTTTTCCACATAGAGTATCATATCATCTGCGAAGAGTGAGAGTTTGACTTCTTCTTTGCCGATTTGGATGCCTTTAATTTCCTTTTGTTGTCTGATTGCTGAGGCTAGGACTTCTAGTACTATGTTGAATAGCAGTGGTGATAACGGACATCCCTGCCGTGTTCCTGACCTTAGCGGAAAAGCTTTCAGTTTTTCTCCATTGAGAATGATATTTGCGGTGGGTTTTTCATAGATGGCTTTGATAATATTGAGGTATGTGCCGTCTATCCCTACACTTTGAAGAGTTTTGATCAGGAAGGGATGCTGTACTTTCCTTAATTTTTCCCCTTACTTTATGCTAAATATGATTTGTTTGATGCTACAGTGGTCACAATGGGAGTTTGCTGCCACATACCATGGACACATATGCCAAGCTTTGCAGATCAAATATTAGGGTACATTATTACATTTTGTTTGTGTGTGTGCATCATCTGAACTTCTTTTTGAAGTACTATAAACATTCGTATAAATGCATTAATCATAATTGTATATGTTAATGGATTTTCACTATTGATCACATCACTGTAAGACACCCATATCAAGAAAAAACAATTTCAAACCTCATTCTTACTGCTTCCCAGTCACTACTACCTCCATCCAACCTTAAAAATTATCTGATTTATAATACTTTGGCTTCTTTTGCTCAATACTGTCTTCGTGATTGTCACTTATGTTTTGTTTTGTGGGTTTTTTTTTAATTTAGTTAGAGTTCATTTAATCTCATAGCTGTATAGTATTTCATTTTATAAACATACCACAATTTATATACCTATTCTGTTAAAGGACATTTGGTTGTTTCCAGTATATAACTTAAAAATAGTGCTGCTATAAACATAATTGTGACATTGACTGATATCTCATTGTTAACTCACCCCATTAAAAATGAGGTTTATATATGCATAAATCATGGGGATTTATATATTGCTATATAGTATTTACTAATTTTTAAAGATTATTCACATCTATGTTTGGTTGCTAATTCTCCCTTTTTTGTAGTGTCCTGGTCAAATTTTGGTATCAAGATTATGTGACTTCATAAAATGTATTAAGAAGTGCTCCTCTTCCAGTTCTTACAAGTTCACTCATTATAGGCATTAAGCATTCATGAGGATGCCATTTAGTGCTTGGTGTTTTCTTCTGGGAGGTTTTCATGATAATATTTTCAATTTCCTCAGAATATAGGTGATAAATGGTATCATTTTTGGTAATTATTTTTGTAAAATTTTAAAATTTCATTTACATGGTAGATATCTAAAGTTTTCTCAATATTGCTTTTTAAATTGCTTGTAGTATCCACGTAATAACCACCTTTTTTTTTTTTTTAAGATTTACCAATTTATTTGAAAGAGAGGATGAGACAGAAGGATACAGAGCACATGACCAGGAAGGGCAGAGGGGAAGGAAGAAAGAATCCAAAGCAGACTCTGCTTAGCACAGAGCCCAGTGCAGGGCTCAATCCTAGGACCCTGAAATCATGACCTGAGCTGAAACAAGAGTCAGATGTTCAACCAGCTGTGTCACCCAGGTGCCCCATAATAACCACTTTTTAAAATCTATTACATTGAGAATGTTTCATTTTCTCTATTTTCTCTTTGTCAATTTTGTTAAAGATTTAGGAATTTTATTAGTAATTTGATTAGCAAAATTACCCTTTATTTGTTGATTTTTCACTATTTTATATTTGTTTCCTATTTCACTGATTTCAGATCTTATTTTTAGGATTTCCTTCTTTCTACTTTCTTTAGAAAGGCTTTGGCTTTGATTTGCTTTTTTCCTCTGTTCTTGAGATGGAAGCTTATATAATGTATTTTCGGACTTACTTCAAATACAAATATAAATAGTGCTTTTGTTTTTATATAATTTGTGTGTATGCTGGATTTTAGCTAGTAAATTTTAACTACAAAAAGTAACAATAATATCAATATTAGGTGCCATAATAGCCAACATTTCACAGCTATACAACAAACATTTATTGAACGTCTGCCACATGCCAGGAGCTGGGGACACAGTGTTGAAATGAGATACATATGTCATCCTCATGGAGCTTATAGTAATGGGGGACAACGAGAGCAGTCACATAAATAATCACCTATTATTTGCTAACCATTATTAAATGATCGTGACTTTTGTTTTAAAAATTAACAAGGATCATGATGAACACGAGGATGACAAAAAGAAAAAGACATTTAATAATGACAATTATGCTAGAAGAGATATTAATATCTGCATTTTACAAAGACAAGTAAGACTCGCAATAGACCAAGTAAACAAGTTCATAACCAAAAGATGGATGGAGTTTCCAAATATATTCCTTCCACTCTATCGATACTTCTGTCAGAGAGCTTGGCATTCTATTAATGGGTTCCGTCCTCTGTCCTCTTTTAGACACATATATTTTGTGACTCAAAGGCACTTATAAATAGCAGACAACAGCAGATACTTGCAATGAAGGTAAAAAGACCTTTTTAGGTCTTTTGGTAATGAGATTAACATTTGAGGTTTGATTTTCAGAAATCAAAATTCTAGAAAGTAATAACTGTAGGATGTTCAGAGATGATTTTATTTGCTCCTATTATTTACAGATTGGTCACAAGCAGGATGGGAGACTAATGTGTTAAGGGTTAATGTAAAGCTACAAGAGAAAACAAAGGAAATACAAAGCACATGCCTTAGAGAACAACTGTATCTTCACAGAAAATTCACATGTTATAAATGAGCATTTCTCACAAAATTGGAAATGATGTTGTCAAACATCCCTTCTTCTCCTTTCCTAAATGGTTACTTGTTTCAAGTCCCTTTTTATACATTTCCTAAGAAAAGTCTCACAAATAAACAAAAGACACAGAATGGGCTCCACTTACAAACAAGCTCTAGCAGGAATCTCAACTGCTCTGTTGTTTCTTTCCCTTTGCTTCACTGCTCCGGGCAGACAGCAGTCAGTCAGCCCCGTTATGCCTTCAGCAGAAGAGACTGAATAAAGAAATCTCTGAGCCCAACTGCTCAAAAGATCTACAAATACCTCAGGGCCAGTGAATTTTCAAAAACCGTGACTTTTGCCTTAAAATTAAGAAGGGGCAGGATGAACACAAAACTGGTTGCCAGAGGGTTGAGAGAGAATGACAGTGACTGAGGGGAGACAGCTTCCTGAAAGGTTTTGAAATGGGGAAAAGGGAGACCTCAGCTATGAGGAGCATTTGTAGAAGGAAAGAACAGATTTAGTGCTTCCCTGGCATACACGTATTCACCTATAGCAGATTTCTAGTCCAGAGGTAGCTAACCTACTCCGACAAATCACACTGGTGGCCAAAACTCAGCTTCCACTCTGCCTGTTTTAGTCTGTGTGGTGAATGCTGTTGACAACTGTCAGCCTGACAGAACTGTGCCTAATTAACACTCTCCTAATACCCCAGCAAATAACAAACCTGCTGTGGGGGAAAAATGCATTCACACTTCCTTATCAAATTAGGGCAAAAAAAAATGCTCCTAATTAGCTAAAATCAATTAATGTGACAGCAAAATGAATGTATTTATACTGTCAGCTAAAGGTACAGTCAGAGAAGTGTCTAAAATATAATGAAGCTGCTGGAGTTTCTTAAAGTTAATAGAGGGTTGGGGCTGAGGGGATTTTATCAGTGATTCACAGAATCTGATGGATTTACCTCAGAAGCAGCAGATGTCCTAGGGCATTACAGGACCTAGATGATTTCTAATTGTGATTATTCATTAAAACTTAGGGGGAAAATATGTGGTTAATCAATAATAGTCATGTAGATTTTGTAGCTTATTTGCAATCACACATATAAATGCACATACACTTAAAAATAAAAGAGGAGTGGGGAGCCTGGGTGGCTCAGTCAGTTAAGCATCCTACTGGACTCTAGGTTTTGGCTCAGGTCATGATCTCATGGGTCTTGAGAAAAGGCCGCACATAGACATAGGCCGGCTCTGCACTCAGAGGGGAGTCTGCTTGAAGATTCTTTCCTTCTGCCCCTCCCTCCACTAGCCCTCACTCTCTCTCTCAAATAAATAAATCTTAAAAAAACAAAAATAAAAGAGGAGCTTCAGACAGCTCATTAGTAGGTTCTTTATTGAGTTGGTTGTATTTTCATGGCTAGTAACTAGTAACCATGTATTTCATGGCTAGTTACTAGCTTTCATGGCTAGTAACTATTTCACAAACTTTCTTTTATAATTACGCTCAGTTCAAAACTTGAGACAGAAAAGTATTACTTGCCAAAAAACCCAGGTTGGGGTCCACAAATTACCTTGCCGCCATCCTCTTCAACTACAGTGTTTTGATTCCAAGAATACTGGGCAAATTAGGTGGCTTGAGACTTACTGACACGATAAATTGTTCACAGAGAAATGTCCACATTGTGATAATTAGTTTAATGTGATCTAAAATAACAATAATTACATGTGTCGTGACTTCCTAATCTAGACCAAGTATTTTTTTAATGGGCATTTGAGTAGGTTATACAACAAAACTTAACACCTCTTCTAATCATAGTTGATTCTCAATGAATTCATCTTCATCAAAGATTCCATTTGATTCCTCTCCATGCCAGTGGACACAATAGGCATCATCCTTTCCCCTGTGTAGGGATGGTGTGTTTATTTACTTAATGAAGTATCTGGAGGCCTCTACTGGTGTTTAGGAAAATATCAACTGAGATAGAACAATAATCTTAAAAGGATTCTAAGCAGATGAACCTCCTTTATATGTGATATATCCAAAACTTCACTTCTCTATTTTTAACACTCTTTCATTATTGTAAACACTAGTAAACTGATCATTGCCGTTACCCAATATCACCTTTTCTAAGTGAACTGTGTGGCCCCAGGATACCCTGTGTTCTCTTCTCCAGGATGCCATCCTATCCTGCCCATCCTAGCTGCACTAACTTATCTGCCTGAAGATTATTTTTTCACCCTCTGTCAGCTTGTATCACGTCTGAATTCCTCATTCCCCAAGGATTAAGGCAGATTTTTTTTTCCCATCAAACCAGCTGTTTGTTTTCTTTTTCTCTCAGTAATGGGAAAATAGCTTTGTTATAAATTAATGGTGTCCACATTGGATGGGGGTAAAAATCAGCTTCTGTTTGATATCCATTATATTTCTAAACAGGTAAAACTGACAAATATATAAAACACAGTGAGAAGCTGCCAGCAGGAGAAACGGGTGGGATACAATAAAATTGGGAACAGACAGAAGAGTGATTATAAAATATTTCTAAAAGCATACAGCAAGAAAGGAGGTGACTACCATTGATTGTCACTTTGCTATGTGTCATACTCTTAGTAATATCCTCAAAAATACAAATAAAATGAGCATTTTCCTTTCACATTCAACAGCCAATGAAATTCTTCTTGTTTATAATATATAACCTCAGTATTTTCCATCAATGGAAGAAGAGTCTAGAAAAAAGGGAAAATAGAATCAGGTAACACAACCAGCAATCTTAATGGCTATATAGGCCTCTATATAGATCAAAAGTAAACCTAGGCACACTCTTGAAATATAGACAAGGAAGGTGAGTTCTGATAGCTAAATTGCCACAAGTCGTAAATCTAGTTCCCTAATAGCAGACTCTAAGACTAGGATTCTTCTCCAAGTTGTTTTTTAAGGGAGTCTTCTCAGGAGAGACCAGAAGTGAAGGAAGCAAGATGAAAAGTCAGAGAAGCTAAGCAAGGAATTGATTTCTGGTGCACCTAGACTCAGTCTGACTCTAGGATTGTACCAGGCTGCTATCTCCCTTCTGGAAGCAAGGCAGTGAGTACTTCATACATCTACCAGTCAAGAAATTACCCTGGGACACTCAGACCTCTCTGGATGAGCTAGCTCCAGTCACCCAATTGGTTTCAAGTGTGAATCCTTATCAGCAGCAACTACAGCCCTTCAAAGGGCTCTCCCAGGTTCTAAGAGAGATGTCCATAGAGTCTGCCACACTCTGTGATGCTTTCACGGCATTTGCTGAGAACCAATGTTCAATCACATATCAAAGAGTTTTGTGACTGCCTGGTAAACTTAAAGGCTAATGAGACCCTTTAAGCAATGAATACATGCATAGAGATAAAAAATAAAATGTAATTTTCTTTTTTTAATAGTTTTTTTTTTAAAGACTTTATTTATTTATCTGACAGAGAGAGATCACAAGTAGACGGAGAAGCAGGCAGAGAGAGAGAGAGAGAGAGGGAAGCAGGCACCCTGCTAAGCAGAGAGCCCGATGCGGGACTCGATCCTAGGACCGCGAGATCACGACCTGAGCCGAAGGCAGCAGCTTAATCCACTGAGCCACCCAGGCGCCCCAAAATGTAATTTTCTTGACTATTCCGCCTACCCTATCTATAATCCCATTTTTCTACAAGGCAATGGATAACAAAATCAATCCTTCAAATGATTAAAAAATAAAGGTTTTCTTTTAATAAAGAATATAAAATAAAATCTTTTTAAGTACAAGAAATATAAAATTCTAGACATTGATGTTAGCCATACAGCCATACTTTTGGCCAAGAATAGGATTTTTAAGTTGTAGATGATATTTGAGATATCTCTTAACTTTTCCCAAAGATTTCAGGATATTCTAGTTCCATTTTATTTTACTGTCTTTATGTAAAAAATCAAAATGTTGGTTTTTATAAAATTTGGGGGTTTATAGAATTTATGGAATTTTAATTGGATAGAAAAAGAAAGATAAGATTTCACTTACTTCTCTTAAGTTTTGATAAGCAAATCTGTTAACTCATGGAAGTAGCAAAATGATGCTCATTCATTTTACAGTATCTGCATAGTTGAACATTTATGATTTTAGATAATGTTGCAAAGGATTTCAGAATAAGCCTTCATGGTGTCTGAAATGTTGTATGAATCTCCCCTCTACTGGACATTCTTCTAAATTGGTACTAGGTCATCCTGATCATACTTCAAGACAATATCATGGGTTGTAGGTTTAAGTATGCCTTGGACTTAGTATGTGTTCTCTTACCAATTAGTTGTGTGATCTTGAATATGTAACTTAGTCTCTCCAAGCTGGAGCTTCATCCTCTGTTTACTATTTAAAAAAAAAAAAAGTACATATAACATTACTTACCATCCAGACTTAATGTGGATATTAAATAAAGTGTATATCTGATAAAGATAGCACATTTAACACCTCATCTTCTGCTGAAATACCATATAAAGGCAGAAAATACATATTCTAAAGATTCAAAAATAATTTAAAAACAGAGTTTAATTGGTAAGCTCAAAATTTTGAACACCTCTTGAAAAACCAAAAGCTTTCAGAGATCAAGTATCTTGAAAATCAAGACTGCAGGAACACCAAGGATATCTGATATATCAAGCATAGAATGAAGATGGAAAAACACAGTTATTGAGAGATGGAAACATTTCAAATAAGATTGTATCAGAAAAGAGTAGTCTTAAAAACAGTAATGCTATTAAAACTACCTGGAAATGTAAAGATTTGTATTAAGCTTTTTATAAACAAGGAAAACAATAGAAAAATTTAAAACATATGGAAGATTCATGTTCTATTTATCAGGTAATCTTATACCTCGCTTAAATTTTTTAATAAAAATTGAGTTTCTAATAATCACCTGATTTAAATATCAAATTTAAGGCATTAGTGTAATGAAAGATGGAGGGAATTGCACCATATAGAACTAGTGCAGGGAAAAGAAACGGCAGACTCTCTTAGTGGTACCAGAGCTAGCATCAAAGAATCCTTATTTGTGTTCTTCTGTTCTGTAAACCCCTTATTTCTTCTAGTAATAAGGATTTATTTATTTTTTCTTTCTCCAACCTCCTTAGAGATACTAAACATTTAATAACCATCCTTTGTAAAAAGCTTTCACTTGTCTAAAGATGCAAATTAATTATCATCACTTTGTATAATTAGTTCACAATAGTTTAGTAAAGTTAAAAACCAATGGGGAAAAAATAGGAACAAGTTTAAGTATGTTTCATGTTTATATTTTTTATGGTCACTAAAGTATTTTATTAGGAAAACCAGCTAAAAACAATTGATGTGGAGATGGTTTAGAAGAATTCCTGCAAAAATTTTAGTTTTTTAATTTCAGGCTTCTTATTTAAATGAACTACTTGAATATTCATCCTTAAAGATTTGATCACAGTTTAATGCTGTAACATTTAATTACCTTCATTTTGGGGCCACTATAAATCAAAAGATTGTAATTCAAATGTATACTAATTTATTCTTGACCTTGAAGTTAATTACTAACCATCAGAGGCTTTAATTATTGTGGGCAAGGTGGGAATATATCAAAAGAAGACCTGCTGAAACAAGA
The DNA here is from genome assembly GCF_902655055.1 of Lutra lutra. NCBI lineage: Eukaryota > Metazoa > Chordata > Mammalia > Carnivora > Mustelidae > Lutra > Lutra lutra. The sequence continues at coordinate 48,904,699 of NC_062280.1, read as the reverse complement.
AATAGAAATGAGGTTTATGGGCACTGAGAAGGTCTAGAAAATATAACCAAGTAATATCTAAGGAAAATGCTGATACCAAAAACTGACAAAGAAATAATAATAAAACACAAACTACAAACCAATATTCTCAATGAAAATGCATGAAAAGTTTGTAAACAAAATTTAAGCAAATTAAATTTAACAAATTTAAAAAGTATAATACACCATGACTAAGTGGGGCTTATGCCAGAAATACAAAGTTAATTTAACATTCAAAAATTAATCAAAGTATTTCAACAGATAACAAACTTAGAGAAAACATATACTCATCTCAACAGATGTAGAAAAACATGTCACAAAATTCAACATACATGACTAATTAAAAAAACTCCCAACAAATTAGGAGTAGAAAGGAACTTCCTAAACCTGATAAAAGGCATTTATGAAAAATAACAGCTAACACCTTATTTAAAGGTGGCATCCTATTCATGAAAGAAAAAAAAATGATAACTTGGATTCATAAAATTTAAAAATTTAAGTTCTTCAAAAGATACTGTTGGTGAAATTAAAAAAAAAAAAAAGAAAGAAAGAAAGAGAAAAAAACATGTTGGTGACTTCCAGTTCTGACCAAGATAAATTAGCCCTTTCCTTCCAGATCCTTGCTCTCACCACCCATACAACATAAAAACAATCACAGATGGGCTCTGAAAGGTGGAAGGGCAAATTGTCTGAGGACCCTGGGATTTGAGGTGAGTTCCCTGTGTTTCTTTATTGCCTCCCATATATCTCAGACAGAGCCCCACAGAAGCCTCTAAGCTAGAACTTCCAGCAGGTGTAGACACCCCCGCCCCAAAAGAAAAGTCTTCAAGCAATACCTATTCCTCTTAGCCAAAATACCAGGAAAAGGGTAGCCTAACAGAAAACATTTTTGGCAATATCTACCCTACTCAAACCAAAAACAATGGAAAATCCATCCCCATGAATACACTCCCATAGTTTCAACTGGGCCAAGAAATGAGGTGATTGTTAACCCCGCATCTCCTCTACCACTTTACTTCCCACATCTCTTGCACAGGGATGTCAAACAGTGGTACTCCAATGTCCCCACACAGTGGTGGCATCAGGGACAAGCAGGGAAGGATTCTTCTACCCACCAACCCCGGCCCCCAGTCCCACCTGGCTAAAGCAGGCAAGATTCTGATTCCCCTGCCACATTAGTGTCAGCATGGCTGAGTAGTAAATTGGTCTTCCAGCTCCTGCCCAAAAAAAGTAGTGAATGTTTTGACTGCCCCACCCAGGTGGTATTAGCAGGTCCAGAAATATGCTGAGCCTCCATCCCACCTGGCAGCAGAGACTTAATGAGCCAGTGAGAAGTAGGGCTCATCACCACTCTGCTTCTCACCCCCACTCCAGTGTCAATGGGGCCCAACAGAGAGCTGGCATCAAGAGATAAAAGGAGGGAGGAGAAAAACGTGGCACTGGGTGGCATGTGATTTCCCTCCTCCCCTTCCTCTGTCATCAGCTGGGGCCCTCTCAGAGTAAAAAGTCAGGCTTGGCCAATGCCCAACTTGTACTTGGCAAGGTGTCAGGGGGGCTAAAAGAGGAACTTACCTGTCACTCTACCCACCTGCCACAAAGCAGTATGAATCACTGCCCTTCATTTGCATAATGGGAAGTGGAATAGATATACCCACCCAGCCTTTATACTACACCTAACAGGGGAAATACATGTTTAAAAGTATTAAACAGAGGGGCAGTTGCGTGGCTCAGTGGGTTAAGCCTTTGCCTTTGCCTCAGGTCAGGATCTCAGGGTCCTGGGATCCAGCCCTGCATCTGTCTCTCTGCTCAGCAGGGAGCCTGCTTCCCCCTCTCTCTCTGCCTGCCTCCCTGCCTACTTGTGATCTCTCTCTCTGTCAAATAAATAAATAAAATCTTTAAGAAAAAAAAGTATTAAACAGAATCCAGAGGTTCATTACATAAAATCTAAAATGTCCAGGACACCCATATGTCACTCATACCAAGAAGCAGAAAAATCACAACTAGAATGAGAAAAGATAACCGGCAGATGCCAAGATGAGAAGAATCAGACCTTGCAATCATCTGACAAGAATTTTAAAGTTGCCATCAAAAAAATACCAAAAAGAGCATTTAGAAATTCTTCTGAAATGAAGAACTAGAAAATCTCAACAACAAAAACAAAAAGAAGGTATAAAAAAGAACCAAATGAAAATTATAGAATTATAAAATGTGATACTGAAAAAAATCTTTGCACTTTTTGGATGGGCTCAATAGTAGAGTGCTGATGACAAAGACAGAAGCACTGAACTTGAGAACAGATCAACAGAATTTACCCAACCTAAACAACAGTGAGAAAATAGACTGAAAAAGCTTAACAAAGTCTCAGTGATAATAAAAAAAAAACAAAAACAAAACCAAAAACTAACATTCATATCATCAGAGTCCCAGAAAGAGAAAAAGAAAAGAATGGAACTAAAAAAAAAAGTATTCAAATAAAATGATGACTGAAAACTCCCCAAACTAGGAAAAGATTTAAGACCACGTATTCAAGAGGTTGAGAAAACCTCAAGAAGAAACCCAAAGAAATCAATTAATAATTAATTAACAATTAAACTTCTGAAAACTAAAGACAAGGATCTTTTAAAAATGACACATTACTTGTAAAGGAATACCAATTTGAGTGATTTCTCATCTGAAACCAAAAGGCCAGAATAAAGAGGCACAATAGTTTTTCAAGAGTTGTCAATCATGCATTCTATATCTGGCAAATATATTCTTCAGGGACAAAAGAGAACTGAAGACATACTTATGTGAAGGAAAACTAAGAAACTTTGTAACCAGTAAACCTACTTCTGAAGAATGGCTAGTGGTGTTTCTCCAAACATAAATTAAATGAGGGGGGAGGAGTCAAGATGGCGGAGAAGTAGCAGGCTGAGACGACATCAGGTAGCAGGAGATCAGCTAGATAGCTTATCTAACCATTGCAAACACCTACAAATCCAACAGGAGATCGAAGACAAGAAGAACAGCAATTCTAGAAACAGAAAATCGACCACTTTCTGAAAGGTAGGACTGGCAGAGAAGTGAATCCAAAGTGACGGGAAGATAGACCACAGGGGGAGGGGCTGGCTCCCGCCAATCGGCAGAGCAATGGAGCACTAAATCAGGACTTTTAAAAGTCTGTTCCACTGAGGGACGTTGCTCCAGAGGCTAAACCGGGGTGAAGCCCATGTGGGATCAGCGTGGCCCCAGGTCCCGCAGGGTCACAGAAGGATCAGGGGTGTCTGAGTGTCGCAGAGCTTGCAGGTATTAGAGAGGGGAAGCCGGCTATGGAGAACAGAGCCAAGGAGTGATCTCTTAGCTCGGGGTTACCTTGAACTGTCGCAGGCTGGGTGAGCTCAGAGCACAGCCAGAGGCCAGGAAGACAGGACTGATTGAGCACTTTTCTCTGAGGTGCACTGAGGAGTGGGGCCGCGAGCCCTCGGCTCCTCAGGGCCAGAGTTTGGGAGGTTGCCATTTTCATTCCCATCCTCCAGAATTCTACAGAAAGCATTCAGGGAACAAAAGCTCCGGAAAGCAAACCGGAGTGGATTACTTAGCCTGGCCCCTGGTAAGGGTGGTGCAATTCCACCTTGGGCAAAGACACTTGAGAAACACTAGAACAGGCCCCTCCCCCAGAAGATCAACAAGAAATCCAGCTAAAACCAAGTTTACTTACCAAGGAGAACAGAGGAATTCCAGAGGAGGAGAAAGCAAAGCATGGAACTCAGGGCTTTCTCCCCATGATTCTTTAGCCTTGCAGGTAATTTAATTTTTTTTATTTTATTTTTTTTCTTCTGCTAAATGTTTTTTAAGGTTTACCCTTTTCTTTTTAATGTTTTTTAACTAGCTTATTTTAACAATACCTTTCATTAAAAAAATAATAATCTTTTTTGAACCCTCATTATTATAGTCATATTTTATCCTTCATTGTATTTAACTTTATTTTTTTGTATACATATAAGGTTTTTTCTTCTAAAAAATTTGGGGTACAACTTCTTCTAATAGATCAAAATAAACCCTAAATCTAGGTCTGGGCTTGTTCTAGTCTCCAGCCCAAGCAAATTCTCTCCCCTTTCTTTTTCTTTATTCCCCCAACCAACTTACTTTATCAACTCCTTTTTTAGAAATTAAAAAAAATTTTTTTTCATCTTTATAGGCATATTCCATCCCTTCATTGTGTTTCCCTTATATATGTATTTCATTCTTTAAAATTTTGGGAGGTAGTTTCTTCTAAGAGACCAAAATACTCCCAAAATTAAGTGGGTGACCCTGTTCTAGTCACCAGTCTAATATCTATATCTATATATATCTATATAGATATATATAGATATATATATATATATATTTTTTCTTTATTTGTTTTCTTTTTTTTAATTTTTTTTCTGAACTTCTTTTTATCCCCTTTCTCCCCCACCACAATTAGGGGTCTCTTCTGATTTGGTTAAAGTGCATTTTCCTGGGATCTTTGCCATCATTTTAGTATTTTATTTGCTCCTTCATATACTCTTATCTGGACAAAATGACAAGGAGGAAAAAGTCACCACAAAAAAAAGAAGAAGAGGCAGTACCTAAGGCTAGGGACCTAATCAATACAGACATTGGTAATATGTCAGATCTATAGTTCAGAATGATGGTTCTCAAGGTTCTAGCTGGGCTTGAAAAAGGCATGGAAGATATTAGCAAAACCCTCTCAGGAGATATAAAAGCCCTTTCTGGAGAAATAAAAGAACTAAAATCTAACCAAGTTGAAATAAAAAAAGCTATTAATGAGGTACAATCAAAAATGGAGGCTCTTACTGCTGGATAAATGAGGCAGAAGAATTAGTGATATAGAAGACCAAATGACAGAGAATAAAGAAGCTGAGCAAAAGAGGGACAAACAGCTACTGGACCACGAGGGGGAGAACTGGAGAGATAAGTGACACGATAAGACGAAACAACATTAGAATATTTGGGATTCTAGAAGAAGAAGAAAGAGAGGGGGAGCAGAAGGTATATTGGAGAGAATTATTGGAGAGAATTTCCCCAATATGGCAAAGGGAACAAGCATCAAAATCCAGGAGGTGCAGAGAACCCCCCTCAAAATCAATAAGAATAGGTCCACATCCCGTCACCTAATTGTAAAATTTACAAGTCTTAGCAACAAAGAGAAAATCCTGAAAGCAGCCTGGGAAGAGAAGTCTGTAACATACAATGGTAAAAATATTAGATTGGCGCAGACTTATCCACAGAGACCTGGCAGGCCAGAAAGAACTGGCATGATCTATTCAGAGCACTAAACGAGAAAAACATGCAGCCAAGAATACTATATCCAGCTAGACTATCATTCAAAATAGAAGGAGAGATAAAAAGCTTCCAGGACAAACAAAACTGAAAGAATTTGTGAACACCAAACCAGCTCTACATGAAATATTGAAAGGGGTCCTCTAAGCAAAGAGAGACCCTAAAAGTAGTAGATCAGAAAGGAACAGAGACAATATACAGTAACAGTCACCTAACAGGCAATGCAATGGCACTAAATTCATATCTCTCAATAGTTACCCTGAATGTTAATGGGCTAAATGCCCCAAGCAAAAGATAGAGGGTATCAGAATGGATAAAAAAACAAAACCCATCTATATGTTGCCTACAAGAAACTCATTCTAGATCTGAAGACACATCTAGATTTAAAGTGAGGGGGTGGAAAACAATTTACCATGCTTATGGATATCAGAAGAAAGCTGAGGTGGTAATCCTTATATCAGATCAATTAGATTTTAAGCCAAAGACTATAATAAGAGATGAGGAAGGACACTATATTATACTCAAAGGGTCTGCCAAAAAGAAGATTTAACAATTTTAAATATCTATGCCCCTAACGTGGGAGCAGCCAACTATATAAACCAATTAATAACAAAATCAAAGAAACACATCAACAATAACACAATAATAGTAGGGGACTTTAACACTCCCCTCACTGAAATGGACAGATCATCCAAGCAAAAGATCAACAAGGAAATAAAGGCCTTAAATGACACACTGGACCATATGGACATCACAGATATATTCAGAACATTCCATCCCAAAGCAACAGAATACACATTCTTCTCTAGTGCACATGGAACATTCTCCAGAATAGATCACATCCTCGGTCCTAAATCAGGTCTCAAACGGTATCAAAAGATTAGGATCATTCCCTGCATATTTTCAGACCACAATGCTCTGAAGCTAGAACTCAATCAGAAGAGGAAATTTGGAAAGAACCCAAATACATGGAGACTAAACAGCATCCTTCTAAAGAATGAATGGGTCAACTAAAGAAGAATTGAAATTAAAGAAGAATTGAAAAAATTCATGGAAATAAATGATAATGAAAACACAATGGCTCAAAATCTGTGGGACACAGCAAAGGCAGTTGTGAGAAGAAAATATATAGTGGTACAAGCCTTTCTCAAGAAACAAGAAAGGTCTCAAATACACAACTTAACCCCACACCTAAAGGAGCTGGAGAAAGAACAAGACAGAAACCCTAAACCCAGCAGGAGAAGAGAAATCATAAAGATCAGAGCAGAAATCAATGAAATAGAAACAAAAAAAAACAATAGAACAAATCAACAAAACTCGGAGCTGGTTCTTTGAAAGAATTAATAAGATTGATAAACCCCTGGCCAGACTTATCAAAAAGAAAAGAGAAAGGACCCAAATAAATAAAATCATGAATGAAAGAGGAGAGATCACAACCAACACCAAAGAAATACAAACAATTATAAGAACATACTATGAGCAACTCTACGCCAACAAATTTGACAATCTGGAAGAAATGGATGCATTCCTAAAGACCTATAAACTACCACAACTGAACCAGGAAAAAATAGAAAACCTGAACAGACCCATAACCAGTAAGGAGATTGAAACAGCCATCAAAAATCTCCAAACAAACAAAAGCCCAGGGCCAGACGGCTTCCTGGGGGAATTCTACCAAACATTTAAAGAAGAACTAATTCCTATTCTCCTGAAACTGTTCCAAAAAATAGAAATGGAAGGAAAACTTCCAAACTCATTTTATGAGGCCAGCATCACCTTGATCCCAAAACCAGAGAAGGATCCCATCAAAAAAGACAATTACAGACCAATATCCTTGATGAACACAGATGCAAAAATTCTCACCAAAATACTAGCCAATAGGATTCAACAGTACATTAAAAGGATTATTCACCATGACCAAGTGGGATTTATTCCAGGGCTGCAAGGTTGGTTCAACATCCGCAAATCAATGTGATACAACACATTAATAAAAGAAAGAACAAGAACCATATGATACTCTCCATAGATGCTGAAAAAGCATTTGACAAAGTACAGCATCACTTCCTGATCAAAACTCTTCAAAGTATAGGGATAGAGGGCACATACCTCAATATTATCAAAGCCATCTATGAAAAACCCACCGCAAATATCATTCTCAATGGAGAAAAACGGAAAGCTTTTCCACTAAGGTCAGGAACATGGCAGGGATGTCCATTATCACCACTGCTATTCAACATAGTACTAGAAGTCCTAGCCTCAGCAATCAGACAACAAAAGGAAATTAAAGGCATCCAAATTGGCAAGGAAGAAGTCAAACTATCACTCTTTGGAGATGATATGATACTATATGTGGAAAACCCAAAAGACTCCACTCCAAAACTGCTAGAACTTGTACAGTAATTCAGTAAAGTGTCCGGATATAAAATCAATGCACAGAAATCAGTTGCATTTCTCTACACCAACAACAAAACAGAAGAAAGAGAAATTAAGGAGTCCATCCCATTTACAATTGCACCCAAAACTATAAGATACCTAGGAATAAACCTAACCAAAGAGGCTAAGAATCTATACACAGAAAATTATAAAGTACTCATGAAAGAAACTGAGGAAGACACAAAGAAATGGAAAAATGTTCCATGCTCCTGGATTGGAAGAATAAATATTGTGAAAATGTCTGTGCTACCTAAAAAAATCTATACATTTAATGCAATTCCTATCAAAGTACCATCCATTTTTTTCAAAGAAATGGAACAAATAATCCTAAAATTTATATGGAACCAGAAAAGACCTCGAATAGCCAAAGGAATATTGAAAAAGAAAGCCAATGTTGGTGGCATCACAATTCCAGACTTCACGCTCTATTACAAAGCTGTCATCATCAAGACAGCATGGTACTGGCACAAAAACAGACACATAGATCAATGGAACAGAATAGAGAGCCCAGAAATAGACCCTCAACTCTATGGTCAACTCATCTTCAACAAAGCAGGAAAGAATGTCCAATGGAAAAAAGACAGCCTCTTCAATAAATGGTGTTGGGAAAATTGGACACCCACATGCAAAAACATGAAATTGGACAATTTCCTTACACCACACACGAAAATAGACTCAAAATGGATGAAAGACCTCAATGTGAGAAAGGAATCCATCCAAATCCTTGAGGAGAACACTGGCAGTAACCTTTTTGACTTCAGCCACCCAACTTCTTCCTAGGAACATCGCCAAAGTCAAGGGAAGCAAGGGCAAAAATGAACTATTGGGATTTCACCAAGATCAAAAGCTTTTGCACAGCAAAGGAAACAGTTAACAAAACCAAAAGACAACTGACAGAATGGGAGAAGATATTTGCAAAGGACATATCAGATAAAGGCTAGTGTCCAAAATCTATAAAGAACTTAGCAAACTCAACACCCAAAGAACAAATAATCCAATCAAGAAATGGGCAGAGGACATGAACAGACATTTCTGCAAAGAAGACATCCAGATGGCCAACAGACACATGAAAAAGTGCTCCATATCACTTGGCATCAGGGAAATACAAATCAAAACCACCATGAGATATCACCTCACACCAGTCAGAATGGCTAAAATGAACAAGTCAGGAAATGATAGATGCTGGCGAGGATGTGGAGAAAGGGGAATCCTCCTACACTGTTGGTGGAATGCAAGCTGGTGCAACCACTCTGGAAAACAGCATGGAGGTTCCTCAAAATGTTGAAAATAGAACTACCCTATGACCCAACAATTGCACTACTGGGTATTTACCCTAAAGATACAAATTTAGTGATCCGAAGGGGCATGTGCACCCGAATGTTTATAGCAGCAATGTCTACAATAGTGAAACTATGGAAAGAACCTAGATGTCCATCAACAGATGAATGGATAAAGAAGAAGTGGTATATATACACAATGGAATACTATGCAGCCATCAAAAGAAATGAAATCTTGCCATTTGCAACGACGTGGATGGAACTAGAGGGTATCATGCTTAGTGAAATAAGTCAATCAGAGAAAGACAACTATCATATGATCTCCCTGGTATGAGGAAGTGGAGATGCAACATGGGGGGCTTGGGGGGTAGGAAAAGAATAAATGAAACAAGATAGGATCGGGAGGGAGATCAACCATAAGTGACTCTTAATCTCACAAAACAAACTGAGGGTTGCTGGTGGGAGGTGGGTCGGGAGAGGGGGGTGGGATTATGGATATTGGGGAGGGTATGTGCTATGGTGAGTGCTGTGAAGTGTGTAAACCTGGCAATTCACAGACCTGTATCCAAAATACATTATATGATTATTAAAAAATTTAAAAATTACATTTAAAAAATTAATTAATTAATTAAATGATAAAAGAAGACTTGGAACTCCAGAACAGAAAGAAAACTTTGAAATGGGTAAAAATAGGGGTATAAATACAATAACAAATATAATACTATCCTTCTTATGAGTTTCTGAAATCACATTTGATGACTGAACCAAAAATTATAACCCCATTTGATGGGTGGCCAACATATGTAGAGAAAATTCTTTTAAAAATTTATTTAAAAAGGGGAGGCAAATAGAATTAATTGAAAGTAACATTTCCACACTTCACTGATACCTGTTGATTAAGGTAAGTTAGACACATATATTATAATATCTAGAGCAACTACTGAGAAAGCTATACAAAGCATTACGCTATACAAAGTGATACACTTAAAAACACTATAAATGAAGATAGAATCCAATAAATGTTCATGGAACTCCCAGGAAGACAACAAAACAAAACAAAACAAAAAAACAGAAGAACAAGAGACAGAACAAACAGAAAACAAATAATAAAATTACATATTTAAGCCCTAACAGATCTATAATTATGTATACATTAAAATAAGTCAATTTCACTATAAATATTAAATAAATTGATTAAAAAGTGAATAGGCAAAATCAGACTTAGAGAAGACATCTGCAACATAGTGATGTGTGTATGTATATTTAACAAATATTCATATTGAACATGTTCAGGAAATATAGGAGAATCCTATAATTCTCTTTAAAAAAAGTAAAAAGCAGTGAAAAGCAATATGAAATGCATTAAACTGGGCAAAACATTTGGACATATCATAAATAATGATATATAATAGTTAAAAAGCATATAAAAAGGCACTTAACCTTTATGCATCAGAGAAGAGAAAATTAAAATCCCAATAACACAAACCCAAAATAGTGGCTAAAATTAAAGACTGACAGCATCACAGCAGCAGTGAGCACATCTAGGATCCAGAACTTGGTTTCTGTTTTTTTTTTTTCCATTTTATTTCTTTTCAGCATTCCAAAATTTATTGTTTATGCACCATACCCAGTGCTCCATGCAATATGTGCCCTCCATAATACCCACTGCCAAGCTCACCTAACCCCTCACTCACCTCCACTCCAAAACCCTCAGTTTGTTTCTCAGGGTCCACAGTCTCTCATGATTTGTCTCTCCCTTCTGTTTTCCCCAAATCACTTTTCCTCTCCATCTCCCAATGTCCTCTGTGTTATTCCTTATGCTCCACAAGTAAGCAAAACCATATGATACTTGACTCTCTCTGCTTGATTTATTTCACTCAGTGTAATCTCTTCCAGTCCCATCCATGTTGATATAAAAGTTGGGTATTCATCCTTTCTGATGGAGGCAATATACTCCATTGTATATATGGACCATATCTTCTTTATCCATTCGTCCGTTGAAGGGCATCTTGGTTCTTTCTACACTCTGGCGATTGTGGCCATTGCTGCTATGAACATTGGTGTACAGGTGGCCCTTCTTTTCATTACCTCTGTATCTTTGGAGTAAATACGCAATAGCGCAATTCCAGGGTCATAGGATAACTCTATTTTTAATTTCTTGAGGAATCTCCACACTGTTTTCCAAAGTGGTTGCACCAACTTGCATTCCCACAAACAAGTAAGAGGGTTCCCCTCTCTCCATATCCTCTCCAATACTTGTTGTTTCTGTCTTATTAATTTTGGCCATTCTAACTGGTGTAAGGTGGTATCTCAATGTGGTTTTAATTTGAACCTCCCTGATGGCTAATGATGATGAACATTTTTTCATGTATCTATTAGCCATTTGTATGTCATCTTTGGAGATGTGTCTGTTCATGTCTTCTGCCCATTTTTTGATGTGATTATCTGTTTTGTGTGCGTTGAATTTGAGGAGTTCTTTATAGATCTTGGATATCAGCCCTTTGTACTGTCATTTGCAAATATCTTCTCCCATTCCATGGGTTGCCTCTTTGTTTTGTTGACTGTTTCCTTTGCTGTGTAGAAGCTTTTGATCTTGATGAAGTCCCAAAAGTTCATTTTTGCTTTTGTTTCCTTTGCCTTTGGAGACCTATCTTGAAAGAAGTTGCTGTGGCTGATGCCAAAGAGGTTACTGCCTATGTTCTCCTCTAGACTTTTGATAGATTCCTGCCTCACGTTGAGATCTTTTATCCATTTTGAGTTTATCTTTGTGTATGGTGTAAGAGAATGGTCGTGTTTCATTCTTCTACACATAGCAGTCCAATTTTCCCAGCACCATTTATTGAAGAGACTGTTTTTTTCCATTTACTACAGCACCAAGAACCATAAGATACCTGGGAATAAACCTAACCAAAGAGGTAAAGGATCTATACTTGAGGAACTACAGAAGACTCATGAAAGAAATTGAAGAAGACACTAATGATGGAAGACCATTCCATGCTCAAGGATTGGAAGAATAAACATTGTTAAAATGTCTATACTGCCTAGCGCAATCTATACTTTCAATGCCATCCCAATCAAAATTCCACCAGCATTTTTCAAAGAGCTGGTACAAACAATCCTAAAATTTGTATGGAACCAGAAGAGACCCCGAATTGCTAAGGAAATGTTGAAAAAGAAAAACAAAACTGGGGGCATCACGTTGTCTGATTTCAAGCTTTACTACAAAGCTGTGATCACCAAGACAGCATGGTACTGGCACAAAAACAGACACATGGACCAGTGGAACAGAGTAGAGAGCCCAGATATGGACCCTCATCTCTATGGTCAAATAATCTTTGACAAAGCAGGAATAAATACACACTGGAAAAAAGACAGAACTTGGTTTCTAATACTGTTCTCCATTAAAAAGGACCAGAACTTTTTAGAGAAATAGCTGATTCTAGGACTAGAATAGGAAATGTATAAAATAAGCCTGAACTATCTTGCAGTGTCAGTAAATAAGGAACTGCTCAAAACAAAAATAAAAACAAAAAAACCCCCTAAATTATGGGGTATGTCAAAAGGATACAAGTGCTAACTGAATGAGCTCCCAGTGACCAAAGCTAGAACAATTTAAGCAACAAAAGAGGCGATACTGATATAAACAAATGGCTGAACAAGCAAACAAAGGAGGGGAGATCAATCTCCCATGTGTAAGAATTCCCAAATAATTATAGATACTTCATTCTTTATAAATTTTTTAAGGTTTTATTTATTTATCTGACACAGAAAAAGCGAGAGCGAGAGTGAGAGAGAGAGAGAGAGAGAGAGCAAGAGCAGGGGAAGTAGCAAAGGGAGAGAGAGAAACAGGCTCCCTACAGCTGGAAGCCTGACTTAATCCGATCCCAGGACTCATGACCTGAGGCAGAAGGGAGAAGCTTAACTGACTGAGCCACCCAGGCACCCCCAATAGATATTTCATTCTCAAGAGGTGAAGCACAACCCCTTAAGTATGGGCTGCAAATAATGACTTTCTTCCAAAGAGCAGTACAGAAACAGGGTAGGATGGTTAAAAAGAGTCACTTCGCAGTAGATAAACATGACAAACACGATCTCAGGAGATCAAGGCTAACATCTATAGTGATAAAGTCATGCTGACAACACGTGCCCTATATATAACATTTTTTTTAAAAAGGCATTTTACCTCTGATGTCTTCCTCTCCAAAATTTACAACCCCCCTCTAACCATGAGAAAAATAGCAGTTGAATCTCAAAAGAATGGAATTTAACAAAATATCTAAGCAGTATTCTTCAAAACTGACAAGGTTTTCAAAAACAAGGTAGATCTAAGAAACTGTTACCACCTGCCAATTAAATGTAATGTGATTTCCTAGATGAAATCCTGGAACAGAAAAATAACACTGATTAAAAACTAATAGAATCTAAATATGGGTGGATTTCAGTTAATAACGGTGTATCAATATTGGCTCATTACTTGTAACAAATTTGCAATTTCTATGTAAATCAAAACTGTTCTAAATAATAATTTTTACTTTTAAAAAATGAGCTGACAGCACCAAATATTAGCAAAAATGTGAAGCAACTGGAACTCTCAAACATTAATGGGGTTTCTGGTTCCACAAGTAAGGAGCTTGGAAATTGTCACACTGTCCTATCAAGTAAAAAGCTGAACAGACTGAAATGTTAACAACTCTTACAGGATTGTAAGTGAGGTGAGGACATTGGGCAAACCACTGCCCCCATAACTGGAGAAACAGGTGAACATAGGGGATGGTGTCTTACTGAAGGGGAGTCTCAGGAGAAACTGCCCCAGGAAACTGAAATGTGATTGACGAATTGCAGGAGGCTCAGTGTGGACAAATCTGAGAATTAAAAACTCCAAGAGGATCCAGTCATTAGAGGTGACCACATATTTTGAGTTTTATTTCCAGGAGTAAATACTGGGAAAAAAATACCCTTGTGGTTATAGCGGAGAGGGGAGGGGGTGGCGGGGGGAGGGGGAGGGGGTGGGGGGGAGTGGGGGGGAGGAATCATTTTGAAATACACCAGAACACGTTGCTCCTCTTAATAAGGCCTGCCCTCAGGGGCAACTAGCTAACCAGAGCCCAACCTGCTGGGGTATTATCAGATCCTAACTGACCTCGGGGGAAAGAAAATATCCAACTTGATCCACTCTAGCTGCACTCTTCCACCTAGAATAGAGAAGGAAAATAACAACTGAGGAACACTTGTGAAGTTCCCCACCCAGAGGCAAAGGCTCACCAAAGACTGGAGCCTACTCATAAGACTACAGAATACTTCACCTCACCTCACATCTGACCCCTACATTATTAAAGGCCTATTTCAGCTGTTCCTTGTACCAGTACATCATGTCTGGCTATCAAGAAAAAATTACAAGCATACCAAAAGGCAAAAATACACAGTTTGAAGAGACAGAGAAAGCATCAGAATCAGACATGATAGGGATATTGGAATTATCAAGTATTAGTGATTAGAGTGTAAACTGGTTCAGTCAAATTAGAAAACTATTTGGCAATATCTACTAGGCCTAAACATAAGCCTATTTGTGACCCAGAAATGTCATTCCTACCTATATTCCCAAGAGGAAGGATTGTATATGTTCACCAAAAACTTTCACTGTACCATTCAAATAGCTTTATTCATAATAACCCAAAATGGGAAACAACCCAATATCAATCAAAAGAAATGGATAAATAAATACAACTTTTTCTTATACTGGAATACCACAAAACAAAAACAAAAACAAAAAACCTACTGATATGCACAAATATGAATGAGTATTGAGGACATGTTGAGAGAAAGAAGTCAGATATAAACAGGGTAAATAGAATATTCTATATATCCATTAGGGTACAGTCATGTGTATGTGTGTGTGTACATATATTCATTGAGTTATATATTTAAGATACATATACCATCTATATCTATATATCTTATATATATATATATCATCATTCATTGAGTTATATATTTAAGATATATATTGAGTTATATATTTAACCTATATATTCATATAGGTTATAACAAAAAAAGATTAAAAAATGAAAATGGATTCGAGCCCCACATCGGGCTTTCTGCTTAGCAGGGAGCCTGCTTCCTCCTCTCTCTCTGCCTGCCTCTCTGCTTACTTGTGATTTCTCTCTGTCAAATAAATAAATAAAAAATCTTTAAAAAAAATGAAAATGGAATACTTGCATAGTTTACATCTAATCAAGAGATAAAAACACATAGTAATTTTTTTTTAATTTTATTTATTTATTTGTCAGAGAGAGTGAGCACAGGCAGAGAGAGTGGCAGGCAGAGGCAGAGGGAGAAGCAGGCTCCCCACTGAGCAAGGAGCCCGATGCGGGACTCAATCCCAGGATGCTGGGATCATGACCTGAGCCGAAGGCAGCCGCTTAACCAACTGAGCCACCCAGGCGTTCCAACACATAGTAATTTAAATGAAGAAGTTTTATATGAAGAATTGTAACAACATGATAAAAGAGTATAGGACATAAAACTTCATATGATATCCTAGGTCTGAGGGACGTTACCCAAAGAAGGACAACTTTGGAAGGTGACATTCTTTCCAATGCTGGGGTTCTCTCCAAGGCTGGGTTTTGATTACATCATTGGAGAAGGTATGGTTGAACCCACTGGATGGCAAAGAAGTTGACTGATTTGCCAGGCTAAAGGCAGTCTGCAGTCACAAGCAAGCAGGATACAACCCTCTGGAGCCCAGGCAGATATGTGAGCCATAGCTGGTGGCTTGTACATGAGCATGAAGAAAGAATGGAGCACTAGTGGGAAGGTGACTTACAGCATTGAGTATCCCTGCTGGGAAGGCTGCAAGAGACACACTGGAGGGTGGTGAGTGAGCAGAGAGAACTGTGGCACCAGGGCAGGCAAGAGGACTGAGGAGCAGGATGTCTATATTGAAAAGACTACACAAAGGTGATCACCACCCACACTGGCACTGTGAGACCTCCAAAGGACAGCATATTCTGAGCATACAACTAGGCAAATGACCACCAGAAGCCCTGATACCCACACCACCGACCCACCATTCCACAGCTGGAAACATAGGAAAGCCCTTTCCTCCTGTAATTTCCCTCTAGTGATGTTTACTAAGGATACTTAAACTCATGCCCCTTTCAAGCAGAATTGCTTAAAGGAGCGCCATTCATTACCACAGTGCAGGTATTGGAGAGTCAATTGGGAGCAGAGAGGCAATAAATTAATTAACTAACATAATATTTATCATAAAAATAATAAAAATTAATGAAATCTAGAATAAAAAAGTAAACAAGATAATGCATGTAAAGCACCTGGCACAAGGCCAAGCATCTTGTAACTACTGTATAAACTGTTACTGTTATTGCTGTCATAATGGTTATAATTATGACAATTTAATTTCAAATGCATGTCCCTTTTGGGGAATAGGATAGAAAAAGTAGATCAGCAGCAAAAAGCTTTTCTTTCATCCTCATTATTTTGTTTCATTAACTGTTAAAGTAACAATACCCATTGTCAAAATTTGAAATTAGGTAGAAATGTGTTGAATGAAACACATGAAATCTTTTATATCCCACCATCAATTCCACTCCCTTCCAAGATGTTACCACAGTTAGCAGGCCTTGGTGTCTGTATTTAAGTTATACTGATTATTAATATTATTTATTTTATAATACTAATATTAGGCATTGCTCTAAGTTCCTTAAAAATAGAATTTTATTTAATCTTTACAACAACCCTATGTTGTTGGTTTTATTATTTTCCTCACTTAGAACTAAAAAAGAACTGAGTCATTGATATTTAAGGAAGACCTAAGGACAAGAGGCAAGAAAAGTATAAAGATATTTGAAACAGTAAGAAGAACATGTACAAAGGCCATGAGAAGGTGACAACTGAGCAAAGAACCGACATGGTGATGGACTTAGCTAAGTGGGTAATTAGGAAAGAATGCTGCAGGCCGTGGGAACAGGCAGAGCAAAGGCGCTGAGCCAGACAGCACACAGGTGATGTCTGGGCAGTGCAGCTAGAGCCAAGAGAAGGGAGAGTACTTTTGGGGCAGGGGTCAGTCCATAAACTGGTTTGCAAAAACCTTAGTGCGGACACTGGGAGTAAGTATCTAGAAACATCTGCAATGGTTTGAGAGAGGTAAATCAATTAATACAGAAGTAGGGCTTGCATTTTTATGTCTATTTTTTATACCTTTAATTGCATGTTTGGTAACATAATTGTTTACTTGTATTGCATTTTATAAAAGTTTTGGTCCATAATGGATTCAAAGTTTTTTTGTTTGTTTGGTTGATTGGTTGTTTTTTTAAGACAATGTAGGCAGTAGTTTCTCTGACATCAGCCATAGCAGCATTTTCTAGATATTTCCCCTAAAGCAATTTGGAAACAAAAAACAATATAAACTATTGGGACTACATCAAAACAAAAAGCTCTGACACAGCAAAGGAAATCATCAGCAATAAAAAGACAACCTACTGAATAGGAGATGATATTAGCAAATGATACATCCAATAAGGGGTAAATATCCAAAACACATAAAGAACTTACACAACTCAAAACCAAACAAACAAACAAACAAAAAGAACTCCAAATAATCTAATTAAAAATGGGCAGTAGGTCTAAATAGACATTTTTCCAAAGAAGGCATTCAGATGGGCAATGAACACATGGAAAGGCACTTAATGTTACTAATCATCAGAGAAAGGCAAATCAAAACCACAATGAAATATCACCTTACATCTGTCAAGATGACTAGAATTACAAAGATGAGAAATAAGTATTGGTGAGGATATGAAGGAAAAGGAATCTTTGTGTACTGTTCATGGGAATGTAAATTGGTCTAGTCACTATGGAAAACAGAATGGAGCTTCCTCAAAAAATGAAAAATAGAATTACCATATGATCCAATAATTCTATTACTAAATGCTTCATTCAAAGAAAATGAAAACACTAATTCAAAAAGACATATGTGCCCCTATGTTTATTGCAGCATTATTTATAATAGTCAAAATACAGAAGCAACCCAAGTGTCCATCCATAGATGAACAGATAAAGAAGATATGAGATATATATATATGTATGTATACATACATACATACATACATATACATACACACACAATGGAATATTACTCAGCCATAAAAAACAATGAGATCTTGCCATTTGTCACAATACAGATGCACCTAGAGGGTATTATGCTAAAGGAAGTAAGTCATACAAAGAAAGAAAAATACCTTAAGATTTCCCTTATATGTGGAATCTAAAAAACTAAACAAATGAACAAACAAAATAAACAAACAAAAAGAAACAGACCCATGAATACAGACAAGAAAATAATGATCTTTTACCACAAGTAGTCTTATAGTATCTAGGGATCCCATGAAGAAGCAGATTCTTATTCAGAAGGTCTAGAGTAGGGTCTAAGCTTCTGTATTTTTTTTAAATGTTTATTTTTTAAAATTTTTTAAATTTATTTTCAGCGTAACAGTATTCATTGTTTTTGCACCACACCCAGTGCTCCATGCATCTGTGCCCTCTCCAATACCCACCACCTGGTTCCCCCAACCTCCCACCCCCCGCTCCTTCAAAACCCTCAGGTTGTTTTTCAGAGTCCATAGTCTCTCATGGTTCACCTCCCCTTCTGCATTTTTTTTAAAGATTTTATTTATTTATTTGACAGAGAGAGATCACAAGTAGACGGAGAGGCAGGCGGGGGTGGGGGGGCAGGGGCGGGAAGCAGGCTCCTTGCTGAGCAGAGAGCCCGATGTGGGACTTGATCCCAGGACCCTGAGATCATGACCTGAGCCGAAGGCAGCGGCTTAACCCACTGAGCCACCCAGGCGCCCCTAAGCTTCTGCATTTCTAAAGAACTCCCAGGCTCTGCTGATGTTTCCAATACAGGGAGTAGGAGGTTTAAGAATCACTCCAGAGCTGAGTTAAGAATAGACAGGCAGGGAGTTAGGGAAGAAGTAGAGAGACTAGTTAGACAGCTGGGGTAGCAACTCATCCAAGAGATGACGGTATTTCAGACCAGAGTGATAACAATGGTGGTGTAATAAGTGGTCAAATGGTAGGTTTACATATGAAAAGTAGAGACAAAGGGATATCCAGATGCACAGGGTGTGGAGCAAAAGAGAGAAGCTAGGGATGAGTCTAAGGTTTCAGGTATAATGAACAGAAAGAACTGGGTCATGCAGCTAGAAGGTAGAGGGGCTGAGGACTCTGAAAACAGAGCCTGAGCTGATAATTGTTTCATCACAGCCACTTTCTAGAAATGGTACATACTGTTAGAAAATACCCCAAGACAGATTTATCTTTTGGATCTATCTCTCTATATAAAAACAAATACAATAAGATATAACAAGTACAAATATATTTTCCAATTCCTCAAATCAACAATACTGATAGTAGCAACAAGAAGGCTTGAAAATCACTAAAACCAAAGCTATAAGGACAAAACAAATGCCACAATTGAATAAGATACTGTGACCCACTAACTCATCTGCTAAGTCATAAAAGCAAATGGACCAAATAATCCCAGCCCGAACCATCTGACAAGCTCTAAGGAGTTTTTTTTTTTTTTTTTTAAGATTTTATTTATTTATTTGTCAGAGAGAGAGAGGGAGAGAGAGCAAGCACAGGCAGACAGAATGGCAGGCAGAGGCAGAGGGAGAAGCAGGCTCCCTGATGAGCAAGGAGCCTGATGTGGGACTCGATCCCAGGACGCTGGGATCATGACCTGAGCCGAAGGCAGCTGCTTAACCAACTGAGCCACCCAGGCGTCCCTCTAAGGAGTTTTTATCATCAGAACTCACCAGTTTTCTCTATGAGAGAGATGGTTAATTAGATTTCATAGTAAAAGATATGAATGTATCAACATCATGCTAATGCCTTATTTATGAATAATCAAGTCAGATTGAATAACATATGTTTTATAGGCATATGCGTGTGTGCATGTGTGTGTGTGTGCATGTGTATGTGTGCTTTGTGAGTTGCTAGGAAAAATAATGCCTGAAATGTTATACTCCATGCATTAACAATAGTGACCTCTGGGGAAGGAAGTAAAGCTGACAGAAGAGGCAGGAATAGGAAGGTGAGGTGACATCTTCTTTCTGAGATATACTTCTGACTTATTTGAATTATTTTATAAAATATTACTTTTGTAAATTCTGGGAAATATAATGAGGAAGAAAATACCTGTAGGTCTTTCTATCTTCCTATTTTAACTTAAGAAAATATAACATGGCCTTCTCAGTAAATCTAACACTTTCCTAAAACATTTTGCTTATATATATGCCACAGGAACTTCCTTGAGTTATATAATCCTATACAGATTAAACAACTAAAACCATAAAAATACATACAATTTTCCCTCTTACTTTATCTCCAGCAAACATCAACTTCCAAAATATTGGCTATAAAAAGGCAGGTGGAACTTCAAATGGTTAAAATAGCACCAAGATTTCTTACAGTAAAAAACAGTAAATGCTCAATAAGGAAGCTGAATACATTCACAAACAACTGTGAAGTCATCCTGTTGTAATATTTTTATTTATATCAAATTATACTTTTAATATAAGAAAGCTTTGTGCTATATCACCAAATACTCTCTTTACATATCTAGTTTTAAAAGGTCTACTAATATCACCTCTCTCTCCTTATTTACCTTCAGGGAGCATGCCTCACAATCTATTCCATGGATTTAGTAAAGATCTTTCCTTTGCTAAGATCAAAGCACTATGAACTAAGCAGTTTTATCACTATATGTATCTGACTACAAACTGTGTATATAATCCCGTGCTTTATAAATATAATGATTTTATAATAGACCTGCTGAGCATAAGTGAGCAGCTTAATGCACACAGCTTATGAATCTTGATATTAATTACTTTTGCTCCCAAACTGTCTGTAGTGGAAAGAACTAGATAGAGGTCAGAGTCTTAGCTCTACAGCTTACTGGGAGGACTTCAAGAGCCACTTAACCTCTTTAGGTGTCAGTTTTCTTATCTCTAAGGTGAGGATTAAGATATTTACTTCACAAGTTGTCTTTGAGACTTGGTGAGATATAAAGAAATTGTGAAACTTCTTAGTCAGTGCCAAACACATAATAAGCCTACAATAAGTGCTAATTAATTTTAAAATACGATCTAGAAAAGAATACATGTGAGATAGACCATACCCTAGAGACTGCAAATAAGACTAAGACAGGGGGCACCTGGGTGGCTCAGTGGGTTAAAGCCTCTGCCTTCGGCTCGGGTCATGATCTCGGAGTCCTGGGATCGAGCCCCGCATCGGGCTCTCTGCTCAGCCGGGGGCCTGCTTCCTCCTCTCTCTCTGCCTGCCTCTCTGCCTACTTGTGATCTCTGTCTGTCGGATGAATAAATAAAATCTTTAAAAAAAAAAAAAAAGACTAAGACAGGCCTTCCATGTAGAAAGAGTACAGTTGGCAGCTATGTCAGTATAATGGGATGTGAGAAAGATTTTATCTTACCTCTTGGCCTCCTTAAGAAATGTTCCCTTTAGTTTTGTTCAGTCACTGTGTCCCCTGGTAAAGGTAATCTATCAATTAGGTAATACACAAACATGGACTAGGTTTTTCTCCATAAGGAATCCACACCCACTTGCTGCAACTGAACTAACAACTGTGGTAGTCAAGCACCAAGAAAAAGCACTGGACACCGAAGGAAGGGGTGGAAAGCCAGCTAAAGCTGGGGGAAGAGAACCAGAGAACAAAATATCGGTTCACTTGGGAACCTGGGTGGGTCAGTAAGTTAAGCGTCTGCCTTTGGCTCAGGTCAGGATCCCAGGGTCCTGGGATCAAATCTTGCATCAGGCTCCCTGGTCAGCAGGGAATCTGCTTCTCCCTGCCTCCTCCTCTGCCCCTGCCCCCTGCTCATGCTCTCTCTCTCCCACTCTCACTCTCTCTCAAATAAATAAATAAAACGTAAAAAAAATATTGATTCACTTTTCATTCTCACACAGGGCTCATAAATGTAATTGTAATGTCTATATTATAACACCCTTAAGCTTGCATGCAGAGAATTCCATAAGGAATGAGATCTGTTTCGGATTTGAAGGCATCCTAGTCCTGGCTCTCAGCCCTGCAAAGTCTGAGAAAGGTCACTTAGCAAAGTAGGAGTGCAGGTGAAGGTATAGGCAGGTGCACTGTGCTTAGATGCTGCCCTGGAAATTGGACTAGGTTTGCCAAACATCATCAGTTTGCAAGTTGGAACTGCTTGGCCTTGCATAATCTTGATCCAAAATGATGATTAATAGACCTGTTTCTGCAGTGAAAAGGAAAAGAATGTTGTGAATTGAATAAACTATGTCTTAGAGGAAAGATTAACTCTTTCCTAGAACTAGCTTTCCAGAAAGGAATAGTGTTAATTAGGATCCAAACAGTGTAGCATGAATGCATGCTAAATTTTTACCCTATGATTTGTCACTGCAGATTTTTCCTTGAGGTAATAACGATCTCACTACACTCATTTTTCTGATATCAAAAATCAAGGTGTGGGAAGTACTCATAACCTGCTTATCTAGCACTAGTTAGAAAACAAGAATTGAAGTAATAACTGCTGTATTTGGAACATTTATTATCTACTTGGAAATCCAGCATGGTTATCAGTGAAAATAAAATAAGGATAATGCTGCACATCAACAGGAGTGTCATGAAATTCCCATACATAATGTATGTAGGAGCTCATGGTACAGACCCTATTGGACAGTAGGTATTGAAGAAGCAGTAACTTTCTTTCTAAAACATTTCGTTAGTTTTGCTTTATGGCTGGAGTCTGGACCCAGGTAATAGTTTATCTGGATCTAAACTCTCAGTCTCAAATTTTATGTATTCATCCAATAGGTGAATATTTTGGAGGAGTTGCGAGGAGAATGGGTATGTTGTTAATATAAAAAATGTGTTACAGCTCAATTATATGAAGACTTCTGCACCTACAGAGAACTATGACTTCACTTAGAATTAATAAGTGAATTAAGTTGCCATTAATAGGTGGGTAGATGATTCCCAGTTAGCGTAACACAACACATTTGTTAGATAGATTTCACTTACAGAAAACAGGAAAAGGTGCAATCAAATAAACACATTTGATGTCTGCTTCCAGTCAAAATGAATAACAGGGCAGGAAACAAACAAATTTCAAAAACTGAACGACAAAATATATAAAGAATTGTTTTCCGACACAGGAGCTCAGGCTGCACAAAATGATTATCCTGGAGACAGAAGACATATAAAAAGATAGCGGAGACCCAAACAATCTCCCTTAGCTGAGATGAGAGAGTTGGGAATCCACAGAAATCAAAACACTATAATTTACAGTACAGGACAGTACTGGAAAAGAAAAGCTACACAGAGAGGGGACAGCTTCAGATATCTCGAGACTGGCCCCCCTTGAGACTTAAACTGTTGATCATTGCATTCATGCATAGCCAGGGAAGGAGCCACACAAAAGGAGAAGGGTGGAAATCAAGGAGCTCTCCATGCGATGGGATTTACTCGTATTCTAGTTACTTCTACTAGTCAGAGTAGGGAAACCTTCCGAGCCATGGAGGAGTACTCAGAAGGGTTCTGCTTCAGTAGTTGAGCAACGTTAGACTGAAGACTACTTTGGTCCTGCCTAATAAAGCTTAAAAGCAAGCCTTGAAAGGACAAAATGCCTCCCAACAACTTATTTGTGTCCCAGAACAAAGTTGAAGATTATTTATAGGAATATAAAAATATCTAGTTCCCCAAAAGGAAACATTTACAATGTCTGACATCCAGTAAAAAGTTACCAGGCATGCAAAGAAGCATGAAATAGCACCCATAATGAGGAAAAAGACCAACCAATTGAAACTGGTGAAGCACCAACACAGATGATGGAACCAGTAAAGATATTAAAACATTTAAATAACTGTATCCCATAAGTTTAAGAAGGCAGAGTAAAGCTTGAGATTATAGACATATTAGATACTTTTTTAAAACAGACCAAATTGAACTTCTAGAGATAAAAAAAATACACATATTTTAAAAATATTGTACATTTAGGTAACAGGGCATAAATAGGGAACTGGAGGAAAAATACTACTATTGCTGTCTGGCTCGTATAAGTGTATATTTGCCTTTTCAATTTTCCATAACCTGTTCAGATCCCACCTTGTATTATAGAATGCTCTGAGAAAATCACCTCACTTTTACTAAGCCTCACTTTCTCACTTATGAAATGGTGATAACAGTGACTGGAAGGCATACTGTGAGAATTAGAAATAATCTATGTAAGTTGTGGATCAGAAGTCCTAACAAAGAAACCTGTAGCCACATTTGCTTTATGCTAAAATTACAAGCAAGAAACAAAAAACAAAAACAAACCCATGAAAACCATAAGAAGACAAAAATGATCTTTTGTGTATTTTTAAAGATACCTAAAACAAATTTCAAATGATATTTTAATTTTTTTATTATGAATTATAATACATATACAGAAAAGTACACAAAAACAAACGTACTATTCGATAAATTTTCCTGAAGTACACATTAATGTAAGCACTACCCTGGCCAAAGAAACAGGAAATTTTAAACACTACAGAAACTTATCTTCATGGCCTCACATCCGGTCTTTATTCTTTCTTCTTTCTCAAAGGTAATCACTATCCTGAATTCTAACATTATCATTTAGTTTTGCCTATATTCGAGTGTTACATAAATGGAAACATCCAGTATATAGTCCTTTATAATTGGTATTTTTCTGTCAACATTGTGTTTAGGAAATTTATGCATGTTGCTCTATGTAGCTACATCTGACTTATTTTCATTGCTACATAACATTCCTTTGTATTAATATTTGATAGGTTAGTGATCTAGTCTATTGTTGATTGATATTTGAGTTATTTCCAGTTATTTGGAGGTTTTAAGAGTAACGCTACTATAAACACTCTTGTATTCTTGTTATGTTGTGTGTTGTTTTAGTAGTCAGATCGATGGTAATAGAGCACGTCTATTATCTACTCAAAGTACATAATATCAAACAGTAGTTTCCCAAGTGGCTGTAACAATTGATACTCCCACTCACAAAGAGTTTCAGTAGCTCCATATCTTTGCCAACGTTTGGTTTTGTTGACAACCTCATTTTTATTCACTCTAACAGGTATGCAGTGCTATATTTTTTGGTGTTAATTCACAGTTTTAAGACTAGTGAGGTTTATTTAGGCTGAATGGACATTTCTTAGGTTTATTGGCCATCTGTTCATCTTGTTTTATAAAATATCCACTCAAGTCTTTCCAGTGTTTTCCTTGTTACCCATATTTTGCTTACCAATTTGTACCATCTCTTTATCACTCAGAATAGAAAAGCCCCTTATTGGTTATATGTGCAGCATGTCTTTTCTCACTCTGTAGCTTTCTTTTATATTCTATATTTTGATAAACAGTTTTAATATAGTGAAATGTATAAATTCTTCCTTTGTGGTTATCTTTTTCTGTCAAAGAGAATAAGCACTTTCTCCCCTACTATCTTCTAGAAGTGTCTGGTGGTGGGTATTCTGGAGGGCACATATTGCATGGAACACTGGGTGTGGTGCACAAACAATGAATTTTGGAACACTGAAAAAAAATAAAATTTAAAAAAAACTGAAGTTTTTTAAAATTTGTTTTCTACATTTAAATTTACTAACCCCCTGGAACTGATATTTGTATATGGTGTATGCTAGAGGTCAAATTTATCTTTTCTATATCATATTTATTTTACTCAGCACCACTGATATAAAAACTTCCCTGCAGTGCTCTGCACTGGAGAATTTACCATGAATTAACTATCCATACATGTTGTAGTCAGGCCATTTCTGAGCTCTCTGTTTTATTCTATTAGTCAACTTGAATTAATACCAATTACCCTAATTTGTAAACCTATATATTTATTTTTGATATCCTATAGGGAAAATACTTCCAACCTGTTCTTTATGCATGTGTAGGCTAATCTTAGTTCTATGTTTCCAATTACATTAGAATCAGCATGTTAAGGGACATACACACACAACATAAAAACATACACAATTTCTTGAGGTATTTAATGATAGTGCATAAAAACTATAGGTAATTTTGAAAACTGACTGGCATTTTTACAATATCAAGTCTTTACAATGGCATATCACTAGGTCTATTTAGGTCTTTCATTTCTATAAACAATGTTTTGTGGTTTTCTTTGTAGTGACACTGCACATCTTTAACTCAATTTATTTCTAAGTAGGTAGTATTTTTAATTTTATCATAAATAGCATCTTTCTTAAAATGTATTTTCTCTTTTTAAAGATTTATTTATGTTTTGGAGAGAGAGAGAGAGAGAGAGAGAGAGAGCAAGTGAGTGGGAGGAGGGTTGAGGGAGAGAATCTTCAAGCAAACTTCCCACCGAGCACTAAGCCTAACGCAGGACTTGATCTCATGACCCATGAGATCATGAGCTGAGCTGAAATCAAGAGTTGGATGCTCAACTGACTAAGCCACTCAGGTGCCCCTTGAAATGTATTTTCTAAGTGTCCATTAAGGGTATTGAGAAACATGATTAAATATTCATATTTAACTTACAGTCACCACATAACTAAACTCATTCATTCAAATAACTTGTAGAACTTTTAATTTCTATGTAGGCAATCATGTCATCTGAGAATAATGAGTTTTACTTCTAATTTTCTAATCCTTATATATTTTACTCTTTTTGTTCATTTATTTATTGAATAGGATTCCTACATGATTTATTATCAAGGGTGACAGTAGTCATCTTTTTGTAACTCCTGGTAAAAGAGGGAAAGCTTTAACTACACCATTAAGTATCATATTTGCAATAGGTATTATGTAGACACCATTTAACAAATTAAAGATGAGTTCTTCTGATCCCAATTTGCTACAATTTTTTATCATGAATGAATGTTTTATCAGAAACAGTTTTGCATGATTTATGTGCTCACATTATTTTTCTTTTTTATTCTGTTAATGTAATTTATATTGGTTAATTTTGAAAAATTAAAAAACAAATTCTCTCTTTTCATAGTTGCTGCATATTATTGACTAATGTTTTAGTTAGGTTTTTTTCAGCTACATTCAGAAGTGAGATCAAGTTGTAATTTTTCTTCTTCATTGTACTACTGCCAGATTTTGCTGGGGTCAAAGCTAAGCTGGCTTCATAATACAGGTTGTGAAATGTTTCTTTTTCACTATTCTTGAAGATGTTTATATGAACTTTTAAGGTTTCTTGTTTAAAATATTTGGTAAGATCAAGTCTCCACTTCTTGGTCTAGTTTTTTTATGCGTGGAAAGATTATTATTTAAAGAACCTATGTATTTAATATTTATAGCATTTACACAAATTTACAGATTTTTCTCTTTCTTTGGTGTCAGTTTTAGTAAGTTATGACTTTCTAGGAATATGTTCATTGCATCTTTATTTTTAAATGTGTTGGCTTCTAATTGTTCTTAAGTTTATTTCATTTTTAATGCATACAGAATATGTAGTAATGTCCATTTTTCATGACTGGTATTGGTTATTTGTGCCTATTATTTTTCCATAATTTTATGTGCCTTTTCTCTCTTTCTTTCCTTGACTTTTTTCTATACACATTACTTAATTAGTATTATTAATTTTATTAATTTTCTCAAAGAGCTAAATTTTCTCCTTGTAAATTCACTCCAATGTATGTTTGTTCCTGTTAACTAATTTCTGTCCTTTATTATTTTCTTCCTTCACATTTCTTTAGACTTAATTTGCTATTCATTTACTAACTTTTAGTAATGGATGCTTAGCTTCTTGATTTGTAGGGTTTTTAAAAATATATGCATTTAAAGCTATACACTTCTCTTTAAATATGCTGTAGCTGCATCTCACAATATTTGGATTCATTCTTTTATTATCACAATTCAAAAGATTCATAATTTCCATTTGGACTCTTTTCTTGAGCCATGAATTACTTAAGTAACATACTAATTTTTATCTGCTTGATTTGTTACTCATTGAGAACAGTATCTTAAAATACATCACTATGATTATATATTTGAATATATCTCTCTTTAATTGAGTCAGCATTTTATATATTTGAGGCTAGATTTTTTAGAGGTACAGCTGACCGTTGAACAACACAGGTTTCAACTGTGCAGGTCAATTTATATAAGGATTTTTTACAGTGCAGTACTGTAAAGGTATTTTCTCTTCCTTATGATATTCTTAATAACACTTTTCTAGGTTACTTTTTTCGAGAATACAGCATATAATACATACATATACAAAATATGTGTTTGTATACTGTTTATGTTATCCATAAGACTTTGGAACAACAGGAGGCTATTAGTACTTAAGTTTTGGGGGAGTTAAAAGTTATATATGGATTTTTGACTGACTAGTAGGTGAGTGGGAGTCAGTGCCCCTAACCCCCTCATTGCTCAAAGGTTAACTGTTTACTATAATTGTTACATCTTCTTGGTGAGGTCAACATTTTATCACCATTTATCATGACATTCTTTCACTCTGTAAGTACTTTTAATCTATATTGTCTGATGATGATATAATGATATTAGTTTTTGTTTGTTTAATGCTTTTTGATAGTACTTTTTCAGTAGTTTTGATTTATTTGTAAGACTGTATTTGAGAGGCATTTCCTACAAAGACTCTATGGTTGAAGGTGCTTTTGTTTTATCTGACTAACAATCTTTGTCTTTTAACTGAAGCATCGAGTCCATTTACATATAGTATAATCACCATTACAATAGTTTAAATCTACTAAAATTTACAGAGCTTTTTTTTTTCTATCAGGTTTTGTAATATTTTCTTCTCCCTTCTTTCCTTCGTTTAGATTTTTTTATTATTCTCTCCATCTTCCCCACAAAAAGGCTTGATTTTAATTATTTTAATAGTAACTCAAGAGATTATAATATACATCCATTACTAATAAAGTATAATGTTACTGATTCTTTGGCCCTATTCCTGGACAATGCAAAATCAGTAGAATACTTTACTGTCCTTTACCTACCTCTCAACAATCTATTTTAAGTTTATATAGCATTTACCCACTCCCCCAATTTTATATGCATTTTAATTCACCAAGACATATCATTATTTTATACAGTCAATATCTAGTTAGTGTTTTATACAGCCAATAGTCCATTAGATCTGCTCACACTCTTTATTTCTTCTTCTACTTCCAAACTTGTATCTGGGATCATTTTTCGCCTACCCAAAAAAAAAAAAAAAAAAAAAAAAAAAAGCCTTAGAAGTGCTTGGATGTCTCAGTTGGTTAAGTGTCTAACTCTTGATTTTGACTTAGGGATTGAGTTCCATGTGGGAATCCACATTCAGTAAGGAGTCTGTGGGAGATTCTTGCTCTCTCTCTCTGCCCTTCCCCTCACTCTCTCTCTTTCTCTCTAAAATGAATAAGTAAATCATTAAAAATACATATCTTTAAAAAAAAGAAAAAATAAGTTTTAATATTTCTTTTAATACGCATCTGGCATTGATAAATGCTCTTACTGTTGCTTTCAGAAATATATTATTTCACCTTTGTCCATAAAGGATTTTTTTTTTTTTTTTTTTGCTATGCATGAAATTCTAGGTTGTTTTGTATTTTCTTTCACCAATGTAAAGATAGTCTATTTTTTACTTCTATTTTTTTTGTTGAGCAGTCTGGTGTCAGTGAAAATGTGGGTCTTCTTGGAGGTAATCTGTCTTCATTTCTTTAAGATCTTTTCCCGAGTTTCTAGAAGTTACACTATGATGAACTTAGGTATATCTTTCTTTTAATTTATACTTCTTGTGATTTACAGTTTCTCAGCTTGGGTCAAGAAAGTAGACACTGTGACATGTAGTAAAGTGCCATTACCTTGAGATGTGCAAATCTCGGGTGATATGGATATGTAAAAGGGAAAATAACGCAAAAGCATATATAAAGAATGTGATGAAATATGTTACCGTACTAGGTATCACATCACACTGCCGAGAGACCTAATAGGCTGCTCAATAGCTGAGTTTACTTTCTGGCATTGTAACTTCTTAAGAGTTGCAGGAATGAACCACACCTAAGAGCATTCAAGGAAGAAGAAACAAAGGGGTAATTTATCTTCCCAGATACTTTCCACTTCTATTCTTAGTTCCATTCATGAACAGTAATTCTCCAGCACTAGCAAACTGTACTGTCTGGCTCCCTGACGGGCATTCAGTAAAATGGATAATGCTTAGGGTTAAATGTGTACAGGCTGAAACTAAGGATTGATGTCTTTAATTGGTTTTGGAAAAATCTCGGGCATTACTTCAAATACTGCTTCTGTACATTCTCTCTTTTTCTTTTTAAAAGATTTATTCATATATTTTAGAGAGGGATTGAGAGAGAGCACAGGAGCAAGGGGAGGTGCAGAAAGAGAGCGAGAAGGAAAAAATTTCCAGCAGACTCTGTGCTAAGCACAGAGCCTGACAAAAGACTCAATCCCAGGACCCTGAGGCCATAACCTGAACCAAAATCAAAAGTCAGTTGCTTAAACACCTGAACCCACCAGGCACACCCTGTCTCTTTCTTCTAGGGTTCCAATTATGAGCATGTAAGACTTTCTTCCTGTATATGTTAGTTCTTTTCCCTCTTTTGCTTCTCTGGATTTCATTCTAGATATTTTATTCTGTTTTTGTTTTTTTTTTTTCTTTAGCTGCATCTAATCTACTTTTGCTCTCCACATATTTTCCCAATAGCAGATATTTTATTTTCCAATTTTATAACCTCTTTTGGAATTTTAAGAGTTACTAGTCTCTCTCAAAATCTCCAGTCTAGTCTTCTAACTCCTTGAATACATTAAGAATAGTTATTTTAAATGCTATGTCTGATTGCTCCATATTTTAAGGCCAAGTGGGTCTCTTTCTGTTGTCTGATATTTTAAAAATTTTCTTATTGTCTTATCACTTCATATGACTTATAGTTTTAATTGGGGGCTGTGCATTGCATATGAAAAAAATCATAAACATAGTAGACCTATGATAATATTACCTTTTCGCAAAAACAGAGGCATATTCAATATGAAAGCAACAATTTTCAAAGAGAAGAAGGCCAGAAAATAAACCTCTAAAATATAAATTGTCGAAGTAAACTTTTTTAGGATTTACTACATAGCTGGCTCTTTGCATACATACTTCTTTTAATTATAAAACATTCCTCTAAGTGAATTGTTCTTATCTCCCTCCTTTCAAAGTGAGAAAGCAGAGAATTAAAATTCTACTATCATATGATCTCCCTGATATGAGAAAGGGGAGATGCAACATGGGGGGTTAAGGGGGTAGGAGAAGAATAAATGAAACAAGATGGGATTGGGAGGGAGACAAACCATAAGTGAAACAAGATGGGATTGGGAGGGAGACAAACCATAAGTGACTCGTAGTCTCACAAAACAAACTGAGGGTTGCTGGGGGGAGAGGGGGGTGGGGTTATGGACATTGGGGAGGGTATATGCTGGGGTGAGTGCTGTGAAGTGTGTAAACCTGGCGATTCACAGACCTGTACCCCTGGGGATAAAAATATATTATATGTTTATAAAAAATAAAAATAAAAAAAATTCTAACAATTCAATGAAAAACACACCTGTAGATGTAGCAGAGAAGGAATCAAAATTCTATTCTGTGGTGCCAAATACTCTACAAGTTCTGCTTCACATTAAGAGTTCCTCAAACCTTCTCTCAACATGACTGGAAGGGATCTAGTTATAGTGGTAAAAGTCATCAGTATTGCTTAATAGGTAAAAACCCTTCTAAATTGCCAAAGAAGAACAAAAAACAACCTGTAAATAAGTAAAACCTGGAGACCAAATTAGAAGAAAGAACTTACCAAACCAACACCCTGTCATGTAAGGAAAACAAAACCACATGCTGAATGAACATTTACTCTGGGACTGATTTGTTTAATGTGTTAAGTTCCTTCACTCAACTACACCTCAATAAGAACTCTTGAAAACCTACTTTCTTAAATGCTTTGGGCAGCACTGTGCCAGCTTGCACTCTTTAAGTAGGCATTCTCCTCCAGATTTAGGTCCCATGGTTAAAATTACAGGGGAATTTACAGCACTACATTCCTCTTCTCATGTGGTGGGAGGAAGAGGGAAAGAGTTTCACCATCCTTTTTTAAAAGAGGATTTAAACTCTTTCAAGACTTCAAGCTTTTTATTGGACAATTTATGGAAAATTTTGAAGAGGTTCAATGAATTCCATTAAGTGAAACTTAAATTCAAAGGAATTCCTCACCCTAAAGGAGTCCCATAATATTTATTTGATTCTCACATCAATTAGGCTATGAGTCACTATTTTTAAGAGGCAGTTTTGTTAGGAGTCTTATTTGGCCTTAATTTAATATCCTAACAATAGGTTGTTGAGCTCAGTAATTACTACCTTGAGTGATACATTTCTCTTTTGAATGTTCTGAATCTTTCACAAGCAGAGCTGAATTTCTGGATGCTGCTATATCTACTGGTCTTTGATTTTCAGAGTTTATATTATTGAAGGTTTGAGGGTTTGAGAGCTTCCAAGAATGCTGCAGTATTTGAGGTTTTTATTCCTGAGTATGAAGTCTTTTTAGGATGATATTCATGATAGTCAGAACCCAAATAAATGAATGTGAGTGATTGTAAGATGAAGGGAAACCCCAAGTTTGAGAAGAAGTTGGAATTTCCCTATAATCTAGAAAGCAAGTAAATCATTGATCCTGATTGTTGGAATTAAGCCATTTCTTGTGGACTATAGGCTCATCTCACATATTTCATGGGTTAAGGTAAAAGCAATGAAGGTTTGAAATGTGTGACCCTACTGTTCAGACTAGTTCTTCTTGGGGCCCTGAGTGGGTGAGTTGGTTAAGCATTGGCCTTTGGCTTCAGTCATGATCCCAGGTCCTCAGATTGCCCCTGTGTTGGGCTCCCTGCTCACTGGGTGTTCTGCTTTCTCCCTCTGTCTCTGCACTTGCCCCCCACCTGACTCATGCTCTCTCTCTTAAACAAACAAACAAACAAACAAACAAACAAATAAAAACTGGTTCTTCTTCTTGTCTCTTTTCCCAGTGACTTCAGTGCTGAAGCTAATGGTGAAGGAAACACCACGGGGTCAGTGAATAAGAACTTATAAAAAGAACTAAAGGGGCATACAGAACAGGGGAAGAAGAGAAAATCTCCCAGTGAACAATACTACTATCTGGTCTTCGGAAAGTACTCAATATACTCCACACTCCTACCTCCTCTTAGGTGTGACATTACCATGTCACAGAGGACTAAGAAGTGTAAAACTAAAGCAGAAACAACCACCAAAAATACTTTAGTCACTCCCATGTGTCCTGGGTAACTAACAACATAGTAACTAGCAAATAAATTGCACATAGCCACATTCCTGATATGTAAAGAGTAACATCATACCATCTTTAGAAATGCAGAAAAAAGTTTAATAAAAAAAGCAAGGTAGTTGCAACCATATCCATACATCTCCTCTCATATTCCTACAAAGTATCTCATACATATATAAAATATTAGTGGGGAAAAATACAATAGCAAAAGGACTTAAAAGAAAATGTTCATAGAAGCTTTATTCATAATATCCCCAAACTGAAAACAACCCATATGTCCATTTGTCCTTCAACAGGCAAATGGATAAACACATTACAGTACATTCAAATGATGGAATACTATAGTAAAAAAAGAGAGTGAGAGCTCAAACTACTGTTAATTGATAAAGGCAATGACATGAATGAATCTTAAAATTGATATACTGAGTGAAAAGAGCCAAACAAAAGAGTACAAATGAAATATCACTTACATGAAATTTTTAAAAAGAAAAATCCTACATTTATAATGAAAAAAAGATATCAGTGGCTGCCTAGGGCTAGGGTTTGGGGGAATGGGGTGATCATTAATTACCAAGGGACCTGAGGGAATTTGGGGGGGGGGGTGCTGATGGAAATGTAATTTATATCAATTTTGGTGGTTATAAAAGTATGCACATTTGTCAAAACTCATTGAAATCTTCACATTTCAAAGACATCTTTTTATTTATAGGAAAATTATACCTCTATAAAGTGTTTTGTTTCATTTTAAAGCAATATATTCAACTCAGAAAAAAAGAGCCTAAATCCTTCTTTAGAGTCTATTCACATACCAGTAAAAATAAGTTAAAAAATACAGGTGTACTCAAAATATTGGTTGTATAAAACTATTGGGATGCTGTTTTAAGTAAGGTTTTTAAATTCAAAAGTAAAGGAAAAGCTCCTCCTCTTTTCCAGGCTTTAAGTGGATGAACAGTTCCTTTGTAAGGGAAGGAATGAAAGACCCAGAACTCAAAGAGATAGTTATCAGTCAGAGACTGTCCTTCATTCTCTACTAAAGATATTATTAAGTAATAATCAGATGTTACACTTGTTTCTCAGTCTTCTGCTAGGAAGGCTTCTTTCCTCTAACTATTGAAAATACAGGGCAGCCATGAATACCAGCCCCACGTCTCATCTTAAAAAGGTAAACCACACATATGCATCCTTAGTTGACTCTAGACATTCATCTTCACTCTCCAGAAGTCATTGCTTCTTTTGCTAACAAAAACAAAATAATTAACAGTAATCACAGCTAGTTATAAAATTTTTCCTTATCAATTGTGAAAATGGAGGCAAGTTTCTCAGGTTCTCTAAAAACGATATTACAAAGTAGCAAGCATACAAAAACTATCTTCACATAGTACAAAATATAAAAACTAGAAAATCCCATTCTTTCATCTCCTTCTAGTTAAAACTTAAATAATTTATCTGGTAGGAATGGAATAGACCAAGCTTTGCTATATTGTGCTAGTCCTTGTGGATCAGAGTTAAATAGTAATTAATAATAAAGAAATGCTTACTCTATACCAAGCAATGTTCTATACACTTCATATCCAGTAATATTTTTACATACACAACAACCATAGAAAATAGATTCTGTTACTATCACTATTTTATACATGATAAAGTGGGATAAAAAGAGGTGAAGTAAAATAACTGAAGTTTATAGCTGGCTATTGATAGAGGCATTCAAACTTAGGTATCCTATTACCAGTTTCCACAATTTAACCACCACACTATACTGCGTTGTCATTTGTCAAATGGGCAAGGCTTTGACCTGACGCTCAAGGTTTACATTCTTGCTATCTATTTTTTTATTTTTTTATTTTTATTTTATTTTTTTTTTTTAGGTCTTTGCAGAGTCATGTGCTAACCCAACTCAAACTGCATGGTGCTCGGAGGCATACTGCTAACATGTGAGTCTCCCAAGACAGAAGACTCAGTATCACTAACAATCCCCAGCCACTACTCCAAAGGGGCCATTTTTCTTTTATCTGATATTTAATAAGTTTCAGAAAAAGAGATATATCGTAAATGAGATAGTTGTTTCTCTTTCTTTCCTTATAATCATAAATCAAAAGATAAAGTGTACAGATCACATAGTGTGCTAAGTACAACACTTTCATACTCTAATTTGATTATTGCATCCAATTAAATTATTATTAGAACATCTATTGCCCATTTTAGATGAAGAAATGGGTTTTGAAACGCTAAATAAGTCATTGAAGTCAAACATTTAAGAAGTGGCAGGACTCAGAATTAAAACATGTTCTGTCTGATTTCAGAGTCTATACTTCTAATCACTAATCTGTAAAGATTTAACAACATAAGGTAATTCACTTCACAGCCAACTATGACCCTATATGGGAATAACTCTAGGAGGATCTTAGGAGAGAGAAAGGTACCTGATGCTGAATCTGGCATCTATGGCCTTTTCTTCCTACTTCAAAGAGCAACAATCTCTGAGGTAATTGTGAACCGTCTCTTGTTTGAACAAATCCTGGATGATGGGTATTTGGAAATGTTTAGATTAGGTGCCTTTTTACAGAGCCGTTCCTACCCAAAAATCAAGTACAAACAAATACCTAAAAAACGTGCAATCTGTACTTGAGAATATTTTGCCAAAAGGATTTTCATGCAGATCATATGGATCATATGGGGTGAATGCCATTGTTTTTCTACCCCCATATGCTCTTCACTATCATCAACAGGATATTGGACCACTTTATAAATATTAAATGAAAAAAGAGTATATTTTATTCAACTCTAAATATTGAATCCAAGATTTTTATTGCCAGGTTGTTTTATTTCCCTCATGATTTCTGATACATATCAAGAAAACTGCTATTATACTTTATATAGTATTATATATTAATGATAAAAAGTGTTATGCAAACAAATATTTGACTTGAATATATCTAATTATTCATGGATTTAAAAGAAAAACATTTTATCCATTATGGTCATAAGATAGAAACATCTGATTTTAGTAGAATTTTGGCTTTGGGATAGCTAAGAGTTCACAACTTTGAAAATATTTGCCCTAGCCTTCCATAATGACATTGGTATAAAGCTTATTATTTTCAATTTCTGCCATAATCTATGTTACAAACATTTCAGATCTGAATCAATAGCTATTTCAGTGGGAAAAAAATCAAATAAACAATCTAAAGAAGCATCACATAACACCAGTGGGTACAGGCAACAAAGTCTCAAGCAAAGCTTGCCCTCTAGCCAAACAACCAGGAAAAAGACAGCCTACCCTAGCAACACAGAAAACTTTATATAAGAATCATCCAACTCAATGCAAACAACACAGGAAAACCTGATTCCAACCCCATGTCTACCAACACAGGCCAATTGAGGACATTGGACTTTCACCTTATATAGCTATAAGTAGGTTGTTGCTCCCACACAGTGATGTCTGAGAAGACCAAGTGGTAAACATGACTTTCATTCCCACTAACTGGTAACAAGCCTCTTCCCAGTTGTGGTATCAGTAGAAACCATGTGGGAAGGGGAGATCCTATAATTCCACCCCCACCAATCAGTAATGAGGTATCCTCCCCATGGGAAGCATCAGAGGAGCTTATTGGAGAACCAGGAATTCTACCACCTCCCAGGTATAATGAGGCCAACCCTCTCTCCAGCCCTGATCCTCTCACCACAGTGTCAGTGTTGGTGGAAGCCAATGGTAAGCAGTACCAAAACACCTCTGCCCTTTCCAGCCAGCATGATACTGCAAAAGCCTAGTGGAGAGCCAGAACTTCCATCATTCCCTAGCAATAATGAGGAATCTGTCTGCTGTTGGAGTGTCAAAAGAGGTTGAATACAGAACTGGACTTCTACCCCTACCTAGCAGTGATGAAGTGGCACCCACCTCTCCCCACGAGCCCAGCTTAAAAGGAGGTCTGGTAAAATACAAGATTTGACTAAGGTCCAGAGTCTCACAACATAAAATTCCAAATCTACAAGTATGCTTAAAAATCACTTGGAATAACAAGAATCAGAAAAATATCAATTTGAATGAGAAATGGCAATCAATAGACACTAACACCAATACGACACAGATGCTGGAATTATCTGAGCAGGATTTTAAAGCAAGTATCACAAAAATACTTTGGTATGTAATTATAAATATGCTTGAAACAAATGAAAAATACAACATTGTGGCAAATAAATAGAAAGTCTCTGCAAAGACAGAAGACATAAAGAAGGATTAATAACCAACCAACCAAACAAACAGAAAACCTCATTGAACAGCTCAACAGCAGAAAAGAAAGGACAGAGGAAAAAAAAATAGTGAACTTGAAAATAAAACAACAGAAATCACCCAATCGGAGCAATAGAAAGAAATAGACTAAAATAAAAAGTGATCAGTCCTTCACAAACCTATAGAGCCAACTATCAGACATATGAGTTGTAGCAATCCTAGGAGAAGAGAAGAAAAAGAATATGACTAAAAAATACTTGAATAATGGATTTAAAGTGGCAAAATCATTAGCCTCAATCTAAATGACCTTACACAAAAATTAACTTAACATGGGTCAGGGATTTAAGTGGAATATGTAAAACTATAAAACTTTAAGAACATAGTATAGGAGAAAATCTTCCGGACCTTTTGGGAGGATTTCTTGGACATGAAATCAAAAGCACAACCCATACAGAAAAAATTGATTAAAATTAGACTTCAGCAAAACTAAAAAATTTGCTGTGGAAAGACCCTGTTAAGAGTGTGAAATAGCAAACTAAACACTAGGAAAAAAATACATGCAAACCATGTATCTCATAACAAACTATATTAAGAACATTTAAAGAACTATTAAGAACTTGGTAACAGGGCGCCTGGGTGGCTCAGCGGGTTAAGCCTCTGCCTTCGGCTCAGGTCATGATCTCAGGGTCCTGGGATCGAGCCCCGCATCGGGCTCTCTGCTAGGCAGGGAGCCTGCTTCTTCCTCATTCTCTGCCTGCCTCTCTGCCTGCCTCTCTGCCTACTTGTGATCTCTCTCTGTCAAATGAATAAATAAATTCTTTAAAAAAAAATTAAAAAAAATAATAAAAAAAAAAGAACTTGGTAACAAACTACAACAAAAGAGCAAATAATCAAGTTAGAAAATGGGCAAAAGATGATGAAGCATTTCACCAAAGAAGATGTACAGATGGCAAATAAGCACATGAAAAGATGTTCGGTATCACTAGCTGTTAGGGAAATAGAAATAAGACCACAGTGAACTTTCACCACACATCTATGAGAACAGCTGAAGGTTTTTTTAAGTGACAATACTAAATTTTGTGGAGATACCGGATCTCTCACACATGGCTGGTGGGAATGTAAAATGTAAACCACTCTGGAAAACAGTTTAATTATTTCTTTAAAACTATACATTCATTGATTTACCAGCTGGCCTAACATTTGCACTGTTGGACATTTATCCCAGAGAAATAAAAACTTACATCCACACAAAAACCTGTACACAAATATTTGTAGCCAAAACCGGGAACATCCAAAATGTCCTTTGATAGGTGAATGGGTAAACAAACTGTGGTATATCTATACCATGGAGTGCTACTCAGCAATAAAAAGAAGACTACTTACAACATGGAGAGACCTTGAGGACATCATGTGGAGATAAGCCAGTCACAAAAAAGGCAAATAGTGCACAATTCCACTTATATGAGGTACCCAGAGTAATGAGATTCATGGAAACAGAAAGTAGAAGGGTAGTTACCAGGGGCTGCGGGGAGGAGAAAAGGGAACTGCTGCTTAACCCATATAGAGTTTCAAATTTGCAAGTTGAGAAGTTTAATAGATCTGTTTCACAAGAATGAGAATATATTTAACACTACTGAACTCTATACTTAAAAATAGTTATGATAATTACATTGGGTCTATGTTGTGTGTTTTATACCACAGGAAAAAGAGGAAAAGGAAAAGGAAAGGGAAAGAAAAGAAAAGAGAAGAGAAAAAATTTGACACATGCAGCAACTTAGATGGACCTCAAGGGCATAATGCTGAGTGAAAACAAAAACAAAACAAAACAAAAACCCAACTCATCAGTCACACACCCTGTGATTCTGTTTATTTAACATTTTAAAAATTTTAACAATTATACAGCAGAAGAGGAAATTAGTAGTTGCCAGGGATTAGGAATGGATGGGGGAAAGGAAGTGTGACTGACTATAAAAAGGTAACATGAGGAGATCTTTGTAATGATATCTTTATTGCATTGGTGGCTCCATAAACTTACATATGCTAAAATGTCATAGAACTATACACATACACTGTGCCAATATCAGTTTCCTAGATTTGATATTGTAAAATGGATATTGTATTCATTTTTTACTGTTTCAGTAACAAATTCCCTAAATTTAGTGGCCTTAAACAATGCAAATTTATTATCTCACAGTTCTGTAGGTCAGAAGTCTGGATACCATACGATTCAGCTAATTTCTCTGTTCCTGGCTTCATGGAGCCAAAATCAAGGTGTTGGCAGGGTTGAACTCTTTTCTAGAAGTTCTGGGTTAAATCCACTTTCAAGCTCCTTCAGGTTATTGGCAGAATTCAGTTCTGTGTTGTTGTAGGATGGAGATCTATCTCTGCTTCCATGCTGGCTATTGGCTACAGTCATTGTTAGATTCCAGAGGTTGCCTGTATTTCCTGGCTAATGGGCTCCTTTGTCATCTTCAGAGAAGCAGTGGCAGGTAAAGTCCTTCTCATTCTGAATCTTCTGACCTCTCCTTTTGCTTCATTCCTCTTTTGCTTCTCTTGATTTCAGTTGGAGAAATTTCTCTGCTTTCACAGGCTCAAGTGATTAGATTATATCCACCTAGACAATCCAGGATACTGTCCCTATTTTAAGATCCATAAATTTTATGACATCTGCATAGGTCTTTCACAGCAGTATCTAATTGATAATTAAGTTATGGGAATCTTGGGGAGACAATTTTAAAATTCTATCTATCATAATTATGCAAAACACAACCATTAGAGGAAACTGGTTAAAGGTTACATGGGAACTCTCTATACCAGTTTTGCAACTCCTTGTAAATTTATAATTATGGCAAAATAAAAAAAAACTTTAAATGCAAAGAAAAAATAAAGGCAATATAAATATATTTCCCATTGAAAAACTACTACCAGAAGACCTAGACTAAAAGAAATACTAAGGAAGGTTCAAGTAGAAGAAAAATTATTTCAGTTGGAAATACGGAATTGCAGGAAACAAAAAATGCAGAAAGAGGTAAATATGCAAGAAAAATCTAAGTTGTTATTGACTTTATAATACAATAAAAATGACATGTTAGATTTAAAATATAGATAGAATTGAGAGCGCCGAATCCTAACCACTAGACCACCAGGGAGGTTTAAAATATAGATAGAATTGAAATTGAAATACACATCAAGAATAGCATAAAAAGATGGAAAAACTTAAATGGAGTTCAAGTGTTTTAACATTCTTGCACTGTCAGGAAGTTTAAAAGTACTAAATTACAGATGACACTAACAAAGTTAAGGACACACATTATTATCTCTAGTGTAACCACTAAATAAATAGAATATTCATGAAATTAATGAATATGAAATGAAAGAATATGTGTTAACAAGCCAATAGAAAGAAGTGGAAAAATAAAATACAAGGACCCAAAAGATGACTAGAAAAGAGAAACTAGGAATGAATATCAGGTGGGACAAAGAGAAAAATCAAACATATCAACAAATGTATTAAAGGTAAGCAAATATTCTAATTAAAAGACAAAGACTATAAGAATAAGTAGAGGGGGCGCATGGGTGGCTCAGTGGGTTAAGCCTCTGCCTTTGGCTCGGGTCATGATCCTGAGATCATGGTCCTGGGACCCAGCCCTGCACTGGGCTCTCTGCTCACAAGGAGCCTGCTTCCCTCCCTTCCCCGCTCTGACTCTCTGCCTACTCGTGACCTCAGTCAAATAAATAAATAAAATCTTAAAAAAAAAAAAAGAACAAATTAAAAAAAAAACCCATATGCTGTTTGGAACTCACACTCTAATGTAAAGAGACAAGCTGAAAATAAAAGAATAGAATTAGAAAATCCATGTAAAATGCCCTTCCCACCAAATAAGAAACCTTAATATAGCTATGTTGAAATCACAAGAAAGAGCTTAAAGAAAAATGGTAAGAAGAGACATTCTGTGATGAAAGTGCCATCCTTCTCAGAAGATATAATAATTCTTAACATGCATGCACTAATAGCATAACATCAAAATATAGTAAGTAAAAACTGGCAGAATAAATAGGAGAAGTTGACAAATGTAAAAGTATAGTTGGGGATTTTAGTAAGCACTTCTCAGTAATTGATAACACAGACTAAAATAAACAGGAAGGGTATAAAAGATTCAAATAACACAACAAACTTGATCTAGTTGACATATGTGTAATACTACACACATTGAAGAATATGTATTTAAATGCCTACAAAACATTTACAAAAATTATAAATTTTTGCATATAGACCATGTAGCTAGTCTCAACAAATTGCAAAGAACTGAAATCATATAGAGAATGTTCTCTTATCACAGTGGAATTAAAGCGGAAATTAATAGTAAATTTTTTAAAAATGTAACTAGAAAGTGGTCACATGCTTGAAAACAAAGCAATACATTTGTTAAGAACACATGGTCAAATAAAGAAATTCTAAGAGAAATCAGAAAATGTGTTTAAGTGAAAATAACTAAAATATGGCATAACAAAATCCACAGGGGACAGAAAAAAAATGTGCTTGATGGAAAGTGGATAGCTTTAGATGTATACATTAGGAAAAAATGTAAAGCTGAAGATTTAATTATATTTCTCAAGAAGTCAGCAACAAAGTAATGTTATCCCACCCTTTTCTCTTTGCAAATATTTCAAATCCTTTAGTTTTCCAAACTAGAACTTCCTAAATCCACATATTATTTGAACAGATATCGTTGTTGTTGGATTTAGTGACAGATGCCTCTTGGAGGAATTCACCATTAGTCAATTTAGTGGATTTAATGAAAACCTCCATCTGTATTTGAAACTGTTCCTACTGTATTGGGAATCCATTAATAGCATCTATATCTAAAAGGAGCTTAATGTGGATATATTTTGGTAGTTTGGAATGCTAGTTTAAGTATCAATACATGTTTTTAAAGCTCTTAGAAATCTGTCAATGAAAACAGCAATATAAATAAAAGTTTGGCTTTTCAAACCATTAGATGTTCAGAATAAGAGAGAAAATGAAATGTGAACTGAACCACAAAATTGGAGTATTTACTTTCCTCACCTCATTTTTAAAACAAGCAAGAC
This sequence comes from Lutra lutra, assembly GCF_902655055.1. NCBI lineage: Eukaryota > Metazoa > Chordata > Mammalia > Carnivora > Mustelidae > Lutra > Lutra lutra. The sequence goes on along the minus strand of NC_062280.1, from coordinate 48,861,997 downwards.
TCAAAGGAAAGAAAGATAAGGGTGGGTGTAGAATTGGCTTCACAACTCATAAACAGCAGTTCTAAAATAACTAACTGGATGAAGATAGACATAGGAAGCTTAAATAAAATAAGCAACTAATATTCTCCAAATAAACTTGATAGTAGTGAGGAAGTAGATATCAAATATGATCTAAACTCCTGTGTGTCAATTTATTAATCATTCACTAATCCATGCATTCAACCATCCATTAATCTAGGAGATCTTTGTTAACTCTGTGCCAGGCACTGTGCTACATGCGAGAGAAACAATGGAGAGCAAACTGCTCTGTTTTCTCTCTTCTTGGTGTTTACAGTCCAGTAGAGTGGCATTAAAACAGGAAAATAAATAAACTGGTAAGTACAAATTGAGATGGTCTTATGAGACAGAGGTACAGGGTGTTTTATGAGCATACAACATGGTCTGAGGAGTTAGGGAAAGCATCCCCCAGAAATTTTTATGTGAGCTTCGGTATGTAAGATAGAGATTGGCTAATAGGTCAAAGAGATAGTAGAGGGCAAGAGCCTTCTGGGCAGAAGTAGCAGCACAGGCAAAGCTTCCAGTGGGGTGGAAGGGTTCACTGGGGAACTGAATCAGGGCCAGTGTGACTGAAAAAGAGCCGGAGGGAAGAGTGCGAAAGGGGGAGAGCTGAAGACAGTGTGAAGGAGGTGAGATGAAGCTGGGAGGTCAGCAGAAACAAGAGCCATGTAGGCCAGATTAAAGGTCTTGTCTTTCTCCCAATAGCAAAGGGAAGCTGAGAAAGTGCTATCAGCAGGAAGATGACAAGATTAGTTCAGTATTTTAAATATTACTTCACTAGATGTAAGCAGTACAGGTTGGATTCCAGGACACCAGCTAGGATCCTGTGGCATCAATAGAAGGGAAAAGATGGTAGCTTGGAACAATGTTTGGAGGGTACTGCCTTCCCTGGGCAAAAAAGCCCCACCTAGTAAGAGTCCACTTCCCTTTCCCAAATCTACCTTCAATGATTCCCACCCCTGCCAGGCCAATATGCTCACTGTCTCCTACACAAATCTTTCCTTTTCTTTCTCCCACCTTTGTCCATGTTACTCCTTGCTTCATGAATTTCACCTGAGGCTTTCACCCAAGTCACAACCATCTTAAACACCCAAGTTCACATTGCATTCCCTTTTCCTTAGAACATTCCCACTCCACCATTTCCTTCCTTCTCTGCATTAAACATGTGCTAGTTCCTCCTCTTCCTCCCCCTGCTGAAATTATAGGCTTCTTAGGGAAGGAAATGTGCTTGCATTTCTCTGGAATCTTCTATAAGATCAAGCATAAGGCTGGTATTAAGTGCAAAACACCCTTCACACCTAATCAAATTGCACTGCAATGAAAAATATCCCCAAGTATATGGATGATAATTTGTGGAAATACATATTCCAAATTCCAATTAAGATTTTAAAAAAGAGGAGGAGTCAAGATGGCGGAGAAGTAGCAGGCTGAGACTATTTCAGGTAGCGGGAGATCAGCTAGATAGCTCATCTAAAGATTGCAAACACCTACAAATCCAACGGGAGATCAAAGAGAAGAAGAATAGCAACTCTAGAAACAGAAAATCAACCACTTTCTGAAAGGTAGGACTGGCGGAGAAGTGAATCCAAAGCGACGGGAAGATAGACCGCGGGGGGAGGGGCCAGCTCCCGGCAAGCGGTGGAGCAACGGAGCACAAAATCAGGACTTTTAAAAAGTCTGTTCCGCTGAGGGACATCGCTCCAGAGGCTTAACCGGGGTGAAGCCCACGCAGGGTCAGCGTGCCTCAGGTCCCGCAGGGTCACAGAAGGATCGGGGGTTTCTGAGTGTCGCAGAGCTTACAGGTGTTAGAACAGGGAAGCCGGCTACAGAGACAGAGCCGAGGAGTAAGTTCTAAGCTCGGGGTTACCTTGAACCGGTCGCAGGCTCGGTCAGCTTGGAGCGCGGCCGGAGGCCAGGGTGACGGGAGTAATTGGGCGCTGTTCTCTGAGGGCGCACTGAGGAGTGGGGCCCCGGGCTCTCGGCTCCTCCGGGCCGGAGACCGGGAGGCCGCCATCTTCATTCCTGCCCTCCGGAACTCTACGGAAAGCGCTCAGGGAACAAAAGCTCCCGAAAGCAAACCCTCAGATTACTCAGACCGGCCCCGGGGAAGGGAGGTGCAACTCTGCCAGGCGCAAAGACACTTGAGAATTACTACAACAGGCCCCTCCCCCAGAAGATCAACAAGAAACCCAGCCAGGACCAAGTTCACCTACCAAGGAGTACAGTTTCAATACCAAGGAGAGCATCGGAATTCCAGAGAAGGAGAAAGCAAAGTACGGAATTCATGGCTTTCTCCCCATGATTCTTTAGCCTTGCAGTTAATTTAATTTTTTTTTCTTTTCTTTTTCAATTTTTTTTTCTTCTTCTGCTAAATTTTTTTAACTTTTACCCTTTCTTTTTTAACGTTTTTTAACTAGTTTATCTAATATATATATATATTTTTTTTTCTTTTTATATTTTTTCTTTATTGGTTTTCTTTTTTTAATTATTTCTTTTTTTTTCTTTTCTTTCTGAACCTCTTTTTATCCCCTTTCTCCCCCCTCACGATTTGGGATCTCTTCTGATTTGTCTAAAGCATATTTTCCTGGGGCTGTTGCCACCCTTTTAGTATTTTACTTGCTCCTTCATATACTCTTATCTGGACAAAATGACAAGGCGGAAAAATTCACCACAAAAAAAAAGAACAAGAGGCAGTACCAAAGGCTAGGGACCTAATCAATACAGACATTGGTAATATGTCAGATCTAGAGTTCAGAATGACGATTCTCAAGGTTCTAGCCGGGCTCGAAAAAGGCATGGAAGATATTAGAGAAACCCTCTCGGGAGATATAAAAGCCCTTTCTGGAGAAATAAAAGAACTAAAATCGAACCAAGTTGAAATAAAAAAAGCTATTAATGAGGTGCAATCAAAAATGGAGGCTCTGACTGCTAGGATAAATGAGGCAGAAGAAAGAATTAGCGATATAGAAGACCAAATGACAGAGAATAAAGAAGCTGAGCAAAAGAGGGACAAACAGCTACTGGACCATGAGGGGAGAATTCAAGAGATAAGTGACACCATAAGATGAAACAACATTAGAATAATTGGGATTCCAGAAGAAGAGGAAACAGAGAGGGGAGCAGAAGGTATATTGGAGAGAATTATTGGAGAGAATCTCCCCAATATGGCAAAGGGAACAAGCATCAAAATGCAGGAGTTTCAGAGAACCCCCCTCAAGATCAATAAGAATAGGTCCACACCCCGTCACCTAATAGTAAAATTTACAAGTCTTAGTGACAAAGAGAAGATCCTGAAAGCAGCCCGGGAAAAGAAGTCTGTAACATACAATGGTAAAAATATTCGATTGGCAGCAGACTTATCCACAGAGACCTGGCAGGCCAGAAAGAGCTGGCATGATCTATTCAGAGCACTAAACGAGAAAAACATGCAGCCAAGAATACTATATCCAGCTAGGCTATCATCGAAAATAGAAGGAGAGATTAAAAGATTCCAGGACAAACAAAAACTGAAAGAATTTGCGAACACCAAACCAGCTCTACAGGAAACATTGAAAGGGGTCCTCTAAGCAAAGAGAGACCCTAAAAGTAGTAGATCAGAAAGAAACAGAGACAATATACAATAACAGTCACCTTACAGGCAATACAATGGCACTAAATTCATATCTCTCAATACTTACCCTGAATGTTGATGGGCTAAATGCCCCAATCAAAAGACACAGGGTATCAGAATGGATAAAAAAACAAAACCCATCTATATGTTGCCTACAAGAAACTCATCTTAAACCCGAAGACACCTCCAGAATTAAAGTGAGGGGGTGGAAAAGAATTTACCATGCTAATGGACATCAGAAGAAAGCAGGAGTGGCAATCCTTATATCAGATCAATTAGATTTTAAGCCAAAGACTACAATAAGAGATGAGGAAGGACACTATGTCATACTCAAAGGAACTGTCCAACAAGAAGATCTAACAATTTTAAATATCTATGCCCCTAACGTGGGAGCAGCCAACTATATAAACCAATTAATAACAAAATCAAAGAAACACATCGACAATAATACAATAATAGTAGGGGACTTTAACACTCCCCTCACTGAAATGGACAGATCATCCAAGCAAAAGATCAACAAGGAAATAAAGGCCTTAAATGACACACTGGACCATATGGACATCACAGATATATTCAGAACATTTCATCCCAAAGCAACAGACTACACATTCTTCTCTAGTGCACATGGAACATTCTCCAGAACAGATCACATTCTCGGTCCTAAATCAGGTCTCAACCATTATCAAAAGATTGAAATCATTCCCTGCATATTTTCAGACCACAGTGCTCTGAAGCTAGAACTCAATCAGAAGAGGAAATTTGGAAAGAACCCAAATACATGGAGGCTAAACAGCATCCTTCTAAAGAATGAATGGGTCAACCAGGAAATTAAAGAAGAATTGAAAAAATTCATGGAAACAAATGATAATGAAAACACAATCGCTCAAAATCTGTGAGACACAACAAAGGCAGTCCTGAGAGGAAAATATATAGCGGTACAAGCCTTTCTCAAGAAACAAGAAAGGTCTCAGGTAAACAACCTAACCCTACACCTAAAAGAGCTGGAGAAAGAACAAGAAAGAAAGCCTAAACCCAGCAGGAGAAGAGAAATCATAAAGATCAGAGCAGAAATCAATGAAATAGAAACCAAAAAAACAATAGAACAAATCAATGAAACTAGGAGCTGGTTCTTTGAAAGAATTAATAAGATCGATAAACCCTGGCCAGACTTATCAAAAAGAAAAGAGAAAGGACCCAAATAAATAAAATCATGAATGAAAGAGGAGAGATCACAACTAACACCAAAGAAATACAGACAATTATAAGAACATACTATGAGCAACTCTACACCAACAAATTTGACAATCTGGAAGAAATGGATGCATTCCTAGAGACATATAAACTACCACAACTGAACCAGGAAGAAATAGAAAGCCTCAACAGACCCATAACCAGTAAGGAGATTGAAACAGTCATCCAAAATCTCCAAACAAACAAAAGCCCGGGGCCAGATGGCTTCCCAGGGGAATTCTACCAAATATTTAAAGAAGAACTAATTCCTATTCTCCTGAAACTGTTCCAAAAAATAGAAATGGAAGGAAAACTTCCAAACTCATTTTATGAGGCCAGCATCACCTTGATCCCAAAACCAGACCAGGATCCCATCAAAAAAGAGAACTACAGACCAATATCCTTGATGAACACAGATGCAAAAATTCTCGCCAAAATACTAGCCAATAGGATTCAACAGTACATTAAAAGGATTATTCACCACGATCAAGTGGGATTTATTCCAGGGCTGCAAGGTTGGTTCAACATCCGCAAATCAATCAATGTGATACAACACATTAATAAAAGAAAGAACAAGAACCATATGATACTCTCCATAGATGCTGAAAAAGCATTTGACAAAGTACAGCATCCCTTCCTGATCAAAATTCTTCAAAGTGTAGGGATAGAGGGCACATACCTCAATATTATCAAAGCCATCTATGAAAAACCTACAGCAAATATCATTCTTAATGGAGAAAAACTGAAAGCTTTTCCGCTAAGGTCAGGAACACGACAGGGATGTCCGTTATCACCACTGCTATTCAACATAGTACTAGAAGTCCTATCCTCAGCAATCAGACAACAAAAGGAAATTAAAGGCATCCAAATCGGCAAAGAAGAAGTCAAACTATCACTCTTTGCAGATGATACGATACTATATGTGGAAAACCCAAGAGACTCCACTCCAAAACTGCTAGAACTTGTACAGGAATTCAGTAAAGTGCCAGGATATAAAATCAATGCACAGAAATCAGTTGCATTTCTCTACACCAACAACAAGACAGAAGAAAGAGAAATTAAGCAGTCAATCCCATTTACAATTGCACCCAAATCTATAAGATACCTAGGAATAAACCTAACCAAAGAGACTAAGAATCTATACACAGAAAACTATAAAGTACTCATGAAAGAAATTGAGGAAGACACAAAGAAATGGAAAAATGTTCCATGCTCCTGGATTGGAAGAATAAATATTGTGAAAATGTCTATGCTACCTAAAGCAATCTACACATTTAATGCAATTCCTATCAAAGTACCATCCACTTTTTTCAAAGAAATGGAACAAAGAATCCTAAAATGTATATGGAACCAGAAAAGACCTCGAATAGCCAAAGGAATATTGAAAAAGAAAGCCAAAGTTGGTGGCATCACAATTCCGGACTTCAAGCTCTATTACAAAGCTGTCATCATCATCAGCATCAAGACAGCATGGTACTGGCACAAAAACAGACACATAGATCAATGGAACAGAATAGAGAGCCCAGAAATAGACCCTCAACTCTATGGTCAACTCATCTTCGACAAAGCAGGAAAGAATGTCCAATGGAAAAAAGACAGCCTCTTCAATAAATGGTGTTGGGAAAATTGGACAGCCACATGCAGAAAAATGAAATTGGATCATTTCCTTACACCACACACGAAAATAGACTCAAAATGGATGAAGGATCTCAATGTGAGAAAGGAATCCATCCAAATCCTTGAGGAGAACACAGGCAGCAACTCTTCGACCTCAGCCGCAGCAACATCTTCCTAGGAACTTCGCCAAAGGCAAGGGAAGCAAGGGCAAAAATGAACTATTGGGATTTTATCAAGATCAAAAGCTTTTGCACAGCAAAGGAAACAGTTAATAAAACCAAAAGACAACTGACAGGATGGGAGAAGATATTTGTAAATGACATATCAGATAAAGGGCTAGTGTCCAAAATCTATAAAGAACTTAGCAAACTCAACACCCAAAGAACAAATAATCCAATCAAGAAATGGGCAGAGGACATGAACAGACATTTCTGCAAAGAAGACATCCAGATGGCCAACAGACACATGAAAAAGTGCTCCACATCACTCGGCATCAGGGAAATACAAATCAAAACCACCATGAGATATCACCTCACACCAGTCAGAATGGCTAAAATTAACAAGTCAGGAAATGACAGATGCTGGCGAGGATGTGGAGAAAGGGGAACCCTCCTACACTGTTGGTGGGAATGCAAGCTGGTGCAACCACTCTGGAAAACAGCATGGAGGTTCCTCAAAATGTTGAAAATAGAACTACCCTATGACCCAGCAATTGCACTGCTGGGTATTTACCCTAAAGCTACAAACGTAGTGATCCGAAGGGGCACGTGCACCCGAATGTTTATAGCAGCAATGTCTACAATAGCCAAACTATGGAAAGAACCTAGATGTCCATCAACAGACGAATGGATAAAGAAGATGTGGTATATATACACAATGGAATACTATGCAGCCATCAAAAGAAATGAAATCTTGCCATTTGCGATGACGTGGATGGAACTAGAGGGTATCATGCTTAGCGAAATAAGTCAATCGGAGAAAGACAACTATCATATGATCTCCCTGATATGAGGGAGAGGAGATGCAACATGGGGGGTTAAGGGGGTAGGAGAAGAGTAAATGAAACAAGATGGAATTGGGAGGGAGACAAACCATAAGTGACTCTTAATCTCACAAAACAAACTGAGGGTTGATGGGGGGAGGGAGGTTGGGAGGGGGGGTGGGATTATGGACATTGGGGAGTGTATGTGCTATGGTGAGTGCTGTGAAATGTGTAAACCTGGCGATTCACAGACCTGTACCCCTGGGGATAAAAATATATTATATGTTTATAAAAAATAAAATTTAATAAAAAAAAGATTTTAAAAAAGCGGTATTATATGAATATAAAGGGTATTATTGAAAAATGTTTTATAATAGGTTAAAATCAAAGCCATCCGGAGTCAGCACCAAACTTGTGGATTATTCTACCAGTTTGCCTTTTAGTAGCTAAGCACGTCTCTTCTGATTTCTGTATACTCCCATACATGCCAAATGCAGTGGCAGCACCCATGAACTTGGCCTTCAGAAAGATTCCCACTAGAGCTTCTTCTAGGGCAGTAGAAAAGTGGGCCTTATCACACACATGCTTGGGTACATTCCCAGCAGGACCTACTGCCTCTGTGCTCCCCACCTGGCAGTCTTACAAGACTCTAACAGCTAAGTAAGAAAGGATCAGAGAAACAGGTATTATGAGGACAACTTGCCAAGAATTCATTTCTTTATTCATTCTGTATATTAGTTCCACAAATCTTCAATAAAGCAATGTCATGCTTTGTGCACTTGAATTTTGTGAAGAGGCTAAATTTTGTGAAAAGTGAAAAGGGTCAGCCCATGTGCATAAGACATGGTTTGCATAAATAACAGCTAATATACGTTGAACGTGCCAAGCAAAAGGCAAAGTTCTTTAAACGAATTAGTCACACAACTTTTGAAATAACTCGTATTGTTCAAATAATAAGCCTGAGATTCCAAAATGGAGGTAACTCACCTCACTCAAAATCAGGAACAGTAATGATGGGGCCAAGACTCTGACTGAGGTTTGTCTGTCTATGGAATCAGAACATAAACTTCAATTTTTACTCCCCGAACAGTGGCCACACATGGACTACAGATGCACTGGGGGTGTCTTGGTAGGGTTCTGGATGGCTGGAGTTCCTCTGATGTTTCCAGACCACAGCTTTGCTCACACTGTTAACATTCCTTTCTTGTTAGAATACCAAGCAACCTGAGGGATCCCCTCTGAGGTTCCTCAGTTGTCTCATGAACTTCTAAGGCGACTCAGTGCCCCTCCCAGTAGGTAGAAAATTGGGATTCAATAACCATACAACAACAGGGAGGCAGAAGAGCACTGGATTTTGAAATAGTTTCTGCATCTCAAAGAAATACAATTGACTGGACACACGTGTGATCTTGAGCATCTTAACCTCTCTGTACCTCTGAGTTATAAGAGTACCTACCTTTTAGGGGTTTTCTAATTTTTCTTATTTTAGATATTATTTATTTGTCTGACAGAGACACAGAGAGAGAGGGAACACAAGCAGGGGGAGTGGGAGAGGGAGAAGCAGGCTCCCCACTGAGGCTGACGCGGGACTTGATCCGAGGACCCTGGGATCATGACCTGAGCCGAAGGCAGAGGCTTAACCACTGAGCCATCCAGGCACTCCAGGGGTTTTCTAATTATTAAATGCAATAGAATGTGTAAAAGTGCTTTGCACAATTTCTGGCACAGAGTAAAAAAGCCCAAAACTTTACTGCTTCCACTATTATTTCCCTTATACACTCTGTTCTTAAACAGCTAGATGGTTTGCTGGTTATTTCACTTGCCTTGGGCTTATCTGCTCTTTTGGGGTGAATTCCTCAGAAGCACAATCTGTTACAAGGATTTGGGCGGAGGTAGTTAATTTGGAAAGTGATCCCAGGAAGCACCCATCAGGAGAGTGGAGGAGTGAGGCAGGCAAGGGAAGAAAGCCAGTGTAGGGTAAGTTAATGAGCATCAAGCACTCTAGGTTACTGAAAGAGTCCTCCTGGGTATCTCTAAGAGATGGTGCAGCATACACCCAAGAATTATCCCACCTGAGGGCCAAGAAAGCCCCTATTTGTCACTGGGGCTGGGGCTGTTCCCAGGGGCATCAACTCCCTGATTCTTCCAGCCTGCTCTGCATGCTCACTGAGCATGTCCCATGGCCAAAGAAAGCTCTCAGAAGAGTTGCAGACCTGGCATCGAGAAGCCACCAGTGTGCACTGGAAGGTACGTGCCCACAAGACACCTTTTTATTCACAGGGCCCAGCATGGTCTTTTACCCAGAGTCAATGCTTACATAAACATTTTTTGGTTTAAATTGTGTTTCATATTGAAAATGATGAAGCACAAAATGTATTTATCTACTCTACTGTGCAAGTGTTATACTTCAACCTCTTGGGAAATGTTTGCTGGAACATCTCTTGGCCTTCTTTAATGAATTTTGATCTTACATCACATTTAAATGCCTTGAAGTTCTGAAAGACAAATATATCCTCATGTAATTTAAATGACAATCAGCAGGCTATTTTTTCCTTATTAATATACAGAAAACTGGTGGTCACAGCAGGTAACTGATGAGGCTAATCTGTCAATGTCCTGATAATTCTCTGCCTGATTGCTCTCAGTCCAGGAGGATGCATAATCACAGTAACACCAAGCAATTTGATCAGGTCCAGAATAGATCATCGATTGTCCTCAAGTGAGCTGGGTGTCGGCACTGAATGAGGTTGGCACGATATCTCAAGGGAGCTCCTCTGAAAGAAATCAATATTGAGATTTCAAAATATTGTAGAAGAGATCAACAGGAAGCTTCTGTGAGATGCAACCCTAGGGGTAATGTTGTGGCGGAAAGAGAATTGACATGATTAGTCATCATACTCTGTTAATTTGGACTCAGCCAAAGGTATTCAAAAAGGTTTGAGGATCCTAATGGATGACTCAGGCATTTGACTGCTTTAGTTTCCACACTTCTCTATAGTTTTCCAGACAGTCTGAGGTATTTCTTAACCAGATGTTAACAAAAATATTCTCCAAACGAAAGGAAAATCGTTGTTTCCACTGTGATATGGAGAAATGAATAAGTGGCAGGGCCTTACCAGTGATTAAAGAACACTCAATATTTTTAACCATGACCTGTAATAAAATAAAAATGCAACCTACATGTTGAAACTTTATCCTTCATTTTGATGGCACTTTTAGATAAATAATTAACAAGATTAGGTAATTTTACTTTGTGGCTGGAATATTTCCAAAGTCAGGTATACATGCCTTTCTTCCTCTAAGCTGTTACCTTCCTTGTTTGGTTATTTGGAACCATTACTGCTTTTAATTTAAAGCTTTGGAATAGCCAGGTTTCAACAGCCATGTTTTCCTTCCTTACATGTTTCGTTAACCAATTTATGACATCTAGGAAGGAACAGGGGAGTACAAGGAAAGCTAAGGGGCACAGGAAGGTTCATGTGTGACTGGTACCACTGTGTCGACCTAGCAACAGAGCTTTTCAAGCCTGGTAAGAAATGCAAACTCATTCATTCTCTGATGAAGTTCATTTATGAGTTCTTTGTAGACCTGAATCTCTGAGGATCTCTTACCTGCTCTTCCTTCGCTAAAGAGAAACAGATCTTTATCCTTCTCACTCAGCCTCTGATAACCTAGTAGCATCATGAGCTTCTCTGTCAAAGTCCACTCATTTTTTCAGATGGTCCTGTTAGCTAAGATCTGTTTCATAAGAAGTCCAGGTAAACATTCTCTACCTTAACTAACTCTAAGTGCAATTATTTTCTTTAAATAGTAGCTCCCTCCTTTTGTTTTATTTTAATTTAATTTAATTTTATATTTTATTTTATTTGCTGCCATAGGCCACTTTTTTAAAAAATATTTTATTTATTTATTTGACAGACAGTGAGAGAGGGAACACAAGTAGGGGAAGTGGAGAGGGCGAAGCAGGCTTCCCGCTGAGCAGGGAGCTCGACGTGGGGCCTGATCCCAGGACCCTGGGATCATGACCTGAGCTGAAGGCAGATGCTTAACCACTGAGCTACCCAGGCACTCCTGCCATAGGCCACTTTAAGCCAGCCTCTCAATTTACATATATCTCACACAGAAAGCAGATCCCGGTCCACTATGTCTCTTCAAAAAGGCAGTAAGCTCTTCTGGTAATTCCCTTTGACCAAGGACTTCATTACCCAGTAAACTGGTTTGACCAAACTTTAGTCAGGCTTCTCTACTCCCTACACATCCCTAAACTTGGGCTTGTCCCCAGGTCTGAGCAAGCACTAGAGCAGTCAAGTGAAAAACATCCCCCTTCATGGTCCATTCCAAGTATCAGCTGACCCCCTAGAGAAACATTCCCTGTTAAATTTCCCTGATCGTGCTGTCTGCTTACATACACCCCTCACTTGCCCTGCTCCCCACAGAGTTCTTGCTAGTCCTGTTCACTCCTCCCTATAAAAGAAAATATTTTTTCTATTTAATTTTCAGACCCAGAGCTCACAAACACCTCTACCTCTCTGAAAACCCCAGTAGTTATACCCTCAATGTGGGTGAAAGGTTAAGTTTTTGTGACACCAATTTGTTAATTCTAACTATAGTCTAGCATTTCCTTTGAAGTATGGTATTTAATATCCTCTGGTTCCATTTAAAAACCCTACTACAAGTAGGGGCACCTGGATGGCTCAGTGGGTTAAAAACCCTACTACAAGTATAAATGTATTTGTCAGGGAGGAAAAACTTTTCCTCTACCCCCAAAGTTTAAGGTTGGTGGCCTACAAATTACATGAACAAAAGACAGTTTAACAGGGGAAAAGGTACATACATTTTATTAATATTCACATGCAGAGGAGTTTACAGAAGAAAGTGAAACTCAAAGAAGCAGTTAGATTCAGAGGTTTATATACCCTTTTAACAAAGAAACGAAGGTTTGGCCTTCAAGGGATGATACATTGTGGGGCAGTTACTAGGAAATAATAATAAATAATATAATAATAAAAGAGGGCCTATTTTAGTAAGGTCTGTTTATATAAACTCATCTTGGTGTGGACTCCCCATCTTTGAAGATAAGCATTGTTCTTCTCTCTTGATATGGTGGTGGGGAAATGGAGGGGAGTTCCTTTCTCAAAGGGAAATTTAGGTCTTGCTTTTAGGCAGATAAGAGGAAGGCAAGAACTCTTTCTGATCTGTTGATTCTCAATTGCCTTCAGCTCAAGACTCTTCTATCAAAGTGGCATATTCTGATCTCCTTCCCAGTCAACATGTAATTTGTTCAGGAGCTACTTTAAAAGATATTTCAAATGCAATGTGTGCATTACCGCTTTTCAAGAAAGGATTTGCTATGTACTTTTGGCTTAGTATCCTGAAACCAAGCTGTGATTTTACAACCATGAACTTTACAGCTGTGGGGCACTGCACAGGGGCAAACATTAGAATTAAATAATTATCTGAGGGGAAAAAAAAAAAAAACCTGAGTGATTTTTCAATTAAATCTCCAAAAACTATTGAGCAGGTAAATGTAAATTTCCCCACCACGTGTGGTAGTGAAGAATATTATATTACAGAAGATATTTTCAGCTAAGTAATGTATATCCATGGGGTAATATTCTTCTCAAGACTAAAATGTTCCACCTAGTTAGGCAAAGGGCAGGTCACACAGGGCTCTGAACAGCAGGGTGGGAAGTCTGCATTTTATTCCAAGGAAGATGAAAGGCTTTGGATGATTCCCAACAGGGGAGCCTCATAATCTGATTTATACTTTTAAATGCTCCCTCTCTTGGCTGTTAGGTGGGGGAAAGAATGATAGAAGAACATGAACAGCAGTTAAGAATCCCGTCTGGATAAAAGACGGTGGCTGTTTGCACACAGTTGCTGCCACTAAGCAACTCGGGAATTCATCCCTCAGGAATCAAGGCTGAGGACACTGTAAAGGCATGGAGTGTTTTCCCACCTAAAATCCACCAAGTGTGCTTCCAGTTAGGTGCCTGTTCACTGGTTTCTCCTCACCTTCCTTTTTTTTTTTTTTTTGCTTGTGTGTGTGTGTGTGTGTGTGTGTCCACGTGCCCTTCATAAGGGAACATCCTTATCCATCTTCTCCACATATCACTCTTCATTCCCTCCCTAACTGGGGTCACTCTAGTCTCTCTTCTCAGCAATATTAATCTTGGCAACCTAGAAGACATTGGGTATAAATTAACCCAGGAGAAATTTAGGCTAATAACACTATTGCTTGGTGGTTACTGCACTATTTGGTACCAACTCTCTCTGGGTTCACATTCTAGGTCCACTACTTACTATGATCTTTGCCAAATTGCTGAAATTCCCTGTGCCTCAATTTCCTTATATGTAAAACAGGAATGCTAGTAGTACTTGTCCCACATGATTGTTACTAAGACTGAATGAGCTGATATTTACAAAGTACCAATACCTTTCCCTATTTCACATAATACGTGCTACTTGGATGTTTGCTATTATCATCACTGCATACCTACCTTTTAGAGCTGTGTGAGGAACAGATAAATAACACCTGTAAAGCACTCAGCACTGGGGCTCAACACAGATATAGTAAGTATCCAGTTCATGCTCAGCTATGATTATTTTGCTCGAGTATGATACAAATCTCAGCAATGATCCAGTGTTTATTTTTGCCTCTTTTGCTGTTTCTAATTCCTTTTTCAGTCCCTAAGAGGTTACCCATGTCTGTGCCTGTGTCTGTGATGAGTATATTTAACCTGGGGACCAGGAGAGAAGATATTGCAAGAGAGGCAGAAGCCATTGGCTCACTTCCCAGTTTTCTCTGCTTCTATTAAAAAAATAAAAGTGCTTCTCCTAAGAACTAGGTACCACATTTTTGAGACTCTGGCTGAGGTAAATTAGTTAAATAGTTCATTAATTTTGGCACTCTTACATGAAATGAAAGCAGTTTTGGAAAGTGCGCCTTTGTCTGGGTTAATTAGTAAGTGAGAACATTGGGACTTTGCTACATTTTTTGCTTCAGCGATTCTTGTAATTATTTTTTTAGGTTCATGTTCTATGTACACTTATAAAGACATGTTTTAATATCCATTCTGTGGTAGGGGAATATTAGTAGTGATCTAAGGGACATCGAGTGAGGAGAGTACAGGGGCTGTGTTGCGACAAGATGAGGAAGAAACCAGAACTGGGGGTTAGGGGAAAAGAGGTGGAACTTTCTGAATAATAAAGTCTGTGTGCAAGAAAAAGCACCTTTAACAGCCTGTTCCATTTTTATGTCTGATTACATGGATCCCAACTTCATTTTTATCATCTTAATGTTTATATGGTTACCGGCATTTCTGACTTGTGTAACTTTTGCATACCTCTTAAGAAATCTCTCTAATTGTTTGCGTTTCTCACAGATAATTCAGAAGTCTTTGGCAACAATGTTACCTTATATGACAGCAAACACATTCTCAGTCACGCAGTGAGGATATAAATGCTGGAGCTGCCTGAAGCACAAATCAGTTCAGTGGAATTTTTTCCCCTTCCTCTTTGTTTCCACACACTGGCTGGAACAAAATTGGCATCTGACGCCCAGATGGAAATGTATATTGTGACCTTCCTTTGGCTCTATAAATATTATGGGACCTGCTTACACCCCCCCATATGTGTGATGTTTCAGCTTAAACTGTAGAGTGATGTGATGTGTAATCAATCAGATGAGGGTAAGATTCATTATTCTAACTTGTCTAATGCTGGCTATGCAAAATCATGAGTAGGTCAAGAGGAAGGCTGGAAAATACCTGAAGAACACAGACTTATAAAACTCTATAAGGTCTTTAGCCCAAAGGAGTTTCCTTACTCCAGGTAATTATCTTGACTATCTGGCCAATTAGGGAATTAATGTTTATTGAGTCACAAAATGTGTATCAGATACTTTACATAATAATTTTATCTCTTCTTTGCTACAACACTGCCAAGTAAGTGTCAATGGCCCTGTTTAACAGATAGGAAAACTGAGGTTCAGAGAAGTAAAATGACCAGCCCAAAGGGATGCTACATGATGGTGTATTTATAAGATTAAATACTCTAAGCAGGTTTGAGTCTAAGCTGTCTAAGATTCTCCTCTACATATCCTTCTATAAGTGTGATCAGCAAAGTGATTCCTGGCCCCAAGCACAGGCTGTAGGGAGCTAGAGCATATGTTTTTAGGCAGTATTACTCAGGCCAGTGGAATGTTACCACAAAGAAAATGACATCACAGATGTTCATATGTGTCACACACTCTAGTTATTTAAGGGTTTTTAAGAGAATCCTACTCAAACAGAATTTTAGATGCATATGGCAAAATAAATCTAATCTTGGCTGGGCCTCAGAAATTGCTGTCAGCTGAGGATGAAGGCATTCTCCCATAGGACCCTGGCAATGGACACTCTGCCCTGTGTTAGGAATCCTTGAGGATCCTGAAGTAGGCGTTGCCCTTGAGCCAATAAGTCTCCACATCTTCCTCAGTCTGACCACCCCTGACGGGAAAAGAGCACTCTCTTAGCCACCAATCTCTTTCTCACACAAGCACATACACACATACATCATTGCTTCAAATCTCTCTTAAGCGTTCTTTCCTTCCTAATAGATTCCAAGAACCCCAAAGAAGTTGGGGCTGCTTCATATTCATAGAATTGTAGACACTTTTTATTTATCCCAATGACTGATGGGCACTTCTGGCATTTACTAGCATTTACTTCTGGCATTCAGGATCAGACATGCTAAATATCTTCCAGTGTGCAATGAAGTCTGCACCAAGACAAACGATCCTTCCCAGAGGTCAATAGCCCCATGGAGAAGCTCTGTACCAGAGTATCCTTACCTTCCTTTCCTTCTACTCCTTTTCCATTTCCCTCCCCCAACTCCCTTCCAACAGCTCACTCCAGCAAGTGCTTTATGGAATAAGAGGGGAAATGGATTAACATATCACCCCAAAAGATAACCTACTGTTCTTGGTTCTGATCTCTCTGACCCAAGTTCCCCTAATTTCTTGGTTTGATGGGAAGTCTGATTTTTGTCCAACCTGGTGAACATTCTTCATTGGCAGCTACTCAGAAGACCACTGCTTGAACATTTCAGCACTTGGGGTTCATCTTTGCTGCCAAAACAGCAATTATTGAAGTCTGCTACATATTGCTGGGTCATCCATAAGGGTTCTTCCTTTTTTCCAATATGGAAAACATTTGTTCTGCCAAAGCCATGCCTACCCCCAGCATAGGAGTTGACAGGACCATTTGCTTCTAGCATAGGGAGAACTGACCCCTATAAATTACATTCTTTAATAATGACTTGGCCCAGGCAAATCTGGCATTACCCCAAATCTTTCTCCCTCCAGACTCACAGATGCTAGATGAGGCAAAGAGGGGAAGGAAAAAGAGCAACCAGGAACAACTTCTCAGGTTTTGATCTGAGCATCTGGATGGATGTGATGCTCCACATTAAGAGTAAAAATGTCTGAAGAAAGGAACATCAGGGGTTCACTTTGGTTTTCAATTTGAGAGGCCTCTTGGACATCTAAATTGAGATGTTAAGATGGTAGTTAAGATTCCAGGGAGTGGCCAGGGTTAGAGATACACCTTTGGGAGAGATGTAGTTCGAAGTCTGGGGACTGGTAAAAATATCCTAAAGAGAGTATCCGTACAGTGAGGGGCAGGGAAGGAAGAAAGGCATCTCAGAACTGAGGAGCTCCAACCTTAAAAACCTCTGAATATGAAGTTAGTAACAGGTTCTGGATATGATAAATATTACCAGTAGGCAAACTGTCTAGTTATAATGCTGACATTAGTGTCAATTATACTTATCCCATTGTTTTTTCCATCAACCATGAAATAGAAAGTAAGATACACATGGTGGTGAGATAATAGATCATTTTAAATTTCTTTCTTGTCCTTGTCCATATTGTTCAAATTCTTTACAATGAACATGTGATGATTCCATAATGATAAAAATGCAATAAATACTTTAAATAGTAATATCCTATATGTTGTTCACAGTACACTTTAACCAGTGATCCTATACCTATGCACATTCCACCACATTAAGATGCAAACATACAGCATAAGGTTGAACACTTGTCCTATAATATTCGAAGAATCATACCTACACATATTTAAATTTTTTTTGAAACTTAGAATAATGATGCCTTGGTAAAAGTGATAAGACCAAGATGTCGGCATGATACTTTGGATATAACAGAAGCATATTTATTGAATAAACAGAAGATCACAGCTAAAAATCACTGTACAAAAGCTTATTAGTAAGCTTGAGACACAGTTTACAAGAATGTTCCTTATGTCTCTGTACATTTCCCAACTCTCCAAATGTAGAGGGATAGCAAAAATGTAATCAGGGAAATAATTCTTGGCCACAACTCACATTCCAGGGAAAGAAAAATAACAACAACAAAATACCCAAGCAAAACCATCAAACCACATCCTGGTAAAAACCTTTAATGTGCTGCTGGGCCATCATCTGGTCCCCATCATTACCAGCTGTGCCTTGCATTCACAGGAAAGGCCAGACTTCAGTAATAGGAACTAAAATACAAGGCCCATGACAAGGCTTTGAAGTTGAATTTGTTTAGCAGCATTTGTGACTAAGGTGGTGACTAGAGAATTTAAAAAAGCAACAGACAAGGTCATAGAAGGCAGACTTGCTAGGTCCTGTTTATAAAAATAGGAGGAATCTTTTCAAATCTAGATAGGAATGGCAACTTTTAGGTCTGCCACAGTAACCTTCCATTTTTCATTTGGGAGATGTGAATAAAAGCCTGCTTTGAGCAGAGTACATGTGGATGTTTGGCCAGATGGGGCAACAAAACTGAAGAACTTTATATCAAATGAGGAAAGAATGATTAAAACCCCTGAAAATGATAGCTGCAAACTTATCCAAATATCACAGCTGTAGTAGTTGGTTCCTAGAGACATTCCACAAAACCATTCCTAGGGTTATAAATGTGCGAGCAAATAAGTTAATTAAAATAAGCTTCTTACAGCAAAACTTTTAAGACATGTTGTTAGGTCTCTCAGAGGGATATAATAAAAGCAACATTCCCCTCCATTCTTTATTTATGAAACATTTTTTTAAAGATTTTTATTTATTTATTTGACACACAGAGATCACAAGTAGGCAAAGAGGCAGGCAGAGAGAGAGGGGGAAGCAGGCTCCCCAATGAGCAGAGAGCCCGATGCGGGGCTCGATCCCAGGACCCTGAGATCATGACCTGAGCCGAAGGCAGAGGCTTAACCCACTGAGCCACCCAGCTGCCCGAAACTCTTTTACCCAAAGTAACACAGAAGAGTTGCGCTCCAAAAAACACTTACTAAGTCCTTCCTAGTAGAGATAAGGGTCACCTAGGATGAATCGGAAGAATGTTATGAAAGTTGGGTTTCTAAAGAGAGAGGTAAATAACTTGGTGGAGAAGAAAGAGGAAGAACTATGCAATGGCTGAGAAGCTGAACTTGTTTGCCAAGGGAAAGAACAATCTGCATTCACGGAAGAAACATGGATTCTGAACTCGGTTTGATTGAGTGAGCTTTCCCCAAGAATACTATAGAAGTCCTCGCAAATCAGGTAACTGGAAAAATTGACCAACACTTTGAATTACAACTACTATGAGGTCAATGAGAGGACAGCTGGTAAATCTTGAAGAATCTGTTAATCTTATAGATAATATATCACAGATGAAAATTCCTACATTGGTTTTTAAAATTATTATTCTGAATAATTTGAGGGTTGTCACAAAATTTCAATGACCTGAATATTTAAAAGCTAGTACATATTTAATTAGTTTTTATTAATTTGTCTCCTCTGTAAGTTTTACTCATCCCTTGTAAGGATATATGCTTTATAAAACAAATTAACAGTAATATTTCATGCATTTGTTCCTTCTAGAATCCAGAATTATCAACCTTAAGGCAGAAATCCTGCCAATTATAATCCTACCCTTGCAAAACATCATCAAAATGCTGATTCATACTGACTAAACAGGCTGCATATTAATTACTCATTTCAGTGTCAGTGTGTTCATTATACATTGCTCTTTCTAAAGGAGGAAAAGATAAGGAGATGCTGATGCTTCCAGGGCATTTCATTAAAATGCACAATGTGGAAAAAATAAGTTACTTTTGCCCTTTAAATGAATTACATAGAACAAACTTGTGAAAATTACAGTGGAACTGAAGGCTTCATCATTTGGAGCCAGAAGAACATTTTCAGTCTTCTTTCTTAAATGCTTTTGGTAGCTCAGATCCACACAAGTTATGTTATGATTTCTCCAGTCTGTATCTCTAAGGTCTTTGCTTCCAGTTCCTGACTGCACACCTCCTCTCATTAGTATGGCAGGTTTTAGTAATGTTTGGGGTGACAAAAAAGACTCTGACATAGTAGAAATTCACCTTGGACTTGGGCTATGTTCTCCTGGTACAGCTATCTTCAGTCATGCCTGAGAAAGTCTTATGTAAAAAGTTACATCATGTACTATTTAATGAAATGCATCCAGTTGATAAGAAGCACCTAAATGGTAGCTGTTATGATGATGATGATGATTATAATTGTTACACGGATGAAGATCAGAATGAAGATGAGGTTGATGCTGTTGCTTTCTAGTGAACTGGAGAAATGGTAATCACCAGAGTTTCTCAGATTGATCCCAAGTCCCTTGGAACCAGAACTCAAGCCACACTTCCTTCTGGGGCTTAGGCATATCTGGGTATATAGCTAGATAACTTGATGCCCAAAGGTCTTTTGGACAGAGGCTGGAAGTCTATTTATAGGGAAGTTATGCTAAGGGAATAAAGATGATGAGCTGAGCCTGTGACAAATGTTTAGTTAGCAGAATGGAATAGGGATCCTGGATACATCTTTCCAGAACTGCCCTGTCTGGTCTCCTGGACACATGTAGAAGCCCAGAAGAGGGAGATGGAGCTGCAACTGTTAATTAAAATAATTATTTCTATTACATCATATACTATATCTGTTGTGACCCTATCCTGCCAGAAGATTAGGCACAGAGAGGAGAATCTACCTCCTTCCTCATTTCCTATTCCTTCTCACTCCCCTGACACAGACCCCAGGCAGATTTGGCAGAAGGGAGCTCAGGTCTTCTTTGGTGAGTCAGTCCAGGTGCTAACTATGCTGAGTAGAGCCACAGGAGGGACTGAAATGTCCAGTGAAGGAGCAAGAGAGAGTATATAGAGCTGTGTCAGGGAAACACTGTCACGGGGGAATGGCAAACTACCCAGTGTTGCTGGATGTGTATAGGCTGAAAATGCTTGTGAGCACATTTAAGGCCCCCCTAGGAGAGTTCCAGAAATACCAGTGGGTGGGCTGGCAAGGTGACTCAAAGTTCTTTGCCAGCAAGTGGGGAGAGCCAGCAACACTAGTGGACTTTGAGCTACTATTATTAATGTGACCTCATATGTTATTCTGGATGATGAGTCATAGGAGAAATGTATGGCATATATGAATATAGGGAGAGGTGCCCTTGCCCATTTTCTGTTAGAGATGTGTACAAACTGCCATTCTAGGAAAATAAATCTGAGGTCTCAGAGTAGCTGGTGAAATATACCATGTTTCTCTTTCTCCTTCACTTTTCAAACACAGGAACAAAGCATGAAAGGTGGAGTGATCATGCTAGGCCAGAAAGGAAGATGGGAGAAGAAAAGCAGAGAAGGGGAGAGGAAGACTATGGGTGAATAAGCTCCTGCCATGCATTATGCATTAGGTGTGGCTGGATTTCCTTCATGGCTATTGTTGTACCTGATTCTCAATTAAAAAGAGAGAGAGAGAACCTGAGTCAAGTATTATTATCACCATTTTAAGGCAAATATCCAGCTAAATTTCAGACAAACAAAGCAACTTGTCCAAGATCACAAAGCTTCTAACCATCAGAGCAAATTTTGAATCAAAATCTATATTACATCAAAATCCATGCCTGCACCCCCAAGTCAACCTGCCAGGGTGCAGGAAGAAGACTTTAAGATTCTTACTACTATTTCTTTATGCTTGGCAGAAGACTGTTTTAGTCCAGATCAGGTAATGACATACCACACATGGTTCACAGAGTATCATGAAGGAAGAGGGGTTAACAGAGGGGATGACAGTGGCCTCTCCACTTACTTGTTAGTATTTTTTTAGTATATTATGATGCTGTAGAGTATGGGACCTATATAAGTCACTTATATTACCTGCTTTTTAACTAATAAGTCCCAGAGATAGACGAAAGCCTTCAAAATGTTCCTCTAAAGTGGGAGATCGATGAGAATGCCAAATATACAAACGCATGTGAATGGCACAGGCATGAGCTCTTCGTCAACCATCAACCAGAGAGATACAATGATGACACATGAGGTTCTGACTCAAAGTCAAACCCAAAAAAAAAAAAAAAATTATGAAACCTATTTAAGGTATGAGTTGATATCCAACATTGTAAATATTGTCTTAGTATATGTTACATATTTGCATTTACTGTGCTTTGGGGGAGTGTTTTTTTCCAGTTATTCATAAGTATATCCACTTAGAAGCCAATCCTGAATCACTGTGTTTCAAATTTTAAATAAAAAATTTCAGGGGCGCCTGGGTGGCTCAGTGGGTTAAACCTCTGCCTTCGGCTCAGGTCATGATCCCAGGGTCCTGGGATCTAGCCCCACATCGGGCTCTCTGCTCAGCAGGGAGCCTGCTTCCCTTCCTCTCTCTCTGCCTACTTGTGATCTCTCTCTGTCAAATAAATAAATAAAAATCTTTATAAAAAAATTTCAGAAATAATAAAATATTTGTGATAGGTTTAGTACTAGTAAAGTTCAGTACTAATACGTTTAGTGCTTCATGTAGAATTAAAGGATTTTGTCATCAATGAATACATAGTTATTAAATATTATACATTGCAACTTCATCTCATCTTTAAGCTTTCCTCTTTTACAATAAAATGGACATGGCATATTAATTCCGTGGTAGATATATGTAATTTATGAATAAATGAATTTATTTTTATTGAGGGCTCATGTTCAAAAAAGTCTAATAGGGTACATTATCAAAAACATTTTGCTGGCTGATGTACCATATATCAGAGAATAGTGAATACTATGTGGTACATAAAAAGTTCGTGAAAAAAAATTTTAATGAATAAATACCACATGGGTATGAATTACACTTCATAGAGTAAGGAATGTTTGGGGGAACAAAAAGAGAGAGGGGATGGCTTTAATTTTAGAAAGAAGATGGAAGGCATCACCTTTAGCTGGAGCTTATGTTTATTCTCAGCATCTCTTCCAGAAGGAGCCCCTTTCAATCTCAAAGTGATGTAGTTTAAATGATAAATTTTATGATCACCTTAATTATACAGAAGATTATCAACTTCTCTATCTTACTCTATTTCTCTCACTTTTTCTTTTACCCCTGACTCAAAATGTGTTTGTTTATTTTCATGAGCAGCCCTGTTGTCTGTCTTGATATGCTCTAGGCTATGAAACAGCTATGTCATGGTCTTCCTTCCCTCCAAAATTAATCTCTGTCCCTCTCCTTACATGCCTTCTTTCCATGCTTATAAACGTATCTAGGTCTTGAGAAACCTAAAATTAAAAAAAAAGAAATAGTTGAGATCAACTTCTCTTTGAACTTGTTTCCCCATTTATTTTACTTTGGACAGTCTTTAAAAAGATGCTACTTCTGTTTCCTTCTTCACCCATCACACTATTGAAACTGCTCTTAAAAATTCCTAGTGACAGCACCATGTTATATATGCTCTTCTCTACATTCCCCTACAAAACGTTAGTGAGAGCTTAGAGACTTGAACAGAGATCCAAGCCCTTTGACCAAAGAATGGTCCTCCTCTACCTAGGAAAATAAGAGAAGGTGAAGGGAAGAAGTTGCCACCTGCCTGCTCAGCCAGGTGGAATGAACTGGTGACCTTCATATGGTCCTCCCACCCAAAGGCATTTTCCTAGCCCCCCTCACTCCACATCTTTTCCTGAATATCTGAAATTACTGACCACATTTCACTAACTTAAAAGTTTCTACTATTTTGGTATATTCTAGGATACTACAAGGTATAGTATAAACACTACAGAATTTGGAGTCAGAAAGATATGAATGTGAATTCTGGTTTTGTCCCACTATATTGCTTGGTGACCTCACCCAAATCATTAGCTTTATTGAACCTGATTTCATTGTCTGTCAAGTGGAATTGATGACACCTCACTCACAGGCTGATTATCACTAAGAGTTAAGAAAGACTATGTTCATGTGAACACTGGTTTATGTCTTCTTTTTATTATAAAGTTTTCAACTGCCTTTAAAGGCACAACTCATTGAGCTGACTGTGCTTTAATCTACATTAACTTGCAATAGAATCGAAAGTGCTGAAGAGTCACTTTTGATGCAGTGTTTACTCTCCACCTACTTGAGTCTAGAGTCTTCAGGACAATGACACCATTTCTTTCTATGAAACACATAGTACTTTTTTTTCTAATAGTACATTTATTACTAGTACGTTTATTTCTAGAAATAAATGTACTTCTTAGTACATTTATTTATTTCTAGAAATAAATGCACTAACAAGTAATGTCATAATGTACTATGGGTTTCTAATACACTAAGGACTATGCCCAAGATTTGACTTATTTTCCTATAGTTCATGTTGAGTATTTTTCTTTCTAATTCCCTTTTATAATACATAAATAAGAGGATGAAAGGATGTAATGGAAAAGTGTACAGAAAATATCTGGAGCTACCACTAAATGCCTAGGAAGGAACAAGAGTCCAGCCTAAGGAGAGGTACATTTACTCTTACCCTTCTTCAGAGAATTACAAGCAAGAGATGTTCAGTGGCTGGCACAGGTGGGAGGCGGGGCACTCTAAAGCACCTTCAGGGGACACTTACAAACCAGAGTTCACTTTAAACATCTTCCAAGTCCATGGCACATTGACAACCTTCATGGAAGTATGCTCTACTAAAAGCAATGCTCCCTCCTCCTCCTCACCTTCCCCACATTCCAGGCCCCATAGGAATATGGAGGGGGAACATCAGAACCACTAGTTTAGAAAAGTAACTGAACACACCATCCTTCCTCAGTCAGGGACTTTCCACCTGCAATGTGTAACAATCCCAAACTGGAGAGAGAAGAGATGCTTCAACTTAAAATCAAGTCAGGAAGGGATGCCTGGGTGGCTCAGTCAGTTAAGTGTCTGCCTTCAGTTCAGGTCATGATCCCAGGGTCCTGGGATGGAGTCTTGCATCGGACTCCCTGCTCAGCTGGGAGCCTGCTTCTCCCTCTACCTGCTGCTCCCCCCTGCTTGTGCTCACTCACTTTCTCACTCTTGCTCTCTGACAAATAAATAAATAAAATATTTTTTTAAAAAATCAAGTTTGGAGCTTTGTTAATTATATGAGACTAGACATTACACTTACTTATCTGAGTATGCGTTTACATCTGGTCACTAAAAGTGACGAGAAAAGTCAAAGGACTACCTTAGTTTTCACCCAGGGGCAGGGCTATTTCAGGAAGAAAAAATTCAAGTCAACAGGTGGCAGAAATACAATTGTATAACTGGTTCAGTAACCTCAGTTACATCCCAGCCCAGCCCTTTGCTCTGCTGCCCCAAGTCCTTGCAGGTTACTGAGACACTAGTTCTGGACTATTCCCCAAGCTACAGGTGCACATTAAAATCCAAAGCTGACACCAAAATAGCTTTAGGTTTAAGAAGTCCACTATGAGAGAAACATGAAATGGGTAAGATGCATTGTGTGGGGACTCCAAGAGCAGGATGCTGAATTTTCATTTTGATGGTCAACACTGTAGGCCAAGGCATTAAAGAGGAAGTACTATGTCCACTATGTTGACTGCAATTTAAGGTATAACAGAAGGAAGAATTGTGGAAAGTGGGGTTAGGATAGGGATCCCAGGAGAAGAACCAAAAACAAGGGATGTTACAGGTGGTTTAAAGACTTCTACTACCATGGTCCCCACTCTTCTGTTGCCTTCCAACACCTTTCAGTACATAAACCACACCTCTGCCCTGCCATTGCCATGCACACATTTGTTGATAAGCAGCACTGAAATTAGCTAGAGAGAGAAAAGAACACTTTCTTTATGGGCTTATGGGCTAAGAAGTTAAAATTCTATCTCAGCTTGGTTCTTCAGAGAGCAGAAGGAAATATTACTGGAAAGTTACCATCCTCCAGTAAAAGGTCAGGCAACTACAGACATAAAGTTAGCCTCCATCTCAAAAAGTAACCAGACACAGTGATTTATGGGCAGAATTCCTCAGGTTGGGGGAAGGTAAGAGCCCCAGCGCTGTAGACCAAAGGAAACAATGCTTTATAATCTGCTGAACAAATGATAAGTCAAATTACAGAAAACACAGAACTGCAGAGATAAAAGCACATTCCCTGGGGCCAGGAAATTGTAGAGCGTTTACCCAGGAAGTTTAAAATGAGAGAATTTCCCTGAGCTCACTCCCTATATTTATCTTTCTCATTCTCATTTTTCAGTCTTCATTTCTCATTTCCTGTATCATACTGACATTTTCTAACAAACAATCTATATGTATGAAGGTAAGATATATACATACATATACATATATGTATATATACATATATATGACTATATATTCATATTTATGTTTATGTATATTAGTTTAAATATTTAAAAATTGTATTTGTCTCTAAATGATGATACAGATTCAACACTTTCCATCTGAAACAAAGCGAAAAAATCCCTTAATCCATAAAGCTGTAATTAACCAAAATACAGACAGCCTATCACGACAAAAATTCTAATGTTGTACCTAAGAATAAATCATTCTGATTTTAACATTTCTTTCTGAGAAATTTTCACTTTCCACACTTTTTTTTCACACTTTTTTTTAATAAAATGGAAAGCATTATTTTCCTCCTCATTAAATTTATTGTAGTTAATGAAATGAATAATGGTCACTTTCAGTTTTAAAATTCAATGTATATCAATCAATACCTGCTTTCTTAAATCACTGACCTACATTCATTTTGAAAGTTTTCATGCTTACCATACAGGTAATAAGAAATAGTTACTCAATGATTTTTAAAAGATTTTTAAAAGATTAGTATCTACTTGGGATATGAGACCACGTAACCTACCCTAGTTATCCTTAAACACCAAAAAAACATTTTTTTACAAAAAAAAATCCTTTGATTTTTAAAATTTAGTTTAGTTTAGTTATTTTCATTGCTGATTATATTTTAAAATTCACCTCGAAATATTTTTGAGCCTATCTGCTAGATGGTGTACTAATGACTTTACAGGCAATACCAGTACGATTGGTCCATCTGCATACAGAATGATCCTGAGAACCACCCCCAGAACACCCTTAGCATCCACCGTCCACACATGGAAAGGACTAAAATGTGAAGTAGTGGGTGGTCCTGGGGCAGAGTCTGGGAAAGACTGGCTGACCCCACAGAGATGCCCAGCAGCTCCTCCCAGCCTGATTCTAAAGGGCAGGCTGTGTGGTCAGAGCAGCTGTGACAGCCCCCAGATGGTCCCCTTGCTCAGGCAGTGAAGCCCCAAGAAAGGCTAACTTACTTGCTACAAATACCCTTTTTATGTTCCCTGCTGTTAAGGCAAACACTGGTGTTTCTATGCTGAGGACTTCTTTCCTTCATATCATAGTATCCCAGAGTTCCAGCTGACTTCTTCTATAGTTGGTCATTCTACAACACTTAATTAGAGAGAAAAATTCCTCGGCTTAAATAAAATATGCTTAATGCAGTAAGCATGCCCCTTAGAAATATGTAAAGACTTAGCTTTGTTTTATTAACAAAGCCGTTGTGGACTAAACTATGTCCCCCCCAAAAGCAATATGTTGAAGTCCTAAACCCCAGTACTTCAGAATGTGACTTTATTTAGAAAGAGGCTCTTTATGGAGGTAACCAAGTTAATACTAGGTGATTAGGATGGGTCTTGATCCAATATAGCTGGGGTCCTCTTAAAAAGAATTAATTTGGACCCAGAGACAAACACAGAAGAAAGATGGTGTGAAGACATACAGAGAGGGCCACATAAAGTTGGAGGATTGGAGTGGTACATGCATAAGCCAACAAATGTCAAAGACTGCAGGCAAACCACCCGAGGATGGATTCTGCTATAGGTTTCAGAGGGAGCATGGCCCTGGGACACCCTGATTTCAGGCTTCTAGCCCCCAGAACCACGAGACAGTTAAGTTTCCATACTTTTAAGTCCACCAGTCTGTGTTACTTTATTACAGCAGCCTTAAAAACTAATACACTAACCGAACTCTTTTCATTTTTTTTGTCCCCCATTATTATTTTGTGAGTTTGACTAGCAGGAGCTGAACGGCTGTTCTGATTTTCTGATTTTTCTGATTTTAGTAAATTATCTTTTCTTGGCTTCAGAGATGGAATTTAATCTTAATTCCATTGCTGCTGCAAATTAAGCTGTAAAATGAGTTCCGCTATTAAGAGATCCTCACATCATGTTGTAGAAGCTAGGGAAGTTTAGTGATAAGATCCACAGACTCTGGCTCCTACAAGGCCTTGGTATTACAGCCTTAGCACAAAAGCCAAGTCTTCCCCCACCCTCCAAATGAACCAGAGTTTAAATGACAAAAGACGTATCATTATTTGCTTGACAGATCAGCCTCTGCCAGTACCATCTTGCATCTGCAAATCTGCTTGTCACTACATCCAGAGGAGAGCTGGGGATATCTCTAGGCTTCAGGGATGCTTCCAGCAGCAGTAAGATTCATCTCCACATTATAAGCCATGTGCCTGTAGGCATGTCAGCGTTCCCAGTTACACACAAATCTAAGTGAATTAAAGACACAGAGCTCTGTTCCCATCCTTTCTAATAATACTAGTGAAAATGGAATAGAAAATGAAGCCAATCTTATAGCCTCTAATTATAGTGAGGTTCTTTTATAAATTTCTCATTATTTTAATATCTTTGTCGAGGTCAAAATATTTATTGTAAGACTTCTCTCTCATAAAATGCTATCAACCACTCATTTATTTATCTATTTCTCCTAGAAGCAGATATTAATGCATAAATAAACAGCAACCATTTATTAGGAGCTTACCATGTACCAGGCACTCTGCTGAATGCTTTACCTTATCACTTTGACTCTTCAGAACAACCACATAGGGTATATACCATTATTACCCCTTAGAAGAAGAATCAGTGATATCACCTGCCCAAGGGCCATACCCAAGTTTACACTGTCAATACGTGACACCAATCTCTGACTTCAGAGCCCACATTCTTAACTATTCAGCTATTCTGCCTCTATTTAGTGCTCATTAGGTGTCAGCTATTGTGCTAAGAACAAGGGAGAACATCCCCTGCCCCCAACTATATTCCTCGTGGTCAAGGAATTGACAATTTAGGGAAGGGAAAATGATATATAAGCATTGTATTAATATAGTTGGATAAGCCCAGAAATGAAGTTGTTTAGGCTGCTATAGCTCGTATCAAAATCTCTTAATACACAAAGCCAAAGACTCTCCCTTCTATAGTATTCATTTGAAACAAGGCTCTTCAAAAGAAATACTCTAAATGAATGACAGGTAATAAGAAAAGTAAAATATGTACACATGCTGCCTTGGAACTCAAACTGAAATAATCCAGAAGGCCAGCATACTTAACCTGTCTTGGCAAAATTAGGAAGCAGTTAGGAAGTCATAAAGACTGTATGGTAAGAACAGCAATTCCCTTTCTTTCCTGGCCAAAGGCTCCTGGAAGAAGACATAGGGTCTTTCCTCTCTTGCCTCCCTCTCTTTCAGGCAGATTCCAAATCCCCATCAGGAGTCCCCTTGCTGCTGTCAGAGAAGAAAGCATCTGTTGTAACCCAGAATAGCATGCAATCCCAATGTTCAAGCTTTGTTCAAATCTTTGCTTGTCTTTGGCCTGATTTGTTCAAGCTCCCTAAGGCTGAGGGTTCCTGCTAAATGCTGCCTTATCCAATTATCAACCATATGCAATCTTGTGGCACTTTGCAGCTGAAACAGACCTTAGAGAGCATTCCCCTGAACCCACTCATTACTCTGTCACCCCTTGGCATTTATGCAATTAGTTTGCTATGTTTAATTTGTATTTATACAGTTGGTGCTTTGGTAGTATACTTAAGAATTTTTCCTCGATGCATTTTCTCTCTCAACTAAATTACAAGATCGTCAAGTATAGGGAATGTATGAGAATGAAGTATCTTTGTATTTATAGCTCTCTCCAGTGGTTTTCATACAGTGGTTGCTCAGTAAAAGATATAGACTAGTAGACAATCCAAAATATAAAAAGTAGAATAGTCAGAAAGTACATTTAGAAGACCCCTTCTTCATTTAGTTGAGCATCCCACCTATTCCCTAATGTTTTTCTAAACTAATTAGACAGAATTCAAAACTGAGATTGGCCTTGGGTTACTTTATCTTACAGTCCTATGAGATCAGTTCACATTAAACATTTATCCCTGTTACTTTGGACTTTTTGGTTGCCAGTAACAGAAACCCACTCATGGTTAAGTAAGAAAAATAAAATAAAAAATACCAGGAGGCTACAAGGAGAGGAAATAAACTGAGTTTTATGAT
Source organism: Lutra lutra (assembly GCF_902655055.1). Lineage (NCBI taxonomy): Eukaryota > Metazoa > Chordata > Mammalia > Carnivora > Mustelidae > Lutra > Lutra lutra. Next base: position 48,831,919 of record NC_062280.1, on the reverse strand, counting down.
GGCCTCTGACACCATCAGAAAGACCTCCCAACTTTCAACTTTGCTCCTCTTTACATATACCCTTTATTCATCTCCTGCTTCATATTTCTATGTCTCTTTCAGGTCAACTATAAGAGGGAAAGCAAGGTGGCCAGCAGATACGGAGTCAACAGCTGCAGGTGCACCCAGTGAATTTTTTTGGCCCACTTCCAAATTTCCTAAGGAAAGCTTTCTGGTAGACCCAATTTGTCTTTTGTCAACCCCTGCAAAATCTTGATTATTTCCATTCTAATGAGGAGAGAAGTTGATAAGAGAGATTTCCCAGAAAAAAAGGAAAAAAAAGTCAGACCTAAAAAAAAAAAAAAAAAAAAAATCAGTGGGAATCCACTGTAATTATTATCTCTATATAACCAGTTACTCAGGTCCTCTAAATTCTCAGTCATAGAATAAAATCCCAACAACTTATCTCTTGCACATAGATGTGCTCAATGTTATATGATTTAGAAGAAGTAATTACTTAGTGTGTGATGACACCCATATGAATGATCACAAGTTTTTTTTAATGTCTTTGATTCATGTCTCAATATTTTATTCATTTATTTTATATCTCAACATTTTATTTAATTAATTAAGTGTCTCTAAATCCCATTTCTAATTCTATTTCCTTCTTTTCCTTCTGAAATTAGTTGGCTATTTAAGGGATAATTTGATTCTCTTGTAGAATCATAAAGAAAGTCTAATCCTAGGAGAATTACTAAATTCTCTAAGAGAATTAGAGAATTTCAGTGGTTTAAATTCAGCTAGAGAGCAAGATTCATAGATTGCTATCATGGTGTAACATATAGGAACCATCACTGTGTTATTTTAAGGCTCCATGAGCTAAGAGTTATATAAGAGCCCCATGAAAATACCCCAGCAACTTAATGACTAAGTCCAGGCAAATTCTAGGAATTTTTCTTCAACCACATATTTAACAAAATAAATTCCACAAAGTAGCCTAGAGAGAAAACAAGTACCCAAGACCAAATGTTCTTTGAATGTAGAAAATTCTAGCATGAGAAACCATTTTTTTTTTGTGAGACCAGGATTTTATTTATATATATATATATATATATATATATATATATATATACACACACACACACACATACACACACACACATATATATATATATGTGTATATATATATACATATATACACATACCAGTTAAATGTAACTGAATGAGTGTTCTGAAGCAAGACACGCACTGAATAGTGTGACCAAAACCTCAGGGTTCCAAATCTTCCTTCCCTACAGAGACTCGTATTTGCCCATTCATTATTTGGAGCAGAGATGACTGGCTGTGGGACCCTCAAATCATGCATAATATAAAGAGACTTATTTCCCTCAGGCTTCCAGATTGTCAGGTGAGGCCATCCAGGGCATGATGGCATTAAAATCCTAATAGTCACTGAACAACAAAATGCATCACAATTTGATCCAGTCCAGGCCAGTCAAGGTCTCATTATACAGGCCCTCAGGGCTGAGAAGAGGCAGGAGAACAATGATGGAAATGTACGTTGCCATAGTGTCCTTGCTGCATCCCCTGGTTTCACAGGGGTAGAACTGAGTCCCTTTGAACTAATTTTGCGACAAGCATCTTCCACTTACCTTTCACAGAACTCAGATCAACAATGAATGATTCTGCATCCCACACTATTCATCATAAATTCTTCACTTTCCTAAGTGATCTTTTTCCAATCCCAAAATGGACTTACGTATTGTAGCTGAGAGAGGAAAGCAATTTTACCATGAAGTATAAGCAGTTTTTGACATGTGGGATTCTTTAGAGGGAGAAGAGAGCATAATCAGGAGCAGACTGACACATTGGGAATAAGATCAGGGTTCTTAACCTAGCTCTGTTACCAAATTCTAGGGTCACTTTCAGAAAAAGCCTAAATTCGCCGAACCCTCCCTTTCTTCATCTTATCTAAGATGAATTTAAAGAAGTAGAACTATTGGGGCACCTGGGTGGCTCAGTCAGTTGAGCATCTGACTCAGTTTCAGCTCAGATCGTGATCTCAGGGTTCTGAGATCAAGCCCCGCATAGAGCTCTGAGCTCAGTAGGGAGTCTGCTTGAGATTCTTCCTCTCCCTCTGCACCTCCCCTCCCCACTCTCTCTCTCTCAAATAAATAAATAAAATATTTTTAAAAAGAAAGCACAACTATTTACTTATGATCAAGAAAGAAAAAAACACAACCATTTATAACTGCAATATGCCATGGATTAAAAAATGCATCCTGACTGCAGAGATGTTAAAATATGAAAAACATTTTAGAATCAGTGACAAATGTATAATTGAATGGTGGAGGTTTAGCAAAATAGTTACTTCTTAAAGTGGTCTTCTCTGGTGGCTTGCTCTTTTCAAGAAATGACTATGTGAACTGTTGATTTCCCTTCTCTCTGCAGCTGCACTTAAGCAATCAAAAATAGCTGCAGAAAAGAGAGGAGCAGGGCTTTTAGGGAAAATGCACTTCTGTCTGGTAGTTGCAGAATGTCTCTGAATCAATTAGGCACTGGAAAGTTAAATTCCTTGCCTGTCTTAAACAAAAGCCAAGGTCAGGGATTTGCCAAAGGTCAACTCTTACTCCCTGCTTTCAACACAACTGTCTTCCTCACACCTGAATCACCTCGTTTCCAACTTCTGCACTAGTTACCTCTTCCTTCCCCCTCACCCCCTCTCTCTTCCCTTTTCCTTTCTTTTTCCTTCCTTTTCCCCAGCCATCAATATTTATTAAGCACATACTCTGTGTCTAATAAATCACATATAAATATATAATAGGCACCACCTGAACTGTCTCCATGCAACACACTCATGTTGAGTGAAAGGCAGCACACTTGAAATGCAGTGTAACAGGAGCACACACATGACCCAGGCTTGGAAGATCAGGTAAGGCTTTCCCAGGAGGTGACATGAAAACTGAGACCTGAAGCATTATTGGGAGAGCATCAATTCATACAGTAAATCCCTTGAGAACGGAGAACTGAATTCTGGTTCAGTTCTGAATTCTGGTTAACTGAATTCTGGTTAGCTTAAACAACTCAAGAACATTTGACCTGCATGTTTTCTATTTTCTCCCATAATCTAAGCTGATTTTAACTGCTGTCCAGATCACCTTTTGCACTAGCCAATCAGTACACTCTCTTCCACCTTATTAATCCTGCTCCCTTGTGGTCTACACCTTTGCTTAGCTCTTCCAGGTGCCCAAAGTGTCTTCTCTCCACACTCTTCCACCCAATTCAACCTATGACTTGAAAAGCAACTATTATGTATCTCAGCACAGTTTTCTCAGAAGAAAACTGAGATGCAGAGTGGTTTAGCAACTAGCCTGAGGTCACACCGCCTTTAAGTAGCCATGCAGAATTCAGACCAGGAAAATTTTTTCCCAAAGTCCCTTCTTCTCCCACTGCACCACATGGCCAATGTAGCCAGAGCCCTTCATATTTCAAGGCCAACCTGAGGGTCATACCATCTCCCTGAGCTTCCCTCTAATAGTGGTAGCCTGTACAGATCTTACTTTCCCTAGTCTTTCTGTATGTATTCCCTTAAGCTTCTAACAGACTGACATTGTTTTTAAATGAGCACACAACAAAACTGTAGACAACTTGGGGCAGGAATCATACTTTTATATCTCTTTGGGATTTGGGATTATCAATGCAGGAGAGATAACAGGCTTTTCTTTTTGTATATGCAGGTTGGAAGATAGGGATATTAACAATTTGAAGGAACTCTCAGCTGGGTTCCAGGTAAGGGACACTTTTGGTAATGCTGAGCTATAGAAGCTCTCAGAGGCATCAGCCAGACCAGTATTGCTCTTAATTCAGTTCCCCTTTCAGGCAGTGTCATGAACTTATTGTAAGTATTCACTGGCAATGGGAAATGAACAAAAATTAAGGATATAAAATGTTTCCTGAGTTTTGAACTTCCTCCTAGAGCAACCGGACCAGAAAAATATCCCTCTTTGAATGCAAATCAAATGCCATTTGGGATGAGAAATTACATTTTTCCATTGAAATTCCTCAGGACATGAATTCTCAGGTGGATCAGAGCTGACATGTATTATTGGTTTTTATTCTTTCCCATACCTAAGTCACTCCCAGGGTGTTCACAAGGCACTTAGAGAAGTGCATTCACCCCACCGGGCTACCAATTGATCATTTAGTACATTATTACATAACTTATTACCAGTAAGTGGCAAAAGCACAGAGCGGAATTTAATTCCTTATCATTATTTGCATGACATATATAGCACTTTTCTCCAGGCTCTGTGCAGAGAATATTTAACAAGCCACATTAACTTCCAAGCATCTAGAATTATACAGCTGAAAACAAAGGAAGCAGAAGAAAGAGCAGGAAAGCTAAAGTGTGACGTAAGGGAAAATCTTGATAAAGAGAGAAAGAAAAAAGGCAGAAAAAACAAAATCAAGTCATAAAGGGGATGAAACAGTGCATTTTAGCTACGCTGGAGTGATATTATCCAAAAGACCACAAAACAAAACTACCTGAAGAGTTCCACTTACCCCATATTCTTTAGGGCTGAGGTCAATTTGTTGATCTGGATAAGGGACTATCTGGCCTAAGAAATCAGAGCAAAAAGTATTCCACTTTGTCATGAGTGTGTTAAAAGTTGACGACAGTGAGCATAAGGAAAATTGTTATGTGGACCCCAAGTACAGAGTCTATGATGTAGTTGTGTGGATAGAAACCACCCAGAGTGGTGCATAAATCCCTGAAACTCTCTCCTTTCTTATTCTAAGAGTAAGAATCATCCAGAGTGACGGTCTACATCCTCAATCATCCTGGATTTTTACTTTAAATCTATCAGCCTTCATCAGTTTTTATCAGGATAGGCTTTTCTCTAGAATGTTTCCTTATTTTCAGCATTTTAATTGCCCTTCCTCACATGTGCGTGCACGCACGCATACACACACACACACACACACACACACACACACACACACACTACCCAGTGATCTAGTGAATGAAAAGCAGAGGATTAGGATATCATACAATGATATCATACAGAGTTATCATTTCCAGGTGACTGGCTACACACACATACACACATATACACACCACATGACTTTGCACTGGATGTGTAGACCTACTTGAGAGGTTGCACATTTTTCACTGATTACATTTAATATATATTCTGGATGTGTCTCAAAGATTATGTCAATTTTCAGTATCCCCCAAACCCCTAACTGAGGCCGCACAGGGCCTGCATCAGTTCATAAAGGTCTCTTTAATCACATGTGATTCTCATTACCAGGACATAATCTTTCCAAGAAAATGCCAAGAGAAGAGACAACTTGAAGAGATTTGGCAAAACTTCTCTGATCATTTGCAAGAGATAAACATTTCCTCTACCTCATTAATTCACATTTTTTGGCATACAGAATGTTCATTATCCTTGTAGTTACCACCATCCTCAAAAACCCTGGAAATTTTGTGAAAAAGCTTAATGGCTCATGCTATAAATGGCAAAATTCCCCCAGCTGGTATCTGTCACTTGCTACAGCCATTCGTGGGATACTGCTTTCTAGATGAAAATTAAGCTGGAAGATAAAATGGGAAAAGCATCACAAAGTGCCTTGTAATCACCAGATATATTTGGGACCAGCTCAATTTCCATTTGTCTGGGCTTTCCAACATTTACCACAGAGTTTTCATTTGGGAATGGGAAACCTGGTTTGCATGATAAAGACAGATATGTTTGTGCAAAGCATGGTATGTACAGTATCCATTCTTTAACCACCCACATATCCTTTCAACAGATACTTGTGGAATATATATTGTATGTTCTTCATATTTTGGAAGACATAAAGAAGAGTAAGTCATACACTGTCCCCAAGGAGTTTACAGTCTTCATTGGGGGAAAAGACATACAGAAAAAAATCGGATTATGATCAAAGGCGAAAAACTTACAAATCAGAGATATACCTCCCCACTCCACCTTTTCTCATAACTATGTTGAGATACAGTTCAGAGATAGATAGCATCTCCAAGTTCATGATTTCAAATAATAAGGGTGAATCTACTGGTATCCATTTTAAAAATAAACGATTATTTATCATTTTTATATGTCAGTTTGTTGAAATGGAGACAAGAATACACAAAGCATATTCATGGAAACTTGTGTTGTCAGTTTTATCTGCAGCACAGGGAATCTGTTTAGAAGAATAAGCTTGAAAAGATATGGTATACCCACATTGTAGAATTAAAGCAAAGTTCTGGCTGGCTTTACTTCAGTAAGCAATAGCTGCTACTGAAAGTTTTTAAACAGGGCCAAAGTTCAAAAAATAATCTCATTAAAAATGTATTCACATATGCATGAATTATGAGCAGGGGTCTTAGAGTTAGGCAACCAATTAGGAAGGTATTATATTCTTGATAACTAGTGATAAAAGAATGAACTCAAGTAGTAATGGGTGGAGTTTAGTTTTCATCGCACTGAGTCTGGGTCAATGGGTCATGCTGTAGGAGAAAATATGCAGCAAACAACTGGAAATGCAGACCTGAGAAAGGTCATTGCTGTGATAGAAAGTTTGGAGGCATGTTTTAAGTACGTTTTCATTCTTAGAGAGAAAAAGACTACAGATAGCTACAGAGAGAAACAAGAAGGATCAAGAAGGAGCACCTCATTTAGGAAGAAGGAAGAGCACCAAAGGGTGCATCTTAGTAGCAATAATGGGAAGTCAAAGGAGCACAGAAACATGCAGCATCACAAAATCCAACTGAAATTCTAAGATGTGTGTCTTAATCTGTTTGGGCCACTGTAACTGAATGCCATAGAAACAAGCATTTATGCTCACAGATCCAGAGTCCTGAAGTCTAAGATCAAGGTGCAGTATGGATGGGTTCTTGGTGAGAACTCTTCCTGGTTTGCAGATGGCTGCCTTCTTGCTACATTCTCACATGGGACAAAGAGCCACCACCTCTCTGCTATCCCTTCTCTTAAGGGCACTAACCCCATTCATGAGGGTTCCATCTTCGTATTCTAAGTACCTCTCAAAGACCTCTCTTACAAATACCATTACAGTGGGGATTAGAAGGGCTTCAACATCTGAATTTGTGGGGGGACACAGACATTTAGTTTACATCAATGTGGACGGCCAAGGCATCTCACAGTGCAAAGAGAGTACAGAAGTTAAGAAGTCAGAGGAAGTAATTTGAGTTACAGACTATATGATATCAGTGATCACAAAGAGACCAGTCTGATTGGAATATGGAGGTTGGAAGCTAGATCCCAAGCAGTTTGTGAGTGTCAAAGTGGTGAAGATGGCAGGTGCAAACTGAGATATCTGTTGGCAAAAGCAAAATGAAGAGATGATATCAGAGTCAAGGGATCCAGAGGAGTTTGCTTTTTCACTACTTGTTTCTTCAGTTTGTGTGTTTGTTTTTAGTTGATGGCAACTTGAGCGTGTTTGTCAAATGGAGGGAAATGTTGGTTAACTCTAGAGAACATACAGGACTAAACTTTAAAGGGAATAACCAACAGACCCAGATCCCAGCAGAATCAGAAGGCAATGAGATTGAGACCAGTGATGAAGCAGAAGGATGCCTCTTTCCCTGGGATTGGAGGACAAGAGTGGAAAATGATTGAAAATACTGAGAATGCTCGAAGAGAAGCTTCTCTCACTCAAAACAGTAAAGTAAGCCCCAGATAACTCTAGAGTCAGAGGAGGATGAAGATGATCACTCAGATGACCAGGCTCAGTGCGCGCAGCAGGCAAGACAGTTTAGAACCCAGATTCAGCAGAATGTGGGAGGGAACCAGAAAGAGAAAGCAAAAGCACTACCAAGCAGCATGGAAGGTCCCACTGCAGTAGCTAAAAACATCTCATTTAAAGCTCTGGGATTCGTTTTGTGACTTACTCTGTGGATTGCCAGCAGCCCTTGGACAAAAGGAAAAAAAAAAAAACCCACAAAGTGACAAAGTAGAACAATTAGCTCTGTGTGTCACTGTTTCCCAGTGTCCTTTGTAGCTGGTGAAAATAGCAGAAGGTCTGGAGGTCAGGGAAATCAATTGTGAAGGCAAGAGTTACTGAGATGTTTAGCATTGAGGTCTACTCTGGATAGGAAAATCACCAAGGCCAGGTAATGTTCTGAATGGTAATGGGAGAGGTGGGTGTACATAAGGTCAAGTCTCTGCACTTCATCCTTCTTAGAAATATGGATTACAGTATGGGAAAATTTCTCATTCCTTTTGTGGTAGATCAGCCCTCAGTATCCAAATTAATCCAAGGAACACTCCCTCATCCTCCTATACAGCTCAGGAGGCTATACCTCGATGGATGCTACGTTGTCCTGTCAGAAACTTCCACACTAAACATTGATCTTTGCCTCACCAAGACAGCTCAGGCATAAATGATAACTCTGTGGTTACTTAAGAGACAAAGCTCCCTAGTCACTGGGAACAGTAGGAAACAGTAGTCAGTAAGTCTTTGTGAAACAAAGTGAACAGGAGTTTTGACTCTTCAGGAAACTTGCATTGCTCTCTCTCATGTGCTTGACAGCATTTTCCACAATATTCCTTTAAGTATGAGGGTCAGAGCACATAACTCTAATTAGATAAAACTTCCACCAATAAAGATGTATCTCATTTCGGGGCACCTGGGTGGCTCAATGGGTTAAGCCTCTGCCTTCGGCTTGGGTCATGGTCCCAGGATCCTGGGTCCCAGGGTCCTGGAATCGAGCCCTGAGTCAGGCTCTCTGCATGGTGGGGAGCCTGCTTACCCCTCTCTCTCTGCCTGCCTCTCTGTCTACTTGTGATATCGGTCAAATAAATAAATAAAATCTTTAAAGAAAAAAAAAGTATCTCATTTCATTATATTTGAGTTCATTCAGTTGCCAATAACATTTTTTTTTCTAAAGATTTTATCTATTTATTTGACAGAGAGATCACAAGTAGGCAGAGAGGCAGGCAGAGAGAGAAGAGGAAGCAGGCTCCCTGCCGAGCAGAGAGCCCGATGCGGGGCTCGATCCCAGGACCCCGGGATCATGACCTGAGCTGAAGGCAGAGGCTTTAACCCACTGAGCCACCCAGGCGCCCTACCAATAACATTTTGATTTTCAGCTGAATAAACAACAAATCCAGGAGGCTATTTGAATGTATGGTACACTTGAAAGAAGCTTTTAGGACACAGAACCCAAAGCTGTTTACTCTAACATTAAGAAGATAATGTAGCTGAGCTGAAGTAACCCATTTAGGGATGCATTTCTTCCCAAGGGAAACTAAAAAGTTATTCTTCACAAGGAGACATTGCTGTCCCCACACAATTAGACATTGGGGATCAGATAACGTGTTACTATACTTACCACTCCGAACTACAAAACCTTCAAATAAATCCAACTACCCACTTAGATAACCAAGGAAATGTGCTTTGTAGGAAAATAACCTATTTCATAGAAAAAGTTATTTCACATAAAGAATGCCCTGGGTGTGGTGCATAAACAATGAATCTTGGAACACTGAAAAACTTAAATTGAATTGAATTAAATTAAATTAATTTAATTAATAATTAAATTAAAATTTAAAAAAATTTTAAAAATTAAATTAAAAAAAGAATGCTATATGAAAAAAGAGAATGCTATGTATATGTGTGTGTGTATATATATATATATATATATATATATATATTAAAAGGATGCTATATACATATGAAAGAATGAAATTAGAACAAGTCTCTCTCCCTGCCTCCCTCCATCCCTTCTCGTCTTCCCTTCTTACCATATGGAATATGGGACTAGCTGCTGGCGGGGCACTCTCTCAGGGGGCAAAGGGATGGCTGCCTTCCAAAGGTAGCCCTAAGGCCATGGCATAGATCAGAGGCTAGAGCAGAATTTGCGCAAATAACACAAGAGTCAGAGGGATCCATTCTTCTGCTTTGCAGGCATGAATGTTGACTGATTCTGGGGTCAGAGGAGGTAGTTATGAGTCAGAACCTGCTGATGGCACTTTTCTAGTTATAAAATTTTGGAAAAGGAAAACTGTTTGAAAATACTTCAAAAAATGAACTATATCTCACTGTGTCTGAAGGGGAACTGACTATATCACAGAGTTCTAATGAAAAAAAAAAAAAAGACTTTTTTCTACGAAAAAAAAAGAAAGAAAGAAAAAAAGACTTCTGTGGTCTTACTAGTCAGTCATGGTCCCCGGTAAGCACTGTTCAGTTCAACCTCCCAACTTGGTCCATGCTATTTTTTTTTTTCAGTTTTTTAATTTTTTTTTTATTTTTTCAGCATAACAGTATTCATTATTTTTGCACCACACCCAGTGCTCCATGCAATCCGTGCCCTCTACAATACCCACCACCTGGTGCCCCCAACCTCCCACCCCCCACCCCTTCAAAATTCTCAGATCGTTTTTCAGAGTCCATAGTCTCTCATGGTTCACCTCCCCTTCCAATTTCCCTCAACTCCCTTCTTCTCTCCATCTCCCCTTGTCCTCCATGCTATTTGTTATGCTCCACAAATAAGTGAAACCATATGATAATTGACTTTCTCTGCTTGACTTATTTCACTCAGCATAATCTCTTCCAGTCCCGTCCAACATGGGGGGTTGAGGGGGTAGGAGAAGAGTAAATGAAACAAGATGGGATTGGGAGGGAGACAAACCATAAGTGACTCTTAATCTCACAAAACAAACTGAGGGTTGATGGGGGGAGGGGGTTGGGAGAGGGGGGTGGGGTTATGGATATTGGGGAGGGTATGTGCTATGGTCCATGCTATTTTGTCCAGGGGCTCCGTCCCTTCCATTATCCTCTCCCCCTACCTCCCTTCCCCTCCCCACACTGCCCTCACGCAATACTCAGCTCGGACCTCAGCAGTTCCAAAGTGCCTCCCTCAACAACTCCAGTTCTCGGCCCTCTCTTCCCCTCTGACACCTTCATATCATGTATTGTATGCCACTCACATGTCCCATATTTATTCCATAAGGCACCGTCATGTCAGTTTTTATATGTATATCCTGACTGCTTAACTGCACTGCGGTTGTTCAGTATCATAGACTTTGGCTTCACCCCCAGAGATTCTACATTTAAAGTCATTGAGAACTGAAACACTTTTAGGTTCAAAGACACACTTATGTAAATGTCCACAGTCCACTAAGCGCTTTTTGGTTCTTGGGTGAATCAATCCAACCTCCAATCCAGTGTGATACAAAAAAGGACAGAAGAAGAACACTGCTCTTTTGTCAATGTTTGAATTAGTTTGCCCTAGATGAACAAATCACCCTCAGCTCTGAACACAGTAGGACTTAGAAGGACAGGTGTTTGATAGAGGCCTCCATGAAGTCAGATATAGAGACCTGAGACACCTGGGGTTCTCTCTGAATAAAATTCACACTTGCCAAAGGTCTACTTTGTTTGTCTCACCTTCACAACTATGTCACTGCCATGACAAAAAAGAAGGGGTGTTGTGACCAAATCTGTTGCTGGACTGATGACTCTGTGAGAAACAGAATACAGAAGTGTAGCCCAGCAAGTTTCCTTACTAGAAACTGGGTAGATTCTTGAGAGCGAATGTATAAACTCTAGCTAATGCTCGGTTCTGAGCTTTTCCCCCATGCAAGATTCCTCTGCACTGACCACTGAATCCTGAGTAACTCTTCACGAGTAACTAAAGGGACTGTCCACACTCACACACATACTTACTTACATGTCCTTACTCACACACATACTGCTCGTGTGCTCATTCCACAAACAGATCCAAAAGTAACCTCAGTCAAGTCCTGGTCATCATCTACTACAGTCTATGAAACGACTCATGGTTTTCACCCACCTAAAGGGGATGTGCCCACTCTTGAGACCAGGAATGTTCATTTGTTCTGACCCTCTGAGACCTTCAGCCTTGATCCTGGAAATTTGGTGATCTTACTTTGAATTGCTGAGTGCTGCCCAATAACCAAAAACTCAAGCCTAGAGAAGATGGGACATCAGTCTGGATAGCACCATACTTTATCTTAAGACTCAAAGTCTTTCACATGTGACCCTCCTGTAAGCCACCTGACCAAGTATTTGAAGAGTACCTAAAAATTCCCAACATAGTGAAACCACCAGAACCCTTATAAAACAGAAATCTCTTTAAAACTGGGTGAAACATTTCTTCTATCTCAGAATGGTGCTTACTTGTGTTTGAGATAGATAGGTAGATAGATATTTTTCTATCTATCTACCTCAAACACAAGTAAGCACCATTCTCTTAGGTATTCTTTCTTAGATTTTATTTTTAATGAGACATTTGGTATCAAAACACACTTAAGAAGTGTTATACCAATATCAGCAATTTTAAGAGGCAAAGTTTTTCCCCTCAAAGACCTAAAAGCTTCAGATTCACATGGCATTACCCAGCTCTTCAAAGTTTACTAAAATAAATCTCAAGAGCTTTGTATGTACTATTTAGAACTTTCTGTTGACTTGGAAACAGCAGAGCATTTTTGCCCTTCTCATATCTCCTGAGGACTGCTTCTCAAGGGCAGGGAACTCTCTATCAACAAAGATGGAAAACTGGGAAACAGCCTCAAATGCTGTACTAGTGAATCTATTTCTTATACCCAGTGGGACTTCTTAGGTTGTCTTCCTCATTCAGCCCCTAAAATGTAGCCTTGCCTCGCTGTCATACAATGATACCTTTGACCTATGCTCCCGAAGTCCCCATTCTGGCCCTCCTCCAGCCCCACCCCTCCTCGTAGAGCAAGAGAAGTGTCAGGATTCCACTCACACCAACTCCATACTTTTAGAAGATGTCCCAGGCACTTAGGATTCCACAATTCCCTGCCCAAATAGCCCAAACCTGTTTTTGTGGCCATAAGACAAAGCTCTGTCTTGAGAGTCTCCCCATGAAACAGGCACAATCAGAAGAATCAAAGTATATTAGTAATTTTGAGATTATAAGATTTATTTAAAAATCATCTCTGCTCATTCTCATAAAGTCAGTGAGATTTTAAGCATGTGTGGATCTTTGCAAATTCTCATTTTCCCATTTTATGGCCCAGAACTCTGGGCAAGAGTAGGGAGGGGCCTTGCCTTGACTGGAATCTTACCTCCAACTATTAGAGGTCTACAACCTCTTTTCTGAAACCCTTGTGTCAAGATGTGTTTTGAGGTTCAGAATTCAGGACGTGTTAGAGAGGTGACATAAAACATCTTAAGGTAGCGGTTCACAACCAAACACAGTTAATACTTTGCAAGAAACACGCTGATATTCACGCGGTAGTGGACTGAATTGTGTCTCCATACCCCCATTCAAATGTTGACGTCCTAATACACAGTAACTCAGAATATAATTATAGTTTGAGACAGAGTTTTTAAAGAGGTAATTGAGTTAAAATGAGGTCACTAGTGTGGGCCTAATCCAATATGATGGTGTCCTTATAAAAGGAGGACATTAGGACACAGGCACAAAGGGAAGACCATCTACAAACCAAGAAGAGAGGCCTCTGAAGAAACTAACCTTTCTGACACCTTGATCTCAGACCTCCAGCCTCCAGAATTTTAAGGCAAACAATTTCTGTTGTTAAAGCCTGTGGTATTTTGTTATGGCATCCCTATCAAACTAATACACACACCAAGTAAAGAATGAATAACCTAACATGAGAACAATCAGGTTCTACTCCCAAATGAGTTACAGAAAAATCTCCTGTTTTCAGAATTTTCTTTGCTTTCAGAAGAACAGAGTGTGGGCCTATCCTATCCACAGGCCCATGGGTAAGTTGCCTAACCCAGCCCAGAGCCTGGAGTCACAAACCTTTCCAAGAGCACACAGAGCAATCTGTGAGTCTCTTCCATGCTATGGAAATAACCTTACAGCTGGCTGTGCATGCTTCCAGGCTTGCCTAAAAATTGGTTTCAGATGAACATGAACCCAGCCAATGAAACAAGTCCCACTACACAAGGACCCTTTGCAAGGAAATTCTATATTAGTCTCTCACCAGGTCCTCCTAAATTGGCTAAATGCTTCAGATTCTTTTAATTCTGTATGTAGCCTTATTACTCCTTACATTTTGGCATCATTTGGGTAACTGACATTCTTTCTCCCTCTCTCTGCTATCCTTACATTTTGGATTGGTTTCTACATCGAATTAAAAGAAGGGGGACCACCTCAGAGCTTCTGCAAGGTAATAAGCACATATGTGTGTATGTAAAAGAAAAAGTATTTCCGAATAGTTTCATTTAGCAACCAACCAGCTGTCCTTTCTCTATTTTTCCAAATCCTTGATTAGGGCAAGCAGCCAGTTAAAAATTTTGAGAATTTATTATTTAGCAGTGGAAAACAAGCTCAGTTACTAAACTCTTTAAAGAAAAAGCGAGTATCATTTTTATTCTGAGTTCTATGTATAGCACCTGCTGGCTTTGTTTCTTGAGTTTCTTGTTTTTTCCTAAACTGAATCATCATCCATTAAAATTCTACCCTGCATGTTCCTCACCAAGTCACAGATAACCTTACTTTCAAAGACTAGCCTACTTCCTATTACATATTTACATAGCAATATGAACACTTGCAGTAATGATAATGATAATGCTTCCAATTGCCAGACACTACTCTAAGCACTTTTGCATATAACTCATTGAATGATCAGAAGTCTGTTACTGTTATTATTAAGTGTATTTTATTGATGAGGAAATGGAGACATGGGGAGCAAAAATAATTTAGGTTATTTATTTCCAGGTCACATCCTAGTAACAATAAGTGAGAGAACGGAGACTTGAACCCAAGCCACCTGGCTATGAAGTTGAGGCTTTTAGCCAATAACCCTGCACCCATCCAGCTGCAAACCATTTCCACAGGCAAACATGTATAGCCACACAATCCCAATGAGAAATATTCCTCTCAGTGTATACATGCAGACCTTACAAATATCCCTTTTTTTAAGAGACTTTTTTTGAGAGCAGTTTAGGTTCACAACAAAATTAAGAGTAAAATACAGAGATTTCCCACAGACCCCTTGCCTCCATACACACATGGCCTCCCTGATTATCAACATCACTTATGACGGGGCATGTTTGTTATAAAGGATGAACCTATACTGACACCTCATAATCATCCAGAATCCATAGTTTGTCTTAGAGTTCATGCTTGGTGTTATACATTCTATGACTTTGGACAAACATATAATGACATATATAATGACATATATCGATCACTGCAATATCATACAAAGTATTGTCACTGCCCTAAAGATGATCTGTTCTCTGACTTTTCATCTCCCCTCCCCTCCACCCCTGGCAACCACTGATATTTTATTGTCTCCATAGTTTTGCTTTTCCAGAATGTCATACAGTTGGAATCATACAGAATGTAGCCTTTTCAGATTGGCTTCTCATTTACAACATGCATTAAGTTTCTTCAATCTCTTTCTGTGGCATGGTGGCTCATTCTGTGGTCTGGATGTACCACAGTGTATTTATCCATTCACTTGCTGTAGGACATCCTGGTTACTTCTGAGTTTAAGAAGTAAGAAATTATGAATATATTGGGGCACTTGGGTGGCTCAGTGGGTTCAGCCTCTGCCTTCGGCTCAGGTCATGATCTCAGGATCCTGGGATGGAGTACCGCATCTGGCTCTCTGCTCAGCAGGGATTCTGCTTCCCCCTCTCTCTGCCTGCCTCTCTGCCTACTTGTGATCTATCTCTCTCTCTCTGTCAAATAAATAAATAAAATCTTTAAAACAAAAAAAAATGGATATAAATGTTATAAACATCTCAGGGTGTGGCAAATGATGGGTGATTTCCTCTTCTGCTATTTCCTTTATTAATGGGCACATTTCCACTTGCACATTGGTAAGAATGTTTCTATGGAAAGAGTCAATTATCATATGGTTTCACTTATTTGTGGAGCATAACAAATAGCCTGGAGGACAAGGGGAGATGGAGAGGAGAAGGGAGTTGAGGGAAATTGGAAGGGGAGGTGAACCATGAGAGACTATGGACTCTGAAAAACAATCTGAGGGTTTTGAAGGGGCGGGTGGTGGGAGGTTGGGGGAACCAGGTGGTGGGTGTTAGAGAGGGCATGGATTGCATGGAGCACTGGGTGTGGTGCAAAAACAATGAATACTGTTACGCTGAAAAGAAATAAAAAATTAAAAAATTAAAAAAAAATAAAGTTACAGGAAAAAAAAAGAATGTTTCTACAGTGATTTAGACCCCCTTCAATATTCCCACTCTAATCAAGACTGACACAATGAAATGAATCTACAGTCTTCTCTTTGCACATATTCTTGAAAATATTCATTTAAGTTGTCTTTCCTTCCTTATGCTGACATTGGAACAACAAAAAAAGTAAGCATGTAAATAAAATATTTCAATGGACTTGTTCAGGAAAGCTTTCCAGTGAAATTTCAAGAGAAGAGGGAAGAAAAAGTTCAGATAAAAATGGTAAAACTAGGTGCGCCTGGGTGGCTCAGTGGGTTAAGCCTCTGCCTTCGGCTCGGGTCGTGGTCTCAGGGTCCTGGGATCGAGCCCCGCATCGGGCTCTCTGCTCGGCAGTGAGCCTGCTTCCCCCTCTCTCTGCCTGCCTCTCTGCCTACTTGTGATCTCTCTCTCTCTCTGTCAAATAAATAAATAAAATCTTTAAAACAAAACAAAACAAAACAAAACAAAAAAATGGTAAAACTATTTGTCAAAACTCATCAAATTGTGCACCTGAGAGCAGGGTCAATTTTATGTTATGTAAATTACATGTCAATAAACCTGACAAAAATGAAGAAAAACAAAATAAAACCTCTGCTCACCTTTAAAAGAAAAAATGATAAAACTAAACACTATAAGAGAAAGTTGGTCACAAAAAGAAAAACTGATCACAGAGAAGGAAGCTAATGATTCTCTGGAGGAAACAACCAGAAAAAGAACCAGGAATAACGCATGTGACATCCAATACTCAGAAATCTATCACACAGTGTGAGGTATAAAAAAAGAAAATGGACATGTTAACACAAATATTGTGGTTTTTTAAAAATAGGGGTAGAGCATGATGTCAAGAATCAAATGGAAATTCCTTCCCCGTAGATTCAGAGGAATGAAGTTTCCATGTTAGTTGAAATAGAAGGGTACACCTTATTTAAGAAAACACACAAGCTGAGAAGGATAAAGATCACTGTGGTGTTACAGCATTCACTATAAGAATTATTTACTAAATGGAAAATTAAATGGACATTAATATATTATCCTTACTTATGAGAAAGTCTCAAAGCCTTATGAGTCCTTGAATGCACCAACACACTATCTTCGCAGGATCTTCACACAAAAGATGCTTCCAGGAGGAGTTCAGATGGCTGGCTCCTCATCTCATTCACATCTTTACTTACTTAAAAGAAGTTGTCCCTGGGGTGCCTGGGTGGCTCAATTGGCTAAGTGTCGGCCTTTGGTTCAGGTCATGATCTCAGGGTCCTGTGATTGAGTCCAGCATCAGGATCCCTGCTCAGTGGGGAGTCTGCTTCTCCCTCTGCCTCTCCCCACTTCCCCCATTCATTTTCTCTCTCTCAAATAAATAAAATCTTAAAAAAAAAGAAGTTTTCCCTGACTGCCCTACATAAAAGAGCACTCACTCACCTCTCCTTGCTTAATTTTTCTCATTTAATAAAACACATTAATTTGTTTTTCCTCCTAGAATATAAACCACAAAAGTAGTGACTTGATTTTGTTCCTTGCTATTGTAGTAGGGCCTAGAATAGTGCCTGGCACATTAGCTGTAGATGCTTAATAAATGGTTATTGAATAAATAAATAAAAGAATGAATGAAATCCTTACAAATAAAAGTGTAAATGTGAATGAGGAGATAGTACAGTAAGGTGGACTCAAAGAGTGTTTGTTCATCAGTGTATCCACACCAATATAAGGAAAGGTCTCCAATAGCAAATAACTGGCCTCTATCCATTCCTGACACTGTACTTATTGTTACTTCTATAAAAACAGCTTATATAAAGTCAAGGTATTCTTTTTCAATTTGCTAATATCATAACTGGAAGAATAATGACAGAATATATTTTTTTAAAAGCCTGAATGATTAAAAAAAGTAGAGTAAATATAAATTTTTTACATTTAGAGTCCATAAATGTATGGGAGCCAACTTAATAGTAGTATGTGAAAAAGGTATGAAAACTTACAAAGTTGAATATTTTCATTGCTTATTACCTCACTTACCAGTTAGATCCAACCTGGCTGCAAAATACCATGCTAGACAGACACAGATAAATAAGACATGATCTGTACTTTCAAGAAACTTGCAGTCTATCTATAAATAGATTAGTAGATCAATTTTACATGATGTAGAAATTTCTGGACTTTTAGTGCAATAAAACTAATACTGGAGATGAAGAAAGAACAGTTATTTCAATTTAAGAGTTAGAGGGAGAGTTCCTGGGATGCCTGAGTGGCTCAGTCACTTAAGCGTCTTCAGCTCAGGTCATGATCCCAGGGTCCTGGGATGGAGTCCCGCAACGGGCTCCCTGCTCAGCGGGGAGCCTGCTTCTCCCTCTACCTGCCACTCCCCCTGCTTGTGTTCTATCTCTCTGAAAAATAAATAAAATCTTTAAAATAAATTTTAAAAATTAAAATAAAGGGGGGGAGAGTTACTGATGAAAAGGGTACTTGAATTTGGTCTTAAAGGACATGCCCATATTGGGCAAGTAAAGAAAGATTAGGAGTGCATTCCAGGCAGAGGGAGTAGAATGGGCAAGGACAGGACAGGACACAACTCAGACATACTACCAGTAACACAGTATTTCCAGAGCATGGAATTTCTGAGGTAGAAATAATGGGAGGCAGAAAATATAGTTGGGAACTCATTAAAGAATCTGAACTCTTCTTGATAAGCACTGGGAGGTTAATGATGGATTCTGAGCAAAGCAATGGCCCATGGAGGATATATTTAAAGAGGGCAAACTGGAGACAACATTTGGGAGACTATGGCAACAGTCTAGAAAGGCTAAGATGGAGGCCTAAATTAACACCATGGGAATAAAGACTGAGAAGAGAGCACATAAAAGAATATCAAAAGAACTTTTATGCATAGAAAATGTTGATCATGGGTAAGAAAGAATCACTTAATTCCAGGTTTCCAATAAATAATGAGTTGCTAATACATCCAATACCACCCTTGATAGTGCACTGTTTATAAAAAAATAGAATTTAGATGAGTAGTATTTAACATTTTGCTAATCATTCATGCCATCAGTAGAATATTCTTAAATATATCCCTAAATATGTACATTTCTTCACTTATAAATGTATGTATGAATTAAGCTGATATATTTATGGATCATAGTAAGAATATAAAAATTAGAAATTAGAAATGTGAGATAAAAATATAAAGAATAAAATAAATAGAAATAGAAATTTTAATAATTCTCTTTCCACTAGTTCTAGAATAAGGTATGGATTAGTTTCATTTCATGTGCACAGGTTTTTTTATTCTCACATTAATCTGGGAACACTGACAAAGAAAGCACATTGCAGAAAGGATGGCCAGGATGAGGAAAGATGTGGAGATCACATCACGTAACTGCAGGCATTTAAGCCAGGAAAGCAAAACATAGGCAAGAAAATAATGGCCACCTTCCAAAGGAAGGCAGAGGTTATTCTCAATTTCTCTACCACATGTCTCTCTGCCCTCATAAAAGGCAATACTAGACTGGCTAGTGAGATGATACAACCCTGACTGAGGAATAGTTGCTAGAAAGCAGGAACACTGTGTTTTTAAAGGTCACTACTTACATGTGGCTTTTTGCTCTTCATGCCTCCAACCCATCAATGCAGTCAATTCCCCAGGAGTGGATGCAAAAAAAAAAAAAAAAACAAAAAACAAAAAAAACAAAAAAACCAGCCTGCACCCCCTTCTTTGCACTCTATGATGGTCTTTCAGCAGCATGAGTGGTAAAAACAACCAGGGCCATCCTGATGCCCCAAAATGCCCCATTCCAATTCTTCCTTGCTCATGCTCTGGCACTTTCATCTCTTTTAACTCTTGTTCACTAGTTAAGATTTGGATTTGGAGCACGGGAGAGAGTAGGTGCTCCTTATGCCTTTGGACCAAACTATTTAGGCTTTTCATCGTGTTTTGGGAAGAAGCCAAGCTTAGAACAAAGTTGTTCTGTGTTCTCATTTCCTGTATTTCTCCTCAGAGATTCCACAGGCAGGAGAGCTGACTGGTCCAGGGCTGGATTTGAGTATTCCTGAGTCCTCAAGCCAAAGTCTAACTAGTGATACCTCGACCGTGACATTACTTTCCACACAAACGAATGAGTGCCAGTTGTGTAAAAGAGGGAGAAAATAGACTATAATGATTTAACAGGCAGAAAGAGAATTTTGAATTCTTACAGGCAGGAAAAATTTACTAGCAACAAGGCAGAACCAAAGATCACTGTTCCGAAATGGCTCCCTTTAGAGAGGCTAAAATGGATGCTGGAGAGCAAGGACCAACAGAACACTGGGTTAGTAATAAGAATGGATAAATATTAGACTCAGCTTTACCAATAATGAGCTTTTATATTGTATCTTTGGACTTTGGTACTTGTAGTTGATGACCACTAAGAACTCTTTGGCTCTGTATTATATTGTTATGCATCTAAAATATGCCTGACACACAGCTCAGAGACTTTTAACTAACTGGAGCATGTTTCTATTTGTGTTTTTTTAATTAGCCTCTTAAATAATTCTACCCATAAGCCACTGTCCCCTAGTTCACTTGTTCTTTTTATTTTTTTTTTTTTCAATTTTTGTTTGCTTGTCTATTTCTGGGAGTTAAGGCCAGATCTATCCTCAGCCCTCCCATATCTGCATCCTAACAAGTATAAAAATAAACAGTTTTTAAAAAGTATTTCCTCTAGTTTCTTCTGATTATTAGTAGCAGACCTGGTTTCAGTGGTTTTAATTTTGCCTTTAACATTCAAATATATGTTCTAATCTAGGAAGAAATATCAACTAGTAAACATTTTATTTTCCCTATGTAGAGACCAAACTACATGTTTTTTATATGTTGCTAATGTTATGCATAGGATATATTTACAATATTCTTTTCGCTGAATGCTAGACTCTCATTTCCAGAATTTTTTTAATGCCATGTGTTTCTTCAGAAGACAAGTATAAACAATCTTGTAATACATGATGGTTCAATAGAGTTAAAAGAACTGTAGGCTATTTATAGCAATTAGACCGTAAAGAGAGAAACAATCCATATGTACATTTATTATGTCCATAAAATATAACATATGGAAATAAATTCTGACAGTGATGTTGGGACTATTTGCATGTCACATGTCAGCATGTACCACCGGAATTAATGAACAGGATTTGTCACAGTGCTTTCTTTTTGGATCTGGAAGGGTCAAATTATCTTAATAAATATTAGCCATGGCTAATATTGGATGACATCTTAGGGACAGAGATGAACATGTCATCTCACTTCCCTTAGTTTCCAGTTCTTCCCTAATAATTCCAAGAGATGCAACGTGTCACTTCCCACTCAAGCCTTGTTCCACACTCCGATGCCAAAAGAAGCTTCTGCTTCCAACACTCTCCTAAGTCCGAAGCAAACCCTATTCCAGGGAAACTCAGCCCCAGTTACTAAGTCAATGGCAGAAATACCACTTAGTTGCAGCTGTTCCTACACCTGCCGGAGTGGTGCTGAGCATCACGGCCCTGCATGGTGAAGTCAGAAGCTTCACTTCTCCTTCCACACAGCCCACTCTGTGGAGTGCACCATGCCAGGTGCCAGGAAAGAAGAAAATGGGGCAACCAAAGAATCAGAAAATGTGGTGCACCCCCTGAGGGAGTCAGAATGCAAATGAGAGATGGAACATACACGCATAAAATAATTATGATAACCAAAAATTCCATTATTTACAAATCTTTCATTGAATTCGAAGGAAGGTGGATGCCAGTAATAGATGAGTGCAGTAAAACCGACTCTCATAATAATGGCCTTTGACAAATTTAGCATTAAGCAGTGGGTGGGATCAGTGGTGTTTCACGAGAAGGAGAGATGGGGGAAAGCAGCAGGGAAAAGCACCCACCAGATACAAGGTGGGAAGCTAACTACTACTAGGTGTTTGTAATTTTTCCTAAGCTGCTCATTTCTTGAGGATATGATGTGTCTGAGGCATCTTTGCAACTTCACATTACCTAGCAGAGGATTTTAATGCAGTAAATATTTGTTGAATGAATAAATAGATTTATTACTGTTGAAATAATATAGTATACATGATATACATAAATCCTGAAGGAGCTTTGCATACGTGGGTAATCAGACTGAATTGGAATTGGTCAGGCAAGGCACTTAGGCAGAAGTAACTGTTGAGTGTTTCATAAATAAAATGGTGGTCTTGGATCAAGGTGGATCATGAACAGCATTCTAACAGAAAAGAACAGCATCACTGGAGAAAGCACTGACTACCATGATGCATGGATATAGCTTTGTATTTATAACAATCTCTACCCTTTTCCAATGGAGAGGCAAAACTAGGCTCTAGTCCTCTCAGGTTGAAGCAGAATACTGTGAAATGAGATAAGGAATAATAAAAGTTACTAATCTGCCCTAGGCAGAAAAAAAAAGCCATCCACAAACACACATATATAATCCTTTTAGAAAAGGGGTGAAATATACACTGAAAATATAAGGCACAGCCATTAGTAAGCAATTCCAAGAATACTATATGATATCCTCTCAAAAGCACAGCAACCTATTTCCCATAACAATTTAGTCCATTAATAGCTGGCATAATCCTAGGACATTTACAGTAGCAAAACCAGAAGCTGCTCAGGTGTAAACAAATGATCTGCTAGACTAAACCAGTTTGTTAGAAGCCTGTTCATTTTATTCGGTGTTCAATTATTCAAATATTCATTGAATCCCAAATGCATATAAAGCACTATACTGAGCAATTTGGGAAACACATAAAAGTTTAAGACAAGATCCTTGTCCTCAGAGAAATTACAGTCAGAAAGATAAGAATTGTGTGAGGTATGAGTAAAAGATTTACATAGTATCTGTTACATGTGAATGTAAACAAACCATTTAGGAAGAACTTTCAGAGAAGGGGCCAATCATTGAGGTAAAATGCTGCTTGGAAAAGGTGACCTCTGGTCTAGGACTTGAAGGAGGGTATGGCTACATGGAGTTTTAGAAAGAGCATTCCAAATCTACAGTAAGGTATTAGTAAAAATACATGGGAGTATAGTTGATTCCTGGAGCACTAACCATCTGAAATTCTAGACTCATTGAAATGGAAGGTAAATACGGAGAGCAGAAAACAAAACAAAACAAAACAAAAAACGGATTGGGCACGGATTATATACGGGATTTTTCTGCTAGTCCCAAGGCTTGTTCTATGCGCAAGACTTTTCCAACATCTCAGGCAGTCACAAAGATTTTCCCATGACTGGAATCTACCTGCATTATTGAAAACAGCTGTTTGGTTTCTCTTGGGTAACTTTCTAATTTATTACCTTGAAATAGGGATTATTTTCATTTTCAAGGAAAAATTAAAAACCATACAATATTATATATCATGATATATTTCTTGAAGATTCCTATATTATCTTCTAGATATTTAAAAGCAAAGAAATTCCATTTGACCACACCAAATTAATTTATTCCATAAACAGCATAATCCTATAGCATTTACAGCAGCAAAAAAAAAAAAAAGTCAATAAATGAAGGCTATTGTATCAGCCATAATTTACATTTCCAGATTATAGCCAGAGTAATGAAACCCTTTAGGATTATTAAAATGCATTTTGTACAGTGTATTTATTACCTGGCATTTCTTATTTATGACTCACAGAAAGACGAAGCTAAATGAAATAAAATGCGAACTTTCACTAGAATAATGAGATCCCATTCACTCTCTTAGCCAAATACACTTTTATTGGGTTTTAAATGGTTGTGTTAGTTTGATTCGTAGCAGCAATGCTTTTCGCTTTACCTGTCTTGGAGATCTTTCTTAAGCAAACTAATTTAGCATAAAGAAAACATTGTATATAGGTCCTGGAGCTAAACTATATTATTTAGAACACCTGGTGGGTAAAGGTTTATTTGATGTGAAATCACAAAGAGCAAATGATTTCAAGTTTTTCTGATAGAATTATTAATGGCCATGCTAGGGCTGGCTGACTTATTGGTCTGACATTATCTTAATAATTAAGTAGTGCCCTCACTCAGTCAGAATGAAGTCCTGAGAAAAGAACATGCTCTTCCAGCCCATGACGGAATTATTACCATTTACCACTTACAGAGGATAGCAGAAATTCTGTTATGGCTTTTCTACTCTCAGAAAATTGTTCTCACTCAAATTAGAACAAATTACAGAAAATGCATTCCCCAGAGTGCTTCATTTACTGATGCCATGGCTTCCTTAGCCACACAGAGAAACAAGTGTGTGACCCTCCACTCAGAGATTCTGACTCCATCATTTCTTCTTTGGGACAGAAGAGGAGTAATGAGATTACTTTATCTATCCAGTTACTCCTCTCACCAATAAAACCTCAGAGTGTGCAAAACTTCCCCACTTCCAGGTCAAGTCTTGGCTCTTCAGAAAATTCCCTGGGCTGCTGCTTACAAAAGCAGCATCCCTTGACGTGTGGCTGCTTCCGTGCCACCTGCCATGGTCTGTGTAGCTTCACTGGACCAAGATCACATCCACAGAAGTGGAGTGAGCCCTAGAGTCGATGTGGTGAGATTTACACCTTCACTTCACTATTACTAGCTCTGGGATGGTAACAAGCACATATTTTCTCTGTGCTTCAGACTTCTCATCATAAACATGATACCTACTTAAACATAATACCTACTTAAAATAACTGTCATAAATAATTAATATGGAACCATAATAAATGATAATTATTATTGTTTTTTATGGCTCCTACTTCCCAATTAGGCATTAGCTCTGAAACTAGGTCAGAGAGAGAGTACTCCTGTTACCTGACCCACAACTGTACTCAAAATTGTCCTTCCCTGATGGTCATCAACTTTGGAGCAAACCATGTTTGCTCCATGAATTTTCCATGAATTCCCCAACATTCCTTTCAAGAGGAGGATGAATTCTTTCTGTTTGCTGAGAAGACCCTGGCACACCCTCCCCACCAGTTTTGCTTATTTGGCTTAGATTCTCATATTGGAACCTTCACTACACTGGATTGAAGCCATAAATACTTAGGGGAAGCTTCTGAAAAATAAAGAGTCAGAACACAGGATGGGAAGAACTTTCAGAGAAGGGGTACACAGTAATTAATAGCACTTCATAGAGACTAAGAACCTGCAGACGGTGGGTTCACTATTATCACCAGGTATCTTAACCTCTCTGGCCCTCAGTTTCTCTATCTTCAAATATGGATGATGGTAATAATATCACAGATAGGATTGACATGACTATAAGAGAAGTTAATATGGGACACTCAGGGCTCCAAGATGGCATCATCCTTACCAGGCAAAAAGAAGAAGCTCCAGGATGTCAAAGTAAGAGAGTTGCCAAGATGGGTACTGATGCAGGATTTCACCCCTAAAGGCACTGCTGAACTGTTTCAGAGAGGTTACTACCTGTGTTACAACAATTATGTCAATGTGAAGAAAGGGGACATTGCTGGGACTTGTATGGTGCTAGTAGCTACTGCTGTAGTTACAGGGAACTCGGACATGAGGGGCTACACAAGTACCACTGAAGTGGGTCCACTTTGGAGGCACATTCTGTGTTTCTGACCATGGCCTTTTCCTGGTGCCCTTGAATCTTTTCATATCCTAATTGAGAATTAACACCCAATAAAGGATGACTTGTACACGGGGCGGGGGGGGGGGCAGTTAATATGTATAAGTGCTTAGAACAGTACCCAACAAGTATTTTTAGAACTCAATATAAATGTGAGCCCTAATTATCTGTTATCTTTGTTTTAAAACATAATCATTCATAAACTTTAAAATTAAGTCTAGTTTTGAATCCCAGGTGCTCTGCTTTCAAATTCTATAATCTTGGACGATGAGAAGGATAACTAATATTTATTAAATTACTCACCAGACATTCATATATATATTCTCTCATCTGTATTTCACAACCATACTCTAAGTATTGCTATTGTACTCATTTTGCAAGTGAGGCAACTAAGATCTAGAAGGGATTTGTAATTACCAAAAGGTACAGAGTTGGCTAGTGGCCAAATCAGTTATCTCCCTATACCTTATCGCTAGACAATACAACCTCTCCATGTTATGTACTATCCATATTAAAAGGATCAAAAATAACCTAAGTGGTCAAAAAAGGTAGTGATCATAATTAAAATGCAAACTATAACGCACTGTATGAGAAGCCCTGAAAACTTACCAGGAACAGTGTGTATGTGAAGCATGAAAGCTGAAGAGTTAAAGCATACCACAGGAGTCACAGAAGGAGCATTTCAAGCTCTCGGTCAGCTCTTTATAGACCAACACTAGGGCAGGCCTAACGTGGCATGGCCTCTGCGTGCTAATCAAAAGATTTTAACAATAGTTAAGCTCAGACCTCTAAAACAGTAAGTGCATCCAAGGGCCCTGGAAAGGTGACCCAAAATGTCTTTTTCACACTTGGTATTGTTTGCTGACACCACTCTAAAGGAAATGAAATGCAGACTCAAATATGCTCTGGGAAATAGTTCCTCTCCCTGGGACTCACCCCTGCAGTACAGAAGTAAAAGGCCTTAGTTGGTTTCAATACTGCTAAAAGGCTTTAGTTGCTCAGAGATGTGTGGAGACATCATAAGTGAGCATTGTGGTGGGCCAAGCAGCCACAAAGCAGAATTCTAGGGAAAGCATGCCCTGGGTAAAGAATGCACCAAAAAAACAAAAAAAAAAACAAAAAAAAACAAAACAAAACAAAAAAAACACCATCTTGAGTTTATAAAACAAATGGATCCAACTTCCACCTTTATAACAAGAAAAGTTCTATAGTGCCAAGGGACATATACGAGTAACAATTTTGTTGTGCTGCAAGGGTGTGGAATATAAATAAATGGGACTTTAAAAGACTTATAAAAGTGGGAAAATTGAAAGAAAAGAAATAGTAAATGGAAAACCCGAGGGGGGTTAGGATGAGACTGGGGAGAGAGAACAAAGAGGCATAAAGTTCTATAATCTTTGATAAACACTCTTAACTTACATAGAAAAGTAAATAATTCAGAAGATTTAGCTATCCACCTGGCAGATATTAAACATTAATAAATAAAAGTTAAATGTTCATTCCAGAGGAAGAGAAAGCAAAGCACGGAACTCATGGCTTTCTCCCCATGATTCTTTAGCCTTGCAGTTAATTTAATTTTTTTTTCTTTTCAATTTTTTTTCTCTTCTTCTGCTAAATTTTTTTTAACTTTTACCCTTTTCTTTTTTAAAGTTTTTTAACCAGTTTATCTAATATATATATTTTTTTCTTTTTTATATTTTTTCTATATTCATTTTCTTTTTTTTAATTGTTTCTTTCTTCTTTTTTTTTTAATTTTATTTCTGAACCTCTTTTTATCCCCTTCTCCCCCCTCACAATTTGGGATCTCTTCTGATTTGGTTAAAGCATATATACCTGGGGTTGTTGCCACCCTTTTAGTATTTTACTTGCTTCTTCATATACTCTTACCTGGACAAAATGACGAGCCGGAAAAATTCACCACAAAAAAAAGAACAAGAGGCAGTACGAAAGGCTAGGGACCTAATCAATACAGACATTGGTAATGTCAGATATAGAGTTCAGAATGACGATTCTCAATGTTCTAACCGGGCTCAAAAAAGGTATGGAAGATATTAGAGAAACACTCTCGGGAGATATAAAAGCCCTTTCTGGAGAAATAAAAGAACTAAAATCTAACCAAGTTGAAATAAAAAAAGCTATTAATGAGGTGCAATCAAAAATGGAGGCTCTGACTGCTAGGATAAATGAGGCAGAAGAAAGAATTAGCGATATAGAAGACCAAATGACAGAGAATAAAGAAGCTGAGCAAAAGAGGGACAAACAGCTACTGGACTATGAGGGGAGAATTCGAGAGATAAGTGACACCATAAGATGAAACAACATTAGAATAATTGGGATTCCAGAAGAAGAAGAAAGAGAGAGGGGAGCAGAAGGTATATTGGAGAGAATTATTGGAGAGAATTTCCCCAATATGGCAAAGGGAACAAGCATCAAAATCCAGGAGGTTCAGGGCGCCTGGGTGGCTCAGTGGGTTAAGCCGCTGCCTTCGGCTCAGGTCATGATCTCAGGGTCCTGGGACCGAGTCCCACATCAGGCTCTCTGCTCACCAAGAAGCCTGCTTCCCTCTCTCTCTCTCTCTCTCTCTCTCTCTGCCTTCCTCTCCATCTACTTGTGATCTCTCTCTGTCAAATAAATAAATAAAATCTTAAAAAAAAAAAAAATCCAGGAGGTTCAGAGAAACCCCCTCAAAATCAATAAGAATAGGTCCACACCCCGTCACCTAATAGTAAAATTTACAAGTCTTAGTGACAAAGAGAAAATCCTTAAAGCAGCCCGGGAAAAGAAGTCTGTAACATACAATGGTAAAAATATTAGATTGGCAGCAGACTTATCCACAGAGACCTGGCAGGCCAGAAAGAGCTGGCATGATATATTCAGAGCACTAAACGAGAAAAACATGCAGCCAAGAATACTATATCCAGCTAGGCTATCATTGAAAATAGAAGGAGAGATTAAAAGATTCCAGGACAAACAAAAACTGAAAGAATTTGCGAACACCAAACCAGCTCTACAGGAAATATTGAAAGGGGTCCTCTAAGCAAAGAGAGACCCTCAAAGTGGTAGATCAGAAAGGAACAGAGACAGTGTACAGCAACAGTCACCTTACAGGCAATACAATGGCACTAAATTCATATCTCTCAATAGTTACCCTGAATGTTAATGGGCTAAATGCCCCAATCAAGAGACACAGGGTATCAGAATGGATAAAAAAACAAAACCCATCTATATGTTGCCTACAAGAAACTCATTTTAGACCCGAAGACACCTCCAGATTTAAAGTGAGGGGGTGGAAAAGAATTTACCATGCTAATGGACATCAGAAGTAAGCAGGAGTGGCAATCCTTATATCAGATCAATTAGATTTTAAGCCAAAGACTATAATAAAAGATGAGGAAGGACACTATATCACACTCAAAGAATCTGTCCAACAAGAAGATCTAACAATTTTAAATATCTATGCCCCTAACGTGGGAGCAGCCAACTATATAAAACAATTAATAACAAAATCAAAGAAACACATCAACAATAATACAATAATCGTAGGGGACTTTAATACTCCCCTCACTGAAATGGACAGATCATCCAAGCAAAAGATCAACAAGGAAATAAAGGCCTTAAAGACACACTGGACCAGATGGACATCACAGATATATTCAGAACATTCCATCCCAAAGCAACAGACTACACATTCTTCTCTAGTGCACATGGAACATTCTCCAGAATAGATCACATCCTCGGTCCTAAATCAGGTCTCAACTGGTATCAAAAGATTGGGATCATTCCCTGCATATTTTCAGACCACAATGCTCCGAAGCTAGAACTCAATCACAAGAGGAAATTTGGAAAGAACCCAAATACATGGAGACTAAACAGCATCCTTCTAAAGAATGAATGGGTCAACCAGGAAAATAAAGAAGAATTGAAAAAAATTCATGGAAACAAATGATAATGAAAACACAACGGTTCAAAATCTGTGGGACACAACAAAGGCAGCCCTGAGAGGAAAATATATAGCAGTACAAGCCTTTCTCAAGAAACAAGAAAGGTCTCAAGTACACAACCTAACCCTACATCTGAAGGAGCTGGAGAAAGAACAAGAAAGAAACCCTAAACCCAGCAGGAGAAGAGAAATCATAAAGATCAGAGCAGAAATCAATGAAATAGAAACCAAAAAAACAAAAGAACAAATCAACGAAGCTAGGAGCTGGTTCTTTGAAAGAATTAATAAGATTGATAATCCCCTGGCCAGACTTATCAAAAAGAAAAGAGAAAGGACCCAAATAAATAAAATCATGAATGAAAGAGGAGAGATCACAACTAACACCAAAGAAATACAGACAATTATAAGAACATACTATGAGCAACTCTACGCCAACAAATTTGACAATCTGGAAGAAATGGATGCATTCCTAGAGTCATATAACTGAACCAGGTTCAGTCACAACTGAACCAGGTTCAGTCACAACTGAACCAGGAAGAAATAGAAAGCCTGAACAGACCCATAACCAGTAAGGAGATGGAAACAGTCATCAAAAATCTCCAAACAAACAAAAGCCCAGGGCCAGATGGCTTCCCGGGGGAATTCTACCAAACATTTAAAGAAGAACTAATTCCTATTTTCCTGAAACTGTTCCAAAAAATAGAAATCTAAGTAAAACTTCCAAACTCATTTTATGAGGCCAGCATCACCTTGATCCCAAAACCAGACAAGGATCTCATCAAAAAAGAGAACTACAGACCAATATCCTTGATGAACACAGATGCAAAAATTCCCACCAAAATACTAGCCAATAGAATTCAACAGTACATTAAAAGGATTATTCACCATGACCAAGTGGGATTTATTCCAGGGCTACAAGGTTGGTTCAACATCCGCAAATCAATCAATGCTATACAACACAATAATAAAAGAAAGAACAAGAAACATATGATACTCTCCATAGATGCTGAAAAAGCATTTGACAAAGTACAGCATCCCTTCCTGATCAAAACTCTTCAAAGTGTAGGGATAGAGTGCACATACCTCAATATTATCAAAGCCATCTATGAAAAACCCACCGCAAATATCATTCTCAATGGAGAAAAACTGAAAGCTTTTCCGCTAAGGTCAGGAACACGGCAGGGATGTCCGTTATCACCACTGCTATTCAACATAGTACTAAAAGTCCTAGCCTCAGCAATCAGACAACAAAAGGAAATTAAAGGCATCCGAATCGGCAAAGAAGACGTCAAACTATCACTCTTCGCAGATGATATGATACTATATGTGGAAAACCCAAAAGACTCCACTCCAAAACTGCTAGAACTTGTACAGGAATTCAGTAAAGTGTCAGGATATAAAATCAATGCGCAGAAATCAGTTGCATTTCTCTACACCAACAACAAAACAGAAGAAAGAGAAATTAAGGAGTCAATCCCATTTACAATTGCACCCAAAACTATAAGATACCTAGGAATAAACCTAACCAAAGAGGCTAAGAATCTATACACAGAAAACTATAAAGTACTCATGAAAGAAATTGAGGAAGACACAAAGAAATAAAAAAATATTCCATGCTCCTGGATTGGAAGAATAAATATTGTGAAAATGTCTATGCTACCTAAAGCAATCTACACATTTAATGCAATTCCTATCAAAGTACCATCCATTTTTTTCAAAGAAATGGAACAAAGAATCCTAAAATGTATATGGAACCAGAAAAGACCTCGAATAGCCAAAGGAATATTGAAAAAGAAAGCCAAAGTTGGTGGCATCACAATTCCGGACTTCAAGCTCTATTACAAAGCTGTCATCATCAAGACAGCATGGTACTGGCACAAAAACAGACACATAGATCAATGGAACAGAATAGAGAGCCCAGAAATAGACCCTCAACTCTATGGTCAACTCATCTTCGACAAACCAGGAAAGAAGGTCCAATGGAAAAAAGACAGCCTCTTCAATAAATGGTGTTGGGAAAATTGGACAGCCACATGCAGAAACGTGAAATTGGACAATTTCCTTACACCACACACGAAAATAGACTCAAAATGGATGAAGGACCTCAATGTGAGAAAGGAATCCATCCAAATCCTTGAGGAGAACACTGGCAGCAACCTCTTCGACCTCAGTCGCAGCAACATCTTCCTAGGAACATCGCCAAAGGCAAGGGAAGCAAGGGCAAAAATGAACTATTGGGATTTTATCAAGATCAAAAGCTTTTGCACAGCAAAGGAAACAGTTAACAAAACCAAAAGACAACTGACAGAATGGGAGAAGATATTTGCAAAGGACATATCAGATAAAGGGCTAGTGTCCAAAATCTATAAAGAACTTAGCAAACTCAACACCCAAAGAACAAATAATCCAATCAAGAAATGGGCAGAAGACATGAACAGACATTTCTGCAAAGAAGACATCCAGATGGCCAACAGACACATGAAAGAGTGCTCAACATCACTCGGCATCAGGGAAATACAAATCAAAACCACCATGAGATATCACCTCACACCAGTCAGAATGGCTAAAATTAACAAGTCAGGAAATGACAGATGCTGGCGAGGATGCGGAGAAAGGGGAATCCTCCTACACTGTTGGTGGGAATGCAAGCTGGTGCAACCACTCTGGAAAACAGCATGGAGGTTCCTCAGAACGTTGAAAATAGAACTACCCTATGACCCTGCAATTGCACTGCTGGGTATTTACCCTAAAGCTACAAACGTAGTGATCCGAAGGGGCACGTGCACCCGAATGTTTATAGCAGCAATGTCTACAATAGCCAAACTATGGAAAGAACCTAGATGCCTATCAACAGATGAATGGATAAAGAAGAAGTGGTATATATACACAATGGAATACTATGCAGCCATCAAAAGAAATGAAATCTTGCCATTTGCGATGACGTGGATGGAACTAGAGGGTATCATGCTTAGCGAAATAAGTCAATCGGAGAAAGACAACTATCATATGATCTCCCTGATATGAGGGAGAGGAGATGCAACATGGGGGGTTGAGGGGGTAGGAGAATAGTAAATGAAACAAGATGGAATTGGGAGGGAGACAAACCATAAGGGACTCTTAATCTCACAAAACAAACTGAGGGTTGATCGAGGGAGGGGGGTTGGGAGAGGGGGGGTGGGGTTATGGACATTGGGGACGGTATGTGCTATGGTGAGTGCTGTGAAGTGTGTAAACCTGGTGATTCACAGACCTGTACCCCTGGGGATAAAAATATATTATATGTTTATTAAAAAAAAAAAGTTAAACTTTCCACTTCTAGGTTTCAACCCATGAAAATTACCCACACATGAAATACACAGACACACATATATACATATACTACATACATACATACACCACAGAATATATCAGAATTCTTTCTCTATGAATTATCTTTAAAGAGGCACAGAAAATACTCATCTAATAAGAATAATTATAACAAACAACTTCCTAAAAGTTATCTAAGTAAAAAATTTTATAAATAAGCTTAAAATAATATGAGTGCCTCCAAAAATGAGAAACCATTCAAGAAGCCAAAGAGGAGTTAATTTTCCTAAAGAAAACATTAAGAACACAAAATATAACAAGCGCTCCTTTATTTTTTTCTCTTTTATTGGCCAGTTGATGATGGTGATGGTCTATACTGTCTAAGTAAAACTCACAATTTCAGGAGTCCAGAATTATTGGGCAAACATACGTTTTAATATTTAATGTTTGAACAAGAGTTCAAACAAGTTTGAACAACTATATATATCCTAAATAACATTTAGTCTGTTCACTCTCAGAAGGGCTTTACTCTGAATTTGTCTTTAGATTTCAAAAAGAGCTCTCTTCACAAATAGAAAATGGGAAATCCCTTGTGGCAACAGAAAAATTCAATGGAAAAGTTTTATCATTTAACTTCTGACAGAAGTAGTTTCAAGTTGACAATCATTATATTATTGCAGTATGAAACACTTTATCACATGATTGATTCTCCTTAAAATACCTAAGAAATATCTAAGGCATTTAAATTTTTCACTAGAAACATCTTTCAAATACCCCAGGTCTGAGTTTTCAATTTCCACCACTTAAATATAGTGTGTGTGTATGTGTATGTATTCATAAGTATAATAAAAGTGAGCTGCAACTCTAGAAGCAACAGAAAGAAATTATTTCTTTTGCGATGAGATGTATCTCAAAAAGGTTTCAATTAATATCAGACATAGTCTTACCACCTTTAATATTTCGCAGTCTATTCATTTCTTAGAGACTGGTATCTTTTCATAAATGATATTTCCATGTCAGGGAAGACAAAGATCATGATGAAATGTTAATAGTTTGACAATAGTTTCAGTCACTTCTGGTTTCTCTTCTGGAAAAAAGGGGAATCAGCAACCATTCTGAGGTCATTTGTGCAGAGGCCTTTATTCCTTTATTCCCCCTAAGGTTTGGTTATTTTGCTTAAACTCGGTGTTAGCTATGAACATCAGCTAAATTTGGGGTTACTGAATTCTTAATATTCAAAAAATATTAAAGATTTTTAAATTTCAAGGTGGTTACAATTGTACAGGGAGGAAGGGAGAGAGAGAAAAAGGAGAGAGAAGACACCAAAGTCCCTTGGAATTATTTTTTACCTTAAAGGATTACTATAGATTTTCACTGGTCCTGGGGAGAAGATCCTCTAGCAATCTCCATAGATTTCAGTTTTGCCCCCAAGGCTGCAAAGACCTCTAGGGAGATCAAGTAGCATCAAATGAGACCTGTAGGTCTTGGATTAATTTTGAACTCAAGATGACAGTTGTCTCCACCCTCACCTTCAATCTCCCAGCTCCAAGGAGCCAGAGTCTATGAGAAATGGCAATCGTTTCCTTATGACATAATTCAATAAGGATGCCTTCTCATAGCTGTGTGCCTCCAAAAACAAAAGTCACCAGATAAATTGAATCACTAGGATACTCCCAAACTTGTGTATGTTAACTGGCTTGATATATAGCCTTTCATGTGCTGAGAATAAAATCATATACCACAGTCACAGGCTGTGGGGAAAAAAATGCCCTTGAATCCCTTCTCATGCTGGGGCATTCCCTGAGAAGATCTAACCTAAAGAGTTTGTGGCTGGGTGTACCCAGGGCAGACCCAGCCACATGAGGTTTCTGAGAGCCTGTCTGTGTGAGAGGCTAACCTGTCCATTCCCAGATGGCTTTGTTCTCACCATGTCTCTGCCAGAAGATCTATTAGGCTTCCCCAATGGTGTAAGTTATTCACCATGGAGGTAGTTTTGTCGGAGGAGAGACCCAAATTGCAAGCTAGGAACATAGGAGTATAAAAGGGATGGAATAAAAGAACTTTCATTTAAAAACATGTAAAAGGGGGGGCACATGGGTAGCTCAGTGGGTTAAAGCCTCTGCCTTCAGCTCGGGTCATGATCCCAGGGTCCTGGGGTCGAGCCCCGCATCGGGCTCTCTGCTCAGCAGGGAGTCTGCTTCCCCTTCTTTCTCTCTGCCTGCCTCTCTGCCTACTTGTGATCTCTGTCTGTCAAATAAATAAATAAAATCTTAAAAAAAAAACAGGTAAAAGGGTATAAACATGTAAAAAGGGTATAAAATGATGGAATTTGCTAAAACACAACTCTGAATAAAAACAATACCCCATGCCCTTAGGGAATGGCAATCATCCACTAGTACATCATCATTAATTAGTATGTCTTTACCACTGAACTGTTAACTTGATGAATGCAGGAACTATGGTTATCTGGCTCACCACTGTAAACCAGTATCTAGCAAAATGGCACACATGGGCATTCCATAAATATCTGTTGAATAAATAAATGAATGAATCTATGGTACAAACAGACTTGGTGTTCATAACAATAAGCACTCTAAGAATCCAAATATTAAATATATTCTATATTGTTTTCAGCATTAAATCAATTTTATTTCTTGACATTCATTTGAAAATTATTGCACATTCTGGCACAGAGATCTCTTCTTTTGGCCCCACTGCCAGACTAAATTTTCCAGCCACCTTTGTGGTTAGACAGAATCAATGAACTGAGTTCTAGCCAATGAAATATAAGTAAAAGTGATACTCATCACCTCTGGGGCAATGTAATTAAAGATAGAGATGTGCCTCCTCCATGTTCTCTCACTTTGCCATATGTACAACTGAAAGAAGAAAAGAACAAGATAGTAGAACCATATAAGGGAATGAGCCTGGGTCCCCAAGTGACCACGTGGAGCAAAGCCTTATGTTGACCTACACTGACTATGAAACAAAAGAAAGATAAGCTTCTATTATATTAAATCATTTAAACACTGGGGCTATTTGTTACAGCCATTAGCCTATAT
This sequence comes from Lutra lutra, assembly GCF_902655055.1. NCBI lineage: Eukaryota > Metazoa > Chordata > Mammalia > Carnivora > Mustelidae > Lutra > Lutra lutra. Next base: position 48,795,893 of record NC_062280.1, on the reverse strand, counting down.
TAATTAACACACATGGATATAAGAAGAGAAAGCTCTTATTTATTTGGATGCTACACTCCCCCAAATAGTCTTTAAAAAAAAAAGATGGAATGTATTTAGTTAAGAACAAAAGTAGAGAATGTCATTAATCTTAGAAATAATGCAACCCAAGTACCTCTCCTCCTTGGCACTTGCCCCTACTCCTTTCTCATGCCACATTTACAGATCAGGTAAAAGGAATATTCTAGGAAAATGAAAGGTTGAATAATGTAGTTTTTTTTTTTTAAATAATGTGGCAGTCTTAAATTTTCTTACTACAGATTTATACCAATGGGTTTTCTCACTACGGTCTAAGGCAAAACAGGAGTCCTTTAGTTTCTTTCATGCAACTGCACACATACACTTGCTTTCATAGTGCATTTATCTATATTTAGTTACAGAAAGAATTTTCTTTCAGGGTTTGTCCCATATCACAGCAAATACTTAGTAAGTCCAAAGCCTGAATTTGTGGCTCATATGCCACTCTCAAACTATACACACTATGCAAAATGGTTAAAATGGTTCCTTGAAATTGTATTTACTCTAAAACCTTTCCTAAAATTTCCTTAAAGCTGTTCATGAAATAACATCTCCATGGGTTAAGTGAGCTAAGAAATAAAAATTATACAGTTATATAATTTTGGAAACAAAATAAAGATTACTCTAACACTGAACAAATTCTTACCTTGTTTCCCATTGTTATAAGTCACTGATGAAAGAAAATTAATATAAACCTAGGTTTTGAAAACCTAGGTTTAGACCAGAAAAAGATGGAGTTTGGCTCAAGCACAGATACATTTATGTTCCCTTAACCTCTTGGCACTGTTCTCCTCTTGAAGCAATCACCCTTCTCCCTTTCCCTACAGAAAACTATATATATGTGTATATTTTTATATTTATATTTATATTTGTTTATATTTTTATTTTTATTTTAAATGCCTGCATTTAATAAATTATCTCCTACATAAAATACCCTGAAGAAATAAAAAAGAGAAATAAAATTATCACCTTTTGTTTTATTTTGAAACTATAGCTTGATATAATTAAATATAATCACCTAATTTCATTTTATTCTGGTCATGTAGCCAAGTATATATCATCACAGGAGATATATACTACTATTTAGAAGAGATCCTTAAATATCTTAAACAAAATATTGACCAGTAATGGGCCTGTTCTATTCAGGAAGTGATTATTATGGTCTAAAGCTATACTCAGAATAAGGAAAATCTAAAAGATAAAATAAACTTAAAGCTGGAAAGGATGTAGAGTCGGCATAAATGTCTAAATAATTGAAGAGTAAACTTAAGAATGTAACTCACATTAAGAATATTCTTAGATATACTCCTATTTTGCCGATAATTCAATAGAAGCAAATTCCTACCATTTTGGGGCAAAACAAAATATTACCTGATAGACTAGCAAAATAACCATAATGTTTCCTCCCTAAATAAACCTTCCTATTTCAATCTTCACACACAGTGTACTGTGCTTTGCACCAGTGACCTTAAAAGGAAGCAGTATCTGCCTAGTTTTCCATTGCTGCTTCGTTCCATGGATAAATCACTCCAAGAATGGAGTGAATATGTAGAGAATTCCTGGCATGTAACTTGTTGTATGAACCCTTCAAAGTTCTGGAAGGCTGGACCTAGAATGCATATAAATGCACAGTATATAGTGTTCTATATACTGTGGCTTAGATTTCATTCAAAATTTGATCATTATTTAGATACCATGGAAATTATGCTTAGTAGAAACTATACACAGATATTACCATTTCCCCGGGGAGTACACCATATCCCCCCATTCTAATCCCTGCACACTCACATCTATCCTGAAAATATTCATGAGTATAAATGCCTCAGCCACTTGGATCAGGTTTTAGTATCCCCAAGTCACAAATCTCTCTGCGGAAGAGACTGTTTATTGCACCTTCTCCTTCTGGCATTCTCACCATCAGGGGCTGGGTTTACTTGAAGTAGTCAAAAGTCAGGGGAATTCCTAGAATATCAAGGCTACTAAAGTCTTCACATGTGTTTAGTTATTTGTTTGATTTTGTTTTTCCTTAAAAATATAATAGGGACCTACCAGCTCAGCCAGTGCTTATGTTCTGTTATAACACATACACATGTTGTGTAAAGGGTTTTGTTTTGTTTTTCCTCATTAAGTGATAAATTCTGTGCTCGTGCATGAAGAGACCGCATGCATAAAACTCTAAGGGGCTACTCCGAGTTCCTGCCGGCCAAGCCAGCAGCCACGTTGGTCCATTCCTTATAACTGGGGCTATTACATGACTTCTACCATTTCCCAGACCCAGTCCTGACTGGAAGAAAGGGGCCTTGAGCAGCTCCAGTCTTACACTCTACATGCTGTCCACAGCATGAAAATACTCTTGTCTAAAATACACTACCTAAAGATACGTTCTTGACATGTTAAGTAGAAAAAGCATGTCATAAGATAATTTGTACAATATGATCCTACATTTGTGAAGCAGATGTATTAGTCCACTAGGGTTCTTGTAACAAAGTATCACAAACTGAGTGACTTAAACAACAGAAATTTATTGTCTCCTAGTTCTAGAGACTGGAAGTCTAGGACCAAGGTGGTGGCAGGTTTGATGCCTTCTGAGAGCTGTGAGAGAATCTGTTTCATGACTCTTGCCTAGCTTCTGGGTATTTGCTGCCATCTTTGGTATTTCTTGGCTTATTAAAGCATCATCCTAATCCCTGCCTTCCTCTTCATACAGCATTCTCCCTGTGTACATGTCTCTGTGGCCAAATTTCTGCTTTTTATAAAGACAACAGATACCACCCTACTGATCTCCTCTTAACTAATAACATCTGCAATGACTCTATTTCCAAATAGGTCACATTCTGAGTTACTAAGGTTAGGACTTCAACATAAGAATTTTGGAGGTAACCACTCAACCCACAATAGCACATGAAAATGAAAAGGCTTTGTGTATTTGCATATCATTATATGAGCATAGAGAAAGGAATAAAAAGTTACTTTTTGTGAACTTTCCTTAACTAGGTATGCAATTAGCTGGGGAAGTAGCCATTATTTTTCATTTAATATTGCATCAATTGTTAGAATGAGTATGTACTAATTTAGTAATTTAAAATCTAATAAAAATTATAATGAAAATAAAATAAGAAAATATACTAAGAAAATATACTGCTAGAAAGCATAAAGTTTCTCAAATTATTGCATTCTCTTCTTTCTCTTAATCCAGTTCTCTAAAGTCTTAAAATAACGATTCTAAGAACCCAGGATGCAGAAGCTGTACACTGATAAAAAGAGAAAATTCACAGAAAAGTAGGGACAAAAGCTAAATATAACAGATTGGAGAATGATAGCTGTAGTAACAGACTGGGTAAGTGTAAAAATCATTGGTTTGAAGGGAGAAGAGAGAAAAAATTGAAATAGAGAAGGAAGGTATTCATGCATGAAGACAGAGGATGTTATGAAGATGTTGCATGGAAACAAACATCCATGAAAATATTGGGTGTGTTGGGGATAGAAAATCAAGAAGAGAATGGGAACTCAAGATAAAAAATTAAAAGATGTGTTCATAACATGCTTTCCTGAATGTGAAAAGATAAGTGTGAAAGGCAGAATAATGTCTCCCCCCACAAAAGATATCTACTCCCTAATCAGAACCCATGAATATGTCGCAAAGAGGCATTGTGAATGTCATTAAGGGTACAGACCTTGAAGTAGGGAGATTATCCAGGATTACCTGGTGGTCCCAATCCAGTCCTATCAGCCCTCCAAACCAGAGGATTTGTGTAAGCTGTGTTAGAGATACAGACTTTAGGAAGAGCAATTCCAAGCAACAGGAGTTGACCCACCACTGCTGGCTTGTAAAGATGGAAGAAGTGAGTCAAGAGTCAAAAGAATGTGGTATAGCTTCGGGAAGCTGGGAATGACCCTCAACTGGAAACCCAAAGGAAAAGGCAATTTCACTCCTAAAACCAGAAAGCACTGAATTCTGCTAATAACTAAAATAAGCAAAGAACAGATCCTCCTCTAGCATCTCCAAAAAGGAACACAGTAGCCAGTCAACATTGTGATTTTATTCTGGTGAAATCTGTGTTAGACCTCCAATCTATAAAAACATGAGATAATAATAAATTTGTATTGTTTAAGGGTGTCACATTTATGGTAACTTTTATGGAAGCAATTGCAAACTAGTAGAATAAAAATTACAGGATCTGTGATTATAAATATTTAAATGATGCTTTTGAGTGTCCCCTCTGTTCGAAGCACTGTGCTGAGTATGTATGTCCTATAGCCCATCTAGCCCTTGCCATATGATCTCCCCTATATATTGCATAACCCAACGTCTCTTTTTAAATAGCAGTGAATTAACATCTGGGAAACAAAAATGTCTGTTCAATGTTGCAAGCCTCTTCTAAATTACAGGATTTTTGATCTCCTATCAGCACAGCAATCTATGTGAAGAATATGTGGCATTTTTCTAGCAGTGGGGATAGACTGCCCTATCTCATTCCCATCTCTGCTCAGTGATCAGGCCTGCTTGCAAGGAGTTGACTGCTTGGATCAGTGGTGCTTTCAGGGGATAAAGGAAAGCTACCAGCCCTCATCAAGATGGAGTCTACCTCTGAAAAGAGAGTACTGGCTCTAACTGATGGTTAACTAAAACAGAAAAAGAAGCCAAGTTTCAAGTCAAAGCTGAGAAAGCTCAGGTCAAATGGCACCTCCCCCTTTAAAGGGCTCCCAATCATCTTCCCAGAGATTCCTTCCTCTAAATTCATGCAGCTTTCTTCCTCTAGCTCTTCTGGGCTTACTGCTCTCTAGGTTGTGTCATAGCTGCTAATGAACATGCCTGATCTCTGAGGGTGGTTACCATTTATTGAGCAAAACCATGTGCCAGACACTTAGCTAAACGCTTTACCTGCATTATCTCATTTAATCCCCATAAATGCTTATGTCACGAGTACTATAATTATTGACAATTTTGCTTACAGAGTCTGAAGTCAAACACATCTCTCAACTTACTCAAGGCCTCACAATTAATAAGTGACATAGCCAAAATTCAAGACCTGCTGTCTGCCTCCCAAAGCCTGGATTCTTCACTCATAATAAATCTCTTCAAAAATGAAATGGAGGCCCTTGTGTTTGCACCCTGGTTTATTCATTGCTTCCCTGGGGCATAACAAAGACTCAATAAATATTTGCAGAGTGGAAGGAAAGAGGCCATGAGTGGGAGAATTTCAGAAAGAAAACTTGACTAATGAAAGACACTACCTCCTCAAAATCTGGCTCAGTCTCTCCTAAACGCACTAAGAATAACTAGAGGTAAATATCCTTATATTTATATACTGCTTGCTAGAAACTGCATTTATGTGTTTTTATTAATAAATTCTAATTTTAATTTTCATACTACCAATGAACAAATCCAAAAGGCAAAAGCAGAACATGAGGGGAAGTACAGTAACTCATTAAAATGGCCAGGAGAAAATGTAGACACCTGAGTGCCTGTGGGCCAGTCTCTTCTTATTACCCTTTTACAAAGTCCAGCAACCACAGCAATCTGATCACAGTGAGACCAGACTGTCATGGCCTCCAGCTGTGCTGTTAGCACCTTGACTAACCACATTCTGAAAAGATAGATGCTGATGCTGCAGGTAAAGTCATCATCAAATCCAAGGGTATTTTACTCCAACTACACATGTTCAGCATATCTGCTTCCTGCTAGATTATAAATTACATGAAAGGAGGAACAATAATGATTTGGTTCATGGTGCCATCTTCAGTGTTTGGCTCATAGTAAAGGTCCAACAGCCATTTATTGAAGGAATACACAACTGGATTCTAGACCACTGGACACCTAGACCACTGTCCAATGGGTTAAACAGCAAGAAAACGGATGAGTAATTCCATATGTAGGTTTCTGATTTGATTCTAGGAATGGAATAAATACTTTATCTACAATGATACTGTATTATTTTTAACTAAAAGATAAAAAGATCCCAGCTAAAAGCCAAGTTTTGAAAATCAGGGAATTTATAATCTGATGTTTCAAGAAGCTGGGAAGAAGAACAGCTAAGGACCTGTTTAATTTGGCTCTTCAGTGACATCCTCAAGGTATCAGCTTCTTTCTCTGTCTACTCCATTATCTTCAACATGCTGCCTAGTCCTTTAACTAGCCCCTCTTGTAATTATAGGACAGATGCAGAAGATCCAGCATCACCTCCTCACCCAGATTTAAAGAGAGAGAAAAGCAACTGAACTTTCTCCTGCATCTTTTCTAAAGATCAAAACATCTTTCTCTCCAGCCCCTTCCAATGGAGGTATACCAATCGGCCACAATTATATCACATATTCTCCTCCTAAACTAATCACTGTCAAGGTCCATGGACTCATCATGACAGAAACAGACTTAACAAGATTCGCTCCCTGGGATTTGGATGGGGCTCAGACTCTCCTGGTAGCCAAGACTATCAGACTGCTCAACCACATGAACTGATTGTGGCAAGGAAGAAGTAAAGAAAACAGCTATTGGACAAAATGCTGCCAAGAGTTCCAGATTAAGGCAAGGACAAGTCTATACAGTACCTTTCTCTATAGACAGCTAATTGCCAGGCTGATGCCACACCTCCCCTCACCATTCTGAAGGTCAGCAGCTGTGTTTGTGATACCCAATAGTATACCCAACAGAACTCTCATTTCATCAGCCAAGTTGAATTTCAAGGTGTTTTCTACTTTGATGAGCCATGATCCGTTATAACACAAGAGAAGAAAAATGACTTCCATGCCACTCTTCAGATCACTAATCCAGAGTGGCCTACAGCAAAAATAAAATAATAATGATGACAGTTTGAGAAATCAACTGGGAGAAAGCAAAAAGTGTCATGCCCAGGTTCTCTCAGGATATATTGAATTTGGTTGCCTGTTGCAGAGAAGTCTGTGGGATAAGCAAACATTCTTTCAGTCCTAAGTACCTCACTGAGCCTTGTATTGGTTACTTTGGGCCTCTGCTGTCTAGTATTGGCACCCTGCAACTACCAAGAACCTAGCCAGCCAAAGAAGACTGAGAGGCAAGCCTTGCCCTGGAGCTTGGGAACTGCCACTCTGTGCCTCTTTAGACTTATGACAGTGTATGTCTTTCCAATGAGCTGTCAGTTTGATTTCTGACTTGCCAAAGCAGCTGTATGCACAAAGATCTTTAAAAAACATTAAAGTTAAAAAAAAAAATCAAAGTGAAGGATCTGATCTAGTCCAGCAAGTGATGACAGAAAACAGACATTGCTTTAGGAAAAAAAGAGAGAGAGCGAGAAGTATAGTAACAATTAAGTGACAAAATTAATTAACTCACTTTGTGACCAGTAACTGCAATGCAAAAGAAACAAAACAAAAACAAAAACAACAACAACGAAAAAAAACAGTCACCATGCAAACTCACAAATTTACACTGTAAATGATCCATGCAGAAATGAACTTGAAATTAAGTCTACTGGATAACTGAATGTGTTGAAATAGCATATTGAGTTGGTAGGTTCCTGGCTTTCGCTACATTGAATGCTATTAAGGAAAAAAAAAAAAGCCATAATTGGTACCAACTCACTTGTGATCTACAAAACCAAGAATGTTTTGTTGGGACACCTGGGTGGCTCAGTTAGTTAAGCCACTGCCTTCGGCTCAGGTCATGATCCCAGTGTCCTGGGATCGAGTCCCACATCGGGCTCCTTCTTCTATGGGGAGCCTGCTTCTCCCTCTGCCTCTGCCTGCCACTCTGTCTGCCTGTGCTCGCTCTCTCTCTCTCTGACAAATAAATAAATAAAATCTTTAAAAAAAAAAAAAAAGAATGTTTTGTTACCCATGACATGTTCCCCAGGATTAATATCCTTCTTACTTCAATTAGAGAGACATTTAAAAGATCAACCCCAGGATTAGCACCTGAGTATATTTTTACTATTTTAATGTCAGGGATATGGAGCAAAGAGTTTACTTCCCTGTGACTATAAAGCTTTCTCAGACTCTGAGAGGAAAGGGGGGAAAATCCTTCTGTAGACAGAACAACAGTGAAGGTGAGGTCACAAACTCAACATCATTCAATGTTACTACAGCTTTGTTTTTTTTGACTCACACATCAAAGGAGCTACTACTTCAGTCTTCTCTCCCAAAATGGGTATCAGGACTCCCACCCCTCAGCCCAAAGTCTTTCCCCACCCACAACACAGGGCAGACTGAAAATGAACACAGAAACATGTCCTACACAGAGGTAGAGTTCAGTGATTCATCAGCCTTATATAATACCCAGTGTTCATTACATCACATGCCCTCCTTAATGTCTAGCACCCAGTTACCCCATTCCTCCATCCCTCCCCTCCAGCAACCCTGTTTGTTTCCTATGATTATGAGTTTCTTATGGTTTGCCTCCCTCACTGATTTTGTCTTGTTTTATTTTTTTCCTCTATTTCCCTATAATCCTCTGTTTTGTTTCTTAAATTCCACATACAAGTGAGAACATATGATAATTGTCTTTCTATGATTGACTTATTTTGTTAGCATAATACCCACTGGTTCCATCCACATTGTTGCAAAAGGCAAGATTTCACTTTTTGATGGCTAGGTAGTATTCCATTGTGTATACATACCACATCTTCTTTATCCATTCATCTGTCAATGAACATCTGGACTCTTTCCATAGTCTGGTTCTTGTGGACATTGCTGCTATGAATATTGGAGTGCAGGTGCCCCTTCGGATCACTACATTTGTATCTTTGGGATAAATACCCAGTAGTGCAATTGCTGGGTCATATGTTAGCTCTATTTTCAACTTTTTGAGGAATCGCCATACTATTTTCTAGAGTGGCTGTACCAGCTTCCACTCCCTACCACAGTATAAGAGGATTCCTCTTTCTCTGCATCCTCACCAACATCTGTCATTTTCTAACTTGTTAGTTTTAGCCATTCTGATTAGTGTGAGGTGGTATTTCATTGTGGTTTTGATTTGTATTTTACTGATGCCAAGTGATGTTGAACATTTTTTTTCTTGCATCTGTTGGCCATTTGGATATCTTCTTTGGAGAAATGTCTGTTCATGTCTTCTGCCCATCTCTTTGGGTGTTGAGCCTGATAAGTTCTTTACAGATTTTGGATACTGATCCTTTATCTGTTAAGACATTTGCAAATATTTTCTCCCATTCTGTAGGTTGTTTTTTGGTTTTGTCAACTGTTTCCTTTGCTGTGCAAAAGCTCTGTATCTTGATTAAGTTCCAGTAGTTCATTTTTGGCTTTGTTCCCCTTGCCTTTGGAGATATGTCTAACAAAAAGTTGCTGTGGCCAAGGTCACAGAGGTTGCTGCCTGTGTTCTCCTCTAGGATTTTAATGGATTCCTGACTCATATTTAGGTCTTTCATCCATTTTGAGTTTATTTTTGTGTATGGTGTAAGAAAATCGTCCAGTTTCATTCTTCTGCATGCGGCTGTCCAGTTTTCCTAATGCCATTTATTGAAGAGACTGTCTTTTTTCCATTGAATATTCTTTCCTGCTTTGCTTAAGATTGGTTGACCACAGAGTTGAGGGTCCATTTCTGGGTTAAATTTTCTAAGTTTTTAAAAATGAGAATGTATTTCTTTTACAGACCCAAAGAAAAGAATTTTGTTTTTTAAGAGAGAGAGAAAGAGAGAGCACACATGTGCAAGAGCAGGTGGGGAGGGGCAGAGGGCGAGGGATACAGAGAATCCCAAGCAGGCTCCACACTCAGCACAAAGCCCAACATGGGGCTTGATTTCATGACCTAAGCCTAAATTGAAAGTTGGACTCTTAATGAACTGAGCCATCTCGGTGCCCTGAAAAAGAGCTTTTTTAAGGCAAAGATAAAAATCCTTTTAATATTGAAGTCACCAAAGGTTTGTTTCATCCAAATTAATCTTCACTGAGATGTCCTCTAATACAGACAAAATTTATATATATTAAAAACTTTATAACTTTAATAGTAGAGTATTTGATTTATTACATCAAAATGTGTATTTACGAAATAAACATTTTTTTGGCCTTTAGTCCTTAGACTTATTTTTTTTTTAAAGATTTTATTTATTTATTTGACAGAGAGAGATCACAAGCAGGCAGAGAGGCAGGCAGAGAGACAGGAGGAAGCAGGCTCCCTGCTGAGCAGAGAGCCCGATGCGGGAATCGATCCCAGGACTCTGAGATCATGACCTGAGCCGAAGGCAGCGGCTTAACCCACTGAGCCACCCAGGCGCCCCAGTCCTTAGACTTATAATTCACAAATTTATGGATGTTTGTCACTATCTTACTGTAATAATATGTCATTCCCTATAAATTTCACATTCATGATGCAATGGTAGTAAGGGTACAGAAGATCTCTGGATGTATTTCTTAGAAAACTCACATTAATAACAACACTACAGATCTTCCCTAACCTCCCCTATTTGGTGTTTCCTGTATAAGAGCACATCTAATCTGAAAACAAAATTGATCTGCAGAGACCTTGTAATTTATCTTTTTCCATGATTACAATTTCTGATTTAACCAGCAGCAGTTCAAATTGCACTGTGATCCAAATGATCAATAGCCGTGCATGACCCATTAGATGTGCGAATATTAAATTGTTTTTGGATAAGGGCTGTCCAAATGAAAAGCATATAATTACCATCTATTAACATATATTGAAGCCAATAACACAAAAATGCAAAATGTGTAACATACGACCTATCAGAATTCCAGTGACTATGATGTTAAGGTTAGATCTTACATTTTAGATATGGATTAGTGCCAAATTATGACTTATGTCTTCACATATTTATTATTAATAAGATTGATCTTAGGATACACAATGGATAAATTTGTAAATAAAATATATTTAATTTCAGATTCCAACCTTTTTTGTATGTGTACACTTAACATAAAAGTTTTACTACCTATTATAGGAAGTAGTCATAGTCAGTGAGTAAAAGGATAATTAAATCAATTTGATAAGAAATAATGCCAAATACCTACCTTACTTTTCATGTTTTCCCTGCAAATTAGAAGCTTATACAGTTGTAGAAGCATAAAATTACATAAAGAGTAGAACTTATAGAAAAATGAGTCCAATCTTCTACCCTGTGTCAGAGAGACTAACAATGAAGTTCTCCAAATATTCCATTGTAACTCCTTCCAATATTTAACAATGCAGTCTTTGGAAATTTTTCTTCATGAAAACCTTAAATACCTAATGTTCTAAGGTAAACCTAGAGAAGTAATATTTTAAGTCATATTTCCCAGTTCTCTCTTGTGGCTTTGTGATTGCATCCAGGATAGTGGTATATAAGATAATGTAATCTACTTCCAGATCTGTCCTTCAAAACATCTAATGGATCCTCGAGGATCCTCAAGGCATTCCATTGCTGTGGTGAGATCACATGGTCCAAAGGCTGTAGCTGTAGGATGCAAGACCCAGCTACATGGACTTTACATGAGCCAAAAATAAATTTTTATTACAGTAACCTCTGAAGTTTCTGGGTGTGCCTATGACTGTATCATAGCCTGGCCTATTCAGGTTCATTTCAGGTATGAGCATAATGAGAAAAATTTTCCAACCATCACTCCCATGTCCATCCTCTCCTGACCCAGCCTCTTCTTTTCACTCAACAGTGCTGTAATCAGGGTCAGCATCCTGCCCTCCTGTTCCTTAGATTTCTTTTTCACTCTCCACACTTACAGATTTAGCCCCTAGTCTTTCCTCATTTGTATTTGTATCATTCTGTTTTCTCAGTTTTTTTCTAAATTTTAATTCTCAAACCCATTATCTCTCTTGCTCCAAAAGTAGGTCCGAGCAAGCTGCTCTTAACATGTCTGTGCATCTTTGCATGAAGGGGATAATTCCCTCTTCCCACCATGCTCTGGAGATACGGAAGCCATCTTGTGGGAGATATTTGTGTCTGTTTTTAACCTGGGTGGGACCAGAGGGGCACAGAAGTCAAGCCTCCTGCTTCAATAGATTTCTGTCTTATTGGAAAAAAGAGTATGAAGCTCTCTCTTCTGGTCTTCTTGGGGCAGGGCTAAGGCTCTTATCTAAAGTCACTGCCTTTGCTTCTTCTATGATTGTTTTATTTGTGAAGGTATTTCCAACAAAGCTTATTAAAAATACAGGGCAACTGGGGCACCTCAGTGGCTCAGTAGGTTAAGTGTCTGCCTTTGGCTCAGGTCATGATCTCAGGTCCTGGGATCTGAGACCACATCACATCAGGGCTCCCTGCTCAGTGGGGAGTCTGCTTCTCCCTCTGTTCCTTCCTCTGTTCCTCCCCCTCCTGTTCCCTCTCTCACTTACTTTCTCTCTCTCAAATAAATAAATAAAATCTTTAAAAGAAATATAGGAAAATCTAAATAACTTCTACCTTCTAGTCCCAGTTTTAGTGCTTTAACCTTCTGAGTGAGTGCTTGAAGCGATTTCCCCATTTTCTTTGCATCAGGGCTCCTCTCACTAACCATTCTCTAAGTGATCATTTGATGAGATTTCTCCTACTTTCTCTGAATTAAGAATACACTTTTTTTTCCCTATCTTTTTACACAGGAACCATTTCAACGAATTCCTATCTTCAACAAACCTGCCATGTAGAACTAAAGTCTTTCAAGCAATATGAAGATTAGCCTGACCTTTCTTACATCAATTAATCAATATGGTTACACCACAGATTTACCTTTTAACCTTGGTGTTTCCACAGTGCAACATGAAAGCATGATTTGTGAGATTGCTCCATTTTATATATGGTTAAGAACAACACTCTGTCTGTGTGCTTTGATAAAGTGTCAGAGCATAATGCAACACAGGAGGGAAAGGAGGCTTTTATTGTCTTCATCAAAAAAGACTCTGTAAATCTAAGATTGGAGCAGCAATACTGGCCGGCTGACTGAAATTAACTGCTGGGCTCTGTTTGCAGATTCACGCTGCTGGAACGGCCATTGTTTGGGAATGCTCTGAAGGATTGAATCATTTGATCTAAATTTCAGATAGGAATATGTCATCTGTTGCCACTGTCAATACCCTCTTCCTCAGTGTTGATGCTTATCCCCAAGACAAACAAGAAAGGTTTGCTCTACTTATCCTGAACCCCCAATAGCCACTTTCCTTTCTGCCTTAATCTGTTTCATAGATGAAGAATTTAGAGGAGGCAAAAATGTTGACAGATCTCCAAATATTGGTCAAGTTCCTTCACTGAATAAACACTACCATTATGTTCTTTGCAGGGTCTTTATAAAAAGATTTCTCCACCAAACCACGATGTGTTTAGCTGTTTGAATTATAGAATCAATTTTTGAACATGTCACCCAGCTCTAATGCTTTACAAATGAGGAAACTGAGCCCCAGAAAATGACAGGTTCAGACCCACAATTCACAGAGACTTAGTGGTAGACTTACCTTAGATACTAGTGCAGTTTCTCTTCCAAATGCCTAGCTAACACTAATTAGTTCTTAAGGATACATTTAATTATGTGATGATATCTACAAACTTACCACTTTCTCAGAAGCCAACAAAACTTCACGTTGAGTCTGTACATTTTCTTGGGGTTTACTTGGCAGTGCTCCATTGTCACTGGGCCATCTGGAAGTACCATCCTGAGTCAAAAGAAAATTCAAATGATAGCTCTGCCACTTACTAGTTGTTTGACTTCTGTTTTACCACTATCTTAAAAAAATAAAATAGCCACCTCATGGGGCCATTTGGGAGGCTGAAAAATTAATTCATACAAAGCACTTAAAACAGTATCTGTCACATAATAAGTACAATACAAACATTAGCTCTTATTATTTTTCCCTTTCTTAGATTCTTCAGTGAATCTGGTGCATCACTGCAAATTTATGTTATTTTTTTTCCTTCATAACTCCTAAGTGTTTTATAATTCTTGATTCTTTTATAGTGAACATATTGTAGGGTTCCTCAAGTTGATTTTGAACATTCACATGGGGGCATTTGGTAGAGGTGTCTTTTTTATGAATCAAAAACAAGAACAAATCACCAACATCTGTCATTGCACTCATATTCTCCTTCTTTTTGGGTGATTCACAAACACTTTAGCAACCTCATTCCCAAGACATGATGCCAGAGGTTGTTGAATGAATTTCACTTTACAGTCAACCTTTACAAGATCCAAAGCACCACAGAATGTTAAGATCAAGTTCCCTATGATCAGTACACGAAGTGAACTTTATTATGGATTCTGTGATGTTCCCAATGGCAATTTAATCATTCAGCTTCCTTTTAATAACAGAGAAGTACCTTTGTCTGGAACCTGGTTTGACCAATCATTAAAATGTGTCTGGTTTAGTCAAGGAACACCCTTAGGTAATGTAAAATCCCAAGCTCTAATCACAGATTTGAGTTGACTATTTTGCTTTTCTTGCATTTAGCTAAATGAAACTTCTTACTTTAAGGAAGTCTTTTTCAACAGTATGTGCCACTACTTAATAAATAAAGTGCTGTTGATTCAAATATAAATTCATTTTTGATATGGAATTTGAAATTACATGATGGTTTAAATAATACAGAATAAGGGTAAAATTAAGTGGAAAATCATGTGGAGCCAAACATAGTTTAGACTTGCTCAGTTTCCAAATTGAGGATGATTGTTTAAGGAATTAGCAGAACCTAAAGACATTATCTTCTTAGTGATGCCTGGATGCCATTATTTTTCAGCAACTAGTGAGATGTGTATGAGAGTGTGTGTGTGTGTGTGTGTGTGTGTGTGTGTGTATAAATGGTGCACCACAGACACCGTAGCATAATCATTAGACCAATAATCATAATAGACCAAAACTGGTCTAGAGTATATGAAAGACAATACTAAACCAGTCCTTTTCTTTATAGGAAAATATGATAGGAATTTTGAATGACACAAAGCAATAACTGTATATTGTTTAGGGATTTTGTTTTTGTTTTGGCTACTCTGACACTAACCACAGAGGGAGAAAGACTGAACGAGGCTGAAGTCTAAGCTAGACACAAAAGTTCGGTGTTGCCAAGACTTCACTGCCATAATCTTTTCCTTTCCCCTGTTTTAAGAATCTACCTAGAGGACTGTTTTTCATTCCCAGTTAGGACTAGGTTGACTTAGCAGATGAGTTCTGAAAACAATGAACATGAAGTTTGAAAATAAAATTCAAGGATTTTCTTAATAAGGTTATATACTGTTAATCCATGATTTTCTGCCAAGTAGTGTCTCAAATGCCTCTTTGGAGATTTACTTTATTTCAGAAAAATGGAGAATATAAATATTTAAGTATATGGAGACATTGTCATTGACCTAAGGGGAAGTTTACATTCTGTTTAGATAGTAGTCTTAGAAATGTTATTATTTTATAGAATGCGTAGACACAGGAATGCAAAGAAAAGCAATAAAGTCACTTTTTTTTGGTCTAATGGAGCTCTCAAAGATTAAAAGGCATGATAACCATTAGTGTAGGAGTGTGGAAATGGACATTTTCATACACTGCTGAAGGGAGTGAAAACTGCTCCTTTCCTTGAGGGAATTTGGTATTATATATTAAGAAACAGAGAAATGTATAAACACCAGCTCAAATGTTTTACTCCTAAGGAATTATTCTAAGGATGTAATTGGCCAAGCACACAAAGGTATATATGCAAGAGTCTATAGTTCATAAAAGTAAAAAATCAGAAACAATATTCAATAAGGATTATTTTAATCAATTACCTATGTAGCTGATAGAAATGATTATGTAGACATACATTAACCAATTTGGAAAGATATTTTTGAATGATAATTAATTAAAAATAGCATATTATAAACCAAACTGTGATATAATACTGCTATCAGAGGAAAAAGTAGTATACAGAGAGCAATGAATTGCAGATACACACCAAAATGTTACTTGTGATTGTGTTTGAATATTAAGCATTCAGGAAATTTACATTTATTTCTACTTCCTATGTTTTATAATTATTATGTATTACTTAAGTATACTTTTTTTAAAAAATTAAAAATGGGATATATTTTTGAAGGGAATTGATGGCATTTGGAGATAGAATGATGTCATCATATTTACTTCAATTTACTGGAATGAAAATATTATTTCATTCCATTTGTATGCTATTATGAACTTTTTAAAACAAGGGCTTTACCTTGAAGAGAGTGAAACTGCAAGGAGGAGGAAAGCCGGATGGAGAGAAGAGTGAGGGAGGGAATGATTTAATTTAATGTAAGAGGGCTTTGCAGGCTTGGAACTGTCACATCTACGTTGAACTCCTGGCTATTATTCTCAGGTTTGTTTAAACTTGTTAAGAACCACTTTTACTACCTTACATTTCAAGATTTTTATCTGTAAATTGAAAGTCTTAGTATTGGTCACAGGATTGTTATGAAGATTAAATAAGAGGCATAAGTTAAAGTTGCCCTGCTTATAGAAGATATGCAATAAATGCCTACAGTGAGCTGGTAACATGCACTAGACATAGAACATTTTACATTATCACATTTGATTGTCACAATGCATTTATCATTATCACAATTATCACACAGCATTTTATCTCCATTTTTCAGATGAGGAAATAGATTTGTAGAGAATTTAAGTAACTTGCTCAAAGCCAGAGGACTGGAAAGAGATAGGTGGGTACTGCCATGAAACTGCCCAAAATGGATGCTCCATATTAGATAGTGACAACCTAACTCTCAGTTCCTCCATCTCTCCCTCTTTCCCTTCCCTCCAGAAAAGAGAAAAGCAGGTCACTTAAACTCAAATTGTTTCCTGAAAAATGTTGAGCAGTTTAAATTCTTCATAAAACTCATTCCACTCTATTAACTAGCCTTGAAAACATTCAGGTTCAGAGGAAAGATGGCTGAAAGAAAACATATGCTATATCCTATATATTCTTATAGAAACTTTCATTTCTGAAATAAGTATTTTTCTGTATTATTTTTCATTGCAAGTTTAATCCGATCCTTATACCCATATACCTACTCTATTTCTCTGCAAATATTCTCTAACACCACCAAAAGGATAGCTTTCTGGTTTTTCTTGTGTTGTTTTCTTTTTCAACTCAACCTCTACTATATTACAATAGAATACTTTTTATCTCAAATCCACTTAGAAATAATGATGCTTTGAGGGTACAGAACTCTCAACTCCAAAATAACATGATTTAAAGTAATAGACTTGAGGGGCACCTACGTGGCTCAGTCAGTTAAGCATCTGCCTTCAGCTCAGGTCATGATTTCAGGGTCTCCCTCTCCCTCTGCCACTTCCTCTGCCCCCCCAATAAATAAATAAAATCTTTAAAAAATAAAATAACAGACTTGATTCAGGCTGAAAATATTCTGTATGTAGTGCATCAATTTTTTGTTTCATTATAAATGGTATATAAATATATATAAGCACAGTTATAATTCAGTGCTTCAAAGGGGTTTTTATACATCAGACAAATGACCAAGAATAATCACAACCAGGATATACCATGAAATATGATGTGACACTACTGTTGTTAGTATATTCAGATGAAAACCACTGTATGGAAGTTTTAAGAATTCATTACATCTACACAGTGCCATCAAACAGTTCTCCCCAGCTACAAGTTACCATCACATGAACCACAGAAGTGTGTGTTGTTAGAAAGAAGGTCAATTAAAAACCTTTTAAGACACTATGCATTAGATGTTTCTGATATTTAGCTTCTGGAGAAACACATTCTCTTCTCTTTGTTACTCTACTTACACTCTTCATGCCATCTATAAATCCCATACTATAATCCCTTACAATTTCTGCATGTCAACATTATACTCATCCTCTTTACACATGGCATTTCTTTCACAGAATACTACTGGGGTCTTATTGCCTCATGAACCAGATTTCTTCCTCCTCTGCCCTACAGCATAGTAGCCTTTATCTCTCATGTCATTTGTCATATTCTATTTTCCCTACAGGTCCACCATCCCTAGCTACAAATTTGGGGACTTTAGAAAAGTAGTACCATAGCATCAACTACACAGCACATCCAACGGTGAGTAGTGAGGTGCTCAGTAGTTGAAAATGACCCATTAATAACACGATCTTCTTAATTGTACCCTTAGAAGGCTATGTTTTCACCTAATAAAAGGAAGGAACCTATACACTAATAATCAAAGAGAAAAGCTGTCTTTATCCCCAAAGCCAAAATCTCCTGTGTGAAGAGAAAAGGTTTCTTCAGAGAAATTTCAATGTGCTCAGAGGGCTGGTATCTGGAGTCAGTCATTTCTTCCAAACTAATCACTTGAGAAGAGACTGTCTAAGTGGAGAATCAGGGGGCTATGAAATCCCTTAGATCATACAATTTCATACAACAAAATAAACATGAAGCAAAGAGCTCTATAAGTACCTAGACTAAGTCTTGCAACAATTGACAAATCACTAATAACAGATCTTTTGTTCCTTTTGCAAGCGGTCAAAAATAATGAATAATAGAATGCTATGCCAAGTCATTTAAAAGGAGAAAATGATGCTTGAAAAGGTCCCTGATGAGATTTGGCTTTTTCCTAAGAGACTCTAGATGGCATTCTGCTGCAGCATTTTAAAAATCACTTTCCAAAATTGGGCACCTTCATTACCATGCATTACATTTGCACTCTCCACTTAGGCTGCTTTGAAAAAGAACAGCACCCCAGTTGTGTTTTTTACATTAAATGTGCCTTCTCTCACATTTGATCTCTCCTTTTGTGACAGTCATTTCATTTCATAGCAACTTTATTTCTTTGTCTCTATTTTACTGAATGTGTAGTTTTCAGATTATGCAGAGACAGCCAATTTGGGTGTTGTGGATAGAGAAAACTGAGAACTGACTACAGGGCCCAGCTTCACTCACCCCTTTGAGCACTCCAAAGTAAATAAATAAGTGCAGGGGCTCTGAATTGGGTCATTTCCACCCAGGGCAAAAGAGACACTGGAAAGTAAAAAGCCTGCTGTTTTTTTCTTTACATTCTGGTTGTTCTTCTTTCTTTCTTTCTTTCTTTCTTCCTTTCTTTCTTTCTTTCTTCTTTAATTGAGTTAGATTATGTTGCAGACAGTAGATTAATTTTGCCAGGACTAAAAGAGGTCATTCTGTTAGCCCTTGGATATAATGTGACCACTACACAGGATATCACAGTGCCTAAGAGTAAACTTCAGAGGTCTGGAACAAGACAGGAATCGTTATGTAAACACTGTACTCCAAAAAGACATAATCATGACTGAAACATCCAAATTGTAGTAACGTGGGGCTACCTTAGGTTTTCAAACTCCTCTATAACAAGTTTTATCTTGGACCACAAAACATCCTAGGACTATTTCATTGACTCATCTCAAGGTTTCTTCAGAGAAATTTCAAGAATTTGCTTGAAATCTCAAGCAAGATTTCATAGAAGAAAGGGGAAAATACATCCAGAAGCACTGTGTATATTTTAATCCATTCAAATATGTTATATTAATGTATTAAATATAAACATCCGATGTACTACATAATGTACTATAATACTCTATAATCATAATAAATATAATGATATCAATATATTTAGTAAATAAATATGGATACAAACAATTGGGGTTGTGCTAGTATGTAAATACCAGAAGTTATTATTTATACCATAACTCATTCTTGAATATGAACTATGGTGGCATTACTCACCTACCTATGTCACCTAGTAACAAAACTCCAACAACATAAAAAAAATCACAAAAAAAACCCAAACTGGGATTATTAATATATGTGGACAATTCATCTATTTGTGTAAGCTGCTCTGAGGGAGTTGCTATGTCCTATAATGTAACACAGCAGTTGATTCATGATTAATCAAGGAAAGTGTAAATTACCCACTTTATATAAACACAACTAAGAAGTCAAAAGAATGTCTAATACAACTTATAGCCATTTCTATGAAATTATTAAAGCAAAACACAGCAAGGGGCCAATTTCACCTGGAAAATCCATTAATGTAGAACACCTCATTCTTCAATGATGTGTCATCATACTTATGTTATTTCACATATTTAAGATAAGTCAGGGGAATTCTGAGAGGCTAAGGGAAATGGTTAGTCTAAGAGATTCCTGAGAAGAAATGAGGTTTCAGGTTTTCAAATTAGGAAAGTAAAATCCTAAGAGTCCCCTTGAGGTAAATGTGAAGAGGGCACTTGGGTGTCATTCACAGAGCCTCTGAACTGCTGGAGTCAACCAGATCTTCCCTCAGGGAGACAGGCACCTGGGAGAGCTCTGATGCATGAGTCCTTCTCCTCTAGTCAGGAACTGGAGGCAGGTGATTCCCCTCATAACCCAAACACAGCTGACTGTTCCTCATCAGTGCCACACAGAGCTCCAGTCATCCATCATCACTACCATAGAGAACCAGACCAGAGGAATGAGTGGGAAGAAAACCAGAGGCCCTGAGACCATGTCCTACTTTCTCCACTAGTTACTGCAGGAAAGGCTATTCCATAGTGAACTCACTAACTCATCAAGGTATTAGAAAATGGATCTCATACTAATCCCAAGTGGGAAGGAGAAAAAGAAAGGAATTAACAATTATCTATCAAGTGTATACTATAATAACATTTATAATAATGATTTTGACTGTTCCCAGATACTTTACATGGTTCTTTAAAACCATCATCTAATTTAAACTTTAAAATAACCCTACAAGGTGGGTATTACTGCATTTACTTTACATATAACAAAACTGAAACTTCAAAGGTTAAGAATTCTTGCTCAAGATCACAAAGTTAGTAATCTGGAAAACTGGGATTCAAACCAGTTCTATCTGATGGCAATAACCAGTAATGGTGAGATTACTCATAAATGGATAAAGGGTGAGGTGGAGATGTGAGTCTCTAGTTTTGGGGTTTCTGTGTTGCTCTCTTTCTTCAACACTTCAGCCAGTATACTACCTCTGCTTTCTACATCACATGCCCAGGAGTCCAAGAATTTTAGAATGAGAAGGACTCCTTAGAGTTTTGACCCTTTGAGGGGATCAGAGGCCCCACTGAGAATCAGATGAGTACTATGGTCCTTTGCCCCAGAAAAAATAAGTACATCAAACCTTGTTACTCACTGTAGTTGTGTTCTATAAAGTCCCCAAAGAAACTGAACTAGTGAATACTGAACTATTATGCCTAGGGGAAATACAAGGTAGGTTCCCTTGAGTCTCCCTAGACACAACATTTTCAACAGCCAATCAATACATAACTTCGTTTTATGTATGTTTGTGTTTAAGGAAACCACATTTAAATACATGTAGTTGGTTCGTTGACATTGAATGGATGAATGGATGAGCAAATGAACAAGAATGTATCAACTGCATAGTTCAATTATGCAGAGGACATCAACGTGGCCAATTATACAGACCAAAAGTTCCAGCCTGGTATAATTTGGCTGCACAACCTTTACAGTATCCTAGACTTATGTTTATAATCAAATTTCAATTGATATGAACCTGAATTCACTCACTCAACAAATATTGAATCAATATTTACTGAATACCTGATCTGGGCAAGGCTCTGTGCTAAGAATCAGAATATAGCAGTAAACAGAACAGGTATCAGGGCCCTTCTTAAAATGTAGAGATGAACATGAAAATAGGCTTCATTCAATGAATGGTAATGAATTCAAAGCCATGTTCTTTGGACTCTTCAAGAAACATTTTGATAAAAGAACTAGAAAATAAGTATCATGAAATAGACTTATTTCACACTGGCTTTCTCACAAGTCTTATCTGTAAGACACTGTGTAATATAGTACATGCCGGAAGGGAAGTGAGAACACTCCACCTGAGAAGTCTTCTGTGCCATTCTTTCAGCCTGAGCACTGTTTATCTTGAAAACTTACTGCACCTGGCCTTGCTCCAAGGCAAGCAATCCAATGATTCATTGAGATTTCACTCTTTGGGGATCAGTTTTAAGCAGCAATGGCAAACAGGCTATCCCAATAAAAACATGTCTTAAGGAAAGAAAATTCCATATATTTCTCTTAATAGACAGAAGTCTCATAAATTTTGGAGTTAAGAAATTCCTCTATTCAAGTGGCACTGTCCACATTTCTTATAAACATGGTGTCTGAGATGGAAAATGCAGACCTGCTCTTTAAAACTAAGAAATTATCCACATCTACATTTAGATTTATGCTTAAAATATAATTTTGGAGTGAACACAGAAAAAGAACATTAATATTCCCATATTGAAGGAGACTGAGATAAATCAGAACAAATGATTCCAGTTTTACTAGTCTTCAATGAGAATTTTCACAATCCTTCTCTGTCCTTATATCCTTCCCATGCAAACTGAATTAATTTCGTAAAGTATTTGGTAAGACCCAAATAGGGGGCTGCCATAACCCAGTCTTCAAAATATTAACAAACTGAATAGATTTAAATCTCTCTATAGCAAGATAAAACATATAAAATAAAAGACATAGACCTCCTTACAGTAAAGAAAAATTGTTCTGTATTATAAATCACTCTAAATAAAAATACTAGTCTAAACAATTCTGTTTTATAGCAAATTGTTATCCCAACTTCTCTTATAAAAAAAAACAAAATAAACAAAGTCCTGTTAGATAAGGGACAGTATATAGCAACATTTTTTTAAAGTTTGATTCCCTTATGTGAATAAAAATATACTTTTCCTCAACTGATAGAATTATAATATTTTAAGATTAAATTCTGTGGCATCCTTTATATTCTAAAACTGAGTAAAAACATATATAAAATACAAATGTGTTGATTACTTACATACTGTATATAAAATATAATCTATTTATATATTAAAGATTGATACTTTCACTTAATCACTTGAATCTGTGAATTACAAATGTATTTAGTTCAGAGAGTTATTTAGGGATAAGTGTCAGTCTATTTTCATTCATTTTGATAATGCATATTCTGCTTACACTGATAGTATGTATAATGTCATAACTACATATATGTTACATACTTACAGAAAATATTAGGAAAGATCATGTTATTTGACTAAGAGAAGAGAAAGGTATATATATCACTGACCAACTTTCAAGAACTCAAAATATCACTACAAAATATTACTACAAAACCATGATTCCCATGCTCAAGTATAAAACATCCAACTTATCTCAAACACTGTTCTAATACTCCCAGATCTTACCAAGATTAATGCATTTAACTCAAAGAAAAATTAAAAACCATATGACACTTAATGCTTTTGACAGAAAGTAAGAAAAAAGGAGAATAGAACAAAATTTACTAAATGAATGTTGGGGCACCTGGGTGTCTCAGTTGTTAAGTATCTGCCTTCGGCTCAGATCATGATCCTAGGGTTCTGGGCTCAAGCACCACATCGGGCTCCCTCCTCAGTGGGAAGCGTGTTCTCCCTCTCCCACTCCCCCAGCTTCTGTTCCCTCTCCTGCTGTGTCTCTCTTTGTCAAAAAAATAAATAAAATCTCAAAAAAAAAAAAAAAAACTTTAAAAATATCTACTAAATGAATGTAGATGTTAAAATGGTCAAAAGACAGCAGAGTGCCTGGGTGGCTCAGTCAGTTAAACATATGCCTTTGGCTCAGATCATGAGCCCCAGGTCCTGGGATCAAGTCCGGAATCAGGCTCCCTGCTCAGCAGGAACCTGCTTCTCCCCTCCCTCTGCCTGCCCCTCCCTTTGCTTGTTCTCTCTCTCTCTCCCCGTCAAATAAATAAATAAAATCTGTAAAAAAAAAAAAAAAAAAGTGGTCAAAAGAAAGTCAACAATCTCAAACAAACTTGGGCCAGCTATCATCCATTTCTATAGAGGATAGAACCAGAAATAGGCCAAATAAAATGGAAGTTGTTTATGAAGGTTTTCCTGTTCGTGAGATTTACTAAACTCCCTAGCACTGGAGTGAGAAAAGAAGGGCTTTCTAGAGAAAATTCAAAATTGGGTAACATCTCACTGGTATGAAATAAGATATGTGACTCTGCTTAAAGAACAGGAAATTGATAAGACACTTATTCAGGTTTCCTTTTAATTCTGGAAGTGTATAACAACATAGTCTTTAAGATTGCACAGAATGGCTGGTCATTCAGCTCTTTCAAGAATGGATATACATAGAAAGGTGGAAACAAATGCATTCAATTCCAGCTCTAAGATCTCCTTAATATTACTGTGCAAATTGTTTGCTTAGGTTTTTCAGGTACTATCTTTTCTACCATTTCATTTATATGAAAAAAAGAGAAACCTGCTATCCAGATCTGAGGATTTACTTTCAATACTACATGGCCCAGTTGTGGAACTTTTAAGATAATTTATTACTTTGTATAGGTAATGTATGTATGCTCAAAGATTCTAACTCCTTTTGAAAAGTCATGTTTAATACAGTGGGATTTTCTCTTTTATTTTTGCCACCATCTCTAGTGTTATGGCAGCTAGTCTGCTAATGATGCTCACTGTTACCGCTTTTTATTGAACTGATCATACTTTAAAGATGGAGCATATGAAAGGTTACTTACTGCTCACTATCTAATGTTTGTTCATTGTGATTATTATTGTTTTTAAATTTTAATTCCAGTCTAGTTAACATATGGTATTATACTTGTTTCAGGTGTACAATATAGAAATTACCAATTCTATACATTACTCAGTGCTCATCATGAAAAGTATACTCTTTAAGCCCCATCCCCTATATCACCCATCCCATCCACCTCCCCTCTAATGTTTGTTTTTAATAACATTCAATGTTTCATGCCTCTTCTATAAAACTTGCTCCATTTTTCATCAAACAATTATTTTGATAAAATATAGAAAACTGTCCCAATGATTCATGTTACTCATTACATTTATAAATTATTCAACAGAGAAATAACAAAAACTCTATGAAGTATAATCTAAATTGAACTAAACACATCAAAATTAATGAATAGTTCATCCTTGATTTTTATTGTATTTATTCAATTGCTGCTTAATTAGAAAAATGCCATTATTCAGACTACAGATCCTTATCACCGTAAAATCCATGAGACCCACTATAAAACTATTATTAACTTTATACCCAATGATTACTTTCCTCAAGCCAACAATAATGAAGACTAAATTAATATTTCAATAGATTGAAAGTTGAGTTGCCCAAGATACAAACTTCAATGGGGGTACCAATGGGGGTACCAATAAATATGCAAAATTTTCAACATTCATTTAAATTTTTTCAAAACCACTTATTTTACCTCAGTGGTTATTTGAAGGTAGATGACAGAAATTCAATTTAGTCAGATATAAGTTCCAAAGAGAAGAAAATGCATTAGCTCTGATTTCCACCTCTGCCTGGGACTATAGAGAGAAACAAATGATGCAGGAACAAATCATTCCATCATCATTATTTTGTGCAGGCCATCTTAAAATTGTTTGGGCTAGAGAACCCATAAGAACCTCAGGGAATAGAGCCAGAGAAATGAAGAGCATCAAAATAAATTAAGTTTACTTTTATACCATTTGATTCATTAGCTCAGTCATATCAGCATAACTTCTGCCCATTAAAATTAATTTTGTCCAGTTTGCCCCATAACTTTTTAATGCTAGCAAGACTGTAAAGTGTATCACAGTGATATGTTATTTCTCTAAGAGTAGGCCACAATCCTTACATTTATACACTTACTCATATGATTGTAATTTAAGCCTAACAGAATGATTAAGCTTTTCTTTCTTGAATTTCAGCAAATATGATACAGATATGATACCACAAGAAACTGGGAAACTGGCATGGAATATACCAAGTGAATTACAATTCCTCTATGGAGAAGTCAAGTATATTCAGATCCATATTTGGGGGGATCTTTATAATGAATACAACAGGACGGGTTCCTATGATTCTGAAGTATATTGTTCAACTATAATACAGTCTGCAGCACACCAGATAGAACCTAAAATTTTTAGCCTCATACAATTTAACGAAGGTCAACTAAAAGCACTTTTAAGCTATTATTACCTCCAAGTCCAAAATAGAGGTAAAAAATCAAAGCAAGATTTATCCAACCACAGTCCAGCTAAAATACATGTTAACAACACACAAACAACCTATAATGCTATATGTAAGAATCTACCAAAGGAAAGCTCTCCCCCTCTAAAAGGCTTGAGTGTCGCTGACTGGGGGGGGAAAAAAAAGCATAATTTCATTATTTCCCTTGTTTAGCTTTTGTTTGTTTTTCTTCTGTCATGGAGGCAGCAAAAACAAATTATTTGGGGGAGCCAGTTTGGCTTCCATAGCAGCTGCACCAGTCAGACACGTCAGAACACAAGATGAGATTGCCAAGTGCTCATTGTTTAAATATGGCCCAATTTTCTGGGGTCCAAGTTATAATTAGGTTTCTTCTTTGAATTTTAAAAGGAAAAAAGTGAAGACACAAACTCCTAATACATATAATTAAGACTAGCAGCCTTAACCTAACAGGTTTTTAGAGACACTCTTACTGTCACTTAAATACAGGTTTCCTGCTGAGAGCATAATTACAGTTTTTGTTGCACTTCATACTGTCTACCTCCTAGAGAGCTAACACTGTTTGTTATTAAAAGAAGACCTTGTCATATTGTGCTCACCTCTGCATATAATGTCTCTCATTGTTACTGCTTACCTTTTATCTCCTCTTCTGGTGTGAAGTGGGGGGGGGAAGGGCTAATGAACTACAGAGACTACAGAGACTTGGTAAATTTTAACAAGTTGGAGTTAATGGGGTATTTTCCCCCTCTTCTTCCACCAAAAGGCATCCTGTCTTCTCAATTTGACACACTTGCATTCTGAATCCATAGCTGCTTTTCTTTATTATGCCTATAAACCAGGCTAGAATGAAAAGCAAACCCACAGAGTCCTAACTACCTAAGCTAGAAGGGTGGGAAATTCCATTTTGAATTAAATAGCACAGTTTTCATCCATTAAACCTTTAGACTACATTTATATTTAACACCAACATGGTAGCCAAATCTTTTCTACTGTTCGACAGCAAGCACTTTGAGCAAGTCTTGGATAGCAAAATACATTCAGTTTCCAAAGAGATTCTCTAAAAACATTGTGCTTTTTTTTTTTAAATGACTTATAGGGGACGTTTACTGGTGCTTTGATAACTACATATTTCCAGACATTCAAATAGAATGGCAGCAAATGGTTTCTTTTTCCACATATTTACCATTCTTAGTATTAAATTCACTGCGCAGTTTTTGCAGTTTTTAAAGCTGCTTTGCATGTCTCAGCAGGCTGTGACATCTCATTATGTGCTGTAACCTGCTCTGACAAGTCTGCATCAAAAAAGACTCCTTTGTAAGGTGGGATTTTTTCACTATCATTTTTTAATCCGTTAAAGCTATAATCTATCAGAGAATGGAACATAGAGTCGTTCACAAAACTCTAAGACTTAAGAAAAAAATCACAAGAATTTTATATCAGACAGAATTTGTTGATATCACTTTCTCTAAGGCACATTCAGCCATAATTATTTTCTTGAAAAAAAAAAAAAAAAACAATGATGATCTAATGCTGATGTTATGTCGTTTAATTTGAGGGCTTTTTTTTTTAAATATCCAGAAGCAGGAACTTGACCCTGCTGCTTTTCAGCCAGCTATGTTTCCTCTCTATATGCCAGAAAAGTAAATGACAGCATTTCAATGTATAAAAT
Organism: Lutra lutra; assembly: GCF_902655055.1. Lineage (NCBI taxonomy): Eukaryota > Metazoa > Chordata > Mammalia > Carnivora > Mustelidae > Lutra > Lutra lutra. The sequence goes on along the minus strand of NC_062280.1, from coordinate 48,768,293 downwards.
AATTTAGTGGAATGGTAATATAAATTAGGAAAGATCCACAGAATGGAAAATTCAAACAGTAGTTGAAGGGAAGTACATTATGTATACTGATTAAAAAGAGTTCCAAGATATACTAATAAGTAAAAAGGCAAATTGCAGAATAGCGTATGTTGTACAATTTTAAAAATACTCAAAACCATACTATTTAAACATGCCCAGTTATGCATATAGATACCTATGTAAAAGCAGTTCTGGAAGGATATACAGCAAGTTAATAACACTGGTTACCTCTGGTAGGGGGAGTGAGAAGGAGGCTGTATTAGTTTCCTATTGCCACTGTAATAAATTACCACAAACTTAATGGCTTTAAAAGAAAACCATGAATTTATACCTTACAGTTCTAGAGGTCAGAAGTCTGAAACCAATCTCATTGGACTTAAAGTCAAGGTTTTAGCAGGGTTAGTTCCTTCTGGAGTCTCTGAGGGGAGAATCTATTTTCTTGCCTTTAGCTTGTCGAGGCTACCTGCATTCCTTGGCTCACAGCCCCTTCCTTGAATCAGTACAACCTCTTGCTTCTTCCATCACATCTACTCCTGACTTTGATCCTCCTGCCTCCCTCCCATAAGGACCCTTATCATTACCTTGGGCCTACCTGAGTAATCCAAGATTATTGCTCCAACTCAAGATCTTCAATCAAGTTCCTTTTCCTGTGAAAGTGACTATCCACAGGACCCAGGAATTAGGAAGGGACATCTCTGGGGAGGCCATTAATCAGCCTACTGTAGAGGCCCCAGGGACCAGGGAGGATTTCAGCTTTTTTGTATAAGGTTCAGATTATACAATTAGAATGAATTTATATATTAATCATGCAATTTACATAATTTAAAATAAAAGCAAGAAAGATCCTTTCATTTCTCACTTTTAAGAATATTTGAGGTAGTTAGAAGAAAAAAGTCAAACCTCCTCTAGATATTTAGTTGTTCTCTTTCTATTTTTTCTTGCCCCTCCAAATTCTCTATTCTTTCCCCTTCTACATTCTTTCCCTGGTTCTGTGCCTACATTTCAAGGGTCCATACCCATATTACAAGCTTTATGATCATAGTTCATAATCTCCCCTAAAAATATTACCCAACCTGAATTATGGCACAATTAGGCCAAGTATAACTACACATAAGATAAAGATTATGTCTTAATGCATTAAATAAATGTTAATTGAGCCCTAGTATATGGAAGGAAATAGGCAAAGAACTAGGGATCTTGATGTTAAAACCCCACCTCTTGGAAAGTTCACTATCTATGAAGAAGAGAGATATGAAAACAAATAATTGCAATATCATATAAGATGGCATGATAGAAATATGCACAATCGGCTATGGGGACTTGACAGAAAAATTAGTTCTACTTGAAGTGCCAGGTGATGATTAGGGAGGAGGTGGTTAGAAAAAAGTCACAGAGGAAGGCCTATCTGACCTGGGCCCCTCTGAATGTTTCCACATTTTCTATCCTGTCCCATGGCCTGGGCCATTAGACCTGAGCTCTGTGGAAGAGTCACTCATCCCCATAATTCTAGTTAACATGACATGTCTGCTGATAGTCAACTCACCTGCCTTCCATAGCCTCTCTACTCAAGGTCACACAGGAATTTCTGGTTCTCACATAAACAATACACAGAAACTTGGTGTCTTAAAAACGCTTAACCTCACCAGTCCTTCTGTTTATCCATGCTATCCCCCTGGGTTTTCTGGATGATAAAGGAACCTGGCAGGGAACTGAATCCTACATTCCTAATCAAGAAGGAGGCAAAGGCCCCTTCTGTCCTTAGGTTTCCTCTTAGTTATTGGATGGTTCTAATTGTGGAGAAAAAAAATAAGAATTCTGACAATCTGCCTTTTTCTGTTCTTTCTGCCTCACTCTTTCTCCCTCCCTGTCTTCTTTATTAACCAACGAGCATTTTGGCCAAGCTTTAATAGGGTTTAATCTTCTTGACTTTGAGAGAAACCATATCATGAGTCTTCCTGACTTGGTTCTTAATATGCTAAAGTTTTAAAGAATTTCTAAGGCTGGCTTTAAGCCTATTGCTTTCCTAAACACATCAAATGCCAGCTCCCTTCCTGCCCTGTTTGTGGTGTTAAACTTCCTGTATCTTTCTCAGGCAGAAGGCTGTAAGGCGACATGATTTACTGAAGGATGGATCGACTCATGCAACCCTCATTCCAACTACCTTGTAACAACATTAGGTGTTGAAAAACTAAAATCTACATTTCCCAGACTTCCTTTGTAGCTGGGGCTTTGGGTGAGATCTAGATTCTGTCCATCTAATGCACTGATACACAACTTCATTTTATACTGAGCAACCTGGGGAGAGAGGTCAAGGAATCCAAGAAAGCATGTTCTGGAGATGGCAGTCATTGAAGTAGCTCTCTTATTTGGTAACTTCTTGATGGTAAATTACCAGAAGTGGTAAGGTTCTGGGGCAGGCAGGTGGGCTGTATAGCTTCCGAGTCAAGCAGGAGCAACAGTTCCCTGAGCAGCCAGGGGTTTTAAGAAATCATTCTGGAAGCTGAGTCACCCTTCCCAAGAATTCCCTATAGTCACATTTAAATCACTTATGCTTAAATTTGGCAGACTAGATTCCATTTTCTGCAACTAAGAATCCTGACCAGTACATGTGTTTGAATAAAGGGGGTGGGGTCAAATGCTTCAATTTAATATTGAAAAATATTGGCTCCAATCATGTCTATTTGAGAGACTAATCTGAGCCCAACGGGTACTGGGTAATGCTGCTCCAATTCTGGGTAAGGTTAACAGTAGAAGATCACTCTTGAAGCACAGCAGAAAGTCTTTTCTCTGGCTTTTTCTACTACCTGCCTCTATGCAAGTTTTTTAGACTTTGCACTTACAGTTTCCATGCATAGCCTCTTATCACCATTAGCCTGTTTTCCAATTTTTTGCTTTTTTTTTTTTCTGGAGGAGGGAGAGAAGGGAAAGAGTAAGTCTAAAGGAATGGTTCTTGAGATCTTTTTAGGAGAGAGAGGTAGAAAGCCATTCAGTGCTCTCCAACCTAGCCATTATCAGAATTCTGAATAAAACTGACATTTTGTTTTCCTTTGGCTCCTTGTGACTCTTCTCTATGAGAAGGAGGGCTGAAGTAATTGGTATTCACAAACTTCTACCACTCAAAGCTGGAACTCACTTGAGAGAGCATTGATTTCAATGCTGCGCTTTGTTGAAGATACTGATGTCTACGATTATAGAACCAATATGTAGAGAAGCCCACACCAAAACTCAAATTTGCAGACTCTGAGCCCATTGTTATTCACCACACCAGCTAAAGAATTGTGTGAGTGAATTTAAGAGACTAGCTCTAGCCAGTGGATTGAACTCTCTGGTTTTCCATCCAGCCCATTTTACTCTCCTATATATCCCGCCTAACTCCTGTAAGTACTTGGGTTTCTGAGTCTTGATTTAAAAGATTTCTATGTAAATTATTCAATGAAAAAAAAAAAAAACTCCTTTGGCAAGGCAAATAATTCATTCTATATATTTAAATTCTGTAGTGATATTCCTAAAGCAGAACCCACCTAGGAAGTCTTAGAACAATACAGGAAGGGTCTAAAAATATTTTTTTATATATCTTGGATCTTTAGCTATCCCAGCTTATAGTTAAAAAATGTACTATTGGTTCTTAAGGATAGACCATAACAAGAACTCTCCAGAGCTGAGAAGTATTTCCTATTGAACAAGGCAGGTAATGCCCCCAACTGGCAGAGCTTGCCTTGTCTTCCATCTGGAATAGCAACACCAGCTTTGTCATCCCCAAAGGTACCATTCTGACACATCTCATTAATTTTTACAGGGTCTTGACCCATAAGAATAAATGGTTTATGCTTCAATGTCTAAGTATTCACATAAAGAGAATACTTAAGTGCTATATATGTAATCTTGGAACCAAGAAAAAATATATATGCGGAAAAGATATAAATTGCTTGAGGTGGTTATTTATTAAGCTTCTAAGCAAATATTTTGTCACAAAAGACACTCCAAATCTATTTGGAAGAAAAGTATAAAAGATTACCAAGCATTACTGTTAGTTTCTTACACACAGTGTCATGATTCCAGCCCCTTTGTGCCAGTGTATTCCTAGTTTAGTTTAACAATACCCATCTATGGATGGGAAACTCAAAAAGAAAGTGGTTAAGTAATTCAAATCCTCTCCCCTTTGAGAACATTAAATCCTAAAAAATTCCAAAAGTCAGAATATTATAAAGTTGGTTCTGTGGCCATAATTGAATAACTGCTCATGAGGGAAATATATAGCCAAACCACAATGTGACTCATATTAAAAAGACACCAAAATCAAATAATAAAATGCAGATATATTCATAAATCAGATAGTAGCTCCAAGGTATTAACTATGATTTCCAAATAATCTCTTTTAAAGAACTGTAACAATTAAGCAAATCAATTTCCACCTCAGTACCTTATGCCTTCCAAAATTTCACTTTTGGAAGTGAGTCAAGAGAAAAATGAAATAATAAAAGCTAACATTTATTGAGTTTTTGCTAAATGCTAAGTGCTTTACCTAAGTTATCTCACTTTATCCTCATAAGAGCTATTATCATACATATTGCTGATGAGAGCAAAAAAGATTTGGGATATTTAAGTGAGCTACCTATGTTCACTCTAACAGTAAGCTGTGGACCCCACCTATGTTCTCCAGAGCCCACACTCAGAATCACTATCCTTGACTGCCACCCTTGAGAGCAGCTTCATTCTATAGTATTCTTCCAGAACAACAGCTGTTGTAAGAAACATTATAGTTTGGGGATTTTAAGATTTATCAAAAGAGACTAAATGAAGCCTGAATGTTTTTGTACTAATAAACTCCAACTGGGCATGCAAAATTTTTGCTGTTTTGTCTTCACTAAAAAAGGAACATTAAAAAAAAGGCCTACAGGAGTGGACAATCTTGGAAAAGAGCTTACAGGAAGCCTGAGCCACTCCTCATACACCCAATATATTATTTAGTACCCTCCAGAAAAACAGAGTGAGAAGAAAGCAGGAATTTTTTTTTCTCCTCAATTTTTACTTAAGGTATCCATTTCTACATTTTATTTGAAAATAATGGTCTAATACACATCAGAAAACATTAGTTAGACATTTCATCTTATGAGTGAAGTGACCTAAGACAAGCTGCACAGTGTAGGAAACTGGTCTGACTGGAAAATAACTGGAAGATTGACTATAATTAGCTCAGAATCCTTTCCTGAAATCTTGTCAATTCTTCATACAGAGAGTCCCACAATAAAAAGTATAAAACAGGGGCGCCTGGGTGGCTCAGTGGGTTAAGCCGCTGCCTTCGGCTCAGGTCATGATCTCAGGGTCCTGGGATCCAGCCCCACATCGGGCTCTCTGCTCAGCAGGGAGCCTGCTTCTCTCTCTCTCTCTCTGCCTGCCTCTCCGTCTACTTGTGATCTCTCTCTGTCAAATAAATAAAATATTTTTTTAAAAAAAGTATAAAACAAAGTAAAAATAAAGTTTTTGTTCAATTCTGTCTCAAACAAATAACTGGCTCACATAATTTGTCTGTTAGAGTATTACATGTCCACCGTAACAAGGAGCGTAGTGATATATCAGAAAGAAAGAAAGATTGACTACAGAGTTAAATCTGAGTTCAAATCCCAACACCACTCCTGGATAAATTAAGTAATGAACTCTCTGGGTCTTGGTTTATGTGCCTATCAAATGTAAGAACACAGATTTGTGAAAGATTAAGTGAAAAAATGTATATAAAGGATTCTAGTCCTAAATACATACTAGATTCCTCTGTAAATAGAAGCTCATATTATTCAGTGGTATTAGGTATATAGCAGTATGCCCACAGTGTGGGGGGGTTAATAAATGAGTAAGACATGGTTCCTGCCCTTAGAGAGCTTACAATCTAGATTAGGAAACAAAGCTAGAAGATATAAGAATATAACTATTGATAAGCACAGTTTGGAGGAAGAAGTTGATTGTTGTGGGGTAGAATAGTTGAGAAGGTTTATGGTGGACAAAGTTGTTGACTGGACCTAGAAGGCTGAGGAAGATCAAAGCTGTGACAACTCAATTATCCACTCCCATTTTTTAAAAGATTTTACTTAGTCATTTGGTGGTGGGGGCAGACAGGGTGGGAGAGGACAGAGGGAGAGGCAGACTTCCCGCTGAGCAGGGAGCCTGACGTGGGGCTCTATCCCAGCACCATGGTTATCATGACCTGAGCTGAAGGCAGCTGCTTAACCGACTGAACCACCCAGGCACCCCTACCAATTCTCATTTTTAAACAAACTTTAAGAGGCAATGGTGACTCCTATCTTCAAAACAAAAGACAGTAAATAAAGGAACAATGCTTGATACGATGGAATTCTATATATGAGGTGCTTTAAGCTTCTGCTATTCAAAGTGTGATTCACAGACCAATTGTATTCAGAGTTTGTTGGATACGCAGATTCTTGGATCAGACCCTAGACCTACTAACCTGTATTTTTAACAAGATCCTGGGGTGATTTGTGTGTACATTAAAGTTTAAGCAACACAGCTATAAATCACCAAAAAAGCTCCAAAGCAATGTTTTTTATGTTTTATATTTTAAGAAACACCAGGGTTTTAACTTACTTTAGAGATGATAAGTCCGATCCTGGGCTATTCTCATTTGTAAGATAGAAATGAAGATACCTGCTCCTCAAGACTATTAGGTGTGGGAGGGGTGCCTGGGTGGCCCAGCTGGTTAAGTGTCTGACTCTTGGTTTCAGCTCAGGTCATGATCTCAGGGTCCTGAGAGTGAGCCCGGCACCTGCCTCCGCAGTGGATGTGGTACCTACTTAAGATTCTCTCTCCCCAACTACCCCTTCCCCACCTCACGTGCACACAGCTCTCTTTCTTAAAAAAAAAAAAAAAAAGAAAGAAAGAAAAAGAAAAAGACTGTTAATGAAAGTTAACCACAATAAACATATATAAAACCTACATTTTTTAATCCCACAAGGAAAAAACCATGTTTTTAAAATCTTTATATCCTTCACCCTTAGCATAGTGCTCCATACATACTCCATATCCAAAAAATATGTGTTAAATAAATGAATAATAAATGAGTCAAAGGTTTCAGGATGTGATCAAGGTTACTTTGAAATGGATGAGCAAAGGATCATGGGTTAGGCCTGTAGACAAAGAACGCTGAAACTGGGAAGCATTTTTCAGATTAAAATGTGCACACTCATTTAATTACAAGATCTTTTTATTGTTAAAGAAGTAAAAATGTCATATAATAGTAAAACTTAAGTAATAAAATGTATTTGTCATAGAAAATTAGATTTATCACTTAAAATGTGCTCACTAGTCTTGTGTTAAATTCTGTGCTAAATGTACTGTGGAGATTCTGTTTTAATAAAACACTAGTTTTCTCCTGACAGACTCAAATTATGTAATGAGCTCATCTAAAGAATGAAATCCAAACACAGTTTAAAGCCTAACTCTTCAATACCCTCAAGAAGCATTTACTCTAGTGGGGTTAGCAACAAATGTAACTAGCAATTAGAATGAAGAAACTGTCTTAATGGAAGGATGTTCTAAAGAACGGTGGCATCAGGACAAAAAAGCTGCTTCAGCCTGCCTGCAAAAGGTGGGGAAAGCTTCAGAGAGAAGAGGCTGAGCTGAGACTTGAAAAATGAGTGATGTGGCAGGTGGGCTAATGGGGGAAGATACCACATGAGCAAAACATGGATGAGAAGAGAAACTGCTTGGGAAACCCCAAGTAGTTCAGTACTTCTTGAGTGGAAAGAGGGACAGTAGCAGGAATAAAACAGGAGAGATAGACAAGGATGACATAAAGATGACTTTGCATACCACAGAAAAATTTTACTTTTGAGGCTATGGGGGCTCATTAAAAGAATTTGAGTATAGAATTAATATGATCACATTTCCATACAGGATAGGTCAATTTGGCAGCAATGAATTTAACTGATTGGGGCCAGGACAGGGGGAGCAGGGAGTGGAAGGAATACATGGAATGAGACTAGAGACTGGCAAACAAGTATTAGAATTAATCAGTAACTGACACAGTGCCTTGAACTGTGTCAGTGATGGTCAGAAAGCACAAAAGTCCATGAATCAAATATTAACTAATTTTTCATGCTTTTCATATATCTAACCTTGATGACTTAGCACAATGATTCTCAGAGTTGGCTACCACTTGGAGAGCTTTCTAAAAATATGGATCTGGACTCCATACTGAAAATCTTCAATTTAACTTGTCTAGAGTGGGGAAATGCCATTCTAGTATGACTTCACCCTGGCCGACTCTTTTTTTTTTTTTAAAGATTTTATTTATTTATTTGAGAGAGAGACAGTGAGAGAGAGCATGAGCGAGGAGAAGGTCAGAGGGAGAAGCAGACTCCCCATGGAGCTGGGAGCCCGATGTGGGACTCGATCCTGGAACCCCGGGATCATGACCTGAGCCGAAGACAGTCGTCCAACCAACTGAGCCACCCAGGCGTCCCACCCTGGCCGACTCTTAAAACTAGCTAGCTGCACATTAGAAACTTCTATTTAAAAATACCTTGCATCACTCCCACTTCTCAGAGATTCTGATTAATTCATCTGAGGTAAGATCTTTTGCATCAGGTGTTCTTAAAAGCTCCCAGCTGATTCTAACATGAGGGTGCAGTTCAAAACTACTACCAATCCTCCAAAGCAGAGAGGTTCTATACTTTCTCCACTTCTTTCAAAACTATTTCCCCCAAGCCCACTCTTAATAATATCTTATCTTTTACCTGACTGAGACTATGGGAGTTTGATATAAGCAACATCATCTTTTCTTTCTCTCTTCCATCACTTTGATTTTTGATCAAGAAATGTCTCTATCTTAATTTCACCACCATCCTCATCTGGATTACAGAAGATAAAGATAATAAACCAAACTCCCTTCTCCAGTTGATCTTTTCTTTCTGATCACAACCATGTGAAGTCTTTCTCACATTAAAAATAAAAACAAAACAAATAAACTTCCAAAAACTTTGCTAATTCTTGAGGCATCTCTCCATTGCTTTCCTTCACTTCAAAGCAAAACTTCTTTGATAAGAAGGTCACCTTATGACCAGGATTGGTGTAGTGATTTCTGATGATCCCTAATAACTTCAAAAAGTGGAAAAATCAAGAGAAATATTCTGTCCCAGAAACTCAAATCAGGCCTTGGATCAAAGGCCCTCTATTTCACCAAGCAAAGTCAGACTGGGAAATCCAGCATTCTTGTACAAAAGGAGGGACTTCTGTATATTATATAAGGACAAAGAATTGATCTAAAAAGAATATAAATTCTTATATACTAAACCATGAAAGGTGGGAGAGCAAATCCCAGGTATTTTTATACCATTAATATCGTATATTATGTCGTTAAATTTGTTGTGATAACTCTGGTGCAAAATATATAGTCCAAGCTTGTAAATTTGGTTTAATAACAGCTAGGTACAATTGAGACAGTAAATAAGATAAAGGCTGAATTATTGGCCATTGTTTAATATGACTTTAGAATAAATTCACTAGTAATTAAAGTAATTACATGACACATTTCAGTAGTGTCTGGGGCAAGAAAACAACACACTTAAAAATAGCCATATAGGGGAACACCTGGGTGGCTCAGTTGGTTAAGCAGCTGCCTTCGGCTCAGGTCATGATCCCAGCGTCCTGGGATCGAGTCCCACATCGGGCTCCTTGCTCATCAGGGAGCCTGCTTCTCCCTCTGCCTCTGCCTGCCATTCTGTCTGCCTGTGCTTGCTCTCTCTCCCTCTCTCTCTCTAATAAATAAATAAAATCTTTAAAAAAAAATAGCCATATAGGAAAAATGCCCATCATATAGGCTCAGAGTAAGTAGGAAAAATGCCAAGGACTGGAAAAAGGACCTCACAAAAAAAGTCCACTTATCTCTCTTGAAAGAGGTAGCAATATCTCTAGTTCACTAGACTTCAATGTTAAATCAATTAACTTAAGAGAAGAAAGATACAAGATAAGGAGTGTTTCAGTGATATTACTGTGTCCTATCTCATGTTGGCATCTAGGAAGAATTTAAGGTATTACCCCTTCCACCATCACTATCAATATCAAAGTGAACACACACTTTGACAATTTCACTTCCAGCAAGTAGAGATCTGACATGGGTACAGGAGTGTGGACGATCAAGTAACCCTTTTGCTGCAGAATTAAGAAAGTAAAAGTAATTCTTCCTCAATTATCTTTTCTCTCACCCTTGGAAAGCTGAATTAGAAAACTGAAAATTGAAGGCCAATGTAATTCCTAATTTATTGATTTCTCAACATTCATTTGTTGAAATAAAATTTTTTGGTCTTTGGTTAGTATGCCATAATTAATAAAACCTGCTTAAAAAATATGTGGAAGAATAAATGAAAACGCCCTTCAAAAAAACTGAATATTTGCATAAATGCACTATATTCCTACTATTAGGTAGAATAGGATACCGTTAACAGTACATCCCACCAAGTAGACTGCCTGTCAATTCACCAAGCTTCATTAAGAAACCAACAGATGGACAACATAAAAACTGACATTTGGAAGATCTTGGTCTTTGCCCTTTGGCTCTCTGCCCTCAGGCCAAGAGTGTGGCCCTTAAATCTGTCTCCCCAAGAGACTGCAGAAAATGTCTGTGTGGTCAAACTGGTTCTACCATTGGTCTCATTCCAACCAAAGCTCATTAGTTTTACTTTTCCCTTTAGATTTGTGGGTTAGAGTTTTATTTGTTGCATAATATAAGGCACTAGCAGCTTGTATTTTTCTTTACCCCTTGGCACTGAATCAGGAATGTATTCATTGCATTTTCTTTATTAAGTGGTTATTCACTGTATGTCCTTAGACCTGGTTGTCATTCTCAACATTTATTAACTATTCTAATTATAATAACATACTAGTCATTCTATCTCTCTTACCTAGATAAAGTAAAAATGAACTAGTGCTCTAGCTTCAACTTCAAAAATCTAGACCTGCACTGTCTAATATGGTAACTTCCAGATACAGTTAACTACTGAGCACTTGAAATATGACTAGTCCAAATTTGAAATGTTCTATAAGCAAAAAACACACACCACATTTCAAAGATTTAGTACAAAAAAAGAATTTAGATTATCTCAAATTTTAAATTATTTCTTTGAAATGATAATACCTTGATTATATTGGGTAAAATAAAATATATTCTTAAAATTAATGCCAACTGCTTTTTAATTTTTTAATGTTGTGACTACAAATTTTAAATTACATATGTGGTTTATATTCTATTTCTAGTGGATAGTATTGATCTAGATGCTCAGCGTCATTCTAGAGATTTTCATTCTTTTTTTTTTAAACTAGAGATTTTCATTCTTAATGACTGAATATTTCTATTAATTTAATTAATTTGAACTCACTCTTTTCTTACAGGCTTATTTAATATTTGTTTATTATCTTCTAGAGTTGATAAGAATATAAAAGATAAATTAAATAAAACTAATTAATGATCATTAATCATGTTTATATGGCACTGACCTCGATCTTCCAAGAGCTTGGGAAGTCCTTTAAACACCTACATTAATGGCTTTGTGTCATGGCAAGTGATACTGAGTACTGAACCAGAAATATTCTAATGCTGTTCTTGCCTTAGGTGAATGCCTCTGCCTGGTGCTCCACCAAGCATAATAAACAGTGAGTGACACATAATAGCTCAAGCACTGATACGTGTGTTGGAAAAGTGTCATAGCATTTTTTTTCAAAACAGTGTCATGAAATAGAATATAAGAAATTAGAAAAGTCAATCTGTTTCTACTACTTGTGATTTATTTTCAAACTCAGCTTTCAATCTGTATGCAGTACAATGTATGCATGAATTTATGGTCACCTTCATACATGAGGGGTATTTTTTTTAAATGAGTGGCCACTGTATTTGTGACCTCTAAAAATAAAAGAAAATTTTCTTACAGGAACTGAAAGAAATAATGAGATGGAAAGTCCTAGCATTAAAAAAAAAAAAAAAAAAAAAGCCACCAACCACCCCTCCACGTCACTTGTTTTATCCACTGAATTGAAAAGCAAGAATCACAAGAAAACAGCTCAACCATGAGAAAATAGCAACATCCTTCTGTTCTGGGATATACAGCAAGGGCTTTCACTGAATCCAAAGGAAATACAGGCCTACGATGAGCCATTTGTGCAAAGGAAATAGAAGCCTGCAAAATCACATAGAGCATTCAAGCTGATAAAGACTCAAAAAAAGAATAGCTGTATTAGGAAAATTGTATAGGAAAATTATTCTGTATAATTTTCCTACTCTTCACTAAGGAAGTGTACTCTATATCTGTAACAGTATATTCAAAAAGGGAAAAAATTATTTTTCTCCAAGAAAATTATTTTTCTCCAACACGTTTTCAATAACAAGAAACTTTATAATAGGAAATCATTCAAAGGATTTAATAATGTAAAGATAATATACTTAGAATAATGTAATCTTAAAGATACCCATATTAAAAAAAAACCTCACAAAGGCAATGAAGAGATAACTTAAGACTGCTCAACAGAAGTACAGAAGCACTTAGTATGATTCTATTTTTGTTCCTCTTTAAGCTTCCAATTTTCCAGATAGATTGACCAAAGCACTGAATTTAGTAAACTTGCTAAAATTATAAACAGCCTGTAAAAGACCAGAACTAGAAGTAAATTAATTTAAATTGATTTTTTATTAATTTATATTAATATAATATAATAATATATTATATATATTAATAATTTATATTATTAATATATATAATATATATAATATATATTATATATATTATATATATAATATATATATATAAAATAATATAATATATAAAAATAATAAATTATTTTTTTATTAATTTTCTTTCTCTCTACCTTCTCACTATAAACCCACTATTTCTAGGGCAAAATGAACAAAATGCTTTTTACCAAATCTAACATGAAAGAAATAATATTTTTTTAAATTTTTTTTAATTGAAGTATAATTAACACAAAGTGTTGTATTAGTTTCAGGTGTGAATGTAATAATTCAACAGTTCTATACATTATTCAGTGCTCATCAAGATAAGTGGACTATCGATCCCCTCTATCTATTTCACCCATCCTTCCACCCACCTCCCCTCTGGCAAGGACCAGTTTGTTCTCTGTATTTAAGAGTCTGTTTTTTTGTTTGCCTCTTTTTTCTTTGTTCATTTGTTTTGTTTCTTAAATTCTACCTATGAGTGAGATCATATGGTATTTGTCTTTCACTGACTTACTGCATTTAGCATTAAATCCTCTAGGTACATCAATGTTGTTGCACATGGCAAGATTTCATAATATTAAAGAAATAATCTTCTTAATAGAGAATTCATTATAGAAAAGGTCCTTGAAGCAAGGTCAGCTTTTAAGACATTGTTCCACATAATCATGCTAAAATTTTTCCCAAACTACAACTATTAGTTAATAATAAAAACATTATATAAAATGTATACAATCATATACTTTTAAAAATCAAAATGGGATGGGGTGATTCATAATTTCCTAAAGTTTTCTTTTTTCATATATCATAGACATTTCCTTTTTAGTACTTATTTTTTGATTATACATAGTTTATCATTCTATAATGATAGAGTAGTTTCTCAACTACCACTGTATATATCTATTTACTATTTAGGTTATATGCAATTTTTCACTATTACAAACAATATTACAATATTATTATACTTTGCAACCTATATAAGAATTTCAGAAGAATAAATTTCTAGAGGTGGAACCTCTGAGTCAAAGTTTATCATTTTTTGGGTTTGGGGCAGATATAGCAAAAATTACCCTCCAAATTACTTGGGCCAATCAATGTTCCCACCAGAAAAATACAGGAGGGCCTCTTCTCCCATACCCTCATCAACACTGAGTGAAGAAGAACATATCTCAATTTTTACTCCACTTGGGTTTTTCTGACAAATCAAAATTGAGAGTTTTTTCTTTTTTCTTTTTTCTTTTTTAGCTTACCTTTTATTCCCTACTCTCTTGTTCACCTGGTCTTTCCTGATGCTCTCTGTGAAAAAGAATAACAATAATAAAAGTTCTCTGTCTTGAGACAGAGTATACAGGATATATTTGAAAACATTCATCTGATTCCAGGGACTGGCAAATATAATCCAGTGCTGGATATACTATGAACTCCTGAAATTTTTCTAACATCTTTGGTTTGGCTTTTCAGCAAACAAAGCAAAAATCAATCTTATTCTATATAGTGTTCCCTAGGAATAGGGAACATCTCAATTTAGTCTGTATCCAGCAAAAATTCAAAACTTTCAATATTATCCAATTTTTAATTTCAACTCAGTTTACATGATTTTTCTCTTCAATTTCTGTCTCTCATGAACACAGATTCAGACCCGAAGAGAGAGCCTTTTTGAAAACTTATACTTCAAAAGGAAACAAACAAAAAACAAGAGAAGTGCTTCAGTATTGCCGTGGCATCTTAGGACAACATGTAAGAGCTTTAGTGAAGCCTTTGAAGATTTAAAATGCACCAAATTAAAAACCATGTCCATTTAAATAAAGAGCTCTTCTGGCATTAATACTGTCCACATTTCTGGTGGGGAAGTAAATGGTTTTTTTAAAGATATGAACACAGCTGGAGATAAAGATATTTTCTTTATAGGGACTATCTAGATATTTCCCTCTTGGATATTAACGTTAAGATAAAAGCAAAGCCGATTTGTGCAATGGACATGACAGAGAAGTGAGCTACAAAGAGAAAACAGTTTTCAGATTGCAAGAAATTGGAATGCTATAGAATATCACCAAGTCTTAAGGATTTGAAGACAACTTTAAAAGAGATCTATTTCAACACTTATCCATCTAGTGCTTAAATCTTCTCCATGGGAGACTGGTCAAATGTTCATTCACTTAATGTTTAAATACATGCAATGATAGGGAACATGTTACCTATTGAGGCTGCATTAAACTCTGGAGCAGTCCATTTAGCCATGACAATTAGTAAGTCCTTCTTGTTATGTCCTGCTGAAATGTATTTCCTTATACTTAATATTTATGGATTCTTACCTATATGCTGAAATTATAAAAGAACTCTTTTCTGGCTAATTCTACATCGATTCCCAACTCCTTCTTCCTTTCACCTTCCATTAGCTAAGGGATGCCAATGGAACCCAGTTATGACCAATGAGACATAAGAAAAGTTTAAATGGGGGTTCTGGAAAGGGCTTTTTCATCCATTCCCCCTTCTTTCTGCGTTGGCATAAACTTGATAAAGGTATAATTGCTCTTTGAAACTAGGAATCACAGACACTGGCCCTTACATCCCTGAACCACTGAACGCTAGCAGCTACCTACTTTTATACTTTCTGCTACTTAAGAAAAGTAAACCCCATCAATTCTGAGGGATTTTAACTGAGGGTTTCTGATGCTTGCACCTTAAGACACACCTACTTAACACATATGCCACACAGTCACACTGGAAGGTCAGAAATTTATTCTACTTGATAACACCTCGTATCTTAACAGAGAAAAAAATATTTCAATAAACTGGTACAGGTAGCCAGATTAAATATATTCTCACCTTCATGTCAACAATCTAGAATACATTATCATAGTGCAACAGCTTAAAACTATTAGGTAGACTACACCCAAAAGTAAACTTAGTAAAACTTAGTAAATGGAAGTTAGAGACCTCTGAATTCTGATGGAAGACCACTGAAGCAATTTATTTATTGTCCCTGATCAATTCTTTCTCTTCCCTGTCTTCTCTTCCTATTCCTATCTTACCTCACCTCCAAATTCACATTAAATTAAGATTTTTAAACCCTGGGAAGCCTGATAGAATGATTCAATTTGTTTTCTCTTCCCTTTTTTTTTTTTTTCAAGTCTATCAGGATGTCAATTTTCTGCAAATTACTTGCCACCATAGCTTAATCTCAAAAAGGAGTACTGAATTTCAGCTTCAACAAAAGTGAGTCTCAAGTTGCAAAATATGATTTACAGATACTGATCTGCTATAATCTTTTAAACTAATAGCAAAATGTCCCCCCAGAAATATGTCCAAAACTTGGTCCTATTTTTCTAGCTTTATTTAATGCATATTACCAATAATGCTATAAAAGAATTAGGACACCTGGACAGCTTAGTCAGTTAAGTGTCTACCCTCAGCTCAGGTCATAATCCCAGGGTCCTGGGATGGAGCCCCATGTTGGGCTTCATGCTCAGCATGGAGCCCACTCCTCCCTCTCCGTCTGCCCCCCAGTCATGCTTGCTCTCTCTCAAATAAATAAATAAAATCTTTAAAAAATAAAATAATTAAAGTATTATACATATACATAAAATAAATCTAAATTTCTCCCCATAATTTATACCTAACTCAATTCTTTTAAAGAAAAATTATAAATCTATTGTTACAGAATTTGTATTGATCAATTGCAAAATTGCATTTTTCTTCCCCCCCCCCCCTTTTTTTTTTCTAATTAGAGAGAGAGGGCAGAGGGGGCAGATGGAGAGGGAGAGAGAGAATCTTAAGCCCCATGCAGGGCTCAATCTCACAATCCTGAGATCATGACTTGAGTCAAAATCAAGAGTTGGACATTTAACCAACTGAGCTACCCAGGTGCTCCTATAAGTGGCATTTCTAAATCAGTCAGCAGGATTGATCATATATCTTCCATCTACTTCAAAGAAAACTTCTAAGAAGATAGTAAAATAGTTAACAGAATGAACTCTGGCAAAAGTAAGGTCTGAGTTTGAATCTGGATTTTGCCCCATATGCATTGACTGATATGGGGCAAATTACTTAACCTCATGTGTCTTCATCATTAAAGAGTGAATAATCATCTTTACACCTCCTAGGTTTATTACGGGGATAACGTAAGATGTGTGTGTGTATGTATGTAAGCCACACACACAATATATATTTATAGCTTAGGATCATCACTAGCACATATGTGTTCAATAAATGATTAGCTATTTACATTCCTAGAAAAGTGCTGGTACCCTTTGGTAGGCCTTAGACCTCAACCATACTACTCTCTTTTATACTGCCCCGGTTTTCTCAAATTCTTTCTTTTGATTTGGTAGAATGATTCAAAATCATGGAATGGCTAGCATGTATAATTTGTTTTCATATTTACATAACTTTATATGTTTTAATCTCCGAGCCATTGCCTATCCTTTTGTAGAAATAGAATCTATGTGGTTTGGCAAGAGGTTTTGAAACAAGAGCCATGGTAAGGAGGTAGAGATTGAATCCCCTAACATTAGAGGTTTTATGCCTTAATTTGTAGTCTACCAGGAGGGTAGCCTGAGACAAAAATTCAAGTGCAAATTGCTTTTTTGGGAAATGCTGGGAACAATGATAAGGAAGTAAGAAAGAGATACAAAGAAGGGTTCCTTCTCAATCCAGCTACCACTGTAGGTAACCTCAGCTTAATCTCACTGAAGCAACTCTAGGAACCAGTGCAAAACATACACCTTCAAATTAGAGCACCCAAAGGGCAAGGAAGCTCAATTCCTTAGATTATCAGTTGAGGGGTATGCCCAGGGGTTAATTCCCTGGTCGTTCTCACCTACTGATTATGGATCAAAGGCATATATGTTTTCTGTGGTGGGGGAGGAGGGAGAAATTAGAGATGCTAATGCTGGGGCATGAAATCCAGGAGAAACCCAGTGAATGATCAGGGTAGGAGGAAGGGGAACCAACGGTGTGTGCCTCAGGACACCAAGCACCAAATCAAATTAGAAGAACAAGAGCTAAATCCAAGTAATGTCCTTTGGCAGGATAAATCCCTGGAGTAAAAATATCACAGGAAAGGAATCTGAGGAGAGGAAGTAAAAGGCTTAAATTTTTGTGGAATGGAAATGCTGGCAACTCAGAAGAAAGCTGAAATTTTGGTTTTGGGAGCATGGCACACATCTCAACCCAAACAATTTCATTTGTATGTATCATAGCAGGAAATTCATGGTGCTGTAAGTCCTTCCCCTCGCTATGTGGGCACACCTAGGACTTTGGGCCCACCTTTTGGTGGGACTTTGGGTGACTATTGTATAGAGCATATAGTATTCCCAAAACATGTCAAGTCACACTTTTCAGAGCCTTTGAAGGAGGAGTCCATTTTGGAACTCCTCCTTAGACCTGAACTATCCTCTCTGAGGAAAATTCAGACACCTTTTGACTCCAGAACTCCTTTGGTGACTGACATTTACTTGCTGGATGACATTTGCTGAATTTTCCTGGCCTGCTGTGCAGAACTTGTTGGTGCTGTCCTCCACAGTGGATATCTAGAGAGAAGCCAGGAACTGTAAGCTAAAGCCCAGAATACAGGTGGAAGTAAACCTAAAATTGTGAGAAAACCTGAGACACCTGCAATTAATGACCTCTGCTTCCCTTACTTCTTCAGCAAACATTTATTAAGCACTTACTTTCCTCTCACTTATATATGTGGCAGAGTTCAGAAGGAAGCAAGCCTGGAGCTCACATCCCCTCTTATAAGTTCTGTCCATTAGTACATTTGCGC
Organism: Lutra lutra; assembly: GCF_902655055.1. Lineage (NCBI taxonomy): Eukaryota > Metazoa > Chordata > Mammalia > Carnivora > Mustelidae > Lutra > Lutra lutra. Next base: position 48,749,760 of record NC_062280.1, on the reverse strand, counting down.
TAAGGAGACCAAAATTGTACATTAGATTGTTTTGATTAGACTGTCACTTATTTCCTAATGTCTGAATGCTGCAATCAATTTCCACCTCATCCCTGCCTCATTCCTGACAAGTTTATCAGAGGGGCCCTCAGTCAAATTCATCTCTGACGCAATTGACAATGTGTCCTACAGTGAGGTCCTTCTCAGACACAAGAGATGTCATTATCATTAAAAGGGCTTGTGAAACATTTACAGTGAGCTATTCAATAATTTTTTTGGGCTTCCTTGAAATAGGGTTACACTTAGGAAATTTTAAGAACTTATTAGGACATCTTCATATCAGAACTATGGGATTTTCTTTATACAGAGAAAATTTCTGTGGGAGTCATGATTGTTTATTGCATTGATTTTTCAATTTTATAAACCCCTGTGGACTTGATATGTTGGAATAAAGATATCTCACTTCAAAAAAAAAATGGCTGTTGATGTGGAGTTGTTCTTACAGATTGATGTAAAAAATAGAAATGTTCAAAGGCTACTTAAAATTAATTTGGGGGCAATTCTAAAAGGAAAAATAATTAAATAATGTGCTTTTAGATCCTTCCCCGAAACACACAAATCTTCCATTTTGTATAGCGGGATTTTTTTTTTTTCAGAAAACTACATATATAAATGAAAATCTTTGGAAATATAATGGAATCTTTATGTCTTTGGGGGCAACATTACCCTTGAAATGTGATTATAAAGCTGAGAATGGTTTCATTTTAAAAAACTCAACTCTAAGTTATTTACACTAACAAAAATACTGATTGAACAATTGTTTAAGTATCCAAACAAAAAATAATTTACTGATATGTCCAAGTGAGACAATGGAAACAAGGTAAGAAGGAAAAGGGAAATAAATTAGGATACTCAATTTTGCCTTCATTAGTTAAGAAAACCAGTGCTGTTTTAAGAAGGCAAATGATAGTCCCTTCTCGGGGCCCTATTTGATTCTAACTGCTTTCTAAGTTTATTCCTGTTAGTTCCTAATGGAAAATTCAAAGTGGCTAGAATACAGCAAGCTTTTTTTTCTTAAATACTACTTTTAGACAGACTTTTACTTTGCACTTTACCACAGACTCCATCACCCCCTATTACTCATAACCCCATTCTTTTTTTTTTTTTTTAAGATTTTATTTATTTGTCAGAGAGAGAGGGAGAGAGAGCAAGCACAGGCAGACAGAATGGCAGGCAGAGGCAGAGGGAGAAGCAGGCTCCTGCTGAGCAAGGAGCCCGATGCGGGACTCGATCCCAGGACGCTGGAATCATGACCTAAGCCAAAGGCAGCTGCTTAACCAACTGAGCCACCCAGGTGTCCCACATAACCCCATTCTGATTTAAACCTTTATTTATTCAGCCTGGTCTTTGTAGACTGTGTGATTTGGGACTCCTCTTCAACATTTCCTCCACCCAGCCAAACTGTTCTATTAACTATCCCAGAACACTGTTCATTCCATAATTCTACCGTCAAGTAGCCCCCCTCATTTCCTCTTTGCCTGCCTAAATTCCATTTCTTCATAAAATCCATTCATATGACAACCCCTTCATAAAGGGGTTATAGTAATTATTATTTGTGAGCAGTAGCTTACCAGTATATGTTTAATAATTGGCTCTCCCTGGGAAAGAGGGAAATCATTGATCTGCAGTGTTTGCCAATTTCTGTGGTATAAATTTTCCTACCATGGTATTGCCAATTTCAAAATGTATAGTTGGAAAGGTGCTCACAATCTGCTCTTGAGAGCTGATGAGAGCCAGCTCCAGCACACAATTGTTTTATCAGACTAAGTTGTTCAGTACTTTGTAATGCCATATCAAGGAACTGTATTTTTAAGAGAGGTGAGATCTTATAGTAAAAGCAAGCAGCATGGAGCAGAAGTAAAAAGAACTGGGTTCTAGCTCTAGCTCTACCATTACCTAACTAGGTGACTCTAAAGCCACTTAACCACTCTGGGTCTCAGTTCTCTCACCTGTAAAATAACAAGAGCACAAACTTTCTAATAAATAACTTTCTAACAGTAACAAGTCTACAAGTCTATGATTGTATGTAACCCCTCATATGACCATGTCTTTTATCACCCATCTGAACTGAAATCTCCTTTAGAGTAGGCTGTGCCATAACATATTATGTCTTCAATACGTCAAGCACAGTGCCTTGTACTTAGCTGGTGCTCCACAAATAGTTTTTTGAGTTTTTACCTGGGTGACACCAGAGAGCCTGAGTATATGGTGGGTTAATGGAAGACAATGGGGTGTGGGACTGTATCAGCACAAGGAGACAAGATCACAAGATTAATCTGAAGAATAATTTTCTCTGTGAATATAGATATTTTCTAGGCTGGTTACAGATGGATAGGAAGCACCATATTTAGTTGCACATCATGATGGTTCCTTCCCTCCTTTTCAAGAGCCACTCTGAACAGGCACCAAGCTGTCCTCATTTGACAGTGTCTCCTAATAGAAACTTCCCTTTCCCACCATCACTTTTCTATTCTCAAGATCACACTAAACTGTGTATTTAGCATTTTTTTTGTCATTTGTATTTCTCCCACCATATACCCCTGCTAGATTTATCTCTGAGAATATCTTTCCTAGCAGTTTCTTTCTTTCCATTTTTCTGATAACGGTACTTGTGATCATAAAGAACATGAATTGGGACACTACTGTTTATACTCATATACCAAAGCACAAGAAGACTAGATGTTTTGAAGTAAAATTGGACATTCAACAGAATGATAAATGTGATTCTTTCTACCTCAGTTTTAGCCAAAGTGCCAAAGGCCTAGTTATTATATAACAGGGAGGTAGGAAGAGCCCCATGCAGAATAGCAAAGATTGTAAAATCACTTCTGCCAGCAGTAATAATCTCTGAGCAATAAAAACTCTTGAGTTGGAAGAACTGGAGAAGAATCCTTTGGAGAGAGTTGTTACAGGTATTGTTGCCCCAAGGAAAAAATACTACACCTTTGCTTTAAGTCAGTTGAGAGCAAATTCAAAGGGATACTTGGAGAGTTTGACAAGTATCTCCCAGAGTTTAAGTGCTGAGATAAAAAGCTGTGACTAGACTGGAGCAATGCAAAAAGACAAGACTCAAATTTTCTGAAGACAGGATGTGGGCTATGTAGGAGGGAACAAATGTAGAGCCACCTTGAAAGAACTGTCTAGAAAGACAAAGGGACGCAAGAGATGGATAGCTACAAGAAGTCCAGGAACTGAAGATAATGTCTTAAAGTATCACCTATTTTGCTTAGCATATCACCTATTTCACAGGAACCAGAGTTATCGTTGAAGGTCCCAGAAGGGGAATCACCCCAAAAACACTGGATGAAAGAGTCTGCTTTGAACATCTATGAAGTCAAAACCAAATCACATCAGTAAGATCTCTACTGTCTCCTTATCTATCTTTCCTCATCCCACTCCCATGCTGGAGGGGCCAGAAACCATAGCTAGAGAATGGAAGAGGAAATGCCACTTCCCATATGGATGCACACACATGCCCACACACATATACACCAGACTTCTGATCCTTAGTCAGGCCCTGGCTTAGGATGGAAGAAAATTTAAAGAGGAACAATAAGTTTAGGTTATCGTATTGAACTGTATTCTTCTTTGAAGCTGGAGAACTGTTAATTATCAGAGAGTAACTTAAAAAGTTATGAGTTCTTCAATTCTGTTATTCCTCTATTTTGCCTAATTACCAATATTAAGACCATGTTTTTTTCTTTTGCCTTTCATTGAAAAAACACGATGTATTTCTACTACCTTTAGATTTTTAAGTGAGCTTGTCCTAGGACCTGAAACACTTATTCTTTATAAAAGAAAATGTGTGCATCATTCCAAAAATCAATGGTTGGGACTCAGTCCATTCGGAGATTGAGTTTCTGCAATGTGCTTATTCCAATGGGGATTGCCCAGATAATGTTAAAATAAAAATCTTTATGCAAAATGATAATCTTTGTATAGAAGTTGTATATGGATCTCAACTCCCTCAAAAGATATAGATGTTTTCCCTAGCAGGTCTGCACAGGGATAAGACAAACTCATTATTTCACCTGTATTAATTTGTCATGGTGTGTACAGTCTTGTACCCAGGATAGATAGGGCACAAGCGAAGACTTCCAGGCTTTCTCTTGGGGGCTCAAAACATCATATTGACAGAGTTAATAAAGATATATTCTAAGAATTATGAACCTCCCCACTATTTTTCTGGAACAGCAGCCAAAACCAATAGCAAAACAAATGACCCAATGCTGCCACGATGGCAGGCATTCTTTACTACATTTCATGCCAATTATTTCCTTTCACATGACAAGCAAGCATTAATTTTCAACTTCTGACCTATATTTCACAAATCTGGGTTTCAGACCAAAAGAAACACTAGCTATCATAAAAATGCTACAACAGCCTGCTACATGATGAGGAGTCCCTTTAGGCTCCCAGCCAAAAAGTTTGGTTTGAGTCTGCAAAACTTTTATAGAGTAGAAAGGTGAGGTAGGAGAAAAAGAGGATAATTGCCCTCCCTTCCTTAAGAAGTCTTATTTATCACAATATCTACTACATTCAGAGTGGTAGAAAGAAATGAAGGAAATAATAATCCAGTGTTTACTGGTTTCCATGGTATCTCAGGGGCCAGCAGACCATGTCCATAGCTGTTTCCCCTCTCTCAAACACATTCTTTTTTTTTTTTTTCCATTTTATTTATTTTCAGTGTTCCAGCATTCATTGTTTATGCACCACACCCAGTGCTCCATGCAATACATGCCCTCCATAATATCCACCACCAGGCTCACCCAACCCTCCACCCCTCTCCCCTCCAAAAACCTCAGATTGATTCTCAGTGTCCACAGTCTCTCATGGTTTGTCTCCCCCTCCAATTTCCCCCAACTCACTTCTAATCATTCAAGTAAAACCTCCAAAAAAAAGTATCCTGACTGCCTGAAATATTCCAAAGACATGGAATTGGGATAGAGAACACTCCAGATAAAAAACCTTATGATAGAGGGTGGCTTTTGCAGGATGTCATTGCCGAAGGCATTTATAGTGGCTGAGCGGGGATTTGAGTGTGATGGTGCACAGCCACTAAACGGTTCCCTAGGGGCCCTGAAAAAGAAAAAGCAATATCCAAAAGTGCCCAACATCTTTCTAGGGGTAACTTTTTAAGAGTAAGAATCTAACTCTGTAAAGATTCACAATGTGTTTAACTGAAAAAATGTAGTGAAGATACATATATCCCCAGCCCCATAAAGCAAACCCTGAGTACAAAAAAGAACCAGATCACAAAACATTCTCAGATTATAGCTAAGTTCTATATGGATATCAAGACCCAGAGAGATTTAATTTGATTTTCTAGTATAACAGAGTAAGTCAGAAATAGGGGTTTGAATGAAAATTCTTTTTGCCTCACAATTGTACCAAGTGCTTAAATAAGTCACTGTCAAACTCCATTGTTTCAAATTATATTGCTGTTTCTAGGCATAATAAGAGAAACATGGGGAAAAGGGACAGGAGGCATATTACACTGTTATTCAAAGTAGCCTCCAGCATCTTTCTGTACTTCATTCATTCACTTCATTCAGTTATTCATTCATTCACAAATATATATTAACTCCTACATTCACAAATATATATTAACATATATTCACAAATATGTATTAACTCCTACATTTCAGGCAAGTTGCTGGGGTTGAAATTGTGAACAAGATCCATAAGCCTCCTATCTTCATGGAGAGTCAGAAGAGAGGCCAATCATACTCTGGGCAACAGACTAGTTGTAGCTGAGCCAAGGCCCCAGAACTACCTTCTGACATACTTTAGATGAGGCAGCCAACCTTTGTAGAAAGCAAGAATTCTTTGCTTTACCACTAGCGTATTATGTGATCTCAAACAACTCATGAATACTTTCTGGTCCCCAATTTGCCATCATTGCCATGAGACAATCACACATATTTTACACCTACTGTATATGGAGCTAAATTCTAAGAAAATAAAGCTTTATAAAGTACTGTATAAATATCTAAATTACAAATATTAGAAAATATTTGTAGCAAAAATACTTGTTAAGAGATGGCATTCTACTTGTTACCTAACTCAAGTCTAACAAAAAAAAGTACATGCTGTCAGAGATGAGAGCCAAAAGAGGGAACTAAGTGGTGGTTGTAAGTAAACATTTGTGCAATGCCTCCTGAAGATTACAATACTGAGTTCTGTATAAGGTCACAAGGTAGGACATAGCAATGTTTTTCACAGAGTTTTATTTAAATTATTCACAACTATGTAAGAAAAAGAACATGTATATTTTCCATTAATACCTTCCAGAATTTTTTTTAAAAGGGGGAAATAAGACAAACAGGCTTTTTATGGATGAAAATTGTTTTCTTTAAAATACAAATAGATTTATTTCAGTTAATATTCAATGACTCTAGGGAAAAAGGGTAGAGGAATAATCCATGAACTTTATTTTTTGATTTTGATGGAATTTTCTCCCCTTCTCTTTCCCCACCCTCTACCAAAGGAAAGGAGCCAAGAATTATGAGTTGGGGGTGTTTTTTCATTCCTCCATAATTCAAACACATGTTTTCCAACTGAAAAGGAGGCAAGTTCTTTTTTAGCTGTGATCCAGAATGATCACATTTAGTTTCAAAGAGGATGATTAAAAGCAAGTAAATACACAGTAGATGTATAGTTATAGTCACAAAGAGGGTTTTTTTTTTCCTTCAACTAAAATGTAAATGAATCAAAATAGTTTGAGTGGCTTTACCTCTAGGTAAAAAAATACATATTTTTTAAAGGAGTGTGCAAAAAAGGTAACTCATAGCTGGGTTTACTGGATTCCTTATGGCAACAAGTGCCTTGGAGTTCTTGTTTTTAGAAAATGAGAACAATGGATTTAAATCCAAAGCCATTAAGGAATCAAAACTTGCCACTGTAAGCGTACTCAAAGAGATTGTCCTTGAGGGGAACATGGGTGGCTTAGTGGGTTAAAGCCTCTGCCTTCAGCTCAGGTCACAGTCCCAGAGTCCTAGGAATGAGCTCTGCAACTGGCTCCCTGCTGAGCAGAGAGCCTGCTTCCCATCCTCTCTCTCTGTCTGCCTCTCTGCCTACTTGTGATCTCTGTCTGTCAAATGAATAAATAAAATCTTTAAAAAAAAAGAGAGAGAGAGAGATTGTCCTTGGATGCTTTAGCACAAGAGGCATGGGGAATACACTGCAGTTCATCAAGACTGGTTTCCATGTTGTCAAGTCCTGGTACACATATATGGGAAAGCTCTGACCCTTTTGTAAACAGACAGCTTGACTCCCCCACCTTTGGTGTGGTGGGGCCCACCTAGCCCAGTAGCATACTTCTCATCTAGCAGAATATTAACTTGGCATGAGATGATTTATCATCTCATTGGAGTTATTGGAGGCATGGCAGGGTAGCTACAAGGAGTAAATATTCTAATGCACTCTCACTCCAGGAAAGCATAGATAAGGTAGAGAAGGTAAGTCCATTATAAGCTTAAATACTTAATAAGACTTAATACCAGTCCTTTCCCAACAGAAGCAAGGGGGGGGGGGGGCAGAAAGAGCTTCAAAGAAGCAATGGGAAAACCACACACCAAAACACATCAAGAGTTCTACACAGTTGCAGAAGGGCTGCAATGGAGTAAGTTTTTAGTAAAGGTTGTCAAAACTCAAAAGTATCACTATAAGAATACTATAAAAACACAAGAAAGAGGAAGACAATATGCAGTGGGGTAACTGCCAACTCAGAAAATGTCTTATAGAAGCATCAGCATGAAGAGAAACAAAGTCTTAACCAAAGTCATCTGATGGCTAAACTCTAGACACCTTGTAACCAAGATCTTTGCCTTTATTTTCCTCCCAGCAGTTGACTGCAATTTTACTGATTTAAATAAAAGCTGGATGTTTTTTTCTACAAATGAAACATATATATTTGCTGTTTGCATTTCTGAAATCTTTCTTTAGCCCTATAAGGCTCTGATAGCCATGGATACAAGTATTACTATTGCCGCCGCTGCTGCTGCTTCTCCTCTTGCACACGCAAACACTGAACACTAATGTACACTCATACATCCAGATCTGGGGAGAAGGAACATAATCTCTGATAAAAGAAAGTATAATTTTCTTATGGAGAATTTTTTGAGAGTTTATAAATATGGCAGTCTTGTCAGCTGTCTTTTATTTTTCAGTTGGTATCTCAGCTAGGCAACAAGGGACATTAAGCCTGATTTACCTGCACTAAATTTTAAATCTGCTGAAATCTCGCAAGTTTACCCTAGCCCAGCAGAGCACTGAGTATATTTTTCTTAAATGCATTATTATCGTGAGCCCAACCAGCAAACGTATTATTTAATTGAAGTTCTACCTTAATAATTTCTATAAATTAAAATATTTCCATTTTAATATTGTGAGTTATGAGCAAATAAAAAAATACCTGCTTAGACTTCATAAATGTGTTAGGATTTCACACTATTATCTTCCCCAGAGGCAGCCAAGCCTCAATCAATAATTGTATAGTGACATTTCAAATCCTCATATCTCAAGCTAACAAATAAAGCCAGCAGGGTAAGAAGCAAGTTTATTAAATATTATTTGAGGAATGCTTAAAAGATTGAAAGTATTTTTCCTTCACCAATTCATCATTGGCATGATATGAAAATGCCACTACAAATCTACCTAGTAGACTCAAAACATTCAAAGGCTCTGTTTTTTGTTTTTTTAAAGATTTTATTTTTATTTATTTGACAGAGAGATCACAAGCAGGCAGAGAGGCAGGCAGAGAGAGAGGAGGAAGCAGGCTCCCCGCTGAGCAGAGAGCCCGATGCGGGGCTCGATCCCAGGACTCTGAGATCATGACCCGAGCCAAAGGCAGTGGCTTAACCCACTGAGCCACCCAGGCGCCCTCAAAGGCTCTGTTAATAGGCAAATGTTAGTTTTGGAAGGGAAGGGGATGGGGGGATGGGTGAGCCTGGTGGTGGGTATTAAGGAGAACACATATTGCATGGAGAACTGGGTGTGGTGCATAAACAATGAATCTTGGAACACTGAAAAACTAAAATTAAATTTTAAAAAATCTTATAGGTATAACCTGAATTTTCTTATACCTTTAACACAGGTGTGCTAAAATGCAGTTCTATTTAAAATAATAATTTAAATGTTCCTGGCTTATACGTCCACTTATGTTAGGACCTCAGGCCTTCAGCAATCCCCACCTACTTCTCCACTCCCCACCTCCTGCAAGCTCCTTTCCAGTGTTTCTTGGATTTTTCAGAGGGGATCTCAGAACTACCCCTAAATAACCATATTCCAGCTAGCTCCTGAAGTGATTCCAGATGGGTTCTGCCACCATTCCTAAAGTACCCCAGTCCTTAACAGAGCCCTCCAGAAATAAAATCTACACAAGGAACTGTCATAGCAAAGAACACCTCACTTCCATTTTGATCCCAGGACTTACAGAGTGTTCTCTTTCTCTCTTTCTCTCTCTCACCTCCCTCTCTAACTTCCCTTTAAATTTCAGCAAAAGTCCCTCTGCTCTCCATGGAGCTCAGCTATGTTTCCAGCAGGGCTTGGGGACAGCTCCAGGTGTCTGCAATCACGATGCACACTGACCCAGCCCACCCCTCCCCACCCCCCCAGCAGCCAAAGCTCTCTTCTGAGAGTTCATTCAGCCTGGCTACTACTTCTCCCAAGACATTCTTCAGGGTTTGTGCAAATGTGCTTCTGGCAAATACCAGATACAAATTCACCAAATATGCCTGGATTTTGGTCTTACTTGAGACCATATTCACATATGAAAAGATGAAGAGAGAAATATTAACACAATATCATCCATAAACACTTTCATGAGAATTAGATTCCTTTTTTCAGCTTTACTGAGATACAATTAACCAATAAAAATTGTACATATTTAAGGTGTGCAACATCATTTAATATATGTGTACATCATGAAACAATTATCACAGTCAAGCTAATTAACACAAATATCACCTTTTTGTGTGTGTGTTGGGGGAGTGAGAACAACTTAATAGCTACTCTTAGCAACTTTCAATTATACAATATGGTATTATTTACCATGGTCCCCAAGCTGTACATTAGATCCCCTGAACTTACCCATCTTACAACTGAAAGTTTGTAGCCTTGCCCTTGGACCAACATCTCCCCATTTCCTTCATTTCTTAGCCCCTGGAAGCCACCATTTTATTCTCTGCTTTTTTCTAATAATTCTCCAATTCTCTGATCCTATCCTCTATTCTGAATTTGGCTTTTTTAGATTCCAAACGTAAGTGAGATTATACAGTATTTGTCTTTCTGTGTCTGGCTTACTTCACTTAGCATAGTGTTCTCCAGATTCTTAGACCAGTTGACCATTCAGAAGAGATTAGATCTCTGAATGATATGACAAATGAGATTTGATGAGCCTAACAAAAGGGGAGAGGGACATAAAAGCTAAAAAATGAAGAAGCTAGAGATCCTTCCCCAGAAGAAAAGTCCCTGGAGCCAGTGCTTTACCTGGTGCCACTGCCACCTGAATGGCCTCAGGCAGCCTGAAGATATTGGGCAGGGTGAGGGACACCTGGATGCAAGAAGCTAAAATGGGAATGGAGTGTTTTTGAGAATCAGTCTTAGAAATAAATGATCAGGGTGTCTGGCTAGCTCAGTCAGTGGAGCATGTGGCTCTTGATCTCGGGGTCATGAGCTTTATCCCCCAATTTGGGGATAGAGATTACATAAAAAATAAATAAAATTTTAAAAAGAAATAATTATCTTTTCCAATGAAATTCCACATTAAATTTTATGTTTGTTACTGGTCTTCACTGTAAATGGCTCTGTTCTATCTTTAGCCAGTCATAACATCAGTCGACATGACACCAAACATCCAGCCAATTCAGCCATAAACAAAACTCTAGTTAACCAGCCAGCTGTTTTCTGTATGTAACACCAGGCAATCAACTGGACTAATGAAATGCCTGGAATGATGGAAAAGACCAGATGTTCTGGCATTGTGTAAATGTCAAGTGCCAGTTGAAAACAAGAGTGTTAGCTGTCACTTTACATGTAATCTTAAAATGATCCACCCTGTACTCTCTCATGACCAGGACATAGACTCAACAAAGATCTAAGAGGTGCACGCAGAAACACATGTACAAACATGCACTAAAAACGCTAGCTAGTGAACATGTGTGTTATGAAACACATCAGAGGGATAGGGGAAATAAATTATTTCACACAATCTCTATTTTATAAACCTTACTAAAAAATGTGCCCCTTCCCTGCCAGTTTGTGCTCCTCTCTGCCCTGTCCTGCCCTGCTCTCGATCTCAGGGAATGACTTTTGTAGGCTCTTCTGCCCTCTAGATTTGGCATATAGGAGATAATACTGAAAGATGAAGAGCAGGAGGAAGAGAATAACTAGGTAATTTTCTTCTTCTGTCTCCAGTGATGTCTCCACAAGCCACAGGTCTTGCCAGTAGACCCCTCTTCTATAGCTCTAGTTCACACCTGAAAACCCCAACTACAGTCCCTCAAGTTCCCATGTCACCTGTGTAATCTGTTTTCTGGACTAAATATCACCAACTCAGAGACATAGAGTGACTTTTATTTCTCTGGCTGGACTCTGATACATAGGATAATCTGAAAAACTATCTTCTTATCCTGGGATTTCAGGAACAATCTGAGGCCCATGACATAGCAGCCCAGGTGCTAAGTTCTCCTTTCACTCTCCTCTCCTTGTTAAGTGTTCCAACTGAGAGGAAAAAGAAGTCAGTAAAAGTGACTTATCAAAGCTCAGTCCCACCCAAAATTTCCCCTGGTGGTTCTTATGAGACAGAACCTCCAAGTCAAATGTTTGCAACACTTTCCAAAATCAGCAAACAATCCTTTCCGCCAGCCTCCACTCTCTTTAAATCTGCAAATGGACATTTTTATTATGATTGTGGTAAGAACACTTAACATGGGATTCACCTTCTTCAAGTTTTAAGTGTACAAGATGTTGTTAACTATAGGCACGATGTATGGCAGCTCTCCACAACTTACGCATCCTGCATAATGGAAACTTTATACCTGTTGGTTCATAATTTCCCCCTCCATTCAGCCCCTAGTAACCAACATTTCACTCTCTGATCCTATGATTTTGACCATTAGATGCCTCTCATAGGCAGAATCATGTAGTATTTGTCCTTTGGTGACTGGTGTATTTCACTTAGCATAACGTCCAAGGTCTATCCATGTTATCACATATTACAGAATTTCCTTTTTTTAACCTAAAATTCCACTGTACGTATACATCAGGGGATATTTAGGTAGCTCATCTTGGCTATTGTGAATAGTGCTTCGATGAACATGGGTGTGCTAACATCTCCTCAAGATCATGATTTCAATTCTGTTGCATAAATAGAAGCAAAATTGCTAGATTATATAATATTTCTAATTTCAATCTTTTTAAGGAACTCCCATATTGTTTTCCATAGCAAATGCACCATTCTGCATCCTCACCAACAATGTAAAAGGTTCTAATTTCTCTACAGCCTCACCAATACTGTTTTTTTTTGTTGTATTTTTTTTATAACAGCCATCCTAACATGTGTGAGATGATATCTCATGGTTATGATCTGCATTTTCCCGAGGATTAGTAATATTGAGCATATTTTCATATACTTGCTAGCCATTTGTATTTCTTCTTTGGAGAAATGTCTATTCGAGTCTTTCGTACATTTTTAAATCAGGATATTAGGGGATTTTGCTATTCAGTTGTAGAAGTTCCTATACATTTTAGAAATTAACTCCTTACTTGGTATATGGTTTGCAAATATTGTCTCCTATTCTATAAGTTGCACTTTCACTCTGTTGACTGTTTCCTTTGCCACACAGAAACTTTTTCGTTTTTTGTAGTTCAAATCATCTATTTTGCTTTTGCTGCCTGTTTTTGGTGTCATAGCCAAAAAATCATCATCATAACCAATGTCATAACACTTCCCCCTATATATTCTTCTAGGAGTTTTACAGTTTCAGGCCCTTATTTTAAGTCTCTAATTCATTTTGAGTTGATATTTGTGTATGGTATACAAGTCCAATTTCATTCTTTCACATGTGGATATTGAGTTTTCTCAACACCATTTGTTAAAGAGACTATCCTTTTATCATTGTGTATTCTTGGCACCTTTGTTGAAAATTAATTGATGATATATGCATGGACTTATTTGTAGGCTCTCTATTCTGCTCCAATGATCTACATGTCTTTATGCCAGTACTTAATTTAACTTGAGAAAGAGCAAGAAAGTAGGAGGAGGAGCAAAGGGAGAGGAAAAGAGAGAACCTCAAACAGACTCCCCACAGGGGGGAGGAGACTGACTTAAGGCTAGATCTCATGACCCTGAGATAACAACCAGAGCCAAAACAGAGTCAGACACCTAACGGACTGAGCTGCCCTGGCACCCCCTATACTGTTTTAATTAGTGTAACCTTGTATTATACTACCAAACCAAGAAGCATAATGTCTACAGCTTTGTTCCTCTTTCTCAAGTTTGATTTGGCTATTCAGAGTGCTACGTGATTCCACAAGAACTTTTAACATTTTTTATATATCTGTAAAAAATACCATTAGAGATTTTATAGGGATTGCGATGACTCTGCAGATCACTTTGGACAGTATGGACATTTTAGTATTAAGTCTTCCAGTTCATGAACTAGGATGTTTTCCATATGTTTGTGACTGTTTTAATTTCATTCATCAATTTTTTTTAGTTCTCAGCATACAAGTCTTTCACACTCCCTGATTTGGTTTATTCCTATGTATTTTACTCTTTTTATTGCTATTGTAAAGGGATTATTTTCCTAATTTCCTCTTCAAATAGTTTGTTGTTAGTGTATGGAAATGCTGCTGATTTTTGTACGTTGATTTTGTATCCTGAAACTTTACTGAATTCCTTTATTAGTTCTAGTAATTTTTTTCTAATGGAGTCCTTAGAGTTTTCTCTATATAATCATGCCATTTGCAAACAAGGACATTTTAACTTGGATGACTTTTATTTTTCTTGTCTAATTTCTCTGGCTAGGACTTCCAGTACTACATTGGTTACAAGTAGTAAGAGCGGGTACCCTTGCCTTGCTCCTGGTCTTAGAGGAAAAACTCAGTTTTTCATATTGAGTATGATGTTAGCTGTGAACTTTTTATATACAGCCTTTATTACATTCAGGTAATTTCCTTTTATTCCTAGTCTGCTGAGACTTTTTATCATGAAGATGTGCTGAATTTGGTCAAACCCATTTATTGCATCTACTGAGATGGTAATGTAATTTTTATCCTTTATTCTCTTAACATGGTATATCACATTAATTAATTTTTGTATGTTGAAACATCCTTGCTACCCAAGAATAAATTCCACCTGATCATGGTGTATAATTATTGTAATTTGTTGTTGAATTCATTTTGGTAGTATTTTATTGATGATATTTGCATCTATACTCATTAGGGATATTGGCCTATAGTTTCCTTGTGATATCTTTATCTGATTTTTATGTTAGAGTAATCCTGATCACATAAAATGAATTTAGAAATATTGCTACCTCTTTCATTTTTTATGAGTTCCAGAAGAATAGGTGTTAATTCTTCCTTAACTGTTTGGTAGAATTCACCAGTGTAGCCTCCAGGTCCTGGGCTTTTCTTTGCTGAAAGGTTTTTGACTACTGATTCAATCCTGGTAAGTTGTATGTTTCTAGAAATATATCCATTTTTTCCCTTAGGAATGTATCCATTTCTTCTAGATCTAATCTGTTGGTGTATAATTGTTCATAACAATCTCTTAAGATCCTTTTTTTTTTTTTGTAATTTAATTTTTTTATTTTTTCAGCATAACAGTATTCATTATTTTTGCACCACACCCAGTGCTCCATGCAATCCGTGCCCTCTACAATACCCACCACCTGGTGCCCCCAACCTCCCACCCCCCACCCCTTCAAAATTCTCAGATCGTTTTTCAGAGTCCATAGTCTCTCATGGTTCACCTCCCCTTCCAATTTCCCTCAACTCCCTTCTCCTCTCCATCTCCCCTTGTCCTCCATGCTATTTGTTATGCTCCACAAATAAGTGAAACCATATAATAATTGACTCTCTCTGCTTGACTTATTTCACTCAGCATAATCTCTTCCAGTCCCGTCCATGTTGCTACAAAACTTGGGGATTCATCCTTTCTTTCTTTTTTTTTTTTTTTTTTTTTTTTTACAGCTTTATAAACATATATTTTTATCCCCAGGGGTACAGGTCTGGGAATCGCTAGGTTTATACACTTCACAACACTCACCATAGCACATACCCTCCCCGATATCCATAACCCCACCCCCTCTCCCAACCCCCTCCCCCCATCAACCCTCAGTTTGTTTTGTGAGATTAAGAGTCACTTATGGTTTGTCTCCCTCCCAATCCCATCTTGTTTCATTTACTCTTCTCCTACCCCCTCGACCCCACATGTTGCATCTCCTCTCCCTCATATCAGGGAGATCATATGATAGTTGTCTTTCTCCGATTGACTTATTTCGCTAAGCATGATACCCTCTAGTTCCATCCACGTCGTCGCAATTGGCAAGATTTCATTTCTTTTGATGGCTGCATAGTATTCCATTGTGTATATATACCACATCTTCTTTATCCATTCGTCTGTAGATGGACATCTAGGTTCTTTCCATAGTTTGGCTATTGTAGACATTGCTGCTATAAACATTCGGGTGCATGTGCCCCTTCGGATCACTATGTTTGTATCTTTAGGGTAAATACCCAGCAGTGCAATTGCAGGGTCATAGGGTAGTTCTATTTTCAACATTTTGAGGAACCTCCATGCTGTTTTCCAGAGTGGTTGCACCAGCTTGCATTCCCACCAACAGTGTAGGAGGGTTCCCCTTTCTCCGCATCCTCGCCAGCATCTGTCATTTCCTGACTTGTTCATTTTAGCCATTCTGACTGGTGTGAGGTGATATCTCATGGTGGTTTTGATTTGTATTTCCCTGATGCCGAGTGATATGGAGCACTTTTTCATGTGTCTGTTGGCCATCTGGATGTCTTCTTTGCAGAAATGTCTGTTCATGTCCTCTGCCCATTTCTTGATTGGATTATTTGTCCTTTGGGTGTTGAGTTTGCTAAGTTCTTTATAGATTTTGGACACTAGCCCTTTATCTGATATGTCATTTGCAAATATCTTCTCCCATTCTGTCAGTTGTCTTTTGGTTTTTTTAACTGTTTCCTTTGCTGTGCAAAAACTTTTGATCTTGATAAAATCCCAAAAGTTCATTTTTGCCCTTGCTTCCCTTGCCTTTGGTGATGTTGATGTTGAGGAAGATGTTGCTGCGGCTGACGTCGAAGAGGTTGCTGCCTGTGTTCTCCTCAAGGATTTTGATGGATTCCTTTCTCACATTGAGATCCTTCATCCATCTTGAGTCTATTTTCGTGTGTGGTGTAAGGAAATGATCCAATTTCATTTTTCTGCATGTGGCTGTCCAATTTTCCCAACACCATTTATTGAAGAGGCTGTCTTTGTTCCATTGGACATTCTTTCCTGCTTTGTCGAAGATGAGTTGACCATAGAGTTGAGGGTCCATTTCTGGGCTCTCTATTCTGTTCCATTGATCTATGTGTCTGTTTTTGTGCCAGTACCATGCTGTCTTGATGATGACAGCTTTGTAATAGAGCTTGAAGTCCGGAATTGTGATGCCACCAACTTTGGCTTTCTTTTTCAATATTCCTTTGGCTATTCGAGGTCTTTTCTGGTTCCATATACATTTTAGGATTCTTTGTTCCATTTCTTTGAAAAAAATGGATGGTACTTTGATAGGAATTGCATTAAATGTGTAGATTGCTTTAGGTAGCATAGACATTTTCACAATATTTATTCTTCCAATCCAGGAGCATGGAACATTTTTCCATTTCTTTGTGTCTTCCTCAATTTCTTTCGTGAGTACTTTATAGTTTTCTGAGTATAGATTCTTAGTCTCTTTGGTTAGGTTTATTCCTAGGTATTTTATAGTTTTGGGTGCAATTGTAAATGGGATGGACTCCTTAATTTCTCTTTCTTCTGTCTTGTTGTTGGTGTAGAGAAATGCAACTGATTTCTGTGCATTGATTTTATATCCTGACACTTTACTGAATTTCTGTACAAGTTCTAGCAGTTTTGGAGTGGAGTCTTTTGGGTTTTCCACATAGAGTATCATATCATCTGCGAAGAGTGATAGTTTGACTTCTTCTTTGCCGATTTGGATGCCTTTAATTTCCTTTTGTTGTCTGATTGCTGAGGCTAGGACTTCTAGTACTATGTTGAATAGCAGTGGTGATAACGGACATCCCTGCCGTGTTCCTGACCTTAGCGGAAAAGCTTTCAGTTTTTCTCCATTGAGAATGATATTTGCGGTGGGTTTTTCATAGATGGCTTTGATAATATTGAGGTATGTGCCGTCTATCCCTACATTTTGAAGAGTTTTGATCAGGAAGGGATGCTGTACTTTGTCAAATGCTTTTTCAGCATCTATGGAGAGTATCATATGGTTCTTGTTCTTTCTTTTATTAATGTGTTGTATCACATTGATTGATTTGCGGATGTTGAACCAGCCTTGCAGCCCTGGAATAAATCCCACTTGGTCGTGGTGAATAATCCTTTTAATGTACTGTTGAATCCTATTGGCTAGTATTTTGGCGAGAATTTTTGCATCTGTGTTCATCAAGGATATTGGTCTGTAGTTCTCTTTTTTGTTGGGATCCTTGTCTGGTTTTGGGATCAAGGTGATGCTGGCCTCATAAAATGAGTTTGGAAGTTTTCCTTCTATTGCTATTTTTTGGAACAGTTTCAGGAGAATAGGAATTAGTTCTTCTTTAAATGTTTGGTAGAATTCCCCCGGGAAGCCGTCTGGCCCTGGGCTTTTGTTTGTTTGGAGATTTTTGATGACTGTTTCAATCTCCTTACTGGTTATGGGTCTGTTCAGGCTTTCTATTTCTTCCTGGTTCAGTTGTGGTAGTTTATATGTCTCTAGGAATGCATCCATTTCTTCCAGATTGTCACATTTGTTGGCATAGAGTTGCTCATAGTATGTTCTTATAATTGTCTGTATTTCTTTGGTGTTCGTTGTGATCTCTCCTCTTTCATTCATGATTTTATTTATTTGGGTCCTCTCTCTTTTCTTTTTAATCTTATTAATTCTTTCAAAGAACCAGCTCCTCGTTTCGTTGATTTGTTCTATTGTTTTTTTGGTTTCTATTTCATTGATTTCTGCTCTGATCTTTATGATTTCTCTTCTCCTGCTGGGTTTAGGGTTTCTTTCTTGTTCTTTCTCCAGCTCCTTTAGGTGTAGGGTTAGGTTGTGTACCTGAGACCTTTCTTGTTTCTTGAGAAAGGCTTGTACCGCTATATATTTTCCTCTCAGGACTGCCTTTGTTGTGTCCCACAGATTCTGAACTGTTGTGTTTTCATTATCATTTGTTTCCATAAATTTTTTCAATTCTTCTTTGATTTCCTGGTTGACCCATTCATTCTTTAGAAGGATGCTGTTTAGTCTCCATGTATTTGGGTTCTTTCCAAATTTCCTCTTGTTATTGAGTTCTAGCTTTAGAGCATTGTGGTCTGAAAATATGCAGGGAATGATCCCAATCTTTTGATACCGGTTGAGACTTGATTTAGGACCAAGAATGTGATCTATTCTGGAGAATGTTCCATGTGCACTAGAGAAGAATGTGTATTCTGTTGCTTTGGGATGAAATGTTCTGAATATATCTGTGATGTCCATCTGGTCCAGTGTGTCATTTAAGGCCTTTATTTCCTTGTTGATCTTTTGCTTGGATGATCTGTCCATTTCAGTGAGGGGAGTGTTAAAATCCCCTACTATTATTGTATTCTTGTCGATGTGTTTCTTTGATTTTGTTATTAATTGGTTTATATAGTTGGCTGCTCCCACGTTAGGGGCATAGATATTTAAAATTGTTAGATCTTGTTGGACAGTTCCTTTGAGTATGATATAGTGTCCTTCCTCATCTCTTATTATAATCTTTGGCTTAAAATCTAATTGATCTGATATAAGGATTGCCACTCCTGCTTTCTTCTGATGTCCATTAGCATGGTAAATTCTTTTCCACCCCCTCACTTTAAACCTGTAGGTGTCTTCGGGTGTAAGATGAGTTTCTTGTAGGCAACATATAGATGGTTTTTGTTTTTTTATCCATTCTGATACCCTGTGTCTTTTGATTGGGGCATTTAGCCCATTAACATTCAGGGTAACTATTGAGAGATATGAATTTAGTGCCATTGTATTGCCTGTAAGGTGACTGTTATTGTATATTGTCTCTGTTTCTTTCTGATCTACTACTTTTAGGGTCTCTCTTTGCTTAGAGGACCCCTTTCAATATTTCCTGTAGAGCTGGTTTGGTGTTTGCAAATTCTTTCAGTTTTTGTTTGTCCTGGAAGCTTTTAATCTCTCCGTCTATTTTCAATGATAGCCTAGCTGGATATAGTATTCTTGGCTGCATGTTTTTCTCATTTAGTACTCTGAATAGATCATGCCAGCTCTTTCTGGCCTGCCAGGTCTCTGTGGATAAGTCTGCTGCCAATCTAATATTTTTACCATTGTACGTTACAGACTTCTTTTCCCGGGCTGCTTTCAGGATCTTTTCTTTGTCACTAAGACTTGTCAATTTTACTATTAGGTGACGGGGTGTAGACCTATTCTTATTGATTTTGAGGGGGGTTCTCTGAACCTCCTGGATTTTGATGCTTGTTCCCTTTGCCATATTGGGGAAATTCTCTCCAATAATTCTCTCCAATATACCTTCTGCTCCCCTCTCTGTTTCCTCTTCTTCTGGAATCCCAATTATTCTAATGTTGTTTCGTCTTATGGTGTCACTTATCTCTCGAATTCTCCCCTCGTGGTCCAGTAGCTGTTTGTCCCTCTTTTGCTCAGCTTCTTTATTCTCTGTCATTTGGTCTTCTATATCGCTAATTCTTTCTTCTGCCTCATTTATCCTAGCAGTGAGAGCCTCCATTTTTGATTGCACCTCATTAATAGCTTTTTTGATTTCAACTTGGTTAGATTTTAGTTCTTTTATTTCTCCAGAAAGGGCTTTTATATCTCCCGAGAGGGTTGCTTTAATATCTTCCATGCCTTTTTCAAGCCCGGCTAGAACCTTGAGAATCATCATTCTGAACTCTATATCTGACATATTACCAATGTCTGTATTGATTAGGTCCCTAGCCTTTGGTATTGCCTCTTGTTCTTTTTTTTGTTGTGAATTTTTCCACCTTGTCATTTTGTCCAGATAAGAGTTTATGAAGGAGCAATTAAAATACTAAAAGGGTGGCAACAACCCCAGGAAAATATGCTTTAGCCAAATCAGAAGAGATCCCGAATCGTGAGGGGGGAGAAAGGGGATAAAAATGGGTTCAGAAAGAAAGAAAAAAAAAAAACTATTAAAAAAAAGAAAGCCGATAAAGAAAAAATATAAAAAGAGGAAAAAATATATATATATTAGATAAACTATTTAAAAAACGTTAAAAAAAGAAAACGGTAAAAGTTAAAAAAAATTTAGCAGAAGAAGAGAAAAAGAAAAAATAATTGAAAAAGAAAAAAAATTAAATTAACTGCAAGGCTAAAAAATCATGGGGAGAGAGCCATGAGTTCCGTGCTTTGCTTTCTTCTCCTCTGGAATTCCGCTGTTCTCCTTGGTAGGTGAACTTGGTCCTGGCTGGGTTTCCCGTAGATCTTCTGGGGGAGGGGCCCGTTGTAGTGATTCTCAAGCGTCTTTGCCCCAGGCGGAGTTGCACCGCCCTTACCCGGGGCCGCGCTGAGTCATCCGCTCGGGTTCGCTTTCGGGAGCTTTTGTTCCCTGAGCGCTTTCCGTAGAGTCCGGAGGACGGGAATAAAGATGGCGGCCTCCCGGTCTCTGGTCCGGAGGAGCCGATAGCCCGGAGCCCCACTCCTCAGTGCGCCCTCAGAGAACAGCGCCAAATGACTCCCGTCACCCTGGCCTCCGGCCGCTCTCCTAGCTGACCGAGCCTGCGACCGGTTCAAGGCAACCCTGAGCTGAGAGTCACTCCTTGGCTCTGTCTCTGCAGCTGGCTTCCCCATTCTAATACCGGTAAGCTCTGCGACACTGAGACACCCCCGATCCTTCTGCGACCCTGCGGGACCTGAGGCCGCGCTTACCCCACCTGGGCTTCACCCCAGTTAAGCCTCTGGAGCGATGTCCCTCAGCGGAACAGACTTTTAAAAGTCCTGATTTTGCTCCGTTGCTCTGCCGCTCGCCGGGAGCCGGCCCCTCCCCCCGCGGTCTATCTTCCCGTCGCTTTGGATTCACTTCTCCGCCAGTCCTACCTTGCAGAAAGTGGTTGATTTTCTGTTTCTAGAATTGCTGTTCTTTTTCTCTTCAATCTCCCGTTGGATTTGTAGGTGTTTGCAATCTTTAGATAAGCTATTTAGCTGATCTCCCGCTACCCGAAGTAGTCTCAGCCTGCTACTTCTCTGCCATCTTGACCCAAAATCCTACTTTTTTTTTTTTTAAAGATTTTATTTGACAGACAGAGATCACAAGTAGACAAAGAGGCAGGCGGAGAGGGAGAGGAGAGTGCAGTTTTGAAGTAAACATTCTTGAATGCACCTCTTAAGATCCTTTTGATTTCTGTGGCAATTGTTGTAATGCTGCTCTTTCTTGTCTGATTTTATTTATTTGAGTCTTCTCTCCTTTTTCTTAGTCTAGCCAAGCTCTGTCCATTTTGTGTATCTTTTCAAAAGATAATTCCCATTTTCATTTACTTTTTCTATTTCTACTTTCTATTCTCTATTTATTTCTGCTTGAATCTGTATTATTTCCTTGCTTCTTCTAAGTGTGGGATTAATTTGTTCTTCTTTTCTACTTCCTTGAGATGTAAGGGTAAGTAATTTATTTGAGATCTTTCTTTTTGTTTAATGTAGTCTTATCACTAATAGCTTCTCCTAGTACTGCTTTTGGTACGCTCCTTGGCTTTAGTATGTTGTGTCATTTGTCTCCACATATTTTTTTAATTTATTCTTTGACTTGGTGGTGGTTCAGCAGTATGTTTTTAATTTTCACATATCTGTAAATTTTCCAAATCATATCATTATATTTGAAGTGTCCAGAATAGGCAAATCTATAAAGATAAGAAGTAGATTAGTGGTTGCTATGGGCTGGAGGGGAAAGAATAATGGGGAATGACTGCTAACAGGTATGTAGTTTGTTTTGAAGTTGATTAAAATGTTCTAAAATTAGATAGGTATATTGTACAACTTTGTATACAATAAATACTGAATTATATAGTTTATAAGGGTGAACTTCATAGTATATGGATTATAACTCAATAAAGCTGCTATAAAAAAAAATCAAATCCCCTAGTGATTCAACTGCAAAAGATACTGAGTAGGACCAACATATGAAATAGAAGAAAAGCCAGAACAGCATGGTGTCAATGAGGCTGAGAGAAGTAAATAAGTATTTCAAGAATTACAGAATGGTCAACAATGTCAAATGCTATTAAGCAACTGAGTAAGAAGATAATAAAATTACTGGAGGTGCCTGGGTGGCTCAGTCAGTAAGCATCTGACTCTGGCTCAGGTCATGGTCTCAGGGTCCTGGGATGGAGCTCTGTATTGTTTGTCTCTGAGCTCAACAGGGAATCACCTTGTCCCTCTCCCTCTCAATCTGTCCCTCTTCCTGCTCATGCTCTGTCTCTCTCCCAATAAATAAAATCTTTAAAATTAATTAATTAATTAATTCACTGCTGGATTTCATAACCAATGTCAATAAAAAATAATATATTTGACCTCTCTTTGTGATCTTTACCAATGCAATCTATTAACAAATATTACTACAAAATATGGCAAAAGTACTACCTTTATAGTATTTGTCAGCTTTCTAAATTTTATTTTCTTAGTCTAAATAAATATTCATTGCCACAACTATAAAAGAACTTGAGGGTTGGAAGAAAAACTAAGGACATATTTCAAACATAGGATAAAAAGTTTAATAATGGAAATACAAAAGAAAAATAATGAAATTAGAAGAACACAAGAAGTCAAACATTTGAATGTTATGTACTCAATGAGAAAAAAGGGAAATGGAGAGAAGAATATTATCAAAGAAAGAATTCAAGAAAATTTTCCAAAGTTAATGGACAGGAGTTTCCACATTAGAAGAGACCAGTGAATACAAAGGAAATTAAGCCACACAACAAATACTATCACTGTGATATTTAGAGTACAGTTGCAAAAAAAACCAAACAATCCAATAGGGTCCAGAAAGGAGGGAGAAAGGAATTTCACAAAGTTTTAAGAATCATAATGGTGGAGATCTTTTCAACACTGAAATGAGAACAATGGAAGTACGTCTTCAGAAATTTGAGGGGGCATTATCTGCAATCTCCAACGCAATATTCAGCAAAAGTAACAAAATGTTACTTTTTTGGTAGAATAAAGACATTTTCAAAGGTACAGACATGAAAAACTGTACTTGCCATGCAAAAGCTCAAAAGCAACGGGAGAACTTGTTCTTCTGATACAAGAGAGTAAACTAATAAGGAGGAGATAAATAATTCAGGAAGCAAAGGATATAATACAGGAAAGAAGGCTTGTGAGGGAAAATCCCGGGATGATAACTGTGCAACAGAGCGAGTGGGCAACTGCTCTGAGATCAGAGCAAGTGAAAGGTAGCAGGAGAGATTCCTTCAAGAAGCTGAATCTGATAGAAACCTAATGTGCCTGGAAGTGGAGAGACGGTATTTCCACAATTAGGGAAGGGTTTGGTCTAGGATAGTGATAAAATCATAGAACACTAAAAGAACAAAAACAACAATAAAACCAGACTCATCAACTTTAGGGAGAACAAAATATTGTTCAGAAAAATAAAACAGATCATGATACACTACTTAGCTCATCCAAGATTCTAAATTACATAGTCACAAAAATAGAAGCCCTGACTACTTATCTGATCAAATAGCCATCGTGAGAGGCGGGTAAGACCAGAAGTGGACTGAGCATAATCAAGGCAGGTGGCATTAAATCAACATCCTCCAGAGTAGTAAGACAAATATAGTGCTAAAAATATTTACCATTTGAATGTCTCTTTTCATTGACCTTGTATATGCTAACAGTCTATATTCCTAGACTTATAGCATAATATTGAACATACAAGAGATGCTAAGAAAACAGTTTATGGTAAATCAGTTATCTAAGTGCTTATTTATAAAGGGATTATATATCGATAGGAAATATGAAAATGTTTGATCTTAATTTTATGTAAAAGTGTTCTCAAATATAGTTCTAGAGAGAAGAAAGTATCTTGAAAGTGTATGTTAAGATTTTGAACTACTTTTTGCAATTCAGCTTATGACATTTTCCTCACAGAAAAACTATTCTCAATATAACATACAAGAAAACATAATATTTTAACACATTTAAAACTTTATATCATCTGTCCATGTTTGCTGGTGGATGGTCAAGTAAAATACAGAGAAAAAAGTCAGTATGAAAACTACTGAAAATCTCACTATTCTTTCTATATATGAATATTTCTTTTGATTAAACACACTAACAGCTTCATCCTTATGTACATGCAAACCTACCCTCTAACACTTAATCATCAGGACCAGCTCATGGTAAGACTATAGAAGCATAGCCCACACACTGAAATTCTGAATGCAATGGCTATCTGAGTCATTCCTATTTCTTTATCACCAAATCCTTCAGAAATCTTTAGCTGTTATCTCTCACTACCCCCAGAGCTTTCTAATTTTTTCCCTAGCAAGTGAAAAGTCTCCAGAAATTTGAAGGAAAGAGAAGGCATAAGCCTAATCAAAGGAAGACTGATTACTTTCTTGACATTCTGTAAAAAGAGCAATAGCTTCTTAAGGGGCTAAAAAGCTTTCCTTAGTCATTCATTTTTAAAATAAACCTGTAATTGGACCATTTTGGTTTTAATGGCTCCTTTGATTTAGAAAAAGCAGATTCATTATAATTAGTATTTATAAATTCATGTCCAAGAGAAATTTATTAAGAATCATGGTTAAGGGGCACCTGGGTGGCTCAGTGGGTTAAGCTTCTGCCTTCAGCTCAGGTCATGATCCCAGGGTCCTGGGATCGAGCCCCGCATCAGACTCTCTGCTCCGCAGGGAGCCTGCCTCCACCTCTCTCTGCCTGCCTCTCTGCCTACTTGTGGTCTCTGTCTGCCAAATAAATAAATAAAATCTTAAAAAAAAAAAAAGAATCATGGTTAAAGTTTGCAATGGACCAACAGAAGAAAATTTTTCTATTAATCCTGAGATGATTTTGCAGAACATTTAAAAAAATTATTTAACACTAAGATATTGTAACTGGAGATTTAAACTATTTTTTAAAGATTGTTAAAACTGCCACAAAACAGAAAAATCCTCCCAATGTATTATTCCATATAACACTGGAAAACCATAGCAAACTCTGAAGAAGCAAAGAATTTACATATCATTGCCTCGAAAAATATCTCTTACTACACAATAATACAAGAGAGTAATTTTATTTGAAAATTCAAGACACTTTAAAAGACTAATAAAAAGAAAATGTTAAAATTATAATCCTTTTATAGAGTCTGAAGCTATATACATATATTCATGTGTGTACATTTATATCATTTCTGAATTGTATTACTGTGTTCACAAAAATGCTGTTCTCTTTTTAAAGGAGATTTAGATACTAAATTTTGCACTGAATCTTTAGGGATTTATGCCAAAGCTAAAGCAATATATCAAAGCAAAATTCAAGGAAGAGTAGTTTTTAAACAAAATGAATTGAAAGGTAATAAAGTGTTTACCCAGTAGGAAGTTATAGATATAATCTTCTAATTTGAAGTCAAAAGATTAAAGCTGCTTTTCACTAACCTATACCAATACACAAACTACTAAAGTAGTTGGCATATTAGTTCTACTTTCACTGTTCCCAAGAATTATCTGCCAGAGAGAAAGCTTATGACCTCTTTGAACTTTAACTGCTCCACATGAAATAAGGAAAGCAATACTCTAAGATTCTAAGACCCTGGAGAGATTGAAGGAGAAAAGGACACCACATTTCATGATATTTTTCCACTATAGTCAATGTACATTTCAAAGAACTTTCTAATTCAGAGAAGCTCTATGACCCTTTTATTTATCACGGCTTAGATGAACTACTCGACTACATAGACATAAGTGGGTCTTATCAATAACTTGCTGGCTATTCTCCTCTAACATAAACTCTGGGGGGGTTTTGTCCTTAATAGCAATACATCTAAAAGTAAAAATGACCTTCAAGCTCCATCACTATATCCAGAAACTTTTCCCAAAATGGAGTAAGAAGGATGGATTTAGCACCATCACCACTCACTGTGTTATAAACTGGAAAATCATTAAAAAAATACAGGAAGGGGTGACTGGGTGGCTCAGTGTGTTAAAGCCTCTGCCTTCAGCTGGGGTCATGATTCCAGGGCCCTGGGATCAAGCCCTGCATTGGGCTCTCTGCTCAGCAGGGAGCCTGCTTCCTCCTCTCTCTCTCTCTGCCTGCCTCTCTGACTACTTGTGATCTCTGTCTGTCAAATAAATAAATAAAATCTTAAAAAAATAAAATACAGGAAACAATGGCTTACCAGTACTACAGTAGACATATTATAAGATTATGACCTCTGTGAGAAGAAAAAAACAGACAATGGGACCTCAACATTCACCAATTTACTTCCTAGAGACGATTTCAAGGCAATAAGCAGAGTGTCAAGCAGCTTCACTGAGCTAAAGAGCAGAAATCAGAATTCAGGTAAACCAAGAAATGTAGAACTCATGGAGTGTAGCACCACAGAGGAAAAAGCTGCATAAAAAAGAACTCCAAAGATCTATAGTGGGGTTCACGTAAGACTTTGGATACTTATCTGTGCATGCATACAAGAAACAGCCCAAGGCTGGGGAAAGGACCACAAGAAAGTGGTCAGAAAAACCCTGTGGCTCACATGAGGCTAGGAATTTGTTTTACCATAAGCCAGAACAGGGGAAAAAAGAAAAAAAAATATATATATATAAAACAGTAAGTAGAAACCTCAGAAGAATACTACATGCCAAGGCACAACATAATCAAATTGCTAAAAACCAGGGATGAAAAGAAAAATCTTAAAATCATCCAGAAAAATAAGATACATTGTGACACATTACATACAGAGCAATAAAGAGAAGAATGACCGCAGACTCTTCATCCGAACCTATGCAAGCAAATGTATTGAAAGAAAAAAAATAAAAATGTCTATTAACAGCTCTTTCCAAAGGGAAAATATCATTCAAGAATGATGAATAAATATGCATTTCCAGATGAATAAAACTAAGAAAATTCATCATCAATAGAACTACACTCCAACAATGTTAAAGGAAGTTTCTTAGGCAGAACAAAAATAAAACCAGATAGAAAGTTAAACTTTCACAGAGCATGGAGAAAGCCAGAAATTACATACGTGTGAAGAATATAAAAGACAATTTTCTTATTTTTTTAAACTACCTTCAAAATATAATTGAGTGTTTAATGCAATAGTGTAGTTTGCAATTTATAACACATGTAGAAGTAAAATATATGATAATAATACCACAAGGGTAAAGAGATGAGAGTATACTACTGTAACGTTCTTATACCACACATGAAAAGGTATAATACTGGGATTCCATGGTGGCTCAGGTTTTGGCTTAGATCATGATCTTGGGGTCCTCAGATCAAGCCTGAAGTCAGGCTCTCCACTCAGAAGGGAGTCTGCTTGAGATTCTCCTCCTCCCTTTTTGCCCCTCCCCCCAACCTGGGCACAGAGGCCTGCATGCACTCTCTCTCAAATAAATAAATAAATATTTTTTTTTAAAAAGAGGAAAAGGTACAATATTATTTGAAGTTAGACTAAGTTGAAGTTACATATTGTCAACCCAAGAGAAATAATGAAAAGCAAAACAAGGAGGTAAAAATACAACAATGGAAATAAAATGTAATTATAAAAAAAGTCAATTAATGTCCATAAAAGAAAGAGGAACAGGAAAAAGAAACATAAACAGGTGAGGCATAGAAAACATTGAGATAGCTAGATTTATATCTAACCATATGAATAATACATTAAATATTAAATAGTCTAAACATTTCAAATAAAAGGCAGATTCCTATATTGAA
This sequence comes from Lutra lutra, assembly GCF_902655055.1. NCBI lineage: Eukaryota > Metazoa > Chordata > Mammalia > Carnivora > Mustelidae > Lutra > Lutra lutra. The sequence continues at coordinate 48,721,582 of NC_062280.1, read as the reverse complement.
CCAAAAAAAAAAAAAGACAAAAAAAATCTCTTTAAAGGGACATAAGTAGCTCAAAATGATGGAAAAATATATGCCCTACTAATACTAATCAAAAAAAATTTGAGTGGCAATATTAGACAAAGTATACTTCTGAGCAAGAAATACCATCATATGAAATCATATTATCATATGACTAAAGGAGAACTTATCATAAGAAGAAATTTGTCAGCAAGACATAATAAGCCGGGGTGCCTGGGTGGCTCAGTGGGTTAAGCCTCTGCCTTTGGCTCAGGTAATGGTTTCAGGGTCCTGGGATCGAGCCCTGCATAGGGCTCTCTGCTCAGCGGGGAGCCTGCTTTCCCCTCTCTCTCTGCCTGCCTCTCTGCCTACTTGTGCTCTCTCTCTCTGTCAAATAAATAAATAATCTTTAACACATAATAATCCTAAACATGTATGTATCTTCTAATAGAACTTTCAAATGCAAAGTGTAAAACTGACAGAACTGAAAGGAGACACAGACAAATCTTAATTATATTTGTAGATTGACACCTCTCATTCAGTAACTAATAGAATATGTAGAAAATCTGAAGGACATAGAAATTTGAACAAGGCTATCAACTATCTTCACCTAAAAGACATTTAAAAATACTATACAGAGCAGAACACACAAATTCTCCAAACTGAAAATTTGGATTGGCAAACTGAACATTTACCAAAAAGATCATATTCAGTTCCATAAAATGTCTCAATAAATTTAGGAGAATTGAAATCTTATAAAGTATGTTTCAGGTCTACAAAACAGTTAAAATAAAAATCAATAAGGGATATATGGGAAACCCCCAAATACTTGAAAATTAAACAACATATTTCTAAGTAACTAATGAATAAAAAAGAAATTACAAGGAAAAATTGAAAATATTTTGAATTGAATAAAAATAAAAACATAAAAAAATCAAAATTTATGGAAAGTAACTAAAGCAGAGGTTAGAAGGAAAATTACAGCAAATGCTTCTATTAGAAAAAAAGAAAGGTCTCGACTTAATTAATAAGCTTTTAGTTTGAGAAATTTAAAAAAAAACAAAAACAGAAAATTAAGCCAAAAGCAAGCGGGAAGAAGAAAATAATAAAGAGGAAAAATCAATGGCACTCAATTACATAAGAAAAATATTAATCAAGATAAAGAGTCATATTGATATGAATACATTAATAGTAGGAGATCTAATCACGCCTCTCTCAGTAACAGACAGATCATCGAAGCAGAAAATCAATAAAGAAACAAGAGCATTGAATGACACTTTGGACCAGATGGACCTCATAGATATATACAGAACATTCCACTCTAAAACAACAAAATACTCATTCTTCTCAAGGGCACATGGAACCTTCTCCAGAATAGACCACATACTGGGTCACAAATCAGGACTCAACTGATACCAAAAGACTGACATTATTCCCAGCATATTCTCAGATCACAATGCTTTGAAACTGGAGCTCAATCACAAGGAAAAGTTTAGAAGGAACTCAAACACCTGGAAGCTAAAGACTACCTTGCTTAAGAATGCTTGGATCAACCAGGAGATCAAAGAAGAACTTAAACAATTCATGGAAACCAATGAGAATGAAGACACTTCGGTCCAAAACCTATGGGATACAGCAAAGGCGGTCCTAAGGGGGACATACATAGCCATCCAAGCCTCCCTCAAAAAAATTGAAAAATCCAGAATACACCAGCTGTCTCCACACCTTAAAGAACTGGAGAATCAACAACAAATTAAACCAACTCCACACATAAGAAGGGGAATAATCAAGATTAGAGCAGAGATCAATGAGGTAGAAACCAGAGATACAGTAGAACGTATCAATGAAACTAGAAGCTGATTCTTTGAAAGAATCAATAAGATCGATAAACCATTGGCCACACTAATCCAAAAGAAAAGAGAGAAAGCTCAAATTAATAAAATTATGAATGAAAAGGGAGAGATCACAACTAACACCAAGGAAGCAGAAACAATCATCAGAAGTTATTATCAACAGTTATATGCCAATAAGCTAAGCAACCTAGATGAAATGGATGCATTCCTGTAAAACTATAAACTCCCAAAATTGAACCAGGAAGAAATTGACAACCTGAATAGACTGATATCTAGTAACAAGATTGAAGCAGTATTCAAAAACCTCCCAAAAAACAAGAGCCCAGGACCTGATGGATTCCCTGGGGAATACTACCAAACTTTCAAAGAAGAAATAACACCTATTCTCTTGAAGCTGTTTCAAAAAATTGAAGCAGAAGGAAAACTTCCAGACTCCTTTTATGAAGCCAGCATTACCCAGATCCCCAAACCAGGCAAAGACCCTACCAAAAAGAATTTCAGACCAGTATCACTGATGAACATGGATGCAAAGATTCTCAACAAGATCCTAGCAAACAGGATCCAACAGCACATTAAAAATATTATCCACCATGACCAAGTGGGATTCAACCCTGGGTTACAAGGATGGTTCAACATTTGCAAATCAATCAATGTGATAGAACAAATTAATAAGAGAAGAGAGAAGAACCACATGGTCCTCTCAATTGATGCAGAAAAAGCATCTGACAAAATCCAGCATCCACTCCTGATTAAAACACTTCAAAGTATAGGGATAGAGGGAACTTTCCTGAACTTCATAAAATCTATCTATGAAAGACCCACAGCAAATATCATCCTCAATGGGAAAAAGCTTGCAGCCTTCCCGTTGAGATCAGGAACACAACAAGGATACCCACTCTCACCACTCTTGTTCAACATAGTATTAGAAGTCCTAGCAACAGCAATCACACAACAAAGAGAAATAAAAGGTATCCAAATTGGCAATGAAGAAGTCAAACTCTCTCTCTTCGCAGATGACATGATTCTTTATATGGAAAACCCAAAAGACTCCACCCCCAAACTACTAGAACTCATACAGCAACCCAGTAATGTGGCAGGATACAAAGCCAATGTACAGAAATCAGTGGCTTTCTTATACACTAACAATGAAAATACAGAAAGGGAAATTAGAGAATCGATCCCATTTACTACAGCACCAAGAACCATAAGATACCTGGGAATCAACCTAACCAAAGAGGTAAAGGATCTGTACTCAAGGAACTACAGAACACTCATGAAAGAAATTGAAGAAGACACAAAAAGATGAAAGACCATTCCATGCTCATGGATTGGAAGAATAAACATTGTTAAATGTCTATACTGCCTAGAGCAATCTATACTTTTAATGTCATTCCGATCAAAATTCCACTGGTATTTTTCAAAGAGCTGGAGCAAATAATCCTAAAATTTGTATGGAATCAGAAGAGACCCCGAATTGCTAAGGAAATGTTGAAAAACAAAAATAAAACTGGCGGCATCACGTTACCTGATTTCCAGCTTTACTACAAAGCCCTGATCACCAAGACAGCATGGTACTGGCATAAAAACAGACACATAGGCCAGTGGAACAGAGTCGAGAGCCCAGATATGGACCCTCAACTCTATGGTCAAATAATCTTCGACAAAGCAGGAAAAAATATGCAGTGGAAAAAAGACAGTCTCTTCAATAAATGGTGCTGGGAAAACTGGACAGCTATATGTAGAAGAATGAAACTCGACCATTCTCTTACACTGTACATAAAGATAAACTCGAAATGGATAAAAGACCTCAACATGAGACAGGAATCCATCAGAATCCTAGAGGAGAACATAGGCAGCAATCTCTTCGATATCAGCCACAGCAACTTCTTTCAAGATATGTCTCCAAAGGCTAAGGAAACAAAAGCGAAAATGAACTTTTGGGACTTCATCAAGATCAAAAGCTTCTGCACAGCAAAGGAAACAGTCAACAAAACAAAGAGGCAACCCACGGAATGGGAGAAGATATTTGCAAATGACAGTACAGACAAAAGGTTGATATCTAGGATCTATAAAGATATACTCCTCAAATTCAACACACACAAAACAGATAATCATATTAAAAAATGGGCAGTAGATATGAACAGACACGTCTCCAATGAAGACATACAAATGGCTATCAGACACATGAAAAAAAGTTCATCATCACTAGCCATCAGGGAGATTCAAATTAAAACCACATTGAGGGGGAGGAGTCAAGATGGCGAAGAAGTAGCAGGCTGAAACTACTTCAGGTAGTGGGAGATCAGCTAGATAGCTTATCTAAAGATTGCAAACACCTACAAATCCAACGGGAGATCGAAGAGAAGAAGAACAGCAACTCTAGAAACAGAAAATCAACCACTTTCTGAAAGGTAGGACTGGCAGAGAAGTGAATCCAAAGCGACCGGAAGATAGACCACGGGGGGAGGCCGGCTCCTGGCAAGCAGCGGAGCAATGGAGCACAAAATCAGGACTTTTAAAAGTCTGTTCCACTGAGGGACATCGCTCCAGAGGCTTAACCGGGGTGAAGCCCACGCAGGGTCAGCGTGGCTTCAGGTCCCGCAGGGTCACAGAAGGATTGGGGATGTCTGAGTGTCGCAGAGCTTACAGGTAATAGAACGGGGAAGCCGGCTACAGAGACAGAGCCGAGGAGTAAGCTCTAATCTCGGGGTTACCTTGAACCGGTCGCAGGCTCGGTCAGCTCGGAGCGTGGCTGGAGGCCAGGGTGACGGGAGTAACTGGGCGCTCTTCTCTGAGGGCGCACAGAGGAGTGGGGCCCTGGGCTCTCGGCTCCTCCGGGCCAGAGACCGGGAGGCCGCCATCTTCATTCCCACCCTCCGGAACTCTACGGAAAGCGCTCAGGGAACAAAAGCTCCCGAAAGCAAACCCGATCAGGTTACTCAGACTGGACCCGGTCAGGGCGGCACAACTCCGCCTGGGGCAAAGACACTTGAGAATCACTACAACAGGCCCCTCCCCCAGAAGATCAACAAGAAACCCAGCCAGGACCAAGTTCACCTACCAAGGAGTGTAGTTCAATACCAAGGAGAACAGCGGAATTCCAGAGGAGGAGAAAGCAAAACACAGAACTCATGGCTTTCTCCCCATGATTCTTTAGCCTTGCAGTTAATTTAATTTTTTTTTCTTTTTCAATTTTTTTTCTTCTTCTGCTAAATTTTTTTAACTTTTACCCTTTTCTTTTTTAACGTTTTTTAAATAGTTTATCTAATATATACATATATTTTTTTCCTTTTTATATTTTTTCTTTATTGGTTTTCTTTTTTTAATTGTTTCTTTTCTTTTTTTTTTTCTTCTTTCTGAACCTCTTTTTATCCCCTTTCTCCCCTCTCACGATTTGGGATCTCTTCTGATTTGGCTAAAGCATATTTTCCTGGGGTTGTTGCCACCATTTTAGTATTTTACTTGCTCCTACATATACTCTTATCTGGACAAAATGACGAGCCGGAAAAATTCACCACAAAAAAAAGAACAAGAGGCAGTACCAAAGGCTAGGGACCTAATCAATACAGACATTGGTAATATGTCAGATCCAGAGTTCAGAATGACGATTTTCGAGGTTCTAGTCGGGCTCGAAAAAGGCATGGAAGATATTAGAGAAACCCTCTCGGGAGATATAAAAGCCCTTTCTGGAGAAATAAAAGAACTAAAATCGAACCAAGTTGAAATCAAAACAGCTATTAATGAGGGGCAAACAAAAATGGAGGCTCTGACTGCTAGGATAAATGAGGCAGAAGAAAGAATTAGCGATATAGAAGACCAAATGACAGAGAATAAAGAAGCTGAGCAAAAGAGGGACAAACAGCTACTGGACCACGAGGGGAGAATTCGAGAGATAAGTAACACCGTAAGACGAAACAACATTAGAATAATTGGGATTCCAGAAGAAGAGGAAACAGAGAGGGGAGCAGAAGGTATATTGGAGAGAATTATTGGAGAGAATTTCCCCAATATGGCAAAGGGAACAAGCATCAAAATCCAGAAGGTTCAGAGAACCCCCCTCAAGATCAATAAGAATAGGTCCACACCCCATCACCTAATAGTAAAATTGACAAGTCTTAGTGACAAAGAGAAGATCCTGAAAGCAGCCCGGGAAAAGAAGTCTGTAACATACAATGGTAAAAATATTCGATTGGCAGCAGACTTATCCACAGAGACCTGGCAGGCCAGAAAGAGCTGGCATGATGTATTCAGAGCACTAAACGAGAAAAACATGCAGCCAAGAATACTATATCCAGCTAGGCTATCATTGAAAATAGACGGAGAGATTAAAAGCTTCCAGGACAAACAAAAACTGAAAGAATTTGTGAACACCAAACCAGCTCTACAGGAAACATTGAAAGGGGTCCTCTAAGCAAAGAGAGACCCTAAAAGTAGTAGATCAGAAAGAAACAGAGACAATATACAATAACAGTCACCTTACAGGCAATACAATGGCACTAAATTCATATCTCTCAATACTTACCCTGAATGTTAATGGGCTAAATGCCCCAATCAAAAGACACAGGGTATCAGAATGGATAAAAAAAACAAAACCCATCTATATGTTGCCCACAAGAAACTCATCTTAAACCCACAGACACCTCCAGATTTAAAGTGAGGGGGTGGAAAAGAATTTACCATGCTAATGGACATCAGAAGAAAGCAGGAGTGGCAATCCTTATATCAGATCAATTAGATTTTAAGCCAAAGACTATAATAAGAGATGAGGAAGGACACTATATATACTCAAAGGAACTGTCCAACAAGAAGATCTAACAATTTTAAATATCTATGACCCTAACGTGGGAGCAGCCAACTATATAAACCAATTAATAACAAAATCAAAGAAACATATCGACAATAATACAATAATAGTAGGGGACTTTAACACTCCCTTCACTGAAATGGACAGATCATCCAAGCAAAAGATCAACAAGGAAATAAAGGCCTTAAATGACACACTGGACCAGATGGACATCACAGATATATTCAGAACATTTCATCCCAAAGCAACAGAATACACATTCTTCTCTAGTGCACACGGAACATTCTCTAGAATAGATCACATTCTTGGTCGTAAATCAGGTCTCAACCGTTATCAAAGATTGGAATCATTCCCTGCATATTTTCAGACCACAATGCTCTGAAGCTAGAACTCAGTCACAAGAGGAAATTTGGAAAGACCCCAAATACATGGAGACTAAACAGCATCCTTCTAAAGAATGAATGGGTCAACCAGGAAATTAAAGAAGAATTGAAAAAATTCATGGAAACAAATGATAATGAAAATACAACGGTTCAACATCTGTGGGACACAACAAAGGCAGACCTGAGAGGAAAATATATAGCAGTACAAGCCTTTCTCAAGAAACAAGAAAGGTCTCAGGTACACAACCTAACCCTACACCTAAAGGAGCTGGAGAAAGAACAAGAAAGAAAGCCTAAACCCAGCAGGAGAAGAGAAATCATAAAGATCAGAGCAGAAATCAATGAAATAGAAACCAAAAAAAAATAGAACAAATCAACGAAACTAGGAGCTGGTTCTTTGAAAGAATTAATAAGATTGATAAACCCCTGGCCAGACTTATCAAAAAGAAAAGAGAGAGGACCCGTATAAATAAAATCATGAATGAAAGAGGAGAGATCACAACGAACACCAAAGAAATACAGACAATTATAAGAACATACTATGAGCAACTCTACGCCAACAAATGTGACAATCTGGAAGAAATGGATGCATTCCTAGAGACATATAAACTACCACAACAGAACCAGGAAGAAATAGAAAGCCTGAACAGACCCATAACCAGTAAGGAGATGGAAACAGTCATCAAAAATCTCCAAACAAACAAAAGCCCAGGGCCAGACGGCTTCCCGAGGGAATTCTACCAAACATTTAAAGAAGAACTAACTCCTATTCTCCTGAAACTGTTCCAAAAAATAGAAATGGAAGGAAAACTTCCAAACTCATTTTATGAGGCCAGCATCACCTTGATCCCAAAACCAGACCAGGATCCCATCAAAAAAGAGAACTACAGACCAATATCCTTGATGAACACAGATGCAAAAAATTCTCACCAAAATACTAGCCAATAGGATTCAACAGTACATTAAAAGGATTATTCACCACGACCAAGTGGGATTTATTCCAGGGCTGCAAGGTTGGTTCAACATCCGCAAATCAATCAATGTGATACAACACATTAATAAAGGAAGAACAAGAACCATATGATACTCTCCATAGATGCTGAAAAAGCATTTGACAAAGTACAGCATCCCTTCCTGATCAAAACTCTTCAAAATGTAGGGATAGAGGGCACATACCTCAATATTATCAAAGCCATATATGAAAAACCCACCGCAAATATCATTCTCAATGGAGAAAAACTGAAACTTTTCCGCTAAGGTCAGGAACACGACAGGGATGTCCGTTATCACCCCTGCTATTCAACATAGTACTAGAAGTCCTAGCCTCAGCAATCAGACAACAAAAGGAAATTAAAGGCATCCAAATCGGCAAAGAAGAAGTCAAACTATCACTCTTCGCAGATGATATGATACTCTATGTGGAAAACCCAAAAGACTCCACTCCAAAACTGCTAGAACTTGTACAGGAATTCAGTAAAGTGTCAGGATATAAAATCAATGCATAGAAATCAGTTGCATTTCTCTACACCAGCAACAAGACAGAAGAAAGAGAAATTAAGGAATCCATCCCATTTACAATTGCACCCAAAACTATAAGATACCTAGGAATAAACCTAACCAAAGAGACTAAGAATCTATACACAGAAAACTATAAAGTACTCATGAAAGAAATTGAGGAAGACACAAAGAAATGGAAAAATGTTCCATGCTCCTGGATTGGAAGAATAAATATTGTGAAAAAGTCTATGCTACCTAAAGCAATCTACACATTTAATGCAATTCCTATCAAAGTACCATCCATTTTTTTCAAAGAAATGGAACAAATAATCCTAAAATTTATATGGAACCAGAAAAGACCTCGAATAGCCAAAGGAATATTGAAAAAGAAAGCCAAAGTTGGTGGCATCACAATTCCGGACTTCAAGTTCTATTACAAAGCTGTCATCATCAAGACAGCATGGTACTGGCACAAAAACAGACACATAGATCAATGGAACAGAATAGAGAGCCCAGAAATAGACCCTCAACTCTATGGTCAACTCATC